>NC_079313.1:75041323-77770073 GCF_029931775.1 Euleptes europaea
TTAAGAAGCTTCATCTGAAGCTCCACTGAAAGTTTTGTGTCTGTACCCAAAAAATACGCCCCCTGCAGCCACAGAAAGGAGCGAATGTGCACAAGCACCCCCCACACACACACGAGGATTTCGCTCTCTCTCTCTCTCTCTCCCTGGCCGGGCCGCACATCAGCTGATTCCTCCAGTACTCAATCCTGACTGATTGGCCAGAAGAAGACCCAGCTTGGCCACCGATTGGCCGGGGGAGGAGAATGCTGCTTACTGACGGTTATGCTGCTTACTGACGGCCGAATTTGCCGAATTTATCAGCGAACTCCTGAACTCGCTGAATTCGGCCCCCCCGGTTGCCCGCCAGTTTTGAGTTCGGTTCCTCCCGAACTAAAAACCACCGAATCAGGGGAAATTCGGCTGATTTTCAGTTCGGGCCGAACCGAATCAACAGCCCTACAATGCAGATCTTTCAACACAGGGTTATATGATTCCTATATCCAACCCTCAACAGCAACTTGGAAGAGGTGATCCCCACCCCCGCAGCTGACGAGAAAGGGTGGTGCATAATGGATGGCTTGGTTTGAAACAGAGAATTGGCAGCAGACAGAGCAGCTCTGAACTTGTGAAAGTGAAGTGCCATTGGGTACAGGCTCTCTCTCTCTCTGGGTCATCAGGCAGTGCAACTGTTGTGCTATTGGAGTCCCTCATTGCCTCCATGCGTGCTCTGTTTACATATTTGAAAATAAAGCCAATGCTGTAAATAAAGTAAAATAACACCTTACATCTGTTATACACAGAACTGGCTGCTGCCGCCTGTGTATAACAGTGTCTCTTGAGCAGATGAAGTCCTGGCACAAGCTCCAAAGAGCAAAGCACAAATTGTTAAGCTCCATGAAGCCCGCGCTTACCAGGTGACTCTTCAGTCTGGCTAGTTTCCTGTAACCTGCCCAGAATTGTACTTCTTGCCTCTGTCCCTTGCAGCTTGGACTGCTCTTTTGTCCTTTTCGCCCTCAGCCTGATCTTGACTCTGCTTCTGGCCCTTGTTGTTGGCACTGCATAGTTTGATCTTGACCTTGCTTCATACTGTAGGTCCTGAGATGTATCTAGGGTTGCCATTTCTGGGTTGGGAAATACCTTGAGATTTTGGGTGTGGAGCCCGAGGAGAGTGAGGTTTGGGGACGAGAGGGACTTCCATTAGGGTGTAATGCCAAAGCGGTCATTTTCTCCAGGTAACCTGATCTCTGTCACCTGGAGATCAGTTGCAACTGCAGGAGATCTCCAGCCACCACCTAGAGGTTGCAGCATCAAAAGGAGGCTTTTTTTAGGTAAAGTAAATTATTGCATTTACTAGGAATGTCAGAGCAAAAAAGAAAGCAAAAAATAAATGTATGACTCCTCGCAGGGCTTAAGGCTGGAATAACTAAGCACAACCACACAGGGTTAAGGACTGGCACTAGTAAAACATACAATAAAGAAACAATATGCAGTCGTGCAAAGGCAAAGGAAAAACAAATGCCTCACAGGGCTAGAAACTGAAGCAAACCTCACTGGGTTATAAATATAACAAAAAATGATGTGTTACATATTCAGCCACTGAGGGCTAATAAATATACAATTGTGACACAAAGCACTAATATAGTCATATTGAGAAGAATGTGCAGTCACGTGAAGTAATCATAAAGAAACCAGAAAGCACAACAGGTCAAATCAAGAACGTGTTTCGGATAACCTTCTTCAACTTGTTGACCTGGTTGCTGATATGGAGACCTCCATTATGAATATTCGGTTTCATCTGTTATGAAGCTGCAAGTTTCCCATGCTACAAGAAGAATGCAAATAAAGGCGACAGCAGAGCTCCATGGATTAACAAAGAATCTTCCAATTCTTTCTCTGTGATGGTGTCTTGATTGTAGCAAGCCCTTCCCACAGCAATTTGCATGGCATTGAGTTTATTATGTTTTAGATGCCAGGTGAAAACTCTTTATCTGCTTAGGCATTTGGTTGAGTCATTCGTTTTTATAGTTCCATTCCCTCATGTAATTTTGTTAAATTTATTTTTCTGCTGCTTTAAAACTTTTTTACTACTGTTGTGTGGTCATAATTCTTTTTAATGCTATTGCATTTTAAATGGAAAGGCACCCAATAAATTGTTTAAAGAAAATCTTCTGGTGGGTTTTCTGCATGCTTCCCAAGCCCATGTAATACTGTTCATTAGGACCAACCAAAATAACACAACACTTCATGAAACCTGGAAGCTTTCCAAAACTTTTTGCATCATGCTAGATGTAAAAAAAAATTTTTTTAAGAGTGTGGGAGAAAAAAACATAATTCAAGCCAAGGCACTTATTCCTTCATAGTGTGCTTAATAGACTTTAACGGTTACAGGGTGTGGTTAGATTTCTACTAACCTATGCAGTTTCACAAATTGAACAGTGCCAGGCAAGCTTATTTCACACAAAATTAGAATTAAAGCTAGGTTGTCACCCGAACCAAAGTGCTTGAGAGTCGATGCATAGAAAGAAGTGAATGTGGAGAACACCAGCAGAAATCAAAATCTAGGGCAGCACCCACCAGTAGACCTATTCTGCAATCCTAAATGCACTTTTCTGGGAGTAAGTCCCATTGAATACAATGGAACCTACTTCTGAATAGACCTACTTAGGATTGGCTCCCTAGTTTTGCACAAGTAGGACAGCATTGTTAGGTTGTTCTACTTTTCCGTCTGCCTTAGCATCATTTTAGGGAGGTTGCAATAAAAAAATATATTAAATATGCTACTCTGCTGCTTTTGCAACTCCCAAGTGATTTCAAAGAACAGTTTATAAGGATTATAGGTGTAGGATCAATCACATGATTGCATATTCAAGAGAAGCTGAAGTGTGTTTCCAGAGGCCAGGCCCAGTCATGAAATGTAGGCTCTTATCCCAGAGAGACCAGAGTTGCCAACTCTAAGAAGGCACAAACCTGACAAGGAATGGGGCCCACCCAGGGATGAATCATGTCCCAGGGCACACCCACCACGTACTTGCTACAAACCTGAATGTGAAGGGAAGGACTGGAAGCAGGAAAATGGGGGCAGAGCCAGTAAATCCCACCCACGCATTTCCATTAAGATTAAACCAACTGGGATGATTGCAGGTGAGAATGGAGAGGATTCTATTATCTCACCTGAAGTAAACAAAGCAGATCCTTGGAAATATTTAAATGTCATAAATTAACAAACCTTGAAAACGGCCTGTCTAATCTTAGAAAATGAATACTCTCTTGGGGGGGAAAGATGACTGCCCCAAACTGGACTTGAGAGTATGATTTTATCTATTTACTAAAATACCTATATCCCATTATTCTCCACGGATTCAAGACAGCTAACAGAAAAATAGTACACCAACACAAATCGAACAACAGTGCAAAGAACAGGACAGCCTAAAAGTAACTAAAATAAAATACCCTATTCAGCCCATCTTTGCTTTTATTTTAAAAATGTATATCCCATCTCATCACATGTTCCAAGTTACATGTTAAAATAAACTATCAATTATGCAAACTAAAACAGTTATAATGACCAATGAACATTTCCCACCTAATGACAGATCAAATAAAAACGTCAACAAATACAGAACTCAACTATGACCCTAGCCATTGATCTTAAAAGTATGTGGATTTTTATAGACTCTGTAGAATGCCAGGAAGGATGAACTCCTCAAGTAGGCCATTCCACAAAGTTGGGGCCTCAACAGAAAGGGAACATGTTCTTGCTGATGAATAGATGTAATTACCACCAGGAACATTTTTGAGTGAGAACAAACCCCTTAAATAGAGACTAGGGTTGTGACAACCGCCAATCCATTTGTTTCAACATAATCTATTATATACTAACTTGTGGTAATGTACCGTCACAGAGTCTAGAGACCTAGAATAGAACAACCTTCGAGAGGGGTAAGAAACAATAACATGGCCTTCTGTAGATTAGAAATAGTCTAACCCATATCAAGAGTTAGAGCCCTAGTGTGAGAATTATTTGAGAATGGCAAGAATGTGGAGATATAGTACAAAGATGGGGTGCATTGGTTAAGGGCCGATATAGTTAAATGCATAAGAATCCTGTAATCACTAATTTAAATATACTTTTATAATAAAAGGTAGCAAAAATGAACTGACAGGTTTTATACATTCTAAGAAGTTATTCAAGTACATATAACTTCTGTATGGTGTTTGAAATTATAACTAGTCAGCCAAGAATTGGCACCCTTATCAATTGGGACAGCTAGCTATTGTTGGGGGATGATCTTTAAAACATTTAAATATGGGAGTGAATTGATTAGGAACTTCTTCTTAGAAAGGGTTCTTTACTTGTGTCCTGCTGATCTTTGGGTAAGATATTTTAATGAACTCATGTAATTTCCCTCACTGCACTGTATATCTGATTGCATTGACATGTATTGTGTATCCACCTTGAGTCTCAATGAGAAGGTGGACTATAAATAACATATATAAAAATGAAAATAAATACCTCAAAAGCTATTTGGCAGCTTGTCAATTTGGAAAAGTGTCTGGAGGAAGGTGTTCCTAATCAATCACCGTTATAACTGCCCTGTAACACTGCCCAAACTTCCATGAATGCTCATAATAGTAAAGAGGAGACAACTGTTAACAATAATTTGTAGGCCATGGTTCTAAGCTTCAAAATGCTGTCAAATGATTTTATTGAAACAAATTCATAAATAATTTCACATTCTCTATTAGGTCTCCTTTCCAGATCACGATTATTTCTTCTGCTGTTTCAGTATCATATCAGTTTCTTCAAGTTGAGGTGTATCCCATTGTGGGCACGCAGGATGATCTGAGGCATGGGAATGGGAGGAGGCTTAGTAGGATCGGGTATGAGTTCAAATCGAAGCAAAGTCAAGGCAAGGGCTACTTTCATCTCATTCATGGCAAACTGCTGACCAATACAGTTTCTGAAAGACAAACAGAGATTTTTTTCAAAAGGGAACATCTGCTGGAAGACTCCTTTCCAAGTCCTTAGCCTTTTTCCAAATCTCCTTAGATCAATACGAACTACAATTTGAGATTATTCTTTTTAGATCTATGCACTAGAGGGATTATATGCACATACTCCTCCAACATCCCGCTATGATTGATATGCCGGAGTACAGGTCAGTCGGCTCCCTCAGCCCATTTGCCCCCCACCCCACCTTGGCACTGCGCTGTTTGGCGCCTTCATTAAAAAGAATACATTCTCAGAAACTGTGACCTGACTAAAACAGTCTTGCATTTCTTCATCATTGTATGGGACATGGCTAAATTCTATGCAATTATTCCTTTCTGAATCTAATTCTAATAGGACTGTAAGCCGTTCCTGAGCATATCTGAGATGATTTTCTCTTTCAGTTTCCTTATTGTGCTCATACTTGGTAGTATGGTGCACATACATATCTGAAACAGAGAAGACACATGAGATTCCAAGAATACTGGGAGGGGAGCCCTGACTTCACTGCTACAGAAAGCTGCCCATAAAGATCTGACAAGTTCCCTTCGTTTTGCTCCAGTCTTTGCAAGGCATGAAAAATTATATATTTTTATTTAGACAGATTTGGATTGATTTAGATGACGAACTTGCCACCTACAGCACACCAAGACATGCTGTGACAAGTGTTATTATGTCCCCCAATTGAATGTGGGGGACAACATAGCATGTTGCCTAGCAGTGAATTTATAGGTAGCCACCATGCCAAAAATACGGTAGTCATCAAAACCCATACTCACTATACTGAGGTTTTGGAATCCCCTATACTAATTCAATGCTTCTAGGTAAACTGGTATTAGCTTTGACCCCAAGGTTTAATATCTCAAAGACTACATCTATATTATACAAACTTCACCTTGGTCCAGCAGAGAAAGGCAGGAAGGCATGGGCATCTCTGCTCGATATGTTCTCAGGAGTAAACCTCAGAGGATCAAACACCTAATACAAATAATTCAGTTTGATTATTTAAAAAACAACAACAGGCTACTGTTTTCAAAAGTATGTTGCTACTGCTACTGATAATAGAGAGTGCTTTTGTATTCTTTCCTGAATTCCATAAAAAACAGCTTATCCTGACACAGAGCAAGGCTGATAATGTTGCTAGAATCTGAACAAACGTCAAAATCTTAATCTCTTGGATGAATTGTGTTTGGTGTGGTCTGAGGGTATGGACAAGTTGCTTGGAAGTGTGCAACCAGTTTGACTCTTAACTGCTCTGGCTTGTTGCATTTTGCCACTGGAGACTGTAGGACCGGGGTTGGGAGATAGTAAATGCTTCCTTAAAGAAGGGGGTTGTGCCAACTCTTGAAGGATACAGTCTTAAAACCTCTGAAGAATTAAAATGAGTTTTAATAATGTGTGGGTGGCTGTTTAACTCTAGGCATTTTTGGAGGAAACTTATTTTCTAGACCAGTTTCAATGTAGCTTCAAATCTTTTATGGGGTTTAAATGGCCCCATGGCGCAGAGTGGTAAGCTGCAGTACTGAAGTCCAAGCTCTGCTCACGACCTGAGTTCGATCCCAATGGAAGTTGGTTTCAGGTAGCCGGCTCAAGGTTGCCTCGGCCTTCCATCCTTCTGAGATCGGTAAAATGAGTACCCAGCTTGCTGGGGGTAAAGGGAAGATGACTGGGGAAGGCACTGGCAAACCACCCCGTAAACAAAGTCTGCCTAGTAAACGTCGGGATGTGTCGTCACCCCATGGGTCAGGAATGACCCGGTGCTTGCACAGGGGACCTTTACCTTTTGAATGGCCTTGGTTGCTCTGATGGATGACCTTCACCTGGAGAAGACAGTGGCAGTTTTTGGCACCATTACCCATTATATCAGTTCCAGAAGGTGATGTTTTGCAGGAGGGATTGCTTAATTTCATGGTTTCTTTGCTATGAAGTCCTGCAGGGTTCCATCTTGTTCCCTGCTCAATGTATACCTCCTGAGTGGAGGTGGGTGGTAATCGGAGACAGGATTTTTTTCTCTGGTGGAGCCTCAACTGCAGAATACCTTCTCCAGAGAAATTTGCCAGGTACTTACTTGTTACTATTTAGGTGTCAGATTCTAAGACTCCGTTGCCTCTCAGGAATCATCAACTTCACTCCAGACGTTAGCAGAGAGTTAAAGTAGAATTTATTTGAAAGGAAGGGTACAGTAATCCATGAAACACAACGTTACAATGGCGCAAAATCATTTGGAGGGCATTCTTATAGAGTACACAAGCTAGAATGTTTACAAGTAAAAGCTTTGAAATGCAAAACATCAGAGGTTCCCCAACACCAAGAGAGAGAATTCACACCTTAAGATCAGAGCAGGATTACAATCAGGAAATCACTTTGAAATGGAGATCTCTCGAGCTTTTGGCTGTTGCCTCTTCCTTCCTTTCTCTTTCCCACGGGAAGGAGAGGTGAAACAAAAGTCACCCCGCTATCCAGGGTCCGATTGCATGCCCTCACTGACACTCCGCCTCCCCAAAGGCCCCCCCCCCCAGATCTCCTGGTTTGTCAGGGTAATGGCGATGGAAAGCCGCTACAAGGGTTGGAGCCTGTACGTGAACAGCGGACACCCACTCATCGTGACTGGAATTTAAATGTTTCCAACGCACAAGATATTCCAGTCGGCCCCTGCGCCTCCGAGAATCGAGCACCCTGGAGATTTCAAAGTGCTGTTCGCCCTGCACCATGATGGGAGTTGCCGCTTCGGGTTCGGGGTGCCATTCTGGTGCTTGTAGAAAGGGTTTTAGCAGACTCACGTGAAACACTGGGTGTACCCCTTGTAAGGATTTGGGTAGTTCCAACTCCACCGTAACCTCATTGATAACTCGGGAGATAGGAAACGGACCCACAAATCGTTGACCCAATTTTTTACACGGGCGTAAAGACCTGAGGTTCTTAGTGGAAAGATACACCTTCCCTCCGACCCTCAATTCCCACTGAGGTGCTCTGTGTTTGTCTGCTTGTACTTTGTACCTGTCTTTAGCCTGTTCCAGGTTTTTTACAAGCCAGGGCCAAGTGTTCCTCACTGTGTGAGCCCATTTAGACACCTCGGGGGGATCGCCTTCTGGTGGGGTAGGTACAGCCCCTAATGGTCCAAAATCCATCCCATAAACTGCTTTGAATGGGCTCATCCCGGTTGCAGAGTGTACCGAGTTATTGTAGGCATACTCTGCCAGTGGCAGCAGATCAATCCAATTGTCTTGGTGATAATTAACAAAACAACGCAAATAACATTCTATCACCGCATTGACCCTTTCGGTCTGCCCATCCGTCTGGGGGTGATAGGCAGATGACACACCCAACTGCACACCTACAATTCCTAAGAACGCTTTCCAGAACTTAGACACAAACACCGAGGCTCTGTCCGAAATTATCTTCTTCGGAAATCCGTGTAGTTTAAATATGGAATGTATGAATAAACGAGCCAATTTGTGTGCAGATGGCATCCCTTCGCACGGCACGAGATGAACTTGCTTAGAGAAAAGATCCGTGATTACCCACAGGACAGTCTTCCCCTGACTGGACGGGAGGTCTGTTATGAAGTCCATCCCAATCACTTGCCAGGGTGCCTCGGGAGTTTCTAGGGGCTTTAGTAATCCCGGGGGTTTTCCCATCAAACGTTTATTAGTTGCGCACACAGGGCAGGATTTGATAAATACCTCGATGTCTTGGCGCATCCCAGGCCACCAAAACTGTCTTCTTATTAGGTGCAAGGATTTAACAAACCCAAAATGTCCCCCTATAGTTGAACTGTGGCTCAGTTCCAATACTTCTCGCCTCAGTTCCCTGGGCACGTAATGTTTGTTCTTACAGAGACCGTTTTTGTCCGTCACCTGGGATGGGATAGATTCTTCCTCCCGCTCTCGCTGAAGAGCCTCCCCCCACCTTGTCTTGACTACCTCTGGGAGGCTTTCAGGAACTGCCCAGAGGCGGGGAATGGCAGCATCCGACCCCGGCAAGGAGGTGGGTACTGGCCCTTCAGCCTGGTCCCTTCGCTCTATTTGGGAAATTTCCCCCCCTTCCCCAGCGGTTGTGGTCGAAGGTTCCCCGGGGACTGCTGGGGATGAGGAGGTGGGAGCGACCACTTCTCGAGGAGGACTCGAACTCGAGTCTTGTGCCGCCGGGCGGCTTTGTGCTCTGGTCAGAACTCCTGCACTATTCCCCTCTGGAGTCAAACCCAGGTGTTCCCGTGTGAAAAGAGAACCCACCGGCCGCTCAACCTGACACTCATATTGCGGCATGCGAGACAGTCCGTCTGCTAAGCAGTTTTCTTTCCCAGGCATGTGTTTGATGGTAAAATGAAACTTAGAGAAAAAGGTTGACCAACGCACTTGTTTGGCGGACAGCTTCCGCTGACCCAAAATCGATTCGAGGTTAGGGTGATCTGTACAGACCACAAAGGGCTCGGCCGCTCCCTCCAGGAACTGTCGCCAAACCGTGAGGGCATGTTTAATTGCCATGGCCTCCTTTTCCCCAATCGGCCAGTTGAGTTCAGGGCCAGAGAACTTCTTAGAAAAATATGCGCAGGGTCTAAGTCTCCCTTGATCATCCCTCTGAAGGAGTGCGCCTCCCATCGCCTTGTCCGAGGCATCTACCTGTAAGGTGAATGGCCTGGAGCAATCTGGGTGCGCCAGAATGGGTTCAGAGGTAAAGCGCTCCTTAAGAGTTTCAAAAGCCGCCTGACACCTGGCGGTCCAAGGTACCTGGTATTGTGCAAAGGTGGCCTCTTGCCCCTTCCCCTTGGTTTTAAGCAAATCAGTAATAGGCAAAGCTATTTGAGCGAAATCCTGAATAAAACTTCTATAAAAGTTCGCAAACCCCAAAAACTGCTGAACCTGTTTGCGAGTTCTGGGAGGTTCCCATTCTAACACTGCCTGCACTTTCTCCGGATCCATGCTTAACCCTTGGGGAGATATCACATAACCCAAAAATGACAATTGGTCCTGGTTGAATGCACATTTTGATAACTTAGCATACAAATGATTGTCTCTTAGACGACGCAACACCTCCCGCACCAATTCTCTGTGCTCTGCGGGATCCTTGGAGTAAATCAGTAAATCGTCGAGAAAGACTATTAAACCTTGAAATAGGAGATCGTGTAGAATCTCATTAATTAATTGCATGAAGCACGAGGGCCCCCCCGACAGACCGAATGGCATGATTAAAAATTCGAACAAACCATAACAACAAGAAACGGCTGTCTTAGCTTCATCCCCCTCCTTGATCCGGACCCTGTAGTAGGCTTCCGCCAGGTCAATTTTCGAGAAAACACAACCCTCCTGTAACGCGCTCAGGAGGTCCGGGATTAAGGGAAGGGGGTAGGCATTAGTTTCAGTAATCGCGTTAAGCCCCCTATAGTCTACACACAGTCTGAGATCAGATGTACCTTTCTTCTTCACAAAGAAGCAGGGAGAAGAAAATGCAGCCTTGGACGGCCGTATGAAACCCCGCTTCAAGTTCTTGTCCAGAAATTCTCGCAGCACTGCTTTCTCTTGGGGACTCATGGAATAAACTCGGGCCTTGGACGGTTTAACGTCCTTAATCAGTTCGATGGCACAATCCGTAGTGCGATGAGGAGGCAATAAGTCACAGTCCGTCCCCTCAAATACATCTGCGAAATCACTATATTCTGGGGGCAACGTGGGTTCCTCCAAGGCAGCTGCGCTTCCCCCTCCGGGTAAGTCATCCCGGCTGTGTTTTTCGCACTGGGAAGCTCCAAACACCACCCGCCTTTGTTCCCAGTCAATGCTCGGGTTATGCCCCGCCAACCAATTGATGCCGAGAACCACCGGGTAGGAAATCTTAGGAACTACCGTGAAGTGGATCTGTTCCCAGTGGTTTCCCACCCCCAGCCACATCTTGCGAGTGTGCAAATGAACCGGCCCTCCCCGCAGGTCACTCCCATCCATTTGGTGGAAATGTAAAGGCTGGTCCAGTTCTCGAGTCCCAATTTTCAGGCGTTCTACCACCGCCTGATCAATTAGGGTCCGGGAGCACCCGGAGTCCACGATAGCCACAACGGCCACCGGTTCCCCCCCTTGGGGGTTTTGTAACACCACAGGTATCAACAATGTCTCTCCCTGATCACTCACCCTACATGGAGCCGGTTTGGTTTCTTCCGAGGGTGCCCTCTGTGCCGGTTCCCTCACAGAAGGCCGTCCTCGTTTTTTGCCGGTGAGGGGTTTCGGAAACTATCTCGGGTACAATGGTTGTGGAAATCCGATGAGGTTTCAGCTTGCAGGGCCGCCGCCCCACGGCGACCGTTCGTCCCCTCCGCTCTCCTGTGCTCCAGATTCCGAGGTGGTGTCGCCTCCCGCTCTTGTGTCGCCCTGTTGCTCGTCCCTTCTGACGGCGTGTTGGTACATTTTGCTGCAAAATGGCCCATCTTCCCACACTGAAGACAAGCTCCCTCCCTGAACCGACGTGCCCTGTCAAGACTGTAGACTCCTCGATGTCTTCCCTCTCGCCGGGAGCCTGCTGCGTTGTCCCCTCTCGCGGGCGGGATAGGGATCGTCTTCGAAGGACGATCCTTGGAGAACTGGAGGGTAAGCTTGCGATTCTCCACCAGGGCCGCCAAACTTACCCACCCCTCTACCGACTCTGGATCTCCCAAAGTCAAACAGCCATCCAGCACTTCCCACCGCAACCCTTCGCGGAAATGCTGGACCTTGGTGGCCTCGCTCCACTCCCGTATCTTGCATGACAAAGATAAAAAGTCCTGTGCATACTCACTTACTGAGCGGGTTCCCTGCTTCAAACGACGCATGGCAATCTTTGCCTTTTCCCCCCGGTGGGGGTCTTCGAACCGGCGTCGCAGAGCGGACAAGAACTCATCCAGGGAGGCCAAAACCCTAGGCATAGTTTCTGCCGCTGTCACTGCCCATTCCACGGCCTCTTTCTCCAGCAGGCTGATCACATACCTGACTCGAGCTTCTTCCGAGGCAAAGGTCTCCCCCTGGTCCTTCATGAAGCCGGAGATTTGGAGTAAGAAGTGAGGCAACTGTGAGCTGGATCCGTCGAAAGATACCTTCAGGTCTCTGGCCGTAGGGCGTCTGGGCGTGGGAGTCTCCCCAACAACGAGCGGCCCTGTAGTCGGCCGCGAATCCGTTTGGGGTGGTTGCACTGGCTGTCCAAGCCCCCTCACTGCCCCTAGAACAGCTGCCAGGTCCCGCTGCAAGGTGTCTAGCTGAGTCTGCAGGTCCCGATTCTGCAGAACGAGCATCTGATTCTGTCCGCGTATCAGAGTGGCCGCTTCTGCAGTGAGGGTAGGGGTGTGAGCGAGCGTGGGGTCCTTCCACCCTTCCCCTTCTCCATACCAAGCGGCCAGCGGTCCCCGGTAGAAGTCGCCTCCTGGTTCTGACGCTGCTCTCTGTCGCTGCCCGGCCCCCGAGAGTCGGGGGGTCCACGTCAGCCTCCCAGGGACATCGGTAGGCCCGGGTGGGCGCTGCTGCTCCGGGGTCGCTTCTCCTTGGCCAACCTCAATATCAGCGGGAGTCTGCCGAAGCTCCTCTCCCGCGTTGAGCGGCACCGAGGGTGGTACCGACATCCTAATACTGTTTCTAACCCGAAAACAAAAAAGGTTGGGATTGTAACGTACTGTCAGATTCTAAGACTCCGTTGCCTCTCAGGAATCATCAACTTCACTCCAGACGTTAGCAGAGAGTTAAAGTAGAATTTATTTGAAAGGAAGGGTACAGTAATCCATGAAACACAACGTTACAATGGCGCAAAATCATTTGGAGGGCATTCTTATAGAGTACACAAGCTAGAATGTTTACAAGTAAAAGCTTTGAAATGCAAAACATCAGAGGTTCCCCAACACCAAGAGAGAGAATTCACACCTTAAGATCAGAGCAGGATTACAATCAGGAAATCACTTTGAAATGGAGATCTCTCGAGCTTTTGGCTGTTGCCTCTTCCTTCCTTTCTCTTTCCCACGGGAAGGAGAGGTGAAACAAAAGTCACCCCGCTATCCAGGGTCCGATTGCATGCCCTCACTGACATTAGGAGCCTTGTGAAAACTTTTTTTAAAAATTAAATTGATAACCTTAAAAGTTTGTTATACTGCTGGAACTGCTTTATGGTTAAGCTATTAAATGAATGCTCTATTTGTGATGGTTTAATTGAATTTATTTATCTTAATTATTTCTATCCCACTTTTCTCCAAAAACCACACTCAGTTTACAACCCATTGCTGACTTCTGAGGACGAAAGTCCTCAGGAGGCCAGGGAAGGGCTGCGCCGGCATTGGGGAGCCCTGCACCGGCGCTTGGGCTACTTACGCCACCATGAGTATCCCCAACACCCACTGTGAGCATCCCGGGGGTGTTCTCAGGGAGGGCCAGGGGGTGGAGCTGCCTGTAGGCAGCTCCTTGTCCCCTTTTGGCCCCAGACACTGGCACCAAGAATGGCGGTGCTGTGACTGCTATTTTGCAGGCGCAGCCTTGCTATTCTCGCTGGGGAATTTTGCCCCATTTACTTTAAAAAGCCGGTGAAAGGCTTTTTTAAGGCTTTTGGCAGCTGGGAAATGGGTTAGGAGGTGCCACAGCGGCATTCCGTCCATGCCATCCCCGGCTGCTAACAGCTCTGAAATGGGCTGCTAGTGCCCAACTGGTTTTAGCTTGATCTCAACTATTTATTGCATTTGTACTTTGCACTTTGGGGTTGCTATTGTTGCTGTTGTAGTATTCCACCGCTACTCAAATTTTTGCTGTTTTAAAAATTCTATTAATAGAATTATATGGACGTTAGTATTTACGAAATGTGCTATAACTTGCCTTGGGCATTCTTATGGAGAGGCAGAAAAGAAATGCTCTAAACAAATGAAGTTTCACCTATGGGGCATTTCAAACTGCTTTATTTTTATGAACTGCCATGTGCACTATTCATAAATGCCAGCTAGGCCTTTGAAAGCAGAAGGTTTGGGGTAGTCAGTATACTTTCTCAGCAATGTACATTAAAAGCCTATTTTTACAGAGGGAATGGTGCCCAGCAATGACTTTGCTCTAGCAGACTGAAAGAGATGACTGCATTGCATAAACATACTTACACTGACAAAATAACATACCTCAGGATCTTTCCATATGTTGGGGTTCCTGTGCATCAGATGAATGCTTACTGCTACCCAAGAACCTAGGCAGCAATCATTGTAGGAAAGGGGACAAGTTAGGCACGTCCTGGAATGTCACCAACCACTCTTATAGACCCATATGTGTATTTTATGTCCATGCTGATAAGACTGGGATAAAAACTAAGTGCTAAGATATGTTTGAGATTCTTGAGTTCATGCTTCCTTCCACTGAATATTTAGATTACATCATGAATCCCTTTAGGAATAACAAGTTGGAACCTGCAAGGACTTACGGGAGGTATCTCATTTCCCCCTCACCCACTATTTCCTCTTTCTCTTTCTTGAAAGCCCCATAGCCTCTCCCCTTTTCCGGCTTGCTTCTCTCCTTCTAGGGTTGCCAACCTCAAGGTGGGGCCTGGAGGTCTCCTGGAATCACAACAGATCTCTCAGGTACAGAGATTAGTTCCTCCTTAGGGTTGCCAGCTCCAGGGTAACTGATCTGTTATCTGGAGAGTACTTGTAATTCTGGGTGATTTCCAGCCCCCACCTGGAGATTGGCAACCCTAGTTCTCATGGAGGAAATGGCTGCTTTGGAGAGTGGAGTCTATGGCATTATACTCCTCTGAGGTTTCTCCCCTCATCAAACCCCACCGTCTCCAGACACTAACCCCCAAATCTCCAGGTAGTTCCTAACCTGGAGTTGGCAACCCTATCTTCTTCCCATCCAACAGCCAACCTACCCTTATTTGCCTCTCTGTCTTCAGCTTTCCTTCCCCACCCCACACCCCCGACATCCTCTACATAGGAAAACTGCAGCCCAGTTGTGTGTTTCTGGCTACTGGTCCAATTGCATTGTAGGGAACCCTCAAGGACCTGTGGGGTGGCACCTCATTTTTCCCTATATCCCCCCTCTCCACACTTTTCCCACTTACTGCTATCCTGGCAACCCCCATATCCTATCTCCTTCCCCTGCCTCATTCCCTCCTTCTCAGTCATTCACCAACCTACCTTTTATCTGCCTCCCATCTTCAGCTATACTTATTATTTATTTACTTCATTTATACCCCACCTTCTCAGCTGTGGGGACCAAAGAAGTTTACATTATTCTCCTCTCCTCCTTTTTATCCACGTAACAACCCTGCTGAAAGAATGTGACTGGCCCAAAATCACCCAGTGAGCTTCCACAACAAGATGGGGATTTGAACCTGGGTCTCCCATACCCTACTCTGAAGCTTTAACTGCTACACCTCACTGGCTTTCATTGAGTGGCTTCTATTGAAAGGTAGCAAGCAGCCAGGCCTTGTTGAGTCATGGAAGATGGATGGTATCAAGTCACTCAGAGGTTGCTTCCAGGCCTAGGTGCCAAACTCCAGGTAGGACCCAAAGATCTCCCAGAATTATAACTGAACTCCAGATGGCAGAGATGTGTCCCCCTGAAGGAAATAACCACTTTGGCACGTGGACTCGATGGCATTATATTCAGCTGAGGCCTCTCCCCTCCTCAAATCCTGCCCTCCTCAGACTCCAGCATAAAATTTCCAGGACTTTCCCAACCTGGAGATGGCAACCCTAGTCAGGTACCCTCCTTCAAAACCCAAAATAGGCCTGGAAAGGGCTCTGCCCTCCCTTTTGGTTTAACTGACAGAACCAAGCCTTGGAACACTGTTGGTGCCTAGCAACTGTTACTGGGGGAATCTGTTGCTTAAAGCTAATGGCAATTCTTTTATCATTTTCGGATTTCCCCCCCCCCCATATGTTTATTTTAGATTTCACATTTTTCTGCAAACCTGGGGCCCTTTTCAGGTTTGTAGAAAGATCTGTCCATCACAGCTCCAGTAACCAGATTTAAATATCCAAAGATTTTGCCATCTTTGCTATTAGAATATAAGATTTTCAACTGCTGAAGGGCTTACCCTTGAGCTATTTACTCTGCAATTTACCTGTTGGCATCAATAGAACATTCATGAAGTATATGGTCCCTTAAATACCTCTGTCCCACTGAATTTACTGAACTGAATGTCTAACTCATTGTTGGTAATAGGACTGTCTGAAAGAAGATGAATCAGCAGGTGAGATCTGAAGATAGGCTTTGGGCTGCAGGTAACTGGACACATGGTAAAAATTGCCCATGTACAGAAGATCTGCTCTGGCTGCCTTGCAGCTGCCAGTGAAGAAGGTAACAAAGGAAGGGCGGTACCGTCAAGTCACATCTGATTTATGGTGACCCCTGGAGGGGTTTTCAAGGCAAGAGACGTTCAGAGGTGATTTGCCATTGCCTGCCTCCGCATCACAACCCTGGTATTCCTTAGAGGTCTCCCATCCAAATACTTGCCAGGGTTGACCCTGCTTATCTTCTGAGATCTGAAGAGATCAGGCTAACCTGAGCTATCCGGGTCAGGGTGCAAAGTAGGTTACATGTATGCTATATGGAGAAGTCTGCAGAAGTCTGTAGTGCAATCCTAAGCATATTTCTCAATAAATAGTTCCACTGAGATCACTGAGGCTTACTGCTTAATAGTGTCTTTAGGATTGGAGCCATGGTATCACTCTGCATATGTCCTCAGCTTTACAGTGGTATTTAAAAATACTTAAACTGACCCTCCTCTACACGGGGTATGAATTGACAGATGTGCATCTAGATGTCTAGAAACAAGTTTGGGCTACAAAAGAAGAGATCCAAGCAAACCTTCTGGTAAGGTCCGTCCGTCGAAAAATGTAATGGGTTTGCTGAGCTGTCGGGACACTCCTGGTACTGGAGGGTAAAGGCGAAGGCTCTCTTTAATGCACATAGTGCAGTAAGTCATCTTACTGAGGTCATCCCTGGACAATTCAAAGACAGGAGAAGCCAATCAACCAGTGAAACTCCTCCAGAGATATTCACATAGGCAACATTTTCAGCTAAAACTGCACATGTCCTCTGCTTGCTGCATGTTGCCCTTGTGTCTGTTGATTATTTTCCAGCAGATCTTGATACTGGTCTCCCCATCATGTACTTTCACTCCTCTGCATGGTTTATCACACCACAGTAATGGGGGGTATGAGTTTTGAGGGCCTGCTACACATATAAGATAAACTAGCAGAACCTTTAAAAAAGTCATCAAAACCAAATGCGTTTCTGGCGACAAGGCCTTCCTCAGTGATACAAATTCTTAAAATATACATCATAAAGTAGAAGTATTTAAAATACAAAGTACAACATCACTGACCAAGCTTTAAAACGTGGAAAAAATAAGGGAAATATTTTTTTAATTTTAAAAAAAACACTGTTATTTTATTTCTTAAATTGTTATTTGCATGTTTAGCATTAATTTTAATCACCATGTCTTAGATATTTGGACCATTAACAACAGCAATCTGAAAAATGATTGTGGATGGTTCTAATTTAGAGGAAGAAGAGGAGGAAGAAGAGTTGGTTTTTATACCCCAATTTTCTCTACCTTTAAGGAGAGTCAAACTGGCTTACAATTGCCTTCCCTCCCTCTCCCCACAACAGACACCTTGTGAGGTAGGTAGGGCTGACAGAGTCCGGAGACAACTATAACTAATCCTAGGCTGTAACTAACTGTAACTAACCCAGCAGGCTCCATGTGTAGGAATGAGGAAACCAACCCGTTTCTCCAGATTAGAGTCTGCCGCTCATGTGGAGGAGCAGGGAATCAAACCCGCTTCTCCAGATTAGAGTCCACCACTTTTAACCACTACACCATGCTGGTTCTTCAATATTCCAGTACTGAAAAGGGAAATATTTGGATTAATGAACTGGCCCTTCTTCTTATGAGTGTGAGTAATATAGCTTAATAATTTTTTAAATTACAATTTTCAATTTTATAAATGGCTCACACAATAAATTATAATATTTTTTTCTTTCTCCTATTTTTTCCTAGGTTTTAAAGCTTGGTCAGTGATTTTGTACTTTGTTTTTTTCAATACTTTTACTTTATGGTATATATTTTAAGAATTTGTACCACTGAGGAAGGCCTTATGGCCGAAATGGGTTTGGTTTTAATGATTTTTTTTTTACTATTGTATTGTATTGGTTTTTTTTTTTTACTATTTGTATTAAAGTTCTGCTGGTTTATCTTATATAACCCTTTGGTATTCATAATGTAGTTAGGCTGTTTATCAACCCTTAGTATGATGACACCAGAAAGATACAAAGAAAGTTGTGCTATACCTTATTGAGGGGGAGGAAATAATTTAACCTAGGGCTGATGTTTTCAGCAGCATTCTGTTGTTTATATTGTGTAGTGCCATACTCATATTCACTTCTGTTTTATAATGACTCCCTTCGAAAGAGAGCTTGACTGCTTAGAGGTTCTAAAAGTGAAAGGCAGGCTTGGGTAGAATACTTGCCATGGATAGCCTGAATCTCCCAGTATAAATCGCTGCTGAGTTACAGGCTTGTAGGTTTCCCTACTCCTTCCCAAAGCACAAGGCTATGTATTTCAACACGTGTCAAACTACAGTGGCAACATTTCACTTTTCCCAGTGCCTCCCCCCAATTCAAAATATACTATGGACTTGTGCCATTCTACTCTCTTTCCCCTCTGAATTCTACCCTGAAACAGATTTTCTTAAAGAAAAAATGGAAAAAAACAAAAGCAAAGAATACTATGATGCCCCCTGGTGAAAAAGGAATATTGTAACCATGCCCCTCCATAAGAATGAAGACAAAGGGCCAAACTACAGGATACAGCCAACATGAGTCCAGTCACAGGTGCATGACTGGACTTGCAGTCAGACATACATCAGAGGGAACTCACCTTAAACAGCGTTTGTTCACTTGGTGCTCCAAGGGAAGGGTGCAATGGGGGACAGAGAACTTCTGGTTTTCCTCCCGCCCAGCCCCTGTCCACAAGCTCCATGTAGTGACCAGAGGTAGTGACCAGCAGCAAGGGAGACCCATGCAATTCTCTGCAGGTCCAGAGACCAGCTGAGCTACATTTGGCAATGAGGCTAACAGTGGAAGCTTGAGCTAGGCTAGAGGGTCCCATTTGCCCCAATAAAAAGTTATGCATCACTGTAGGCCTGGTTTTCTTGAGAAGAAGTCAATCTCCTTCTAAAATGGGACTGTGGTAGAGAAACTATGCAATCAAACATGAAAACTCACCATTGAATGGTGTCATGGTCCCCCAGAATGGCTTTTACCTCTTCTCTACATTTCTGCTGGTGCTCTGGGTTCTGGGCAAGGCAATACAGCATCCAGGAGATGCCACTGGCTGTGGTATCATGTCCTTCAAACATGAAAGTGTCTACCTCGGCACGCAGGTCTTCATCAGATAGTCCAACTCCATTTTCATCCTGAAAATTGATAAACTTCAGTAGTAGTAACATTTTATCCAGGAATTAGATTTTTCTTTCTCTCTTTGCTGCAGTTGGTATCAGGAGAAACAAGTATGTGAATGATTTGCAGCATTCGTTGGAGAAAGGAGGGCATAAGCGATTCCCACAGGGATCCCATACAGGACAAGTTGTGTGCTGTCAACATACAGAAAGTGAGTAGGAGCAAGGCCTTTAGATGCATGGAGACACGGGCCAGGGGGCATAGAGGTATTAGACTGGGGTAGATCTATAGTATTTCTGATTTGTTCATGCTATTCACAACTGGGCAATAGGGAACCTGAGCATCTGGAAGGAAGGGAGACAAAGATCAAAGACAGCTTTACTTCTTTACTAGGAACTGGAACAAAGATAATGCTCGAGTAGTGAATGTGTCTCCTCAGAAAAGAAAAACTCAGCATTTCTTCCTAAATTTTATATATTCATCTAGAAAAGTAGCAGGCCTGAGGGCTACTAACATTATTAAATGGTACAATCCCAACAAATAATCATATGTGACCAGTTGGACACTGCAGATCTTAGACCTCTTTATGGCCATTTATGCATGGGGAGGTTTTGTCTTGGATTTGCCGCTCTCTAGATGCACATTTCCCCCATCCAAATTCTCAAAAGTTCAAAATAAGCCCCCATGAAGAGTTTTGAGAATTCGGATGGGGAAAATGTGCATCTAGAGGACTGGTTCCCAACCGGGGGTCCGCGGACCCCCAGGGGTCCGTGAGTACTAAATTAAGGTCCGCAAAACAAAGTTATAAACCCATAATAAATTAATATTTTCAATTAAAAGTTCTCTATTATAAAAATATATATTCAAATATTATTCTAAGTTTAATGTTTAACTAACAGTTATGATTAAAGTTTATTTTCAAATTCTCGGAATTTTTATTTTGAACCTTGGGGTCCCTGCACCGAACAAAAAAGTCCTAGTGGTCCCTGGTCAAAAAAAGGTTGGGAACCACTGATCTAGAGAGTGGCAAATCCAAGGCAAAACTTCCCATGCATAAATGGCCTATAGGTCCAAACTAGCACCGTAAACCAAGGGCTCCTTGAATGCCCCAATTTTTAAAAAATGAGATGGTGGGTCACTATTTCTGCATCATCTGGCCCTTCTAAATACTCAAAGGAAACCTCACATATAAGACAGTGGATATTAGTTTAACCTTAAGGTAGGAATAACAATGGCCATGGGCTTATTTGACTAAAAAGAACCACAGATGCCCCAGGCCATATGGAAATCACCACAATAGGTTTGGCTGATTCAATCATGGAATTAATCATTTTTAATACTTACTTTGGCAAAGAGAAGGATGTCAAGAAAATCCAGATGTTTCTTTGTCTGGATCTTTTGTTGCTCTTCCTCATTTCTGAGAGATTCCTTTCTCTCCTTAATTATCTTATCTGCATTATAAAGTGATTATTATGACTTGCAAGAAATTACTGACCACAGACACCCAAAATGTATATCAAAGTTCTTCAGCAGCTATGCCCATTTATAGATGTTTTGCATGTGTAAATGTTTGATGAGTGCTCATGTTTCTGTGTGAGTCTAACACAAAGTACTATTCATTAAAGATCCCCTCATCATTCTAAATAGTTCTGTAATTTGAAGAGCTTGGTGGTTATTGTTATGCTGCAAACCTAGACTATGGGAGATTCCCATGAAGCAAAGTTGATCTGTGCTGGTCTGGACCATTCATAGATCTATATAGGGAAATAGGAGAACTATAAGCAATATGTGGTAAACCAAATGAATTTCTTCAAGCTTTTGCATCCTGAATTCTGGAATTCTAAGAAAAAATAAATAACCACATACGTGTTATTATTACCATACTATGATGACTGTGTGCTGTCTTTAAGAAATGCTTTCTTCTCGAAGATCTGAAACTGGTGTAGAATTAGCTTCATTGCAGCAGCTTCACTGCCTCAGCATGATATGCCTACTACACCTTTGCATCAAACAGAAGTAGGTATCAGGGTGAGTGCTTTGGACTGGTTTAAATTGTTCCTCATGGAATGGACACAAAGGTTGCCATTGGAGACCAGCTATCTTCAGTGTGGAAGGTGTCCTGTGGGATTCCACTGGGCACAATCTTATTCAATTTCTATGTAAAGTAGGGTTGCCAACATCCAGGTGATAGATGGAGTTCACCTGCTATTACAACTGATCTCCAGGCGACAGAGATCAATTCACCTGGAGAAAATGGCTGCTTTGGAAGGTGGACTGTATGGCATTATACCCCATTGAAGTCCCTTTCCAAACCCTGCCCTCCTCAGGCTCTAACCCCCCAAATCTCCAGGTATTTCCCAACCTGTAAAGCCTTTAGGAGAATTGGTTCTTGTGGGTGATCCGGGCTGTGTAACCGTGGTCTTGGTATTTTCTTTCCTGACGTTTCGCCAGCAGCTGTGGCAGGCAACTTCAGAGGAGTAACAATGAAGGACAGTGTCTCTCACTGTCCTTCAGTGTTACTCCTCTGAAGATGCCTGCCACAGCTGCTGGCGAAACGTCAGGAAAGAAAATACCAAGACCACGGTTACACAGCCCGGATAACCCACAAGAACCAATGAACTCTGACCGTGAAAGCATTCGACAATACCTTTAGGAGAAATCATTCAAAGCTTTGGAATTGAATGTCATCAATATGTAGATGACACCCTGCTCTATATCTCTCTATGCAAATCCCTTGGGGATATAGTAGCGGTCTTGAGCCATACCGCTATGGTTAAATATCTGAAAGTGCACACACTGAAACCAAACCCAGAAAAGATAGAAGCAATGCTGGTTGGGAAGGTAGAGATCTTGAAGAACAAGGTGCTTCCCACGTTTGATGGGATTCAGCTGACTCTTGCTGAGTTGGTTATGAGTTTAGTGATTAGATTAGCTCCAACATTGCTGCTGGAGAAAGAAATTAATGCAGCTGATGTGCCTGCTACAATGTTTTAAATGCTGTTTTGATGAATTGTTTTTAATTGTTTTAGTGGTGTGAATTGGAGCGGTTGATTTTAATAGTTTTAAAATGTGATTTTATCGTGAATTTTTCAAATGGATAAACATGGCGCCTTGGTGGCCCTTATGAGGTCAGATGGGTGGGATACAAATTTGGTGGCCCTTGTGCGGTCAGATAGGTGGGATACCAATTTTGTAACAACAACAACATTTGTGGGACTGCCTTTCCCCCTATGCTCTGCCATGACAGTTTCGCTCATCAGAGCAGGGCCTTCTGCAGGGGCCATCCTGCAAATGGGCAAAATCAACACTAGCCTGTATGTGTGCGTTCTCTTTTATGGCCCTGGCCTTATGGAATGGCTGCCTGATGAGGTCAGGAAGGCTCCCACTCTTTCCTCAAACTATGCATTGCCGGATATATGAATTGTTCAGGACTGCCTTTTTACACAGGTAATTGGGGCTGTACTATAACAAACTGTTTCAGAAAGATGCTTTGATAAAGGGATAGGGACTGTGGACTATACTACTGTGTATAGTATGTACTATCTGTTTATTTATTTATTATTTCCATTTGCTACCCTGCTCTTCCTGGCCAAAGCCAGGCTCAGAGAAGCTTACAGAATATTGATGTTGATGTAAGTATGATCCTACTATATAATTTCTGCATCATTTAAGGCGTCTTGTTGATGCATATGCTTGGTTTCAGCTCTGTTTCAGAATTCTGCTTGTTTTCAGATTTCTGCAATCCAGACGTTATTGTTTTGTATACTAGAGGTCCCCTACTGTTTACTGTATTTGACTTACACTGTGTAATCTGCCTCAAGTCTCAGTGAGAAAGGCAAATGAACTGACCAGGAGGTAAACTGCAAACCAGAAAATCTCAGAGGTTGTGATACAACAGCACGACTTAGTGGCCACTTAGGATATAACATCTAAGCAACCCCCCAATACTTCTAGTCAAAACAGTTAACATATGCTTCCACAAAATGTTTCCCAATTTTGGATCTCAGTAAATTATTAATTATATGTATTTGCAAAATTTGTATCAATATCCCGTGTGAACTAAAATTTTGAAAAATCACCTTTTGATGTAGGAGGACTTGTAACTGTCTCGGGGAAAAATTATTCAAAGATGTTGGGTGGTGTGTTTGAACTAATTCATTCTATTTCAGACACTAGTTTGGGGTTTGCCTCTGTTTACTTTTCTGGGATAACTGGGCACTATCCATTCCTTTCCCCTAAAACAGGTATGGCTACTCTTTCAGTCTTTGGGGTGGAAAGCCTAGCATTTCTTCGATCCACTCCCACAAACCAAAATCTGGATCTGATAGACAGAGATCAGGAAAAGTACCGGTATGGCGGTGTGCAATTTGGCAGGCTTTCCGGAACTGATATCCTTGTGGACTGAACCAGTAAATAAGATCATTCTGATACAGGATATGGTACATTTTTTCATTTACTAAGAAGCAAAGGTCAAAGACAGCTTGAACATAGGAGTTTTCTCTGAGGAAGAAACAAACACACATGAACACATGAAGCTGCCTCATACTGAATCACACTCTTGGTCCATCAAAGTCAGTATCACCTACTCAGACTGGCAGTGGCTGTCTAGGGTCTTAGGCAGAGGTCTTTCACATCACCTACTTGCCTAGTCCCTTTAACTGGAGATGCCAGGGATTGAACCTGGGACCTTCTGCATGCCAAGCAGATGCTCTACCACTGAGCCACGGCCCTTCCCCAAAATACTACCAATGAGCTTTGCTACTAGAACCTGTTTCTAAAGCAGCATTTAGACCACAATATACCTTCATTCTGTATTTTATTGTTGTAATATAATATGAAAAATAAGTGCTCCACAATGGAAGCTACAGCTATAGAAACAGTGTTTACTAAAACTACAACTATACTAAAAGTGCTTACTGAGACTATAAACAAGTGGATTTATTTATTCATATTTTTATCTTACCTTTCCTCCAATCAGCACAGGGTAGCATATATGACCCCTCCCCATTGAAGTAGGTTAAGCAAAAGAATAGTGACTTGCCCAAAAGATCTGAAACGGAGTCTTCTTGACACTCTAACTACTGTGCCACACTGGCTCAGGCGGGGGAGGAGGGGAGGAATTGGTGAACACTCCTATAATGGATTATTAACATGCCAATCCTCTCCTATATACAGTAGAAGTTATGAGCATAAGATGGATCTATTGTGCATTTCACAACAGTGTACCATTATGTAAAATGGAAATTCAGTGTCTGGGATACCCAGTTGCATCATTTGAAATCACTGCACAATATATTTCAAGCCAACTAAGGAGCCTTCACTCATAGGTCACAGGTGATAAATACTAACCTGTCCATTTGACAGTTGCTGTCGCAACTGAAGGCACATTTCATGATGCTATCAAGTGTCATCAGGCTCACATGTTTGAAGAGATCCACTGATGTCTCCTGTGTGATCAGCTGTTCCCATTTATCCTGTCAGACGGAAATGGTTCAGAGCTCATATTCCCCATTTGTCCCTCAAAGAGTGCAAAAGAAATTTAGACTGTTTGTCCAAATAAATTATGTGACTTCATTAGTCCATGGAGGAGCATATTTCACACTGCTCACTCAAAAAAAAAAAAAAGAGGAGAGAAGTTGCTGTGGAACCTTTAAAGGGCAAGTTACAATTTGGGCGGGGGAGGTTGCTTCAGGAAATCAAGGACAACAAAAGGTTTCACTTGAGCACTACCTTCTGTGAAACACTTCAATTTTTGAACGACTTGCCATTTTGTAACTGGCTCCACCCCACAAGATGCCATTTTGTGTAATTGCAGAATGTTACAAGATGGTGCTCCATCTCTGGGGCTCTTCTGTTTATCTCAAATTGCTGTAGTTTTTATTTTAATTTCATTTCTAGTCTTTTGCTTTTTGTTTTACTTTATCAGGTTTTTATATCTTGTTGGTTTCTCTTTTTATCTCTGTTTTGTAGACTCAGGCCATTTATGCATGGCCGTTTATCCTTCTAAACTCCCTGGCTTGTCGCGAATATAATGAGGCTTCACGCACGGCCTGCGTGATCGACCCACCCTCTCCCTTCATTCCGGCTTTCTCTGGTGAACTAGATTTGTTTCCCCACTCCTACACATGAAGCCAGCTGGATGACCTTGGGCAAGTCACAGCTCTCTCAGCCTCACCCACCTCACAGGGTGTCTGTTGTGGGGAGGGGAAGGGAAGGTGATTGTAAGCTGGTTTGATTCTGCCTTAAGTGGTAGAGAAAGTCGGCATATAAAAACCAACTCTTCTTCTTCTTCCTTGGAGGTCTCCCATCCAAATACTTGCCAAGGTTGAGGCTGAGAGAGTGTGACTGGCTCAAGGTCAGCCAGCAATTTTCCATGGTAGAGTAGGGATTCGAACCTGGGTTTCACCACACTGGCTCATTATTCTATAGTATTCCACATTTATTTGGGTGCTCCTCCTCTCACAGGATAATTCTGCATGGGTAGTATGGACTATATGACACCCTAAGTATATTCCAGCACACAGCTTTTTAAATTCCACAATTCCTGTGACACCACTTACCAGCATCATTTTTGTGGAATCTGCCATCAGTGTTATGTAGGGTTTCAAAATGTTATAATGAAAACCTGGAGTCAGCAGTTTTCGATGCTGCACCCACTTTGGCCCATAGAGCACCAACAAACCTTTCCCTGAGGAGCACACGAATTGCAATTTTAGACTATACAGACATACGGTTATGATAGATTACTGAATTATTTATTGTGGTTCTCAGCATTTTCCACAGTAAAGGAAAGTCTCTGCTATTTCTAGTTACCCTGCTTTCTAAAGCCCTTCAGAGCTCTTCCTCTGTCTCTTTGGCTGACTGAGCTAGTTTTACATATAGGTTGAAGGGGGACTGAAACATCTAACTTTTGATTGGCTCCTATCAAACCGGTTTGAATGCCGGACTCCGGCCAGGGCCACCGGCCTCTTTCCCTGCTCGCTCTCTTCTCCACCCGTCAGCTGACAGGTAGGGAAGAGAGCCAGCGGCCAAAGAGTCCTATTGCCCTGGCCGGCCAGCGTCCGGTGTTCAAACCAGTCGCCGCCCACCCTGCCCATCAGCTGTCGGGCGGGGTGGGTGACAACCGATTTGAACGCCAGACGCTGGCTGACCAGGGCGGCAGGACTCTTTCGCCCCCATGTATAAGACGACCCCTATTTTTTTCTTAATTTTGAGTTCAAAAAAATAGGGGTCGTCTTATAAATGGGGGGTCTTATAGACAGAAAAATACAGTACTGAAATTCATTCTAATATGTATACCGTATTTTTCGCTCCATAGGACACACCTTTCCATAAGACGCACCTAGTTCTTAGAGGAGGAAAACAAGAAAAAATCTATTTTTCCTCCTCTAAAAACTTGTCTTATGGAGCGAATCCCGCCTCCCAGCTGGCGGGGCGAGCCGGCGTTCCCCACCCCGACGGCCAGCTGGGAGGTGGGTGAGGCGCACAGAGCCGGCTGGGCACGTGCGCAGGCTCGCTCTGTGCGGCCCCGCCCACCTCCCAGCTGGCTGTCGGGACGGGGAACGCCGGCTCGCGCTGTCCCGACGCGCACGCACCCAGCCGGCATTCGCTCCCTAAGACAAACGGACATTTCCCCTCACTTTTGAGGAGGAAAAAAGTGCGTCTTATGGAGCGAAAAATACGGTACTTTTCTGCTTACAATTATATATATACAAAAATATACTTTTTAAATTTCTTCACAGGGGTTATTTGGTACAAAGGGTTATGTTTCAGTGCAGTTGGACAAGAAAGATAACATTCAGATACCATTCAATCATACATTTCCAATTATGAATTTTCCACCATTCTTTTGAATTACCATTTCTAAAGTTTAGTAATTTATTTCCTTCTCAATGCTTTTTTTCACATACTAGTTCCAAGACCAGAATAAAAGCTTTACATTCCATTCTGATATCTTATCGATCAACAGAAATATTGCATTGTGTTACATTTTTCATTTGAAAATGGGTGTGAGGGGTGTCAAATTGGAATTCTAAAACAAAACTCAGAATTTTGCCCTAAGCATGCTCCCTAAATTTCATTCCGGTATCTCAAAGTTCAACTGAAAAAACCCCACATGAAAACAAAAGTCTAATTTTGCACGGCCAGTAATAGACTTTGAATTCCATCTTTTGTCTGATCACCTGAAATGGCAAGGACTAACCCATTAGTGAGGTTTCCTCTGTAACCAAAACACTAGTAGATTTTTATTTATGTGTAATAAATACTATCTGGACTAGGACCAGCTTCAAGTTTGCCATCCTAATGGATAGCAGTGCTCTTTTGAGTTTCTAGACCACTATGATACAGATACCTGTAATCCAGAGAACCAGAAAAACTGATTTATGTCCTGTTCTTAACTAAATTCCTTATCAAGAAAACCTTGAATATACATACCAATCCATGGAATTATACTCTGATATGCAAAAGCATCTTTTGGCTCTGTAAGAGACAAGTGAGCAAGAGAAAGGGGGGAATCTTCAGTATTAACTCATAGCACTCAGAAGTATGTACAGAACAGATCATAAAGCTATGAGTGGTGAATTTAATTAAAGTAGTAAAGCAACATACAGTTGATTGAGAGATAATAACAGTTATATATGAAGGAATTACACAAGTTACTGCAATACAAAATCCAGACTTGCACATTTGAAATGCTAAAGGGATATGCTAGTAGGTAACAAACATTGTCATGTATTATGAGGCCATTGTCATTTATTATATTGTCATTTATTGTCAGGTGTTGTAAGGTTTTAAATCCCCACATAACACACAATGGGCTGAAGGGGTTGCCAAAGAATCACTTTTAATATGCTGTGTACGTCTACAATAATAAAGCCAACCCTCTTAGCCCCTCCCTGCTCCTTTTTGGGAGACTCATGCAGGCCATCATGGATATCCCTGCTCTCTATATTGAGCTAGAAGCCAGCTGAAGCAGCAGCAGTCAGCACCTCGCTCATTTCCCAATCCCCTTATGTTCCCTCTCCTCCAATCTCTACCCCACCCTCATTTTTTTGAAGAAAAAAAAAAGCATTATACTAATTTTCTGTCAATCGTACTCAGTAGAATTCTCAAATTTCCTCACAGGTATATTACAGATTACTTATAAAAATGTCTTAACCCCCCTCCCCCCCTTACATTATGCTAGTGGTGTCGGAGATTGACTCCTTACACAGCTGAGACCCTGAAAATCTCCAGGCCATATGGAAGCAAGACACGTTGCAGCCTCTCCTCAGACCAATGTCCCCTTCTTGACACTACAGCAACACTGGGATGGGGAAGCTTCTCCCAAGTCCCATCTGGACCCAGGTCTTCTCAGGTGGCCATGGCATTGTGAGAAAGAGCTCCACAGAATTGGCTCCCTTTCTGCCTGTGTAAAAATAGGGAATTCAAAACAGTTCCTTCTCAGAGGAAACTACTACCTCAAGCAAAACCTGAATTGTTCCTCTATGGAACAATTCAAGGCCTTTAAGCTTCCTTATTGTACCACAATCATGAGGATATGGTTGCAAAAACATTCCTAACCCACTGACTATTCAGAGAGAAATACGTTATCCTTACCTGTTCTAGAAAGCAACGTTTTAGCATAATCAGGGTGTGTGATTGTTAAACATGCAGAAAAGCTTCCAAACCACAAAGGAAAGGCAAATGGATAAACACAGCTCCAGGATTGTACTTTCTTCAAAATGCTGGACATGGGTAAAAGCTGCAATAGTACAAGAGTGAGTGGAGGTGAAGGAGACAATCGATAACATACTTTCTGTGCTGGACAAGATAAACTTTACTACTAATGACTGATAAACACAGAAGAGAACATCTGCGGATGACTGCATCCAGCACCTACATATGCTTATAAGTACTGTCCTTGTAACTCAGATGAGATTACCACAAGGATCTGTTGATTCCCACTGTGAATTATATGTTATGAGGAGTTGATTAGTTAATCTTGAGACATTTATTGTATCTGATCAGAACTATTTATACAATGATTTTACCTACATATTGTGGTGTGTTCATGACAATATTTACAACGTTTTGATAATATGTGCTTTTGAAGAATGCTAGTTGCCAAACCCCATTTGGCTCTTTTGTGGTATACATATAGTACAATTTTGGCTCTCTTATGATATACAATTTTTCATTTTTAAAAAACAATATATAGGTGTTACATTTATATATGATCAAAATTTTGCAATATTGTGTATTATTTTTTGTTCTTGACACCTATATGCTGTGCTTGTAGGGCACACATCAGACTTTTTTAGGAGGTAGAGGACTGGAGCGTTCTTTTGCTTTATCAAAGACATCTGTCTGTTTTTATACAGATATTTTATGATTTTGCTGGGGATTTTTCTTGTTTGGGGGGGGGGTTGGTTTACCAACTTTCTTAAGTGAGATGGGATTTGGCCAAGATTATTTGTACTCTGATTAGATGACAACAGGGTTTCCAGCTCCAGGTTGGGAAATACCTGGAGATTTTGGATGTACAGCCTGAGGAGGGTGAGGTTTTGGGAGGAACATCTACGGGGTATCATGCCATAGAGTCCGCCTTCCAAAGCAGCCGTTTTCTCCAGGTGAACTGATCTCTGTCACCTGGAGATCAGTTGTAATAGCGGGAGATCTCCATCTACCACCTGAAGGCTGCCAGCCCCAGATTACAGTAATGTTATGTGGAGGTACCGCTGAAGGCAGTCTAGAAGTTTTAATTGGTACTAAATGAGGCACATAGATTACTAACTGGCATTAATTACATGGAATTTATCTCACTAGTTTTCAGAGACCTGGACAGACTGCCTATTCAGTTCCATGGGTAATTCAAATTGCTGGTTGTTATCTTTCAAACCTTAAATTGATTGGGACCAGAGTACTGATAATCTTAGCCAAATCCACAACTCTACCTATCTTCAGCTACCTATAGCTTTCAGAAAAGAATGCCCACTGAGTTCTCAGTAGCCATTGTAGGGGGTGCTAGAAAACTACAACAATATAGCTGGGTAGGGTTGCCAACCTCCGGGTAGTAGCTGGAGATCTCCTGCTATTACAACTGATCTCCAGCTGATAGAGATTTGTTCACCTGGAGAAAATGGCTGCTTTGGCCATTGGGCTCCATGGCATTGGAGTCCCTCCCCTCCCAAAACCCCTCACTCCTCAGGCTCCACCCCCAAAACCTCCCGCAGGTGGCAAAGAGGGACCCGTCAACCCTATTGCTGGGCCTTCCAAGACTTGGTTTCTACAAAGCAAACCAATTGGGGTGGGGTGTACTGGGAGGCCAAAACAACCCTGGAAAAGTTCCCACTCCCACTGCAGTCATAATTCCTGATGAAGGAGGTCTAGCTGGCCCCAACGGCTACTGCATGATTCTAGCATGATGGCTACTACACATCTTAGGCCTGGTGGTCCATGTACGTGTGTGTGAGTTAAGTGCCGTCAAGTCACTTCCAACTCATGGCGACCCTATGAATCAATGTCCTCCAAAATGTCTTATCTTTGACAGCCTTGATCAGATTTTGCAAACTGAGGGCTATGGCTTCCTTTATTGAGTCAATCCATCTCTTGTTGGGCCCTCCTCTTTTCCTGCTGCCCTCAACTTTTCCTAGTGTGACTGTCCTTTTTAGTGACTCTTGTCTTCTCATAATGTGACCAAAATACAATAGCCTCAGTTTAGTCATTTTAGCTTCTAGGGTCAGTTCAGGCTTGATTTGTTTTTTTGGCAGTCCACGGTATCTGTAACTCTCTCCTCCAACACATTTCAAAGGAATCTACTTTCTTCCTATCAGCTTTCTTCAATGTTCAGCTTTCACACCCATACATAGTAATAGGGAATATGATGGCATGAATTAACTTAATCTTGGTCACTGTACACATTTTGTAAATTGGCTGGATCTTTCTTGGGGATAGGGTTGTCAGCTCCGGGTTGGGAAATACCTGGAGATTTTTGGGGTGGAGCCTGAGGAGAGAGGGGTTTGGGGAGGGACTTCAATGCCATAGGGCCAAATTGCCAAAGTGCCCATTTACTCCAGGTGAACTCTATCAGCTGAAGATCAGTTGTAATAGCAAGAGGTAGGTTGGTGGGTGGCTGAGCAGAAAAGAAGGAAGTAGGAAAAGGGAAGAGACTATGGGGACTGCTGGGGAAGGGAAAGAAGAAATAGTGGAAGAGGGGATACAGGGGAAAATAGGTAGATCAGGTTTCACACTTTGGCGGTAGATATCCTGCTCCACCCTCCCAGACTGCCACTGCTGCTTGGTAGAGTAGCAGGAGCAAAATGGGGGGGGGGGTCCTATAGCACAGTGACTCTGTGACATCACTTCTGGCATGAACCTGAAAGTGAATTGCAGCATTGGGGCAATACTCCAGGATTCACCCAAAATTCTATGGTTTTACTATAGAATGGTTTTACCCTAGAATTTCAGGTGAATCCTAAAGGGTCACTCTGATACAGTGATATCACTTCTGGGTTCACAATGGAAGTGACATTGTATTAGTGCAGTGATGGAGAAATGATGCTTGACTTTTAAAAAGAAATAATTTATTCAATATACGTGTATTCCTCATCAATGGCAATGGCCAGTCTCCTCTTAAAATTTCAAATTGCTTTAGTAATGACCCAATAAAACGTGGAATTGTCCTTAACATATATGACCTCAAACAAAAACAAAAAAGTGTATTTTTGGTGCAACCAGGTAGTTTTTATTTAGGTGAAAAAATCTTATTGATTTAAGTTGGATGAGATATTTAATATGTGTTTGCTAGCCACCTTGAGCAGGTCTCTGATACAGTGGCCTATACATTTTCCACATAAATATGTAACTATGGGCAGGGCTGCAGCCAGCGTCTCTAAAAGAAGCACTCACCCACCCACCCCCAATTTAAATTTAACAATAAATTACAACATGGAAAGAGAATAACACTGAAAACAGCATTTGGATACGCATAATTTCAGTCACATACAGCATACACATTACCTGGGAGACGGCTTTATTTTGTCCTGTATTGCTTGATTGTGAAATGTCCACATAACTTAACTTCCCTCAGCAACAGCTAACTATTTGCAATCTCAAATTAATATTAGGAAAGGGCAAGAGTCCAGTAGCACCTTAAAGACTAACAAAAATATTTTCTGGTAGAGTATGAGCTTTCGTGAGCCACGCTGTACCCTACCAGAAAATATTTTTGTTAGTCTTTAAGGTGCTACTGGACTCTTGCCCATTTCTACTACTGCAGACAGATTAACACGGCTACCCACTGTCAAATTAATATTGTTTATGTTCCAATTTATTCTGCAAAGCTGAAGACTGGGGGAGCAGTGTGACCTGATCATGTACCTACACAGTTAAGCAGTAACAATAGTTTTATGGAAGCGAAATTCTGGTTCCCGGAATTTTGAAAATCAGCTGGCGGTCCAATACATTGCTAAACTGGCCAATCCATCCCATTTGCTTTTTGTAATGCTTACAGGATTAACTATATACGCTGTAAATTGCAAGAACCGCTGCATTCATTTACCTAGCCTTGAAACAAGCACTCCGCCACCGCTAGAGGGATGTTTCTGTCCCTGTTGAATGAACGCTTCAGTCTCATGGCGGTATATGGTACCTACCTCGCGTATGTGGCCGTATAGCCAATGGGCGGGAGGGCCCGGGAAACTGCTCATGGTTTTCCGAAGCGCCTGTCTTTGCCGGTACAGCTGGATGCTTTTGAGCAGCGTCCACGTCAGGCAAAAGACGACCACCAGGTGCAAAATGCGGGCGAGGTCCATGGCAGCGCAAGAAGCGAGCGAGCTTCCACGCAGACTGCCTGCTGGGGCGTGCAGGCGGCTGGCGCGCGGTGCACATTGTGCGCGCCTCCCTCGGGCAAAGTGCAGGAACAGCCAGTGGCCGGGGGGACGCGCTTGCACAAAGGAGGCCAGTGGTGCCCTGTTTTTTAAAACCTCACTCGCACGACCCGAGGCGGGGGAGGGGCTTTTGGCGCTTTCATCTTCTGATGATTTTCACACTGAAACTCACCTACGCGGGCAATTGCTTTACTTCCTTTCTCTGATAGAGGTAGAGCTGCCAATATATTTTTTTTCTTGTAGTGCTCCTGCATCTTTAATCGAATGTAGGGTAGACAGACGTTAGGCATTAATCTGTGCAGTTTGCAGTCCTGAGTGGTGCAGAAGTCTTGTATAAGATTATACTTTTAAAATATATATATATATATATATATATTTCTCATTTTAATATATCAACATATAAGCATAGTATCCAATATTAACAAAAACTAATAATGCTAAAAATTCTATAATATTACTAAATTAATCGCAAGTTGACTTCCCCCCCCACTCTCTTCTATCTTAAAATAAATTGTATACACTTTTGCTAACAGAGCTAACCCCAATGCTATTTTAATTAACATATTCTTATCCTATCTAACAATTAAATCAATATCTAATATAAAATTAATAGAAAGTGTAAATATGGGATTAGATCAAGTAATATCCATAGTCCCATTAAAAAATTAAGTTTTCCAAAATATTAGATTATTCTAACCGTGATGGGAGACCTCCAAGGAATACCAGGGTGACACAGAGGCAGGCAATGGCAAACCACCTCTGAAGGTCTCTTGCCTTTAAAATCCTATGGGGTCGTCATGAATCAGTTGTGACTTGATGGCAAAAAAAAATCCTCTAATGACATGACAGGCTAATGCTTGTCAAATGATAAATTTACCATTCAATAATTACTAGAGTTAGTGTTAGGCATTAAAAATGAGATTTACTCAAAAGCGAATTAGTGCAGTCCTGAGAATGTTTATTCAAAATGTTTAGTATTTTGTGTGTTTGTGCAATCCTAAACAGTTACACCTTTCTAAACCCATTAAAGTAAGTGGGTTTAGAAGAGTGTGCCTGGTTAGGACTGCAAAGTGTAACTCTGTTTAAGATCACACTCCTAAGCACACAAAGAAATGAAAACCACTGGGCTCAATGGGACTTCTGAGAAAACATTCTCAGGACTGCACTGTTAATTCACTTCAAGTCAATGGGTTTAAAAGAGTATACTTCTGGCTAGAGTTGCACTGTGAGTGTGCTTGCTTTATATTCACTTTATGATCAGTTTGTATGCAGAAGGTCCCAAGTGGAAGATACCAGGAGTGTTACCATGCAATAGTCACGTGACTCTATAGTAACCACAATGAGCAATTTTGTTCACTCTGAAGAATCTCCATGTGGCTTCTACATGCAGCATCTACACAGAAAACTGGCCCTGATAAAATGACAGGAGCAATCCTAAGCAAGTCTATGCAGAATCCTACTCAGGTCTATTCAGTGGGACTATCAGGAAATTGTTTTTATAATTGTATTGTATGACACAGACATTGATTCATAGGGTTGCCATGAGTTGGAGGCAACTTGATGGCATTTAACACATACACACTGTGTATACACCCAACTCCATGATCTGGTTGGTTTTTTTAACCTATATTCATTTATTTATTTTCCATACTTCTAACCCGCCCTCCCCTGGCCAGGCCGGGCTCAGGGTGGGTGACAACATTAAAATTTACAACCTTAACAATGAAACATATAAAACCATTCCTCAATTATTAAAAAAGATGGTCGCCATATGCATATAGTGCCTACTGTAGCAAAAGTTGTCAAACCCAAAACAAACCAGCTTGAAACTGGGTCAGCCATCCACCCCCAGTAAGTCTATTATAAAATAAAAGGGTGTGGGGGGTAGGGAGGCCAACATTCATCTCACCTGCGGCTGTCCTCAGTTACAGGCCTGGTGGAATAGCTCTGTCTTACAGGCCCTGCAGAACTCTCAGGTCCCCCAGGACCCTGATAGGCAGAGCATTCCACCAGGCCGGAGCCAGGGATGCGGTACCCCACACAACAGAGGGAGCTGCTGTGAAACCTTCTCCCTGAGTGCTACTCATTGTCCCCAATCCTGTAGGAAGGAATGCAGCCATTGGCAGACTGCGCCCTTGAGTTTAAACTGAGCTGCCTTAAAACACACACACACAGCCTGATGAAGAGTTCTGAAGAACAAAAATGCTTGCAGTTTTGTCATTTTGGTTAATAAGTATTAAGTGTCTTTTGTTCTTTGATTGTACTCAGCCAGGATAGCTCTCTAATTAATATGCATACTCATTTGATTAACTGGAGTTAGCAAAATGGATACATGAAAACTTGCAAACGTTGGATTGCTTAAAAGGACCAAGTAAGTGCAAGTGGTAATCTTTGTTTATAGACTCGCTCATTGTCATACATTAATCCCAAATTAAGATAATAATACTAACTATAAGTAGCTGAGTATGTGGCATTACTATTTTTATTACAGCATTTGGGGCCATGAAAAACGCTTTCATGCTCTACAGCAAACCAGACTGTCGTTATAACTATGGTCTTGCTTGGTCCCATAAAGTATGTGTTTTTGACGTTAAACAACCATTACATTAGGCTACAGTACTTAAGATTATTTAAGATTTAATTCTACGCATTTTGTGGCTAGCCTTGTTTTCAGCCAATTCCGTGTTTACTGAAACATCAGAAATAAACAAAGGCTAGTCTTGTTTGGCCTTTCAAGTCTAAATGAACCGGTTTTCCGCTAACTGGCTGTTACCGCCCTTGTATTCCCACCGATGTATTAAGAGTTTGAAAACGTTATAAAAAATACTGTTCGCACTTTGTTTGGCCCTTTGAGCTGTGAAGACGTCTTCCAACCATTGATAAGCCGCGGTATCCAAAAACCCTTTTAAAGCCATGTTTTTTTATACAATTTTCAAACTTTTAATACACCGCTGGGAATACAAAGTGCGGTCACCCATAGGCAGTTTCCACAACAGAGGCGCCCAAGGATAGAGCGGCCCTATAAAGACTCCTAGCCAATGGCGGGTTTCACGCTAGCGGAAGTTCAGGGGACAGGCTATTGTGGGCTTTTTTTTCTTCTTCAGTTTTTCTGGTTCAAAACCCGCGACCTCTGACCAAGTCACCTAAGCCGGAAGCCAGTTATTGTTCTGTGCCCCGCGAGGAGCCAACAATACCAATCAGGGCTCTGGGAGACAAGGCGGAAGTTCTTCCGTCCAATGAGAGCAGCTGACAGTGGTAGGTGAACCGCGAGGAGAAACCACGCTGCCGCCCGGCTTCCTTAGCGCTTCCATCCAATGAGAGCGGCCCGTGCTGACAGGTGGGCGGGCGCGCGGGCGGGCGAGTGCCGAGCGGGGTGAAGGCGAAGCTGGGTTCCCTGCGCTGCCATGGCTGCGGCGGGTCCGGCGGCCGGTAGGGACCCCGAGCGGCGCCAGCCCCGCCGTCTGAGGGCGCCGCGCCGGCCGCTTTGAGCTTGCAGGGCGGACCGAGACGCCCAAGCTGGCGAGGCGGCCTCCAGCGCTGGGAGCTTCTCCCGGGTTGCGAAGCTCGAGCCCAGCCCAGCCCAAGAGGATGAAGAAGCGCAAGGAGCTCAACGCCCTCATCGGGCTGGGCGGCGGCAGCGGCGAGCGGGGCAGCGGCAGCGGCGGCGGCGGCGGCGGCCGCAAGAAGAAGCACCCGCGGAAGGGCTCCGCCTCGGGCCACCGGCTCCTGCGCACCGAGTCCGCCGAGAGCAGCAGCAGCAGCTCTTCGGACCTGGGTGACGGTGACGGCTTCGGGCTGCCGGGCAGCCGCTCGCGCTTCGCCAAGTGAGAACCCGGGAAGGGGTCGGGGGGGAGTCGGGATCGTGAACAGGCCAGCGTCCCTTGGAGGGTGGCGGGAGACGAAGGCCTCTGATGCACGGGAGGGTTTGCCGCCTTGAGTTTGCCGCTCTCGAGATGCCGTTTTCCCCATCCAGATTCTCAAAACTTTGCATGGGGGCTGATGGTTGAGTTTTGAGGATTCGGATGGGAGCAATGTGCGTCTGTGTGTGTGTGAAGTGCCGTCAAGTCGCTTCCGACTCATGGCGACCCTATGAATGAAAGTCCTCCAAAAGGTCCTATCTTTGACAGCCTTTCTCAGATCTTGCAAATTGAAGGCCGTGGCTTCCTTGATTGAGTCAATCCACCTCTTGTTGGGTCTTCCTCTTTTCCTGCTGCCCTCCACTTTTCCTAGTATGACTGTCTTTTCTAGTGACTCCTGTCTTCTCATAATGTGACCAAAATACGACAGCCTCAGTTTAGGCATTTTAGCTTCTAGGGTCAGTTCAGCCTTGATTTGATCTATAACCCACTGATTTGTTTTTTTGGCAGTCCAAAATTGGCCTTAGAGAGCAGAAACGCTGGGATTCCTAGTTCATTTTGAGGAGGCGGTTTGTATCAGGGGGTTTGGCTGAAGCTGGGAAGGCATGAAGGTGTGGCTGTGATCCGGGGGATACCTGTGCAGGGATTTATACGGGACCGATGAGGAAATGGGGGTGAGAACAAGATCAGGGTTTAAAGTGGTGTCCGATGGTTTGAGGAGGTCGAGGCTGGGGTGAGATATTATGACTAGGAATAGTTTTGGAATCTGTGGCATCTGAGAGTGGAGGTTCTGTGGATGGTAGCTAAAATGACAGTGCTGAGGAGTGGGTATAGATTCCCAGCCCAAACATGAATTTTTGTTCTGGGAAAATCATATTGGGCAAATGGGTGTGCTTCTGCTATAACTTGCTAGGGCACTTAAACTAAGCTGGGCTGGCTTAATGTAGGTGTAGTGTATTAGAGTGGCATTGTTGTTTTGCAAGGACCATAGAATTCTGCTAAACGCTGCTGTTTTCTTACTACAACTTTTTAGCTTCATGCATGTGCAGCTACACAAAAATGCATGCCCTTGTTTAAATGGGGTCCCATACGTTTACAGGTAATTTGGATTAGGATTTCAGAATATGTTTGAGGTATAAATTCCTTCTTCATGTTAGATTATACCCTAATTTAATGTAATATTTACAAGAGGGCTATTCTTATACAAGCTTTACTGGATGTGGTGAATTGTTTAGATTTAATGGTTTTAAAATGTGGTTTTATTATGTATGTTTTAATTTGCTCGCCACCTTGGGGCCTTTGTGATGGCAGAAAGTGGGATGCAAATTTTGTAAAGCATAAAATAAAATATACAGACCTTGTCTTCAGGAAGCTTTATTTCCAAAAGGTTGCTAATGTAGTGAATTGTTGCTTACAATCTTAAATAAGGAAGTTGTTTAATGTAACATACAATTCATAAAATAACCTGTGGAAGTCATTGTAATTATATGTTGATAACACAGCACAGGATTGCTGTGAAATGCAATCTTGTACTTTTGGCACCCTAAACTGGTTAGCAGTGAATCAACGGAATATAAAGATAGTGCTGCTAACACTTCCTTCTTTGGAGTAAGTATTTGAAACGCAGGTAGCCCATTACTAAGGGGGGGGGTAGATCCACAGTGGCTGGGAGCAGCGCAGCTGTGCCACCTCTATAAAAGGCTTCCCGACCTCACAAAGCAAATAAAAGGAATTTTAAAAAGTAAAATGGGAAAATGCCCCCATAGAACAAAGTGAGCCTACGCCACCAAAAAAGGTGGTGCAGCAACGCCATGACATGAGGGGGCGATCGAAGAATGAAAGGGGTTAGGAAGCTGCCTTAAGGCAGCTCTGCCAACCCGCTGGCATGGGTTTTCCCTTCCAGGAATTCCCTGCCGGCTTGGTTGTATTGGTGGCGGGAGGGGGGGGCAGCACAGCTTCCCGGCTCCCCAACACCGGCGTGTTTGCCCCTGGGATGGTGTAAGTGCACATTATCCCAGGTTAAATGGGCACTTAACGCTGGTGCGGGGTCATGCTGGCTCCTAAGGAGCTTCAGCCCCCCCTTCAGGATCGCAGCCTTAATGTTGGACAGTATTGCTAGTGAAATTCTGTTACTCTTCCTTTTTCTATTTTTTAAGTAATTTGTTTCTTTTACAGATCTAAAGTTGTTTGGTATTGTTTCAGCTGGACTAGGAATTCGGAATTTGGAGAAAGTAGCTATAGTATAGTAACTATAGTATTGTAAATTTAAGTTGGATTCAATGTGTTAAATTTTTTTTAGATGGAATGGATAAAGCCCTGGAAGAAATTATTTATTAGTATTACATAGAATAAGAGAAGAGCAAGACTCTAAGCTTGTGTTACAGTTCATCTGTATAAAAGAGTGGTTTAATCATGAAGACACTGTCTGTTACTTTTCTGAGAAATCTGTTTTCTAAATTATTGGAATATTAGGAGAAGTGAAGCGGGTTGTTAACACTAATGCTTTAGAAAACAGTGTTTCCAGAATAATGTCCTTAATTTTGTTGCTATGGATTTTTTTGCTAATGCAATAAATGCTTGAAGATAAACGTCCTTAATTTGTTTAGCTGTTGTTCATTAATTCTGAAGTATTTTCAGGAGTCATTTTGCATGAGCACTCATTACAGTAACAACATGCTATATTGTGTACAGTATACTGAATCTAGTTGTACCAGTTTTATGAAATACTGAAGAATGAAGTTGAGCAAATGAAGAGTCCTTTTTTCTTTTTCTTTTTTAATTTAGGGGTGACTACCTGCGATGCTGCAAGTTTTGCTACCCATTATGTGCTTTTGTTATTCTGGCTGCTTGTGTGGTAGCTTGTGTTGGTTTGGTATGGATGCAGGTGGCTCTCAAGGAAGATCTGGATGCTTTAAAGGAAAGGTTTCGGACGAGTAAGTACTAACTTCAAATGTCTGCCTTCTTTATATAGAGGAAAGTCGACATATTTGTTTATAGCTAGTGTAAGCTAGCGAGGTTGAGGGCTCCTGTCCAAAGTTGGCAGCCTTTTAAAAGGAAAGTTATTTGTATCGTCCTTAAGCAAAGAAAGCACATACTTTTCTATCCAATATTACCCCTCCAAACTGTTCATTCACCTAGGTTTTAAGCTGCAATTCCCTGGAAGTACATAGCTGTAAGGAAAACAAATACTTGTATGTTTTCAAGGCAGAAGTTCCATTTGCCTGCATGAATCTGATTGCATATGTTTTTATTTATGAATTATTGTAAGGAAATACTTGGAGATTTTGGGGATGGTCCCTCGAGAGGGCAGGGTTTGAGGAGGGGAGGGACCTCAACAGGGTATAATGGCATAGAATCCTCTTTCCAAAGCAGCTATTTTTTCCAGGGGAACTGATCTTGATCATCAGAGATGAATTGTAATAACAGGAGATCTCCAGGGGCTACCTGGAGACTGGTAACCCTCTGTATTCAGGCCAAAACTCCCAGCTTCCTCCTGTTGCCCCCCCCCCCTGGGTGGGTGGGATCCCACTAGGCTTAAAATGAAGCCTATGCCTTGACGTTGTTGGCATAATGATGTAACTTCCGGAAGTGATGTCATCACACAGGTGACAACAGGAGAGATGCTCTGGTATTTGAGCAAACACTCTGTGGTATAATCTGTTTTTACAATAGAGTTTTGCCCAAATACCAGATCATCTCCCCTGTCGTCTCCTGTGTGATTATGTGATGTCATCACGCTGGCAACGTTGAGGCTTAGGCCTCATTTTAAGCCTGGTAAGAACCCAGCCAGCTGGATGGTGGTGGGGAGAGAGGGGTCAAAAGTGGGGTATCTCTTGCCCCCAGCGGGGGGCCGGCAACCCTATCTGTACTTAGGTTACTTTAATGCATGCTGATTGTCATTATGAAAGTGAAGGATATCGTTTTTTGCATAGTCTGGATCATAGCTGCATTCAGAGAATACTTTTGTCTGCATTGGGGAAGAGAAACTATGATACTAGAAACTGATTTTTCTAAAACAAAAGACATTAGAACTAGACTTAAAAGTGCATTTATTTCTTGAAGGTTTGAATAGTCCACCACCAGAAGTTAGAATCATATTTGTTTCATTATACAGTTTGATTGCATTTTATATAAGTCTGTACTTTCTAGATTAAGTCTGGAGGGAGCTATTCTAAAGTAAACAGTTGCAAGTAAGTGGATAAAAGAGTAATGGCACTGCTGCTCTAGGAAAAGTATATACAGTATGTAGTACTTTAGAACTTAGAATGTAAACATCTTATGCCTATCATGCTTGGATTTCCCCCCACTAACTCTCATTTCACTGAATTAAATTGATACTTAGGCATTTTTGCAAACCCAGCAATGGATTTTAGTCAATAGCTGACTTTTGCAGAATTTTCTGAAGTATGATTAACAGTTTTAGAAGCAAGTTATTTTTCGAAAGTAGGTAGTATGAATGTTCTGCTATATTGACAGGAGCTGCCATATTCTGCTTAGTCATATTTGTGTTTCCTTATTGTGTATGAGATAGAACAATGTACATTTCATGTAGAACTAGTTTGGTAATTTTGTATCAGAGGATATATGACGTGGCATAACAGTGATTGAACAAAGGTGAAATTCCTCAGACTGCTATCATCTCAGTGCTAGCATTAGCATATTATAGTCAGTTCATTAAAGTAATTCTGATATTTACGCTGCCTTCAGACTTTTTCCTTAAAAGGAATAAGATGCCTAATATAATCTGTGCCAAAAGCTGGAATGTAGGAAGGTTCTATAAAATATTTTATAGTATTTTCTGCATCTGCCATGTGTCACTGCCTAACACTTGGCTCCAACTCCCTATGTTTTTGTGTTAAGTACCATCAAGCTGCTTCTGACTTACTGTATATACTCGTGTATAAGCCGAGTTTTTCAGCCCAAAAAAAGGGCTGAAAAAGCCGGCCTCGGCTTATACACGGGTCAATACGGTAGAAGGGGGAAGGAGGGAGGGGGGAACTTGCCGCCGAGCCACCGCCATTTTCTCCTGCCGGGAGGGGTCTTGGGCAGCCTCTCTGCAGCCGCAGAGAGACTGCCCTGGCCCCCCCGGCCCCCGCCGCCATTTTCCCCCGCCGGGAGGGGCCCTGGGCAGCCTCTCTGCAGCCGCAGAGAGACTGCCCTGGCCCCCCCAGGCCCCCGCCGCCATTTTCCCCCGCCGGGAGGGGCCCTGGGCAGCCTCTCTGCAGCCGCAGGGAAGCTGCACTGGCCCCCCCGGCCCCCGCCGCCATTTCCCCCCGCCGGGAGGGGCCATGGGCAGCCTCTCTGCAGCCGCAGAGACTGCCCTGGCCCCCCCAGGCCCCCGCCGCCATTTTCCCCCGCCGGGAGGGGCCCTGGGCAGCCTCTCTGCAGCCGCAGGGAAGCTGCCCTGCCCCCCCCGGCCCCTGCCGCCATTTCCCCCCGCCGGGAGGGGCCATGGGCAGCCTCTCTGCAGGCGCAGGGAAGCTGCCCTGCCCCCCCCGGCCCCCGCTGCCATTTTCCCCCGCCGGGAGGGGCCCTGGGCAGCCTCTCTGCAGTTGCAGGAAGGCTGCCCCGGCCCTCCCCGGCCCCCGCCGCATTTTCCCCGCCGGGAGGGGCCATGGGAGGCCCCTGCCCGTCGTGCCGCTACCGCCCACGTGCCTGGGCGCCTTCCTCCGGCCGGCAGCGGCCTGGAGGGGCCTCCTGCCGGCCCAGGAAGGACGCGCCGCCGCCGCTTTGCCGCCTCTCCAGGTAAGTAGGGGGTTCAGGGGCTTTTCCCCCTCCCCCCCTTGGATGGCACTGGGGACGGGGTTGGTCGGGAGGGCCTGGGAGGGGGCGGGAGGGCAACCTGGGGCAGGGGCCCTGCGCTCTAAAATGGCGGCCGCCATTTTAGAGCGCAGCATTGCGGGAAAGGAAATTTCTTATTGCCCCTCAGCTTATACGCGGGTCAATAAGAAATTCCCTTTTCTGGCCTCTAATTTGGGGGGTCGGCTTATACTCGGGTCGGCTTATACCCTGTGAATTAATGACCTCCAAAATGGCCTATCATTAAAGCCTTGCTCAAGTCTTGCAAACTGAGGGCCGTGGCTTCCTTTATTGATTCAATCCATCTCATGTTGGGTCTTCTTTTCCTGCTTTTCCTGCTGCCTTCAACTTTTCCCAGCATTGTTGTTTTTTACAGTGACTCTTGTCTTCATAATGTGGCCAAAGTATAAGGTATTTGGGAATCTGTCTTACTGGGAAAAATCAAACATTGTTAAAAGACAATTATCAAAAAACGTGGCTGACAATACAGAATGACTTAGAAAGATGGACTAAGTTGAGTCAGTCATGGACAGGCAGAATAGCAGTAATAAAGATGAATTTGTTACCGAGATTGACTTTTCTCTTCCAAATGCTTCCAATACAAATAGAAGAAAAAACACTGACTGAATGGCAAAGACAAATTAATAAATTGGTGTGGGCGGGTAAAAAACCAAGGATTAATTTTAAAGTCATTCAAGTTGAGAAGAAAAGAGGAGGACTGGCATTACCGAATATCAAATTATATCATCAAGCGGCAGGATTGTCTTGGATTGCCGAATGGATCAGAGACCCAAATCAAAAAATGTTGAAGATAGAAAAGGGAACATGGGATCATGGTCTTCGTTATTATCTGTGGAAAGCAAAAAAATCAGAGATATTTGCACAGAAGCACATTATAAAAGATGGACTGATGAAGACATGGATCAGGAACAAAAATAGATTAAGTCCTTTACCACCTTTAATGATGTCTCCTACAGATACATACTTAAGTAAGGGAGAGAGAAAACGTACAGATTTTATAAGATATCAGGACATGTTAAATGGACAAGAGGAAATAAAATCTTGGGATGAGATGAAGCGGAGTAAAAAAGTAGATTGGCTAACCTACAATCAAATGATTATGAAATTATGACAAGACTGTTACCAACAGGCTAAACTAAAAAAAAATACAGAATTTGAAAAACTAGTCAGTAAAGAGACAGAACATATTTTGGGAAAATCTACAAATTATTGCTTAAATTTGAAACAGAACGAGAGCAAGTTAAAGTATGCATGAATAAGTGGATGGAAAATTTTAAGAAAGAGATAACAATGCAGCAATGGGAAAGACTATGGACTAAGTCAATTAAATTTACTGCCAGTAATAATCAGTGAGAAAACTGGTATAAACAATTCTTCAGATGGTATATAACACCAATGGATATTAAAAAGATAGACAAAACATATGATTGCCGCTGCTGGAAATGCAAAGCTAAAGACAGAACCTATTTTCATTTGTGGTGGACTTGTAAAAAGGTAAAAAGAAAATATTGGATACAGATTCATCAAGAAATGCAAAAGATTCTTAAGATCAAATTTTCAATGAATCCAGAAATTATGTTACTGGGGATAGAACCAGAGAATTCGGAAAACAATCATAGAGAACTTTTTGGATATCTCACGACTGCGGTAAGGATAGTATTGGCAGCATCATGGAAACAAGAGTTCCAGACTTAGAAAAGAGGCAACAAAAAATGGAAGAATTTGTGGTGATGGCCAGACTAACCAACATCCTGAAAGAAAGAACGGTTGATGACTCACAGAAGAAATGGGAATGCTATTTTGAATATGCTAACTGGAAAGTGTAGAATAAAAATTTAACAGCGATAGAAAATAATAGTAATATATTTTGAACAAGTTATAGATAAAGATAAATTTAGAGCATAAACATAGATAAGTTCAGTAATGTTTAAGTAAATATCATAACAATAGAACAATGTTTATGTAAACTGATTCCTGAAGTAAGCACAAAATGTATGAATGGAAGTGTATGTATATGTTTGTTTGTTATCTTTTCTTTTGAAAAATGTTAATAAAATATCTTTTTTAAAAAATAATGTGGCCAAAGTATGATAGCGTCAGTTTAGCTTCTAGGAGGAGTTCAGGCTTGATTTGATCTAGAACCCATTTATATGTGTTTTTGGTAGTCTACAGTATGTAAAAACTCTTCTCTAAAGCCATACATCAAATAAATCAACTTGCATCCTTATAGCTTTCTTCATTGTCCAACTTTCACATCCCTGCATAGTAATTGGTAATCCTATGGTATAAATTATCTTGATCTTCGTTACCAGTGACACATCATTACACTTAAGAATCTTTTCTAGTTCCTTAATGGCTGCTCTTCAATCTCCTTCTTAAAGTTGTGTAATTCCCCAGTAGACATTATTTTTGTCTTTTTGATGTTCACCTGATGTTCAGCTACTTTGGCACAATCTACTTTAACCTTCATTGGTAATCATTTCAAGTCTTCATTATTTTCTGCCAATAATTTGGTGTCATGTGCATATCTCAAATTGTTAATGTTCCTTCCACTGATTTTCATGTCACCTTCATCGAAATCTAATCCAGCTTTCCTTATGATATGTTCTGCATATAGATTGAACAGATAGGGAGATAAAAAGCATCCTTGTCTGACACCTTTGTCTATGTTTAGGAACTTTTTTATTTTTCCACTAATGACAGTCTCTTCTGCTAGCACAGTATGACATATTTAACAGAACAGAATCATAGTGTGCACACATAATGTGTTTTGGGGGAAACATATTATCGGCTCAAAAGCTTTTGAAGAAGCTGATAAACTTCAATAAGAATAGTAATAAACTTTCAAACATCACAAGCAGTCAGAATAGTTAAGAAAAATAAAGCCAGTGGCAAGAAAGACTCAATAAAAAATGAAGGATCAATATTTTTTTCATCTGGAGTTATCAAATCTATGTACTTGGAGAACAGCGGTGGGCAGTAGTTAGGAAGACCATCACTGAGGCAGCCCTTTATCTGGCTATTTCGTTTCTAAAGATGTCAGCGCACACTGTAGGGCCTGTGTTGAAAATTGTAGTTGGCAATCGGGTACATGTGGGAGCAAGGTTTAATTACTTCGATGCAATGCTTCAACAATCAAATGTAAGATTGAACTCCGGTTATGAAAACAGTGTACATACACGTGCAAGAAACAGGCACTGTATGTGTTTCCAAATGTTAGTGTTGGTGACTAACTAGTGCCTTTGTATTCTAGTGGAATCTAATCAAAAATCATCAATCCAAGAAATCCCTAGATTGTCTGAAGATCTGCTCAGTAAACAAAAGCACCTGGAAAAGATTGAAACTGGAGATAAGGGGTTAAACAAAATATGGGTAAACATCACTGAAATAAGCAAACAGGTAAAGTGAGTGAACACCTGTTCAGGGGAAGTTGTGTGAGAAACAATTGTAAAATGAACTACGGTTGTTTCATGTAACCAGCTACTATTAATAGTAAAACCATAGGTATTAATGCTATCAGATTACTGCTTCCCTGTGTAATAAGGCAAGCTTATGTTTAATGAAATTCTTGAGGCATGTTCTTAAATTAACTAAGTATAAGGTTGAATGTTACCATGCACAAGTGAAACAAGTTTGCTCAAGCAAAATTTCCCTAGCTTTGTATACCCTGAAAAACTTCTGTTAATGGGACCCTCCTGAACAGAATACAGATTTGTCCCCTCTCCCTTCCTGCTGAGCCAGTGGAGCAATAGAGCAAGGGTGGATGATGTCTAATTCTCCCTTATTGCAGTCTATTGTGGTGCAGAGACTATTTGTTGTTGTTTTGTTGTGAGTTGTTGCTGCTGTAAATTATCTCAGTAGCATATAGTTCTGAGTATGCAGGATATAAATAGCTTAATTACAAAGTTTTAATAGGCAATATATAGTCTTGCTCAATTTAATAATCTCTTTATTCCTCTTAAATCAGATTTATTTATTCATTCGATGTGTCTTTATTTTTATAGTCACATTTCTATCCCATCTAGGAAAGTCAAAGTATCCTACATGGTTTTTCCTGCGTGCCCCCTTCCCCTGACTTTATCCTTGCCAACCCCTGTGAAGTAGGCTAGGGTGAGAAATAACTACTTGCCCAAGTTTACTGAATGAGCTCCATGGCAAAGCAGGGATTTAAATATAAATCTTGCCAATCTGAATCCATGACACTAACCATTGCACCACACTGGCCAGGATGCAATTGTCCCCCACAAAATATCTGCTTCATTTCTTCTGTGGTGCCTTCAGAATTGGGCTGTACTAGGTAAATCCATGCATGTGGCCCTAGTGCCACAGCTGTCTCAAACAGCTTAATTTTCCTGAGGGATGTTGGGTGCTAGTCTTTATTTAGCCCTGGGTTATATTAATGAGTATAAGACCAGGAGAACTTCTTCATCACATCTGTTTCTTTCAGGTTAAATAAATATGTAGGAACTTATAGTGGTCATTGAACTGACCTAAGAGCTTATACCAGCAGAATATGCTAGGAAATTGCAAACTGCAATGCACTACTTTTTCGATTGCATAAATAGCCTATTTTTATCCTTATTGGACTAGTTCACCCTGTTAACAATGTATGAAGTAACTACTGATGTCATTAATCAACTACTGATGTCATTGATCAATGTGAAACCGTGCAGACTTTGTAATAGGAAGTTCACAGATGGTCTGGGCATTCACCATAATCAGAACCAAATCTAAGGACTTAACACTGTGTTGTGTAGTTAAAGTAATGCTCTACTATTTAAAACAGTATTTTGAAATGCAATTATTGGGTGGGAGCTTCTTATTAAATGGTAGCTATATAATTTGGTACTGTCTAAAAATCTCAATACATAAAACTATTTTTGTTAGTTACTTTAAAATAGCAGTGTTTAAAAAAACTGAGCCTGGTAGGGATAAGTGTACCCTCCAGAAGCTAACTTACCACTTTACTACAAGCAACATATGTTTAAATATGTGTATCCACAGCATCCACTGAGAAATGGTGAATTAAAAGCATCCTTATGGTCATTAATATGTGTGTTCCTTTGTGGTTTCAGATATCTTTCTTGGTTTCAGCAGTAAATCATCTCAAAGCAAACATTAAATCTGCTTCTGATTTGATTAATCTTCCTGTCACAGTAGAAGAGCTTCAGAAAGTATGTACTATATTTGTCTTGTTAATCTAAAGTAAAGACTCTTAAAGCCATAGTTAACAGGCAAGAAATGAGGGGCATGTATGACAGATTCTGTTGCATGGCTTTGGTTTCAGATGTCAATAGGCTACTTCCAGTACGTGTCTGCGTTCCACAATGTAGTGAGAAATATATAAATGCGCACCTTCCAGTAGCATAAGCCACTTGTAGGGAAGCATGAGTGGTGGTGCAATGCAGGGCTCAGTTATGTTTCACAATGTGTATAACTGGTTAGCAAAAGTGAGTACATCTGAACTGATTGATTTAGTCTTCCCCCCACCTCAGTGTGATACTGTGAGGCTGCATGGCAATGCAAATCGTATTGTAGCCACAGTGGCATCAGACCACTGTGGCTGAAAATTCCCATGCTCTGTAATGCTTCATACAAAAAATTCTTGTTACTGAAGTATTTTCAGGAATTTAGTAACTTGACCAGGAATTTTATCTGTATTATTTTAAAGATAGTCTAGGTGTGCATTCTGCTTTTAGTTTAAAATCTACTTCCTCTGGTATTACTTGGAGAACATTATTATTAATACTTTCAGCCTTTAATTTGCTGTACTTGCAAGGGAACTTCTAATTCATATCAAATGAAATGGAACAAAATCAGAAGATGGGGATCTATAATCTAGTCTGCAAACTAGTCTATCTGCTGTCCCAATAAAGTAGATGGTTGGCTGGATCCAGCCAGTTTTTCTCACTTGGTCTCACCTAACTCTGCTCCTTACAATAGCCCCCATCCCACATGGCTTTTGTCCATGCAGGTCCCATGATCCCCAGCATAGCCTTTTTTGGCGGTCAAAGGGGACCCCTCCCGCTTTCACCAGCGGATGACCTGGTTGGAACCAAGTATGCATCTCTAAGGACTACTTATATTGCATCTTGGCAAGTATGCATCTCTAAGGGCTACTTTCATGTGCAGCAGTTTGAATACTTTTATGTGGAAATTTGTATACAGCAGAGCATGTGTCTCATGGCACACTTATGTGTGGAGAGATAATGTAGTTGATTCTTAATTATCCTACTTCTGTGACAAAACAATGCATGTGTGCTCTTGCATGTGATTGTGTAAATACAGTATACATGCGGCTTTTCCTATAGCAGTTCTGACTGAGTTGATTGTGGATCTCATATACAGAAAATGTGACTGTCTTTGTACATTATCAGGACCTCACATTTGATAATAGCACATTGTTACTTCTGATTAAATAGATCCTTGCCAACAAAAGCTCTCACAAAAATGTAGTTTAAATTGCTACAGTGCATTAATATAGCATCTGTTCTGGAATTAACACAATATTTGAATATCACATTCTTGAATTTTTGCCATTATGTGTCTGGAGCGACAAAAGTACTATTTGATTGTTTTTTTTCCTAGAGTGTTGCTACTATAGGTAGCACTGTAACCAGTGTTCATCACGATGTTGAGACTCTGCAGGCAGCAATTGAAGAACATAAGAAAATCATAGGAACACTTCAAAGTGATATGGTAAGGACATGTACAGAGAGAATATATACTGAGCAGCAGACTTCAGGTGCAATCAGGTTTATAGTAAGGAGTCCTGAAAGTTTCCCTTAATGATAAACTGTTATCAGGAAGGGGGAAAATATTTCAGTTTCTAACCCTTAAAGTATTAGTTATTTTAAGATGAATGGTATATGCTGAGACCTTTTTGTAGGTAGTTACCTAGGTAACTAATTTTATAAAAAGTGTTGCATTCTGCTGCTGAATGGACTGTGGGCTGTAATAAAAACTGAACTGATATTTCGAATCCCAATACACTAATCAAAAGGTTAAGATAACCGCCTGTAATGGTACAAAAATTAGTCAAAGTCAAGAGTTTTTTTCTCCTGTTGGGCAGATGGGTGTCCAGGCATTTGGGATTTTTCTAACTTTTCTTAATATAGAATGAAAACTCACTATGCAAGGTTCAGGAAAGTCTTTAACACTAATACTAAAAATCAAGCGAGGCAATTACATATGACTTTCATTAAAGTATAAATTTCTTCAATATTTATCATTGAGGGAACAATAGGTATATAGTATGTGACTACATTATGGTTATACATATGGGTATACATATTGGCTGCATTCAGACATGAAAAAGCCCTGCTTTTTGTATTACAAACTTACATAGTTTATCCTTGGGCTCGTGCACTCCTTCCTTTTTTCATGTGTGCAGGTGAGATTGAAGATTTCCTGGTTTAAAAGAAATTGCAGTTTATTATAATGTCTAAATTGAAGGAGTAAACAAAGACTACTTTGTGTCTGGGCTGCAAACCACACTTTTGAACTATAGCCCAAGCCTGAATGCATTCAGACATCATAGGCTGTGGTTTGTAGAAACTGTAGACAGTCTATCAGATATAAGCAACAAGATCCTATTTTCTTCCCTATATTCCTGTTTCTATAGCCACATGGTAAGGAGGGGCAGTGCAATTCACCAAAGTTTGGTTTGTCAATTCAGACTTTGCAACAAACCACAAGTAGTATAGGCTGGTTAAGAAATGTGCTATAACTATAGCTTGACATTTTTGTATGGTTTGTTGATTGGCATTCAGATGTATTTATTTATTTTATTTAACTTATACCCTGCACCCTCTCCCCACAGGGGACTCGGGGCAGCTCACAGCATTTAAAAATACAATAAACAGATACAATATGAATACAAACAAATAAAACCCGTTAAAACATCAACTTAATAACAAACCACTCTGAAGAATCAAAACGACTGCCCAGCTCCCCGGTTCGTAATGCTAACCAAAAGGCCACGTGAAACAAAGCACATGCAGAAAGCTGGGCTCTATCAAGTGCAGGTAAAGCAAGCCACCCCTGAGTCCTGGACCTGCACAACCACATGATCTCTTTTTGAAGGATTTAACTTCAGCCAGCTCTCACCTAACAAGTCCATTATGGCTTCCAGGCAAAGGCCAGGGCCAAGATCTTGGCAGCCTGCTGCTTTTCAAGCAGGAGGTAGAGCTGGGTGTCATAAGCATATTGGTGGCACCCAACTCCAGACCTCTTGACGATCTCCGCCAGAGGGCACATATTGATACTAAACAACATTGGGGGAAGATCAACCCCTGCGGGACCCCACAGGTTACAGCCCAGAGAACCAACCTCTCTCCGCCAACAAATTGGATCCATAAATCTTCGCACATTGCCCCTGCAGGAGGGAGGGGAAAACTCAAACCAACCTTCACAAGGAAGTGATGTGACCGTGGCACTGGTTCACAAAGAGCCCCGGAACTCAGATCAAAGCCTGCACAAAAGATCACATCTGGCATGGGGGCCAAAACAACCTGGGAGAGTCTCAATGTTGCCATGGCAGCCATGAAGTTCTGAGGCAGCCCCTGATGAGGTGGATTCCACATGGACATTGAAATCCCCCAAGATTAATAGCCTGGAAAAGCTCGATGCCCACCTAGCTGCCATCTCTGTAAGCCTCAGCAGGGTGTCAGACATCACAATTAAATGGGAACTGATTGACCATGGTTTATCGTGATGTCCATATGCAGCATGCTGAAGAATCCCAGTTTCTAGATAAACTGGTTTCATTCTTAAGTGCCCCAGTTTAGATGTCAGTCAACTGCCATTTATTTCAGGCTGGAAATTCTTCAATTTCAGCTCTGTTAAGAGTAATGGGGAAGGAGCTCCCAATCCAATTATTGAAGGAACAGGGGAAAAGGTTTCAGTCCAAGAACAAACTAAATCATTCTCTCACAAACAAATCGGAGTTTGATATTAGAATACAGGGACTGCTACTTTTTTGTGCCATTAACAAAGAGAACTAATACATTGATTTGTCAAATTCTGCTTGGCTTTAGTTGTCGTCTTAGGTGAGTGTATTTGAACGCTTAATCACAGTGCTCCAAGATGAATAATCAGTGTGAAAAGTATGTTAACTTTTTTCAGAGTGAAAACGCAAAAGGTGTTAGAGGAAAGCAGATACCTTCAGCTTCCACTTCTTTTGCTCCTCAAATAAGTGAAAAGAATCTGACAGACAGCTGTAAACAGGTACTTCTTGCTTACCAATTTGAAATGCATTTAAGAGGTATTGATTTTTTTAAAAAAATACTTCAACCAATGAGTGTGTGTGTGTGCGCAAAGTGCCTTCAAGTCAGAGCCGACTTATGGCGACCCCTTTTTTGGGGGGGTTTCATGGCAAAAGTCTAACAGAGGTGGTTTGCCAGTGCCTTCCTCTGCACAGCAACCCTGGTATTCCTTGGTGGTCTCCCATCCAAATACTAACCAGGGCTGACCCTGCTTAGCTTCTGAGATCTGACGCCATCAGGCTAGCCTGGCCCATCCAGGTCAGCACTGAAAAACCTTCATAGTTAATGTTACTACTTGGAATATAGAGGTGTTCAATAAGAGTGAAAGTTAGTTTAGATGTGTTCAAACCAGTAAGTGTCAGTGTTTGAAAGTAGACATAGCAAGGAAATAGTTAAATTTTAACACAGAAAGAATTAATGTTCACTGTGTTCTGAATTGTAATATATATCTTGAATGTTTCAATGGTAAAGTCCATGGCAGTACCCTAAGTAGCTCTTATATTTTATTGCATGAGTGAATAATTATTCATTCCAAGATAGTAACTTATCAGACTGTTGTAAAGCTCCTGGGTATAGGCATATAAGATAGAAAATTATTTTGTATCATCTGCAAACGAAGTATTCTCTGAAGGTAGTCTGCATTAATAATTGTGCTTTAAATTAGCCTTTACATTCATTCTTAGCATAGTACATTTGTTGAAACCTTAGTTCAAATTTCAAGCAATTAGAATTAACCTTCTTATAATATAAGATGTTGTTGGGCAATTTGGCCGTAGATATAAGCCATCTATCTCATGCTGCATGGAAATAAGCCATACTGGTCTCAATAAACTTATTTCTGTGTAAACTTAGATAGGATCAGAGATCAGTGGAATGAAATGTACCTACGGTAATGAAGATGCTTTCTCCAAGTGCTAATTGTTCTTCTTGATGTTTCACTGCTTCCACAGTTGAGCAATGAAAACTGATTTTTTTGTTTAAACAGGATAACCAGTATCTGCATACCTCTCTAGAGGAGGTAAACTCAACTTTAATATTATACCAGAAACAGAATGATTTAAAACTTTTCAGTATGGATTCCACAGTCAACAATTTAAGCTGGAGAGTTGCTTCGTTAGAAAATCATATGAAGGGTTTGAGTAAACTGGAGAAAAAAGAAAACCTGACCCTCGCTGTGGTAAGTGTCAAGCAATTATTACACCAAGCAGCGGGGTCTCCTTTTATTGGGGGGAATTAGCTGGAGACTGGTAGAGCTTTGCAAGAGGTTTGCGTGGGGAATCTTTAAAACCAATTTTTACGCAGATGAGACCACCGGTGGAAAAGGACCCTAATAAAGTGTTTTGTGAATTTTAAGGTTTTTTTAAAATGGTCAAATTTGTTACACATACAGAGCTAAGAAAGTAATGGTATGAGAGGGTGGACACAAGGATTGAAGATTCACAGGGGAAATTATATTTACCTTCTGGGGAGTGAGGCAGCTGCTTGGAGACAAGTAACGACCAGTTATACTCACGAGGAAAGAAAATGATACACGCATCTACCGTGGCTCATGCTTTGGATCCAGGAAAAGTGCTAGCAATTTGCTATGGTGAATGAAGATATATTTATACCCAGGTTAGGAGTAGGAGTTAGGGTCTCACCACAGTTGGCAATGTTTGGGAATGGCTTGACATTGCCAGTGACAAAGGCTTGATTGCTCTAGATTGGATTAAGAATAGGAAGGAGAATAGAATCCGGAGGTGAGGCAGATCAGAAACAATATCTCGGTAGTTGTGGCTAAGTATCTGAGCACTGGGCTATAGAATTGGAAATGAAGGGAGGTTTGGAAAGGTTCTAGTAGGGTGAGTCAGAGGGTTTGGCGAGCAACTTGATGAGATTAATCATTTCCATCCTGGATTCTCTTAATGGAGTTTTGCTGTTGTTGAGATTTAGCAAGGTGTGTTTTAATCTGCTGCAGGAGAACTAAATAAATGCTAAAGAGGCTTGTCTTCATTTCTTTTGTCTGCAAGGAACAGGAGATGTTCTCCCAAGGGGAAGAAGGGTAAACAAGTCTGAACTTTGCCCAGTCGGCTTCTGTACCATGGCACAAACAAGATGGATGCCAGGAGACCCCTGTTTGCCTCTGGCTAGACAGCAGTGTTCCATCCTTGCACACTCGCTCCTGTCCTGAACACCTTGCCTGGGTGTACCAGGGTAGCCTAGGGCTATTATCATACCACAACACAATAGAGTTCTTGAGAGATGAATCTTTCCAAAACCATGACTCCTGTCACAGGCTTAATATACAAGTTTTGCTATACAAATATGAACAAACATTTAAAAAGCCACTTTCTGAAAGAAGTTAAAAGGTACATCTTTCTTGGCATGTGAAACTCTTAAAAAAAATAGCCAGAATTTTTATTACCTGGAGATCTCTCTACTGTTAATGGTTGCACTTGGAATTAATGAACTTATGCAACAACTAGATCTGTCACGCAATAGACTGCTGTTGCCTCACCCTGAATTGTACAGTAATCTCCGATGTCTCACTTGAGCTTTTTAGGGTTATGATAATTATAGGGAGGTGTACTTTGAACGTCCATGAAGCTGTACTGCAATTTTAACAAGTAACTAAGCTGTAATACCGCATGAGGACAAAGTAATGATCATGTTGGAAAGAAGCTTCATTAGTGAATTTGTGCAGCTTCTGACCTGAATACATAAAGATCCTGCATCTAGAAAAACCTACAGAGTCGGTTGCTAGTGTGAGATTTATTCAAAGTCAGTTTCTATCTGTTTTATCTTTTTTCAGTTGGAGACTTCTTTTCCTGACACTTTGTTTGTTCTTGGGCATTTGAGGATTGAAAGCAAGAGACGAGTAAACCTTAGGCTAGAATGGAGGTTTGCATGGCCACTACACCCACAAGAATAAGGATCCATTTCATGTTTGTTTTTTAATTTAACATGGCAATGATCGGACTTCAGAGAAAAACAAAGGAGACACTGAGTATGGTTGCTATGGCAGGAAGAAATCTTAGTTATATAGACATCTATATGGTAACCTGTGTATCTAGCTGTAATTCTTAGCTAAACCTATTAAACTTTCATTACACTTTAAAAATTGTTAGGCTTTGCCTAATCTTAAAGTGCTGCAGGACTCTTGTTGTTTTTAAGTATTTGTTCCCCATGTTCAGTCTTGTTTCTCCCTTCACAACATTGTAAAAATTGGCTGCTTCCTCTCTTCCATCATCACATACTGTAGTTCACGCTAGTCATCTATTTCAGCCTCCCCTCCGGGCTTCCATTATCACATATTGGACCTGTTGTGCCTGTTCAGAATTCTGCCATCAGAATAATTCACTTTTGTCTTTTTGATGATGTGATGTCTTTTTGATTAACGTTAAATAAGTCGTAGTAGAACTTTTACTATTAGGATCCCATATGTATACAGACGACAAAGCATTTGTGGTCTTATTGGCATGGCTACATTGTGTTCTTGCCAGAATTTGGCATACACAATTCTTGTGTTGTAGGCAACCCAGAAATTATGGAATAGGGGAATGCAGAGTCATTCTCAGATGAGAAGAAAGTGAGTGAGGCAGAACCAGGGGTGCAAGTACCAATGAGCACTCCACCAGAGGAGGTAGGCCCTTCGAACTCAGAAGGAGACCTCCAGCCCAAGGCTGAAGTACCACTGGTGGAGCCCTTGGGTTTGAGATCAACAGCTGAAGAAAGGCAACAGGTAGCATCACTTCTGTCTTCACCAGACCCTGCAGAACGCCAGAGGAACTGGGTTCAGAGGAATGTACAGGCCAGGTGCCAGAGTGCCCGGCTGGCAGCTTGACGACATGCAATTCCAGCTAATACAGACGAGTTGTCACAGGATCCAGACTAGGGAGTAAGTGGTCAGTCAGGTACTGGGTGTGCAATCATGGGTTGCACCTGGAGCAAGATGACTCAGCAAAGGCTGTGGATTGTAAAAGGGATATAAGCAACAGACAAGGGGCAGGTGGGTGTGGAAGCAACGCGACTGTTTGTCTGCTGCGTACACCATTGCTGTGCCAACCAGTCTGCTGTCAACTCCATGATTCCTTTGACTTATTTATTTTAATTTATTTTATTTATACCTTGGCCTTTCCCAACCAAGCCAGGCTCAGGGTAGCTTCCAACAGTGTTACATTACAATATAAAATATAATAGAAGAAGAAGAGTTGGTTTTTATATGCCAGCTTTCTCTACCACTTAAGGAAGAATCAAACCGGCTTACAATCACATTCCCTTCCCCTCCCCACAACAGACACTCTGTGAGGTAGGTGGGGCTGAGAGAGTGACTAGCCCAAGGTCACCCATCTGGCTTCATGTGTAGGAGTGGGGAAACAAATCCAGTTCACTAGATTAGCATCCACCACTCGTGGAGGAGTGGAGAATCAAACCCGGTTCTCCAGATCAGAGTCCACCACTCCAAACCACTGCTCTTAACCACTACACCACGCTGGCTCCCACACAATTTAAAACTATAAATATCAGTTTAGCTTAAAAGATGGCTTATTATGTCTGTGACCTCTGGACTGCGTCTGGACTTGGTCATTACTCTCCTGTGATTTATTATGACTGTCTGCTCCCCGGTGAACTCTGAACTGTATCTGGACTTGCTGCTTACTCTGTTGGAATGTGCTGCCAAGCTGGACTAAAGTAAACTGCTTAACATTGGATTGTAGTCTGCCTCTCATTGAATAAGCCCTTGCAGAGACGCCTGGCGTGCTCTGTGGGGAAGTTGGCATGCCAGCCAGAATTGAACACCCTGCTCCCTGGTGGTACCTCTTATTTTTATTACTACCGTTGCAGTGATTTGAATGCTATGCCTTTGTGTTTATATGCTGTTTAAGATCTGGCACAACATAGCCTACTTGTAGTGGCATTAATCTCCAGCCTGTCTTCATTTCCTCTGATCAATTAAATGTCCAACTTGTCTGCTGCTGCTGCTCAGAGCTTCCTGTGGGCTGCCAGTAATCTCAGGATGCTCAAAGAAGCCTCTGTGCTATTATCTGCTTTCTTCAATGTAGATTTTTGTATTAGTTTTTGGAAAAGTTTGCTCTTGCAAGTACAAGGAATACAAAATACCTAGTACTTAAAGTGCATTTTAATGTTTATGAAATTGGATCTGTCTTATTAGGATTTCTGTAATCTTTGAAGAATAAAAACTGTTCAGTAACCGTTTACACACTAGAACTTTCATGTGTCTTTCAGGTGGGTGACTTAACTACCTCTGTGAATGCAGAAAATGAACCAAGAAATGAAACTACTACTGAAAATGTACAAAATATAGAGGTAACTCTAAGAAAACTAGTTTCTTAAATAAGTTCCCGTTGTATTAAGAAATGTTTTGAAAATTTGGTACTGTATTTGCCCCCAACCAGCTCAAATTGAGGAGAGACAGTAGGGAATCACATTATTGAAGTACTTAATCTCTGTCATCTGCACTTTGTCATTGCTACATGAACTCTAGATTAATCTTACCTGGGTTTTTGCAACAGAAAGATATGTGGGGTAGTTTAGAGAGCCTTCAATGAGAAACCTCTGACTAATGGATATAAAACCTTTCATGTATAACTTTACATCAGAGGATATATAGCTTTTTGATAGCAAACACAGTGTGTATTTTACATGTTACTACTTCTCTAGCTGAAAAGAGTTTGTTGGAGTGGTATTTCTCACAAATCAGCACTTGTACAGTAATACTATTGAATATGGATTCCTGAAACAGTGTAACACCTTCCCATGGTAGACTTTGGGAAACTGAGCTGTGATGAGTTTTTACACTTCTATATTCTTTCTCCTGCAACAGGGTCCTCTTTTTGTATAGCTAATTCAGTAGATTCAGTAATTCAGAGCCCTGACCTGGATGGCCCAGGCTAGCCTGATCTCGTCAAATCTCAGAAGCTAAGCAGGGTCAGCCCTGGTTAGTATTTGGATGGGAGACCGCCAAGGAATACCAGGGTTGCTGTGTAGAGGAAGGCACTGGCAAACCACCTCTGTTAGTCTCTTGCCATGAAAACCCCATAAGGGGTCGCCATAAGTCGGCTGCGACTTGAAGGCACTTTACACACACACAACTCAGTAGAACAGTAAATTGAAGCTGTTTTAGCCACCTTAGTATTATAAAACAAACATTTTGTATGATAATACATAGGCAGTATAATCGGAGGCAGGCAATGGCAAACCACCTCTCAATATTGCCTTGAAAACCCTACGGGGTCGCCATAAGTCAGCTGTGACTTGATGGGCTCTTTCCACCATCACGTAATCTCTATGTGCATAAGGTACTTTGATGTAGGATTTTTGAAATATATTTTGAAGAAGTTGTGCAGCTCATTTATGGTAAAAGAAGCAGGAGTTGTTAATGAAAGTTTCTGGTGGTGGTATACAGAAAATAGAAAATGGTGAATCCCAGGTATCCAAACTGAGAGAGAAGCTGCAGCTGATCAATGCTCTGACAAGCAAGCCTGAGAGTGACACATCTGAAGCCACTAAAAAAGGTAATTTATTCCATATGAACTGTATGTTAAATCATGAGATGCTAGATTACTTGATACCTACTACTTCTAACCCAGAATAGTAATTTTAGACTCTTGGACCAAGACGGTGTAGGAAATAGTAGGAATACATCTGGTAGCTTTTCTTCACAGTGCAGGCAAATGTCTTAAGCTTTCTTAGGGTTCAGTCTTCATTGAAACAGACAGGCAAGAAGCCTGCAAGTGTTGTAAAGTCCAGCTCATAAGGTCGTGATGGATAGCCTAATGAAAACATCAGCTCAGTCTTCATTCATAAGAGGCATGTTCTGTGGAAAAATTTTCAGAATGCCTTTATATACATCTGTGCTGTGACTGCATTTCAAATATTGTGCACAATTCTGTCCATCTCAAAAAGAACATTATAGAACTGGAAGAGGTGCAGGAAAGGGCAGTCAGAATAAGGAGGTCACATCCTTATGAGGAGCTGTTTCCCCCAGCGGCCAACAACATACTCTAGGGAAGGGGGGGAGGGAGCTCTACCACTGACCCATGGCCTTTTTCCGGGGATTTGGGAACCATTGTGGACCAGCTGGTGGCTACAGTAAGGAGGAAGCAGTTGAAATTGCCCATGTTGCACCAGTAGCTCCTCTGCTGCAGGCAGACGTCTTCTTTACATAGAAAGGAGGTGTAGACTTTACCTTGAGATAAATTGTTTCTCTCTAGAAGAACTGTGCTGCCTATGTAACAACTCAGGAACAACTAAAGGTTTTGTGTATTCATCCTGACACAGAATTAACATGTTTCCCTCTATGAAAAGAATTGGTTGTGTTTCTATAAAAAGCCATTTTGCTGAGATTTCCCACCTTTTATTAAGTCTTTTCAGTTGCATCACAGTATCTACATGTAGATACTAAGTTATGTGTAACTTAATTAATGTGTAACTTAATTGCTATGAAAAATGCATTGGAGCATATCATGGTAGCTAAGAGACACTGTCTTGTTTTTGCTTGTACTGCACCTGGGGGTATTCCTCTACTGCAGAGCACATTCCTCACACTAGACCAGCATCTTTCAGTGATTCAGAACACCTAGTGCCAGAGGAACAGCTTTACAACAGATGGAAGTACAAACGGAAACCAAGTTTAGGATTCAAGCATAAGCTGTGAACCAGGAAATCTCATTTTTTCCACAAAGTCACTAACCAAGCAATCCTATATACAGACTCCTGTCTAAGCCCATAGAAGTCAGTGGGTTTAGACTGTGGGATTCCACAATCAATTGCTTCATTAGAACCCGCAAGTCTCAACTCTCAGCTTGCCATGTGCTATAGGGGAATAATGCTGATCTATCTTACAAGCTTATTACAAAGTTAACTGAGATAAAATGCATGCTGCTCTTTGAACACTTGAAAAGGTGGCATATTTGGTCTCTGCTGAGTACTCCTTAGGCCGCAGTCTGAACCCTGTTTTTCAGTTGACCTGATATTGCTTAACTTTGTGCTCTGCAATGGGCTCTCATCTTTACATGGAACTTTAACGCACATGAAATGAGCTTTTCTTTTTGAATTCATATAAGCAGTAAGATGACATCCTAATATTGCTTCTTCTTACTCCAAAGAAGCCAGAAAATCTCATGAGAATGCTATATGCAAAGTGTTTAAAGTAATTTCTTAAATAGTACATTAATAAGATTTGTTGGTTACTGTGCTGATAGTTCCGTCTTCTGCTGTATGCCATCTGAATGCAGTCCCGTGGGCCATTGTATATTTTACAGCTATTGTTACTTCCCTCTTGATAAAGTTCTAACTACTCTAAAATTATTTGGCAGTAGGAAAACTCCAGAGTGCCACATCAAAGCCTACAAAACTTCCAAGACTTTCTTCAAGATCAGTTGGCAACAGTTTTGAGAAAATTAGATACCCAAGAGGATTGTCCTTACCGGGAGTATCCAACATACACGGCAAGTCTGTTTAGTTTTGTTGGAGGTGGAATGTGTCTCCACAGTAATGTGGATGTTTTGCTAATTTCATTACGTGTGTGTGGTTTATTACCTTTACATTAAATCTTCTTTTCCTTCTTGTTAGACCTTCAGGAATTATTCAGGGTCACCAACCAAGGCACTGATGGCAAGCTCACATTCACGGATCTGCAAAACCTGGTTGGGGTTACGCTGCATGATTCTCAGAGCTTTAAGGAATTTGATACAGATGGGGATGAGAAGTATTCATTACCAGAACTGAGAGCTGCATTAGGTGTATAGTCTCTCTATTTAGAAATTCAGTATTGAAGGACTAAAGTAGCTACTGAAAAAAACCCTGATAATTAAAAGCTACACCTGGCACTTTCCCCAGTGGCATATTAACATTTGGAACTAACTTAGCGTACATGTTGACACCTCTTAATTTGTGTTCTTTGAAAATATTGAATGTTTTTTTTTTAAAGTTTTATTTGTAACATGAGATGTTGATTGCTGACTGTCAGTTCTCAGGCCGTGTTCCAGAGAAAGTTAGTTGTGCTCAAAACCTGGGGAAACCAGCGGACCACATTAATTGCAAATTACTTATATCCTCTTGAAATGCATGTAACTTAAGGACAACTAATTTTTGTTTGGGTCAGGGCCCCAGAATGACATCCTGTCATTGTGTTGAATGACTGGGAGTTGTGGGGTAATTGCACCTTAAGCAATGCTAACTCAGAGTTTTTATTTCCCTTATAAGGGAAGCTCTTGTCTTCAAATTTAGAATGTGTGTGTATATATTGACAGACCTGTATTTTATATTTCTAATAAATTTGCCTTAAAATAGCTGCACTTTAGAATATGAACAAAAAAGAATCTGCCTTTGTAGGATGGAGCTTTCCCTGTGTAAATACTTAATAGAGAATAAATTATGCATATTTTGGGGATTTGGCACTGAAGGTAATAACATGCTTAAATATTGTGTAGACAGATATTACCAAGAAGCTAAAGGATACATCTTTCTTCTAGAGATTTTACTTCAAAAATACTCATCCCATTGTTGCTTGTAGATTCGAATACAGCTTTGGCATATTTAAGGTCAAAGATTTAGGATGGACCCTAAAGAAGATTAAAACAGAAGTCCACTGGCACCTTAAGACTTTCCCCTTAAAACTCAGATGAAAGAAGTTCATATTTATTTTATATTCCTGAAAGAATGTAAGAATACCATTTCCTTAGTTCTTTTAAATTTAGTATATATTGTTTGGTATTGTAACTTTAGGGAGACAGGTAATCATTACTGTAACACCAATGTTTACTGTTCTGAATATGCATTTGCAGTTGTTTCCCTTATTTTGGCTGATGCCTTGTTGGAATTTTTCGTCTTCATCCTCAATGTACATCTCACAGGAACATGAGTTGCACTAATGGTTGTCATAATTACTATTGTATTTTAATTCTTTTTTGTTTCAGCTTTTATCAGAAACAGAACAGGGAGATTTACTGTTTCCTTGTTTATAAACTTGGAAGGTTTGGTATTTGAAAGCAATTCTGCTATTGAGGGAAGGTAAACAACGTATTAAGTGCTCTGATATACTGATCAAAAAATAAATCTCAGCAAGGTTTCAAATATGCTATTTTGTGAATCTAAATTTGAAAATACATCCAAAACTTTATCGAGCATTTTATCAAGTCTCTAGCCTTTTACATTTAGCATGATAGATTATTGGCAATGTAATTTATGTGCAAGAAAATTAATCCTTTCGGTATTTGAAATATAGAGGTAATAGATAATAACCATGGTAATGGTCAAGAGGATGCAGGAGATCTGAGAGGCCTGATATAGCAGTGTGTGTGATTCCTGAGTGGGTAGAACAGACCTCTAAAGATTACAATAAAAGGAGTTCGAAAAACTAAATTTCCCTCATCAGCAATCTAGTGTTTCCCCAACTGTTTCCTAGACCTAGGCGTGTTGACATTACCTAGTAAAGTTCTGAAATGCAATATACTGAGTGAAGACTGAAAAACAATCACTTTTATGATTTCTGTATAAAATATTGACCAATTTAAATAAAGCAATAAAAACCCATACTAGTATTTTTATTTGTACTTAGGTTATACAGTTAGTCTGGACTACTGAAAGTATATATAAACAGTTTAGGTAATATGAAAGGAAGCTTACGTCTAATCATAGTATTAAGTTAATCTAAGTTGATCATAGTATTAAGTTAATAGTTTGGTGTACTTTTGGTTTGTGAGTATGCTTTTGCAACGATAGAAAATTTTAATGAAAAGTTATGCCAGATTCTTTGTCGATTCAGATCCTCAGTGATTAATGTAGTCCTCCACCAAAACATGAATACAATCTACAGAGTTCTATTTGTTTATTTCGGAAGCTGATATGCTGCCACTCCTGACACCAGCTTGAGGCATCTCAGAAAATAAAATTGTGCTTAGCCCAGCTTAGCAAAGAAACCAGGGTGGTCTGGTAACTTCTGTAAGAAGTTATGGAGGTTGTTTCAGCCACTCAAGGTATGTGCATGCCATGTGTCTGAAAGATAAACATAATCCAGCAGACCCAAAAGGGTCCATCGTTTATACCAGTGGTGTCGAACTCAATTGTTACAAGGGCCGGATATAACATAAATGTCACTTGGTCGGGCCAGGCCATGCTTCGCCAGCCCAGATTGAGGCAGGAGCTCCCTCGGCGGGCTCACAGGCCAGATAAGAACTCTCAAGGGACCAGATCTGGTCCTCAGGCCTTGTGTTTGACACCCCTAGTTTATACTATGGTAAAGACGGTCCCAGATATGTTAAGTTTTATTTCTTTGGTTTGAAATAGTTAGTTTCAATGTGTCACATGATTTTTACTGGGCGTTTGTGTCCAACAAAAGCAGATCCCATCTAAAGAGCTGAAGTTGCTGAGGCTGTAATTTGTAGTGTTCAGTGTGCAGTATTTCATTTGGCTTGTGGACTGAACTGTAAATCCTTAATAATTGCATAACAAATTGGGCTAAAGACCAGTTTGTTGCTGGTAATTGTGTTTTTGCTACTGCCACATTACTGCTTCTGGTCCACTTCTGGTAATGTATGCAACTTCTGCCAGTGCAGTTCTGTACCACTCTGGCCATGTCTACCCTACTTTGGGTGACACTACCTGGTACACCTGGGACAATATGTTGCTCCTCTGTAACTAGGGCAGAAATTGTATATGTTGTTTGGGCAGGCAAGTATTGCCTTGCTGCCTGTAACATGCGGAGAGCTGAACTAATGAACTCTGGAAGCTAGTTTTTCAGTGCACATGGTTCATTGGCTCTATCAGTTTGCTATTATAAAATAGACGAGGCCCTGAAACAAAACAATAAGGTGTGGGTAGTAGCATAACCGCTCTGACCTGGGAAGCTCCATGCTATCCCGATCTCATTAGATCTCAGAAGCTAAGCAGGGTCGGCCCTTGTTAGTATTTGGATGGGCAAATTCCAAGGAACACCAGAGTCGTGATGTGGAGGCAGGCAATGGCGAACCACCTCCTAATGTCTCCTGCCTTGAAAACCCTACGGGGTTGCCATAAGTCAGCTGTGACTTGACTGCACATACAAAAAGTAGCATAACCACTACATTGCTCAGGTTCGGGTCAAGCTGTGCAGCATACTAAGCCCCAATTGGGAGTGTTGCAGCACTGGCTGTAATACTCAAGTGCACTGAGAGCCAGCGCAGTGTAGTGGTTAAGAGCGATGGTTTGGCGCGGAGGACTCTGACCTGGAGAACTGGGTTTGATTCCCCACTCCTCCACATGAACAGCAGATGCTAATCTGGTGAACTGGATTTGTTTCCCCACTCCTACACATGAAGTCGGCTGGGTGACCTTGGGCTAGTCACTCTCTCTCAGCCCCACCTACCTCACAGGGTGTCTGTTGTGGGGAGGGGAAGGTGTTGTAAGCCAATCTGATTCTTAAGTGGTAGAAGACAATCGGCATATAAAAACCAACTCTTCTTCTATAGCTCTGTACCGCTCAGGTTCAGGGCTGTGAGGCTGAATGCTAAGCACTATGGAATCTATATATTCTATAGAATAAGCAGTATAGTATACTACTTTAATGATATTGTTCAAATGGCCAGTTTGGCCCTGAACAATGTCACACTGAGATCAAAATAAAAAGGAAGAAAAAAGGAACTATCTGAATAACCCATAAGGAGATTATAGTATACTACTGAAATCTAGTGCTAGCTACAGATCCCTAAGGCTGGGTACTGTAGCGCAACAGCACAGTAGCATTTCTATTCTGTGCTCAGTTTGTTGCAGAACTGTGCAGCCAGACTTCGGTGCATAGAACTCTTAATGGCTAGATGTGGGAGAGGGGTGGTTTTAGCCTTTTTCCCTCCCCGATGTATGGGAGAATTAAGGAGACCACCCAAAATCATTGGTTAAAAATCCATGCTAGTATCTTCAACGCTATCTGTGGCCTTCGGTGAAGGTGCTCAGGTTTCAGCCATTTAAGGTTTCTTGCAGAAGGCTTGGTGTGAATTCTGTATTATGTACTGCCATTGGAATGCTTCCAATGAAGGTGACAAACTCTCTTTAAGCTAGTTATTCCTGTTTTTCAACAAATACAACTGAGATCAAAGATAACTGCGAAGACGGGTTGAATTAATTTAAAGTTGGTAAGAGAGTAATATGCAACAGTATACAGGTAGATTTCATCTGATGGTGGTATAGGGCCAAAATATAGCCGCAAAATAGGAATGGCTTGAACCCACAGACCTGTTCAGTTAATGTGTTATACAGAAGGAGTTACTGAGATCTGTATAACTGAGAGTCAGTGTATTTCTCTGTAGGAAGAGCCCCCTATGAGCTGTGAGAGCACAAGCTCTTAATGTGGGCTTTGAGGCATTAAAACCTGGTTTCTTTCCTGCTTTCTCTTGTAGCAACATCTCTAGAAAAATAAAATGCAGAGCTACTGAACTATCTTTGAAAGCAAAAGTTGGAGATTACTTTTGAAGAATCTGGTCCACAGTGATACTGAGTTAGTCAGGTTTTAAGAATCTTAAGTGCTAGCCTGCTCTGCATGTGAATCCTAGTTTTGAACTATATAACTTGTTTTAAAATCTTTAGCTTTACTTTGTATAGATAATTTATTTGATGGTGTCCTTCCATATAGAATAACTGAAATGCTAGCTTTAAAAAAATTGGACTACTTCTAAGAATGTACAAATGCTTTTAACATCTGTATATGAATTAGTTTTGACTACTGAGTTTTGCACATATCATGCACTGTGAATGTCAAATTTAAATAAAACATCTTGTTTTGGGTGTATTTGCCTTTTATTTTATAGTGGATGTTTATGAGAAGCACTTGTTTAGCTTATGCTGCAAACCATGTTTATTCTCTTTATACTTCTGTTCCACTTGTGGGATTCGTAATTTAATATTGTTATAAACATGATTATTTTGCTTGCACAGCCACATTTTATGGTAGAAAGAAAATTTGTCGAAAACCAGCTGTGTTAAGAAATGGGCTGCAAGTAGTTTATTTTAAATGCTTTAATTCCATGGATTAATACATTTCAATTCAAGTTTAGTGAATTTCTTTTTAGCAGATAGGCATTCCTTTAAAGGGATATGCTGCTTTTAGAGATTGGAAAAGGCAGGACTATAAAAGTCACTTCCTGTGCTGGAGCAGAGTCCAAAGATGGACCATAATCAATGTTCACATTAATGGTAATCATAGCTAGTTCTATTGAAGCCAAATTCTTGGTCATTGGAGAGCAGGGTGGAGGTTGAGCCCATCTACCCTTCCTGTATGCCTGTATGCTTCTGCCTGCTGTTTGATCTCATAGTGCTGTTGTTGATGGTTAACTATTTTGTATCTCGCTATTGGATACAATATTGGCTAGGAGGCCCTGTACTGTATTTACTATACTTCTTATAGCTTTCCCTCACATCAGTTCTCTATTTCAAAGTGCCCCCTAGAGGAGAATGGTTGAAGGAAGAAATTTTGGACAATTTGCCATTGAAGATTTACCCGTCATACCTGATTATCACTTAACCAATATGTCTTCTGTGATCCTTTGCCTCACCCCCACAATAAGATAGCAATAGCTGTGGCAGAAGTCATAGGCATGCTTATTAGTCAGTGTAGTGTTTATAATGTTCGACTCAGATCTGGGAAATCCCCAGGTTTGAATCCCGACTCTTCCAGTCTCACATTCTTAGCCTAACTTACTTCACAGGGTTCTTGAGTGTTAAAATGGAGAAGATAATGATATAAGCTGTTTTGGGTCCCCAATGGGAAGAAAGACAGGGTATAAATAAAGTTTTAAAAATCTCAACGGAACAGTATGATTTGTTTCTAAGTAAATAGTAATACAATTGAGCTGTGTATTTTGTTTTTGTACATATACACTGGTAATTGTTAACATTTACTTAAACGTGGTGGATACCTTGGTATGATTAGTGTCACTTTAACAACTTAATTGCCAGGCTGTGGTTGCATACATACTTACAGATTTGTACTCACGAATACAGCACCATGCAAGGCAAAGTCATGTAAATAAAAATGAGATTATTTTAAACAACTACAGAAGTATTGTTGTTTTTTAACTGCGGATCCTCAGAATTGTAGGATGCGATGATGCCCACACAGGCATGCCACTTGAGTAATGCTCCTATCACCTCAAATAATGTGCTACGAAAACAGAGCCTCACTGATAGTGGATGGATGGGGAAAACGGAATATGCAAGGCCCTGAGGACATTATCAATTGCTTCATCTTCTTCCCTAGAGATTTGCTTATCCTGGGAAAATTTATGACCTCCACCCCCAAAGCCTCCAGGTGTTCCCTAACCTGGAGTTGGTAACCCATCTCCTTCCCACCCAACAACCAGCCTATTTTTATCTGCCCCGCTGTCTTAAACTCCCCGCCCCCCCAGTGTCTCTTGCCTAGGAAAACTATGGCCCAGATGTGTGGTGCTGGTTACTGGGCCAGGCCCACTTGCATAGTAGGAGACACTAAAGGACTTTCCCCTGTACCCCCCTCCTCACACTATTTCCTCTTTCTGTCCTTATGGTAACCCATTCTCTCCCCTTTCCCTGCCTTATTGTCGCTTCAGCCATTAATCAACCTGCCTTTTATCTGCCTCCCATGTTCAGCTATATTATTTATTTACTTCATTTATACCCCATCTTTCTCCACAGTGGGGACCAAAGCAGCTTACATTATTCTCCTTTCCTCCTTTTTATCCGCATAACAACCCTGCACGGTAGGCTAGGCTAAAAGTATATGACTGGCTCAAAATCACCCAGTGAGCTTCCACAGCAAGATAGGGATTTGAACCTGGGTCTCCCAGAACCTACTTTGAAGCTCTAATGGCTTCACCACACTGGCTTTCATAGGGTGGCTGCTGTTGAACAGTAGCAAGCAGCCATGCCTAGTTGAGTCATGCAGGTCAGGTGGTATCAAGTCACTGAGAGGTTGATTCTATCCCTAGGGCTGCCAACCTCTAGAATTTCCCAGAATTGCAACTGAACTGCAGACAACAGAGGTATGTCCCCATGGACAAAACAACTGGTTTCAGGGTGGACTCTGTGGCATCATATTCAGCTGAGGCCTCTCCCTTGCCTTCCTCAGACTCTACCACAAAATCTCCAAGAATTTACCAACCTGCAGCTGGCAATCCTAATCAGGCCTAGCCCCAAAAATAGGCCTAGAAAGGACCCTGCCGTCTCCCCTTGCCTTTCTGCTCACAGAAACGGTCTGGAATACTGTGGTTGCCTGATGGAATCCATTGCTTAAAGCAACAGTTGCTCCTTTTATCATTTTTGGGATTTTTAAAACCGGAATGTATTTGTTTAGGTGGCACTTTTTTTTTTTTTTTGCAAACCTAGGGCCCTTTTCAGGTTTGTAGAAAGGTCTGTCTTGCCCATTCACAGCTCCAATCACCTGATTTCAGTGTCCTGATATTTGGCTGACTTCACTATTAGAAGTCTTACAAGTGGGGGCTCCCATAAGGACTTCTGGGGATAATGTAATTTCCCCCTTCCCCACTATTTCTTTCCCTTCCCTGAAAACCCCCATAGCCTCTCCTTTTCTGCTTCATTCTCTCCTTCCCACTCACCAGCCAATCTAGCGTTATGTGCTCCTGTCTTCAACTTTCCCTCCTTCCTTTCCCCTGGCAGCCTCTCCTTGGGAAAACTCTGGCCAGGTTACACAGTGCTGGCTGAGCCAGGTGTGGTAGGGAACTCACAAGGCCTTGTGGGGAAGCCTCACTTTCCCCTATATCTCCATCCCCACATTATTTCCTCTATCTCCACCTTCTCTTTCCCATCTACTTACCTACCTTTTATCTGCCCTCCATCTTCAGCTATATTTGTTAGTGTATTACATTTATATCCCATTCTTCTTCGCAATGGGGACCAAAGCAGCTTACATCATTCTCCTCTTCTCCATTTTATCCTCACAACAGCCCAGTGATATAAGTTGGGCTGAACATGTGACTTACGCAGTTACCCGGTGAGCTTCCACAGCAGAGAGGAGATTCAAACCTGGGTCTCCCAGATTCTAATATGAAACTTTAACCACCACACTGGCTTTTGTGAGGTGGGTACTGTTGAACAGGTGAATTACGCAAATTGCCAAGTGGCTGCTGCTGGGCCTGGCCCCAATGAGTTCCCCTCGAAAGCAGAAACAGCCCTGGAAAGGGCCCCTCCCTGTCCCCGTAGAAGGTTTGAATACTGTTGTATTTGCCTAGCAAAGGCTACAGAGGACATCTGTATCTTAAAACTACAGGAACCCCTTTTTATCATTTTGGAAACCCCCCATGTAGTTTTTTTAAAAAAGATTTCAGATTTTTCTGCAAACCTTGGGCTGTCAAGTTTGCAGACAGATCGGTCTTTTCTGGATTTAAGTATGCACAGATGGGGCTGTGTTGATAATGATATATATTGATTTAAACCAAATATTGCAAGTGTGAGCCACGTTTAAGTTAAGGTTTGATATACTAGCCTTTCCTATCTTTGCAAACCAATCCTATGCCTATTTAGAAGTCATACTATATTAATCGATGACTGACTTCATATAAGTGGCTAGACCTCCCTGCTTATTCTCTGTCCTATTTGTATAGCACCTTTCCTCCAAGGAACTCAGACCAGAATACGTTACCTCCCCTTTTTTTCACAAGCCTTTAGATTGATAGAGTGATTGGCCTAAGTTGTTCAGGGAACCATGGAGATGTGTACTCTGATCTTAGCAAACTTATCATTGTGTCACATTCGATTTTATTTCTACTCTTACTTCATACTCTGAATTGAATGGAGAAAATCGTACATACAGTGCTAGGAGTACATTATGTGCCTAATCCCAGGACTGCCCAAGTCCTGCTGACTAGCTATAAAACTCTCTATGTAACTTTTCAGTCTGCTCAACAATCATTTTGCAACCCTGAATGCTAGGCATTTGTTAAAATACGAGTTTCTAGTATTCTTCATATTTTACCATGTGGTTTTTAGACCAGCCCTTTAGAATGAACTAGAAGACAAATACTGTAACTACACATCTCAAGGAAAGCATATCTGTTCCAGTTAATGAGTTAAATGAAAACTTAGAACTGAGATTTCAGTTTTGATGTCTAAAGATCCTTGCTGCCCTCCAAGTACAACCCTGAATTTCACAAGCATTCTGAAGCCAATCTTTAATCGAAATGCTCGTAAACATGTAGAGTTGCTTTGTACTGTACGGCTGTCTGCTAAACTGGCTGTTAAGCGGAGATGTTGCTACCAACATGGTGTGACTCATTTTTCAACATAGCAAATTTCAGAGGTGAGTTGAATGGAGTGCTTGTGGCTGAAACATTAGAGCAAGGGTAGGAGGCTGAATGCTCAAGCAATGGTGGCAAGTGAGCAAGAGCACTGGCGCAAGAGACTTCGTGAAATACTGGTTTGTATGGATCTACATCTGAAAGGGAAAGGAAGGAATCGCTCATATTATCTTGGGTAGCCTCACTGGACAAGTTGATTTCTCTTTGCTTTGAGCTGCTTTTAGGTTCTGGAAGAGACACTTCTGTTTTAATTCCAGTGTGGGTTTCCTTATCAGCACTGTAAGCCAATGGGCAATGGAAAAACCGGTCTGTTTTCATCCGCTCCACCCATACTGTTGCACGTCGTTCTCGTTGGATTCCTTTCCTCCACTGAAGGACTAACATGCAACTAAACACCAGGATATAACAAAGTCCTAGGCCTCCAAAATAGATAGGCAGCCAATCTGAAAATAAGACCAGATTGTATGAGTATGTATTCAGTCCATTAGAGATGAGAGCTGTAGTGGAGCAGGATGATTCTGTTGAATACATTTGTAAGTACATGTCTAATATTAATCACCTGGGGAAAAATGTTCCAAAGCTCTGTTGTAAGATCTTGGTTTTCAAAAACTTGCCTGATTTGTAACTTACACAAGAGAATGGTGTGTGTATTATTAAAGGGTTAGATTTCCCACTTGAGTCTTTTTAGCACACGTTTCCGTAAGGGTGCTGGAAGAGCTGGTCTACACATAAAGCAGAATGAGGTAGACAAACGGGTTGTCACACCTCAGACTGCAAGGAGGAACAGACACATTTTAAATCCTCTATGTAAAAACTTCCTGCACATAAAATAATTGACACACCAGGCAGGGCTAGTTTACTGCCCAAGTAACTCCAACACCAAAGCAGCTGGGGGTATCACCTAGTAGGCAGTACCAGGCATGACTGGTTCCTGTTGTTGCCTCCCAGACCAGGTTCAAGGCAGGCTGAGTCCATCCTCAATCTGCCTTTAAGTGGCACAAAATGTGATATGCACACCCTCTGTACTAGGACCACTGCCCCAAGCTGCAGAGAATCTCCATGGCTCCTTGGCACTAGAACAGCACCAGAGAGGGAGCACACAATTCCTCTGGCCTTAGAGACTCTCCACAACCTGCCCTGGAACCAGCCGCAGTACAGCATGGGAGGAGGCATGCCCCCCCACATCCATGCTGCTGCCAGCCAGTTCTAACACATGTCATCTTGGAGCCAGGTAACGGAGGAATACGTTTTCAAGGCAAGAGACAGACAGAGATGGTTTGCCATTGCCTCCCTCCGCATGGCAACCCTGGGCTTCTTTGGTTGTCTTTCATCCAAGTACTCTGGCCAAAGGAGACAACCCTGCTTGGCTTCCATAATTTGAAGAGATTGGGCTAGCCTGGGCCATCCAGGTCAGGACTGATAGATTGCTGGAGGAAAGTGCCATCAAATCACAGCTGAGTTATGGTGACCCCATAGAGTTTCCAGGCCAGAGAGGAGCAGAGTTGGTTTGCATTGCCTGCTTCTGCATTGTGGCCCTGGACTTTCTTGGTGGTCTCCCATCCAAGTACTAACCAGGGCCAAGGCCAGACTTACTTGGTGGTTTCCCATCGAAGTACTAACCCAGGCTGGCCCTGCTTAGCTTCTGAGATCTGACGGTGGTGGTTTGCCATTGTCTGCTTCTGCATAGTAACCCTGGACTTCCTTGGTGGTCTCCAGACCATGTACTAACCAGGGCCGACTCTGCTTAGCTTCCAAGCTCTGATGAGATCACGTTAGCCTGATCCAGGTCAGGGCTGTTCACATGGTAACCCCATAGGATGTCCCCATAGGGCCATTCATGGTGACCCCTCATGGGGTTTACAAGGCAAGAGACAGTCAGAGGTGGTTTGCCATTGTCTGCCTCTGTGTAGCCACCCTGGACTTCCTTCGTCGTCTCCTATCCAAATACTTAGGTCGACCCTGCTTAGCTTCAAGTTCAGGCTAGCCTCAGCCACCCAGGTCAAGGTGTAATGACGTTCAAAATTCAAAATAGAAATTCATCCATCTGCCCTGTGGGAAGATACATGCACACCAGATGCAGGTATAGACCATGTGTCTGCCACCCTCACACACTGCTCATCTAAATCATTCCTATAGCTACTTAGTATAATATTAGACACAATATCTAAAAACACTCTTAGAATAACTTAATAATTTAAAATGTGTGTTTATGACACTTACCATTTGATATAAGCATTATTTATATCCAGAAAGACTTTGGAAGGTTCCAAATCTCTCTCTTCTTGGGTTTAGGCTTCTTATGTTTCCTGTTCTATGGAAAGAAAGGCAACTGAAATATGAAAGACAGAAGACTGAAGTTATAAGTGTCATTGGAATAGAATGACCAAGAGGTGAACATTCTAAAGTTACCAGTTAAACAATGGGATTCCTAGAGTTACCATAGAGAAATAGAGTTACCATATAGAAGTTTCTCAAGTCTGGATAACCAAATCCAGTTTGCTAATTTTGCAAATCAAGCACATTAGTTGTTGTGTCATCTACCAGCTGTTTCACATTTCCTGTTAACTACCACAAAAATGCCATAGAGAAGACATGTTTACCTTTGTTCATGCCAAAAAATTTCAGGCTCTCATCTGGGACGGCAAAGTTTTTCTGGGAGAGCGAAAGATAGTGCAAGGGACTTTCTTGCTCTAGCTGTACATAGCTCTGCATCTGTTCAGTTAACGTGCAAGGAGAAATTCAAATGTAGGATGATCTTGATTGTTTTTCAACCAAACCTTGAACCCTTGACAATCAAATACGAAACACACACACACACACTTAACTTGTAGTGTTTAGCCATAGTAGAAATAGAAGGTTCTCAGTCAGCTAAAGTAAGATTTGGGCTACTGTTCTGGGCACACGTACTTCCTGTGGTTTCCATGTCACACTGCCAATGAAGTGCGAATAAAATAGCATCCTTAAAATCCAGTCCTAATTTATTCAAAAGCAAATCCTGTCCATTTAAACAGGACTACCATCTAAACATGAGTGCATAGTATTGCAGGTTTAAACATTTCAAATGTCTTCCAAGAACATGCAGTATAATCCTGAGTTTTAACAGTTTGTCTGCCCAAATAAAATAATGCTGTCCACAAAATTCAGGATTAATGTATCTGTCCATAACTTCAGGCAGTAAACTGGATCCCAAGAGGTGCTGTCATAGATCCCTTGTCAAGAGCTGGCTATACTGCTGCTCCACCCCAAGTTTGCAGAATCTAAATATGTTTTCTGTTTTAGCATATGATGAATGATGCTTCATGTATGGATGATCATAAAGTATGTAACTAAAAGGAGGGAAATTCTATTGTAGCAGAAAGGTCAGCCTAGACCATAAAGTTTTTGTGAGCATTCACAATGTTGCTGAGCCCTGGTTATAACGAAAACTTTATAACTGGCTGTATTAAAAAACAAACAAACTAAAAACCAAGTCACCTTTTAGATTTTTAAATAAGACTATTTCCCCTCCATCTCCACAGGAAATGGATTCTCCAAGTTGCCCTTGCAGAGGTGGGTCTAATTTATATTACACACACTCACACAAGCATGAAGATATCTTATACTGAGTCACACCATTACTTTGTCAAGGTCAGTACTGACTGCTTTGGCAAAAGCTTTCCATAATCTTGGCCTGAGTTCTTCCACATCACCTACTACTGGATACTTTTATCTAGAGATATTTGGGACTGTATGTGAGACCTTCTGCATGCAAAATAGATGTTCTACCACTGAGCCATGGCTTTCCCCCCCTCCCATATCCTCTATCCCTAGGGTTGCCAACCTCCAGGTGGGGCCAGGAGATTTCCTGCTATTACAACTGATCTCCAAGCGACAAAGATCAGTTCCCCTGGAGAAAATGGCTGCTTCGGAGGGTGGACTCTATGGCATTGTACCATGCTGAGGTCCCCAAATTTCCAGGTATTTCCCAACCCAGAGCTGGCAACCCTATCTATAGGGTTGCCAACCTCCAGGTGGTGGCTGGAGATCTCCCACTATTACAACTGATCTCCCACTGATAGAGATCAGTTCACCTGGAGAAAATGGCTGCTTTGGCTATTGGACTCTATGGCATTGAAATTCCTCCCCTCTCCAAATCCCGCCCTCCTCAGGCTCCGCTCCCAAAATCTCCAGATATTTCCCAACCCAGAGCTGGCATCTCTACCTATCTATCCACTAGGCAATGCCACCTAATTTGGTTTCTTTTTACTTTCTACTAAATGTATAATTTCCATTTTTAAAAATATAAACATTTGTTTGTTTTTCTTCTGTTCTCACAGATAGAGGTGGGGAAGGGATTGATAAACACGGTCCTTTAAATATTTTTTAATGAGGGTCAGTCCATTTTTATTACATTAATGTTGGGAGCGCATGATACGTGGGAAAGCCCCCAGAGGGCATGAGCTGTTTTTCCTTAAACTTACTTTTTGAAGTCATTTAAAAAGTCTAAAAATCACAAAATACAAACAGAACTATTATTTATTTGAAAATAATTGTGCAATCTCTTCACCCAATTAGGATCCAAAAGGCCCCAAACATTAAAAGCATTAAAACATTTAAAGAATTAAAATACTGTTACAATTATAAAATAATTCAATTTAAATAAATAAATAATGGGTTCTGCAAGTCCTATCAAGCACAACCATGACTTCCCTCATAGAACCAAGGGAAGGTAGAACGGATCTATTTCCATTATATAAATTAAGCAGAAAACAGAATTCACATTTTGGCCTGTCTCTCCATCTAGGCTGCCTAGAGGCATGTTTAAAAATATATATATAAAGCTGGGGATCTGGGCAGCTAATGGCCAAAGGGGTTCTGCCAGCATGCCCAGATTCCAGGTAACAATTGGCCAGCCAACAATAGGACAACCCAGGGGATTCCACAAAGGACTTTCTTAGCTATTTCGCCATTAATAGCTTTCTCTCTTCTAAGAAAAAGTCATCGCTTCAACACCTGTTGGAAAACTTATCTCAGACATACACTAATATGTACTAAAATAAGCCAGAGCATTGAAAACAGGTATGCAACTTTAAAAAAGCACAGCTATTGAGTTTGATGACGTCTTGATCTTACACTGCAGTGATATTTATTTTGAAAAAAGGTTAGGATACAAAGGTTTTCATGAGCATCCTTTTCCCTTTCTAGTAATTGTGCTAATAGAAGCAATGCGAACCTTAATTTATTTCCGGCATTGTTCTACCGGTTTTAATGGGAACCGTGACGTTGAACGAGTAAAGTCCATGCCACAGCGTGAGCCACGTAAGAGCGCAGCCACTTTGAAAACAGTCAAGAGAGCTTTGAAAACAGGCGGTTCTTATGCCCCTGCGACACTTCTATTCTGGCCTTTGCTCAAAGTGCATGCACGGGAGGTGTTGCCTGGGATTTGCCGCTCTCTAGGTGGACATTTTCCCCATCCGAATTCTCCAAACTCAACAAGAAGCGCCCCCCCCCCCCCCAATGCAGAGTTTGGAGAATTCAGATGGGGGAAATGTCCATCCAGGGAGCGGCAAATCCCAGGCAAAACCTCCCGTGCATCAATGGCAAAACGTCGGCTCCGTGTCAACTGCGCGCTCGTCCCCCGTCTCCCTGGCCGTTTATGCACGGGAGGTTTTGCCTGGGATTTGCTGCGGTGGAGATGCACATTTTCCCCATCTGCATTCTCAAAACTCTGCATGGGGGGCTTATTTTTGAGTTCTGAGGATTTGGATGGGGAAAAAACGTGCGCCTAGAGAGCAACAAACCCAAGGCAAAACCTCCCGTGCAGAAATGGGCCCTCGGAGCAGCGCGAAGCGACCCCCTCCTCCCGTGACAGTTCCGCTGACGTCTCTTCGGCCGGAACCTTTGTGCAGGGCTGTGCGGAAGGGACGGCCGGTGTTGGGTGTTGCACTGGGTCGAGGCGGGCTGGCCGGGAAGGCATGGCCGCGGGGTCTGTGCAGCAGTTTTGGGGGGCGTCGGCGCTGGGCCTTTCCCGAGGGGTCTTGATGAGCCGCTTCGCCGCCCTTCGGCCTCTGAGCATGCTGCTGCCCCCGCAGCCGCGGCCGCTGGTGCTGAGGGCCCAGGGGCTGGGAGGCGACAGAGCCGTGGAGGAGAACCCCTTCTACGCAAAATACCTACGCAAGATCCAGGAGCTGCGCAAGTAAGGGGGGCGGGGTTGCGCGGGAAGTCATTTCTGAGGCCGGCAGCGCACGACGACGACGCCCCTCCCCGTGAGCGGCTTCGGAGAGGCAGGAGCCTGGCAGGAACCCTTCCGCCCCCGGCCCGGCCCTTCCCTTCCCCCCCCTTCCGGCCGTTGGCTGCACCTGTTCCCGCCATGGAGCCGTTTTAGATCCCTTCTAGCCCCACTTAATCCGGTATGGTTTGAAAGGCTGTAACTGTGTTTAGGATTGCACTGTGCAAATCCTCTGGTGCAGCAGAGACAAGCAGGAGTTTTGTGGCGCTTTAAAAGACGTCTTAGGGGGTGGCCGCACTTTGTATTCCCAGCGATGTATTAAGAGTTTGAACATGTTATAAAAAAAACATCGCTTTGAAAGGGTTTTTGGATACCCCGGCTTATAAATGGTTGGAAGACGTCTTCACAGCGAAAGGGGGCCAAACAAAATGCGAACAGTATTTTTTATAACGTTTTCAAACTCTTAATACATCGGTGGGAATACAAGTGCGGTAACAGCCTTACTTTAAAGATATCGGGTGAGAGAGACCGTATCCTTCCGAAGCTTATGCCACAGTAAATCTGTGAGCCTTTAAAGTGCTATAAGATTCTTTTGTAGGGTGTAGAACATGCTTTAAAGCTGGTTGTAGCCACACCTTTTCTGTTATGATCACTGGTGAAATACGTCTTCACCTGGTTTATTCTATATTGCACATTTTTTTGCTGTCAAGTCACAGCTGACTTATGGCGATCCCGTAGGGTTTCAAGGCAAACAACGTTCAGAGGTGGTTTGGACAGCTCCTTTGATTGGATTTTTGTTAATTCTGTTGAATGAATCATATTTTGGGAAAGTAGAATATAATTTTAACTATATTAAGATATTCTTTATGATTGCTGATTTCTGGTTCCTCCGGTTTTGAATGCTTGCTTTGAAGAAGAGTGTGTTGATTGCAGTTTTGTTTGCATAACATTTTTCACTTGGTGTTTTTCACCCGTGAAGGTTACTGGATAAACCTGGCCAAGTCGCTCCCACTTGTCTTAATTTCTTTTCCAGGATAATTTTGGAGAGAAATTGGGATAAGGAGTGACTGTTGTTCACTCTTAGCTTTTAGGAGAGGATGGGAATAAAATGTAAATAAATAACAGCAATTGCTTTAGTAGTAATAAACAGTTTTAACTTTGATTCAGATCTAATCCTGATATTTTTGCAACTCGAATGGAGAAAAGCAGCGATGAGAAAAAGCAGCCAGTGGGATACTCAAAGCAAGCAGAGTTTGTCAGATTCATGGAGGAAAAGGCAAGACCAATATCCAAATCTAATTCATCAGATATTTTATTAACAGTCGGAATTCTGGATTAGAAAATGCCTGCTATGTTAAACTTCTGACTGATTGTTGTGTTTAATTTATTTTTGGGGGAGTGGGGGTTGTTTTGTTCTTTTGCAACTCTGCAAAGATAGATCCCTGTCAAGTGTTTTGCATTTTTAAAAATGAAATGCTAACTTACGTATGTAAAACATGAAATGTTTCGGCAATTCAGTGATAAAAGTTTGTTTACTGTTTATTGCTGAAATCATTTACCCATTTTCCAAGGCTTGAAAAACTGGCCAAGAATTACTTGTGCATTTAGTACTGTTGGTGCCAAGGTGGATTAGATTTAAATCAAATCAATTTAAATCACTAGTCAGTAAGACTAGATTTTCATGAGGCCTTGCAGTTCTTTGTTGCAGTGTTTGCATTTTGCACGCATGCCTGCCTTACCCATAGGTAGAGGAACTTCATTAAAATATTCCCAAACTGAGTCTCTTTTACAGCCTGCTACCATTATACGTTTTCTCCTCCAGGGAGAGAATAATATGATAGCTGCTATTAATGTTCAATGTTAGGCCAATGGTTTGCACACATGCCTGACTATAGGTTGGTTGGTGCCCATGGAAAGTATGTTTTCCAATGCTGGACTTTCTGTTAATTATCTGCACATAAGTCTGCCAGTGGTGCACTTTAGCACATTAATTATTTTAAACAAAAATCAGCAGCAGAGTTGATAATATGTAAGAATATGTATGTGGGCTAGACTGTGAACTTGTTGCTGTTTAAACAATACTGTTTTTGATAGTTGAAACTATTGCCTTATTAAATGAAATTTACTTCTGTATGCTAACTTTGGAATTTAATCAAAGCCCTGGTGACCATTGCTAGATCTCATCCTCCAGTTTAATAATTAGTTCCAAAAAGATGATTTTATTTTACAGTTAGGACCGATCATCAAGGCAAGTTCTGTTTATTTAAAATATATCCTACCATATCTACTGAAACTTGAGGTGTCTAACAATGCAACAACAGGTTTACAAGGACACAAAACAGAACAGTCCATTAGCAAGTTAAAATGGCACAAATTAAAAATGCAGCCAAATCTGCCAAAATAATTTACCCTCCACCAAACGCCCTCTGAAATAAACCCATTGTATGCACCTTCCTAAATGCAGCCAATGCAGATGGCCTCTGCACTTACTCTGGTAAGCCGTTCCAGAGGACTAGACCACCAAGAAAGCCTGTGAACTAGCTGTTGCTGTACAGACAGTCCTAAGAGAGGGAACTACAAGGTGAAGGCTGTTTGAGGAGCATAACTGGCAAGTGGAAGTATACTGGGAGATGCGGTTCTTTATGTAGGAGGGTCCTAGGCTGTGCTTAAAAGGTAGTAAACAACACTTTGAATTGGGCCCCAAACCAAATGCGATCAATATTTTATTTTTATTTATTTTATTTATTTACTTCATTTATATCCCACCTTTCTCCCCAATGGAGACCCAAAGCAGCTTACATTATTCTCCTTTCATCCATTTTGTTTTCACAAAAACCCTGTAAGGTAGGTTCAACTGACAGTGTGTGACTGGCCCAAGGTCACCCAGTGAGCATCCATGGCAGAGCAGGAATTCGAACGTGGGTCTCCTAGAACCTCATCCAACACCCTAGTGACTCCTTTGTACTGGCTATGTACAATACTGGATATATATTGTCCGAGTGGCTGACCTCAAATAATAGTCTTGGTACCACATTTTGTATCAACTGAAGCTTCTGAGACATCTTCAAATGCAGCCTTATGTAGAGCATGTTATAGTACGATCTGGAGGTTACAGTAGCATGGATCAGTGCAGCTTATGAGCCAGATGTAATTGAAAGAAAGCAATAACACTGACCTGTTTATCCATAACGAGGCTTCGTCAGAGAACACCCTCAAGCTCTTAACTTGATCTGCTAAAGAGAGTTTATTGCCATCTAGGTCTGATTAACACCAGCCAAAAACTCTTTGTCTCTGTCTTGTCTGTCATTCAGGAACTCCACATAAATTTCACATCACTTCAACTATTAGATTTTGTATACACATGAAATTTTGTACATGAAAATGTAACACACCTAACAAATGTGCATTATTTAGATGCGGGGGTGGGATCAGTTGAACTTCACTTAAAAATTATAAAATTATACTTCAAAATTTTATTTTGTCTAAAAGCCCATGAACTGTATAGACAAACCAGTTAATAAATGGGAAAGTGTGCTGGTATAGGGGGTGGGGAGAGAGACCAGGCTCGCCACTCCCTGGGAATCTGATTGATAATAAGCCCTCAACAAGCAAAACAGACCAATATCTTCAAACATGCAGAGATATTCTTATTTCCTAGACATTTGTAGGAAAACCATAGTGCAAAGTAGCTCTAAGAGAGTCTCTCCCCACCCCCACCCCCAAGTCTAAACTGGCATTTTCATCTCTGGTTTTATTTCATCAAGAAAGTTGTATTTCACACGGACACCCTTCCATTTTCAGCTCTTTGCGCATCTCCCTGTGACTTTCACAGGAACGGACAGTGTCCTCCATTTCAGCTTCCTGAGGCAATCAGTGTTGCTCATATAGAGATGCTCTGAAGTAAAAGATATCCAGGGCATATTTTCTTACATTTTAAATATTATACGCATTGATTGTTATAAAGTTAATGGTTGTATGAATAAGCCTTAACTGCAGTGCTATAAAAGACAGTTCCTTTTCCTGCACATCCGCAATAGACGTATTACACACAGTCTCTTGCAGCTTGACGAAAAAGTACAGCTCCCCATCCATCAACAACCAGGAGTCTGACCATGGCAAGGAGACTAGAAGTCTCAGGCAGGCATTTGCTTTATAAAGCAAACTCAAACTTCTTTAATTCTGACTAAGGCTTTAAGGTTCATTCTACATATTCCTTCTCTCCTGGCAGATGCCATTAATAATACTGATGTCTGTGGACAGTTAAATGTTGAGGTTTTCATGAAAAGTCCAAATACAAGTGAATATGCTGTGCTGTTTTATTTATTTCATTTGTTGTCTACCTTTCTCCTTGATTCTAGGCATATTGCAGCATTACAAAAACAATACAACAGAGATGAGTACAATATATCCAAGTATAGAACACCTAACAGTGTAATAAAACTGGGTTAGGTAATTGTAGAATAATAGAATAAAGTGTAATATATCCAGTAACAATGCAGCATGAAGGGGATAAAAAATAAAAACTGTCTGAAATTTTCATAGACAATGAAGCTTACAAACTTGTTACTTTTATGCAGAGTGCCGTCTTGGACTCCTATTTTGCCACATCTCTATGAACTTTTTTCAAAGACTGCATGATGTTTTTGCCCAAGCTATGGTGGAATATTATTAATTCATAGAAAGAATATATGTCTATCATCCTGACAGCTGAGCAGCTTTGTCATCAAGTAGGTTATAATGGTATGGAGTAGCAATTAAAGCCGCTATTAATGTTCCATTTTAGGCCAATGGCTTGGGCAGTAAAGCATCAAAAGGAGGATTCACAAAAAACAAGGTAAGGTTAATATTTTCGATTAAGCAGCTGTGTTTTAACCTTGTTCTTATTTATGTTGTTTTGCTCCTGCTTTGTGTGGTGGAGCTCCAAGTTTCAGTTCAGGCATTGACTTTTGAGTACACTTGGATTGCGATCAGAATAGGACTGGCTACAGAAGATCATGTGACCGTGGCATAGTCTACTCTAACCCATGATACAGTAGACTGCCTGCCCCCATCTTGATAGAAGTCTTATTCTGCTTCACTGCTCCTCCTTCCTCCTATTACTGAAACTTGCTTTGCTCAGTTGAACTTATTTATTTTACTTCATTTATGCCCCACCTTTTTCCCCAGTGGGGACACAAAGCAGCCTACATCTCCTCCCCTCCATTTTATCCACTCAATAACCTTGTGAGGTAGAAGGCTTTCATGGTCAGAGTTCATTGGTTCTTGTAGGTTATCCGGGCTGTGTGACCGTGGTCTTGGTATTTTCTTTCCTGACGTTTCGCCAGCAGCTGTGGCAGGCACCTTCAGAGGAGTAACACTGAAGGACAGTGGACTACAGTCCACAATAGTAATGCGGATTAGCTTTGGATTTCACACATTAACAGATCACTTCAGGATACAATGGTTCCATATTAACATACCACACCCTCATTAGCACATTATCTTGATACTTACAGGACAATGATTAGCACATTATCTTTGATACTTTTTGCAGGACAATGATTCAGCTCAAACCCAACCCCTTTCTGACTATATATTACTCTTCCTACACACTTGACACTGAGAGACACTGTCCTTCAGTGTTACTCCTCTGAAGATGCCTGCCACAGCTGCTGGCGAAACGTCAGGAAAGAAAATACCAAGACCACGGTCACATAGCCCGGATAACCTACAAGAACCAACTTGTGAGGTAAGTTAGGTTGAGTGTGTGTGACTGGCCTAAGATCACCAAACCTAAGGTTACCCAGCAAGTTTCCATGGCAAAGGGAGGGGGGATTCAAACCTGGGTCTCCTAAATCCCCATCTGACACTCTAATCACTACACTATGCTGGCTTTCTAATGATGAATTAGTTTAATGATTGGTAAATCAGCACTATTGGAACTGTGTTTGTGAATCTTGTGTGTTGTAACTCACAGGTGTTGGGGTGTGTGAAAAAGAATGCAACCTTCTGTTTTATCTAGCAATAAACTTTATTATTTTTTTTTGTTGCAGACGCTTGATTCTATACTTAATGTTGAGATGGTGAAACGGAAAAAGCCTGAAGAAATAAAACAGGTTAAAAAAAAACAGATGGTATAAATGTTTACAAAAACATTAACATCTATGTAAACCTTTTACTGCACAGAACTTTTATAATTTGTATAACCTTGTGAAACAAAGCCAATATAAGCAGAGGGCCTTATAATTCCCCTCACTGGCAGTCTTTAAGCAAGGGCTTGGCAAACACTTGTCAGGGATGCTCTAGGCTGATCCTGAATTGAGCAGGGGGTTGGACTAAATGGCCTGTATGGCCCCTTCCAACTCTATGATTCATAACCTAACAGTCAAAGCTGCTTCATTCATTACTGTTTCTTAGGCAATGAGATTTTTCATGAGCATTAGTATGTGTGAAGTGTGGTAAACCTGTCTTATGTTACAAGACTAGGCAGTTGATGTGCCCGTTGGTTTGCCCAGTCGGCACACTTGCAGTCTGAAAACTGCACTTGTGCAACCCTTCACGTAGCACAGTAAGCACAGTTAGGCACAGATGGTTACCATATAAGCAACAGCTATGTGTTGAAGTCCTGCTCAGCTGGTTCTTGTACTTTATCCGGGCTGTGTGACCGTGGTCTTGGTATTTTCTTTCCTGACGTTTCGCCAGCAACTGTGGCAGGCATCTTCAGAAAAGTAACACTGAAGGACAGTGTCTCTCAGTGTCAAGTGTGTAGGAAGAGTAATATATAGTCAGAAAAGGGTTGGGTTTGAGCTGAATCATTGTCCTGCAAAAAGTATCAAAGGTAATGTGCTAATCATTGTCCTGTAAGTATCAAGATAATGTGCTAATGAGGGTGTGGTATGTTACGATAAACATCAGCACAACTTTAACAGAAAAGAAGAGAGTTTAAGAATGAATAAGGCTTGGCTTCCTGTCCTGAAAACCTCCAGACTAACAAAGACTACAGTCCACAATAGCCATGCAGATTAGCTTCGGATTTCACACATTAACAGATCACTTCAGGATACAATGGTTCCATATTAACATACCACACCCTCATTAGCACATTATCTTGATACTTACAGGACAATGATTAGCACATTACCTTTGATACTTTTTGCAGGACAATGATTCAGCTCAAACCCAACCCTTTTCTGACTATATATTACTCTTCCTACACACTTGACACTGAGAGACACTGTCCTTCAGTGTTACTCCTCTGAAGATGCCTGCTACAGCTGTTGGCGAAACGTCAGGAAAGAAAATACCAAGACCACGGTCCCACAGCCCGGATAACCTACAAGAACCAATGAACTCTGACCGTGAAAGCCTTCGACAATATCCTGCTCAGCTCTTCTGAGGGACTGCCATATGGCAGTCATCAAACGGAATAATGCTTCAGTCAAAGCCATGCTGAAGTTTGGAATGTCTTCCCCCTTGAGGTTCGCCTGAAGCCTAGTCTCTTGGGCACCAGGCCAAAACATTTCTTTCTTCCCAGGCTTTTAAGTAAGGGATTTTATGTTTTTAATTGTTTATTGTGTGAGGTCTATTTTATGGATATTTTAGGGTGTTCAGAAGTTGGTTTGTGCTGATGGCTTGTTTTGCCTTTGTGCTGATAATTTGTGATGTTTTATGATTTTATAGTATTGTTTTTATTCATAAGCTACTGGGAACAGGATTATGGAGAGATACCTTATAAATTCACTGAATAAGTAAGTAAGTAAGTTTCTCTGTGGAGAAATCATTCAGTGCTTTCCAGACATATATGCAGTGTGGGGACCATTACAGTATGATGTTTACTGCATTCACTTGAGGTTACATCTGTGTTCTGTGATGGCCTGTGAAGTTAATGTAGTCCTTTCTTTCATACAGATATGGAAGCAATATTTCTCTGGAGAAGATACAGTTTATGCCGTTATTCCTGTAAGTGGTGGCTCATACTGCTTTGCTGCACCTCCTTCCTCATACGCCTTCACTGCACCTCCTTCATACTCCACAGTGTGAGAATATTTGAGATTAGGGCTGAAAGATCTGTTGAGTAGGCTTAGTTTTGTTCTAGCGAAACAAGTGCTTCTGTTAAATGGAGTAAATTGAGGGTGTTTTTAAAACTAGTCCCTTAACATACGTAATGAAACTGATAACAGGTGAACTAAAGCGAGAGGGATAGATAAAACACTGAATGTAATGTCCTAAGAGCAGATGCCTCATTGTTAGTTTTTCCTAGGATTCAGCTTAGGGACTGAAGAGGCTACAGGAACTGGCAGTTGCTTATTGGTAGAGCTTCTCCATTTGATGGAATTGAAGGACCTTATCTACAAATGTTTGTGTATGTGAACTAGGTCTCATCAGTGAATAAAATAATGGTACTGTGCGCATATACAGAATTTGGGTCAGGGTGTTCACATATACCACAGTATCCAATATCTGTTTATTTACTCATTTAAATTACTTATTAACAACTTTTCTACCTTATAGGAACTCAAGAGGGCTTACAATGTAAATAATAACAAGACACAATAAAAATATAAAACACATAAAAACCACTAGTTAAAATAAATACTTTAAAACTGGTGGTAAGCAGAAGAACTGATCAGCTACCAGCATAAATAAAACTGTCTTCAGCTGCCTCCTAAAGATGGGGAGGATGTTCCATAATCGTGGGACTGCCACTGAAAAGCCCTCTCTCGTGTGCCCACCAGACAAGCTTCTTTGTTCGATGGGACAGTCAAGAGAGCCTCTCTGTGACCTTAGTTCTTGAGCAGGAATGTATGGGAGAAGATGGTCCTTCATATACTTTTTTATATACACATAGCTTTCCAACCACAAAATAAAGAAAGAAGTAATCAATTGTTTCTAGAAAGACACACGTCTGGAGTTCTGTACAATACTGTCTGTGCAGACCTTTTGCAAAAAGTAAAGTCCTATCTTTTTCTAGGCCATCAAAACTTAACTCAAGGTGTTTATCACTGGATTAGCACTTTAGCTTGATGATGTGGCTTTATACTTTTATACGGATTTTTTGACTTGTTCCCGTGTTTAGTGTCTTATTGATGATGTAAGCAATATCAAGTGATAGGAAAGGCAGGATGTACATGTTTTCTGTAAACCACGACTCTGCCTGTTATTGTACTGTGGTTAGAACTATTTTTCTTTTCTTTCTGAAGGGGGAGATTTTTGATTTGATATGGAAACGAGCTCAGAACTGCCCATCTGTAAGTGTGGCATGTTATTTCTAGATACATGTCTTCTCTCCAATTCTTGCAGCATATGTTTTGTTTCTTGCACTATTTCTGTTGTAGGAATTTGATTATTAATGGCCTGATGTTCAAATGTTGTTGGTTTGAATGAATTTTCAGAAAAGATTTTGACCCGGGTATACAAGGTTTGAAATACAGCCACTGTACTCACTGACCAAGAATCCTTACATTCCAACCATAACAGTTCTTCAGCCCAGCACACAGGGTACTCCAAGGAACAAGAGAAAGATCCCATCTGCACATTTAATAGCTGCATAGAAGAAAGTCATTAAGAGCCGGTGAATCCCCCCACTGGAACCCTATAATAGGAGATGCTTCATTGCAATACATCTCTACGTGGGGCTGTCCTTAAACTACGGTTTGTACAGAATGCTACGGCTAGAACACTAGCCTCAGTGGGTTGTAGGTGCCACTCCAGTCTTGTTCTATCTAAACTGGCTCCCAGTTTGCTTCTGCAACCAATTCAAGGTGCTGGTATTAAGCTTTAAAGCCCTAGGTGGCTTGGGACCAGTATACCTGAAGCATATTCCCTTTTGGACTTACCCAGCCCTTGTCATCTTCCAAGGTCCAGCTTCAGAGGCTTCTGCCTTCCGAGATTAGGTTGGTGGCAACTTTGGAGAGGGCCTTCTCAATACTCTGGAACACTCTTTCCAGGGAGGCTGATCCGCCTCCTTCTATTGCTATCTTCTGCCAGCAGGGGAAGATTGTTTTGTTCTGTTTTTCTCAGTGTTCTCTCAGTGATCTTTCTGCCCTGTATTTTTAATTGTTTTGTTTTTACGTGTATTTTAGTTTTTGTTTTAATGGGAGGGGGGGTTAATAGTTTTTAAGATATCATTTTATTATATAAGTTTTTAACCTGCTAGCCTTTTTGATGGTCTTGATGAGAGCAGAAAGGTAGCATTATAAATTTTGTAAGTAAATATCTCTTTCTGCAGCTGTTAAGAGGTGCTGACAATGTTGTCCTGGAGAAAATCCATAAATCGTACTACAGAGTCATTGTGTAAGATTAGCACTACTGGTGGATGGGTATGGATAATTGCTCTTAATAAATCTGGTGCGATAATATGCCCTTCCATTTTCCAACTGCCATGTTGGACTAATTAGCACTTGTTTAGTGCAGCCTTGCATAGAATTATTTAGAGGTCTGACTCTTGACTCACTCTGAAAATGTGGGCAAAGAAAAGGCACCTTATGGATATCCAGCCTAATGAAAATAATCCACTTATTGTGGTCTCTCTCCCCCCACCCCCGTTTTGGAGGAGTAGCAGGATGCTGAAAACCTTACCTGATCTCTAGCTAAAAATAACTCTTATGCATGTCAGAGACAAAGATTGATCACGATGGCATGTCAGAGAAAAGATTGTGATGGTAATTAAACTTATATTCATTTTTCTGTATTGCCATTGAAAACCCTTATGAGGGTGGCTGAAGTTAGGATGTGTAATTTTTAAACCATTTATCCAGCCAGCCATTCTGCCCATGAGCTAATAATGTGTATTGGATAGCTTGTTGAAACTGGGCCAGGCAGCCCTGAGTTTAAATTCCATTTGGCCTGGAGGCTCAACTGATGATCTTAGGCCAGGCATTCTCTCTCTTAGCCTAAGCTTCACAGAGCAGTTTTTGAGGATAACATGGGGTAATTCCAAATAAACGATTCCAAGCTTTAGGAGGAAAATAAGAATACAGATTCAGTAACTGATTACATCCCATCCAATCTTAAGCTCTTCATGCTTGTCAAACATAATGCCTGAGATGCAGTTCAGAAAGGTCATTTCAGAAAGGTCAGTGAGATCTAAGGCCAAATGACTGCTTTTCAGACCCAGTAATTCTGACACTGGGGATGTGCCTGCCTGTCAGTTCCTTTACATAAAAGTCCATGGGCAAAAGAAACCTGAAACTCTCCTTTCGGGGATGTGTTTTGAAAGGCACAAAAGGAATCAGTCTCTGTAATGTATTCAGTGTTTTTGTGATGGCAAAGATTTTTTCACGAGGTTTGTATTTTTCTGATTTCATCCCAGACTGAACTTTGTTAATAAATATATCTGTTGTCTTTTCTCCCACCCCCTTTCACCAGTTTCTGTTTGCATTGCCAAGGAAAGAAGGCTACGAGTTTTTTGTGGGTCAGTGGTCAGAAGCAGAACTTCATTTCACTTCTCTTATCAACATTCAGGTGATTTTAATTGGAAATTGATTATGAGTGGTGGGATTACGATTTCATACAGAAGCTACTGTTTTTGCGGCCTTTAAAACATTCCATAAAATATGTGATTGTTTATTGTTTCATGTGGGCACAATTCATGCACCATTCCTTTTACAGTGGGGCTTAAGGAGATTTTTTTTCTTTCCAGCAATTGTCATTTTCCTCTGTATCAGGGGTCCCCAACATGGTGCCTGTGGGCACCATAGCATCCTCTGGAATCTTCTGTGGTGCCTGCCAAGTATTTTTGAAAGTGGGCAGGGCTAGGCAGCCCTGACCTGGATGGCCCAGGCTAGCCTGATCTCGTCAGATCTCAGAAGCTAAGCAGGGTCAGCCCTGGTTAGTATTTGGATGGGAGACCACCAAGGAATACCTGGGTTGCTGTGCAGAGGAAGGCACTGGCAAACCACCTCTGTTAGTCTCTTGCCATGAAAACCCCAAAAAGGGGTCGCCATAAGTCGGCTGCGACCTAACGGCACTTCACACACACAGGGCTAGGCATGGTTTTTTCCCAGCAAGGCTTCAGATTGACCATTGTAGATTTGATTGGCTGTACAGATTTTTTTAAAATGTTGCTTTGGCAGGAACTGCCACCACAGCACAACGATCTACACCATGTTACTGAAGTTAAGCTGTTGCAATCATTTTTATGGCTGGGTCCACCTCCTGTGGCAGCCTTTTTGTTGCTGTGCCCACCTTGTCTTGTCAGAATTCCAAATGTGCCCTCAGGCTCAAAAACTTTGGGGACCCCTTCTCTTTATGTTAGCATCTTTTGTTGTTCCTTAGCATTTTATTCACGAATGTTTCCATATATATCAGGCCACTCATCTGTGTGTTCTTTTACCATCAGACTCATAAAACTGTGTTCGTTTACCATCAGTCCTCCATGGTAGTTAGAGAGGACATTCTTCAAAATGGCTAATCATTCACACTTGATAATTTTTGTCTTAGTTGGGAAGCCACTGTGTGAATTTTTTGAGAAACTGAACCCAATCTGGATGCTTTAATAATATGGAGAGCTACAGGGTTTAAACTGGAGAATGGATGCTGTTCTCTGAGTCACCACAATACTCTCATGAAACATCACTCAGTTCTGTAAACTGGAGACACTGAACTGTGCTTCAGTGTTTCCTCAAGTGGGTGTCTTTGCTTTTGTTGTTGTTAATGGGCTTTCTTGAGTTTCCTTTACCTGCGTATAGTCTGTGCTCCAGGTTTTTTTAAAATAAATTATTGACTGACTTTACTTATAGCTTGACTTTCTCACTGAGACTCAAGGCAGATTACGCAGTGTGAAACCGAGCATGAGGTGAGAGACCTAATGAGCAATGTTAAATGTTTTTAATTTTGACAGGCTGGTAGTTGAGAGGATTGTGTTCTTCCCCAGTGAGGGTTTGATTTGGGAGCTGACAGGAACAATTACAATCCCCTAAATAATATAAACATTTTAATTTTACCTATCTAGTGAAAACAAATCGTGCACTGTCTATCCAGAACATTTCATATGGGCTAAGTGAAGCAGTTCAAAGATTCTCCATTTTTTGTTCTACATTATTGTGTGAAGTTATTGTTCTGTAAGTGTGCTTATATTCTTAATACCTGTATAGTATTTTGCATCCATACACAGGACATGCATTAGGACTTTCTCAGTTTATCTCTTATGAGTGCCTCTGTGTGTGTGTGAGAGAGAGTTCCTTGATGCATCAACTGCAGTATTGAAATGGCTGGCTTTTTAATCAAAATTTCTCTTTTGATCTTTGTTAGAGGGCCATAGTGTGTATACTATTGGACTGTCATGAGCTACTTGGTACATCTGGGTTCTTCCTGTGGCCCTAGCACTTGACATCTTTTTATTTTCTGCAGACCAAAGGTGAAGCTGCAACTAGCCAGCTGATCCTGTACCATTTCCCCGAGCTTCAAGAGGACAAGGGGATTGTACTGATGACTGCAGAAATAAATTCTAATTTCCTGGTAAAGGAAGCTGAGTCATAAATGGCTTTTTTTAATATAAGTAATACCAATGGAAAAAATTGCCAGTGTTTCATGCTCCAATCGCACGATCCAATTGCTTGAAATTGTAGCAATTTCCTGTTCTAAATATTAGTAGAGATTAGGAAGACAGACGTTTGCCACTGGTTCTGTTGTTTTATTTGGAGGGCCTTAGAGCTGATTAATATGACGCTTTAGCAGGATGATGATTGGGGCTTTGTTATTTTTCCCATGTGCTCAGAGTTAACCTCATCACACCACTGTAACTCTTTCTGAGGTAGACTGAGCAATGACACAGGAACTCACAGCATGCATTTTACTTGTGCATTATTTCTATATCCATTTTCTTGGCAACAGCAGTTGTTAGTGGCATTGCCATAAGCGTGGCATTGCAGTGAGAAAATGGATCACTAGTACAAATGCAAGATTTAGTGCAGTGTTAAATGGCTGAAGTTATATTTCCCTCCTCACCCGCCCCACGCTCTGTCTTTAATTTTTGCCTGACATGTGGTAAGAATAATATCCCCATTAATACTAAACCATTCTCCTTGATAGCTTTTTTATGGTCTGAGAGTTACTTTGTACATGGGGGAGCTTTCAGTCTTAAGGTTCTCCCATCTAGAGTCTGGAGAGCATATTGATCTTGGGAGAGCAGTTCTACGGAAGTGGCTAATTTAGTTTTCTCACTTTGGCATTGGGGTCAGGAACCTGATTACCGTGCCACAGCAAGGGGGCTCACCTTTGTAGACATCTAATCCCACTTTAACAAAAACACGGAACAGGAGAGTTGAAGTGGACCAGTGGCTCAGCCCAAAGCTCTGGCTTAATAAAGGAAGCTGGAAGACAGCTGATGGGATAGGGGAGGGGGTGGGGTGGGGATTGAACGGACAAGGAAATGTATTGTGACAACTTGCCTTGTGTGTTTAAATCTGCAGAACGTGCCAGAGGCTCAGTGCCTAGCCAGCCAGGTGCAGCTCTTTTATGCAACAGACCGACAGGAGACCTACGGTTTAGTGGAAACATTTAACCACCAGCCTGATCAGTTTAAGTACATGTCTGTAATCACCGAGCTTGAGCAGAGCAGGCTCGGGCAAGAACTGAGACCCGAGCAGGACCCACCAGCGCCTACTGCTTGAGGAGTGCAGTAGCCTCAAGCAGACGCAAAAGACATGGACGAGAGATGGTGTCTTGGCACAGGCATTTCTCTGCTGTGGGAAGGGTCGTCCATGGAATCTGATTGGGAGAAGAATGCCACCTGGCAGCGTGGGCCCCTCAGGCTGTGGGCCTGGTGGAAAGTTTAAGCAGCCTCTCCTGGCTGACTTATGTACTGCTCCCATAACATATTTCTGAATGGCAGAAGAAGTGGAGAAAGGAAAAACATGCATTCAGCCATTATCATATATCATTGTTCACTGTGTGTTTGAAATTGCTTTCCCCCACTGCACAGATCAGTGAATTTCCACTTTTGTGAAGGCTCTAAGTATCTCCTATTAAATCAGCAACAACAAGAGAAAGAGAGAGTGAGCTGAAAGAAAAAGGACAGTTCCCTACCCTATGTAGAAAAGTAAAATTAATTTTTTTTAAAATGGCAAGGGGAGGAGAAATACAAAATGCATGTCTTTTGGAAATCTGTAAAGCTTCAGCCAAAATACCAGCCATCTTACATCATGCAGGACTGAAAACATTAACTGATCTTTTGTTTTTAAATTACAGTTTAGTTAAGTTTTGAGTGCCTGCCATGTTGTGGTAAATAGATTATTTTAATAATAGCTGTGATGTAGTGCTTTCAACCTTTAAAGTGCCTTTATGAGATACTATCAAATTCTCATTAAAACAACAAAGACTTCATAGCTTATTCTCAGCTTTGTGAACATTAGAACTTTTCTTATCATTCATTTGTGAAATTAGCTAGACCTCTTCCTTTCCTGTTCCATTTTGCTTTTCTTTAGGCCCAGATTTGCATTTGGGAACCAAGAATGTGAGCGGGGGGACAAGCATTAGGTTCAGAAAATTCCAGGTACAGTTCATTCTGCTATTCTGTAGGTCAGATATTAGTTTCTGTCTATAGGGAACTAAATGAGAAGAAGGAGGAGCCCATATGAGCTCAAGATTGGCTCCTTTCTCAAGCTAAGTTAAAAAATGGATGCCTGATCCATTCCTTAGATCCATAGGAAAGGGCCAGTGGCATTAATAAGCTTACTCTGGCCCAAGGAGGAGAGCAGGAAAGGAAATGTTCTTTTGATTTGGGGAATATGTTTTTTTAATCAGTTTGAGTTTGAATCATGCACTCTTGTGTCCAGGTGTTTTTTTAGTCTATGGTCTGTGGCTCATTCTGCAAAATCTAAATTCTATGTCTTAAGATATGTTAATCAGAACATAATGCTGTCTTGTACTTTGAAATAACTTGCTTAAATTCTTATTTTTGTTTCTTTGAAAACCAAAGTATTACAATACCTTGATGAAAACTAGACATGAAAAAGTAAGAAAAGAGAAGACCCAATTAAAAGGGATCTCACTTGATTGATCATATATGATTTGATTTAAATATGCATGTATTTGTGTATGAATAAATATAGAAATTGTGGAAAAAATGTTTGTTTTTGAATGGTGCATATAATGGATGGGCTACCAGGGTCGTGATGCGAAGGCAGGCAATGGTATATCACCTCCAAACATCTGTTGCCTTGAAAACTCTATGGGGTCGCCATAAGTCAGCTGTGACTTGACGGCACACACACACACACACACACACACACACATGTAGACTCAGCAAGCAATGTCTTAGAAGAGGTCAGAGGTCTCCTCGCTCTCCTTGCACATACCTGCATGTTTCCTGGATTCATGTTTAGCCAACATCCAGAAAGCGTGGGGAGAACAACGTGACCTCTAATGGTCAGAAAATGTAAGCATAGTCAAAACAAAGCCCTGAAGTAGTCAGCAGGGTGACCGTGAGGAAACAGCCATGCATAAATGGCCACAGAGAATCAAAGGGAAATGAGTCTTTTAAGATGGCACCTGCCACCTTCAGCTTTTCTGAGAAACAGCCATGCATAAATGGCCACAGAGATTCAAAGGGAAATGAGTCTTTTAAGATGGCACCTGCCACCTTCAGCTTTTCTGAGTATTTGCATTAAAAGCAATTGAGTTATCAATATGAAGCTGCTTAGCAGAGTTAGTCGGAGAACGTGTATCTGAATGGGTTCCTTGTATGCTTTTTCTTTCCCATGGTTGATAATTGATAATAGCTATAAACTGCAAGTTGCTAGAGAGTAAGTTCAAAAACTCCAAAAGGATATGCCAAAATGAAAGCAGGCAATATATGTTTCAGGAGGAACAGTCGGAAGATCTCTTCAACTTGGGAAAATTTAAAGACATCTTTGCAGAATTTACAATCTAGTGCTGGATCCCTTAACCTCTCCCTTTGAAAGAAGGGAGCGGATAGGACTCAAACACTACTGTCCTCTCCAGGCCCAGACGGCAGGGGTTCTACAAATACCCTTGAAACGGCAATAAGACTTCATCAACTCGCTGATCTGAACACCACCTTTCTTCATCAGAGTGTGTTGCCCCAAACGGTAATGCCTACTGCCCAAGGGAAGCCTTTAGATGGCAGGGCCCCTATGGTCACCTCAGAACTTTGTTTGACAGTTACGGGGCCTGTGTTATTTTACGAGCATGTGTAGATCAGTTTGGAAATGCACATTCAAAGGTAAAACATCAAGAAACGAGAATCCCAGTTTCTGTTTCTATTAGTGTAGCAAGGCTTTTGTGAACAGACAGTCTTGTGCAAGCTATGTTCACTGCTGTCCCCTTCTCCCAGCAGCAGACTGCACTCTGCCTAAAAGTTCTGCTGAGGATAAGAGGACTCTCCATACAGTGCGACATTGGGGGGGCTGCAGCAGAAAGGCGGATCAACTGAAATAATTGTCCCCTTAATCTTGCTTTAGTAGGATGGAGGAGCAATTTCAAATGATTTCCCCCTTCTTGCAACAGCCCACTATGCAGCCGGCCCTGTGGTTTGGTCTCCTGACCCTTGGCAGTAGCAGTGCAGGGGGCTGCGGGGGGGGGGAGAAAAAATTGCTAAACAGTGGCTCTGTTACTGGATCTAGTCTGCAATTTTTAAACGCATTTAAAGTCTTGTTTCAGTACTTCTTACAGTAGGGTTATTAATTACAGAATAAGGTACATGCATTCTCCTGCTGTAACTCAGCCTCTACCATGTCATTGCAGAATTCAGATAATTCCAGCACTTGGAAACTGGAAGAAACTTTAAAAAACACGCAGCCCAAGAACTAACACCAGAGGGCAGGATTGCTCACCATTTAATATATGTTCTTCCTCACTACGTTTCCCTCTTTGGTTTAGTTTGTTTCCAATCTTCCATTCATCCCTCTGTTTTAGGGGTGCTCTTTATGCATTTACAAGAAGAAAAAGGAAAAGAGATCCAAATAATGATGGCTATTTAGAAAGTTGTGGTACATCCTTGCAAGTAGATCTGCAAAGATCTGCCCACACGATAGTGCTTATGCTTGTTATTTGACATGAAGAACACAACAGAGCAATTAGTACCTTTCAGTGTAAAGATGTTCACAGCTTGCTTTGTGATGAGATGTAATCTAGATAGGCATCTGGAAATTGCACATCCTACTGCAGGGGAAAGCACCAGTAATGTGGAGAGCAAACTAGTTAGTTGCTCAGCAGTCACCCTGACTTCCCCATAACAAAAGCAGGAGCCCAAATTAGAGACAATGCTTTAGTGCAAGTATGGACAGCATCAGCTGCATCCTCTAGCATATCATGTGGAAAAACAGTTCTGTCAATGTAAAGGGGGGAGGTGCTAATTATAAACATAGTAGATTGTTAATGTGCTTCTCAGTATGCTAGTCTCTCTTAACCATGGCAAACTAGCAGGAGAACACACCGCCACAGTGTTCCCTGCCCTGTCTTCCTCCAGTTTATCTGCTTAGCCTTCTCCCTGTCTGCTGTGAACTAAGTGTAGAGCATTGCATGGTGCAACAGGGAAGAGAAAAAGGCGAGGAAGCAAGAGACGGTCCGACAATTTCAGTCTTCAAATACTTTGGAATGCAGCAGGTGTGACATCTGGGTTGTGACCTGGCAAACCTAAGGCCACTGGAGCCGTGCCCCTTTCCAGGGCAACTAAATACCCCAACCTCCCTTAACTCAAACACACCCAGTTAACCCAACAGTAAAATAGAAACAAAACCTGTTGTAATTGTGTAGAAAAGCCAGTTGAATGAAGAGCAACTTTTGAATTTGTGGTAACTACACTTGCCCAGCTGCCCTTCAGTGTTTTGCCACAGAGTTGAGTAAGCAGGGCAGATTTGTGCTTTATGGAGTTAGCTCTGTGAGGTTTTGGTTTTGTTTGTAACCTGGGTGATTTTTACTCTCTTCTGGTTTTTTTAATGGCATGTTGCCATGTGTTTTGGGTTTAGTCATTTGTAAACCACCTTGAGTAGCATATGGCAAAAAGATTCTATAAATAAATATACTTTTGCTACCGATAAATGCCCCCAAATATCAGGAGATAAAACTATCCCTAGTGCTATACGTCTGGCTTTCTTGATAGCAATTCCCAGTTCAGCCAGCTATATTGAATTCAAGAGATGACATGTTTCTTTCCCTTGGGGTGAAGAAAAAAATGTTCTCATTTGAATGAAAATGAATGAAGGAGAGTCCTGGCTGGATCTGAAAACAATGCTGCCAAGTGGAGAGGTTCATTCATTTTGATTGTTCTTGAAGAGCAATATGAAGCAAATTAGCTCAATTTTGCAGCAGTGGGACTTGGTTGTCAATAAAAGCCACAGCATTTGAGTTTGTAAGCTGGCAAAGTCATATGACTGGACTTCAATCCTACATTTTTCTAGTCCAGCAGGAAAGTTAATTTTATCCAGTCTTAGAAATAATGAGCTTGCAAGTTTATTAACACCCAGCTTTCCAAATTAGGAAAATATTCCCCTGCCCTCCCTCCTGAAACATAAAAACTGCATGTGCCTTGCTAGTTATTGTGAACTGCTGAGAAGGTGGTAAAGTTATCTGTTGGCTGTGTGATGCCATACTGCAAGTAGAGGCAGACACTAATGGGATGTTTCCTTGGGTTGCCAATAGTCCTGGAGAAAGACATCCTGTTCCTTTAATAGAGGCTTATTGTGTGGAAATGAGAAGCTCATTAGCAGAGCCAGTGTAGTGTAATGGATAGAGTGTCAGACTAGGATGCAGGAGGCATGGATTTGAATCCCCTGTCTGCCATGACCAACTTTGAACCAGTCAACCACACACAGCCTAACCTACCTTGAGTGGGGTCTGGTGTTCTCCTGGAATTACAGTTGATTTCCAGACTACAGAGATTAGTTCCCCTGGAGAAAATGGCACTATCAGAGAGTGGACTGTATGATATCACATCCTTGCTGAGCGCCTTCCCCTTCCCAGACTCTACCCCCAAATTCCAGGAATTTTCCAACCTAGAGCTGGCAACCCTACAGAGGGGTTTTGTAAGGATCAAATGGAGTAGAGAAGAACAACGTAACCTGCTTCAGGTCCCTGTTGGAAGAATGATGGGGTATAAATGGAGTAAATAAATAAATCACACTTGCCTTTACTATTACTTCACTTACTCAAGGACTAACCCTGGCATTGTGAATGAATTTTGGGGCTGGTGCCTCATACAAACGTTCTTTCTGACCATTAAAAAAAATTAACATATAACACAATTAACCTCCCTGCCCTGACCTAGATAGCCCAGGCTCCCCCGATGCCATCTGATCTCAGAGGCTAAGCAGGGTTGAGCCTAGTTAGCATTTGAATGGGAGACCACCAAGGAATACCAGTGTTGCTATGTGGAGGCAGGCAATGGCAAACCACCTCTAAACATCTCTTGCCTTGAAAACTCTATGGGGTTGTGATAAGTTGGCTGTGACTTAATGGCAACCCTCCCCCTCTTCGCCAGGTCCCTCTTCACCACCAGCGGGAGGTTTTTGAGGTGGAGCCTGAGGAGGGTGGGGTTTGGGGAGGGGAGGGACTTCAATGCCAGAGTCCAATTGCCAAAGCGGCCATTTTCTCCAGGTGAACTGAGCTCAATTGGCTGGAGATCAGTTATAATAGCAGATCTCCAGCTAGTACCTGGAGGCTGGCAACCCTACTTTCCCCCCAAAAGCCCTTCTCCCCATGTACTTTAGTAACCTTTCCTGACATATTTGCAAAATGCTGTTTTATTCCTCTCTCTGGTTTTGCTTTGTTTTAGTTTTTTGAGGCACAAGCTCGTTCAGCCTCTTCTCATATCTTGTTGCATAAGATGGGGCCATCAGGAAATAAGCATTTTTGCTATCTCCAGGAAATGACAGACATGTAAGGGAAAAGGGAAAAGGGGGGTTAATTATGAATGACAACAGTGACCAGCCTTTCGGAAGACAAATGCAACAGCTCAGTCCCATGTACTTTTTCTGAGAAATAAATGCTTCTGGGTTCATTGGGTCTGATTTTGCAATAATTAGGACTGCAGTAGCCCTTGTACTGGGCTAGGATTTCCATTAGAGAGATCAAAATATGAACAGTGATGTACAGTGGTACACAATTGTTTGGTTTTATTTAAAATATGTCTAGACTGCTTTTCCCCACCGTGTGGGCTCAAGGATGTTTCCATATACGCTCAAAGCATAAGCAATGAAAGCAACACTACATCAACACTATAACTAACAACAGCTTAAAATCATATATATCACCCACAAACAGCTTCATGAAATCAACCATATGAAAGAAAACCCCTTTACACGCTCTCCTGAATAAAGGCAAGAAAGCAGCAGCTCCTACTGTTACTCAAATTAGGCAGTCTCCACCTTAGTTGGAGGAATTAGCTGTGGAAACTAAGTTTAGTGAGAGGTTGGTAACTAGGATCAGTAATCTGTGTATACCAGGACTGATTCTTGGGGAAACTCTCAAATAATCAGGCAGTAGTAGAAAAGAGCAAGAGTCCAATAGCACTTTACAGCCTATTCCTGACCTCCAAGGACAAAAGTCCTTTGGAGGGCAAAAAGAGGCTGTGTTGACGTAAATGGGACGGCTGCCAGCGGCCGTCCCACTTACGCTGTCCAGGTGGGATCTGACGCCGGCGAGGGGACCCAGACACTGGTCTCCTGGCGCTGCCGTGGGAGTGCCACCTAGGGACGCCAGCTGGGTCTTCTGCCAGCGTCCTACTGGCACAAAGCCCTGTGCCAGGATCCTGGGGGGGGGCGTTCCCGGGTCATGCCAGGAAGGAAGAGCTGCCAGTAGGCAACTTACTGTCCCCTTTTGGCCCAGCATGCCGGCAGGGGAAACAGTGTTGCTGCGCCTGCTTTTTTGCTGGCACAGCCTTGCTGTTCTCAATGGGGCAAAATGCCCCATTAAAAAAAATTAAAAGCCTCCAAAAGGCTTTTTAAAGCCTTTCAGCTGCTGGGAAAGGGCTTTGGAGGCGCGTGGCAGCACTGGCCCCAGCCATCGAAAGCTCAGGAATGGGCTGTTAAACACTAAGAAAATTTCTGGCAAGGTATGAGCTTTTGTGAGTCACATCTCATGTCTTCAAATACAGAAGAGGTGAGCTGTGACTCACAAAAGCTCATACTCTGCTAGCAATTTCTTGGTCTTTAAGGTGTTAGTGGACTCTTGCTCTTTTCTATTGCTACAGACAGTCTAACACTGCTATCCATTATGACCAATCAGTTAGTAGTTCAAGAAAGGGTTTTTTATTACAGAATAAAATAATAAATAATGCACCTTTCAAGCAATGGTAAAATACACATGCACAATCCATACAAGAACTAAGAAAGTAGGGGAGGAAAGTTGAGTAGATAACATTAAGAATGGGTGATATTTACCAGTCTAGAAAAGAAGTCGTCCAGGGAAAGCAGCACTGAAGAGGGAAACAGCCAGCGTTTCTGGGAGCGAAAAAGAAGGAGCCCACACACAAGTGGGAGAGTATGCTCAGATCCAGGACACACACGCACTATGAATGTCAGCTGGACTAGTATTTATACCCCAAATTAGTCCTGAGGCAGTATGAGGTAAGCTGGCAGTGGAAACCCACCAGAGACAAATAATTGATTGCTTTTCCGGGGTCCGAACAAAGACAGGAGAGGTTTGATGAGTTGTCAGGATACAAGAGAATACTTGGGCTATTCTCCTGAATACTTATTAATTACCTAGATGGGTGCAGCTGAGATAATTAATGGTCCGCTTGGAGTGCTGATTAAATCATCTAAAAGTGAGACAGTGGAGATTAGGTAGCACCTTGGCACACCTTTGGCCATGGGAACATTCATTGCTGCCAACCACCCTCCTGCCTATGTCTTGCACACAAAATGGTTTCCAAACTTCCAAAATGGTTCCATTTTGCGTGGAGCAGTTTCTTGCTCTTTGTCAGCCTTTTGGCCCCATGCCTTTATGGCACTCTTTTGCAGGAGAGGTCTGGCTGCTGACACTATTATCTTTGGCAGCCCATTCCAGAGCATTGAAGCATCCGCATAAAACATGTGGAAATCAGGGGATAAACCAAAGCAATAAGGGGCTAGAACCAACTGGGGGGGGGCATGCAGAAAAGCCCTTTGATAGGATAGTGTAACTGGCCTATGGTAGAAGGGTCATTTGAATATATATAGGAAATATCCCTTGGATAGGTAAGAATATTTACAAAGAATTGCTGACAGTAGTCAGAGGACGAGCAAATAGCCCTTCCTGGGTTTAAATAAGGATCACATTAATGAATCATTGATGTCTATCATGAATCAAGCCATGTACTCCAGCCTCAAGCCATGTAGGTTCTTAGATATAAGAACCAGAACTTTGAATTATGTTGGGCAGTACTGATCTTTCATCACAGGCAAGATAAAAAGCCCTGTATCCAGCACATGACTGTAGACTGGCTGCTGCATTCTGGATCAATTAAAAGTTCTGGGTAGTTTTCAAACTCATCCCCACTAAAAGCACATTATGGTAATCTAACCTGGATGTGATCAGAGCATGGATCATTATAGTCAGATCATGCTTGTCAAGGCTGTAGCTGGTATATCAGCCAACACCAATAAAAAGCACTGCCTACCTTGGAGAAACATGAACCTTTACGTCCAGCAGCACCTCCAAGCTGTGTCTTCAAGGGAAGGACATCCCCTCCAAGACCAGCTGACTCCTGCATCCCTGAGTGACTTTGGGGGGTGTTTTCACCGTGCTTATGTAAAGCATTTTGGCTGCCTGTTGTTAACAGGTTTTTTTTTACCCATTTCACTGAAGCCGTTTGTGTCCCTTTTGCAATGCAGGGTTGACCCATTTTTTATAAAAACCCTGATCTCCCATTCTGTGTGTTTCCAATTCACTGCACTGTTTGAAATGTCTGCAGCGTACCTGTATGTGCCACCTTTGTCATTTTCCTGTCCATTCCCATCACATTCTTTGTCATAGACCAACAGGTATTCAGCCTTGTCTGGTTTTAACTTCAAGTTTATTGGCCCTAAACCATTCTCTTCTCTTCTCTTCTCCAGGCACTGGTTTGGGCCTTCCACAGCTTGGTATTATCTCTTCAGTTCAGGTAAACCTGTTGGATTCACAGGCTTACTTTATGATTTATCGCTGTCCCCTGTAGTAATTCCTGTAACTTGCCATTAGAATCTTGTTGCAGGAACCTATGAGTAATACTTCACACAGTTTGCTCAATCTTTGCCAAGTGGGAGAGGAACATTAGTACTTGTGAGATTGAGTGGCTTCTCATCAGTTTACAGGGGAAGCAAAAACTTTTTCAGGGGCCTCCAGGGCAAATAATATTGCCTCAGCTCACTGGGATGACAGAGAGATGCCTGTTCTCTTTCAACAGGCATCTTCAGCCTCAAAGCAGAGGCAGAATATATTGGCTCAGGGAAAGGAAAGCTAGCATTCTGACTATGTATTTATTTCATTGTGCATTTGTACTCTGGGAATCTGTTGGATGGGTTGGGGGGGGGGGGAAACCCAGGATTAAATATGTAGCTATCGGCATGTTCTGATGGAGGTTACAGAGAAATATTGCTGCTTAATTTGTTAGCTCCAAAGAGATTCAGACTAAATGCCCAGATTCTTTGATAGAGTTAAAGATCTTCAGTGAAGCAGCACTAGTTTGCAGCCCCCCTGGGGATCTATCCCAAAGAAGTGAGGAGACATTCTGCAGAAGGGAACAGGTCTCTCGAGAGAACTACAAACTAGCCAAGTGAGTTTTTCAACATTCCTGCCCCTGCAAGCTCATTGTTAATAGAGCCAAAACATAGTTTGGAATCACAGACCTTCCTTCTATCCCTTCTTCCTCTTTCAGCCACCTCTAAAACCGCTGGGTCTGCAGCTCAGAAGTCAGGCTACTTACTGTGCTGGAATGCAATGGGGAAAGTGTGGGGACCTTTGACTGGTAGGTGTATAGTTTCTGCTCTCTTCTGATTTTTATGGTTTGTGAGATAACATAAGGTAAACAGCCAAAGTTCAGCTTGACTGTAATGAGCAAAAGGAAGCAAAATTATAACAGTGTACTCTTTCTTATTCCACACTGCAGGTGTCAAGAGGTGGCAAACCTTTCTTGGTTCTAATACAGTATTTGCAAAGGAAGGCAGAAAAATGAATTTATTCAGACATGTAATATTTCTGATTTCAGTGAGAAAATAATTGGCAATGAGACAAGAAACTTGAATTTTTTTAACTCTGTAAAAAACAACAGGATTTGCCCATCTGCTTATACAATCCAATGGTCTCTTTAAAGATATCATTTTTCTTGTTTGGGTTTACTGAAAACTAGATATGAGACATGTACATCATCATGAGAATGAGGCAAATGTCTAGATATTTACAACAAATAAAAACAGAAATCCCGTGGCACCTTAATGACTAGTAACATTTATTCCATTTGGCATTTTCTTATAAAGGTCCAGCTTTAAGGCACACATAAATGGGGGCATGGGGGGGAATCTTCGAAACAAAATGTGCTAAACTATTGCATAACAAGATAAATATCTATATATCTAATTCCCACATGCGCCCCCTGCCTGTGAATACTTAAATCCACAGATAGGGGGCACACTCACCCCAAACTGATGTTTCTGCAGACTTGGGGGACCCTCTAGGTCTGCAGAAAAATCGGAAAACTTAACACAAATGGGGGGTTTAAATCCCCTCTTTAAAAAAAAAGAAAGCATTGTCTGCGCTTACCTGCTAAACAATGCACTTACCTGCTAAACTGGCAGCTGGGCCTGGGAGTGCAGCTGCTGTGCTGTGCCAGCAAGGGACAGAGGCAGCTGCTCTGGGCCTGGGTGCACTGCCTCTGTCCCCCACCTGCCTGGTCCAGCCCACAGCAGTTGCTTCTGACCCATGGTGGCTGCACACCCCGGGCCTGGCTGTGCTGGTGAGGCATGGCTGCAGCTGCTCTGGACTTAGGTGCACCGGCAGGGAATGGAGGCAGCCTCTCCAAGCCTGGGTGCACCGCCTCCATCCCCCACAGGCCCAGTCGAACCCACAGAAGCTGCCTTTGTACCTTGTCGGCACAGCAACTGCACACCCCAGGCCCAGCTGGGCCAGTGAGGGGAGGTGGCTACTCCCAAGGAGGATGCCAGCTAGGGTTGCCAGGTCCCTCTTTGCCACCAGTGCGAGGTTTTGGGGCTGGAGTCTGAGGAGGGGGTTGGGAAGGGGCTTCAATGCCATAGAGCCCAATTTCAAAAGCAGCCATTTTCTCCAGGGGAACTGATCTCTGTTGGCTGGAGATCAGTTGTAATAGCAAGAGATCTCCAGCTAGTTCCTGGAGGTTGTCAACCCTAATGCCAGCAGTTGTTGGTGGGTAAGTGGGGAGATGGGGATTCATTGGGGAGAGCTTCAAAGGTGAGGAGAGAAGGGATGAACCAAGGGGGGGAAGGGATGCACCCTCTCTGCAAGTTTCTTGCAGGTCCCCTATTGTTAATAAATATTTTTAATCTCTTCTGATTTCTTTTTAATATTATCTTGTTGGTTTCTGGTAGCAGCATATGTCTTATCTTTTGTTTATGCCAATGGCAATCTTTATATCCAGATATTCCAGAGATGGAATATGCTGTTGATATGTGCTATTGTATATGCTACCATGGCTGTTGATTGAATGTCATCTCATAATTTGTCTAGTCCTTTATATAGCCATCTAAGTATTTTAAAAAGCATTAGCCAAAAACACTGGGGGAGTTGGATTAATAGCTATTATACTTAAATGGAACCTCCATGTACAGCAGCAGCATACTCAAAGTACCCAAAGCTAAGGACCAAGAAAAGTCATAGCTTTCACGTCCTGCTCCTCAGCTCCTTGTGGTAGTTTGCTTGTTGGCATTGAAAACAGATTGCTGGACTAGATGGGCTTTGAACTGATCCAGAAAGATACTTTCTATGTTTTCTGTGCAAGGTTACAAGGTCAGAATGACCCTTTGTAAGAGCAACAGTTTTTGATTTGAATGACACTGTAAAACTATTTATATTATTGTCTCTCGTAAACGTTTGAGCTGGTTTGCATCATTTTGGATTATTCTGCTTTGCTTATTCACCTTTGCACGTGTGTGTGCCTTGCCTCCATTAAAAGCACAGTATTGGAGGTGATATGACAGTTCTGTTTGTGATTGTCACAGAAATCCTAAAACTTGTTACGGCTCAGGCATGCCACCTAGAGACATTTTGTTTAATCTCTTCTCCGTGTGCTAGACTGCATGGGTGCTATCAGGTTGGTTATAAGTTGTTTTGTTATTGCTCTAGTACTGTGCTAAAAGAGTGCCTTCTCAGTGGGTCAGTCTGGATCAGGGGTGTCCAAACTTTTTTCAAAGAGAGCCAGATTTGATGAAGTGAACATGCGTGAGGGCCGACCATTTTGCCTGACATTCTTAATTAAATTAATTAAATGCAAATTAACTATTTTATGCAAAGTTTATTGCAAACGGCATACTTATTATGCCCATAACCACAGACTGCACCACAAAAACCATGGCTACATTCCTTCCTTTCCCCAAAACCCCTTTAAGCTCACCGGACGCCCCCCAGCTTCTAAATCTCCAACCTTCCTTCTGTAGGGAGGTAGCAGGAACTCTTCCTCCCCCCGCCCCCGCTCATGTGCCTCTCTGGGACTGTCGACTCTCTCCCTTCAACCATAAAGACAGATGGATTCACATTCTAGCTGTATCTGAAGAAGTGAGCTGTGGCTCACGAAAGCTCATACCCTGCCAGAAAATATTTTTGTTAGTCTTTAAGGTGCTACTGGACTCTTGCTCTTTTCTATCCCTTCACCCACGCCGGGGGTATTCTGTCCTCCCCTCATCTGAGCCAGGAAATAAACTGGTTTTCATTCTCATTGAGTCCAAGATTCAAACACTCTGACATCTCCCGTGCAGGGAGGAAGGTGGAGTTTTTCTCCCCATGAGAGCCAGCATGGTGTAGTGGTTAAGAGCAGTCGTTTGGAGCGGTGGAGTCTGATCTGGAGAACCGGGTCTGATTCCCCCACTCCTCCTCCACATGAGCGGCAGAGGCTAATTTGGTGAGCTGGATTTGTTTCTCCCTTTCCCACACATGAAGCCAGCTGGGTGACCTTGGGCTAGTCACAGCTCTCTTAGCCTTACCTACCTCACAGGGTATCTGTTGTGGGGAGGGGAAGGGGAGGGCAATTGTAAGCCAACCTTAAGTGGTAGAGAAAGTGGGCACATAAAAACCAACTCTTCTCTTCTTCTTTCCTTCTGACCTCTTTGCTCTCTGCTCGGGGCTTTGACCTCCGGAATGAACACGGGTATCCTCTGCAGACTCGGCCCCGTCTGAACGCACCTCGTTTCCAAACACGATACATGCCAGGAGTCATTTATTTCTTCCACCCCATCCCTTCTTTCGAAGCAGCCACTTGCCTTGGAGAGAACCTGCTGGGGGGGGGGTCTAACTCCAAACACTTCCCGTCCCCAAATCCAGCCCCCTCTCCCCCTGCCTTTCCTTGACTCACAATCCCCCCACTCAAGACCCATCCAGTCTCTCCCCTCCTCCCTCCCACCCACCCTGCAAATCTGGATCCCTCGCGAGGCCTCCGCAATGCAGGGAAGGGGCTGCATCTCCCCCCCACCCCAGCCTTCTGCAGAGAGGAAGGAGGAAAAAGGAGAGCCAGACGGAGCAGCCCCCCCACTCCCAGGCTTTTCACACAGTGTGTGTGTGTGTGTGGGGGGTGTTTCCTCTCCCGGATTGGGGCCAGCCTCTGACCTCCCTTGCATTTCCCTTCCCCACGTGCCCCCTTTTCTCTCTCTGCAAAACAGGCTGGGGGGCCGTATTAAACCGGCCCAGGGGCCGCAATTGGCCCCCGGGCCAGACTTTGGACATGACTGGTCTAGATGTTTTCAGGAGGCCCTGAGTGTTAGTTACCAGGGCACTTTCCAGGGAACCCTTGGCCTAAGGGAGTTTCCCAGCAAGGAAAGGCATCATTTCCCTTTCCTTCTGTAACAGTAGTGTTTTGAGCTATGATGTATCCAGGCAGAAAGAGAGTAATGTGATGATGTGGTGTGCCTCTCCATGCCATCTGCCTCTGATCATTGGTTGGCAGGGTCCTGGTTAGGGCTGCCAGCTCTGGGTTGGGAAATTCCTGGAGATTTTGGGAGCAGAGCCTGAGGAGGGTGGGTTTTGGGGAGGGGAGGGACTTCAACGCCATAGAATCCAATTGCCAAAGCAGCTATTTTCTCCAGGTGAACTCATCTCTATTGGCTGGAGATCAGTTGTAATAGCAGGAGATCTCTAGCTGCTACCTGGAGGTTGGCAACCCTAGTCCTGGTGCTATGCAAGGTTATAAGAGAAAGCAAAGACAACGACTAATGGTGGCGCCACATAGTTTATAATGCCTAGTTCTGTCCTCATTCACACATGCAAATCACCAACAGGCTTCAGCAGTCATGAGATGCTGAAATGCATGTATAAAATTAATCTGCATATCAACCATCTGCAGACTTCAAGGAGTGGGGCTTTCCCACTTCCTCCTCCCACTGAAACTCACTGAGCTCCCCCAAATTCTGTACCTGGGGGGGTCAGCAGACCCTCAGGCACACCATAGTGGCCAAAGGGGGAATCTGGACTGGGGGGGTGGGGGGAACTGGCAGAAGTCTCAGCTTCCTTTTCTGCAAATGGAAATTTGAATGCAGAGCCTCATGTTGGATAATGCCCAGCAGTAACAATATATACACATCTGCACAAAGCCACTGTTAGCGTTGTTTGAATCTGCACTAACATCATTAATATATCTGTATCGCAGATTTTTTTCTTGTGTTATAAGTGGCGCAGTATGTACATCCCCCCCCCCCATGTTTGCCGTACTGCCTTTTCGTGCCCCACAGATCTATATTGCAGCCAAGCCTCTTACCTCCTAAGGCGGCTGGAAAACACAGAGGGCAGGCAGGTCTCTTTCCTCACCTGTCTTAGCTTGATTGACAGAGAAAACAATTCTTAACGCGGAAAGTTAATTTCCCCTCTGGAAGCTTGCGGAAACAACGGTCGCCATCTGAATTTAGTTTCCCCAGTGATTTATTTTAATGGAACTTTTTATGTGTCTAGGCCTCCCTTTTCGTCTTGAAACAGCCAAAAAAAAAAAACCAAAACATTATTATTTTTTTAAAAACCCCACAGGTTGTTGTCTGTGTGTGAGAGAGAGAGACTCCCCCCCCCCATGTTAACAGTGAGGAGGCGTAGCCGGGGGAGGGTGAAAGAAAGATCTGGCTCGTGGCTGCAAGGACAGCTGCGGACCTCTAGACACAATCAGGATGTGACATCATTGCCAACTCCAGCAAAGGCTTCTTCTTTGAAATACTTTTGTTATTCACCGGGCGCTTTGGGGGAAAGGGAGGGATGGCGCTCGGGGGCCTTCCCTGGCACCGCCGAAGTCACGGGGCTTAGTCGGACCGGCTGCGGCGTGAAGGGTGAGCAGTTTTCTTTCGCGCCAAGAAGTTTGATGCAGGGCAGAGCAAAAGCCCAGCCCAGCCCCTGTTCGTTTGTCTCGCCGCTTTGCCGTCCTTCGCAGGTAGGGTGGCTCGCAGGTAGGGTGCAACCGCGCGGCCCTCTGCAGACCGCTGGGCGCTCCCGCAAGCCGCGGACGCAGATTGCTGAACTTTTCAACCCCGCATGCTGCCGGCAACTGCGCTGGAGACCCTGCTGTTGGGGGAAGGGCGGCAGAGGGGCATTACAGGGCGATTGCTGGGTTGGGTTAGAGCGGTTACAAATATTTGCAAGGGCCAAAGCTGCCTGCAGCCGGTGACGGACAAACGCAAAGGGGGGCTGTTTTGTGGAGCAGAAAATGCCCACGGCGCTTCAAGTTCTTAAGCCCTGTTTGGGGATTGTCAGGGTTGGATGGCTGCCAGTTGCCACTTGGCAACAACACCAAGGAAACGACACTCACGGTGCCCCCAATAATCCCTGGCAGACGGACTGAATCATCACATAATTGTATGTGCTGAGAACTGGTTCCAGTATGTTTGAGAAAACAGCTTGGCTAAAATAACAGTGTGTGTGTGGGGGGGGGGGGGACGGAATGGGGGAAAGCCACAAGCCCGCCCTTTCTCAGAAGAGAGGGTGGGCAGGAAGTTCTGGTAGCTTTTAACAGTTTCTTGTGTTGGCACCTCTCTTTGAACCTTTCTAATCTGTGCCAGGCATTAGCTGCAGCCTTGCTTTTTGGTACTAGTGCTGACTGGACGTCTGTTTTATTTGACGATGATAGACTTAAGACTTCTACTCCTTTACTAGGAATCCTATGATACACAGAAGTGCCTCTGGCTATGTGCAGAGTGCTTGACACTAATTCATAGCTCCCATGTCTCCTAGCCAGGCTGTTTGTAGAAATTGAGTTTGGTCTGTAAAGGATGCATCCCAGTACAGATATGCTCAGAGGTTCATGCAGGCCATAGAGTAGGTTCAGGCTGATGGGTGAAATAAAGTTTTACTGTTTCAACTGAACCGTTAAGAAATAGTTGTTGGATTGTTGCCCAGACCAGGATGTATTGTGTGTGTGTGTGTGAAGTGCCGTCAAGTCACTTCTGACTCATGGCGACCTTATGAATGAAAGTCCTCCAAAATGTCCTATCTTTGACAGCCTTGCTCAGATCTTGCAAATTGAAGGCTGTGGCTTCCTTGATTGAGTCAATCCATCTCTTGTTGGGTCTTCCTCCTTTTCTGCTGCCCTCCACTTTTCCTAACCTGACTGTCTTTTCCAGTGACTCTTGTCATCTCATGACATGACCAAAATACGATAGCCTCAGTTTAGTCATTTTAGCTTCTAGGGTCAGTTCAGGCTTGATTTGATCTAGAACCCACTGATTTGTTTTTTTTTGGCAGTCCACGGAATCCGTAACACTCTCCTCCAACACCACATTTCAAAGGAATCTATTTTCTTCCTATCAGCTTTCTTCACTGTCCAGCTTTCACACCCATACATAGTGATAGGGAATACGATGGCATGAATTAATCTAGTCTTGGTGGCCAGTGACACATCCTTACACTTCAAAATCTTTTCTAGCTCCTTCATGGCTACCCTTCCTAGTCTCAATCTCCTTCTGATTTCTTGGCTGCAGTCTCCCTTTTGGTTGATGGTGGAGCCAAGGAATAGAAAGTCTTTTTATCCAGGCCTTTGGCAACCCTAGAAAAGAGCAAAGAGTCCAGTAGCACCTTAAAGACTTACAAAATTTCTGGCAGGGTGTGAGCTTTTGTGAGTCACAGCTCACTTCTTCAGAGCTGTGACTCATGAAAGGTCATACCCTGCCAGAAATTTTGTAACTCTTTAAGGTGCTACCGGTCTCTTACTCTTTTCTACTGCTACAGACAGACTAACATGGCTACCCATTGTGATCCATCTCTTTGGCAACCCTGTTATACGATGTGGGTTAGAGCTTTTTTTCTCGTTCTTCCCCATTGTGACTCTGTGAGGTAAGCTAGGATGGGAAGTGAGTATGAATATGAGTCTCCCATCTTCTGACCCAAAGCTCCATCCACATCCTAGGAGTATGAAGTGACATGATATCTATGTTTCTAAAATAATTTTAATGGTATTTCAAGCATTGTAAGAAATCTGCAGCCTGGTCATTTGCATATTTACTCTCAAGTAAGGGTTGGGTTGAGGTGGTCACATTCCATGAAAGATTATTCTTTTACTTCTTCTAGAACTCTGAATCGGGTCCATTGGGTGTTATCAAAAGAAGCTGTCTTTGGAGCACATCTCTCTTATAAAGGTCTTAAAGTTAACATATCAATAACATTAACTGCCATGATGGTAGTGATGTTGTACAGCACAAAATTTACCGGAAATCCCCATGTTAGGCTGATCTGTGGTTAATTGCAGAATATATGAAAGTCGCCTTGGGTCCCTGACAGGCATAATCTCTAGTATTTCTTTGAGTATTTTATTCTTTTTCTCCTCTCCTTCTCCTCCTGTCCTTTCCCCTGACAGCCATTTCTTGGAACAAGCTCTGGAATTTTCCACAGTATTTAGATAGCTGAATAAGTGAACTCTGGAAACTAAATGCTCGAGAGCAAGTTCTACTCTCAAATGGCAGTTTGCTGAAAGAGGAAATAAAGTACAAAAACACTTGCAGAGAGAGCATTCTTAAAATACGCAGTCAAGCTAGTAACATTCTCAAGTCTTTTCAACTGATGAATTAAAAGTAAGACTGGAATGAAATCTCCCCTCAGTTCATGTCCCCAAAATGGTAGTCTTTGGAATCTTTAAGATCCTTTTCTGATCTGCTGCTACTAAAACACATATGCACCAACATTATAGCTAAGCAGTTATGTATCTTTGCAAGACAGGTATAGTTCAATTTCACATCTTTTAAAAATATTTCAATTTATTCTTTGAAATTTTAACAAAGTTAACTTCATAATTACAAAATACAATAAATTGATCTATTGCATTTTGATCCCATTTGTCCTTCTAAACCTCAGGAAAGCATACAAGGTTCTGGCCATATTATCTTCACAATAACCTTGTGTGGAATGTTAGGTTGAGAGATGGTGACTTGCCCAAGGTCACCCAGGTGCAAGATGGCTTATTATTTTCATTTATTGTCCACCTGTCTCACTGGGACTCAAGGCAGATTACGTATGATTTGAAAAAAACGTTTCAGAACATCAGTAAGTGAATTGTAAGATACAAAGTTTGAATCTAACAGCAAAGATTCCTAGTAAAACAAAATAATACAGTTGGGCTGAGATTGTAGAACAGGGGGGGAAATAACAGCACATGTAAACATATCTGTTTAGGCAAAAAGACTTATCAGTGTAGGGGGGGAAATTCTTTCTAAAAAGTCCCCTCCTGAGCTTATCCATTACACAGCTTTGCTCCCTCTACAACAATACCCTCCTCAACAATTCTGTTTTGCACAATTTGTGAAACCGTAGAAGTGCTGGGCCTTCCTAATAGCCTCTAGCAGACCATGTAGGAGCCACCACAGAGAATGTGCATGAAAAGGTAGTTGCCAATTTTACCTGTTTGCACAGTTGCACTTTCAGAAGGCTTTGCTCAGATGAGCAGATACAGTGAAATATAGCAGAAAATGTGGTATATGAGTCCAGTGCCTTTAAGGATGATAGCTAGCACCTTTATTTGAACCTGGTAACCTAACCAAAAGAGCTCCATGGCACAGAGTGGTTAGCTGCAGTACTGCAGTTCAAGCTCTGTTCACGACCTGAGTTTGATCCCAATGGAAGTTGGTTTCAGGTAGCCGGCTCAAGGTTGACTCAGCCTTCCATCCTTCCGAGGTTGGTAAAATGAGTACCCAGCTTGCTGGGAGTAAAGGGAAGATAACTGGGGAAGACACTGGCAAACCACCCCGTAAACAAAGTCTGCCTAGGAAATGTCAGGATTTGACGTCGCCCCATGGGTCAGGAATGACCCGGTGCTCACACAGGGGATCTTTACCTTTTAACCTAACCAAGGGAATTGTGTACAGATTCCACTTAGCACCTGATAGTAGCTAGGCTGTGGTGTTCTGTACCAACAGCAGTTTCCGAGTTGGGTAGACCCACGTAGAATGCAATACAGAAGTCTAGCATCAAGGTATGCATAGCATCAGTCCATGTGGCCAGGTCAGCAGAATCAAGGTAGAGGGCCATTTTCTGAGCTAAGTGAAGTTGGTAGAATGCCTTTTTTTTTGCAGCTGCATCAGCTTGCTCCTCTAGCAATAAAGCTGGATCAAATATCTCTGCTAGGCTATAAATGAGTCAGCAAGAGTCAGTGGGACCCCTTCTAAAGTGGGGGAAGCCATGTCCTTCAGGACGTCAGCTTTCCCAACCAATGTTGGGAAAACATTTCCCAACCAAATCTTGTCAGGATTTGGTTTCAGCTTGTTTACCCTTAGCCATTTAACTACAGCAGTCAGACATTGGTTCAGAGTCTCTACTAGGTCACCAGGTGATTTGGGTAAAGACACATAGAGCTGGGTGTTATGAGCCCCCCTGAATGAATGGTTTTATTTGCATTTAGCCATAGGCCTTTACAAACATATCAAGGATGCCACAAATACATAATAAAATATTAGATTAATAACATACTGGATTAATAATAAATATACATAATAAAACTTTGCTAAATTGATGCATACAAAACAACAAAATAATAACTAAAAATTGTGGTGGTGTCCCAATTGGCCAATGGGACCTACCGACCATTAAAATCAACTTGGAGGATCTACTCCCTTAGCAGCCATATTGGCCCTTATTTTCTTTGCTGCCAGAGCATACAGGGCAGTCCTATAAGAGACAAACCCATTTGTATCTTTTAACAAAAATACCAGTTTCTCAGCTCTAGAACAGGTGTTTAGGCCAGAAACCAACCCGGCAAGAAATTTAGCCCTGGGTTCCACATATAGAGGTCATTCAAATAAGTAGTGGTATAAGTCCTCTAAAGCAGATGTTCCACAGATGCAAAAAACTTTGGCCTTTTGGAATTCGGCAATAACACCCGGACAGCACAGCCGTTGGCATTATTTGAAACCGCAGGAACGTAAAGGCTGCTCTAAGCTTGGGGTTTGGTATATTGACTAAATAAGTAGCTCTAAGATGGTCAGTTTGGAAAAGTTTAAACCAAGGAGCAGTTCCTGATTTTAGAATCTGTGTTCTGTCCATCAGGGCATCTGATTTGTAGACCCAGTCTTTAAGTTGGGAAAAATCTGCTGATAGCCTTAAAAGGTCATCTGGAATTGAGTACTGAGATAATATCTTATTTAATAAGTTAAGGCGTGATGGATCTTTCATTAGCATGATGTTAAATGATTGACTGCTAAACGATTTTGCTCTAGCTATTTTATTTCCCCCCCATAATTTTAATACCACTAGGTATACACGTGCCCTGAGCGAGGGATGAGCCCCCCATGTTATTCAATCTCTGTGTCAAGCCCTTAGGATAAATCATTTACAGTTTTGGAATAGGATGTAATCTCAGTCCTGTAGCCTGGCCTGAAATCAGGCTGAAAGGGATCTAGGACAAATGGTTTATCCAGGAAGGTCTAGAGTAGCTATGTAGCTGTTCTTTTTATCATTTTGTCCATGAAGGGTGAATTAGATTCTGGATGATCATTGCCCTCCTCATTCAAGTAAGGGAGACTTTGAACCCGTCTTCCTGGTCAAGCATTCTAACCATTATACTATATTGACTCAACTTGATGTAGACAATTCACAACTAACAGTGAAGATGATTTCCCAGAAGAATGTAAATAAAAATGCTAAACATTTTTGCTCTGCAAAATAGCAGGATCCCAATGGTCTCTTCCATCTCCTTTTTGTTATTCTAGGAGGGATTTTTTTAAGCAATCTGCAAGCAATCCCCTTCAACATGAAACAGAAACAGTACCCTTGCTGTTAAACCTAATAAGACAGAATACAGACCATAAAGAGTACTAAATAACCTGTAGTCTTATTGTTTCTGCTTTATTGGTTACCTGGAAATCCAGCTGAGATGGTAGTTACCAACTGATAAACTTGTAATTTGATGTTCCAGCCTCTATTCAAGGAACCGAGTTTCAAAAAAATTCCCATCTGTATAATATCAGTTTCACACAGTCTATTGCATGAAAATTATTACACTATAAGTGGGGACCTGCAAGGACTTGCGGGGGGCCTTTCATTTCCCCTCCCCCACAAGTTCCTCTTTCTATTTCCTAACAGTCCTCTTAGCCTCTCCCTATCCCTGTTTCTTTCTCCTCACCCACTAGTCAGCCTACATGTCTTCAGCTGCCCCCCTGTCTTCAGCTTTCCTTCCTTCCCTCCGCTGGCAGCCTCTACCAGGAATACTATGGGCCATTTGTAGTGCTGGCTGGCAAGCTGGGCCCAGTTGTGCTATGGGGAACCTTTGAAGATTTGCAGGGGGGGGCTCATTTAGCCCCATATCCCCTTCCCCACACTATTTTCTCTTTCCCTCCTCCTGGCAACCCCCATATCTTCACCTTTCCCTGCTTCCTTCTCTCCTTCCCTCCCACCCAGATTTTTCTGCAAACCTGGGGCATTTTTTTAGGTTTGTAGACAGATCTGTCTTGTCCATTCATGGCTCCAGTCTCTGGATTTACGTATGCTGACCATCATAACAATAGGGTGTCTGATGAAGCAAGCTTTAATACTCAAAAGCTTATACCCTGAAAATCTTGTTGGGCTCTGAGATGCTATTGGAATCGAATTTAACTGTTCTACTGCGGACTAACGCGGCTACCCTCTGAAACCAGCAATAACACATTCAGTGCTCAATAGTTGATCATTTTTAATGCCTACTACATCTCCCCCCTTTGACAGCTGCTTCTGCACCCTAGGAAGTTAATGGCAATCAGAAATCATTCCTGGGATAACCTCTCTGACATGCGGGAGTTACCAAAGAGCCCCAGTGGTGCTGAATTGCCCTAGTGCATCTCCCTCAAAAGGAGTGAAGGCAGCATGGTACAGCCCAGTCTCGTCAGATCTCGGAAGCTAAGCAACGTCAGCCCTGGTTAGTATTTGGATGGGAGACCACCGAGGAATACCAGGGTTGCTGTGCAGAGGAAGGCACTGGCAAACCACCTCTGTTCGTCTCTTGCCTTGAAAAACCCCAAGGGGTTGCCATAAGTTGGCTGCGACTTGACGGCACTTTACACACACACACACACACACACACACACACACACACCTCCCTCAAAATTGCAACCAATGGCTCTTATGCCAAGGAAGTTACACAGTTGAGGCTGATGTCCCTAAAATGTTGGCATTGCAGGTGTTTGCTTTGGTCGTCTCTGTATTTAGGCTGGCCCCATGTATCATATAGTATATCATAAAATTATTATTTTTTAATTTTTAAAAGTTTTATTTCAGCACACAAAGAAACATATAAATGTTAAACATAGACAATCATATTCTTACAATTTATGTAGCTTTTTAAAAAATATATTTTATAGTTCAAATCTTTTGAATTACATTACATTATATTCTCAATATATCTTCATATCTAATAACATATTTGTTATAAAACATGTATGACCTAAATATTTTTCTATTTTAATGTAATTTTATTCTCAATTTTCAACTGTATAATTGAAAAAGACATTCCATTTCCCCTGAAATTCTGAAATTGGTCTATTAGTCAGACCTATATCAAATTATTGAAATAATGCCAGATGTGCCAAATTTCACATATCTGTTTGTCTGTCCTGCTTTTTGCAAGAGTGGGAATTTTTTGATGAGGACGGGAAATGTGTTTCACAGCATGACAGAGAAAGCACTAAGGAAGTAGGCAGTTACTGTTTTGAGACAAGGCCCTGGGGCTGGATGTCTTTGGGGAAGAACTGTATGCTTTTGAAAGGAAGAAGAAGTGAATCACAGGCTTCCATTGCTCTGTGCAGCTATGGTGACAAGTCTCCTGGTAGCTAGAGACTGCAAGCATGCACTAGTGATTGTCTGTTTCTAGCCTCTATTGGCAGGTGCTAGCCATATCCTTCTATTCATTTCTAGTTTCAGCAGTGGGGCAGGCTTTCTTTATATGTCTAAACTACAATGAATATATTAGTGCTGCTCTGTGGTTCCGCCTGTAAGGTAATCAAGCACAACAGTATAGTACTGACTTGGGCTGAATAGGAAAGGTGAGATTGAAACATTTTAAACAAACAGAATGCAATTAGTTACAGTAATTTAGAGAGAGATTGGAGCACACTTTGAGGTCTTAGTTATATGGCTGCACAGACAGATTTGCATCTAATAGCTGACAACCATTGTGTTTGTGTGCTTCATAAGTGAATATGCTAAACAGATTAACATCCCCATGATTTTTTAAAGGTACCTTTAGGATGAATTCACAACTGGTTCCCTCCTCATGCAGTGCCATTTTTGCAAACCTGATTGTGATCTGGTTGTATATGGTTTTAATACATTTTAAGTTTATGTTTTAATTGTTAATCATTATACTGTAGAAGCCAATCTAAGCTCAGCCTGGTTGGGAAAAGGTAGGGTACAGATAAATAAAAATACTTAGTCTAGTGAGATGATTATGATAATGAGGCTGCCCTTACTAAGGAGACACCTGCAAGGACAGATGTGAACTCCTCTCAGCCTTTGGTTTGATTGGGTTAGGAGACTGATGACTGGATCCTATGGACATTCTGCTGGCTGAGGCAGATCTTTCTCCACCTTGCCCACAAAAGACATTGCTGGGGGTCAGAGGGTTGCAGTGAGGAGGGGAATTGAGTGAGATCCTCCTTTCTCCCTCTTCCATCAACAGAATGTCCACAGACTCCAACTCCAGGTCAATCCCCTGCAGCCTCCTGTTCCATTCAGGGCAAAACAAAGGATTTGCCGCACCATGCTCTGTTGCTAGCTAGTACTAGAGCTTCAGTGTATGTTGTAGTTTGGTGCTCCTCAAGTGATGTCTCACAGCATAAATATATACGTGTGGTTTGCAGCCCATGGTGGCTAATGAGTCAAAAACAGTATTTGATGATAAGTTCCTGTGGTACTCCATATGAGGGGACTGGGTTTTGAGATGGAAAGAAAATCAATTGTATGCTTCCAGACTTCATTGTTCAGGTTTTAAAAAGTCTTGGCATTGGCTAGTTTATTCCCCCTCTAAGAAGTGAAACATATTTCCATTATCTGGCAAATGGAGAAAAGATCCAAAGAGTAATTTCCAGTGGCAATAAATAATTTTTAGAAGGATGGTATAGTGATGACATAATCATAAGACTATAATGAAGGCACTAAAATGAAAGCATTAAAAAAATCCTTTGTAATTTGTGTCTTCCTGAGATCTTTGGATGTTTCTTTTAGAAACAAGGTGGAGGGTTTATTATAACTTGCCAAAGTTTTATTTGTCACAGTAAAAATACAAGAGAGAGAGATTCTTGTCCCCCCAAGAATTTACATTTGGAAAATACGAGCATGGAACATTGGATGTCTGCCTCAGACATTGCAGCTTTCTGGGATGAATTTTCCCAGAATGTGCATAATACACATCCAAGACTATGGTAATGTTTTATTAAGGGCGGGAAGATACTTATTTATGGGGAGATGGAGATTTGAAGAGGCGTAGATATTTCTTGTCTTCAGGAACAGAAAGACAGAGATCCTTGAATACGGGGAGCTGCTTCTGGACATGAAAATTAACATCTAAAGTTCCAAGTCTCATGTTTGCTGGCCACAGTGCTAAAGACGCCAGGAATAACCCAAGACCATGAATAGGAAGCAATATAAGGGGAAAGATGCATCTGTGCAATGAAAAGGACTACACTTCTTGTAAAAAAAAATTAAATTGGGAATCCAGAAGAACTCAGATTGTTATAATGCAGTAATATTTTAAAAACTGGCAGTTCACACGTTGCTATAAAGTGCAAACTAGCCCTCCAGTGGTGGTGGGAAAATGGTGACCATGGGGGGGGGGAGGCTTAGGATAATGGTACAGATATGGGTAGGATCTGCAAAAATGTGTACCTTCCCATCCACATCGTCTCCAAACATGCGTTGATTGCAACCTTCCAAAACAATGTTACTAAACTAGGTTTGGGAAAGATCATAGCAATCAGATGTTTACATGACAAACTCATGTGAATGCTAAAACCCCCCAAAGAAACTCTGCTCTGGTTGAACTCCAAACTGGAGCAAATGAAAGCAGCCCACAAAGATATATACACATGGAATCAGCTGTAAAGGGCTCGCAATGTGAAAAGACACAGGTCTTTCTTTAAGTTAATACATTAGAAGAAGAAGAGTTGGTTTTTATATGCCGACTTTCTCTACCACTTAAGGCAGAATCAAACCGGCTTACGATCACCTTTCCTTCCCCTCCCCACAACAGACACCCAGTGAAGTGGGTGAGGCTGAGAGAGCTGTGACTGGCCCAAGGTCACCCAACTGGCTTCGTGTGTAGGAGTAGGGAAACCAACCCGGTTCACCAGATTAGCCTCTGCTACTCATGTGGAGGAGTGGGGAATCAAACCCGGTTCTCCAGATCAGACTCCACCGCTCCAAACCACCGCTCTTAACCACTACACCACGCTGGCTCTCATTAATGGCAACCAGGAAAAGAACAGGCCCAGGAAAAGAGTAGGCTTCAATACATATGTGTCTTGAAGAGAAAATAGAGAATTTATACATATGGCTGGCCTTTATAGAAGGGAATTGTATGTTGAAATATGTGCATAGAGGGCAACCAAAATGACCAAGAGGTTTGAGCACCTTTCTTTCCAGCAAATGTTAAGGATGGAAAAAATGTAGTGTAGTAGTTAGAGTGCTGGACAAGATCTGAGGAAACCCAGGCTGAAATCCTCACTCTGCAATGAAGTTCGTTGGGCGACCTTGGGACAGTCACTCTTTTACAGCCTATGCTTCCTCACAGGGTTGTTGTGAGGATAAACTGGAGAGGGAAAACCATGTAACTAGAAGGAACGGCCAATTAAAAATATCAGTTTGGCTGGTCTTTTGATTTTTGTTTTAGCCTTAAGAAAAGATGACTCAGTGGGAGGGTGCCCTGATAGATGGTTATAAAATTCTACATGGGGTTGAGAAAGTGGTTAGAGAGAACTTTTTCTCCCATAACAGAACTTGCAGTCACTTAGGGAAGTTTACGGACTGTAGATTTAGGAAAGACAGATGGGCCTACTACTTAACTCAACAAGTGACTAATGTGTGGCATTATCTACCAATGGGAGTTAAATGTGGGGCTTGATATATGCAAAGCGTGTTTTTACTAATAAGTCATAGCCTTTCCCCTGGATTGCTATGCACTGCTGTGCAGGTAGATACTGCATAGTGTTCCTGCACTTCAAAAAATTGCATCTTTGTCACAGTCCAGCAAATGCTGCTGCTTCTTCACAGATCCAACTAACACAATGAATGGTGGTTGTGCCTGGGCAGTACTGCCTTTGCGGCTTGTTTTTCCCATGGCTCAACATTTTATTGGTTTTATTGGTTGTTCCCTTGGGACACCATTGTACTTGAAGCTGAAGCCCAAAGGTTTTTAATTTTAAACAGACTTCACTGTAAATAAGTGTGAACTGCTGAACATCTGTATTCCCAGAAGCTGCTGAAGGAGTGGCTAAACTAGTGGCAAAGCAAAAGGGATATTTTCCTGGGTTGAAAAGACCACAGCTGCTGAGGAAACCCCTCCTCTTCCTGCCAAAAATGTATACATATTTTTAGAACTGCCTTGAAGTGTCAAGATATGACCTGGTTTGAAGCAGGATTTGTCCAATAGAATGGAGATAACACTATTTTGTATTCAGTGATAATCTTGGAATGCTAATTATTCGTGTAGAAGAATGGTTCAACTTTTGAGAAGCAAGTGAGGGGGCATTTGCTTTAGGTGCAGGATTGGAGGTGGTATTTTATAGTTCTGGAGGTTATTGTAGTATAATTTGGTAGGTTTGATAGAAAATGTATAAATTATACAAGGAAAGTAGAATTTACGTTATGATAGCAACATGAAAGCATCTTTGTTAGCCTCGTTGCAAATAGTATGATGATTTCCTTTATAATTCAGTGGTATGTAGTTGAGACTTTAATTCTGGTACAACTTAACTTTCACTAAAAATAGCACAGTGATCTACATAGCTTGATTAGAAATGGCAGTATGCCTAAATTTCAAAAAACAATATATTAAGCTGGTGTGATCTTTGTTATGCAAGATGGAAGAATCCTGCCATCTCTTCTGCTGGTAAAAGGTGGCGGAAAGAACCCATCTGATCACAGCCAAGACTCTGCCAGGCATTGTGGGATCTAGGGTTGCCAACCTCCAGGTGGTGGGTGGAGATATCCCACTACTACAACTGATCTCCAGGTAACAGAGATCAGTTCGCCTAGAGAAAATGGCCATTTTGGAAGGTGGACTCAATAGCATTATACCCCATTGAAATCCCTCCCTTCTCCACACCTTGCCTTCCTCAAACTCCACACACCCAGGTCTCCAGGTATTTCCTAACCCAGAACTGGCAATCCTAGTGGGATCTGAGTGGGTAAAAGCCATATAAAATGGGGACTGCAGTAGGAAGGGGAATTGGGTGAGATAAAGAAGAAAAGCTGGTAGGGATATGACCTTATGTTCACATGTTTTTTATTGCCACACACAATGGGACTGCCAGTCAGAATTCTGACATGCTCCAGTTTCATTATATCACCTGCATAAGGATCACCGAAGATCTTATCCTCTTACTGGTTTGCCAGCAATAAGTTTTCCTTTCCCAGCATTTACTCCACAGTTGTGTTCTTCTTGCTGTTGGCTTTCTCTCCTTCCAAAAGCTAGCTAGCAAGTGGTGAATTTTATTTAAAACACGTGGCTTACCATGGTACCCGCATTGTATTTGTAATTATTTCTATACTTGGAAGTACAGAAAGATGGTTAAATTGTGGAACTCCCTGTCCCAGGATATGGTGATAGCTGCCAACTTGGAAGGCTTTAAGAGGGGAGTGGACATGTTCATGGAGGAGAGGGCTATTCATGGCTAGTAGTAAAAATGGATACTAGTCATGATACATACCTATTCTCTCCAGGATCAGAGGAGCATGCCTATTATATTAGGTGCTGTGGAACACAGGCAGGATGATGCTGCAGTCGTCTTGTTTGTGGGCTTCCTAGAGGCACCTGGTTGACCACTGTGTGAACAGACTGCTGGACTTGATGGACCATGGTCTGATCCAGCATGGCTTTTCTTATGTTCTTAAGATTTCACTTCAGGCTGGAACGCTGCTGGCACTCACTTTTGCAGACTGATAAAATGGGGGTGGTAATGATGGACATTAAGGTATATTCTGTGGAATCTGGTGTTTATTTGAATTCCTAGTAAAGGTGATGTTGATTCTCTCTACCAAACTTCCACATTAATAAGGTGGCACTGCAAATATGTTGTTTAAAAAATGTCCATTTTATTTTTTCAGAAGTTATCCTTAATTTCTCTCTTGGAACAAATCATTTTTTCTTTTCATCCTGGCTGGTTCCCATTCAACATGGCTTTGTGCCTTAAACAAGTTTTTAACAAAGACAAAACATTTCGTCCCCGGAAAAAATTTGAACCAGGAACCCAGCGGTTTGAGCTATACAAGAAAGCGCAAGCCTCACTGAAATCGGGACTGGACCTGAAAACTGTAGTCCAGTTGCCCCCAGGGGAGAACATCAATGACTGGATTGCTGTGCATGTCGTGGACTTCTTCAACAGGATAAATCTTATCTATGGCACCATGTCAGAGGTCTGTACTGAAAAGAGTTGCCCCATCATGTCAGGTGGGCTCAAGTATGAATACCGATGGCAGGATGACCACAGGTTTAAGAGGCCTACCAAGTTGCCAGCACCGCAGTATATGAGCATGCTGATGGATTGGATTGAGACTTTAATTAACAATGAGGACATCTTTCCTACCAGAATAGGTAAGTAGACTGGGGTTTCTTTGTTCTTTCAAAAGAAAGAGTGTGGTTCAATACATTTTTCTGCTCCAAGTGGCTGTGCTCCACCGATGCTTACCATTCATTGGATTTTGCTAAATGCTTTAGCCATATCTAATCTCTTTGGTTTCCATGGGCCTATTCAAGGGGAAAGGTATTGTTCAGTATGAACATGAGACTGCCTGTGAGTTTGGAAGAGGGAAATGATTATGTACAGGGAACCCAAGAATCTGTATCCCTGCAATCTTGCTGAAAGTTGTGAGCTATGACTTCTGAAGCAGAGAATGATAACTTCCCCATTTTCTTCAGTCTTAAATTTTCACAGACTCATTTTCATTTAAAGAAAGTTTCTAGTCCTCTGGAAGAAAAAAATGTAATAAAAGAGAATCTAAGTGGGATTCTAGTAGCAAGGGAATGAAAAATCTTGGCTTAGTATGGTCCCTTGGGCTTCTCTGTGGGTATTGTGCCTGCATTAACCCAGGCAGAAAATGAGCCATAAAGAAGATGCATTATCAGTAGATTAGAATATGACTTGCATCATTAACTATGATTAAGGCAAACCTTTGTTTGCTGAGCAAATCATCTGTTAATATACAAAAGTTATCACCAAAGGTAGGGTTTGTTCTTGAGTACCCCATGCTTTTGCATTAGCATCAGCCTGTCCATTGTTAGGAATGAGGCACTGGGACAAAGAGAGAGTTTCTTTGGCTTGAAGCCAAGCAATACATTTCATGGGAGATCCTTGTTTGGAATCCCTGATGTTTCCTTTGCTATTAAAGCAGCCATGGGGATTTGGATTGAGGGGGAAGATTGGGGGGGGGTCAACCACTGGGGAGTGTGACTAAGGTAAGAAGACAGGTAAACCAGGTATGTTCTGAACATCCAGAGTTTGCCATAGGACAAGGGGACGATGTTTTCAGGCAAGTAATGTGATCTGCCAGCAGTGAAAAACCAGACAAAAAGATTAGAAGCACGTGATTCCGTCCCTTTGAATTGTGTCACAGAAGCCAGTGAACTTAATTCATTCATCCAAGGCTTAATCAACTATTTACACTTTTATTTTCAATTCAGAAAGTGCTTTTCATGCACTTTCCCAAAGAACGCAACAGGCCGTGGGAGTGGGAGGAGGGGAACTGCTGGATTTTCCTCCCATTGTAAAAGAATAACAACTGACACAGCATTGTGTAGTTGTTTTCATAGCCCACCAGTTTCATAAATTCTTTCTTGTGGTATTCCCCCTCCCATCCCTCTGCATTCATGATTAACGCCATGTGACTATTTGTAGATGTTCCCATGCCATTTTCAAGTGCCACTTAACAAAAAATCAAAACACAACCTTATTTATAGGTATGGACAGTTCTGTTAACAATTCCTGTGGCTAGTAGGATTTTAAAATGTTCATCTCTACATTGAATATTTGAACGATTATCCCTTCCAAAAGTTAAGTTATGGTGATTAATACTAAGGAATCCTATTAAACTGCCTTCATTTGTACACACATCAGAGAAATCTGGTCTTGGGGAGAGAAATACTTTAAAATGCTTTCCTGAAAATGTCGTTGTGCTTAAAGCCTCTCATTCAAAATGTATTAATACAGCACCTCTCATTATTTCATTGTTGGGGTCAGTGGTGCTGTGAGAGCATTTCTCTCTGAGCAAAGCGGTAAACAGAAGTGTCAAAACTCTTTCTCCCTGTTGCCATTTTCTTGCCCTCCTCCCTGCACAATCAGGGTTGTGGATCATTAGTTAAAGAGAGTTAAAGCTAGCACTGTTGCCAGTGGTGTGCACAGTTCTTCATTATCATCTTTGCTCACCAGTTTTGCGAGTATTCTTCATATTAAAAAAAAACCCCACTCTGTGAACCCTGTTTGAATTAGAGATGACAGAGTATACGTCTCAAGGCACTTGAACCTACCTTAAAGTGAATCGGACAATTGGTCCATCAAGGTCACTATTGTCTATTCAGACCTCTCTGCCTGAGACCTTGCAGAGCTGCAACAAGTGAATCAGACAATTGGTCCATCAAGGTCACTATTGTCTATTCAGACTTGTTGCAGCTCTGCAAGGTCTCAGGCAGAGGTCTTTCACGTCGTTTACTACCTGATCCTTTTAACTGCTGATGCCGGGGTCTGAACCTGGGACCTTCTACATTCCAAGCAGATGCTCTACCACTGAGCCACAGCCCCTTCCTATTCTGAGTTTCACGACCAGTGGTATTGAAGGTGAAAGTATATTAATAAAACATTAATAAAACGTTAATAAAATATTCTTTAAAAAAGAAGGTGAAAGTAAAGTCTGTGATATCACCTACATGGAATCAGTCAATCAAAACAAACACATTTGTTGCAATATTTAGCCAAACACTAGTCTGGCAAGTGACTAGAGAGGACAGATGTCCATCCAAGTGAGCTGAGAGCTGCTGGAGCAGTAGACTCTGATCTGGAGAACCGGGTTCTATTCCCTGCTCGTCCATATAAGCGGTAGATGCTAATCTGGAGAACCGAGTTGGTTTCCCCACTCCTGCACACAAAGCCAGCTGGGTGACCTTGGGCTAGTCACAGCTCTCTTCGAGCTCTCTCAGCCCCACCTACCACATAGGGTGTCTGTTGTGGGGAGAGGAAGGGAAGGCGATTGTAAGCAGTTGGATTCTTCCTTAAGTGGTAGAGAAAGTTGGCATATAAAAACCAACTCTTCTTCTTCTCTTGTAGAAGTGGAATCACAGGGAGTGACCAGAAATCCTTGTAAACTTTTTGAATAGTCATAGTATTATACAAAAAGAGGATGTCTTGCTTATCAGGTTTCCAGCACACTTCCTGCCTACAGGAAGGTTGTGATCCTCTTTCAGACTACCATACAAGGCAGTTCCTGCCTGCAAGCCTATTTTTGACAGTTTGGCATATTGTTTTGACAGTATAAGGCACAGTTGGATTTTTAGGCTAACGCCTACTCAAATTTCTGTACCTTGAATAAATCATACTAGTGGTGCATATCCATTCAGTTGCAGTTGGGAAGAAACTGAATAGCCTTGTGCAGAGATTATTATTAATGTAGCATTTTTCAGTTAGTATCTAATTTTATCTCCATTCTGTGAGAGATTAAGCTGAGAGATAAAACAATATAGAAGAAGAAGAGTTGGTTTTTATATGCTGACTTTCTCTATCACTTAAGGGAGAATGAAACTGGCTTACAATCACCTTCCCTTCCCCTCCCCACAACAGATATCCTGTGGGCTAGGTGGGGCTGAGAGAGCTCAAAGAGAGCTGTGACTAGCCCAAGGTCACCCAGCAGGCTTCATGTGTAGGAGTGGGGAAACCAACCCAGTTCACCAGATTAGAGTCTGCCACTCATGTGGAGGAGTAGGGAATCAAACCCGGTTCTCCAGATTAGAGTCTACCGCTCTAAACCACCATCATTAATCAGTACACCACTCTGGCTGAATTTGATGGCTGAGCAACATTAGAACGGGCATTTCCCAAGCCCAAACTTAACAATAGGGTACTTTGGGACATTTTCATTTTCTTTCATAGATTCCAGTGGTGTTGTCTGCTGCAGCAAAAATAAAATGCAGTATTGTAATACCTAGAAAGACTAACAGAGATCTTGAAGCGTAAACATTTGTGGATTAGAGTCTTATTTCCATCAGATGCAAATAGTTAAGATACAGCTTCAAAAGTGGGTGTAGAAAACTTGGGAGGGGAGGGGATTGGATGAAAGAACCAAGTAAGGAACATGCAGGCAAAGAACCCACAACCGCTTAGTCTTCTGTCTCAATGGTAATTTAAATGTACAGAGTAAATCTCCAGGTGGCAACTCTAAATACTGCTATACCCTTGGAAACATCCTAAATTCAAGTTAGCTGTGGCATATTAAAAGCCACATCCATTTTTAGATGCAATAAAAAGATGCTTTCCAGCTGCAAAACCCAGAAGTAGATCCTTAATCATGAATACCAACCACTATTTATGAGGATTGCACCAGACCACAACTTGGCAACATTACCAATATGCAAGATCTTTGCATAGCAGTGTATGCACATGATGCTTCACCACATACTAAACTGGCTGAAGGAGGCATGGCTTAGAATTTTCCCATGAGGGCGGGGGTGGGTGGGGAATGTGCTTCAGAAATGCTTTCAGACAAGGCCATTTCTGAATGCATTAAAAGCAGCTATTCATTGCTTTCAGTGAACTTCAACACTAGTAAGCATCCACACTTACTACCGTACTTTTAATGCAAAATGTTGTAAATTATTATGGTCAGAAGAGAAGCCACTCTTGTATTCTGAGTGGCACAACAGACCTGAGAATCCAGGATCTGCATGCCCAAAGCCCTTTTAATTCTTGGCTACTGTTGTAGTCACTTCCACAAAATGCAGAAGGAGCTATTAAGCTCCAGGCAGCATGGCAACAGTACTAGCTAACTTGTTTTTCGTCATAGCTGAGTCTCATGTGTTGTGTTGTGTAACTCTGCTTAGATGCATTCAGCTAATGATCCAGACTTCATTAAGTGGGCATATTAATTGATTGCTTAGGCTTCTCCTAAGATTCCACTGATGCATTAGCAGGAAACAGTCTAACATCACTCACTCTCACACACACATACACACAGAGAGAATGCTAAAGACACAGTCAAATACCTCACAGGATGTTGATTTTAAAACCTGTATGAAATAAATCTGAGTCACTCATTTTGAACTACTATCCATATAACATATATGTGGTGCTTGTTAAGTGCCGTCAAGTCACTTCCGACTCAGGGCGACCCTATGAATCAATGCCCTCCAAAGCGTCCTATCGTTAACAGCCTTGCTCAGGTCTTGCAAACTGCATAACATATATGACCCCTAACAAAAAGTATCAAAGCTTATAAAAACTACAAATTTTCTTGAAAATTGCATTTTATGCTCAGATATAAATGTAAGCATCACTGGTCCCACATGAACTGCTGAAACAATAATACTCGATGAAGTAACCTCACTTTGGTTGTAGACCTCTTTGTCTAAGAAAGAAATACCATTGGTACAATAAAAACTACTGAAGCAATGACATACATAACTCAATAATCCCAGCTCTGGTTTGAGAAGTTCATTAGGTCCAATGAAAAATGCCAAACACATTTGGACTGACATCTTCCTCAGTGGCTTTTCAAAGCACTCTGGTCTTCACCAGTAGCTATTCCTGGCTTAAAAGGAATTCCATATCCAATATTTGCCACTCTGGGATATGTTCTCAGTAAGATTTCTGTATTTTTTTATGAGGATATTATACAGTAATGAACAGACCAGATTTATTTTTTAGGTCAACCGTCTGTGAGTTAATTAGTGGGAAACATGAACAAGCTGAAAGCCTGTTTGAAGCTAAAACATAACACTAAGCCATTAATTTTTTTGGTGGCTGTTTCCCTTTTTGTCAGTGCTTTGTGGATGGTGGATGGCAATTAGGGTTGCCAACCTCCAGGTGACACCTGGAGATCTCCCGCTATTACAGTGGATCCCCAGATGACCAAGATCAGTTCCCCTGGAGAAAATGGCTGCTTTGGAGGGTGAACTTTTTGGCATTATACCCTACTGAGGCTTCTCCCCTACCCAAACCCTGCCTTCTTAGCAAACAACTCTGCTCTGATGCTAAGCATATCCTACAGCTCCCTCTGTGGGTGTAGTACATAAGTAAACATTCAGAACTGTCAGATATATACAACAACATTCTGTTGGGTGAAATGAAAACTCAGTCCTCAAAATGGCTATTAAGTTTTGAGCCTGTAAAGCTAATAATAGACAATCATAAAGTGACCAATGGGAAAGAGGCAGAGTTCAGTGGTATAGCTTGGCACAGTGATAGTCTTGAATTCAATATGTGGTGTCTCCAGTTTCAAAGATCCCAGATATCAAGGACAAAAGAACTTGGAGACCTTGCCTGAGACCTTGGAGAATTGCTGCCCCTCAGGAGGATAGGTGGACAAATGGTCTGACTTGGATGGCGTCATGTTTTCACTATATGACCATACATCCCCAAGGAAGAATCATCTACATGCCAAATTCCCCCAGATTTCCTAATAACCCTTGGAAGTGTTTGGCCTTCCCCACAGCACATAGCTTGGCTGAACTACTTAGTTCAACCAGGAGACGTATGTTCTGCCAGCACTGTGGTAAGATCTCATACAGTTACACGGACTACTGCATTTCAAGTGGAGGAACATTTTTCCTGGCCCCAGTACAGGTATTGCTACACAGTGAAATAAGCCAAACCATCTCCATTGAGTATCCTACAGAAATATAATTGAGCACAAGTCCAGTCCTCCGGTTAAGTTTTGGTAACTTTCAGTGCTTCTGACTGGCCAGTGTTGGAAACAGGGTGCTGGACTAGATGGGCATTTGATGGGGAGGGTACTACATGGGGGTTTCTGATTGCCTTCCTTCCGGGCTGGCTGCTATCCACTGTGCACATGGAATGGGAGTTGTCGGATTTTAGAGATGTTTTTAGAATGAGAGATATTAAGTGTTTATTTATGATGTATCGTATAGCATGTAAGGTGTTTTTATGATGTAATCCACTCTGAGCCCAGGCTGTGGCTGGGATAGAATGGGATATAAATCCAAACATAAATAAATACATACATTTGGTCTGGTTCAGCGGCTAAATTCTCACCAACGCAAGTCCATGCAAGGAAAAGCTGTGCCTGCTTGATTTCTGCTTGCCATATAGCTATCAAAAGTCACTGTGGTGAGGTCAGTCAAATGTTACACTACAACCCACTATCGTAACAAGATTTGCTTTGACAGAGCACTGGGGACCATTACATTCATTACTGTGAAATCTGTTGGTGCGTTTGAACATAAATCTGTGATTAATAACAACTCCCTGAAAGCTGTAAAACATGTTGAAAGTTTGCAACAGAATTGCTACCCTATGGCTGATCCCCAGTTTGCCACCATGGAGGCATCAGCTTACAACTCATCCAGTATTATTGGGAAACCTATCCATTTCAGCTTGTAAATTATTTTCCTCCCACAATTTTTCTTGATTATTTCAGAATCTTAGAGCACTCTTGTTTTCTGCTCTTCAGGAGCAGGGAGGACAGATTGGTCTCCATTTTTGACAATGACAAGTGTTTTCACAGGGGGAAAAGGCAGCATTATGGAATATTGTGACTAGTAATGTGCATCAAAGTTATCTTCCAGAAAGTATTAACATAGTACAGCATGTAAATAGCTGATAAGCAGGTGGCTCATAGACTGAAATCCTCCAACAATTTACTCTGATGCTGTCCAATTGGTTTTATTATTAATATTGTGAGTAAAGTAGCTACAGAAGATGAAATAATACGAACAAGCTGTTTCCATCAGGTGTAGTCTTTTGCTTTTTTCCCCAGTCTCTTTCCCCAGCCGCCTCTTTTCTTTCTCAGGCTGGGCTTGTCATTATTCCCCTATGCTGTCTGAAACACAAGGTGGCCATTTCCTTAAGAGTAAGAGAACTGAACACGGAGTTTTAGAAGTTAACACTCATTGTCAGAACAGAGATTTTTTTTTTTTGCTATTGTAAACTTGGAGCATCCACCATTAATACAGGCACAACAAAATGTATTAAAAAATAATCGAGTTCAAAGTCCATCAGTATTTTAGAAATCAAATATAAAACCTATATTGATGTTGCCTTTGATTAGATACTGGCAGTTTACTTGCCATAGTAGTTTTGCTGTGAGAGACCAAATACTTTGCTTCAAATAGGAATGAAAAGCAATTTTAGGTTCCCTTTGTCAGTGTTTCTGACTGGAGAGGGCTGAGACTTCTTGGTCTGCAGGGCACGCAGCAGAATCTTCAAGAACCCTGAGTCTGAAGCTGTTTGCTTGTTTTCACTTCTGACAGCTGGGAACGGAGCAGAATTGTAGTCCAGGATGAAAAAATGTAGTTGATGAAAAATAAAACTCGTAATCCTATCCCCAAATAAGAGAATAAAAACCCCCCTATGAATAAATAATAAACTATGCCAGTCATCACTTGTACTACTTCAGAAGGCTTAGCTGGGTAATATATTTCAGATTAAACTACAACGTTTGCATGTTCCAGAATTTTTTAACATAACATGTAGAATCCTCATTAGCTCCTACTGCCCAGTTTTAATGCATTATGCACCTGTACCCTGAAATCCCTCCCCCCCTTCTGTCTTGCAGGTGTTCCTTTCCCTAAGAACTTCCAGCAGGTCTGCACAAAGATCCTCACACGCCTCTTCAGGGTCTTCGTGCATGTCTACATCCACCACTTTGACAGCATTATCAGCATGGGTGCAGAAGCTCACGTCAACACCTGCTACAAGCACTTCTATTACTTCATCAGCGAGTTTAGTTTGGTTGACCAAAGGGAACTGGAGCCACTGGTAAGAATGTGGATACTGTTATGTCCCCCCCCCCCCTACTTTCCATCAATGAGAAGTTTCAGGGATTATATTGTTGGGCTTCGTTTTCTTTGGGTTAGTGATCCCTGCAGACTTGTGTGTAATTTTTACAGTATAAACAAACATATGAGCCAAATATATTGGTAGCAGACGTAAAATCCTTCAGGAAGCAGCAAATTCCCAGAGAAAGCCTCTAATAGGCTTCAGCACTAGCACCAAAAAACCTGTCTGCATTATATAAATAAATAGTTTATTGTGGTCCTTTGACCAAACAAACTGTCTGAATTTAAAAAGCCTTTCTGCCCCTTCATCTTGCCTGCACCTTCAGCAAGCTCCGAGAAGATTCTGACTGACTGTGGCTGGCTGCTAAATTGCTGCTTCATATAGATAATGCAATCGCTGCCTCACGTGAGAGTAATTCTTAGAGGGAACTCCATAAAAAGTCATACTGGATAAACTATTGCTGGAGGCACCAAGTACAGAAATGTTCTACCATTCTTTATACCTGCTTTCTTTCCACATCCTCGGTGATTGCATTGTTATCATTGAGTTGTGTCATACTGCGGTGAACTTTTGAACAAATCAATATTCACAGTAGATTTCAAGTTCCTGGTTTCAGTTCAGAATTAGCAACATGCTAACTTTAGAGTCATCTCTCTCAAGCTGATTGTAGTTGAATCTTCACTGCAGGATTTTCTCATTTCTTTGTGTGCATCGAGGATGACTGCTAGCCCACTGGCCAGTGGGGTGCACATATTGATTTACTGATGTAACACCCCACCACCGAAAAATACCTTTTCAGTATTTTTTTTTTTTTACCAATATGGTCAAAGGTGGCAATAAAGGGAGCCGAATAAGCGGATCCCGAATAATGCTGAATTTGTTCGGCATTATTCGGGCCTCTTTGGCCCTGCTGCCATTATTCCCCCTCCCGCCCCCTTACTTACCTGCTTCTGAATCAGTTCCACACTACCCCAGTTCTCAGGGGTCCTGATGTAGATCTGTTCTGTGGGTCTTCTCTGGGGCAGGAGAAGGCCTGCAGCACAGATCTACATTAATTCCACGCCGCCCCAATTCTCAGGATCCCAGAAAATTGGGGCAGTGTGGAATTCATTTTTCGGTTCAAGTTTATTATCAGTATTTTTCTGGTTCAAGTTTATTAACCTGAAAATTTTCAAAACATCCGGGTTTTACTGATTTTTCAAAAAATTCCGGGTTTAATAAACTTGAACCTGAAAAATACCATTTTTTTTAATTTATTTTTTGCAGGCCCTACTGGCCAGTTTCCTCTTGCACTATTCTGTCTAACATGCATGTTTTCTTTCTTCCTCACATCCTCATTGATTGGGTTGTGAAATAACCAGGCTGTACTTGTGGCCTTTTCTGCTTAGTTGTGCTTCTAGAAAGCATTTTCACTGGAGCAGTACAGCTGTTAATTTGCACAGGTGCATTGTTGTTGGTACAGCACAGAAGATGCAATAAATAATTTTAAACAGCAAATAGGCTCATTTGGTTAACACCGCCACCTTTTGAACCAGAAGAGCCGTTTCAAAGGATGACAGGCAGACATAGAAAGCAGCAATCTGCTCCCGCACAACAGTTATGATGGCCAAACACCAGGATCAGTTAGGGGCCAAACACCAGGATCAGTTAGGGGCATCTGTGCACCTGTCTTGGTTTGAACTCGAAGCAGGAGCACTGGTTTTTTTTTTTCAATTTCAGGATTACCTTATCCTTTGGTACATTTACTCAGAAGAAAGCCTTCAGCAAGTTCAGTGGTATTTACTTCTGCACTAGTATGCATAGGATTTCATTCATGCAAATGCAATTCTGCTTTAGCTGAAACTTTCCAAAGTCGGGGTATCTTTTCTGTCCATGAAAAGTAGCCACTTGTTATCAGAGAATGAACGAATGCAATATTTCACATCTAGAAGAATTACCTTGTTTCAAATGACCTCTGAAAGGTAATTTAAACACAGGAAACCAAAGAGTATGAAAAGAAAAAAAATCTATAATAATCTATTTCCCTCCTTGTTCCTGCTTCCCTTAAGGCATAATAAGAGGAAGTTTCTACAGATGCATCTTTGCAAAATGACATTTCCACATTGTGTTAGCTGGCTGTATTTCCAAGGTTGAATGTATATTATTCTGACTGTACCAGAACTAATAAGACTCTGGTAGTTTTTCAGAAAGTTATGACTTTTTCTTTGTTTCCTTCACTAAAGGGTGGTGCTGGTAATAATCCCCCAAGAGTCTTTCTGTTTTTGCTGATAACTTGGTATAGTCAGTGGTCAACTTTTGACTGTATCTTCCTTGTAGTGAGTTCCAGAGACAAGTTAGAATCTTGCTGAGCTGCTAGAAGTGGTTTTAGCCTAGCAGTAGAAATGTCAAGACTGCTTGTTCTGGGAATTTCAATATCCACACTGAGTTGTCTTTGAAAGGCCATGCTGAGGATTTCATGGCTTCCACAGCAACTATAGGACTGTCCCAGGTTGTTTTTTGGCTGAGTGCATGAGAAAGGGCATACTGCTTTAGCTGTACTGGTGTACAATCTCTGGAGGCAAATTGGCAGGCAATATCTCGAACATGATCAACAAAGAGCAGTCTGCTGCATTTGATACACTGGATCATACCATTTGATTGAATGTTACGTTAGTATGTCTAATGCTGCCCTCCATTAACTTCTATCAGATCAGTGCCTGATAATTTCTTTCAGAGAGGTTCATTCACACCTTGGGAGTTGTTTTATAGCATTTCCTAAAGTTTAGTACCCTCTCCTGTGCTTGACAATATTATGAATGAAATTATCCAAAGCTTTAGAGTGGACAACGTAGCAAGTGAAGTTCAATGTTAGACAAGTGTAAGGTGATCCACACTGGAACAAGAAACCTTAACTTTCAATATATGCTGATGGGATCTGAACTGGCTGAGACAGAGGGAATGATCTTGGGGTTGTAATAGAAAGCTCCAAGCCCTGAGGACCCCACTGCTCACATCCCTCCATTGTGAGAACTGACCATTTATTCCTACTCTATGTTTCCTATTTTTCAGCCAGGAAATAGAATCTGCAATGTGCAGAGCACCCAGCAAACATTGAACACAAATTCTTGCCTGAGCTTGACTGTGACGAGCTTGTTTTTGAAGATGTATTTTCTCAGAGGAGGCAATCTCATGTAGCTAGCACAGAGCCATGGTACTCCATATTAATAGTAAGAGGTTTCCCATAAGATTCAAACTGGATACTGGAGCTGAAGCAAATGTTCGCCCACCTCACCTTTTGGAAAACCTGCAAGGGTAGGAAGGAAGGATATCTCTTATAATCACAGTTGTGCACACACACAATTCTAGAAATCCCTCTTAGGCAGGAACAACAGCCTTGTGTAATTTAGTTGCATGTATCATTAGTTCTTGATACATCATGATCCTGCAGGCCTCTCTCTCTAGATTTAGCATCTCAGCCACTGCTTATCTTCTTTCACACTTTTATTCAGTTGGAACAGTGTCAACAAAGCATATCTTGTTACTATGGCATTTCATTCCCTTTTGCTGCCTTTGAGGCTCCTTCAGCTAAATCTCCTGAATGCACTGAAAGAATCACTCAAAATGAAAACAAAAGTCTAGCAATCCTGGCTTTCCCATCATATCACAGAATCATGTGGGGCCAAATATTTCTGGGGTCATCTGAAAAGAGATGGTCTTCTGTTGAAAAAAAATCTGCTTGGAAAAGATGCATCACTGAGCAAAAGTCTTCTCTTGTTATTAAGTGATACTTTTCTGTTGTTTGTGAATACTTGTGATTGGATTCCTAAGCAATGTCAACAACAACTTCTTGTTCTATCATTGTAGTGTTGGGAAAAGTTTCTGTTTATGATGGGAAAGTACATAGTCAGAATCTGAAATCTATTTTGATCAAGGCGACAGGCCTCACTCCAAGGGCTTTATTGACTGCTTGTGGCAGGACTCCTCAGAGTAACAGGGCCATGTTAACAGAATGTATCCTTGACATTTTGGGATATAAAAGTTAGAAATTCTGCAACGGGGGGAAGGTAATCTTCAGATGGGACTTTGCTTATGTGGATTACTCATTCTCAAACCGCTACATAATATTGCCCATTTTGGATTTCAGCTGCTTTGACAGTAAGGACTATCCTTTTTTCTGTTCAATGCCTTACATAGGGCTGTGTGTTCTGATAAGTGCTGGGGAGACATATAATTCCTACTGGGTTTTAGATTCTTAAGAGTAATATAGCCATTTTTCCCTGCTTCTTTATTCTAATATACTTGAGTACTTCCTAAAACCTGTTTGCACCAACAACAAATAACCCAGGTTTGTGACATATCATGGATTCTACCTTAAGACTAGATTTCACAGACTGGGGCTTTTTCCATTATGCCCTGGACCTCTTTCTTCCTGAGCATACCTTTTTTTTTTTTTTTTGCACTAAACATCTAGTCTGTTGAATAGTTCTGTGGAACTCAAAAGGTTTCATACTGTTTTGCAATGTTTGATTGATCCCAATACAAAGGTATTATATTATTTTATTTTGGGAATTTTCCTCTGGACCAAAGTGGCTATCTGCAGACTTTGGGCATTGTAGTAACCTGGGCTTCCAGCATAGCAACTTAACAGTGAGCTTTCCTTGACAAACAGGCATCCACATATATCCTGAAGTAGTGCATTTATGGAGAACTGTGCCAGATAGCCCTTGGGTATCAATTGGACTTGAAGACATTTGAAGACGTTGATGTGACTGGCTGTCCTTGATGTGAGCATGTTTTTACCCCCACACTGCAGATAGAAAATATTTTTTTTCAGAAACTTGAACCCAACTTTCAAATAATGCACACATAGCAAAGTGTTACCCGAATTGCTCCTTTATATGGGGAAATTAGCTGAGCAATCGGTAACTATGTATTTATATAGCGGGTTCGCACTCAACTCTACCAGAATCCGTTTAATGAGACCTTGAATAAAGACAGACACAAAGGATTCCAAATTAAATAGTGTTTATATATTCAAGCATTCAATTATGCATACACACATACAGAGAATCTAGGAAATAAAGAGAGGAATAAAGAGACTTTCGCCATGTGGCAGGCAGAGGAGGAAATATACTGCACCTCTCTTCAGAGTAGTTGTCCGTCCTGAATTCCATGCAGCTTTGGGGGATAAAAAGGGGACAGGGGGGGGGCTAGGTGTCCAAGCATGAACACCCACTCTGGCAGAGTGCCAGGCAGTATGGAGGGGAGGGCCCAAGGGAGAGGGAGAGAGAGAATGGGCTGGGAGCACCCCAGTTATACTGTTTTTCTGGGGGCGGGGAGAGGGGTTGCACCCCTCCTAGGTTCCCAGGTGACAAAAGGTGACAAAAGGATTAATCTGTGGCTGCCGGGGCGGAGTAGTGAGAATTTAGAAATCTATTCTAATGCCAATGACTGTAGCACCCGTGATGAGCTGGAATCTCTCTGCTGATGAGATTTACATTCAGGAACAATGGGAGCGATCTGTGCAAACGTCCTGGGGCTGCTGCTGCTGCTGTGGAGGAATGACTCATCTGGACTGCTGCTGATGGCCCATTAAGCAGTGGATGTTGCAAGGGGGGGGGTGCTTGACACTGATTTCCTGACATTCTGACTCTTCTGACATGGCTGCAGCTGGAATAGAGCCTATACAGGAACATGGCTTCCCTCTGGTTCACCTGAGGCTGTCCCTGCATCTGCTTCCTAACTGCTAGCTGCACGGCGCTCGCAGGAGCGGCCGAGTCCGTGACGACGGAGCGCGCAGCAGCCGTCCCATAGCGTTTGGGGTGGGTGCGCGGCCAGCGGAGTAGTCCAGTGTCAGCACAGCGGGTTGCCAGATCCCGTCCGGGGGGGGGGGGCAGGCCCGTATGCTAACAAAAGTGAATGAATTCAAATCAAGACATGGGATTCTGCATCCGTGACGCGACTAATTTACCAAACAGTTCTTGAGCATCAGTTAGTTTTCTTGTGCCAATCTATTGCTTATGCTGTGGATCATTAGCATTCTTTCTCTCTCGCAGGCACTCAGTCTCACAGGAAAAACATGGAGGGAGATTAACGCTTGGGAAAACTTTTTTTTTTGCAGTTTGTTTTTAGTTGTTCAGTGTGTGGGCGGATGGACAGAGGGGGGAAGCATTGTAAAGATAAAACTCCCACTCCTCTTCCCAGACATAAAAACGGTGTGTTTTTGTTTTGTGTTCCTTTCAGAAATCGGGCGGGGGGTGTGTGTCACAAACCTTTGGACTACCTTGGCAAATGCTAGTTAAGAGGCCACGGCTTCAATTCTCATTTCACTTTGAAAAAGAAGAGGCCAAAAGAGGCTGAGACTCACCTGCAGGCCCATTTTGGTGGCCTGCGCGGGGATACTGAGCTGAGCCAGAGGCGGGGCCAGTTGGGGTATCAGGCAGCCAAAACGGTGGTGCATGTGGCGGCGGCTGGAAAGAGCTCAGGGCTGGCAGTCTCCTCCACTTCTACACTCACTGCTCGTTCTGCTGCTGGCTTGGGTGTTTTCACTGTAGTCCAGCAGTGCAGAATAAAAGGAGGGCCCTCTCATCCCTGACAGCATTTGGCTTTGCGTTGACCCACCAACCCTCCCTTTAAGTCATGCTGGCCACAGGTCAGTTCCAGTTCTACACATTGTGCCTAAATGTTCACAATTGCATAACAAGCATGGGAAAGGATAGAACACCATTACTATACTTGTATGCTGCAGGCTCCTCCATCTTGAACATTTGGAAGGCTTGTTATAGCAAGCCTGTATTCCTATCAATGAAGGACAGGTCAACCAGGTCAGAGACAGGATCAGTTTTTGTCCTCATCACAAGTGTCCCCAACTGCAATACTTTAACCTTTCCCATAGGAATTAACGGCATCCATTCACTTACATATCCCTGGCCCATGTTTCTTGTTCATGCTAGAGTGTTATGAAATGTCGGGCACTGGCTTTCATACAGATAGATGTAGCTGCCTAATCACATGCAACCATAATGCATTCATTTTGGCCTTTCTGTTGCTTTAGACTTCTTTAGAATAGATTTTTCTAGCTTGTTCACTGCTTTGAACCAAGAGGAAAGGTAAGGTGTCTGTTTTAATAAATAAATTTGATAAATGATTATATTAAAAAGCTTAATTCTTCAAATTTCCTTTTCCATTGCTGGGAACTGTCTGAAGGGCATGAACACAGTATCACAATGGTAGTTAACGTTTGATGGCAGTTCTAATCAGTGTTGTATGATTATACAAAAAAATATATGGTTGTATAAATCGAATATCAGGAGCTCTTGTTTATGTTTTAAAAACTATTTCCCAGAGGTATTTGGTTTCTTGTTGGATTATGAACCTCACTGCCAAGGTGAAAGTTGGATAGGCTGTTAGTTTTCCCACAATTCTCTCTCTATATGTACGCACACACACGCACAATATGCCCTTTTCTGTATTTGTGTGAAAAGAAAATATTGAAGAAGCAGAAAATGGCTTTTAGTCACAACACAACCCTTTATGCATTTCAGCTTCTTTTGATCCTTGTGTTTATCACCAAGGCAACTCTGCAAGAGGCACTGAAGCTCTGTTTTTGTTGCCTGTGCCTCCATTCAGCAACTTGTTTCTTTCAAACCTAAAGCCTTCGGGCTTTTCTAAGCTGAATCCGTTTAGAAGTGCAGTAAAGATTCCCTAGAAATATTTTACTGGTGTTATTTCAAGGTGTTTTTTTTTTAAGTGAATGGGATTTTATTGAGAAATCAGTTAGTTGGAGTTCCTTTTTGAAGTGAGGCCTCCAGAACTGCGCACAGTACTCTAGGTGTGGCCTGACCAATGCAGTGTACAGAGAAGCAGGTGCCAAACATACATTAACTGAATATGCATCCACACTGGCATCTAACCCAGAGCAGATTTGGGCAATTTTGTCTGTGAAGTAAGTAGCAAATTCATCACAGCATCTGGTTAGAATCCAATTCCCCGGGGCTATCACATAAAAGCCCCTGAAACACGCAAAAGAGCTCAGCTGGACAATTACATGTAGACACAATGGTGGCAGATAAATATTGCCTTTTTGCCATCCTCACTGCCACAGAATAGGCTTTAATGTGGGCTCTGTGTTGTGTTTGATAAGTCTCACTCTGAGTTCTCCGCCAGTGGTGCTCTGGCTGTCGTTCCTCTTGTTTCATTGCCATCACTACTCCAGTAAACCAGGGAAGAATGCTTGGCTCTGTCTGGGGCAGGGGACAGGGTGCTTAGGGGTGATAGTGTCAACAGGCCGGGCCATTTCTCTGTTCTAGAGAGCGGTCAGGGCCTCGACGGAATTGTCAGCATACCATGTTAAGTCACCAAAAAACCTTTTATGATTAAGGTTGGTACTAATTCATATGGATTCTTTGTATTCTGGAATCTCCATCCAGACTTAACTGCAATGCCTGTCATGGTCATGGGTTGTTAATGTTTTGGGAAAAGGTAGAGTCATTGGCCAGTCAGCTCATTCAATTTGTTTGAGGGGAGAAAAGGTATGTGTAGAAAGTGAAGTGTAACAGCCGTGTATCATTTCCCAAAAAATACCACTCTAAAACCTGAACAAAAAAAACACACCAAGTAATACAATGCAGTGTTTTGTGAGACTTGATTGAAAGATGGTATATCCATTTAATAATACAATTTTTTGTCATTCCCAAGCTGAAATTGCTTTGTAGGGTAATAAGGGGCTGCAGCAACCATTAGGCATTAGTAAGCTGTTTTCCGCTTTGTATTCAGTAACTGAAATTATTAAGTATCTGATTCACTCGTCTCTACTGAAAGATAGATGGGATCACATTCTAGCTGTAACTGAAGAAGTGAGCTGTGGCTCACGAAAGCTCATACCCTGCCAGAAATTTTGTTAGTCTTTAAGGTGGTACTGGACTCTTGGTCTTTTCTACTGAAATTATTAAAGAAGTATAATTAGCTGTCTAGGATTATAGAATGGTAACAAATTTCTTAGATACCCTACTCATTTTCCCTCATTGATTGGGATGTCCAGGTAAAAGGTTGTGACGCTACCAAAGATTCAAGGTATCTTGCACACAAAATTTAAAATAAAGGTTATGTGGACTCCGACTTCATATCAAACCCCTCCCTTTTTTTTGCAGAAAGAAATGACAGAGAGAATTTGCCATTAAAATCATTTGATCAGCTTTGAAGAATCATTTGCAGTTCTGATGATGGAGAACAGTGAACAACTGCCAGGGATTTGAGAAGTTTCCTGATCTGGGGACAATCCCTGAATTATTGGTGGGAAAATGGAAACTCTTCACTTGGTCTCCAGTAGCTGTATTCTCCTGGACTCTCTCCCAGTGACCTAATGGTTCTACTTTTTCTGTCTTTTGATTCATCCTTCTGAGGTCTGTCTTCTGCTTTACATCTGACAAGAGAATAATGGAAGTAACCTGGAAATTTTTCTAAAAAACCTCTTTAGATGAGTGATGTATTTCAAACAAAATAATACTTCCAACCTCATTGAAGTCCAATCTGTCAAAGAATCACAAGAAACCTACCTTCACATTATATGGGAAAATGGTTGAATGTCTCCACACTCCATCAGCAAAGAATGACTGCTGAATATTTCTGTGTGGCCAGAGATACTTTCTGCCAGAGGGACGGGGTGCTAGAAAGAGACCAGATTGTTGGAAATATCGGATTTCTTTCCACCCTGCAAGACGATTTGCAATAGCCATATAGAAATCCCTTCAATTCAATGTGCCAAAACCAAAAACTAAATACTCCACCAGCAGGGCAAATAGCTGTTGGTTACATAAGTAAGGAAGCCAACCCATGTACTAAAGGGGAAGCATGTTCTACAGATACTAAGCCTAAGAAGGCAATCGCCACACCAAAACAATCAAAGATTTCTCAACAGTGCAAATACAGAGCATGAAGCAATCAGATCTTGTGCTTTGATAACAAGCTACTAAAATTATATTGTAAATACAGCATGTGAACTACTCTATGCCGAGTCAGATCAGTGGTCCATCTAGCCCAGTACTCTCTAACCTTGCTGGTGGCAACGCTCCAGGCTTTCAAGCAAAGAGCCATTTCCAGCCTAGCTAGCTAAGAGCCTTTTGGAATGCCTCTGCATCCAGAATGTGTGACCTATCACTGAACCATGGCCCTTCTCCATAATGCTCAGGAATCAATTTCCTGCTGGCTGATAACTACTGCTTTTTTGGTAGAACAGATGTAGTGATTTCCATACCTTTTTAAAACAACGTGATCTGAGCCACATATATGGATACATTTTACTGGTTATTTTGGTACAGGTTTTGTACTTTATGTATCAATATTTATATCTTGTGTTGTATTGCTTTTTTCTGCCTATGAACTTTTGATATTAAAATTGCACAAAGTTTGACAGTATTCTGATATGGAAAAACTTGTATTGATACACATTCTCTCTAGGCAAGTGAGTAAAGAAAAAAACATCGAGGTGCACCATATATATTTTTTAACCAAAGAAAACAAAAAAGGAAAGCAGAGTTACTACTCATTCATAGTTCTTTGGCCTTTTCCTTGGCTTGCTAGTGTCAGCAGCACTATAGTTGTATCGCCAAAAGAAGGCGCACTATTGTCATTCTGTTAGCTGACGGTGATTCAGAGTATTTCTTTCTCCAGCCTTTATCAGGAGTATCAGGAGACTTAAAAACACTTAAGGCAACACAACCAAACTGATCTGCTAATAATGTGGTTGAGTTGCATATATTTCTTCGACCCATTTTTATGACATCACCTTTCAACCCGCTTCAAGGGTTTTTTTTTTATGTGAGGGAGCATTCAATAATGGCAATGCATATAAATAATGGAAAGTTATGAAGAAAAAGGCATATAGTAGGATCTAAGGGCTATTTTCGTGAACAAAAGGCATTCTGAGTAGCGGGGGTGGGGGGTGTCTGCATTTTCCATCAATTCTCCCCTCCAGCTGCATTCCTTGCTTTATTTGAGGCTGCAGCTAGTGCAAAACACTGTGGCTAGACTGCTGTTTGGGGCCAGCTATCTGGAGCACGTGATCCTGATATTGCAGCAATTACACTGGCTTCCGATCTACTCCTGAGCCCAATTCAAGGTGTTGGTTTTTACCTTTAAAATCTCATGTGGCTTGGGACATGGGTATCTTCACAGGGTTGCCAGATCCCTGCTGGGGACGGGGGTTCCCTATTTTGGGGGCCCTCCCCCGTTGCTGTTCAACTGGCAAGTGGGGGGACTTACCAGCAGCAAACTGCGGCCTAGGTCTCTGTCCCTGGTGATGCATAGATGTCACTTCCAGCACTCACTGGAAGTGATGTCATCACATCGGCAGCAACATGGGGACGCTCTGGTATTTGGGCAAAAACTCTATGGTAAAAAATGGCTCCACCAAGGAGTTTTTGGCCAAATGCCAGCGCATCCCCACAGCACCGGTAATGGGATGACATAATTTCCGATGTGTTCCTGAAGTGACATAAATGTGTCACTCGGCAACAGAGACCTAGGCCTCAGTTTGCTGCCAGTAAGTTTCCCCTACCCCCATTCCCCACCGGTTGCCAGGGGGTACCTGGCAATCCTATTTCTTTGTCTCTTTGCTCCATGTAATGCGCAAATGGGAAAGGTGCATCTTTCTCACAGTGAGCTGTGCTTGCAGGTGGGCCACACATATCTAACAGCAAGAAAAGTGATGTCCTCATTCAACTACTATACAGAAAAGCAAAAAGATTCCACACGTCATAACAAACTCAAGGGGGCTTTTGTGTCATTCTAAAGCTCCTCTCTAATCCAGGGTTTTAAGAACAATGTTCACATAAACCTCCAATTAGGGAAAGCTACATACAATATATCTCAGTGGGGAAAGAGATCTGTAACTGTGTCTTTCATAGCAGAAGGGTAGGGGCTACATTTGTTAAGAAAAATCAAATTCTGTCTCTGAAATATGCTGGCATTTGCTAACTTCCCCAGGGAATAGAAAGAATAAGACTTGTGCATTCTACAGTTTGGGATTTTTAAAAAGCTTCCTTCTTTACATGTACCATGGGACTAAGTTGTCGATGAGTTCTGTTCTTGCCAATTATCAAGTTGAGTAAATAGGTAGACAAAAGAAAAAATGTGAGCTAATTCGATTAGCAATTGAAAGCAGAAAAGGTCTCTGTAATAACTCCACAGTCCCCAGTACCAAAACAGAACAGAACTTTGTTAGAACATAAGCAAGGCCTGATAACCAGACACAGCCAGCAACCAAAAACAAGAGAAAACTGAAACTAAAGCAAAGGCTTTTACCTTAAGGGATCATTTTAAAATAAACCTACGGTAATGTCAACAAATTCACAACTGCCCACAATATAACAGTCTTCCAAGATAAACAGCAGCTTCTATCTTGTAAAAGGTTATTGTAATGCAGCTCAATGGATTTGATTGTTAAATCTGTTGCATGTAACGTTAGTCACATAGCTGTGCTGTATCGTTCCTCGGGTTGAGGTAGGGTTGCCAGGTGGGTGGTTTTGGCGGGCAATTGCCTGCCAATCTACCCAGTCACTCTGGAGTGGCAACCATGTGTGTGTGCAGCCGCACGCATGTGATGACGTCATTTCCAGTTTTAATTCTGGAAGCGCCTCATCACCGCAGCTGCTTTAGCACTCAAACCCCCAAAATTTGTTAAATCGGCCAAGGCAATGTAGCACTTCTGGAAATAAAGCCGGAAGTGACATAATCACATGCGGTCGGCTGCGCGCGCACACGGCTGCTCCAGCCACACCCCCTAAAACCTCCCGCCAATCAAGAGGAGAGACTAGGGTTGCCAGGTCCCTCTTTGCCACCGACAGGAGGTTTTGGGGTGGAGCCTGAGGAGGGAGGGGTTTGGGGAGGGGAGGGACTTCAATGCCATAGAGTCCAATTGCCAAAGCGGCCATTTTTCTCCAGGTGAACTGATCTTGAAGTGCTCCTGTATTACTTAGTAGCCAATTATAAATAATACAGTCGGAGGTTGGAAGATTAATGATCTGTTTATTATGGCCAAAATAAATGCAGTTGGGTGTGGTTACCTCAGAACAAGCAGGTAAATTCACACACCAGAACAAAGGATTGCCATGACATTTATAACCTCTGGTCAGGGGTGGTACAATACACGTAATATTGAGCATAGACATTGACCCAATGATGGGCACCTTTGACCCAATGATGGGCACCTTTGGATTAGCACAGGCCTATCAGTGGGGGTTGAGGCGGGCACTTAGGTGGCTACATGATCTGGGACGGGGAACCGAAACTTAACATTCCTTAGGCCGTAGGTAATTCTGGGCCATGTATTGGTGGAAGGTTGTACCAGACACAGAGAGCCTGATTTACTGACTCATGGCTCCTGGGTGCCACCTTCCCAAAGCCCTCATGTGTGTGTGCACATGAATGCATAGTGTTTCAAACCAGCTCTTATACTTTAGGCCTAGCATTTCCATAAAAGCAGGTATGCAGACTGTCCCGGGTCGCCCTCCCGCCTGGGCTCCCGGGCCGCCCTGAGTTCCCCAGCCCCAGACACAGCCCTCGAGAGGGAGGGAAAGGGCCCGGGAAAACCCCACTCACCGGGGAGAGCGTCAGGAGGGGCGGCAAGCGGAGGCAGGCCCGAGCCTCCTCCACGCGCCCCAACGAACGGGCTGGAGGCCCCTGCGACCGCCGACGGCCCCGCTCGCCAGCTGACGAGCGGGAGAAGAGGCGGGGGCGCACCACGCCCAGCAAGCGGGGCGCAACATCAGCCGCAGAGTTACGGGGCACCCAGGCCGGTTGGCGACCAGGAGCCCCGAGAAGGCTCCAGAGGCCCCACCATCGGCTGGCAGGAGGGAGGAGGGCAGAGGGGGCCAGCGGCTCCAGGATGGCAGGCGAACTGGCTCGACTCCCGCCCCAGCGGCCGGGGGAAGGTCGTGGTTGGGGCGGGGGAGGGATCAGGCGTGGAGGAAAGAGACCCGAGGCGAAGAACCGCACGGAGCTTGACCGCTCGGGGTGGGCGGAAGGGCTCGGCCACGCCCGCTGATGGGATTCCCTGGGGCAGGAGAAGAGAGAGAAAAGAGGGAGGGGTCATTTATAGCCTCGGTCGGAGGCGGATGGGGAGCACAGGTGGTGGCGGTGAATAAAGCAGCGTGGGTGGAGGCCAATGAGGATGGCTGGCGACTGACGCTCCCTGTTTCCAGAGAGCTAGCAAGCTGGCCAGCTGAGGGGAGGAAGGGACGTCCTCCTCCTCTGAGTGGTCTGAGGCCGAGGAAACCCTACCTGCAAAAGGTTGGGCTCAGCCGGGCGGGGCATCGACAGGAGAAGTCCCGCTCGCCGGCGCAGCGGCCCCGGCAGGGTCGCGACACAGACTGAACACAAAAGCATATTATCAAATAATAATAATGATTCCAGGCATTACAATCTCTATCGGCTGGAGATCAGTTGAATTAGCAGGAGATCTCCTACTACTACCTGGCAGTAACCCTAGGGGGGACCTGGCAACCCTAGGCTGATGTAAATTTGGTAAGACATGCTTCCAGTACCAGTTTAGAATTTTAGGCTGGCTTAAGATAATTGGTTGTGGTATTAGGAACTGTCAATTTTATCTTTCCAAATTTGGTGGGGCAGCATTCCTCCTGTTATTGGGCAGATCGACTTCTCCCTCTTTGAGATCGCGGCCACCACATTATTTAACACGTTATTTTTCATCTGCTCCTCCCTAAAGCAACGGTTGGTAACCATGGTTTTTCTCTTTCCCCTATCATTGTTTTTTCAACTACTGGGGAGCAGAATGTTTTCTCTCTGAAGGCTGCTTCGGCCTGTGCCATCGAATTGGTTGCACAGCTGCTACTGCAGTGTCTTGACTGAAATTGGATTTTAAATTTGGTTTGATTATCGGTCTATATTTAATTATTAGTTTTTTTTTTGTATGTACTATGCATATGTTTGCCCTGACCTGCCCACTTGCTTGCTTGTGAGCCCTGCCACCACCCTCACTCCCAGCCACACGCTATCCAGTGCTGCTGGGGAAGGGCATGTGGGAGGTGAAGGGATGCCAACCTCAGGTACTGGGGCTGGAGATCTCCTACTAATTCAACTGATCTCCATCCGATAGAGATCAGTTCCCCTGGAGAAAATGGCCGCTTTGGCAATTGGACTCTATGGCATTGAAGCCCCTCCCCCAAACCCCACCCTCCTCAGGCTCCACCCCAGAAACATCCTGCCGGTGGTGAAGAGGGTCCTGGCAACCTTTTTCCAGCTGCACACATGTCCTGGCACAGTCGGGTAGATCTGGGAGTGCTGGAAAACGAGCAAATAACTAGGGGACAGATGCATGGGTGGTAGGGATGCCAGCCTCCAGGTGGGACCTGGGGATCCCCCAGAATTACAGCTCATCTCCAGATTGCATAGATCAGTTCCCCTGGATAAAATGGATGTTTTGGAGGGAGGACTCTATGGCATTGTACCCCGCTGAGGTCCCTGTCCTCCCCAGGCTCCATCCCCAAATCTCCAGGAGTTTCCCAACCTGGATCTAGCAACCCTACCCCACCAACTCCTGCTGGTGGCCAGGGGGGAGCTGGCAACCCTAGTGGGTGGGCAGGGCAGTGCAAGCAGGGGGCATGGCAACAGGCAAAAAAGGGGAGGAACACTCTGCCCAGGGCCCACAAGAACCTGGAACTGGCCCCAGGGAGGTGAGCAGGGAAGGAGGGAGACTGAAGCCTGAACCAGGTGCAAGGGTGGGGAGAAGGCACTAGAACTAGAGGACATTCTAGAAAACAGTCTACCCATTTTACAGACTGGTAATATTGAGGCTGAAGCTCATCTCAGGGACAGTTGGTGAATCCACAGTGAACTGGTTGGTGGTGAGGGTTCCCCCCTTCCCTTGTAAAACTGCAAAAAGATTCATACCTTTTATTGCTTGAGTCACATATGGGTGTATCCTACTACACTCTATTTTGTCCTATAGGTTACTCCTTTTCTGTTTTTCTAGTACAACGTGATCTTGATTATCATTGTGCAGCTGTATTTTCATTGAATGGTGTAATTAGGCTTGTGTGTTGGGTGAACTCAATTCTGATTCACAGCTAGTAAGTTATATTACACGGCTTTCTGGTTTTTCCAGCTCTACAATTCTATAACACTGTTCATCAGTGCCAAAAGGAAAAGGGGGGGGAGCACTTTTGGGAAAGATAGTTCCCCTCACCCTCTTCATACAGACATACCCGAAGAATGAAGGCAATTGATTCTGTACTTAACTTCCACTAGTATAGGAATATTGATAGGAAACTATTTTTCTGCCTTGCATTCTATGCCTTCCCACTGAGACTTTGTTTATGAGACTTTAATACTGATAAAATCATTTTGATGACACCATTTATCACCAGGTACAAATCTTATGATTACTGGATGCCAAGAACACATTTGTACTCTAGACAGAAGTGCTTGAATACGCAAGAAAGGTTTGTAATAGTAATCCAGTGTGCTTGTCTGTGACAGTTTTGCCAGGTGGGGCCTGGAGATCTCCCAGAATTACAACTGATCTTTAAAGAGACCAGTTTCCATGGAGAAAATGGCTGCTGTGGAGGATGTGTGGCATTATACCCAGCTGAGAACCCTCTCCTCTCCTCACCTAACCTCACCCTCCCCAAGCTCCATCCCCAAATCTCCAGGAATTCCCATCTCAGAGTTGGCAACCCTAGTCTGTGATCGTTTATGTGTCTCTAAAAATAAATCCAGATTTTATATTAATGACAATTATTTCAACAACATAGGACTATTTATTCTTTAAATGTATACCATCTTTATTTCTTTTATTTTTTGTTTTCTCTATAAACAAGCATATTTACAATATTTTTAAACTCCACAAGTTAACTGTGGAATATGCATTAAAGCACCATCAATTTACTGATATTTCTTTTCACTTAATGAGGAAGCAACTGTATACATGGGGACCCCCTACACATATCAGAATGTACCCAGGTAAGGGCAGACACTTTCAAATCCTCTTGATTTCAGTGGGAGAAAGTTAAGGATGTTATTAATTCTTCCATTGAAACAAATGGCATTTAAAAGTGATTAACTTTAAGGTATGGTGTCTCTTCTTGGTAAAGGTTTTCAGATTTTTCTACAAATCGGGGTGGTCTGCCAGGATCTATAGGAAAACATCCCATCTGTATCCATTATGCAGAGGTCAGATTCAGAATTAAATGTATGATGCATCAGTATTTTCAAACTGAAGCTGCATCCTTATGAAGCTTTTTCTCTGCTTTGGAGCGGTGGAGTCTGATCTGGAGAACCGGGTTTGATTCCCCACTCCTCCACATTAGACAGAGGGTAATCTGGTGAACTGGATTTGTTCCCCACTCCTACACACGAAGCCAGCTGGGTGACCTTAGGCAAGTCATTCTCTGTCAGTCTCAACTACCTCACAGGGTGTCTGTTGTGGGGAGGGGAAGGGAAGGTGATTGTAAGCCGGTTTGATACTCCCTTATGTGGCAGAGAAAGTCGGCATATAAAAACCAACTCTTCTTCTAATGCCAGGGGTTCTTTTTTTTTTTTTTTTTGAGCATCCATACGACATCCTATAATCTTCCACTTTCCATGTCCTTCTTTCTCAAACCCGGTTTAGTGTGATCTTTCTGGAAAGAACACAGTCCAAGTGCATTAGCAAGCTGCCTGGATATAAGGATGCACATTTTTGAAGGTCCCACCCCAACCAATGCCATTTTCTTCCCAGATAATGTTAAAGGTGTCAATGTGATCTTCTTTTAGTGTTCTTAGAGCTGCAGCATTTTTATTTAGATTATATCTCATCCCGTGCCACAGCTCTGTAAACAGATAACAATTAGAACGTTTTACAAAACATGTAATATGTCAAACTAAATTCAAACAATTACTCAAATTGCTAGCAACTAATTTGTGCTTTATTTTTTTTTATGCTGAGTACAAAAAACACCTGGGTTTAAATGTCAAACTACATGCATAGTGCAATAAGTTATGAATTGAGCTTGCATGTTCAAAATGTTGGATTTCACCTCAAGAAACACAGAAACATTGATAAATAAAGCTCCCTCTTGCCCATAATTATTGCAGGGGAAACTGGTAATTTACACAGCTAGACACCAATACAAACTGATAGTGTTGTATAAATGTTGTTTCATCATTTAAAGTTTGGTATTTTTGTACAATTACTTGCAGTGCATTCTTGAAGGGGGGGCCAAATGGTCTTAGGAGGCGGCATGACCCCTATGCTGGTGTCCATGCCACTTGTCCTGTTACGCTGGCCCCTCTGGACTGCGGCGGCAGCACGGCCCTTAGACGCCACCATGGCCTCCTGCCAGCGTTCTCCCAGTGCAAGACCCCACGACAGCATCCTCAGGCTCCACCCCAAAAAGCTCCCACCAATAGCGAGGAGAGACCTGGCAACCCTATCTTCAGCCTGTAGGGATCAGTTCACCTGGAGAAAATGGCAGCTTTGGCAATTGGACTCTATGGCATTAAAGTCCCTCCCCTCCCCAAACCCTGTCCTCCTCAGGCTCTGCCCCAAAAACCTCCCACCGGTGGCAAAGAGGGACCTGGCAACCCTATTCTGGCCCTTGGCTTGTTCTTCACTATGGCACATATTCTGTCCCCAGTTCTCTTGGCCTGCTGCCCATTTTTCTGACCCTGGTGAATTCATAACTCTGCCCCTCATCCTGTCATGTGACCTGTAGAAACCTGACTTCTGATCACAGGTTTGCAGCTCAGTGGGTCCAGGTCTGCACAGGTTGAAGACTACTGTCCTAGATTACTTGTGTCATGTTGTGAAGAAAAATCATGTTATATACTGGACAAATAAAAAAAAATGTGTGTCAACTTGGAAAACATTCTCAGTGCCATTCATGACTCATTTAACTTTGACTATCATGTAGATCTTATAGTGTCACTGCTGCATTTTCAAGCTTCCCCCCATTTATTAAAAATAAATGCATACATCTTTCTCACCAAAATATAATCCACTCACTATGTTTTCTTGTAACTCATGTTCCACACAGCTGCAGTGGGCAAAAAGTGTTGGAAGGCTTCTACACAACCTCTTTTCATGCCTTTGTAGAGAACTTTGAGTGACCAAAAAGTTATAATATAGAGCTATAGTTTAGTTACATCTATTTTGATGCACATCTCATTGTGATGCACCAATAATCCACAGTGTACTGTAGACAGCACAAACTGTCCCAGGAACACAAAATTCTGATCTATTTTCCTTCTTTGTCCCCATTTTTCAGTACACTGTGAGACAGATGCTTGTAATGCATTCCGTTTCTTTCTACTGCATCAGTGTCTGTATACTGTATTGACCCCCACCCACACAAGCTACTCAGACCGGTATTGCTGAGTCTTAGGATTCAAGTTTGTGACTCAGCTTAATTTGTAATGCCCTTGTCAGCACTTGATGAAGCCAGGCACTATGCCCTACTGACTCTGATGTTACAGAAGTGCATGCCTCTGCATCTGTTCAATTAACAGGGTGGGTCTGGAATCACAGTGCTGATTCGTGCTATATGGAGTCCACATGGCCACCATGAGGAGTTTGGACCACATGCACACTGGGAGTTCTATGCTTCCCAGGCACACATGGTCCTGATTCAGATTGGGACCACAGCACACAACAAGAAGGGGCTTCATTCCCCACCCACCCCAGTGCAATTTTCCTGTACTGAAGTGGCTTTGCGGAACCGCTATTTGCTCAGCTGGGAAACTTGCGTGTAATGATGGCTACACGTAAGTTTCCCAACAGAGTAAATAACAGGCATCTGCCTGCATGCCGGCTCGAAGGGTTGAGTTTTCGGATCAGTCTGGATATGGGATTTCCAGACTAAAGAGGACCTTCATTTTGAGATAGCCTTACCAGGTCCCTCCTCTGCTCCGGCGGGACGTTTTTCGGGTGGGAGTTTGAGTGGTAAACGGCCCCTTGCGATGTGGCACTTCCAGTTTAGAACTGGAAGTGTCGTGGCACCTCAGGCAAGTGCACGTGCACGCGTTGCCCGCTGACCCTCAGTTGGTCAGCAGACAGCCAGGTGGATTGGAGGGGGTTTGCCTGCCACCACCTGGCACTTGGCAACCCTATTTTGAGAGGCAAGAAACTTCTGAATACCAGTGCTAGGAGGCAGGATCATGGGAAAGCCCTGACCTCTATTTCCTGTTTGTTAGCCTTCCATGGCAACTAGTTGGCCGTTTTGTGAAACAGGATGCTGGACCAGATGGACCTCGGGTCTGATCCAGCAGGGTTTGTCTCAAGTTCCTATGTTATGTCCATCTCTCTATTCCTGGTATATAGTCATTTAGGGCGACAAAATATCTCCTGTTAGGATGGGTGGCATTCAGCCCACACAACCCTTTACACTGGGGAAATGATGTTCGTGATATACCAGTAAATTAGGTTTAATATTCTGCATGCTGCTTTTGCTATGTCTGTGTAAACTCAGAGCCCCCCCCCCACTTAGACTGCTTGTCAGCCTAGTTGTTCTAGTATATATCTTTTTTTTAAAAAAATAATTAAGACAATTTTAAAAACTACTAGAAAAATCTATTAGCAGAGCACATCAAGTAAAGCGGTGTGGAAAATTAGTTATTTTATAGGGCGTAGCAGATAGTACAAAATGAAGGCATTGTAATTGGTTTTGTTTTGTTTTTTGCTTCACTGAAAATTAGCATAATCGTTTCCTGGAAATAGAATTCCTATCCTATAAAATAATTACTGAGGGAGAATAGAAGCCCTCATTTTCTCTCTGTCCATAAAGAAATAGGCAGAGATTTACCATCTGTCCTTGGCAAGTGATAATATATAACTGCACTCTTACAGTAGGATTGCCAGGTCCCTCTCGACCACCAGCAGGGGATGGGGGTACTGTTGCGAGATCCAGATTAGGAAACTCCCAAAGATTTGAGGATGGGGAATCCTCAAGTCCCACCTGGAGACGGCTGCTGCCCTTTAGTTTCTCCTTCCCACCTGGAGGCTGGCATCCCTAGTGTGGGGGGATGGCAGTGCGAAGGGGCATGTCAGCAAAAATTATGGATGTGTGAGGTGTCCATCAGCAAAGCCATCCCATCCCCCACAATGATGTTTGCGGGGGAAATGTTAGCTGTGCGCAGTTGGACAGTCTCAGATCTCTCACTATATGGGAATTAAATTGGAGATCCTGGCCATGCTGTTCTAGTGCTGTTCCACTGGGACTTGGCTTTCTTTGCCATGTTCCCTACCCTGTTCCACATGACTGGTGATGATGTCAGGGCTGCTGGGGAATGCCTAATGCCCTATGATGTTTCTTCTTTATGTGTGCCGGTTGGTTCAGTGGTTAGGGTACTTGTCCTGAGCAAGGGAGACACAGGATTGATCCTGTCCTCTACCTTTTGTTTTGCTGCCAAGTGCCAACTATCTGTGTATATACTAAGATCCAACTCATGTGTGACTGGCACAGTTTGGTTGCTGCTTGTAAAGAATTGATTCCATATCACACCAGTAACATGTGAAGGACAGAATCACATGGATTAGGTCGATCCTATGGAATGTTCCCATAGCAGCCCTGCCCATCAAGTGGAATTGTATCCTTCAGATGCTTCTTATAATCCTTTAAACAATGTATTTCCCCTTCTGTACTTCCCACTACAGCTGTGAACTGTGATGCAGTGTGTATCCCCTGGGGTAGGTATCACATTATGTGCTACCTTAAGAAAAATCATTCATTGGGAAGAAAGAGCCTTAAGAGGGTGATCTAACAAACCCTTGTATCGGTCCACTTGTGCATTGACAATGGGACAAAGCAAGCCAATGTAGATAGGGTTGACAACCTCCAGGTACTAGCTGGAGATCTGCTATTACAACTGATCTCCAGTCGACAGAGATCAGTTCACCTGGAGAAAATGGCTGCTTTGGCAATTGGACTCTATGGCATTGAAGTCCCTCCCCTCCTCAAACCCCGCCCTCATCAGGTTCCGCCCCAAAAACCTCCTGCCAGTGGCAAAGAGGGACCTGGCAACCCTAAGTGTTGATAGTCTATAATTGTCTCCTTAAAGAGCTGTCAAGACAATTAAGATGAACTGTATGTAACAGACACATATGCAGTACAAAGCAAAATGTTAGTCATTATAAAAAAAAAGCAGCATTACTGTTAAACAGGACATAAAGTGCTGCTCATTCTGAGTAGGGTAAGGCCTGTGTGAGTCAAGAGTTCTCCCTTTACATTTTTTCACTCTCACAGTCATACTCTTAATACATTGGTGGGAATACGAAGTGCGGCAACCCCCAGGCCTGCTTAGAATTCCTACCTATTCTGAAAAGAGCGGCGGGGAAAACCCTGTCCTTGCACCACGCTAATATTACACTGCTCGCACGTGACGGCGTGGCTAAAGGGGCCTTTAATCGAGACCGGATGAGGTCCGTGGCACCCATGGCATCAATGCTGTTATACGATCCCCCTCCACTCGCTAGCCTAAATTAGGAGGTCGACGTCAGGCTGTGACGAGACCCTGATGACCCTGCCTGTTCTTGTATAGCTCGGGCGGCGGAGAAGCCTCTGCTCCCCTAACCGCAGGCTCCGACCCCCGCCGGCGTCCCGACTTCTTCGCACCTCTAAGCTCACTGGAACCCGAGAAGAGGTTGCCGTCACTTACAAGAGGCCGTAGTAGAAAAGGGCAAGAGTCCAGTAGCACCTTAAAGACTAACAAAAGCTCACGAAAGCTCATACCCTACCAGAAAATATTTTTGTTAGTCTTTAAGGTGCTACTAGACTCTTGCCCTTGCTCACGAAGTGAGCTGTGGCTCACAAAAGCTCATACCCTACCAGAAAATATTCTTGTTAGTCTTGAAGGTGCTCCTGGACTCTTGCCCTTTTCTACTACTGCAGACAGACTAACACAGCCACCCACTGTGAATTACGCTTTTATTCATTAGTCTTATAAGGCGCCGCAAGACGGTTCACTATGTTGGTTGCAGAAGACTAGGGTACCTGCTCCTCTAGAGGAATCACGACGGGTATACGTGTTAGTCTGTCGCTAGCAGTAGAAAAGAGCAGGAGTCCAGTAGCACCTTAATGACGAGCAAAATTTCTGGCAGGGTGTGAGCTTTCGTGAGTCACAGCACACTTCTTTCTGAATTTGAAGAAGTGAGCTGTGGCTCACGAAAGCTCATACCCTGCCAGAAAATATTCTTGTGAGTCTTTAAGGTGCTACTGGACTCTTGCCCTTTTCTACTACGGCTCACAGACTAACACGGCTACCCACGGTGAATTTACAACAGAGGCCGTCAGCGGCCTTCCCGATAGAGGCTAACGCGCCTGCGCGGTCCCATTCCCGAAGCGCGGGGATTTGCCGCGCATGCGCACACCTCCCTTTAAAAGTCCCTTCAGGGGCGGGGCCTCAGTACCGAGCGGCGCGCTGGAAGCTCCTCCTTCCACAGCGGGGGCGTCTCTGGCGAGGCAAGTACCGGCGCGGGGGAGGGGTGCGGCCTGGCAGGCGCGGAGGTGGGCGAGAGGCGGGCGAGGGGCGAGCGGGGGGGGGTGCGTGGGTAGGCCTCTCCGCGCCTTCTGTGCTCATGGCTCTCCTCTCGGCGGCGGGGGCGCCGGCTCTGAAGCCTTCCTGTGCTCGCGTGGCGGCGAGAGGGAGGAGGAGCTCTGTGCACGCTCAGAGGTTCCCCTCGCTGCTAACGCTTGCCGTGTTTCTGGGGTTGGTCCGGCTCTGCTTCAGCGCTGGAAGGAATCGCGCGCAGCCTGGCGGGGGAGAGGCGGTGGGAGACGGGTTTGCCTGGCTCTTTCACGGCCAAGTTTACTGAGGATCATTCATAGTGGGTAGCCCTGTGTTAGTCTGTCTGCAGTAGTAGAAAAGGGCAAGAGTCCAGGAGCACCTGAAAGACTAACAAAAATATTTTCTGGCAGGGTAGGAGCTTTCGTGAGCCACAGCTCACTTCTTCACTGAGCTGTGAGCTGTGGCTCACGAAAGCTCATACCCTACCAGAAAATATTCTTGTTAGTCTTTAAGGTGCTACTGGACTCTTGCCCTTTTCTAAGTTTACTGAGGACAGTTGGGAGGAGGGAGCTGCTGTTCCCGGAGAAGAAAATGTATTTATAGCCTTAAGAAGCGGGAGGCACGGTTGTTAAAGCACACTCGCCCCCTCCCATTTGATGTTGGAGTACAGTGATTTCTGGTAAACGAAGCTCTGCTGCTTTTATATTATGGTCCTTCGTTTTTGCTAAGACAGGTAAGAGATGTGAAAGACCTCAGCCTGAGACCCTGGAGAGCCGCTGCCGGTCTGAGTAGACAATACTGCCTTTGATGGACCGAGGGTCTGATTCAGTATCAGGCCGCTTCATGTGTTCATGTGCTGAGACTAAAGACTTTTCCCTGCGTTCCTCGGTTTAAAGAACCAGCATGGTGTACTGGTTAAGGTGTCGGTCTAGGACTTGTGAAACCCAGGTTCATACCTCCATTTGCTGGGGTGGCTTTGGGCCAGTCACACACTCTTAGCCCTGACCCTGGCTAGTATTTGGATGGGAGACCTCCAAGGAATACCAGGGTTGTGATGCGGAGGCAGGCAATGGCAAACCGCCTCCCGTCGTCTCTTGCCTCGAAAACCCTACGGGGTCGTCATAAGTCAACTGTGATTTGACAGCAAAAACAAAACAAAAAAAATCCTCGGTTTAATTACTTGTCCTGGGAGTCAACATGAGGCTCTAAACCTATCTAGTGATACAGATCAGTAAAATAAGTCATCCCCATATCATGTTGTGAAACTCCTGATGCTTGTTCAGTTCCTTAGGTGAAGGCTGCTGTGTAAAGCTAAGAATAGAAGATGCAGGTAGGAGGTAATGGTGTCTTCTATAGCAGCGGTTCCCAACCTTGTAACCCCAAAGTCCAAATTTACTTGATGTAGTGACACATCCAGGGCTGGCCCAAGGTTGTTTTTTTTTAACACCTTGGCAAACTATGACCTTGGCACTCATCTAGTTCATCATGCCATTTTCTACAGTGGCTAACCAGATGTCTTTGAGAAACCAACAAATATTGCACGAAGGTTGCAGCCTACTATGAACCCCAAGCAAGTGGTATGTGGTATTCAGACATCCGTAGCTTTTGCATATGGAGATTACATTCCAGCATTTGACCACCCTCTCCTTCTCCACTATTCTTCTAATCCCCCCCCATTCTAAGAAACTCACCCTAGGAGCCATCAGAATGTGTTTTACTTGATCAACATATATATGCAGTGAGTTAAAAAATGCCAACTAATGTGTGACATGGAAGATACTGCTTCCAGGGTCAGAACTTGGTTTCCAGAATACAAAAGGGTGATGGAAAAAGCACAGGGGTGGCCATTAGGGAGGGAGGGCTGGCTCATGGCCCATTTTCAGAGATTTTGTGATCCACTTGTGGGTCCTGACCCACAAGTTGGAAAACACAGTTCTATAGGACCATGAGGTTGGCACAGGAGAATGCAAACTTTCCTCAGACTTTTTAGGCTTGTGCAGCCTCTGCCAGAGCACAGGAAATATCCACGGTCCTATGCAAGTTAAACAGTCTGTTGCTATCTTACTAGTAGCCTTGAAATGACAGGAATGTGTGGGAACTTCAAGGATTAGGAGCACCAAATAGTACTTAAGCCCTTGAAAGTAAGAATATTAAAAATTGCTTTGATGGGTCTGGTCAAAGTCTGCCTAGCCCAGTGATGGCGAACCTTTTAGAGACTGAGTGCCCAAACTGCAACCCAAAACCCTCTTATATATCGCAAAGTGCCAACACGGCAACTTAACCTGAAGAATCCCCCTGAAGGAACCATGCAAAATAACAGCGGCGGGTTAGCTATGCACATGCTAATGGCTATGCAAACAGGAACAAAGGAGCAGGCGAGTGGGAGGGGTGGAATTTCTCCTTTTGCTTCGAGACCGTGAATAGGCAGTTTTAAATTCGCATTTTAAAAAAGAGCTTTTAGCGAACATCAAAACTGACCATGCATAAATGGCCAGGGTATCTGTTGTGGGGAGGGGAAGGTGATTGAAAGCCGGTTTGATTCTTCCTTAAGTGGTAGAGAAAGTCAGCATATAAAAACCAACTCTTCTTCAAAGTGAAACTTGATATTTGTAACTGAACCATCAGGAAAAGAGGTAAATGATTGGGGGAGAGACACCTGGCAACCCTAAGGCAAATATATGAAGCAAAACCTGCTCTATATTCAGAGGGTTCTGTCTGAAAAAAAACTCTGCAGGGGGGCTTATTGTTGAGTTCCGAGGATCTGGATGGGGAAAATGTGCATCTGAATGGCAAATCCAATGCAAAACCTCCCATTAATAAATGGCCAATAACCCCCCATGCAGAGTTTTGAATCAAACATTGCTTTCCCCACCCCCGAGCCCCGACCTCCTCCTCGCCGCCCGCCTTGGCGCTGCCAGCCCTCGAGCGCGCATTCAAAACCCGGCCGCGCTGTGAGGGGAGGGGGAGGGTGGCGCTTTACCTCACACACCACCTCTTTTGTGTGTGTGTGGGGGGAATAAACCAGAAATGGGGCGGTGAGGAGAGGCTTCGTGGTCGACTTTTGGTGGGGGTGGAGCCTCCTCTGCCGGCACGCGGGTAAGTGGCTCAGGACGGGACCGAAAGTCCAGGCGGGCGAGGCAGCGACGGATGGAAGCGGTGGAGAGAGAGCCAGCCCGTTTCCCGAGGGACGGGGCGAGGAACCGGCAAGCCGACAGAAGACGGAGCGCAGAGACGCGGCGGCGCGCTGCCGCACCCCAGCTGTAGCCCCGCCGCCCGGTCGCGCCTGCGCCAGTCAGAGGACTTGGCTGGGGGCGTGGGGAGGAGGGCAGGATGTTTCAGCCCTCCCTCTAGTCCCGCCCCCAAGACCTTATTAGGGCTGAAACATCCTGCCCTCCTCCCCACGCCCCCAGCCAAGTCCTCTGACTGGCGCAGGCGCGACCGGGCGGCGGGGCTACAGCTGGGGTGCGGCAGCGCGCCGCAGCGTCTCTGCGCTCCGTCTTCTGTCGGCTTGCCGGTTCCTCGCCCCGTCCCTCGGGAAGCGGGCTGGCTCTCTCTCCACCGCTTCCATCCGTCGCTGCCTCGCCCGCCTGGACTTTCGGTCCCGTCCCGAGCCACTTACCCGCGTGCCGGCAGAGAGGGCTACGCGTGCCAGGTCGGGCACGCGTGCCATAGGTTCGCCAACACGGGCCTAGCCTGTCATTCTGTTTCCAGCAGCAGCCAGGCAGATGACTCTGGAAACACAAACAATGCATAAAAGCATTGTTTGTGTTCTTTTCTCTAGAATTTGGTATTGAACTGCGTAGGGTCCCTATACTTGGAGCTCTATTTTATTACTGTTGTTAACAATAGTTCTTGCAGCTATCATTCTTAGAACACTGATGGCCACAGAGTAGGATTGTTTAAAAAGATATCCCTGTGCAAGAGAATGTCCCATTTAGTAACTGAGAACAAATTCTTAATACTTTTCTCTCTGTGAATATTAACTTGTGTTCAGTGTTTGATGTGGTATGTTCATTTCTTAAATAGAGAAGTCCATTCCATTGCCTGTCAAGTGTCATTTCTGACCACAAAGGATTAGGCCTTTTTCTTAACCATCAGTAACAACTACGACGAACATTGCATGTCATGTAGTTCTAGAAATATAGATCTTGGAAAACGAGTGTATGTGCTATAGCTAAATATACTGCAACTAGGAATCTCTAGAGTTTGTTTTCTGAATCCTCATTTCTAGGCAATACTTTTCCTAGTTTTGGTTTTTGATCAGGTCTCCATTAAAATAATCTTCGGCAGCTGAGGGCACAGCCAGTGATAGAACCCACCTTTCTTAGTACTTTGCAGAAGCAATATTGACCACCTTCTTTGTGTCTGTGGTCAATACTGCTTCTGCAAAGTATTGTTCTTTTATGTTCCTACATTAAATACAAATAGCATGTAAGTCAACTAATATTTTAGAAGTCCTCCAAATAAGAGCTGCTGTTTCCCATTACTAACGGGGAAGAGGTACATTTGCAAATGCTTTGTCCATTTTAAAAGCTCAGAGTGGCCACTTTATCCTTGCAACTACTCTGTGAAATAATTGGGCTGAGATTGTGAGTGACTGAAGGTCATCCTGTAAGCTTTGAAGCCAAGTGGTTGACATTATGGCTGTGACTGTGAATGTCCCCAGTTTGGGTCATGTGTTCACCTTCCGCTCTGTAAAGATAGCTCATAGCTATTGACCACAAATCTCCTCTAAGCATCTCCCCCACCCCCTTTTTCAGTGGGTGTACCTTGAGGAACCAGACTCTTAAGAACTGCTTCTGCAGTGTCTGGATGTTGCAGTCTCAATAACAGCAGAGTTGCTAGGAAGAAGCCTCTAAGCTGCTAACTTCTTGCAGAGCTCGAGTGGCTCAAAGACATTTTCTCCTTTGTCCTTGTAGAACTGCTCCCAGTGTGGGGGGAATGTATTTATTTATTGAAAATAGTTCAATGTCACCTTTCCACCCAACTCAGGGTCCCCAAGGCAGCAATCATTAAAGCATTTCAAACATTAAATTAGTGTTGACAACTAGGGCTGTGCAAAAAAATTTTTTTTTTCTTAGCTACATTTTTCAGGTTTATCAAACCTGGTTTTTTTAAAAATCTGGAAAACCCATTTTTTTTTTAAAAAAAAATCAGGTTTGATGAACCCAAACCAGAAAAATACCGCAACCCCCCCACCCCAAATCTGTCAGATCCACCTTGCCAGGGTGGATCTCAATGGGGTTTTGTTACTTCCAGTCATAAATCCATTTGTGGGTGAAATATGTTGCCAGGCTATCCCAACCCTGTTTTCAGTTAAGCCAATTTAGCATCAGTAAGATACCTGCTCTGAATATTAGTCTGTATTTATTCCCTTAGCATATTCCGGAAGGCCCATGATTTTTGTCCCAGCAGATGGGTAGCACCATATCCTTTATGATCAACATCTCTGTGGATGTCTCTCTAGGCACACTGGGTAATATTAGGATATTTGATTGCGCATAAATAGATGAGTAACAGATAAGGAACTGTGTTAACCAATGAAATAATGCTGAAACAAAAGTCCTGCATTACCTTTAAAGGGAACAGCCAAAATAAGTATGTGCAAACTTTCAAGTTTCCCTGAACTGTTCATCAGGCTGGATGTTAAAGGGGGTGTGGGAGAACAGAAAATGGCATCTGCTGTGCCCTTTGGTTTAAGGATTAAAGGACTCTGTATAAAATAAAATCTGCCTTGCCTCTCACTCCAGTTCAAACTAACTGCCTACAAGTTGGTTCAATTCCTTGGAGCATTACCTTTAATATACAAAGGAGAGGTGGGTGTGAGATGATTAAGGACCCTCCAGCCTGAGAGAGCTGTTTTATGGTAATATAATTTATTTGCTGTCAAGTCACATCTGACTTATGGCTACCCCTGGTGGGGTTTTCAAGGCAAGAGATGTTCAGAGGTGGTTTGCCATTGCTTGCCTCTGCATCACGACCCTAGTATTCCTTGGAGGTCTCCCATCCAAATACTTGCCAGGGTCGACCATGCTTAGCTTCTGAGATCTGATGAGGTCAGGCTAGCCTGGGCTATCTAGGTCAGGGCAATGCAAATATAAATACTATAAAATGTGAAAGGCCTCGATCAGGGGTTGTTACAGTGAGGAACTTGAGATAACCTGTAGTTCAGTAGAACAATGAAAAGGCACGCCCATTAATGTAAAGGGACAAAACTCGGGCTTGGATACCTTTGGGTGAGCTGGCTTTCAAAAGCTTTAGTATTCTGCTTCCAAAAGAATACTGGTGTTAAGAAATTAACTCAACGTAGGGCTGACCTCAGTCCGCTTTGTCAATCATGTCAGTTATCTTATACTTCAAGTTAATTGGGTGTGAAACTAGAAGAGTTGTCTTATTTTCCAATATTAGTTTACAGACAGTAAAAATGTTTTCAGTTGCATGCTGTAAAAATTGGCCAGTTGGTTCTAGAGGAGAAACTTACAGGTCATCCCTGTGGTTTAATCTTACATTTCTGATTAAACCACAGGGAGAATAAACAGCTGAAATAACACCTCTTGTGTGCTTGTTGGAGATGTCATTGAGTGAAGTTTTCTTTCACAGTAGAAAGTAACTCTTTAACCTCAGGTGTGTCAGACTGGGGAGAAAAGGATAGAAATCTGTTCGGAGCAATTCTCCAGCCAGTGGGAGCCCATATGCTAGCTGTCCCAATGCAGAGAGAAGAAATCAGTTATTTGGACTGAGGTAGTGTTTGACATATGAATGATATGAGGTGGATGAAGTCTTAATTTGCCACATTTAGTTAAGGGCCAAAAAGCACTGGGAAACTTAATTACAAGTGGATCACTAGTTTATTGAATGGCGATTTCATTTAAATACTTAAATTTGTCCTAGGAAAGCTACTTTTTCTGGAAATAAAACTTGTGAACCCTAGCACTGCACACAATAAGCTTTCTTATTAAATGGTCAGAAGGCTGCTAGCAAGATAACGTTTGTTTAAAAAAAATACAAATATTACTGCAGGATAAAAAGGCTTGCAGACTAAAAACAGAGGCCAATACTGTACTGCTGTTGGATCTGATAATGTTTTAACGTTTTTTGCCAATTTATGTAGCACCTTTCTACCATTGCATGCAAGGCAATTTACAGTTCAAAATAACTGCCTACAAGCTGGTTCAATTCCTTGGAGCATTACATTGATCCCCCCCCCCCTTTAAACAGTGCAATTTCTTTTATTTTCCTACTGGCCTTGAAGATAAAATGACGAATAGTGGACTATTTGGGGATGATACGAGTTCTTAAATCTGTGTACTAGAAGCTTTTATGCTGTTGTTCTTAATACGGCATGATGGGAATACTTTGATGGTTCTGAAAGCCTGAATGATCATATCAATTAGTTGACTGAAAGTTTAAATGGGAAATCAAATGTGTATTGCCTCATCATATAAGTCATTAGCCTTGAAGCACAGATGGCTTTTGTATTCTAGAAGCACCCTCACTTTGAGCATAGGAGTAAGGTGCTTGGACTAAGAAATGTGAATCCGAGCCTTGGAAGTACTTGATGCAAAACTCAGCCCTGTTGATGCTGTGAACAAGTAATGGCCATGCTTGACTCAGTCAGTAGTAACAAGCTTGTGTAGTGGTTAAGAGCAGTGGTTTGGAGCAGTGGACTCTGATCTGGAGAACCGGGTTTGATTCCCCACACCTCCACGTGAGCAACAGACTCTAATCTGGTGAACTGGATTGGTTTCCCCACTCCCACACATGAAGCCAGCTTGGTGACCTTGGGCTAGTCACAGCTCTTAGAGAGCTCTCTCAGCTCCACCTACCTCACAGGGTGTCTGTTGTGGGGAAGGGAAGGTGATTGTAAGCCAGTTTGATTCTTCCTTAAGTGGTAGAGAAAGTCGGCATATAAAAACCAACTCTTCTTTTTTAAATCATAAGGCAGGGTATAAATGAAGTAAAGAAATTGAAAACCATAACGGCTAAAGAATACCAGATGACTACGGTAACAGAACAGTCACACTACTATTGGCTTCAGTTATCTCAAGTGATCAGTTAATACCAGTAACCAAAGAAGGTGGTAGTAATAAAGATGCACTCCTTTTCTATAAATATTAAGTTAAAGGATCTGCTTCTTTACTTTTGCTTCAAATAGTCATGGTGAAACTGTAACAATGTTTCAATGAAGGTAAGAGGTTGGGGGAAGATCATGTACTTGTGTGTTCTCTCTACCTCCTCCTGTAGGCTTTATGGTTTAGGGCAGGGCCCCCCAACATGTTGCTCATGAGTACCTTTCCTGGAGTTTGCCAAGTGTTTTTAGAAAGTTAGGTTGGGGTTTTTGATGTTTGATATAATGCAGACAGTGGCTTTATGTAAAGTACTTTACCTGTGCAAATAGAATGATACAATTGGGAACCCACAAGAAACTTGCAGAAACCTCCCATCCTCCACCTTTGCTTCCTCCCCTCTCCCCCTACGTCTCTCAGTTTCACTCTTTCTCCCTCCTGCCACCCCTTTTCTTAATCTCTCTCCTCCATGCCTGTCACCGTCTCTCTCTTTCTGCCCCCCATCACCCTTCCTGCCTTCCTCTCCCCCTCCCATAGCAGGAGTGGCAGCAATGGCTCTCCTGGAATCACAATGCGTAAAGCTACAGTCACTCCTTTTATCATTTTTGGATTTTTTAAGGCCCCCAAAGTTTTTTTTTTTTTTTTTTAGATTTCATATATTCCTACAAACATGGAGCCCTTTTCAGGTTTGTAGAAAGATCTGTCTTGCACAATCTCTGCTCAAGTCACCGGATTTAAGTATTCAAAGATTTGGCTGACTTCACTATTAGAATATAAGACTCTAAAAATAAATAAATAGCATGACTTCTAACTAAACACAATTGGGCTGCACAGCTAAAATGCTGAATGTACATCACTTCTTTTAAAGTCATCAGATCTTCCCAGTTTTAATGTATCTTTTTCTGAGTTTATTTTTTATTGAGAATCAAAGTAAAATATTAACAAACCATAAATAAACATACTGTACATAATCTAACGTAATATCTACATAATATCATCTAACATAATATAATCTGCATACTTTACAACGTCTAACATAATATCTAATAAATGTTACTAAGTTATCCAGGTAATTAAGGGGACCCACAAAAATTCAAGTTGGAGCTGACATTTTCTTCTTTGTAAAATAAGTAAGGTTTATACTAATGTACATTTCCTTGATACTCTCTGTTCAGTCTTGGATTTTTGGAGAATTATCCTGCTTCAAAAATTTAGCAAAGAAAACCCTGGTTACTGAAATTAGATACAGAACTAATACTTAGGAAGCATCTTGCAACATAAGTTAACAAAAGTACTTCCAGCTTTAAAGGGCTTGATCTCCATTTTACAGCCCAATTCCAACTTTTCACATACCATTTCCCAAACTTTTGCAGCACGAGGGCACCGCCACCACATGTGGATGAAATCACCCACCGGAGAATTACAACACCTGCAGTGCCCAGTTCAATTGTTACACATCACAGCTAACTTCTTCGGAGTAAGGTAAAGCCGGTGAACCATCTTAGCTAAATTTTCTTTGAGTGCAAGGGATATAGGTATGGAGAATACATAAAACAGGGTGAAACACAATACCATATTTTTCTAATTCAGGTGGAAACTATTAACATCACAATATGAAATGTGTTCACTTTTCAAAAATAATTTATGTTCCTATCAAACTCAGCCCAGAATTTCTTATGGTACATGTGTAAGGAGCTCTCACCGGCCGTTCAGCACTACCTGTCATTGTTAGAAGTAATAGTACAGGGTAAAAATGGATGGGCTCATGAGAGAAGGGCTCATGTAATGCGTTAGTGAAGAGAAGAAGCTTTTTTATTTTGCACGAGTGCATTGGATGCCTGCAAAACAAATACAGATACTGCCAGATGAGGTTTCTTAGCCTTGTCAACATGTATACTTATTTGTGTGTATACAAGGAAATGTTTTAAACAATGTGTTAATTTTAAAAGGTGCATCCCATGAAACCGAGCTATAATACTAAATCATATTTAAAGGTTGTGAGGAAGGGAGAGGAATGGGTGCTGGGGAGGGAGGAAGATGAGCATACCTTACTGCCTGCCAGCCCATTCCACCTTGGGTAGGAACCCCTGCTTTCTACCCCAGTGCTCCATTTCCATCAATCCTACCACATCTTCTGGTTCCAGTTTGGCAACCACTCACTTTTCCCTTTGGGTTGATTTGCTCTGGATTAGCCTGTAGGCAGGACATGATTTGGAGCAAAATAGCTTTAATTGGGCATCTAGTTTAAAGTAACACAACTGAACATTGTGTGAATTGAATGGCTTTTACTGACTCCTTGTCTTCTACTCCATATCTTGGTTAGGACAGTAAAGTTACTTGCTGCTGTCTCCCTTCCATCTTTTTCTCATTGGGACACTTAATGGGCCACGCTGGGACCCATGCATGCAAAGGACTTTAGCTATCCCTTTTCACCTTGGAATTCATAATCTAGTTCTTGATGTGTGGGGAATACCCTTCACATGACAATCAGAAAAGTAACGTTATAGCTCCACTTTTGGTGGTGCAATCTCCGAGATACATTGGCATAAGGGTCAGTCAGCTCCATCAGCCTATGTGTGCCCCCTCCCCAGGATTGCTCTGTTATTTATTTAGGATACATCTATGCTGCCTCTTCAGAGTGCTGCTTGAGGCAGCTTACAATAAAAAATACAAGCAGCATGAAACAGAAGTAGGGCATTAAAACGTTGATAAGGTAAAACCCTAATTAAAAGCCTGGGTGAAAATGTTATTAACTAGCTGGCTGCCATTTGGAGACTCATCTTTTTTGTAACCACTGGCCAGTTTAGTACATATGGAAGCAGAGCTACTGTATTTCTGGATTTATATCCCACCCTATCCCAGCTAAAGCTGGGCTCAGAGCGGATTACATAATAAAAACATATACATTATAAATACATAGTAAATAGTTTACCACTTAAAACCCTTAATACTAAAATCAGCTCTAAAATCCAATGACACCCATTTCATGGCATGGGGGTCAGTGGCCAGTCCAGAGGAAAGGCAGTCAGGTCTCCCAATTTATTCATAAGATCTAGTTTAACCAGATTTTTTTTTGTGGGGTGGGGAGGCCAACTGATGGAAACTGTTGCTGCCTGGTGGAACATCTCAGTCTTACAGGCCCTGCAGAACTGTGCAAAATTCTGCAGGGCCCAGGTCTCACTAGACAGAGAGTTCCACCAGGTTGGACCAGTGCCGAAAAAGCCAGATACTTCTTGGGCTGGGGTCTACCAGCAAGTTGTTATTCGTTGAATGGGGCATACCGGGAGAAATGGTTGCCAAGTAGATTTTTCATAATTACTTTCTTTACATTGGGGGGAAAAGAAACATTGTTTACTTTCCCATTTGAAAATGGTTGCTATTCCTTGGATGTAATTGCTGTTTAATAGACAGCAATGAAGGAAGAACAAGATGAGAAGTTTAATAGTGAAGAAAACTCTAGAAAACAAGAACTTGAATACAGGCTGCTTTTCCATCTTAAACATGAATAGTTTGCTATAAACTTTGGTCCTCAGAAATGGTGAGCAGCCAACCTCTTCCTATCTCGGACAATGGTAAAAGGAAAAAGAAAAAAAGGACCAGAGCTTCAGATCATTTCCCAGGAAGGTTTGAAGGTTGGTTTCGCATCTATATTGTATCTTGTATCAGTATAATCCTGCCTGATGTTATCAATTAAGATGTGTTAGTGATTTTTAGTTTCAACTTCTGTGTTCTTGTAGACATCAATATGAGTTGCGTCTGACCTTTATTTTCATTAGACTTTTTCCTATTTGTGCCTTGCTGCTTTTCCAAAGCAGCAAAATATCTGAACAGTCTAAATATTTTTGCATGCGTTGTTTGTCCTTGGAAATATTTAGAATTCTTTTGAGGGAAGGATCCCTAAGCATTTAACTCTGCACTCAAAACACTGTCCTTGAAGCTTTTGGACAATTTGCTCTCTGGATTATATCTCATGGTTAAATTTAAACTTACTATATTTCCTTGGGAGAACTGTGCTAGCCATAGATATGTTAGTTATCATGAGATTGGCCTGACAACTTGGATTTTTCCTGGAGAAAGATCTCTCTAAATTCAGGTCTAAAATTTTGGCTCAGTCATTATGTTGGCATTGGGCTATCGTTTTGTCCACTTTATCCTTTCTGGAGTTAATGGATTGTATCGAACTACTTTTTAAAACTAAGTGTGGAACCTTCTTCCAGTTCAAGGTAGCTCTTCCTCTAGAGGAAGCTCAGCACTTACTATTTTTAATGTAGAAAAGATTTACTCCCACATTGCTATTTGTTTTGACTTTGTTCTCATCAATGAATTAAATTGCTCATATAATTAAAACTGTTATCAACCCTGCTTGTTAGTACGGGAGCAACCGTTCTTGCCATATTGAAAAGAACCTTTAGCGCAATAGCCTGTCTTTGCCATTTTCCAGAGTGTCTTCTGCTAACTACATCTATATGCTGGTTTTCTTTGGCAGATTTATACAAACTTACTGCAGAGTTGCTTGGTGAAGGGTCCTATGCCAAAGTTCAGGGAGCTGTTAGCTTGCAAAATGGAAAGGAGTATGCAGTTAAGGTAAATATAGTTTAAGCTTTTTATTGCTTGGAATTCTCATGGAATCTTGGTAAGCATTCCCAAGAATGTTTGAGAAATAGAGATTGTCTGATATGCTGTAAAATTAATAGGCTATGAATAGGTAGAGTCATATAAATACATGTGGATCACCTTGTTACTTATGGCTTCTGGTCAAATGGATTATGAAAGCTTAGAAGCAATACAAAAACCTACTCTTCAAAGGTGAAGCTGAAATGCGTGCATGAACGATCTCTCAGATTGCCTGTAGTTGCTTAAAAATGTTTATAAAGTCAATAAGGTTCAAGTTTATGTCAGATTTAAGGCAGTTTTCGTTGTGTGTATTTTGGCAGGGGTTTTCCTTTAATTTTGTAACCCAGGCTTACTGTGTCTGTGTAAAGTGCCGTCAAGTCGCAGCCGACTTATGGCAACCCCTTTTGGGGTTTTCATGGCAAAAGACTAACAAAGGTGGTTTGCCAGTGGCTTTCTCTGCACAGCAACCGTGGTATTCCTTGGTGGTCTCCCATCCAAATACTAACCAGGGCTGACCCTGCTTCGCTTCTGAGATCTGACGAGATCAGGCTAGCCTGAGTCATCCAGGTCACAGGGCGACCCAGGCTTAATACTCTGTAGTCATTTGTTTCATTGTCCAGTCTTGTAACGCTGCATACTGTCTGCACTGTTGGTTCTGTGTATTGTACTGGCCTTACTTGAACTCCGCAAGAAAGGTGGGGACTATACATGATGGAAAGGTTGGAAAATTGATTTTATTTACATCTTTCAGTTACCAGCATGAAATAATTTAATGTCTAAGTTATTCAGAAGGGCCCATGGTGTGCACGTATGCTTGTGCGAATGCTTAACTTTTTAATCTGTGAACATGCATAGCAAGCAGTGCATGATGCTTTGGATTGTTGTAGCTGCTTAGTAAGAATCATTTCAACTGCTGAACTGGCAGCGTACCAATGTAGACACTAACTTTGTAGCTGTCAGTCATCATTTGCACTTAATGTTCCTGTATCAGCAAGATGACTGGAGGTTTTATTTATGCTGCCAGCAACAAATCTATTTATATTTGGGGTCTCTGTAAGAATTTACTCAATGCAGAGGTTCTTAGATTCAAAACTGTATCTGAATTATTCCTATCAAATGTCCTGAATAAATTATGTAGTTGGGAGTGTGTCTATTGACCTTGTGTGGCTGCCATAAGGATCTGTAAAAAAATTTGTTTGGATTTTTTGAGTACTAGGTTTAATGTAACAACCTGTGGTTTGGAGAGATGTGTGTGTGCATGTTAGCCTTCTTGAGTTCCTTAAAAAATAGAGCATTGCCCACCAACAATTTATTTTATTTTAAAATCTTTGGACTCTTCTTTTGAGAACGGGAGTGTTCTGCAGTCAAAGTACAGAAATAGAATTATGCCTCCTTGTATGGCTATCACTCATGGTCATTGACTAAATTAATGAGTCTGAGCTGCAAGAAGTTTAGTGAGAAAGTTAAGCTATGTATATTGAGAAGACTGTAATGTAGATGTGCCTATCTGTTGATTTCTCCTGTGTGTGTTTAAATATGTTAGGCTTATATGATGCCAGAAAAAAAATTACATTTTCAAAGAACAAAATTAAACATTTACTTTTTTAAATATAAGAAAGTTGCTGGGAAAATGCTGCCAGAACTGTCCAGGTGAATTTCTCACTTTGGAAAACAACATTCAATTTTTCTAACAGATAATTGAAAAAAGTGCTGGGCATAGCCGGAGTCGGGTGTTTCGGGAAGTGGAAACATTGTATCAGTGTCAAGGTAACAAGTAAGTAACTGTTGTAGCATTTAACAATATCTTTACACATTGCAAGAATTATTGATCTTTATGGCTTCTGTACAGTCCCACATGGGACTGCACATGTGTGCAGGTCTGCCACAGAGGCATTGAGCAGCTTGAGCTGGCTCGTCCCACTTAAACTAACACATGGCCAGGAAGGGAATGCTCCTTCCCTCAGTCCTTCCTTTCTCCTGCAGAGGTAGGAAATGCTGCATTTTCCTTTCCTCTGAGGTAAAATTGGCCTCTGAGGAGAATTTTTCTGTTCAACTGGAGAAAGATTTTTGGCAAGAGGAATTTGCTGATCTTCTAGCTGTTCATGTTCATCGTTTCTCTCAGTGGTGATTTTGTTGGGGGGAAGGAAGGTCATTGCCTCATGTTTCACGTTCACAATGGCCTTCTTCAAAAACTGAGTGTGGTACCAAGATGGCATAATCAGACGAGCACTCCCTGTGCCTGTTATGCCTGTGTGAATCCCGTAGTGTTGGTGCTTGTGATGCTTGCAAGCAGCTTACCCCAAAGGCCTTTAAGGGGAGGGCCTCCTGATTGAAAGCAGTTGCTATGGGAGAAGGCTCTTATGGCCCACAATGCCCAGTTTTGTTTAGCCCTGCTGAAGGTGAGAAACTGACCCATACACCCTCTGGTGTCTGCACAGTCGGCTATCATCTCAGCCAAAGCCTTGCCTAGGGCGGCTAACATCAATTAAAATATGAAAACAGAATAAACTACACGTTAATGTCAATACAGATTAAAACCAGTAATTCTAGAGCTAAAACACTGCCACTCAAGTTCTTTGGCTCACAGGATTCCAGCCAGCCCGTAACATGCAGTAAGTGTCCCTTATTTAGATGGCCTAATAAGATAAAAATGAAGGGGTGAGGGAGAGATGTCAGCAGTGATGGAAACTGTTGCTGCCCTCAGCCATGGGCCTGGCAGAACATTTCAGTCTTAGAGGCCCTGCAGAACTGTATTAGACCCCGCAGGGCCCTATTCTCATCAGAGAGAGCGTTCCACCAGGCCGGGACCAGGGCTGAAAAAGTATCAAGCCGTCTTCATATAAGAACTCTTCTGTTGTGTTCTTCACTATGTGGTGTTTTGAATATGCAGGGGGGGAAATCTGAACACGGTTTGTCCTTTCCTTTAAGGAACATTTTGGAATTAATAGAATTTTTTGAAGACGATGGAAGGTACTACCTTGTCTTTGAAAAACTGCTTGGAGGTATGGTATATACATCATGTGTGTGCATGTGTTCATAATAAATTGGCTTTGCAATATGTTAATTTATAAGTCTTTAAACTTCCAAGAGAAATTAGTATGGTGGAAAAAGTAATACAAGTACTTCCTTGATATAATATACATTATTCATTTTGCACTGTGCAAAATTCATCTGAAGAGATAATGCATATTGATATGTCTATGCATCCATTGATTATCCAGTCTCAAAGTGTCATAGCTTCTGAAGATTAGTCTATAAAGTCTACAAAGAATAGTTGTGTTATGTCCATTAGAGAGTTGGTGGGTAGGTTGGGTCAAGATTGGGGAAAAAAATGAACACATTAAAAGCTCAAAGTTTTTTCCTTGATGTAATTTACAACCTAAAAATCAAAGTCACTGTACCCTGCTATGCACTGTAATGAAATATTCTTTCAGCAATGCTAAATCTTATGAGTAAATATACAGCTGTATCATCCACAGCCTGCCTCACATGCCACTTCTGAGACTGTCATTTACCTTTATTTTAATTCCAAAATCCTGTCCTGCTTAAAAAAAATAGAAATTTGAGTGTGGTATGTGTTAGGATAACAAGTTTTACCCTTCACGGTTGTGGTAAAAAGCTTGAAAATGTGTGATGGTAACTCTAGATGGCTGAAGCATGAGAGGGATAATGTTAGGTTTCTGCAGTCTGTATACACATTTTCTCATTGGCTACTCTGCTCTTCGTGTTTACACCACTTGCGTATAAAAAGAGCACTCGACAATAATAGGGATAATAAAACCTAGATTGATACTCCTTATTTGCATAATTACTATCATTAGCAAGCTCTACACTCCCTGAATTCAACTTGACATTTTACTCCAGAGGGGTGGCAGTATTAAAGCAATAATAAGTAAGAATTTTGTGGCGCCTTAAAGATGAACAAGTTTTTATTTTAGCATAAGCTCTTGTGGACTGAAGTGCACTTCATCAGATGTGTACAAGTAGACCGCAGTCCACAAATGTTTATGCTGGAATAACTTGTTAACACGTTAAGATGCTGCTAGATTCCTCCTTAGTTCTGTTGCTTAGCATAACTCCTCTGAATGCATGAGGAGGAAAGGAAATACTGTGTACATAGTACTAATTTCTTGGTACTGCATAATATATAACATAGAAGAAAAACTGAACTCATTGTGTCAATGGCAGCAGGAGAGGAAGAGCCTCTTGTCTGGACACTTCTCAACCTCTTGTGCTTTCTTTCCCCATTGTTGGTGTCTCCTCTCTTAGTTCTGCTCCCCACAGAAATTTCTATCCTTTTTTCAGTTTCCCTCTTTTTGGTGGTGTCTTACTTCTTCCCATTTTTTTCCTTCAAACATCTCTCCCTGCCCCGTTCATATTTTTAGCTGGGGCAGGCAGGGAAATAGCATGGGAATTGAATGGCATGAGCACACCATGGTCTCATGTGACTTGAGTCATTCATCTGAGGTCCTGATCACGCAGAGGCACAGTTCATGTGGTTCTTGTCCTTTGCCTTTTATGCAGGGATACTTCCCCACAGTGACCCCATCGACTGCATTGGGGCTTCCTTTTGATTAATCATGCCTCCCCCCCCCCCATCAGAGGTTGCCTCACTCTCCCCGCGTGTTTTGCCCGCATTTTCCAGATTCTAGCTAAAACAGCATCTGGAAAACACGGGCAAATGCACAGGGAGAGAGAGGCGACCTCTGATGGGGGGGGGGAAGCCATTCATAATCAAAAGGAAGCCCCAAAGCAGTCGGCGGGGCTTTGTGTCCCTGCATAAAAGGCTCTTGTCTCTTTGGATGGTTCCATTCATGTATGTCTGAAAGGTTAAAAGTAACTCCCATGCCATTGAAGACAAATTAAATAATTTGGGTTTTACACCCCTAGCACTATGTCAGTTAGGGTGGGAGCAAGCTAAGTTAATTATAACTCAAAAGATTAAAGACATCGAGCGACAAGCAGATTTAGCAAGGGCGCCTCTATTCATGGCACCCATTCATTCTAAATTCATCCTTGCACCAGCAGCCTATCTCCATTACTTAGAGATTAATAATTATAGAAGGGCCTTTACCCTGGCCAGGTGTGCAGCCTTACCCTCTGCTATGCTAGAGGAGAAATTTAAGAAGATACCCAGGGAGGAGAGATTCTGCCCCTGTAAATCAGGGGACTTAGAAACTATTGAGCACGCCCTCCTGAACTGTAATTTTTACACGTTACCCCGTTCTAAGTTTATTGAGCCCCTCTTATTGAGAATGGTAACCGTCAGGCCAGGAGAAAACATTGAGTTGCTCCTATAAGGGGATAATCCTTCAATCGCTTTACAGGTTGCGAAATTTTGCTTGGCAGCAATGAAAATTCGACGCCATAGAACAGTCTCTTAGCCCAATTGGCAGAAGTGCTTCTGTTGTTTCTTTTTTTAAGTGTTATAAGACTCGGACTGTGATTCTGTGTTTGTAAGAATATTTTAGTCCATGTTTCTGGTTTTATTTGGCTAAGGGCCGTAAATAAACAATCTGAATCTAACTCCCATGCAACTTTTCCATGATACTATTTCAGTACCACTTATGCCTTAACTTAGGGGTCGGCAAACTCAATAGTCAAAAGAGCCAAATATCAACAGTACAATGATTGAGATTTCTTTTGAGAGCCAAATTTCTTAAACTTAAACTATATAGGTAGGTACACTGTTTATTAACTTAATAAACTTTAATTAAAGTTTTAAGTCTTCATTAAACTATAGGTACACTGAATAAAACTTGATATCATACTTAATAGTGATCTTATTTATTGATAAAAATTAAATTGTAAGTCCCTGCCATTTCATCCTCCCCGTCCGGAGTCCTTGTCTGGAGGCCTGGTCTACCGCCATAAAAGCCTATTGGTAGACCTGGCCTCCGGCTGAGTCCCATTGGGAGGCCAGGTCTACCCATTGGCTTTCTTGGCAGTAGACCTGGCCTCCGGAGGCCCATAGAAGCCAATTGGTAGACCTGGCCCCTGAAGGGGGACTTTTTCCCCTCCTCGGAGTCCAGGTCTACAGCCAAGAAAGCCAGTGGGTAGACATGGCCTCCCAATGGGACTCAGCCAGAGGCCAGGTCTACCAAAGGAAGCCCAAAAGCTGATAGGCGGGGGGGGCAGGAACTGCCAAGCCGCCTGCCCAGCAATCGCGCGACTAGAGGGGAGGGGAGGCTTTAGCCTCCCAACCATTGAGGGCAAGGGAAAGGGGGACCCGGCCATTCTCCACGGTGGGGGGGGGGAGAGACAGCGCGCCTGCTCGCCCGCTCTCTCTCTCTCTCTCTCTCAGGCACGCCGGCTCCGCAGCCTGGCTGCCGGCGCGAGCGTGCACAAGAGCAGGGGCTCCGAACCAAGTTCGGAGAGCTGCACTCAACGGGCCAAAGAGCCGCATACGGCTCTGGAGCTGCAGTTTTGAGACCCCTGCCTTAACTTATAAACTGAGGCGTTTGTGTTCCTTCTGATCTGTTTTCTGCAAACCTTTATTTCTCTTATGGCTCTCCTTCTTCTTCAAGGGTGAGCAAGACCTTATTTTTTAAGTTGGCAATCCTGTATCCACTTGTTTGGGAGTAAGTGTTGACATTCTTGATGGTGCCTCCTGTGAATTTGCAAAAGTGTTTGGCTGCATATTGCATAAAGTATTTATTGATGCAGCCAGTTTACCTACAAAAAGCAATACTTCTGGCCTGGTTGGCATTGAGCTCAGAAATATTGCTGTTCAGCTTGTATCAAACACATTGATTCAGAATAGATGATAGCATCTGTGGAATGTTGGAGTCTGGAATCACTTGCTTTTAAGTCCTTTTGTTCTAAAAAGCACCTGCTTATCCTCTTCACAGGCTCTATCCTGGCCCATATACAAAAGCAAAAGCACTTTAATGAGAGAGAAGCCAGCAGGGTAGTGAAAGACATTGCCTGTGCTCTGGATTTCCTCCACACAAAAGGTAAAATGCAAATGCTCCATTTTACAAACTCATTAATATTGCTTATCTTTCAGGTCAGACAGGGTCAATTCATATAAAGAATTCAGCATGAAACCTGGGATGTTTTTGGTAGTCATGTTAAAGGCTTATTATTTTCTCTTGGAAGACATAAAATGGGGTCTTTAGCAATACTATTGCTGGCTTTGTGCAACAGTTTCTGAAATTAGTAGAGATGAGCATGTTCTGTGCATAAGTCAGACCCAATGATTCAGGCTATGTACATGTCACTTGCAAAAGCCTGATTAAGGACTTCATGCCTGAAGCTGTCTGGTAGCCAAGTAAACTTACTGTTTTAGGAGGAAGGCTGGACAGATTTTTGGATTAAGGCCAATATGCACAGTTCCAGTCCATGACTAAAGAGGTGAGCTACAGATGTAGGCGATGTGTATGCCATTCTAGAGTGGCAGATGCTCTGCTGCACTGGTTCTTATATTGCCTCTTTAAATAGATTCAAGACCTTAAGTGGCTTCTGCAAATGCTTGTGGGGGGAGTTGATGCAGTGTCTGCAGTGCAGAAAATGGCACATCTTTTAGCAGACAATTACTGCAGCATCAGATGTGGTTTTGAATTGTTTGCATTTAATATAGCAAAAGTACTTATGTACTAGTTGGGACCTTCAGCAGAGTTTCAGATCATTATGACTTGCCAAAGGTGGCTATAAATGTGGGAATGATTCACAGGCATCTTGGGGGGGGGCGCTAAATTGCATATGCTGGGGCTGGCCTAGCAGATGATGCTGTCTATCACCTGAAGGTGGCTAGAAAATGTAAGACATGTGAGGAGTGAGAGGGAGTATCCCACCTCCCTGAACCCTTCTCTCTTAGTTTTTCCTGCTGTTGTGGACCATTTTTGTAGAAATACCATTGCTGAACTGAACAACTTGGCATATGATGAAGAAAGTTTGAACATAACTATTAAATTAGGGATTGTACAGTGTGGTTAAAGAATATGGTTTAGAATGAAAGACAATCTGGACAGGGAATGGGGAAGAAATGGACACCCCCCCCCAACAGATATAGCCATGTTGGCATTGAAGGTGTAGCATACTTGGAGGGAAGGAGATATTGCCCTGTGAAGTAACTCTGAAAAATAGTAAGTATTGCTAATATAACTGCAAATGTAATTATCAGCTGCTTTGGAGTCTAGTGAGTTGCTTGAGTTTTAAACTGTCCATTGAGAGTTTTCAGTTCCACTTGCTCATGTGAAGAAATGATGAGCAATAACTGGCAGAAAATACTTTAGAAGTTGCTGCTGGAATTATTTGAATAAGTTATGCAGCAAGGGATAAATGTTTGCAGAGTAATCTTCTGTAATATTTCTGATTTTTCATTTAGTATATGGTTCCACTGTGTAGTATTAAAATTCTTATTAAGTGATGACACACAGGCTATTAAATAGGAAGGTGAAACATTTGCTACAGATGACACTTAAGCATTTCACTGCTTCAAATTGTAGGCTTCTGAGAAGGGGACAGCCTTGCGCTTTATCACTCCTAAAATCTGCTAAAGATGAAGATCATAAGTTTCCTAGTGTGCTGCTTTTCTACTAGACGTCTTGTGTGAGATCTCTGTAGTGCATAGTATACTTAAAGAAATTACTTGTAGTCTGTGGCTTTAACAGACCTCTTACATATTTTATACTTTATTTTCAAAACATTTAACCTTTAAATGATGCTCAATGACTCAAATGACATTAATGCAAATGCCACCTTAAATTGGTTAGAATTCAAAATATGGCACTTAAACAAAAATATCCAAATCAGGACAGTCACAATGCAAAACTTGCAGTTAAAGCAATGTATTAGAACATTAGAAACAAAGCCACTTCTAACGCAACAAATATAGTTAGAACAGAGTTCCAAAACAATTACTAATATAATTTCTAAGGCTATGCCGGCAACGCTCGGCGAGATTCAGTTCGTAATCTGTAGTGTGCTAAACAGTCACTTCATGCAGCACCAGGAACCAAGAGTAGAGTAGCAATGGATATCCCGTAAAATTCCATTTCGTATAGACTTTCTCAAGCCTTTTGAAAGTTCCGTGCAATATTCTGTGAAGAGATGCATAATTCCATAACAGCCCATCTGTTGTAGAGCACCAATAAATAAATAAATACATAGCAATAAATACATAGCAATAAATAGTTAAATAGTTAAAATAGGATACCATTCAGAATTTGAAGGAGTGTACCTTTTCTTCTTTCTTGGGACGACAAAAGTAAGACGCTCCATAAGACGCACCTAGTTTTTAGAGGAGGAAAACAAGAAAAAATCTTGTTTTCCTCCTCTAAAAACGCGGGCAGGGAGCGGGCGCGCCAAGCGCTCAGAGCGGGCGGGGAGGAGGCGGGCGGGCGCTCCAAGAGCTCAGAGCGAGCTGGGAGGAGCCGGGCGGGAGAGGCGCGCCAAGCGCTCAGAGCGGGCGGGGAGGAGGCGGGCGGGCGCGCCAAGCCGCCCCCCCTCTGCTTCCCAGCTGGGAGGCGAGCAAGCGCACAGAGCCGGCTGGGCGGGTGCACAGAGCCGGCTGGGCGCGCTGGAACGGCGCGAGGCAGCTTTCCCCAGCTGCCTCCCAGCGCGCCCAGCCGGCTCTGTGCGCACATTCGCTCTATAAGACGCACCCACATTTCCCCTCACTTTTGAGAAGGAAAAAAGTGCGTCTTATGGAGCGAAAAATACGGTAAGTCTTTCTTTAGTTTATTCCCATGCCAACACTGGCCCTTTCAAACTTGGGCATTTCTGGAAGGGCAAAGGGCATAGAGTGGATATGTGACAAGAAGCTACACTTTTGTTGTTATGAATGCTACATGATGAAAGCTGTATTGCAATGATTTGTGTGTCCATAAAAGTAATTCTGTGTCTGTACACATCCATATGAAGTATTTTCCTTGTAATTCAGTGGTTGTTGTTTTATGCCCTGAAGTGACATTCAGCTGAGATTTCCTTGCTTCGCCTCCCCCCTGCCCTGCTCACTGATCAGTGCTTTGGGGTTTACAGTGCCCTCCAACAGGGAAAACGTTAAGAATACCCAATGCTGACATGGGGCAGGAGCTGTAAAAGGACTGTGCAAAATTCAGAGTAAAACACAAGCAAGTTTCTAGGCTTGGTATAGATGTTACATTTTATAATCTCAAGTTCATAAATTGTGGCTTGGCATCCTGCTTATGTCAGAATAACTTGGTAAACAGGAGTTTGTTATTGTTTCATTCATTGTGTTGCTTTTGAGTACTGTGAGTTCTGTTTCTGCAAAAAGTCATGCACACAATGAAAGGAGACTCTACTCTCCCATGCCCTGTCCCTGAATTCTCTGGCACTTGCAGAGTAGGTAGGGAAGTGCTTCTTCCCTTGCCAGGCTTTGGAGAAGGCAGAAGTCCTTTGAGTCTGTTGCCTTTTCCCTTTCTCTCCCTGAGGATAGTGGAAACTGACAGGGTCTCTTGTGTTGCTGCTTCCTTTCTTCAAAGGCAGTACAAAGGTGGCAGGGGAGAGCACGTTCATGGGGAAACTCTGGAAAGGGGCATTTGCTAGTGAGCGGGTGAGAATTTTGAGTACAGCTCATGACTTGCAGAATTTTATACTACCGTATATACTCGCGTATAAGCCGAGTTTTTCAGCCCAAAAAAAGGACTGAAAAAAGCCAACTCGGCTTATACGCGGGTCAATACGGTAGGGTAGGGGAGGGGGAGGAGGGAGGAGGGAAGAGAGAAACTTACCAGTGCAGCTGTCCTTCGCTGCTGGCCCGCTCGCCTTCCCGCGGCCTGGGAGCGGCCAGCGGGGCCTGCCTAGGAGCAGGCAGGCCTCGCGGCCGCCCCCCACACCCCCCACCCCACCCCGCCGCCGGCCCGCTCGCCTGGGAGCGGCCAACGGGGCCTGCCTGCTCCCAGGCAGGCCTCGCCACCGCCCCCACCGCCTCCCCGCTCTCCTTCCTGCGGCCTGGGAGCGGCCAGCAGGGCCTGCCTGGGAGCAGGCAGGCCTCGCCGCCCCCCCCCCCACCCACCCCCCCGCCGCCGGCCCGCTCGCCTGGGAGCGGCCAGCGGGGCCTGCCTGCTCCCAGGCAGGCCTCGCCGCCGCCCCCCCCGCCGCCGGCCCGCTCGCCTGGGAGCGGCCAGCGGGGCCTGCCTGCTCCCAGGCAGGCCTCGCCGCCGCCCCCCCCCCCCCGCCGCCACCGGCCCGCTCGCCTGGGAGCGGCCAGCGGAGCCTGCCTGGGAGGCTGCTGGGCCCGTGCCGCTTTCCGCCGCCCGGAGCGGCCTGGGGGCGGCCTCCAGCGGCTGCAGGAAAGCCGCCCCCACCGGGCCAGCGCCGCTTTTCGCCGCCAGGAGCCGGTCAGGTAAGCCTGCGGGGGGGGTGAGGAGTTATAAGCCGACCCTCGGCTTATACGCGGGTGCCTAATTTTTGCCCATTTTTGGGGAGAAATTAGGCACCTCGGCTTATACGCGGGTCGGCTTATACACGGGTATATACGGTACTTGCTAGCTTTAACCATGAAAAATCCAGCATGTCTAAATGCATAGATTCATATGAAAATATATAGAGCATTGGTGCTTGTAGTTTATCCAGGCTGTGTGACCGTGGTCTTGGTATTTTCTTTCCTGACGTTTCGCCAGCAGCTGTGGCAGGCATCTTCAGAGGAGTAACACTGAAGGACAGTATCTCTGAGTGTCAAGTGTGTAGGAAGAGTAATATATAGTCAGAAAGGGGGTGGGTTTGAGCTGAATCATTGTCCTGCAAAAAGTATCAAAGGTAATGTGCTAATCATTGTCCTGTAAGTATCAAGATAATGTGCTAATGAGGGTGTGGTATGTTAATATGGAACCATTGTATCCTAAAGTGATCTGTTAATGTGTGAAATCCAAAGCTAATCCGCATGGCTATTGTGTACAATTTGTCAGAATTCTTTATGGGTTGTTCTATGGTACAGAGTTAGTGGCTAAATTTTTGAGATTTTTCTTTTGGTTTCCTCTTGTGATCAGGAGGCGTGACCCCAACAGACCAGTTTCTTTGTTTAGTGCATATTTATCCTGCCCTTCCTCCAAGGAGCTCAAGGTGGTACTGTGTTCTGTTCTTCTCCGTTTTATCCTTGCAACAACCCAGTGAGGTAGGTTAGGCTGAATGTGCCTGAGACAGGCTTAATGTCACCCAGCAACTTCATCTCAGGGTAAGGATTTGAACTTGGGTCTCCCAGATCCAAGTTCTGTTATACCTTGCTGTCCAGAGCTTACACATAATCCTTTTTATCAGGCATCAGAAACTTGCATAGATTCTCACCAGGCACCCATCATGGTTGCACGAAAGGGGAGAAACTGAGGTGCAAAATTCTAGGAGAATGCTACAAGAGAATATTTGGGGGTAGCAGGGAAGAAAGCCAGGCATAGCTTTTCTCCGGAGATCTTTGGTAGAAGATCCAAAGACAACAGCTGAGCCAAAGCTCATGATCATCAAAAGGCTTAATCTTTGAGGCAGGCAAGCCTAGCATGGTAGATTCGTACAGCCGAGGACCTTGGTTAGGCAAGAGTCCAGGGAGCTTTTCCACTCAACAAGCCTCTTTTAATTTTTCCTTTCCTTTTCTTCCGTTAGCCTCTGCTTTAGTTTTTCACCTTGCCTTGTGAATACCTTCTCCATGGCTTCTGGGAGGAAATCCTATTTGCCTCTATCTTGTAGTCACAAGGCAGAGAGGTTGAGAGTTGGGGCAGTAAAGAAGATATAAATCATTTATCTTTTGGAGTGGAGAAACTCCCTGTGTTCCTTGGTTACCCAATATCTTGGGTCACTGTCTCTCTGGCAGTTCCTTCTTTCTAGGTGAACAGGGGCATAGAAGGAGGAATAGGAGGAATAGAAACCAAGCACTTGCGCCCCACCACACAGCGCTTTTTTTTGGGGGGGGGGAAGGTGTGAGGGCTTGCCCCTACACTTATGTTCTTAATTTTTTTTCTTGTTAGCTGATCTGACAGCTTTGGCCATGAAGTAAATTTAAACTCCAAGAATAATCATTGTTGCATTAGCCCAATTTTGGTTTATCTAGTACTGCTTAATATAATATTTCGCTGTGCCTTGAGATTGTTTTGGTACGTGGTGCAGTTGAAGAGCAATCTGTTTATAATTCTGTTTTTATGAGAACATCCCCTCAGTTTGACAGGACCTCTTTCTTTGTCTGTAGGCATTGCTCATCGAGATCTGAAGCCAGAAAACATACTGTGTGAATCTCCTGATAAGGTAATTCAAGTTTTGTAGTCCCTCTTGTTTATGTTTAACTGTTCTTCTGGATTAATAATTGCAGAGGGCCAGTTCTGTTACTGTTACTACAAGTTAATTTGTTTTACTGCACCTTAAAGACTAAACAGTTTGTATTCTAGCGTAAGTTTTGGACTAGAACCTGCTTTGTTATATGCAAGTTCTAGTTCATGGAAACTTATGTTAAAACAAACTTGTTAGTCTTTAAATTGTTGCAAGGTAAAGGTAGATAAAAATCAGTGATTTTTTAAAATTAAATTAAAATTAAATTAAATCAGATTTTTAAATTTAAATCAGATTTTTAAAAATAAGATGCTTTTTGAAGAAAAATCAAGTAAAGATACATTATAGTCCAAAGGTTATTCATCATGAAATAAGGATTAGTTTTAATTATGTGGCATGAGGCTATATACTCATGCAATATTTAAATTTTTTGGTAAATGAATTCCATCAATACATTCACAGTGTCATGCTCTTTCAGAGGTTTCTTTAAGACTGTTTTGGGCAATTTTGATATCTAAAATATCATAGATGCTTGGATTTGCAGTTCTCAAAACTGTGAATATGTATCTGCAGAGATAACATGCTTCTTCACAGCAAAAATGTTATAAAATGAACATACAGTTTAGAAAAAGACCTTAATCCCATTGTTCCTTTGCAAATCTGTGTACTCAGAATCAACCTTACCCCTCAAGTTTCAAGAAGTTCAGTGAATAGGAAATCGTTTGAAGTGGAATAGATCTGCACAAGGAGTTTAAGTGTGAGGAGGGCGCAAGCAGTAATAACGAAAGTGAAACTTTTTGAGCCGAATACTCCCCAAGTCTTGGGATCTTTGTGTGTCTATAGCCTGAGGTTTATCATGTTATACTGTCCCTGGAGGAGAAAACCTGTAATGGCAGCAAGCCGTAAAAGAGTGTAGAAAACCCTGGTTTAAATCTAGTCTTACTGACTAGTGATTTAAATTGATTTGATTTAAATCAAATCCACCCTGTGCAATATTTTAGTTTTCTTCAGGGTTGTGCTCATCATCTTGGTGCATTTTCCTCCATTTCAGGTGTCACCAGTAAAAATTTGTGACTTTGACCTTGGGAGTGGAGTGAAACTCAACAGTGCGTGTACTCCAATAACTACACCTGAATTGACTACTCCAGTATGTAGCTAAGTACATTCTTCTTACGTTTAGCTATGTTGTGGTAACGCAGGAGGAAGGAGAGGCATCAGTGAAATAAACTATTTTTTGCTTTAAAAATGTATAAACGTTGGGCATGTCACGCCATTCATGGCAGCTCTTGTCCTTGTCAAGACTTGTCTTCTGAAGATGAACCTCAAAATGTTGCTTAACTATTCCTCAGATCACCACCTCTGGCACTGATACCCATCAGCAAAATTGGGAATGGTGTTAGAGAGGTCTAAGTCAAAGGGACGGGCTACTTGCAAGCTTTATTGAATTTTTTCCCCTGGTAGTTTACCTGTCATACATAAAGCAATGTCAGATTTGGTTTCTCTCTGCAGTAAATCCCTTTCACATGAAATAGATACCTTCCACTCCTTCTTTTGTAAATTTGATTTACATCACCTGTGCACACCCACTTTGATATATTGGGTGGTGTTAAACATTAACAGCAGTGTGAAGCCCAGGTTAATTTGCATCTAGCAGAACTGCATTACACTGTACCTCAAAGCGCCCAATCTGCCTAGGTCTACTAATTAAATACAGCCTTCATCTTTGTTGGAGTGTCAAGCCCTATACCTAGCATGTGTTTCATGCACACTAGTCTTGAATCCAAACAGTCTTCAAACAAATATGTGCTAGGTGGCAGTCTAGTCCTTTAAACTTCGAAATGGATAACATGCAGGAGGTGCTCATTCTAGGTTCCTTCACCACCCGTATTTGGAGGGTTTGTCCCCTATGAACATCCTTTTGCACAGTCACTTCAGCCACTGATGCTGATTCACACGGACCTGGAATTTTAATGCAGTATATTGTCTGAAAATTGTACGCTGTACTTAAGTGAGGATGACACTCCGACATCATTCATTTATTTCCATCTGAGCATAGCCTAAAATGTGTGCATATTCAAATGCTGTATCGTGAAAAACCTAAGAATTAAAATTCTCCATTGCCTTCGTTTGCTTCTGCAGTAGCTGTTGCTCAGCAACTGGTACAGTAGTTTGCCAGTGTTGTGGGAGGCAGTCTCTTGCTTACTTGCAAGAAGCATGAAACTTGCCACGAGTGAAAAATCAGTGGGTTTAAATCTTTTGAATAAGGCTCTTATATAGAATTATAAGTATGAATTAGATCTGCATGCAGATTTCTCTGTTCCAGGTGTTTAATATCGGTATCTGCCAGCCCTGGAGCAAACAGTTTGTAATTTCAGAGCTTTAACTGCATTGCATCTGTGAGGTGCTTAACAGAGCTCTCAAGCTGAAGGTTACGGACTCTCTCCTATTACCTTAGGCAAAAATTTATGTGATTAAGTTCCCTCCTGGGCACTGACTCTGCTACTTGCTTATTGTCTTGCCTCGGTTTTTCTGGGCTTTGTGTTTAACGTTAATGATCCAGAGGTCTTCCTGTGTTGGGCTTATGCTCTACCAGTTGTGTGTGAAATGGCAGGCACTTCAGAGAGCCATGAGGTTTGGGGAAAATATTAATAATTGTAATCTGAAATACAAATATTGAAAAACTGTTTTAAATACCTTTAAACAGAACTTGTCAAAGGCAAATTCTCCCCGCCTCCAAAAGCACATAAATGTGCACTGTAAATCAGCCTTTGCTGTGATTTAGATGTTCTTAAATGCTAATATTGAATATTTCTGTTTTCATTTGGCCTTGATTGTGCTTACTTTATTTAACTTTATAATATGATCTCTCTTGCACATAAACTAGTGTGGTTCTGCAGAGTACATGGCCCCTGAAGTAGTTGAAGTATTCACAGATGAAGCCACGTTCTATGACAAGCGCTGCGATCTGTGGAGCTTGGGTGTGATTTTGTACATCATGTTAAGTGGCTATCCTCCTTTTGTGGGGAATTGTGGCACAGACTGTGGCTGGGACAGAGGAGAAGTCTGCAAAATTTGCCAGGTAACTAATTAAGTAAATTTGGGCATCTAATAGAAACTACAGTAGTGTCCTTGTTAATGAACAGCACTGGCCAAGTTGTTTATAGCCCGTCCAGCAGCAATCTGTAATATAACTCTTGAAGAGAAGGCTACAGTTGGTCCTATTCAGTACAATGTCTTAAGTCCCACGTTTCCTTCTTCCTGTTAGACCCCTTGTGCAGTAGAATGCAATGCACCACTTTGGACTGCAGGTGATGGTTCCAGTTTTGAATGTACCCTTGCGCTGTGAAAACATATTTAAAAAAAACACATTAGGAAGAGAGCTGCTGCCCCAGGGAGTTTTTTTTAACATAGACAAGCATTCCAAAGCATGGTCCTCTGCCTGTAGTCTAAAGTATTATTGTCTATTCTACAACCTCAGCATTTTTCCACCTATTCCCACCTCATTCTTTGGTTAGATTTATAGTTGCCTCTTAAGGAGGCTTACATTAGTAAGATGTGCAAGATATAGACTCTTGCCTTCAGCCTTACAGTCTAAAGACACACAAGAGAAGGGAGAGTATAGGGAAAAGGAAGAGCAAGGTAAATTTGAAAGAACTTAGAAAGAAAGCCTGAATTGTGAAATTTGAGGGTTGGGAGACGGAAGGGGAAAGTTTATGGTATGGGGGAATTCATACCCCGACACTAAAAGAAACATTTGCATGCAGAAAGTCCTGGGTTCAGTTCTTCCATCTGCACTTAACAGGATCCTAGGTGGGCTCTGAAAGACCCTGACAGAGCTCTAGTGCTGCTGCCAGTCAGATTGAACAGTACTGGCTGGTAGATTGAACCTTTAGAGAGCTTGATATGCATCCGGAGCAATGGGCATGTTCATTGCTAGAGTGAATTGTTATGCTATTTTATGATGAGTCAAAAATCAAAATCAAATTCAAAACTTTTAATGGCAAATATTATATGGTGAGTCATGAAATGCAGTGATGAGGAAAGGGGCCTCAAACCTGTCACAATTTTACGGTTGTGCAAAAAGGGTGGTATGGGCAAGCCCATGATAAATAAAAGGCTTGGGATTCTCAGACTGTCATCCATGTTTAACAGTGAATTGCTTAAGTAAATGTTCTGCACAAGACGTGGAGAATTTCAGCCCCACCGTTACACTGGCAGCTGACTTCTAGAATTCCCACACCTAAACGTGGAAAGCTGAATTGTAAGGACTTTAAGCAACCTTAAGCAGTAAAAATTTTAATGTAACCTTCAACATTTAGAGCAAGCAAATGTTTGTTGTTGTTAGAACAAGCTCTTTGAGAGTATCCAAGAAGGCAAGTATGAGTTTCCTGACAAGGATTGGTCTCATATCTCCAGTGATGCCAAAGATCTGATCTCCAAGTTGCTAGTTCGTGATGCCAAAGAGAGGCTTAGCGCTGCTCAGGTCCTGCAGCATCCATGGGTGCAAGGGGTAAGTAGTACTTTCCCAGGTCTTTACTTGTACACCATAATCTCAGCGTGCAGGCAGCGTTGCAGGAGCTGTCTCTGTCAATGGAGAAATCAATCTGTGTGGAGTCTAAGCACCCTTGGCTGCATTCCTTAATGCAGAATGCCCAACAACTGTTACGTCAGGTCCTTGTTATCTGTGTAGGTGCCATGCAAGAACCTGAATGTACAGCCTTCCCCATAAGAACACGTGTGTATTCTGCACCCCTACTCTTCCCATTCATCGTCAAAAGGCTGCTTCTAGCAATGTTGGGAAGGCTGTGCATTATGTTGCCAACGAAATTCTCCCGGTAATTGACATAAGTGAAATTCAGAGCCTTTTAGCTACTTCCGTTGTCTTATTACTTGGTCAGTGCACATTTAAATGTACACTGTCATCTTCCATGTTTTATCCTATAATTCATGTGGCGCATAACCCGCTCATGGAATGCTGTTCAAAATAGAGAGCTATGAAACATAACGATCATCTGTTTATCCTTCAGACAAACATTTATTATGCTAAAGAACCTCAGCTTATTTTTCCATGTTTCAAATCTTGTGTAGAATGCTTCTGAAAGAGGACTGCCTACACCACAAGTTCTTCAAAGGTAACTGTTTCTTAAGTACCTGTTGTAATGAGATGGAAAGTAATTGGAGGGTGACTACCTCCTGTCGGAGGATATTGGGAGAAAACGCTGGGCTGTATGAGCTGAACTGAGGGATAGAATTTTCTTGAGTGCCCTGTAGTTTATCTGATTTATTTCTTGGACAGCTGGGAATAACAGAGCCTAACCTGGTTATTTCTAAGCAAGAGAGTGAAGAGTCCTTGTGCCTTTTTCTAGCTTTAAGAACTGCATTTTTACTCTGCTGGTTTGTGTCATTCTTTTCACCACCTACAGGAACAGCAGCACAAAAGAGCTGACTCTCTTTGCAGCTGAGGCTATTGCTCTAAACCGCCAGCTGTCCCAGCATGAGAATCATCTCAGCGAAGAGGAAGAAAGTATCGCTCAGGCCATATGCTCCATGAAGCTTTCTCCCCCCTCGAAGTCCCGCCTTGCCAAACGCAGAGCTATGAGTCAGGCCACAAAGAACAGTGAATTCCAACCAGACACCCCTGCTGCCCTTTGATGCTAATTTTCTAGTTGTCAGCACTGGTTGGGGGGGGGCAGGGAGTGTCAATTTTTGTATAATTATTATAAAGGGCTCCAGCGTTTATCAGTGTTAAGACTTTGTAGAACAAAGCCTGTAATGAAGTAATTTAAAGGACAGTCTTGGAATGTCTTTTTAAAATTTGAAAAGTGTGATGAATTATATGAAGTTCTTAGATGATGTTACTGCTGCGTTAATGACACAACAAGACAGTATTTACACACCAGTTTTTGTAACTAGAGTATATACTTCCATGACCAGCCCTGTGGCTAGTAGAAATATGACGGAATGAGCTAGAAGTAGTTGTGTGATTCTGTTACTTTACCTGTATCTACCAGATAATTGTGGTGGTCCATCTTCCAGGAAGCTTCACATACTACAGCTTTCCTATAAGAGCAGAGTCAAATGTTACCCTTAACTTGTATGGGTGTATATAAGCATGATTTCAGAATGGACAGTGGCACAGCTGCTTCAATGTTAATGTGATCTTCATAGAAGTAACTGGCCCCTTCCATGTTCCATCACTGATGGAGACTGCCTCTTAAGTACGGCATTGACAAAAAGTGCTTTGAGGAGCAGCCCTTGCTATATAAAGGTTTCCGTCTTCAACAAAGTCTACATTGTAGTTCAGGTTTCCAAGTCACCCTATTACCTTGCTTCTACTTGAAGTGTTTTAACGTTTCTAAGCATTTTTCGAATGAGTGTACCTTCTCAATATCCATTACAGCTCCTACATAGAACGTCCTGGAAAATTCTTCCCTGTGATAATAGCATCTAAAAGCTCTTTTTTGGGTGTGTTTCTGCCCAAACATTTGCCATGAAAAATATGGGATGTTGTAGGTGTCTGAGCAGCAGTGGCGAAGTTTTATACTTCGCCGTTGTTTGGTGCATTCCCACCATAGGAAAGAGCTTACGGTGGTGCTTTGATTAGGTTGTGACTCAAAGGATGAGGGCATTCAAGGCTCAGTGCAGCGGATATGCTGTGCTGCTAGCCCCAGGTAAGTGTGTGTTGAAAAGCTTTAAGATGCCCAGTCTCTTGCTGCTGGTGGCCTTTGCAAGTAGACGCAAATGATTCTCAAAACTTTTGAAACTGGAGTCTTTGCATAGTACCTGCTTTCCCCCACCTCCCCCTTTGTCCTAGTAAGATACATCTAATTCTCCCAGTCACTTGCGTAAGCTTCCCCCCCCCCTGGTTTGATGTGCTAATTCCATATCTGTTTCCTTAATATTAGGATTGCGTTCTAGCAGGCACAAATTTTTGAACGTGTCTAGCATATTTGCAATCAATATTGCCTTTGCCATCTCACAAGCAAGCAGTTGGAGGCACCCAATTGTTTGAAATTGTATCATTTTGATAAGAATCTCTTCAGGTACAGTACTAAACTTCCAGTTGTACAAAAGTTTGCAGCTTTTGTGATAAGCAGTCATGTTTCAGTAAGAAAAAGGGTGCACCATATAGCTGGATAAACCAGTCCAACACTGCCTTTTTATTTTGGTCAGATTAGGAAAGTGTGACCTTGGGACATGCATTGCATTAGCAGTCTAAAGTTGATGGTGGGGCACCCATAGTATTGATGTATACAATTTCCTGGCCTGAAATGACATAACATTATCCCATGATCATCTATGCTTCTTTCCTTAGCTCAGCTGTGGCTGTGCCCCCACGTTCTGCCCTTCCCACAACAGAATTAGTCCAGTATTTCTCTCAAGCCATGCAAGCTCCAGCACCATGCAAGACCAGCTGATGGGAGCAAAATCATTATTTTTACATGTAACATACCACCGTGGTGCTAGTGTCTCTCAAAACCCAGTAGCTTCTGAAAACCGAGGTTCCATAATTGTCCATTTTAACACATAAGTTAATGACCATCTTGAGTACCCTAAGGAAAGTCTTTTACTGAAAGTGCTCAAGCTGATCACCCCAGCAAATACAATTCCCTTTTAAATTAAGATTGCTATTTCAATTTGTTTGCAGCTTTTGAAAGTTTAGGCCAGTGAATTATGAAAAACAGGGAGAAAATGCTTTTTAAAGAGATCTATCTATACTGGGCCTCCACTGTGCAGGAAGGAGAACAAATTAAACAAGCAAAAAAATCAGATTCTCCTAACTGTTCGCCAGAACAGCTTTGCATTTTTCCTTTAGGTGTAAAATGTGTATATTAAATACATGCTGCTGTGACATACTGGTGGTTAATGTGAAAAATGCATCATGCCATTATGTTGGTTTTAAATAATACTTTTAAACTGTTACAGTTGTCACATACTTCATAGTCAACTGTTTTTAAAAGCAATGGAAAACTCAGGAAGAAATATTGCTGTGATACATTTTTAGTATTGTGTACTGAAAATTAAACTTACCACGTTTCTGACCCTCTTGTTCTTGCGTTGATCTGTTAATCTTCCCTCCACAGTAGATCTAAAAAGTTCATACACTTGGGTATAATAGAGTGCTGATCTTTTGGAACCCCTTGCATAATTCTAGTCACAGGCTTCAAGGTTTTCAGGTTTCCAGCTGCTGGCTATTAGTCCGCTTAAGGAAGGCAATCTGGAAGCCTTTTCTATAGTAGTTCCCATCCTAAGGAATGGTTTCCTGAGGAGGGCTGAGCTTAGAAGGCCATTTTACTAGGCCATTTTATTTAGCAGGGCTTTTAAGGGTGTATAAACTGCCGGCATAATCTTGGGTTAATTAGAGCTTTATTCCTTATATGTGGTTAAATGTGGAATTGTGAGCTACAAGTGAACATTAGGGTGTAAATATTGAAATGTCTGAATCTATCAGTGACAGTTCTCCATGCTGCTTTAATTTCCACTGCAAAGGTAGGTGTTTGCAGCAGCAATAGAACCTCCACGTGATTGGTTGAGCAGTGAATTCCTGCTTTGCTCCAGCTGGCTTGCGGCTTCCTTCTCTCCCCATTCTTTTCCAGGTAATATGGGCAAAACCTGCCTGCACCTTTCCCCTTACATCTGCAATGGAAAGGGCTAGAGACTATCACATCTTTAAATGAAAGCAGGGAGTTCAGAGGAACTAATAAAATGTTGCAATAGATTATTATAATACTGTACCAATCGCTGTTTTTTTAAAAGTCCTTCAGTGATCTAGTGGGAAAAATCATGGCGATGAAGAGCCATCAAATACACACCTTCACATCAAGACAGAATGCAAATATATTGGACTGTATTTTTTTTTTTATCATAGTTAAGGAAGTTTACATAATAGCCTTGCTGGATCAGACCAGTGATCCTTCTTATCCAGCAGCCTGCTCACGCAGCCAACCAATGGCCCTGGAAGGTAAAAAACGGCATAGTTGCCAAGGCCTGCCCCCTGATGTTGCCTCCTAGCACTGTTGTTCAGAGGTTTGCTGCCTCTAAATGTGGAGATTCCCTTCAGTTGCCGTGGTGAGTAACTACTGATGGACCCATCCTCCATTAAGCTGTGTCAAGTTTATTAATACAGTCAATAGGCCAATCACATGCCAACACATCAAAATTTCCAGACACAGTAGTTTTGCACCGTAGACCATTAAGCTGTGAATGCTTATGGCTATCACTACCTCTGAAGGAAGTGAATTCTACAGTTCATTGAATAAAGAATTATTTCCTTTTGTCTGTCTTGAATCTGTTGCCCATCTCCTTCATTGGGTGCCTCTAAGTTCTAGTGTTTTGAACACACAAAGCTGCCTTATACTGAATCAGACCCTTGGTCCATCAAAGCCAGTGTTTTCTACTCAGACTGGCAGCGGCCCTCCAGGGTCTCAGGGAGATGTCTTTCATATCACCTACTTGCCTAGTCTCTTTAACTGGTGATGCTGGGGATTGAACCTGGGACCTTCTACATTCCAAGCAGAGGCTCTACCATTGAGCCACAGCCCCTTCCCTTAGGAGAGGGAGAAAAGATTTCCATCTTTCTCTACCCCATGTAAAATTTTATCAACATCTATCATGCCCCTCCATTTGTTTTCTAAATTGAAAAGTTCTCTTCTGCTTTTCCTCATGGGAAAGGTGCTCCAACTCAATCATTTTGGTTGTCCTCTTCTGTATTCTTTCCAGCTCTGCAATGTCTTTTTTGGGGCACAGTGACCAGGACAGTGTGCGTTACTCCAAATGAAACTGCACCATAGATCTGTACAGAGACATGACTATTGGCTGTTTTATTTTCAATTACAGTGCTCTGCCTAGTAACATCAGGGACCCGCAGGACCTTAAAGAGTTCTGCGGGGCCTGTAAGACACTATCCCACCTGGCCTATAACTGAGGGCAGCTGCAGGTGTGATCAATGCTGGCCTCCCTATTCCCCCCATTTCTTGATATTTAGTGTAATTGTGCTAAGTTGAGCCTGCCTATTTGACACAGTGGGTACTGCATGAATTGTGTGCCATCTATGTTTTAATGATTGGTATGTCTGGATATTGTTTTAAACATTTTAATGATATGTGTGTGTGTATAACAGGCAATTTTATTGTTGCTACCCACCCTCAGCCTGGCCTTGGCTGGGGAGGGTGGGCATCAAATTAAACAAATAATAATATAATAATAATTCTTTTCATGGTAATTCTCAGTATGGAGTTTGCCTTTTTGATCACTACTGCACACGGAGTCATTTTCATTGAGCTCTCTATCCCATCAGCATATACTGAAAGTTAAGGTTTCTTGTTCCAGCATGGATCACCTTACACTTGTTTACATTGAACTTCCTTTGCTGTGTTGTCCAATCTCCCAGTTTAGGGAGACCTTCCTGGATCTGCTGTGGTTTTTTGCCATCCATCAATTCTCACAATGGAGGGATGTGAGCAGTGTGGTTCCTCAGGGATCTGTTTTGAGACAGGTGCTTTTCAACCTGTTCATCAATTACCTGGAGTTGGGGGTGAACAGAGAGGTGGCCAAGTTTGCAGATGACACCAAATTATTTAGGGTGGTTAAAACAAAACTCAGACTGTAAAGAGCTCCAAAAGTATCTTCAAACTGGAGGAATGGGCATTAAAATGGCAAATGAGATTAAATGTGAGCAAGTGTAAAATGATGCATATTGGGGCAAAAAATCCCATGTTCACATATACACTGATGGGATCTGTGCTGGCAGCAACAGACCAAGAAAGGGATCTTAGTCAAGGAATAGAGACATGGAATTAGACAAGGAGTAGAGAATAAAACTGCTGCTGCCCTTGTACAAATCTATGGTGAGACCACACTTGGAATATTGTGTACAGTTCTGGTCACCACACTGAAAAAAGAATATTGCAGAGCTTGAGGAGGTGCAGAAAAGAGCAACCAAAATTATCAGGGGGCTAGAGCAATGGCCCTATGAGTAGCGGTTAAAATGCTTAGGGCTGTTTAGCTTAGAAAGAAGGTGGTTAAGGGGAGACATCATAGAGGTCTATAAAATTATGCACGGTATGCAGAGTGAACATGGAGAAGCTTTTCTCCCTCATAATACTAGAATGTGGGGTCATCTGCTGAAGCTGGAAAGTGAGCGATTCAAAACAATTCCTTTTAAGTATTTCTTCACACAATGCATAGTTAAATTGTGGAACTCCCTGCCCCAGGATGTGATGATGACTGCCAACTTGGAAGGCTTTAAGAGGGGAGTGGACATGTTAATGGAGGAGAGGGGTATTCATGGCTACTAGTAAAAATGGATATTACTCATGATGCATACCTATTCTCTCCAGGATCAGAGGAGCATACCTATTATATTAGGTGCTGTGAACACAGGCAGGACAGTGCTGCTGCAGTCATCTTGTTTGTGGGCTTCCTAGAGGCACCTGGTTGGCCACTGTGTGAACAGACTGTGCTGGACTTGATGGGCCTTGGTCTGATCCAGCATGGCTTCTCTTATGTTCTTATCCTGAATAATTTGATATTATCTCAGCACTTTTACCATACTTTCAAATAATTTGTGAACAAATTAAATGGCACCACTCCCAATACTGTTTCTGTACCACTGTTCGCATCCCTCCATTGTGACAACTATCCACTATTCCTCTTCTTTGCTTCTTGTCAATCAACTTTTAATCCAAAAGAGGATCCATCCTCTAATTCCATGACTGCTAATTTTTTTAGGAGTCTTTGGTGAGGTGCATTATCAAAAGCCTCTGGGAAAGATTGCAGCAAATCAAAGGAAAACTTGGGAAGCAGACAGTAGGTAGAGAACATCAAGTGGTTGTCCAAAGCACTCACTTTAAGAATCAAAAGTGGAGCAGAACGTCCATGTGGAAGCCGTGGTAGGAGATATGCTCTTGCGCTTCTGTATCAAGTTCTTTGTTTTATGCCAAGAATGTTTCTAATATTGGGATTCTCTAACGTTTTTAAACTTCAGCCAGGGAATTGGAATGGTGCTGCCTTATTAGTTAGTGTATCACTCTAAACTACTAGTGTGAAAGAGTTATGTTCATGTGTTTTAATCTATCTGGACCGGGTGAACAGTTAATTTTTGTTGCTTGCCTTTCTGCTTTTTTTTTTTTTGGGGGGGGTGTCATTTTGGAATATTGTGGTGTAGTGGTTAAGAGTGGAGGTTTGGAGTGGTGGAGTCTGATCAGTTGAACCGGGTTTGATTCCCCACTCCTCCACATGAGCGGCGGAGGCTAATCTGATGAACTGGATTTGTTTCCCCACTCCTACACATGAAGTCAGCTGGGTGTCCTTGGGCTAGTCATAGTTCTCTCTGAACTCTCAGCCCCACCTACCTCACAGGGTGTCTGTTGTGGGGAGGGGAAGGGAAAGTGATTGTAAGCCGATTTGAGTCTTCCTTAAGTGGGAGAGAAAGTCGACATATAAAAACCAACTCTTCTTTTGAGAGAAAGCAGGAGAAACATTTCCCCAAATATGTTGCGTGTGTTTGGCAAAGAATATTCCACAGGGTGGCCCAGCCCAGCCACTGTGCCAGGTCCAGTGGTGGTAAGAAAAATACAATGTAAGCATTTAATGATGATAAAGGAGACAATGACTTAACTTGTCCAGCCATTAATAAAGTAAAAATTCCCAAGATTTGATAATCTGTAGGTGGTTGTACCTATACTTCATTTGAGACCTGATAATCATCCAAATATGAATTTACTCTGAGTATATTGTAGAGATGCATAAAGGGGATAGTAGCAGCACTCACAATCCTTAAACACCCTTGCTAACTGAGGAAACTGAGAAAATGAATGAGAAGAACCCTGAACTCTGCATAACCACTTTCAAATTGTTTTGAAACTGACATTATCACATTGCTTTGTTAAAGCTGCGCTGAATGAATCCTCTGCAGAGAACATAAGAACATAAGAAAGGCCCTCCTGGATCAGACCAAGGCCCATCAAGTCCAGCAGTCTATTCACACAGTGGCCAACCAGGTGCCTTTAGGAAGCCCTCAAACAAGACGAGTGCAAAGCACCATCCTGCCTGTGTTCCACCGCACCCAAAATAATAGGCATGCTCCTCTGATAGAATAGGTATGCAGCATGACCAGTATCCATTCTAACTAATAACCATGAATACCCCTCTCCTCCATGAATATGTCCACTCCCCTCTTAAAGCCCTCCAAGCTGGCAGCCATCACCACATCCTGGGGCAGGGAGTTCCACAATTTAACTATGCGTTGTATGAAAAAATATTTCCTTTTATCTGTTTTGAATCTCTCGCTCTCCAGCTTTAGCAGATGACCCTGTGTTCTAGTATTATGAGATTGTGTGTTTTCTCCAGAAACTTTACGTTGGTAAACTTAATTCAACTCTAAAACATCTTGCTCTTGGGACCTTGTATTTTTTTTTTGGTGTGGGAATAAAATTTACCTGGACCTGTGCTCTAAACGCTGTGTTCAGGGTAATACATGAATTGTAGAAGGAAACATATGCCTGATTTGTCCCCAGTCCATACAAGCTCTCTTGCATATATTTTCGTTATAGCTTCTAGATCTGTGCTAGGCTGCTTAGAGGCAGAACTTGTGTGTGAACATCTCAGAAGTTCAAGCCTGGGTGGTACAAACAGAGCAGGTAGAAGGAAAGACACCAACATTTGCAAAAAGAAAATTGGAACCATTGTTTAAAGTGTTGACTAAACATTTGGTTCTGGATATATCTAGTAGGTCATTGTAAGGGTTGTGCAAAAAAATAATAATGGTGAATTTCAGGTTTGGGTTTATTGGCCCTGATTTTTTCGGTAAACTCTGAATAAACTGAATACCCACACCAGTAAATATTATTCGGCTTATTTCTGGGTTTACCAAAAAAATCAGGTCATTATACTCTATGGGGATTTTTTTCAAAGCTCCCGTGGGAGCATTTTTGGAGGTAGAGCCCCCAAATTTGCAGTGTGGCTGCAAGGGACTTTAGATGGTTACCAAAGTTTGGTGAACTTTGGGACAGGGGATCCAATTTTATGGGTCCTAAAGGGGTCGCCCCCATCCTCCAGGCATTTGCGAACCAAGCCATTCATCGGTTTTCAGGTTCAGAAGTTCAGCATTGCTGAGGACTGGCAGAAAGAGCTGATTGACAGGCTGGCGCCTCAATTTGGGGGGGCTCTGTTCGTATCTGGGGTGCATAGCATGATGTTCATGCAAACTAGCTTCCAAACTGAGGAAAAAGGCTTAAATGCAAGAAACGCAAAGCACAGAAAACATTTCTTTTGGTGGCAAATGACACCCTGTGAGCAGTCCTTTATTATAGTCATCAAAAATCTGATTTCAAGAGATGGTCACGGTGTGGGGAAACGAAGCCTCTATTCAGGGCGACCTTCAGTTTGAGAGCAAGTTTTCGGGGGGGGGGTTGATAATCGGAGCCAGCTGAAGTCTCGACCACGGGGACTGTCTGAAGGAGATTGCTCATCTGCACGGGTGAGGGAGTCTCCTTTGGAAGCTTGGTGGTAGCAGCAGTCGAAGCTGGCACTTTTTAGTTGGAGGGTATATCTCTCTGGACAGGAGTTGGTGAGCCCTGTCTTTTAAAAAAACCCTTATGCTTAATCCATATCAACCCACTAAATGGTTGGTCAGACCAAGCTGGCTCTGATTACACAACCTCGACCTCAAAAGGGCCTTAACTATGGGGCCCTAACAAAACCAGTAAAAAAAAAAAGATAGAAAAATGGGAGAAAGCACGGAGTTGTGCCTCTGAGCAAAAACAAAAAGCCGAATAATTTTTCGGGAATAATTTTTCAGGAAATGCCTAATTGGCTTCGGGAAGAGCCCCAGGTTTTGGTGTTCAGTAAACCTGAAAATTATCAAAACGACTTATTTTGGGATTATTTTTGGTTTGGGTTTATCGATGTGCACAACCCTTGTCATTGCACCTCTTCCTGCTCTTTCTAGTCCTTTCTCTGTGTATATATGCACACACCCTTCTGTGATGTCAATTGCACAGGCAGAGGAAGAAAAAACTGAGAGTGAGTGACCTGGGTATATAAGGGTCAGTGGTCTTATATATTGGCTGGATGAGTTGACTATTTTGTCTTGAAAGAGAGGTTATCAGACGTGAAGAATCATCATTCCTTGTGATGCACCTACTCACTATAAAAAAAATAAACACATGTATGAGCATTTCCAAACAATTTTAGCTATGCCGGTGAAACAGCAGCTGGATATATATTGCTTTTCTGTGGCTTACTTCACTTAGTAGAATGTTTACTGCTGGTTGATAATAGGACACATAACCTAGCAAATTTTGGAGTTTCTGATCTTGCAGTACAAGGGTTCGGCAGGTGTGCCCTTGGCTGGGCTCCTTATTTTTAGTAACCTTAAAACAGATAATTCATCTTTGAGCAGCTGTAGCATAGCAATGTACTGCTGTTAGATCCATGTAGTATGTTTTATCCACCAGCGACAGTAATTCAATGGGATCTTAGAAATAGGACTGGTTTATCAGTCTTTAAAAATCCTGTTTATTTAATTCTCACGGCTAATGTCTTTCTCTGGACCGGCCTGGTGACAAAGCACAAGTACCTAATTTGGTTTCTTTAGGAACATGCTACCATGGCAACCGAAGACTTGACAATTCCGAAGAAGCATATGCCGGTGCCCACTCTCTAAGCTTCCCCTCTTTCCGTACACTTTCATTTGTTGCTTCACTGTTTGCTTCTGACACAATCATGAAGACACTGCTAAAAACGTTGGCAGTGATTAAGGTGAAGTATCCAAGTTTTTAAATGCAAGATGTCATTTCTAGTTTTGAAGAAAGGACGCTCCGGAGGCTGGGTTAGTTCTTTCTATATGAGCCCCTACCCAATAAGGGTACATAGACTATAGATGGCCTTGCATGAATACCACACTGCTTACTGACCACTGTGGTGTGCTCTACTGTTGAGATCTAGGCAAGGTTGCTTCTTAAACAATTTGGAACTGCCTACCAAGGGTACTGAGTACTGAGGCCCTCTCTACCATGGGTACTGAGAAGTAACATGAGCACTAGGCTAACTTGCCTTGATTGGACTTCCTCATGGTGCAAGCTCCTGATCAGATTGCCTCCAATGTTGTTTGGGCAAAAATGTGCCTTGAGCACTGAGCTGAGCCGCTTTTTCTCCTGTGCAATAGCCAGTGCTGCAAGTAACACATTTGTGTTGTAGTTTGTGGTTCCTTTTAGATGGCGCAGCTCGCAAACAAAATCCACTTGATTGCGAAAGAAGAGGGAAGTGCACCCTGGGATCCAGCATGGGCCATTACAGTGACTGCCTTGCCCAGTACAGAATCATGTGCGCTTCATCCGTCCTTTGTGCCTGTGCATTTGGATGCATCCTTTAAATAGCTGGTGTCAGATCCATTGCCTGCTTTTTGCGCCTTGGCGGCTATTCATGAAGAGACTGTAAGAAGGGATCACAGGATTTGCTAGGTTCATGTTCAAGAGACATAAAAGAAATAACTAGATTCTTAAGCAACTTTCTCTCTCTTAACTTAGCCATATTTTTAATAAAGAATATTTACACTAACAGCCAAACTTATACCGAAGCATATACAAAAAATGATTTCCATCAGCCCAAACAAATTATGTGGGAGTACTGAAATCCATTTTCTAGGCAAGAAATTTGATATAATTGCATTGCAAGAGACCTGGACAACTGAGTTGTATGGTTATTTTTCATATAAGGTGGGAGCAATTACAGGGCGAGGGCTGGGGAGGCTAAAGAGTGGACTGGGTATCTTGGTGTCAAATGCCATCTTTAGACCAGCTGGCCATGGCCATTTTATTAAGCTGAGAGGTGAGAAAATTGCTAATTATTAATGTGTATTTACCCCCAAAGCATAGAGATAAGGATACTCTAACTTGGTGTCTTTTATCAACTGCTGGTAGTAGCAGCACCAGGTTGGAGGGGGGCAGCTGCAACAAAGCACTCTGATCAGTTGGATACTTTGGATTAGGGTTGCCAATCTCCAGGGACTAGCTGGAGATCTCTTGCTATTACAACTGATCTCCAGCCGATAGAGATCAGTCCCCCTGGAGAAAATGGCCACTTTGGCAATTGGACTCTATGGCATTGAAGTCCCTCCCCTACCCAAACCCCACCCTCCTCAGGCTCTGCCCCCAAAACCTCCGGCCAATGGCGAAGAGGGACCTGGCAACCCTACTTTGGATACATGCAAAGAGCTCTGAATGATTGGCTCCATTACTGTGTCTGGCAAGGAAGACACAAGTTGAACCAAGTGAGTGGTCAAGCATCCTTGTTTCCAGCTAGTACAAAGTACAGTGCCCTGACTACTGGTGGCAGTTGCAGACAGCCGAGAATGCCAGTCTTCTGTAAGCTCTAATGGCTGCCTGTTGGTTTCCAGGTCAAATCAAAAGTGGTAATGTCCTGCCTTTTTAAATTTAAGTTATTTACAGCAGAGAACAAGTTATCCATATCTCACTATCTTCCACATGTACACCCTGTCTATATATATCTAATAGACTCCTTGGAGGAAAGGTGGGATAAAAATGCCATAGATTAGTAGACCATTTGCAAGTACAGAACCAGTGTGACATAGTGGTTAGTGTCAGATTGCAACCAGGGAAACCAGGATCACATCCTCATTTTGCCATGAAGCTCTCTGGGTTATAGGGTTGCCAGGTCCCTCTTTGCCACCGGCAGGAGGTTTTTGGGGCGAAGTCTGAGGAGGGCGGGGTTTGGGGAGGGGAGGAACTTCAATGCCATAGAGTCCAATCGCCAAAGCGGCCGTTTTCTCCAGGTGAACTGATCTCTATCGGCTGGAGATCAGTTGTAAAAGCAGGAGATCTCCAGCTGATACCTGGAGGTTAAATACAATGATCACCTGTACTGTATAGTATATAATGCTAAAGAAAAGTCAGCACGTAGCTCTACTGTATATGCAAAAGTATCAAAACAGTGTATTACAATAAAGTGAAGACAATAGTGAAGTGCAAACAAACGTAAACACAACTAAACATAAATTCTATATACACTCAATATTGGTAACTCTTCTTAGTGAGTCCAAACAAAGACTTTTAAAGGTTACACATAAGAAAGTCTTAACTAATGTCTGAAAAGACTGAGTTACGTCTTGGCGCTTTCAAAGGAAAAAATCCCAGTTTTTTTGATGAGATGTTTGATGTTATAGATGAGATGGAAAACTTGGAAGGAAAAGAAGCAGCCCAATTTGCGGCGCCTATGAACTTCATTATTACAGGCTGAAGAAGCGGAACCCCACGAAAAACGTTTACAAATTCCGGAAGACGTTTCCATCTCATCTATAACATCAAACATCTGATCAAAAAAACTGGGATTTTTTCCTTTGAAAGCGCCAAGACGTAACTCAGTCTTTTCAGACATTAGTTAAGACTTTCTTATGTGTAACCTTTAAAAGTCTTTGTTTGGACTCACTAAGAAGAGTTACCAATATTGAGTGTATATAGAATTTATGTTTAGTTGTGTTTACGTTTCTGTTTGCACTTCACTATTGTCTTCACTTTATTGTAATACACTGTTTTGATACCTGGAGGTTGGTAACCCTACTGGGTTACCTTGGGTGAGTCACTCTGTCTTGGACTTGCCCACCTGGCAGGGTGGTAGTGAGGATAAAAGTGAAGAGGGGAAGAGAAGTATGCTATCCTGAGGTATTGGGAAGGGTGATTAAAAATGTAATGATTTAAAATGTAGCTGTAATTGCTTCAGTAAAATCACTGGTGATGGCAGAAATGATTTTCTTCTTAGTTCTGCAGTCTTGTACATCTTCTGCAAAAAACATCCATCAGTTCCAGGAGCTTTGTTCACCTAAATGAAAGCCTTATTTATTCTTATTAGGGTTTGACTGTGGGAAAATGCCAGTTAGAGCTGCTGTTGTTATTGCTTGTCACTGCAGTCTGAAATGATTTGATTGTCTTTACTGTTTGATTTATTGATTTCATTTTTGTTCTGTTGTTCCTTGCCGTAGGGATATCCTACTGAACCAGGTTAAAAGCTTTCTAAGTTTTATTATCAGTGATGAGAGCTTGAGGGAAGTAAGAGAGCCTCATTTCCTGATATCACTGGGAGGGATCAGTTTTGAATGGGAAGCATGAATTTCCTGGAAAGTTTGCCGAAGTTTTATCACTGTGTCTGTCTCAGAACATCAAATACATCTAATTGAAGTTAGTGTTTATTGTACTTTCAGCACACAAGACTTTTGATATTATTGAATTTAGTTTATTCTGCCTTTTTGCTGTACCCAAATGAAGTGATTTTATGTGCAAGGAAATTAATAAGGAAGTTTTGGACTGTTCTTGACTACATGTGACTGTCTGACAGGAAGCTACAGTAGTCTGTTATCTAAAGCTGCGGCATGCAGGGGGCACTTTCATTTCATTCTTGTTCCTGTAGAAAGAAATCTTGAACTTTTTCATATCAAGGAAATATAATACCATTTCCCCCCGTCTTCTGATGGCCACAGGTGCCCCGTCTTTCCATCCACTCCAGTCTGGAAGGCAAAGGTGAGCTACAAAACCATTTGCGGCTATTTTGTTCAGCCTGTCCTTGGATCCAGTTAAGGGTTCTGATAAGTGAACAATTCACTCTAAAATGAAGGAGCAATCTGCTAAAATAAGCAACAATATTCTCCACTAGTGACAAGCAAAAATAGGTATTTCGGAAAGAATTGGCCTCCCCCCCGCAAAGCCCCCAGAGGCAATCTGTGAGTTCTTTCTTGTTGGAGAAAAGGTGTCATCCTTACATGTGAATTTTTCTTCTAGAAACATGGTAGGCTCAATATTTTTTCCTGAGGATTTCAGAGAAAGCAGTGTGACATCCCTAGTGTGTTTCTAATTCTAGTTACATAGCCTCCAGCTTGTTCCTAATTGAGCTACACTAAATCTACTATAAATTCTCTGAAATAAGGTCAGGACATACAATGTCTGAGTTTTCCCCACCTTTAAAATTCGCACATTAGTTTCTGCTCAAGTATACAATCTCAGGATTTGTATGTGTTACATTTTATCAGGACCAGCATTTATTTGACTGTTTTTCTGGGCCCAATACACTTCAGGTCCTTTCAGTGTGAACGATATCCTGATGGGTAGTGTCTGCCATCAAGTATGCATATGTCATACTTGGGATTCCTTTCCCTTTCCAAGGGAAGGCACACTCCACCAGGGCATCAGCATCTTCTGCAGCGATTCTGGCCAGAGTCTCCATAGCTGAGGTCTGCAAGGTGGTGACTTGGTCCACGCCATCCACATTCATGAAGCTCTATTCAATAGACATTGATTCCAGGAGTGAGGCACATGTGGGAAAAGCAGTGCTTCAGATATTCTGGTAGCTGACCCACATGCTCCTCCAGAGCATCATGTGATCTTGCTATTCTCCCATGTGGGACTGCACAGAAGCCATGAAGATGCAAACGGGGTTGCACTTACCTGTAACTGTTGTTCATCTAGTGGTCTTCTGTGCGGGCACACATCCCTCCCTCCTTTCCTCCTTAAACCCTGGCTTTCCCAGGCTCCACCCCCAAATCTCCAGGAATTTCCCAACCCAGAGTTGGCAGCCTCATGGGGAAAGTAGTATATATGCTGCCCTAAGATCTTTGGAGAGCCCCGTGCTGCAGAGTGGTAAGCTGCAGTACTGCAGTCCAAGCTCTGCTCACGACCTGAGTTCGATCTCAACAGAAGTTGGTTTCAGGTAGCCGGCTCAAGGTTGACTTAGCCTTCCATCCTTCCGAGGTGGGTAAAATGAGTACCCAGCTTGCTGGGGGTAAAGGGAAGATGACTGGGGAAGGCACTGGCAAACCACCCCATAAACAAAGTCTGCCTAGGAAATGTTGAGATGTGATGTCACCCCATGGGTCAAGAATGACCTGGTGCTTGCACAGGGGACCTTTACCTTTTAAGATCTTTGGAGGAAGGGCTGGGTATAAAATAGGATGAGCCATTTCCCGCAGATCTTTTGCTCTGGTGTCCATAGCATTGACAGAAGGACTGAGGGAAGCTATGAGAAGCACTAGAAAGAAAACAACTTTTTAACTCAATACTTCTGCTGCAGGCCTACATGCATGTGTAATCCCATGTGTACCTGCAGAGAAGACCACTCGATGAACCACAGTTACAGGTAAGTGCAACCCCATTTTCTCCCTATGCCTAGGCTGTATGAGAGTCTCCCCACTGGCTCATCACAGGCAAGCAACCCTATTCTTTTGAGCCTTTCTTTACATATGATCCCTTTTCAATATCCTGTTCCTTCACAGGAAAATAGTTGGGCTGTATAATATTGGGGATGGTTGGGAAGGAGGACTTTGGAGTACTGCTGCCAGAATAAAGCCATTCCTTCTTGCCCCCAGAAACTATTTGGAACAAGAGTACAGTAAAAGCTGTACCAATCTGGTCAGCTACTGAGAGACTCAATTTCAAAGCTGTGAAACTCACAAGATGATCTTGGGCCAGCATTATTCATGTTTCAACTTAACCTTACTCTCACAGCTGTGGTGATAGGATGGGTAGATAGGGTTGCCAACCTCCAGTGGATCTCTCAGAATTACAACTAGGGCTGTTGAATTAAAAAAAATTCAGCATAGTTCGGATTCGGCTGAATTCGGCCCGTTTAGATTCGGGATATGCCGAAGTCCGAACTCCCCCGCTTCGGGTCCGTGCAATTCGGCGGGAATTCAAAGTTCGGAAAAGAAATTCGGCCGAATAAAGCCATTAAAAACACAACCGCGCCTTTTCACGGCTCTGGGGGGGCATTTTTGGGGGTAAAGGTCCCAAACTTTCAGAGGAGCTTCAAAGGATGCTTCTTGAAAGACCCCCCAAGTTTTGTAAAGATTGGGTCAGGGGGGGCTGAGATATGGGCCCCGAAAGGTGTCCCCCCACCCTTAATGTGTATCTCCCAGCAGAGCTTGCCGCCCACCCACAAAGCTCCCAGCCCCGACAAACAGCTGAGAGCAAGGGCGGGGCAGGTGTGAAAAAAATTGCAAAGCAATACAACTGCAAAGCAACACAAGCACGCAATGCAACACCTTTGCAACAGTGCAAAGCAACACCTGACACCTGGGAGTTTGCAAACCATGGAAAGGGACAGAGGCAGCTAGCTATACATAATGAGCAGGAAGGGGTGGAATTTCTCCTTTTGCATTGGACTTGGGACCAGGCAGATGCATTCTTTAAGTCACCATTTGAAAACCAGTTTTGAGCAAGCATCAAAATAACCTAACTGATCTTATGAATGAGGGAAAACCTGAAGACACAAAGCTGAAGCCCCCCCCCCTCAAACCAGGGAGAGAGAGACTGGAGGGGGAACACACACCCCAGGCAGAACCGGCAAAAGCCCCCTTTGGCTCCCCCCACCCAAAGAAACTGCTCCCTCCCCACACACACACAGACTCTGCTTCCCCCCCCACACACACACAGAAAGGAAAAATTATAGATTAAAGCCCCCAAAGGGGTCTTACTGTGGCTGTCTTCTGTTCCATCAGGAGGGGCTGGGAGGCTGGGTAATCCAATATGATTCCATTTGTATCCAATATGAGATCCATATGTATGCATCTCTCGAGGGTGATCCATTCATCCCAATAGGGAAAAGGGGAAAGCCCATATCTCGGGCCCCCCTGACCCAATGTTTACAAAACTTGGGTGGTCTCTTAAGAAGCCTTGTCTGAAGCTCCACTGAAAGTCTGGGGTCGGCACACCCAAAAATGCGCCCCCTGCAGCCACGGAAAGAGAAAAGGGGGGGAGCCGATATTTCTGCCCCCACTGAACCCATCTTTACAAAACTTGGGTGGTCTCTTAAGAAGGATTGTCTGAAGCTATGCTGAAAGTTTGGGGGCTGCACCCCCCAAAAAGCGCCCCCTGCAGCCACGGAAATGGAAAAGGGGGAGAGGAAAAAGGGGTGGAGCCCATATCTCGGGCCCCCCTGACCCAATGTTTACAAAACTTGGGGGGTCTCTTAAGAAGGCTTGTCTGAATCTCCGCTGAAAGTTTGGGGTCTGTACCCTCAAAAATGCACCCCCTGCAGCCACGGAAAGGAGCGAATGTGCACAAGCACCCCCCACCACACACAGGAGGATTTCCCTCTCTCTCTCTCTCCCCGGCCGGGCCGCACATCAGCTGATTCCTCCAGTATTCAGTCCTGACTGATTGGCCATAAGGAGGCCCAGCTTGGCCACCGATTGGCCGGGGCAGGAGAATGCTGCTTACTGACGGTTATGCTGCTTACTGACGCCCCGAATTTGCCGGATTTATTTGTGAACTCCCGAACTCGCTGAATTCGGCTCCCCGGTTGCCTGCCAGTTTTGAGTTCGGTTCGTCCCGAACTAAAAACCGCCGAATCAAGGGAAATTCGACTGATTTTCAGTTCGGGCCGAACCGAATCAACAGCCCTAATTACAACTGATCTTCAGATGACAGAGATCAGTTCCCCTGGAGAAAATGGCTGCTTTGGAGGGTGGACTCTATGATATTATATGCCACTAAGTACCCAGGTTGCTGGGGGTAAAGTGTAGAAGACTGGGGAAGGTAATGGCAAACCACCCCGTAAACATAGTCTGCCTAATAAATGTCGGGATGTGAGTCACTCCATGTGTCAGGAATGACCTGGTGCTTGCACAGGGGACTACCTTTACCTTTTAAGTTCCCTATCCTCCTCAAACCCTGGCTTTCCCAGACTCCACCCCCAAATCTCCAGGAATTTCCCAACCCAGAGTTGGCAACCCTATGAGGAAAGTGATGCCCTAAGATTTTTGGAGGAAGGGCTGGGCATAAAATAGGATTGAAATCCTATGCTTGCTTGCTAAAAGAGATCCTCTTTGAGTCCTAGTAAAGATAAAAGCATCATAAACATGGCTTCAAGTAGTTGTGTGTGTGTGGGAGCATCTGATGAGCCCTCTGGGTGAGGAGAGAGGAAGGTGGGAGTTTCAAATGTACTTGCAGCCTGCTTGCTTGGCTTGTGTCCTCTATCCTCAGTGGTTTCAGTAAAGTCTGTTAATCTGAAATGATGGAAGAAGGTAGCCAGGGTGTGTACATGCATAGGACTCAAACGGCAGGGAGAGGGGCAGTTCAGATCTAATTTCTGCTGTCACCATCTAGGTCAAGTGCTATGCTTGTCCCAGTCCCTGCAATCCAAAATGCATGAGAAGCAGGAGCAATAAACAGAACAATTCTGTGGTCAACTCCCCAGGGCCTAGGGTTGCCAACTTCCAGGTAATAGCTGGAGGTTGCCTGCTATTACAACTGATCTCCAGTCGACACAGATCAGTTCCCCTGGTGAAAATGGCCGCTTTGGCAACTGGACTCTATGGCATTGAAGTCCCTCCCCTCCTCAGGCTCCACCCCCAAAATCTCCAGGTGTTTCCCAGTCCACAGCTGGCAACCCTAATTGGTGCTTAAGAGGGGCTTCTGGGGGCCTGGCCCCTTAGTAGGGATGCCAAATCCCTCTTCGCCACCGGCGGGAGATTTTTGGGGTGGAGCCTGAGGAGGGTGGGGTTTGGGGAGGGGAGGAACTTCAATGCCATAGAGTTCAACGGCCAAAGCTGCCATTTTTCTCCAGGTGATGTGATCTCTATCGGCTGGAGATCAGTTGAATTAGCAGGAGATCTCCTGCTACTACCTGGCAGTTGGCAACCCTACCCCTCAGATATTCTAGGCCTCTGCTTTAAATTTTTCAACTTAAATGAAGGTGTATATCCATCTTAACTGTAGCACTCTCAGCTGAAACATGCAAGAGTGTTTTGCCCAGTTGCTCAGTAAGTAACAAAGCTGTTCTCACTTCCCAGTGTTCTGGCCAGAAGTTGTGAAGGCACTGCAAAACTTCCAAGCACTATGCCTTTAAAAAAGTTTAATGCAGTTAACTTTTTAAATTTGATATTACACTAAAACTCAATAAGCTGCATGCATTTAGGATCTGTGCTTGTTTTCTCTCCTGTGTTCTGGTTCCTTAGGGGCCCCCTCACCAAAACATTTCTAGCTGCAGGCTAGAAAGCATGTGCCAAAGTCCCATCCCACAGCTGCTGTCATACATATACTGTTTGTGTGTGGCTTCAAACACAATAGAAACTAGACTTCCTTCTGCTATTGAGTAGTCCATCATTAGTGTAACTAACTTCTGCCTGTACTGTATCTTACCATCCTCCTGGAATATGATGATTCAACCTCATGTAGAAGTGGGATGCTCAGTGCCTGAGGGTAAAAATAGGTGCCCAACGAGGGTCGTAGGTCTGATGGAATGATCCAGTAATTGTTCCTGATGGGCGGTAACAAAAGACTGCCAGAAGCACCACTTGAATCATGGTACCCTATTTTTAGATGCAGTTGCCTGTTGGTGTTACTCCGTTAAATATTTGATTAATTTTTTTATTTTGTAGCAGCTGAAGCAGTAATTGGATGAGGGATCTTCAATTAGGGTTGCCAGCTCCTGGTTGGGAAATACCTGTAGATTTTGGGGGAGCCTGAGAACGGTGGGGTTTGGGTAGGGTTGCCAACCACCAGGTACTAGCTGGAGAACTCGTGCTATTACAACTGATCTCCAGCCAATAGAGATCAGTTCACCTGGAGAAAATGGCCACTTTGACAATTGGACTCTATGACTTGAAGTCCCTCCCCTTCCCAAACCCCATCCTCCTCAGGCTCCACCCCCAAAATCTCCCACCGGTGGCGAAGAGAGGCAACCCTAGGTTTGGGGAGGGGGGGAGACTTCAATGAGGTATAATGCTATAGAGTCTACCTTCCAAAGCAGCCATTTTCTCCAGATGAACTGATATCTGTCGCCTGGAGATCAGTTGTAATTGTGGGAGATCTCCAGCCATGACCTGGAGGCTGGCAACCCTATGTTCAATATATTATCTAAAATGTCTTAGCTCAGTACCATCACTTGTTAATGGAGTATATAGTCTAGCTGCAAGTTCGAGAGGTAAAGCTTATACTTCCCCTCAGAACCTGATTCTCCCTACACTTCGGCTCAAACTACATGCCATTCCTGTTAGTCGAGCTGCTTCCTTTCCCCCCTTTTTTCAGTAAATTTGAAGACCTGCTTCTTCAGCCAAGCCATTTTTTGACTACCAGAAGAGCCAAATTAGATGTCACAAGGTCAGCCATTTTGTTGGTTCAGATGCTTTCCCAGAGGACATAGAAATATCTGATTTTAGCTTTAAATGGGGCTGAGCCCTTTCTTCTTACTACAGCTCATCACCTACAGTCCTCAGTCCACATCACTTGCAGTATCTAAACCTGAGATAAAGCAATTTGGCTACCAGCATGTAGAGAGGTAAGGTGCAGGAGAAGTATGGTTGCCAACCTCCAGGTACTAGCTAGAGATCTCCTGCTATTATAACTGATCTCCAGCTGATGGAGATCAATTCACCTGGAGAAAATGTCCACTTTGGCAATTGGACTCTATGGCATTGAAGTCCCTCCCCTCCTCAAACCCCACCCTTCTCAGGCCCCACCCCCAAAACCTCCTGCCGGGGGTGAAGGGGGACCTGACGATCCTAAGGAGAAGGAGGTTCAGCTCCCCTTACCTATGCACCCTGTTGATGTACAATTCATACCCCCATGTGTGTTTTCATTACTTATTGGTAGACCTTAATCCTCACCTTAACTTTTTTCCCTACTCTCCTGACTTCTCCCTTCCTTTCTACTCCACCACAACCAACAAGCTGTTAGCCCTTAACAACTTTTCCATTTGTTCTAGAGGTTTCTCTCCACCCCGCTCCCCCCAAGCAAGAACCATATCACTCTTCTGCTTAGCTAAAAAGCAGAAGTGGCAGCAGCGTGATGAGGGACACTTAGCTGGGGCATGAAGAGGCATGGTACAGACAGGACAATGTGCACACAGTTCTTAAAACATCATTTTTTCCCATTAAAACTGCAGGATTTTGCAATATGTGTTAATTTGCATATGCTGCTGGTTTCTCATAACTTGTTCTGCTGTGGCTAGTCAGAGTAGGGTGGGGAGAAACAAAGAACCTGACTGTACACTCAAGTGTTACTGGATATAACCCCCTGGAATGAATGCAAAATATTTACTTCTGAAGAAATTCAACAGTCCATGAATTTTCCCTTTCCCCTTTTACATTCTCTGTGGTGGCTCTCACTTCTGTGTTAATCCTTGCCAGTGAAGTCAAATAATTTTAGCTGCACCATTAAGTAGGGTTGCCAACCTCCAGGTGGTCAGCGAACTAGAAACAGCACTTCACAAGCTAGACACAATGAATATAAAGTAGTGGTATTTAATAACCATAACAGAACCGGGCTTCTGTTGAGAACAACTGCACTACTGAATTGCTACTCTCAAGAAGCATATCTGTGGAAGAAAGGGAGGTTGGCACCCCCTTTCATGGACTTACCTATAATACTGTTATTTGTTTGTAACAAGGCATAGTCCTCTCTCTGGTGTTACTTTTAAGGCAATAATTAACAACACATGTTTTTGCCTATATACTATCAGTGGTGGATATGTTATTAAATACCACTACTTTATATTCATTGTGTCTAGCTTGTGAAGTGCTGTTTCTAGTTTGCTGAGTATCCTACAGCACGCTAACCTTTGTTTACCAAACCTCCAGGTGGTGGCTGGAGATCTCCTGCTATTACTACTGATCTCCAGGCAACATAGATCATCAGTTCACCTGGAGAAAACGGCCACTTTGGATGGTAGACTCTATGGCACAATACCCCATAGAGGTTCCTGCCCAAGCCTCACCCTCCTCAGGCTCCACACTCAAAATCTCCAGGTATTTCCCAACCCAGACATGGCATTAAGGCACTCAAGAGCTGGAGTACTTAAAACCGTGTGCCATTTTCTACTGCCATAGACACTTGACTACAAAGGAGCATCAAAAACGTATATTAGAATAACATTTGGGATCTTGGCACAACATGAAGCTGCCTTATACTGAATCAGACCCTCGGTCCATCAAAGTCAGTATTGTCTACTCAGACCAGCAGCGGCTCTCCAGGGTCTCAGGCGAAGGTCTTTCACATCACCTACTCGCCTAGTCCCTTTAATTGGAGATGCCGGGGACTGAGCCTGGGACCTTCTGCATGGCAAGCAGATGCTCTACCCCTGAGCCACAGCCCTTCCCCAACATCAAAAAGTTGCTGTAGGAGGGATGAGTTGACACAAGCTATCAAGAATGGTTGGGGGAGGATTTGGTGTGGGATTTATGTTCAAGGTGTTCTCATATTTCTGACTGAAATATTGGTTGAAAAAGCCGTGTTTCAGCCTGAAACAAGTGCCTGAGGTCTGTTCACAGATGGTTATGCTATCTAAATGTGGGATACCATTCAGTCCAATAAGTATTCACGTTGTAGACTTGAACTGGCAATGTGTAAGGCTGCTCATCTTTTACTGTCATGCCCAGTTGTAGTGTGGGTTGATTATTCTGCTGTTGCAGCGCTTTTATCTTTTCTTGGCTCTGTCATGGTCTACTTTGTATCAGGGTCACCAATACAACTTGCTGGTTGAAGCAGGAATTGAATTTCTGGTTGGTGTCACCAGGGGAAGATATAAGTATGAAAGGACTTCCCTGCAACCTCTTCCTGGCATTTGGATCAGGATTCCAGTAATACAGATAAAATTGCCAGTTTCAAACAAGGAATTCTAAAGCTCAGCCGGGGTGGTGATTGTGGAAGATGCTTTAATTCCAGTTAATTTCACACTGGAATGAGATTGTCACCATGCTCCCAAATACACAGCCCTGAAAAATGTCTGCAGCAGCAAAGGGAGACCATCATTTATTTATGATTTTTTGTGTATGGGGAGGTTCAACTAATTGCCAGCCAATCTTCTATAGTTCTGTACAGAAAAATGAACAAACAGTAAGGAGTGTGTAGCAGCCTGCAGGAGCTGGCAATTGTTCTGTTTCTTCCAAATACGCTATATATAACAATGTAAACAGGAAAAAAAAATTGGAGGCTAATCATGGAAAATACTCTTAAGAAGAAGAAGGTGCTGCAGACTGAAGAATCATGGCAGTGTGAATGATACCTAATGACCAGCAGCTGGACTATATTATGAATAAGCTCTATGGTTGCCAGGTCCCTCTTTGCTACCTGCGGGAGGTGTTTGGGGTGGAGCCTAAGGAGGGTGGGGAATGGGGAGGGGAGGGACTTCAATGCCATAGAGTCCAATTGGCAAAGCGGCCATTTTCTCCAGGTGAACTGATCTCTATCGGCTGGAGATCAGTTGTAATAGCAGGAGATCTAGTACCTGGTGGTTCGCCACCCTAGTAAGCTCTAAAGCTTTTGTGCAAACAAAATGATTGCCATGTGAGGAGGCATGTATAGCCTATTTCCTTTTGGGCAGTTCATATTCAGTGGCCTGCTGCATTATTGAGGGGATTTTCTCTGCCCAATTTATCTTTTTCTTTAATATGGGGTAGAACTCCTTGTGATCCATGTGGTGTCCTGCAGTTCATGGAGGGATAGGAGGACAGCTGCATGTCATCCGTTTTGTGTGCATCAGTTCTTAGAATTGTGAGACACAGTGCAAGTGAAAAATTGATATTAATGCATTACAGCCTTACTGTCTTCAATATGCCTTATTTTTAAAATCAATGTACTATCTAGCACTTTCAACTTGAACCAGTTTCCTTATGACTGGTTCATTAAAAAGCATGACTCTAACGATGATCCAAAGGTCTGCCAAGAACTTGCTGTTGCTATTTTCCTATTTTATGGGTGCAAGAGTTTATCCGCAAACAGCTAGTGTGTGCGCATTATTAAAGTCTAGTTGAGCATGATTTCAAAACAATTTCCTGTGGCAGGTAAAAGTACACTAGACTGGCAGTGTCTGTGCTGGTTTTTAAAGCCTAAAAATAGAATATATGATGTCTAGATGAAATCCATTTTTTTAATTAAAAGAGACTGGGTAGCGTGATAATTAATCATCCTGCCACTCCTTGGAATCTAACTGTCCAATCCTAAGGAGAGTTACACCAGTCTAAGCCCATTCATTTTAATGGGTTTAGAATGGAGTGACTGCATAGGATTGCACTGGGGCAGCCCATTCCTGAAAAAGGGGGGAAGCCTCATAGGAGCCAGCATGACTCCTAGGCCAGCGTCTGTGCCACTTACACCATGCACACTGGCACCGATTCCAGTGTAGGGCAACTGATGCCGGCCCCACTGGATGCCGGCAGCAGTGCAGGGCTCGGACACCAGCACTGCCTCCTGGCAGCTTTTTTCCAGTGTATCTCCCCACCCCGACATTCAGGGGGGCGTTCCCAGGGGCAGAGCTGCCTTTAGGCAGCTTCCTAAGCCCTTTCGGGCCAGGAAGGCACCATTTTTCAGGCATCAGTTGCGCCTGCAAAAATCGTAGTGTAGCCCAGTGGAACTCTATGGGGAGTTCCATAGGGTTTTTTTATCCAGAAAAATTCATTTTAATTCTTTTTTTCAGATTGCTGTGCTAGCAAGTTGCTCTGGAGGCAGCATACTTGTGCCGCCTCCGGCCGCTGTCTAACCCCCCCCTTCAGGAATGGGCTGTTAAGTCTGTATAATACTTCTGAGGCCCACAGATGCCTTTTATCTCCCTTGGGTTTTTAAATAAATCACTTAGGATAATAGCATGTATTAAAAATAAATTGCAAAACACACCACGAACAATGGCAACTACAGCGTAATGATTTTAAGAGCCCCTCTGCAGAATTCACTGCATATTCCATGTAGGAGATTCACAGCTGAATCTCATGCATATTGATGTGGAAGCAAGTCCCACAGCATTTAACGGAGCATTCTTACAAGAAAGTAACCCTAGGGAAGAGTGGGAGTGTATGGCCCTAACACTTTTACTGGGCACAGAATTAATGGAGTAATTTTACCACACCTGTATTTTAATATTTTGTATACGCTGCTTAGACCAGATAAAAATAGATGTCCCTTTTTTGTCATAATCCATGGTGACTAATAGCTCACTGTGCAAGTCTAGACTCCCTTGCACAGTCTCTTTGCTCAGGACTATTTATTACTGCACTGTGTGTGTACAAGGAGCTTTTTATAACAACACAGCAAAGAGGTCAGTTCTTTTCCCCAGACTATTACAATCTAACATATGGTGGGGAACAAAAGTAACAATTAGAATCGAAAGTAGAATGAGTAAGGCGAGGGTGGAAAAGGATAGCTGTGAGCAGATTCACTCTAAATAGGCACAGGATTTAGTCCTAACCTTTGAAGCGTCTTTTGGTAGCCAGAACCCCTTCAGCCAGTGTCTAGGGTTGCCAGGTGGTCGCTGGAGATCTCCTACTGGAGAAAATGGCTGTTCTGTGACATTATACACTGATGAAGTTCCTCCCTTCTCAAACCCTGCCCTCCTCAGGCTTCACCTCCAAAATCTTATGAGGAAAGCCAACTGAATGTATAGGGTTGCCAACCTCCAGGTACTAGCTGGAGATCTCCCGCTATTACAACTGACTTCCAGCTGATAGAGATCAGTTCCCCTGGAGAAAATGGCCGCTTTGGCAATTGGACTCTATGGCATTGAAGTCCCTCCCCTCCCCAAACCCCCCGCTCCTCAGGCTCTGCCCCAAAAACCTCCCACCAGTGGCGAAGAGGGACCTGGCGACCCTATGAATGCAACATAATGGGATTTAATCCTGAGTAAACATGTACAGGCTCAGGCTACTTCATGAGTGTAGGGTAACCGCTTAAGTTGGTGGTGCACTATAAAATTTAAGATATTTTGGGCCAAAGCCAAAAGGGACATGCAATCCCCCAAGAGGAGGTGCAAGTGTTGGTCCTTACCACCTGACTGGCTGTTACTAATGCAAGATGGCTTTGAGATCCTCCTGGAGCTCTTCACAGTCAGCCTTGGTTTTCACCATCCTGAATAATTTTGTGTCATCTGCAGACTTGGCATCTACACTGCTCACACTCAGTTCCAGATGCCAGCCAACTAATTTTTCAAAACCTCGGTACAATCTGCTTGCATCCCAGACCATGCCTCCTAATGTGACATGACTGTGAGGGTCAGATGTGCTGATGCTGAAGTTATGAGCTTGATACCCTGGGATAGCTCAGGCAAGATGCTTGGTTTGTCAGTGCAGAAGGGGCAGGGACAACAACGAGCAGAATGGGGCCAGGGTGTGCAGATCCTGTGCCCACCTGCCTCCACCCTGCTTGTTGCTCCTGCCACAGTTTGGTGCATTTGCCCATCCAAAATGGCAACAGCCCCCTTAGTTACTTTTATGGCTCCTTTCACCACCCTGGCTATTTCAGTCTCCTCTCCTAAGGAAGGTACCACACCCACCTCCTGATAATTTTGCTTGTGTTTCTCGGTACCTGTTCCAGATGATACAGGAAAGCTTCCCACCCGAACTTCAGAGAACACACACATCTCTTACTGTTTTATGATAAATAAAAATGTTTTCTTGATCTCTAAAGGAATTTCGGAGAGCTTGTATACTGTTGCACACCACCAATCCTCTTGGGACAAAGCATTTCAAGTTCTCTTACGTATGTTTTATTTGTTTAGATTGTATTACGTCCCTCAAGGGATCTACTTGAAATGACACAGGAGGGAAAACAACACAAAAATCATAAAGGAATTATCATAAAACAAACAATAAAACAGCATAAAGCAACAACCAGCAGCCGTATACATAAAATAGTCCTCAGGCTTGGAACAGAGCCTAACCACAGCTTTAAAACACTGAGATCCTCAGTTAAAAGTAAAAAAAGAAATGTTGTGGCCTAGAATATTTGGTCTTTATGCAATTTTGGCTAAGCAGATGCTTGAAGCCTGGGTGAGGCAAAATGCTTAGAAGTAGAACCTGGTTTTACCTTGGGTTTGCAATTTGCAGAGCTTATTAAAATACCTACAGTTATAGTTCTGAATTCTCACTCTCGAGGTGTTCAGTTGGCCTGGAACAAGCTGGAGTGTTACTAGAGAGTTGCATTAAATGCCAGCTGGGTTGCTGATTCAAGCGGCTGGATGTCAGACTCAAGGATGGCTCTCGTGACTCTTCACCTTTCTCGTGGTGGGATGCGACTCATATTGACTATTAAATCCACGCTGAAGTGGATCGATACGCTCACACAAAACAGCGGCAGCCAGTACATCTATCGGTGAGAAGGACTGAACACCCCCCACCAGTGCCGCCTTCTGCCACCACAGCTGAGTAATGATTATAAATTGTCAGTTGTTTCTGTTTTGTTTTGGTTGTAAACCACCTGGGGAACTGTTCTGCTTGGAAGGCAGCCCAAAAGCAGCTTGCCTCCCCATCACAAAACATGGGTGATTTGGGTAAATGGTAATACATTCAGACATCCACTTCTGAGCAGGAATAGTAGACTGCCCATCATCCTCTTCAGATGTAGTGATTGTAGGAGCTGTTCATCTGTATCCAGACAGCTTGAGGGGAAAAGATGACCATGCATGCACAGTTGCATGCTGCTTTCTCACATTGCCTCCTCACACTGCTCTGTCTGGCACTGCTGTCACCTCCAGTTGAAAAGGTTTAAAGGTTGTTTTTTTTTTAAATCCACATTTGGTGTTGAGACTTATTCCTTCAGGATGCCCATGCACCTTACTATGGTAGCATAACTGAGTAATGTTGTGATGTAATTATGATCGCAATCAATGCCACTGGCTGCACGGGTGCAAAGAGCTGGCAATGCAGCCTCGATGAGTCACTTCAATGACACCTCCTGCTGCAAAGTGGGGGCAAAGTTTGAGTGATCTCTGTTTGAAAAGTTAGTCCGTTTGGTAATCTGACCATGATCGGGGAAAGATCTCCACCCGCCATCTGGAGGTTGGCAACCCTAACCTGTCAGCATGGAGACTGCAAGACTTGGGGTTTTCATCAGAGGTCAGACATGTTTTATTACAGTCTTGCAAGCTGTCCACCAGAAGATCTTATGAGCATAAATGGAAGTTGGTTCTTGTAGGTTATCCGGGCTGTGTAACCATGGACAGTGAGACTGTCCTTCAGTGTTACTCCTCTGAAGATGCCTGCCACAGCTGTGGGCGAAACGTCAGGAAAGAAAATATCAACACCACGGTTACACAGCCCGGATAACCTACAAGAACCAATGAACTCTGACTGTGAAAGCCTTCGACAATATAAATGGAAGTGTTTCTCAGTTTAGGCTAAGGCTACAGGGGCCTCTCCTTATGCAACTCCACTTGCTCTCATTTTTGACTATCTGTTGACCTAAAGTTGAAAGGGTTGGCCCACTCCTCAATGAAAGTACGCAATGCTGCTATCTCATCTTACCATCCTAAGGTAGAAGGTAGCACAGTATTCTCACATAAGTTGTCTAGGCAGTTTTTGAAGGGCCTGTTCAATACATACCCTGCCAAAAGTGCCACTTGTTCTGCAGTGGAGTGATCTGCTTATGCTGTCTTGACTCTCAACAGCTGCATCTAAAGTTGTTTGGTTTGCTCAGTTTTTGTACCGGCTGCTGCCTCAAAATAGGCAGAAGTTCTTTCTTTTGCTGGCTCAGCACTTCATTTTAAAATGCGTTAAGTGCTGATGTGCTGAAGGCGGGGAAGAAGCCCAGAGCAAAAAGTGAGGTTTGTTGGAAAGGGGGGGGGTGGTCAGGACTGCCAGGTCTTGACATCTCCTATGGCAAGAGAGGGATTTATTTGCCCCTGGGCAGATATCAAGATGTAGACCAACAATTTAAATTATTTTTCTGCCTTCTCTGATATCTCCCGAGTGGTGATCTTCAGAAATCCCCCTGCGGTACTGGTTTGCAGGCTCCACTGTTATCAGCTGGAGTTATATTTTCTCTTGCTTTTATAGATCTTCTTCCTTGCTCCCTGAAGTTGTGTTTGACTGGTAAATCTCCAACAGTGAGAGTTGATGTCCACAGGTATTTTCCAGGAAGTGGACTGATTAGTAAATAGGCCCCCCATGGAGAACTCTTCTTAGAGGAGTGCCAAGAGAGGGAAGAGGAAAACAGGAGGAGGGATAATACACTGTATAGATGAGTGCCTTCTACATGCTATATTCTTTCCAAAGAGAGATTAGTTTGCTTTCTCAACACACATGTAAATTGATTTTTGGTTTCTGTTAAGTCTGCCTGGGGAAGACACACGAGGTCGAGATGGAGTTCCAACAACAACGCTTTATTGTAGTGAAAAAGAGAACTGTGAAAACCGGCCCCGCTTATATGCCTCCCTGGCCACCTGCGGCCACTCCCCCCCCCCCCGATCCGTGATAGGGGGGAACAACCACCAGGTCGCCAATGGCGCGTCCCGGCTTAGGGCCAATGGGGTGCGCCGGCTAGGGCCAATAGTGCGTGCAGGGTTTAGGAGCCTTCGTTGGGGACTCAAGCTCTTAAGTTTTCCCCCTGTTTACTTGCCTTCTAATTACATACAGTGAGGGAAAAAAGTATTTGATCCCCTGCTAAATTTGCCCATTTGCCCTCTGACGAAGAAATGACCAGTCCATAATTTTAATGGTAGGTTTATTGAAGCTGTGAGAGACAGAATAACAACAGGAAAAACCCCAGAAACCCAGAAGACAAAAGTCAGAGATTGATGTGCATTATAATGAGTGAAATAAATATTTGATCCCCTATCAACCAGCCAGATTAGGGTTAGGGTTCTGCTGTCGACATAAGCAATCAATCCATCAGATTCCAAACTAGCCACCATGACCAAGACCAAAGAGCTTTCCAAGGATGTCAGGGACAAGATTGTAGACCTGCACAAGGCTGGACTGGGCTACAAGACTATTGCGAAGCAGCTTGGTGAGAAGGTGACAACCCTAACCCTAACTGTCAACCTCCCTCGGTCTGGGGCTCCATGCAAGATCTCATCTCGTGGAGTTGCAATGATCATGAGAACGGTGATGAAGCAGCCCAGAACTACATGGGGGGAACTTGTCAATGATCTGAGGGCAGCTGGGACCATAGTCACCATGAAAACAGTTGGTAACACACTACGCCGTGAAGGACTGAGATCTTGCAGAGCCCGCAAGGTCCCCTTGCTCAAGACAGCACATGTACAGGCCCATCTGAAGTTTGCCAATGCACATCTGAATGACCCAGAGGAGAACTGGGTGAAAGTGTTGTGGTCAGATGAGACCAAAATCGAGCTCTTTGGCATCAACTCAACTCGTTGTGTTTGGAGGAGGAGGAATGCTGCCTATGACCCCAAGAACACCATCCCCACAGTCAAACATGGAGGGGGACATATTATGCTTTGGGGGTGTTTTTCTGCTAAGGGGACAGGACACCTTCACCGCATCGAAGGGACAATGGACGGGACCATGTATCGTTAAATCTTGGGTGAGCACCTCCTTCCCTCAGCCAGGGCATTGAAAATGGGTCGAAGATGGGTATTCCAGCATGACAATGACCCAAAACACACGGCCAAGGCAACAAAGGAGTGGCTCAAGAAGAAGCACATTAAGGTCCTGGAGTGGCCTAGCCAGTCTCCAGACCTTAATCCCATCGAAAATCTGTGGAGGGAGCTGAAGGTTCAAGTAGCTACACATCAGCCTCGAAATCTTACTGACTTGGAGAGGATCTGCAAAGAGGAGTGGGACAAAATACCTCCTGAGATGTGTGCAAACCTGGTGGCCACCTACAAGAAATGTCTGACCTCTGTAATTGCCAACAAGAGTTTTGCCACCAAGTACTAAGTCATCTTTTGCAAAGGGATCAAATACTTATTTCACTTATTATAATGCACATCAATCTGCTTCCCGAAAGTTGCTTGTCGAGGCTTTTGGGGATATCGCATTTGTGTATTTGATACTGAAGAACTTTCTAGTTCCCCAAACATAATTCACTGGGTTGCTCTTCCTGCATTACAGCAGTGCCATGGGAGTTGCTTATTGATAAGTGGTAGCAGGAGATCTCCCGCTATTACAACTGATCTCCAGCCGATAGCGATCAGTTCACCTGGAGAAAATGGCTGCGTTGGCCATTGGACTCTATGGCATTGAAGTCCCTCCTCTCCCCAAACCCTGCCCTCCTCAGTCTCTGCCCCAAAAACCTCCCGCTGATGGCAAAGAGGGATCTGGCAACCCTACTTATTAACACCCTCAACCCACACTGCTTCTGTAATGGTTAAAGGTCCAGTATTAAGTGGATGTGCATGCATGTGTTTTTTCCACACAGTTTCAGGCTTTTATATGTTATAGCAGCAGCATAAGATAAGGCCAGTGGTGAACAACTTGCTTGCAGCTGCCTTGATGTCTGAATGATGCCTGAGTCTACTGAGGAACACAGGAGTTATTTTTGTAAGTCCCTTCTTTAGGCAAAGGGATTTGAGTGCCTACTTGATGGTTAGAACTCTAGAAGTTATTAGAATTGGTCCTGCACTATATGCATGATTATACTGATGGTTACTTGAAGAACATCAATTAAAGGTATGCAACAGTTTTTTTTAACTGAATGTATACTTTGGATTGCACTTTGATGTCATGCTATTTTTCCCAGACTGTAGATCTCATACTATATTTATATGGCACTCTGGATACAACTGCATCATGGATTTCATACATTCACACTGACATACTAGAACAGGGGTACCCAAGTGGTTCTGGTGGGTGCCATGGTGCCCGCCGACATCTTACCTGGTGCCTGCTAATCTTTTTCAAAAAGTGGGTGGGGCCAGGTGGGATTCTTGCCTAGCATGATGTCTGACTGGTAGGGTTGCCAGCTCTGGACTGGGAAATACCTGGAGATTTTAAGGGTGGAGCTTGAAGAGGGTGGGGTTTTGGGAGGGGTGGGACTTCAATGGTATATAAGGCTGTAGAATCTACCTTCCAAAGAGGCCATTTTCTCCAGCTGAACTGATCTCTATCAGCTGGGGATAAGTTGTAATAGCGGGAGATCTCCAGCCACCACCTGGAGGTTGGCAACCCTACTAATTGGTCACTGGAGATCTGATTGGCTGTGCAGATTAAAATAATGATGATTTGGCAGCAGTGGCTACTAGTGTTGGTTTTACTCTCTCTCACTCTTCTTTTGCAGTGTATTTTTAAGTTACCCTTCTTCTCCCTTACACTTGGACTTCCTCGGGGTGTGTGTGTGTGTGTGTGTGTGTGTCTGCTTTCTGCAGCAGCTATTTTGTGGCTGCGCCCCCCACCCTGTGTCAAAATTGCAAGGTGCCCACAAGCTCAAAAATGTTGGGGACCCCTTGTATTTGAAGATTATGATCTTTGTGACATAGCATTAATCATTTTTACAATTAATAGTGTTTTTACCAGAACTGAAAGTACTTGCTAGATTTTGGCAGTGTGTATTCCCCCTTATTCTCCTGTATAGTTGTTGCACTTCAGATATTATATTAATACGTTTTTTTCTTTTTTTTTCAATGATCAGGACAGTGTGCGTCTTCCTGAACTTCTAAAGTAAGTAATCACGTTCCTAGGAACTATTTTATGTGTTTTTGATTCAATTTTATATTTTAACTGTGTTTAAATTGTTTTAATTTTTTTATGTTCGCCACCGTAGAGACCTTAATTGGGTAGAAAGGAGGCATAAAAATGTTCTAAATAAATAAATATTTCAGAGTTTGTATGAAGACCCTCTTTCTTCCTGTCAGCTTTCTTTAGGTTGTCAACCTCCAGGTACTAGCTGGAGATCTCCTGCTATTATAACTGATCTCCAGCTGATTGAGATCAGTTCCCCTAGAGAAAATGGCCACTTTGGCAATCGGACTCTATGGCATTGAAGTCCCTCCCCTCCCCAAACCCCGCCCTCCTCGGGTTCTGCCCCCAAAACCTCCCACTGGTGGCAAAGAGGGACCTGGCAACCTTAGCTTTCTTCACTGTCCAACGTTTAGTAATGGGAAATCCTATGGTATGAATTACCTTGATCTTGGTTGTGGGCGACACATTCTTACACTTAGAGATCTTTTCTAGCTCCTTCATGGCTACTCTTCCCAGCCTCAATTTCCTTCTGATTTGTTGCTTGCAGTCTCCCTTTTGGTTGATGAGGGAGCCAAGGAATAGGTAATGGAGCCAAGAGATACAAAATCTTGAACAATTTCAATTTCCTACCCTCCATGACATATGGTATAGCCCGATCATGTCAGATCTTGGAAGCTAAGCAGGATCAGTACTTGGAAGAGAGACTACCGAGGGAAGCTCTGCAGAGAAAGGCAATGGCTAACCACCTCTGCTTCTCACATGCAATGAAAGTCCCTTGCTGGGGTTGCCGTAAGTCAGCTGCAACTTGATGGCACTTCACATACACACACCCTCCATGAATGCAGCCACCTATTGAGTGGCTGAACACCTGGAAGCCCCTACCCAAAGCATGTTCTTTTTCTTTTGGAACACGTGTGTGTAGCTAAATGTCAGCAGCTATGATTTGTCATCAAGTTTTTTAAGCACGGCACTCTCCCCATAATCTGTCATCTTTCTTTATCTAGACATTTTTACCATGCTTTACAATATAATATTCCAACATACTGGGCTGGTGTTGGTTTCACTAGCTTGGGTCACTGGGTTAAGAGAGAAGCCTGGGTTAAGGGACAAAGGGGCACACCCCAGGTGGACTCCTGCAACCACGGGAGAGAAGGAGGAGAAGAAGGAGAAGAAGAAGATTTGGGTTTTATATGCCGACTTTCTCTACCACTTAAGGAAGAATCAAACCAGTTTACAATCTCTTTCTCTTCCCTGTGAGGTAGGTGAGGCTGAGAGAGTGTGACTACTCTAAGGTCACCCAGCTGGCTTCATGTGTAGGAGTGGGGGAACAAATCCAGTTCACCAGCTTAGCCTTCGCTGCTCATGTGGAGTTGTGGGGAATCAAACCCCGCTCTCCAGATCAGAGTCCACTGCTCCAAACCACCGCTCTTAACCATTACACCAGTCCAGGTCTTTTTAGCAGGCAAAAAGATATAGCCAACCTTCCTCTCCTGCTAGAAAAGTCTGTCACCTGCCCAGTCTATGAGGAAGTGAGGCTGACGGGGGTGGGGGGAGGCTGGCCCTTAAGCCAAGTGAGGTTAGCGCTGATCTGCTCACCTAAAGTGCCCGGTACTGTTTTTCGCTCTTCCAGCTATCTTGTGACTGTTCAAGGTGGCCTTGTGCCTCATTGTGATTTCACAGTCCCAGCCCAATGTTTGTGCCTGCTTCGACATTAATCGGAGAAACAGCAACAGGGTACATTTAGTGTGTGCAATGCAGAATTATATTATTTTCAGCCACGTGGTTGTTACAGCTGCAGGACCAGGGGGGAAAAAAGTATTGTTCTTATTGTGCTAATTCCATTAATTAAACTTGCACTTCTCACTGTGCTAATACCAGCAGCAAGGAACATTGGAACATTGGGTTCCATAACTAATATCCTGTCTTGGTGAAGAATATAAATTTGCACAAAACTTTTAACAATTTCTCTCTCTTGAGATTTTGAGGCTGTGCCCACATTAAGAAAACAAAGCCTAACAAGTGTGAGTGTGTCTTCATAATAATTTGTGACTGTGTCATACAGTAATATCACCTATAAAGCTGTTCCATCAGAAAACTCTTTGTTCTCGGAGTGATTTTAAAAAATAAAATAGGGGGCAGGGGTGCTGACCAGGTAGTCTCAGCTCTCCCGGGAGGAAGCCTCAATGTGGAAGGTGACCCAGAAAGACATCTTGGGCCCTTGCAGCACAGGAGCCTTACAAAGGCAATCAGCTGGTGAGTGCCCCATCCTCCAGTTGCTGCCTCATATATAACTAGGGTTGCCAATCTCCAGGGTCTTATAAACAATAGTGGTATTAAACTATCATATCCACTATCTTACTCGTGAGTAATTACAGCAAAACTATACCGCGAAAGTTCAGGGTCAATGCCCAACACACATATATACTTTGCAAAACCAAAAGATATCGTCATAAGGTCAAAGTCCTTTCTGAAGTATGTTCCATTCCTTTCCGTCCAAGAGGTATGTTAAAGTTCACTTCCACTTCTACAGAAGTCCGGTAATCTTTCTGTTTCGGCTATGGAAGCCTTCCTCAGGGACCACTACATAAACCAAACAGCAATATGTACAACGCAAATTGGCATGGATAACAGAATCAAAAAACCATAAAATATAATAGTATACTTAAACGCTAGCTGTTAATAACTTGCTTGCATGTTGGCAAAATGGCCATGATGAAACAACATTTTTAAGGAGTCTAGTCACATGATTCTAAGTGATCCTAAATTATATTTTATGATTTTTTGATTCTGTTATCTATGCCAATTTGTGTTGTACATGATGCCACTTAAAGCACATTGGTGGCATTCCGCAGCTCTGGGGGGCATTTTTGGAGGTAGATGTCCCAAACTTTCAGGGTAGCTTGAGGGGACCCTTCTTGCATGAACCCCCATGTTTTGTGAAGATTGGATCAGAGGGTCCTGAGATATGGGGCCTGGAAGGGGTTGCCCCCCCAAAATTGCCCACAGGAATAAAGCCACTTAAAGCACATTGGCGGCATTCTGCGGCTCCGGGGGGGGGCGCATTTTTGGAGGTAGAAGTCCCAAACTTTCAGGGTAGCTTGAGAGGACCCTTCTTGCAAGAACCCCCAAGTTTTGTGAAGATTGGATCAGACAATCCTGAGATATGCCCCCCCCCCAACTGCCCATTGGGATGAATGGGATCAGGTGATCCTGAAAGTGCATCTCTACAGAGCTGCAAATCCAAGGTAAAACCTCCCGTGCATAAGTGGCCAGAGAGTCGTGAGAGATCCTGAGCAGCTGCTGCTGCCCTGCTTCTGCTGGAACAGAAGTCATCCACAGTTTGACCCATTTTTGGGCTTTTATCTATCACTTTTTTCCTGTGTGTGTGTGTGTGTGGGGGGGAAGCAGATTCTGTGTGTGCGTGTGAGGGGGGAAGCCAAAGTGGGGTGGGTTTGATTGCCTCTGTGTGGGACTGTGCTTTCTCCTGTTTTCATTGGTTGCCAACTTCGTCTGGAGTTAACTGTGGGTCAGTGAGTCTCTTTCTGGCTGGCTGCTATTGTTTCCAATGGGCTGTGCAGCCGCTCCTGTTGTTTCGAATGGGCTAGCCTGTCATTCGTTTTAGTACATCCCCTGTAATGTATTTCAGTGGAGTCAATGCAAGTCAACCAACATTCCCCTCTCCCATTATCTTCAATGGGCTGGGCAGCCTCTCCCATTGTTTCCAATGGGCTGACTTGTCATTCCTTTTAGTACATCCCTTTTAAGGGCTTTATTCCCCCAGGCCGGGGTGATGGTATGGCCCAACTGCCAAGGCAGCCAGACCCCCGGCTGGGCAGATGGGTGGGGGGACCCCTTCTGGGCCCCATATCTCGGGACCCTCTGATCCAATCTTCACAAAACCGGGGGGTTCTTGCAAGAAGGGTCCCCTCAAACTACCCTGAAAGTTTCAGACCTCTACCCCAAAAAATGCCCCCCTGGAGACACGGAAAGGCGCAAATGTGTTTTTAATGGCTTTATTTGGCCAAATTTTTCCTTGAACTCGGAACTGGGCGCCGAATTCCACGGATCTGAATCGGGGGAGTTCGGACTTTGGCATTTCCTGAATTAAAACGGGCCGAATTTTGCTGAATCCGAATTTTACCAAAAAAACTTTTTCAACAGCCGTAACTGTTTTGGCTCCAAACTACTGGGGCTTCATAGCAGGCTCTCTCTTATATCTGACCCAGCTATATCCCCTGAGAGAAAGTACAGAGCAGGATGGGAATGGCATCAATAATCAGCTGTTATGCACTCTTGACTCTCACAACTGTTTAGAAACGATGTTGTTGGAAGATTTACACGTTACCTCAGTGGGACCATACAAGGCACCAGGTAAGCATGCAAGGATAGTGATGGGGGATGCTGAAAGGGAAGTAAATCAACAGGAGAGGGAGGAGTGGAGGATAGATAGGCAGATATATGAACTAATATGGGAGGCAGAGAGAAGACAGATGTTTGCAGTAGAGTTTTCAATGCTCCTATTTCAAAGTTCAATCTCTGCACCATGAAGACAGAAAACCCTTTACTCCAACATGTTAAACATGTAGAAAATCCGAACACAACCAAGCCAAAGCTAATCATCTCCAAGCCTCATTACTTACAATGGGGAAAATATTACTCTATGCTCAATTCTTCCATTGAAATGAAAGGGGCTTAAAGAGCTTGACTTGAGCTGAATCCTAGTATCAACTTTGCAATTCTGTATTTAGTTGAGTATTTTTCTGTTATAAATGTGTTATTATGTATCCCGGTAGATAGGATGGTTTCAGCACCATTCATCTTCCTGCTTGCCTGCATATAGGGGCAATGGGCAGTGACAAGCCATGCAAAGTTGAGGGAAAGCACTGACAACTCAATCATGGATGCTCCAGATCGGTGGGAACAATGGCCCTCAGTGTGGTAAGCAATAACTAGATAAGTGAAGAAAAGGTTCAGGCATTATGTAATGCAACATTCTGTGGATTAACTTCTCTGCTGTGTTTTATGTTCTGTAGAGCCTGTGTTCTCTTTTTAACATCTGCAGATATGTTGATGGTTCATTGTTTTCGTTTTCTTTTTGTTCCAGTTACTGCTCTCTATCTTTGCCAGTGTTTGCCTAGGCCTTTTATTTTAAGCTCAGATGTCCCAAATTGTTGTTCTGTTACCAGCAAATTCAAAGAGAGGTTTATTAAAAGAATGTCATCCTATCATTTTGCCTCTGCAAAGAACAGATAGCACTGGAGAACCTCATGGCAAAGCACTGAGTTTAACCTACACCTGCTGTACAACTCTGAAAGCACTTTTTAACTTGTGTAGCAAACTGCCATTGTATTCCAATTTCAGCCAGTTTGATGCCTCCAGACATTGCTGGACTTTGGACAGATGGTGGTGCCAGCTGATATAAACCTTGGGTGGGTCTTCCCCCTCACCCTGCTTGAAGTTGTTGGGATCCAGCTCTGCTAGAGGGCTCCCACACAGTGTGGCCTGCTTGTCTGCCTGCTGCATAGGATGGATCTGTGGTTCAGGCAGAAGGGTCCCACCTTAGGTTTGCCAGGTCCCTGTGGTCACCGATGGGGGATGGGGGTAAGGTTGCCAGATCTAGGTTGGGAAACTCCTGGAGATTTGCGGATGGAGTCCAGGGAGGACAGGGACCTCAGTGGCCATAGGTCCCACCCTCCAAAACATCCATTTTCTCCAGGGGAACTGATCTCTGTAGTCTGGAGATGAGCTGTAATTCCAGAGGATCCCCATGTCCCACCTGGAGGCTGGCATCCCTACACCAGATGTGAGGTTGCAGCTGAGGCATCCCCAAGGGGGCAGGATTTGGTCACTGCACATTTTTCTGGGTGAGGAGCAATACAATGGAGCACCTGGTACATTTGATTAACTGGCAACTCCCATTCTCTATGAGTGCTGGATAAGAAAACTTTTACTGTACTTAGTTTCTGAGGTGGGATTAGGAGATCTGAAACACCAACACCCAACCTACTTTGATGTTCCTTATATCAGTCTATTCTCTACAACCTCCTCAGTAGGGGGTCAAAGCCTAGACTGTGCACAGTTTTCTTTCTTTGTTCCATGTAATGAACAACATCATTACTGAAAATTTCCAAACAGTTTGTGCCTATGGTTGTCCAGCCTGTTCCTCTCATGTTGAGGAAATAGCTGCCACATTTTCAGATAGGGTTGCCAACCTCCAGGTACTAGCTGGAGATCTCCTGCTATTACAACTGATCTCCAGCTGATAGAGATCTGTTCACCTAGAGAAAATGGCTGCTTTGGCAGTTGGACTGAAGTTCCTTCCCTCCCCAAACCCCACCCTCCTCAGGCTCCGTCCCCAAAACCTGGCAACCCTATTTTCAGATGTGGCAAAATAGAAAAGACCTCAGCAAAGTGAAAGAGTATGTGACAGACTGAATGAGGTAGACACAGTCACAGAACGGGGCTATACTCCTCTCCAGCAGTGGCGTTGAATGTTTTGCAAACCAGTCAAGAATTTATGGGTCAGTAGTTCACTGGATATGGTCTCTTTTAATACAGTGAGCTTCTTCAGAAGGACCTAAAAACATTCAACGCCACCACTGGAGAGGAGTATGGCCCTGTTCTGTGACTGCATCTACCTTGTTCAGTTTGTCCTAAAAGAGAGTGCAGCAAGTTAAGCATGAATTAGTTTCCCTTCTGCAGTCCACATGAATGTTTGAGTGTTCAGATTCACAGTGTCAAGTGGCAAGACTCATTTAGACTCTGTGTCTTCTTAAGGTTATCTAGATGCTTGTAACATTGGAGCAGAGTGAAGCTCCAGCAGGCTAATGAGGAGCATGGAGGAGACCATCTAGAACCACGTATTTATCCTTTGCAGAGTATATTCTTGTGCATCTCCACAACCACATGGCAAGCTAGAGACCTGCATTCCCTCTCCTGAAAACCATTGTTTATACTAATTCTATTTTGCTTCTTGCAACTTTATTGGCAATCTGGACTAGCCATTTTACAATCAGATAATGCATCTGATGGAGTTTAAACGAATCATTTGCCCACCCTGCCAACACTGAGTACCCCCAGTGAGTGCTTTTCCCTAAGGGAGCTTTAGGGTAATCTGTCAGGTTCTCCTGCTCTTTACATTATGCAGAATGTAGAACTCCCTGGGCATAAAATATTCATCTGTGTTTGAGAACTGAGAGTTACCAAACAGCAATGAATTCATAAATCCTTCTGCAGCGGTACCGGAGAGCCCTCTTGGGTGGCATTGAAGGCTTTATTAGCACTATTTAGCAAATGGCTGATAAAAAAGTGCATGTATGTGATGTGACTCAAAATCAAGCAGCACTGAGAGGAGGTTTTTTAATGTACATCCCCATGTATACATAAATCGAATGGGTGCTTAAGTGGTAGACGTGACCCGAAAGGTTTAAATTAACCCAGACCCCTAAACAGAGATAATTAATTACTACTTTCTGACAGGGGTGAAGGGAGAGCTGAGCCTTCTAGCCAAGACCTTGCACTGTGCAAAGCATTCTTAGCAGCCTGAAAGATGCAGCCTGGGTGCTTATGTCGGGATTAATTTTCACCTTCAGCTCTGGTGCTGCTGTTGCCACTGCGGGGGCTGGCTTCTAGCTGCTGGTACACCCAAGACAATCACGTGTTTGCATGTTGTATATGCATCAAGGTTGGGCAGGATGCTGGCAGCATCTCTCCCAGCATTGGAAGGAACATGCTAAACTCAGTGCACACAGAGATCCACAAATAATGTCAACCAACATCAATCCTTGTGTGGTACTGTTGTCTAGAAGACAGTGTATGCTGTGGCTGCTATACCGACCCCAGTCATGAAATGATTTTCAATTGCAGTGGGTCACAGTTAGGCAACAGGCTGGGCAGAATTGCTGGCAATAGCAATGGGACTTGAATAAAACTGAATTTGTATGCCTAAATTGGTGTGCTCAGAATGTGGATTGGATTCAGAATCTGGCAGGCTCTGGTGAAGCACTTGTGTGGTTGCTTCCACACTTGCCCAGCTTGTAACTCAAGCCATATCAATCACATCACCACCAAGCACCCAATGTATATTGAGCTGTCAATTAAACATGATATAGCAGTCACACAAATGCTATCCCCGTGTGCCAGGCACTGTAAGTATCTATCATCTCCCATTCTTAGCACAACAATTTAGTCATATGGCCCTAAGGACCAATTCCAAAAAAAATTGTGTGCTTGCATTCCAAGATACTCATGAACAATTGGATTTCAAAAACCCCATGAATATGATGGGTTTCACTAATCCATGGCAGTTCCTTCATTGCCCTTTCAAGCAGACCCTTTATGCTTATATGAGCAGTCATTCTGATGTTACACTGCTCATGTGAGAAGACGACTCACATGAACAGTTACTTTGTAAAAGTCATTGACCTATTGATGGGCCTGATTCCTAGAATCCAGTACATTAAAAATATCTCTCTTTTGTCAAAAACCCAATCCTCTTGATCAATTTTAATAAACCAGCATAAACTCACAAAATGTGAAGAGGTTTCACATATTTGGAAAGCTGACAGTTTAATTAATAAAATTAATATAGATTAGATATGACCTTTTGTTTCCATGGCTCTCAATACTTGGTAAGCCTCTCATCTTCACTTTCCCTTTCACCTTAAAACCCCCCCACTAAATTTCCTCATTTTTGAGAAATGTCATCTTTCGATGTCCAATGTGACCAATGTTGGATTTCCTGGGCAATTTTCCACTTGGTAAACTTGATGATTGCTTCAACAACACTTACGTCAAACAATAGTTCCTGGCCACCATCCATAAACCCAGGATTGCTTCTTTTCTAGTTAGTCCCATGGTAGAGTTTTCCAAAGTGCAATCATTTATTTATATCTAGAAATAAATCACTTTGTTACAAATTTAATATACCGGTATGTTTTTCCAGTTAATGTGATGTTAATTGGAGTTATGTGGTATTCTCTGATTTTCTTCTCCATCTCAAGATTATGAACGCAGCAATGTGTTGTGAATGTGTTAGACAGTTGTATCTTCAATGCTGATCCAGGCAGATTGGCAGCCATTAATTAAGAACTACTTAGACAAAAAAAATGTATTTTTTTTAAAAATAGCATTTATTTATGACTGATTTGCTATCTATGGTTACATCCACATAGTGAGTCACATTTCTCCCTCCATTTTTCACCTGTCATGCTTTTAGAGGTTTTTTTTTAAAAAATGGTAATTGCTCAATTAACATTCTAACAATGTATTACCACATTTGAACACATGAACACATGAAGCTGCCTTATATTGAATCAGACCCTTGGTTCATCAAAGTCAGTATTGTCTACTCAGACTGGCAGCGGCTCTCCAGGGTCTCAGGATGAGGCCTTCCACATCACCTACTTGCCTAGTCCCTGGGAGCTTCTGCATGCTAAGCAGAGGTTCTACCACTGAGCCACAGCCCTTCCTTCAGAAGTCCTAGCATCTTCTGTTGAAGAGTTATAAGGGGAAATGTGTTGTCTACACCACAAGGGAAATGGTGGCCATAGCTGTAGGAAAAACCAGTTGTACTATACTGCACTGTTAAGAAGGAACACAGTGAAGCAGACTGTTGCATAGCCATAAACCAGTTGATAAACATTCACACTGATCACTGAAAAGTCAGCTTCTTGTTTGTGACTGGTAAACAGAATGTGAGCTGAACCAGCGGCCATTCAAACACCCCTACTCAAGTTCACCTTCAGATAGGGTTGTGCATATTGATATACCTGAACCGGAAATAAAGCCAAAAGACCCTTTTACCGGTATGGGTATTCGGCTTATTCCGGGTTCGGGCCCAATAAATTTTACTGAAGGGGTTTTTGTGTGTGTGCACAACTTTACTTTCAGAGTTCTGGATGAAAGAACAATAATATGTCCCCAGGATGAAGATACTTTGAAAGCCATGGTGGTCTAATGGAATACTTCAGTTGCCTTTAGTTTTTTGGACTCTGTGCAATATAGAACAACACTATCTCCAATATACTGTTCCCTGTCCTTTGCATAGATCTTATATCCGTTCTGTTAATTCTGTCTGTTCTACCAGATTTCAGATATTCCTACTACATGAATTTTCTCTTTAATCACAAAACACTCCACCACCACCCCAGTTTTAGTAGCCTTCTTATCTACATGTCTATACATTGCATGCCCCATAAACTTTTTTTGGGGTTCAGTTTCTCATACAACCTACTGATATCTTTAAACGACTATCATTTCTTGTTGCATGTCCATTGCTAGGTCAATTCCAACTCCACTTTGGCAACCTACCTTAACTGGAAACTGGATGCTACCCAGTTCCTCTTGACTCTACATAGAAGTCAGTTTTAGAAGCTACAGTGACAGACAGGCTGGGTTCCGCCTTTCCCTAAGAGCGACCAATAGGAGTGGACTGTATGTTGGGAGAGAGTTGAAAAACCACAGCTTACAGCAGTTGGGGAGTTGGCGGCTGGGGACTTGAGAGGGAAAAGGAGGATGTCTGACTGAGTGAAAATGTGCAGAAGAGCTGCAGAAAATAGTCAGTTCATAGCCAAAGGATCCCAATTGCCCCAATAGGAACACAGTTCAAAAGTTCAATGGAAGTGAAACTTTGTAACTTCTACCTTAGTCTTCAGTCTTATGTTAGTACCATAAATAAAAGTTAACCTTGTTTTGTTTAACCCTATGGGCTGCGTGTCTAAGGGAAACACCCACCCACACAGTTTAATATCTCTGTGAATATATATATATTACAGGATATGAATAGGGTTGCCAGCTCTGGGTTGGAAAATACCTGGAGATTTTGGGGGCGGAGCCTGAAGAGGGTGGGGTTTGGGGAGGGGTGGGACTTCAATGGGGTATAATGCCATAGCGTCCATCCTCCAAAGCAGCCATTTTCTCCAGGGGAACTGATCTTTGTCACCTGGAGATCAGTTGTAATAGCAGGAGATCTCCAGACACCACCTTGCGGTTGGCAACCCTGGATATGAATAAATGGTGGCAGCATACGAATGGAACAGTGTTTGAGCCCCCAACCCCAATAACTCTGTGTGTGTGAGGGCCTGTTATTAAAGGGGGCTGGGCTACCCTCTTTGTGGATGTCTCTGTGAGTGAGAGAGAGGAACTGATGTGTGAAGGCTTTCTATATATTCTAAAAGAGACAAGAAGGGCGGTGAATGTAACATCCTGACCTACATGTAACCCATCACCCAAGAGAAAGGTTTAAGAGGGTGGTAGAGACTCCATGTAAGTGGAGAAGGGGCCTCACAGCTACTCTGGGATTTTTGGATGTTAAGTATAGCAATTAAGTTCCATCTTGATTCAAATGGAGTCCATTTCTTCCGAACAGGCTTGGGGTATCCTAAAATGTTTCCTGGTGCTTATCAAATCCCAACACCATCATTTACCCTGCAATTCCACCAGCCTGGATGGCACTGAATGTAGAACTGGCTGCATTTCTGAAAATGCTACCTTGAAGATCCTTGACTTCAGCATCCTAGCAAACTTAATCTTTCTTCCAGGACCACACAGCTATATGCCCAAATATCATTTGGTGTGAACAGTGCTGTCACTGCTTTATTCACCACCACATCATCTCCCAGCCTATCTCCAAGGTGTGCTGTGTCCTTGTACAGATGATACTGTCTTTCTGTCCAATCACTGTGAACATTTGTCTCAGCTGTGTAGCCAAGATTAGGTCATTACGAATCCATTTCTGGTACAAAGCTAAAGTCTTGTATTTCTGTGCACACTTCCCTTGAGAACACAGATTTTAGAAGTAGGATCTCAAACTCATTTCAGAACTTTCAGAACTAATAACACATACAAATTGAGTAAATTAGTCTGGAATTGGATTCCATGGATTATAAAGGCATAGTGAATAATTACACATTATTGCATTTACCTCCTGTGTGATGTGGGCTTTACAAACTGACTCACCAAGTCATTCCTCTAGGAAATCTGGCTCATGGCTCAGGCCCAATAGCTTCTCAGCTGCCAAATAAACTCTTGGATCAAGGTAAGGAATTACAGCAGCAATGCAATGCAGCACCATCAGTATCAGTGCAGTGCTGCCAGGTGTATCACTGCCTAGTCTACACAGGCTGAATGAAAAGGTTGTGCTTATGTAGCAGCAGCGTATTTATGATGCTGGGTAGCAAGGCATTGAGTACTGGCAATGCATAAAGGGGGGAGGATAAGACATAGAAATGAATGGAGTGGGAATGTGGCAAAAGCAAGACAGAGGCTGTACTAGATATGACTCACATGCAGCATGGAACAGAGGAGGCCTCACGCTGGACAACTTGCATGGCAAAGGCCAATTGTTGCATGTAATTAATACTACCCATGGTATTTTAATGCAGATGCTCATTTGCATTTGCTACTATACTATACTGTTGCTAGTCAACTGGCTGCCTGTGCTGTGCTCTCAGTATTGCTGTTTCTCTATGTTTCAGATCATGCAGTTTTGAAAAGAAATCTGCAGATATAATCTTCCTATCTGTATAGTGAACACTGATCATTGCCCATGTGCAGCAGAATCCGCTGTGGCTTTCCACACATAGGAAGGCAAAGCAGAGGGTGTGCTCTTGTTTTCTGCAGATAGAAGAATGCTGAAACATACTCGGTATGCAGTATAGCGTTTCCATGCATGCAGTATCCTTAATGTATGCAGGAAAAGGTCATTGGTTCATGGAGCTTTCATAGGGCGAAAATGCACGGTCGCTTTAACCTCCTTTATTCCCTGTTTCAGCCAGGATTCAGCCAAGATCGAACGCATGTTCGGCGAAACACATGTGTTTGATCCTGGCTGAATCCTGGCTGAAACAGGGAATAAAGGAGGCTAAAGAGACCATGTGTTTTCGCCCATAGTGACTCCGTGTACTCATTATATTGCTATATTTATAATGTAACTGACAAGGAGCTTAAGAAGACACTATGGGCAAAAACGCATGGTCGCTTTAGTCTCCTTTATTCCCTGTTTCAGCCAGGATTCAGCCAGGATTGAACGCATGGATTTCACCGAAAGTGTGTTTGATCCTGGCTGAATCCTGGCTGAAAAAGGGAATAAAGGAGGCTAAAGCGACCATGCGTTTTCGCCCTTAGCCTCCTTTATTCCCTGTTTCAGCCAGGATTCAGCCAGGATCAAATGCATATGTTTTGCCGAATGTGCGTTCGATCCTGGCTGAATCCTGGCTGAAACAGGGAATAAAGGAGGCTAAAGCGACCATGCGTTTTCGCCCTGTGACTCCAACTGTTGGTAGTTGCAGTACTTACAGTGGTGCAGGCATCTGTTTGCACGCATCCCTTCACTCTCTCGTATTCAATTTAAGGTTCAAAGGGATTTGATGTTATCAATGGGTGTGAAAAAGCCATCCTGGGAATATCCATTAAGCCAATTATAGGACATTTTGCTAGCCCCATAGAAGAAGCATATCACAACTCATGCTTAATTAGCTATTTAGCTATGCATCATTTGCATGGAGGTAGCAGACGCAAAGTCACAGCTGCAGGCATCATGTGACATTCTTCGGTGATAATCTTATTAGGAGATATCCTTCATGCTGACACTATTAGCACAAAGTGCAACTACTGTGAGTCAGCTCATTACAAATTGTCAAATGGTCTTAGACGTAATATATTTTTTTTAAAAAGAATGAATTTCGGTTTTTGTTTTTGTTTTTTAACTATCTTTTGGTTTCAGAATTTTGCTATTGCTATTGCAGGATTGCAGACGGAAGGCCAAGAGTACCTGGCTCATTAAGAATTTAGATAAGGTTTGCTGAGTGTTCAAACTGCATCATATACATTAGACCCTTTAAAGGTAGGTGTTATAGGGCTAATGAGGGATAGCACTGAGAATTCCCCTGCATGGAGCCTCCATTGCCACTACAAAAGCAGAGGCAATGAGAGCACAATGCGGAATCATCCCCATGTGGAGGCAACTTTCTAACAGAAAAATGTTACAACCAGCATTGCGAGGTTTGCACAGAAACAGAGAATACAGTTTATTGCAGCAAATGCTATAAATAGGTCATGTGTAAGCCCCGTGGTGCAGAGTGGTAAGCTGCAGTACTGCAGTCCAAGCTCTGCTCACGATCTGAGTTCGATCCCGATGGAAGTTGGTTTCACGTAGCCCGCTCAAGGTTGACTCAGCCTTCCATCCTTCTGAGGTCGGTGAAATGAGTACCCAGCTTGGGGAAGGCACTGGCAAACCACTCCATAAACAAAGTCTGCCTAGTAAACGTCGGGATGTGATGTCACCCCATGGGTCAGGAATGACCCGGTGCTTGCACAGGGGACCTTTACTTTTACTTTACTAAGATGTACCTTTAAATATATGGAGTGCTTACACTTTTTTTAAACCTTTGGTGCCTTTTTATCCTTTGCCTTTAATCGGGATGAGATTTTATAATAATCAAATTGTTTAAACAATATCTTTTTTACTGCCTCAGCATCTGTAAGAATGGACATGCCGCCAGACCATCTGCTTGACAGTTTCCCGCCCCCCCCCCACTTTTCTAGCTGGGCATCAGTCAACTCTATATTATAATGGTGGCAATCATTAGCTAACAAATCCAAATGATTCTGAAGGATCTCTCTCAAGGGAATGAAGCTGAATAGCAGGAAGGCAGGGTTTCAAATGTAGCTGCTTTGCTAATTGTGTTGCAGATGGGAATGTCTGAGAGTTAAACACTGTTGGCACAGAATTCCCAGAAAGTTAATTAAAAATATTTGCCTTTTGCTGATAAGTGACCCAGCAACATTATCCCGTTGAAGACAGCTTTATAAGCTTCAAAGGACATTAGGCAAATTAACAGTGGGCCAGTCCATCTACAGCTATTAACAAGGATGCCCAAATGGAACTCCATATTCAGAGGGAGCGTTCATCTGAAAGTGTTGGGTATTAGATAGTGAGCTTTGCTACATGTCAGACAGTTAAGGGTTAATATTGTAACTGACCAAGTGGTCAGTATGGTGGCCATTGCAATCGTGCCTGGTGGTCATGTATACAACAATTTGCATGTTTAACTGCTTTCGATATCCTCTGTTTGGAAGTGAAAGTAGTTCAGTTGTTATCCTTTTGGAAGCCAGTCTGCTAGGATGGAGAGGCTTTCTTGTCGTTTAAGAATGCCTACTCGTGAGTAAGCTTAGTGCCTGCCAGAGGCTTCTGGCAAGCATAGGAAACCTAGAATGTAGGAAGGATTATTTGTTTTGCTCCCAGTGAATTTCCCTTACCCTGAGTTTAGAGTAAATCTTGTTTATTACCAAGACAAACGTTTTGTGTCTTTGTGCGTGTGTGTGATCAAGCTTTATTTTCAATAGACCATGATCAATGATCCACTCCCTCTGAATGGTAGAAGTATGCCCTTAAGAATCTCATAGAAAGGCAGTCACTAAGTTGGGGGTAATAACAGGAGAAAGCCTGGACACTGTTTGTGAGCCTTGCTGCAGCATCTGATTGGCCACTGCAGGAAAAAAAAGATGCTGATGGACTTCTGGTCTGGTCCAGTAGGGTTCTTACATTGTAAGGCATAATGTTCAGCTCACAAAGTGCTGTTAAACCTCACCCTTGTGTACTGAGAGTGCAACATACACACGTAACTGCCTTCTGGCCACTGGTCTATTTACTTCAGTACTGTTTCCCCTGACTGGCAGCACCGTTCCTGGTTCTCAGGCAGAGAAATCTTTTACCAGCACTTGTTACCAGAGACCTTTTGACTGGAGATGCCAGTGACTGGACGTGGGACTTTGCACATGTAAAGCATGTGCTCTACACAGTGATAGGGAAGTTTGTATTTCTGCCTCCACTGTTCTCATGGTCAAACTGAACATTTTCCATGCAGATGTGTGGAACAGATACGTTTAGCTCAAGAACAGTCATTTTGCAGGAATCAGGGAGTCTCCAATTGCAAATTTGTCCAACAGCTTTGGGGGTTACCACACTTGTATTCCCAGCAATGTATTAAGAGTTTGAAAACATTGTAAAAAATACTGTTCGCACTTTGCTTGGCCCCTTTAGCTGTGAAGACGTCTTCCAACCATTTATAAGCCATGGTATCCAAAAACCCTTTTAAAGCGATGTTTTTTATAACATTTTCAAACTCTTAATACATCGCTGGGAATACAAAGTGGGAATACAAACCCCACTTTGTATCTTTGTTTTCCACACAACAGTTTATTACCTTTGCTAATGCAGGGTAGTTGAACTGAATGGCTTTGACTGACTTTCCAAATGTATATACTTTTTTTTTTTTTTTTTTGGCTAAAGTCATTTTCAAAAGAGTTAGTAGAATGAGGACATTTCTAGAAAAAATACATTTGGCTGTTCTTCATTACACATAACATTTACAATATTCAGAGGCAACAACCACAACTAAAGGATGTTTTTACCATCGTTTGTGAAAGTGCCTTATTAGTTCTCTTGCGTATCTCCTTGAGGAAAGATCTCTTCATCCTGCAGGGTCCATTATGGACAAGCTTGGGCTGTGACCTGGCTGCCTTGATGCAGATCATCCAGCACTGGCTGGATGTCTAGTTCATCACCATTTGTGCACGTTAGACCTCTCATGACACAAGGCCACAAAATCTTTGTGGTAAGATGGGTACCCTGAAGCTTCGCTAAACAGAGCCCTAAGCATGTAATGCTTTCAATAAAACCTTCCCTTTCTTATTGCTCATGCTACAGCCCATTAAGCAGAAAGTGTGATAGAGAGTCCTGCTACAGCTGCTGGAAATCTGTTGTGGCTGCAATGGTATTTCAGTATAATGATTTTTGTATCATTGAGTCATAGCTAATCAGATGGCTTATAAGTAAAGGACATGGATCCCAAACAAATTAAACAGGGCAAGCCAGAGATAGGGTCCATCTCTTGATATTGACATGAAGTAACAAGTATACCACCCCAGAAGACCAGCTGTTTCTGCTATAAACAGCATCTTGCTGCTCAGAAAACGAAGAAAAGCTGTGAATAGCCTGCCCAGTTTATGATTGTTGGTTGGCAAACTGACAGGCTAAATTATTGGGAAAAGCATGGACCCTATTGTTCAATGATATAACGTTCTTTACTATGATGAAATGTGGCAGCCTTCTATGAAGTTTCTTCTTGTACCTTTAGGAAAAAGGTAAAGGTCCCCTGTGCAAGCACCGAGTCATTCCTGTCCCATGGGGTGACGTCACATCCCGACATTTCCTAGGCAGACTTTGTTTAAGGGGTGGTTTGCCAGTGCCTTCCCCAGTCATCTTCCCTTTACCCCCAGCAAGCTGGGTACTCCTTTTACCGACCTCGGAAGGATGGAAGGCTGAGTCAACCTTGAGCCGGCTACCTGGAACCAACTTCCGTTGGTTAGCTATAAATGAACTAATTGGTCTTGAAGAAAGTAAAATACTGAGAATAAATGACAACATTGCATGAACAATCTGGTGGCCACATAAAGCATTCCACACTTTGAAGCACCGTTACCATTTTCTTCTGAGTTCAATATAATACCTGCATTTTAAAACTGTTATTTATGGGAGGATACAGCAGTAAATATTTGCTGCAATCTTCCTTTAGTTTATACTGCTGCATCTCCACAGAAATGAATCATTATTGCTTAATCTATGCAGATGAAAAAAAGTCAGTCTGTCTGAATTCAAAGGCTGGCAGATAATTCACCCGAAGGGGGAATCAATGGTCCACATCTCGATGCAAAAATGAAATGTGTAATCTTATTATTTGTTACTTCATTTTCCTGGAAATGAAAGCTAATCTAAATGGTTTAGAAAAGGGAGAAACAGTAAAATATATCCCAAAAAATGAAAGAATGATTGCAAAATAATGTTCCAGTGACATTTGACTTTCATTCAAATATATATAATGAAATTTCTGGGAAATGTTTGAGATGCAATTTTTTAAAAGTATGTTTTTATGCATTGTTAGTGGGATTGCAGGAAGACAGCATCTTATTGGATAAAAGTATTTAAAGTGACTCAAAATATAATAGGATACACTTTATCCTACAACTTTCTGAAGATACCATTAGGCAATGTACAGTATATTAATATATCAAATATTAAATTGATCAAACATTTATTAGTTACTGTAGGATGGTGGAAACTGAAGACTGGCTGTTAACAGTAAAGAGAGTTGTTCAAGTGATAAAATTAACAAATATGGTATACAAACATAAAGACAAGCCAAAGACAGACAAGACAAATGCTGTGAATTAGGATAAAGCCGTTTTGGGAAGAGGTACACAAAGCATTCTGCGTGGGGTACCCTTAGAGGCAGTCCAGAAACTTCAGTTTGCTGCAAAAGACAGCTGCTTGTCAGTTCACTTCAGCATCTGGGTTTGATCACATTATGCATATTTTTAAACAACTTTGTTGGCTACCTTTCAGTTATCAAGTACAATTAATTGTGTTGGTTTTTACCTTTAAAGCCCTTCATAACCTACAGCCTTCTGTACTTCTGTACTTCTGACTTCTGTACTTCTGTTGTACACAGCTGACTTCTGTACTTCTGTTGATACAAGCCTGTGCTCCAACTTTGGCCTTCCAACAGTTTCTCATGTTTGTTCCCTGTCCTGAGCCTGTGATGATGGTCATCTCCTGCAGTGGTGCTGTCCCTTTGGAATGGGCCTGTCAGAAGTGTTCAGGACTCCTACCTCAGCAAGTTTTAGAAGGCCATGTCAAACGGCATTGTTTTGGAGGGCCTTTGGTGAAGACTAACCTGCGTTGGTCCTGACCTGGATAGCCCCAGGCTAGCCTAATCTCGTCATATCTCAGAAGTTAAGCAGGGTTGGCCCTGGCTAGTATTTGGATGGGAGACCTCCAAGGAATATCAGGGTCATGGAGGCAGGCAATGGCAAACCACCTCTGAATGTCTCTTGCCTTGAAAACCCTATGGGGTCACCATAAGTCAGCTGTGACTTGATGGCAAAAAAAAAAATCTTTGTTGCCCTGTGACCATCCAGTTTTGATCTTATGGCTGAACTTTTATTGTTTTGGTTTACATTTTCTTTGCCTGTTGCTGGGCCTGTTCTTAGGTACATGTTGTTCGTCAGCTGTTTTAAACCCCCTTTGGCTGGAGGAAAGTCAGGATATAAATACTTCACAACAAACAAACATAAATAATTCTGTTCTGGACTGGGATGCCTTCCACCTGAATGACTACTCCCGGGTCCATCACTGCTGCTGGAGAAGCCGTTAGGGACAAAAGTATTTTGCCAGGTTAGGATGGTATGCCAACTGTAACTGTTTCTGAAGAGAGCAGACCTGACCACTGTTATATGTGCCTTGGTAATTTAATTTCATGATTAGACAGTGTTACATACTCAGTGTTGGGATGCCATAGGCCTTTTATGCAGGGTGGTTTTCCCACGGTCATCCCCGCCCCACCGACTGCTTGGGGGCTTCCTTTTGATTATGCATGCCTTTTCCACCTGTCAGAGGTCGCCTTGCTCTCCCAGCCTTTGTTTTCTACCAGCCTTTGTTTTCAAGATGCTGTTTCAGCTGTGTGTGTGTTAAGTGCCATCAAGTCGCTTCCGACTCATGGCGACCCTATGAATGAAAGTCCTCCAAAATGTCCTATCTTTGACAGCCTTGCTCAGATCTTGCAAACTGAAGGCTGTGGCTTCCTTTATTGAGTCAATCCATCTCTTGTTGGGTCTTCCTCTTTTCCTGCTGCCCTCAACTTTTCCTAGCATGTCTTTCTTTTCCAGTGACTCTTGTCGTCTCATGGCGTGACCAAAATACGATAGCCTCAGTTTAGTCATTTTAGCTTCTAGGGTCAGTTCAGGCTTGATTTGATCTAGAACCCACTGATTTGTTTTTTTGGCAGTCCACGGAATCCGTAACACTTTCCTCCAACACCACATTTCAAAGGAATCTATTTTCTTCCTATCAGCTTTCTTCACTGTCCAGCTTTCACACCCATACATAGTAATAGGGAATACGATGGCATGAATTAATCTAGTCTTGGTGGCCAGTGACACATCCTTACACTTCAAAATATTTTCTAGCTCCTTCATGGCTGCCCTTCCTAGTCTCAATCTCTTTCTGATTTCTTGGCTGCAGTCTCCCTTTTGGTTGATGGTGGAGCCAAGGAATAGAAAGTCTTGAACAATTTCAATTTCCTCATTGTCAACCTTAAAGTTGTGTAATTCTCCTGTAGTCATTACTTTTGTTTTCTTGATGTTCAGCTGTAGTCCTGCTTTGGCACTTTCTCTTTTAACTTTCAGCAGTAGTCGTTTCAAAGCTGTTTTAGCTAGTACCTGGAAAATGCAGGGAAAACATGTGGGGAGAGCGAGGCAACCTCTGACGGGCGGAAAAGGCATGCATAATCAAAAGGAAGCCCTGCAGCAGTCTATGGGGCGGGGGTGACCGCGGGGAAACATCCCAGCATAAAAGGCCTTTGTTGAAAATCTAGCAACTTCAGTTGGGTCAAAATGAAGATACTGCTGAGGGGAGCATGGGCTATGATTGTACTGTAATCTCCACTGCTTCCCAATTTATTTCTGGGTCAAATTGAAAGTGCTGAAGAAGTTGGGCCAGGGTGCCTAAAATACTGTCTCTGCCCAAACTATTGAGCTTGCAAATTAAGATCTGCCTCTGAAGCCCTCTTTCTGTGCTCCCACCTACAAAGTGAGGTGGGTGGCAGGACATTTTCTGTGGTGGCACCTTGCCTTTGGAATGCTCTACCCCTTGAAGCTTGCCTGGTGCCTACTGTAATTTCTTTGAGGTGCTAGGCTAAAACACATCATTTTTTAACCCGTACTTTTAATTATGGGTCTTATTTTATCAGTAAAAGCAGTAAAAGTTTTATGGATAATTTGATGCTGCTTATGTCCAACGGCTTGAGTTCTAATACTGATGTTTTTAATTGTAAGCCACCTAAAACAGGACTTTGAAGAGGCAGCATAGAAATATTCTAAATACATAAACACAGTATCTGAAATGTCAGCACTACCCATGTGAACTTATTCATGAGATCAGCAGCTTGTGCCATGTTTTGTGTTATTCCCCAAAGAGGCTTTTCTTTATTCTGAGACCATTCTGCAATAGATGTAATGGTATAATGAAAAAAAAATGGCTTGTTGGTTTCTTTGATACAGACAACATTCTTATAGTTAAGAGCTCTCGATCAGTCACCATTCACTCTGTACGAATTGCCTCAATTGATTGTTGTAAGAGTGTAGCCAATTCCACAAACTGCCAAAATCCTGGCTCAACAATCTTGTCTGACGTGTTCATGCCTATGATGGAGCATTGCTCACCTAAGCGCACTGCTCTCCATCTTTTATAACATCTGAGCCTTCATAATTTTTGTATACTGTACACTCTTGTTTCATGATGACTGTGTGATCATGAGATTTTTTTTTTCTATAAGCAGGGGTCCAAGGATGTACCTGACTGTTAGAGATGAACCTTTACCATCTACTCTTATCTTGGGTCCTCCTTTTTTTGTTTCCTTCTTTGTTTTCTGCCAGCATTTGCGATATACCATACCAATGTTTCTGTTATAGCAACTCATCCATAACTCTATAATATTGCCATTGTGTTGTTCCAACGTATTTAGTTTGCTGATTTTTTGGGGAGTTTTTGACACATTTATGTTCATCATAATAGGATCTCTGAGATATTCTGCTCTCTCCTTACCTAGGTAACCGCACACATTCACCCTCTGCTCCTTCTGGCCACAGCTATATCTGCCCTCATACTTTTGCTCTGCACTTTAAACATGTGATAGTAGTTTTTATAGATTTTTGAGTACCTATGAAACCGAAGTTATTTTGAATATATGACCACTAAGCAGTTGGATCCCCAGTTTAAACCATCAAACTACCACATTTGTGAACCCCCATTGTCAGAGGCGATCTTATTAGTGTGACAGGGCCTTCTCAGGCTACAGAATTCTTTGTCCCCTACAGTTCAGTCGTCCCCCTCCCTTTCACTAAATGCTGCTGGCTTCTTATACTTTACTGTAAAGAAGAAAGGAGGAAACCGTGATGTTGGAGGGAGCTCGCCATCCGATGTGCCATTTCCAAACCTGCCAATGAATAACTAAGATGAGGAGTAGAAAAGGGCAGCAATCAGTACACCATCAGATGATGAGGTGATGTTGGGATTTTTGGATGAGAAGCAAGGGTGGAAAGAGAGGGGCAGAAATGCGTGCCATCCGCTTGCGCCAAACCGTCTGCAGTTGTCTCCCTTGGCGTTGTGCAGAGCAACGGAGGCTAATGCACATGTGTGACTTGATACATGGCGGCCGGCCAGTAATAAGGATGCTGCACATCAATTAAAACCAACACGCGCACATTGTCAGTGTTCCAAACAGAAAGAGAGGCTGCCGCCAACCTTGGCCATCTCATTCTTCAGTTCCACTAAACTCGATTTCTTTCAGGCAATGCAAGGAAGGTTCCCCCCCCCCTGGTTTTTTTTAACCCCCCCCCCCCCGCTTAGATTTCATTGCAGTTCTGTTACTTCCCCAGCTTCGGAAAGATCCCTAAAGCGTTTGAACACGAAGGGGGGGAGACGCTTTCAATCAATGGCTGCTTGTTTTCATTCTTGCTTCTGGCACCTTAACACTGAAAGAGAGGAAAGCCGGTTGCTGCGTTGGTGTGTGGGTGGGCTTGAACTGCCGGAGGATGCGTTCTCACCGAGGAACAAAGAAGCGAGCCAGGGGCAGAAAGCGAGCTCCCAGCTCCATCCCCCCTTCCTTAGAGACCCGTGTTTGTGTAGACGCATGAGAAGGAGCAAGCAGGCGGCGTTTTTCCCGGACGTCTCCCCTGCTGCTTGAAGGATCGCCCTTTCCCTTGGGCTTATTGCCTTGTTATCAGCCCATTTCCCTAGGCGCAGGGAGAGGGGAGGGGGAGCTCGCAACGCACCTCCGCTTGATTGAAAAACCGGAGCCGCGCTGCCCCTGGCGTCGGCAATGCAGAAGGCAGCCCAATGCGGAGCCGCGGCGATGTCCACCTCCCCGGCAGTGAGAGCACCGTGGGGAGCGGGGAAGGGAGCCCGAGCCTAGGAGGGGCTGATGCCGGAGGCTGGGCAGCGCGAGGTACGAGCAGGGAAATGTAGGCGGGCGCTGGCAAAGCCCACGAGGTTGGCTTCGTCCCAAGATCGACAGGTGGCCGGGTCCCTGCTGGGTGTATGGATGCACCGGCTGAGAGAGGGGGCAAATATGGGACACTTGATTCCTCCTCTCTCTCCGGGAAGAAGCACGAGATCCTAGGAGAGGAGGGAGCTGATGCTGTGAAGCAGCCAGTTCCACCCCAGCCGATGCTTCAGGAGACCCCTGCGAGCCCTCCCCAAAGAGATTTTCCCAAGAGCCCAAGGATGCGTCAGCTCATCCAAAGTTTCCTGTGGATGCGATGGGCAGGCGAAGAGCAACCACATAGCTCTGTGTCTTGTGAGCCGCCTTTCTTCTAGGCTTCCCTGGATCTGCTTTCCCCCTCCTCTCCAGAGTTACAGAAAACGGCTAAAGCACCTGCTCTTCTCTTTGCCAGCTCGGAAGAGTCATCCAAGTTCAGGTAAAAATTTCACAACTACACTGCTCCTTGATGAGATGGTCTGCACCACCATTTAATTGTTTGTGGGCGTGCATTCTTGCTTAAGTTCAATTTCGTATGGAAGAGATTTTTAAAATCCTGAGTTTTGGGGGGCACAGATTTGTTTTTAATTCTCAATAAACTGTCTGTTATACTTTAGATGCTATACAAATAAATGATGAGAAGGGGGGGATGACTGAACAGAAATTCAGCCTGTTTTCTGAAAAGCTTGAGCATTAGTTACCTGGGCTTTAAAGATCCCTCCTAGTTATTTTTCAGACATTAGCTGTTGACGAATGGCTGATATTCTTCACATTGGAACCAAGAAGGTGTGTGTGTGTGTGTGGGGGGAGGCTTTCACAGCACATTGAACTTCCCAAAGACTTCTTAGTGCATCTTAGCTCACTTATTTTCCTCTAGAATCTGTTTGATGAGTTCTGCCTGTTGAACATTATGCAGAGAAGGATCTGTTCCTGCTGAAGTTTGGGGATTTCTTTTGCATACCTAAATGTCTTAAGATGTGCTTGCTTTTCAATCAGCTTTTATCATATCCTCAAGTTTTCATGCTTGGCAATACTGTCTTGTATTTGTAATGTTGTTGGTTTTCTGTAAATCTAAGTCTTTGAAAGAACTGTGAAAGACACACCAACACACATGTCAGTAATAGCTTCCTTCAGGAATGCAGCATTCAGATTTCCCCTAAATCAAGAGTATGCTCTATTTTGATTAAAATCTTTTGAGTTTACAAATGTGGCAATATGGAAATTTCAACTCATGAACTCATCAGCTGCTGCCCTGTGTGCAGGCTGCATACGTAACGTAATATGTATTGCCTGTGCAACTTACTGTATCTGGTCGTAGAACTCACTCGCTGGGAGTCATCCTATGCCTATTGCATAGAATTGGCTGGAGTATGGACAGCATTCTATACAACAGGTATTAATAAATGTACCAGATTTCCATAAACATTGAGGTACATAAGAAATGAGGAATCGCTATTTACCCCCGAATCTGCAATATATAGATGTAACTAGATGTGTTCACATGGGGTTTGGAACGAATCTTAAATTGGATATTTCTGAAGTGTTCAAAGAGTTTAAAGTAAAGCCCTTTAAGTAAATATTAATAAAGTACGTGATATATTTGGGCAGATAGTCACATAACAAACCTGAAAACCCCGCAATTGAGGCAAGTTTCCAAATTTCCTGGGACACCGTTCTCATCGTGAAGCAAATTCAGGAGTGTTCTTTGTATACTGTGTGTTAAGCTTTCATCCTACTCTCAGAGTAAGTTCCATTAAATGCATTTATTCATGTAATTCATTTGTGCTGTGCCTTTCTCCTTTTTTCCATTTTATCCTCACAACCACCCTATGAGGTAGGTTAGGCTGAGAAAGTATGATTGGCCCAAGATCACCCAGTGAGCTTCCATGGCATGAGTGGGGATTTGAACCTGGGTCTCCCTGATACTAGTTCGACACTCTTAATCACTACACACACTGTTTTATCTGCTTTTAATGACCTTTAACTAAAACCAGTAGCAGTGAACGAAAGTGGCATATTTTCCCCGTGTGTGAATGATCCACGCTGCAACCTATGACCGAACAGCCTCCTGAACAGAAAATCAAAATGTATCTTTTGCATTCTTTGCTCTTTAATAAAGCTGGGCTTTACATATACCTAAAGTCACCTTCCTGAATGTAATGTCCAGACATATCTCCTAGGGGGAGAGAAATCGCTCAGCTGGGAAGTATGACACAAATGCCTAGTTTGCTTGGTCAGGAATCAATTGTGAGCAGTAGCTTCCTGTTCTGTATATTCCTGAAAAAAACCTCGACATACTTCAGTGGTATCAGTGTCAGTGTATATGTTTGTTCCTATATGAAAGTTATTTCTATATAAGAAGAAAAAATGTATGTAGTGGTCGTAAGATGTACATTTCTCAAGCAACACAAGGGCTAGGTTAATTTTATGGATTGATGGATTTACCATCAGCTAGTCCATCAGCAGTTTTCCTTCTCCCTTCTTCTGGAGAGAAAAGGCCTGGCATTTGAACCACGTATTCAACTACTAGGGCCAGAAGAGTTTGCCACACCCTACCCAATAATTTATGTTGGATCTGTGGGTTGGATTTTAATTATTATAAGCTACTTCAGGAGCGTGGCTGAAAAGTAAGGATTACATGTAATAAATGAAATGGTTAAATACGAAGATCCATGAATCTTACAAAGGAGGAGGAGAGGAACATTTGAGTCAGCTGAAGATCTTCGAGCATTTGTCCCTCCCCCTTTTGCAGATAATTCAAGCCTGGGCACTTCCTGAGATGAGGATCTTTGGCAAAAACCAAAGGGGTCTTGGCCCTCAGCCTGTAGCCTGTGATCCTGTGTGAACTAAGCTGCCCGACTTTATATCCCATCACCTGCTGAAAGAGTGTCTTAAGTGCCTGCTTGTGTTTATATAAACCACTTTCATTCCTCTGTGTGGGAGAAAAGTATGGTATAAATGGTTTAGGTACAAGTAGGAGATTGTCTAATGCTCAATTCAGTATCATGTTTCTTAAGAGACCGATAGCTGATTTAAATGAGATGCATCTCCCCTACGGGACTTTGCCGTCACACCGTTTCTCAACTAAACCAGGCAAAACCCCATGCCAAGCAGCTATGCATGCTACATTCGCATGCCATCTCAAAACCTACCCAGACTACTAGTCTCTTTGTTGTGCTGACTAAATATGTATAGCTGCTTTGCACAGGTAGCAGCCAAGTTTAAATGAGAAGTCCCACATAGGAGTTCTTTTTGCCTTTCCAACATCATGTTTAAATGGGCCCAGTGGCTACTCATATAGTGTGCATCACTCTTTTGTCCGTATGTCACAGCAAGCTCATATCATCAGAGGAAAAGATAGCTCAATGGCCAGGGCAAGGATCTGTTATGATGAAACACTGGCTTTAACTCATTCTTTTCCTACTGTTTTCATGCATGCCCTTGGAAATGTCAGTTTGTGTCACATTGGCAGAGCTCATCCAATAGATTGTAGAAAAATCGGCTGGTAAACTAACCCTGAACATCTCTAATGAAGGAAGCCTCACTGATTTAAATCTGTTTGAAGTGTGAGGTGGAGAGGAGGAGCCTAACATAATTAAGGCTCGCCCAGCAGAAGGCAGGGCCAGCTAGGATTGCCAGCCTCCAGGTACTAGCTGGAGATTTCCTGCTATTACAACTGATCTCCAGCCGATAGAGATCAGTTCACCTGGGGAAAATGGCTGCTTTGGCAATTAGACTCTATGGCATTAAAGTCCCTCCCCTCTCCAAACCCCACCCTCCTCAGGCTCTGCCCCCAAAACCTCCCACTGATGGCAAAGAGGGACCTGCCAACCCTAGGGCCAGCAGTCAGCCCCGGGCAAAGCAGACCCTCCCCAATCAACAACAATTGCCTTCCTCGAGTAGGTACACTCAGCTACAGAGACTGAGTGGCCCCAGAGTCACTCAAAGTGGGGATTGGAACCTGGGTCTCCCAGGTCCTAGTCCACCATGTAACCACTACACTACTCTGGCTCTCTCATTTTTAAAGGAATTTTTAGAAATGTGTTACATTGATAGCAGTTGTAAATAAATTGAGCTGGATAGGTTACTGAAGGCTCAGTCAGTGCTATGACTAGTTCACAATGTTGCCCTCCCCCTGTTTCTCCTCCCTATTTCCAGGGTAGCCAATACAAGATGCGTTGAAGGGTTTTGCTTTGCTGAACTTTTTTCTCTGATGGGCAATTCTTTCGTATTCTGTCCAGGTGCCAGGAGACAATCCATACATGCTGTTCAGGGGTGGATAAACCCAGGAAATATGCTCAGTCTACCTCTACCATCCCTTCTTTTTTCTTGTCATTGCTATCCAGTAAAGCTACTTTACTAAAGTGGTGTGACTGATTTATTGGGGTCAGGAAGACCTATGCCGTTCTTGAAGTCATTAGAACAGCAACTACAATAGCAGTTGGTGTAGTGGTTTCAGTGTCAGACTAGGGTCTGGGAGGCCCAGTTTCATCATCATAACTTTATTATGGTCATTGACCAGTATTGCAGGAAAAAAGGAAAACAGCAATTCAATCCAATGACAATGTAATTTCAGTCTTAAAACTTTTAAAAATGCAACCTTCAACCCTTTCATGTGTATACAAAATCTATTAGTTGAAGTGACCCCTGAAATCTATGTGGAGTTCCTGAATGACAGACAAGGCGAAGACAATGCCGTTTGGGAAGGCAGAGTGTTTGGCTGGTGTTAACCTAGATAGCGATAAGCTCTCTTGAGGGTGCTCTTTGATGAAGCCTAGTTATGGATAAACTGGTCAGTGCTGTTGACTTCTTTCAAATACATCCCATGCTACTGTAACCTCCAAATTGTAGTATAACATGCTCTACATAAGGCTGCATTTGAAGATGCCTCAGAAGCTTCAATCAGTACAAAATGTGGTACCAAGACTACTGTTGGGGGTCAGCTGCTTGGACAATATAAATCCAGTGCTGTACACTGCCAGTATGGAGTAGTTGCTAGGGTGTTGGACGAGGATCTGGGAGACCCAGGTTTGAACCCCCACTGCTATGGAAACTCGCTGGGTGACCTTGGGCCAGTATCTCTAACCTGCCTCACGGGTTGTCGTGATGATAAAATGGAGGAGAGAAGAATGATATAAACTGCATTGGGTCCCCATTGGAGAGAAAGGCAGGCTCTTAGTGAAGTTAATAAATACAAAATACAAGCGGGAAATGGCAAGGACTTGTGAGAGATATCTCACTTCTCCCTACCCCCTATTTCCTCTTTCCCTTTTCTGAAAGCCCCCATAGCACCCCCATTTTCCTGCTTCCTTCTCTTTTTCTAGGGTTACCAACCCCCAGGTGGGACTTAGAGATCTCCTGGAATCACAAAAGATCTCCCAACTACAGAGATCAGTTTCCTTTAGGGTTGCCAGCTCCAATTTGGGAAATCCCTTCAGATTTGGAATTGGAGCTTTGAGAGGGCAAGATTTGGGGGAGAGAAGCAACCTCAGCTGACTTTAATACCATAGAGTCCACCCTCCAGAGCAGCCATTTTCTCCAGGGAAACTGAGTCATCTTGGTCATCTGGAGATCAATTGTAATTCAGAATGATCTCCAGCCCCCCTGGTTGACAACCCTAGTTCCCCTGGTGGAAATGGCTGCTTTAGAGGGTGGAGCCTAAGGCATTATACCCTTCTGAGGTCCTTCCAGTCCTCCTCACATCTGCAGTATGGAGATAAAACTGACTTACCTGACAAGTGAAGAACAGAGGGAATGGGTGGGTTGCAAAGGATGGAGAGCAGAGTAGGTGCCCTTTGCCCCTGTGAATAACACAGGTAAAAGGTTTGAACAAATAAATGAATGTTCATTCAGTGAATGAATGAATAAATGTGATGCTTGTGTGCCTTCATATCTTCTCTTTTCACAGAAACTTGGAGCAGCAGCATCTTGTGGGCACCATGTATTTTCAGTGAGACCCAGGGCACAAAATTGCAGTCAACATGTTCAGTGAAAAGAACAGCACTCCTTTGTCCCAGAAACCAAGCAAGAAAAAGACCAGACCGCAGGGGCTGCCTTCCCCAGCTCTTTGCTGTGCCTGTGGACTGTGCATCATGCTAGCAGGCATCAACATCACACTGGTGGGAGCCTTTGCTTTTGGAACATTTGTGCCGGTCAACAACCCTCCCATTGTCATCGGCCCCATCCTTTTGGTGGTGGCATTTACTTTCTTCGGGGCTTGTTGTATTTGCAGCCGAAGGCCCCCGGCTCATGGCACGAGAAAATCCAAACCAGGGGCCAATATGGGTCTCATCAAACCTGGGAACACAGCCTTTGAGATTGAAACCAGTGAGCATACAGTGCAAGATACCACCGCAGTGCAGCTGAGCCCAACCAACTCTCCAGTGTCCTCCAGGAAGTCCACCCCCGTTCACGAGAACTCTAAGACCTGCAAACTTTTTACAATGGATAGCAATGGGCCAGCAGCAAAATACACAGCTGGGGGAGAATCGATACAACTGAATTTGCCCAGAGACATTGCGATGTCATAAACCAAACTGGAGGATATTGATGGGTACCTGGGTAGCCGGCACTGCATCATGTGACCAGCTGGCTTAGATGCATCCGCAATGCAGCAAGCATCTGGAATTCAATTTAGAGTTGGCCAGCACACTCATTAGAATATGTTGAGAAATTTAAGGGAAAGGCATTATAAGGTGGCAATTAGAAATCAATACACAGCTGCGATCAGAAATGCCAGACACTTGTTTGGAAGGACTGAATTTTGAGTGATGAAATTAAAATGGAAAAGACACATAACTTGATTTTGCAGCGATGGGAAACTGACATATTCTTTGGATTTCGTTCATTATTTCAATGGGGTTGTGAATGATAATGTGGCGATCAGGATTTCATGGTGCAGTATAGTGGAAAATTACAGGCTCTGTTTTGTAGGAGAAAAGGTGGACTGAAATGAACACTAGTAACAAGGGAAAGAAAACTGGATCCAGGCAGTTCAGCTTTTATGAGACAGCCTTGTTTGCTTCTTTTGAATAGGGGAAAATGAAGTACTTCCGTAATGCAATTAAAAATCTACCTTGCTGCTTATGATTTGCTCCCATCTTCTCCTTTTCCCCTGTTGTGATTTCACTGCTGTAGAAATACACAGAAATGACACACACCAAAAATGACCATTCCTGTCCTTCCTCCCAACTCTGGTTTTCAGATTCTGTAGCTGGCAGCCAGCTCAGTTGTATTGGGGTGTATATTAACATTCCTAGCAAATTCCTGGGGATCAACATGTAGGGGATAGAACAGCAAGGTAGAGGTTTGATCATCCTCCCAACTGGGAGGAAAATGCGTTGATCTAGATTTAACCTCTGCAGCTTGGATACATGCCCAAGCTGGAGACACATACAGACAAGTTTCGTATGGAGACGAACCCAGTTACTGCATATAAAGAAAATGCCAATCTCTTCATTTTCACAAGAGCTTTTAATTGACTGGGGGGAAATTAACAAACTCAAAGTCCTTCCTGGGCAACCAGTCATGTGTTTTGGATATTATTTGTGGATGAAAGGAATTCTTCTTCCTAGGAAAATTCTCATGATGTTCAACTACTGTACAACTTATCAGTTTCTGTATTAGATGATTTTCAGAGGATAAGTCTTTTACTGAGGTTGTAGGTGGACAAATGGAAGAGAGGACAGAAGGTTCCTCAATCACTGTTTCGGGGAAATGTATTCAGTGTTGCTTGACCAGTCAAAAGTCTCCATCCAACTCCCGGTAATCAAAACGATTCACCTTTTTAAAATTTCCAAGTATTTTCTGCCTGCTAAAAATAAAGTATGTTATTTGATGAATAACTAGTGGGACTTTCAAGCTTTTTTTGAAGGCCACTTAATGAGTAGAAAGAAATATAGTCAAAATACTTATGGAATTCTATGCTGTCCATTGGCTGTAACAAATAAACAACAACTTATGGAATTCTCTTTGGATGTGAGAGTTCCAAATTATCTGAGTGGCACTGTTTTATTAACAATCTGCCGTTCTTTCTTTTTTGATTTTTCAACTTTATTCAGGCCTGTACAGTTTGCAGCAGTTCTGTTTGCTCCCTTCCCCCCCTTACAGGTTACTCATGCACTAGATTGCTTATGATATTGAATGAAAACATTTCTCTCACACTCACATACAAAGATTAAACAGTGCAGAGTGCCAGCTTCTATGAGATTATCCAATATGAGATAAATTAAGAGAGGAACATCGCCTGTTAAGGGAAGGTTAGAGGAGGCAGAGGCCAGCTGTTAACAACTGTGGTGAGCACTGAGGGGAAAAAAAGAGAAGATAGTAAAGACATTTTGGGTTGCCAGGTCCTTCTTTGCCACCAGCGGGAGGTTTTTGGGGCAGAGCCTGGGGAGGGTGGGGTTTGGGGAGAGGAGGGACTTTAATGCCATGGAGTCCAATTGCCAAAGCGGCCATTTTCTCCAGGTGAACTGATCTCTATTGGCTGGAGATCAGTTGTAATAGCAGGAGATCTCCAGCTAGTACCTGGAGGTTGGCAACTCTAAAGACATCACGAGGAAGGAGAAACAAAAGAGCAAGAACAGGCTGAAAGGACTCCCCACCCTCGAGACTGGCAACTAACTTCCAGCTAGTAAAGGACATTTGACCTCACTGTTAAAGAGATCCAAAGTTGCTTGTGTGTTGGGTGCATCTGTAGTGTGTGTTCCTTGTTTTAATAGTTATTATTTAGTTGTTCTGTGCTTTCTATTTGAGTGCATCTGATAAAGAAATAAGTGTTTAAGTATCTATCTGTAAAGAGAAAGATGATAGGCTTCTTATTCTCATCTTTGCTGCGCTTGTTAATGTCATTGACTAAATCACAGCACAAAGAAGAATCATGAAGCAATGGTGCAGTTGCATCAAGGTTCCTTTCTGTGTGGTTTTTTAATCAATGTACATAAGCGCTGGTGTGCATTGGTAACCTGAAAGGGGAAAAAATACAATGTGAAAATTGTGGCAAGCTGCACATAAGCCAGTTCTGAAATCCAAGTTAAACTGAAATCAGGGGGAACAAAATGAAAAGCAGAGCCAACCCATGTGACCATAACAAAATGGAGCCTGCTCATCCCGAAATGGTTATGAGAGCTTTCATACCACATTATCCAGGAGATAATGAACTAGAACTTCACCCAACTAGCAGTCATGTTACACTCTTCTAAGCCCATTATCTTCAGTGGACTTCAAAGGCTATAACTCTGTTTAGGATTGCAGTGCAGGTTTTTACATAGTTTAGATTATCTTCTAAAAAACTCTCAGAAGGCACCCACCTGGTTTATAATAGCTAGCAACTAATTGCCTTTTTAACCTGCAGGTACTTTAGTGTTATTCAGATTTAGCATGTTAAATGCACCTTCAGTTTGACCCAAATTGCACCAAAGTTGTCATAAACAGCATGTGACAATGTCTGTTTTTACAGATAAGAATCAAATTTAAAATGTTAATAATTCCATCATAGTCACTAAGTCCCACAAATCCTCTTCAATGCATCAAGAAAAAAAGAGTTCAATTTTAACATGACGCACATTTAAGATCAATATCACCAATTTCTAAAGCACGATGGTTTAATTCTTTCTGTTTTCTTCAGAGAGTGGAAGTTTTTTAAAAGCAAGGGGGTATGTGTTACCTTTTTAAACATTCTGACTTCAAAATCTAAATATTGGGAGGGGAGGATCTGTTTTGCAAGGTAATCATTTTTTAAAAAAAAATCTTGAAAAAGGGTCTGTGTTTGGGGGAAGTTTTGAGCTGTTTGGAAATATGTTGAATCGTGTCAGTTTCGTTGTGTAAAAAGCTTGTGGCCAGTTCTGTACAGCAGCACAGTCTTTGGCGTTAACATGTTGTCATGTTCTGGTATCAGTTTCCATGTTTACAAAAGCAAGTGACTGTTTAGCACATGTTTGGTGCTGCCCTTTGGACTCTCCATGTGTTAAATAAAATATATATATAATCAGATATTTCCCTAGTCCTCTGCAGCCAGACCTATACAAGCTCTTTCTTATCAAAGTATCATGCTGTTACCTGGGTGAAGTCTGGATGGTTTCTGGGTATCAAAAAAATGGGAAAGCAGAGAAATCTGTATTCACAGACTCTCATTTTAAACACCACAGCTCCATCAGTACCATTTACACCATGATCCAATGTAGCCCAAAGTCTGTTTCTTTTTCTGACTCGCAGTTAAATCAGTGAATCGCTGGAAATGTAACAGTCACCCAGGAGCTACTCAGATGTTCCTTAAAGAAGGGGGTGACTGATCATATAACGTGGAGAAACCTCTTAGGCTGGATGGATAATTTCATGGCTCTGTTAGTTATGCTCTTAATTTCTGATCCAGCTGTTTGAGAACATAACCATTTAGAGTCACACAACACTTTTGGCTGACTAGTGGCTTAGATTTTCTGATCTATCATGAACGTAAAGTCCAGGGATAAAAAAAAACGGGGTCATTGTGGACACCAGAGAAGCTAAGCAGACAATAAAGTGTGCAGATGACAACAAGTGACGGCTTGCTGAATGCATACTAACCAATGAGCTCTCAGTCTCTTTACAACACAGACTTGTAAAAGTTGAATGGAAAACTCTTAGTGGTATGTCAGAGCCCATATTGATGCTGAATACCAAATGGCATAAAAAGCTGCCAAGTATGATAAAGGAAACTTCTAAGGGACGGGGTGGAGGTAATAGTTGGGACTAATGGTGATTAAATCCCTTCAAATGCTGCTCTAGAAATTTAAAAACCCTGTTTGTTACAACACTTGCGATTGTAATATCGCAGCTCAGGGTTAATTCTAGTAACACCTTTTGAGATTTCATCCATGTTTCATCCACGTGAAAAGTGTGATTGTGAAAGCATGGGGTGACACCGTTGCCCCTCCATATGTATACCTGCTCTCTTGCCACTTGTGGATCCCTCTCAGGGCAACATCCAGATTAATTCTGAATCTACCAGGTAGGCTAGGCTGCATAATGTGCATTTACAAATAATTGGCGTTTGTCAAATAAACCTATAGTGAAATAATGTGTAAGGGCACATTGTCCAGCTTTCCGCTATGTATGTCCTTCAAGGAGGTTGATGGTCCATAAAAACAAGGCAACAAATTAGTAGTACAAAAACCAAAACAAACAAAAAGCTGGGATCCTGATGTTATGTACCCTTCCCCAGTCCTCAAGATCTTCTTGCCACCATTGCTCTGGCTTTTGTTATTCCTTTGGATGCCAGCTAAGGGAGTGAACACCTCAGCTGAAATAGCACACCAGAAATGATCCAAGACCTGCTTGTGCTTTTAAAAGCCACTCTGTCCAACAGGATTCAATGGACCTAGTTGTCTGAGTTCACGCTAGGGTTGCCAGGTCCCTCTTCACCACCGGCAGGAGGTTTTTGGGCGGAGCCTGAGGAGGGTGGGGTTTGGAGAGAGGAGGGACTTCAATGCCATAGAGTCCAATTACCAAAGCAGCCATTTTCTCCAGGTGAACTGATCTCTGACGGCTGGAGATCAGTTGAAATAGCAGGAGATTGTCTGCTACTACCTGAAGGTTGGCAACCCTAGTTCACACAGAACTCTTGAGTGAGTTCAAAGTCCTGAACTATGACTGAGTTCACATAGAACTGAGTTCAGTGCTGGAATGATCATGCAGAAGTACATTGGCTTGGGTCTGAACTAGTGTTTCTATGGGTGTAAGGACATCTGTTCACCCAGCATGATCCAGTCCCCACAGGAACCCAAAATTCCCCTGAAATCCTGTTCCTCACCCAGGAATAGGATCTGTGGTATTTTAGGCTCCTGTGGGAGAGGGGAAGGGGGATTTGCATTCTGTGAGTGGAATTCCCTGACCAAAAAAACAGTAGTTGGGATTAGGTTGCCAATTTCCAGGATCTGGAGATCTCCCAGAGTTACAACTGAACTCTACACTATAGAGCTCAGTTCCCCTGTAGAAAAGGGCTACTTTGGAGGGTGGACTCTATGGCATTATACCTCAAGGAGGTCCTCCCTTCCCCAAATGCTACACTATCCAAGCTCTACCCTCAAATGTGCAGAATTCTCTCTCTCTCTCTTCTACTGTGCCTTTAATTGCTGGCAGATACATTCAGCAGATGACATTTCCCCATCACTGGGGTTGATGGACCTTTGAGAACTGTGTGAGAGGGCAGTGGGGATTTTCAGAAGGACAAATCAACAACAATGACTCAGCCCCTCTTCTTCTGGCAGCAGTGTCTTTATCAGCAAGGAAAAAAAAAACATCACTAAGATCCAAGTCCTAGTCTCCATTCTCATCATGACTATGAATTTCAACAGCAAAGACCCACCTCCCGTTACTAAATAGCATGTTGCTTGTCTGCTGGAAGAATTAATTTCCACACAAGATGTGCCTCCCAGCTATCACCACAGTTGTCTTTGATTTCATGGCTGAGGTGATTAGTCTAGCCTGACATCCAAGAGTAATGAGATTAAGGAATCTGTGGCAAAAAAAGGAGAATTTGACTCAAGATTAAATGTAAAAGAGAAACTTAAAAGGATGATTATTCAAAGCACTGGCTAACAAATAATACTGGGGAAATCTTCAAGCTTGAAACACGCTCAGCTGTGGGACACTTTGCGTTAATTGGTATCCTCCAAGAACCCAAGGTGGTCTGCCTTCTAGCATTTGATGGATGAAAATAGGCACACTTGGTGTATTTCAAAACTATGAAGCAGCAAGCTCTCAATGCATCCAGAAAATCTTGGCTTCCTTTGCAACAAAGAAATTATAACAATTTATGTTACTCATGGTTAGGATTCCCAGGTCTAGATCTTGAAAGAGTACACATGCACCGTTACATGGAAGCACGGAAGGAAGAACTTTGCCTGGTGCAGCTTTTCCTGTCATAGTGTTGCAGACTTCCCTTTCTGAACAGCATTTCAAAGGGTGTGTCAAGTGTCTCATTGCCTGCAACTGGTACTTGTAGTTGTACAGAAAAACTATGCATGAATACTTTCTGATACAAGTTCAGGACTAGATCAGACATGTAATTCAACCCCCCTCCCCGCTTCATACAACACCCTCCGAAGAACCCAGGTAGGGGATAGCATCAATAAATATAAGATGTGACCTAGTACTCCATGGAGACACTGTGGTGCCATTTCTATGATTGTGGCCACTCCAAAATGTGCCGTTGTAGGAAGTGCAGAACCAGGTAGCTATGTGAGGCTGGTTCACTGCTGGGTAGCACGACACATTTTCTCCCTCTGATCTAGCAGGAGGAGACAGATGAGTAGACTTTAGGAATTCCTCAACATTAAACTCAAGCCCAATGCTGTCTTCACTGAACCAAATGGGGCCCCAGGGTGTAGAAGTTGCCCTGATACCACTTCTTTTTAGGATCCCTCCAGGCAAAACACAAATCCTTTATGCATGGATAGTTTGACTCACGTTTGCCCCCAAACTGACTCGGTTGATCCTTGGAGTTATGCATGAGTTTTCCTCAGAGTTGACCTCATACCCACTCTGCACTTTTCTCGGGTTTTCCCAATGCTGTTTTGCCACAGATTTAAAGGTCTTTTATGCATTGGAATTTTACCTTGGGTTCGATGCTCCCTTGACCCACATTTTTCTGATCTGAATTCTCAAAATCCTATGCATGGTGGCTGTTTGCCCCAAAGAAAGTAATGGAGTATCAGGAGTAAGTTTTTGTAATGCAGAATCACCAGCACATAACTGGAGCCTCTGAGTCCACGCCCCTTGAAAACGCTGCTTTGTAATTGGCTGTAGTCTGCAAAGGGATAGAATAATAGAATCATGGAGTTGGAAGGGACCACAAGGGTCATCTAGTCCAACCCCCTCATATCCCCTCTTAGTCTTCTCCTCTTCAGGCTAAACATACCCAGCTGCTTCAACCTTTCCTCATAGGACTTGGTCTCCAGACCCCTCACCATCTTTGTTGCCCTCCTCTGGACCTGTTCTAGCTTGTCTACATCTTTCTTAAATTTCAGTGCCCAAAACTGTACTAAAAGGAATGTCAGGATTGCCCACTGGAAACAATGGGAGAGGCTGGAAGGCCTATTGAAAATTCACAGCTGGAAAGATTTGCTGGTTTGGGTTCTGAGGGGAATGTTTTCAATTCTGTATAAGTAGTGACTACTGTTTGCTTCCTATTTTGTTCTCTGGTGCTGTGCATTCTAGACACAGGTGAAATGTCCATCTGACAGAGGGAAAAACTGCAAGCTGGAGGCAAGAAAGAGGTGAATGCTCTACTTCCTTCACACTGCAATAGGCAGAGTTGCTGCTGGGACGGACAGGCAGATGCAGATATTTTGTGACCACAGGCAGTGCCGCAGAGTGGGTGGGATAAAGGCAAACACAAAACTGCTGTAAGTTCTGATCTCAAGGGCAGGAATTGAGCAACCCTGTCCAGCTGTTGCTTATTGTCTGTTCTCCATATCTCTCTTTTGAGAGGGAGAGAGAAAAAGAGGGAGAGAGGACTTGCATTGCTTTTCCTCCAGCAAAAGCTCACTCTGCCACTTGCAATTTCTCTTTCAGGTGTTTCATGACCTCATTCTACCATGGCTTTTACCCATAGTGCATCCAAATCTCGCTTGCATCCAAATGTCATCAGACAGAAATGAATGACACGCTTGTAGTTCATCCGCACTCTGTACATCATACACTTCAGCAGATGGATGTGGTGTTTTAGAGCAGTTGAAACATGTGCTTGTGATACATGCAACACAATGTGTGGGGGAGTGCTTGTGAGTGGGGTAATGTGAATTTGCAGTGAGGTGTGTTTGGTTGTGACCAGCACTGAGGCGTTCTCATGGAATCGTAATTGGTAGAGGCACCCCGAATGATGTTTGTTTTGCTGGTGTGGAAATTCTGTGTATAATATGAGAAGCTGGAACTGAGCCCTCAACCTTCTCTTAGCTTTGATGCAAAAGCGTCCTGAGATGGCTGCTCCTTGTTTGCGAAATAACCCAGTCCGTACGTTTGGGCAAGGCAATATTAGGTGAACTCATGATGTGTGAAGCAGCAAACAGAGAAAGCAGCTGCAATGGGCATTGAGCAAATTGCAGAAGCCCCTCTGACCTTCCCGAAGTCATTACGCTTACTGCTATGGCGCTCTTTTGGAAGATCTGAGAAGGAACTTACTGCATATACTTTCAGCATCTATTAGCCAGACTTGGGGGAAGGGAGAGCCAGGAAACTGTTCCACAGCTGCTAAACATTCAAGAGAGAATCTGTCAGTCATTCAGGTCATTCAACTTCTTAGTTTTTTATGTATCCTCCAAGCAACCACAAAATACACATTATGCTCCCATGTAAAGCAGCATTTGGTTTTACTCCTTCCCTGCCCACCTCTTCTCACCTGTTGCCAGATCAGCCATTACCTGCAAAGGCATGGAGCCCTAACATCTCTCAAGACAAATAATTTCTTTTAAGGGGCCATTTTCTCCTTCTCCCCTTCTTTAAACTTGGCAATCACAAGAGACACATAGAACATCTTGACAATGTACTGCTATTATCACCTGATGTCAAAGTGGCAAGTGCACACCAGCTCAGTGGAAATGTATTTTGAGTTGTTGGACTGGCAGAGCTCATGTGCCAAAAATGGAAGAATTCATGCCGTGAAACCCAGTGGGTAGCTTTAAGGAAGTTACTATGCTCCAGCCAAGCCAAAGGTATTGTGAGGCTCCAAGCACTTATATGAGCTCCATGAAGAAAGGGAAAGACACAAATCTCCCCCCCATCCAATGTGAAGGAGTTATTCACAGTTTGTTGATTCTCTTGGATAATCTGGTTTTTGAAGTAAGGAATCCAATGTCCTCTTTCAACTTCCAAGCAAGGGATTTGAGACTTTGCAGGAAAAGAGTTCTACGTCACTGCCTTTTCCTTCCATTTACAGATGCGGCTTTTGCATCATTAAGTGAGCAATCACAGGATGGCTTGCAGATATTTTCTCAACCCACTAATGTAATCACCAGTCACGCTTATAAAATTATCCCGTTACAGGGAATAGTGGAGCAATACTTCTTGCACGTAATGATGGCTCAGGGAGGGAAGGTGGGAACTCCTAAGCAGTATTTTACATTTCAAATAGACTTCCTCAGAATGGAATGCTATCGATTGGAATGGATAGCAACCTTAGGGAGGCCTATGGAGCCCCTTTCTGGTGGGCATGTAAGGAGTCCCTGCCTGACAGCTTGGCTGGGGATGAGTTTGTCTCGGCCCTTGGGAAAGGCATGGCAATGTGCAGTCTCTTGGTGTGTGGCTGCGCATAGCATGGGAGGAAGAATACACGAGGGGATTTTATTTATGAGATGAATATAAAGAGTGAACTGACTTGTCCATGAATACAGCCATAGTAGCAGCACAAGGATTTATATGAGCAGCTGCATTGTTAGTAGGGTTGTGACTGTAGAAAACACCACTGAGCACTGTGGCCAGATTTATGAATGTATTTATTTACTTCATGTATATCCCACTTTTCTCTCCAGCAGGGACCCAACACGGCTTACTGCATTCTCCCCTCCCCCATTTTATCCTCACAACACCTCAATGAGGTAGGTTAGACTAAAAGTGGCCTAAAGTCACCAGGCGAGATTTCCATGGCAGAGCAGGGATTTGAATCTGGATCTGGATCCAGATCCTAGTCTAACCACTATGCCACGCTGGCTTTGCAATGAGCTGCTTTGCTTATTGAATTTTCCAGGTAACCAAAGGGAACACATTACTACAAACAGTGGCACAGGATGCTGATTTTCATGGGTTGATTGATTCAGTCCTTAGTTGCACGTGTACTGAGTGACCTCTGGCACTCTTTTTTCTCCCAGGTGTTTGGCTTCCTGTTGCTCCTAACTCTTGCAACAGTTTGCAGGTCCTCTTCACCGTTCTCTTACATTCTTTATCTTTCTCCCTGAAAATCCAGGACAAGAATAAAGACAAAAATCTGCATTGCCAATCTTAGTTTTTGTTTTCTGATGAAATTCTGGGACGGTATAGTCTAAGAATCTCACCTAGACCTCTGCAGAAAAGACTTCACTATTAAATCATGGGGATGGTGCCCTCTGGTGGGAAGGGGGAGAGAGTTCCAATATTTTGAGTATAAAAATTGTCAGCTCAATCATTGTTAGACCCTTCCTGTCTTCCTTGGGCCAGTCACAGATGGAGCTTTTTAAAAACAACAACCAGTTGTAGATCCAAAATGTCAATCTATAGAGAAAGTTCATACTTCAAGCCTAATTGCCACACCAAGACGGCCTTGTATTCTATTGCATCAATTGGTTCTCGGTGAGTAAATGGCGAATAAAGTCTTCCTATGCTGGAACTTGAAACTGAACATACATAGACCCTTGAAGTTCCATTGAACAGTCAGTCCATTGGTCTGACCTGTTCAGAATTATCTATTCTGACTAAAAGCAACTTTCCAGGGTCTCAGGCAGAGAAAGGTCTCTTACATCATCTGCTACCAGAGGTACTCTTAACTGAAAATGCTGGGAACTGAACCCGACTTCATTGACTGCTGTGATATTCCCTGTTTCAAGTCTCTCTGGAGTCTCCCCTCCCTTCCTTACTCCCCATTTATTCTTTATACAAACATGCTTTACACTTTCCAACTGAAACCAATGAGAAAAAAAATGTTTCACTCTGATTGGATCATGCTGTATATGAGAAAATCTCAATGTAAAAAGAAGACAAGTGGGGGACCTGAAAAGAACTGTGGGGGAGGATAAAGAGCTGGTAAATTCCCTCCTCCTCACCATCACAGAATTACACTGATGAACTCTGAGCATAGAAGCGTCTCTTTCTACTCCTATAGGCCTGAACCTCAGTCCTTGAGTGCTGCAGTACAATTTCCCTAGTTGCTGAGGTCTGGTGATGTTTATCTAACCTTGAGCCTGAGAAGAAGAATGCAGAGGGAAATCTTTGTATTTATCCCTCCCTGCGCTTTGTGAGAGTGTTTTTTTGGTGTGGTGGCGGCAACTGGATGAATGCTTACCTCATGTTTAGGGTTGCCAGGTCCCTGTTCGCCACCGGCGGGAGGTTTTTAGGACGGAGCCTGAGGAAGGCGAGATTTGGGGAGGGGAGGGGCTTCAATGCCATAGACTCCAATTGACAAAGCGGCCCTTTTCTCCAGGTGAACTGATCTCTATTGGCTGGAGATCAGTTGTAATAGCAGGAGATCTCCAGCTAGTACCTGGAGGTTGGCAACCCTAATGAACCAACCCTAAAGACACCCCCCCTTAGATTCCAATGCAACAATTGGCATTAGGAATGCCCACTCCACTTGAATTGCATTTGGGATGCTATTTATTGGCTGGAGATCAGTTGTAATAGCAGGAGATCTCCAGCTAGTAGCTGGTGGTTGGCAACTCTGCTTATGTTGCACATACACCACATTCCAGGATAGTATAAGCCAGAAGTTTTACCCTTCACAGCTGAAAGAGTCCTGTGGGGAGGGAGGAATGGGCAGCATGGGGGACTCAACCCATAATGCCAGGAGGAATTTGGATGGAAATCCCATAAATTGTCTATTTAGATTTCTTTATGAAAACCACTGTTGTACAAAGTACCTATGTTATGTTTGTCTCAGTAACAGCCCCATTTCATGTATAGCATACATTTATGGAAAGAAAAGAAGGGGGAAAACCTCTGATAGAAGACAGGGGGGGAAAAGTGGAAAGCACCAGAGGTTACAAGGCGTTTAATAACTTGTAACTACTCCAAAATTTTACAAAATAGTAGTAACAACAAAGATTCAAATAAATTGCAAAACATGTATTACAGTATACAAATAATGAGCAAACACAAAAAGCAAAAGTGTTGCTAATATAACACAGAACCACAACAGTGACAGGTCTGCCAGCTAGGATCTCATTTCGATATCCTTCTTCGGACTGGTTAAGTTGCAGAAGAGTGGCCAGCGGTCTTAACGGCCATCACAAAGATGTTGCACACTTGTGGCTATGCGCTGCTGCTTGCCTGCCCACCCTACACAACAGTTCCCAAAAGCATATGGAGAATTTGCATGCACCAAAACATAACAAGGCAATTTCTAGTTTGGGGTGGGGGTGGGGCTGATAAATAGCATCCCAAATGCAATTCAAGTGGAGTGGGCATTCCTAATGCCAGTTGTTGCCTAGGAATCTAAGGGGGTCTTACTTGAACTGGTTAATTCTGTCTCTTTTTAAAAACTTCAAAATCCAGCAGCATTCTTAATTGAGAATGCCAAAAATAAGAAAACCCTAAATTTAGGCAAATACATTTTTAAAGAGGAGGATGTGAAGTTTTTATATACGGTATAACTCTTTCAGAAATGAAAAGCTCTGCTATTTCATTTGTACTTAGTTCAGCTCTCATCTCACTCACGCAGGGTTACTTTTAAAGCATAGTCTTTTTATGTTCATTTTGATCATCAGTTGGCATTTTATGCTCCATCATCTCTTGGGAACATTAAAGTCAACCAGATGCCATTTCAGATCCTTGCTGCTGAAAGAAAATTCAGGCACATGAAAGAGATATAAAAGGTTTCAATAAAAGAAGAGAAATTGGATGAAAAACTACAGGGCTGAAAGGTTAACCCAAAAGTAACACAGGCCAAGGCAGGCTTTCATTAGGTACCTATTTCCTGTGACATCACTCTTAGTAGATCACTCTTGAACATCCCAATCCAGCCATGCTACTCAAGCAGGAACATTACGAATCCATGCAAAGGTGCTTTTTTAGCCAGCAAATTCCACTCCTAGGACTGGATCCAGACTGAATTTTCTATCAGACCTTTCCTGCCTACCATCCCCTGTTCTAGCCCACCTAACTCTACAAAGTGCTGCTTCTGAGTAGGGTTGTCAGGTCCCTCTTTGCCACTGGTGGGAGGATTTTGGGGTGGAGCCTGAGGAAGGTGGGTTTTGGGGAGGGGAGGACTTCAGTGCCATAGAGTCCAATTGCCAAGGCAGCCATTTTCTCCAGGTGAACTGATCTCTATCGACTGGAGATCAGTTGTAATAGTAGGCGATCTCCAGCTAGTATCTGGAGGTTAAACAAACAATTATATCAACCGTACTAAAAGTTAGTTGTCCAAAAAAGCAAGTATACGTCATATACAAACAAAATTTATCAAATGTGAAAGACAAACATTGCGTGATACTTCAAAAAGGGTTAACACTAAGCTTACTAACTACTGTTGATGAGTTTAAATGACAGCCCGCCTCCCTTCAGGGGAGCCCGCTGAAGGGAGGCGGGCTGCCCTTTAAACTGATCTGAGCCTCCCAGCTGGGAGGCGCAGATCAGTTTAAAGGGCAGCCCGCGCCTTTCAGCGGGCTCCCCTGAAGGGGGGGCTGAATTGGCCGAATTTATTCGCAAACTCCCGAACTCGCTGAATTCGGCCCCCCCGGTTGCCCGCCAGATTTGAGTTCGGATCCGTCCGAACTGAAAATCACCGAATCAGGGGAAATTCGGTTGATTTTCAGTTCGGACCGAACCGAATTGACAGCCCTACTGTGACCTACAACAAATAACATATATGAAAAATATATACAATATATACAACAGCACAAAAATCTCTTCTAGAGGAAAAGTCACATCACAAACACTGCATGAAAAATAGGCCCATGAAGAGCAATTGGTGAAAAGTTCTGTGTCTCGTAGCAAAATGTTTCAGCCCAACGATCACCAGAATGAGAGAAGCACTGTGGGCACGGAGCTCTGAGAGGCGCTGCAAAGCGCTAAGCGCTGAAGACACCAGGCACGGGAACCCCTTCCGGATTAAGAGCGTTTTCACCAAACAATTTTTGGCTTCCTCAGCCGTATACTACCTAGAAGGTACTTTTCTATTCTTTTCTCAATGAGTTCCTGAAAATTGTCTTCTAAAGGTAAGTGCATCCTCGCGGACTGCTTTTGCTTGCGGTACTCCTAGTAAATCTGCAAATATGTCTATGAACAATAGTTTCCTCAGGCTCTTTGCATAGTGACAACGTGGATCCATGGACTTATTGTTAACCTTAGATTAGGGACCCGCTCCTTTTTATACATACTATTAGTGGCTGCTGTAGCCTATATTGTTGCTGGTCAAGGGATATGTAAAAGCAATTTTTTTTCTTTGTGATTTGCCCTGAGACTGTAGTGTCCAGTTACTTGGAAGGCCAGTCACTTGTGTGGTATGTAACCATGGCGTCAAAATGTACAATATAGATTCAAGCTCTGCTTTTACATTTACCTCAACTAGCATGGGAGCTGGGACAGGGAAGAACGGACATAAGAAGACAAAAAGAGCCCTGCTGGATCAGACCAGTGGCCCGTCTAGTCCACCATCCTGTCTCACACAGTGGACAACCGGCTATGCTGGAGGGCCAGCAACAGGGCATAGAAGTCAAGGCCTTCCCCAGATTTTGCCTTCTGGCACTGGTATTCAGAGATTTACTGCTTCCTGAATGTGGAGGTTGCCTTTAATTACCACGGACCTGTCTAATCTCCGTTTAAAGCTGTCTGTGCCTGTGGCCATCATTGCACGCTCTTGCGGCAAATTTCAGATTTTAATCATTTGTCGAATAACAAAGTATTTCCCTTTGTCCATCCTGAATCTACTGCTCATCAACTTCACTGGATGCCATCGAGTTCTAGTATTTTGGCAGAGGGAGAATAAGTTCTCTTTATCCACTCTTGCTATCCTGTGCATAATTTTATAAACCTCTATCATGTCCCCCCTTAGTCATCTAAACCGAAAAGTCCCAGACTCTTCAGCATTTCCTCATAGGAAAGATGTTTCAGCCCCTTAGTTATCTTGGTGGTCCTCTGTACTTCTTCCAGCTCTGCAATGTCCTTTTTGAGATCCAATGATCAGAACTGCACATAGTATTTAAAATGAGGTGTCACCTTAGATCTATTACAGGGTATGATAATATTTGCTGTTTTATTTTCAGTCCCTTTCCTAATTGAAAGCCAGCATGCTGTAATGGTTAGGAGTGGTGGACACTAATCTAGAGAACCGGGTTTGATTCCCCACTCCTCCACATGAGCGGTGGACTCTAATCTGGTGATCTGGGATTCCCCACTCCTACACATGAAACCTGCTGGGTGACCTTGGGCTAGTCACAGTTCTCTCTGAACTCTCTCGCCTCCCCTACCTCACAAGGAGTCTGTTGTGGGGAGGGAGAGGGAAGGCAATTGTAAGCTGCTTTGAAACTCCTTAATGGGAGAGAAAAATCTGGGTATAAAAACCAACTCTTCTCCTCTTCCTCCCTCCAGCATAGAGTTTGACTTTTTCACTGCTGCGGTACACTGGATTGACATTTTTATTGATCCACTACAACCCCAAGGTCTCTTTCCCTCTCAGTCTCAACAAGTTCAGACCAGCCCCAGTACCAGTAAATCTCAGTCCCTCTTTGCCACCGGCAGGGGATTTTGGGAGTGGAGCCTGAGGAGGGTGGGGTTTGGGGAGGGGAGGGACTTCAATGCCATAGGGTCCAATTGCCAAAGCAGCTATTTTCTCCAGGTGAACTGATCTCTATTGGATGGAGATCAGTTGTAATAGCAGGCGATCTCCAGCTAATACCTGGAGGCAACTCTACCTGTAGGTTAAATCCTGTGGCAAACCTTCTCCCTGTCTCTTACATGCAATAGGATGAGCTGACCTTTGGGACTATGGTGGCTGGAAGGCAAAGGCAAGGAAGAAATTCTGTTGAAGTTATTAATATCCCTGTATTAGGATTCCATCGTAGAGCAATTTTCATTTTTCAAAGTGTTGTCCTGCTGCTAATAGATGTTTTGTCAGTAGAGGGAGCTGGTTTCTCATGACATGAATAGTCTTTGACTCTTGCGTGACTAGAGAAATGTGTTCTCTTCCTGTAGGTGACATCTACTATGAGCTAGTTAGAACATCATCTACAACAGCAGTTTAAAACATGCGGTTTTTGAAACAACTGAAAAGCTGATTAACATCCAAATTAGACCAAATGGACAGATTGATATAGGAGATGTGTGCTGCAGCACTATACAGCATTATTAAGTAGGTATTCTAAAACTTATTTTGCTTCACCTCTGTGGCTGCCAACTTCGAGTTGGTGGCTTGAGAACACCTGGAATTACAACTGGTCTCCAGGCAACAGAGATCAATGCAGAACCTTTATTAGGCATTTGGTGCAGTCACTAGACAATCTAAAATACTACATAGCCAGTTAACACAAATATATACTTCAGAGAGCACACTAATAAATTATCATAAGCTTAAATGGAATAAAGATAAAATTATTCATGATCATTCACAACCAACCCATGGATCCTCATAGAGGCTAGGAGATACCTAGCAATTTGATGAGTAAGTTAAGGATTCCAGTCAAATAAGAGGCATAAGACCAGCCTCTCATCTAGGTAACCCTAATATTTATGTAGGAGGGGGCCAATTATGGAATTCTTCAACTCAGTATAAAAGCTACAGTATAGCAAGACAGCCCTGACCTGGATGGCCCAGGCTAGCCTGATCTCATCAGATCTCAGAAGCTAAGCAGGGTCAGCCCTGGTTAGTATTTGAATGGGAGACTACCAAGGAATACCAGGGTTGCTGTGCAGAGGAAGGTACTGGCAAACCACCTCTGTTAGTCTCTTGCCATGAAAACCCCATAAAGGGGTCACCATAAGTCTGCTGCGACTTGACAGCACTTTACACACACACACATAGCAAGACATGACATGAAAATTCAGGAACCCCGCCCTACACTAACAATATCTTTCCCAATGAGGAGTTCTCAAAAATATGCCATAAAGGATTGCTGAAGGCAGAATGTTGAACCTTGCAAGTGTAAAAACTCCAAGGACTTTAGGAGACTTAAGAGGGAATAAGTAGGGAGCAGGAACCCCATAAACTGGCACTACACCATTTGTAGGGTTGCCAACCTCCAGGTACTAGCTAGAGACCCTACTGGGGGAGGAACTGCCTTTAGGCGGCCTCCAAAGCCTTTTTTTATTTTGTCTAGATACGTCACCTTTTTAGGGTTGCATGGATTTTTCACACCGCGGGGAGGTTTCGGGGGGGGGGACGCCTCCTATGACCGGCGCAGGCATTTCTCTCAGTAATGCGCTGTCTGTGTATTATCATTGATGGACATATGTAATATCAAGTATCCTTAGAAGGCCTTGTCTTTGTATGTTGCAGTTTATAAAACCATCCCTAGATGGCAATGCTGGCATTTAAGTTTCCCTGCCAACTTATGTTATGACTCTTTTAAATAAAAATCAACCAAAAAAGTTCAGGTGCCAAACATCTGCCAGGATCTTCTTTTTCAGCATCAACCAGTCAGAAAATGTTCCACCTTGAGATATAATAATATTCACTTTGTGAAATTCTGAGCTACTAATACAAATCACAAGTCGTTAGATCAACACCAAGCTGGAGAGACAGATGGAATCAAAGAATGATGGTGACAGTGATTTGAAGCTAAGTCTTCAGCTTACAAAAATCATGATGAAAATGACCGTTCATAAAATTAAGAAAATATTTAGTTTGTTATTATTATTTTTAAAAAATAAGGTAGCATTATTCAATTATAAAAAATTGGTGGAATTTTAGCCTTTACCATATCTAAGTGTTCAGGAAAATTACAACATGAAAATAATCTAGTGCAAATCATATTGTTGGGATATATTCTCAAGTGCCAAACAGCAACCCAATATAAATTGAAACATAAAACCTGACATTGAAGCATTTGAGAGGTCACAGTAAATTTTTTTGGACCCACTGGTATGACTGAGGTCTGATTGATGTGATGCTGGCACAAGAATTTACCCCAGGAGTTTGTGTGGATGCCGTGTTTTGCATGGGCAGCAGGCCACTTTAAAAGAGATCATGTGCACATGCAAACTCCCAGGGGTGAATTCTTTTGGCACTGCCAGCATCGCATGTAAATCAGGCCTCAGTTAGGGATGCCGACACCAGGTTGAGAAATTCCTGGAGGTTTGGAGATGGAGCTTGGGGAAGGCAGGGTTTGGGGAGGAGAGGGTCCTCAGAGGGATATAATGCTATACTGTTCACCCTCCAAAACAGTAGTTTTCTTCACGGGAATTGATATCTGTCACCTGGAGATGAGCTGTAATTCTGGGAGATCTCCAGGCCCCACCTGGAGGCCAGAAACTAAGGTTGCCAATGTCCAGGTGGTCCTGGAGAGAATGAAGGCTCAGTGCTGTATAGATGATGGAAAAGATCCAAACAGCACTACAAGGTAATATAAACGCAAGATAAATTTATAAAGGTGCAGGTAAGTGCAAGGAGTGAACATATGTACAAAAATTAAGGGAAACACAATCAGGTTTTTTTTAAACAATTAGCGTAAATAGTCCAGCAAGATATGCAATGTGACAAAAGAAATTGTCCATTGGACAATTTCTTTTGTCATATTGCATATCTTGCTGGACTATTTATGCTAATTGTTTAAAAAACCCCTGTTTGTGTTTCCCTTAATTTTTGTACATATGTTCACTCCTTGCACTTACCTGCACCTTTATAAATTTATCTTGCGTTTATATTACCTTGTAGTGCTGTTTGGATCTTTTCCAATGTCCAGGTGGTGGCTGGAGATCTCCCACAACATACACTACCACCCCAAGATCCCTCTTGTGGTCTGTCACTGCCAGCACAGCTCAGATCCCATCAGTGTATATGTGAAGTTGGGATTTTTTTGTCCCAATATGCATCACTTTGTACTTGCTCACAATGAATCTCATTTGCCACTTTAATGCCCATTCCTCCAGTTTTGAGAGATCCTTTTGGAGCTCTTCATAATCCATTTATGTTTTAATCACCCGAAATAATTGGTTGTCATCTGCAAACTTAGCCACCTCACTGTTCACCCCAAAATCTAGATCACTGATGAACAGGTTGAAAAGCCCTGGTCCCAACACAGATCCCTGAGGAACTCTGTTGCTCACATTCCTCCATTGTGAAAACTGACTATTGATTTCTACTCTCTGCTTGCTGTTTTTTAGCCAGCTTCCAATGCAGAAGAGGAGCTATCCTCTTATTCCATGACTATGAAGTTAGCTTAGCAGTCTTTGGTGGGGGACTTTGTCAACAGCCTTTTGGAAATCCAAATACACAATGTCCACAGGCTCATTCCTGTCCATGTGCTTATTAACATTTTTAAAAAACTCAAGTTTCCCAAACTTTTTGAGTCACGGAGCACTTTTCAGGAGAGAAATTTGTCACGGAGCACTAATTTTCACCTAGCACCTATATACTATACCGAATGACAGTAGTATTTTTCTTTCCAATCTCTTCATGGAGCACTAGAAGATGCTTCGCAGAGGACCAAGTGCTCCTTGGAGCACAGTTTGGTCAATTCTGTTCTAAAAGGTTAGTAAGACAGGACCCACCTTTGCAGAAGCCATGTTGGGTTTTGCTCAGCAGGCCTGCCTTGCCCTTCCATTTGCACACATGGAAAACGTAGTAGGATCCAACGCTTAAAGATTTAAAATTTTGCTTCAGTAAGACCCATACCTTGCTGGCTGATCATAAAACTTCCTATGCATGCTTAGTTTGGAGTGCATTCTCATGAACACACTGGGAATTATTTCCTCTTAAATATCTATGGGATCATGCTGTACAGTCCATGCCTTTGCTAATGTTGCATTTCTGTTAAAGCTGGTGGACACATTGGGAACACCATGGGGGCAAAGTGAAAAAGAAGAATTAGTGGAAGCTGGCTCTTTTTTTGATGGCAGAAACACCTTCCACCAGCAGAAGCATACTTGGGATCTAAGCCCTGCTTTCCTATAACCAGTGCTATGCATATAAGTGTCACTGAGTTCAGTGGGGTTTACTCTCAAGTAAAGGATTGTGGTCTTACAAATGCAAGCTAAAGTAGGTTAAATTATGATTATTTGTTTAGGAAATGTCTATGCCACCTCTCCTGCTCTTGGGGTCCTACAAGTAAAACGCCATAAAATCATCATAAAATATCATTATAAAACCAAAACAAGCCACTAAAATCAAGCCAGACTATAAAAGCAGCACAAAGATATCCACAAAACAGACTGGGCACAGAGCATAAAACAGTAGATGTGTGCTTGGGAGTTTGTTTCATTCCTTCTGTTTTTGTTAATTATTCTAAAAAATGACTATTTTGTTATTGGGTTTTTTTGTATGGTTTGTTTCATTATTGTTTCTTTAATTATTGTTGTTCTGTTTTTAGAGATGCCAACCTCCAGGTGGGACCTGGGGATCCCCTGGATTTACAGCTCATCTCCAGACTAAAAAGATCAGTTCCACGGGAGAAAACAGATGCTTTGGAGGGTGGACTCTATGGTATTGTACCCCACTGAGGTCCCTGTCCTCCCCAGGCTCAATCCCCAAATCTCTAGGAGTTTCCCAGCCTGGATCTGGCAACTGTCCCCCAATCCACTGCCAGCTGGACCTGGCAACCCCATTTGTTTTGGTAGTTCTATTTTGATATTATTTCCTATTTGTTTTAGTGGAAGACTCCCCTCATTTTTCAGGTTTGTAACTTCATGGTCATTCATTAGAACTGGACAAAACCTGGTAGGATCCAGTCCTTAAAGGTTTAGAATTTTGTTTCAATAAGACCCATACCTTGCCATCTCAGGATGTCAGGCAGTGGTTCTCTGCACCTACTGGGTAGAGTTGCCAACTGTGAATTGGCAAATAATAAATAAATAAATAATAAACATTTATTTATGGATATTTGCCAGATAAAACAGAAGCTCAACTTACAAGGAATAAATTTACAGACAGGGCTAACACGATACTCTAAGGCGATATATTTTAAATACAACCATGCAGTATTTTGCGACCTGAGTAGTGACTGGGGAATTATCTCCCAACAGGAACCTTTTAGTCCATTCACCCTCTCCACCAGCACCTATTTTCCCAATGTGAGGTTCAATAATGTTGAATTGGGCTGTTTTATAAAAATCACATCTGGGGAAAAAACATGTTTAATGGTTTCCAGTTCCCCTGAGTTACAGGGGCATGGTCTCTCCTCTCTAGGAATCTTCTTATATCTCCCTTCTAAAATGGCAGAAGGTACATCTAGCTAGTGTATAGGCCCTCCTATGTGTATTCATCTCCAGGGAATACAGGTAGACAGCTGGTGCTAGGATATACCTGGAATAATGAGGCACCATGAATGTAGGGAAACTCAAAAAGTCCGCTTGGCACTCAACATCTTTGACCCTTTGGTGTATAATCGATCCAGCTCGGTCCTTACCCAGCTGAAAAAGTGCTGAAGGAGCAAGGCCCAAGCTATTTAGCTTGTCTCCTATATCAATTATCCACTTTGACCTCAAGGTATCACACAACACTAGTGGCAGAAGACCCTTAGGGTTTAGACTAATTCTGAGCCAGATATGGAGAGTAGGGCTGTCAAAAAAAAAATCCAGTACAGTTCGGATTCGGCCGAATTTGACCCTTGTGGGTTCGGTACGTGCCGAAGTCCGAACTCCCCCGCTTCGGATCCCCGGTAATTCGGGGGGATCCGGAGTTCGGGGGAAAATTCGGCCCCAGCGCGCCTTCAGAGGGATTCCCTGAAGGCGCGCGGGGGCCCTTTAAACTGATCTGAGCCTCCCAGCTGGGAGGCGCAGATCAGTTTACAGGGCAGCCCGCCCCCCTTCAGCGGGCTCCGCTGGAGAGGCTCGGGCTGCCCTTTAAACTGATCTGAGCCTCCCAGCTGGGAGGCGCAGGTCAGTTTAAAGGGCAGCCCACGCCTCTACACAGGAGCCCGCTGAAGGGGGGCGGGCTGCCCTTTAAACTCATCTGCGCCTCCCGGCCGGGATGCGCAAATGAGTTTAAATGACAGCCCGCCCGCCTTCAGCGGGCTCCGCTGAAGGGGGGCGGGCTGCCCTTTAAACTCATTTGTGCCTCCCGGCCGGGAGGCGCAGATGAGTTTAAACGACAGCCCGGCCCCCTTCAGCGGGCTCCGCTGGAGAGGCGCGGGCTGTCATTTAAACTCATCTGCGCCTCCCAGCTGGGAGGTTCAGATGAGTTTAAAGGGCAGCCCGCGCCTTTCAGCGGGCTCCCCTGAAGGGGGGCCGAATTTGCCGAATTTATTCGCGAACTCCCGAACTTGCTGAATTCGGCCCCCCCGGTTGCCCGCCAGTTTTGAGTTCGGATCCGTCCAAACAGAAAATCACCGAATCAGGGGAAATTCGGTTGATTTTCAGTTCGGACCGAACCGAATTGACAGCCCTAATGGAGAGAGGATAAGAACATAACAAACATAAGAAAGGCCCTGCTGGATCAGACCAAGGCCCATCAAGTCCAGCAGTCTGTTCACACAGTGGCCAACCAGGTGCCTCTAGGAAGCCACTAACAAGACGAGTGCAGCAGCACCATCCTGCCTGTGTTCCATCACACCCAAAATAATAGGCATGCTCCTCTGATACTAGAGAGAATAGGTATGCAGCATGGCTAGTATCCATTCTAACTAACAGCCATGAATACCCCTCTCCTCCATGAATATGTCCACTCCCCTCTTAAAGCCCTCCATGCTGGCAGCCATCACCACATCCTGGGGCAGGGAGTTCCACAATTTAACTACGCGTTGTGTGAAAAAATACTTTCTTTTATCTGTTTTGAATCTCTCACCCTCCAGCTTCAGCAGATGACCCCGTGTTCTAGTATTATGGGAGAGGGAGAAAAACTTCTCCCTGTCCACTCTCTCCGAACCATGCATAATTTTATAGACGTCTATCATGTCTCCCTTCAGCCGCCTTCTTTCCAAGCTAAACAGCCCGAAGCGTCTTAACCGCTCCCCATAGGACAGTTGCTCTAGTCCCTTAATCATTTTGGTTGCTCTTTTCTGCACCTTCTCAAGCTCTGTAATATCCTTTTTTAGGTATGGTGACCAGAACTGTACACAGTATTCCAAGTGTGGTCTCACCATAGATTTGTACAAGGGCAGTATGATATCAGCAGTTTTATTCTCTATTCCTTGTCTAATTATGGCCAGCATGGAATTTGCCTTTTTTACAGCAGCCGCACACTGGGTTGACATCTTCATTGAGCTATCCACTACCACCCCAAGATCCCTTTCTTGGTCTGTTGCTGCCAGCACAGATCCCATCAGTGTATATGTGAAGTTGGGATTTTTTGTCCCAATATGCATCACTTTACACTTACATTGAATCTCATTTGCCATTTTAATGCCATTTTTCCAGTATGCAGAGATTCTTCCGGAGCTCTTCACAGTCCGATTTTGTTTTAACCACCCTAAATAATTTGGTGTCATCTGCAAACTTGGCTACTTCACTGTTTAACCCCTGCTCCAGGTCATTGATGAACAGGTTGAAATGCACCGATAAGCAGACCCTTGCCTCCACCTTCATCATGCCAGTTTCTAATCGCACCAGATAATTTGGCTCACATCTTGGAAGTGGAAGGGCAGCTCTAAGGAACTTAGATTGGCAAAATCCTGGAGATTTGAGGGTGGAGCCTGGGGAAGGTGGTGGAGGGGAGAAACCTCAGTGATTTATAATGCCATGGAAGTCTCCAGACCTCACCTGGGGGTTGGCAATGCTTCCTCCTATAAAGCTCTCATATACAATACACCCTTCAGTCTGGTCAACGTGGCTGAAGGAATTTATTTGATCAGTAGTTGAGTGCCTTTTAGGGCTGTCGATTCGGTTCCATCCGACATGAAAAACAGCCGAATTTTCCCTGATTCGGCGGGTTCTATTTCGGATAGAACCAAAGTCAAAAAAGGAGGGAAAATGACGAACCAAACTCGGTGAGTTCAGGTGGATGCCGAATAAATTCGTACAAGTTCGGCGCCCCCGAAGCAGCATTCTCCCGTGGCCAATCGGCGGCCAAGCTGGGTCTTCTTCTGGCCAATCAGTAGTGGTTGAGTGTGTGAGCCCGGCCGCTGCGCAGCCTGGGGAGAGAAAGAGAGAGTGTCTGTTTGTAATGCATCACTGGTATTTTGCATGGTTTCTTGAGGGGATTCTTGGCGACGGTGGCGGAGCAAACACAAAGGATCGCATTAAAGGGGTTCTTAAATAATGCGAAGCAGGTATGCTCCTGCTTCACAGTCTCTTCCGGAATGACAGTTCAGCGTGATTTTTTTTAAAAAAAATATATGCGGGGCAATTCACCCTAGAACACACTGCTAATTACCAAGCATAAATGGCCTATGAGGGTATTCCAGGAGGTCTATGACTCATTTGTCAGGAGAGAGAATAACTCCTTTCACACCCATAACACAAAAATAAAGCCCTGTCAGTTTTCTTGCAATGGGAACAGGGGTTCTCTGTCTCAGGTAGGGTTGCCAACCTCCAGGTGGCACCTGGAGATCTCCCATAGTTAAGACTCACCACCAGATTACACAGATCAGTTCCCCTGGATAAAATTTCTGCTTTTGAGGGTAGACTCTACAGCATTGTACCCCACAGAGGCTTTACCATAGAGTTTCCAGTGATTCCTAGAGCTACCCTATGTCACTTGCTGGGTTTTCCCTGGAAGTGACATCATAGCCAACATTGTACACACACCCTAGTCCCCACTCTCACCCTCCCACTGGTTGCCAGGCTCAATTTTCAGCTGAATACCTGAAGTTCAAGTTCAGTGTGTCACACTGGTCGTTTTCTATTTCTATGAACTGCTAATAAAGTTTTTCCTGGCCCTTCCCACCCCTGTCCAGCTGGCGTCTGGTTAGAAGTAGCTACCAGTGAGGAAATTTCTTACTGTCTGCAGAACAAAGTCCTTTCTAGTCAAGAAGTAAAATTTATTAGAGCACCAGGGGCCTTTGAGTTGTTAGCTTCTGAGACCTGACCTTATAAGCCTGTAGGCCATGTACAGACAATGCAAATATTCTACTGAAACTTGTTTTTGAAGTGTAGCTGATAATGGTCTTGCATATCGTTTTGAGGACGCTAGAGGACTGAGGCCTACATGAGGAATGCATGGCTTGTTGTGCACTGGAACTGCCCATAGGGTTGCCAATCTGCAGGTACTAGCTGGAGATCTGCTATTACAACTCCAGCCGATAGAGATCTTCAGCCGATAGAGATCAGTTCACCTGGAGAAAAATGGCCATGTTGGCAGTTGGATTCTATGGCATTGAAGTCCCTCCCCTCTCCAAGCCCTGCCCTCCTCAGGCTCCACCCCAAAAATCTCCAGGTATTTCCCAATCCAGACCTGGCAACCTTAAACGCCCAGTACCAGCAAGAGAAGAGGGAATAGGACTTGGGGGGTCCACAAACATTTATTTGAAAATGGCATCCCCCAAGCCCTTCCTCCTCTCTCCTTGATAAAGTTTGAGAACCACCACTCTGGGACATTTGTAGTTATCATTCAATGCAGGGAAGAAAGAGACTCTACCTATGCAGCTTCACCTGCAGTTTTGCCATGCGTCTGCCCTCTTTACTCACACAAGATTTAAATTGCAGTTTAATGTCCAGAAGAAGGGAATGTATCTTAAAATTCATTTTCTTGTATTTGACAGACACTTTGCTCTCTTTAATACCCTTGACAAACAATCTCTATTTTAATTCACATTACATTTATTACAATTAATTTATGTTATAAAAATTAATTTCTGGACCAGATAATGTAATTGAGCTTGTTTCTCAAGTGACATAGCTGGAATCACTCTGTGGCGTTTTGTTTCTTAACAGTCATTCAATATTTATTTAATGTAAAACACATTGATGGCAATACTCTAATCCTCAACAAAAAAAGACGTAAGATAAATGTGAAAAATAATTCATAAATCCTAAAAAAATTACATCTCATAAGAAAGAAATCTGCAAATCAATGATGCTTGGATTTAAATGGATTTTATATTATGTACATTATATGGAGTTAAATCAGGTGTTCATCAAAATCTATACTTTCTGTTAATCACTGGCATTTTGAATATTTTTTTTAAAAATTAATACAATTCTAATCCTTGCCGTCAATCTTATAAATTATAAAGCACCAATAGCAAAAGGGATTTTAAGGAAATGACATAACTAAATATCTGATATTTTAAGAAACACAAATGTATGGGTAAAAAAACACTGAAAAGAAAAGAAATACCTATCTATGTCCAAAAACAGTCAATACTGAACTCACATGGACTGGCAGGTTATGAGTTTTAGGAGTCACAGCTCACTTCTTAAGATGCCTGAAAAAGTGCGCTGTAGCTCAGGAAAGTAGTCTTTAAGGTGCTACCGGACTCTTGCTCTTTTCTAATATATGCCCTAGAAATGCCCTTTAATATTTTGTGTGCAAACTTTTTTTTGTACGATGCGTTGCAGTTTTATGGATTTAACAGACTGCTTTTTGAAATGGAGGAAACCATTATGATGTAGTCTGTGAATGCACTTTCTGAGAATGAAATGGTGAGTGTGCTCACACATATCTGAGTCTATTAGAGCTCACTCATAGTCTTATAACTGTTATCTGTTAGAAAAACTACATCTTGATCTGTTTGTTTTCTTGCGTTTTCTTTCTGTAACGGATAAGCTGTGTCAATATCTTTTCCAAATTTTTAATAGATACACATTATGTGTAACACTCCAAAATATGAGGACAGTGTGTACAAATCTCCAAACTGCCAGGTGGTGAGATGGAGATGACATAGGTTGTTTTTAGTTGTGTCATTAGGAGTACCCATTTTTTGATGCTGACAGATGGGGAAATCTATTCTGCTCCATCACTGGGGTTGCCAACCTCCAGGTACTGGCTGGAGATCTCCTGCTATTACAACTGATCTCCAGCCGATAGAGATCAGTTCACCTGGAGAAAATGGCCACTTTGGGAATTGGACTCTATGGCATTGAAATCTCTCCCCTCCCCAAACCCTGCCCTTCTCAGGCTCCACCCCAAAAACCTCCCACTGGTGGCGAAGAGGGATCTGGCAACCTTATTCATCACACAAAGAAAACACATGTATGATGATAAAGGAATTCAGAACCTCCATGCATACAGAAGACGTTGTCTGGTCAAAATAATCCCAACTACACACACACACACACACACACACACACACACACACACACACACACACGAATCTACATTTTTAAAAAAAGCCTCAGTGACAGAAACTTCCTACTCAATGATGAATGGGAGAACGGACACCCAAATGTGAGGGTATACATTTTTAATGGCCCAATTGCTCAATTAATTCCTGGCTCCTTCCCCCCCATCCTTAATGTGAAAATCGTCATAATTCCTCACAGATTAGTATAGATAGAGGCCGACGGACTTTCCTGCTCAAGGTATTTGCGGGACATAATTCATTCATAAAGCTGTAATGCACTCATCTATCATCTGAATTTCCCCCCTCCTTTTCCTCTCTCCACTCGCCCTTTCTGTTTCTGCTCCGGGCTCTTTAGAAGTCTCTGGGCGCTGATGTATTAGCCCGCATATGCAAGCTATGAATTATCAACTGAAAGAAGTCAATTATCCACTCCAAAAATGAGTGTCTGGGCACCAATAGCCCGAGGGGCCTCTTTTGTATTTACGAAATGATTTCATGGCAAGTAGAAGTAGCACAGGGTGGGGGGTGGTAAAGAGTATGTGTGAGGGGGGAACCGAACCTTTTCACTGTGGCTCCCCTTCTTTCATCCACATCTTAGCTAGAGCAGAGGAAGTTAGAAGAGGGTGGGTAAGAAAGAGCAAGAAACCATTTTGAACTTTTAATGCAATAATCCATTTTTATATACCCCTACTTTTACGACTGATTTCAGCAAGCTATAAAGCAGGCTTGTTTAGCCACCGTACCCGCCTTGGCTTCCTTTTCATCTATCTGGTCTCAGCCCAGCCTTCAATCAAAACTTAGAGCCTAGGCTGACTGGAGTAGCTAATAGACTGGATAGGAAATGGTATATTGGATTGTTTTCTAGGTCCCCAGCTACTGGCCTTGTGCCTTGTCATCTCCACAGACATTGATTTCCCCCCCCTCTCTCCCCCTTACAAAAATGCTAAGTGACTTCAGACTACTGAAATGTCCTCACCAAATCAGCAAAACTTCCACTGGAGTGGCCTGGGTTATGCTTAGGGAAATGAGGTCATTAGACAGAATTACAGCCTGCTTTTGGTAGCCCAGTAATAGGTTTTAATGGTAAAATTTAACACAGGCACCCCCCACTAGGGACAAGTTTGGTATCAGTGCAGACTGGGCACTTAATAAACCTCTTGCTTGCACATGGAATCCTGGTATTCCAGGGGACTTCTGAGACACTGCTGTAGGGTATGAAAGCTATATTTAATCATGGGATGACTGGAGCTTTTAAAAAATATTTTGAAGTCATTGATTTGTCAAAAAATTGGTTCTTTGCACGGCAACAAAACCAAGTTCTGATATGATTTCCATACTGAATTTCCCTAGATTGCAGATCTTTTTTTAGCAATCATAGGGGAGCCTAAGGACATTCATTTAAGTACAAGGTAAATTGCTTGGAAGTTGTAAGAGTTTAGCTCTTCTTTAAAGTGCTTGCTTGTGACAGGTAAATTGCAGGTTAAGTGCGAAAGCAGCATTAACATAGGAGCTCCTGGCTTCCGCAAATCCATTTTGGCCTTTAATCTGAATACAAAAGCAGGGAAGGAATTAAATTTGACCTCCGAATACACTGCCTGTTCAATCCCAGACTTATTTAGTAAACTCTTTTAGCGATGCTTTTGTATTTGTTCTGTGTTCACCTCAAGCAGGTACAAGAATGCCCACAATAACAAACTCTTTATGCATCATTCAATGGATCTTAGAGCGGAGGCCCTCACTTTTCACTTTCTAACAATGCAGGGGTTCTAGAGATTCCTGGGGAGGGCTGTTAATTTAATTTGTTCTTCCAAAAGGGTATTTTACTATGATAGAGCATCTTAAAAAACTACCTTCTTGCATTACTGGATAAATCAAAATATTCTGTTGTATTGCTTTTGTCACCGAAAAGGTTATGACCCTTGTCAAAATCCTATTTTCAAATAACCAAGAATACCAGCAATGTTCAATGGATTGGCAGCAACTCAGTGCAGACTTTGTTCAGGATGCTGTAAGACATGAATTGGATTTGTACTGGGACTGCAAGCTGGCTTTCTGTACCACATACTGCAAAGACTGGATTGCAAATTATATTGAAGAAGTTGACAGACCACAACCCCTACCAAACTGGGTTTTCCATTGAGACACAACTATTGGCAAACTTATCACTTTGGATAGTAAGGAAGCAGCAGCTAGGAACTGTGGTTTCCCTACTGTCCAGTAATCTAAGAGTTTTTTTGCAGTGGTGATGATGGTACCTGGCTAAGTATCCTAATATAACAGAAGAGTGGCTGTATTTCAGGCTAAAGTAACTCCTCAAGTAATTTGAGGAGCGGAGATATGGATTGAGGAAGTGAATGAGAAAACTGATCAACCTCTAACCCACTTTGTAAAAAGGATCCTGGGGGTTCCTGTGTTTCTGGTACTGCTCTGAAAGAAGAGCTTGTATTGAGATTGCTGGAGGCACATGCCTGGCTCCAAGCTATGAATATGAGAATGAAGGTTCTCTTTTCTATAGATGGCTTTGGGCTATTAGCCAGAGTAAAGCAAGACCATTATGGGAGCAATGGTTCCAACTTATTGATGAAAAAATAAGAATGCTAGGAATAGAAATGGAAATCCCACAGGAGTTGGGCAAGTTGCAGTGATCTCCCTTCTGGAAAAGAGACTAGTGGAGTTTGATAGAAGCACATCCTCTAGAGCGCACAGGGCTTGTTCATTATTTTCTGTTGGTCTCTGACTTCCATGTGTCCTGCCAGCCTATTTGAAATTTCTAACAATTCCCGCCTGTAGTTGAGCCTTTTTTCTAGCCAGGATAAATGTGCTCCCATCAGCAATTCTGAGGGGGCCACTATATGAAGATCACATTCCATGACAGATATTGCGGATGAAAGCTTGAAACACTGGATCATATGATTTTGTGTTGGCCATGGTATGACCTAGAAAGAACAAAATGGTTGGATTCAATTCTGAGGAATTTAGTGTCTGTTGATAGAACTAAAACTGTACCATTTTTATTAAAGGATGAGGATCTGAGGATTACTTTAGACATGCCAACATTCTTCTTGGTGGTGATTTCATGGAAGGAAAAGATTATTTTTTTATGATAGAGGTTAAGAATTTTTAAAGGGTTTATTCCAAATTTGGAAATTAGAATTTAAATTAGAATTTAAAATATATAGAAATATACTATTACTACTACTACTACTACTACTACTACTACTACTACTACTACTACTACTACTACTAATAATAATAATAATAATAATAATAATAATAATAATAATTTAGTGTGGCCTGACTTGAGACGTCAGATCCGATGAGTTGACCATGAAAGGAAATTTGGGCCAACCTGCTCAGATCCTAGAGCAGGCAGAAGAGCCTGGGTAAAGATGAAGCAGGGACTGAGAAGGGGTATTGGGCAAGAAGCGTTGGAAGAGAGAATAGAGAGGAATGAGGAAGTGGGGCCAGATGAAAGAGAAGAAAAGCTGCAGAATGAGCAAAGAAATTGGGCACAAATGACCAGGGACTTCAAAGCAGAAAATTTATATCTTGCTTTGAAAGGGACGGGGAAGGGGGGGGAAACAGCACAGTCTTTGGTTGCTGGCCTCTAATAGAGGTTTTACTCACTGACTTCCCAACCAACATGGGTTACTTATTAGCAAAAACTATTCTCCACCGTATACAATGCCCCCCCTTTTGCTGTAGCCTGCTGCACCCGTAATAATGTGTCATTGAAAGCTGGTGGACATATGGGAATACCATGGGGGCAAAGTGAAAGGGAGGAATTAGTGGAAGCTGCCCCTTATTTTCTGATGGCAGAAATGCCTTCCGCCAGCAGAAACATAGTTAGGATCCAAGCCCTGCTTTCCTATCATCAGTGCTAAGCATAGGTGTCACTGAGTTCAGTGGGGTTTACTCTTAAGTAAAGAATCACTCCCTTACAATGCAAGCTGAAGTAGGGTAAATTATGATGATTTACTTAGGTAATGTTTATGCCACCTCTTCAGAGTCCTGCTCCATCCATAAAATCATCATAAAATATCACTGTAAAACCAAAACAAGACATTAAAATCAAAACAGGGCTATAAAAGCAGCTAAAGATATCCATAAAACAGACCTCAAAGCGAGCACAGAGCAAAAAACAGTAGACGTGTGCATGGGAATTTGTTTCATTTCTTCTGTTTTTGTTATTTATTCTAAAAAAAATGACTTTCGTTATTGAGTTGTTTTTTATGGCTTTGTTTCATTATTGTCTCTTTCATTATTGTTGTTTTGTTTTGGTAATTCTATTTTGTCATTAGCTCCCATTAGTTTCAAAGGAAGACACCCTCTTTTTTCAGGTCTGTACTTCATGGTTGTCCATCAGAACTGGACAAAACACAGGGCTGTGCAGTACTCTCCTAGGGTATCCAGGCTGCCAAATTTCAGGCAAAATAAAAGGGTGCTTCTTTTTGAGGCAATGAAGTACGCCTTGTTTAACATGAAAAAATCTATAGGAGAATTGATAGGAAAGATTCCAAACACACAGTAAAGTAGACAGCAGTGAGGGACTCTGGAACTGTAGCCTCTTAACTTGGAGAATAGTAGCATGAGGATAAGTCTGACTGACAAGGCAAGGGTATTTGGTGGTACAAGGAGAGCAAGGTGTTTGGTCAGGCAGGCAAGCAGCAGCAGGAGAACCTTGAGGCAGATTTTGCTTGGATGAAGTTTAGAGAGTAGCAGGCAAGTAGGGGAACATAGGCTTCAATATAAAATTTAGCACAGCAGAGCCAGAATTGGGAGGGTGGCCAGGTCACCCCGGCCACTGGTGGGGAATGGGGGGCAGGGTTGCCAGCTCCAGGTTGGGAAACTCCTAGATATTTGGAGGTGGAGACCGGGGAGGACAGGGACCTCAGTGGGGTACAATGCCAAAGAGCCTACTCTCCAAAGCATCCATTTTCTCTAGAGGAATGGATCTCTGTAGTTTGGAGATGAGCTGTAATTTTGGGGGATCCCCACGTAGGGTTACCAGGTCCCTCTTCCCCACCAGTGGGAGGTTTTCGGGCAGAGCCTGAGAAGGGCGGGGTTTGGGGAAGGGAGGGACTTCAATGCAATGGAGTCCAATTTGCAAAGCGGCCATTTTCTCCAGGTGAACTGATCTCTATCGGCTGGAGAGCAGTTGTAATATCAGGAGATTTCCTGCTAGTACCTGGAGGTTGGCAACTATATCCCCCGGCCCCACCTGGAGGCTGGCATCCCTAGGAGAGAAGGAGGCAAAGTTTCACCCCATTTCCTTCAGGTAGGGTTGCCAACTGCCAGGTAGTAGGAAATCAAAAGTCTGCACTGTTGTATAAAGCTCAATAAAGCACATACACAGCACTTTGCAAGCAGTTATATTGTGAGGTGGAGCCTCACCAAAACAATATCCCAAGGATATAAATACAGAGCAAGAACTTGTTATAATGCGATAAATTTACATCAGGTAAGTGTATATACAAAACAAAATCAGGTGCACAAAAATTGACAATCCAGAATGGTAATGTCCAAATGAAGCACGGAACAGATTTCAAACGCAATGGGCTTCCGGTAAAATCCCCATTTCAGAGCTTTCGTCAAGCTTCAAGGAGTACCACGTGCAAGTATCACCTGTAATAAAATGCATACCTACATAATATCTCAAAAAATCACAGGTTTGTACTATAATAAATAATTAATGGTTCTTAAAATATTTCGTATATACAAAAATATTTTAGCTTACAAAAATATATATCTTATTAATCTATTATATCTTACATACCAAAGTTTGGAGAGACATCTATTCTGCCATTCTGTTTAAGAGGCTAGCTGAGAGTCTGAAGTTAAACTCAATGCAATCTTTCTTAAGGTTTTCTTGATCCCACAGGTGCAAGCAATCTACTCAATAGTACAAACTCATGTTACCGTAAGTAGTGTGGAAGAAGCGAATCTACTAATTAGAAAAGTTAAAGGAAACTGGAGAGATCCAAAAATGATTTTAATCCATTAGGCATTAAAGTGTCAAAAAGGAAGATGAAGCGTGATTCTTGTTGTGCTAAAATTCTATCTATATTTTGTTAATGAAATGCTCGACCATGAAACTGCCAAATAACAAAAAATTGCATATCAGTATCCGAATGTTTTAACTCTTTGTAGTGTGCTGTGAGTGGGGCTTCTAAATTAGAGTTCCTAATCCGGGACCTATGCTCCCCTATACGAAGCTTGATCTCTCTTTTCGTTTTGCCTACGTAAAGTAGACCATATGGACAGCGAATTAAATAAATAACCAGTTTACTATTGCAGTTACTAAAGTGCCTAAGTGTAAATGTAAAGCCCGTTCTGGTGTCTCGAAATTCTTTCACTGGGAGCGCTTGTGCGCAAATGCTGCAACTGCCACACTTAAAATGGCTGACTGGATGACTATACTGCTGTGGAGGGAGACAGTCCGATTTTACAAGTTTGTCTCGTAGGGAAAAAGTTCTTTTTAAGCCAAATCTTGGTGGCTCTTTACAACCTGGTATATTTTGTACCAAGTGCCAGTGTCGTTTAATGATGTTCTGTACTTCCCTAGTCTTATAATTAAATTGCAGAGCTGAAGTTAATAAAGCCGGTTTGGCGTTTTTTTGTTTCCTTTCCAGCAGTTCTGATCTCTGTTCTATCCCCCGGCCCCACCTGGAGGCTGGCATCCCTAGGAGAGAAGGAGGCAAAGTTTCACCCCATTTCCTTCAGGTAGTGTTGCCAACTGCCAGGTAGTAGCAGGAGATCTCCTGCTGATACAACTGATTTCCAGCCGATAGAGATCAGATCACCTGGAGAAAAATGGCCGCTTTGGCAATTGAACTCTATGGCATTGAAGTCCCTCCCCTCCCCAAACCCCGCCCTCCTCAGGCTCCACCCCAAAAATCTCCCGCTGGTGGCGAAGAGGGACCTGGCAACCCTACCTTCAGGAATGGAATACCTCACAATTGTATGTAATCCTAGCAACTACAGCATGCAGCCAGTCCAGAAAGCCCAGAGCATCTCTCACTCCATTCCCTCACCCCAAGGCCACAGTTTAAGCTCTTATTAGGAAAATGCTGGCTGCCATTTTCATAATTATTGTACTTAATAACAAAAGAATGATAAAAAATTTTAAACAAAAGTCGGGATAAAAAAACGTTTTGGCCTGGTGCCTAAAAGACATTATGGTGGCTGCCTCAAGCATTCCAAAGGCCTTGGCAGGATGGCACCACTGAAAATACCCTGTCTCTAGTTGCTACCACCCTCACATTTGAAAGTGGGGGCACAGAGAGCAGGGCTTGGGAGGCAGATCTTAACTGGTGGCCAGGACAGTATGGGTGATGATCCTTCAGGTACCCTGGTCCCATGCCATTTAGGGTCTTAAAGATAAGAATGAGCATTTTAAAAAGTGCCAGGAAAAAGATGGGCAGTCAGTGCAAATCTTTCAGCACAGGCATGATATGGTTCCTATAGCCAACCCCTAATCTGGCTGCTGCATTTTGGACTAACTGAAGTTTCCAGACCATTGTCAAAGACATTCTCACCTGGAGAGCATTACAGTAATCTAACCCAGATGTGATCTGAGCATGGATAGAATCACAGAACCATAGAATTATAGAATCATAGAGTTGGAAGGGACCAACAGGGTCATCTGTCAAACCCCCTGCACAATGCAGGAAATTCCAAACTTTCCCACAATTCAGGCAAATCTGCAGTCATGTAAACTATTGGTGCTCAAAGTTGTCCCTTTCATAAATAATGAATTTTGAAAAAGGTTGTTACATCATAGAGAGTATCTGTTTTGGGCAATCAGGAAATTCGTAATGTTCCCCTGCAGAAGAATTCAGAACCTGTTCATTAGGACCAAGATGTCATGATGTTGGGAGATCTGTGATCAATCCCCCAAGGTTTTTTAAGGAAACATGCAGGCTGGGAAGAAGGGGGTGATGATTTGATTGCAGTAGCAGTGATAGACAGGGGGTGTTTTACCTTGTAACTGTGGGCTGTCAAAATCATCATACTGGAACCTGCAAAATGAAGTGGCACTTTTCTCGCTCGTTGTTATAGTTTTAAGGAGCCCTGTGGCACAGAGTGGTAAGATGAAGTCAAAAGCCCTGTTCATGACCTGAGTTCAATCTCAACGGAAGTTGGTTTCAGATAGCCAGATCAAGGTTGACTCAGCCTTCCATCCTTCTGAGGTCAGTAAAATGAGTACCTAGTTTTCTGGAGATAAAGTGTAGACGACCAGGGAAGGCATTGGCAAACCATCCTGTAAACACAGTCCAGTCTGCCCAGTAAATGTAATATGATGTCACACCATGGGTCAGTAAGGACCTGATGCTTGCACAGGGGACTACCTTTACCTTTACCTTTTTTATTAATAGTTTTGGTCAGGCAAGGACTAGGAGAAGCCTTTAATCCAGCTCCAATAAAACTCTTGCTCTCTTGCACAGGGTGTTTGTGGAATTATTTCAGCAGGCATAAATAGTTCCTGTATTGCTCAGGGTTTTATATTTATTATCCAGAAGTACAATCCTATAAAATCCTGTGGAATCAATGGGTTTAGATTGGAGTAACTGCACAGAAAATAAGAGTTTTTAAGGCAAAAAGATGTGAATTCTAGGTAAGTATGAACACTAGCTAGTCACACATGGAAAATCTGAATTTTGCTATTCTGAAATCTTTTTTCCCTGAGAACCTTATAAAAGTGACAGTCAACAAGCTGTGATTAAGATGCTCAGTGACTCCCATCTTGTAGTTTTTTTGATGAAAAAAGGCAACAATTTTTCATTCAGCCAGGGCTAATGCCTCTCCTATGTTCAAATACAGAAGGGGGTCATGAGAATTTCAGTCTTTCCTCAAGCGAAACTCACAGTAGAGAAATTTCACACTCTACCCCCAAGTATGTTGCATTTTGCTCTGAGATGTTCTTCATGGTGTCAAGACAGCTGAAGCACGATAGCTGTTCTCCCCTGTAGTTTAGCAAACTGTCATAAATGATTTGCCAGCTCAAACGATATTAGTGCCTCCCGTAAGCTACATGTGATGCTAAAAGCCTGTCTGTTTAATTTGCAAATCCCTGATGAAGCTAGGTAACAAGCTCTCAACAAAGGAGAAACTGCCGCTTTTGGGGGGAAAGCCCGCTGATTTACAAAGGGCATCCTTCAATTATTTAAGGAGCAGTCAGCAGTGCCATAACTTTAAGTATGAATCAAGTGGCATGACTGAAAAATTTGTCACAGTGTGTTAGATCAATGGTAATTACCTCACTGACACAAGTACTATTATTATTTTACAGGGCTGCAAACAGGATCATGGACGCAAGGAAACACAAACTGCAGTCTGATCAATACTCTCTGAAATATGACTCTCCACGGTCCAAAATGGAGTTTTCGAGCCAGGCAAGCCATTATAGGCTGGTCTTTTCTTCTCTTTTTCTGCCTGAGATGGATACCCTGAAGTAAAACACAGCAGCAATTGGTCAACTTGTTTCTGGCTTTAAACAGGACCACAGTCACTTATTATTTTTAAGGACTTGTGGACCCATTAAAAAGTCTGTAGCCACCAAACTCCTGAAGAAATAAAGCAAGAATGAACTTCTGGTGTGTTATTGTTGTTGTTGTTGTTTTAAAAAAAACATTGATGGACAATTTTGGTTTCATTCATTTTAATTACTTGTCTCAGGTAGTAAAAATGCATTTGTTCTTCTGCTCTAGCAAAGCCCTTCTGCCTTGCTGCCCTTAATGGTTTCATAGCTTTTATGGGCCCAATAGAAGCCTTTCCATGTCACCCTTCCTCTAAACCATCTTCTGTACCTGGTAAAGGCCCTAGTGCTTGTTCAAGAATAGGGTTGCCCGTTCCAGGTTGGGAAATCACCTGGAGATTTTTGGGGCGGAGCCTGAGGAGGACGGGGTTTGGGGAGGGGCAGAACTTCAGTGCCATTGAGTCCAATTGCCAAAGTGGCCATTTTCTCCAGGTGAACAGATCTCTATCTCCAGCTACTACCTGGAGGTTGGCAACCCTATTCAAGGAACAAGATATCTTGTGATCCATTGTCATGAAGCTGGATGCCCCCAGTTCATATCTCACCTCTGCCATAGACTAAATACTAATTGGCAAACCTCAGCGTTACATTTGCAAAATGGAGATAGCAGTACTGTCCTACCTACAAGACTGATGAAATCACTGAGATAATGTACTGTATGGGAAGTGCTTTGAATAGTGCTATCCTAAGCAGAATTAAACTGGCCTAAGACTGAAGACCATGGGCTTGGAAAGGTGTAAACATGCTTAGGGAGCCAGCATGGTGTAGTGGTTAAGAGCAGTGGTTTTGAGCGGTGGACTCTGATCTGGTGAACTGGATTTGTTTCCCCACTCCTACACATGAAGCCAGCTGGGTGACCTTGGGATAGTCACACTCTCTCAGCCCCACCTACCTCACAGAGTGTCTGTTGTCGGGAGGGGAAGGGAAGGTGATTGTAAGCTGGTTTGATTCTGCCTTAAATGGTAGAGAAAATCAGCATATAAAAACCAACTCTTCTTCTTCTTAGGATGGAACTGTAATAGTGTAATGAAGTTACTCCAGTCTGTCAACTGACATCCGTGGGCTTAGGCTAGAGTAACTCTCCACTGGGTTGCACTGTAAAATGCTCTGTTATTTACCCTTACAATTATTGCTGTTGATCTCCCTTATTCAGGCAGGCATCTTCTAGCCCAAGTCCATTTCTACAAGGGCTGTCTACTGGTATCATGATATTAATGTTTAGGATGTCTTTTCAAAACTATGGACAAAGACTGAATTGGACTTTATTAATACCAGGGCCTTTACTCTTTGCACATGATGAGGAAGTAGGAAAGAGACTGTCTAAGATCTTGGAGTCAGAAGATCACTGTCTGAAAAAAAGAAGCTGGACTATGACAAATGCTAGAGCAGAAGGTGAATAGTTCAGAAGTGACCATGTATTATTTTGGAAGGGGTCACAAATTAGGTATAAAACCATGTTACATCTTTAAGTTGTGACCTCACATAATAAAAATGATAAATAGTTAATGGTGTATAACAGGATTCATAAGAGAAATTTATTGGCCACTCTTGTGGTATAAATATATTGATACCAGGCCAGTGGGAAATAAAAAAACATCAGTAAATCATATTACATCTACAACTGTACTAATAGCATGAGCTGCTGTAAGGCATAACCAATATTTTTATACCTGCAGAAGCCCCTCTGGCAAGGTACAATCAGAAGGCATAAAAGCGGCATAAGGCTTGGTATTTTCATCAGCTGGAGATGGCTGTGCATATCCCGCTGGTGAGTTGGGCGGACAGACCTTCCTAATAACTTGCAATCTTTCCCTCTCTGTGTGTGGTTTGACAGTGTCCTGCATAATCAGCCTCTTCCCAAGTAGTCACATATAGCAGCGACAGAAAATTGATCTGATGAAGGTATCTGACAAAGAGTGCCTTGACCCTCAAAAGCTTAATGGAAATCTTATCGATCTTTAAGGTGCTAGCAGACTCATATCTTGCGCAGTTACAGAAAAGGTTTATGCCCGGGTCCAATTTTGCACAACCAAATGAGCATCCTGACAATGTGGCAGGGTTTCAAATGTGGTGAAATGCTAATGGCACTTTCAACATACAGATCAATTGACTATTGGCAGGGGAGGAAGTTTGGAAGATCCGGCTAGTGGAGTAGGATCTGGGGTTTCAAGATCTCCTGTCCTGGCAAGTACTGAAGATTGGGTGTGGCCAGAGGTGGGAAGCCCTTGAGTGTGAGCCAAAGGGAAAGAGCCAAAGGTCTTTTGTTCCTTGGCTTGAGTAATGGGACCTTCAATAGCCCGCCCAGTAAATTAGGGCCCACTCAGGATGTGTTTTCTTTGTTTTGTTTATTTAAGTTACATTGGCCTTTTATGCATGCTGTTTCCTCGCATCTAACTTCCTGTTTCTTCGGGGGGGGGGGGTTCAGTTATGCACGCATTTTACTTCCTCTGATGGTCAATTCAGCATCACACAACTTTAAATGAAGTGTTTCTCCCTGTAGTTTAAATCAGCAGATTTTTGTGCTTCATTAAAACTGGTGTTATATCAAATTGACCACTAGAGAGAGAAAAACAAATGCATAACTGAAAAGATCCTCGAAAAAACCCCAGGAAGTTAGACGTGAGGAAACTGAGAATGCATAAAAGGCCATTGTTTGAATTAGTTGTTTTGGAAATTTCTGTAAGATGCTTTGGGTCCTTTTGAGGAGAAAAGCTGCAGAGAAATGCCCTCATGAATAAATATGGATCAATAAATAAAATAAACTATTGTCACATTTGAGGTGGCATCATGATACGGTTTTTCAATTTTTTTTTAAAACACAAAGCCAGATAATACTGTGAGACAGGGACGCCAGTCTCCAGATAGGATCTGGGGATCCCCCAGAATTATGCCTTATCTCCAGACTACAGAGATCAGTTCCCCTGGAGCAAATGGATGCTATGGCGTTGTACCCCTTTGAGGTCCCTGTCCTCCTTAGGCTCCATCCCCAAATCTCTAGGAGTTGCCCAACCTAGATCTGGCAACCCTACCTCCCCCATCCCTCACTGGTGGTCAGGAGGGACCTGGCAACCCTACTGTGAGAGCATATTACTATCTCCATGTTCAGGTGTTAGATTTTGTACACATCACATGTATGTAAAAGGAAGTGGGATTGTCTACTGCCCCCCCTGCCCCCCACAATATCGAAATGAATAGTTTAATGTTGACCGAGAGCCCTCTCCATGTACAGTGTATGTGATTTTGAATGCCTGACAGGGTATATAAATAGGTTCCAGTATGAATGGGAAACTCAGAACTTCACGAAGAAAGAACAGAATGTAAAGCTAAGGAGTAGTTAGAAGGAAAAGCAAGGCTTCACTCTAGGATTCAACATGGTTTTGATTCAACAGCCTCTAGGACCATTAGCATGACCCCTGATCTCAGTTGTTACTACGGTGCTTTCACACATGCTGAATAATGCACTTTCAATGCACTTTAATGATGATTTGCAAGTGGATTTTGTCATTTCCCAGAGAAAAATCCAGCTGCAAATTGCATTGAAAGTGCATTGAAAGTGCATTATTTAGCATGTGTGAATACACACAGTTTTCATAAATTGGTCCCATCCCCTCTGTTGCTGTTTTCCTGCTTTAATGTATTTTTATTGTTTGTCTCATTGTGTGTATTAACACAATGTTAAACTCACATTCTTTTTTTATTTGCCTTATAGTTAACTCACATTAGTTTTGCCAATGTTTTCACTACTTTTCACTACCTTGTTTATGCTGTTCATTCATTTTTTTTTAAAGAAGAACCAAGAGTTGGTTTTTATATGCCAAACCAAGAGTTGGTTTTTATATACTGATTTTCTCTACCTTTTTAAAAAGGAGAATCCAACTGGCTTACAACCGCCTTCCCTTCCCCTCCCCACAACAGACACCTTGAGAGGTAGGTGGGGCTGAGAGAGTTCAGCGATAACTTTGACTAGCCCAAGGTCACCCAGAAGGCTTCCTGTGGAGGTAGGGTTGTTAGGCCCCTCTTTGCCACTAGCGGGAATTTCTGGGGCGGAGCCTGAGGAGGGCGGGGTTTGGGGAGGGGAGGGACTTCAATACCATAGAGTCCAATTGCCAAAGTAGCCATTTTCTCCAGGTGAACTGATCTCTGTCGGCTGGAGATCAGTTGTAATAACAGGAGATCTCCAGCTAGTACCTGGAGGTTGACAACACTGTGTGGAGGAGTGGGGAATCAAACCTGGTTCTCCAGATTAGAGTCCAGCACTCCTAACCACTATGCCACACTGGCTCTCTTAAAGGATGCCTTCTTGCCTTCTCTGTCCCTTCTTGTTCACAGTGTTGGCATCCTTAAGGAGCATGACGTTCAGCTAGGCTTTGGCCTCAGCCAGTGGAGCAGCCCCAGGAGGCAACATTCTCAGCACCTGTGTTGTCTGCTAACTAGAAATTGGTGAAATCTGCCCATCTCTGCTGGGAATGAACTAGTCTTTCTGGGCTTTTACAGAGAATGATTGGGGGCTTCATGTGCTTATTATGAGCCAGAAGGAAGTTTGGCTTGATTTATAGCTGGCATACCATTTGTAAGGCAGAGGGAGGGGGGAGTCGGTTGCTGATTCTCCCAGAAATACAGAATCTGCCCCCATCCCTACTGCTAAGCTTGACGCACTGCTGTAATAATCAAAAGGTATTCTCACAGGATCTAAGAGACCACAAAGGAAGAGAGGTGAAAATACTGTCTCAGAGGTATTCAGGGACCAAACCAATTGGATTCTGAGGGGGAAAAAATAAAAGGTTTCACCTACAGGAGTATCACTGTTGTTAAATCCAGTGCCGACAAGAGGTTTCAAAGTACATATCACTGCCACAGCTCTCAATGGGGCTAAATTCCATTTAAATAAAATAAAATAAATCACACACAGCATTTATCTATGTTCTTTAGCTGCTGTAAACTTTTAGCAGCACTTTGATTTATTCTGGCTGTTATGTAGTAAGTTAAGGGTACACTGCGGTTCAAAAGAGACAAAGAACATAGTCTAAATTGTTAGTTTCCTGCACTGTTTTGGTGTCATTATTCAAACTCTCAGATTGCTTGAGTTCATAGGGGGGGGGGAAAGCCCCTTACTCACTAGCGAAGAATATTAAATCGTTCTTCTGTTTTACATATTTGCAGCTAAGCACCAATCTTCTTTTTTTTAAAGGCAATTTATAGTTATGAATTTGTTTTCTGGGTGTATTTTTCATTGTACATTTTATCATCATTGTTCCAGTTATTTTAAAGGGGAGGGGGGAAGGGAAAATAACTCATTACTGTGACAGAATGGGAGGTAGAAAACCACAAGGGAGTCTTTGTTAAAATGTTTAAGTATTAATTTCTTTCATGATGAATTTTCAACTGTCATTTTCTTAATATCATGCACATGAAATAATCATGTCTTAAAACGCTCAGTAATCGAAGGACATTTTCATTTCATGATCACCCTGGGAATTGCAGTTCGAATCTCTCTTTTTTATGCTGTGATGTAAGTACAAGGTGATTCCTCCCCCTTCTTCCTCATTCCAATAATTCACTCCTGCTGACTCTTACACCTATAAGTCTTTAATTATGGTCCTATCTGAAGGCAGGGTGATGGTTTACATTACCTATTTAAGCCTTTTCAGGCTACAGGATACCATGATTTCTAGGATAATTCTGTTCCCATTTCCTTTTGCAAAAATGATGTTGCTAGAACCGAACAGGATCTGCACGACCTCTCATAAAAAATATTGAAAATAATGATTTAAATGAGTTTTGGTTTATACTCTACCATGCCCCGGAGAATGACACAGGTAATAACAGTTCATTATTAGTGCTAAAGGAGCTGTAGTGTTTAAGGTTGCCAACCTCCAGGTACTAGCTGGAGATCTCCTGCTATTAAAACTGATCTCCAGCCGATAGAGATCAGTTCCCCTGAAGAAAATGGCTGCTTTGGCAATTGGCATTAAGTCCCCCCCTCCCCAAACCCCGCCCTCCTCAGTCTCCGCCCCCCAAATTTCCCACCGGTGACGAAGAGGGACCTGGCAATCCTAAAGGAGCAAGTTGTAGCTTGGGTACACTGCTGGATCCAGGCCTCCTGGATAAGCTGGTGGCAGTGGTGGCCAGGAGTGCCTTTCCCCAGCTTCAGCTGGTGAACCAGCTGCGACCCTTCCTGGGTGGGGGGAAGATCTTGCCTAGGGTTGCCAACCTCCAGGTGGTGGCTGGAGATCTCCTAGGATTACTGCTGATCTCCAGGCGACAGTACACCTGGAAAAAAGGGCTGCTTTGGAAGGTAGACTGTATGGCATTATATCCCATTGAAGTCCCTCCCCTCCCCAAACCCCGCCCTTCTCAGGCTCCAGACTCAAAATTTTAGGTATTTCTCAACCTAGAGTTGGCAACTAATTCTTGCCACTATGGTACATGCCCTGGTAGCAGCTAGTTTTGATTACTGCTGCAATGTGCTGTTCATGGGGCTGCCCTTAAAGAGTATCCAGAAGCTTCAATTGCTACAGAATGCTATGGTACAAATGTTGACTGATGAGGATCATAGGCACTAGGTTTGTACAAATAATAATAATAATAATAATAATAATAATAATAATAATAATAATAATAATATGGTAAATTTCGGGTTTGGGTTTATTGGGGGCGATTTTTTCGGTAAACCCAAAATAAGCTGAATACCCATACCGGTAAATATGAGTATTCAGCTTATTTCCTGGTTTACTGAAAAGATTCGGGCCCGTTATAGTCTATGGAAAATTCTTTTCGAAGCTCCTGTGGGGGTGCTTTTGGAGGTAGAGTTCCCAAATTTTCAGGGTAGCTTGAAGGGACTTTCCTTGCATGAACCTTGAATTTTGGTGAAGATTGGGTCCAATTTTATGGGGTCTCAAAGGGGTTGCCCCCATTCTCTATAGGAAAACCAGGAAAGTTCACACTCTGCCAGAAATGTTGTTAGTCTTTATTAGGTGCTACTAGACTCCTGTTCTTTTCTATTGCACTCATAAGAATTTACTCAATCATTATATTCATCTTCAGGGGCCTTGCTCCAGGTGCCATGTCATCTGAGGCTAGGCAGGTTGCAATTTGAGAAAGGGCCTGCTCTGTTGTGGAACCAACTTTGTGAAATTCACTCCCAGGAGATTCAGCTGTTCCCCCTTTATTGCCAGTGGGTGAAGATTTCATATTCACTTATTAACCCTCCTTCCTATTCATGTTTTGAATTGTTATGTGTGTGTATGTGTGAGTGTGTGTTAATTTTGTACCTGGTTTTTAATGTTTTAATGTTTGAAATGCATATTCAAATAAATTGTCTTGTTCATCTTTCCAATAATCTTATGAAGTAGGTCATTAGTATTCCCATTTCACAGAGTGAGAAATAAGGCTGAAGAACAATATAAGCCTTTTCCAAGCATTTTATTGTAGTGCACTAACCATACTTCATGAGAGAACATGGGACCCATCCTCCCAATACACATGGCCACCATTTTGTGAGAATAGGGAAATATTGGAGTCCCCCAATTGAGAGTTCCTTTTGCATGCACCAAAGGTGGAAAATATGATGTCCTTGTTAAAATATTCTCAGAAAATAGTGAATGTGTGCTTCAGAAGGACTGTGAGTAGTGTGCATTCCCATTATACTTATTTGGTGCTTGAAAATCAATTATCTGAAAAGGGGTACTGTGTCTTACTCATGACTATCAAATAACTCTGGAGCTGAGCTGGGGTCTGAATCCATATCAACCAAATCCAGCACTCTGTCTAATAAGCAATAGTAGCTCTCGAACTTTAATGACACTGTCTGAGATGGCGTTCCATGGTTATTATTATTAATCATTAATTATGTCTTTAGAGAAAAAAAGCTTGGTAGATAACTCTGGTAAGGCCAGCCCCTTGTTCAAAACCTACCCAACCTGACCTACAGTCATTCATGTTGACTGAACATCTGCACCCTCATGATGCTAGCCTGCCAGATGGCAGCCCCAGTCATTTGCAGCATATAGATTCTAATGGGTCTTGAACCAACAGCACACACATAAGAGCCTTTGCCTGGCATGGGGATGTTACCAAATTTCATGGCTACACTATTTTAATTGGAAAATTCCAGTTTCTGGTATGGGTTTTACCCCCTTGGGAAGAAACTGCAGTCTTCCTTTTCCCAACTGTACTCATGAAATTCAATCAGCATATTAACATTAAAATGAGTGACTGTTATCAAGAAACGGAGCCTTCTGGTGTAGTTTCTTGTTCTCTCAAAGATTGGTTCAGGCTTCAGGCCAACCATAGAAAAGTTTAAGTTGGAAAATAACTGTGCTGTTGCTTGAATCCCAGCAAGCTGTAACCTTTAGCAACCAGATAAGACAATCCAAGTACTGGGAGTTAATGAATCTCTGAGTATCTACCCTGACTCCTTTCTCATTCCCAAGGCTGAGAACTGTGGAGCCAAATGTAATCTAATTAGCCAAGATAAGATCATGAGAGCTATGTGACAAGTGGGCCAGACTTTGCTGCAGATAAGTTTAGTTACACCATCTCACTTTTGACCCTCCTTGGTCACATGGTTAGTAACAGGGTTATGTAGTTAATTGACATCTCCAGCCATAAGGGTGGCCAACCTCCAGGCACTAGCTGGAGATCTCCTGCTATTACAACTGATCTCCACCCGATAGAGATCAGATCACCTGGAGAAAATGGCTGCTTTGGCAATTGGACTCTATGGCATTGAAGTCCCTCCCCTCCCCAAACCCTCCTCAGGCTCCACCCCAAAAACCTCCCGCTGGTGCCCGGTGGTTAAGAGGGACCTGGCAACCCTACCAACCATGTATCTCACATTGGTCAATTGAACTCAGGCCAACTCAGACCCTTGCCCATAAAGTTTAGCATTTTCATTCTAGTTTTGTTCTTGGTGCTTTGCTAATTGTTCCTTAATCCAACCTCAGACCTTAGATTTTGTACCCGTCTTGTGGGTCAGACTTGCTGTCTGTCCATGCTTGCTCTTGGATAAGAGTAGATTTTGAATGCTGAAGGACTTCAACTGGAAGGGTGACATCTGGTGAACTGGACCAATGGTACTACTGTGTAGTTAGCCTGTTTGATTTAGCTTTAGTATTTTAATCCTCACTATTCACTGTTCTTTTAAAAATATTCTTGTACAATTTTAACAAATCACTTTAATTATAATCTTGTGGTGTTTTGTCTTCAGGAGGCTTCAATTTAATTCCAGTACCTAGGCCTACGTGGCTACACCTACCAAGTTAATTGTTTCTTGATGTGTGAATACTCACTAAAACTGATGGGTGAATACTCACAGCCCAAGGCTTTGCAATTTTGTATGTTAATTGCCCATCCCGGGAATCCTTTGGGCTAGAGGTTCTCGAGAACTGTTTCTGTGTCAGTTATTTATGAATAGTGTAAAATGTAAAATGGCATAACATTTCATATAATGCTGTAAAATAAATAAATTAATCAGGACCACCATTGACAGAAAAAGCACAAAAAGCACAAAATGACAAAGCCTCCACCGATAGCTTGAAAAAAAGAAACACAAAAATGGGTCTATTATAATGCATCCTAAGTTCATCCCTCTATTTAGGGCTCTCCAGGGGGAAAGTATTAGGGTATTGTCTTTTTATGGATTGGTAGCCATAAATGAGTTGTGAATTATAATTAAATATTTCTCATTAATTAAAACCCTGATATTTATTTTATTTATTTTTATTTATAAATAAATAAATAAATAAAATAAAACCCTGGTATTAATTTGTCTGTTAAAAATATTTATAACCTGCACTCTCTCTTCAAAGAGAATGCTTGAGATGGCTCACAACATTAACTAAAAACATTTCCATAGGGCTGGATCCCACACACTGCCCACAGAAGGGACTTCTCCATCCCCTAGCAGCCTACTGAGAGCCCTGAGAATATTATGCTGAGGTTTGGGGGAACCTACATGAGGTGGGGGGAGCTCTGTAGGACAAACTGATGCAGTGATGAGGGGAAATTAACAAAATTGTTTCTCTTTCAGCGCATTCCTGAGATTTGACGTGGGGGAACGGCGGTGCAGAGTTACCGCCGCGCTGCCTCCTAAAGCCATTCCCTGCACGCCAAAAAAAAGGAGGCTTTTAGCAGCTTTTTTGGGTAAAACGTTTCGCCCCATAGAGAAAAGTGAGGCTGCACCTGCTAAAAAGCCGTCACAACCTCGCTCTTCTCTGTGCCGGCCACCAGTGTCCGGGCCTTCCCGCCAGTATTGGGGCCACTAACGCTGGCATAAAGTTCCCGGATGCCGGCGCGGGGGGCCCAAACACTGGCGCAGCACCTTCCTGGCCTCCTAAGGGCTTTCGCCCTTAGAGCTCAGGAATGCACTGTTAGCCTCTTATGCAAGAAGAGCTTCTTGCACTAGCATATGTGTTTATTTCATTACAGATGATGATCCCTCACAATTTGGAAAAGAACTGTTTATTTGCTACATGTGTTTGCCTGATCACTTTGCACAATACTAGTACATAAGAACATAAGAAAAGCCATGCTGGGTGAGACCAAGGCCCATCAAGTCCAGCAGTCTGTTCACATAGTGGCCAACCAGGTGCCTCTAGGAAGCCCACAAACATGACAACTGCAGCAGCACCATTCTGCCTGTGTTCCCCAGCACCTAATATTTAGCAACATTCAAGTGTAGAGCAGCAAAAAAGTGTTCATGGTGGAAATCTCTGAGGGTCCTTTTTTGTGCCTGATATGTTCATATCCTCAACCTTAACTTTAATAATAATGGGAGTGATGATGTAATCTTTGTGTGAATAATGGGTAATTAGAACGCTAGTAAAATTCTGTGGAACTCTCTCCCCAGGGATATTTGTCTGTCCCCTTCTGTCACATCTTCCACCATAGGTGAAGACTTTTTTGTTTAGTCTGGCTTTCCTTTAATGATCCCTCCCTTCTGCCCTTGGTTTTAATTACAGGGTTTTTTGTTTGTTTTAATATGCATTTTTTACTTTTGATTTTAATTGTTTTTATTAAGTTTCTATAATGCTTTGTTTTTACTGTTACAAATTTAGCTGAAAAGAAGCCAAGGCTCTTCAAACATTCTTTGGAGAATCCCAATTTGGCAACTAAATTCTACACAAAAATTCACCATGTGTTAGAATTCATCTCTCCATATGACAGTTCTAAGGGGTGGAAATTTCCAGATAACCCAAATATTGATTCATATAGTAACTGCGGGAGACGATTCCTCTTAAAAATGTCTGATGTTGTGGAGACCAAACAGCCTCCTCTAGTTCTATAAAATCTTAAAATGCCAAACATGGCCTTTTCCGCATTCTGTTCAGCATAATCAATACGGGCTGTCCAGGGGCCCAGTGTTTTAATTGTTACCTACCTTGGGTGGCCCTGATTGGGATAAAAGGCAAAGTGAAATTTTTGTAAATAATAATAATAGAATTATAACTTAGTATCCAAGCCAGATCTCTGAAGTGATTTGAGTACAGTTTTACTTTTCTTCCACTACCCCGTTTAATTATAATTTGAGAAGCGTAAGACACCACAGGCAGAGCCTATAAGAGAGATGGATTGGTAATGACAACAGTCTTTTTATTAGTGTGTCACTCAGATAATCCATAATGCATTGTGCACATGGAATTCCATTGAGTTTCCCATCTGCTCTAGGCATCTTGACAGCGACATGCTTATCGTAGTGGGATGGTGCAGGGTTCTCCGTTTACACATAGCAGTGTATGGAGGAGACAGCTGTACTACAATAACATCTTCTGCTTACATGCGGAGTAAGCAGCAAGCATCCTTCTATGAAAAAAATAATATGTACTAGTACGATTGCTCTGATCCATCAATCAAACCCATACCTGCCAACATTTGAGATAATTAAACTACAACATCTATATGGTACTATCTGTACATACATTTTCTCCCTCTTTTCTGCAAAGGAGCTCAGAATGCCATACATGGTTCTACCACCCTGTATTATCCTTGCAGCAACCCAATAAAGAAGAAGAAGAGTTGGTTTTTATATGCCGACTTTCTCTACCACTTAAGGGAGACTCAAACCGGCTTACAATCACCTTCCCTTCCCCTCCCCACAACAGACACCCTGTGAGGTAGGTGAGGCTGAGAGAGCTCTAACAGAGCTGTAACTTGCCCAAGGTCACCCAGCTGGCTTCATGTGGAGGAGTGGGGAATCAAACCCAGTTCTAGAGATCAGACTCCACCACTCTAAACCACCACTCTTAACCACTACACCACACTGGCTAAGCTGGAAAAGTGCATCTTATGACAAAGTGTTATAACATAGTGACATAACTGCACATCTTATGTTGTTTTTAAATACTTTCATGCAAAACCATCATACAAACCCTACACTATTTCCCCTTTATTTTGCAAAAGAAATATTCACTTAGATCAAGGTTCCCCAACATTTTTGAACCCGTGGGGACCTTTGGAATTCTGACATAAGGTGGTGGGCCATTGTTGGTGGAGCAAACCACCACTAAATGACCATTATAGGAGACAGAGAGACAGAGGAAGCCCAAGTATAGGAGAGAAGAGGGGGAATTTTAAAAAATACACTGGGAAAGAGGTGTGTGAGATAAATTAAAACCAATACTGTAGTAGCTGGTGCCAGCGACATTATGCTATTTTAACTTGTGCAGCCAGTCAGATCTTCAATGGCCAATTGGTGAGGCAAGAACTCCACCTGACCCCACCCACTTTTTGGAAATATTTCGCAGGTGCCAGGTAAAGCCCACGTTGGGGACCCCTGGAGTAGCTGGAAGTACTGCTGAGGAGCTTGATTAAGGAGAGGGGGAATTCCTCCCCCTATCAAAGCATAGTGCAGGTTAACAGCATACCTGATAACAGGCCAAAGGTGTGGGGTGCCTTTATTTGGGCCCAGCTGAAAAATCCATATGTTTAATGAAGACCTTTGGCACACAGCTACGTATGTACGTGCTGTGCCTGACTGATAGATTATGCTCGTCTCTAGGATCACAATTTCTGTCTAATTGCTACTGACGCAAGCCATGACCCATCATCCAGGAAACAAACAAAAGACAAGTATTTAGTGATGAAAAGCACAAGCCCTCAGCCTTCAGAGGGCTGAACAATGAACACAACAGAGCCCTTGTATGGGGTATTGATAACAGAAACATTCTCTTTCATGTAGCTTGCATGTTTACAATTCCTGCCTACGCAGTTCGCCTTGTTGACCAGCCCACTGAACCCTTGCATTAGAGATTTGTTCTTGACATGAGAATGTTTGTAATTGTAACTCTCACATTTCCTTCCTTTGCTACCCTCCAATGAGTTCACATTGTCTGTTGCTGCAGCTTAACTTCTGGATTTGGAGGCAGCAGGGTTTTCCTGAGAACCTATTCGATGGGAGTTGGGGCATCAGTTTCAGGAAGTTACCCATCACGTACCCTCTTAGGTCATTTTCTAAATGGCCAGATTTTTTTTGTGTGTGCTTCAAATCCATGTTTATTCTTAGGGTTCCCATTTGCAGGCAATTCACCGCCAATTCTGGTGGGGAGAAGCAGGCCAGCTGAAGGGGGGGGGGCGATCCACCTGATCGCACGGCAGCGTGTGGTGAAATAATGTTCCTTCCAGCTTTACACCGGAAGTGACAGGGACACTCTAGAGCACCCCTCAAAAACATTCTATGGAAACCATAGAGTTTGGAGGAATGTGTTAGAGCATCCCCGACACTTCCAGGGTAAACCCAGAAGGGACATTATTGCATGCACATGCTGTGCGTGTGCAAATAGCTCCTCGCCCCTATAAGGAAGCTCCTGCCGGTGGTAAGTGGGGACCTGGCAACCATATTTATTCCTCATTTGTCTGTATGCTTTGTCTTAAGTTGTGCTTCTTCTGAGCACTCCAGTCACAATATTTGTTATTTGGGAAAAGCTTATAGTCTTCAATAACACAAGAGTTGCTACTGTGATTGTACAACTGTAATGGCACCCCTTTGTTATTATTTGTGAGCTATTCTTTGTGACATGTGAAACAATTTCTACCTTCCAACTATTCTGTGAACATTTAATTATAAATGTACATGTTGGCATCCCTTCTTTTTCCCAACAGTTAAAAATTAAAATCTTTGGCTGTCTTTGCTCTGGTTATCCTAGTGCATGGTGTAGCCATGAGACCATTGGACTATGATTTGTAAGACTCAGGTCTGAATCCCCACACTGCCATGGAAGCTTGATGGGCGGCCTTGGGCTAGGGTTGCCAAGTGCCTGGTGGTGGCGGGTAAAATACCGCCAATCCACTGGGCTGTCGGCCGACCAGCTGAGGGCCAACGTGCACTGTGTACATGCACGCAAGCACAACGAACCTACATTACTTCCGGGGTTTACCCGGAAGCGACGTGGACGTTCTAGCAACTTCGGCCGAAACCCTATGGTTTCCATAGAGTTTCGGCTGAGATTGATAGAGTGTCCGCATCACTTCCAAGTAAACCGGAAGTGACGTAGACGAGTGGGTGCATCGTGCCAGGCGCGTGCACGCACCGCATGCTCCAAAAAACCTCCCTCCCATGGACCATCAGGACCTGGTAAGCCTACCCTGGGCCAGTCACACATTCTCAGCTTCACTTACCACACAGGCTTGTTGTTGTTTGGGAGATAAAATGGAGGAGGGGAAGAATGATGCCAAAACCACTTTGGGGAGAAAAATAGGGAATAATGATAATTATGATGATGATAATGATAAATAAAAATACATTGTCCTGTTAATTTAATTAAAGGCAGGTTGATTAAGATCAAGTATGTCTTTATAACCAAGGTGATAGGCAAGGCCTCACTGATAGACAGCCAAAGCTAAATGCTTTGGCAGAAAGTGTAACTCCAACTCCAGACTAATGAAATCTTATTAATGGGTAGGCCACTCAGAGAATCAGATCAACCTCAAAGTGGGTGGTCTGCAACTTTATTCAAAGGAGTACATAGAGCTTTTTTGCTCAGTATATATTTATTTATTTTATTCCACTTTTATCCTGCCCTCCCCGGCCCAAAAGGGACATCCTCTCCAAACCTAGTATAGATAAAAACTTGATGTCATTAGGATTACCTCAAATGTAAAAGGTTCCCAAGTGATCTTTTAAAATAAAATGGAGGGGGCAGGCCTTGCATCCAGCTTAAAAGAGGGACTCAAGGAACCAACACGCCACATTAAATAAAATGGTACTGCTGTGGGTTTGGGTGTGTTGTTCCTCTAATATTGGAGAGGCAGTGAAGGGAAGAGTTGTGTCTATTGAAATAATGACTGTCACTGATGCCACTGAAAACGAAACCACAGTTAAGACTAACTCTGGCTAATAAACCAACTTCACATCCTGGCTTCAGATCAAACTTTGAAGTACTCTAGCAAACCATTGCCAATGTAATGGCCTGCTTTTGGTATGACCGATTACATATGGTTAATAATCAAATGTGTGTTATGTGGTCATTGGGGTATTATCTAAGTTATCTTGTTCAAACATAACACTTGGCCAGTTATATAATTGAGAGCATCTAAATGCACGTTGCCAGCATCCCAAATAGGATGCATACTGGAGGCTTGCCCCAATACCTTGTGGTTTCTCTATTGAAGAGAAATAAAGATGTGTTATGCCAAGTATGACTCTAATTGGCTCAGATTGGGAGGGCTGAGTTTGGGAAGTGGACTGGCTAAACAAATTTTAAGACCTGCATCTTTTTTATTGGAGCATACATCTTCTGGGGCTCCATTGGAATTAGGGTTGCCAATCTCCAGGTACAAGCTGGAGATCTCCTGTTATTACAACTAATCTCCAGCTGATTGAGATCAGTTCACCTGGAGAAAATGGCCGCTTTTCCAATTGGACTCTGTGGCATTGAAGTCCCTCCCCTCCCCAAACCATGCCCTCCCCAGGTTTCGCCCCTGAAAACCTCCCACCAGTGGTGAAGAGGGACCTGGCAACCCTAACTGGGATCAACAGAGAAGACATTAACAGTTTGGCACAGTACATAGCTAGTTGCTGTGCCTGAAATGTCATGAGTTTAACCCACCTATTGTCTACCTTAATCTTCTACTTTATGATTCCTTGCCTTGTGTTGCCCTTAAATTGCTCTTTGTCAACTCCCCCACCTCCACCCCAGCCTCTTTCCCAGTTCCATTCTTCTCCCTCTCAGGGTCTTCCCTACAACCTGAAATATCCAAGTACCTCTTAACCCGACTCTGATTTCTACCACTGTGAACACTGGATAGGGGAAGGAAAGACAGGAGAAATGACTGATTGCCTCTAAGAAAAGAAAGATTTATTAGTGTTTATCCAGAAATACTGGCTAGCCTGCTGCTGAGCCAACTGAGCCCAGCAGGCTGTAGATTGGGGATTTGCACCAACTCCATTCCATGCAAACACATTTATCAAATGTGCAAGAATAAAAGACAGGGAGAGTAGGAGGGAGAGCAGAAGCCAGCTGCGTGTGTGTGTGCAGGTCTGAGACATGCAGGAACTCAGCAATCGCTAGGTCCCAGATCAGTGTACATCGAGCATCCTTAGCGCAGCCTTCCCCACTATCACCCCTGGCTCGATCTCCCCATGCACATGCAATACTATGCGTATGTCTCTGGTCTGTGCTAGGCAATCATTTTTCTCTCTTGGGTTCGCTGAAGCAAGCAAGACATGTCAGCGCCTGATGAAACCCCATTTTCACTGATTAGCTCCCTTAAAAATATTTCATTTATCAGTGCCAAGATTTAAGTACTTCCCACTTGCGGGCAGCCGAGTGTGTCCTGTTGACTATGTAGCACGTCAATTTACATTGGCGGTGACAGTGTTATCACAGGCACTAATGTCATCTCTTTCTTTCGAGTCCCACTGCCTCCTTCCCCTCTTCTCCCGCCCTCCCCTTGATAGCTTGAGACCAGAAAAGCTTCGCTCTATTTTCCTTTAGCACTGCCCTCTTCTCATCTGTTCAAAGCAGGGAGATGGAGAAAGCGAGGAAGCCCTGATGGGGGTGCACGGATATCCGTTAGTCATTTGCAAAGTCATAAATTTCAATTTCGTTGGACTCTCTTCCATTATCACCTGGGCCCTCATTTATTCCCAAATAGAAATGTAATTTCCTCCAATGTTTTGCAAATGATACCTGGATAGAATCCCATTTAGATTTTTGCCAAAAGAATAATTTCCTCTTCTTTTTGAAAGCACCTTTTCTCATCATCTGTGCTTCTTCGTCGGTTATATTAGGAACTCACGCAAAGGAGACGCTTGCTCGGCTTTATTCTCCAATGTCTCCACTAAGGGCTTTTAAACATATTTCAGAAGGGTTTTTCCCCTTTAAATGACGAAGAGGGGATTTTGGGGAGGTGAGGTGAAGGAGGGTCAGCAGGCACAGGGGCTGTCAGATTTGCAAGCGTACAAAGACGGAGTGGCAACATTAAGACTGCGCTGGATTGCATTGCCTGAAATGAAATGAATAGGCTGAATTTACAGGGTGCCAAGAAACATTGTCTGAAATAAATAGAAGTGAATCAGAATCCATTTTTCAGGCTTGCTGACAAAGTGCATTAAATAAAAAAGAGGAAGCCGAGACTCTGATCAGGAATGAGCTTTTGGAGAACGTCTTTCCTTTACTCACTTGACTATGTCCGCTCCTGAAATTTGTTAGCAAGAAAAGTACAAGATCAGTGGTAAGATTTGGGGAAGAGTTTAATATCGAGTGAACTCCCATACTGTTCTCAAGTAACAGAACAGTATTATTGTGGTTTTTACTGTATCATTGTTATATTTGTAAAAAAAAAATTTTTTTTTAATGTTGTTACCTGCCCTGAGCCTGGCCTTGGCTGGGGAGGGCGGGTTAGAAGTCTACTAAAGAAAATAAATAATAGCCTAGAGTCACTTCACAGTGCTCTGCTACCCAGAAATCCCTCTCTCGATTCCAGTCTCTTACTATTGAGAAGGTCAGTGCCCTGGTCCAGAAGATGCCAGGTGAAAGAGCAGGAAAGAACCATCGGATTCTGACCAGAGCAGAGCAAAGGCTGAAGCTGTGAGACCACCACAGGGATCGATCATTGGAATGCTCTAATATGTTACAGGCTCACTGTAAAGAGAAAGCTGGTTTCCTGACGTTCAAGCAGCCGGGACATCACCTTCTCGCTGCCTCCTATAAAAGCAACTAAACATTACTATCATGAATTCACTTATCTGCCTGTTTTAGCAAATACCAAAAATAGGGACTTTTGTGGTTTGCTTCTTTATATTGCCTATTCAAGCTTCTGATGTGGTAAACTCATGTCCAGCTTCGTGCTTGGGGGGAAACAGCATTTGAGTGACAGGAGCCACCACTGACAAAGTCTCTAATGTTGAGTAGAAGAGGTAAAACAAAGACTGGCACATCTATAAATGCTTAGCGCTGTTTTACATTTACTCCAAGAGCCTCCTCAGACAGTAATTTTGCCTAATAAAATAAACAATTTCAACTCACTTGTGGGGAATACCCAAGGAAGCACATCTGTAGAGGCGAAACTACAGCAGTGAATATGTAATATTCAGCATATGGGAAGATGTGCTTCTTCTCATTTAACAGTTCTCTTGCAATAATTTGTGTAGTATGGATTGTTATTTCACAAATATACTGGATAATAACTGGTTAGTGCTAGTGACATTGCTGGTGATGAATGACACAACGCACTGCCATGCGGGTTTTATCTGATAACATTTTAATTGCTTCTATAAATGTTAACAATTCCTAACAGTATTAGAGAAGCATGACAGTGATAGTTCTTGAAGCAATAAAGGATATTTTCTTATCTGAAAGAAAAAAGGTATGCATAGCATAATGTGTCGACACGGCAGTGATGCATCAGGAGAAATGTTAGTTAGTACTTTTGCAGTGCTGAAGGAGGAGGGAGTGATTTTGTCCCCTTCCTCTCCTCACTTGCAGCTGATCGACCCCTGGGATGATGACTTCATGCAGTTCTTGCAATCCCAGGAGTCAACTTTCTCAGAGTTGGAAGGGACTCCATAAATGGATCGCTGAATCCAACCTGTTGATAATCTCCCCCCACCCAATGCTGGTGCTAGTATAAAATATATTGCAGGAAAAAGAGGCTGAGGTGTTCGAAATGGGCAGTAAATCAAATTTAAAGCAGTTCTTACGCGAATATCCACAGACATCAGACACACAGGAAGAGTCAGACAAAAGAGGTGTGGGTTAATAAACAGTAAAAGTAAAGAAATAGAACTGAAAATAGACCAGAAGGAATAATATTTTCTTGTATGGAGTTCTTTGGGGGCATGAAAGGAAAACATTATTGCTCTTACTAAATCCTGGAAATCACACATTAAGATAATACGCTCAGCAAAACAACCTGGTTTACAAAACTGACTACAATATTAAGTTTTTCTCACTGTTCAGAATACTTTAGAAGAAAGGACTGAAAGCCCAGCAGGAGAAGCAGAATAATATGGGATTGGAGACATGAAGAATCCATATCTCCTAACTAACAGAAGGCCATATCCTTACTTGTCTGGCATTCCAACAAGGGCAGTGCTCATATTTTTAGTTTATGCCCCAAATGGTCTAAAAATGGCTTACAGAAAATTCCAAATCCCAAAATAATGTCAACAAATAATGCAAAGAAAACATGCATGTCTGGGCTAGGGGTGCCCTGGCCACTAGTGGGGTGGGGGTGGGGGATGGGTAGGATTGCCAGATCCAGGCTGGGAAACTCCGGGAGATTTGGAGAACACAGCCACAGTTAAAAATTTAGCACAGCAGGGCAGGCATTGGGAGGGTTGCCAGGTCCCCCTGGCCACTGATGGGGAATGAGGGCAGCATTGCTAGCCCCAGGTTGGGAAACTCCTGGATATTTGGGGGTGGAGCCTAGGGAGGACAGGGACCTCAGTGGGGTACAATCCCATAGAGTCCACCCTTCAAAGCAGCCATTGTCTCCAGGGGAGCTGATCTCTGTAGTCTGGAGATGTGCTGTAATTCCGGGGGGGTCCCCAGTAACCCAGCCCAGGAGAAGTATCTGCAAGGAGAAGAGAACAAAACAGCCCAGATAGACACTGAGAGACACAGTCCTTCAGTGTTACTCCTCTGAAGATGCCTGCCACAGCTGCTGGCGAAACGTCAGGAAAGAAAATACCAAGACCACGGTTACACAGCCCGGATAACCTACGAGAACCAAAGCCCAGATAGAACTTGGCTGCTGCTAGATGGGTGCCAGCAAGCCAGCAGAATCTTTCTTATTTCCTCCTTGGCAGACCTGAAAAATTCTTATTCTAGAAAATGTACCTGAATTAATTACACATTTTTTTTGCAATAGGAAAATGGATACTTAATATAGGCACAGCTTTGGTTTACGTTGGCATCAATGATATAAGTAGGTAAGTTCCTCTCCCATGGAGCTTACCGCCATCCAAAATTTGTCATAGGGAAACAGTAGGGAGATAGAGGTGAGGATATACAGGAGGGAAATATGCAATTTACACATGCATCGGCTGAGAGATGATTCATACAATATGGAGAGAAGAGGAGGAGAAGGAGGCTTAGGAAGAAAGATCTTAAAACATCTTTTGTGTGAGGCAGCAATGAGACATCCAAGTGGAAATCTCAGGTAGACAGCAGAAAATGTGAGGATGGAAGCAGTGAGAAAATTTATGGATACTTCGAAAGGTGACACTGAAAGCCTTTGATTTTCATGGAATCACACAGAGGATGAGAGTTTCACCCACATTTCATGGGACTCAGTCCATGTGCAAACACCTTTCCAAATGCACTTCCAGGTTCTTCTGGAACTGTGTGCTTCATATTCTGTGAGGGTCATCCTGTGGCATCTTCCGGTTGTGATATTGTTTTTGAAAGGAAGCCTATGTGCTTGTTGCTTGTCTGAGCACAGTGGCTGTGGAGCCTGGAGAGATTTGTGATTATGTTGTTTATGTTGTTACTCACCCTGAGCCCGGCTTTGGCCAGGGAGGGCAGGTTATAAATCAAATTAATAATAATGATAATGATGATGATAATCTGGCTGAATCACAACAGAGCCTTGACTTCTGATTGCCAGGCAGTGCCCTCCCTGTTTATTCCAAGGCAAACAAAGTAATTGTTGTTTCTGCTGACACTAATAAGTACTTGCTAAATTCTGAATCTATAATATGTCAGATACTAAAAGAAATGAATATTCAGCTGGCACCCACAGCTCTCCTCACCCGGAAATATTATAGGTTATTCACTAGGGAGATTCCCTTTGATTTCTTCATTGGGCTGCAAACATTTCTGCCAGGAACGCCACATCCTTTCATAAAAGTGTGTTCATGGCAGCACAGCAGGGGAGTGAAAACCAATATAGTCTTACGGCTTTGAGTGTGTTGCGACGGAGATGGAGTCAGCCTGTTCCCTAATACAGGGTAATAATCTGCTCATAGGTAGGAGGAAGGTTGTGATTAACACAGCACTGACTTCGTACTGTCCATGGCCTTTCTTACATCTTGAATATACAATCAAAAACAGGGTAGGGGCACTGCACTGGTGTTATTTTTTTAGTTGCGGTGCAACCATTTGCACTTTCAGCCAATTCTGGTCATGAATCTAGAGGTGCAGAAGCTAATGATGCAAATTAAATCTTGTTAATTGTTTAAATACGCAGCATTGGCATTGTGTGAATAATTCTGGTTAGGACAGAGTCCGGATAAAGTGTCCTGGACAAATTCTGATTTCCTCCACTGATTATCTAGGATTCCCCTCTTCCCAAGCCAGTATCTCTCTTGTGTATCTCAGCACCAGTTCCTTCTCCTCTGTCTCTTACCAGTTGTAATTTAGATTGCAGATTCACTCTTGTAAATGGTAGTGGGCATTGGGTAGTACTCAATGGTGGGTGTTTACCAGTGTATCCAAGGCAGTTTACAAACAAGCAGTACTAGCTGGTAGGGGAATAAAATGTTTACACACTCAGGTACAGTACACCCCATGGCTTGGATCCACTGGAGAATTTCTGCAGACAGAAGAACTGCCACCTGCATAGGAAAACTTTCTCACCCCTCCTTCCCTGCTGCAGCACAAAATGCTGATTCTCCTGAGCAGTACAGAGGGGGGGGCACAGGGAGGGGGAAGTGAGAAAGCTGGACTCTGTAGGCAGAAATCTTCCCATCTGGTGTATCCAAGCCCATAACTGCTGAAAGAATGCTCTTTGAGGAAGAATGAGCCCAGACTTCGGTTGTAACTTTTCCTGTTACCGCTAATGACAGATAAATGTTTTGTCGAGCATTAGTAATTTGAGCACCAGCAATGCTTTAATTGTACATGGACAGCAAGAAACAATGCATTGTAGATACGGACTTTGGCTTGTCTGCACTAGCAGAAATGCACAGATTAGGTGCACTCCTGAGGTGTTACCAACTCATGTGGTGTGCTGCATCTAGATGTGATCCAGTTGTTGTTGTTGCACAGGAATAGTATTTGTGCCACATTGCTTAGCATCTCATCGTTCCTTTAAATGAGAAACATACTTTTGCAAGATGATTCCTCCAGCATTAGCATCTCTATTATTTGCTGATTCTATGATTCTGAAGAACAGTCCTCCCCAAAGGCATTGGTGTCCATGCAGCCAGGAAAAGAAAAGATTTATTTATAATTGTCAATTCAGTGTTGATGTCCTAGAGGCCACACCTCAGTCTTAAGCTTTTGTACTAAGCCTTTCAGGGAAGGTCTGGTTTCAGGGGCAAAGGTTCAGCCTGAACCATGGTCTGACTATTATTTATTTAAGGCAAGAGTGATTGTGGTGCCTACACCCTACTGGAAAAGGCCAATTAATCCATGATTTCTACAGGATTCCTACAGGATTCTAGAATGCTCTAGAATGGATTTTAGGATTCCATACACATGCTCTGTTGATAGGGTTGCCAACCTCCAGGTGGTGGCAGGAGATCTCCTGCTATTACAACTGATCTCCAACTGATAGAGATCAGTTCACCTGGAGAAAATGACCACTTTGGCAATTGGACTCTATGGTATTGAAGTCCCTCCCCTCCCCAAACCCCACTCCACCCTCAAAACCTCCTGCCGATGGCAAAGAGGGAGCTGGCAACCCTATCTGTTGAAGCTGTTGAAGCTTCTTGAAGCTTCTTGAAGCTTCTTAAAGCTATCAACCAGGTTGTCCTTCCCTTCCCTCTTCTGCCCTCGTTGTGGAACCTGGCCCCTGGTTTACCATGGAGCTGGGTGACCTGAAGAGAGCCTGGAGACATCTAGAACAATGCTGGTGGATATCTCACACTGAATCTAACGGATTATGCTTCCATTCCATCAGATAGTTCATGACTATCCCAGTTGTTCAAAGTAGCTTAGCACCTGCGTATTGCTAAATCTGAGCCTTGATTGTCTCAGGAACACACAATTAGTTGTGATACTTCTGCAGGTTTTTTTTGCTGATAAAATATCATGAATACATTCTGATCTGGATGCTGGTTGTAATATAGGCCAGTCCAAAGAGATGCCTAATATATTGCCTGGTCTATTTATGGACCTTTTTTCCCCATGATGGATGCTGACAAGATCCTGGTATCTGTGAAAAACACTGTTTGAGCCGAGGATCTTTGTCCATCCTGGCTGCTAAAATCAGATAAGGGGCACATTAATGAGCCCTTCATGTCTAACATAATTCAGTCACTAAAGGCATCTTCCCTTTGCTGCTCAAAAAGGCAGATAACACCTGTGTGTGTTAAGTGCCGTCAAGTCGCTTCCGACTCATAGCGACCCTATGAATGAAAGTCCTTCAAAATGTCCTATCTTTGACAGCGTTGCTCAGATCTTGCAAATTGAAGGCTGTGGCTTCCTTTATTGAGTCAATCCATCTCTTGTTGGGTCTTCCTCTTTTCCTGCTGCCCTCAACTTTTCCTAGCATGACTGTCTTTTCCAGTGACTCTTGTCGTCTCATGACGTGACCAAAATACAATAGCCTCAGTTTAGTCCTTTTAGCTTCTAGGGTCAGTTCAGGCTTGATTTGATCTATAACCCACTGATTTGTTTTTTTGGCAGTCCACGGAATCTGTAACACACCTACTACTTAATATCACACTTACTACTTAAAAAAAAAACATGCCTAGTTGCCTACAGAAAAATGATGCAGCCGGTTATCACCCAGTCTCTAAGCTGCCCTTTCTAGGCAAAGTGATTCAGGAATCAATAGACCAATTCCAGGTCTCCTTTGATAAGCCTATACCTGGAGAGCCTATACCAGTCAGAACAGACAATACTGACTTTGAATGGCCAATGGTCTGACTCAGTATCATTTTTCTGGGGGATAAATTGATTACATGTATACTCAGTGTAAGGCAGCCTCGTGCATGTGTTCACACAATACATATAACTGGGATCTCTGCTTTGTTTTCCAAAATGGCTTCAAAAACAAAGAAAATGTACCCCATTTCGGATAATATGCATCAGTGATATTCAACATATAAACCTTTTATTTATTTGTGTCATCTCTAAAGCATTGAGAAAATATTCCAAATTAAGCTTTGATGTAGGGTCCTGTGAAGGTTTTTCCCTGTTGTGTCTTAAACCAAAATAAAGCAATAGCTGAAACTTTCCCCTGCTAGCCTTCATATTCCTAGAATCCAAAACGCTCTAATTAATATGTCAGAAATAGCCTTCTCAATATTTATCAAAAGAGTGATTGGCAAGTGTGGGCTGTTTACACTCTCTTTACAATAAATAATACTGCGCCAGTCCATACCAACCAGACTATTTTTAAAAAAACTTTTCATCTTCTTTGCTTTTCTCAGAGGAAAAAATCAGTCATATATATGTCAGAATATGGCTAGTCCTTACCATTAAGCTTTTATCCTGCTGCAATGTTATTCGCATTGGCAATGTTCTGTTAATTGGCTATTTTAAGATCATTACCTTTTTTTTTTTTTTGCTTTTAACTTTTTTTATTAGCCATCCTGGAAGCCATTCAGCTGAGGATGACAATAAATTGTAAAATGTAATTTCACACACGCACACCCTTGAACTGCTACCAGAGACTTTCTTAACCAGTGGGCAACTGGGGCAGCTGCCCCATGCTGAAGCAGATCCTGACCACTCCCAGCTCCATCCCCTTGACAGAGGGGAGGAAAAAGGGAAGACTCCGACTGCTGATGGTACCAGTTACATTTGGGCTCGGGCAGCTGGCTCAGTTGCAGCTGCCACTGTTCGCACTAGGGTTGCCAGCCTCCAGGTACTAGCTGGAGATCTCCTGCTATTACAACTGATCTCCAGCCAATAGAGATCAGTTCAACTGGAGAAAATCCCCTCCCCAAACCCCACCCTCCTCAGGTTCTGCCCCCCAAATCTCCCACTGGTGGCAAAGAGGGACCTGGCAACCCTAGTTCAAACCCATGCAGTCCAGGGCTTGGGCAGCTGGCTTCTGGCTGCAGCATTGGCTGCCACCCCTTGCTTGGGCCTGGGGTTGCCCTGGTGGAAGGTTGGTAGTAGGGTTGCCAACCTCCAGATGGCGGCTGGAGGTCTCCCACTATTACAACTGATCTCCAGGCGACAGATATCAAATCACCTGGAGAAAATTGTTGCTTTGGAAGGTGGACTCTATGGTACTATACCCCATTGAATTGAAGTCCCTCCCCTCACCAAATTCCGCCTCCTCCATCTCCACCCCAAAAATCTCCATGTACTTCCCAACCTGGAGCTGGCAACACTGGTAGGTAAGGTTGTCCCATTGTGGGGAGACGCCCTGGGTAGTGTGGTGGAAGGCCTGGGGTGGTGGCAGTGATTCTGGTGTCCCATCCTGCACTTTTGCCCAGGGCCCCAGAATCCTAAAACTACCCATGACTGCTAGTGGGGTTGCTGAAGCAAAAGTACACATATATACAGCAACATCTTTCAAGAAACATTTGAGTTTGGTTTGCAACATACATGTAGCTGGTTATCCTTTAACAGAGGCTAACACTCTAGCAGAGCTTGACAAGCAATTCATGAGACAAAATGTTGGATTGTGGAAGTTCCTTTCTCCTTCCACACCCTCTAGCCAGCTCTATGACTGCTGTCCAGGAATGTCTGTGCTTGCAGAATGTAAAATGAATGTATTGGCATGCATGCAGACACACATATATGAACACATGTGTATCCTTTAAATAAAATATTATTTTCCTTTTAAAGCATTTTATTTATCTCAGTTATGGTTTCCAGCAAATTCCCACAGATTCCACGCACATATTTATTGTTCATTCAACCATTCCACTTAAGCAAAATGCTAGTTAATATGTTCCATAAAGAAACTTTACACTTTTGGCTTGTGGTGCTGTTAATTTGCATGTCATTACCATGTTATTAGATTTATAGCTATGACAGAATAGTCTTCCACCACCCTTTGCTTCCTCATATATGCAAGCCCAGTTACTTTATGAATTCCATTGCCTTGAACCAGCTTCAATTATTTCCCCTTCTGATACAACGCAAAACAACTAATCTTCAAAACAAAATGGATCCATAAATGATAAAAAAAATTCCATACGGAATGTTAATCAGTATACATCCTACAGTTATACATGTGGTTTATACAATTAAACATGAACAGTTTTATTCTTATAGGATTTGTAATTCAAACAGACAATTACTTCCTAGTTTTGTGCATAATTCTTGTTCAGGACAAGAATTTTTCATTTTGTGGGGAATTCCAAAACACTAACTTTTAAAAACTTGAAGTAATTTTTCTTTTGGAGTGTGGCACAGACCCAGGGAAATAAAAAAAAAAATTGAATTTCAAACACACACACACACATACTAGATACCAAGGTATTAAAAGTCCATGTTTTGGAGTGCCTCCCCACAAATTCCAGAATATTAAAAATACTTTTAAGTACATGTTTAGCCTTCTCCCAAAAAAATCAATATTACCTTTGTGCTCTTATCCTAAACATGGCTGCCTTTTACCTTTTGGCTCAGCAAGTCTCAGCACCATTTGACATAAGACATTTTGAATAATATACACATACTGTTTTAATTGTAACATGCACACATGTTTTAAACTCTGTTTTTCCTTCTAGAATGCACAGAAGAAATGAACAGGAAAAAGTCACATACCTGAAACAAATATATTCTCATTCTAAAAGACATGGCATTATCCGTACTGATGCTTGATAGCCGCTGGTTTGGCTCACGTTTCCTTACCTTTGCAAGCAGGGGAGCCATTCATTTGGTAACTGTTCAGACATGTTCAAGCAAATTTGTATGTGTCCAATTTGCATGATTTTAGTACCTTTTCACATGATTATATTGCTTTCTTACAGCTGTCATCCATCTGCTGTCACTGCTGCCTTTAAGCTTTAAAAACACATAGTTAAAGGGACAAAAATCTGTAATGTTTTGAGCGGAGACTTACTACTTAGGTGTCCCTGTGTGCCTTCGGTGTCTGCCCATGAATCTAGCTAATCTTTCAATAGTTCTTGTGATTATTTCTAGAATACCTGACACTGACCATACAGGTGCAAATAGCAGTCAATACAACATGGTTGATGTCAGTCTAAATAATGCATCCAACTGCACAGGTATAAAAAGGGGACAAACTGCAAATATTTCCATGCTTTACAATAAAAAATAGTCAATTTAATGACCTGGTCATGACCATATGGAAATCTGTGCCGCTTCTGAACCATCTTGGAATTGGGAAAAGCATCCACAAGCCAGAAAAAAACAGGCCCTGTAGCATGTGGCTGCTGTGTAAGCATGAAGCTGCGTGACATGTAGCAACATGTCATGCAGCTTCATCAAGGTAATCCAATCAGGAGGTTGCCTCCTGTATCATTGACGGAGTCTGAACAAGGTAAGTTTACCTGGTGTTTGGTTTTGTGCCAAAGGTCAAAGAAGGCCTAGTTATCTGTACCTGACTACAAATTATTTTAATTGAATTATTCAGACCATGCCTTTCTCCACAAACTGAACTCAAGATATATTACAATTAGTTCAATAAAAACACTGAACAATAAAATCAACAACAACCCACTCAGTGATCTCAACCAAAACTCAAAATCTAGCCACAAAAACAGGTCACAAAACACAGCCCCTTAAGAGTGGATAGTCATCCAATTATTTCAACAGAATTAGTCTGTAAAGATATGCAGGAAAAAAGTTACCAAGGGAAACATAATTTGCTATTGAAACCAGTGGAAATAAATCATGAATATAATAAAAATAAGAAATGTTGAAACTATAATGAACTGAAAATGCAAAGAAAAATGTATACATCTCAATTAGTTTGTGGAAAGAACTGCTTCCATCCTTTTCTTGAAACAAGCAGGTTTATGTTTGAAACTGTTGTGCTGCAATTTATTCCTCTTTCTTTGGCTGGCTATTAATGATTCGGATGACTCACCTTCTTGTCTTCCAAGTCTCATGGGGTACTTATGAGGGTTATAATTCAAGTGTATCCAGTATCTTGGCACTCATTCAGCTCCCTCATGAAGCAAATATAACCATTACCTAATTAATTGTATGTGGTGTTGATTCTTACTTTGGGGCTTTGCTATCAGCCTATCCTTGTATAGAAATAATGTCGACAGGCCCTTGGGCATAGGGTTGCCAGGTCCCCCCTTGCCACCAGCGGGAGCTTCATTGAGTGGGGCTGGGAGGGATGATCAGCGCAATAACGTCACTTCCGGGTTTACCCTGGAACTGACGGGGACGTGCTAGCACATTCCCCCAAAAACTCTATGGAAACCATAGAATTTTTGGAGGAATGTGAAAGAGAGTCCCTTCCGGGGTAAACCCAGAAGTGACGTTAATCGCCCCCCCTTCAGCTGGCCTGCTTCCACCACCAGCCAGCTGAGAAGCTGCGGACAATTGCCCGCCATGACCTGGTATCTGACAACCCTACTTGGGCATCATTTTATTTTTGCATTGCATACCCAGGAGATGATAATGAAGTTTTGTAGAGAGCCTAAATGAGAAATCCTTTCTGTTATATGTGCTTAACAGGTCTCAAAGACTATTAAATAGAAACAATTCAGTTTATTCTGTACTTTTTGTTTGTGTGGGTTATCGTGCAACAACTGCTGCTTACATTTTTAATTTATATACTTAACAAATGTGTTACCCTACCCTTCAGCCATTTTCACCAGGGGAACTGATCTCTGTTGTCTGGAGATCAGTTGTAATAGTTGGAGATCTCCAGGCCCCATCTGGAGGTTGGCAACCCTAACATGCATACCTTAAAGAAACACGGGGAATAATTTCCTGAACTCAGTAACAGAAACGCTGCAGAAAAGAACATGGAAGAAAAAGGAGCTTTTTAAAAAGTGGGTGTTGGGGAAAGGAGGAGGATGAGGAGGGGACAACCCAAGATAGCTCTGAGGTACATTTCAATCTGCATGGTTCAGGAAGGCAGGAATTTTCAATCTCCTCTCTATCATTTTCGATATCATTAATCCTAAACACTCCATTTTCCATGCTTGCCCGCCCAGGCCCTGAGAGTGAGCGACACACAAAGTGACACATATTCATCACTTGGCACTCGGCACTGTGAAGGCTGTAATATAATATTAGTGTTGGGTTATCACCGTGTCTTTCTCTGTAGCCTCGGCAGCGGGGACGGTAGATGACACAAATCGATCACCTGTGACATTTTTGATTTGGTGTCACTTTCCCCATTTCTGCCATTTGTTTTGGCAGTTAAGAGGTAATTGTGTGACATTAGCATGAAAAAGACTTACTTTCCCAGCATATTTTTTTTGTATATAGAGATAGATTTTGTTCTCCAAGCGGTAATAGAGGGATATGTCTCTTTTGTCTTGTTTTATGGGCTAAGAGATGCTTTGAGAATAGGGAGGTGGAAAAGAAGGTACCTCTTTTGCAGAAATCACTCTGCCTTTCTCAAAGTCTGCAGCATCATCATCTTAAATTCAAATTCAGATGCATTTTACCACTGACATTGTTAGCCAAAGAGAAGATGCAGATGACTTTTGAGTTTATTGACACTGCAGGGTACCTTACTTCCAACTTGTGCAGTTTTGTTTTGCATTATTTACTACTGCTACTAATATTATAATCACATGAACTGTTTACTTCCCCAAAGTTGGCTAACTATGGCAGTTTACTGAAATATCGCGATTCTCTCTAATGAACAAATACCTATCTGGAAGGCGATAAAATGGAACCACTTGTAGACAAGGGTAGATTTTCTGCATACTGTGTGTGAGTATATTTGTCTGACTTCCTAGGTATGCAGAGAAATGTACATTTTAATTAATTAATTAAACACCTGAGCACCCTCAGAAAAACATCCTGGTGAAGACTAAGCATGTTCATTGCCCTCAGAATGTTGAGAGAAGTTGAGTACCAGGGTTTTTTGTTTTTTAAAAAAACAGAGAGAGGTGTGGAAATCAGCTTGCTCAACCAGCACTTATAGTGCTCTAGAGAACTGGGGTAAGGGAGAAATTCCCAACCTTTCCCATCCTCACCATAATTGCATACATTCCCACCTCCAACTTGCTTTGAGACCATGATGATTATCATGAAAATGATGTTTAGAAAAGTGGATCTTTCAGACTAGGGGTGTGCAAAAAAATTTTTTTTCGGTAAATTTCAGGTTTGGGTTTATTGGGCCATTTTTTTTTTTTGTAAACCCAGAATAAGCTGAATACCCATACTGGTAAATGGGTATTTCAGCTTTATTTCCAGGTTTCCTGAAAAAGTTTGGGTTCATTATAGTATATATGGAATTTTTTTGAGGAGCTTGGGGGTATTTTTCAAGGTAGAGTCACCAAATTTTCAGGGTAGCTGCAAGGGACTCTCCTTGCACGAACCCCAAAGTCTGGTACAGTTTGGGACAGGGGTCCAATTTTATTGGGTCCTGAAGGGGTCACCCCCTCCTCCATAGAAAAGCATGGTAAACTATGGTGGCGATAGGCAAGGATGGGGCACTATGAATTTGAATAAACTTCATTCATTTCAAACATGCCAGTTTACTGATCATAGTCTGCACCATTCATGTTACCTCCTCCACACCTCGTACAGGCAGATAAAAATATAGCAAAGTTCAAAGAAATAAGTTCATAGGTTCACTGGACAAATGTCCAGTGAAATTCCTTAAACCCAGCTCTTTTGCTTAACATGTTTCCATTTTAAGTACCCAAGTAATATTTACCACCATCCTCATATAGAAAATAATGTTATTCAAAACTCTAACTATTATGGAGAATCTTACCTTTCATGAAACACCAATAAATAATAAAGACTGGAGTGATATGGTCCCTATAACCTACTCCAGCTCACATTCTGGATGCATCATTCTGGACCAATTATAGATTTTGAACAGTCTTCAAGGGAAGCTGTACATAGAGTGCATTGCACTAATATAATCTGGATGTTACCAGGGCATGAACCACAGTACTAAGATCTTTCTTGCCCAAGAAGGGCCACAGCTGGATCTTCCAAAGCTGGTGAAAGGTGCCTCTGGCAACTGCTGCCACCTGTTTATTCGCCAGGAGGCCTGATCCAGTAGCACCCCCAGGGTATGAACCTGCTCCTTTAGAGGGAGTGCAGTCGCAACCCCAAAAGCCGGTGCAGAAGCATACCATGATTGATGGTATCCAACCTGCGGGGAGGTCCAGGATTATGAACAGGATCACTCTCCATCTATCTAAAACAATGAAGTTACTAACAGTGCAATTTAACATAGATTTACTCCCAAACGAATCCCATTGAAATAACAGAATTCCATTTTACAACAATAAGAATATTTAAAACCAGTTGAGCATGGATGCCCCCAAAGTTGGTTTTATGATGTATAAATTCAGCAAACATGGAGTACTTTTGAGGTAGTCAAGTTCATGCTACTGTGTTTGAAACAAAGTGTTGCCTTCCATCTTGGTGACTGAAGTTATAGTCACTTGTGCCTGTAAGACCTGCTAAATATATATGTAACTCACTGACCTAAGGTTATCACCTAGGAAAGGAACTCCAGTGCTATGTGGAAAGCTGAACCAGTTCTGAGGATTTGCTTATGCCTGAACATCGGAAATGTGACCCATACAGTGATCAAGTGCATGGATGCACTTTGTATGCTGCCATGAGCTCATTCTCTTATCAGATGTTCCATACCAAGTTGAACATGTTTAACCTAGTCAGGAGATAAATTGCTCTCCTTGTCACTTTCCCATTTAAAATGCAAACGAGATTTGACAGAGTAAACTGAATAAAGATTTGGATCGGATAATCCAGTAAAAGCTAATTACTAAAACAAAATGAGACACTGAAGCACAGCCTCCCTCCTCCCTGCATGCCTAACGAGGCTCTCTAGTTTGATGAGTTCCCTGCCTCCAGTATCAGCGTTTTCTATCAAGGAACGCAAGCTATTAGCTCCTTTTAACAATTTATGACGTTCAATATACTGATTAGGAGCCTGTGTGATACATAATTTAAAACCGCTTGGATGTCCTGTGGCCGTTAAGGAGAAAGCAGTGAGTTTGAACAAACCCTGCTAATTAGAGAGCCTTGATGACTCCTGATTAGGATTCCTAATTAGGTGTCCTAAAATAAATCTTTTTCTTGATTTTAAATTTGTTGTCTTCAGGGCTTCAGCCTGTTTATCCTAGGAAAGCACAACAAAACCTTACCGGGGCAGCCGATAACTGATTAGCTGCCAAGTATCTCTCCTTTGAAAAAAGGGTGTAGATTTTGAATGGCTGTGAATTAGTGAACAGAAATAGGAGGCTGAAGGGTGAGCTTTAGTGGATTGTGATGGAGGTGAGAAGGTGGAGAAGGCAGCAACAAAGTTATCATAAGTGTACTATGATTTTAGTTGGCTAGCCTGATCTTGTCAGATCTTTGAAGCTAAGCAGAGTCAACCCTGGCAAGTATTTAGATGGGAGACCTCCAAGAAGTACCAGGGTCATGATGCAGAGGCAGGCAATGCCAAACCACCACTGAACATCTCTTCTTGCCTTGACAACCTGCAGTTGCCATCAGTCAGAAGTGACTTTACGGCAATAATAATAATAATGTTCCTTCTCCTGTTTGTATGTGTTCTTGTGACCACCCCACCACATAGCTAGTTCCTAAGTCTGCATTTTAACCAGTTTTAGTGAGCTGCTAGGAATGTAATAAATATGAGTTGTGGTCTGGGTACCTGGTGAAGAAGGTACCCACACAACTGCTTGGGCACCTGCTCAACTCATTCCAAAAATGGTCCTAACCCCATTTCAACATGCCAAAAATGGTCCTAACCCCATTTCAACATGCATATTTAGTTGTATGAATTTGTCCTCAAAATAAAGTGAATCGTAACATAACACACAAATCCCAGCAAGCAGAACGCAACCATTTAGGATGATATCCATTAAACTGATTGTGGATCTTCAACCCAACTCAAATAGTTCCAAACAAGCAAACAAGCAAACAAAAAGTGCTGTTCCTATCTCAAACAACAGCACCACGAGGCATAAGATTTGATGTCTTAGTGAAACAAGCCTCCTTTGGGAGTTATAAATGGGGTACTGTAAGAAAATAAGCCCTGACCTGGATGACCCAGGCTAGCCTGATCTCATCAGATCTCATGAAGCTAAGCAGGGTCAGGCCTGGTTAGTACTTAGATGGGAGACCACCAAGGAATATCAGGGTAGCTATGCAGAGGCAGGCAATGGCAAGCCACCTCTCTTAGCCTTTTGCCTTGAAAAGCCTACTGGGTTGCCATAAATTGGCTGTGGCTTGACCATACTTTATACTCAAGGAAGTAAAACAAATTATTTTAAAATATTAGACTTTTCCCACTTTCATTATTTTGATCTAAAGTTTTGTAATTTTATTTTATTTGCAACTAATCGTATGCTCACTAATAAATTACTAGTTTGTGAAAGCACAGGTGTTATCTGCTGAATCTCTTTATAGAGACCTTGTTGTGGGGAGTGAATGATTTAACCCTTTTGAATGCCTAGCCAAAAGAGGAAACCAGCCACCCTTGGAGACCTGGAATGTTTTTGCCAGATGAACATACCTTCTTTGACAGCTGTGTGTTACTAAGGAGTCAAGCCTAGGAGCTTGTCATCTTGCCCCTTCCGCTGACTGTTCACCTCTTAACTACCCAACGATTTTAAAACTCTGCGTTTGAACCGTGGTGGGGATTTAGGGAAAAAGATACTCTTGGCACTTTAAAAGTTGTGACTGCATGTGCAACCTCCCAGTGGAGCAAACAGCATATTCCAGGGTTGTTGCAGGTTCAGAAAACAGCACAGCGGGGAAGGCTGAAGCTCCTTCCCCCCCGCCCCACCAGCACACACACACCATGGTCCCAGTCTGCATTGGGCCCCTACAGTGCTGGGACATCCAGCTGTCGGAAAAGTGGTTAGGGGAAACCAGACCTTACTCATTAAAGAAAGTAGCATCTAGTTTGACCCTAGGAGGACAAACAAAATGGGGACCCAGCAGCTTTGAAATCAGGTGAGCATTCTTTGGAGTGTGTTGTTTGGTTCAATGGGAGGGGTGGCACAGTTTGTGACTGGAGTATTGTTTCCTTTCTTTGCATGTAAGGAGGAGGGAGGCTTAAACCATGGCTCAGATTTTAAAATGTGTCTCCAGACTGGGGTGGGGGGTGAGGAAGGGGATGAGGAAAGGGGTGGGGGCTTCTTTCTCTTTTTCTTCTTTTGAAGGTGCTTGTGGGTGATGACAAAACTTTACAATGCTTCTCTATGGAGGAGGGGGTCGACCCCTTCAGGACCCCATGAAATTGTTTTTTTTTTTTTTTGATAATTTTTTATTGGTTTTTATAATATAAATTTTCCATGTTAACAAACAACAATATACGTAGTATTAAAAACTAAATCATAGGTAATGTTGTTATAATTGTTTAAGTGCTAAATAAAAATAAAAAATAAAGGAAAATTTATTGACTTCCCCATCACCTCCGTCCGCCTCTTAATAAAGTATTCTATCCCATCGTGATATGGTCTGATCTTAATTATTCTTATATCTCAATTAGATTTCAATCACATTATACTATCAATATAATTGATTACGTTTCTTTATGTTAACAATGTCATCTAGATCAGATTAAAAGGTATTCTTCCATTTTCCCCAGTCCTAGTTCATATTCACAATATTTCATCCACGCCTCCCATTCCCCCATAAATTGAACATTGTCTTTTTGATTTAAAATGGCTGTAAGTTTTGCCATTTCCACCAGTTCAAACATTTTCATAGTCCAGTCTTTTTTCCCAGGAGTGTCTGCCCCTTTCCATTTTGCTGCATAAAGCAGTCTTGCAGCTGTAGTCGCGTAAATCAAAAAAGTCCTGTGTTTTAACAAATCATCAGGTATCATACTTAATAGCATCATTTCTGGTGTTTTGGGTATGTTTTTTTGTACTATTAGTCTTAATTCGTTATAAATCATATCCCAAAAATCCTTAGCTTTGTCACAAGTCCACCACATATGATAAAAAGAACCAACTTCTTTATTACATTTCCAACATTTAGGGGATGTCACTTTGTAGATCTTTGCAATCTTCTTAGGCGTTAAATGCCATCTACACATCATTTTATAGATATTTTCTCGAATTGACTGCACATTGATTCCTTAGGACCCCATGAAATTGGACCCCCTGTCCCAAACTTTACCAAACTTTTGGGCCCACAGCTTTGTGTGGGTCCATTGCAAGCATTCATGGGAAATTGAGTTTTCCCATGACTCTTGGGTACGGATGCTGCCATTACAGACTGTGAAAAGTAAGTACTTTTAAAATTATTCCAGGGTAGCATTTTTCGAGGTAGTGTTTCCAAATTTTCAGGGTCGCTTCAAGGAACTCTCCTTGCATGAACCACAACGTTTGGTAAAGTTTGGGGCAGGAAGTCCAATTTTATGGGATCCCAAAGGGGTCAACCCCCTCCTCCATACAGAAGCATTGTAAAGTTTACAATACTTCTCTATGGAGGGTGGGGGCAACCACTTCAGGATCCCATAAAATTGGACCCCTGACCCAATCTTCACCAAATTTCAGGGTTCATGCAAGGAGAGTCTTTTGAAGCTACCCTGAAAATTTGGGAACCCTACCTCCAAAAATGTCCCCACAGGAGCTTTGAAAAAATCCCCATAGACTAAAACGGCCCTGAATTTTTTCAGTAAACCCAGAAATAAATTCGAATACCCCTTTACCAGTATGGGTATTCAGCTTATTTTGGGCCCAATAAACCTGAACCTGAAATTTACTGATTTTTTTTATTTTGCACAACCCTATTTCCCAGCATTATTGTCTTTTCCAGGGAGTCTTGTCTTCTCATAATATTACCAAAGTACTATAGCCTCAGTTTGGTCATGTTAACTTCTAGGGAGAGTTCAGGCTTGATTTGATCTAGAACCCACTTATTTGTCTTTTTGGTGGTCCATGGTGTCCATGAAAAACGCCTTCAACACTACATTTCAAAGGAATCAATTTTCTTCCTGTCAGTTTTCTTCATAGTCCAACTTTCACATCCATACATAGTAATGGGGAATACTATGGCATGAATTATCTTGGTAGCCAGCAATGCACCTTTACACTTAAGAATCTTTTCTAGATTTTTCATGGCGGCCTTCCCAGTCTCAATCCATTTATGATTATGTAAGATAAAATAATACCAATGAATGCTGTTTTCTTCTTCACACTACTGTGCATAGCTCAGCATTCAGGGAGATTCATTAGTCATTTCGAGCAAGGCCTAACATATGCGTATAAACCAGTTCCAGTGTTGGCTAAGATGAATATTCAAGGCTGTGCTATAATTTACATATCTGTAATCCGACAGGGGAAAGAAGAAAAGGTTGTCAGGCAAAATGAATTTGTGTCTCAAGGTCAGTCCTATTTTAAAACCGATAATGGTGTTTAAAAGCCCCTTTGCTGTGATCAGCATTGCATTGCTCTAATTGACAAATTAGCTATCCATATGGGCTCAGAGGCAATAATACAGCCATAAATCCCAATAAATACAAACATAATCTGATATAAGATGGATCAGCCAAACAACATAAGGCGAGACTTAGCACCTCAAATGACTGGGCTTAAAGGAATCACCATTTGACAAGGCCTCATGAAGCTATAAAGGCAGCCACATGGTGTGAATACCAGTTTATGGGACATGGTGGCATAGTCCTTGCAGAAGTAAATGAGGTTGTTAAATGACCACTTCCTTTTCAAGGAAGACCCTATCTATTGGAAACCCTCCCCTTGGTGAGTCAGAGGGAAAAACTAGCCTATGTTGGCTTGAATTCAGAGTAGTGTTTCTTTAGGTCCAAGGCTTTCTGCCTGCAGTAGGTGACTTTCCCTCCTCTTCCTTCTGTGAAAGCCAAAAATGCCCCTTAAACCCTGTCTAAGGGGACCTCCAGGATCAGGAGTGTGTGTGTGTGGGGGGGGGGGGGGGGTTGGAATGCTGCAGGAGGAAGGAGGGAGGACAGCTGCATTCCATGGGTGGGAATCCCTGCACCCACAGAAATGCTGCTCTGCATCCAAGTTTATGTTTGAAGGTCTGATTGATCTTGTGCCAATATAGAACATCATCTAAGCAAAATCTACTCCTCTGGGACAGAATTAATACTGATATGCATACGGTTTCCAGGTCCCTCTTTGTACTGGTGGGAGGTTTTTGGGGTGGAGCCTGAGAAGGACAGGATTTGGGGAGGGGCTTCAATGCCGTAGAGTCCAATTGCCAAAGCAGCCATTTTCTCCAGGTGATCTCTATCGGCTGGAGATCAGTTGTAATAGCAGTTAGTACCTGGAAGTTGGCAACCCTAGCTATGCACCTGTTTGTTCCTTTGCTCATCCATTGGCAGATTTTATGGACAGTCTTTCTAATTATTATTGATGATTGGGTGGATGGTCAAGCCTATGATATGTTTTGTGACATTTGCTGTAAAAGGAACTTACATTTGATCAAATGACACTTCACATGAGAGCAGTGAATTTCCTGTAAATGAAAACCTTCTGGATCAGTTCCTGCTGGGCTTCTATGAAGGTGAACACAAGTTGCTGGGAGTAAAACTAGTGGAGGTGTTGCCTTCATGCCCCTCTTCTGTGGTATCCAGTTTGCCTCTGCAGGAAACAGAATGCTGGACTCAATGGTTCTATGATCTGGTGTATTGTATTATTTTTAAAAATTACTTCATTTATAGGTCACCTTTCTAAATGAGAGTGTGTATTATGAAATATAAAAACAATTCAACCAAACAGCATAAGATATCCAATAATCAATAGGACTAGGATTAAAAAAAATAGGAAACAAGGCAAACAGAAAACGGTGTAAGGAAACAATATACCAGAAACAATGCAGAAAGTGGTCTACCAGGTTGTTCTTATGCTCTTATAAATACTGATGGGGATGACAACAATCTTTTCCAGTTCTTGGGCCTGTATAAAATAGGAAATTTATAGCAGTTTCAACATAGCCTTACAAACATTGTTTCTCTCCTCCTGTCCCAATATTTGTATATTTAAATTGTATGTTCACAGATTTCTTGAGCAACAATTGCACTGATGGATTCCCAAATCAATCTGTGAACAAATGAGAGAAAATATGGCTTCTCGGGAAGGATCAGTATAGGGCAACTCCCTCTCATGGTTTATATAATCATTATTTCCTTCAGCTCTAAGAACATGGACTCACATTCCCTATAGTCCCCCAAACCCTAACATTTACATTAGAACTGGTACCTTAATTCAATGTCTTCTCCATTCCTGGCAATTTGTCCACTACTGCCTGATGGATAGTAATATTCTTTGTTCCAGATAAAGTAACAGATGTGATAAGCTGCAAAAACTGACCCAGTCTTTCCAGCCTCCAGACAGTCTTTCCAGCCTCCGGAAATGATCAGGATCATTCATGGACGTGGTTAAAGGTACTGTGCTCCTGTTGTTCAGCTCAGTATAGGTTGTAGAGCAATTCTCAAAAGACAGCACCTATTTCTCTCCCCGTCCCCAATACCATATTGTGATATGTCTGGATCAAGATTTATTATTGTTGGGATAGTTTTGTTACAGTCAAAGCAGCCTTCCTATCATTAAAACAAATAGAGTTGGAAGGTATGCCTCTAATTTGATAAACGTACTCTCTCTAAATAGGAAGATGTGGTAATTCTAATATGAAATCTAATATGCATGTAATGCACATAATGGGTTGATTTTTAAAACACGCAGCCACATTGGTGAGGACACAAGAAGCCCAAGAACAAATTTACACCTTTCCAGCTGTTTACCCCAGAAGTGACAGGGACACTCTAGAATGCCCCTCAAAAAAACTCTGTGGAAGCTATAGAGTTTTTGGAGGTATGTGCTAGACTGTCCCTGTCACTTCCAGGGTAACCCAGGAAGGGACAGTGTGCGCAAATCACTCCCGCACCACCACCACAAGGAAGTTCCCACCAGTGGTAAGTGGGGACCTGGCAACCCTACCTGGAGATCTCATGGAATCTCCCAACCACAGAGTTCAGTTCCCCCTATGGTTGCTAGCTCGGGTTGGAAAATTCCTGGATATTTTGGGGTAGAGCCTGGAGGGCAGGTTTGAGGAGGAAAACAGCCCTGGAAAAGACTCTGCCCCCTTGCCCCTCCCTCTGCCTTTTACTCACAGAAACCCAGCCTGAAATGCTTTGGTTGTCTAGCTACAGCCACTGAGAGAATCTGTTTTTTGAAGCTACAGGCACTGCTTTTATCATTTTGGGTTTCATAAAAAAACATTTTTCTGCAAACCTGGGACCCTCTTCAGGTTGGTAGAAAGACCTGTCTTGCCCATTCACAACTTCTGTCACCTGATTTAAGTATCCTCAGATTTGTCCGACTTCACTATTAGTATATAGATTCCACATCATCTGGGTCACCCCTAGGTCATAAGGGCACTTATTGTAGGAAAAGTAGCAGTCCCAATAGAGATGGAGTGCTAGACTTAGGCTAGGTGATTCTCGTGATCAATATTTTCACATTATCAGTGCTATAGTGGAGTGACCAGGGGAGAGGGATTTGTAAGGGTGATATGTAAGTTGGAGACAACTGGTAATAGTTTCTGGAGAAGAAAGGTATGTACATTTGGGCTCTTCCCCCCTGCTACAAGCCTTGAAGTTTAGAATACCATTTCCTACATGAGTACATCTTTTATTTAAAATACCAAGTAAAAGACAGATTTTCAGCAACAGGCATACCACCCCGTTTGATAGAAAAGAACAAGCAACATTTGCAAATCTTCCTCCATAATAAGCAACTGTTAGTAAAGAGTCTTTACTCTTCTGTTGCACACAAAGGGAAACATGTTTTTCTGCTTTTTAAAGTCCATTTTTTTCTGCTTTAGCTAAATATCATTGATATCCCTGCATTAAAGTAATCTATTTTGTGATCAGGATTATGCCAGTCAGAGTGCAGGCTTGAACCAGGGTGAGAGGATAAGAAGCAGATTCAGATAGCCATCTGGCCTGCATTAACTCCGCTGTCTTTGACGTAACCAGGCAAATCTTTAAAAACTCGCTACTTAGGTTGGATTGTTGTGTTTTAAATCTCAGCAGGTGATCTCTTGTTAGACTGCTGTAATCCAGATGCTTCCTCTCAAAGAAATAGTCCTGCATCATTCAAAAATCATCTTTAGTTCATGGCCCTTACATGCTGCTGAGCTTACCTGTTCTTTCATTCCCCCTTTTTTCCTCCTTGAAAATTGATGTTTTTTTCGCTGCCTGGTTTTTGATGATGAATGTTTTTCTGTGCATGAACAAGCAGTGACTTTCCTAAGGGCTCCATCTGTACACAAAAGATGTCAGATATATTCATTTACTGGAGAGAAGCTGTGGCTCAGTGGTAGAGAATATGGTTTTCATAAAGAAATTCTGAATTCAGTCCCTTCCTGGTACCTACAAAGATCTCAAGCGGCAAAAAAAGAAGACTTTTCTCTGTCTGAGAAGTTGGAGAGCCACTGTCAGTCAGAACAGACAGTATTGACCAAAATGGACCAATGATCGGACTTGGTAGAAGGTGGCTTCCTGTGTCCAGTATAGCTGTTTCCCAAAATCTGCAGTGCTGGAAGAGGGCAGCAAAAGTAAAGCAAGCATATGCTATGCTATGTGCACAGTTCAAGGTGTAATGTCAGTATGGAGTTCCTCCACCACATGCTACCATATATTCTTTACCAAAGGCAGTGGATTATAAGTGAAAGAAGCACCCTTGTAGAGAGGTCTACACTCAGTGTTCAGTTATCTTAACAAGATGACTGCAGATGGACTGCCTGAAGCCCATCTGGATCACTGGACACAGCATTATGTGCCGGGGATGCTGATACACATCTACAGCAGGTTGGGGAACTTTGTTGGGGCTGGAAGGACTATTTCGAATCCTGTGGATGGGACAAAGAGGAATGCAATGGGACTCTTCAGCCAACTGACTTGTGTGCCGTCACCTGCCTGGGCTCTCTGGATGCCCTCATGGAGGCATGACCTAGCTGCCCAGTAAGGGGTTGACCTCAGCCTTGCCATGGTAGCTGATCTGCTGGCTCTGCACTCACAGTTTCCACGCAAATGGTGTTTTTTTTGGTCAGAACTCCGAAAGAGGCATGACTGGTGGGGAGCTGCTTTTCCTGTCAAGGTGGACAGCACTAGGAGGAAGGTGAGCAGGACTGTGGCTCAGTTCATTGAGATGTCTGGTGGCTCTGTTATTCACCCCCCAGACATTTCCTTCTGACTGGCAGCTCTGTACAGGGCAGATGGCATACGCCTGTCTTGCTGGGGGCAGAATTTGTGGCCCCAAGGGATTTGCAATGCCCTTTTCTTGATTGCGGCTGCGAGAGCTTTGGTTGGAGATGGGTGGTATCAGCCAGGCTCTTGCGGCAGTTTCAAGCATTGGGCTGGATCCATTTGGAGGGCAGGCTGTGCCTGCATAGAATCATAGAGTTGGAAGGAACCACCAGGGTCATCAAGTCCAACCCCCTGCACAATGCAGGAAATTCACAACCACCTCCCCCCACCACACCCCCAGTGACCAGAAGGTGGCCAAGATGCCCTCCCTCTCATCATCTGCCTAAGGTCACAGAATCAGCACTGCTGACAGATGGCCATCTAACCTCTTCTTTAAAATCTCCATGGAAGGAGAGCCTACCACCTTCCGAGGAAACCTGTTCCACTGAGGAACCGCTCTGTTAGAAAACTGTCTGCGTTCCCCAAGTAGGGACTCCTTAAAGGGTCTTGGGGGGGTCAAGCCCTGCAGCAGCATGCCCAGCTTGAGAGCCAGCGTGGTGTAGTGGTTAATAGAGGTGGGCTCTAATCTGGAGGACCGGGTTTGATTCCCCACTCCTCCACATGAGTGGTAGACTCTAATCTGGTGAACTGGGTTGGTTTCCCCCACTCCTAAACATGGAGCTGGCTGGGTGGCCTTGGGCCAGTCACAGTTCTCTCAGAACTCTCTCAGCCCCACCTAACTCACAAGATGTCTGTTGTGGAAAGAGGAAGGGAAGGCGATTGCAAGCTGCTTTGAGACTTGTTAACGGTAGAGAAATGTGGGGTATAAAAACCAACTCTTCTTCTTCTTCTTCTTCTTGGGGGCTGTCACCCGGCTCCATTCCCAGGTGGCAAGGGAACCATGCAAAGACTGAGGTCCATGTGGTCCACTGGATTGCCATTCCAGGTTTACCCCCACCATGCAGGCTGGGGATGGATTCCATCGGCTGGCTGGCAGGTCGCCTGATGTCTAGATCCATGCCGTCTGCAGTGCCACTGCTTCATCGGCTGTCATCAATAAAGCTGTTGCCTGTTTTCACTCAACTTGGTTCTCTGTGTGCTTCTGTATCTCCTTTTCTTCCATTCAGCCACCTCTCCCTGCACTTAAGACCACAAATGAAACTGACATACTAACAGAGATCCTTAAGAAATAATTTTCAACGCTCAGATACAGCTAATGGATAATATTTAGTATGTTTTAGAATGATGCTGGGATGGAAGGCAGCATGACATAGCCTGATCTCATCAGATCTCAGAAGCAAAGGAGGGTCAGTACTTGGATGGGAGACCACCAAGGAAGGCTCCTCAGAGGAAAGCAATGGCAGACCACCTCTGCTTCTCACTTGCCTTGAAAGCCCCTTGCTGGGGTTGCCATAAGTCAACTACAACTTATCGGCATTTCACACACAGAGAGGGAATGGTGCAGTATGAGACAATCTTTCCATTTGCTTTCTATGAATTAGTGTAATTTGTCTTTGTTTTCCTTCTTGTTTGCTTGTTTTGTGTTTGCAATAATTTTATAATTGTAAAATGAATATGATGAAATAAATAAGTAAATGATACCTAAAATAATAGAATTTTTCGTTTGCAGAGATTTGTTGATGTGCGTTATTTATTTAAAGTGTTACTATCCTACCATACCTTCTTTGACATAAAACCAGCAACAAAGCAACAATAAGCTGCAAATGCATAAAGACAGCATAATAGTCCATCAACAAGTTGAAAACCTTTCTATTGGCTCGCAGTCACACAAGAAGATTTATCCTTTCAGGGCCAAGTAATTTAGTTTGCATTCACCCTCAGTGGGCATCTCTCCAGTGGTTAAACAAGGAGGCAGTTTCATTCTTCAGCATATGTGCTGTGTCCACTCTTGGAATTTGCATGTTTCAACATTCTTGTGGCCTATTTGATTTATTGCTTATTTGCTCTCATTCCTAGATTAAATGTGCAATCCTAAGGGCGGGGGAGCCGCTTAGGAGCCAGCGTGACCCCAGTGCTGGTGTCCATGAATGGCATGGCTGCTGGTGCAAGGTAACTTATGCCAGCGCCGGGGAGCAGCGCAGAGATGCAAGCCCTGTGTGCTGTTGCTACCTCCTCAGCAGCATTTTCTGGTGCCAGAGCTCCGCTGGCATCTAAAGGACATTTCCAGGAACAGAACTTCCTTTAGGCAGCTCCCAAACACCTTTCGGCCCAGGAACACGTCCAGTTGCACAGGCACAATAGCTGGCGCAGCCCATGAAACTCATGGGGTTTTAAAAAATGATATTTTTCCCGCAGGAAGCCTCTCAGGAGGTAGGGTTGCCAGGTCCCTCTTGGCAACTGGCGGGAGGTTTTAGGGGTGGAGTCTGAGGAGGGCGGGGTTTGGGGAGGGGAGGAACTTCAATGCCATAGAGTGCAATTGCCAAAGCAGCCATTTTCTCCAGGTGAACTGTTCTCTATCGGCTGGAGATCAGTTGTAATAGCAGGAGATCTCCAGCTACTACCTGGAGGCTGTAGCAAATGAACAGCTGTTCATTTGGTACAGCTGTATCTAATTATTCAGCATAGGTTTTCATTTTACTAGTACCTGGAGGTTAGCAACCCTACCAGGTGTTGGTGTGGCTGCCCGGTTCCTGGCTGTGCCCTAAATACCCCCCCCCCCTTCAGGAATGGGCTGTAAAGATTCACAGCCTTGCAGATAGGGTTGCCAGGTTCCTCTTCGCCACTGGCCGGAGGTTTTGGGGTGGAGCCTGAGGAGGACGGGGTTTGGGGAGGGACTTCAATGCCATAGAGTCCAAATGCCAAAGCGGCCTTTTTCTCCAGATGAACTGATCTCTGTTGGCTGGAGATCAGTTGTAATAGCAGGAGATTGCCAGTCACCACCTGGAGGTTGGCAACCCTACCTGCAAACCCATTCTATACATGGTTACTTGGGAGTCAGCCTCACTAAATTCAATAAGATTTACTGCCAGGTAAGCAGGAATATGATTGCAGCCCAAGTTATTTCAGAATAAGGCAGAAGAAGAACTACACATACTTTTAATGTTACCCTAGGGCAGTTCGGGGAACACAGCAGGGGCTACAGATTAAGCTTTATTCCTCAGTGGAAAACATTAACTGGGATACATTTACAAAACACTGCCTTCCTTCGTGCTAACATTTAAATTTATTTCATAGCTTCTAAAGCCTGTTGGGGAATTGCTCCATTTCATTCTTGGCCATCTGGGCTAATTAAGAAAGAGAGGATTAAAATCACAGATGGGCTCCTCTAATAACAGTGATCAAAACACAACAAAATAATATAACAGGATTATCAGATGAAATTGCTCAAGGGAGAGTATTAAAGTATGGTAAAGCCATGCTTGATTTGCATTTGGCCGATCTAAACATGTTGTTGGGCCTAAGTTCCACTGCCCTTGGATTTTATTTTTCAGTATTTTCACATGATTCTTATTGATCTGAATTTTTCTTAAATGCCCTAAAATTATGCTAAGTACTGGGCCCATTTTTTTGCTATCCTGTTGCTGATTTGCCAGTGCATTTATATACTTGATGGAAGTTTAGTAACGCTTGTCTTTTGAGCTGCCACTGTACTGTCTTACATGAAACCTGATGTTGATCTCACAAACTTACAAGTACAAGTTAACTATGATGACATTTTGGAATTCGGACCGTTTTGAGATGTGGTGAACCAATCTAAAAATGAAAATATGTTCTTTGGATTGTTGACTGATATATATTGTTGAGGCGACATTTCAAAGCAAGTCAGATGGCTCCCTCATCCAAGTCAGATGGCTCCCTCACAACAAAACAGCCCCTCTTCTCCAGCTAGAGTTGCTAACCTCCAGGTACTGAGCAACCAAAATCAACACCACTGTACTGTTACCACAGGTTAGGAAATGAGCACAGAATAGGCTAGAAGAACTAGCTGGAGATCTCCTGTTGTTACAGCTGATCTCCAGCCAACAGAGATCAGTTCACCTGGAGAAAATGGCCGCTTTGGCAATTGGACTCCATGGCATTGAAGTCCCTCCCCAAGCCCTGTCCTCCTCAGGCTCCACCCCCAAAATCTCCAGGTATTTCCCAACCCAGAGCTGGCAACCCTACTTGTAGAGCCACAGGGGGGTCGTCATCCCACTGCTGCCACCAACTACATAACGACCCCTCTCCTTCCTACTATCTCCCAGCTCCCAGTAATCAGTATTTGGTACTGAGGGGGAGAGAGAGAGGGATCACCTTACTTCTTGTTAGCCAGAGGGTGTTATGTGGAGATTATTTTTCTCCTATTCCAGTCCCCACCTTATTTTACCTCGGAGAGAATTATGACACCAGAGGCTTCTGAAAGTTAACAAAGAAATCAGAGAAATGATTTAACCAGTGTACAAAAGATAGATTTTGAGGGGAAACTGGATTAGAGGGAAAACACCAAAACCAGATATATATAATTACAAGATTCACTTCAGAGATGGTCAGATTGCTTAGATGGTACAAAATCACACTTCTTGGATACAGTTCACAGCTTCAATTCATAGATTAAGTTCAGTTCTTAGATTTTCCAATAGATGTTCCTTTACCAGACCCAGCTGCTAAACTATAAGGAAAGGTAGAGATTAAAAACCTCTCTTTCCCAGAGTTCGCAGAAGTATGGAGAATCCTCCTTGACTCTCTTCTTCTTGTTCTCACTACCGAATTACCCCACACCAGTGGCAGTAATCCCTTCACACTACCCTGTAATTGGAATATCTCCTTCTCTAGAGCCTATTCCCTCTTTGTAATCTGAGAAAGGTCCCTTTTCCTCCCAGTCACAATCCTGTCACACCACAGGTTGTGTTTTTCAACACCTTAAGCCAAACTGAACCTTCAGGTTCACAGAGTCGTTCACAGCTTCTTATCACGCAGGTTACCCTTCTTAGAATCCCATCTTTCTGTCAGAACTCAGAGTGTGAGCCTTCAAGCTCTGCCCACCCCTTGTCTCTGAGCTTCTTCTGAAGATTAACCCCTCGTCCGTCACACCTTGCATGAGACTGGGGTGGGTTGGGGGGCCTCAGGCATGCCTCCCCCAGCCATTATATGCCTCAGGTGGGGTGGGAACTGTTTTCCCCAACCTGTATGGGTCTCCGGTGGCCCATGCACCTTCTCGCATAAGCAGGGCATGTGCTGCCTCTCTGCATGGGCCCGTGTCGCCACTGGCTGGGGGGAGAGACGATTGGCCCATTGGGAGATGTCCCAATGGCCATAATGTCAAATCCATCCCTGATCTTGCGTAACAGGCACACAAGGGGTAGCCATAGGGTTGCCAGGTCCCTCTTTGCCACGAGCGGGAGATGTTTGGGGCAGAGCATGAGGAGGGCGGGGTTTGGGGAGGGGAGGGACTTCAATTCCATAGAATTCAATTGTCAAAGGCGGCCATTTTTCTCCAGGTGATCTGATCTCTATCAACTGGAGATTAGTTGCTGTCAGCGAGGGCATGCAATCGAGTCCGGGATAGCAAGCTCCGTGAATTTCTTTTCACCTTCCCTTCCCATGAGAAAGTCTCTCTAGTGAGGGAGGAAATTGCGATAGCCAGAGGCTCTATAAATCCCCATTTCAAAGTGACTTCCCTGTTGTAATTCCGCTCTGATCTCAAGGTGTGATTTCTCTATTTCTTGAGGTTGAGGGACCTCTGATGTTTTGCATTTCAAATCTTTTACTTGTAAACATTTCTAGTTTGTGCATCTTATAAAGCTGACCTCCAAATGTATTACTCCATTCTAACGTGATGCCTTCTTAAGACTACTGCACTCTCCCTTTTAAATAAACTCTCTTTAATTCTCTGTAAACGTCTGGAGTAAAGTTGATGATTCTTGAAAGGCAACGGAGTCCTAGAGTCTGACAGTTGCATTAGCAGGAGATCTCCTGCTACTACCTGGTAGTTGGCAACCCTAGGTAGCCATCTGGATCACAACGACTATGGCATGTGTAGAGAAGGGGCTTCAGTCTTCTGTCCTGCATTCATTTTCTGGCCTGCAATAGTCTCAGGGGTGTACTATTTGATTTTCCCAACAGGCTAAATAGAGCTTGCCAAGGACCATTTCATGTCAGGGAAACAATACAGAGTGGAAGGCTGAACCCCCTCCTCCATGCATACTCCACTGAGAATCTGAATAAGATACCACATGCATGGAAATAGATGAGAAATTGAAACTTACATATGACTTACAGGGCACAGGGTGGGAACTCTATACTCAAACTGTGTACTCCATAGTGTGTAAATCTAAGTTGAACAAACCCAGTTCAAACATATACTCTAAGCTGCAAAGCTGAGAAAAACTAGAACAACCAGAGTAATTATCCAGTCTAGTCAGGATTGGGGGGAACCCTTTCTTCAGCTCTTCCCCATTCAACTATTAGATTGTAAGTCACTCCCAAGAACTCTCTGTCAAACCTGCCGAGATAAAATATTCTTAGCATGTAACCCTTATTTATATATTTAACACATGCTATGCTGCCTTTCCACCCAATCAGAGTTCCCAAGACAACACACATAAAACATTAGAACTGTAAATATTAAAATTATAAAATAATTCAATAAAAACACATAGAAACAACACTAGAAAGGAGGAGGGAGGAGGACCAATGACCATTATCGGGGGTATGCCAAAAGAAACAAAAAAGTCTTCACCTGCTGGCAGAAGACACCAACAGGGAGAGACAGATAAATCTCCCTGGGGAGGGAGTTCCAAATTTTGGTGCCAAGGATTTTCAAACTGAAATTTCTTTCTATGGTTTCTGGTTCAATCCCTATAATTGTTCCTTTCTTAGTTATGATCCAAGTCCTTCCTTTGCCAGAGAATGAAGAGGCACTTCATTATGCAACAACCTTACAAAAGACTACATCATGACTACAATTCACAAGTGACAATCTGCATAAGTGTGAAGAAGGGGTGGCTGAAAGACCAGAGGTGGAGACCAGCGAGCCAGGCCATCCCTCCTTGACCAGAAGGCAAGACCTTTATTGGGTTTAGGGTTGCCAACCTCCAGGTGGGGCCTGGTGATCTCCCAGAATTACAACTGATCGCCAGATTACAGAGATCAGTTCCCCTGTTTTGGAGATTGGATACTATGGCATTTTACCCCACTGAGGTCTTTTCCCTCCCCAAACCCTTCCCTCTCCTGGATCCACTCCTAAATGTACAGGAATTTCCCAACCCAAAGATGGTGACTATAATTGGATTGCATATGCCTGCTTTAGGATTTAGCTCATTAACCATTGCATCATGAATGCAGATGAGTCTGTACACCAAGACAGGTGCAATGAACCACTACTAGAGTTTTGCCATTGCTTAATTAGTTTTCAGTTATCAGAATTCCTGTTTGACCTGTGCTTGGGCAACTGGTGTTTTGTACTTCAAAGATATAGTAATAAACAGAGAGATAGTGCAGATTTTATTGAAATGGGCGCAGACCTGGATATGTAGAATGTGGCAATTCAATCGTTTATTTGTCCTCTAAAGAGAGACTGATCAGTTGTTAAAATGAAGGTTGGAAATGCTCCAGTTTCTTGTACAATAACCACTGACCAGATAAGCAAGATTCCTAGGCAGATTTGTAAGCAATACAACTGGCACCAGGCTTCTCTTTTGTTCTTTGATACATGCCTACAGGCAAGTGGGCAACAGAATGTTGGAAGGCCATCTGCTTTATTTTGGTCTTTGTTTATGACTGGGGTCATTTTAGTGCAGTGGCTTTCCATCACTCATCAATAAGATTAACATAGGATTATTGCGAGAAGATTCCATACACAAACACTTCCTGCCACCCGGCTAGCAACAGCCGTATAAAGCCTACTTCTGGGTTTTAATTCCTCAAATTCTGTTAAATCAGACTGCTGAGATTAGCCGATTAAGCTGTTTGTTTTTCTGATTGTATTTGTAAAACACCAAGGGGAAAAAAATCTCAGCAAAACAATGCAGAAAATGCATCACACTTGGTTCGTCATAATTCACTCTCCACAACTGATTTTTTTTTTAAAAATCAAATGATTATTTTTGGTATTAAATATGAACAGAGATTATATTTGAAATGCTTCAGATGTTAGCGATTAAAACATAGCGCTCCAAATCCTTAATTCGTTTTATGCCTTTTCCCTGCTAGATTAAGAGCATTTTGCTTCATCCCGATGACAGCATTTCTATATTCCTTGTAACGGCATGATTTTGATACACTTCAGTTTGAGCTTCGTAAGAGCTTTTCTGTGGTGTCATTTGTTAATGCTCTTTGGGTGGGTGTGCAATAAATATTTTCAGTGCAATCCTAAACAACTACACCCTGCTAAATTCCTTGAAGTCAATGGTTTAACTCTGTTTAGGATTGCACGGTTAATTATTGTATTGTACACAGTCAGCATGTATTCCCAGAAGGGCTGTACTTGGTTATGAGATTATCACATTTTCCCAGTACTCAAACAGCAATGTTTTTTTTCTGTCATGGAACCTTGTTAGATTTTGTTTTGTGAGGAATAGGTGGCTTTTCTACTTTGTTGCTTATAATGACCTCAATATGGCAGAAATTCACGATTGTATTATTTCTCAACAAATGCATAATCAGACTGGGTAGAGGTATTGGCCGGATGCAAACCCTCTCCTCTTCATGGGTCACCACCATTGAAGAAAAACCTTAGAATCTGATCTTTCTAAGTCCCTCACTTCCTTCCCCACAACTTCCCCAAGTGAACACTATGTCAAAAACTCAAAGACTATTATTCTAGTTGTCATCTAGTATGGATAATCAGTGGTAGAAATAATATCATGTCTGTTTCCAGAAAGGAAGCCATGGCCTTCAGTCTGCAAGCCCTGTTGGAGGCTGTTAATGATAGGATGTTTTGAAGGTCATTAATTCGTAGGGTTGCCATAAGTCAGAAATGACAGCACATAACACATTTCCAGAAGAAACAAAACAACATCAGGATTTCTTTATAGTTTCCTAATGTCACAACAATGGTAACTTTCAAGGAATCATGTAAGTAATACCATTAATGACATTTTCAGTGGTTTTTTTGGGAGAAGCAGCTAATAAATAGCTTGAACAATAAATAGATAAATAATGAGTGGGTACATTGAGTCCTGACGGAAGTTGGTTTCAGGTAGCCGGCTCAAGGTTTACTCAGCCTTCCATCCTTCTGAGGTCGGTAAAATGAGTACCCAGCTTGCTGGGGGTAAGGGGAAGATGACTGGGGAAGGCACCGGCAAACCACCCCATAAACAAAGTCTGCCTAGTAAATGTCGGGATGTGACGTCCCCCCATGGGTCAGGAATGACCCGGTGCTTGCACAGGGGACCTTTACCTACCTTTTTGTACTGAGTCAGAGTTGCCATCCCTATAAAAAGGGCACAGAAAGGTAGTCTGAAAATGAGGAGCTTTACCAAGTCCTAACTAACTGATGAATGAGAGCTACAATATTTCCCTCCCACAAACCATCCTACAGGTTTTAACTGAGGTGGAGGATAGGATCAAAGAAGCAAGAATACAGTACCGGTATTCCTGATAATTTCCATTGCACTTTCTGTCCCTCTTCAGTGTTAATACAGTGGCAATCCCAGCCTCTACACAGAAGATGGTGTAGCCACATCACACATTAGAATTTTACTTTAGAAACAACCCTGTGACTTTGCCTTAAGCACACAAGTAAGTTATCACACATGCAGATTTGGTACACTCTTGGTACAGGGTTTGGTACACCTTAGGAACAGAGTATTGTTTTCAGTCAAGTTGGTCATTTTTTATGGGAAGAAGATAACATTGCAATCCAGTTTCTTAAGGTTATAATAAGTGGGCCAGGTTCACACCTTAAATGTACAGTCAAGAGAAAAACTCCCAGTAAGCCCCCCCCCCCCTCTGCGAGTAATAAGGCATTTGAGTTTATCATTTTGGGAACATTCAAATGGAGCACTATCGTATTATTTCCTCCAAGTTTTAGAGAAAAGCTTGCATTTCATGCTAACAACTCTAAAAGGAAAGCTTTGGAACGATTTTCTTTTTGTCCAACAGGAAAGCACAAGGAATGTGTTTATTTAGTGGAGATAAAATGATAATTCCTAAGAAATCATTGTGGATTATGGAGTGAAGCGATTAGAGAGAGACGGTTATATTTATGAATGTGTGCATAGGCCTGCTGGTTAAGGGGAGATTAATCCCTTTTAGTCTGCAAAAGGACCCTCAGACTTCTCAAGCAAGCAGCGCTTAGGCACCGCAAGCCTCCTCCAAAGTCCTCAATCTTCACATTAGCTCCCTGCGTTCCCTTCATCTCAAAGTCTAAGCCGTTTTTCTAAAGGATACTTCCATAAACAAGCCCCCACGGAATCGGCAAGGGTTGGGAAATCCGGATTGGTGGAAATATTTTAAATCCAAGGTCCAAGTGGATAGGAGAAGATTAGGCTGCACTTTAAAGAGCTCATTCTTAAAGTGACAGGGCTGTCCTAGATCACTGATACTGTCTGAAGGGAAGGGGAGGGGGGAAAGAATAAAGAGAAACCAGAAAGAAAATGAAGAAAACAAATTGGAAACGACTGTTTTATGTCTGAGGCTTTCCCAGCCACTGCCATGAAATCTTATGCACCATTTCAGCCAAAGAATAAGTGTGTATAGGTCAGTTATCAATTCATTTTTATCAGTATCTTCAAGTATATTTGTGATTGTTTTTCAGGATTCTAACTGAAAGAGCTGCTTGTTGTAGGGTTGCCAACTGCCAGGTAGTAGCAGGAGATCTCCTGCTAATTCAACTGATCTCCAGCTGATAGAGATCAGATCACCTGGAGAAAAATGGCCGCTTTGGCAATTGAACTCTACGGCATTGAAGTCCCTCCCCTCCCCAAACCCCGCCCTATTCAGGCTCTGCCCCCAAAATCTCCCGCCGGTTGAGAAGAGGGACCTGGCAACCCTAGCTTGTTGTCATTTGGACTATATAAAACCCCGTAGATCCACGAGGAAGACAAATTGATGTGAAGAATTGACGTTTGTATAGTTAAAAAGGTGAGGATTAATCTCATCTTGGGAGTAAAGTTCTGCTGTGACCAGAGAGATGTTTCACATTCATAAAGGTAATCAGTAATCAGGTTGGAAAATGTGTGACATGGCAGGGAACTACCCACTTAGATATCCAGTGTATAGATAGCTCTTTTAAAACCTGGACCAAAAAAGCTTCTGATGCGAGGAAAAGTAACTTATGAAGTTGTCCTAAGGGTCACTTTTGAGGAAGGAATACAGTGGCAGATTGCCAGCACTGTTGTTGTGAGGACCATCACGTTGTCATTGTCAGACCTCATATGAAAACTAGGGATGCTTGAACACCTGTTGGTCTGGCTGACATGGTGGACAGGAAGCGAAGGTTTCATCAACCAGTTTGAACCTGTTTAGCAGACTACTCACATATTCAAACAGTACAGTAGAGCACAATACGAAAACATTATTTTGCGCATGTGCTGTTCTCACACAGCCCAATGGGAGCCCTAATTTCCCCCTTCTTCCATGCCACACAACAGCCCATCATATAAACAGTGAGTAATTGAACTGGTGACATTAAATCAAAACTGTACTTGAAAGGCTTACTGTTTGGAGTCATCACCAAGGTTATTTCTGATGTGCCCATTTTCATACCGCCTTATGCCAGCTCCTCCTGCATTATTTAATTACCTTTCATGACCCTCAGGGAGAATCTATTTCACCTACTGCACATATGCAAAAATGACTTTGCAAGATGGAAGGAAATGAAACCAAAACACCCCAACTACTGCACCGCTGCAAAGTTGTGTGGCTGCTGGGGCAGATCTAGGAGGGAAGGGGGGCACTTGACCCCTGCAGCATGCAGAGTGGGGTGGCGGACTGCTCCTGCTGGCAGTGGCTCTGTGCGGCACATCCCAGATGGAGAGGGAGACAGTGTGCTGTGCGGCTCTCCTCACTTGTCTTGTGTCCCCCAGTAGACTCTACACCTCTCATCCACACATCCCCTGCCCTGATCGCTCTCCAGCCTCCTCCCTCTGCCCCACTCTTTCTCTGCACCTCTCCTACTCTTCTCCCCCTCACTCTCCTCACTTCTCCTCCCTTGCTGAGGAATGGGCTCTGTGCTAACAGATGGTTCTTGAGCACCCTGGTTTCTTCACCACAGTCAGGACAGAGCTCCACCACTGCTTCAAGACTTCTGTCCCTGCCTGTATCACTGCAGAAAGAAGATTTCTGAAAAGAGCAGGCTCCTCTCATAGCAGCAGTATTAGGGTATGGCCAAGGTCTAAATGGGGGATGGAAATCAGTGGTAGGGGAGGGGCTGTGACTCAGTGGTATAGCATTTGCTTGGCATGCAGAAAGTCCCAGGTTCAATCCCTGACATCTCCAGTGAAAGGATTAGGTAAAGACCTCTGCCTCAGACCCTGGAGAGCTGCTGCAAGTCTGAGTAGATAGTATAATTATGTATACAATATATGAGGGGCGTCATTTTGTACTTTTGCCCCCCTTCAAAGTAAATGTGGGTCCAACCCTGTTGAACGCAATTTGAGGCTGATCACAGTGAACTGAACAGCCTGGAGGATCAGTTCATGAGTGAATGCAGCTATCACACACGATATCTGCTCTTGTCAAACATGTTCACCACAAGATCTGTGGCATCCCTACCTGAATGCTCCTGTGGATCTGTGCATGGGGATCTGTGCATATGATTGGGGTGTGAAATGAATCTTGGATAATACAAACAAAATCCCAGTAGTGCTATTAGATTCTCAGTGACCTTAAACATATCAATACTTTTATCTTTGAGCTGCACAAGGCAAACAATGTATATCCTGCATTTCTCTTATCTTTGGAACTGTTTTCTAAAGGCTGCTTCATATGCATAAAGTGCATGCTAAAAATATAATGTACAGTATTTACAGACATGTTTCAAACATTAATCTAATATGGGGATATATCACAATCCCCACCCCCCTGCAAACTGAGTAAGGCTTCCTAGGATATACATTTATATTAGGAAAGTTGTCTCTTCAGATGCTATTGTGTGAATGTGCATAATGGCAGCCCTCAAGTGTTTCAGTACACAGCATCAGCATGACACAGCTTTTTCTGGAACAGGGCATTTTATAAATATAAACAAAGTGAAATGAACTATTTTGTAAGAATGAATTAAATTTAATTTAGAAAATATATGACCATGTGTCTGCTAAGGGGTAGCTAACTGACCTTTATTCTGAAGTTGTGCAAAAAAAATCCTTTTATTAACATAAATTAGGATTTTGTTGAACAGGATCCTTCAAATTTCCAATTCCTTAGAGTGGGAAAAAATCCAAATTCCTAGCCCTGGAGACTTTAAAGATTGAAAACTATTCCAAATATCACTTTTCAGACTAATGCTAATGAGATAATATGCAATTGACCAAAAACAAATAAATTATTCAAAATCCACTGCAAGTGTGAAAAGTATTTAAATGTTATTGATAAAATCATCGAGACAGTCTCATTAGCAATTCGCTCACATAGCACCTGTATCGATTGCAGAATTTAAGCAACAAAAACAAAAGATAGGGATGGGAAAGAGAACAGAAGGCAAATGCCTAGCAGAGCCTTGTATGGTGGCAACAGCCACCTTAGCAGGAGAAAGGATGTTTGCTTTGTTTAATATGATGTAACTTTTCACGACTTGTTAGAATAGTTTCATTCACAGCATGTTTATGTACTTACTTCTTTGTATAGTCAGATCCCAACTCAAAGAGGCTGTTCTGCTTTAATTTTTCATCCTCTCATGCAAGCAACTCAGAGAATGGAAGCATCCTGGATGTGTTGAGCGAGCAATAATAAAAGATCTAGGGCATGTCAGATAAACATCCACTGGCTGCTATCCTTCCTCTTGGCAGATTCGCATAACCCTGAAATCATGCTGAAACAACACAGGGTATGTAAACAGGGTTCAGAATTGGCAGAACAATTGCTCCATCTCACACTTGTGATCAAATTAAATGAAACAGCAGGATGCTCATGATCATGGGGTAGGGGGGTGCTGAATCACTTTCAGCAAGCTGTGCTGGAGGGAAGGGGCATTTAATTCTCCCCCCTGCACCATTTCCTCCAATATAACCCCCCTCCATAATATGTTATTTGCCATGTAGGAGAAAATATGCTTGTACTGTATGGATACCTCCATATTTTCCACTGCAGTGCGAGCAGCATCTTCAGCAAGGGATAACTTAGAACAGGAAAATGGTGTGGAAAGGGGGAGGATTAAAGACCTCCTACCTCAGAACCATGCCTCAGTTTGGGTCCTGGGTAGGGTTGCCAACCTCCAGGTACTGAGAGAACAAAATAGACACCACTGTACAAGTATCAAGGGATTTGGAAATCAGTACAAGAGTGAAGCCAATTTAAACAAAGTGCAAAATTCTTTATAAGCTACCACATATAGTTCAAAACAATACAAGACAAAATGTACATCAAAACCCACAAAATTCCATATATACATATGTACAGAAGTTGTTTAACAAAGTTGTCTCAATTGCAGTGGCGTAGCGTGGGTTGTCAGCACCCGGGGCAAGGCAAGTAATTTGCGCCCCCTAACCCGTGGATTTTAGCACTCGAGTCTCTTCCACTAGATTAGTTAAAGAAACCCTTACCCCCTAAGCACATGTATTGTTTGTGCTGATGTAATTAAAGTAAAATGACTGAACCTGGGGCCTTCGGTATACCAAGCAGCTGTGGGACTTGCAAATACCTCTGTACTTAATAATTTGTGTTTAAGAGGTGTTTGGAAGATGCAATACAAACCTTATGCCTGCTTGTCTTTGGGCCATACTCCTCCTGTGTTGTTTAGGTGGAAAGCAGCCACTGGCTTCCTTTTGGGACTTCATGTACCCCCCCCCCATTCATTTTCATATGCCCAAAACATATATTTACTGTTTACTGATATGATGCTTGCTATACACCTCTGTGCACATCCTGGCCACAGGAGGCAAAGATGTATAGTAAATTGGCCCATGCTGCAAAACTAAATTAACTGTATACAATTCAAATTCACCAATTAGTAATAAGTGGAAGATGAGTTTGAAAAAGAAAAGTCCAGGAGGCAATTCTCACTAAGCATCAAATTCTAATCCACAAGTGGTTTCTCTAACAATGTGTGTGTGTGTGTGTAAAGTGCCGTCAAGTCGCAGCCGACTTATGGCAACCCAGAGGCCACTTACCGGCATCATCTTCGCCCCGAACCGCATTGAGGCGGGTGGCGCCGGCTCCCACCACCCGGGACCGAGGCGGAGACCAACGGCCGAGGCCTGGAGGAGTGCGGCGGCCTCGCGTGCCCAGGAACCTGTTGCAGGCGGCGCTCCCGGGCCGGTGGGACGGCCCTCGCAGGACCGGCGCCTCTCTCAGGGCCCAGCGCCGCCCCGCGCCCTTCAGCTTTGTCTCGCCTTCGCCCCCCACCCCTCCTTCCCCGCCGCCTCTGCTCGCCACAAACAAGACGGCCGCCGCCCTCCAGCCTCCTCTGAAACTCCCCCCCCCCTTCCGCTGGCCCGGCAGGGAGGAGCTGCTGAGTCCCACCCCCAAGGTGGGCTGGGCCGGGTGAGGCCGACGCTGTGGGCTCCGCCGTGCGGCCCTGCCTCAGCGGCGAGGGGGAGGGAGATTAATGCCTGAGGCGGCCCTGCCGTGAGTTGGGGAGCGGGGCCGCGGCTTTCCCGCCCCCTGGAGGCCTGCTGAGAGTTTGAAAATGTTATACAAAAAACACCGCTTTGAAAGGGTTTTTTGGATACCGCGGCTTATGAATGGTTGGAAGACGTCTTCACTGCAGTGAGAGAGAGTGAGTGAGTGAGCCAGGCAGGGGCAGAGAGCTGCGAGTGCGCCCCCCCAGATGTTGCGCCCGGTGCGGCCGGCCCCCCCTGCACCCCCCACGCTACGCCACTGCTCAATTGTGAGTACAAAATTTTCTTATTGAAGGCAAATATCAGGTGGTAAGCTGTACAAACTGATGATCTCTAGCTTACCACCTGATATTTGCCTTCAATAAGAAGATTTTGTACTTACAATTGAGACAACTTTATTAAACAACTTCTGTACATATGTATATATGGAATTTTGTGGGTTTTGATGTACATTTTGTCTTGTATTGTTTTGAACGATATGTGGTAGCTTATAAAGAATTTTGCACTTTGTTTAAATTGGCTTCGCTCCTGTACTAACCTCCAGGTACTAGCTGGAGTTCGCCTACTATTACAACTGATCTCCAGCCGAAAGAGATCAGTTCACCTGGAGAAAATGGCTGCTTTGGCCATTGGACTCACTCAATGGCATTGAAGTCTCTCCCCTCTCCAAACCCCGTCCTCCTCAGACCCCGCCCCAAACCCCCCCATTGGCGAAGAGGGGCTTGGCAACCCTAGTCCTGGGGTAGTTTTCAAGCTTTGAGACAAAATACACACCATGGGCAATATTGAGTTATATTATGATGCACCCCCCCTTTCAACCACTTCAATATCCCACTCTCTCAGCCCAGCCGTATATGCTGAGGGAAAAGCGTTGGCCTGAGTATATTTGTGAGGAGATTATTTTCCTTCTCCTCCAGTCCCACACCAGTATTTACCTCAGAGAGAAATATAACACAAGAGGCTTTTTAACTTAGACAAAACAGGGAAGTTTATTGAACAGAACTCACAGAGATTGATTTTCAGGGAAAAGGCAGAAATTGGAGGGAAAACTCAAAGTCAGATTTATCTACATAAGATTACTTCAGAGAGACAGCTTAGATGTTTTCTTCAATCAGGTTCCTTTCATTCTTAGTTTCAAGCTTAGTTCTGTCCCTCAGAACTGTTTCAGATTCACTGACTCTGTTCCCAGCCTAGCACACAGGAGCGAAGGAACTCTGAGTTCCTTTCCCTCCTCAGAGAACTCACAGAAGTTTGGGGAAATATCCAAAATCCCTCTTCCAGTTCTCTCTGATTACCCCACACCAGTGGCTGTAATCCTCCATACCTCCCTGCTACCGGAATAACTACCTCAGAGACTAATTCCCCTTTGTGACTTGAGAATGGGCCCTCTCTAACCCAATTCTCACTCCTGTCACTACCACAGGTTGTGTGTTTCAATAGCTTCGGCTTTAACAGAACCCTCAGGTTCACAGAGTACAGTCTGGCTTCTGCTCAGTTTCGCTACCAAGTTCAGAATCTATCTCAGCCTTCTCTGGCTGGTTCCAATCACAGCCTCCTCTCAGGCTGGTTCCTAAGCTCCCAATCTATCACAGCCCTCTCTCAGGCTGGGTCCCAAGCTTCGACTTCTTTCTCAGCCTCTTCTCAGGCTGGGTTCCAAGCTTCGAATCCTTTCTGTCTCTCAGAGCACAGAGTGTCAGCTCTCTGGCTCCGCCCACTCTTGGTCTGGCAGCTCTTGCTGCAGATTAACCCCTTATCCATCACATATATCCTGCATTTCCTGTACAAATAGATTGGAGAAAGTAAGGGTGCTTGTAAGCCCTACCTCCATTATTCTTTTTAAGCAAATAATGCATGAGTGGTAACATGCATGGCTGGTGCTGAGGTGTGGTAATACAGTGATTTTTAATATCAACTGCATATGTTTTAATAACAATAATACATACCATAACATAACATAACATAATATATACAGCTGCCCTGCTTTTCACTAGAACAGCAGAGATTTTGAAGAGCCAGATAGTGGCAGAAAGATACCACTGGAACAGAAGTCAAGCCAAGACAGTTAGACATTGGTTATATAATGCTTGGAATAGCTCTATTGATATCCCATCTACTCCTCGTGATGTGTTTCTCCCAGTTCCTCTCAGTGCAGCTTTCACTTCACTTTCTAAAACTGCAAGATCTTCTTCAAAAGATTCTTCTTTGAAGGAATCTTTCATCCTTTCATCTCTTCTGTATAGTTCTTCAGTATATTGTTCCCATCTTTTCTTTATTTTGCCCTGTTCAGTTAATATTTTTCTGTGTTGATCTTTCAGCATGCCTAACAGTGCTTTAAATTCCCCTTTGATTTCTTGGATATTGAAGAACAGATCTCTTGTTCTTCCTGTTGTTGTTGTTCTCTTCTATTTCTTTACACTGGTTATTATAACAACTCTCTTTGACTCTATATGCAAGTCACTGGAAGGCTACATTTAGACTTCTGATTCTATTTCTGTCACCTTTTATTTTTGCACTCACTCCCAGGATTACAACGCACTCACTCAATGCACTTCAATGCACTCACTTCAATGCACTCACTCCCAGGATTGCAATGTTTAACTGTTTCATTTTACAATTTCAATTTTACCTTGATTCATACTTCGCACATTCCATGTTCCTATTATATGCATCAAACAGCTTTGGACTTTCATTTTGCATCCATTGACATCAACAATTGAACATCCTTTCTGCTTTAGTCCAGTTGCGTCATTAAGAACAGCACTACTCATATTGTCCTCAGCTCTTCCTCAGTAGCTGACTGAGTGCCATCCAATCTGGGGGTTCTATCTTCCAGCACTATATCTTTTTTCATTTTGGATTGTCTCATCACAGGGTTTTTGAGGTAAGAGATGATCAGAAGTGGTTTACCATTGCCTCCTTCTGTGCAATACTAACCAGGGTTAGCTGAAGTGGCACTGCTGTTGTCTACGAAAGATCTTCCGCCAGTATCACCTTCCACTACTGCTGCTGCCCAGCAGCCACCCTTCAAGGGTTCCTCTGCCCCATCACCATTGGAACTGTCCATTCTCTTCTGCAGATGTGGCCATTGATTCCTGAAGGGGGTAGATGCATCTTAGTCTGGTGTCTCAGCTGTGACCATTCCTCCTTGAGTGACTCTGCTAGGAGGTTAGCCTCTTGAAAGTGTCTGAACTCCTTACTGTATTGCTCTAAGCTTCACACCAAGCCCCTCACCATGTTAAGGGGTGTGTCAAAGAGGGGGAAGCACTTTACCCTGCTTTCAGTTTCGTACTTAACTGGAATGAAAAGTGTTGAGCAAACCAAACCTGCCACTTTCTGCTAAGTGTAGATAGAGTGAGGGTATAGAGCCCCAGATGGAATCATTAGTGTGTAGACATGTACTGTATATACACCTGCCCTTCTGCTTCAAAACCACTATGCTGATGCATTACAATTGTTTGGAATCTTAATTTCATGGAAGGCCTTTTGGCAACATGAGATTCCTTTCTGAAGACATTTCAACCTGAAATAGCATCCTAATCAGCTGCAGGCCTGACAGTTGATATTTGTAACTGGTCCCCTGCCTCCCAAATCCCCCCTAAGGCTCCACCAGGCCCGGCAATGCACTGTTCCTGTTAGCTCTTTCCTGCTGTCACCAAGCAGTCTGCACCAGGGCAATTACCAAAACAAATCAATCTTCTCTTGACAGTTCATTTACACTGAATTAATTTGGAATTAGAGGCTATTATTGCAATTGGCAGCTCCCAATATTCCCAAACCAACACGGCGTCTATGGGGAAAACAGCTCCACATCCCCCTATCTGAATTAAATGGGACAGTTAATACTAATTGAGATATTAAGTTGAAAGGTGTTTATATAAATAAAAATGTATTCTATTTATTGCCTCTGTGAAATTAGCAGCAACACGCTGTCTGACCTCTTTCAGAGAACTAATCTATCTATGGAAGAGTTGAGAATTATCTGCTGGATTCTTTTTTATTCTGGTCAGCTGCATCTGGCAACCCCATCCCGAAGCATATTTAGTGGGAAGTAAATCCCACTGATTTCAGTGGACCTTTCTTCCATGTAGCTGTTAGAATAATAACCTGAAGGGATGACCCATATCTTAGTAACTAAAACAGGGAAGATAAACTTTGCAAAAATGGAGACAAACAAAGACTGAGGTACATTATTTCACCACAGAAGTTCATTTCTGGCTGTTATGGATGGGGGTGCTGTTTTCCCAGCCTCTCCTACAAATCTAATGTGGCACCAAACTATGATTGGTTTGGGCATTCATTGAAAATTCATGGGGGTAGAGTGCTATGGAAGCATATAAAAAGCTTCCTGCCTATACATTGCAGGCATTTCTCACATGCTGTTGGCCATCCACCCTCCTTAGGGGTGGCATGGGATAAGCTACTCACTTAGGGGCTGAGCAGGAATTTTTTGGGTTCCCTGTGACTAGCCTTCTAGGGTTCCTTTTTGCACCAACTTTATCCAGCCACTGGAGGTTTTAAGTTTTCATAACTAGACTTGGTCCATTGACTGATCAGGCTGTAACTAATTTAGCAGGGATAGGGCAGGTTGCTCATGATAGGTAGGGAGAATTGGCAGGTACCCCTAGGCGCCATGCTATGATGAAGGGCTGTTTCCTGAACAGCTCATCAATCATACAGCAGGGTGGTTTGGGAGAAGGAACGCCCTGGGTGCTGAGCAGCATCAACCAAAACCTTACTCATCATACATCTCGGGGCAGAGAGCAATTAAGTTTATCATCTCTTGGCACAGTTCATGTGCTGGTAAGAATAAGAAAAACTGGCAATTTTTTGCTGGCTGAGTTTGGAGCCAGGGTGGCCTTGTTCAAAATGAAGGTAGTCATGAGTGGCTGCTAAGTGCAGCCTGCCCACTTAAATTAGAGTTAGCCTGTGACATTGATCAGCCATTTAATAAACTAGTTGAGCCCAACTGTTATTGTCTCATGCCAAATAAGGGGTGTGTGCCTGGGACTCTATAGAACCAAACTTTATAATGTGTGTCTCTCGTATATTCCATAGGCCTGAAAATTAGGACTGGAGTTCGTAATTTGCTTTCCTACTTGCAGCAACAGGAACAAGCTGGGCTTTTACTTCTGATTAACTTTAGGATCAGGCATGAGGTCTCCCATATGAAATAAGCCATTTGTTATAGTTCAGACACAAGGTGACATGATTATTCTAAGATAAAGCAGAACAAAGAAAAAAGTGTCTGGTTAGCCCATCCCACTTCAATCTTGAATTTATTCCCTTATTAATAAAGCAGATCCCAAACTAAAGAACCTTAAGAAGGTATGGTAGCCCTACACATGGAATTTGGGTAGAGTGGTGTGATGCCTTCTGCCCTGTACAGTTTCTATCACAAATCCTTGACTCTAGTTAGGTAGCACACATATAACATTTCACTGTTACACATGAACTAGGAGTGATCCTGAAAAATAGGACTGTGGCTTCTGGCCTGTACAGGCTGTGGTTTTAACTGAAATTGACCATTAAATTGACAAACCATGGGACACGTCCTCCTTGGAGTATGCAGGATTCCTGGAGAGGAGACAATGTTCCAGAAAGAAAGAAGACCGGCAGCGCTGTCCCTCCTATCACCTTCATCTTCCCTGCTATCTCACCCCAGTCAGATTTGGGAAGGAATCCAGGAAAAGTTGCTGCTTTCTGTGTGTGATGTTTCTCTGTGCTTAATTTTAGGAAGGAGGGATCTGAAATGTCCTGTGGTTAGGGTTGCCAAGATCCTCTTTGCCACCAGCGGGAGGCTTTTGAGCCTGAGCCTGAGGAGGCGGGGTTTAGGGAGGGGAGGGACTTCAATTGCCAAAGTGGCCATTTTCTCCAGGTGAACTGATCTCTAACCGCTGGAGATCAGTTGTAATAGCAGGAGATCTCCAGCTAGTATCTGGAGGTTGGCAACCCTACCTGTGGTGCTCCATTTCTAATGGGTTATTCATAGGGTGGGGCCTTGAGATCTCGTGACACTACTGATTTCCAGACTACAGAAATCAGTTCCATGGAGGAAATGGCAGCTTCGGAGGGTAGACTCTATGGAATCATGTCAACGCTGAGCTTTCTCCCCTTCCCAAACTCTTCTCTCCCTAAGCTCCACCCCCAAATCTCCAGGAATTTCCCAAGCTGTAGCTGGCAACCCTAGTTATTCCAATTAATACTCCCGTCTTCAGCTCCTGGCACACATACACACAATTGCTTATAAGAATCTCACTAACTTAACACAGAGTTTGTGCTGTATTAGGGAAACCCAGGAAGTAGAATAAGTTTAAAAGTGGGAGGGAGGAGAGGTTTTAGAAGTTTGAGAAATGCTGCCTAAAGGAGATATCTGCCCAATGCACAGTCCTCAATGGAAGCAACAGGAAAGGGGACAATTTAAATATCTGCCAGTCAATTAAAAGAAGTCCCCGTCCCTTTCACCTTGCATAAGCCCCAAAACTGTAGTGCCAGCTCAATTGTTCCGTGCACCTCCAGGATTCCATCCAATATGGGGTCTGAGCAACTGAGACCACAGCCCGTCCAAGTCCCTTTTCTGTAGGAAATTAATTATTCTTAAAATTTACTTTTGTGCCTATCTTAGGCTTGCATAAAATCCTGCTATAGCAGGCTTCCACATAGCTCTCCACACAAACTCTCAGCAGCAAATTGCTGTGGCTTACTCAGATTTGTTCTACTGCTTCTGTCATGCAAAATAAATATGGCTCGGCTCCCTGCAAATGGTATAGTTTAGCGCTGTGACATACTTAATTTTAACGGGAATTTATATATATTGTATGCACTTATACACATACAGAAAGGTGTCAACATTAAGGTGAAATAGCTGTGGCCCAGCAAGTCCCCTTGGGTTTCTGAACTCGTTCAAAAAGAAGGTCTGAGCCTCTCTCCTTTATCTTTGGCTTCAAGTTCTCTTCTCCTGATACAGTAGTTCAATATATTATTATTCTCTACCAGTCAACACCAGCACTCCTGTGTATATTTGTTCAATGTTTGGTATGAGCCAGAATGCTGCTAACGGTTCTAATTCTTGTTACTCAGCTAATGTTACTCAGCCACTAACCGGGGGTAAAAGCAGATGAGATGCTGGAAGATACATAACTGCATCGCAAACCCATTTTATATTGCTACGTAACAGCCATATGGTGGGGTGAGGTTAATTTTGTCTCTGTACCCCTTTCCAGGCCTCAAATGCCCCAATCCCCCAGAGCTACTATTTGCCCTGTTAGGGAAAACATACAGATAATAAGCAACCGGCATATTTCCTCCAGTGGAAAAAGAGCAGCACCCAGGAAAAGGGTTTAAGGTCAGGAGGAAATAATTTTTAAAACCTGCTCTATACTATGGTGGAATTTGATCTCCTGGGAGCTGCAATTTATCAAGAAAAAACAAGCAAAATCCAATTACAAATCTTCCATCATTTCATCTAGTTTGGCCTCAGTGGAAGGCTGTGCGTAGGTCACTATCAGTTCACATTCCCTCATCAAAGAAAAAAAAATACCTTGGATTTATCTCAAAAGGCTGTAAGGATAAACATGATTAAGAATGTTAGCCTTAGAGAGACTGGATCGAATCTTAGCCAAATTTCTCATGAATAGCTGCCTTCTCTTGCCATACATTGATTTGATAGCTTAAGCTAAGCATTGTAGACCAAGTTCAAGAAGTATAACATGAGCACCTCCTGTGTTGCTCTGTCCCTCAAGGTGTATTGATCAGCCACCAGTGGAAGGTGCTGGCAGAAATAAATGTCCCCTTCAGTCCCTTTCACTCAATGTTCCCTTTCGAGCATCTGAACAACAATGTATCAAGACCTAGACTTGTAGAACTCTCAGTGGACAAAAAGCCATGTGGGTCAGGAAAGTGTAATAAGGAGGGGTACGTGTATAACCGCCCCTTCCCCTTGGGGATATCCACTGGCAGATGTGAGAGTCAGGGCTAATAGCATCTGGCGGGTTTTGTATTTACTTTCATGTGAAATTACAAGTGTTTAGACATCTCTGATCCTGAATCATCAGTTGTGTGTGTGTGTGTGTGTGTGTGTGTGTGCACGCGCGTGTGTGTGATCATTGATCCTTTCCCTCATTAATGGTCTGGCATGCAAAACTTCTTCAATAAAGCCTGCTCTGTGTGCAGGACAATGGTTTGCCATTTGCCAGGGCATAGGCTATCTGCCTTTATTCCTTCTCTGCAGTCCTGCTTGCTTGCCAGCTAGTGCAAGCAAAGTGTTTCCTTCTACCCCCTATGTGGCATGCAGTGATCTAATCACTGTCTTGGTAACTCTGCCTCACCCAATCTGCCCTGCCTATGTATCACCATAAATAGCCTCTCACCTCTCCCTAAAATCATTATTTTTTTTTGTAACATCTTGGATGTATAGTTTAAATGTCAGGATGCTGCTTCTGGCAGCAAAGTTACACAGGGAGGTGGATATCACAACCTGAAAAGCCTGGTACATTTGTCCCCAAGTATAGCAGTTCTGAATTGTATATAATGTCTGGTTCATCTAGAAACACAGTATGTGAAATGGTCCCCACACACCTCTAGATTAGTTCCTAGCAATTAACTAGTCCAAGGTGAGGGGATGAATTCCTGTTGTTCTTCTGGAATGAAACCAATGGAGTAACTGAGCATTAAAATTCAAATAATAAAAAGGGTGAACCTACTTTCTCTTTTTCTTGTATTTTGAACAACCCATGTTGTGAGAGCAAGAAAGAAAGGCTGAACCCGACTGCCTTACCACCACCTCTCATGATATCAAGAATTAGGCTAGGGACTACATCTAGCTACTTGATATATTTTGCTTTATTTTCTATTTTGTCTCTGGAATTTGTTGAGCCTATCTGACTCCCTGATTAGATTCATATCTGTTCTAACTTCTCCACCCCATCTTGTACCTAAATAAGCTTATTATCTTTTCTACTTGCAATAAGAGTGTCTACATTCAAAAGAGTTCTCTATGCTCTCTTGACATTGCTATCTCAGAAAAAAACAACAAAGCAATGATTGGTTTTCACAGTCATTTCACAGAGTGAGAACCAAGAGGAACTCTTAGAAGAGCATACTAAGTGACCAGCACTGCCTCCTGCTGGTAGCAGCTTACCCCCTTCTTCCAGCCCCCCCCTTTTGGGGGTTCTAGCATCCTTGCCCCTCTCCCTCAGACTGAAGGTAAGCCCCCCCTTAGATCAGCCCCCAGCATTCAGCTCTACGCGCATAATTTTTGGGTTTATTAAACCCCCCAAAATTTTATTATTCTAAAAAGCTGAATCCTTTATATACAGCTTCTGCAGATTTTTTTGAAAAATTCCAGGTTTAATAAACCCAAAAAATACCTGGGGAAAATGGTGCATAGCCTTAGTCCCAAATCCTTTGCTTGATTTCAGATTTATCTTTGAAGTTCCCCAAAATTATTAAGCTGCTAGGAGAATACTCAATAGACCATAATTGATCTGAAAGGGATTTTTCCATTTTGAATGAAAGGTGTCCATTAATTTCAACCTAAAAGAAAGTCAAGTAGACACCAAATGAGCCTCAAGGGGGAGGACATTCAAAAGGCAAGGTGCCACCATAGAAAATTCCCTGTCTCTGGTCACCACCTACCTCACCTCTGAAGCCAGGGGCAAAGAGAGCTTGAGAGGCAAATCTTAACTGGTGGGATGGATAATATGGGAGGAGGTGGTCCTTCAGGTATTCTGTCCCCAAGCCATTTAGGGCCTTAAGGGTAAGAATCAACAGTTTGAATTGTGCCCAGAAACAGATGGGTAACCAGTACAGAGCTTTCAGCACGGAGTGATACGATTTCTGTAACCAACTCCTGGCTGCCACATTTTGGACCAAAGCAAGGGTCTGGTTCTGGATCATTTTCAAAGGAACTGTACAAGTCTTCATAGCCTGTATTACTGATGTAATGCATCAGTATTATTATGGGAGGGGCTGTGGCTTAGTGATAGAGCATCTGCTTGGCATGCAGAAGGTCCCAGCCAAGTTCAATCCCTGGCATCTCCAGTTAAAAGGATCAGGGAGTAAATGATGTGAAAGATCTCTGCCTGAGACCCTGGAGAGCCACTGCTGGTCTGAGTAGACAGTACTGACTTTGATGGACCAAGGATCTGATTCAGTATAAGGCAGCTTCATGTGTTCATGTATTACCACCATACTGCAGATTGCAGAGGTAGGATGAGGCTGTGAGACAATAGCTTGCTTATGAACACCCAGTGAGTTCCGACTGCTGTGAGATCTGAACTGGGGATCACCTAGTTCATGCTCCTACCCTCTCCTCTGCATACCTGCACAGCCTCTTGAATACAAAGTTGCATACTACATCTATCAACCCCCTCCCAACCCATAATATACACACAGCAGTGAAATACACTCTAAATTAATTATGGAGAAAAAATCCAACTTTGCACATTCTGTTTTGAATATTTAATAAAGACCTGGATACTGCTATGACTGCAGAGATGTTTCAGTATTCTTCACGGCTAAGTTCAGAACCAATTGTCATTTTTACTCAGCCTGCATATTCACAGAACTATACAATGTCTAGGTTTAACCAGAGCTTCTAAGCTTCACTATCCAGTGCCTCCTTCATTTCATCCCCCCTTCCTTTCCTTTAAATAAACCTGCTTCGTTTTCATAACTTTCCAAAGCAGATAAAAAATTCTTGAATTTCTGAAACATGAAAACTGATCACTGTGGCATTAAGAAATCTTAAGAAGACTTATTTTAAGGGGTTTTATTAGGGAAATTCCTGTTCTTTAAGATATCGGTACGGTTGTCAAAAGCAGTCACTTTTGCAGATGTTGGGGCTTTTCTTACACTAATCTGCGAGGAAAGCCTGAGCCACAGAGATCACTTAGCAATTTTTAGATTTAAGGAGATGAGAGAAGAAAAGCAGGAGAGCCAGTCCCTCTAGGGTCAAGCCTTATTTGAATGCAGCGATCTCTTTCTAAACATGCAACAGTGTGGCTAAGACTAATTAATGCAAGGCAGCTTAAGGAGATTTGATTTGGGGAGGGGGGAAATTGCAATACAGAAAAGACAAAAAAAAAAAACAGCTCCCTTTTTCCTCACCCTCCTTCCAGTTTTGATGGACCAGCAGTAACAACAAGGTTTCGAAACGCTGAGTAAAAGTTATTTTGCCCAGGTAAAATAGCTGGCTTGTCGAAACCTTTCTGAGATGCATAAACATTTTCGGTGCTCCATTCTCCTTGTCCAGAGCTGTATCCATCCATCAATCACTCTAATGCCCTGGAGAGCTCGAGATGTAAAGGAATTAAGCACCCTCACTTATTTATTAGTCTTGCTATTAACTCTACATTTCTAATTCGGCAAGTCTTTAACACCTTTTTAAGCTTGAGAAGCACTAAGCCAGCTATGTTCTTGACTAATCATATCAGCTTATTTCTGATCTCTGGAAATTATGAGAAACACAATGAAAAATTGACTGTAAACAGTCCGAAATTCTCAAATAAATGAGAATCAAAGAGGGAAACCCCTCCCCTGTTAAATATCCGCCATCCACCATTTGCCATCCCTTAACTATGCTTAACATCTAGTAGCTTTTTATCTGAATAAAGTCCATGGAACATAGTCATATGGATCCAAAGCCAATTTTTTGGTACTAGCTATGTTCAAAGCCAATCCTCAAAGACAGATTCAGCTCTTCAGACTGTCAGATAACACCCTTTCTAACACCTCCCTCCCCCTGTTTTTCTGCAATACAGATTAAGTATATCATGGTTAACTTGCATCCATTTGCTAATTTGCCGCAGTTCTGTAATTCATTTTTCTGCACCCCAATCAGGCAGTGCATAAAAGTAGTATATTAAAAAAAAAAACTGACAGTATTCCTGACATGTTAGTCCTTTAATATCTGATTAATGTAGTTTTTGCCTCCTTCCTCACAAGTATTTTTCATGCACTGTGCTGTATAAATCTCCATACATTACATTTTGCTGTGGATATGGTGAAAGGGATGGAGAAAAAGTATGCATATTTTGTTAACATAACTTGTTAGAATAGGTTACTGTTCCTGCAAACCAAGGCTAATTTCGTATCAAGATCCCAATCCTTATGATCTGTTATGCTGAGGTCTTTTATGCATGGCTGTTTCCCTTGCCATTACCCCCCAATGACTTTGGGTCTTTGTTTGGATTATGCATGCCATCTGCGACCATCAGAGGTCGCCTCGCTCTCCTCCTGTGTTTGGCTGGGTTTTGCCTACGTTTTGAGGGACCTGTTTAAACTCGAATTTGAAAATGTAGGCAAAACCCGGGGAAATGCAGGGGGATAGCAAGGCGACCTGGACTGTCGGAAACAGCATGCACATTGCAACAATGCAACACAGCAAAAAGTCATTGGAGGGGTGACGGCAAGTGAAACAACTATGCATAAAAGACCTGAGTGATATTTTTTGCTTTCTTGGATCATTTTATGCCATAGAATAATTTGGCAGAACATGCTTTTGGTGGTCTAATGGACAATAAAGACGCCTGAAGTTCCTATAGAAAGACATATAGAAACTGTATTGAAAGGCATATGGATGTTAGCTTGACTAGGAAATCTAAAAGATGTAGATTTACAGTGCAATCCTAAACAGAATTATACCCTTTTGACTACAATGGATTTAGATGGGTATAAGTGAAGACCCACAACAAAATGTTGTAGAACTTGTTGTGCTTTATTCTCATTCATACTGTAATTTTGGGGAATGGGGATGGGGTGGGTGGTGGAGACAACAACCTCAACCAAGGAATATGTGCAGCATAGAAACTACGAGGGGGGCAGGGTTGCCCCCAATTCTCTCCAGTATGTAATCCCAGATAGAAAGAAGAAGGGCAGGGCGTAGGGCAGAGAGAAGAGAGAGACTCGCACAGACAGTGGGACTGGATTGAGGGGGTGGACACTTGCAAATCTTACCCAGACCAAATGAGAAGGGAAGGGAAGGACGAAGCCTTGTTGCTGCTGCTGGACATGCTGCTGCTGCTGCTACTACTACTATTGCTGCCATTTCCCCTGCTTCCTCCTTCTCCTGCTGCTGCTCCTTCTGTTCTGCTTCCACTTGCAGGCTTGGCCTGCTGCTTCCTCCTCCACCATCATTAGCCTCGCCCTTGGCTTCCTTGTTGGCATAAGCCTTGCTGGGTCTGAGTGAGTTCATCTAGTGGCTGCAGCAGCCACTAGAGGAGCCTGTGCTGCTGGCAACTCTGACATTGTCTTCCTCCTTATCATACCCATAGCTAGCCCAGCTGGTCCTTCCCTTCCCCCCTGGGCAGTAACGGCATGGCTAAGAGCCCCCAGAGGAGGTGGAGAGCAGCTGGGGCAGCTCCACCATGCGTTAAGGTCAGTTGCCGTGTTGCCTGGATTTGCCGCTTGTGATTCTCTTCCACTCTCCTCCTTCTCACACATCTGCCTGAGAGGGTTTCCAACCTCCAGGTACTAGCTGGAGATCTCCTGCTATTACAGCTGATCTCCAGCCAATAGAGTTCAGTTCACCCTCCCAAACCCCACCCTCCCCAGGCACCACTCCAAAAACCTCCCACTAGTGGCGAAGAGGAACCTGGCAACCCTACTGAGAGAACTGTTCTCTGTTTGTTTTTTGTTTTTTTGTTTTTTGAGAACCTCCTCCATTTTAGGATTTTAGGATTTTTCTGCAAGCCTGGGGGGAGGGTGTCCCCCCAAGTTTGCAGAAAAATCTCCTTTCTGTCAGTGTGTCCACGGATTTAGATATTCACAGATTGGCCCATACTTAACTATTAGAATATATGATAACTCTGCTTAGAATGACACTGTTAATCTTTCTTCCCAGTAACCAATGGGCCACCTGTAATACATATTCACTTATGTTGACATGTATGCTGAGAATCATTGATCATACCATGTATCCTAGCCATTAGCACAATAACTAGGGTTGCCAGCTTTGGGTTGGGAAATATCTGGAGATTTTGGGCGTAGAGCCTGAGGAGGGTGGGGTTTGGAGAGGGGAGGGACTTCAGTGCCATAGAGTCCAATTGCCAAAGCGGCCATGTTCTTCAGGTGAACTGATTGGCTGGAGATCAGTTGTAATAGCAGGAGATCTCCAGCCACCCCCTGGAGGTTGGCAACCCTAACAGTAACCATGCTCTGTCTCACTTGCCTTTCCCCATGTATTTTTGGATAGTGATCACTAGATAACCCCCCTCCTCTTCATTACAAACTAGAATCTACTCATACTTCATCTGCATTTTAATGTGTGATTTACCTTCACATGTGCAGAAACATATGTCTTCACATGCAAATGCTTTAATATTTACTGCTACATACTTCATAATAAATAAACTTTGCTTAATACTGGGCAGCTCTTACTACAGCTAATCTAAAAATAGCTGTTGTCCTAGATTTCACTTTTCTATTAGTGTTTTCCAAAACTGCTCCCTTCTATGTCTGCCTGAATATTGGGGAGTGGCTTGTTTGCAATATTACCCAGGAGCTCTGGAAGGACTTTGATAATACAGAAGGCTTCTTGTCAAGCACAGATATGTCCAGAGGTTCAACCCCTTGTGATGCTTACTTGCTCATGGCATTCTAGAAAGAATCTGCCGTTTTGATGAAGTCAGGATTATTTCAGGAGTAATACCTGTTTAATATTAGTTGAGCTAGAAGAATAATACACAATATTTCTATTTGTCTGGGATATTTTAAAAGTTCAAATTATTTGGAATATAAATCATTTCTGATGTTGCATAGTCCATCTTTGCTGATTTTCTTGAATACATTAAGAGATTTGTTGAGCTGAATGAGAACTACTTGAAGGTGGGGTGGAGAGATTATGTTTCACTACAGAGTAATGCCATAGAGTAAGCCACAGGCAGAGAGCAGGAGTGAACCTAGAAGGAAAGAGCGGCTTATTTTTTTAAAATAATAGTTATCATTGATATATTGACCTACATCAATGCCAGGGATTTTTCAGTACTTCTTTGAAGAGGCAGTCTCCCAGAATTCTCCGTTCACTGCCACTCCTGAAATCTTTTGTCAATTCAGTCACCAACTAAAATATTTTTAGTTGATTGACGCTTTCATACTAGGGTTGCCAACCCCCAGGTACTAGCTGGAGATCTCCTGCTATTTACAACTGATCTCCAGCCGACAGAGATCAGTTCACCTGGAGAAAATGGCCACTTTGGCAATTGGACTCTAGGGCATTGAAGTCCCCCCCTCCCCAACCCCCCCTCCTCAGGCTCTGCCCCAAAAACCTCCCGCCAGTGGCAAAGAGGGACCTGACAACCCTATTTCATACTGTTTTGGTTGCTGATAATAGCCAGGAATTATTAAATGATAGTTCCTCAATGGGAAAATGTCACTGTAGCAAATAGTACAATGGTGGCTGCCTGTGTGGATGATAGAAGCAGCATAGCAGGGCCGCTCACATACAAGATAGGGCCTCCATACTGAAGGGCTCCTCAAGTATGCCAAAAAAAAAAAGGTTGGCAAATTAATTTTAAAAATATTTAAAATGCCTTGGTGGGGCCTGACAATACTGCCAAATGGACAAAATTTTGGAGGCAGCTGAGTGTCACTTTAAAGGAAATGAAAGGAGGAAGCGAACTCTGCCTACTCAAGCCCCTGAGAGAATCTTGGAGGGGGGATTTTTGTGGTTTTTTTTTTTTAACAAATTGTTCCCTCCTGAATTTTCTTTTGGCCCCCATATTGTTACAAGTATTTAAAAAGGTACCACATAACTCCAATGCACCTCATCCAACAGAAATTAAACTTGTTGGTGCAGGTTCTGGACTTCTCACTATTTGGAGTCTATGTAAAATACTAATAGCACAACACTGGGGGCTATAAAAAAGCATTGTGTGCAAGAGGAAGACCATTCTATGAAACCATAACAGAGACAGAAAATATATGATTGTATACACAGAGTCATCCATCTTGGTAAGTAAGATTTCCACTGAAGATGAACAGGTGCATCCCAGGATAGTTACTATGGTGGGACCAATAAGTGACCCGCCCTACTTGTTTCATCAAACCTAAGAATGTTTAGCGGGGGAAAACCAGGAATTAAAATCTGTAACTTCACATCTTTCATTTAAAGAATGTATTTTTTTTAGCACAGGAACATTTTTAGTTAATACAAATACAGAGACAGTGGTGGCAGTTTTCCCACCCAAAGTTATAGTGTTTCACCCACCCAGTTGTGTCTTCCCAAGATTTCCCTGGTTCGGGATGGATTTTTCAAGATCATTTTCACCTTTATTGTGCTTAACTGATGCTAAAAAAAAATTCCTTAGTTGGTATGGCTGTTTAATCTGGTAGCGCTGTTTACCTTGCTGCAGCTATGGTACACCCCAAGGCCACATGCTTCCTATTCAAAATTCCTCTACAAACATCCCCATTTTTCTTAGCAGCAGCAGCAGAAGAGTTGGTTTTTATATGCTGATTTTTCTCTACCTTTTTAAAAGGAGAATCAAACCAGCTTACAATCTTCTTCCCCTCCTCTCCCCTCAACAGACACCTTGTGAGGTAGGTGAGGCGGAGAGAGCTCGAAGAGAACTGTGACTAGCCCAAGGACACCCAGCTGGCTTCATGTGTAGGAGTGGGGAAACCAACCCTGTTCACCAGATTAGAGTCCACCACTCATGTGGAGGAGTGGGGAATAGGGCTGTTGATTCGGTTCGGTCCGAACTGAAAAACAGCTGAATTTCTTGCAATTCGGCGGTTTTTCGGTTCGGACGAACTGAACTCAAAAAGGGGGGAAACCGGGGAGCCGAATTCGCCGTGTTCGGGGTGTTCCTGAATAAATTCGGTGAATTCGGCCCCTTTAAACAGATCTGTGCCTTCCAGCCGGCCGGTAGGCACAGATCTATTTAAAGCCCCGCCCCCCAGCCCTGCTGGGACTCCCGGCAAGGCTGGAAGGGGGGGTCTGGAAGGGTCTGGACTTGCCAGCCCCCCGCCAGCCCTGCCGGGAGTCCCGACAGGGCTGGGGGGGGCTTTAAATAGATCTGCGCCTCCCAGCCGGGAGGTGCAGATCTGTTTGAAGACCCGCCTCGATCCTCCAGGGAGCTTCCCTGGAGGCGCGCGGCGGGCCCTTTAAATAGATCTGCGCCTCACAGCTGGGAGGCGCAGATCTGTTTAAAGGCCCCCCCGCGGGCCTTCAGGAAATCCCCCTGAAGGCGCGCGGGGGGCCGAATTTTCCCCCGAACTCCGGATCCCCCCGAATTTCCGGGGATACGAAGCGGGGGAGTTCGGACTTCGGCACGGCCCGAATAAAAACGGGCCGAATTCAGCCGAATCCAAACTATACCAATTTTTTTTTCAACAGCCCTAGTGGGGAATCAAACCCGGTTCTTCAGATTAGAGTCCACTGCTCTTAACCACTACACCACGCTGGCTCTCTTGCAAGGTTTCATGTGGTTGCTCTATCTACCAAATTGGTGCACCCTTGCAAGAGACTAGCCAGCACAGCTTTTACCATACCGATCCTGATATCTCTCTCTTCTGCTTCTGAATTTGAGTTTCCATCCAAAAGTGCAGGGCTTTTTTACATTGACCAGTTCATTTTACAGACAACTCATAGGCCTACCAACAAATAATACTATGAAAACTCACTGAGGAAAACTCCTGAAGCTAGCTGATTTATCAGGAAAAGTGGTGCTCAGTTAAATCCTAAACCACTGTTTAAGGTGCTAACCAAACCCTTGCACCCTTGCTTATGGTATTGTGTGTGTGAGAGTGTGTGGGGGTTTGCATCCTACTGCATATTTCATAAGGTAAAAAACTATTGTGTGGTATGGGAACAGACATAAAAAATATGCAAAAGAGTCAATGGTACAAATGAAGAAGAATATTTTATTGTTGGTTAAAAAATTCTGTACACATTTCACACTAAAGCTTCTCCCTGGGAATTTGTAATATAATGCACAAAATAAAAATGTCAGGTTACAATACACAATTATAAGACCTGCATTGCCATAATTAAAGTGTATGTTACAGAAGTTATTAAATAACCAAATACAAAATGTATAAAAAAATCGCGGACAGTTAACAAGGACTGTTAAGCATCATATTAACAACAGCAGCTAATTACAACAGTTAGAGCTTATCCCACCCTTATTTTTTACCTGAACAATAAAATATTCATCTTCATTTGCATCATCAGCTCTTTTGCCTATTTTTTTATCTCTGATAGGTGCGGTCCTTTTGTTTACTCTTTGCTTTATGTGAGAACAGACAACAGCCTTAGATGTCTCTGTCTTAACCAAGAATAAAAAATATTTGGAACATCCAGGACAAAACTGGTATGATCATCAACAAAACACCTATGGTATTCCTGCTTATCTTCTGAGGCTAACTTTTCCTGTATCCCTCTTAGTGAAAATGCATTCTGCTGACTCATAATGCTAAAAAACTGCTGTGAAGCTGCCATAAAGTTTTCCACTGCTGGAAAAATACAGTAAGATGCAGATACAGTAAGATGCAGTAAGATGCTCCCATCGCAGTCTAACAGATATGAGAGTTAAGAAGGCTGTTCATAAATTTTACTTCTGACAAATCACATTTCATTTTGCAAATCTCAAACCAAAATTCTATCTTGAGTTCCAAAGATGATTATGTATGGATTTATGACTTTATTAAACTTCAGCTGTATTTCCCCTGATTTCACAGTTAACTGGATTTGGCCAGTTGATTCAAACAGATGATTCTGTAGACACTATTTCAGATGAGGCAGGAGAAGATGACAGTGAATGGGATATCCCTGTTTGTGGAGTGCATTGCTTGGTTCTCACTAAGGAGCACATTGAGCCTTGCAAACAGTAAGTTTCTCTGGACTATTAGCATAACATTAAGGGTGTGTGATAGGCTGCCAACTCCAAGCTGAGAAATTCCTGGAGATTTGGGGGTGGAGCCTGGGGAGAGCAGAGTTTGGGAGGAAGCTCAGCAGGGATGTGATGCCATAGAATCCGCCCACAAGTAGGCTAGCTTTCTCTGCTGAGCTCCTCTAACAATTCAGGAAAACCTATAGCGGGAGACCTCCCAGCCTGAACCCCTTTCCCTACCACCACTCAATAGGGCAGTGGGGGAAAAGGGAGCAATTTGGCATAATGCCAACATGCAATGTACAGTTTGGGGTGAATCTTAGAGCATCGCCCCAATGCAATAATATCACTTCTGGTTTTGCCCTGTGAGTGATGTCACATGTTGGCATAGGGTTGCCATTTGCCAACCTCCAGGTGGTGGTTGGAGATCTCCCACAATTAGGGTTGCCAACCTCCAGGTTCTAGCTGGAGATCTCCTGCTATTACAACTGATCTCCAGCCAATAGAGATCAGTTCACCTGGAGAAAATGACTGCTTTGGCAATTAGACTCTATGACATTGAAGTCCCTCCCCTCCCCAAACCCTGCCCTTCTCAGGCTCTGCCCCAAAAATCTCCAGGTATTTCCCAACCCAGAGCTGGCAACCCTACCCACTATTACAACTGATATCCAGGTGATATGGAGTAGTTCACCTGGAGAAAATGGCCACTTTGGAAGGTGGAATCGATAGCATTATACCCCATTAAAGTCCCTCCCCTCCCCAAGCCCTGCCCTCCTCAGGCCCCACCCCCCAAATCTCCAGGTATTTCTCAACCTGGAGCTGGCAACCCTATGTTGGCACAAGCCAGTTTGTCCTGGTTGCCCCCCCAATTCTTCTGCCTAGGCTGGCAACCCTAGGAAATGGTGGTCGGCATTCCTTTCTCAGATGGCAGCAGAGCAAAGATCATGTTCCCAGTCATTATTAATATTTTGGTTGCAGCTTCATTAATGGGATAGAGCAATCTTTGTTTTATTAGCCCTCACAAATGCCTTATTGACAAACCCATCTAAGTCTAAAATAGAGACATGACATTATGGGCAACAAACTGCAAAATATATTCCTCTGTGGGATTAGCAAGGTGTGGAAAGGGTGGCTCTGTGTATTTGTATGAAAGTAGGGGCAGAAAAGTCGCATGTGTGTCTTATATGTCATAACAGTGTGGTCCCTATAATAATGAGTTAGCATAGGCCACCCTTCACCCCATATTCTTTGAAAGAAAATAATTCTAGGATGGAGGGGCGTGGGGACAAATCAACAGAAGGGGGTTATCAGATTTCAGCAAGCGTCTGCTTTATCATGCCTAATTGAAATCCACTCTAACCTATTGACAAGATACTTCAAAATCTCGACTCTCAAGTGGATCACACATGAGCGGCATATATATGGGAGAAAAGGTTGCAAAAATGAAAATGTTGTTTGCTTTCCAAGAGTTACTGACAGAGTGGTGAGAGAAGGTGCCTGCATTAGATGTGAGTGTTTTAAAAAGAAAGCCCTTGCCTTTATCTCCCTATCTCCTTCTCAGAAATGACAGTTTAATCAGACTGTGGAATTTTTTACATTGGCTTGATCATGTTAATATTTATCCTGTCTTGAACATGAACTGACAATGTCAAAAGCAGGTTCTCTCCCTCTGTTAATTTTATCTTTTACCATCTGTTGGCTATTCTTTAGGTTGTGAATGGGCACTGACACCCCACACTAGAACATTACAATAGAAAAAGGCATCTGAACTTTGAGAAGTTGTTCCTTTCTCAGAATTCCAAAATCCTTGGTTGTTTATTTATTTATTTAAAAGCAGAAATTACCAGATAGGGCTGCCAACTCAGGGTTTGGGAAATTCCTGGAGATTTGGGGTGGAGCCTGGGGATAGCAGGGTTTGATGAAGGATGGGAACTCAGCAGAGCAACATGCCATACAGTTAGGGTTGCCAACCTCCAGGTACTGGCTGAAGATCTCCTGCTATTACAACTGATCTCCAGTCGATAGAGATCAGTTCCCCTGGAGAAAATGGCCGCTTTGGCAATTGGACTCTATGGCATTGAAGTCCCTCCCCTCCCCAAATCCCGCCCTTCTCAGGCTCTGCCCCAAAAACCTCCCACCAGTGGTGAAGAGGGACCTGGCAATCTTACTTATGCTACCAGGTGAAATAACTGAGGATGGCAAGTGAAAAGATGAAAGGTCTCAAGGAACAAGGAACTTAAAGAGTTTTGTAGCCAGAGTATTCTTCCATTGTACCACAGATCTCTGTTCTTCCTAAGCAATAAAGAACTGATCAACCATGGCTACTGAAACCCAGACTTGGACTGAGGTTATTTCCCATATTATATATAGAACGTGTCACTTCAAAACACCCAGTCCTTTGGAAAGCCCATGACTCGTTCACCTTCAAGGTTTCTCTCATATTTGGAAATATTGACCTGTTAAATCTAACTTGGACTATGGTCTAGTAGATATTTAGAAATGCAAATGACAGAATTTAGTAAAACATGACATCAGAAGACACTTCTGAACTTAGCTCCTGTAAATATTTTAATTGTCAGGGTCACTAAACTCATTCTATGAGTTTGACTGGGAAAGGCATCCCAAACAGAATAAAGGAGAAAGAAAGATATCTGTATAGGGAGAAAAGAACATGGTAAACCTCTTAGAGGAACTGAAATGAAATGATTTTTCTCAAATAACCAACATAAGGATTTGGAAATGAACATATTTTAGTATTAATTTAATTAAAGCAGCATGCCGCCATCCCTTATAAAGCTAGAAGAATCAGTTCGTTTAATGGGTTCTCAAGCTAATCAAAAATTAATTAAGCATTTAGTAGGGATTCAAAATCCCTGAATTGGATTTGAATAAGGCTGTTTCCAAGTCTCTTTTAGGCATTGCTTGTTTTACTGTGGCAGAAAATGTAGTTGACACATCATTATCCACCTCTTTGAGGTGATTGTCCCTGGAATTCACTCTTGTTGGTTGATACCTGCTTCCTTGAAAGAAGAACATGTTATGCTAGTATCTCATTACAGATACCAAGTACAAATGCATTTGCTTTGGAGTATAACCACATGTCAGTGGGGCTATTAGTAATTATAAGTTTGAGAATATAAATTATATAAATCTGTCTTTTTACTTATCCTACAACTGATCCTAATATTAATAGGACTAGTTGTTTAGGATTAATACAGCACTGAATTTTTCACACTTATCAGTCTCATATTGCAAGTATACTTTGGCCAGCATTTGTTATACTCAATAACCAGAGCAAGTTGGTGTCTTCTGTTACATAATGAATATAAGGGTGTTAAGATACAATTTAAAGATATTTTGCAGTGTGTTAAAGTGGAAGCAATTAACTGTTGCTAAAAAAAGAAGCTCTTATCTAATGCTGACTACAAAATGACTATAGTTGTCACAGCCAATTTATGGAAAACCCTGTAGGGTTTTCATGACAAGAGACGTTCAGAGGTGGTTTGCCATTGCCTGCCTCTGCATAGCAACCCTGGTATTCCTTGGTGGTCTCCCATCTAAATACTGATCAGAGCCAACCCTGCTTATCTTCTGAGGTCTGATGAGACTGGACTAGCCTGAGCTGTCCACATCAAATTCTAATGTCTCCTCTATTTACAAGCTTACTGAGTTGTTTCAGTTGCTCAGTTTTGCCCAGGGCTGTCAAACACAAGGCCTATGGGCTGGATCCGGCCCCTTGACAGCTCTTATCCAGCCCGCGAGCCAGCTGAGCCAGCCATCCCCCCCAGTCCCGATCTGGGCTGGCGAGGAATGGCCTGGCCTGACCAAGAGATATTTATGTCATATCTTGCCCTCGTAACAAATTAGTTCGACACCCCTGGTTTAGCCCTTTCTTCTAGAGGTGTGTCTTCATAGATTTTATGGTTTAGCAGGGCAAACATTTGTTTTTACCATATGCAATCTGAGCCTGGCCTTGGCTGATGATTAGAAGGTGGGCTAGAAATAAAAAAAATAAAAATAAAAAATAATCTCTCCCAAGCCATCCAAATGCTAAGCAGAGCCTCCACCGGTCTCTAGATCCAGTTGCTGATCAGCTGTTGACCCCCCCCCCCAAAGTCAGCATGGAGACTGTGTTTCCATAACACAAAGTGCTATGTTGTGAAATTATTCTCCCATATACTGCATAATATCAGGGAATTAGGGATCTTCCACCCTCCTGGCTTATCCCCAAAATGCTAAAGTAAGATCAGTTCCCATAGGTTTTCCCTTAGGTGCAGGTTGCCATATACCTAGGGGCTTGTTCACGTTTTCCTGGAATCTCAAAAAAGTCAGCTGCTATATTCAGAACATATGGAGCCAAAGTATGTTTGGCTTGTCATTAGACTCATCCATCACATCTATTGAAACTCATCTGAGCATTACAAGCAAACAGATTGAGAAGCTATGTTATTCAAAGCTGATGTAATCTTTTTATCACTATTAGCACTTTGGGCTCAAGTAATGGAATGACTAAGTAAGGGAAAGTGGCTGGGGCTCAATGTAATTGCAATCTGAATCACAACAGCTGCGGGATAAAATAAAGTGAAGTTTTCTGCTTCACCAGCTTCTGATCTAGGTGCTTTAAAAGTTGCCCACTCCCACCGAAATGTATTGTTCCTCTTAAATGAGAAAAATGGTGTTTCATGTTTGCTGTTGTGCGAACAAGCACTTTAAACCACTTGACATATGTGATGACAACTCAGAGGATGTTATCCAGGGATTTTTTTTGGCAGCATTTACCCCGCGTAACAAAGGAAGCTATCATGGTTGTTGCCCTAGTGGAATGAGCTTGGATGTTTATTTTTGAACTGAGAGCTGCATTGGGAAGAGGTGAAGAAAGATGTTTGTTATGTCACATGTAGCCTGCCAATCAGCACTCTGTAAGGTCCTTCCACTTCAGACTAGCAGTACTTCTTCTCTTAGAGCATGATCCTCACATGCAACAACAATACAGTGAGTTGGTTTTCCAGCCTGACTCTGGTTTATATGTACCTCTGAACATGTCCTTAGTTGTTTCCCAGGACAGTTACCATTTGTCCTAATGTAATGCTAGGAAGTATATTCAGGAAGTAGTAGAATCACAGCACAACAGGATTAGCACCTAATACTAATGGCATGGCTTGGCCATGGGACCTGTGATATAATAGTCAGTAGCAGAATAACTGAATACTTGAAACCTCACAGGTAGCAGAGATTATATGCATCCCATTCCAATATATTTTGGATTAATGAGAAAGGCTTCTGGGACACAGTAGACCTGGTAACATTCAGGCATGTTTAAATCCTAACACCTCCCCCTTTTAAGGTACGTTTATATATGCCTCTTCTGAGGTTTATCTAGCTATTACCAGAAATGGACTAGCAGCGATCTACATGATTGAATCAGTGGTTACCTCTTGGTACAGCAACCAAGAAGTAAAAAATATAATGTTTTCACTTTCTCTAAGACTATGACTTAGTGGGCAAAATTTTACACTTCAAAGGAATAAGGGTATATCTGTGTCACCCTTGATTCTTAATTCATTTTCTGGAAGCCATAGAGCAAAAACTATCCAGAATATTATATCCAGCAAAATGTATGTATCTTGCCTTTTCTTTCAGCTTTGACATTTATGTTGTACAGAATTTCTGTAACTCATCATAGAAGCCTATGGTGGAAACAGTTCACTATAAGCTGAAATGGCTGTGTGTGGAGGCCCAGATCCACCTCAAAAAGTTCCAGTTCACCTCCTGAAGAACCCATGCTTATATTAGAGATATATAAACAAGTAAATAAATATACTAAACAACAAGCATAGCTGGGACAAAGCTGTAACATTGTACATCAAGCCTGGCTGTTTTATTGTAAGAAACATTTAGAAACAAGTACAGATACCTCAACGTGGACATTTGCAGATCTCTGGGCAAATGTACAAGCACAAGTACATTTGTAAATATGTAACCCGTCAATTTCAGTGGGCTTAGTATGCCTAAGCTCTATGGTGGCCAACCTCCAGGTAGTAGCTGGAGATCTCCTGCTATTACAACTGATCTCCAGCCGATAGAGATCAGTTCCCCTGGAGAAAATGGCCGCTGTGGCAATTGGACTCTATGGCATTAAAGTCCCTCCCCTCCTCAAACCCCATCCTCCTCAGGCTGCACCCCAAAAACCTCCCGCTGGTGGTGAAGAGGGACCTGGCAACTCTACTAACCGCACACAGTTAGGATTGGGCTGTTAAATCATCCTGTTTGAAAAGGATATGTGTCAGGTTCTAGGACTCCGTTGCCTCTCAGGAATCATCCACTTTACTCCAGACGTTAGCAGAGAGTTTAAAGTAGAATTTATTTGAAAGGAAGGGTACAGTAACCTATGAAACACAACGTTACAATGGCGCCAAATCATTTGGAGGGTATTCTTATAGAGTACACACACTAGCATGTTTACAAGTAACATCTTTGAAATGCAAAACATCAGAGGTTCCCCAATACCAAGAGAGAGAATTCACACCTTAAGATCAGAGCAGGATTACAATCAGGAAGTCACTTTGAAGTGGAGATCTCTCGAGCCTTTTGGCTGTTGCCTCTTCCTTCCCACGGGAAGGAGAGATGAAACGAAAGCCACCTCGCTATCCCGGGTCCGATTGCATGCCCTCGCTGACACTCCGCCTCCCCAAAGGCCCCCCCTCCAGATTTCCTGGTTTGTCCGGGTAATGGCGATGGAAATCCGCTACAAGGGTTGGAGCCTGTACGTGAACAGCGGACACCCACTCATCGTGACTGGAATTTAAATGTTTCCAACGCACAAGATATTCCAGTCGGCCCCTGCGCCTCCGAGAATCGAGCACCCTGGAGATTTCAAAGTGCCGTTCGCCCTGTACCATGATGGGAGTTGCCGCTTCGGGTTCGGGGTGCCATTCTGGTGCTTGTAGAAAGGGTTTTAGTAGACTCACGTGAAACACCGGGTGCACCCCTTGTAAGGATTTGGGTAGCTCCAGCTCTACCGTAACCTCATTGATAACTCTGGAGATAGAAAATGGGCCCACAAACCGTGGGCTCAATTTTTTACACGGGCGTAAAGACCTGAGGTTCTTAGTGGAAAGATACACCTTTTCTCCGACCCTCAATTCCCACTGAGGTGTTCTGTGTTTGTCTGCTTGTAGTTTGTACCTATCTTTAGCCTGTTCCAGGTTTTTTACAAGCCAGGGCCAAGTGTTCCTCACTGTGTGAGCCCATTTAGACACCTCGGGGGGATCGCCTTCTGGCGGGGTGGGTACAGCCCCTAATGGTCCAAAATCCATTCCATAAACTGCTTTGAATGGGCTCACCCCGGTTGCAGAGTGCACTGAGTTATTGTAGGCATATTCTGCCAGTGGCAGCAGATCAACCCAATTGTCTTGGTGATAATTAACAAAACAACGCAAATAACATTCCATCACCGCATTAACCCTTTCGGTCTGCCCATCCGTCTGGGGGTGATAGGCAGATGACAAACCCAACTGCACACCTACAATTCCTAAAAACGCTTTCCAGAACTTGGACACAAACACGGAGCCCCTGTCACTCAGGACCTTCCGTGGAAATCCGTGCAATTTGAATATGCAGTGCACAAACAAGCGAGCCAGTTTATGTGCAGATGGCATCCCTTCACACGGTACGAGATGAACTTGCTTAGAGAAAAGATCCGTGATTACCCACAGGACAGTCTTCCCCTGACTGGATGGGAGGTCTGTTATGAAATCCATCCCAATCACTCGCCAGGGTGCCTCGGGAGTTTCTAGGGGCTTTAATAATCCCGGGGGTTTTCCCATCAAACGTTTACTAGTTGCGCACACAGGGCAGGATTTGATAAATACTTCGATGTCTTGGCGCATCCCAGGCCACCAAAACTGTCTTCTTATTAGGTGTAAGGATTTAGCAAACCCAAAATGTCCCCCTATTGTTGAACTGTGGCTCCGTTCCAATATCTCCCGCCTCAGTTCCCTGGGTACGTAATGTTTGTTCTTACAGATACCGTTTTTGTCCGTCATCTGGGACGGGATAGATTCTTCCTCCCGCTCCCGTTGAAGAGCCTCCCCCCACCTTTTCTTGACTACCTCCGGGAGGCTTTCTGGAACTGCCCAGAGGCGGGGAATGGCGACATCCGACCCCGGCAAGGGGGTGGGTACCGGCCCTTCAGCCTGTTCCCTTCGCTCTATTTGGGAGATTCCCCCCCCCTCCCCAGCGGTAGTGGTTGAGAGTTCTCCGGGGACTGCTGGGGATGAGGAGGTGGGAGCGACCACTTCACGAGGGGAACTCGAACTCGAGTCCTGTGCCGCCGCGCGGCTTTGCGCTCTGGTCAGAACTCCTGCACTATTCCCCTCTGGAGTCAAACCCAGGTGTTCCCGTGTGAAAAGAGAACCCACCGGCCGCTCAACCTGACACTCATATTGCGGCATGCGAGACAGTCCGTCTGCTAAGCAGTTTTCTTTCCCAGGCATGTGTTTGATGGTAAAATTAAACTTAGAGAAGAAGGTAGACCAACGCACTTGTTTGGCTGACAGCTTCCGCTGACCCAAAATAGATTCGAGGTTGCGGTGATCAGTACATACCACAAAGGGCTCGGCAGCCCCCTCCAGGAACTGTCGCCAAACCGTGAGTGCATGTTTAATCGCCATTGCCTCTTTTTCCCCAATTGGCCAATTGAGTTCAGGACCAGAGAACTTCTTAGAAAAATATGCGCAGGGTCTAAGCCTCCCTTGATCATCCCTCTGAAGGAGTGCGCCTCCCATCGCCTTGTCCGAGGCATCTACCTGTAAAGTGAATGGCCTGGAGCAATCTGGGTGCGCCAGAATGGGTTCAGAGGTAAAGCGCTCCTTAAGAGTTTCAAAAGCCGCCTGACACCTGGCGGTCCAAGGTACCTGGTATTGTGCAAAAGTGGCCCCTTGCCCCTTCCCTTTGGTTTTAAGCAAATCAGTAATAGGCAAAGCTATTTGAGCGAAATCCTGAATAAAATTTCTATAGAAGTTCGCAAACCCCAAGAACTGCTGAACCTGTTTGCGAGTTCTGGGAGGTTCCCATTCTAACACTGCCCTCACTTTCTCCGGATCCATGCTTAACCCTTGTGGCGAGATCACATAGCCCAAAAACGACAATTGGTCCTGGTTGAATGCACATTTTGATAACTTAGCATACAAATGATTGTCCCTTAGACGACGCAACACCTCCCGCACCAATTCCCTGTGCTCTGCGGGATCCTTGGAGTAAATGAGCAAATCGTCTAAAAAAACTACCACACCTTTAAATAGGAGGTCGTGTAGAATCTCATTAATTAATTGCATGAAGCACGAGGGCCCCCCAGACAGACCAAACGGCATGACTAAAAATTCAAACAACCCATAACAACAAGAAAAGGCTGTCTTAGCTTCATCCCCCTCCTTGATCCGGACCCGGTAGTAGGCTTCCGCCAGGTCAATTTTCGAGAAAATACAACCCTCCTGTAACACACTCAGGAGGTCTGGGATTAAGGGAAGGGGGTAGGCATTAGTTTCAGTAATCGCGTTAAGCCCCCTATAGTCTACACACAGTCTGAGATCAGATGTACCTTTCTTCTTCACAAAGAAGCAGGGAGAAGAAAATGCAGCTTTGGGCGGTCGTATGAAGCCCCGCTCCAAGTTCTTGTCCAGAAATTCTCGCAGCACTGCTTTCTCTTGAGAACTCATGGCATAAACTCGGGCCTTGGACGGTTTAACGTCCTTAATCAGTTCGATGGCACAATCCGTAGTGCGATGAGGAGGCAATAAGTCACAGTCCGTCCCCTCAAATACATCTGCGAAATCACTATATTCTGGGGGCAACGTGGGTTCCTCCAAGGCAGCGGCGCTTCCCCCTTCGCCCCCGGGTAAATCATCCCGGCTGTGTTTTTCGCACTGAGGAGCTCCAAACACCACCCGCCTTTGTTCCCAGTCAATGCTCGGGTTATGTCCCGCCAACCAATTAACGCCGAGGACCACCGGGTAGGAAATCTTAGGCACTACCGTGAAGTGGATCTGTTCCCAGTGGTTTCCCACCCCCAGCCACATCTTGCGAGTGTGCAAATGAACCGGCCCCCCCCGCAGGTCACTCCCATCCATTTGATGGAAATGTAAGGGTTGATCCAGTTCTCGAGTCCCAATTCTCAGACGTTCTACCACCGCCTGATCAATTAGGGTCCGGGAGCACCCGGAGTCCACGATAGCCACAACGGCCACCGGTTCCCCCCCTTGGGGATTTCGTAATACAACAGGTATCAGCAATGTCTCTCCCTGGTCACTCACCCTACATGGAGCCGGTTTGGTTTCTTCCAAGGGTGCCCTCTGTGCCGGTTCCCTCACAGAAGGCCGTCCTCGTTTTTTGCCGGTGAGGGGCTTCGGAAGCTATCTCGGGTGCCACGATCCGATGAGGTTTCCGCTTGCAGGGCCGCCGCCCCCCGGCGACCGTTCGTCCCCTCCGCTCTCCTGTGCTCCAGGTTCCGAGGTGGTGTCGCCTCCCGCTCTTGTGTCGCCCTGTTGCTCGTCCCTTCTGACGGCGTGTTGGTACATCTTGCTGCAAAATGACCCATCTTCCCACACTGAAGGCAAGCTCCCTCCCTGAACCGACGTGCCCTGTCGAGACTGTAGACTCCTCGATGTCTTCCCTCTCGCCTGGGACCTGCTGCGCTGTCCCCTCTCGTGGGCGGGATAGGGATCGTCTTCGAAGGACGATCCTTGGAGAACTGGAGGGTAAGCTTGCGGTTCTCCACTAGAGCCGCCAAATTTACCCACTCTTCCACGGACTCTGGATCTCCCAAAGTCAAACAGCCATCCAGCACTTCCCACCGCAACCCTTCGCGGAAATGCTGGACCTTTGTGGCCTCACTCCACTCCCTTATCTTGCACGACAAAGATAAAAAGTCCTGTGCATACTCACTTACTGAGCGGGTTCCCTGCTTCAAACGACGCATGGCAATCTTTGCTTTTTCCCCCCGGTGGGGGTCTTCGAACCGGCGTCGTAGAGCGCACAAGAACTCATCCAGGGATGCCAAAACTCGGGGCATAGTTTCCGCCGCTGTCACTGCCCACTCCACTGCCTCCTTCTCCAGCAGGCTGATCACATACCTGACCCGAGCTTCTTCCGAGGCAAAGGTCTCCCCCTGGTCCTTCATAAAGCCGGAGATTTGGAGTAAGAAGTGAGACAACTGTGAGCTGGACCCGTCGAAAGATACCTTCAGGTCTCTGGCCGTAGGGCGTCTGGGCGTGGGAGCCTCCCCAACAACGAGCGGTCCTGTAGTCGGCCGTGAACCCGTTTGGGATTGTTGCACGGGCTGTCCAAGCCCCCTCACTGCCCCTAGAACGGCTGCCAGGTCTCGCTGCAAGGTATCTAGCTGAGTCTGCAGGTCCCGATTCTGCAGAACGAGCATCTGATTCTGTCCGCGTATCAGAGTGGCCGCTTCTGCAGTGAGGGTCGGGGTGTGAGCGAGCGTGGGGTCCTTCCACCCTTCCCCTTCTCCATACCAAGCGGCCAGCGGTCCCCGGTAGAAGTCGCCTCCTGGTTCTGACGCTGCTCTCTGCCGCTGCCCGGTCTCCGAGAATCGGGGGGTCCACGTCGGCCTCCCAGGGACATCGGTAGGCCCGGGTGGGCGCTGCTCCGGGGTCGCTGCTCCTTGACCAACCTCAATATCAGCGGGAGTCTGCCGAAGCTCCTCTCCCGCGTTGAGCGGGACCGAGGGTGGTGCCGACATCCTAATACTACTTCTAACCCGAAAACAAAAAAGGTTGAGATTGTAACGTACTGTCAGGTTCTAGGACTCCGTTGCCTCTCAGGAATCATCCACTTTACTCCAGACGTTAGCAGAGAGTTTAAAGTAGAATTTATTTGAAAGGAAGGGTACAGTAACCTATGAAACACAACGTTACAATGGCGCCAAATCATTTGGAGGGTATTCTTATAGAGTACACACACTAGCATGTTTACAAGTAACATCTTTGAAATGCAAAACATCAGAGGTTCCCCAATACCAAGAGAGAGAATTCACACCTTAAGATCAGAGCAGGATTACAATCAGGAAGTCACTTTGAAGTGGAGATCTCTCGAGCCTTTTGGCTGTTGCCTCTTCCTTCCCACGGGAAGGAGAGATGAAACGAAAGCCACCTCGCTATCCCGGGTCCGATTGCATGCCCTCGCTGACAATATGCCCACACAATGTACATTCTTGTGAGAGGCAATAGTGTGAATAGTAATCCAGTACTGAATTTACCCTTTCATATAGATGAACATTCCAGTATCTAATTAGCTCTTGAAAATCTTGGTTTCAAAGTTTGATACACAGACATAAGAAACTAGAAACACAGACATAAGAGGAAAGAATGCAACCATGTGAGCAATAGCGTTAAAAAGCCAGCATATTTTTTAAAAATTTGAAATATTTATATCTTATACCCTCTGCCGAGACTGCTCCCGAGACACTGACCAACAGAATTAAAACCAAGCAAAATGTGAATAATAGTGATCTACTTTACAAGCCGAGTAAATTAAAGATTGTAACTCTTTGAAAGTCCTTGCATATATGTCAGAAGAAGAATGTGCGTTGTTGTACATATCAGTTCATATTCCTACATGCCACGAGGAAGTAATTACAATGGGTCACAGTAGAATTTGTCAGGGTATAGGGTTATTTGAAAAATTCGCAATGACTGTTTTAAAAAAGGGAAAACTGTTTTTAAAAGAACAATTTAGGGGGTAAAAGGAAAAAATTGGGCAATTAAGGTGAAATTTAGTTCACAAATAATAAAATTCTGATAATAAGAGAAAAAAATATGGTAAATTGAGAATTTACTGACCAGTGAAATAACTAAATGTGATATCTAAAATTCTTGTTAAATGACTACCAGACCTCGAAAAGCTGGTATCACTGGATCAAGTTAATCAATTTTGTTGAACAAATTAATCTAAATAGTTTTTAGTGGATTTTGAGTAAACTTCCATTTAAAGTTACTGTTTTGAATGTTATTGTTATTATAATCAATGAGTCCTTAACTGCTATTATAATCCTTAACTGCTATTCTGAATCATACTTTTTATAGGGTAGGGGGCATTGGGGATCGGTTTATGGAACCAAGGGGGCAGTGGCCCTCCAAAGGTTTGGGAACCACTGCTCTAAACTCTGTAGCACACTGATTCCCTTCTAGTATCCTTTACTTTCATCTCTCAGGGACAGGAGACAGGAAGGACTTGCCATATATGGGAGGGCTGTGGGAAGGAATGTGCAACTGGGTCTTATAGGCTGGCTATATGACATCTTCAGAATGGCTTTAAGCCCCCCCCCCCCCCGGTCTTCCTCAGGGACCAGAATTTCTCATACTACATCACTCAAAGGCAGGGCGATCTTCCTTCATCCTCACAGCTAAGGATGCTGGATCTTCACATAAATCAGATGACTCAAAGTCACAAAATTCATTACATGTTTAATTTGTCAAATGTATTACTGGCATAATCTGTAATTCTAAATATTGTTAGACGAGTCTTCCTATTGACTGAGAAAATGTGCCATGGAAAGAAAAAACACTAGCGAATGTACCAAAAAGAGTTTCACTTTGCTGGAAGATGACAATTAAAATAACTTGGATGCTTATCCCGATTTACTATTTTGAGTCTTCCCTGCCTGCTTTTCATACTTGGGAATATTTTTTTCAGCTGCTGTCAAGACCCCGACAATGTAAATAAATGCACACAAAGCATGGTGGGAAAAGATGCCGAACACATGTGGGGGGGGGGAGATGGGGAGATGGAGTCTTGTGGCATAACTGAGAAATGCTTTGCCTACCTGAGCCCCCTTTTTTCTAAAGCACAACATCTTTGAAGTAGCAATCTGGCAAATACACTCAATCAATTATAAATGAAATAATCTTCTTAAAATATTAGAGATTTGGGTGCTAAGCAATAGTGGAAGATTATGGAGAGAAAATCAGTTTTAGAGCTTCCTAAAGTGACAGAAAGAGAATAATCGGAAGAAATGGTGAGAATTTTAAAACGATTATGTAGATTTGTGTCAGTGGAAGTGTCCCAGCAATCCTGAGCTGATCTCTTGTACGCTGGAAATAGATTAAGACCAATCTTTTCTTAAAGGGGCAGGTTGCTTTCAAGTTTATCTCTCCTTTTTTTAGACGACCTTAACATTATTTTAAAACTGAAATGAAATATCAGACCCAAGGACATTATTCAGTGGGTATTATATCCAAGACAGGTTTGGAGGAGGAGGATTGGGTGGGGAGGCAAATACATTTCCAGACAAATTGCACAGGAGAAGCAGAGCTCACTGTTAGGACTTACAGCTGAATCCTAAACATGTTTACCAAGTCAACCCCAATGACTTCGTAATAGTTATGTAGAGAATGGCAGGCCAGGTTTATTCTACCTTGAATCCATTCTAACAGATACAGCCCATCATAGCAGGCATAGTCTAAACACAGCATTGTTTTAAAAGCTTGTTCTGAGATATTAGATCTGACAATCTAAACAGAACGTTATTTTAAAAGCTTGTTCAGATAGTCTGTTCCACTCATTTGTTATGCAGTTCTCTGATGTAAAACTGAATAATGTAATTAGAAAAAGAAGAAGAGTTGGTTTTTATATGCTGATTTTCTCTACCTTTTTAAAAAAATGAATCAAACCGTTTTATAATCTCCTTCCTTTCCTCTCCCCACAACAGACACCTTGTGAGGTAGGTGAGGCAGAGAAAGCTCTAAGAGAACTGTGGCTAGCCCAAGGTCACCCAGCTGGCTTCATGTCTAGGAGTGGGGAAATCCAACCCACTTCACCAGATTAGAGTCAGCTGCTCATGTGGAGGAGTGGGGAATCAAACCCAGTTCTCCAAATTAGACTCCACCGCTGGAGGAGTGGGGAATCAAACCCAGTTCTCCAAATTAGACTCCACCACTGTTTTCCTCTACACCAAATCTAATTGCTCACCAGTATTCAAAGTTGAGCATCAAAGTCCTGCTTTTGCGACCAGAATGGACCATTGCTGCTACTAATAAGAATTGGTATTTGTAGCTGGGTGAAGTCCTTTGTGCCCTGACCTGGATGGCCCAGGCTAACCTGATCTCGTCAGATCTCAGAAACTAAGCAGGGTCAGCCTTGGTTAGTATTTGGATGGGAGACCACCAAGGAATACCAGGGTTGCTATCCAGAGGAAGGCACTGGCAAACCACCTCTGTTAGTCTCTTGCCATGAAACCCCCCAAAAGGGGTCACCATAAGTCGGCTGCGACTTGACGGCACTTCACACACACCACAAAGTCCTTTGTAAACATTCTGTAAACATGTTTTGTCAGAAGAAGGTCCCACAAGTTCAACAGAACTTAACTCCATATGTAGGGTTGTCATCTCCATTTTGGGAAATTCCTGGAGATTTGGGGGAGGGGTGAAGCCTGGGGAGGATGGGTTTTAGGGAGTGGGTGGGGCCCCAGAGGAGTATAATGCCATAAAGTACACTCTTCAAAGGAGCCATTTTCTCCTGGCAAACTGACCTCTGTAGTCTGAAGATCAGTTCCAATTCTGGGAGATCTCCAGGCCCCACTTGGAGGTCAGCAACACGTGAACACATGAAGCTGCCTTATACTGAATCAGACCCCTGGTCCATCAAAGTCAGTATTGTCTACTCAGGCCGGCAGCGGATCTGCAGGGTCTCAGGCTGAGGTCTTTTCACATTACCTACTTGCCTAGTCCCTTTAACTGGAGATGCCGGGGATTGAACCTGGGACCTTCTGCATGCCAAGCAGATGCTCTACCACTGAGCCATAGTAAGTATGCATATGATTGTGGCTCTACATTTTGATTTATTAGTAACATTCATATACCACAGGCCTTGTAGAGCTCAAGACAACATATTTGGGGTTCCTGATTAAATTAAGCAAGGTGGCTGCAACGTTCACCAATTCTCCTACATCCTTATGTAACTGATTACTATTCTTCCAGTTATGTGGAACTGCTGTGAGGGAAAGATAGCAATTGCTTCCACACAGAGGATTTGCCCCACATTCCGCCCCCCAAACTGCATCATCACACATTCAGTAACCTTTCAGGTTTTCCTGTTTTGCCCTCCATTTTCCCAAACCTGCTTTGGCATGGTCCTTTTGAAAAGATCATACTCCACCGCATTTGGAAGTCGCGTGGATGGGAAGGTAGTGATTTCTGTGCCTCCCACCCACATCTGGTGCCACATCCACACCATTCCCCCTTGGCCCCCTACTCTGGCAGGCTTTTAAAATGGCAGTAGACACAACATCATAGCATTATTATAATATAGCAATAGACATACTACCAATTTTTTAAAAGAGCTAACCAAAAGCACTCCAGCAGCAATGGGGCTGGGGCTGGCATGCAGAATAGCCAAGTGATTTTCCTGTGTGGATCTTCTCTTTCTTCAGATTCAGAGTAGAAAATGTGTGCAGTCTTTCACAACAACAAAAAAATAATAATGTATCAGTGCCTCATTGTGTTCCTTCTCAGTTTCCTAGGGCTTTTAACCTCCATGTGAAGCTTGGAGATCTTCCAGAATTGCAATTGATCTCCAGACTAGTTGCCCAGTAGGAAATGGCTGCCTCAGAGGGCACACTCTATTGCATTGTACTCTGCAAACCTCCCCCTCCCCAGGCTCCACCCCCAAAATTTCCAGAAATTTCCCAAACTCAGAGTTGGCAACCCTACAACTAGTCACCGCACCATCCTTGTTGTATAGGGTTGCCAACCTCCAGGTGGTGGCTGGAGATCTCCTGCTATTACAACTGATCTCCAGGCAATGAAAATCAGTTCCCCTGGAGAAAATGGCTGCTTGGTCAATTGGACTCTATGGCATTGAAGTCCCTCCCCTCTCCAAACCCAACCATCCGCAGGGTCCAACCTCAAAACCTCCAGGTATTTCCTAACCCAGAGCTGGCAACCCTATTGCTATAAGACGTAACAAAACAAAAAAAGTAAAAGAAGATTTATATGTGTATATAACTGTAAAATGTAAGAAGGCGAAAGCATCTAGTTTCTCCTGTCATCATCATTGAAGTTTGAGACTACCAAGCAACACTTACCTGATTCGTGAAGAGAAATTAAACTTGGGCAGGATGAACTAGATAATGTTTGCAAAGCTCTTAGCTGAGATGAGGGTGCTGTCATGTACTACTAGTCCTATATTGTGGCTGGATGATGCTTGATAGTCAGGCATGGAATCGATTTTTGAATAATGGATATTAGAAATGTCAACTATGGCACTCTACCATAATACATACAGCACACAGACTGCCTGGATATTGTTTCAAATACTTAATATACAGTTGAAATGCTGTAATCACACTATACTAATCCCTACACTTTATAATCCTCACACACACACACACAAACCAAGCTGCCTTGCACCTCTCAGCAGAGGTTTAACAATAAGAGCTGCACTGAACTGCCATAACACCTAAGCTGTCTTTCTTTCCTGAATATCAGAGCAAGATGAATATCAGAGCAAGTCTAGAACATTTCTACCTATTCATTTCTAATGACAGGCCTAATCTATTTTGAACAGGTTTTCCGTCTATGTATATTGATACAATAACACAGTAAAATATCAAAAAGATAAGAAAACCTGTCAAGAAGCTAAAGATACCTGAATTATTTCAGAAATATTCAGTGGCTGAGCTTAAATTTAACCCACAAAAAAAGGTGAAACTTTCCACAGACATTTCAACTCTAAGGAAAATTCTGTTTTGACTGAATTGCCAACCATGAGCTCTCACCACAGTCAGAGGTTATTGGTACAGGATATAAATTAAACTTCTTTTCTGTTCTCCAATAAAATTGTGGTTTTCAAATTATATTCCAGTGAAGTTACAGATTCCTCAGAAACTTCTCAGGGAATCCTGAAAATGAAGATCAGTAATGGAAGACAAGTTTCCCTGGAAAAGAGTTTATGCATGCAATAGGTAGACTTAAGTATTGGCTTCATACAAAGATAACGTGAAGTCTCAACTAATTTTATTGAACACACAAAGTATTACATTAAAAGTTTGTAACAAAACTATGGAGAACTCTTTTTGGTGGGTGCAAACATCAGAACAATCTCTATTATGCTTAGGGTTGCCAATTTGGGGCTTTGCCGGTTTTTGAACTTCCATTACTCCAAGGAGCATTCTCTCTATTGGACTTTTGTTTTCTTCTACTGTTTCACCATTGTCTTTGTTGTTGCTTGTTTGTTGAGTGCCTTGTTTATTTGTAATACACTTTTTTTGCAATTGTTTAATTGAGCAGCGTGCTGGTTTTTGCTTGACAGTAAACTCCAGGTAGTGGCAGAAGATCTTCTGCTATTACAACTGATCTGCAGCCGATAGAGATCAGTTTGCCTGGAGAAAATGGCCGTTTTAGCAATAGGACTCTATGGCATTGAAGTCCCTCCCCTCTCAAACCCCACCCTCCTTAGGCTCCTCCCCAAAAACCTCCCGCCGATGGTGAAGAGGGACCTGGCAACCCTAATTATGCTCCGCATTTTTGATGGAGTTTGATGACTCTTGCTGACTCAGTTAAGAGCTTTGGGGTTATACTGGATCCAACATTATTGCTGGAGAAGCAAGTTAATGTAGCTACAAAAAAGGGGGTTTCTTTCAACTTAGCTTAGCTTGCAAGATGGCCCTTAACCTTAGTACAGCTGATCTGGCCACTTGGATCCATGCCACAGTAACACTGAGACTAGACTACTGTAATGTACCGAACATTGGTCTCCCCTCAAAATCAACTTAGAAACTTCAGTTGATGCAGAATGTTGTGGCCCAGCTATTATTGGGAGCTAGACAGATCATGCATATTACTCCCATTCTGCAGTCACTCCACTGGCTGCCCATCAGTTACCAGGTTCAATTTAACTAATGTATTGGCTGTCACATATAAAGGCCTTCATGGCCTTGGTTCCTCTTATCTGAGGGACCGCCTCTTAGGGCTGTTGGAAAAAAAAATTCGTTAAAATTTGGGTTTGGGTTTATTGGCCATTTTTTCATTTGGGAAAACCTGAATGCCAAATTTCCTATACCAGTGAAGGTAGGAATTCAGGTTTAAATCCGGGTTTCCCAAATAATTTGGCCATTTAAACCCATTCGTGGCTTTTCGTGGCTCCTGGGGGGCATTTTTGCAGGTAGAGGTCCCGAATTTTCAGGGTAGCTAGAAGGGACTCTCCTTGCAAGAACCCCCACGTTTGGTAAAGATTGGGATAGGGGGTCCGGAGTTATGGCATTGGAAGGGGTCACCCCATCCTCCTCCATTGCAATACATTGGCAAAGTGGCTGTGTTCAGACTCTTTAATGTGACCTTTGCAATGTATCTTAATGGGGAAGCCTGACTTTAAACGGTGGGAAAGTTCACCCCGCACCTCCATAGAGACAAAGTGTATCACATTGTATCTCTATGGAGGCACCAGGCAAACTTTCCCACCCACCGTTTAAAGCCCGGCTCCCCCATTGAGATACATTGCAAAGATCAGATTAAAGAGTCACAGCCACTTTGCCAATGCATTTCCATGGAGGAGGATGGGAGTGACCCCTTCCAGACCCATAACTCCGGACCCCCTGACCCAATCTATACCAAACTTGGAGGTTCTTGCAAGGAGAGTCCCTTCTAACTACCCTTAAAATTCAGTACCTCTACCTGCAAAAATGCCTCCCTCAGGAACCATGGAAAGACATTCCAAAAAAAGCCGGATTTTTATCCCGCTTTTTCAGGAATGGCAAATCCAGCTTTGCCAACCTCCTGGATTTTGCTGACTCGGTAAATCCAAACCCGAATTTTACCAAATTTGCATTTATTTGGTATTTTTCTGGTTCAGTTTTTACTGAATCACCAGCCCTACCACCTCTCCCCCATGCTCAGCCATGGCAGCTTTTCACATGTCAGCAAGGACTTCTGAGGGCACCAACCTGCAAACAGACAAAATGCACAACTGCCCATTCACTCGCCTTCTCTGTTGTATTTCCCATCTTATGGAATAGCCTGCCTGAGGAATTTAGGAAGGCTCCCAGTCTCCTGACTTTCTGCAAACTATGCAAAACTTAATTATTCAAGGGGATTTTTCTAAACAGGCAATAGGATTGCACTGTACAAAATGATTCACAAAGTTAATCATGAAATTCTGCAGGAAGAGAGGTGGGTTCAATAGCTGCGTTATCTTTACACCAAGTACTTCAAAGACAACTAATTATCCTCAGTTAGAAGAGGAGAATTTATCCCCTTCTTTTATTCCAGCTGTATATGTCCCTTCATGGGCTGTAGAGCCAGCAAGGGAGTTCTTTTGCACCAGTTAGCCCAACTTCCAGCCTGTCAGCTGCAGCCAACACTTGTGTCTCTGTGCCTCCACCTAGGTTTGCCAGGTCACTCGTCGCTAGGGTTGCCAGGTACCTCTTGCTAACCGGTGGGAGGTTTAAAGGGCGGAGCTTGAATAGGGTGGGGTTTGGGGAGGGATTTCAATGCCATAGAGTCCAATGGCCAAAGTGGCCATTTTCTCCAGGTGAACTGATCTCTATCAGCTGGATATCAGTTGTAATAGCAGGAGATCTCCAGCTAGTACCTGGTGGTTAACCACAAGAAAAGAAGGCTCAGTGCTGTAAGGATAATTGGAGCAACCCAAAACAGCACTCTAACACTATAAAGCAAATAAGTGAATTTTATAAAGTGCAAAGTGAATAAATATATATAGCATATACAAAGGGAGTACAAACAGATACAAAATTTACACTAACAATCCAATAAATATGACTTATCAAGAGGATGCCAAAGATCCTAATTCAACAGGTAAGTTCAAGTATTCAACCAATTAAGGTATCATTTGATATTAGAATTTTTTTGAGTCTTTCAAATTCTTTTTAGGTTGCAGTTATTGGAACAAAGCCACAGGAAAAAGATGTCAGACGTGTCGTCTAGATCGGGACCACGTTTCGCATATGGCTTCTTCTGTGACCTGTATCAATAATAAATATATGTATAAGTGCCTTAGTAGGTGTTATCTCATAGGGACCGCAAAGATTTGTATCCAGGTCTCCAAAGTGGCCATTTTCTCCAAGGGAACTGATCTCTATTGGCTGGAGAGAGGGTTGCCAGGCCCCTCTCCGCCACCAGCGGGAGGTTTTTGGGGCGGAGACTGAGGAGGGCAGGGTTTTGGGAAGGGAAGGACTCAATGCTATAGAGTCCAATTGCCAAAGCGGTCATGACTACTGAGGAATTACACAGGTTTAAGGTTGATGATGAAGAAATTGAAATTGTTAAAAGATTTTATATTTTTTTGTTCTATCATCAACCAAAAAGCATGGTATATTGATGAATAATTTCTGTATAAAAGCTTGCCAACTGGAAGCAGAATTTTTGGTCTTCACAATCATGTGTCCTCTTATTTCACAAGAGGTGTACTTGCTAATGGCTGAACTTTCAAAAAAGTATAGATTGCATACATTTCTTTTGCTAGCTTTCTAACAGAGGCAACTTACATATTTGCATCTGGTATAAATCCTTCAGTCAAATTCCTTCCTATGAACTCCTATGAATTCATATGAGGCAAAGTTGCTGCTTTCCAGATTTTGACAATAGGGAAAGTTGACAAGCACAAGCCATTGTACACTTACAGGGCAATCCACTGAAGTCAATTGTTAGGTTGCCAACCTCCAGGTACCAGCTGGAGATCTCCTGCTATTACAACTGATCTCCAGCCGACAGAGATCAGTTCACTTGGAAAAAATGGCCGCTTTGGCAATTGGACTCTATGGCATTGAAGTCCCTCCCCTCCCAAACCCCGCCCTCTTTAGGCCCCACCCCAAAAACCTCCCGCCTGTGGTGAAGAGGGACCTGGCAACCCTATCAATTGTCTTAGAATGGTGTCCATCTACTTTGGATTGTGCTGCTGCTGAGGAAGGTGGACTGTCTTAAGAAGAAGAAGAAGAGGAAGAGTTGGTTTTTATATGCCGACTTTCTCTACCTCTTAAGGAAGAATCAGACCGAGTCACAATCACCTTCTCTTCCCCTCCCTACAATAGACACCCTGTGAGGTAGGTGGGGTTGAGAGTGTGACTAGCCTAGACTTACCAGGTACCTCCTCTGCTGCGGCAGGAGGCGATGGGGCTGTGGGTGTGATTGCGCATGTGAGACACTTCCGGCCCTTTACCACTCAAACTAAGAGGAAAAGGCCCCTCGTGAGGCGCCACTTGGGTGCACGTGTGCACATTTGCCCGCCAACCCTCAGGTGGTCAGCGGGCAGAGGGGCGAATTGCCGAGGGTTTGCCTGCCACCACCGGGCACCTGGCAACCCTTGACTAGCCCAAGGTCACCCAGCTGGCTTCACGTATAGGAGTGGGGAAACAAATCTAGTTCACCAGATTAGCCTCCGCCGCTCATGTGGAGGAGTGGGGAATCAAACCTGGTTCTCCAGATTAGGATCCACCACTCCAAGACATCAGAGTAAAAACAAACCTCTGTTCACAATGGGACACATGTCAAACTTTGGGTAAACTTTGAATTAGAACCTCCAATCTGCGACTTTGCTCCAACCAAAGATCTGAAATATGGTTTTAATATATAATAATTAAATGATAATGATAATATATAATAATTAATGTTATAATAATTACATGATGTCAAAATTTGCAAATCAAAATTGCTAAAATTTGGTATTTTGGTGCCTTTTCTTCATAGAACAAGCTGCATATACAGGCTGTCCTTCTTCATGTATGTGACATGTCAATTAAAAAAAAAAGCCCTCTCACAGAAATCTTCCATTAAGGTTGCTTAACAAGAGAGACCACTTGCTGATCTGAAAGAGCTTCAAGTCCACCAGCTCAATTATTGCTTAACTTTCATGCCAAGCCTTAAAGTTCCCTAGCTCTAAATCATTCCCCATCGATCTGTTCCCATTATAAAGTTGCCTCTCCCTGCCAAGCATGCTGCTCCAGTGCAATTGAGCTCAAGACCCTAAAGATCAATACAAAAGCAACCTTAGGGTCAGAGGTCAATGAGGTCTTTAACAAACGTGTCAGGTGCTTTTGACTTTAGCAGGCTTCGGCCTACTTTGAAGCCTTCTCTGATCCATCATAGGTTTGTACAAGTTGTCATAAAGTAAATTTGCTACCATTGATTCAGACAAAATGAAGGTAAGAGCTAAAGCGAGAAGGGGAAATACCCCAAGAGAAGGAATGGTAATAGCTTATGGGCACTTTATGTCAGCGCAAAGAAGGAAAGGCAAATTATGGAAATGCAAAATAAAAAGAGTTTTCTCCGTAGGGGTGGCGGCGCAGGCCTCAGAACTGAGAAAAAGAATAAGTGATGATGAGATTAATAATATTAACATAGCTTCTTATGAAACTAAGTGACTTTAAAATGCATTATAATAGTATGTACTGCAACCCAAAAGGTTACTTAATATTTAAAGAGCATTCTTAAGTGGTTATCAAGCAGCATGCCGAAACAGAGGATCTGGCCTAGTGAAACTGAATTTTGAACAAAATAAAGATGAAAAGAATGATTTTTTCCTAGGAATAAAATTCAGATGACAAATGGCCCTTCGTTCAGCAAAATGTATTAACGAGGCTTCACTATGCAACCAATTGCACAAAAGCCAATTTAATTTCATGTTTGGGTCATTTATCTCCCCAGCTTTTTGTTACCTATAATTTGGCTCCAGATCTTTCCCAAAACTCATTATGTGAAATATAATCAAAATTCACATCCCTGTACTGGGACAATGTGCAGTTTGATTTTAAAGGCATAGGACCGAGAAGAAGAGCCCCAATCTTGGCTCTTAATATTTCTGAGTTTTTACAGCACCAAAAAGATTCTAGAAACAATCTCAGACTTGGTTAGAATCAGTGGAACCAAGAGTACATTTCAAATGACAATAAATGGGGAGTTTGAAAGAGCCCTAAATGGATTTATGGTAGGATTGCCAGGTGGGTGGTATTGGTGGGCAATTGCCTGCCAATTCACCCAGTCGCTCCAGAGCTGTGGCTGCGTGTGCACACAGGCGGGCGCATGCAATGACAGCACTTTTTCTTCCGGAAACACCGCATCGCCAATGCTGCTTTTGCACTCAAATTTGGGGGTGTGAGTGCAAAAGTAGCTGCGGCGATGCAGCGCTTCCAGAAGTAAAACTGGAAGGGCTGTCATCACGTGCGCGCAAGCCCTAGCCATGCCCTAGCCACGCCCCCTTAAACTCCCACTGCTGCCCTAGCGCCGCCCTCTAAAACATCCTGCTGATCAGGAGGAGGAACCTGGCAACCCTATTTTATGGGGATGAGCCATGGCCACCATTAGGGTTGCCAACCTCCAGGTGGTGGCTGGAGATCTCCCTCTATTACAACTGATCTCCAGCCGATAGAGATCAAGTCAGCTGGCGAAAATGGTTGCTTTGGCCATTGAACTCTATGGCATTGAAGTCCTGCCTCTCTCCAAACCCTGCCCTCCTCAGTCTCTGCCCCCAAAATCTCCAGGAATTTCCCAACCCAGATCTGGCAACCCTAGCCACCATGTTTAAAGTTCTGATTAGGAGCACATCAGAGCTTGGAAAGTTCCCACTCATCCTGCCAAATGGATAGTCAGCAGAAAAAATGGGTGCCTAGGTTGGTGGGGAGAGAGAATACTTTGGCTCCTTTAAATTTATACACCCACATCCCAAACCAAAACAGGTTAATGTTCATGCAGCCCTAAAGAAAATCCTGCTAAAGGTACAACACAGACCTAAAAAGGTTTTAAGAACCAGAGCCCTCGGCCCTGGGTAACATGCTGTAGTTTATGGCGCCATGCTCTTGTTTCCCTATGTCCCTAGTGAGAGAAGTGTTGAAAATCCTAATTCCAGATTAATTCATCCAGAATAAACAATAGTTTCAGATACATAAAGTAATTCTGATCAGACTTTTACTACCTATATGAAGGGTTTTATGGCATGACTGTAACCATGTAGATCTTAAAGCTCAAACTTATTCAAGAAAGTGGATCTAACATACCAGTAATATTAGCAATAGCCATTGGTCTGCTCCTTTTTGGAATAAAACCCCCACAGCCTGTTCCTTGCAGCCACTTGTGAAACAACTTCATTTCACCCACAGAAAATGGGCCCTCATAAGGCTGGGTTATATTTTCAACAGAGAAAATTACCTGTCAGCAGAATGATAAACCTCCAGTGTCCCTTCCTGGGTGGAACCTATTTGTTTTATATGCTAAGAAAAACTCTGAAGCAGCATGGTGCCGTCTATAAATTCTCTTGATCCCAGCTGAAGTGACAAAGAGATCTGTTATCCAATATTACTTTTAAGGCAGCTGGTAAGCTATTTGTATACTGTACCCCTGGATGTGCTTAGAATGCTGTGTCTATAGGTATCCAATGAATCATAGGAATTGCCAGCCTGACTTGAAGTGGGTCACACCACTCTGGGGATGCTCAGGTACACGTGCATTCAACACCCAATGCAAAGGATGGAGGCAACAATTTGCAACTAGGCATCATGGAAAAATGTACAATCCCTAAACTCTTTCTTTTCCCCTTTGCAATGCTAGGATGGGACCCTTTAAAAAAAAAAAAGAAGTCTCATGTTGTTTTCAAATAGACAGTGATGGAATAATTGGAACAAAAAATATAACTGAATTAATATCACCAAAAACAAGTTATGTAAATATTTGTAATATATAGATTTGTAATAATTTAAATAGTTGATACTTTTGTAGCATTAAAGGGTTCATATTATTCATAATCTCTATGTTTATGTAATTATATATGTATGTATGCAGAATATGACGACTGTTTTCAATATACATTAATAAAGGATAGCATTCCATATTTTGCTAAGCCACATCTGAATGAGTGGGAATGCTTTATTTTCACTGTGATATCACTTGTACCCTTGCAGTAACCAACAGCAATAAGATCATTTCTGAAGAGATCTGAATTTCCACTTAAAAGGAAAATTAGGGGGGGTCTAATAATACTTTATATCGTGGGTTGTTGTTGTTTTGGTATCATAAATGTCTCTGACACAATAGCGTTTTACTTTGGGGCAAGTCCATCAAATGTGGAAATAAATGCCACATCCTCTCCAAAAGAGCCTGGCTTTGGTCTTTTATGCATAGCTGTTTCCCTCACGGTCGCCCCTCCAATGACTTCGGATCTTTTGTTTTGATTATGCATGCCATTTCTGACCGTTAGAGGTTGCCTCGCTCTCCCCCTACGTATCCCTGCATTTTGCCCACGTTTTCATAGACCTGTTTTATCTCAAATTTTGAAAATGCGGAGAAACGCAAGGGGAGAGCGAGGCGACATCTGACGGTCAGAAATGGCATGTATAATCAAAACAAAGACCCGAAGTCACCAGAAAGATGATTGCGAGGGAAACAGCCAAGCATAAATAGGGTTGCCAGGTCCCCCTTCGCCACCGGCGGGAGATTTTTGGGGTGGAGCCTGAGGAGGGCAGGGTTTGGGGAGAGGAGGGAGGGGCTTCAATGCCATAGAGTTCAATTGCCAAAGCGGCCATTTTTCTCCAGGTGATCTGATCTCTATTGGCTGGAGATCAGTTGAATTAGCAGGAGATCTCCTGCTACTACTTGGCAGTTGGCAACCCTAAAGCATAAAAGGCCTTTGTTTGCTGAACACCATCTATGGCTTAAACCTACTTGATGGACAATGCCACTTCTGTGTGTTTTCCCAAAGAAGCCATTTTCAATTCATTTGATAGAAAAATGGGCCTGGGGAGAGGGATTTGCAGGAAAAAGCACTCCTTCCTACTGTCTGCTGATCCTCCACTGTAAGTGGCCTGCACTGCCACATTCCCAACATCTCTGCAAATGGGGATTTGGAAACATAAGATTACCGAGATAATGACTGTTACAGCCCACCTGTTCAAATGTATTGTGTGTAGTGTCTTCAGTACACTTGTTACCGTGCTGAACTAAAATGGGGGATAGCTTCTTACTCCAAGAGATTGTCATGTCCTTTCCAGATAAAATTTCATATAAGCATCAGTAAAGTGAGACAATGTGGCATAGGGGTCCTCTTTAGGTACAGAGGAAGTTCCCCAGCACTACTATGTTTTGAATCATATGTGATCACATACTTCACTGTACATTATGGTGGAGATTCATAATTGGACCTCCTGTCTTATCATTTAATATTCAAAGTAGTCAAGCTGAGAACTTCACAGTAAACAAGCATACCAGGAGAACACGGTTTGTGCGAACTCCTTTAATTACATGCCAGGAGAGCTCTTCAACAGTTTTCTTTGATGTTCCTTGGCAAAGTTCATCACAAGCACAGTACTGTGTTGTGCAGCTCTGTGTCTGTGCAGTACACATTTGACCATTGCAGCTTGAGGCTGCTTTTGCCAGTATGCAAACTAAATCATCTCATTTACTAGAGAAGAGTAGGGTTGCCAGGTCCCTCTTTGCCACTGGCGGGAGGTTTTTGGGGTGGAGCCTGAGGAGGGTGGGGTTTGGGGAGGGGAGGGGCTTCAATGCCATAGAGTTCAATTGTCAAAGCGACCATTTTTCTCCAGGTGATCTGATCTCTATCAGCTGGAAATCAGTTGAATTAGCAGGAGATCTCCTGCTACTACCTGGCAGTTGGCAACCCTAGAGAAGAGGCAGGATTCCCTGGGGTCATGGTCATTTGGATCATTAAACTAATTTACTTCTATAAAACATGGAATTACGTGCTGTTTGCCCCTTCTTTGTGCCAGTCCATTCAGTGGCATCTATTTTAGTAGGGACCATAAGAACTGATCAACTGGATAACGTGGGCAGATGAAAAGCATACACTCACACATGTATATTGATGTTGTTATTTGGACCAAGTGAAAGAAGTATATATGTGTGTGTGTGTGTGTGTGTGTGTGTGTGTGTATGTAAGTATGTTAATTTATAATTGTGATTCTATTTATTTATCTTTTAGAGATACCCAGATGTGGACATTTTTGAAGACTGGTTTTGTATAAGGAGTATTTCATTCCCTCCAAGTATGTATACGTTCTTTTTTTTTAAAAAAAGTTCTGATAGTTTTCAATTTATGATTTTAATGTTATAATTTCTTGCAAGAAATTAATTTGGTTATCTGGCTGGTTCGTATGATTTATCATGTCTTTTATGGTGAAAGTTAGATATGACAAGTGGAAACCTGCAAGGACTTGCAGAAGGCATCTCTATTTCCACCTCCCCCACTATTTCCCTTTTCTGAAACCCCCCACAGCCTCTTCCCATTTCCTGCTTCCTAGTCTCCTCTTCTCCTTTTTATCCACACAACAACCCTGTGAGGTAGGTTAGGCTAAAAGTATGTGACTGGTCCATGATCACCCAGTGGCCTTCCACAGCAAAATGGGGAGTTGAACCTGGGTCTCACAGATTCTGCTTTGAAGCTCTAACTGCTACACCAAACTGGGTTTCATAGGGTGGCTGCTGTTGAACAGTAGCAAGCAGCCAGGCCTAGTTGAGTCATGTGAGTCAGATGGTATCAAGTCACCAGAGTTGCCTTGAGGCCTAGGGTTGCCAATTTCCAGATGGGACCTGGAGATCTCCTAGAATTACCACTGAATTCCAGATGACAGAGATCTGTCCCCCTTCCAAAAACCCTACCCTTCTCAGACTTCATCACAAAATCTCCAGGAATTTCCCAACCTGGAGCTAGCAACCCTAATCAGGCCTGGCCCCAATGAGTCCTCTCTGCCTTTTACTGACATAATCAAGCCTGGATCTGTAGCAACAGCCACTGAGGGAATCCATTGCTACAGGTGCTCCATTTATCATAGTCACCTTCTTAAACCCCCCCCCCAATGTATTTCACATTTTTCTACAAACCTGGGGCTTAGGGTTGCCAACCTCCAGGTGGTGGCTGGCAATCTCCTACTATTACAACTGATCTCCAGCCGATAGATTCTCCAGTTCACCTGGAGAAGATAGCCACTTGGGCAATTGGACTCTGTCCCTCCCCTCTTCAAACCCTGCCCTCCTCAGGTTCCACCACCGAAATCTCCAGGTGTTTCCCAACCTGGAGCTGGCAACCCTACTGGGGCCCTTTTCAGGTTTGTATTTATATTATAATTTAATTATACTTTATAATTTTAAATTATAAATTTAATTTAAATTTATAAATTAATTTATATTGAATTACTGGGGTTATATTTTCTGTACATAATTGAATTTGTTCATTTATATATATTGCACCATACTACTTTTTTTCTGATTCTTTGAGCTCTCGACACTTTTTGGTTTACTCTTCCTCTGTCATCCTTATAAGATCCCTCCATCCAAACACTGGGGACTGTGAGAGCCTTGTGGACAAAATATCATGAGGTAGGACGCTGCATTGAAGAGCAGAATCAGGTGAAATTGGGCTTCATTCTTCTTGTGTCAACATAAAGCTTCCTCCAATGGCAGAAGGAAGGAGGTGAAACCATTTTTAGCTCCTTACTGAGCCCTCCTTTTGCCAACAAGGCACCCCAATCCCCAGCACAGACTTTAGTGGACTGTTTGGGGAAGGGAGGTGAGGAAAGATCTAGTTCCAGGATCCAACCCCCGGTTCTATAATGTTATAGAATTCCTGTAACATGGGGTGGGGTTGCATACATTTGCTTTCCGTTTTAAACCTGTTTCAGTTTTAACCCCTGACTCCTATGCCAGCATCCTAATGCAAATTCCCATCTTCTTGCCCTATGGCTGCCTTTTAACTGTGTGGGCTAAATAGGGTTGCCAACCCCCAGGTAGTAGCTAGAGATCTCCTGCCATTACAACTGATCTGCAGCTGACAGCGATCAGTTCACCTGGAGAAAATGGCCGCCTTTGGCAATTGGACTCTATGGCATTGAAGTCCCTCCCCTCCCCCGCCCTCCTCCACCCCAAAAACCTCCCGCCGGTTGCTAAGAGAGACCTGGCAACCCTAGTGCTCAAATACCTGCCACTTCAGCTCACATCCTATTCATCAGTTGTAAGTAGAAAACCGATTGTTCAGTGTGCTGTTTGGATGCTTCCCAAAAAGTGTAGATCGGGGGTGCCGAGCTCATTTATTACGAGGGCCGAATATGACATAAATGTCACTTGGTCGGGCCATACTTTGCCAGCCCAGATCGGGAGCGGGGTGGTGGTGGCTGCCTTGGCTGGTGAGCCCACAGTGGGACTGTCAGCCCAGATTGGAACTGGGGGTGTGGGGTGGCTGCCTTGGCTGGCAACGCTGCAGCAGGCTCAATAGGCCAGATCAGGACCCAGGGGGTTGCTGCTTCGGCTGGCTCGCGGGCCGGATAAGAGCTCTTAAGGGGCCGGATCTGGCCCCCGGGCCGTATGTTTGACACCCCTGATGTAGATGGTCCACTTTGAGCTAAGCAGCTGATCAGAGCTTTTACAAGTCAGCATTGGTTTGGGTGCAGGATGAGCCAAGTCATGTCTGCTTTACGCTTGAGCCAATGCCATGCCTTATTTCAGGGCTTAGTCTGTATGAAGACTAATGCTTTTTCTAGCTTGTTGATATTTTCCCAGGTTGCACACGGTGCAATATTTCCAAGGGAACTGTGGAGACTGAATGCAGACAATGCCTGCAGGATGGGAAATGTGGTTCTGCAGCATCTCTAGTGGGGGAGACATATAGAAGTGCTGCTATCACTATTCCACACAAGAAGGGTGTCAGAGGAAGACTCCTCTGCCCTTCCGTGTCCTGCCAAGCTTTTCCATCAAGGTAGCGATTATAAGCAATCAGCTTATTGAAATGCTGCATTTCAGCCAGGCAGCAGAATAAGCAGGCTTTCCATCAGGATTCTCCACAATAGAACCCTCATTGTGATAAATGAAGTGAGAAGGAAGACAAATGAATATAACCTACCACTGTGCATGGATTCATCAACTCAGAGAGAGCTTCTGACATAGCAGTGGGAGGGGGAGAGTAGAGTAGAGGAGGATTCTGCGTTAAGCGCTTTGGTAAGATGAGGCAGAGAGGAAGGTTACTTTTAGCTTGGAGCAACATGGCTTTCTGAAAAAGACACCTTCAGGGTAGGTGACACGTTTCCTGAACAGCTAGTACCTGATTTTCAGTGGTTCAGTGCCCAAAACTGGGGGAACCTTTTAAAAATCAGAACTGCAAATGCACATCTTTAAATATGCATGACCACTTGTCATCTTTGCAAGATTTGCCTTGCAAAATGCTAAAATGGGGAAACAGTTTTAAATCCAAACTTTTGAGCCAGCCATGCATATTTGCTAATCAATATAAACATTGCTATGACCATTTTCAAGAACCATGCATAAACATCTCAGAACCACCTTTAAATGCCACCAGCAGTGGAATCCTAAACAGAGTTACACCTTGCTAAGTTAATCAAAAATCAACTGGCTTGCACTGAAAGTATTAGAAAAGGCATGTGATCCTTGGCTCGGTTGGCTAAACTGTCTTTAACTCACACAAAAGAGGCAAACTAGGGTTATAATAAACAACAGTTTGCTTAAAGTTGACATGAACAAGAACAGTTCTCCTCTGCTGCCACAGACAATGGGGCAAGAAGAACGTGTTGGTTTGTAACAGAGAAGTCAGATTAGGACAGACGGTAATCAAAGCTTCCAAACTGTGAGAACGAGCTGCCTGAAGAGTCATCTTTCTTGGGCTCTTTAATCAATGTCTGAATAAGCATTGGGTAGATGTGGCTTAGGTATATCAAATCCCACTTTAATACAGTATATTGGATGAGATTATGTCTCATTCAGGAGCCTTTGAACTGTGGGCATGATCCAGGCAAAACGAAGCCCCGTTGATTTAAAGGTAGAGTTGAACTTATGCTGAAATCTCATTAGGATTTCAAAGTATTATTTATTTATAAGAAATTTCTATGCTGCCTCTTCAGAGTCCTACTTGGGATGGCTTACAATTAAAATAATTAGCAATATAAAAACAACAAGCCATTAAAACAAGCCAAAGCACATACATGGCATAAAACTATCCATAAATCAGACCTGGAAAGATTAAAGCCCTTAATTAAAAGCCTGGATATAAAGTTACACTTTGGCCTGGCACCTGAAAGGTAGTAAAAGAGGCACCAGGAATCCTCAAGGGGGAGGGCATTCTAAAGGCAAGGTACCACCACAGAAAATGCCCTGTCTCTAGTCACCACCCACCTCACCTCTGAAGGTGGGGGAACAGAGAGCTTAAGAGGGAGATCTTAACTGGTGGGCTGGATAGTATAGGAGGAGACTGTTCTTCATGTACCCTGTCCCCTAGACATTTAGGGCCTTATCTTACTTATTTATCTGTGGCTGAATTATATGCAGCACTTATATAGAAAACATTAATAACAAAGAAACCGTGATTTTGTGTGGGCTGTTTTGTGATTCAAAACATGGACCTCTTCAGTGTTAAAAGAGGATTGAATATTTGATAACCCTGGGCAGACCATTTTAAACTATTATGTGCTGGCGACCAATTAATGGGCAACCAGTTGTGTTAATCCACCCAATAATCATTGTTGGCGTGTAATTGCTAATGTCATTTTTCAAGTTCAGCTATGCAGGATTTTATTAGATTCCCAGATGTTCATTTTCTTAGCAATCCACAATTAAAGCTGTGCATAAGAATGAAGAGAAGTTGTAACCTAATTTAACTTGGTCCTAAATTGCTAGCAGCTGAACTGTTATTCCTTCCTTAACTACTCCAGCTTCTTTAACCTGTGCCAATTTATGCCAGCTGATAGTTAATGTGAAACATGTACATGTGCATTTTGAAAATATTCTATCCAGACACAGTTTTCTTTATATACAGAATCAAATGATTAGGGTTGCCAGCTCTGGGTTGGGAAATACCTGTTTATTTTGGGGGCGGAGCCTGAGGAGGGTGGGATTTGGAGAGGAGAGAGACTTCAATGCCATAGAGTCCAATTTCCAAAGCGGCCATTTTCTCCAGGTGAACTGATCTCTGTCGCCTGGAGATCAGTTGTCATAGTGGGAGATCTCCAGCTACCGCCTGAAGGTTGGCAACCCTACAAATGACAGCACAACTAATGACAAGGCAAAAAACAGAAGGTTTTAAATTTAAGATGGTTTAGTTAGTCCCATTGGCTTTCCTCTGACTGAAGGCTGTTCTAATTGTACGACCTCTTGTAATTGTAGGATCTCTATTAGAAGCCTGCTGGTGGTCGAACTCAAATGATGGCTTTGTAAATTGCTGAGCAGTTGGTAAGCAAACATTTCTTCTTGTAATCACTACAGCCCTCTCCAGTCCTTCAGCACTCCATTACGACAGCCAGCCCATCGCCCATGAAACTTCTGGGTGACCAGACGACTGCTGTGAGGTTTGCCCAGATTTTTACACGCCCAGTTGGTCTCAGCAAGACACCATTAACTTACAGAAGTGGGGGGGAAGAAGCTCCATCTGGGGCTCTGAAAGCACAAATCTGCCATTATTTACTGAGGATGTGGCGGAGCAGAAGGTGGAGGCAGAGTTGGTTTCATAAGGGTAAAACTCTGGTCTGCAGCTGTAGTCCTGAGCAGCCTCATGAAAAGCTAGTTCCTCTTGTAACACAGAAATGCATAAGTTAAGAAACAGACTAAGGGGCATTTTTTACGGTAGATTTTGCTTCTCTTTTGCCATGGATAAAAAAACCCCCCGATTTAAATGTTTTTTTCATGGCCTCGATTTATCCCCATCAATCTCGATGTAGTTTTGGTTTTTCTTGGGAACAAAGCACGCTGTATTTGACAACGGTTTGGTCTGTCCCTTTTGCAGGAGGCCTCCCCTTCCAACAAGCTCATTGTTTATGCCTGCCCCCAACTCTGCCCCAACTCTGCCCAGCAGATTACCTCGTGCAGTTCACCAGCCCCAGCGCAAAAAAACAAGCACCAGTCCCTCTGGTCTCCTCCATTTTTCTTCCACCCTCGCTCTGTTCTGCTTTTGGAACAGTCGGATTCCAAATTGGGGGGGGGGGCAAGGCAGCACTTTCCTCAAAGCTTCCCTCTATTTTCTATAGGTGTGGAACCCATTGCCCTTAAATGACAGACAGGATTGTGGGGGGGGGGGCAGGAATTGCATCCATGTGCCCAGAGAAGTGTTTAGCTGAAAGTGGGAATGGAGCAGCTCCAACCTGTGCCACTTCAAGAGGTGTGCCTTGGATTTTCCGCTCTCTAGATGCACATTTTCCCCATCCTAATTCTCAAAACTCTTCTTGGGGGCTGATTGATCTGACCCCAGTGCATCATGAGAGAGAGGAGGGCTCCTGGTTTGCACGCCGGCCCTGATCCAGCCAGTGTGCAGGGCGGGGCCCTGATCCAGCCAGTGTGCATGGCGAGGGGGGAGAGGAAAGAAGGCCCCTGGCTTGAGCGCCAGCCCTGATCCGTCCCCAGTGCATCGTGAGAGACAGGAGGGCTCCTGGCTTGTGCGCTGGCCCCAATCCAGCCAGTGTGCATGGCAAGGGGGGGGAAAGGAAAGAAGGCCCCTGGCTTGTGCGCCGGCCCTGATCCAGCCAGTGTGCATGGCGGGGGGAGAGAGGAAAGAAGGCTCCTGGCTTGTGCGCCGGCCCTGATCCAGCCCCAGTGCATCGTGAGAGAGAGGAGGGCTCTTGGCTTGAAGAATGTTCTAAATGAACTAAACAAATATTACAACCCAAAGCCTGTACCTACTGCCATTTGTGAGAAGCATTATAGGAGCAATCCTAAGTAGCTCTACTCAGAAGTAAATCCCATTCTATCCAATGGGGCTTACTCCCAGGAAAGAATTCTTAGGACCGCAACATATAGTTCCCATGAGATATAAACATTATTAAATAGCTGCACAGTGAGCCATTCAAGTTGTTCCAACTATTCTTGAGAAATTTGAGAGCAGAAAAGTTCCAAATAATAGCTGTAGGCAGGTGTCTTCTTGCCTCCTCCATACACTACACTACCATAATTGCCTGCCAAAATAGACAAACAGGAACACATTCTCGGCCTATTGGCATTTAGTTAAAACTGTAAAAAGAATAAAGAGCAAAACTGAAACAGATTGCCCATCTTCTCATTTTAAGTGCCACACTACTGTACCTCTCTCTCTGCCATTAAGAAGTGCACAACATGACCTTTTGTAATGCTTGGTGAAAGGATTCTGGTTTACTAAGAGGCCCATCTGCTCCTCAGAACAACCCACATGAAAACAGAAAAGCGACTATAGAGATAAATAAAGAGATACATCCGGGTTCAAAAGAAGCTTAAGGGGATGGAATAATCAGTTGAAGAAAATCCCAAGGAAAATGTCTGCAATGGTTATGTTCAGGGATCCCAGCGACTGCATGATCTGCTGATTTTACAAAGTCCCTCTTGGCTGCAGAGAGAGTCCAGGGTTAGGTCAAAGGCCAAGAGAAGGGTCACTTTCTTATTGAAAGTGAAAATTGCTCGTAATGTGCTTAACACCAGCTTTAGGAATATTAAAGAACAATCTGGGTTTTGTCAGTTAATAAACTGTAGCAAGCACTTCATGCATCAACGGTGGGCTTTTAAAAAATGTGTGTACCTATCTAATAGCTCTATAAATCCAGTATTGCCATTTTCAGACAGGTCTGCAGCTATGACAGCTGAAAGCTGCTTCAGAATACTATAGATATGGTTTGCTCCCCTTAGTTGATGTAAATATTGGACTCAAATATTGGCTCCATCAACTGTCAGTTTGTGTGTGTGAACATTGTTGCAGGCATCTACATTTCCATTAAGTCAAAATCATTTGCCAAAAGGATGGCTAACCAGCAGTACGGATCAGGAGATTAGACCCTCTTGTTTGGGAAAACAACAACAACAACAACAGGCTAAAAAAGGAGAAAGGACACGCATTATAACATTACAAAATGAAATGGTGCACCGTGAAATGGTGAAATACATGCATATGTAAGCAACATACTTTGGTGCATATTGCCTGATTGTATTAATGGTAAACTGGAAAAATTAGGGAAGGCATCTTGCAGCTGATTTTCTCTCTCTCTCTCTCTCTCTCTCTCTCTCTCTCTCTCTCTCTCTCTCTCTCTCTCTCTCTCTCTCTCTCTCTCTCTCTCTCACGCTGGGCTCTTTTTGCTCTGTTCATATTTGTGACTATGAAGCTTCCTTTAATTAAAAAAGAAAGAAAAATACATGAATTAAATAAACTTTTTAAAAATACTGTGTCAGATTGTCAATTCACGAGAATCGTTATGAACTGTTAACAATTTTCTCCAAAACTATTCAAATCCCACTTTAAAATATTATCTGAAGTGCCAGTTGGTCTTTTAAAGTTGTTTCCTGGTAGAATTCAACATGCTATTGTTTAGGACTTTGCAGGATCAGACTCATATCTTGTATTGTTCTCTTGTAATTTCTGGTTTCTTCTGCATGGGTGAACATTTAGTTAGAGCTCTGATTCCCAGGAGCATGAGGAGCAAATCAGCAAAATGTCATTGAGGAGCATCTACCTCCCACTGAGAGCCTCTCCCTCCCCTTATGTTGCTTATCAAATATTATTTTAATGATCTCTCCTGTACAGTTTCCTTGTGGTTCATCCAATAGACCTGTTTGAAACATATAGGCTGATATTTGACCCTCCTCAAGTGAAAACCTGTAAATAAACCCTCCAGTTGCCAATCAATGGGCAATCTTTCTAAGCCTTGGAATTGTTCTGTTAGATTAAGCCCTCCTAATGAATTCCTCATTGAGCCACTGAACAGAAATGAAACCTTGTTAGCTCATTATCCTCCTAATTAACCCATTCTCAACTTGCTCCATCCTCAAGGGGAGGTAACAGGCATGTTTGAGTTTCACACTGAGGTATATCAATGCTCTCCCAAGAGCCCTTTGTATTGGTAACAGAGATTTATTTGCAATGACTATGGAAGGCAGCCTGCAGCCTATTCTCTGCCAGATGAAGGCATGGACATTTTAGTTACCCTCCGGCTACAATTTTCCCAAGGACAGGCCATGTGGACGGAGCACTGAGTGCCCTTTTTCATCAGTGACAAATATCCTGTCCTGCTGTTCTTGTTTGCATGCTGATCGCTGGGCTTGTTAAGCTGATGAAGGGACTTGGGTGGATAACATTTTGTACTTCATGGGCATGTACAGATACACAAGCGTACCTACCTACCTACTTACAGACTTCTCCCAGTAACTAAAAGCTAAAAAGGGGGAGCTGGTTGTACTTAGACACCAACAAGATTATGGGAGTATAATCTTTTGAGAGTCTAAACTCCCTTTGTCAGATACCTGACCAACAAAAATGTTGTTGGCCTCTAATGTGCTGCTAGACCGAATCTAGCTGTTCCACTGCAGACCTACACAGCTACCCTCTGAAAGTAACTAGAAAGGTTCATTCACCAGTATAGGTAGAGTTGCCAACCTCCAGGTGGTGGCTGGAGATCTCCTGGGATTACAATTTTTCTCCAGGCAATAGAGATCAGTTCAGCTGGAGAAAATCGCCACTTTGGAAGGTGAACACTATGGCATTATACCCCACTGAAGTCCCTCCCCTCCCCAAACCCCACCCTCCTCAGGCTCCACTTCCAAAATCTCCAGGTATTTCCCAACCCAGAGCTGGCAACCCTACGAGACCTTTTCTGTTTATTTTGCTAGGCATAACCTATGAGGATAAAACTGAGGAGTAGCACAATATTGTAAGCTGCTTTGGGTCCCCATAAGAGAGAAAAGTGGGGTATAAGTATCTAAAATATAAATATATAAAAACTCTGATTGTCAGGATTTGATTCTTTCATCAACATAGCCCAAGTTCAATCCCCAGTGAGTGGTAGAGAACATGTTTTGCTTGTAGATAATCACAGGCTCTCTGGTAGGACGAGAAAAGGCCTTGATCAGGTTAAGACCCTGGAGAGCACAGCTAGTTAGAGCAGACAATACTGAGCTAGATATGAGCTAGATAGGCCCAAGGTATACTGAGACAGCTGCATGTGGTTATAAGGTCGTGATTTCAAGGTGTTTTGATGATACACTCATACCGCCACCTGCCATGCTCTTGGTTTGGTGTTTACGTGCAAAACTGGAAACATGGGAAGCAAAAACCAGGTAGTTTGAGAAAAAGGCACCGTTCGCTGGGTTCTGCTAGCTTAATTCCTGCTGTATAGTCTGTTCTACCATGATGATGCTGGAGCTTTTACAATGGGGAATGACCAAGGCCTGCCTAAGGGTGGCTTGTGTGCCAGAAGGGAAAGGGATTGTAGACCCATGTGGACAGAGGGGATGGGCATGAATGCCCAGGATGCACATCTGTTCCTTTTTAAACCATCATATGGATGCCCTTTGTTTTGCTTCTCACATATGACAGTGAGGCATTTCACTGGTTTAGTCTATGAGGCAGAGCAGCATTTCATTCTAGTCTGTAAGTCAGAGCAGTTATGTAGACAGGTCTGTATTATCGCAGCAGTACTATTATCAAGATATTGTCGAAGGCTTTCACGGTCAGAGTTCATTGGTTCTTGTAGGTTATCCGGGCTGTGTAAAAAATTCCAAGACCACGGTTACACAGCCCGGATAACCTACAAGAACTATTATCAAGGTTACTTTTAACTGGCAGTTTCTAAGCATGGCTAGGACGTGTATTAATGTCCTATAGGCAACAGTTGGAAAAAGAAAAACAACCCAAAGCCAGCTACTTCTTAGAAATTCACCAGCCCCCTTTTTCCTTGTTCACCTCTCTCTATTTCACTTCCCTTTGTAACCCCTACGGACAAGTCCAAAGGGGGTCCTTAAAACTCTATGAAAAACATAAGCAGCTGTTTTCAACTGTTAAGAGAGGCTGTTGATATCATAGTTCCAATAAAAAGAGAGGGGGGGGGGAAGCTGTATGTGCTTTCTACAGCTTCCCTTCGAAAATAATTCATTTTTCTCTGCATTATATTTCATGGTAACCTAGAGACTCAATATGTTCTGGATTACTGCATCCATTTCTGCTCCCGTCCTAATGGCCCACAGGAGTGCAAACCTTCCAACCAGAGTCCTTTAAATCTGGCAACGGGGGAGCTGGTTGTACTTCCTTGTTTTCCACTTGATAACTAGCCCCTTCCAGCATTGCTTTTATGGCAGTAATCTTCCTAGGCTGGTTGCAGATTGCTTGTCTCGCTTCTTTCTCTCCTTTCCTCCACACCTCTCCTTCCTGTCCTCTTGCCAACAGAACCAAGGACTATTCATCATGTTGTTTTTTGTGTGTCAAGCCCGAGTCCTCAACTTCTGTTTACATAGGTCTCTGAATATTCCCTTGAATGAAGCAGTACCTGTTTGTGCCATTAATTCCCCCCCCCCTCTTTAGGATAGCTGGAATAGACCTGGGACAGTCTGCAGAGCCCATCAACAGGTAGAATAATTGGTATCTGAAAATGGTTTCAGTCTTCAGGCTCTGAACAGGTAGATGGCATTGGACTGAGCAAATGCCTTAATGAAAAGGAAGACAGTGCTAGAAAGAACCTAGGGAGGACAGAGGGCTTTATCCTCAGCCATATGCTCAGCAGCACAACTCATGGTACAGCAATACCCAAATTACCCCTGTTTAGAAAAGGTAAAGGTCCCCTGTGCAAGTACTGGGTCATTCCTGACCCATGGGGTGACGTCACATCCTGACATTTCCTAGGCAGACTTTGTTTACGGGGTGGTTTGCCAGTGCCTTCCCCAGTCATCTTCCCTTTACCCCCAGAAAGCTGGGTACTTATTTTACCAACCTTGGAAGGATGGAAGGCTGAGTCAACCTTGAGCCAGCTACCAGAAACCAACTTCCATCGGGATCGAACTCAGGTCGTGAGAAGAGCTTGGACCAGGGCCGGATTTAGGTTTGATGAGGCCCTAAGCTATTGAAGGTAATGGGGCCCTTTATATGTCCAGCTGTCCTTTGTCAACAACAAATTGTCGCTGTTTTTTTGTGTTGAATATATGCTATGTGGTAATTTATGGACCTAATAGGTATCTAAAGCCATTTGCACATAACAAAATATGTATTTCATCAAAGTAATTGTTTTTTGTCGAAGGCTTTCACAGTCAGTGTCAGCCCTTGGCCCACAGAACCAGAAATCACCACAAAGTCATATAGAGTCCAAACAGATGGCTTTTACTGGTCAATTAGGCATACAGTGCAAACGAATAAAATGACAGCTATGAGAGGCTCACTAGCTGGGAGATATTATAAGGCAGGGAAGGCGGGAGATTACACGTACAGGCTGAATACAGTTTCTCAGGAGCTGGGTTCCCAGGCCTAGGTATGCGACCTTGGGGGGCAGACAATACAACGCAGAGACAGAGGCAATAACGAAACCGAGATAGCAGCCTGACATTCTGCTCCCCTCAAGGCCCCTTCCCAGTTCGCAAGGGGGCTGGCCGATCTGGGTAAGCAATGTGAAAGGCGTCGACGAGGTCGGGGGCGGAGACATCCCGTGCGCGTACCCATTCGTCATAGGCAGGGGGGAAATGTTTCCAACGGACCAAATATTGCAGGTTGCCATGGTGAACACGGGAGTCAAGGATCTTGGAGACTTCGAAGTGTTCCTCCCCCCCCCACCATGATGGGTTGCGCAGGAGGTGGGTCCGGATGCCATCGTGGAGCAGCAACATGGGGTTTGAGGAGGCTAATGTGGAAAACAGGATGCACACGCCTCAAGGACTTGGGGAGAGCTAGTTCCACCGTGACAGGGTTTATGACCCGGGTGATGGGGAAAGGGCCAATGTATTTGGCACTGAGCTTATGGCACGGTTGGGTGGAACGGAGATTTTTGGTGGAAAGGTAAACTAAAGTACCCACTTGCAAATCACCCCCGGGGGAGCGATGTTTGTCAGCTTGTGCTTTATATTTACGTTTGGCTCGGTCGAGGTTGCTAACGAGCCAGGGCCAAGTGGTACGGAGGGCGTGTGCCCAGGAGGCAATGTCGGGGTTCCCCTCCCCCTCTATATCATCTGTAGGAGCGATGGGACTGAAATCTTGTCCATACACAGCAAAAAATGGGCTAAAACCTGTGGATTGATGCATGGCATTATTGTAGGCATATTCTGCTAAAGGTAACAGTTCTACCCAGTTATCCTGGTGGTAGTTAACATAACAGCGTAAATAACATTCAAGTACAGCATTGACACGTTCAGTTTGACCATCAGTTTGAGGATGGTATGCACTAGACAACCCTTGTTCCACTCCCACCAACTTGAGGAAAGCTTTCCAAAACTTAGAAACGAAACCACTGCCGCGGTCACAAATTATCTTACGCGGAAACGAATGTAAACGAAAGATATGCGTCACGAAGAGGCGGGCCAGTTTCTGAGCAGAGGGGATCCCTGCGCATGGAATCAAATGTATTTGCTTAGAAAACAAATCAGTAACAACCCACAACACAGTTTTACCCCCACTGAGAGGGAGATCAGTCATGAAGTCCATAGCAATCACTTCCCAAGGTTTGCTGGGCGTTCCAAGAGGTTGTAGCAGTCCCGGGGGTTTGCCCTGCGATCGTTTCGCAGCGGCACAAACGGGACAGCTGCGGATGAAGGAGTCAATGTCGGAACGCATTCCCCCCCACCAGAACTGTCTGCGCAATAAGTGAAGGGTTTTCAGGAACCCAAAGTGCCCAGCTGTTTTGGCTCCATGGGCTAAATGTAAAACGTCCTTTCGGAGAGCCTTGGGGACATATAATTTCGAGTCCTTGTACCAGGATCCTCCTTGTTCCAAAACACCAGGAGGTAGGGTATGAGCGGAACGTTCTAAAAGGCACTGGTCCCGAAGGACAGTTAAAAAGGACTCGGAGATGGGGATTTTGGAGGGGGCCCCCCCGTCGGCCATGGAGATCTTAGAAACAGTTATGGGGCTAGTGCTTACGTGCGGCGGCGCGCAGACTGCAGGCGGCTGGGCGGTCGGAGGGGTAGGAAGGGCGGGAACTCCGGTTTGTTGTGGTGGCGGCTGGGCAGCCGGTTGAGCTGGCGGAGCTTGTACGTTGGGTAAGGTGTGTTGATGCTGGGATCGAGTTTGTACAGCCAGCATAGGTAGAGCCCCACATTGCATAGGGGTGAACAGAGAGTTGGTGGGTCTTTCGAGTTTTACCGGATATTGTGGTAAACGGGAGAGGGCATCCGCAAGAACGTTCTGTTTCCCAGGGACGTGCTTCAGGGTGAAACGGAACTGCGCAAAGAACTCCGCCCACCGTTGTTGTTTCGCCGATAGCTTATGGGACCCCGTGAGGGCAGCTAGATTTTTGTGATCGGTCCAAACCTCAAAGGGGACTTTAGACCCCTCCAAGAATTGTCGCCATAAAGTCAGTGCATGATGAGCTGCTGAGGCCTCTTTCTCCCAGATGGGCCAGTTTAATTGAGCGTGCGCAAATTTTTTTGAAAAGTAAGCGCAAGGGTGAAGAAGACCATCCGGTCCTTGCTGGAGGAGAGCCCCTCCCATGGCTACATCGGAAGCATCGACTTGCACAATGAACATTTGATTTGGGTCTGGGTGCTGTAGCACCGGCTCCGAAGTGAAGAGGCGTTTGAGGGCTAGAAAGGCGGCTTGGCATTGCTCAGTCCATAGGATTTTCGCGGAGGGCAAGGCAGCCGAGCTTACTTTTCCCTTAGTTTTCAGTAGGTCCGTAATGGGTAGAGCCACCTGGGCGAAGTTAGGGATGAATCCTCGATAGAAGTTTGCAAATCCCAGAAACTGCTGTACTTGCTTCCGGTTGGTGGGGGGAGTCCAATCGAGGACGGCTTGGACTTTGGCGGGGTCCATGCGAAGACCTTGGTGGGAGATGATGTATCCCAAAAACGTGAGTTTGCTTTGGTGAAATTCGCACTTAGCTAGTTTTGCGAAAAGTTGATGGTTACGTAGGCGTTGCAGAACTTCCCTGACCAGAGCTACATGCTCGTCCATAGTTTTCGAATAAATGAGAATATCATCTAAGTAGACCACCACCCCACGATATAGAAGGTCATGTAGGATTTCATTGATGAGTTGCATGAAGACCCCCGGAGCCCCTTTTAATCCGAACGGCATCACAAGGAATTCATACATTCCGAAACAGCTAGAGAAGGCAGTGAGGTGCTCATCCCCTTCGCGGATACGGACTCGGTAGTAAGCTTCCACCAAGTCTAATTTAGAGAACACACGGCCTTCCTGTAATTGTCCCAAAATATCGGATATTAATGGGATAGGATAGGCATTGGTCTGGGTAACCGCATTGAGCTTTCTGAAGTCAATGCACAGGCGAAGGTCGCCCTCTTTTTTCCGGACGAAAAACGCGGGGGCCGAGTTTGGGGCATTCGAAGGGCGAATGAACCCTCTGGCGAGGTTTTTGTCCAAAAAGTCCCGGAGGACAGTGCGCTCGGAAGCGCTCATAGGGTAAATCTTACTCTTGGTTAATGTGCAGTCCTTTACCACTTCAATCGCACAGTCTGAGGCCCGGTGGGGGGGTAAGGCATCACATTCCTTAAGGTCGAAGACATCTTCAAAGTCCCGGTATACAGCGGGTAGAGCCGGTGGTGCTGGGGCAGTAGAGGTTAATGCTGGAACGGGCGGATATAGCAGAGCAAAGTTTTGCCGATGCTGGTCGCAGGTGGGACTAGCGAAGGAGATAGTGTTTGTTTCCCAATCAATACTGGGACTATGTCCTTTAATCCAGTTAATTCCCAAGACCACTTCAAATCGGATAGGGGCTATAGTGAAGTCTATTTGTTCCCAGTGGGAACCAATTCCCATTGCCACCCCTATGGTGCGGTGATCAACTGGACCCCCCTGGAAATGGCTTCCGTCCATTTGGGCAAATTGGACGGGGGCGGGTAAAGCCTCAGAGTCGGCTCTGAGTGCAGCAAAAGTGGTTTCGCTTATGAGAGTGCGACAGCAACCGGAGTCAATTAGTGCTTTGACGGGGATTTGTGGGCCACCGTTAAGTTGCTGTAAAACTGCATCCACGTAGACGGTGGAGTCCACGTCTTTAATTTTGGTAGGAGCATTCGGTTTGATAGGAAGATCCTGAGAGGTCTGTGGAGACGCTCCATTCACCACAGACCGGAGCCGTTTTTTGACAAGTTTTTTGACAAGTCGAGGGGAGATTCCAGGTTTAAGGCTGGAGAAATCCAAGGATTTTCCTCATCCGAAGAGGGAAAATCGTCCCCCAATGGGGCACTTGTAATCCGAGACCCGGCGGGGTCGTTGGTAGTAGGCAGGGAGGCTGGGTCCCCGGCATGGAGTGCAGAGGGTGTGGGTCTTCCCGGAGCTGCGCTGCGGGTGGCCGCGGTGCCTCTGCGTGGTGGACGACCTCGGGCGCGGGTTGTTGTGCTGGGACGAAATATTTCCTGGCGGCGTGGGCAAACGGCTGCAAAGTGGCCCATTTCTCCGCAAGTAAGACAGGCACCCCTCTGAAATCGGGCTTCACGTTCCTGGGGCGGACGTGGGGGATTTCGTGGGACGAGCAGTGGTGCCTTGGGTTGAGGCTTTTGGGTGCCTTTTTCCTTGTGCTTTTGACGGACGAGAGAAATGAAGCGTCGGCGGCTTTCCACTTCCTCGGCTAATAGGATCCAGTCTTCGAGGGTATCGGGATCGCCTCGCATGTAAGACCAGTTCAAAATGTCAGGATGCAAGGCTTCCCTGAAATGATGGATCAGGGTGGTCTCGGGCCAACCTACAATTTTACTTGCCAGTCGTTGAAATTCATCGGCAAATTCCCGAACTGTAGCAGAGCCTTGTTTTAATTGTAAGAGTTCCGTTTTGGCTCTTTCCCCCAGGAAGGGGTCCTCAAACCTCCTTCTCAGGGCAGTCATGAAGTTGTTGAGGGAACGAATAGCACGAGAGCGGGTGTCAAACTGGAGGACCATCCAGTCAGCCGCTTTACCTGTCAGAAGGGAAGCTACGTAACGCACCCGGCTGTCTTCCGTGGGGAAAAGTTGTCCCTGTTCTCGCATATAACTGTCCACTTGATGCAAGAAACAAGGCAAAGTCTCGAGAGATCCGTCATACGTAGTCCTCAATTTGAGTTGCTTCCAAGGGCCGGGCGCAGGTTGACCCGGTTGCATGGGTGGTCCGGGCGGAGGGACAACAGGAGCTCCAGGAGGCAAGGGTGGAGCAGGCACATTAGCGGGTGGCTGTACGGGTACCCCCTGACCCGGTATCGGAACGGGCTGTCTCAGAGCTATCAGGGTTTGTTGTAATTGCCTGTTCTCCTGAAGCATACGTTCCATTACTTCCTGGAGTTGATCAACACGGTCGGAGAGCTCCCGATTCTGGGCTCTTAAGAGATGAGCCTCCTCACTTGGGCCACCAGTAAGATGAGGCTTACTGGTCCGGAAGCTTGTGGCCCATTGAGAGCTATCCCCATATAAATCCTCGTCTTCAGACTCTTCTGAGTCTCGACGTCGGTCAGCCAAACGGCGTGCGCGTTGGGTCGCGCGCGACGGGACAAACGCCGGGGAAAAGGACAGACCTGATAGCCCTAGTACATTGCCCTTAGGGCGCGTGTCCACGTTCGCCTGATTCCTAATCCTTGCTGCCACCGCCCTGGCTGCTTCCGCAGCCTCTCTCTCTCTTGCGACCTTAGCTGCTTCGGCGGCTTGCTGATCCGCAAGAACTTTGGCGTTCTCAAGTCTCAGGGCAGCCTCTGCCGTAATGCGCGGCAAAAGTTCTGTCTCCAGGAGTGAGAGTATGGGGTCGGGTTCCCCGCCCAGCAGAGGTTGTACTCGAACCGCCAGTGCGGGTGCCTCGGCTCCGAAGGTCGAGGTCAAAACTTGAGCCAAGGTGGCTACCGGGGTGTCCTTTGTACATTCCACAAGGAGAAGAGCGGTGCTAATAGCGACTCGCTTGGCCTCAGCCTGACAGCTGGCTGCATCCGGGATCAGGGAAAAACCCTCCGGTGGGGCTCCCGCCATGGTAGAAAGAGTTTCTCGAGAAATAAGATTATCCAAAAGTCCAGTTAATATTTGTAAATCCTCAGTCGCCAATCGGGCATCGTCCAGTAATTGATCCAAGTCCTGAAGATCTAGACGAGCATCAGTATCCTCCGACGTTAACATCCAGAGACGTCCTTTAAGAGATTGCCACTGTTCCTGTACCAGTCCCCTCAAGCGGCAAACCTCTCGGGTCGTCCGGAAAAGTTCAGCGATTAAGTCTTGTAACAGAGTAGGATCCTCAGAGAAGGGCTCCAGGGTGTAGATCACCTGGAGAGCTGCACAGCTCCCATCCAAGTGGCAGGCGAACCCCCCTGGGCTCCAGCCTGGCTAGTAGAATGGTGAAGAGAAGGAGATAGCTGTCATAATGTCAGCCCTTGGCCCACAGAACCAGAAATCACCACAAAGTCATATAGAGTCCAAACAGATGGCTTTTACTGGTCAATTAGGCATACAGTGCAAACGAATAAAATGACAGCTATGAGAGGCTCACTAGCTGGGAGATATTATAAGGCAGGGAAGGCGGGAGATTACACGTACAGGCTGAATACAGTTTCTCAGGAGCTGGGTTCCCAGGCCTAGGTATGCGACCTTGGGGGGCAGACAATACAACGCAGAGACAGAGGCAATAACGAAACCGAGATAGCAGCCTGACAGTCAGAGTTCATTGGTTCTTGTAGGTTATCTGGGCTGTGTGACCGTGGTCTTGGTATTTTCTTTCCTGACGTTTCGCCAGCAGCTGTGGCAGGCATCTTCAGAGGAGTAACACTGAAGGACAGTGTCTCTCAGCGTCAAGTGTGTAGGAAGAGTAATATATAGTCAAAAAGGGGTGGGTTTGAGCTGAATCACTGTCCTGCAAAAAGTATCAAAGGTAATGTGCTAAACATTGTCCTGTAAGTATCAAGATAATGTGCTAATGAGGGTGTGGTATGTTAATATGGAACCATTGTATCCTTAAGTGATCTGTTAATGTGTGAAATCCAAAGCTAATCTGCATGGCTATTGTGGACTGTAGACTAGCAAAGACTACAGTCCACAATAGCCATGCAGATTAGCTTTGGATTTCACACATTAACAGATCACTTCAGGATACAATGGTTCCATATTAACATACCACACCCTCATTAGCACATTATCTTGATACTTACAGGACAATGGTTAGCACATTACCTTTGTTACTTTTTGCAGGACAATGATTCAGCTCAAACCCCTTTCTGACTATATATTACTCTTCCTACACACTTGACACTGAGAGACACTGTCCTTCAGTGTTACTCCTCTGAAAATGCCTGCCACAGCTGCTGGCGAAACGTCAGGAAAGAAAATACCAAGACCACAGTCACACAGCCCGGATAACCTACAAGAACTAATTGTTTTTTATCTTATATTTTGGAAATGTACATACAGGTGTTTTTTCCTTTAAATTTTTTTGGGGGCTCCAAGAGAGTGGGGCCCTAAGCTATAGCTTGTTTGGCTTATACGTAAATCTGGCACTGGCTTGGAGTGCAGTACTGCAGCTTACCACTCTGCGCCATGGGGCTCCTCCGATTTGGAAAGCAGCCAGTAAAATGAATAGGGCCACTGTGCTGCCAGTGTGGCTTATGCAAGAAAGGTCCAAAAAATACTTCCTGCTTACCCCATTCAAAGCACACCATGTGCACCTTTGAAAACTGCATGAATATTGTCCCCCTCCATATGGCAAAGAGAAGAATGCCTTCCTTTTGTACCAGAATAACAAACAAATAACAAATGTTCAACATGTGCACATTTGAGCACTGCATTAATTTTGTCCCCTTCCATATGACAAAGAGAAGAATGCCTTCCTTTTTGTACCAGAATAATCAAACAGCTGGTTGAGTTGCCCTAAATTCTTTGCCCAAAGTGTTTTCTGGGATGCAGCTGCATGGGAGAAGTAATGTTTAACACATTGTGACTATGGTGATAAACACTGCTGTCTGGTGAGCATCATTGGCGAAGCTGTGGCAGGTAAAAAAAAAATGGGTTGCCATATTCACAAAACTGGCATTTGTCAGTATGATCATGCTGGGTCCAGTTTCTTCATGTGGCAGCGTCTAGGCTGCCTGTAGAATTTTGGAATTTGCAAATCTCGTCAAAGCACCACGGCTTTAACAGACACAAATCTGTGGTTCTTCTAAAGCCCCTGTATGGACAGCAAGGGAAACCCGAATTAGCTTTGATCCTGCTTGCCGGTACTGCATTTCAGCACATGTGTGATGATATCTGTGCCCCAATACATTTGCATTCACTCACAGAGCAATGCTCAGTATTTAAAGGTATTGACCACCTCCCTCTATCATAGGATTGCCAACTCTGAGTTGGGAAAATCCTGGAATATAATGCCATAGAGTCCACCCTCCAAAGCAGCCATCTTCTCCAGGGGAACTGATTGAGGTCACCTGGAGATCAGTTGTAATTCCAGAAGATCTTCAGGTCACACCTGGAGGCTGGCAACCCTATACTATCATATTAATTCCAGAGAGAGAGATGTCTTTTTGTCATTATAGAGGATGCATTCTGCACATTTAATATGCTATAGCTAGCCTTTTGTTGTGTACAATCAAACTATTTTGACTCAAAGATGCATACTGTGAAGCCATCTCATTTTGTGATATTCAAATTGCAGTAGACTGCCATTGGGGAAATAGGGCTGTCGATTCGGTTCAGCCCGAACTGAAAAACAGCCGAATTTCCCCCGATTCTGAGGTTTTTAGTTCGGATGGAACCGAACTAAAAAAAAGTCTAGAAACCGGGGAGCCGAATTCGGCGAGTTCGGGGTGTTCGGTGAATAAATTTGGCAAATTCGGGGTCGGCACAGCAGCATAACCGTCAGTTAGTAAGCAGCATTCTCCCGCGGCCATTCGGTGGGCAAGCTGGGTCTTCTTCTGGCCAATCATTCGCGATTGAGCACGTGAGTCCAGCTGCTGTGTGGCCCGGGGAGAGAAAGAGAGAGTATCTGTTTGTGTGAGAGAGAAATTCCCGTGGGGGGGTGCGTGTGCACATTCGCTCCTTTCCATGGCTGCAGGGGGTGCATTTTTGGGGTTGCAGCCCCCAAACTTTCAGCGTAGCTTCAGATGAGGCTTCTTGCAAGAACCCCCAAGTTTTGTAAAGATGGGATCAGGGGGTCCAGAGATATGGATCCCCCCTTTTCCCTATTGGGATGAATGGGATCAGCCGATCCTATGCATCTAGAGAGCGGCAAATCCAAGGCAAAACCTCCCATGCTTAAATGGAATCGTATTGGATTACCCAGTCCCTCCTGATGGAACAGAAGACATCCACAGTAAGACCCCTTTTGGGGCTTTAATCTATATTTTTTCCCGTGGGTATGTGGGGGGGGGAGCAGAGTCTGTGGGGGTTCAGTTTCTGTGGGGGGGGGGAAGCCAAAGGATGCTTTCGCCCATTCTGCCGAGGGGTGTGTGACCGCTCACCTCTGTGGGAGTGTGTGTACTGCTTTTAAAGTTAAGTTTAAAGTTGAGTCTGTGCGGCGGCTAGTGAGTCTCTCTCCGCTCGGCACCCTTGGTGTCGAGCCTCCTCCTTGGTGTTTCTCACTGTTTTTACCTCTAGCCTGGGGTTGAGTGCAACGGGGCGGCTTGCGTGAGATCCCCTGCATCTTGGATTTTTTCCCCGTTTGGGGGGTGCACCGTGGCGCCGTATTGGTTGGAGAGGTGGGGGTGGTGCTGGTGAGACTTGCTTGAGTTTGGTGGGGTCGTTTGCATAAGGGGGGAGCGTCCCTCCACCATGAGAAGAAGGAGCAAGGCAGGAAATACAAACTCTGGTGTTTTTTTTTTTGCATGGTCTGTTTTGCTGCTCACTCAAAAATGTTTTTGCAAAATCTGACTTTCACAATACATTTTCACGGTCCAAGTCACCTGCTCCTTTTTTCCTTTTTGCTATAGCTAGCCTAGTGCGCCTCTGTTCCTTTCCATGGTCGCTCGCGTGTTGCTTTGCATTGCAATGGTTAGCACGGGAGGTTTTGCCTTGGATTTGCTGCTCTCTAGATGCATAGGATCAGCTGATCCCATTCATCCCAATAGGGAAAAGGGGGGAACCCATATCTCTGGACGCCCTGATCCCATCTTTACAAAACTTGGGGGTTCTTGCAAGAAGCCTCATCTGAAGCTACACTGAAAATTTGACACCTCTACCCCAAAAAATGCTCCCCCCCCCCGGAGCCGTGAATAAAGCGCCAGGCTTTATTCCTGTCACTGGGCAATTTTTTGGGGGGGGGCAACCTCTTTCGGGCCCCATATCTCGGGACCCCCTGACCCAATCTTTACAAAACTTGGGGGTTCTTGCAAGAAGCGCCGCCTCAAGCTACCCTGTAAGTTTGAGACCTCTACCCTCCAAAATGCCCCCCCGGAGCTGCAGAAAGGTGCGAGTGCATTTTTAATGACTTTATTCGGCCGAATTTCCCCCCGAACTTGAACTAGGCACCGAATTCCACGGATCCGAATTGGGGGAGTTCGGACTTCAGCATATCCCAAATCGAGACGGGCCGAATTCTGCCAAATCCGAACTATACCGAATTTTTTTTTCAACAGCCCAATGGGGAAATACAGTTCTTCCTGAGATAGTAATCTCTGTCTGTACACATAACGATGCATAGGATACTTCAGCCACATGCTGGGTCATTCCTAAATCATTTTGAGTCTGTGAGGAACTTTGAGCTCTGTTTATTAGAGGTAACAAGCCTGCAAATGTTCACATGATCAAGCCAGAGAGAAAGAGGTAGGTTTAGGGGCCTTCATTGTACTTGAGACTATTGATTCAATTCTGATTCATTTCCCTTCAACCTCCAATTTATTCCTTGAATAATGTAGTAAATCAGAGGTTAAACTGACCTGAGGAACTGTTATCCCAGAGGATCCCAGATAATGCAACAAACCGCCAGCCTCACTTCCCATTTGCGACTACGTAATCTTACAAATTGGGTATATATGTGAATAAATACCGTATAAATGACAGCAATATTCCACACTGATGAATAAATCCTTGGAATGGTCAGCCTAGAGTTGTTCATCCCCAATGCACATTTTTACTTGCTGCTCAAGAACCACAGTTTACAGAGCAGAAAGTTTTACTAACTTCACCTGTGTGTGCTTTGAATTTCTTCTTGTGCTGCTGTATCCTTCGACTTGGAGATGGGAAATCTATTGTGCTGATTTTTTTTTAAAGCAATCTAATACGGCTGCTTGGCAAGCCTGGTTGTCTGGGAAGCTTCTTTTTATCTGTCATCTATTGTGTCTATACAACACGAGAATAATCCCACGCACCTCTAACACAGTGGCAGGCCTGTGTAGCTCCAATCTATCCTCCCTATTCAGTTGGAATGGGAGAAGAAGAAAGAGATTTGTAAATATTTTAACCAGATTAACAACCGCAGTTGAGGTGTTTCTGAGATCAGCGTCTCGGGGAATCACCATCGTCAACGTAGACAATAAAACAGCAGCAGATTAAAGGGGGAGAACCTGTCGTCAACTACGCCAGCTAATTGGTTCACTGTGATCAGCTATGCGTGATAGCAGACAGCATTAGAGCTGAACAGAGGAGATGTACATAATGGATTTCTAAAAATGGGTGGGTGGGTTAGCCAGATGGCTGGGCCAGATCACCTCTTAGCTCAAGTATCCCTCCTTAAATTGGACTACAATAGTACTTAGATCTCCTGGTCAACAACTATTATTTTAATCCAGGGGCATTTTTTGAGATGAACAAGAACTGGATGGCCAGCAATGTTAGCTCTGTCTGCTGAGTCAAACACTCTTTAGCCCCCATCCTTCCTCAGCATTAGAGGCTTTAGCACAGTTCTTCCTTTATGCTGCCAGCTTCTGACACCCATGTGCCAGCCAAGACAGGAGTGAGCAGCTGAGGGTCACAAACTCTGCACCAGCCTATTTTGTTGTCCACTCTGGAAAGAAGAGGTGGAGAGGTGTAGTAGTTAAGGTGTCAGACTAGGATCTAGGAAACCCAGGTCCGAATCCCCACTCTGCAATGGAAACTTGCTGGCTGACCTTGGGCCAGTCATACACACTCAGCCTCAGCCCTGGCTAGTATTTGGATGGGAGACCTCCAAGGAATACCAGGGACATGACACTGAGGCAGGCAATGGCAAACCACCTCTGAATGTCACTTGCCTTGAAAATCTATGGGGTCACCATAAGTCAGTTGTGACTTGATGGCAAAAAAACAAACAAACCACCCTTTGTCTATCTGACAAGCCCTGGTCACATGCAGCAAAATCAAGCAGAAAATTAGTTGGTAGAATACTGAGATAGAATCATAGAATAATAGACTCACAGAGTTAAAGGGGCCCTACAGGCCATCTAGTCCAACCCCCTACTCAATGCAGGATCAGCCTAGAGCATCCCTAACAAGAGTTTGTCCAGCCGCTGCTTAAAGACTGCCAGTGAGGGGGAGTTCACCACCTCCCTAAGCAGCCAATTCAACTGCTGAACTACCTTTACTGTAAAAAAAATTCCTAAGGTCCAGCTGGTACCTTTCTCCCCATAATATAAACCCATTATCACAAGTCCTATCCTCTGCTGCTGCCAACAGGAACAGCTCCCTGCCCTCCTCTAAGTGTGTGTGTGTGTATAAAGTGCCGTCACATTGCAGACGACTTATGGCGACCTCTTTTGGGGTTTTCATGGCAAGAGACTAACAGAGGTGGTTTGCCAGTGCCTTCCTCTGCACAGCAACCCTGGTATTCCTTGGTGGTCTCCCATCCAAATACTAACCAGGGCTGACCCTGCTTAGCTTCCGAGATCTGAAGCGAAAGACCTTCAAATACTTAAAGAGAGCAATTATGTCCTCCCTCAAGCTCCTCTTCTCCAGACTGAACATTTCCAGGTTCCCTCAGCCTTTCCTCATAGGGCTTGGTCTGCAGGCCCCTGATCATCTACATCATTCTCTTCTGCACCCACTCCATTTTGTCCACATCCTTTTTGAAGTGAGGCTTCCAGAACTGCACACTGTACTCCAGGTGCAGCCTGACCAATGAGGTGTACAGCAGGACTATAACAACTTGTGACGTGGATGTTATGCCTCTGTTGATACATCCCAAGATCGCATTAGCATTTTTTGTCGCTGCATCACACTGACTGCTCATATTTAACTTACAGTCCACCTGAACCCCAAGATCTTGTTCACACACATTGCTACCCAGAAGTGTATCCCCCATCCAGTATGCATGTCCCTCATTTTTGATACCCAGATGTAGAACTCTGCACTTATCCTTGTTGAATTGCATCTGGTTTGCATCCCCCCACTTTTCCAGTGTCTTCAGATCTCATTGAAGTTTATCTCTGTCTTCTGGTGTGTTTGCTGCTCCTCCCAATTTGGTGTCATGTGCAAATTCAATGAGTAGTCCCTTCACCCCCCATCCAGATCATTTATAAAAGTATTTAAATGAGTCCTGTGGCACCCCACTGGACACCCCCTTCCAGTCAGATGAAATGCCATTGACAACTACTCTTTGAGTGTGGTTCTCCAGCCAGTTCCCTGTCCACTTAACTAACCTAGAGTCCACTCCGCAGTCCTCCGATTTACCCATCAGAACATCATGAGTAAATATTGTTAGTGTTAAATTTCTCCTTACGCTACCTGTTCATAAAATGTATATGTTGTTGAAAAGTATTCCTTTACAGTATAATATTTTGAACTTTTGTTAAAAAATTATATATATATATATATATATATATATATATATATATATATATATATATATATATATATATATATATATATATAAAGCTTTACTAAAATCCAGGTAAACAACATCGACAGAGCTCCTGTGATCCAGTAAGCCCATCACTCAATCAAAGAAGGAAATAAGGCTGGTCTGGCAGGACCTGTTGGGGACAAATCCTGACTTCCCCAGACAGAAGACACTGTCTCATTTCAGACTGCAAGTAAGGATAACATTTTTTCCAGTATCTCCCCCACCCCCCGACAAAACATACCTTGGAGGTAGAAAATCAGCCTACCAAAAGCAGGATAGGCTGGAATTTTTACCTCTAGTGTGGTTTATTTTACATTAAAAAATGCCACCCTCTACCTATAAACTTAATTGGTACCATTTTCTTTCCAATCTCCGGACTCTAGCACCTCACTCTGCTGCCTGAGGCCTTATTTAAATACGACCCTGGCAGGCAAGGGGATGCAATCTTGCATGTGCCTACTTTTTCGTTTAAACCGTACTGTTATGGATGTAATGCTGCTGCACTAACAACATTAACAAAGCGGAGCAATGTCCACCTGGGCTGTGGATTTCTGGTGTGTTGTGGCTGCATACTAAGCAGAAGAGAGCTCCATGAGATGCAGAGTGCATGAAAGATTGCATGGCAAGATCCTCTTACCCATCGTCAGCCTCAGGGTCAAATGTTCTGGTGGAAGCCCACTGAGAACTCCTTGGAGATTAGATTGAACACCTACCCTGCCAGTTGTATATCCTAGAGAATGCATGTTGGAATTCTACCACTTTGCACAAGAACCATATGACCTTATTAGCCCTTTCTACAAGAAGCTGTTGTAGATTATATTATTTTTACTACTGCTGCTTCTAGGGCTGTCGATTCGGTTCGGCCCGAACCGAAAAACAGCCGAATTTCCCCTGATTTGGCAGGTTTTAGTTCGGGACGAACCGAACTCAAAAATGGCGGGAAAACGAGGGAGCCGAATTCAGCGAGTTCGGGAGTTCACAAATAAATTCGGCAAATTTGGGGCGCAGCAGCATAACCGTCAGTAAGCAGCATTCTCCCCCGGCCAATCGGTGGCCAAGCTGGGTCTTCTTCTGGCCAGTCAGGATTGAGTACTGGAGGAATCAGCTGCTGCACGGCCCGGCCGGGGAGAGAAAGAGAGAGAAATCCTCGTGGGGGGTGGGTGTGCACATTCGCTCCTTTCCGTGGCTGCCGGGGGTGCATTTTTGGGGGTAGAGACCCCAAACATTCAGGGGAGCTTCAGACGAGCCTTCTTAAGAGACCCCCCAAGTTTTGTAAAGATGGGTTCAGTGGGGGCAGAAATATGGGCTCCCCCTTTTCTCTTTCTGTGGCTGCAGGGGGCGCATTTTTGGGGTGCAGCCCCCAAACATTCAGCATAGCTTCAGACGAGCCTTCTTAAGAGACCCCCCAAGTTTTGTAAACATTGGGTCAGGGGGTCCCGAGATATGGGCTCCACCCCTTTTCCCTCCCCCCTTTTCTATTTCTGTGGCTGCAGGGGGTGCTTTTTGGGGGTTTAGCCCCCAAACATTCAGCATAGCTTCAGACAAGCCTTCTTAAGAGACCCCCCAAGTTTTGTAAACATTGGGTCAGGGGGTCCCGAGATATGGGCTTTCCCCTTTTCCCTATTGGGATGAATGGATCACCCAATCCTGTATGCATCTCCAGAGCGGCAAATCCAAGGCAAAACCTCCCGTGCTTAAATAGAATCGTATTGGATTACCCAGTCCTCCCAGCCCCTCCTGATGGAACAGAAGACAGCCACAGTAAGACCCCTTTGAGGGCTTTAATCTATAATTTTTCTCCTGTGTGTGTGTGTGTGGGGGGAAGCAGAGTCTGTGTGTGTGTGGGGAGGGAGCAGTTTCTGTGGGTGGGGGGAGAAAGCCAAAGGGGGCTTTTGCCCGTTCTGCATGGGGGGGGTGCCCCCTCGAGTTTCTCTCTCCCTGGTTTGAGGGGGGGCTTCAGTTGTGTGTCCATCATAAGATCGGTTAGGTCTATTTTGATGCTTGCTCAAAACTGGTTTTCAAATGGTGACTTAAAGAATGCATTTGCCTGGTCCCAACTCGAGTCCGATGCAAAAGGGGAAATTCCACCCCTCCTGTTCATTATGCATAGCTAGCTGCCTCTGTCCCTTTCCATGGTTTGCAAACTCCCAGGTGTCAGGTGTTGCTTTGCATGGTTGCAAACGTGTTGCTTTGCATGGTTGTGTTGCTTTTCAGTTGTGTTGCTTTTCAGTTGTGTTGCTTTGCAAACTTCTTCGCACCTGCCCCGCCCTTGCTCCCCACAGCTCAGCTGTTTGTCGGGGCTGGGAGCTTTGTGCGTGGGCAGCAAGCTCTGCTCAGAGATGCACATTAAGGATGGGGGGACCCCTTTCGGGGCCCATATCTCAGCCCCCCCTAACCCAATCTTTACAAAACTTGGGAGGTCTTGCAAGAAGGGTCCTTTGAAGCTCCGCTGAAAGTTTGGGACCTCTACCCCCAAAAATGCCCCCCCCCGGGAGCCACGGAAGGCGCGGTTGTGTTTTTAATGGCTTTATTCTGCCAAAAAATTTTCCCGGACTTTGAATTCGTGCCGAATTGCACAGACCCGAAGCGGGGGAGTTCGGACTTCGGCATATCCCGAATCCAGACAGGCTGAATTTGGCTGAATCCGAACTATACCGAATTTTTTATTCAACAGCCCTAGCTGCTTCTGCCACACCTTAAGTGAAGATTTCTTAAGTGCAAACCAATGCAGACTGTTTCTCTCTTTAATACAAACTCAGATTTGGAATACCGGATTCTTAATTTTTTTTTAAAAAAACCCAGTTTTTAAAGGGTTTATTGGCACCTCTTAATTCTTGTTATTTTTTGTTTTCGCAGATTTCAAATACGAAATCTCATAAACCTATTGGCTTGTAAGGTCAGCTGTCAAATACCAATTAACTTTGTATGTTATCTGTCAAATGCCATATGATGAAAATACTGCCACAGTTCAACTGTCACATGTTAAATACTACTGCATGCCATCCATCAAATATATTGCATGGTGGACCAATAAGCCTAATATACATTGACTTGAGTCTCTTCAGATACTGAGTTGCAAGAAAATTAATATATAAATGATCAGTTCCACACTTGGAATTACAGCTGAAAGGATATTCAACATTCAAAATTCATCAGATTTTTCCAATGTCCTAATCAGTTTTTGAATGTGAATTCAAAATTCAAACATGAATGCTTTTAAAGTAGTACTTTTCTTTTGGTGAAGTTTAAGTTTTGTTTCCAGGGTCACCATTTTAGAGGTACAAAAATGTTCCTGAAAAATCTCAAATTGTTTCTGCATTTTTAACATCTCTTTGTATCAATTGTTCCCCAAATCCGCCTCTGCTTTGTTACCTTTTTTTTTGTAAATCATAGAATCATAGCGTTGGAAGAGACCACCAGGGTCATCTAGTCCAACCCCCTGCACAATGCAGGAAATTCACAACTACCTCCACCCCAAGTGACCCCCACTACATGCCCAGAAGATGACCAAGATGTGTTCCCTCTCATCATCTGAAAGGGCTTCTTCACTGTATGGTCTCATCCAAATAGGGATCACATAGTGAGCATTAACATGGCGTAGCATTATGTAGTCAACCAAATTATGCAGTCAACCAGAGAGAGTGCATTTTCCTTGTCCAGGCAACTGGACTGATACTCCCAGTCTTGCTACATTTCTTGTGTGATTTCACTGAATAGCAAGATTTTCACCCCAGTCCAGTTATGGGTTATGGGTAGCTTTGCCTTTCTAGTTTGCAGCAGAATGGGGATGGGGATGCACATTGGGGTGCACACCTGAACATCCCAAACATCCCACTGAAAGTGGGAAATATCCCATTAGAAACCTCAGAACTGAATCCTGGAGCCAAACAAAGAGAAGAAACAAGAGTCCGCAAGATGCTCGTAGCTTTGTTCATATATATTCTGTCCACCACACCTACAAATAAGTGCATACTCCTTTTAAAACTATTCATCACACAGGCACATACTGCCCAATACATATGAGACTGGCATAGTACACTAGGGAGTCATTGTTGCAATGCATCTCCCAATATTTTAATTGAGCAGCAGCAAGTAACATCCCAACGGGAGCAACAATATAATGTCTAAATAAAAAGGACGCCTTTACTTCTTTGGAACCCAAATACACACAGACAAGTCAAGATTATTTTAGAGTGTTGGATAAGTATTTGAGACTGACTGTGAACTAGTTTCAACCATGCAAACTGACTCCCCAAGGGCAGTCTATTAATAATTATCCTTCATACAATCAAATGCTTTTTCAAATGTGAGAAACTTTGATATATACCACTGCCATTTTGGTGTGTGTTTTTCCCCACAATACTGTCTGTGTTTGTAATATAATCCTTGTTTATGATAATTGATTTTCCTTGTTCTTCCTTCCTGGGAATAATATGCACACATTTTACTCCCCTTTTAAAGATCAAATGACATTTAGGCCTGGGTGATTTGAATCTGAGTTGGTCAGAGAATTTAATACAATAAGAGTGAGCTTAAGGGAAAAGCAGTTAAACCCTTAGATATATTTCTTATTATTGCATAGAAAAACCTTGAATTGAGAGGGAAGTTTGCATCTATTTTCCCGTTGCCTATTTTAAAGGCTGTCAGACTTGGTTAGTCTCTCTCAAAATTAGTCCTTTGGATCATCTTCTTACTAAAAACAAAATCTGAGCTTTTTTTTTTCCCTTGAAGCGATAGCGGATTAGGGCGAAAAGCTTTGTTTAGCTAAAGCGAGGGATTAAAAGAGATTTGCCCCCATAAAGTTGTGGTTTGATGGTGCTTTTATCCCTGGATGTTGCTAAAGCTGTGTTGCTTTAGGATTAGGAGCATACAAAGAGTTTCCTTGTGCTTTTTCACAGCCAGGAGGGGGGAAAGGGGGGAGAAGCAGAGAGACAGGGGTACAGAGGCAAAAGCACTGGGCTTCCTTGGTCTGACAAAGCCAAAGTTTAAATCCACTGACACAAACTTCACCAGACATGGTGTGAATATAAGATTTCAAAAAAAAAAGAAGAAAAAAGAAGGAATTCTGGACAGCAGGGCGGAAGAGGATTGTTTTTCAAGAAGAAGACATAAAGGACTGACCATACCCTTCTCTCATTTTCCTGCCTCAGAAAAGGAAAGGGCTGTTTTTTGTTTGGAATGCAGGGAATTGAAAATAATTATACATTTCAAAGTGAGATGGCACGATAGTTATGGAGCTGTGAGTGTCATCTAACTATATAACTAGTTGTCAAACTTGATCATTAAACCTCCAAATATACTGGCCTAAATCCAACTATGCATCCTGAAGATTTAAGGGCACTTCAGTTTTTGGAAAATTCTCACTTTGGCCCTTATGTGGTTCCTGAGGGTTTATTACAGTGACCCCCCACCCCCAGGAGTAGAAGCTGGAAGGGCTTTGGGGGATGTAGTGGGATGGGGAAATTGGCAGAAATTGCTGCACCTCCTTTTCAAACAGCACACTTAAAACTTCAGAACTGTATGATGGGAAATAGGCCATTAAGACAAGAACAGAAAAGTACTGCCAACAATCCCCCGTTCTGCATTAGTTATCCTCTAAGACACCATTGACTTTTTGAAAAAAAATGTTTTATTATTACATTACTAGGCCCATAGCGTGGGGAGTGCTCCCTGGACCCAGGCCTCCTGTTGGATAAACAGGTGGCAGCAGTGTCCAGGGGGCCCTTTTCCCAGCTTTAGCTGGTGAGCCAGCTGCAGCCCTTTCTGGGTGGGAAAGCTCTTGCCACTGTGATGTATGCCCAGGTAACATCTAGATTACATTACTGCAATGTGTTCTATGTAGGGCTGCCCTTAGGCTTACCAAATGCCCGGTTCCGGCAGGCAATTGTCATGGCACCAAAATTTTGGAACCCCCTCCCCAGAGAGCTTCATGTGCCTCCCTCTATTGGTGCTTTCCACCACTGGGTGAAGACTTTTTTGTTTCATTTGGCAGACCCCCAATAACGGCTACTGGCCCTCCTTGCTGGTGTTGTTTTTTTATGTATTTTTATTGAATTATTTTATGTTGATGTTGTTTTTAATGGTTCTAGTATTTCATATGCACTGCCTTGGGGGCCCTAATCGGGTGGAAAGGTGGCATTAAAACGCTTTAATAAATAAATAAATACTAGCATGATTACTCTTAAACAAAAAGGTTGGCACACACAAAGGACAGGACTCAAGGGCCTGAGTTGCTGGGGATCTTGTCCGATGCCCTTTCATGTTTCCAGGCTAGCAGTACAAAAGCGGTGTGCCTCTCCACTCAAACTTCCTGGGTCTTCTTGCTTAGATGCCCTGCGTGTATTTGCTCCCCTGATGATTTTTGCCCTAATTATTTTGGAACTTAATGAAATAATCTGAGAATACTCAGTAAGAACTGCTGAAGCAGTTGCCCTAACTCTGGATGGAAGGATAGATGGAAATAAGGGGCAGGGGTTTTTGAGGGGGAGGTCTGGCACTGGTAACCAAATACCAATCATATTTAAAACAACTAACGGTAAAGCAGAGCCTGAGGGGGGCGGGGATAGGGTTGCCAGGTCCCTCTTCGTCACCGGCGGGAGATTTTTGGGGTGGAGCCTGAGGAGGGCGGGGTTTGGGGAGGGGAGGGACTTCAATGCCATAGAGTTCAATTGCCAAAGCGGCCATTTTTCTCCAGGTGATCTGATCTCTATCAGCTGGAGATCAGTTGTATTAGCAGGAGATCTCCTGCTACTACGTGGCAGTTGGCAACCCTAGGCGAGGAGGGACTTCAATGCTATAGATTCCGATTGCCAAAGCAACTATTTTCTCCAGATAAACTGATCTCTATTGACTGGAGATCAGTTGTAATAGCGGGAGAGCTCCAGCTACTACCTGGAGGTTGGCAACCCTAGTAAAGCAGAATTGGAGCAATATAATTGAGAAAGCATCAACAGTCTGAAAAAGTAAGGTTGTAGTCTGACTGCAAAATGAACCAGTTAACAGTAGCCTGCCTATGAGTCCTGTCCATTGCGATGGTGTGGAATGCTTATAGAGCATTCTAATCCCTTATGGGGAACTCTCATCAGCAGAATGTTTGCAAACAGCCCAGCTTTATTCACTTAGGTAGGTATTGCAATGCAATATGCTATGCATTAATACAGCTTGTAATAAATGTTATTGTTTGGATTGTAATAAAACTAAAAGAAATAATGGCAGCATCATTAGTAAAAGCCAAGTTGATTCAGGTTCAGATTCATATATTCTCTTCTAATGTTTAACTGGAAATTACCTGTACTTGGAAGCTGATGAAAACTCTGGGTTCCAATCTAGATGAATGGATCATACTAGGAATTTTTTTTACTACTGCAGCATCCCATTTTATACAGCAGAATGGGGCAGCCTGTATGAAAATATAATCTGACAAAGAATTCACCAGTGTTGATGCCAGGATGTACCTGCTTGCACAAGAGTAATGGCATTAGCCAAGGCATTGTCCTGGTATTGTATGGAAGTCACACCGGTGATGTAGGCACATAACAGTAGCAGTTATAGACAGGGAGCTAGTGGCAAACAACCCTATTAGGATTGATTCAGGGGTTGATATGTTAGAATTCACGTGCATGTCTGTGTCATAAACTGGTCATATAGTCCTACATTGTACTGCATTCCCTCAGTGGCAACAAGGCTGAGGAACAAAAGGACAAGGTCAAATGTAACTCTCAGCTGTTTTAATGTACGCCATATAAAAAAAAGTAATAATTTTTTTTCCCCAGAGAAGGGAACCAGAGAGCCATGAAATAGAAGATGAAGACAGAAGACTCGAAGCTACATTCTTGTGAAATAAAACAGCTCCCCAGAAAGGAAAGTATCATCCAACATTTGTGTACTTATAATTGCCCAGGAAATTTTAATTGCTGGATGACATAGATTCAAACTTTGCAAAAGGCCCTTTGTTTTTGGTAGGGACTATTTAATTTAGGAAAATTGGGTTTGCTTTCTTCTTTCTACAAGATCCATGCCCCAAAGAGGTTTCTTTGAAGCACTCATGAGAACAAACTCTTGTATCCCATTCTATTCCTAACATTTCTCTTGCTTTATATTATATGTAAATAAATTCAGTTGGCACTCCAATGGATTTTCTTTTTCTTCAGAGAAAAATAGTGGGTGGGGCATGTGTGATGGGGATGAGCTTGCTTTACCCTTTCCTTGCCTGACGTTTCTCTCAAAATCCCCCCTCCCCATTTCCCCATGCAGTTCCAAACACATCTTTGCATCCTCACAACTGTCATTTTGCCAGTTGGACTGCTTCTTGTCTGTTGGAAGGACAGTGAATGAATGTGCACTACATCTCTATATGGCTTGAGTGTGGTAGGTTGCGCACTATTATTCCCAAAGAGCTGGACCATCAGTGTCAGAGATGGGGCAAGGGAAATGCTATAGTGTCTCCAGGTGTTGCTCTTCTCTTATTGGGCAAAAATACAGATGTGCACTCAGGGACACTGCTGGGTTAGCTGCTAAGCTTGCACTCTACCCTAGTGAATCCAATTCATGCAGGAGCTCATTCTCCTCCATCACATATTCTTGACAGTTGTAACCTATTTACTTTGTCTAATAGAATTCAGTGAAGGCCACTAAGAGATGAGCTTGGTCCTGTCTGCACTGACCTGCCCTCTTTTTTTGCCTTCAAGTTACAGCTGACTTATGGTAACCCCATAGGGTTTTCAAAGCAAGAGATGTTGAGAGGTGGTTTGCAATTGTATGCCTCTGCTTCACAACACTGGTATTCCTTGGAGGTCTCCCAACCAAACACTGGCCCAAGGTCACCCAGCAAGTTTTCATGGAGCATGTGGTTGATTTTAACTTGGGTTTCCCAGGTCCTAGTCCAATACCTTAACCACTACACCACACTGGCTCTAGGTAAAACCTGATGAAACTGGAAACAAAATTTTAGATATGGATAGACTGAAATCAAATTTCAAAATCAGATCAAATATAGAAAAAGAACATCAAAGGCAGCTATCAAATATTGGGTGAATATTGGAATATGAAAATAATTTTTGGCTTCAACATTCACAGAGCACCATTTTGGAGTCCAATTTTGTGGGAAGAAATTTTGGAGCAGCTTTAGAACACACTGTGGCATGTTCTTTAATTTCCTTGAAAAAGGGTAGCAGAGTGGGAAGTCATCTTGTTTCAAATGTTTCTGTATTCTGGGTGTACTTTTCAGTTATCTTTGTCAAATGACTCTGTTGATCACTTCCCTTGAATTCCCACAAGCTTTGACAGTCCTGCAAGACCTATTTCACATGAAGCTACCCCAGCTAGGGCTGTCAAAAAATTTTTTTGGTACAGTTCGGATTCGGCCGAATTTGGCCCTTGTGGGTTCGGTACGTGCCGAAGTCCGAACTCCCCCACTTCGGATCCGTTCAATTCGGCGGGAATTCAAAGTTCGGAAACAAATTCGGCCGAATAAAGCCATTAAAAACACAACCGCGCCTTTCCGCGGCTCTGGGGGGGGCATTTTTGGGCTTAGAGGTCCCAAACTTTTGGCAGAGCTTCAAAGGACGTTTATTGAAAGACTCCCCAAGTTTTGTAAAGATTGAGTCAGGGGGGGGCTGAGATATGGGCCCTGAAAGGGGTCCCCCCCACCCTTAATGTTGTGCATCTCTCAGCAGAGCTTGCCGCCCACGCACCAAGCTCCCAGCCCGACAACAGCGGAGAAATTAGCAAAACAACTGCAAACACAACCTTGTTAAACAACACCTTTGCAACATACAACTGAAACCTCCCCCCTCAAACCAGGGAGCGAGAGACTCGAGGGGGAACACACACCCTAGGCAGAACCGACGAAAGCCCCCTTTGGCTTCCCCCCCACCCACAGAAACTGCTCCCTCCCCACACACACACAGACTCTGCTTTCCCCCCCACACACACACATACACAGGAGAAAAATTATAGATTAAAGCCCCCAAAGGGGTCTTACTGTGGCTGTCTTCTGTTCCATCAGGACGGGCTGTAATCCAAGATGATTCCAATTAGGCACGGAACGTTTTGCTCTGGAGAGATGCACACAGGATCGGATCGGCTGCCCCATTCATCCCAATAGGGGAAAGGGGAAAGGGGAAAGCCCATATCTCGGGACCCCCTGACCCAATGTTCACAAAACTTGGGGGGGTTCCTTAAGAAGCTTAATCTAAAGTTCCAGTGAAAGTTTTGTGTCGGCACCCCCAAAAATGCGCCCCCTGCAGCCATGGAAAAAGAAAAGGGGGGAGGCGATATTTCTGCCCCCACTGAACCCATCTTTACAAAACTTGGGTAGTATCGTAAGAATAATTCACTGAAGCTATGCTAAAAGTTTGGGGGCTATATCCCCAAAAAAGCGCCCCCTGCAGCCACATAAATGGAAAGGGGGGAGGGAAAAGGGGGAGAGCCCATATCTCAAGACCCCCTGACCCAATGTTTACAAAACTTGGGGGGTATCTTAAGAACACTGGTCTGAAACTCCGCTCAAAGTTTGGGATTTGTACCCCCAAAAATGCGCCCCCTGCAGCCATGGAAAGAAAAAGGGGGGAGCCCATATCTCGGGACCCCCTGACCCAATGTTTACAAAACTTGGGGGGTACCTTAAGAAGCTTCATCTGAAGTTCCAGTGAAAGTTTTGTGTGTGCACCCCAAAAAATGCACCCCCTGCAGCCACAGAAAGGAGCGAATGTGCACAAGCACCCCACACACACACACGAGGATTTCGCTCTCTCTCTCTCTCTCCCTGGCCGGGCCACACATCAGCTGATTCCTCCAGTACTCAATCCTGACTGATTGGCCAGAAGAAGACCCAGCTTGCCCACCGATTGGCCGGGGGAGGAGAATGCTGCTTACTGACGGTTATGCTGCTTACTGATGGCCGAATTGGCCGAATTTATTCGCGAACTCCCGAACTTGCTGAATTCGGCCCCCCCGGTTGCCCGCCAGTTTTGAGTTCGGATCCGTCCGAACAGAAAAGCAACGAATCAGGGGAAATTCGGTTGATTTTCAGTTCGGACCGAACCGAATTGACAGCCCTAACCCCAGCAATGAAATAATGGTGTGTCCAGGATCACAGGGCTCCAAGTGGGGACCTGGATGTCCAGAACCTACAGAACATACCAAATGTTGCCTCAAATTTAGAGCAAGGGCACTCAAAAAGCTGACTGGACCCCACTGACCACAATACCTTGCCCGAGCTGCAGGTAGTTGTGGTGAGTGGGTTCATATTGTGCCTTTCTCTCAGTTTCGTTTTGCCCTTCAGACAGATTACTTCATAGTTGTGAGTGAAATTTTGCCCGAAATTTTCCTAGTGAGATTCTCATAACTACCCAGCCTGCACCTTGTAACTCCCTGCATTGGCTCTGATCTGCTTTGTAACTGTTCTAGTGCTTGGACAGAGACATATCCTTGTGAACTTTGATAGTAGCATCTATACCCAAGTGGGAGGGAAGGTGGCATGGTACAGCCCAATCTCGACAAATCTCAGAAGCTAAGCAGGGTTGGTACTTGGATAGGAGACAACCAAGGAAGATTTTTCAGAGGAATGCAGTGGCAAACCACCTCTGCTTCTCACTTGCTTAGATAGCCCCTTGCTCATCACAAGTCAGCTGCGACTTGACAGCACATTACGCACACAAACACTCTACCAAGTGTTTGACACTGCAAAATAATATGGGCATACCTGACCAGACTTCTCAGAGGCAAACCAAAATGGTTGGCTGTTGATTCAGGAGTGCACTTGGGCACCTAGATCTTAAGGGATTTTGACCCTTCAGAGGTTTACATTGCTACAGCTGAGACTAATCCTAGCACCACAGTTTTACATTACAGGTCTGTGGGAAAAGTCTTAAGTCCACGATATATGGTTCAGTGTTGCCTCAGCACGGGTGAGTTCTGATTGCCCTTGTGATCCTGGGAAGGGTTCAGTGACAACCTTTCATTGTCACACTGCACACAGAGAGGGTAAGGGGTACAATTTATATATCTAATAGCAAACTCAGCAAATCTTTGGATACTTAAAGCCAGTGACTGGAACTGTAAACAGGCCAGATGGATCTTTCCACAAACCTGAAAAGGGCTCCAGGTTTGCAGAAAAATCTGAAATCCACACACACACAAAATCAGGGTGTCTAAAAAACCCAAAAATGATAAAAGGAGTGCCTGCAGCTTTAAGCAATGGGTTTCCCTCAGTGATTGTTGCTAGGCAACCACAGTTTCCAAGCTTGGTTCTGCCAGTAAAAGGCAGAGGGAAGGGATGGAGCTTTTTATAGGGTTGCCAGCCCCAGGTTGGGAAATACCTGGATATTTTAGGGCGGAGCCTGAGGAGGGTGGGGTTTGGGGAGGGGAGGGACTTCAATAGAGGCCAATTGCCAAAGCGGCCATTTTCTCCAGGAAAACTTATTTCAATTGGCTGGAGATCAGTTGTAATAGTGTAAGATCTCCAGCTATTACCTGGCGTTGGCAACCCTACCTATTTTGGCCTTTGAGGGAGGACTCACTGCAGCCAGGCCTGGCTAAGTTTGCCAACACCAGGTTGGGAAATTCCTGGAGATTTTGTAGTGAAGTCTGAGGAGGACAAGGTTTGGGGAGGGGAGATGCCTCAGACAAGTAAAATGCCAGAGTCCAACCTCCAAAGCAGCCATTTTCTCCAGGGGGACAGATCTCTGTTGTCTGAGTTCAGTTGTAATTCTGGGAGATCTCCAGGTCCCACCTGGGGGTTGGCAACCCTAAGCCTGGCAGCAACCTCTAGGAGACTTGATACCACCCACCTTGCATGACTCAACTAACCCGGGCTTCTTGCTACTCTTCAACAGCACCCACCCTATGAAAGCCAGTGTCGTGTAGCAGCTTGATCTTCAGAGCAGAGTCTGCGAGACCCAGGCTCAACTCCCCATTTTGCTGTGGAAGCCCACTGGGTGATCATGGACCAGTCACATCTTTTCAGCCTAACCTACCTCACAGGGTTGTTGTGTGGATTTATTGGAGGAGAGGAGACTAATATAAGCTGCTTTTGGTCCTCACTGTGGAGAAAGACTGTTGTTTTCCAAGGTAGAGGCTGCAAGGAGGGGAGAGGAGGAGATGGAAAGCTTAAGAGAGAGGGGCAGATAAAGGGAGGTTGTCTATTGGGTGGGAAGATCAGGTTGCCAACCCCAGATTGGGAAAATCCTGAAGATTTGATGGGTCGATTCTGGGGAGAGTTGCATTTGAGGAGGGGAGGGACCTCAGAAGGATATAATGTCATAGACTCCACCCTCCAAAGCAGCCATTTCCTCCAGGGGAACTGAAGTTGCCAACCTCCAGGTGAAAGTTGGAGATCACCTGGAATTACAACTGATCTCCAGATAACAGGGATCAGTTCACCTAAGGGGAACTGATTGCGGTAGTTGGGAGATCTGTTGTGATTCCAGGAGAGTTGCTGCCGCCACTGCTGTGTGTGTGTGGGGGGGGGGGAAAGCAGGTTGGAGGCTGGGAGGATGATGGAGGCAGAAAGAGAGTGATGGGGTTGGGAACAGAAAGAAAGAGAAAGAGTGGTTGGGTGGGTGGCAGAAAGAGAAAGAAAGTGACAGGTATAGAGGACAGAGATTGTAAGAAAAGGGGTGGCATGAGGGAGAAAGAATGAGAGTCTGAGAGAAGTAGGGGAGAGGGGAGGAAGCAAAGGAGAGGGATGGCTGCTTCTGCAAGTTTCTTGCAGGTCCTCTAGGGTTGCTAGATCCCTCTTCTCTACCGGTGGGAGGTTTTTTGGGCAGAGCCTGAGGAGGGAAGCGTTTGGGGAGGGGAGGGACTTCAATGTCATAGACTCCAACTGCCAAAGGCGGCCATTTTCTCCAGGTGAACTGATCTCTATCAGCTGGAGATCAGTTGTAATAGCAGGACATCTCCAGCTAGTACCTGGAGGTTGGCAACCCTAGGGTCCCCACTTGTATCGCAGAACTGATGGCTACTGTTGGGCCTGCACTAAATCCGAAGGTAGGGTTTCCAACTCCAGGTTGCAAAATTCTTGGAGATGTGGAGATTTAGAGATAGAGCCTGGGGAGGATATGGTTTGGGGAGAGGAGGGATCTCAGTGGGGTGTAACTTCCATATAGTCAACCCTCCAAAGCATCCATTTTCTCCAGTGGAATGGACCTCTGTAAGCTGGAGATCAGTTGTGATTCTGGGAGACCTCCAGGTCCCAACTGGAGTTTGGCATCCCTAAAAGGGCCAGGCATCAACACAAAAGGATGAGCTACACCATGGTCTAATATTCTGGTTTAAAATTGGGATCTGCTCATTGTGTACACACTCATCCCATTTTTACCTCTAGTAAACTGGTTTGGACAGGTTTCAACAATGAAAGAAGCACCTGCAAGACAAAAGAGATGTGTGTGTATACCCTGGGAAGCAATGCATTTCTCAAGCCACTTTCAGAAACTATTGTCTGTTCAAGCCTAAGAGAAAACAGCAGATGCACTAAGGCTGGAACAAGCCTTGAGAAGGAGCCACTTAATAGACATTGATTTGGGGAAGGGGGGATGAATGGTTATGGTTTTGTACTTAAGCATAAAACAATGGCATGACAAGTTGCAGGATACAGTCAACAACTTGGAGCCTGCAGTGGTGCTTTTCCTGCTAGCAGTGAATGTTACCAAGCAGTCAAAGCATTTCCAACGGACCTTTGCTTGTTACCTTTTGATGTCCTTTCCTTCAAGTACTCTATAATACTTGTATTCTGTATCTTTTAAGCTTATCTCTGATTGATTACACTTTGAATCAATCCCAGCTATATTCAAAAGACTTTTCAAATTGCCGAGAGCGATTTATCCTGATTTTAAAAGAGAATAGCACTTTATCCTGTCTAAGTCCTTGTGGCATTTTACATTTTATGTAGAAAGAAGGCTGTAAGCAGGAACTGGCTTTTTAACATTATTTAATGTTTAAACAGGAGACAAAAACAAAGATTTTATATCACTTCCTGGTTTCTTACAATTATAGAGAAGAAAAATCCATAGGAAAGAAAAGGCACCAAAAATGATGAAAAGAGAAACAAATTGCTGTGTGGTCACATCAATTATAACAATAATGAATTAAATGAAGTCAAATAAAATCAAAGCTGTCCAGATTAATTTTGGTTCTCCTGTTCAATTTCTCCATAATACAGGTGAGTATTTAACCTGGTATGCAAATCAGCTGGAAGAGATTCCTTCACTTAGATGAAGGGCTCTGTGACACTTGGCAACAGCTAATAGATGAACAATCAAGCCTGCACACTATGGTCTCCTTTTATTTACACTCCAAATTTACCGAAGGATCAGAGGGGACCAGAATGCCAATATTGTTCAACATCTACCCAGTAATACCTGCTTTCCTATCATACATATGCATGTGATGCTGAGAAATCTGCCAGGCAACTGATGACACCTTATTGCTGACATACACACAGAAAATATATTGGTACCAGGATCAAGTTTATTAATACGGTTGACTAACCAATCACGTGCCAACACATCAAAATTTCCAGACATAATAGTTTTGTGTCACAGACTGCCCGTACATATAAAGGTGTAAGGTCAACAAAAGCAACCCCTGGTTAAAATTATCACATTAAAATTGATAAAATTGTAAAATATTCTAGCAATCATTCTCTAATAAAGCTCTGCGTATTTTAACAGCAACAGCGCAGAACTTGGCAGTTTGGAGCATAAGCTGAGGGTCTTCTCCTAATAGGAGCTTCTTTGCCAAAAACTCGACTGACTCATTAGGGAATTTACCAAGTAGTGGGGAAATAAGCTTTGATCTAACTTCGTGGTAGATGGTACCAGAAATTTATTTATTCATTCATTTATTTTTTATTGGACTTTTATGCCAGCCATTTCTGACCAGGTCAGCCTCACAAGCACTTCAGTACGATCAAAATGCCTCTTCCCCTGCCATAAAAAAAACAGAAGGAAAATTAACCAGAAAATATTTTGTTTTGCTGATGCCAGAGAACTCAGTTGCCCACGTGAAAATTCAGCTACCACAAGGAAAGAGGTCTCTGCTCTACCATGGTGGCCTCATTGCTTTTGAAATCATATAACAAAATAACAAATGGCACATACATGGCTCTACATGCCTGGCACTGCTACTGCGAATTAGCATAGTGTTCATGTTAACTAGGTGGCATGGGAACCACAGTAGTGTTGCACTTTCTTGTGCCACTAGGATAACATAAGATGCTCCTGGTCGTGTGAGAGAACTCACGCTGGAGCTCCTATCCATGGCAGCCTTAGCTATCTGGCTTAATGCTGACATAAGGAGGAGCCATTTTATGCCAATAAAGGACGATGTCAATAAAAAAGGAGGAGCCACAATATAAGCTCCTCCTATGTGATCCAGCTCCCTGAACTGGATGGCCCAGGCTAGCCTGATCTCGTTAGATCTCAGAAGCTAAGCAGGGTCAGCCCTGGTTAGTATTTGGATGGGAGACCACCAAGGAATACCAGGGTTGCTGTGCAGAGGAAGGCACTGGCAAACCACCTCTGTTAGTCTCTTGCCATGAAAACCCCAAAAGGGGTCGCCATAAGTCGGCTGCGACTTGATGGCACTTTACACACCCACATGTGATCTAGTGCATCCCTCTTTTCCACAACATCTTGAGAGGAACAGTAGTGCTGTGGGCTCACATACCACTACAGTGATTTGAGCAGAGGTCCTCAGACTGAAAACAGAGGCCCATATTCAACAATCCATGTTCAGATGACCTGTGTATCTATTTGTTCTTATGCGGCCTGTGACCCCAGGAATCTGTCTGCAGGTAGGAGAAGATTGCAGAAATAAGAGAAGAATATAGGCTTTCTGTGCATGGGTATTCCTGGTTCCTCCATCCTCTCTTTTAGACAGAAGACGTAAACTGTTGTGTTTAGACTAGCCTCTGAATGGGGGGTGGGTGGGGCAAGAGGCTTCAGGAGGCTGTTTTCTGATCTGTATTCTGGGTTTTAACAGAAATTGTAGTGATTTGTTTGAATCTGATTGTGTTAGCTGCCATGGTCCCTTTCCATTGGAAAAGCAGTCTATAGTTATTTTAAAATAAATAAATTGGCTTTGGTGCAGGACAGAGCTGCTGCATCTAGACAGCTACTTTAGCGGACCCTCAAATGCTTGTGTATGCTCGAGGACATTCTGATATTGCTTTAATCAGCAGGCTCCATATCACTAACCACTTTTGAAACTTTCCTACCAAAGGTGTGCTGAAACATAATGTGATTCTTTAGACTGTAGCCAGAAATATATTCAACATCACCTGATACCTTTAAAAGTATTTTTCTAAAATATAAATAAAAATGCACAGGTCAAACAATGGTAAATTTTCATATACATTGTTGTAAACATAGCTCAGCATGGTAATACAAGCTTGCTAGGTCATTAAATCTTTAAAATTATGGTTTCAGCTATAGAAAAAAACAAAGACCCAGAGTGGTGTAATGGTGAAGAGCGGTGGTTTAGAGCAGTGGACTCTAATCTGCAGAACCAGGTTTGATTCCCTACTCCTCCACATGAGCAGCAGTTGCTAATCTGGTTGAACCAGGTTGGTTTCCCCACTCCTACACATAAAGCCAGCTGGGTGACCTTGGGCAAGTCACAGCTCTCTTAGAGCTTTCTCAGCCCCACCTACCTCACAGGGTATCTGTTGTGGGGAGGGGAAGGGGATTGTAAACTGATTTGATTCTTCCTTAAGTGATAGAGAAAGTCGGCATATAAAAACCAACTCTTCTTCTTCTACAGATGTCTTGCTCTGTGAATGAAGCGAAGTCTTGGGAAAGCAGAATTCTATTAGCTTTTGCAATAAAGTAATGGGCAAATTTTCCTAATGAAATGAAGTAAGAGCATCAGGAGGGCTAGGGCCTCCCGAACTGAAAATAAACCCCAAATTAGCCATTGAAGCAATATTCAGGTTTTGCTTCAGCTGAATACCAAAACCTGGGAATCTACCCACAGCCGAATAAGCGATTCCTGAAAAGCCGAATGGATATTCAGGTTTTGGCTATTCACCTTTGCTCAAATGCATGGCTCTGTGCTTTCCCCCATTTTTCAATCTTTGACCAGTTTTGTTAGGGCCCAACAGTTGGGGCCCTTTTGAGGTAGGGGTCATGTAATTGGAGCCAACGTGGTCTGACCAAACTATCCATCTGGATAGTCTGGAGGCAGAAGGGTCATTAAAAAGTCAGGGCTCACCCAGTCCCATCTGGAGGGATATACCCTGCAACTAAAAAGTGCCAGCTTCAACAGCTTCTGAACAGTAGGGCTGTCAAAAAAAAATAATAATTCGGTACAGTTCGGATTCTGCCGAATTTGGCCCTTGTGGGTTCGGTACGTGCCGAAGTCCGAACTCCCCCACTTCGGATCCATTCAATTCAACGGGAATTCAAAGTTCGGAAAAAAATGCGGCCGAATAAAGCCATTAAAAACACAATCGCACCTTTCCGCGGCTCTGGGGGGGCATTTTTGGGGTTAGAGGTCCCAAACTTTTGGCAGAGCTTCAAAGGACATTTATTGAAAGACTCCCCAAGTTTTGTAAAGATTGGGTCAGGGGGGGCTGAGATATGGGCCCTGAAAGGGGTCCCCCCACCCTTAATGTGCATCTCTCAGCAGAGCTTGCTGCCCACGCACAAAGCTCCCAGCCCCGACAACAGCTGACAAGTTTGCAAAACAACACAACCTTGTTAAACAACACCTTTGCAACACACAACTGAAACCTCTCCCCTCAAACCAGGGAGCGAGAGACTCGAGGGGGAACACACACCCCAGGCAGAACCGACGAAAGCCCCCTTTGGCTTCCCCCCCACCCACAGAAACTGCTCCCTCCCCACACACACACAGACTCTGCTTTCCCACACACACACACACATACACAGGAGAAAAATTATAGATTAAAGCCCCCAAAGGGGTCTTACTGTGGCTGTCTTCTTTTCCATCAAGAGGGGCTGAAGAGGACTTGTAAATAATCCAAGATGATTCCAATTAGGCACGGAACGTTTTGCTCTGGAGATGCACAGGATCGGCTGATGCATTCATCCCAATAGGGAAAAGGGGAAAGGGGAAAGGGGAAAGCCCATATCTCGGGACCCCCTGACCCAATGTTCACAAAACTTGGGGGGTATCTTAAGAACACTGGTCTGAAACTCCGCTCAAAGTTTGGGATCTGCACCCCCAAAAATGCGCCCCCTGCAGCCATGGAAAGAGAAAAGGGGGGAGGCGATATTTCTGTCCCCACTGAACCCATCTTTCCAAAACTCGGGTAGTATCTTAAGAATAATTGACTGAAGCTATGCTAAAGGTTTGGGGGCTATATCCCCAAAAAAGTGCCCCCTGCAGCCACATAAATGGAAAAAGGGGGGAGGGAAAAGGGGGAGAGCCCATATCTCGAGACCCCCTGACCCAATGTTTACAAAACTTGGGGGGTATCTTAAGAACACTGGTCTGAAACTCCGCTCAAAGTTTGGGATCTGTACCCCCAAAAATGCACCCCCTGCAGCCATGGAAAGAAAAAGGGGGGAGCCCATATCTCAGGACCCCCTGACCCAATGTTTACAAAACTTGGGGGGTACGTTAAGAAGCTTAATCTGCAGCTCCAGTGAAAGTTTTGTGTCTGTACCCAAAAAAATACGCCCCCTGCAGCCACAGAAAGGAGCGAATGTGCACAAGCACCCCCCCACACACACACGAGGATTTCGCTCTCTCTCTCTCTCTCTCCCTGGCCGGGCCGCACATCAGCTGATTCCTCCAGTACTCAATCCTGACTGATTGGCCAGAGGAAGACCCAGCTTGCCCATCGATTGGCCGGGGGAGGAGAATGCTGCTTACTGACGGTTATGCTGCTTACTGACGGCCGAATTTGCCGAATTTATTCGCGAACTCCCGAACTCGCTGAATTCGGCCCCCGGTTGCCCGCCAGTTTTGAGTTCGGTTCCTCCCGAACTAAAAACCACCGAATCAGGGGAAATTCGGCTGATTTTCAGTTTGGGCCGAACCGAATTGACAGCCCTACTGAACAGGCTTTGTTATGAAAAAGACTGCTCACCTGCACAGATAAGCAATCTCCTTCACAGGAGCTGCCTTTGTCATGACTTCAGCTGGCTCTGATATCACCCCCTCCCATGAAAATCTGCTCTTAAACTGAAGGTTGCCCCAAATAGTGGCCTCATTTCCCCACACCATGACCATTTCTTGAAATCAGATTTTTGATGAATATAATAAAGGATAGCTCATAGGATGTCATTTGCCATCAAAATAAATGTTTTCTGTGCCTTATTTTTCTTGCATTTAAGCCATTTCCCTCAGTTTGGAAGCTAATTTGCATGGACATCATGCTATGTGCCCCAGATACAAATGGGGGGCCCAGACGTTGAGGTGCCAGCCTGCCAATCAGCTCTTTTTGCCAGTCCTCGGCAACGCTGAACTTCTGAACCTTGAAACCAATTGAAACCAATGGACAGCTTGGCTCACAAATGCCTGGAGGATGGGGGTGACCCCTTTGCGGGCCCGTAAAATTGGATCACCGTCCCAAACTCCCCCAAGTTTTGGTGTCAATCTAAGGAGAGTACCTTGCAGATACACTGCAAATTTGGTGACTTTACCTCCAAAAATGCCCCCACAGGAGCTTCGGAAAAAAATCCCCAAAGGCTATAATGGACCTGAATTTTTTTCAGGAAACCCAGAAATAAAGCCAAAATACCCCTTTATCGGTATGGGTATTCGGCTTATTTGAGGTTTACTGGAAAAACCTGCGCCCAATAAACCCGAACCCAAAGTTTACCAATTTTTTTTTTTTGCACAACCCTAAGGAGGGCACGTTTACAATGAAACAGGATTGAAGTCTATAGCAATGAACATTGTAGGTCTCACCTTGCATTTCCTGCATTATTTTCTACCTTGTAATCCACTTTCTGTATTCTTTACCTTAGATAGTTTGTTGTTTACATTGGTCTCTAATTTTGTAACCCTTGTCCTATTGCATTATTCTTTGGCTGTCTTATGCTGTGTGAGTGCACTGCCTTATCCTGTAATCTGCCTTGAGTCTCAGGGCGCTTTCACACACGCCAAATAATGCACTTTCAATCCACTTGAATGATCATTTGCAAGTGGATTTTGCTGTTTCACACAGTAAAATCCAGCTGCAAAGTGCACTGAAAGTGGATTGAAAGTGAATTATTCGGCATGTGAGAAAGCACCCTCAGTGAGAAAGGCGGGCTATCAACAAAGTAAATAAAATAAAAACAAATACCTGAATGAAACAAGAGTCCACCAACAAGATGCTCAGTGAGACTGCAGAATTGACTGAGTTCATATTTTATAAACAGCCTCACCATCCGTATATCATATGTTTACAGTAGCAGACCCCTGGGACAGAACCGTGAGGAAGGGGGAATAGGTGGAAATCACCGGTGTGCCCTTACATCTTTAGAAAGTGGTTGGATATAAGACTCTCCTCACACACTCCACAGCTATGCCTCATTGTTCCATGCAGTTTTTATCAGGTTTTCAAAGATGCAGGAAATCGTTGAGGGCTCTTTCTTGATAAGCCACTTGGAAAAGGTGCATGTGTGCTGTAGTGGCATGCATGCCGTTCCCACAAATTGTCATCATATACCATCATGCAGTTCCCATTTTTTAGAGAGCCAAAAGAATCTAGTGGCTGTCTGGTACCCTTGCTGTGAGTGTTCCAAATAGCTGTTTGACAGGTCCTTAGTAGCTCTGAGAGGCATATGTGGGATTCTCAGGCAGTGTTCCACCCAGCCTGTGGCCAGGACTTGACAGCAAATGTCACATTATGGAAAAATAGAATAAATCCTCTCTGTGAAATGTTGCATACTTCTTTAGTTATGACTTTCAAAATATCCGCATGTTACAAGAAAGTCTGTGATTTTTTTTTTCAAACAAAGGTTTTTAAATACCCCCCAGCACTTCAATTCAGAGATCTATCTGTCACATTAGGGGATTTCTCAGTTGTTTCTTAGTGCAAACAGGATCAACAATGTACATTATAATGAGTGGGGGGGGGACTTCTAAAGAAAATAAGTGCTGCGTGTGATCAGAGACCCTGTGCCTTTGCATGGAATCATAGTGAACATCTCTGCACAAGTAGTGCTCTTGTGGAAATCCCATTCATTTCTTGTGCAAATGGATTGTGCCCATGGCCAATTACAGTGAGATGCAGTGTACCCACATGCCTCACACAACCAGATCCATTTAGAACATGCATTAACTACCCTATTTTAAACACATTTCATCTGCCCACAAAATAATACTAAAAGAGTTTAGTGTGCACTAGTATGTGTTTGAAAATCCACACATGTTTAATTTCATAAATAGCTCAGTAGCAGGGAGGGAGAGTAAGCTGGAGCACCATAATTCTTCATCATGGCTTTGCAGGCTTAGCGGCAGCCCCACTGCTGAAAAATGCTTCAAAAAACAAAATAAATGATCTTCTAGTTACAGAAGTATTGATTTTGCCCAGATCCAGTAATAAAGAGTGAGTCACCTGTAGGTAAAACTCGTGTAAAATATATTTTATACTCTATTAGTCCAAAGATAGGGTTATATGCAGCTGAGAAAGAAAAAGAGAGGAAAACAAGGATGAAAAATACATTTCCTGATAAAGTATTTGTGCCCTGTGCTTACTGGCACTTGTTGACTTATCTCAAGCTGTATTTTCCCCTTTCATTACAGGTAACTTTTACCAAGCAGTCTTTTTGGGAATCAGTGTTCTAGATCTTGCTTTACTGAGTAGCTGTTAGCTATAATACAATATTCCCACAGGGCCCTGATCCTTGATACACTAAAGCCAGGGATTCCAAAACTGCCTAAAGATAAATCAGATGTTTTCAGCTCACTATAGCAAATGGTGGAAACACACAGTGCCATCCTGGGCGGAGTTGCACTTTCAAAGCCCATAGACTTCATTGGAGTTAGAAAGGTATAACTCTGCTTAGGATGGCACTGTTAGAATGGTAAGGATCCCCCCCCCTTCCCGATACCAGTCAAGACAAAATTTGTATGGCTTCGATTCACATTCTTACACATGACAGAGAATCACAAAAAGGGGATAGGCACCCATGTCGACTTCCTTGTCTGTTTATATCTCACATTTTTTATCCCATCCTTGAACCAAGTATCTCCATAAAAAATATGGACTATAATTCAGTCCCCCATCTGCATTCCAAAGTAGTACAGCCCCGGTGAACTGTACACTTCCTTATAATGTTTACATCCGTTTCAATATCAGGTGGACAGAGTGCTAATTTTTAGACAGTCTTTCTTCATGGCAAGCTTACAATGCAATAAATTTTGGGATAACTTCAGGGGGAGATGGCTTGACATTCACAACACTTGGCAAAAAAAAAGAATAGTTTGTTGTATATGTCCATCTTTTGTCTAAATGAGTTATGTTAACATTTGTGAAAACAGCCTGATGCCCAGCAGTGGTGATAAACTGAAGACAAATTTACACAGGAACTTAGTTCAGCCCTTAGTGGTGAATGTGTTACCTCATCCATTTTAGTTTCAAAACCACCTTGTGAAGTAGGTTAGATTGAGAGGGACTATCCCAAGTGGGGATTTGAACATGGGCTACTCCAGTCTTAGTCCAGCAATCTAACCACTGCATTGTGTGATAAGAAAGGCCTCTCTTTCCCCCTTAGGATGTCTGCTTGCCTTCTTTCCCTGAGACCACCTGCCAGTATCCTTTGTCCCATCTGGCATAGAGCCACCTGTGGTTTGAAGGGATCGGTGCACTGAAGGGACAAAATCAGTGGCTGGTTTCTAGTACTTTGGGGGAGAATGACTTATACGCACATGTGTTCTGCTGCCCTCCATTATAGCACACTCTAGTCATAGAATCATAGAGTTGGAAGGGACCACCAGGGTCATCTAGTCCAACCCCCTGCACAATGCAGGAAATTCACAACTACTTCCCCCCAACACCCCCAATGACCCCTATGCCATGCCCACAAGTTGGCCAAGTTGCCCTTTCTCTCATGATCTGCCTAAGGTCATAGAATCAGCATTGCTGACAGATGGCCATCTAGCCTCTGCTTAAAAACCTCCAGGGAAGGAGACCCCTCACCATCTTTGTTGCCCTCCTCTGGACATGTCCCAGCTTGTCTACATCCTTCTTAAATTGTATTGCCCAAAACTGAACACAGTACTCTAGTCCATAAAAGCAAACAAGTCCATAAAAGTAAACAAGGTCCCAACCTTTCGAAGCAATATTTCTCACTGGTTAACTAAGGCTATAGACTCATTGATGATTTAGGTTTTGTTGGTCAGGAGAAACATCCGGTTTAAACAAGGATTCCCCCTCCTGCTTTTTATTCCCACAGTCACACATGCATAGAAATACCGTGTAAATACTTTGGCACCCTTGGCTGACCATCAGGTTCTCATCCAGTGTTTTAGCCTGCTGCAGGATGGCATGGGTGTATAAAAGGAAGAAAGAACCTGACTGCCTTTCGCAAATGTGGTTGAAATAAACAGAACTCAAATTTCCACTCATGATCTTCTGGTCTTCCTGTAGAAGAAGGTGTTCCTTTCTTCCAATGACATTTTAAAAAACCCAGCCCAGAAGCACAGGAAGAATCAAATCCCCCCTCTGTTTGATGACCCTGAGCTCACCTTGAGTTGGAAATAGAAATCATAAAACACATGACACAGCAGTCAAGGTGCCCACTTTTTGTGGAGTGTGTTCAAAGAAGGGCGATCAGCGGCTGCTGTCATGAATAAATAGGGGTTTTGGGACAGAATCCAAGGAGGTGTAAAAGGAGCAAGTCAGAGAACAGGCAGGCCCCTTTAAAGCAGGTACCTTGAAAGGGAGGAGGGGACCTCTTTAAGATGAAGTCTGTGCTAATAACATGTCCAGAAGATGGCTTCTGGCAAATTGCTTTGTTATTCTTGTCAAAGGAGAGAAAAAAAGTCCCTTGGAAGCAGTCAATTTTAAACCATATATCAAAATGATTAATTGCCCTTAAATGAGCAGATGTTGAAGTACCCTTGAACAGAGGCAAAGAGGCTAAAGTTTTTGCGGGGGGCGGCGGCGTTGGATTGCAAGCCTAATATATTCATCGAGTGGGCAAAATATCATTAGGGCTATTAATTAGCTGTAAGCAGCCAAGCTTTGGAGATGCCAAGGTGTTCGGGCCTGGGTGGGGGTGGCTTTGTGTGTGTGCCTGTGTGTGTGTTGAAAGGCTTAAGGGGAAATGGGCTTCTGGGTTGCGGGCAGCCGGTTTTTGAGCTGGTGGCCAGAATCTCGGATGTGCAGCTTGCCAGTTCTTTTGCAAAGGAAATCAGGGCTGCCTCTCCGGCTCTGGAAAAGATCCACCAGCATCACCGTTTTAAACATGTACACAGGGCCGCCTTCCAAGCTTAGGCTTGGGGGCGAAAGTTGGCTGAGATGGAATGTGGCAAGGGAAGTCAGGGGTCCCAGGGCGGGGAGGATGGCGGCCTTGTAAGGTGGTGGTCCTATGGCAGTGCTGGTGGAAGCCCAAGGCCCTGGTTCCAATGGCCGGGCATGGGGCGATGCTGGGCAGGACGCTTTGGTTCCTAGCCGCAAAGCTCGGCCACATCTCCCCAAGGAGCTGGGGGCGGGGGATCATCCCAGGGAGACTTGGGGGTATCAGAAAATCCTGAAAAGTCAGACTGCTTGGGTCTCTTTTGAAATCCCGCATCAAATATGTTTTTCAATGGATTCAAGGGAAGGAGGGGGGAGGAAAAAAAAACTTTTAAAATCTGTTTAAGTTTATAAACAAGATTAAAGGAACAATGTCAAGGGTCTTATGGAAATGGTGATAGTGCCCCTTTAAATAACAGCAAGTGGAGATTTTCTATATCACTGTGCAGTTTAAATCTGTCTTGATGGACTGGACATTAGTCCTTCTTAAATCCTTCAGAAAGCTGCTTTAAGGAAAAAGGCTGAGAGGAATTTCTTCTCGCTTTAATTGCTTAAGAAACGGTTCCCACAATGAGCGGTGGCCTAGATTCGCCTCTCATTTAAGTTCTGATTTTTAAAAGTTCACAAGTTAATCCCCTTTCAGTCTCACACGAATGCAGTTGGCACAAGGGACAAAGTAATGGACAATGGGGGGGGGTGCATTTCAAACCAAAAAAAATAAAAACCCCACTCTCAATGCCACCGCAGAGAAAAAGGAGAAGAAACCCGGCAGGGTATTGATTTGGTTAAGTGGCTATTTCAAGATCTTGTTATCATTAGAATATGAGGTCTCTTGATACATCATGATACAGGCGAAGAGGTTGGTTTTTGAGGGGTGCCCCCTTCCCTGTCTAAACTCCCTAACGATGCAGACAAATTCTTTTGCAGTTAAACATTCAGAATTATTCTACACAGAAATATGTCACCTTTCAAAAAAGTTTACTATTAAAGGTATTAATTAGGATGAAATTTACAAAGGAAGCAAGTGGGTGTTTTACAACTCTAAATTTAAACAGCAAAGATATTTTTTTTAAAAAAATGCCTTGAAGCAAGAAATATTTTTTTTTTAAAAAAATCCAAAAGTATTTACTAAGTGATCTGCAAGAATCACTGCAGAAGGATTATTCCATAGGAACCTTGAATTTGAGGAAATGGAAACTAGAGAGAATAATTTAATCCTAGAAAAATATTCGTTCCCTGAGAGGTCACCTTCCTACATGCACACTCCTTCAGATCTAGAATCGGGGCTTTCCTATTTTTGGAAGGAGTGTTTAAAACTAGCATTTTTAAAAAACTGAACCCAAGTGGGTAATTAGAATTAGCCTAATGAAAGCTTTTGGGTTCTTTAACTGACAGTTAATACCCGACTGGGTTTCCAGATCACAGGTAGTAAGGTTGACGAAATGGAATTTGATTTAAAACGATTGCATCATTCGGAGGGAAAACTAAAATCGACATCATTTTGACAAGACTTGAAGAAACATGGTTTTTGGTCGAGCTGGCGAATTTTCCTGTCTAAATCAGATGGGGGGAAAGAATCATAATTCCCCCCCTCAACCAAATCGAAAATGAAGAATTTCCTTCCTGTGCGTCTAGAATTTATTCAAAACAAAAATCCTATCCTAACCCACCTTTTCCCCAAGTGCCTATTTAAATGGGAATAGTTGCGCTACAGATTAATTGCCAGATTCAAATTAGAACAGAATGTCTAATCGATCGATACCCAAAACGTGAGATTGACCATAACTTGGTCCAGATATGCAATATCTTTTTCTTCCGCCTCCAAATCATCTCGTAGCCTTTCGGGATACTAGCGGGATTCTTTGGTCGGTATCCGGTCGCTTCAGGCACTATACCCTGAACCCCGCACACGTCCGGTGCCGAGCCACAGGCGAAGGAAGGATGCGCTGCTGGCCACAAAAGGCGCGCAGGACTTCTAAAGGCAACTTCGCCTTCCCCCCCCCGCCCCCTCCCAGTCCAAAAGAGGACGGAGGCTTCGTTTGGTTCCAGCGCCCGGCACAAGATCCACCTGTCTCTGGCCATTTGTGCACGGGAGGTTTTGCCTTGGATTTGCCACTCTCCAGATGCACATGCCCCCCCCCTCCCCAATCCGTTCCTCCAAACTCAACAATCAGCCCCCAATGCAGAGTTTTGAGAATTCGGATGGGGAAAATGTGCATCTGGAGAGCGGCACATCCAAGGCAAAACCTCCCCTGCATAAGTGGCCACTGTCACTCCCTTCGAGTAGCTACAGGTTTACAAGGAAACGTCTCTCGCTAAAAGCCTTTCTTTGGAGACGGCAGAGGAGATGCGCAAAGGGGGATAATAGGATGGGAAGAGGGTTGGGCAACGGTCCGGAGTTAAAAACCAGAGAGCCTTTCCGTCCCCTCCGACATCCATCCCTCTCCCGCCCCCGGTTGGAAACGCGGGTTGCATGAATGGATGCAGGGGCTCGCTCTTGAACCCTAGTTGTCAAGCCTTCCCCTGCTTCTTTCGTGGTGGTACGGTGGCCAAGGCAGCGACCCAGTGCCCACTTAGCTGGGAGTCAGCCTAGCTGGATAAAGTGGGAATTACTCCTGAGTAATCGTTGCACTCCTCCACTGCCGCAGGCTGCTGCTAGCGGTGAGGGGGGGGGGAAAGAGGTGAAATTGACCAGGTGAAATTGACCAGGGACTGCCCCCAAGGCTTCCAGAGGGCCATTTTTCTTTCCCAGTATCAGCAAGATCCCTTTGCTCTATTAGGCGAGCGCAATGGCTTTTATGGCACCTGCGTGCCAGGTAGTAAAACTTTCAGATCTTTTGGGGAGGTAGTGGAGGAGGAGAGAAAACAGGGCGCAAAAAAGTAGCTGACCCCTCCCCGAGTGTCCCCCTTTCCAATGAACGTTATTTTTCTGTTTCTCCGTCACTTTGGCCCTCGGGGATCTATTTCGTTTTACTCCTTTGAAAAGGTATGCATTCCCCCCCCCCACACACACACACCCAAAAAAATCACACTTCGAATGTTTTAAGTAGCTCGGCGCAAGGAAAACAGTTTGGACAATATAAGCAGAGTTAAATTAAAAGGTACGGCCTCCCCCCCCCCCCTTCCCCTTTCTTGTTCCTTTAATTCCTGCCTAAACGGTTTTGCTCTGGGAGAAGAAATCTTTTCTAGAAGGGGGGGAGAGAAAGCCCTCAAGAAGAGAAGGGTATTATTGTTTTAATCCTCTTATCCGCAGTCATTTTCAAACAGGGTGTTTTGGTGCCTGAAATGGCGTCTTGTCCTCCCCGATCCCCACCCTAAATCCTTCTGGGATGGGAGAGACTCGAAAGGCAAGGACCCCGGCATCTATTAGCGAACCCTGCGAAGGCTTTAAGCTGCCCTTTTCGGCTGCAAAGGCATGACAAAGCCGAAAAGCAAATAAAACCAACGCTTCAGTTAGTCGACTCTGCCAAAAAAGCGAACCCTTAGATGCCGGGAGAGGGAGGCAGGGAGAGATCGACAAGGAAGGTTTATGCAAAAAATGTCTGTGTGTGTGTGTGTGTGTGTGTGTGTGTGTGTGTGAGAGAGAGAGAGAGAGAGAGAGAGAGAGAGAGAGAGAGAGAGAGAGAGAGAGAGAGAGAGAGAGAGAGAGAGAGAGAGAGAGAGTGTGTCACCGAAATACCCCCTCCCCATTCTGCAATTTCTCCTTCCCGCTGTACCTGTCCTACTTTTTTCTCTTTTTAATCTCTCGGACTTTACGGAAATCGAACCTTAACCCCAGCCTCCTTCATACACAACAGCAACCTTGGGCGAAAACGCACGGGAGGTTTTGCCTTGGATTTGCCGCTCTCTAAATGCACATTTCCCCCAGCCAAATTCTCAAAACTCAAAAAATCAGTCCCCATGCAGAGTTTTGAGAATTCAGATGGGGAAAATGCGCATCTAGAGAGCGGCAAATCCAGGGCGAAAGCTCTCCTGCGTTTTCCACCCCTTGAGTGAGTAGCCAGAAGGACTGCCTTGGAACGGCTTAAATTTCCAGAGTGGTTTTCTGTGCCTCAGAGGTGAATGATGTAATCTGAAGAAAGGTGGGGTATAAATGAAATAAGTGGACAGACAAATACTGGCACCTCTCCACAATCCCACTGGACCTTTCTATCCCACCTGTTTTTTATTTGGAAGTGGGATTTCCTTGTATGAAAACGTGTTTAGAAGGGTATGTGCTTAAGGTTTCGAAATGGCGACCATTTATTTATATTACTTTGTAAACAAACAAACAAACAAACAAGCAAGCAAACAACCCTCTCCAGCCTATGGGAAGTACCAAGCATCGCACATGTGGGAGCCCAAACAGATCGTTAGGGAGCCACGCACAGTCAAGGTCAAGGTTGAATTTCAACCGCGGCGCGCAGACTTGAAACTTGTTTTCTGCCTGTTTCCCCTGCTTGGCCCAGCGCTGCAGGAAGTTGAAACAGTCAAGACGGGATCCCCTCCGCCACCCCTGTACCGCTCACTCTCTCTTTCGTGGGCCGCATAGGAACTGGACTTCTGCTGAGTCGATTTCTCAGACCGGGCAATCGCAGGCCGGGGCGGAGGAAGAGCCCTTCGTCCGCACCCCTTGGCGCCGCCAGGCCGGCCAGGAGCGCACGGGCGGATCCACGCGGCGTGGCGTCCAGCGCAGCCAGCAGGCCCAGCCCCAGCCCGCGCCAACAAACCGCAAGCTTACACGGGGAACCCCCCCCCCAGACTTCGATCCAGGCATTTACCCCCCCCCCCTTCCCAAGGGAAGTGAAACGGAACTGGGGAGCCCAGCCAGGCGGCCAGGGCAACCTGAGCTGCTCGACTCCTAGTTCGCCTCCGCCTGGAAGGCGCGGTCCGAAATGCCCCCCCCCCCGCTCTGGCAGCCAGGAAGGCGAGGCTGCCCCCCCCCCCCCCGCTCTTCTCCGCCCGCGATTCAATTAGACGTTGACACCTGACTAGGCTTGGAGTAAATGTCTAGAGAGGAGGGGGGGGGAGGCGGCCCCCTCTCAAGTTGCTATTAGAAGGGGAGCCGCTCCTTTGAGTGACAGGACGAAGGACCACTGGCAGGCTTGCAGGGGAGCTCCCGGGTCCGTCGGAAGCGCCTTTTAAAAATCCTTCCTGACTCCTCCTCCCCCAGTAGATGGCAGCTTTGCGGGACCCCGAGACAATTGGGAGCCCGGGCAGGAGGCTGGAGTAGAGGGAGGCGCCCCGCGCCCGGGTCGCTTTCTGGACGCTCCGGGGTGACAGCCCCAATCCCCCCCAGGCCGGCTCCGGACGCTCTTGCAAGGTAGGTCTCTGGCTCCGCCTTCCCCTTCGCAGGCAAACAAACCAAACAAGCCAGCGCCGGGAACTTGGGGGAGAAGGGGTCCCTCTTGCAGGCTCCGGGATTCCCAGAGCCTGGCGGGCTTGGTGCGAGGTAAGGAGCGTTTCCACTGGTCAGAGTGAAACCGGGGGGTGAGTGCGGGGGAAAGACCCCGAGGAACGGAGGGGGCGCTGCTGGACCGGGCTCCGCGTCTTCCTCGCGAAGTTTCCCCCAAAGGTCCCGGGCTTCGTCCCGGGCTGGCCTCCGTCCGCCTCGCCCCCAGCGGCCATTCATGCACGGGAGGGTTTGCCTTGGATTTGCCGCTCTCTAAGTGCACGTTTCCCCCATCCAAACTCTACAAAGTTTGCCTGGGGGCTGATTGTTGAGTTTGGAGAATTGGGACGGGGGAAATGAGCGGCAAACCCAAGGCAAAACCTCCCGTGCAGCTCCGTCTGGCTTCGCATCTCCCACGGTTCGGTCGGGTATCGTTTGCCAGGTGGCCGGACTGCGGTCCATCCCGCCAGCTCTCCTTCCTCTTTCTTCGGAGCCCGTCCGCTTTTCTGGTTCGTCCTGGCTTTGCTTCGTTGGGAATATAGGAGTTTGCCCCATCAATGTTTCTTCCCTTGCCTCTCCTTGACCGAACGGAGACAAATCTCTTGCCTGGCTTTTCAAATGTAACTTTTAGCAGACGGCTGAGGGCGCTCGGGTTCGTTTGGTGGCCGGCTTTTTGCTAGCGGGACGGCGGCGATGTCCCCCGAATGGTCTTAATTCTCCCCCTTTAACTTTGCGAACTTGCCAGACCTCTTGCTCGCCCCTCTGAACTCTTCCTGCTGCTCGCTGGCGGGGAGAGTGAAGAAGGTCAGTGAAAGCGTTGCGTGCGTTCCTTTAAAAAGAAAACCAATCCTTTCTCCCCTCTTTAAAGGCCATTTATGCAGGGGAGGTTTTGCCGCTCTCTAGATGCCTATTTTCCCCATCCAAACTCTCAAAACTCTGCATGGGGGCTTCTTGTTGAGTTCTGAGAATTCAGACGGGGGAAAGGTGCATCTGGAGAGTAGCAAATCCAAGGCCAAACCTCCCCTGCATAAATGGCCTTTTGAAAACTTTCTCCTCTGTCCGCATTCGCCCTCCCCTTCGCCGAGATCCCATTCATTCGCCAAAGGGCACGCAGAGCGAACAAGGCGTCCCTTCATTGAGAGGCATCAAAGGCGGAGATGGTAAATTTCACCCCTATTTACATAATGGCGTTTTAATAAGCTAAACAGGCCCGTGAGCCCGAGGGGAGGCAGATCTGTGTGATTCCGGGCAAAGAGGCGAAGCCAAGCCCGGGGGCAGAATATTTCTGTAGCAGGGGCATTGGGGGAGTTGACTTTTGTCAGCGGCGCTGGTTCGTATCTGGACAAAAACCAGGTGGGCAAAGAGCAGTTGCAAAGGTTTGAGCCTCGGAGCGGAGGGCTCGGCCAGATGGCCTCGAGACCCCTCCCCAGCCGGCCCGTTTTGCGAGGAAACGTTCCTAATGTCGGTTCCTGACGCTTTTCAGTTTCTGCAACCCAGCTCGGCCCGCTTGGGGTTCAAACCAGTTTGAATGGAAGGGGCAGACAATCCCGCAACCAGGCAGCCCGGATCCTACACGTGCTGACTCAGAAGCGGGTCAGGGGGTCATATTCCAGAGCCTGGGTGGTGTAGTGGTGAAAAGCGGCGGTTTTGGAGCGGTGGGGTCTGATCCAGAGAACCGGGTTCGATTCCCGCTCCTCCACATGGGCGGCGGTCGCTAATCTGGTGAACTAGATTGGGTGACCTTGGGCTAGTCACACTCTCTCAGCCCCACCTACCTCACAGGGTGTCTGTTGTGGGGCGGGGAAGGTGATTGTAAACCGGGTTGATTCTTCCTTAAATGGTAGAGAAAGTCTGCACATATAGACCAAACTCTTCTCCTTCCCCTCCTCAATAAGCAAGGGCAGCCTCAGGGCGCAAATCGTAGCCGTGGGTCACCCTGCTGTAAGGAGTAGAAACCCCCACCACTTCGCCTTCCCTGAGTGTGTGTGGGGTCCTTGCTGCTTTCTCATTTTCTCTCCAGGATGAGGCCCGCCTCCCACTCCACCCAGTCCCCACCAGCCTCCCTGCCTAAACTCCCAGTTCAAGGGGAGTCGAGATTGGCCCGGCCTTGATGAATGGGCGGCTCAGAGCAGTCGAAACCTATTTGCCCCGCCATTATGCCGCCAACCCAAACGGAGAGCAGCCGGCCTCTTCCAGGCCAGGGACTCCATACATCTCAGCCAGCGTCTCCCCTCGGGCCAGGGGATAACGGACAGGCGAGGATGGGAGAGGGATGAGCGCCGGGCCTCATTCCCCACCAGCCAGGGAAGTGAATGTTTGGCCAAGGATCATTTTTCCCCAAGGTAACCAGCCCATTCGTACAAGCAAGCCCCAGACCCTCAAAGCCTGCACGTCGCCAGGCCTCCATAAGCTCCAGCTGTCGCCTGCGTGGATCACACTGGGACTTACTTCTGACTAAGCGGTCCGAAGCGCCCGGATTGCAAAGTCCTATTGAACTCGGTGGGACTTTCCCTCCAGTAAACGTTAGGCTCAGGCTGCAGCCTGTGTTTCGGGATGGAACTGGAAGGGACCGTTTCTTTATCAGGCGTCTTTGCAGGGGTTCCAGTCGCCTGCGCTCATTAAAAGCAGCAAAGTTTCCGAAAGAAATGTATTTTTAAACAACCCCATCCAAATTGCGCAAAAGTCTCCCCATCCGTGGCGATCTGAGCCACTGAACGATGCTCAAGGGAGCGAACGGGGGAGGAGAATGGGACATCCAGATTAGAAGAAGGTAGTGTGTGTGTGTGTGTGTGTGGGGGGTAGTTTTCTGAATCTCAGGCGGATTTGGAAACCTTCTGGGAATTTCTCCCCCGTTCCGATCCTAATCGTATTTACCCGGGAGCAACTCTCATTGATTTCAATGGAAACAATAGGTCTTCAGACGGAGCAGCTTGCTAAACTACAACTCTGCTCTCTGTTATGTATAAATTCCATTTAAATGAACGAGGTATTTGTGAGTAAACAAAGCGAGGGTCTGGCTAGTGAATTTGTTTTGGTTAAAAAGGTGAGACCCGGCAGCGTCCGTTAGACAGGAGAACCAGCCCAAACCAGGACAAATGGAATCCAGATGCCTGCCGCCACTCTCTGAGTCCAATAGGAATTTCCATTAAGATCTCAAGACTGTTTTTACAAGTCACCCTAAACAAAGTAGACTCCATAGATTTCCTTAGAACCTTGGTCCCAAATATTAACGGTTAGGATCCTAATCTTAACTGGAATTCAGTTAGAAGATAGCACGATCCACTGTAATTCTGACCAGGTGAAGTTTTGGGGGTTTGGCCCTATTGAAGACCCTGTCTGAAGAATGGATTTAGGAAGGAAGCCGTTTCTTTGCAAACCGCAAGCTAGAGTTTTGACTTCAAAACGAATTAAATTCACATCCACAAGCGTCCTAGACAGTAATAGCACTCACCTACTCGAACAACGTTCCACTCTAGGCTCTATTATCTGGACCAGAAGAAAGTCAATGCACCAGTTTATTAAGCAGGGGTTCTTGGATTTGGGTCCACTTATATCAAAAGCACAAATTAGGCTTCAATCCCACCATCGCGGTTTGACAAACCTGTGGATTGGGCTCAGTGAAACGGGATTGGTGTTGCAAATTATTTGACTGAATACTATATAGACAAGGTAAGGTTGGGTTGGAAGACCTCAGAGGGAATGGATTGGAACGGCCTCTGCTTCCAGTAGGAATGGCTTAGTATTCAGCCGCCTGGGCGCAGGAGTTTGATCGAGGCTGCAAAGATGGATAATTAGGAATTTGATGCATATTTGTTTGTATAATACAATATCTAAGTCGTTTCATACATAACTACACCAGGGCTGCATATGATTAACGTCGGGCTTTCGCCTTCTCCACAATGGCGTCTTCATCCAGCGGTTTAGATATGAACCCCTGGCCCCTTCCCTGCGCATCTTCCCCGCACAATGAACGGGCGTCGCCAAGTGACTTTTTCCTCTCCAGACCTGTGGCTGATCCGCACCTTAACGTGGCATTCGGTGTATGCGTTTTCCAGGAGCATTTTATTTCTTTGTTTTAAAAGAGGCACCTACAACAGATTAGGTACTGAGGGAGTTTGGAAAAAAATGCGTGGACGGCAACCGGCGCGCCTTCTTCAAACCATCCTGTTTTTACGTGCGTCGACTCGCAAGTAAACCCACACCATTTTTAGCGGGCGCTGTCTTCCAACGATGTGACTTGGTACCACAGCCTGGAAGGGGGGTGTGTGCTTTCAATACGCGTGTTTGCAGTGGTGTGACAGACTCACCGAGTCCCTGTTCCAATGCTTGTAGAAACTTTAGCGCTTTCACAAGTGCCGAATAATGCCCTTTCAATCCATTTTCAATGCACTTCAATGATCCTTTGCAAGTGGATTTTCCCATTTCACACAGTAAAATCCAGCTTCAAGGTGGATTGAAAGTGCATGATCCGGCATGTGTGAAAGCGCTCTTTCTCAGGCTTCGGTCCACCTTCCAACGCTCCGGGCCTCTGGAAAGCCCCGCGTGGCCTTCCTCTCCTACTCCTGGGCCCATGTCAGCCTTCCTCCACCCTCGATGCTGGTCTTCACGCTGGTCCTCCCGTCATCTTGCCCCAGCTGCTAGGAAGCTTTGCCCCTGCTTCTATTGTACGTGTGTTTGCCTCTTCGCCCCCCACCCCACCCCCGCCTTGGGTTCCACTTGGTTGATTCCTCAAATTTCCCATGTAAATGACAGTAATAAATATCTAATCATGTCCCGCAGCTATCTACGGCTTTCTGAGCAGCCCTCATTAATGAAACATCAAGGGGGAGGGGGACGCGGCGGAGGGTCGGTTTAGGAAGGGGGCCCCGTTCGCCAGAGAGCCGGGAGAAAGCCCAAGAACGCGGCGTCTTCTCTTTGCCTCTGTTTAAAAATGCCCAATAAGGAGCTACATCAATAGATTCGGGACAATACTGTATATGGAACATAAGAAAAGCCCTGCTGGATCAGACCAAAGCCCATCAAGTCCAGCAGTCTGTTCACACAATGGCCAAATGGGTGCTTCAAGGAAACAAGATTTGCAGTAGCATCATCCTGCCTGAGTTTCGCAGCACCTAATAGAATAGGCACATGCTCCTCTGATCCTGGAGAATGCTGCGAAGGAATGCTGTGAAGCAGATTTCGTGCAGGGGGTGGGGACCACAGGTCCCATCCACCGAGAGGGTCTGCACCCCCGGTTCAGTTCAGTCGGCCTTGCGCAGGAGAACTTCCCGTTCCTCGATTCTTCCGTTCTTGCAAGATCGATAGTAGATATTTAGGGCATGTCTTAAATAAATAGTAAAAGAGGCGCTGTCACATCTGCGGCGTCCGGCGAGAACTTCCTAAATCAAAAGGTCCTTTCCACAAAAGTTTCTTCTCCAAATAAATCGCGTTGGATGCAGTCAAGCGGCCAAATCCCGGGCTGAACTCTCCCCTCTTCAGCCACACATAACTAAGCTGATCCTGCGTTGGTCGAGGGGGGATGCCGGCTTTGGAGTAAGACAGAACTCTTCATTAGGCTGCCCACACCGTCCCCAACAGAGAGGCATCGATTGGGAGGGAGCTCTGGTTCGAAGAAAGGAAAGCGAGACGGAATGAGGAGTCTACAGAACAGAAAATGCCCAATATGGAATAAGCAACTAAAGGACAACTAATTCCTCTTTTTGAACCAAAACAAAACTCGCCCTTCGCTTGCCGGGCGGAAACAGAGAGGCTTCAAGGAAATCCTTGAAATGAAGCTGTCCAAGGCTTCTTAGGATCGCGGTGGGAAGCAGCACTGTGTCCCATGGGCTTGTTTATTCCACTGCTGAAAACTGATATACCCGTCAGGGGGGAGACTCCCAAAAACAATTAATTGGACCCCAAAAAGCTCTCTTAATGAGGGGGGGGGGAAGAGAGGAGCTGACATTAAAAGCGTGCGAGTTGATATTCTTCTCCTTACGCTAAACAAATGGAGTGATTGCATTCTCTCCCAATGCATCAGTCACACCACATTAGGCAGCAGAGAGCTAATTATCCCAATTAGCAGGCTGATTTATAATTAATGGCTTGGACCGAGTGATAATTGGATGTTAATGGATAACAGTTTTGTCTGGAAGGAGCCCCCAGGTCCTCCCCAAGGCTAGCTGCTTTTCCTGCCCCTTTCTTTTTTGCTCAAAGCCAATGAGAAAATAAATCTGCTGTTAGCTGCAGCAGCTCGAGCCATATAATTGTAAAGGATGGGAAGGGGAAGGCCAGACTGACTAAAATCAATCTGTAGATAAGACTGGAAGTGAATCCTTTAAGTTACATAAAAACCTGAGCTAGAAGGGACTGTTGCTTTTCTGATCTAATAAGTTCAAAGTATTTCCATCCCCCATATATGTACCTGTTGCTAAAATGTATTGAAATGCACTGTCCACTAAATTTCTCTCCCCCTCCCCCCGTCTACTATTGGCTGATCCAGATGGGACCTGGGTCTCCCCATTTACAATGTGAGCCTGGTGTTTTGAAACTGGAATTTGGGGAAGCAAGGTGGGCTCTGAGAATAAAAACAGGTAATACAGACTACTGCCATGTACAAAAATGAAGTGAATATTTCAAATGCTCTTTGGTGGCCTGCAACCTCAGAGATTTGGTTCATGTTTTTGGTTTGTTCTCTGTAGTACTATAAGTAGCTTGGAGAACAACCCTTGGGAGGTCTACTCAAAATCCTACAAAAGTCTACTTTACTACCAGGAAAGAATTTTTAAGATTACACTCATTTAATATAAAAGAACAATCCCTAGTTTGAACTCCTTGCACTGTGATAGCTTCCTCCATGTCCAGACACGTCTTCTGGCTCAAACTATGTCACAAGCAGATGGCAAGAGGCCACCTGATTGACTGAAAAACTGCTGAGACTTCCCTCCCCATATGTTGGAAGACAACAGCCACATTTACAGTGGGACAGGGCTGTCTTAACAGCATTATGAGCCCCTGGGCAAACCAGTGTGCTGGGGCCCCTACGACAACCACTCACAGGAACAAAAAGTAAATGGTCAATAATATTAAACATATATTTATTTTATTGGCACTTCAACAAAACTGGTGTTAAAACATTAAAAACATGCTGTACAGCAGCAACTAATCAACAATTTATGGCAAGTCACTTAACATACACAGATTAGCATAGGGCCCCTATACTCGTGGGGGCCCCGGGCAAGTGCCCATCGGGCCCATGCGTTAAGATGGCCCTGCAGTGGGATATATATAGTACAGTGGGAGAAGCTGTGCAACTGTATTGTATGTTTGATTCAAATCCTGGGGTAGGAGATGTGATTGTTGTCTTCTTTAGTGATCATTCGCTCCCATGCTACCTGTGCAGAAATTGAATGTTCTGCTATGTTTGTGTGGGCCTGACTAACAAGAAATCATCTGCGAATAACATAAAATCTGCCTGAAAAACCCACGGTGTTCTCAGCCTCATGCTCTGGTCTGATCTCAGGCCTCATCAGCATGATGCATAACACACACCAGGTTGGGTCCAGTGCAAGTCTTGCAGATTTTCCCCACTTTCCCATCTCCCTGGCAATCCTTTTCCACCCCTGGAAAATTTGTTCCCAGGGTCATGGGACCTACATGCAGGTTGGTGGGCAGAGGGGAAGGAAGAAGGGGGTGAAAGTAGATATCAAGAAAGAGGCAGGTAGGGTGATCTCTTCATTGCAGTCTCACAACCCATATGACTGTATGTCCTCACAGGTCCCATGACTCCAAGAGTGAACTTTTCCATGTTCAGTAGCTGTGGCTCAGTGGTAGAGCATCTGCTTGGCATGCAGAAGGTCCCAGGTTCAATCCCCTGCATCTCCAGTTAAAAGGACTAGGCAGGTAGGTGATGTGAAAGACCTCTGCCTGAGACCTTGGAGAGCGTCTGCCCGTCTGAGTAGACAATACTGACTTTGATGGACCAAGGGTCTGATTCAGTATAAGGCAGCTTCATGTGCTCACCTTAAAGACTAACACAATTTCTGTTAGTCTTTAAGGTCTCTTGCTCTTTTCTATTGCTACAGACTAACATGGCTACCCATCGTAATCTTTGCCCTGCTCGAAAAGGATGCAGGGGCTGAGGGGAGAGGAGATCAGGGTTCATCCATAACCCTCAGTTTCTTTTTTGTGATTGGCTCCAACTCACTGTGCTAACTGCAGCTATGGTTGGAGTGATGCCGCTGCATGAGAGGGTGGGCTCCAGTGAACAGATGCTGGGCTCTGTCCACTTTGTGGAGTTAATAGTACCTGTCACAACATAAGGCCTATTAGCTGTGCCCTCAAGGGACAACACTGAAAACTCCTGGGGGGGGGGGACTTCTTCAGGGTCAGGAAAAGTGGACACAAGCAGGAGAGCCTAGGAACATTTTTTTTACCACTGCATCGGTCTCTGTAGCCTGTGGATAACTGTAATGGGTTTTGTCCCCAGAGTCATCAATCTCTCCTAAACACCAAACACATCATAACAAAAGCCAGGGAGACCAAAATGAAGACTTCTGGCTATAGCAGCCAGTTTCCTTGTGTGAGAGTGAAGATCAAATTGATCACAGCCAAACAAGCAAAATGCATCAGCATTCGCATTACTGCTGGAACCGGCTTCTTCGGATGAGTTGCCTGAAGTTAGGTTCTTAAAGACAGTTTTAAGATACCTTCACACAAGTGGCAGCACTTTTATTGCTTATCATTTATTTAGTAGCTGTTAGTGTTGCTTACGTTAAGATTTGCAAGCAAATGCTTTTACAAATGATGTAGATTAAAATGAACAAGGGCAAAATAAGTAAAGCTATTATTAATGATATATTATATACGTTGGAGTCTGGCGAATTGAATTGCTAGCAGGCATGCCTGTGGATTTTGTTTTTAAAGTCAGGCATCTCACAATTTTGGCACTTTAAGTTCTAGAGCTCATTGTTTTGATACAACAAAAGCCTGATGTGTGTGCAATTTTTTTTAAAAAAATTCATTTCATCAACAGTTAGGGTTCAACAGGGGGTAATTTAACACAGAATTGTACCAAAAGTTTGCACTCTAAAAATCCACCTTTTCCAGGCTTGCACTGATCAAAATTTTACAAAAATCAATTATAGCAAATGATTGTTAAACCAAACAACATGTTCTAACAGCACATTCATCTCAGTGGGACTAGCATCCCGGTCCAAAGACATTTAAATATGATTTCACACACCACAATCATTACTTTCTCCTCTGTGAGATGACTGCACATGGGCCTCTCTGTGAACTGACAAAGTGGCCCACCATGTGCCATCATGACAAGCTTCTGTACACCGTGCGCAGTGTACAAGGCTGTTATTCACTGGTTCTGTATGTAGTGAGAGTATGTTACTGCGATGCTGCACATTGCACTGTTAGGAACTATTATGCAAAGAGAAAAAAGATGTCTACATGCATGGAGCCACCCTAAGACATTCTGAGTAAATTGACTTAAATGGAATTGGGATCAGGGAACAGAAACAGAACCTTTTAAAAAAAATAACAGAACGAAATCAAATCTGTTGAACAGCCTAATGCTGATTCTGTCCATGTGGACTATGTCCCCAGAAGACCCTAGGGCAGGGGTGGGGAACCTTTTTTTTGCCAAGGGCCATTTGGATATTTATAACATCATTCGCGGGCCACACACTGTGGCCCTGCCCCCTATAACCCCTCCATTGTCGCCACTTCCTCCCCAGCCCTCTTGTAGTACAGAGAAAACACGTTTCTCCACGGCCCAGGTGGGAAAGGGTTAACACAGTTTCTTGGGCGGTCCTAGCAGCTCCATAGCTAATGACTCTTCTCCAAGGGGGAAGGAAGGTTCATTTTCTCGGCAAGACAAGCTCACATCCACCTTGAATAGAGGCTATTCCTGTCCGCGGGAGGGGGCGGATTGCCAGTCTTAGATCCTAGAGATTTGCCAGGACCCACAAAGAGCCAGACCAAATGATTTTGCGGGCCTTATATGGCCCCCGGGCCTGACGTTCTCCACCCCTGCCCTAAGGTATCTCACACTAACATATATCTCAAGTAGTATCACAGTCAGAGGCTGACTGAAGAAGAACCTCCAACATTCCAATAATAAATACTAGTGTTTTGGTGCTTTGCTGCGAAGTATTTATTTTATTCGATTTATATCCTCCCCTTTCCTGGCCCAAGCCAGGTATCAAGATTTATCACCACAATGAAGTAATTGCTTTAAAATTGAACCGTGCAAAATTATCAGGCAGTATGTAGCAAACAAGCCTGTTCTAGCAGACTTGGTTATTATTTTCTTGTTGAGTTCCTGCAGTGTTGATGAATAGGCCATATGTGTTTGTTAAGGAAAATGCACTGATTTCCTTCTGTGTCATACCCATGAATCCAACAGCAGTCTCGCTCTGGTACAGCCTACTTACTTTCAGGCTATGATCCTACGAACACTTTCCTGGGAGTAAGCTCCATTGACTAACATGAAACTTTCTTCTGAGTATACTTGCTCAGGGTGCCTCCCTAAGATTTACATTTCCCTGTTGCTGGGTGTTATTTGTCTACCTATGCTAAGTGGATATTTCTTGGGGAAATGTTACCTGAGTCACTTGAAACCCTGATCCTAAACAGAAATGAAATCAGTCAGACTTACTCTCATATATTGTGTGCAGGACTTTCTGTTAAATTGTAGTGTATTGTTGAATGTGTTTTCTGAAGCATCACTTTTCTTAACACAAGCAAGAAAATAAAATATAAAACCATAAGACAATCTCCCAGATATCTGTGCATTCATCATACTGGGAATAAATATTGAAAGAATTCTTCAGTGATGGAAATTACAAAAATAAGCAAACATAAGCATATTGTCATTGTCCCACACTGTTATAATATGGGCCATGGGGGTCCAAAAATAAAATAAAAAGAGCAGCACTGGCTTGCATGCACTATATGTTTTTATTTTCTGCTGGGGGTGGGGGCTTCCTGTTTTTGTTTGAATACTTGGGTCTGCACCTACATCAGTCAGCTACCAGAATATATGGAGACACTATACGAAGGGTGCCGTTCCAGCAACTACATCCCTGCCTAGCACATTAAGGAATTTGTACACGGGGAACAGCTGTTCTACGTAAACGCCTGTGGAAGCTGAGTTCAGTCTTCCTGTCCTACAGGAACCCTTTCCACAGTGATTGGTTTGCTGTGAACCATTGCAGGGAACCTTCACTGTTGACCCATGAAAACAGAGCATGTGCTGCCGAACATGGGCTGTGCTGGCCTGTGACTGCAGAAGACTGGCGGCAGGAGATCAAGAGTCTGCCAGCCCAGTTGCTTGCCTTATGACGGCTTCTGTGGAACATTCAGAGCTCCCTTGAACACAGAACCTAAGACATCCCTATGAGAGCCAGTGTGGCATAGTGGTTAAGAGCGGAGGACTCTAATCTGGAGAGCTGGGTTTGATTCCCCACTCCTCCACATGAGTGGCGGAGGCTAATCTGGTGAACCAAGTTTGATCCCCACTCCTCCACATAAAGCCAGCTGGGTGACCTTGGGCTAGTCAAGGTTCTCTCCGAACTCTCTCAGCCCCAACTACCTCACAAGGAGTCTGTTATGAGGAGGGAAAGGGGAGGTGATTGTAAGCCACTTTGAACTTCCTAAAAGTAGAGAAAAGTGGGGTATAAAAACAAACTCCTCCTCTGCTTCTTCTGCTTCTACCCACAGAAAATGAGAGCAAATACAGCATTCTGCCTTCAGAAATGTACACGTATTGCCATCTCAATGTGTTATCTGTCTCAAAAAGGGGGAACCTGCAGAAACAGGACTTCAAGGGACAGATAACTACAGACAGCAGCCACTCTTCTGGGGTAATGCTGTGGTGCTTTTTCTTTTAAACCACATTGTGATTTTTTTCAAATGGAGCTTTTAAAAAACTAGATATAAATTGCCCTTGGGACTGAACAAAAGCATCTGCCAGCCCACTGGCCTCCTGAAGCAAAAAAATAGAATCGCTGATTAGGTTTGTAAAGACAAACAAAATGAATGGCCTGGCTAAATGTTTATGCTGATTTATTGCCGAAGGCTTTCTTTCACGGTCAGAGTTCATTAGTTCTTGTAGGTTATCCGGGCTGTGTGACTGTGGTCTTGGTATTTTCTTATACCAACACCGCGGTCACACAGCCCGGATAACCTACAAGAACCAATTTATGCTGATTGTTCATTCGCAACAATTTGACCCCACAATGCTTCAGAATTAAATGAAGTAAGAGCTGTGAATTTACTGTCAGGTCACTGCTAACTGAAAAAAAGAACTCTTGCTGAAGGCCTTTGGATAACAAATGTGCATTTTGGCATGCAACCTGTGGTCCTCCTGACCCAGGTAAATTTAGTTGTAACTAAGACCCATCTCAAAGCAATGCACCATGCTAGCCATGACTAACTTGTATTGGGATTTAGTTACTACTGATTTTATCTGGATCAGACCTGTGAGGCCATGCATCTGTTGCAGGGCTATTACTTTCCCCTGATCTTAATATACTATATTGTATATTAGATACTTGTGATCACTTATTGGGTGATATGGAAATGAAATAAAATTGAACAGAATATGCTAGATAGCATATACTCAGGGGCGTTCTTAGCTGATGGGCAACTGGGACAGCTGCCCCAGGCCTAGGGTTGCCAACCTCCAGGTACTAGCTGGAGATCTCCTGCTATTACAACTGATCTTCAGTCGATAGAGATCAGTTCACCTGGAGAAAATGGTCACTTTGGTCATTGGACTCTATGGCATTGGACTCTATGGCATTGAAGTCCCTCCCCTCCCCAAACCCTGACCTCCTCAGGCTCTGCCCCCAAAACCTCCCGCCATTGGCGAAGAGGGAACTGGCAACCCTACTCACTGCACTGACCATTATGAACAAATTATTCTGCCATACAGTAGGTTCACCCCATATTTAATTTTGAATAAATCCAGTAGCAAGCATTTTAACCTCTACATGAATTTGACTCCTACCACTGAAAATGGTTATCCCGATCAATACCCGTAAAGTCACCATTATCTCCTACTGCCAACATTCGAGTTACCCCTGCACCCCAGGCTGCCGCTGCTTTCATATATCCAGTTCTGTTCCCATCAACTTTACACCACCATTTTCCATTTACTGAGTCTTCCACCGTGGGGCTGCTATTTCTAAGCCTATCAGCCGGGCTTTTAGGCCAATATAGTAGTAATCAGCGGTGACTCAATTGTAGCTCAGGCAGCTTTGGTCCACGAATGTCCAGTTGCTGAACGTGAGTATGATGGCACCTCGGGCATGCAGGGCTCTTTCCTGTCCTCTGTTAATGATTCTTAATCTCGATGAAATGGCCTGATCAGTCAGGAAGGCCATGTGTATGCATGTGGGATGGATATATATCATATTATATTCTTCTACTCACCTATGCCTGAAAAGTACAGTCCATCTGGAGACAGGAGTCTGGAGTTTACATGCCTGCACTGACAGTTCTTTTTATAGAGGGCTCTAAATAAAAGATCTCTTCGAGGTTTTCTCCCCACTTCCCATTTTTTATTTCTTCAATCTTTTGGTTCCAGAGGCTTCAACATTCACATAAAATAAATGAATGCCAACCCTTAAATCACTTTTGTTGTCCCTAAGAGGACACTTGATGTCTGTAGAAACATTCCCCTTTTTCAATAATTGATGTGGATATAAATAAATATTGCAACTTTTCCCGAACATTCATCCAAAACCTGTGGATTGTAAATGTACAATGAAAAAGGTTTCAAAAGATTTCCTTTAAATATCTAAATCAAGTTGCTGTAAAAAAACAAGGCTAGTTAATCGTCGATATATACCAAACCAAACAGACATTTGGGATGTTGCTTTTGGTTGATTTGGATTCTAAGGTTTCTCCAGTATTAACGAGCCATGAATAAGACATAGATAAATATAAGCTGGGCTGGGGCTTTTTTAATGCTGAATTTTAATTAATATCACTGATATAACATCCTACTCTTTGTTGATATCAGATTTTAATACGTGGTGTTGGCTCTTGAAGTTTTGTTTTCAGGAAAGGTTTTAGCATTTCATATGACTACATTACAATGTGACAACTGCTGAGGCAGCAAAGATTACAGTTATTTTAGCCCAAGTGTCATTTTTGAGGCCTGACCTACAGACTGCATTTAGAACATGTCTGCTCAGGACAGTGACAATATAATAGCCCACAGGTCCCAGCTAGCCGAAGTGAAAATGGCATTCTCTGGTTTCACTCATAAATTGCGACATCGATGGCAGTCCCCAGTGTTTAATTTCTTAATGAGAAATGTCAGGGGTCAAGCCAGTTTTCCAGTAAACATCTTCTCCATGACAGTTTGGTCCTCGTAATTCCAGTTCTATAAAGGCTGTGTGGGCTTAATCACAGATGAAGGAGACATTCAGAACATAGTCAAAGGTACCCTTTTTATTCATTTTCTTCCTTCCGTGTTCTGGTCCACTTTAAATGTGCAATCCCATTTTAAGCCCAGTCAGCCTACCACGCAGATCAGCTCTTTTGTTTATTACTTCTTCACGTGTTCTTAGGCTGAGCCCCAGAATTCAAACCCAAGGGTTTTTGTCTAAAGCTTGCCTTAGCCTGGCTCAAATTACCAAGTTATTGTCTTTTACATTTAGCACAATACTCCTGCATGATCAAGTACCAGGAGCCTGTGTCCCAGCTAGGGGAGGGACTTCAATGCCATAGAGTCCAATTGCCAAAGCAGCCATTTTCTCCAGGTGAACTGATCTCTATTGGCTGGAGATCAGTTGTAATAGCAGAAGATCTCCAGCTATTACCTGGAGGTTGGCAACCCTATCTTATCAGCTAAGAGCATCCCTGAGTATATGCTATCTAGCATATTCAGTTCAATTTTATTTTATTTTCTTATCATCCACAGGTATCTAATATACAATATAGTATATTAAGTTCAGGGAAAAGTAAAAAGCAACAGATGCATGGCCTCACAGGTGTGATCCAAATAAATTCAGTAGTAGCTAAGTCCCAATACAAGTTAGTCATGGCTAGCATGGTGCATTGCTTTGAGATGGGTCTTAGTTACAACTAAAGAAGAAGAATGAAGAAACAGTTAAGCCCCAATGAAGAAGGGAAACTTAAATATTTTTTACACTTTGTGATGTTAAAAAGGTCACTTATGAGTACGGTTGCCAGGTCCCTCTTCGCCACTGGAGGGGGGGGCGGAACGTGAGGAGGGTGGGGTTTGGGGAGAGACTTCAATGCCATAGAGTCCAATTTCCAAAGTGGCCATTTTCTCCAGGGGAACGGATCTCTATCGGCTGAAGATCAGTTGTAATAGCAGGAGATCTCCATCTAGTACCTGAAGGTTGGCTGCCTTACTTATGAGCCCTTAATGAACAATTTTGGAAAAATTATGACATTTCTGAACAGCAGAAGTACATAGTATTGAAGGCAGGGGCTTTTCTTCAGTGTGTAGGAATTGGTTAAAATAAATGCCAAGGCATTCATATTAAGAATGCCTAAATTGGAGGGGGGCGAGTGACAGGCCTGCCATGATTGGTTTTTGATATATTTATGTTCACTCAAGATAACTGGTTACGTAAGTTATGGTGAACACTGTAAACCTAATAGTTTCAATAACACTTTTAACAAAGTTCCCTATTACTTTTTCATAACCGGAAAAAAATGTGGGCTAGATATAAATACTAGCACAAGGATATAAAAATTTATTGAAAGCAACAATCAAGGCGTCATTAACTTGTCAATGCTGAATTGGAATGAAGTACCAAAAGATCTCAAGTGGATCGGTGTTGGGCCAAGTCCTTTTCAGTGTTATTTAATAGTAATTCCTGAAGTAACAGCCTCCATTCTCTTCTGCATGGGTTCAGTCATGGCTGAAGTGCTGTGTCAGCCTACAATCTAATGTACACAAACTGGAAATAATTCAGAGGAATGCAGCAAACATTAGAGTGGAGACCTTGTCATCTGAGAAGTTAAGCAACGTAGGTATGTTAAACCTGACGAGAATATTGATAACAATCTCTTGACTATTTAAAAAGCTATCAACAACAACTGTTCCCTAGAGGCCCAGACCAGAGGGGGGAAAGCAACGTGAATAAATGGAGGATGGTGAGATTTGGGTTAATTTTTCAAAAAAGCACTGTAAGGGTAAAAATGGTTGACCAACGGGAAAAACTGTTTAGGAAAGCTAAAAGCTAAAATTATTTTCACGGGAATGCTTAAAGTGAAAAACATCTGGTAAAACATCTACGTGGCTCAAGATCCAGCAACTCTCTCAGTAGTATGTAGGGTAGCAGGTTTCATAAAAAGCCTATAATTAGTCAATGAAAAGATATTCTTACAGCACAATCCTAAGGGGAGGGTAGTTACGGTTAGTGTTGCCACTGGCAGGAGGTTTTTAAGGGGGAGCCTGAGGAGGGCGGATGTTGGGAGGGGAGGGACTTCATTTGCCAAAGCGGCTGTTTTCTCCAGGTGAACTAATCTCTATCGGCTAGAGATCAGTTGTAATAGCAGGAGATCTCCAGCTAGGACCTGGAGGTTAGAGCAACCCAAAACAGCACTATAACACTATAAAGCAAATAAGTGAATTTTATAAAGTGCAAAGTGAATAAATATATACAGCATATACAAAGGGAGTACAAACAGATACAAAATTTACACAAACAATCCAATAAATATGACTTATCAAGAGGATGCCAAAGAGTGGCTTGGTAGCTCGGCACAGAAAGGGAAAGTGTATTTCCTCCCGAAACCCCAAGTAACTCCCCCATTGAGTTACATGGGGCTGCACCATGGTTTTTGCAGGAGCAAGTTTGCCACTGCAAAAGGAGGCATTCCTGGGGCGAAAGGGCTTAGGGAGCTAACTAAAGTCAGCCCTGCCTCTGGGAATGGCTCCTTTGGTGCTGGCACAAGCCCTTGCACTGGAGAAACGCTGTGGCAGTGGCTGCTCCAGCACCTGAGCATGGCGCTGCTGCGCCTCTCCCCGGCGCTGATGTTAAGTGGCCCACTGCCAGCGTAGATGCCCATTATCATGCCGCAAGTGGCCCCTATGCTGGTTCTGGGGCCACACCACTTCCCGAAGCCTTCCCTCCCCCTTCAGGATTGCTCTCCCTGTCCACACTATTGACTGAAGATCAGACCAATGTTTCAATTTCTTTGAGATCCACCTTCAAGAAACTCTTTTCTTGTTTTCCCATGGTCTGAATAGCTTGTAGGAACTTTGTTGTTCCCTGATTATTCAAATGACAAGCAAGAGTAACTGTAACTTGGTTGTGCCCAGAGGAGTTCCTTGATTGGGCCATAATTTTCAGTAGGTTCCTTCTTGCTTTGGGAATCTTGGAAGCTCTTTCTACTTAGTCGGCAAGTTCATAGCAAACACTTGGAAGGGCTGAAATTCTTTTTTGTCTAGATACTGTAGAGACAAAACAAGCATAATAAATTGAGGGAGGCATGGGAAAATTACAAAAGGTTGCAGAGAATTAATAGTTCCCACGTAAAAATATTTTCAGATTCCGCCCCCCCCCCCCATGGTAACAAATTTATAAATTGAAACAATGGTCTTATGTGCTGTATTTTGTGAACTGTGAGATGATTGCTTGTACAGTTTGAAGAACCAGTGGATAAGTGCTTCACTTCAAAATGTAATTTTCCTTTCCAAAATGTTGTCCATGTTGGCATAATTTTTCACTTCTACAGGGGCAAAACAAATTATGAACAAAATTCAAATCTTTGTAGAGTATAATTCAGTTGCTGTGGTGGTACAACTGATGACAGTTGTTGCTGTTTTTGTGTTCTTGGATTTTCTGGATTGTTGAGAATTGTAGTTCTCTTGGCCTTCTGATTCAATTCAGGAGGCTGCAAAAACTATATATGTATATTTAATCAATCCCAGTAGGAAGTCATGTGGGGTACGATTAGGCACAGCAATCTATAGGAAAGATAGGCCTTGGCTGTGGCTATCCTATCTTTAAAGAACCACCCCCCATAGTAGATCCCCCATTGGAAAGTCAAGGTTTGTAGCGTGGAGAGGGGGAGAGAGAACTGATGGGGCAAGGAACTGACAGGGGGCAGGAACTTGCATACGTGAGCGCACGAACAAATGTTTGCTGAGCATTTTTGCACATTGAATCCAGAGATGCTTGCAAAAACATGAACAGCTCTAGATAGAACATGAGAGTGCTCATCAATTTGTCGGAAGTTTCCCACAATGACATATTCTTACAAAACAAGTCTACCTAAGTACAGGTTTTAGCAGGATGTAATTGAAACATCATTCTACTTTCATTTTTAAGGACTTGGTTCCTGCAGTCAGTGGAAATTCTAAGCATTCATTAAGTATCACATTATTGCTCCTAATCTCGCTTGTGTTAATTGCAGGTGTTTCAATTTCCTGTGCTTCTTTCACAAACTTTTCTCTGGCTCTTCTCACCCTCCTGAAATTTGCAGTAAAGTGCATACAGGGGCTCCAACCATTATTAATAGCAGAGGTGAAAGTTCAATCCCCCACCCGTATCAAGGACTACTTAAGATATGCTCTTTTCACTACACAATGTTAATTTATATAACATACCACCTAATCAAATGCCGCTGCTTATTCTCCAATTGGCGGCAGCATTACCAATGCCCTCCAGCCACCAAACGACATAAAAGATGCATTTGCAGATTTTGAAAATTAAAGCCATCTATACAGCCAGTGGGGAAGATCAGCTTATTTGGTTGCTTAATGAAATATAAAGATTATTTTAACCAATGTAAGCACAATTCGACAGCTTGCAAAACACTGCTGCAGCTTGACAAATGGCCTCCACCATTTACAAAAGAAAATTGCTGCATAGTGTCTTTTAAATATTTAATTTATTCTATTTGGAACATTCAGGGAGGTAAATGGGAAGCTAACTGTGCTTGCATGTGCTTCTGTTAGCCTGCACCCCCTCCCCCGATGAATAGATCTATGCTGTTCATTTTTAAACTCAGGTATCAATAACAATCAGATTTCTAACCCACAAAGAAGTGCAGTTTTGGCAGTCTTCTAGCCAGAAGTTCTATTAAGAAAACCGTCAGTTTTAAAAGCAAGTTGGATAACTGGGAGACATTTTAAGATAAAAATTGGCTGTCTCTGTCACAACCTGTTTGTAGTTACTATTTTAAAATGGGCTTGCTTGTCATGGCATCCTAGAACTGGAATGGAACTCAAGGATTATCTTGTTCAGTCCTCCGACCAGAAGTGTCCTAGATGTAAACTGTCCCCAAGAGATGCATTTTCTTTCTCACAACTTTCAAGGAAAGAAAGCTCCTTGAGGATCCTTACACATTGGCAGTATTTCCAGATGTCCAACCAATTGTGTACTCAGAAACTACTTTTGCTTATTGCTTATGAGAATATTCACCTCTGTCAAGATTTATTACATCAGTTACAACCCTCTTTTCTACCAAATAATTTACCCAGCCAACGCAATGATTTTATTTGGTTTACCAAGATCTTTCCACTGCAGGCAGAAAAGCACTTCTGCTGGTAAAGATGTGTGTGCGCATCTTCTGGTAAAGATGTTTGTGTGTGTGTGATTTTTTTCCAGTTCCCCCCTCCCACTGCAGTCCTGCATATCACATGCAGCCAGGAGTGGACTGAGAATTGAAAATGGCCCTGGAGCAGGTCAAGCTGAGTGGACCCTACTGTGCTACAAGTCAGCTCTGCAGGGCCATTCAGCTCAGTGGGGCTGACAAAGGGGCATTAACTCACCCACTTCATTGTCCCTCTAGCTGGAAGCAGTGCAGGAGGAGACAATTCCTGAGCTGACACCCACTGCCACTGGTGAGGAGGGCCTGAGCCAAGTGGCCTGTGTGGCTTGGGCAGAGTTGCTGGGGCTTGGCTCTCCTCATTCTATGGCTGCCAGGTCCCTCTTCACCACTGGTGAGAGGTTTTTGGGGCTGAGCCTAAGGAGGGCGGTGTTTGGGGAGGGGAGGGACATCAATGCCATAGAGTACATTAGCCAAAGTGGCCATTTCCTCTGGGTGAACTGATCTCTATCTACTGGAAATCAGTTGTAATAGCAGGAGATCTCCAGCTACTACCTGGAGGTTGGCAACCCTACCTTACTCCTGGTCAGCAGTAGCCCTCTATGTCAGTGGCCCACCGGAAAGTTCCCTGGCTACCAGGCTGCCCCTGCATGCAGCACTGTTTCTGGGAGTCCCCTGAACACCAAGGGTTGCATCCTGGAGGCACAGTAGACTAGAGCAGGATGGGGGAATCACCATACATTTTGAAGACCTTTCTATGAGTTCTGATGTCCTCATATTTTTGGAAGGGGTGGGGGTGATAACAAGGACTTTTTATCAGATGTGAAATGGGAGTTTTGTGGCTCCAAGGTGCCCACTGGCCCATTTCTGCTCATGGCCCCAGTTGCATGAGGAGAAGCAGCTTCAGCCTTCTTCCTCACACCACCTTCCCATTCTCAGAAGGTCCCATGGAGCCACTCAGTTTTCGTTTGTGGCAATCACATTACCTGCATAGCTACATGTAATTCCCATGAATAAGAATTGGTTGGAGCAAATCTTTTAACCAGAAAACCTGTTAAGGAATTCATATTCTAGTAAGTAGACCTCATTTTTAACTACTTACAAAATGGTGTGTGTGTGTGTGGGGGTACAAATGCTTTGTCATCATTTATTTTAGTGGTTTGTTTACAAAATTTGTGTGCCAGCTTTTTGCCTAGTCAGGGCCACTGAGGCACCTAACAGTTAAAGCAAAACATTATAAAACATATCATAAAAACAATTAAAACCAAAACTAAAACACATATTAAAATCAGAAAGCAGTAATGAAAACATAAGGCTGTTAAGGGAGTGCCAGACGAAATTTTTAAAAAGTCTTCACCTGCTGGTTTAAAACAGTGACACAGGGGGTAGAAGAGAGACAGAGAGAGACAGAGAGTTCCATAGCTTTGGTGCCACAGCCAAGAAGGCCCTCTTTCTAGTTGCCATTTGCATTCAGAAGGTGGGGGCACCCAAAGCAGGGCCTCAGAAGATAATCTTAGAAATTAGTTAGGTTCATATGGCAGTAGGCAATCCTTTAGGTATGCTGGTCCCAAACCAGATTGTTCTTTAAAGGTGATTACCGGCATCTTGAATTGGGCTTGGAAACAAATCAAAAGCCAGTACAGATGGGCCAAGCCTGGAGTGATATGACCCACTCCAGTTAACATCCTGGCTGCAGCATTCTGTACCAACTGATATTTCCAAACACTTCTCAAGGGCAGCCCCACATAGAGTGCACTGCAGTAACCTAATCTAGATGTAAGCTAGTTAGTTAAGGCATCTGTGAAAAAGCACAATCACAGAGATTCTCTAATGCTAACGTGGAATATTTTCAATATCATGCTAAAAGGGAACAGGAGGATCATGTTGTCTCCTGGGGTTTTACTACTCCAAAATTGTGAACTAGTTTGTTGTAGCTCATTCCATAGACTTGACTTTTAAGCAAAGTATGAGGCTGTTCCTGATCATTTTCTAATAATCGAAGATTTCACAACCTAACCGATATACTTCTAATAGTGAGTTGATACCTTTTAACTTGGTAAAGGTTTTTAAAAATCTATTGAGACAGCAGAATCTTCATGGGATTTACTATTTTTTTTTTACTATATTTTTAGATGATGGAAAAGTTATTTCGCTGAGCAATTTTACTTCTTTGGGCCTAAGAACTCAATAAGTGTCTTCACTAAAATACCAAGTGAATAGATTAATGAAGTTATGGCCAGTGAACCATTTTTAAAATTTGGCAAATACATTTTATTCAATTATTTTGAAGATTGCAGCAATGTAGTAGGGAGATAGCTTGGTGCATTTTGCGAAAGGAGATGTTGAATGTAGAGTTTTCAGTGAAAACGTAATTTTTTTTTGTATTGTCAGTCAGTCACTGTAAGAGTGTGTAAATAAACCAGGATTAATTTTTTAATGCCAGCAGCCTGTGCTTTCTTGCCTGGCCCCATACCCCCCCCCCATAGAATACAACACAGAAGGGCACCAGCTTCAGTGGTCTGTAAATCTTCAGTGGTCAGTAATACTGAACCACTTTGCCCATTCTGCTTGAAATTTTGGGGGGATTAGATTAGAAGGAGGACTCTGTTCTGGGCAAATTTGGCACCATTCTCTTTAAAAACAGCTTCATCAGACTCTCAAATTTGTTCTTGCATTGAAATAATGATCTAGAAATTCCTGGAAACCGCCCCCCCCCCAATCCCTTATGGATCTGAATCTCAAACAGGTCCTCTCCTACATGAAAGGTGTCATCCCCAAATTCCGGATTCAAAATTATAATGAAATTTCTCAAAGCACACCCTAGTATCAGTTGCAATATGGCTGAGCACTTGACAGCCCTGTTGAAATGCATTTGGTCTTTTATCTTATAATTGACAAGACAGTTTTGTATGTTATGATTCTTTTGTTACATGTCTTTTATAGTCAAAAAGGGCAAGAGTCCAGTAGCACCTTAAAGACTAACAAAAATATTTTCTGGTAGGGTATGAGCTCATACCCTACCAGAAAATATTTTTGTTAGTCTTTAAGGTGCTACTGGACTCTTGCCCTTTTTGACTACTGCAAACAGACTAACACGGCTACCCACTGGGAATGTCTTTTATATTTATTAAAGGACATTTATGTATTTAGTTTTGAATTTATTGGATGTATAATTTAGCAATTACAAGCATATACCTCAACTTATCTTGTTTTCAGGAAAAAATGAAATATTTCACCTTTGCTTCTGAAGACAGCACCTAGTAAGAGCCAACTTTGAGAGTCCGAACCTTTGAGCTGCAGTATTTGACAGAGGAAAATAACCATACCAGTTTTACATTAGCGGTTCAGGACATTGATTTATCAAAACCATAGGCTATAATGACAAACAAAAACATAAACATATAACTTTAGAAGATCAGTATCACAGTAATAATCAGCCACATGCATCAATTCAAAACAAATGGTGAGCTCAGGAAATGTATATATAACAAGAACCATTTTACATTAAGGGTAGAAGGGGTTGGTGGCCTGGTTATGATCAAGCTAACAAAGCCAGTCGCTGCCGTGTGGTCTGGTGACATATGCCATTAAAGGCTTTTTAAAAACTCATCTTCAAAATATGTCTCTCCGAAGGCACCAGACCAAAATTAGAAACTGCACGTATGCAGATGTGGTTTGCCACTACCAATTTCTGATATATCCAGCATTTTGAGTGTGTTGCTTACTAACAGGATAATAACACGGAGTTATTACCATTAAAGAAATGCAGTTGGAACCTTGACAAGAAGACTCCAGTATCAAGTACAAAATCCGCACTCCCCACTCCCCTGCACACAAAGTGAAAAGAAGGGATTGCATGAATTAAACAGATACAGTCAGTGTGCATCCCTTGAATTCAAAGAATGGACGGATATATCGTTTTACAGTCTCCATGGGGTAAATCTTACTTTTAAAGGATATTATTTTACTGTAACAGTGAAGTTTATGCCCCCTTCTTTTTCTCTTGAAGGTCTTATGCCATCATGCAGCACTATGGAGTGAATGGCTACTCTCTTCATGCCATGAATTCTCTGAGTGCCATGTATAACCTTCACCAACAAGCAGCACAGCAAGCTCAGCATGCCCCTGACTACCGACCTTCTGTGCATGCCCTCACGCTGGCAGAGAGACTGGCTGGTAAGAACAACTAATGGATTTTGTATTTGCATTTGGAGAATGGTCAGAACTGTAGTCTGAATGTGGCTAAAAAGGAATTGTGAGTGTAGCCAGTTGCAGGAATTTTTAAAAAATCTCTACAGCCTGACGCATACGAAGAGTGCTGCTAGATTAGACTAGTGTTCTATCTAGTCCATCTATCAAACACCCTGTTTCACAGAGTGGTCAAATATTTATTTGCCCTGGATGGCTTAGAGGCCAAGGTTTTCCACTGATAGTGTCTCCTTTTACTCACTGTGGGTAGGACAAATCAAATGTGGAACCAGAGCAAAAATAGTTTGCCCAGTTGCACAAACGGACACATGCAAAATGGAAGTTCTGTCAAATGTGTGGGTTTTAACATGAACTATTCAAACTAGTGAATCAATTATCAGACATATCTGAACTGTAATCTTCCAGTTTGATATTTTGCTTTTCCAACATGTTTCTCAATAGCCAGCTGCAGTCAACAGAACTGGACATGGATCTACAAGAGCCAGTTCATGGGGTTCTCAGCCAGAATAACAATACTGTAATAATGACCCACTTGAGAGCCAATGCCCTCAAGTTGAAATGCCCTTTCCAATCTGAAGCTATGCCCACATCTGCAAAATTTCATATGAAAGCACCAACAGTAGATTTTATAAGCGCATTGCATGTTTACATTTGAACATGCAAGTATAAAAAAGCATCATATCTGATTCAAAGAGCAGCTGACCCAGTCTGATACTCTATTGAAAACTTCATTATTGCAAAATCAAACCCCCTCCCAACCTTTCAATTGACTACTTATCCAACATACCATTGGCCTATCCAGATCAATACTGTCTATGGTGACTGGCAGCAGCTCTCCAGGGTCTCAGGCAAAGAATAATTTTTTTCAAGATCCTTTTACCTGGAGATGCCAGACACTAAATCTGGCATGTGCTGTATGTGCTGTATGTTAAATATGTGCTTATCACATATTTAGATTTATCACAATTTAGATTTATTTATATGTTATTTGCTCTTTGCATTAAAATGCTTGAGGTGGTTCAGAGCATTAAAACAAATACTAGTAATTTAAAAACAATAAATCTGCAATAAGACATACAATAATAAGAGCAGCAGACATAATCTTTATTAGGATACTGGCAACATAAAACAACATCACATTAAAATAGAAAACATCTGAGGCTAAAAGTATTAATCAAAAAGGATGTAAAGCACCAGAATTCTTGGGCAACTAGAAGATGTCTAAAGCTTTTCTTTGGCACATCCACATCCTGCTATCCTCTAAATAACCTGTTTCCAGGTTTTCCCCGGGCTCAGCATGCTCTTTCCCAAACTCATTCTACTAAGATATTTTCGGGGAAAATGCTGTCCAAATGTGTTATGGTGCCCAGACAGAAGGTGCACAGTTTGAAGAAACTGGTGCCATTTTCCTGTTGTCAGCACCTCACGGCAACCACTTTTCCCACATAGCCACTGGTGGGCTTTTGGGAAAAAACACGCATAATTGCTATAGCATTATTTTTTAAAAATGCATAATTGCTATAGCAATTATGGATTTAAAAAAAAAGACTCTCAAAAGCCCTCCAATGGTGCAGCAGGGAAAATGGCAGCTACAAGGTACTGACAGCATGAAAGTATACAGAAGAGTTCTGTATAGAAACTCCATTACCAATGTGCCTCCATGGCCTCTGCATTCGCAGCAGTGTAGGGCAGCATGGTGAATCCTTGCCTTGTGGATGCAGCCTTTGATATGCAATTGCTGCTGAGAAAAAGAATAGCAGAAATGGTCTCAAAATGTGAAAGCAAATAGTCATGTTCAGAAAGTTCTGCAATTGCCATTCATCCCTCTTTTCCCTACATGAGAAAACGGAGGCCTTCTAGAATTACTCAGTCAAATGTTGCATTCCAGAACCTCTCCTAAAAGTCAAACTAATAAAAGATGCCTACATAGCCAGGGCTGGAAGTTTTCACATTGTTGTTTTATTGCCTTGTTAGCTGCCCACTTGCTTAATTTTGTATAGAACACACAAATTACACTAATTAAATTGGCCACCTCTCTTGTCTTCCAACGGCTGTACGTTTCAAGACATCATTTTGGAGGCCCGCTATGGCTCTCAGCATCGCAAACAAAGGAGGAGCCGCACAGCCTTCACAGCTCAACAACTGGAAGCTCTGGAGAAAACTTTCCAGAAGACCCACTATCCAGATGTGGTGATGAGGGAAAGACTGGCAATGTGTACCAATCTGCCGGAAGCCAGAGTACAGGTACTCGTAAATCAAGGGGTTTAATGTTAATTGTCGTAGGTTGAAGAAAGACATCTTCAACATGTTGGAAGTGATCTGAAAACATATTAATTGCCAAGAAGAGAATGGCCTTGAATGAAGAAAATATCTATTCAAATTATTTCCATCACATGTAACACTCTTGCTTTTGTCTCTCCTCTTAGTTCACATGTTAGTATTTTGAATCTTGTGCAAATGGTAAGGGCTTTTTTTCCTGGATAGCCCATGTGCATTTTCTTCCCACTGTACTTTTGTGATGTGCACATCTTTTAGTTTTTTTAAGTATCTCATAAAATTGTAAATTGTATCTAAATATGTTGGTACGACTGCTATAAACTTTCTGATGGGGCGTCGCAGTCTAATTGTGTGCATAGCCTTAATTCTAACTCCAGCAGTGTGTGTGTGTGTTAAGTGCCGTCAAGTCACTTCCGACTCATGGCGACCCTATGAATGAAAGTCCTCCAAAATGTCCTATCCTTGACAGCCTTGCTCAGATCTTGCAATTTGAAGGCTGTGGCTTCCTTTATTGAGTCAATCCATCTCTTGTTGGGTCTTCCTCTTTTCCTGCTGCCCTCAACTTTTCCTAGCATGACTGTCTTTTCCAGTGACTCTTGTCGTCTCATGACGTGACCAAAATACAATAGCCTCAGTTTAGTCCTTTTAGCTTCTAGGGTCAGTTCAGGCTTGATTTGATCTATAACCCACTGATTTGTTTTTTTTGGCAGTCCACGGAATCCGTAACACTCTTCTCCAACACCACATTTCAAAGGAATCTATTTTCTTCCTATCAGCTTTCTTCACTGTCCAGCTTTCACACCCATACATAGTAATAGGGAATATGATGGCATGAATTAATGTAGTCTTGGTGGCCAGTGACACATCCTTACACTTCAAAATCTTTTCTAGCTCCTTCATGGCTGCCCTTCCCAGTCTCAATCTCCTTCTAATTTCTTGGCTGCAGTCTCCCTTTTGGTTGATGGTGGAGCCAACAACTACCAGCAGTGTAAAAAATGCAAATTTACATTTTTGTGTAAAACAGTGCCAATAACATTGTCTGATAGATGTACACCTATTTCTGCTAGTGCTCATATATTTAAATGCATGGGTTTTGGCTTGCATACACCATGAAAGCTGTCATAACAATCTGATGGCTCTTAAGCCATCCTTATCCAAACTATTGCATTGTTCTTAGTGGAGTATTGGCATGGTGACAAAGTAAATGTATTGAAGAGTGCAGTTAAGTTTTCATATCAAGGATGAGATACCAACACCTTCCATTTGCTTTGATATGGTCATGCCCTGTTTTGAGTTTTCACAAGAAGCTTCTTGGGGTCAGATTAGACAAGCAGCATGAATATCTAAGAATGGATCTCCAGAATGCTTTTTATTGCTAAATGGTAGCACGGGCGGGGGGCACTTGCGGACATCTGGGACTGTCAGCAGTTTCAAGAAAGGGACACAATTTTTAGAAGAAAGTGCCTGGATAAAAGTTAAACAACACCTTCACCCCAGACACCTCAGTACTGACTGCATTCCCCAAGGCTTTTATTAATACAAACTTTAAATGATAGGAGATCTATAAATGGATCTTCAGGGATAACATTTCTTCAGGCCCAGTGAACTATTGGAATCTGAACTGATGCCTACTATCATGGGTTATGCTGCAAAGATAATCATATGTTTGTTTGGGCACATTTTCATATTCAAAATATGTCATCAGACAGCCCTTCTGCTCAAAAGCTCTTTAAACATGGATCCAAAACATGATTTAGAAGCAAATTACAGGTATACTGTCCCAATGTAGGTATGATATTTGCCATTGGTTTCCCATAAAATTACAAAACTCCCAAACAAAGTAGCCTAAGAGCTTGACTATGCCATTTTTTTAAACAAGGAGATGTGTAAGAGATGGAAATGCTTACCAGTTTATCCCTTTTAATTTTGGCTTTAACAATCCCAACCTATATTATTATGGGATGCTGGATGAATTTTAATTTTTTATATATTTTTTTCTTATTTCTCTGCTGAATGAAGGTTTGGTTTAAAAACCGAAGAGCTAAGTTCCGGAAGAAGCAGCGCAGCCTACAAAAGGAGCAGCTACAGAAACAGAAAGATTCTGAAGTCAACCACAGCGATAGCAAAGCAGATGCTTCCGTATTAGAAACACAGACTCCAACTCCCGAGGCAGACAAATCTCTCAGCCTGCCAAGTGAGGTGACTACTGAACTCAACCTGACTCTGTCGGAGCAGTCGGCAAGTGAATCAGCAGCAGAGGACCAGACAGACCGGGAGGAAGAGTTCAAGATCTCGTTGGAGGAGAACAAAGCAGACAAGAGCCCAGGAGCTGAAAACAAGACTCTGAACAGCAAGAGGGCAAGCCCCAAAGCAGGTGAGGGACAAAAGCCACTTGCTTCTCTATGAGGTTTCTGGGTCAGCTCACAGGAGTTCTTACGCTCAAGTGTAAAACCTAACATAAAGCTAGGTTCATTTCAGGACCCAGCAGCCTCCATTATAAGGCATCAATTTGTAGGTGTCACGAGTAGGGGCACCATGATCATCACAGCCAATGAGTTTGCAAGACAAATTTACCAAAATCAATGGTAGTGAGTGACTCCAGTCAACTAGTCTTGGGGTCTGTTCACTGGAGTGGCAAGCATCTCAAACTCTTTCCAAACTGGTTGGCAGCTGCTTACTAGGCTTTGTGCTTATTAGCCATACTAGTTATTTGGTTGCTGGGCCTTATTAACAGAGAGACTTGGTGCCCTGGTGAACCAGATCATTCTGGGCCTGGGAAGGAGAGCCTTGGAGCAGCATGGGTATGAAAATTTGGGTGCACTCTCGGGTTGTGCATATTGATAATTCCAAACTGAAAATAAACCTGAAAAAGGCTTTTTGGCATCTTTGGGGTTTAATTAAAGCTGAATATTAAAACTGGGAATAAAGCCGAAGCCAGATAGCTGATCGCTAAATCAGCTGATTAGGTGTTCGGCTTTTTTCAGCCTCGGCTTTCCCCACGCTTTTTCCTATGGGAATTTTTTTTAATGAGCTCTGGGGAAAGCATTTTTGGATGTAGAGTTCCCAAATTTTCAGGGAAGCTTCAAGGGACTCTCCTTGCATGAACACCAAAGTTTGGGGAAGATTGGGTCAGAGGTCCAATTTTATGGGGTCCCGAAGGGGTTGTCCCCCTCCTCCATAGAGAAGCATTATAAGGGGGCAACCCCTTCAGGACCTCATAAAATTGAACCCCCTGACGCAATCTTTGGGGTTCATGCAAGGAGAGTCCCTTGCAGCTACGCTGTGAATTTGGTGACTCTACCTCAAAAAATGCCCCTCTGGGAGAATTTTAAAAGTACTTACTTTTCACAGTCTACGATGGCCACATCTGTACCCAAGAGTTATGGGAAAACTCAGTTTCCCATGAATGCTTGCAATGGGCCTGTGCAAAAACTTACCCTGCCCCCCCAAAAATTTTTGCACAACCCTAGTGCATACCGAGCAAGTAGCAGAGGGAACGTTTTTGGCTGCATCCAGTGGCATTGGCAAGGCAGTGGGATGTGTGAGTGTGTCTGTGTGCCACTTCCAGTTAGTTGTCATTAAATGGATGGAAGAGTCATGGGAGTCATGGTCATGGGGGAGTTATAATCCTGCTTAGGCATTAATTGCAAAGTTTACCTCAGGGCTGTTCCCTTATTCCTCGTTTTGCTAAAGTACAGTGGTGGTGCACTCTAAAACAACCTATTGTCTTTCTTGCCCTGCATAACATTTCTCCAGCTATCTGCACGGGTCCTGGAGTGCCAAAGGGAGGACAATAAATCTCTCACATGATACTGCCCATATGTGTGTAAAAAAACAATAATGAATCATTCCAAAAAACAGTCAGCCAAACTACAATACTGGTGGAGGGGAGGCCCTACCAGACATGGAATATGGAATGACCAAATATGTGAACTGGTTAATGAAACTCATGTGTATTAATTTTAATTTTTTTATTAAAATGACTCTAGCATGCCAGAGGCATTTGTGACTGACAAGGAGTATGAATGATGGGGGGGGGGTGTTAAAGAAAGATGCAAACTATTTTCTTAAGGAAAATACAATTCGTTGGGAAAATACAACTCCCTTGGTACCTATCTACGGGACTGCCTCTCCTGATATGCTCCCAAGAAAGCATTACGCTCTGGAAATGCCAACTTATTGGTGGTCCCTGGCCCGAAGAGTGTCCGGCTGTCCTCAACTAGAGTCAGGGCCTTTTCAGCCTTGGCCCCGGCCCAGTGGAACTCTCTATCCAGTGAGACCAGAGCCCTGCAGGATTTGACACAATTCTGCAGGGTCTGTAAGAATGAGATGTTCTGCCAGGCCTACAACTGAGGAAAGCAACAGTATATATCATAGCTGGCCTCCCTGTCCACCCTCTCTTTCTGTTTTGTTCCATCTTACTGATTTCTAGAGGGGTCCTGATTGCTTCTCCCCCCCCCCTTCCTGGTACATTATGTCCCAGTGTGTTAATAATTTTCGCCAATTGGTTTAAAGGTAGGGTTGCCAGATCCCTCTTCGCCACCGGCAGGAGGTTAAGCCAGCATGGTGTAGTGGTTAAGAATGGTGGTTTGGAGTGGCAGATTCTAATCTGGAGAACCAGGTTTGATTCCCCACTCCTCCACATGAACTGCGGACGCTAATCTGGTGAACTGGGTTGGTTTTGCCACTCCTCCACATGAAGCCTGCTGGGTGACCTTGGGCTAGTCACAGCTCTTAGAGCTATCTCAGCCCCACCTACCTCACAGGGTGTCTGTTGTGGGGAAGGAAAGGGAAGGTGATTGTAAGCCACTTTGATTCTTCCTGAAGTGGTAGAGAAAGTCGGCATATAAAAACCAACTCTTCTGCTTCTGCTTCTTCTGCCTGAAGAAGGCAGGGTTTGGGGAGGGGAAGGACTTCAATACCATAGAATCCAATTGCCAAAGTGGCCATTTTCTCCAGGTGAACTGATCACTATTGGCTGGAGATCAGTCGTAATAGCAGGAGATCTCCAGCTAGTTAAGTATAACTTAATCTCCAACTTAACTGGAGATCTCCAGCTAGTACTTGGAGGTTGGCAACCCGTTTAAGGTGTTTCATCAGTTTACTGTTAGATTTTATTGATTTTAAGGGTACAATGTTATGGGTTTTTATGTAAATTATGATGGAGTGTTTTAATTATTGTTAGCCACTCTAACCCCAGTCTTGGCCGGGAAGAGAGCAGGGTATAAATCTAATAAAGTAATACTAATAATAATAAACCACACATACATTCAACAACATGCATGCACAAAAACCTATCATGCATGCTGTTGTGCTAGATGTGCAGCTACCCAGTGAACTCCTACAAATGGCTTGGCGAATACTCAAGTCATCAATAAATCAGTGACATATTCATAGCTGGCGATTATGGTACAATCTAATCCACAGGAGTTCATGTACCTCTAGTAAGAAGTGGAAGGCTCCCTGTGTCAGAAGAAACCATTCTCATTAGCTGAACAGATCTGTGGGATCCATCCAATGTTTAGAGGCGGAAGACTTAAGTTTGTCAAAGGAAAACGCACCTTTGAACCTACCTTTCACTATTTGTGCCATGTGGAAATGTTGCCAGTGTACATTTTGATGACAAATTTAAGCAAGAAGCAATGTATGTCTCTTGTGAGAAAATGTCTTTGGGGGCAGATTTGGAAATCACAATGAATGGAGTATAATAGCAAGTGACTAACTGGTCTTCTGCCCTTCATGCACTTGAAATGTTTTCTGTTGCTTGGTATGCTGCAATATCCAAAATGGCCTTGAATTGGGGTAAGCCAGGTATACATCTTTTTCAGAACAAATGAACTCATTCCACCTAGGTATGAGCTTACCCCCCATGACAAATAATTTCTATTAACTTTATTTTTATGCAGATTCCCCTGTCAGTGTCACAGCCACACCATCTTCCAGCAGCAGTATGTCTCAGACTCACTCCTATTCTTCATCGCCCCTCAGCCTCTTCCGCCTGCAAGAGCAATTTCGTCAACACATGGCAGCCACAAACAACTTGGTCCATTACTCCTCCTTTGAAATGGGGAACCCTTCATCCATGCCTTATTTGGGCATGAATGTCAACATGGCACCCCTAAGCTCCCTGCACTGCCAGTCTTACTACCAGTCACTCTCCCATGCTCAGCAAGTGTGGTCCTCTCCAATCCTGCAGGCTTCCTCCTCTCTTCCAAGCCTGAACAGTAAAACAACCAGCATTGAGAACCTACGGCTGCGGGCCAAGCAACACGCTGCCTCTCTGGGACTGGACACTTTACCAAACTGAGTACCAGGCCAGAAATGTGTAAGAGCCCAACCAATGGATGACCACAACACAATGCGCCATGTCTTTACCTTGTGACACAGCTCTCCATTTTATCCTGCATTAAGGTGCTCACATTCATGGGGAAACGTTGACTCCTTTCCATCTCCTGTAGCTCTGGCTTCCAGATCAGGTATTGTTTCTGCTTGTTTCCCACGGGCCCATTTAAAATCCTCTTGCAGAAAAGAGAGGTTTAAAATGGGAAATCCTCATCAAAACTGTGAGTCAGCTATGTAATAGTCCAAAATATCATTTGTGCCACAAGAAATGTGCCGATTGCTTTGTTTCTCTGGGATGGGGGAGGAGAGAGTTCCTGCTTACTGTATATATTATGTATAAAGTTGGAAACATTCCTTTGCCTCTGTGTTAACATCACTGTTGCCCTCTGCAGAATTATAAAACACTTCCCCTTCCTTTTATTTTTATTAGACAGAGCAAGAATCGACACTGTAAACAGACAAAAGCCAAACTCCTTGTCAAAGTGGTTTTGGGGTGGTCAATGTTCCAGGTGTGGTGTGACAGAAAAAGTTCCTGCCCCCTCCCCATACTATATTTTCTCCAAATTATCTGTGGCTGCCAAATGTTATAACCGGAGACAGTTAAGATTTAGTTCCTGTTTAAGCACTTCTGGTTGGATAGTATCTACCTTCTGGAACACTTCCTCACGTGAAATGTATGAAAGAACCTAGGAAAGTACCCGGATTTCTTTCTAAAAACAAATTCCCAAAGATTCTAATGTGATTTAACTCCTTTTAATTTACTTTTCAGGCAGTTTTGTATTTATAAGTTTTGCATAAAGCATTGGGGACTAATTTGGATAATGAACTATAATTAAAAGATCGTGTATTGCCTTCACGCACTGCTACGCCATCTGTTACAATTCTTTGAAGAGCCGAGTGATAGATTTAAAACAGAATCTGAAAGAAAAGTTTATCCCATGGCAAATTATGCTTGGTTTCAGATGCAAATCCTAAGATTTCCACCCATTTTACTTTTTAAAAAATAAAATAAACACAAGCACAAGGAATGAGATCTACAGGAATCGACCAGAATCACAAAGCTTGGCTAGCATCTGAAAAGCATAAAATCCTCCAAACCCTGATCGGGTTATGCTTAGCACGTGTCCCTGGGAACAATCTGCATATTTCAGAGTTTAGCACCATGAAAGGCTGAGGCCAGCTATATTCTAATAAAAGTTAAGACCCAGAGTGAAAAAACTGGGACTTTCATAGCAAAAACATGGAAGTCACACTCAGTGTGTGCCTGTGTTACACAAATACCCTCAGGGAAAACATGGGATGTGTGTCCAATCCAATGATTTAATGCCCTAATGCTGAATCACATGTTGGCTGGATTTGGAGACTCTTCTAGAAGCCTGTGGTACTGTATGACATCAGTGATGAGTGACCTAACTAGAAAATGCCGCTACAGCCAAACTCCCTGATCCTCACCTGATGCTATGGTGCCAGTTCAGTGTACTAGAAGACAAGGGGAGGCCACAGAGCTGGTCTAGTCCAGTTCTAATCTGCAGAAGGCAGTGGGCCCTGTAACTCGGCAGATGTGGATACGGTCACACAGCTGTGTGACAGCAGAAAGAATCAGATTGGAAAAGTTCTCTTGAGGGGCCTTGAACAAAGAACAAGGTTATGATCTGGCAGTCGATCAGGTCACTGTCCATTATCAATCAGTCACACTTTATTACATGAGACTCAGACACCTGAGTTCAATGTTTAGTTTTTCATACCTGAGTTCAATGTTTAGTTTTTCATTTCATAGAATATGGCTATCTGTAGTCCATAACCCAGTACAATGGAAACAAAACATTTTTTTCTGTCAGTCCAACTGTACATTATTTAGTCTTCTGGGGATCTCCTGCTATCATAACTGCTTTGGCAATAGGTCTCTATGGCATTGAAGTCCCTCCCCTCCCCAAACCCTGGCCTCCTCAGGCTGTGCCCCAAAAACCTCCCGCCGGTGGCAAAGAGGGACCCGGCAACCCTAAGTTTAACCAAATTGTGATAAACCGTTTACCACGATATGGTGCTCTTTATGTGAAAAGACTAGCTGTGATTTCAGGACCCTGAAGCTCCCAAAAGCTCACTGAGTCAATTTTCCCCTTCACTCCTTATTTAAAAACTGAACTGATGGCTCAAGAAGGAGGTGTCTTAATTGCTGTAGCAATTAAGTGAACGTAGTGATGGTCAGCTACAATTACAGAAAGGTCAACCCTGCCAGAGAATCAAATTAAATTATACTGACTCAGGATTTCCCAGGTATACAGAAAAACAAGACTTTGTAAACCAGCCAAAAGACGCCCCCACCCCCAAATGTCTGAATATGCTCCAGAAGGCATGCAATACTGAGAGGTGTTGAGAATCAGTTAAAGGAAAAAAAGGAGAGCTTATAGAATTCTGGACTGGGAGACTTTGGTGGTCAGCTGAATTTCAAAATTGTTTCCCTTTCCCACAATCCTTTTGCAGGTCCCTAAGTTGTTTATATGAGAACAATACCCCCAAAATACAGCCATTCATCTGTAACACTAGGATTCTTATCAGCTCATGCAGATTGAAATCTCACATTTTCAGTTCATTGCTCAGTAGCAAAAATAATAAAAGTCGTTCTTCCAGATGCAGTTCTCGAATCTTACTGAAGCTATTCCTTGGCTCAAGGATCCTCTCTCATATCTGAAAGTATATTTAACCAAAATGAACAAAAAGTCCAAAAGCTTTCATTGAGTTTAAAAAAAAAAAAAGGATGAAGGGAAATCCTGTGGGGGAAGTAGTTGTGAATTTCCTGCATTGTGCAGGGGTTTGGGCTAGATGACCCTGGTGGTCCCTTCCAACTCTATGATTCTATGAAAGAAAACATGGATACATAAGACCCAACGTATAAAAGAGTATTTTATCAAACCTGATGTAAAATATTTACTTCAGATTTGTTTGTGAGAGGGAGAATTAACCAGTCATTTGGGACTGAATTTTTCAAATAAGCATTTGTTCTTGGTGTGTGTGTGTGTTTCAAAAGGCCTTGGATAACAAACCCCAAGAATAACTCACAGAAATGAAATTGGACTCCCATTGTATTTATCATTCTGGCTCAGTCGCAAAAAGACCCGAGCTCTTCTTCTTACAGAGCAATCTGAGCATAGGGTTGCCAACCTCCAGGTACTAGCTGGAGATCTCCTACTATTACAACTGATTTCTAGCCAATAGAGATCAGTTCACCTGGAGAAAATGGCCACTTTGGCAATTGGACTCTATGGCATTGAAGTCCCTCCCCTCCCCAAACCCTGCCCTCCTCAGGCTCCACCCCAAAAACCTCCTGCCGGTGGTGAAGAGGGACTTGGCAACCCTACCCGAGCACTATGTGAGGCATAGTTGTGGTGCACCATTTTATAATGGCTACTAAAACAAACTGATTGATATAGCTATTTTATGTAACCTGGGCAATACAGAGGAAAAAAGCAAAAAGCTCTGGTCTGGATATTAGTGAAGAAAGGTTCACAGAAAGTTGTAGAACAATTACCTATAAGAATCTCTTTCACGTGGGCATAGGGAAACCATTGTACTGCTTACTAGTATTGACAGCTCTATATCCCTTGGGTTACAATACAAAGGGTGAATGTGAGCATCTCTTGTAGAGATATGCTGTAATATAATCAAGATATCCATCATGAACTATGAACAATGTTTCACATTTGATTGTCCTCTCTGGCTCGTGAAACTTTTGTTAGCCAATGAGAAGAAAGGCCAACAAGTTTGGATGTCTCCTGCAGGGGTTAATTAAATTTTAGAATCTGTTGTGTTAAGTCACTTTTGGTTTAACCCAACTTGACCAAAAGTAGGGTTGCCAACCTTCAGGTGGGGCCTGGAGATCTCCCAGAATAACCATTTATCTCCAGACTACAGAGATTAGTGGCCCTAGAGGAAATGGTGGCTTTGGAGGATTATATACCACTGAGGGGCCTCCCCTCCAAATTTCCAGGAATTTCCCAAGCTGGAGTTGGCAAACCTACCAATGTGTTCCCAACCACAAACATGCATGTCTGTGCCATATCTGGAATTGGAACAAATGATTGGGGCGGGGGGGGGGGGGAATCAAAGCTATGTACCATACAATTTACTGTAAAAATTAAGCTGTAATGTGACAGTTTTGTGCTGTAGGATTCACTATCTGGCAATGCAAACATGTATAATATTTATTTATTCCGATAGTTTAAAAATAAATACAACTGTATTCATTTGAAACAGGCTGCAGCATGATGCCATGTACTCAACTTGTGTGCGTCTTACTTTATGTAAAATTATTGCCTGTTTTCCTGTTCGGATAATAAAAAAGTGTGATGAAGGCTAAATTGAGTCCTCCTTCATGAGCAATGAGGCTACTATCATCCCGATTATCTCTTTTCCTATCAGTTGAGCTCACCCAGGATACAGCCAACTGAAAACCCAGAGCACACAGAACATGGAATAATAATTGTCTGCAAGTGGAGCCATACAAATGTTGTAAAGTCTTACTTGGTAAAACATATTTGCTTCCAGTAAGCCTCAGTTCATCTTTAAAGCAACAATCCAGTTGCTTTTCACAGTGACCTCTGAAGCTACCCACACATCTACCAAAACCACAGCTACCTTGAGAAAACCAAACCAGGCGCAGGGAGGAAAAATGGTATTTTGAGGAATGAGAAGAAAACTGATCAGAACAAGGCACAACGTAGAACTAAGAGCAGATCTGGAAAATTTCCATAAAGATTAACATACAAACATCTAAAGAAATAGAAGTCTAATGGGTAGGTTGTGGAGGGAAATCACAATTACCTTCCATGTATACTCCACTTGAAATTACTTGGCAAATAGTGTAATTGGTAGTCCTAGGAAACATGATAAAATGAGCCATAAACACCAGAAAACGGGTGCTGTATTAAATCTGCTTTACATAATCTCTCATTTCCCAGACCTGATGCTTTTATTCAATTTCTCCTGACTAACTTGTTATGTAGGAGAAATTACTGTAGTAATTAATGTAGTTAATGTAGGAGCCCCATGGTGCAGAGTGGTAAGCTGCAGTACTGCAGTCCAAGCTCTGCTCACAACCTGAGTTCGATCCCCACGGAAGTTGGTTTCAGGTAGCCCGCTCAAGGTTGACTTAGCCTTCCATCCTTCCAAGGTCGGTAAAATGAGTACCCAGATTGTTGGGGGTAAAAGGAAGATGACCGGGGAAGGCACTGGCAAACCAAGTCTGCCTAGCAAATGTCAGGATGTGACGTCACCCCATGGGTCAGGAATGACCCGGTGCTTGCACAGGGGACCTTTACCTTTATTTTTAACTTGTTATGTAAAGCCCATAACCACCACAAAGCATAAACCTCATGAAAACATACTTATTAGAGATGTTTTTCTCTAGTAGCAAAGTTCTTGTGATTCAGAGTAATTCCATTAGTTCTAAAATGTTGCATTGTTTCTAAAAAAATACCTAACAGGTAGCACGCGACAAATTTATATTTGATTGTCAGTGGTGATATACCATTTTTTACTTTTATCTGTACTAGATCCATTACATTCTTGCCGATTTTATTAGCAGAAGAAACAACTAGCCAAATGAAACTGGTATCATGAAACTGAATTACTCAAAATGAAAGAAAATAGAATTGTATGAGGGACTAAATTTCTCCTTTATAGCGAGAACTAGATGCAAAAATCAGTTGCTGTTTCCCCTTCTTCTCCCCCCACCCCAGGGCGGGCATACAAAGTGGATTTACAGGGTTCAATCATAACATTTTCTTACCTTACTCATGTGATGGGGAGCTACAGCTCACCTTCTTTTTGCCCAGTGTCTTGTCCTGCCTCTGATGTCTTTTGTCCACTTTGAGTTGTAATATTTTAATAAGAATTACTTGCAAAAAAAAAAAAATCCAACAGGATTGGGGCAGGATCCAGACAATTAAAAATTCTGTTTGCTGTATAGATTCCCTTACCTTTTTTATCCTGCTGCACCCCTGATTGGGGGCTATGGTTATTGTCTATGAACGGAAAGTGGTATCTCTGTGTTTTTTGGTGAAATCTTTTGCATTGGAAAATAGAGGAAAACCCAGCTCAATTTTATATCTGAACACTCAGTCAATTGGAGGTCCTAGGGCTGAGCTATTGATTTCCAGCAACCAATCAACTCCTGCCCTTCAAAAGAGGAGGAAGCTGATTCCTTTTGTTTCCCCTGAAGGAGGAATCCCTGCCCTGCTCCTAGAAAATGAGAGGATCTGATTTTATGACAGACAGATGAGCAAGCAGGATGGGCTTAGCAAACCCACAGGAGAACCCTCATGGTCCTTCAGGCCACAGACCACAGTTTAAGAAACACTGCAGTGTAGCAGACTGTTTAAGTAATTGCCTTAAGGCTTTGGCAATGTCGGCATTATCAGAGCCTACTGAACACAGGGAAGGTGCTGGATCTTGAGGCTCCCTCAAGAGATACAATTGCATACATGTTAATTTTTTGTACTAAAGCACTCATTTGGAGTCTGGCTAGAATACAGGAATGCCTAATATTTAAAGGTGCTTCTCTTGCTGTCTATCAAGAGCTGACTCTGGAAAATTTGAGGGGAAGAATGGTCATGTAGGCTGATTGGAACCATAACTTCTGCTCTGCAGAGGCTGGGGTAAAAGCAATCTTCCTGCCCTTTTTATCTTTTTGTCTTTTATCTATTTTCTTGTTATGTGTTATCAGTTCTTTTTTAATTTAATGAAATGCTATAAGCTGTCATCAGAATGAGAATTACATGTAAATATTTTACATTAATAATATATATTGGGATTCCCCTTTTGACTGTCAGGCTTTCTGAGACACTAAGCACAGTCCATTTCTAATACAAATTAAGAAAGCAAGTAATCCTTATGTGGACTTCAAAATCAACAGGTAAACTGTGGAGATGAGGTGAAGATTACGGCATCAGGCCCTGCCTGTTACCTCTATGTTTATTTATTTAATCTCAGTGTTGGAAGAGACCACTAGGGTCTTCTAGTCCAACTCCTTGTCAATGCAGGAATGACAAGTATAGTATCCCTGACAAGCAGGTATCCAATCAATACTTAAAAAGTATGATGGCCTGGTGAAATTTCTCCAGTGGGAAAGAAAAAGGTTGGTGTTTAAAGTTCTAAAGAGCAGTTCAGGGTATACTTACAGTGCTCATGTAATTTGTGTAGCCATTTGACAAAAGGATACCTCTTAACCAACACCTACATTTTCAGCATCAATCAATACATCTAATTCTCAATATCATCAAATCTGTGGATAGTTAAATCTGGAGAGTACAGCCATGAACAGACAGATTATTCTACACACCTGAAAAATGCCCCAGGTTTGCAGAAACATCTGAAAATAAACAAACTGTGGGGTTAATCCCCCTGAAAACAATAGAAGCAGCACCTGTAGCATTAAGAAACAAATGCCCTTAGTGGTTGTTGCTAGGCAATCACAACAGTATTGCCAGCCTTCAGGCCTTGGTTTCTGTCAATAAAAAGCAGGGAAGGGTGCTGGGCCTTTCCAGGACTCTTTTGGCCTTTTAGGAAAAGTCATCACTGCCAAGCCAGCAGCAACCACCATGCAAATTGACACTATGGGGTATTCTTCATGGAGATTTGGTGCTGTTTCGACGCTGTTTTGCGTCGGAGGCAAATTTTGGTTATTCACTGCAGAGCCGTGTTTTCCCCCACTGAGCAAAATAAGCCGGTTTAAAAGAGAGGCAATCCAAACCACTTCTGAGCCGTACTTTCCAGTAAAAGAGCATTTTGTTGCTCGGATGCCCATGAAGAAATGTTTGCTTCGCTCCCCGGGACGTCTCCTTTCTCCTCCCCCAAGAACGGTGATTGGCTGGGGGAGTTGCCACTCTAACAGCATCGCACCGGCAGGAGGGAGACCCAAAGCAGACTGGCTGCCCCTCTTGAGAAGGGTGATGGGGGTTTTGGCTTGGATTTGCCGCTCTCAGGATGCCCCTCCCCAACACACACACACATAGGATCGCACCGGCTGGAGGGAGACCCAAAGCAGACTGGCTGCCCCTCTTCAGAAGGGTGATGGGGTTTTTGGCTTGGATCTGCCGCTCTCAGGATACGCCCCCAACACACACACACACATAGGATCGCACCGGCTGGAGGGAGACCCAGAGCAGACTGCCTACCCCTCTTCAGAAGGGTGATGGGGGTTTTGGCTTGGATTTGCTGCTCTCATGGTCCCCCCCACACACACACACACATAGGATCGCACCGGCAGGAGGGAGACCCAAAGCAGACTGGCTGCCCCTCTTGAGTAGGGTGATGGGGGTTTTGGCTTGGATCTGCTGCTCTCAGGATGCCCCCCCCAACACACACACACATAGGATCGCACCGGCTGGAGGGAGACCCAGAGCAGACTGGCTGCCCCTCTTCAGAAGGGTGATGGGGTTTTTGGCTTGGATCTGCTGCTCTCAGGATGCCCCCCCCCAACACACACACACATAGGATCGCACCGGCTGGAGGGAGACCCAGAGCAGACTGGCTGCCCCTCTTCAGAAGGGTGATGGGGGTTTTGGCTTGGATTTGCTGCTCTCGGGATGCCCCCCCCAAACACACACACACAGGATCATGGGAAGAGTGGGCGGGATTAGGCGGATTTGGAGCGGTGAGTCATGCGCTGTTTCTCCCGTGAAAAATTGGGATGGGGGGAGAATCTGCACTGCCATGAAAAAGCTATTTAAATCAGTTTATTATTTGCTCCGATTCGAAACGGAAGCAAAATCCACCGTGAAGAATACCCCTATATGACTTGTACGTAAGGTTGCCAGATTTCCCCCCTCCCCTTGCCAACGGCGGGAGCTTCCTGAAAACGGGGCTGAAGGAGCAATCCACGTGCATGGTACGATAATGTCACTTTTGGGTTTACCATGGAAGTGCCAGCATCACGCAGGACACTCTGACACTGATCCCCCAAAATGCTAGAGTGTCTCCATCGTGATGCCGGTGCTTCTGGGATAATCCTTGAAGGGATGTCATCACGCTGTGCACATGGATCGCCTCCCCCTCTCCGGTGGCCTGCTTCCATCCACTGACCAGTTGAGGGTAGGCGGGCAACCTGGTTAATTGGGAGGCAATTGGCCACCATAACCAAGCAAATAGGAAGCCTACTTGCAGGACTCACGCAGGCCCAGGTGCTCGCTACTGTTCAACAGTAGCCCCCCCCCCCCAAAAAGCTAGTGTTCAGTAGTGGCTAGTGCTTCAGAGTAAGATCTGGGAGACCCATGTCTGAATCTCTAGTTTACCATGGAAATTGGCTGGGTGACCATGGGCCAGTCACACACACTCAGCCTCACCTCCCTCATAGGGTTGTTGTGAGGATAAAATGGAGGAGAGGAGAATTATGTGAGCAGCTTTGAATCCCCATTGTGGAACAAGGCAAAGTGTAAATTAAGTCAATAAATAATAAATACAACTGAAGATGAGGGGAGATAAAAAGCAGGTGGGTGGGTGCGTGGGTGGAAGGAAGAGAAGGAAGCAGGGAAAGGTGATTATATGGGGGTGGCCAGGAAAATAGAAAGAGAAACATGAGGAAGGGGTTGCAGGGGAAAGTAAGGTGTCCTTCTTACTGGTTCCTCAGCGAACAACTGGGTCTGACCCAGCTAGGGCTGCCAGGTCCATCTTCACCACTGGTGGGAGGTTTTTGGGGTGGAGCCTGAGGAGGGTGGGATTTGGGGAGGGAAGTGATTTCAACACCATAAAGTCCAATTGCCAAAGTGGCTATTTTCTCTAGGTGAACTGATCTCTGTCGGCTGGAGATCAGTTGTAATAGCAAGAGATCTCCAGCTAATACCTGGAGGTTTGCAACCCGAGGCCCAGCAGTTGGCAAGCACTGCACAACTCAGCCAGAGCTTTCCCATAGAGAGGCTGCCAGGGTGAGGGAAGGAGGGACAGGGAGGCAGATAAAGACAGATTGGGTGGTGGGTGGGAAGGAGAGAAGGAAGAGGGAAGAGGCTATGAGGGATTTCAGGGAAGGAAAAAAGGACGTGCGGGGGAGAATGGAAAATGAGAGGCCCATCACAAGTCCTCGCAAGGCCCCCTCTTGTGCAAATCTAAATTCATGAACTCTCTAGCACACAAATCAATACAATTGGTATGTACCAAATATTTTACTCCTAATCAATTTTTGAAGAGCAGTACAACATTATTTTGTTTAACTCTTCCTTTTTTATTCCTGATCTATGGTGAGTAGCTGCGTGGGGATAAAAAACAGTTCCAAACAACAAAAGGTCCTCAGATTGGTGGAATCTGCTTTCTGACAGGTTATTGCCTATGCCAAATGAGACAGAAATACAAGTAATCTTGTAAAATGAAAACCAAGGACAGACCTGTCCCTGTCTTAGATGAATAAGTATCCCATTACATTGAGGAATGACAGCCCGAGGCTGTGATTATGCCACTATTATATTCTAAGCATCATGGTTTGTCAGACTGAATAAATTCTAGTAAAATAAAATAAAAAGCATCCAATTTATTGCCAAGCATATAATCTATTATTTTGCTTAATATCTCTTGCTTGGTTTTACAGATTATTGGACAAAGTAACACCATGTTTAAGCATGTGTTTAGAATCTGATATAATACATGCTCTCACCAAGCCTGGTACTTAAAAACACATAAATAACCCCATTGAACTCTGCGAGTTACACTGCTAGAAAACGAGATTGAGCAAGATTACAAACAAGATCAGAGGTATTTGGGAATGATGCGTGCACATTCACCATTTCTACAAAGATGATTTCTTTAAATGCCCCATGGTCTTACACACAAATCTTTTTATGACACACTAACAATGCACAAGCAAGCCAAGCAAATATTCAAAATGCACTTCAAATTCAAGGGACTGAATTTAACTCACATAGATTTCGAACTCCATACACCACTGTGACTTTATAAATTAGGAACAGGATTTTAAGCATGGCTGCTCAGAAATGAACCACACAAAACTCAATGAGATTAATTATCTAGTAAATGGGCAAAGAAGAGAGAGCAAGTACCTTTAGCACAGAGTAGGAAGCATGCATGCTGGTTCTTTAAAGCCACAAAGGTTGAAGAGACTCCTTACTGTTTATACTTCCAGACAAGAAGACTAACCATATCTGGACAGGATGAGGGCAATAAAGCAGCAAATATATAGTTAAAAACCTTGGCAGAGTGCTAGTGACACAGAGAAGCAGCAGACTCACTGATTAAAGATAAAGTTAAATGTTTATTAAGGAACTACATTTTAGATAGCCAGTTAGACAGCTAGAGGCTCTCTGTCTCTCTGCTTTTCTAAGGAGAAAGAGAGAACTTCTGAGAAGAAAGAGGAAATTAGACCTAATGATATCAGTAAAGGACAGACAAGAAAAAGGACAGACAAGCCAAAAAAAGGGAGGAAGGTCTCTAACCTAACATTCCTATGTAACTGACCACTTGCCTGCCCCCTGCTATGTCTTTTTCTCAGTTCCTTTGCATGCTAGATATTGTTACTTCCAACAAAAAATAAGAACAAGACAAGTAGGCACGGAAGCAAGGGTGGCTAAAGAACCAGGACATAGCCAGGCAATTAGTTTGAGTGACAGATACTGATAGGGTTGTGCAATATATATATATATATATATATATATATATATATATATATATATATATATATATATATATATATATATATATATGGTAAATTTCGGGTTTGGGTTTATGGGGACAGATATTTTTTGGTAAATCAAAATAAGCCAAATACCCATACTGGTAAATATCGGCATTCAGCTTATTTCTGTGTTTCCTGAAAAAAATTGTGCCCATTATAGTCGGTTTCAGGTAGCTGGCTAAAGGTTGACTCAGCCTTCCATCCTTCCGAGGTCGGTGAAATGAGTATCCAGCTTGCTGGGAGTAAAGGGCAGATGACTGGGGAAGGCACTGGCAAACCACCCCGCAAACAAAGTCTGCCTTTGAAACGTTGGGATGTGACGTCACTTCAAGGGTCAGGAATGACTCGGTCCTTGCACAGGGGACCTTTACCTCTTTTATTATACTCTATGGAAAATTCTTTTTGAATCTCCTCTGAGGGCATTTTTGAAGGTAGAGTTCCCACATTTTCAGGGTAGCTTGAAGGAGCTCTCCTTGCACGAACCCCAAAGCTTGGTGAAGATTGGGTTAGGGGGTCTGATTTTATTGAGTCCAGAAGGGGTCGCTCCTCTATAGAGAAACATTGCAAACTTCACAATGTCCCACCTTGTCTCCCCACTCAACATAATACAGACTTTTAAAATCACAACAATTAAGCACATGCATGCAACATTCTACATTATATTCTCTCAGTTTTTGACTTCTGTTCCAGAAAAATGGGCATTGAGTCATTATACAATCACATTTCGTCTCTGAACATTTCAGAAGCAGACTGCAGATCTGCTGGGAAGTTCAGGACTAGGGAGCAGATATTCCTAATTTTCGGGCCATTGGAAAATTGCAGAAAGAACATTACTACTCATCAAAAGTGCAATTCTGTTATAGTCTTGCTAGTATGTATATAGGAAAATAGGAACACTTCAGTTACAAACTAACCAGGAACAATCTATGGGTGATAGAATAATGAAAATAAAGGAGGTATTTTAGACCATAGAATTCTTGTAAGGTTAAAGTTCTGAATAGTTCTCCCTTCTCCTAAGAGACATCTGGAATAGAAAATGGAACTCTTAGGTTTTTGTTTTGTTTTGTTTTGTGGAAGAGAGGCATGTCAAATGAAGTTGTTCTTTATATGCTTATTTGTTTGACATCAAGAAGGAATTTTATTCTGAGTTTGGTTGGTGATTCTATGTGGGTGTTTGGGCAGTGGTGTACATGGGGGGGGGTCCTTCCCCAGTAGTGTGTGCAACAAGCCCACTTGCTTGATCTGTGGGCATTATTCCAAATGTACTTCTTGTCTTATGAAATCATCTCTGGTATGGCACAATTTGTTGGTTCTTGCTTTCCGTTTGCTGCATGCTGTTATTTGGAATGCACTGCCTGGGGGGGTGGAGTCCCCATCTTTGGAGGTCTTTAAGCAGAGGTTGGATGGCCATCTGTCGGGAGCGCTTTGATTGTGGGATCCTGCATGGAAGGGGGTTGGACTGGATGGCCCTTGTGGTCTCTTCCAACCTTGTGTGATTTTGTGATTTTTGTGATTTTGTGGGTGATACAGTCCCATGCTTGGGTCCTGAGTGCAGCTCCTTTCTCACTAAGCATGATCTCATTCACTTACTGGGGAATAAGCTCCCTGAACAAAACAGGATTTTGTGGTGGTGTAGTTTGGTGCAGTGTGGTGTAGTGGTTAGGAGCAGTGGACTCTAATCTGGAGAACCGGGTTTGCTGTCCCACTCTTCCACATGAAGCCAGCTGGGTGACCTTGGGCTAGTCACAGTTCTCTTAGATCTCTCTCAGCCTCACCTACCTCACAGGGTGTCTGTTGTGGGGAGAGGAAGGGAAGGTGATGATAAGCCAATTTGATTCTCCTTAAAAAGGTAGAGACAATCGGCATATGAAAACCAACTCTTCTTCTACTGCTTTTCAATAAGCAGGATTGGGCTGGTTCAGAGGATCCCGTTTTATGTAAAGCATGTACCCCGGCATCACACATAGGGTCATTCTGCACACTGGCCCAGCAGAAGTCTGCTTGCCACGGCTCCTTTCTAATAATGAAGCCCCAGTTTGCCTGGCTCCTGAGTTGTGAAGAGTATACGTCTCCACCCCTGTGCTCCTGCATCCTGTGTAAAAGAGGGCAAAAGGCAAAATCCCATCAGGACAAAAGGAACTTGAACCCCATTCAGAGGCTGACAAGCGCCAGCAGAATATGATCCTAATCCTGTTTCCAGCATTTCCCCCCATTGCTTGGCCTCTCTGTTCTGTGCTATATTCTTCTAACTGTCACCCCAGCAAAGCCTCCAAACAGAATAACCGAGCAGATAATCATCAGACAGGAGCAGGGAAACACTCGTTTCATACAGCTGTGGGAAAGAGGGTGAGTGGTGGAGCTAATAAAAAGGTAGACGTGCTTACTGTGTTCCAAATCATTCCCCTCCCTCCCCCCAGCAACAGTCATTTGGGCTCTCCAAGGTTACATTACTATTTCATGTATTATTATGCATGGCTGCATTGGGTGGGGCATGGGATTGCCAACTTCTAGCTAGATCCCTTGGATTTTTAATAGGTGTGTGGCAAGCAAAAAATCACTAGGTGACATTTTCTGCATACTGGTTAAAGCAGGGATTCAACAGGTAAAAAAAGCTTGTCAACAGGTAAAGCTTGTCATACAGCTCTTATAGGCACCGGAACCTTGTCAAACATAAGTTGGCAATCATAGGTTATACACATATGTGCCATCATGCCCATGTGCTGGTGTTCCTGCCACCATCATGCCTTTTCTACCTTTTTAGTCATTACTTCTAAGAGCACAGAGTGTTTTTCACAGGTCAGGCCCACAGAACATGGGTAGGGTTTCTAACCTCCAGGTACCAGCTGGAGATCTCCTGCTATTACCACTGATCTCCAGCTGATAGAGATTAGTTCACATGGAGAAAATGGCGGCTTTGGCAATTGGACTCTATGGCAGTGAAGTCCTTCCCCCCAAACCCCACCCTCCTCAGGCTCCGCCCCAAAAAACATCCCAGTGTTGGTGAAGGGGGACCTGCAACCCTATTGATGGAGTAGGCAAGAAAGTATGATGTTAAGATGGCTCTCTGGTGTTCCTGCGGATGTCATTATAGAAGCTGCAGCTAGCCCAGGGAAAATAACCTCCCCAAGAAGAACTCTTTTGAGCGATGACAGTTGTAATTTTCCTTATTGGGAAGGGCTTCCCATCCAGGCCACGTGGCACATTGCTTCTGGCCTATCTCTTGATAGTGAAGCAGCTAAGAGGCACCATGGGGTGATGTGATGGTTATTGCCTCTTCTCAGCTCTCTGGTGCTCCTATTGTCCTTATGGGGACTGAAATGAGCCCAGGAGAAACAGCCCCTTCCCAGATGTCCATGGAGTTTCTCTTACGTTCTCTCAAGCCCAAATTTTCCTCCTTGTTTAGTAAGAGTCCAGTTGGGAAAGGTTCAGGTGGTACAGTCACAAAAACCAAGGTCAGGCAAAACTGTACAATGTGGTCTTCCATCTAAACTGCTCCCTGTGTTTGAAACACAATATTCACTGGCAGCTTCATCTTAGGTTGCATACAAAAAGCCTGATGCGTTTTAAATAGGGTTGCTAGGTCCCTCTTCGCCATCAGTGGGAGGTTTTTGGAGCAGAGCCTGAGGAGGTCTGTGTTTGGGGAGGGGAGGGACTTCAATGCCATAGAGTCCAATTGCCAGAGCGGCTATTCCCCCCCCCCCTTAATTTTTTGTTGCGGCTTCTCTGAGGTTAAGTGTTGCCCGCACTACAATGTGTTTAATAGCATAGTATTGCTGTATCTTTTGCAATTTTGGAACGGTTGATTGTTGTGCACTTGTGTAAATCATTCTATATATTTTCTTTGTAGCTTATTTACTGGCTAATCATTTTCATTTTTATTTTCATTTTCTTTGTATACCATTCATAAAATTGACATTGCCCTAGATGAATATAATCTTTGGTATGTTAGGTTTGTACATTCGCTTAGATGAATGAATCTGTCGAGCTTTGTATGTAAGTTTTTGTATATATACAAGTGGTTTTTATGTTGATATTTAATTGTTGGCTAACCATAGCCTATAAATTGTTTTTCTTTCTACTTGAAAACTTCCATAGCATTGTTCTTCCTTATCTATAGAGCCCACGTGCTGCCAATTGTTACAGTCATTACTAGTTTACAGCACAGGTATAGCTTTATCTCAATTACCTGGAGGTTGGCAACCCTAGTTTGAAAATGGTCACTTTAGGTTTTCATCTGAGCAGGGTAGCTGTATCATTATGTTGCTGAGCTTCACAATCTCTCTCACACAAGTTTTGTTTATTCAGTTAAGAGTTTCTTTCATTTTAGCAGCAGAATGTTTCAATAAAGCAGTACCTTTGTCTGCTTCAGCAAGGGAGAATTGAGGGATTAGAAAATAAGGATGACTTTAACAAACATTCATTCTGGTTGTTCTTATGTTTAATTTACTTTTAAGCCCTTCTGTCTTAGAGTGAATTTAAGTCTTAAAATGTCTCAAACATGCAAAGTTAACCCCTTAAGACTCCTCCACATACGTCAAAGTTCAAATGCATACCCCATTGTATGTTGCTGAACTTCTCAAATCAAGGACTGATGCTCCTTTAGAACCTAATGTGAAAGAGTCTTACAGAAGAGATACAAAGCTTATACAGACAACTGTCATGGGGCAAAGGAACCAAATCTGACTGTGGTTATTTTGTTAGGGTTAGAAAACCTGCAATCCTGCATAAAGAAGAACACTAGTTTACACCCCCCTCAAAAGTGTTGCGAAAAGAGGACCTTACACACACCTACAAACTTTCTGGTGGTCATATATGGAATGCTTTCCATCTTGCAGTAGCTTATCAGACAAATGAGGAAATGGGCTTAGATTATCAGCCTCTGATAGATGACTTCACCCCACAGCTGGCAATGAAAGATGCACCACCAGAGCCTGGCCCTGAAAGATGGGCTACCAGAATCAGATAACCACCAGTATGGACTTGGGACTATGTTATGTAATGGTAGACAGCTGCCTTATTTTATTAGCCTATTTTATTATGTTTAGCTGCCTGTGTTCTATATGATAGTGGCAGATATGTATATAAAGATATATGTAAATATCATGATTGTAGTTTTATAAATATGAGAGTTTTGAGAGTTTCTTAAGAGAGGGGCAAATGTGGTGTTTTTAGATATAGCAGTAGCTATAAACAACAGAGCTTGCTGGGAAACGTAATACCTTAGGATAGAGAAGAAAAAGTAGAAGAGTGGACTTTTGGCCTGGGCCTAGACTGCCTTACTGAATGATGCAGCAGTAGTTGCGCCAGTTTAGGATTTACAATAAACCTTGTTTGGAATCTAGATTGTACTCAGTTGCTTGATACAACAAATGGCTTGGTTGGAATCTAGATGGGAGGAAATCCAGTTGCTATGGTCATACCTTCATGAGCTTGGTTTTTCAGTAGGGTTGCCAGCATTGGGTTGGGAAATACTGGAGATTTTGGGGTAGAGCCTGAGGAGGGTGAGGTTTAGAGAGGGGAGGAACTTCAATGCCATAGAGTCCAAATGCCAAAGTGGCCATTTTCTCCAGGGGGACTGATCTCTGGAGATCAGTTGTAATAGCGGGAGATCTCCAGCCACCACCTGGAGGCTGGCAACCCTACTTTTCAGCAAACACTTGCAGGAAAAATGAAAAACAATCCTAGTCCGAGATGTCTTGGTAGAATCCACCCCTTGGAAATGCAGGTGGGGAGGGACTCCACTGATGCGTCTAATGTACAAAAAGGATGCGGAATATCTAGGAAAGGTTGCTAAGGTTCACGGAGGTGGAGGGGTGGGAGGAAAGTCGTTTGCATTTCCTCCATGAAAATGTGCCTTCTAGGCTAGTCAGGCAATGTGCTTTTTCCATGCTGATATGTTACTATTGGAAAAGCACTGATAGCAGAGCTGCTTTTGCAAAGTTTGTTTGCACCAACGCCCAACTTCCGCTAGCCTCATATGATCCCACATGGCATAATGGTCCAGTTATAAATGGGGAGGGGGGGAGTCTAGAAAGCCGATTGGTGCAAGCAAGCTTCTGCCTTTATAAACTGAATGTAAACAGCTGTATTGGCACAAGCACCTCCTCCAGACACACAGCTCCTACTTGAGCCTCCCCTTTCCATAATGGAGCAACAGCAGCAGGTGATACAGAATGCCTTAGGTAACCTCCCAGAGCCAGTGACTAGAAGTCCTTGCTTGTGATTGGCTTGTCCTTCCTAAGGCTGCCAACAGGCCTATTAAGACTACGAATGTCAGGTTCTAATTCATCTCTTTAACGTTGTACAGTGGAAGGAATGGAGCCCCCCTGCTGCTGTGTAATTTCATGCCGAGGAGTCTGATGGGGTTCCCTGCAGCCTGATCCTTTATGGATCAGAAAACCCACTTTTCCTTTGTGTGAGAGAGCTTGAAGATTATCTCTTTAACCCCTTTTATTCCAGAACCAGATTGAACAATTGATGCCACTTTTGATAAGTCTCCCACCTAGTGTATGTCATGGAAGCATGTTGGTCAAAAAGTAAATTTCAAAGGCAGGGAGAGGCGTTATCATTCTTAATTTTTCAAAATGAGGCTTGACTGTTAACTACTTAAGTTATCCAACATGCAAAACCAATTTTTGCAAGCTACATGGGTCCTTGATAGTATGATAACAGAAATGTGGAAGCCTTTATGGATGCAGCCAGTTGATAAGTGGGAAATTAACAAAGCCAAAGAATGAAGCTTAGTGGGACTGGACTGGGAGGCTGGCAGGAGCCTATTCTACTAGTCTCTATAATATAGAGAAACAATTCCAAATAATATTTATAAGCGGCTTCCTCAAAAGCCAATTCTCATTTTGGTCTCACTGTCACTCCAAATGTAGGAATATTCCCAGCAGCTGTGGATCATCCCCATGCTTTCCCCTCCTATCTGCCATTCCTTCCCTTGCCTGTGGTGGGGGAAGCTTTTTTGCTAGATTTTTTTCAAATCAGTAGTAGGAATATCAGGAGGGAAGGCAGCATGGTATATCCTGAGCTCATCAGATCTTGGAAGCTAAGCAGGGTCGGTACTTGGAAGAAAGACCTCCAAGGAAGACCTTGCAGAGGAAGGCAATGGCAAACCACCTCTACTTCAAACTTGCCTTGAAAGCCCCTTGCTGGGGTCGCTATAACTCAGCTGCAACTTGACAGCACTTTACACACATATCTGGTAGGAATATCTACTACCTATAAACAATGCCCTGACCTCTCATCAGATCTCAGAAGCTAAGTGGGATCAGCCCTGGCTAATATTTGGATGAGAGACTTCCAAGGAATACTAGGGTCATGAAGTGGAGGCAAGCACAGGCAAACCACCTATGAATGTCTCTTGCCTTGAAACCCCTACGGGGTTGCCATAAGTCAGCTATAACCTGACTGCAAAAAAACAAAACAGAATAGCTAGCAAAAAGCCTGCCTGTGGTAGAGAAGGGAAATGGTGCCAAATGTGAGCAGGGAGGTGCAGAAATCCATATGTTTGTATCCACACTTTCCCCAAACCCACTTTGGTCATAATCTTTAAGGAAAGATCTATCATTGCAGGTTTAGGGAAATTTGCTGCAGAGCCAGGAAAAAACCAGAAGGGGGACAACAGCACAAAGAAGTCATGTGGAAGCCCCCAAAGGAAACGGTTGTGCTCTCTGTATAGTGTTCATTTGCCCTAGACTACAAATTTGCCCTAGATCCGGCAACCCCATGCTGCAACTGTACACCTATGAGCCCCCAAAGAATGAATGGGGAGTTTATAGCAAATGGAGCAGAGCAGAGCTGTTCTCTGTCACTTATATATTGCATGCTAGTTTAATGGTCATGGCACAAACTATTGTTTGTACTGCAGCCCATCACACAATTGCTCTACGTGGCTAATGAAAGAAGATATCATAGTATTTTAATGTCTCAATTTATGTCCCCCTTTTTTCCCCAATGGGGACCCAAAGATATGAATCCTACAATTTATCAGAAGGTTTCCCCATATTCTGTTCTATCCTCACAACAACAACCTTCTGAGGTGATGGCCCCAGCAAGGTTCCATGGCAGAGCGGGAAGCTGAAAACAGTTCTGCCAGTTCTTAGATCGGCACTCTGTTATGCCATACCAGCTCTCTGGTGGTCCAGTAATTGGTAGATGTTGAATTAATCCAAGGACTCTTTGGGTTATGAGGTTGTCTATGCTGTAGGCCCTAGGAAGACACACTATCTCACATGAACATAGAGGGGGCAGTGGCTTAGTGACGGAACACATATTTCGCATGTTAAAAGTCCCAGCATCACTAGTTAAAGAGTCTCTGGCAGCAGGTAGTTAGAAGAGACCTTTTTTAATATATATCCTGACACCCTGAAGAATTGCTGCCAATCACCACAGACAATACCAAATTGTACGGTTCAGTGGTCTGGCTCAGTGCGGTATAAGGTAGTTTTATATGTTCAATCTGTTAGCAACCATCACTCTGTGAAATGAGATGACTTGAAACACACACCTTTTTAATGGTAGGTCCCATCCTAGCATTGTTAGCTGGATCTGCTAGATAAACTGCACGTGCTCCTTTATCCTCCCATGACCATTCTGCTAAATAGTTCCTCCCATTGGTGCTGTTGTGGTACTCAATGACAGAGACACACAAAAAGTACTTGATTAGCCTGTCCCTTTCAAAGCAGTAGGAAAACAACCCACACTTATTTTCTATTATGTTCCGTATTATCCATTACACTGTAGGAGATGAAGAGCAAGGCAGGAGCATCCCTAGGAAGGTAATGATTTATTTCTCCTACTACTTTGACTTGCACTGGCGTACAATCAGTTGGGGGTGCATATGTCCCTAATAGTTCAGCCACATTGTCTAGTGCTGTTAAAGGTCTTTGTTTTTTAAATAATGGAACCAAACAGTGTCTCTTAGTGATTCTAAACTTATTCCCAAGGTTAAGTCCCCTTGATTTCAGCAAAACATATTTCCATGTAAATATACTTAGCATGTCGGCATCTACCTGAAAAGAAAACCAATGACAGAGTTCAAAAGACAATGCTGCAGGCTTGACACATTATTTAAACAGCCACTAAACTATCAGTCTATCAGCCACCTGGACAGCAGAATTGCTACTTGATACCATGTCAACACATACTGCTAATTCTGTTAAGGAGGGGCGACAAGATGTACAAGCAAGTGTATGTATGTCCATTTATTGGAATGAAAAACACAAAGGGGGAAGATGCAGACATGACTGCTGTGTCCTTTCTCGGCTTTCCCAACCACTCACCCTCCCATTACAAATTTAATTATGCTTTTCCAGTTCTGGAATATTTTGCAAAGACATGAATGATAAAGGAAAGGAACAATGGAAGATTAGGAAGACTATGTGAGGGATGGGCAGATACAAGTATTAGGAGATAAGAGCCACGACACTTGTTAGAAGCCCTGCCCTAGGCTGTTCTTAGCTGTCAAGAGACACCACATTTGCAGATGTTTCATTTTTCCATGAAGGCTTAAAAACCACTTTTCGAATCTGAAAAAAGAAGACACAAACTCCCTTGTCTACCCTTAGATTTCTGCATTGCTTGATACATAGGGTTTCAAACCTCCAGGTACTAGCTGGAGATCTCCTGCTATTTCAAGTGATCTCCAGCCGATAGAGATCCATTCCCCTGGAGAAAATGGCCACTTTGGCAATTGGACTCCATGACATTTAAGTCCCTCCCCTCCCCAAACCCTGCCCTCCTCAGGCTCCGCTCCAAAAACCTCCCGCCAGTGGTGAAGAGGTACGTGGCAACCCAATTGATACATATCAAAGCTTGTAACATGCCCTTCAGTTACCTGAAACAAAGAAGTTGGCCTTTGAAAACTTAGTAGAACCATTGGCCCACACTAATACATAATTTGTAGTATTTCCTTTGCTATATAGTCTTTTCATGCCATACAGTCATAAGTCCATTGGTGAGATAACTTGGTGGGGAAGCTGAAGTTCATTTTTTTTTTCTGCTCAGGGAGAGAATACCTGAGAGGCTGGAGGTCTGATCATGGATCTCTATCACGTATTTCAGCTGCAAAACACAACTATGGTGCTGGCAAAGGAGAAGTTAACTCTCCCCCCTCTCTCACACACACCATTTCCTCCTATCAAAAATGGTCCCCCTAGACTGGTTTAAGCATCTTTCTGTTTTTCCCCCTTACTGGGACTTCAAACAGCAGGGGCAGGAGAAGGATTTCCAATCAGGAAAATAGTACAGAAGGAAACAGGTACCCTTCCACCTTCCCCATACCACACACACACAAACTCATGTACATACACAGAGCTGCTTTCTGCAGCTAAATTATCGGTCAGGGGGTCTGATCACAAAGCTCCTGCGCAGCGTGAGATCCTTAGACTACCTCTCTTGGTTTGGACCACAGAATCTCCGCTTATTTTCTTGGCACCACCAGAGCCAACGAGGTCATGCATCTGCATCAGACCAAGTCCCCCTAAGAAAGGGTAAGTACTACTATTTATTAACTACAAATGATTATTAACTTGACATATTTTAGATCAAAGCCTCTACATTCCACAGAGCTGTTTCCTCATCCAAAATCTCTATTTGTGGCTAAAAATGCCTGAGATACAAGGGAGGTTTTTTTCTTAGAGTCCAAGCATCCTGCTTACCTGCCATCCTCTGGTGCAGTAATATTCCCTCTACGACTTGAAGAGAGTTGCATCCACAATTATTCTCAATCAAAAGAGCCACATCTATGTCCATCCTTGGTATGAGACCACTGCCTCAAGGAGGTTCCTCTAGCAGCAGTAGTTTTAAGGTGGGAACCACCTGCCAACCACAAGCCCTTCCAGGCATGGGTCTTTACCCACTTTCCTGAAATATGGGGCAGGTGCCTCTTTGGGGAAATGGTGCTCAAAAGTGCTACATGTGGTTCTCAAGGCTCTGAGTGGGTATCACTGTGGTAGTGCCGTTGGTTAAAGCTAACGGGAAAGGAAGGCTTGACAATCACAGTGCAACCACCACAAGCAAAAGGTTCTTTATTCAGGCCAGACCCAAGTCTGATGGCACATGATGCAGCAACCTTACTGAAGCTAAGCAGATATCGGGGTCTGGTAAGTGCTTGGATGGATACTTCTTGTGAACCCTTGTGTGTGCTGCTTTCAGTTCCATGATAGAAGAAAGGGAGGACGGAGTTGTAGTAAAATAAATTAGTAATCTGGAATTATTACATTGGTAGTGTATACACACATCCCTAATAAAATATAGAAAATCCCTCACTGTGGCACTCCATTACACTTAGTCTGTGTACATGGGTTCTCAGTCTCAAGAAGTGTCAGCCTGCTAAACAGAGTTGGATTCACTGCTGTGTGGTGCCAGCAAGGTGTAGTGGTTAAGAGTGGTGGACTATAGTCTGGTCAACCGGGTTCGATTCCCCACTCTGACACATGAAGTCTGCTGGGTGACCTTGGGCTAGTCACAGTTCTTCCAGAACTCTTTCAGCCCCACCTACCTCACAAGGTGTCTGTTATGGGGAGAGGAAGGGAAGGTGATTGTAAGCCACTCTGAGTCTCCTTAAAGGTAGAGAAAAGCAGGGTATAAAAACCAGCTTCTCTTCCTTCTTCATCATATTTGTTGCATGCCAAACAAGAAAAGAAAAATTTGCTCCACATTTACTGCTTACAAATGTCAGGATCCCTCATATGGAGACAATCTAAGGCAAACTTCATGATATGTGAGAGTACTGCAAGCAGAAGGAGATTCACAGGTGTGCAGGGCTAGTTTACCACCCAAGTGGCTCAAGCAGCTGTTTGGGACACAACTGTCCAATGAGAGAGGGGCAAGGGGGAGATGATGCCTGTCCCCATGCCCAAGGTGAACTCCCAAGGTGCTGACAGCACTGCTAGGTCTTGTCTATCTCTAAGCTGCTAGTAGCATGGTAGAAGGCTTTAAGCAGCAAATAGGAGGTCACCCCAGAAGCCCCCACAACACCACAACATTACAGGGGATTCTTGGATGAATGATTGCTCATTCTTTGTGGATGAACCAAGTGTCTCTGGTGAGCAGTGGCCCTTCTGTCAGGCCATGCATCCCAGCAGATGTCCTACCATGATGACTTAATGCGGGTGAAGAGAGAGATCCACATAATAATCTTGCCTCCATAAATCCAATGTTGAGTTGTAGTCAGAGCTTTTAGACATACTTTTATATCTACAACACTTCCCTGTTCCTGAATCTGAGTCTTATTGGCCTATTAGACTGGATGACTATTTGGTTAGTGATCAATGTATGGAGGGCAGGAGCAGAATCTGCCTACTTGCCCTGACCCCCAGACACCTGACCCCAATCCCCATGGTCCATCTGCATATGCCCTACATGCACAGGCACTTTTGCAGGGTACAGATCACATGGACAGAGCTCTCTTTGCAGCACCATAACGATAATGAAAACAATCTTACATCTTTATCTTCCATTGGCTGTGGCCACTCAGTTATTTAACAGCTTTTCCAAGCATGAAGTAATCCAGCCCAATCTTGGGAGCTGAAAAATCCCAGCTGCTATCCAGCTGCATTAGGGAACACTGTTGTTGAGCACAAGCACCAACATTCACAGATGTTGTCTTCATTGGAGGGGTTGGGAGGCCTAATAGGAGAAGTTTGCTTTCCATTTAGTCTGCCTCTCTGTGTGTAAACCACACAATCTGCTCAGCCTATTTCTTTGGCACCAGGACCAATTGTGTCATAAACCTGTATCAGGCCAAGTTTCCTTCAGGGTGCATAACTCCTATTCTGCTCGTATGGTTTTCGTTGGTTTTGGCCCCGAACTACTTCATCTTTTTCCCCCTTTTCTGCATGTGTTTTACCCCCTGAAGAAGTAGCTTTGATTTTTCCTCAGCTTTTCTTGGGCTTTTTTACAAGCACTTCTACCACGAGGTTTTTTCTCAAGCTGATTCTGGGTCAGCTTCACTCAGTGTGTGGAAATGCTCCATTTGGGGTTTTTTTGGGGGGGGCCTCCCATTGGCATCCACCCACATCCAACCTCCCAAATTGATTCCACGCCCCCTTCCTGCCTTCCTCTTCTCCTCCACCTGGGGCTTCCCTTGCTCCTTTTTAAAAAGTTTTAAATGTTCAAGCTTAGCAATTGAACGCCGAGGAATCTGCCTGAATGCAGTGAGGCTCTTTTGGTCAGTCTCGCTGCTGTGAAGCTGACCAGAAATCCATGAGACCATGAAACTGACCAGAAGTAGATAGCACCGTTTTTTTTGTTTGTTTTTTGCTCTCTCTCCTGCAATCTAGTCAGTTTCATGGTCACATCACTTTCTAGTCAATTTTTTAAAAGGCAATAAAATATTGCTAGATCACAGGAACATTAAAGCCACAGCCCTAGCAGGTTCTCTGAAACCCCATCTTTCATTAAAAAAAAAATTAAGTCTCTAGCCCTTTTATTTCCAGAGAGATAAGGAAAAAGGCATCTCTCCACAAGGGAATGGGATAGAGACTTACTTTAAAAAAAATGAAAGCTGAGAATTCAGCAAATCTGCTAAAACTATTGCTTCAATGCTCCAGCAATCAAGTGATATTTTATTGTCTTTTTAAAAAAGGAAATCACTCATCTTCAGGGTGAGGGGGAAGAGATGCTGATCCTTCACATACTATTTTAAATGGCACCAGTTAACGCTGGCCCAGGAGCCAGTTTTTTAGTGTTCTGTTGCCCGACTCTTCCACAGGTGCATTTGCCTTCCCCTCAGTGTTCGATCGCTAAACTTGTCCTTTAAAAAAATGGTGAGGAGGGGAGCTGCTTGTGCCTGCTTCTGTCAATTGCTACTACTTGTTGAAAGAGTTTCACATAGTATTTAAAATGGCTCCAGTTATTGCAGGGTTTGGAGCCCATTTTGTCGAGCTTTCCTCTTTTCCAGCCTTTCCACATGTGTGCCAATCATCTAATCGGTAAACAGAGCATCACCAGTGACAATACTTTTGGTGGAGGAGGAAATGTCTCTAGCATTTCTGTGCAGTAGTGCTAGATTCCATATGCAAAAAATAAAAAGGGGGGGTTGGTGCTGTGGTGCCCCCAGTGATGCCATCAGTTATGCCCACCACCCTTGCTGGATATTTCTTTTTATTTAGCCATGTGGGGAAGAAATGCGCTGACTCCGCAGCAGAAGGAATTCAGAGGAAAGGGCATGCGTGCAGAAGGATTTCCCCAAGATTCCAGGGGATCCCTAGGTCCCACCTGGAGGCTAGCATCCCTAGTTGCAGCATACAGAGGGTGGGCATTTTTCATCCATGAAATATGACTCTCCAGCCTGTGAGAAATTATATCTTTGGAGAACTTTGGGGAGGGGATGCAGCTCCATGGTAGAGCACATGCTTTGCATGCAGAAGATGAACTTTTCTGGATTCCAGTCCTTCTGCTATAATCTGGGACTGGCTACAGTCAGAGACAAAAATACAGAGCCAGACGGTACAGCTCAGCACACACACTCTTCTTCCAGACAAACATTAGCTTTATCAATTAATGCTTACAAAGCACTTTGCAGCTTGCCCGAAGCTCTGAATAGCCCCATCTCCTTGGCAAAGGTAAGACTGCTTGTTTGGGCCTATGTGGCTTAGCCAGCTTTGGCCCAGACTTTAGTCTCCCGTTTTGATAGGCTCCTAAATGAAAATCCAATAAGATTTTAAGTAGAATGAGTTTCGATGAAAGACATTTTAAATCCCTTGGCTCATCATACCTGTCGAGGAAAGGCACAGGCAGAGAGGGAAAGGGGGTGGGAGATAAAGCACTCTCTTTTTTCTTTTCCTCTGGGGGTAACTCTTCCTCAAGCAGTTGCTTTACTCCTCCAAACAGAATCTGGCCTCATTTCCATCTCGCCGATTGAGGACAGCGGCTCTGCAGCCCCCTTAATAATGAACATGTAAATAGGACTCATGGGCTTTTGAGTGGCACAACCCTAAGTCAAGAAGTTCTCCAAAGCAGCTACAGAAGGAATAAGACTTTATTCCTAGCAGTGAAAATAACTGATAGGGAACTGAATGAGAGCAGCTCATGCAAATGCTTCCGAATTAAGCTCCGTCTGAAGTGAGAAAGGATGGATGATAAACACTCCCGGCTTTAAAAATGGCAAAATATGCTTTGCAGGCATGAAGCTGGAGCAGTAACAAAACAATCTGACATACTATTAACAGCAAAGCATTTCTTATGAGCTGGAATGCAGTTACCTAAAACTAAAGTCCATTAAAGAGCCCTAACTGTTATTTACACTTCTAAATCTTAAAACCATTAACAAAAGCCACTTAATTCAATTACTTTCCCAGGGCGCTGCCATTATTACATTATCAGAGTGAGGCTGGGTTACGCTTTGTGCATGTCGGTGGTTCCCCCCCTTCCACTCATTTCCCCCCAGCTCGTTTTCCTTTCTCCATCGCCATTGCATCTAGCTAATGGGGTAAAGTGAAATGATGTCTGTCCCCATTGACAGGTTTATGAGAATTTAATAAAGCGTGGCATGGATAAAATGAGATATTACAAGGTTGCGCAAAGCTGATTGTCTCCAACGCGTCAGCATTTTTACACCCAGGTACTGACAACTCCCAGCCTAACCACATTCTTTGACTGGATAGACATTTTATTTTCTGAACCCAAGGAGATGCTGGGCTTTGTCCGCCCTAATATGGACAAAGTTGAATAAGGGACAACTGGAATCCCAGAGGGAATTGCCTCCTTAAAAAAAAAATACAGAAGTAATATTACATTCAGCATAACTACAAGTATAACTGACATATATAAATTCAGTTGGGAGGAAATTAAAAAAAACTCTGGGTAGTAGCCTGTCCTAGTATACTGCTAATGCCCCAACAAGTCTCCCAGAGGCAGGATTGGGTATATCATTTCTTTGGTGGGAGGTGCCCATTCTCAGAAGTGTTCATGGACTCCTTGGTTGTCTTTGTAAAGTTGGAAAAGGGCACATTTGTCTTTAGGCTGCACAACAGATGTTGCTTGTAGCTCCTCTTGGTGGTTCTCTGATGGTAAATGGCAAATTTCAGTCACTGGTAGGTGATGGGCATCCTCCCAACGTGTGGATGTTCTAACCCTCCTGTGGGAGCCCCGTTGTCTGCGCCTGGAAGAGTATCTGCGATAGAAAGATTCCACCCAAGAATTGCTTCTTTTCAATCTCATGTAAACAGGGCATACCCTGTTTCAATCTAAATGTCAGCTTACACATTACTTTTGGCTTTTCATAATTTGTGAGAGTGGTCTGCTTTCATACGGGGTGTAATGTGTGAGAGCCAGAAGCTCCCCAGATTCCAGCCAGATTTCCAAAGTGGGCAAATGTAAAGGAAGTATGGCTAAAATCTGTGAAATTGTACAGCACTTTTTGCAACAAGATGCTAGAGAGCAGCTTCATTAAACCAAACATAAATACCAGTGAAAGAGGTTTCTCCTCCTTGCCCCACACCCCTTCTTCCACCCTCGATTTCCTGGAAATGTCACTGGCAACGTATAACAGTCCAATCTTTTTGCAGTGTGAAGGCTGCAGAATCATTCACAACATACTGATAGGTTCAAATATACACAGTTGAGAATCCCAGTCATCCAAATGCACCCCCAAACTTGTCGGGGTGCATCCACATCATTGCATAATATACATACAATTGTGTCAGCATGATGATGGCTCCAAGATAATTTGGTTCTCCGGGCCAATTGAATTCTCAGGGGACAGAATGTCTTCTTTAAATACAGATCACCCAATGAAGTGAAGTAACAGACTGACAAAGCCAGACTAGTACCTAAAATAAGCCCACTGTAAGGCAGGCCCAAAAGCAATAATACTGCCACCACTGACTTTCCCCTACAGCTCCTGCCTCAAATCAGTCAAATAGGATTTGTGATTGATCTTATTGTCTATTTAAGCAATTGCCTGCTGCATGGAGCAGTTATGCAGTCAGGATAGAGTGTGTGTGAGAATCAGGCTGTGTGAGAACACGGATGTCCGAAAAGTCAGTTAGGCTGTACTGCATGGTTAATAACGGATACAGTGAAACAACCTGCCAAATACATACAAACTATCAAACAGATAACCCAAAAAATCTGGCATCTGTTTACAACCAGCAAACAGGCTGCAAGCTGAACCAGGGGGTGTTCAAGCGTCCCTACTCTTCTGTTGAAATCACGGTGACCATGTTTCTGTATTACTTTCACATGACAGTCTCTGACCAGCTCCCTAATGGTCAACTGCTCAACCCAATGGTCAGTGCTGTCCCCACTTTAGTATTGAATTTGCAAGGATCATTCCTTGACTGTCTCAGTCCTCCTCAGGGGAGAGGAAGTTGTGCGGCACATGCTTTAATTATTCCAGCCATGCCTATTTTCCCTGTTTGATTACTAAAGCTAATCAAGTTCATCGAGTGCTCTAAATTGGATTGCAAATACTTAGTGCATTCATGCATTGCTACCGGGGAAATATAGTTCAATCAAATAAGTTCTGAACAGGCATGAACGTGACCAATGCCTAGAAAGTGTTGATCTGCTTGGAAACATCCTGTCTGCAAACCTATTGGAGTACCAACCCTACAAAGAAACAAAGATGTACTGAAGTTCAGAGTTGCTAGACAGCTCAGAATTAAACTGCGTGGACTGAGAAGTTGCAAACCACAATCCATTTCAGACTACATCTCAGACTCTGCCACACGTTGCATTTGTCCTCTGTACTACCTACAAGTCATGTGAAGGGTCCAATTTGTATGCGGGAGTAAAACACAAGCAGAGTACAGAAAAGACCTATCAGGAGAAAAACTCTTGTTTGGCAAGAGAGGCTTCACTTTTCTAATTTAAAAGGTTTTCTGTCTGTTGGATTCTCTCTCCCCTTTCTCTCCCTCTAACTCTAAGCTCAGTTTGAACTCTCTAAACAAGACAACCAGGTACCAGAATTTTTTTTTAAAAAATGAATGGATGTGGATCCTTTTGCTATTTATTTTCACTATAACTACTATACTAATGAAGAGGGCTTTTTAATTTCATTTGTAAATAAAATGTACATCCCCAATGCAAAAACCCTTGAAAAATTTTAAAAAAAAATCTTGTATCTGGATAAGAGCCTGGAGGTGGAGTCATCTAGGTCAGAAGATGTAGGCCAAACTAAGTTAGCAGGAGGACTAGGAGGCAGTCCAGCAGTTTGGTAGGCCAGGGACAGATCAGTAAATAATAAGCCTACTTATCTGCAAGGTACAATTAAATATTTTAAAAATCAGCTGGAAGGCAGAAATTGTTCTTGGACCTTTGGCAACTGTATGTTGTCCTGATAGTTTACAGCTAGGGTTGCTAACTCTGGGTTGGGAAATTCCTGGAGATTTAGTGGTGGAGCCTGGGGAGGGCAGAGTTTGGGGAAGGGAGGGACCTCATGGTATAATGCCATAGAGTCCACCCTCTGAAGATGTCATTTTCTCCAGGGGCACTGATCTCTGTTGCTTGGAGATCAATTAATTCCAGGAGATCTCCAGCCCCCACCTGGAGGTTGGTAACCCTATTCACAGCCTATCCAGACCAATCAGTGGAGCACCCCAACGTGTTTGGGGTGGGGCCTTGACATAGTGGCCCGGTTTCTGCTTTGCATGCACAAGGTCCCAGATCCAATCCCTGGTATCTCCAATTCTTTTAATTGGAGGTGATGTGAAAGGTCTGTGCCTGAAATCCTGGAGAGCTGCTGCTAGTTACAGTAGACAACACTGACCAATGGCCTGACTCCTGTTCACAGCTCCCAGTGAACTCAGGTGCAGCTTGCTTGTACATGTGTGCCCCTGTTTGTAAGAAAGAGCCAACACATGTTAATTGGTTCTTGTAGGTTATCCGGGCTGTGTGACCGTGGTCTTGGTATTTTCTTTCCTGACATTTCGCCAGCAGCTGTGGCAGGCATCTTCAGAGGAGTAACACTGAAGGACAGTCTCTCTCAGTGTCAAGTGTGTAGGAAGAGTAATATATAGGACAATCATTGTACAGGACAATGATTAGCACATTACCTTTGGTACTTTTTGCAGGACAATGATTCAGCTCAAACCCAACCCCTTTCTGACTATATATTACTCTTCCTACACACTTGACACTGAGAGACACTGTCCTTCAGTGTTACTCCTCTGAAGACGCCTGCCACAGCTGCTGGCGAAACGTCAGGAAAGAAAATACCAAGACCACAGTCTCACAGCCCGGATAACCTACAAGAACCAATGAACTCTGACCATGAAAGCCTTCGACAATATTTTGAACACGTGTTAACTTTACAAATGAACTGCAAGCTACTAGTACCTGGATTTTAAACTCAGGCATTCAGGTGTTCATACATTGAATGTAACATGAAAATAGCCCGATATAATTATAAAGAAAAACCAAGTATGCCCTGTACATAGATTGTACATGTGTTCACTGTAACTTGTGAACAGGGCTAGATGCCCACCACATAGGGTTGCCAACCTCCAGGTGCTATAACACTATAAAGCAAATAAGTGAATTTTATAAAGTGCAAAGTGAATAAATATATACAGCATATACAAAGGGAGTACAAACAGATACAAAATTTACAATAACAATCCAATAAGTATGACTTATCAAGAGGATGCCAAGGATCCTGATTCAACAGGTAAGTTCAAGTAATCAACCAATTAAGGTATCATTTGATATTAGAATTTTTTGAATCATTCAAATTCTTTTTAGGTTGCAGTTATTGGAACAAAGCCACAGGAAAAAGATGTCAGACGTGTTGTCTAGAGCGGGACCACGTTTCGCATATGGCTTCTTCGGTGACCTGTATCTGTGTATCAAAAATGCATGTATTCAACTAATAAATCAACATTTATAATAGACATTAAAACATTATTTAATCAATAATAAAAAGACTATGCAAGCATAAATATTCTTACCAATAATAGATATAAGTATAAGTGCCTTAGTAGGTGTTGTCTCATAGGGACCGCAAAGATTTGTATCCACCTGGATACAAATCTTTGCGGTCCCTATGAGACAACACCTACTAAGGCACTTATACTTATATCTATTATTGGTAAGAATATTTATGCTTGCATAGTCTTTTTATTATTGATTAAATAATGTTTTAATGTCTATTATAAATGTTGATTTATTAGTTGAATACATGCATTTTTGATACACAGATACAGGTCACCGAAGAAGCCATATGCGAAACGTGGTCCCGCTCTAGACAACACGTCTGACATCTTTTTCCTGTGGCTTTGTTCCAATAACTGCAACCTAAAAAGAATTTGAATGATTCAAAAAATTCTAATATCAAATGATACCTTAATTGGTTGATTACTTGAACTTACCTGTTGAATCAGGATCCTTGGCATCCTCTTGATAAGTCATACTTATTGGATTGTTATTGTAAATTTTGTATCTGTTTGTATTCCCTTTGTATATGCTGTATATATTTATTCACTTTGCACTTTATAAAATTCACTTATTTGCTTTATAGTGTTATAGTGCTGTTTTGGGTTGCTCCAATTATCCTTACAGCACTGAGCCTTCTTTTCTTGTGGAACCTCCAGGTGCTAGCTGGAGATCTGCTATTACAACTGATCTCCAGCCGATAGAGATCAGTTCCCCTGAAGAAAATGGCCACTTTGGCAATTGGACTCTATGGCATTGAAGTCCCTCCCCTCCCCAAACCCCACCCTCCTCAGGCTTCACCCCCAAAATCTCCCACCAGTAGAGAAGAGGGACCAGGCAACCCTACCACCCCAGTTTCCAGGCCTAATCTGAGGGGTCTAATCTGGACCAATCCAGAGCACAGATAAATTCTCCAGGAAAAGTCCAAACTATGTCAGATAAATTAATTCATGATTACTTCTGAAACAAGTCACCCTGAGCCTGACTTGGTCAGGAAAGGGCGTGATAGAATTCAAATGAATGAATGAATGAATAAATAAAGGTGTGTGCGTGACATTAACATTACCTCATCCCTACAAGAGCCTATGAACTGTGTATATTTCACACACAACACTTTACAATTCAGTTCCACTAAAACTTTATGGATGGCCTTGTTGAAATTGTTTATACACAGCCATTTAAGTGCAAAGCCACCGTATGAGGTGACCAAACATTTTCTATTATTACCTGAGGCTGGAGAAAATATTTATACCAACATCAATAAAAGAAATTCAGTAAATCAATTCTGAATGTAGTCGTTTTCTCTGTAGCTTATTTAAATATAAATAAATATTAATGGTGGTAGAGATGACACATGGAGAGGAGAAAATTATGTTATGCTACCACCTTCCACAAAGATACGAGCCCAGAAATTTCTTCTGGAAATTCCCAGGGAAGGGGATAGAAAGCAGGATTGGGCATGCTGTCCCCACTTCTATTTCCCACATGTTCCGTTTAACATCTGTATGGAGACTACACATGTCAAGTCACCTCTGTACAATTGGGAAACCTGTTCAGAAGGAAAAGGGACAGCTCATAGAACCCCTTTACCCTCCCCTCAGAGTTCAGAGTAATGTTTGCAGATTTCCAAGCACTGGTCTGTATAACTTCAGACTTCTACTTGCTTTTTAGTCAGAGTGAATTTTTCAGCCACATGTCAGTTTCTCAATTTATAATGTAATCAGAACTACCACACCTCCCCACTCTTGCCACACACATTCAAACAATTTCTTTTCTCCTTCTTTAAAAAAAAAAAATCCACCACCCTAGAAGTTGCTTTTGTGACATCTGCTGCTCACTCAGTACGCACAAATTTTCAACTTCGATATCTGCAGACAGTCACTGGATGACTTCATATTTTGTACCAGAAACTCAAGCTTGCCCCCTAGTGATCAAACTTCAAAAGGCCTGATTGTTTCCTTAACTTTGAATGAAACAAGGAATGCCTTTCCTTAACCGAGACATTCAGAAATAGCATTCTTCGATGACATATGGATGTACACCAAAGGAGCATGTGTTCTGAGTATGACGGCAGTTTTGCAAACGCACTGCAGCCTCATTCTGTGTTTCGCTGTGCACTTTGTCCTCTGTGCTGTGGTGTGGGGTGTCAGTCTATCCTCAACACTGTTGCCCCGCCATTGGAGAATAGGCCATACACAAAAAGTGTCGGGGGGTGGTGGTGGTGGTGGAAAAGATAATAGGTTCGCATGCAGCACCTTGGGCTACATTCTGAGAGCTGCACTAGCAGATTACTGTGGCAAGGTGAGGGGGTAAAGGGTATTCTTGAGACTAAACCACTCTGTCATTCACTCCTTGCATTTCCTTCCACCCTTTAAACCTGAACTGAGGGATGAAGTAGCTATTTCCATTCACGTTAAGAGTGATGAGTTCCAACCTGACTGAAAGATTGATTGATTATGGATTAATTTGTGCGAAGAATGTGATCCACACATAAGTATATACTAAAACAGAGGGTATGTGCCTAGTAGACATTTAGACCTCCTTGTTGCACTAAATCTGTTTAGCACACTGAATGTTCATCAACTGCTATTGAAAGATGATAACCTGAATCCATAAAGCTGCTGTTACTATGTGAAAACTGTATGATCATCAACTCTTATTAGATCAGGCAATTAAAATTACCCAACAATGTGACCTGGAAAGTGGCTGCTAAATTTCCCCCTAAAAAAATAATAATAATCTAGGACCATGAGAAATAGGGTTGCCAGCAACAGGTTGGGAAATCCCTGGAGATTTGGGGGGTGGAGCCTGGGGAGGGGGGGTTTGGGGAGGGGAGGGACTTCAATGGGGTACGATGCCATAGATTCGATTTTCCAAAGCGGCCATTGTCTCCACGGGAACTGATATCTGTTGTCTGGAGATCAGTTATAACAGTAGATCTCCAGCCACTACCTGGAGATTGTCAACCCTAATGAGAAATGGCTGGCCTTAGGGTATTCCTGAATGTGAGGCACAATCAATCAGCATTCCCAATATCATCAAGTCACTCAGGAATTGTGGAAAGAAGCATAGAAGCAAAACCAACATAAGCGTCTTAATGAAAATAGCTCCAAACAGCCACCATTGTGTCAACTCCCTATGCTAGAAGTACCTTTTCAACTGTATCTGCTCAAAGTTCATTAAAGACAGTGCCATCTGGAAGCAGAGATGCTGAGAACTTAGACATGAATATGACCACCAGTCAATGGATCAGATCATTCCTTTGCACAATCTTTGGACAATGCAGCACATTTAGTGGACAACTTTGAAGCACCAGACATTCCCACTGGCCTGGGAGCAAAGAAGGTTAGGCAGACCAAGCTGCTGAGGAAGAGCTTAGGTGGTGGTATATTCTCAGTGGGACAGCTTGCAAACCCCTCTCCACTGGAGAAAGAGTTCCATGTATGTTGTTTGAATAACACCTAATATTGATCGCAAAGGGGTAGCCATGTTAAAAAGTTGAGGGCAGCAGGAAAAGAGGAAGACCCAACAAGAGGTGGATTGACTCAATAAAGGAAGCCACAGCCTTCAATTTGCAAGATCTGAGCAAGGCTGTCAAAGTTAGGACATTTTGGAGGACTTTCATTCATAGGGTCGCCATGAGTCGGAGGCGACTTGACGACACTTAACACACACACACAGCCATGTTAGCCTATTGTAGCACAATAGAACAAAAAGTTCCATAAGGGTTGTTAGTTTTTAAGGTGCCACTCAACTTTTGTTTTATTATACTTTTTTTTGCCATCAAGTCACAGCTGATTTATGGCAAGCCCGTAGGATTTTAAAGACAAGAGACGTTGGGAGGTGGTTTACCATTGCCTGTCACTGCGTCACACCTCTGGTATTCCTTGGAGGTCTCCCATCCAAATACTAGCCAGGGTCAGGGTTGAGTGTGTGTGACGGGCCCAAGGTTACCCAGCAAGCTTCTATGGCATGAGTGGAGATTTGAACCTGGGTTTCCCAGGTCCTAGCCTAGTCCAGCACCTTAACCACTATACCAGGTTGGCTTTCTATTATACCTGATAGTGCCATTGAAAACCTATTCCAAATACAAGATGATGTCAGCCACTGTACCCTAGTCAGCCAGCAAGATCAGATAACTCTGGATAATTAGGTGTTTCCATCTCTATCAGGCCCTGATTTAGATAACCCAGGCTAGCCCAATCTCTGAAGCTAAGCATTTTTGACCCTGGTCAGAATTTGGATGGGAGACCACCAAGGAAGTCCAGAGTCCCTGTGCAAAGGCAGGCAATGGCAAACCACCTCTGAATGTCTCTTGCCTTGAAAATCCTATGTGGTTGCCATATGTCGGCTGCTACTTGACAGCAAAAACAAAACACAATTCTATCAGCTTCATAATTAAAACCCCAAATTAGAGGTAACTTTCCCCTATATTTTGCTGATTTAGTATATTAATGTATTTTGGCATCCCAAAAAGTAGTGAAAATCTGCCTGTTTTAGAAGGTTGGAAGGCAAGAGATAAGTGGTCTGCTATATAATCGGCCTTTTCTAATGTAAATGTATGTAAATCTTTAGCAGTAAAACATCTCCGCCCCTATCCCTTGCTCTCTTTTGAAGGAGGAGGTTGAAGTAATCACAGAGCAGTGATGCTGGGCCAAGCATTTCTGCTGATGAATGCAGCCAATAACAACATAGTTTTATGTATCATTAATTCCCTTAGCATTCAAAACAGTAACTTTCTCTGAGTGCAGATAATGCAGTAATCACTCACAATTGCCAATAGAGCTATTGGCATTCAGCTGTGTAAAACAACAGCCAGAAAATGTTTTTAGCCACTTAAACATGCACACCCTCTCTTTCTCTCTCTCATAGTTCATGTTTTAACACTCATACTCAACGCAAAGCTGCAAAGAAGCCTAACTTAGCTACTTGCTAGTTGAACTTTAAATAATGGCTATCGAGGCAAATCAGTTCATGTGTTGCCACGACTGTACAATGATAACTTAAGAACTGGAAACAAACATTTCACATTTGCTTCTCCACTCATGAAGGGTCTCCTTAAAAGATGACACACCCTATTAAGTATTGTATATTCTGATTAAACCAGACTCTTATTTTAACATCTGCACCATTCAGGCTGATCCGCTAATATGCTTTAAAAATCCTTACCTTAATTCCAGAAGTTATTATCAGGCCAGTATCTATCTTCTAAGAGCATCTTCATACTGTAGGTTATCCCTGACCAATAAATTCGCTATGATGTTTCAAAATTCTGTAAACCCAATTGATACTTAATATTTCAGAATTTGAAAATGTATTCTGGATATAGCAATTAAACCCTTGTAATTTAATTCTACTAAGATTCATAGAAGCTTCCAAACTACTTCCAGGATAAGTTAGTTTTTCCCTCTTAGTGTGGCTGTTACACTGTTCTATCCTGTTTCCAATCATAATTACATGTAATTAATTTGTGGACTCACCACCACAGGATATAGTTATAACCACTAGATTAGATGAATTAAAAGGTAGATTAGAAAAATTCATGGAGGATAAGTCCATCCATGACTAGTAGCCATGATAACTGAATAGGGCCTCCATGTTCAGAGGAAGTATACCACTGAATGCCAGTTGCTAAGAGGTAGCAACATGGGAAGGCTTTGGTTTCTGTGCCCTTTCTGTGGACTGTGTGTGGATCTGATTGACCCCACAGAATGCTAGGCTAATGTAACATTGGTTTGATACAGCAACAGAGCTCTTTTTATGTTTTTAAAATACAAAAGACCTTAATGCCAGGCCCCCCAACTTTATTTAGACTGCAGACACTTTTGAAATTTTGAAACAGGGTGATGGGTACCACAATAAAATGGCTGTCAGAGGAGGCAGAACCAAGTGTAAAATGGTTGACACAAAAGGCGGCACCAACTGCATTCATGTGCAGACACACAAGACTATGGCTGCCAACTTCTATGTGGCGCCTGGAGATCTCCAGTTTCCCTGGAGAAAGTAGCTACTTTGGAGGGTGGACTCCATGGCATTATATCAGCTGAAGTCAGTCCCTTCGCCAAACCCTGCCTTCCCATAGTACACCTCCAAAATCTCCATGAATTTCTGAAACCAGTGTTTGAAACCATACACAAGGGGAAGGGGGATGGAGTCTATAAACAAACACACAGAGAAGGCCAAGGGAGGATAACATGCACAAAGAATAAGACAGCCAATGAGGAAAAGGAAGGCTAAAACACACACAAAGGTAAGACCACCAAGGGGGTAAAGGGGTGCTCTGCTTCCTATCACCCCCCAACACACACACACACACACACCCCTAATAGCAGATCTACAGGTTCTTGTTTTCTGCATTCTACATCCTTCTCCAGTGTGTGTGTGTGTGGGGGGGGGAATCTAAGTGAAAAGCCCCTTTATTTGTATGAAGGCAGCCCGTCACTAGTTTTGCCTACTTTCCTGATGTACATGAGAAACACTTGGGAAAGAGCCTGTGGGTACCACAGTGTCCATACGTGCCATGTTGGGGAACCCTGACTTAACATGTCTTTGTACGATATTCGCCTTGAGATATCAGAATCAAAGCAGATACATACATTCAAGACACCATTCTACATTTAAAGTTTAAATTCCAGCTCAGTCCCTGTGCCTACTTTCAAGATACAGTAGACCCAAAATATACTCTAATATAGTGTATTTTCTTCAAACATTGAGTGATCACAATAAAACTCCATTCGTTTTGTTGATGATTGTTTAATAACTCTCAATGGACAAATGGAAACATCAAAAGCATTAACGCATACTCAGTGGAAGTGATGGTGGCAAAGAAAGAACATTTCCCCACCACCATTGTTTCTGCATAGTGGAGGCCAGTAGAGGTGTTTTGGGTGGTCAGAGGCCCGTTGGGATCTGGCCAGCAGCAGGAGGCTGCCTGCTCAGTGGCCTGCTGTTACTGTTAGACTCAGCACTTGGCAGATAAAATCTCTCACGCCCATTCCAGCTTGGACTCTACTTTAGCAGTGACAGGGTTGAATGGTGCCAGCATGCCCATTCGTCCAACTGTGTGGGATACTTTTCAGTTTATTCAGTGTGAGAATTTGGACAGCATCCTTGGAAATTTGAAAGGTACCACCTACTTATATCACCCTTGCCGTTCCTGGTTGCTTAAATCTGCTGGGCTGCTCAGGCCCTTGGACTTTGGCCTGTGAGGTCCCACAAGGCTCCAGCTTGTCCTCAATGTTCTTAATATATACATGAAACCATAGGGTGAGGGCATCCAGAGATCTGGGCTGGGTTTTCACCGATAGGCAGATGACACTCAGCAACATCTCATTCTTCCAGCTGATTCCAAGGAAGCTGCAGAAACGCTGAACCAGTGCCTGGAGGCAGTTTGAGTGGATGCAGGCTAATAAACCGAAGCTTAATTCCAACAAGACAGAAGGGCTACTGGTGGGTGGAAAGTCTGAACTGGGATATAAGGTATCGCTGGATGAAGTTGCTCTCCCCTTGAAGGTACAGGTCCATAGTCTAGGGGTGCTCTCGGACCCAGGCCTACTGCTGGATAAGCAGGTTGCAGCAGTGGCCAGAAATAGCTTTTACCAGTTTCGATTGGTAGAGATAACAGGGGAAAGTTGTCGTGAAAGTTGTTAGGGAAGTACAGAAGCCACTGATCTTCACTTCCTTCTAGGGGTGTGCAATCAGATGTTACTGATCAGATAAAATTCCTGATGTTTCTAGTATTGGATTGGTAATGCCAACACTGCAAAAGCCAGTGTTCAGATATTTTACTCCCAATAGATATCAGAAATATCTTTAATTGAACTGGGAAGCCTCTATGCTGCTATGCAGGCAGCACATAGGTCCTTTAAACAATAAAGTGCCACTGTTTCAATGTGCAGTACACCTACCTTCATCTGGAGGCCAGGTCTTCTGTCTATTATTTTTAATGAACGGTAGACCAGCAATCCAGAGTCCGGAGGTCAATTCTACCACCCATTGAAAATAATGGTCCTTTAAAGTGTGTTTAAAGGCAGCAATTGATCATAGACCAGCTGTCCTGCCCCCTGGAGGCAGCAAGAGCAGCGAGGGAAGAATGGGGGGGGGGACAGAGAGCTGAGCCCTAGCTGGACTGTGGCAACCCTTTTAAACTTTAAACTCCACTGCAGCAAAAACTGGTCTCGTTAGGCTGAGAATGGCTCATAATTCACATCACAGACAGCAGGTGGCACTTGAGCTCAGGCAATGCTCTAAACCCCTGACTTGGACAGCCCAGGCTAGCCTGATCTCATCAGATCTTGGAAGCTAAGCAGGGTCAATCCCTGGTTACTATTTGGATGAGAGACCACCAAGGAACTCCAGAGTTCCTATTCAGAGGCAGGCAATGGCAAACCACCTCTGAATGCCTCTTCCCTTGAAAACCCTACAAGGCCATCGTATGTCAACTGCAACTTGATGGCAAAAAATAAAGGACTCTCCTTTCAGAGCTGGATTTAGTGTCTCGCAACAGGAAGGGCTTCTAAACAAGAAAAAAATTAAGTTTTAGTAAGGTTATCACCTTTTCTTTGTGCCTTGGTATACATGCAAAAATAAAGCTTTCGTATTTATATTTTCAGTGTCCTTTCTGTGAAAGTAATAAAATGTTATTTTTAACATATGAGGTCACTTTAAATGACGTGTATTATGTAAGGCCTTATCATGTTATAACCTGGTCCCACCCCCCCTCTATAAAGACTGTCATGCATTGCTCATACACCCTGCTCTCTATACTCCAGTAGGTAGCTCCTGCCTCTCACCCTAGGCCATTTCTTTTCTCCGACTCTAGTGCACTCCACTCCTTGAACCATATCTTCTGCATATAGGGTTGCCTACTCCAGGCTGGGAAATACCTGGAAATTTTGGGGGCAGAGCTTGAAGAGGGTGGGGTTTGGCGAGGGGAGGGACTTCAATGCCATAGAGTTCAATTGCCAAAGTGGCCATTTTCTCCAGGTAAACTGATCTCTATCACTGGAGATCAGTTATAATAGCAGGAGATCTCCAGCTTGTACCTGGAGGTTGGCAACCCTATCTCCAAACCAAAAGTAGCAGGACCTTGCAAATGTTTGCAATGTCATCAATCCCTTGAATTATTTCTATTTGGCTAAGGAGCCACATCCTAGAACATTTGTCATGTTTATATTTCTGTAATCCGCCTTGAATCTTTGTGAGAAAGGTGGACTATAAATAATGTAAATAAACAAAACAGAATAAATAAGTTACCAACCAGATATCCAAAATGTGAAGAGAGTGGACAGTGTTGCAATAAATGAATAAGGGAAGAATAAACAGTAACTGCCATTCAAGTTTGTTTTTCAGTTTCCATCTTGTAGCATATTAGTGTATACTTTGTCCAGAGTGTGGCCTTTTTTACATATCAGTGTGGGGGATGGAAATCAGGACAGCACCAATGGACACCACCATCTGATCTCCATAGGTAGATGATGCTTTTGTGCACAGAGCCTATGCACTTACAACATACAAACACGTACACTGCATGCATGAATTCCCAACTTGCCACCCATGCTGATGCTGAAATGAGCTACAAATGAGTGGCATGCTCTAAACCGTTGTTATGTGTTTGGATCACTGCAAGTGTCTTGCTAATGCATTTCATTTAAGTTAGAGCAAGCACAATTACAACAGCAAACAGTATATTGCCAGAAAATAACTCGTGCTTTTTATAGCCACATGTAAAATTATAAGGTTTCATGCCATTAGAACCCCATGGTATGAACTGATGGCCCATGATGCAGCAACTTTGCAGTAGCTAGGCGTGTTTGGGTTTAGCCAATGGTTGGATGGGAGACCTTCCTGGAACCCCATGTCTGGAAGCCCAAGAAGGAAGAAAGGTGGGATATGCATTCGTTTTTTTTACAGTCAGCATTGAGATGATTACAATTTAGGATTTTTAGTCAAGTTTGTGGTTTTCACATTCATTTTCATGGGGGATGACCACTCATAGGATTGGATCCTACCAGTTTTCCTTCTAGTGCAAGAGGGAAGAGGTGCAGTCTTGTCCAATTCCCCTCCTACTTACAGACTAAGGGGTGGAGCCTGAGGAGGGCAGGGTTTGGGGAGGGGGGACTTCAATGGGGTACATGCCATACGGTCTACCTTCCAAAGCAGCCATTTTCTGCAGGTGAACTGATCTTTGATCTCTGTTGCCTGGAGATCAGGTGTAATAGCAGGAGCTCTCCAGCCACCACCACTTGGCAGCTCTACTACAGACTCATCCTGCCTGGTTTTAGGGCACACAGTTCACCGAATCACCAGCACAGCCTTTTCTGGGTCCAGAAGGGCCTTCCTCACCCTAGTAGAAAAACTGGTAGGATCCAAGCCCTATTGAACAAAAGTATTTGGCCAAAAAAGCATCAAACCCAAGCACATTTGTGTCCCTTTGATTTCAATGGGAGAGAGCTGGTAATGGCCTTCTTTCTGTTCCACTCCAGTTTAGGTGTGTCTTTGTTTTAAAAAAATCTTCTCTAGGCAGAGGACCTTTGCAATTAAAATGATTAAGCATGTTGTGGCAGAAAGACTCCAGATGATACGTCTGCCCTTGACCTAAGAATGCCAACCTCCAGGAAATAGCTAGAGATCTCCTGCTATTACAATTGATCTCCAGCTGATAGAAATCAGTCCACCCGGAGAAAATGGCTGCTTTGGCTATTGGACTCTATGGCATTAAAGTCCCTCCCCAAACCCCACCCTCCTCAGGCTCCACCCCAAAAACCTCCCACCAGTATCGAAGAGGGACCTGGCAACCCTACCTTGACCTCTTTTCAGTCAGGCTTCAGGCCTGATTTTTTAATGGAGATGGCTTTAGCGGCTCCGTTGGATGATATCCACTTATAAATGGACAAGGGAAATTTCATTAACTAAACCATCAGAAGTGTCCGTCTTTGCTGTTGGCCAATGTCAGGGGGGGAAAACTAGAACCAAATTGAGACAAAATGGATGTGATGCTTGTTGGGACAGCTGATGTTCCTGAAGGGACAGTGTTGCCAATTTTGGACGGAGTGAGCTTCTGTCACTTGATTCATTTAAGCCTTTGGTGGGGGGGTGGATCACTCCTGGCTGAAAGGGAAACAGATTTGAACAGTGACAAAAACTACTGACGTGGCATTTGCCACTCCTTCTAGATCTAGCTACTCTGAATAATATACCCAAGTGCCTGGTGAGCTGCAACAGCTGCTAATTCAGGCTTCCTTTAACAGAAGGGTGGAAGGCACAAAAAATGCTGGAGCCAAAGGAATGCTTTTTCTTTTCTTTTTTTGCTGTTTGGAAGCAAAGATTGTCTGCCACTTCACATTGTTACTGTGCAATCGTATCCATTCTAATCAAATTGCCTCCTCAGTCAGAGTCATATGGCCTTCTTTCCTCTCCACTTGCAGGACAGCGTCTCCACTTCCTTCATGAACCGAAGGCACAATTCCTCTTGCCATGGTAAGGCCACACACTGCACAGCCACGGGAAGCCCCACGGCATCTTCCACAGCCTGCAAGAGTCATGCAAAGAGTTGTCAAGAATGCTCAGAGCCTGAGTCCCAAGCCTTCAAAACCTAGGGTTGCCAACCTTTGGTGGTTTTTTTGCAACTGCCCTATGGGCAAATGTTTTCTATTTGACATCTGTGTTTTGACATCCAAAGATTATTCACTTGACAGTACCTGACAGCCAACATGCAATATCACTCAGCATTTGACAGTATCAGGTGTGTCAATATTTATGATGACTGGCATCCAAGCTACACACTGACTTTCATCTCTTCCCTTCATCTCCCATTAGCATTTAGTTAAATGCACCTTCATGGCATTCTGTTATTATACTCCACAAGTGGGAGCCAGCGAAACTTGTGTGTGTGTGTGTGGGGGGGGAATCCCTCCCCCCTCCATTGCTGAGCCTGCCAATGCCGCCAACCCACTCCTGATCTTGGCTGGCAAGCCTGCAGCGGGCTTGCTAGCCAATGCAGCAACCTCGGTTTCTTTAGTTCTGGGTTATTTTTAAGGTTCAGATTTTCCTGCAGAAAAACCTGTTGAGGTTCAGTCTACCCCCTATCGGCAGATTTAAGTATCCGCAGGCATGAGGCAGATTTGGGAATTAGTTATATAGATATGTCAAATACTGTCCTTGTCATTAGGAATCTAATGCGCATGATGACATCACACCATGCATCTGCTTTAACTAAACATTACTGTTGTATAATCATGGGGTAGCAGCAATACAGTAAAGCCCTGATCTGCAGTCAGTGACAGAAAATGTGCAAATTTGGTCAGCTTTAGATTAGTTACTAAGTTTTATATTAGCTTCAAAATTTGAAACTTGCCTATTTCCATTAAATGAAATGACAAAATTCACCTCTGAAAATTAAATGCCATATTTGGGGACTATACACCTTGACGTCAGAGTTCAAATTCTGAAGTGTGAGAAGTCACTGAATATTAAAATGTCCCCTGCTAATTCCACCTCACCCTGACCTGGATGGCCCAGGCTAGCCTGATCTCGTCAGATCTCAGAAGCTAAGCAGGGTCAGCCCTGGTTAGTATTTGGATGGGAGACCACCAAGGAATACCAGGGTTGCTGTGCAGAGGAAGGCACTGGCAAACCACCTCTGTTAGTCTCTTGCCATGAAAACCCCAAAAGGGGTCGCCATAAGTCAGCTGCGACTTGAAGGCACTTTGCACACACACAATTCCACCTAAATCCAGACAGACCTTTTTCAGTTTCTGATCCCAGGGATCACCGTACTGTCCTTGGTAATGCTGCAACTCTTCTTCATCCTCCTCTGTCACTGTGGTGACTGGCACAACTCCAGCAGGAAAGTTCAAGACATTGTATAACATGGTAGATGAGACAGCAGCTGGGAAAGTGAACATGTACAATAGAGCTATCATGGAATCTAAGAACAAACCACAATAAGAGTCATCTGACTGTAGTAAGACTTGCCATCTTTCTTTGTAGCCTTCCAGTACATGTGGCAAATGTGTGATTTTATAAATAGTCAAAAGCCTGCCAAGGTTTCAGCCTCAGGTAGGGATGTTGATTCGGTTCGGCCCGAACTGAAAATCAACCGAATTTCCCTTGATTCGGTGGTTTTTAGTTTGGGACGAACCAAACTCAAAAATAGCGGGCAACCGGGGAGCCAAATTCAGCGAGTTCGGGAGTTCACGAATAAATCCGGCCAATTCGGGGCCGTCAGTAAGCAGCATAACCTTCAGTAAGCAGCATTCTCCTCCCCCGGCCAATCGGTGGCCAAGCTGGGTCTTCTTCTAGCCAATCAGTCAGGATTGAGTACTGGAGGAATCAGCTGATGTGCGGCCCCGCCGGGGAAAGAGAGAGAGAGGGAAATCCTTGTGTGTGTGTGCGGCGGTGCTTGTGCACATTCGCTCCTTTCCGTGGCTGCAGGGGGTGCATTTTTTGGGGTACAGACCCCAAACTTTCAGGGGATATTCAGACAAGCCTTCTTAAGAGACCACCCAAGTTTTGTAAACATTGGGTGAGGGGGTCCCGAGATATGGGCTCCCCCCTTTTTCTTTCCATGGCTGCAGGGGGCGCATTTTTGGGTGTGCCAACCCCAAACTTTCAGCAGAGCATCAGACAAGGCTTCTTAAGAGACCCCCCAAGTTTTGTAAACATTGGGTCAGGGGGTCCCGAGATATGGGCTCCACCCCTTTTTCCTCTCTCCCCTTTTCCATTTCCGTGGCTGCAGGGGGCGCTTTTTTGGGGGTGCAGCCCCCAAACTTTTATCATAGCTTCAGACAATCCTTCTTAAGAGACCACCCAAGTTTTGTAAAGATGGGTTCAGTGGGGGCAGAAATATCGGCTCCCCCCTTTTCTCTTTCCGTGGCTTCCAGGGGGCGCATTTTTGGGTGTTCCGACCCCAAACTTTCAGCGGAGCTTCAGACAAGGCTTCTTAAGAGACCACCCAAGTTTTGTAAACATTGGGTCAGGGCCCCCCGAGATATGGGCTTTCCCCTTTTCCCTATTGGGATGAATGGATCACCCTCGAGAGATGCATACATATGGATCTCATATTGGATACAAATGGAATCATATTGGATTACCCAGCCTCCCAGCCCCTCCTGATGGAACAGAAGACAGCCACAGTAAGACCCGTTTGGGGGCTTTAATCTGTAATTTTTCTTTTCTGTGTGTATGTGGGGGGGAAAGCAGAGTCTGTGTGTGTGTGGGGAGGGGGCAGTTTCTGTGGGTGGGGGGGAAGCCAAAGGGGGCTTTTGCCTGTTCTGCCTGGGGTGTGTGTTCCCCCTCCAGTCTCTCTCTCCCTGGTTTGAGGGGGGGCTTCATTTTTATGTCTTCAGGTTTTCCCTCATTCATAAGATCAGTTAGGTTATTTTGATGCTTGCTCAAAACTGGTTTTCAAATGGTGACTTAAAGAATGCATCTGCCTGCTCCCAAGTCCAATGCAAAAGGAGAAATTCCACCCCCTCCTGCTCATTATGCATAGCTAGCTGCCTCTGTCCCTTTCCATGGTTTGCAAACTCCCAGGTGTCAGGTGTTGCTTTGCACTGTTGCAAAGGTGTTGCATTGCGTGCTTGTGTTGCTTTGCAGTTGTATTGTTTTGCAAAATTCTTCACACCTGCCCCGCCCTTTGCATGTTTGCAAAGGTGTTGCTTTGCAGTTGTGTTGCTTTGCAAAGTTCTTAGCAGCTGCCCCGCCCTTGCTCTCATCAGCTGTTTGTCGGGGCTGGGAGCTTTGTGCATGGGCGGCAAGCTCTGCTCAGAGATGCACATTAAGGGTGGGGGGGACCCCTTTCGGGGCCCATATCTCAGCCCCCCCGACCCAATCTTTACAAAACTTGGGGGGTCTGGCAAGAAGGGTCCTTTGAAGCTCCTCTGAAAGTTTGGGACCTCTACCCCCAAAAATGCCCCCCAGAGCCGCGGAAAGGCGCGGTTGTGTTTTTAATGGCTTTATTCGGCCGAATTTTTTCCCCGAACTTTGAATTCCCGCCGAATTACACAGACCTGAAGTGGGGGAGTTTGGACTTCAGCATATCCCGAATCTAAACGGGCCCAATTCAGCCGAATCCGAACTATACCGAATTTTTTTTAATTCAACTGCCCTAGCCTCAGGTCTGTTTCAATACGCTACACAAATTCTTGGCTTCACTGGACAATTGTTAAGGATAGTGAGGCCCATTTTAAATTTTTTCTACATGAAGGGAGGTTTCCTTATAGACCCCATCCTAAAACTCTACAAAAGTAAGGTTGTACCACACCTCCTTTATGGAGTGGAAGTATGGGGCTGGAAAGACAATATTCTTATCAGTTTATAATCTATTCAAAATTACTTTCTCAGGCGTATTTTAGTTCTCCCCAAGGGGTCTCCCACTGCCCTGATGAGGGCTGAAACAGGGCTTCCCTCACTCAGGGTGCATACACACCTAGTGGTATTAAAACTATGGGGTGGGGAGAACCGAACAGCTACAGTAAAATTGCTTAGCAATCAATCATTTTATATCATGCTAACAAAAGAGCCATTACGCCTTGATTTCCTAAATAAGATATTTCAGTACTCAATTCCAGATGATATTTTAGGGCAATCAGCAGACTATTCCCAATTTAAAGTCTGGGTCTACAAATTCGATCCCCTGATGGACAGAACACAGATTCTGAAATCGGGAACTGTGTCAAGATTACAAGGCTGTCAGATTAGTTTGACAGGTGCAGATTAGATCAGATGGATCTAGTAATGATGCAATCAGCCTGGAAAGTCCCTGGAGAGCTAGAGGGAGCTGGCCTGATCCAGTTATGACCAGGAGGCTGATGCAATACAGGAGCCATGTCAGGATGACTAGGCATCTACTGTGATTGGTGGCTGCGTCCACCAGGTGTATATAATGGAGTGGAACTGATGCTCTGTGTGGGATGCTATGAGCGGAGAGTGTGTAAGAAGTATCTGTATTATATCTTTGCACTGTGAAATAAACTACACTTTTCTAAGTAGCAGAGGACTTTCTGATGGTGTTATCCTTGACAGACTGCCAATCTGCTGGCTTCTGCGTCAAACTGCTCCTTGGTTTAAACTTTTTTTTAAACTGACCATCTTGGAGCTTCTTATTTAGCCAACATACTCAATCCAAAACTTAGAGCAGCCTTTACGCCCCTATAGTTTCAAACGATGCCAACGGCCATATTGGCGAGGCATTATTACCAAATTCCAAAAGATCAACGTTTTTGCATCTGTCTAACTTCCGCTCTGGGGGACTTATAGCACTACTTATTTGAATGCCCTCTATATGTGGAACCCAGGGCTAATTTTTTTGCCGCATTGATTTCTAGACTAAACACTTGTCCTAGTGCTGAGTAATTAGTATTCTTGTTAAAAATCTCTGATAGCTTTGTTTCTTATAGGACCTCCCTGTATGCTCTGGCAGCTAAGAAAATAAGGTCCAATATGGTCGCTTCGAGTTGATTTTAAATGGTGGTTAGGTAGGGCCCCACAAAGCTCCCGCCGGTGGAGTTACGGGGTCCGGCAAGCCTACAGTTAGGTCTCATTGGCCGATTGGGATACCGCTGCAACTTTTAGTTATTTTTGCTCTGTATGTATCAATCTAGCATACTTTTTTATTATGTATATTTACTATTAATCTAGCATTTTATTAACCTAGCATTCTTCCTTTCTTATGTATTTATGGCATTGTTGATATGTTTATAATGGCCTAAGGCTACACGCAAATAAAACCATTCATTCAGTAGACAATTGTTAACAGGGGCTTATGAGCACAGCCAGCAGTTTCTTTTGTTTCTTACACATTGCAATTCAGGATGGCAAAAAACCCTGCCTCAAACATATTTAGCTCTTTGTTGCTCTTTTCTTTCTCTCTGGTCATTTCCAGCAATGATCCATTTTCCCCCTTCAGTCATCTTCTCCTGCCCATCCAACAATGAATCATTCATTCTGCCCTACAACCACCTGACTCTTCTACAACAGACCAAACTCAGCAGCAACCCTAGTAAAAATGCACTCCTAACTAGGGTTGCCAGGTCCCGCTTCACCACTGGTGGGAGGTTTTTTGGGTGGAGTCTGAGGAGGGTGGGTTTTGGGGAGGGACTTCAATGCCATAGAGTCCAGTTGCCAAAGTGGCCATTTCTCCAGCTCTATCAGCTGGAGATCAGTTGTAATAGCAGGAGATCTCCAGCTAGTACCTGGAGGTTGGCAACCCTACTCCTAACTGGAATTTCAACATCTATGTATAACATTCAACGTAAAAGGAGGCCAACCATCCTGTCAATCCTCTCCTGACTGAGAAAGTGTGTTTCTGAATCATAATCAAGGTTCTACAAGTACAGATCAAGAAGCATGTTTAAAATTCTTGAAGAATATCTGTTCCAAGGTCAACTTGTAACTGGATCAGATAGATATATGGGCTGCAAGCCCAGAACTGGTAATGATACTGCAAGAAGAAAGATGCAAGCTAAGGGGGAAAATATGGTAGAGCAAAAGTCAAAGTCCAAGAACGCACGGTAGAATAAACACTACAAATATAGAGAGTTTCATGCTGCTCATGCCAAAGATTCATGTGACCACCTGAGAAGATTTCAGAGGGTGAGACTGGAATCTAGTTATCACTAGGAGTAAGCATTGAGAATTTTTTTGTTATAATTCCATATCCGGACTGGGGTCCATGATTGCTTATTTTAAGGAGGACATTACCATTTCAGGATTCAAATCTGTTGTTTTGGAATTCAGGACCATTATTTTCAATGGGGAATGGATATGAGGGTCTCTGGGTCAACTGTTTATGTGGAGAATGCCACCAAAGTTGCAAACAACACAGTCCTCCATATATATTCTAATAACCACCCTCCCATTTCAAGTGAATTGCACCAAGAGAGAGAATTTTACATACCCCTGAGTTAGATGAAAACTAAAGAGTTTATGGCCAGCCAAAAGTAGCAGACAACCTTTGGTTGGCCACAATCTCTTTAAAAAAATCTGGATTTTTCTACTCTTGCAGAGATTGGCTGACAGTAAAAATTTCTTACCTTTCCACTGAAAAATCTGCATTTGCCATCCTTCCTTGTTGTGGCCTGTTTGTTTCCTTTCACAGTGTAAAAATGGCTTCCCTGCAGACCCTCTCCCCATCCCTTTTGGTTGTTCTGCCATTATACGGATGTACCAGAACTAATGACAAGAATGCTGATTGGGAACAAGGGGAGAGGCCCGATGACCCAATGGATATAATGGGAGCCACAAATGCCAATTGGCTTGCACAGACTTCATTGAAATGTTACAACACACAAAAGTTGCAATGAAAATACAGAACAAATTACGAGAAACCTGCCCTGGTCGTGACAGAGTGAAATGACAAACCCTGGGAGTGGAATGATGGTTTCTGGGACTGGTATCAGTGTTCTGGGGGCTGTCATTCCAGTCCCAGACCATAGATTCCAGTCCCAGACACTCCAGGGGTTGTCACTCCAGGCCCAGGACAGGTTTCTCTAAATCATTTCCACATTTTCACTGCAGCTTTTGTGTGCTGTAATGTATACCAACCCTGACCTGGATAGCCCAGGCTAGCCTGATCTCATCAGATGCTAAGCAGGGTCAACCCTGGCAAGTATTTGGATGGGAGACCTCCAAAGAATACCAGGGTCATGATGCAGAGGCAAGCAATGGCAAGCTCCTCTTAATATCTCTTGCCTTGAAAACCCCACCAGGGGTCTCCATAAGTTAGATGTGACTTGACGGCAAAAAAAAAGTATTCCAATGGAACCCATGCAGGTCCATTGACATTCCTGGCACCCATTATGTCCAATGTGCCTTCAGACAGCAGATCTCCCATTGTTCCCAATAAGCATTTTGCCATTAGTTTTAGTACATCCTTCCTTCCCAGGACTCCCCGCTCCCTTCCTGTCAATCTGCCATTATTCTCCTTGGGGGTTTTCAGGAAGGCTGCAATAGCTGTTTTTCAACCAGATGATACCAAAATTGCAGTGGAGTGCATGCTGCCTGTCCTTTAAAGAACAGCCAGGTTTTGAGCAAATTGGACCATGAATTAGAATTCTATGGTCCCCTGAACAAGCTTCCCCCAGCCCCCAGCAAAGCAGGAAGTGATGGAGAACAGCAACTCTGCAGCTTGTGACTGCCTAGAGTTCTCTGTGCTCCTCCCTTTTAAGGATCTGACCTGAATGAAGAAATGACATTGCACACGAGATCAGTGGAATGAAGGGAAAAAAATCAGGCATACTGCTTTGTTGGGAAGCACGCAAATGCAAAAAACCAAAACAAAAACATGAATTGTTTGGGGGAGGGATGTTTCATTATGCCATCAGCCCTGGATTTGCATTACCATTCTGGGGAATCTCTATACTGACCCGAACTAGCCATTTCCATGTATATTTTCAGCTTGGCAGTTTTGTTAAGCATACCCTTAGTTATCACTGTAATGATCAATCTGAACTGCATTGTGTAGGTTGGAGCTCACATGACAATAGAACAAGTTCCTCCCATACAAAAATTTATATATCTACATGTTTCCCCCATTGAACAAACAGCAGCATGGGGGAGGGGAGGAGAGGCAACTGAGGCTGGAGAAATGATGTGGGAGAAAAGGGTTAAAATATCTCTCAATCTGTCCAGCAACGGCTACTTGCTCCTAAAAGCACCCACAGGAGATCTGCTTACAGATGAGTCAGTGTCAAGCTTAGACTGACCTTCATGAAAATCTGGCTTGGGTCATGCCAATACACCCAGAATTGTCAACAGCAGCTGCTCTGTCTATTCACAGTTATTTTTCCACTTAGCCTACCATGCAGACTGGCAGAACAGACTCAGTTTCAGAAGAGACCCAAGTCCAAATCCAATACTAGATGTTCACAAAACATATTTGTGCTAACATGGGACATATCCAGCTTTCAATGACATACCCTGGAAACATGAGACTTACCCAGCAGCTTTCCAGGATATCCAAGAGTGAAGGCAGGACCCAGAACTGGACATAGGACAACATCTAACTTGCACCTCCTCCATTCATCAACAAATTTCTTACAATAAGCCTGATTGTGAAATGCAACAACAGTTAGAGACACCTGAGAAAATATAGACTAGATTCCCTGAAACTCTGCAGGGGTTCCCCTTGAGAAAAAACATTACTGGATCCACTCCCACAACTTCAAATTCATATTAATGCCGTATCTTGGTTGTTTTGCCTCTTTGTTGTCCATGAGATACTCAGAATGGCTCCATTGAAAGTAAATTAATTATACTCACTGTGAGTGAGCAGAAAGGTGATTAGTGTACATTTAAGGGAGTTTCTCAGGGCCCAGGTCACTTAGGACTTTATGGACTCATAATAACCAATACCTGAAACGGAGTCTAGAATCCACAATAAAGGTACTACAGATATTTGATCAACATATCCCTGACAGAAAGAAAGCTCCACTGTTCTGGCAAAATTATAGAACTATTTTCAAGGGTTGACTAAGCAAAGTCCATTCCAATAGTCTAGTGATGAAATCAAGAAGAGCTGAATCATGGGAATTAGCCTTGAATCTAAGAGAAAGGTATAAAGCACCTTAATCATCCAGGTACAGCTGTGAACTCAAGTGCATCTCAAAGCTGTGAGCTAGAGTGACCACAGGGTAGGTTTGCCAGCTCTGGGTTAGAAAATACCTGGAGATTTTGGGGCGGGGCCTGAGGAGGAAGGGGTTTAGGGAGGGGAGGGGCTTCAATGCCATAGAGTACAATTGCCAAAGCGGACATTTTCTCCAGGTGAACTGACCTCTATTGGGTGGAGATCAGTTGTAATAGCAGGAGATCTCCAGCTACTACCTGGAGGTTGGCAACCCTATCACAGGGGCTGAACCCCCTCAAAGATGGGCCCCCCAACTCCATCTTCATCCTCAACTTACAAGACCTGCTGATCATAGTTTCAAGCTTGTGCAGATTCAGCTTCAATCACATGTCCACATCTTATCTTCAGCCACAGTATGACAAAGAAAAAGCACTGCGATGGAGCAGCATGCCACCACTTTTCTGGACAGTCTCCTACCACTCTCTGTGCAGAAGGTGTGGTTCTACTGTGTTCGTTTCCGTTGCTGCAGCTGTTTCTGACCTTGAAGGGATCCGCTGCAGGAACCACATGGAGGAACTTGTTGTAGCTGAAGTTGCGCTTCCTTGTTCTTCTGGCGGGGAGGCGGCAATTGAATCCCCTTGTCTCTCTTTGCTCTAGTCCACCAATCTTCATGGCTGTGCCTCTGTGTGGATCCTGTGTTCTCAAGACTGATCTTTCAGGATTGAGAGTGAGTTGCAGTGATGGAAGGAGATGTGGGAAAACACTGCCCAATGTATTTTTTAGGATTCAAGTGGAAATACATCACCTCCTTACATGTAAGCACTGAACCTCAGATACTCTACAGTTTCTGAGACCAGTATACACACAGTTCTGCTAACATTGCTACTGATTGCCACTAGTTTTCAGAGACATTTTGTTTAATATATATGTTCATGTTTAGGATACACAAAGCCAATTCTACAATTCTACCCATTAAAAAACAGCCTGGAGGCTTGGTTCTGTTCTGTGGTGTACGGTATAAGCCTAGCGACACTTGAAGAAAAAGCACGGCCCAAAGGGCCTCATGAATCTAGTCAACCAGTTCTTGTACCCCAGGTTTGCTTATAAAGAATGTTTCCAATGGGGGCTAAACCACAATTACGCAACTTAAGTCTGTTTTTCATTTGTCAAAGAATGTGTATTTTCTTTCAGGTTTGCAGTTGATGTTACTGAATTTGGGATTTTTATGGGGCAAAATTCACAGGCTGAGATGTACCAAGGCCATAAGTATAGCTCCAGCTGGGGCATCATTTATGCCTGGGTGAGTGCCTGGGGAGCAACTGGTCCCAGCATGGGAGGTCAGTCCGTCAGCTCTCAAGCAGCTTCTTGCAGCCAGCCCCAGAGATCAGCCCATCAGGGAATGGGTGGGGAATGGAGACCTGGAGGCTGCAGGCTTGCCCTGGCACACAGCTCAGATTGAAGGAAGCAGGCTGAAGAGGAGCTCGGCCTTCAGAAAAGCTCTCTCAGCAAAGACCCACCCTCCTTTCACATGCTTGCAAGGTTTATTTTCTGTGTGGCTACTCATCCTTTGCTATGACTGCAGTGGATTGCTGGGCTAAGAAGGAATTTTACCAAGAGCTAGCTGGCTTATAGGTAAGGTTGCCAGGTGGGTGGTATCGGCAGACAATTGCCTGCCAATCCACTCAGCTGCTCTGGAGTGGCGGCTGCATGCATGTGATGATGTCACTCCTGGGTTTACCCCCAGAAGCGCCACATCCCAATTGGGGGTTTGAGTGCTAAAGCAGCAGCAGCAATGCAGCGCTTCCAGGGGTAAACCCCAGCCCCACCCCCTAAAACCTCCTGCTGATCAAGAGGGGGCCCTGACAACCCTATTTATATGCCCTGGGGTTTTCGCCTTCTTCACAAGAATATATTTACTGGGTATGCCTGTCTGCACTGTTAAAATGAGCATAACTGTCACAACTGGCTGCTGGTGTTTAGGCGTTGGCTGGGTACATAGTGCAGGTTCTGCCATGTGGGCTCCCTGAATGACTAAGTCTTCTTAAGGGGCTCTGGGGAGCAGGGCAAAGGACAGCCAACTGCAGGGCTGATCAATTGGCCACACACCCAGGAGGATGATAATAGCTTGGAATAGCAGTTTCCACCACTTGCAGCCCTAATAACAGCTCTTTGCCCTCGGTTACCACAACAGGTGGGTTGGAGAAGGTGCTGACAGCAGTTGTGTCATCCATACCCACTGTCCCCAGCCTATGCTGTGCCAAGACCAAAGGAATCAGTAATCTATAAAGTTATCGCTGATTCTTCCCGGCACATGTGTCTGTGTCATCCTCCACACACACATACGCACACACCTGGGCTGTGCCCCACTCCAGGCACAATTATTCATAGCCAGGAGCAGAAGCAAACTTGCCCTTGTCGAAACTGTATGCAACTCCTTCAAGAGAAATTAATGTATCTCAGCTCCCGCTTTGCTTTCGCAATACAAATTTCCTCTTTGCTTTCTTAGTAAAAATTAAGTTTTGTTTCCCCATTTGCATTCAGTTTTAAAAAAAGTTACCTTCACTTTGTCATGCTGCTCCCACAGGGACTTCACAGACCTACAATATACAACACGTATCAATCAAACATATTAAAATGATAGAGGACTGCCATTCTGCTGAACAGGTAACAAAAGTGTATGCATATAAAATAAGACAAGGATTGCCAGATACATAGGGTCACCGGGTCCCACTTTGCCACCAGCAGGAGGTTTTTGGGATGGAGCCTGAGGAGGGCAGGGTTTGTGGAGGGAAGGGACTTCAATGCCATAGAGTCCAATTGCCAAAGCGACTATTTTCTCCAGGTGAACTGATCTCTATCAGCTGGAGATCAGTTGTAATAGTACGAGATCTCCAGCTAGTACCTGGAGGTTGGCAACCGTACATATATACCTTAAATGAAAGCTTGGTCTATACTTTAGAACTAGGCTTGCCAACTGTGGGTCAGAAAATTCCTGAAGATTTGAGGGTAGAGCTTGGGGAGAGTGGGTATAATGCCACGGATTCCACCTTCCAAAGCAGCCATTTTCTCCAGTGCAGCCTGGAGATCAGTTGTAATTCTGGGAGATTTCTAGGCTCAACCTGGATGCCTTTTATTGTTTGACATCACATACAAAGTGCCTGTAAATTTCAAAATTTTATCTGGCACTTTTATGAAAGCGACATTAATATTTGGAACACTATAGAAAAGAAACTAGCCCACCACTGCTGATGGATTTTGAGACTGAAGACTCCACTCAAAGTTGCAAATATTATCCTGCAAAGGGCTTGTTTCTGTAGATGTATAGGAATACAGTGAGCCTCCTACCTTACTCCACACAATGCATTCAGATGGTTGGCCAGTCGTGGAAACTGGAATGAAAACAAAATTGGTAGAAATCCAAGACTCTTGTTCTCATTATTAGTACAAGGGCATACCCACAAATAATAAAGGGAGGTCCAAAGTCTTAGAACTTCAGATTTTAGACTATCAATCTTCATCAACAGATTTTCACTGCACTTCACATAAGGGAGGGAGAACTTCAACTTTACTGAACAAGGATCTAACAGCAGTTTTTAGATTTTCCCAATGACAGACATCCTGCAAGCTGACTACACAACTATTCAGGGGGCTCACAATCTCATGACCCCATTCATAGGATCATATAGTTGGAAGGGACCACCAGGGTCATTTAGCCCAACCCCCTGCACAATGCAGGAAATTCACAACTACCTCTCCACTGCACCTTCAATGACACCTACTCCATGCCCAGAAGATGGCCAAGATGCCCTCCCTCTCATGATCTGCCTAAGGTCATAGAATCAGCATTGCTGGCAGATGGCCTCTGCTTTAAAACCTCCAGGGAAGGAAAACTTACCCTCTCCCAAGGAAGCCTGTTCCACTGAGGAACCGCTCTCTTAGAAAATTCTTCCTAATGTCTAGACCAGTGGTTCCCAACCTTTTTTTGACCAGGGACCACTAGGACTTTTTTGTTTGGTGCAGGGACCCCAAGGTTCAAAATAAAAATTCTGAGAATTTGAAAATAAACTTTAATCATAACTGTTAGTTAAACTTTAAACTTAGAATAATATTTGAATATATATATTTTATAATAGAGAACTTTTAATTGAAAATATTAATTTATTATGGGTTTATAACTTTGTTTCGCGGACCTTAATTTAGTTCTCGCGGACCCCTGGGGGTCCATGGACCCCTGGTTGGGAACCAGTGGTCTAGACAAAAACTCTTTTGATTTAATTTCAACCTGTTGGTTCTGGTCCGACCTTCTGGGGCAACAGAAACCAACTCAGCATGATCCTCTATATGACAGCCCTTCAAGTACATGAAGATGGTTATCATATCACCTCTCAGTCTTCTCCTCTGCAGGCTAAACATACCCAGCTCCTTCAACCTTCATACCAGCCTCCAATTTGCAAATGCACAAGCCTCACCCTTGCTCAAAGGCTATCAGTACTTATGTAATACTACTGTTATTTGCTGAATACTAATCAGTCACAATATAAAGTTGACCTGTGGCCAACATGATCCAAATCTGACATAACACAAAGCTGATCAGATCAGTGGAAACCAGACAAATCTGGTGCCCCTTTTAAAAACATATCTGCTTGAGCCTTTTACTAACTCTACTGGCAGTGAATTCCACTTGTTGAATAAGAAATATTACCTTTTGTCAATTCTGCACCTGTTGCTGAGGAACTTCATTGGCTGCCCCAAGTTCTAATATTGTGGGAGAGGATGAAAAAGTATCCGCTTTCTATACCCCATGCCTAATTTTATAAATCCCGACCATGCCTTTCTTTCTTAGCCTTCTTTTTTCTAAACTGAAAAGTCCCAGAGTCTTTGGCCTTTCCTCATAAGAAAGGTGAGCAAACCCTTGATTACCTGGCTGTCCTCTTCTGTACTTTTTCCAGCCCTACAATCTCCTCTTTGAGATACCGCAACCAGAATTGTACATAATATTCCAAATGTTGGCGCACCATCACTCTATACAAGGGCATTAGAACGTTTGCTGTGTTAGTCACAATCCCTTTCTTAATAATCCCTAGTATGGAGTCTGCATTTTTTCACCAGTGCTGCAAAGTGAGTCTATATTTTCATTGAGCTATCCACTATAATCCCAAGATCTTTTTTCAATCTTGGCCTCAGCCAGTTCAGAACCCACCAGTATGTATTTAAAGTTAAGATTTTTTTTGTGCATCACCTTAAACTTATGAACACTGAACTCCTAATAACAATCCTTGTATGACCGTGCTACTCCATTGTGAAAACTGTCCACTTATTCCTACTCTCTGCTTCTGTTTAACAATTTTTAATCCATAAAGAGGCCTATCATCTTGACCCACGATTGCTAAGCTTACTCAGGAATCGTTGGTTAGGTATCTTGTCTAAAGATTTTTGTAAATCCATGTATGTAATGTCTACTGGATCAGCCTTATCCGCATGTAAGTGACTGCTGGTTCCCCATATACTATTTTCTAACATAATCATTCTTCCAAAAACATTGTTTAGTAATGGAGAAGAAATGAAGATTAGCAGTGAAATCCTAAGGAGGTCACAAACTCACCCATGGTTTGATTATTTTGGCCAAACCTTTCTTGACCAAATTTGGGATTCTCAGGAAATTCACCTGGGGTTTCAGGCTTGGATCTACTATGTCTTTTCCACTGTAAGGCCAAAGAGAGAAGGCAAGGAGGTTAAAGCAATCCAGTAGTTTTGTACATTGACAAATCTGATTAGTCACTGGACTAACCAAGGAAGTTTTCTACGCTAAAAGACACAACATTATCATAAACACAACATCCTAGCCACTTGGCCCAGTTTAGATGCTCACAGCGATGAGCATTGTGCAATGGAAAAGTAGCACAGATACCCTTCCTATCCACTATGTACCTCAAACAAGCAGGTGTTGCATATAAGTACTTAATCTACATAGTCACCAATAGGCAGATATGATTTGACAGCAAAAAACCAAACAAACAAACAAAAACAACCTGAAAGGAGGTAAGAGAACACTAGAAACCTAGAAATAGGCAATTACGGTACAAATCCCCCCTATCCAGAAGCCAGGATCTGAAGTTATAATGAATTTTTTCTCAAAACATACCCAACCCAGGAACCTTATAACTCACTGGCCCCAGCAAGCACAGAGATAAAAGGAAGAACAGGAGGGCTTTGATTTCCTTATCAATAAGTGTCAAAACTAACACTACACTCAGTGTTTGGCAGGCATCCTCCTCAGAGACAGAGGCAGACCCTGGCCCCAAGTGATACAAGCCAATCCAGAGGGAGAAAGAACAAAAAGGTGTGAAGATGGGGTATAAGAGCAAGCACACCCCTTTGTTCTGGGTCACCTTCTTCTCCTGGCACACCCAGCTCGAGCTGATATTATTGAGGATATGTATTTAATATAGCAGAGGTTGCCCAATCATAGAAGCATGATATTGCAAGCAGTAAAATAAACTCCCAAGAAGTATATTGCAAAAGTAAAACTTGCATTTATTCAGCTACCGTAGATTCCGTTCACATTCAGGTTGAAAGAAGAGAAAGAAGGCTAATCTAAAGAATACTAATTGCTATCACAAATGGCCAGCTAAATGCGGCATCACATATGTGGAAGTATAAGGACGTTGCTTCTACAGGAGAGACCTGTAGATGTATTTGACTCCATGAAGAGCCATGTGGCCAGTGGCATAGAACAAAGGGCACAGGACTAGAGGAAGGGTCAGAGAGCAGCTCCCAGGTTAAGAACAAAGAGGCATCTCATTAAGGAGGTAACACACACACTTAGAGCCATGTAGTGCCCTCCAATGTCCCGGCATGCTGAGTCACTTACTTCTTCTACACTGTGACATTTAACTTATATGCATATGTGGGAACCAGGCTACCCTCTTGCCTCTCCTTGCCTCTCCTTCTCCAGGATGAGTGGGTTTGCTAAGTACACTCCCCCCCCCAGTCATAACAATGTTGCTCACCTAAATTTACATTTGGACCCAGTTATTCTATTCTTCTAGAATAATATAAGAAAGCATGGTTCAGTATCTTGTAAATCAGCAACCATCATTTGGTGCCCAAGTATAACTCAATTTAGTAAACTTAAATTTAGCTAATTCCTTGCTTCAAGGAAAATTCCAGTTTGAATCCTTGCAACAATTTCATTTTTACCAATTTAGCTATTTGATTTATCAGAGCAAACACCAAGTAAAATAAATAAATAAAAATGAAACATGAACTCCTAAATGCTACCATTAAGTCATGTAAGATAAGAAGAAAATATTCTAAATCAATTTTAATGTTTTGAAAAACAAGCCTGGCCACCATTTTAAGTCTGAACATACAAAACCAGAACGTTTGCATGCAAGGTCATGGGCTGACCAATGGAGAAATGTATCACCAAATTTGATTGATCCAGTATGTGTTCTAGATCAGATAAGCTTGATGGAGAATAGACTGGACCAATCGAATATGACGATCACATCTTTCACTTCCTATAGGCCAATTTCCTGTTTTATCAGAAAAGCAATACTGTTCATACACAAGCAAATTTTATTAATTCAGAGTTTGTTTAAAAGCCTGTTCACCTTAGATGCTTGTTACCCCTTTTTACTTACAACATGGCCAAGAGAGTTGAGCCTCCATCAGCAAAAAGGCCTTTGATAAAAAGTTCATCCATGACATAGGGCACTGACGGTGGAGTGAAGTGAACCAACTGTAAACAAAGTAACATTTAGTAAGTTATAGTGCCAAAAGTCTTATTTCACAGACGCCTCCTCAGTGTCTGTTGGATTGAGGTGCCCCAAGGCACTACTTAATAGGGTTACCAGCGCTGGGTTGGGAAATACCTGGAGATTTTGGGGGTGAAGCCTGAGGAGGGCAGGGTTTGGGGAGGGGAGAAACTTCAATGTCATAGACTCCAATTGCCAAAGCGGCCATTTTCTCCAGGGGAACTGATCTCTATCGGCTGGAGATCAGCTGTAATAGCAGGAGATCTCCAGCTAGTACCTGGAGGTTGGCAACCCTACTACTCAACGAGTAGCTAGCTTCAAGTAAGGCCTGTCACATCAAAATCTGAAGGACTTCCAGCATCTTTTACAAGCAGTACTTAAGGGCAAATTTCGTCAAGTGCAACTTTCACCCTCAGTGCAGCAAACTGTTCAGAGAATGAGCATCTGGAGAAATTCCCCTTATGTGTAAGGGATAACAAGAAATATACTACTCTTCCATGTCTACATAGGGTTGTACACACCGTATGGCCAGCTTCTTGGAGAAGCTTCCTGGTTTCATGCACGGCTCGCCTCATGCAGGGAGGGAGCAAGAAATAACCATCGTTATCATAATACCCAATCCGTAGTGGAGCAGTGCTCGAATATACCTAGTAAACAAGAGAGACAGGAAAAAAAAAACTTTCAGATAATACAATTGATGTTTGAGGTCCTGTCAAAGCAGGTTAATTACAGCTGTATGGGGCCCCAATTCAGAATAAGGCTATGTGAGGAGCAGATAAAGGATTTCCATACATAGTTCCATAATTAAAACCCACCAGCCCACACACAGACACACAGCTGAATAAGGGCTCCAAGCAGCTGTAAATGAGTTTAGAGAGATGCCAGGAGATCAGTGATCTCTGTCAAATCTGGCTCCAAAAGATTGAACTGAATGTCTCCTGCTGAGGCGAGGACTCCTGTGAAGACTGCCAGATTCATAATCAAGTTCTGCAACTTCAGGATCCTTTGGCATTGTCTAAAGTACAACACTTTATAGTAATTGGGTGTGAAAGCTGGACAGTAAAGAAAGCTGACAGGAAGAAAATAGATTCCTTTGGAATGTGGTGTTGGAGGAGAGTGTTACGGATTCCGTGGACTGCCAAAAAAACAAATCAGTGGGTTATAGATCAAATCAAGCCTGAACTGACCCTAGAAGCTAAAATGACTAAACTGAGGCTATTGTATTTTGGTCACGTCATGAGACGACAAGAGTCACTGGAAAAGACAGTCATGCTAGGAAAAGTCGAGGGCAGCAGGAAAAGAGGAAGACCCAACAAGAGATGGATTGACTCAATAAAGGAAGCCACAACCTTCAATTTGCAAGATCTGAGCAAGGCTGTCAAAGATAGGACATTTTGGAGGACTTTTATTCATAGGGTAGCCATGAGTCGGAAGCGACTTGACGGCACTTAACACACACAAAGTACAACACAACATTCCCACAGAATACAGCTTGCAGTCTAATTTTTGATCTACCTCTTCATTAAATGGCATAGGTGGCACGGTGGGGTCCAGCTGGAACATGTAATCGCATAAGAGAGCCTTCATGCACAGAACCAGGCTGTCCACATCCCTCGCCATTGGTCCCAGTGATGATGTAACTAATTGAAAGAAGACAGGCATGAGGGCACATAGGTCAGCCCATTGTCTCTGGTGTTACCAAACATGCAGCACTGATAAGTCCTCTCACATTATGAGGAATGGAAGAATGATTCCCTAAATTGTATTCTCTAAGGCCATTTATGCAAGGCTGTTTCCTTGCGGTCACCCCGCTGACTACTTCAGGGCTTTGCTTTGATTATGCTTGCATTTTCTGACTAGCAGAGGTTGCCTCGCTTCCCCCCCCCCCCCGCATTTCTACTTGTTTTGCTCACGTTTTTGTGAGCCATGATCCAGAAAACGTAGGGAAAGCATGCAGAAATGTTTGGGAAGAGCGAGGGAGACCTCTGACAGATGGAAAATGCAAGCATTATCAAAGCAAAGTCCCAAAGTAGTTGGCGGGGTGACTGTAAGGAAACAGCCATGATTAAATGGCCTAAGACTATCTCCCCCATAATTTTGTAATTGTTTTTAAAATACTTGAATTTTTTAAAGTAAAGGATGTATCATCTGCCTAACAAAACAGTACCGCTTAAAGCAAGGAGAGAGGAAGAAAGCAGAGCTGATCTGCATCTGACTAGCTGATATGTACATGCATATAGTAGGTAATTCTCAAAAACGGATCATGCCATGGATGGACAAGCTGCTGTTAAAATGTTACCTTCGCCTTTGTCCTAAGTTTATCTTCCATGAAAGCTCACAATGTCCTTCCTCAAAATTTCTTGTTGAAATCTGCTTTCCATACAATCATCCATCCAATATCCATTTTGCCCCAACTCAGACTGGCACGTACTATGCCCTATCAAAACTGATCTCCCACAACTTTCCCACATTGCAAAAAAAAAAAAAAAAAAAGCAGAGAGGAGCTTATTTACCTGAGAGTATTCCATCAACAGGGCCTCTTATGCCTAAATTGCTGTAGGAAAGAAAAGTGTAAGAACAGAAACCTGGTCAAATAAGGGTAATGCATTCACAAGCAGATTCTGTAAAGATGCTGCAACTACAATGTGAAGGCAATTGTGGAAAAGCTGTAATCTCAGGCCTAGTGGAAGTAAATGAAACATGCCTACCATGCTAGATAGAAACCTAACCCATCCTGTTTCTTATTAACAGGTACTGACTCTGAGGAGGCAGCCAAAGAATAGCCTGCAATGTGTTCCGAGTACTGGGTAAAATGATAAACTCACAACCCAGTGACCCTTCACAAATCTTCAACAAAGATCCTTATCACTCTTGTCTTGTTTGGCTCTGAGTACATGGCAGAAGAATCATATTTTCTCTATGTTGGAATAGGCAATGTCTGGTGTACAAATAAGAAGAAAAGAAGACCCTGCAGGGGGCAATGAGAGGGCAGTTAGATAGGATAGTGAGTTGTGCACCTTCTCTCCTGTTAAATATAATTCCTCATCCATCTCCAGAGGGCTGTTGAATTTAAAAAAAATCAGTATAGTTCGGATTCAGCTGAATTCGGCCCATTTAGATTCGGGATATGCCGAAGTCCGAACTCCCCCACTTCAGGTCCGTGCAATTCGGCGGGAATTCAAAGTTCGGGGAAAAAATTCGGCCGAATAAAGCCATTAAAAACACAACCGTGCCTTTCTGCGGCTCTGGGGGGGCATTTTTGGGGGTAGAGGTCCCAAACTTTCAGCGGAGCTTCAAAGGACCCTTCTTGCCACAAACCCCAAGTTTTGTAAAGATTGGGTCAGGGGGGGCTGAGATATGGGCCCCGAAAGGGGTCCCCCCCACCCTTAATGTGCATCTCTGAGCAGAGCTTGCCGCCCAAGCACAAAGCTCCCAGCCCCGACAAACAGCTGATGAGAGCAAGGGCGGGGCAGGTGCTAAGAACTTTGCAAAGCAACAGAACTGCAAAGCAACAATGCAAAGCAACACAACTGCAAAGCAACATCTGACACCTGGGAGTTTGCAAACCATGGAAAGGGACAGAGGCAGCTAGCTATGCATAATGAGCAGGAGGGGTGGAATTTCCCCTTTTGCATCAGACCCGGGACCAGGCAAATGCATTCTTTAAGTTACCATTTGAAAATCAGTTTTGAGCAAGCATCAAAATAGACCTAACTGATCTTATGAATGAGGGAAAACCTGAGGACACACTGAAGCCCCCCCTCAAACCAGGGAGAGAGAGACTCGAGGGGGCACACACCCCCAGGCAGAACGGGCGAAAGCCCCCTTTGGCTTCCCCCCCCCACAGAAACTGCTCCCTCCCCACACACACACAGACTCTGCTTTCCCCACACACAGACACACACAGGAGAAAAAGTATAGATTAAAGCCCCCAAAGGGGTCTTACTGTGGCTGTCTTCTGTTCCAGCAGGAGGGGCTGGGAGGAGGACTGGGTAATCCAAGACGATTCCATTTAAGCAGGGGACGTTTTGCTCTGGAGATGCATACAGGATCGGGTGATCCATTCATCCCAATAGGGAAAAGGGGAAAGCCCATATCTCGGGGTCCCCTGACCCAATGTTTACAAAACTTGGGGGGTCTCTTAAGAAGGCTTGTCTGAAGCTCCACTGAAAGTTTGGGGTCTGTACCCCCAAAAATGCGCCCCCTGTAGCCACGGAAAGAGAAAAGGGGGAGCCGATATTTCTGCCCCCACTGAACCCATCTTTACAAAACTTGGGGGGTCTCTTAAGAAGGCTCGTCTGAAGATATCCTGAAGGTTTGGGGGCTGCACCCCCCAAAAAAGCACCCCCTGCAGCCACGGAAATGGAAAAGGGGGGAGGGAAAAGGGGTGGAGCCCATATCTCGGGACCCCCTGACCCAAAGTCTACAAAACTTGGGGGGTCTCTTAAGAAGGCTCGTCTAAAGCTCCGCTGAAAGTTTGGGGTCTGTACCCCAAAAAATGCGCCACCTGCAGCCACGGAAAGGAGCGAATGTGCACAAGCACCCCCACACACACACACTCACACACATGAGGATTTCTCTCACTCTCTCTCTCTCCCCGGCCCGGCCAAGCATCAGCTGATTCCTCCAGTACTCAATCCTGACTGATTGGCCAGAAGAAGACTCAGCTTGGCCACCGATTGGCCGGGGGAGGAGAATGCTGCTTAATGAGGGCCCCGAATTTGCCGGATTTATTCGTGAACTCCCGAACTCGCTGAATTCGGCTCCCCCGGTTTCCCACCATTTTTTAGTTCAGTTCATCCCGAACTAAAAACCGCCAAATCAGGGGAAATTCGGCTGTTTTTCAGTTCAGGCCGAACCGAATCGACAGCCCTATCCAGAACTTCTCAGAAGTACCTCTCTCACTCTTGCTCTCTCTCTCTAAGCTAGTCATGTAGTTAGGACTCTCTCTCCTCTTCACTATCAAGTATGTTAGTTCCTGAATACACCTTTATCTACTCTTTAATCAAGTTGTGCACCTTTGCTGTGTTAATTACTCTGCCAACACTCTGCTGGTCATTATACTATTTGAATTCTTGAAAATGTAACTTCCCTACAATGAAAAATGCATTTGCTGGATGAACATTATCTGGGTCATGTGCAATGCATTAACTGCACAAAAGGTAGAAAGGCTCTTTAAATAATCAATTAGACAGTAGATATCTTCATTGCTGGTTACTGGGGAAAACATTTCATTTCTTCCCCCAATGAAGTCACAGGTTTTTTTCCTCGGAACTGTGAGTGATTACTTATGCTTATCAAAGGATGTCAGTCTTTTGTACAACTTTCAAACGGTAGCCATGTTAGTTAGTCTGCTACAGCCTAAAAACAGTTTTGTGGCCCCTTAAACACTAACATGTTTATTGTGGCATAAACATTCATGAGTCAGAGTCCACATCATCAAATGCACAGCCGATGAGAATCTCAGTACATACCTCAACCTGCCTCCTGTTGGCTTCAATCCACAAAGACCACAGAAGCTGGAAGGCAAGCGGATACTTCCACCCACATCAGTCCCAAAGCCTAGGATGGACCCTCCTCCGGCAATAAGGGCCCCTTCCCCTCCAGAGGAGCCACCAGGGCCTTTCCTGTGGTTGAGAGGGTTCACTGTCTGGCCAAAAATTGAGTTGCTGCAGCCATAGCTAAAAGATGACAAAAATACAGTTGGTTATTTCTCCAGCCTATATGTAGCAAAAAGCAAACAATTCCTTTCTTAGGCACTCTTAACTAGAAATCAAAGTACACTGAATAATAAGACTCTCTTCTAAGTAAAGGTGCTTAAAAATGGGTTATGTCTACAAACCTCACATACCCAGTGTATGTGTGTACACTGCTAATGCATGTGGAGAAGTAATGGGAATGAGTGCAGTGGCCTCACCCTGCCCTACATATATTCATCTCCTGTGGGTACAGCCCCTACAAACTGTACGCACATAAGACTCCATCCCCATGATCATTAGGGCTGCCAACTTACAGGTACTAGCTAGAGATTTCCTGCTATTACAACTGATCTCCAGCCAATAGAAATAAGTTCACCAGGAGAAAATGGCTGCTTTGAAGAAAAAGAGTTGGTTTTTATATGCCAACTTTGTCTACCATTTAAGGAAGAATCAAACCAGCTTACAATTACCTTCCCTTCTTCTCCCCACAACAAACACCCTGTGAGTTAGGTGGGCTGAGAGAGTGTGACTAGCCCAAGATCACCCAGCTGGTGTCATGTGTAGGAGTGAGGAAACAAATCCAGTTCATCGGATTAGCATCGGCTGCTAGGGTTGCCAACCTCCAGGTGGTTAGTATAACATCAGCACAGGCTCAAACTCAATCATATATAATATTTACTGAAACAAGTTAAATCCACAGTCATATACAGACCATACTTGTAAAGAAACCCACAAAGGAAATAATTACAACCGGTTACCTCACCGGAATATTACAGTCTCAAAAAAACAGTCCCCAAATCCAAATGTAAGGACGTGGTTTTCAAAGTTCCCAAGATGCATGAACAAATCCAAATCGAGGTGGGTTCTTCTTTACCAATTCCAAAGAAATATTCAACTGTTTCGTTTTCACAAATATCCAGCGCTCGAAGTTCCAGCGCAAAAATAAAAGGCACGGCGAAATTCCAAGGTTTCAACTCCAAACCTCAAAGAGTTCCAATATAAATATCAAAACAACACTTCCAGATACGTGTTCGTTCCACTCACAAGCTTCATCAGTTGTTATTATATAAATAGCTTCATATAAATTTTTATGGGGTCAACGACCTCTGGAGAAATAAATATACATGTAAAGCCCAACAATCATAGATGCTAACATTAATAATTCATCAATTATTAATCCAAAAGTATAACACACTTTGCATGGAACTTACCCTTGTGGACCAGCAGACCTGACTAGTGTCTCATTTCCCCTAAAGGCTGGTATAGAGTATCCAAAACATAGAACTTAAATCAAAAACCACTTCACTCTCGCAGCTGAATGGAATTGTCACCCCTTAAAGGAAACTCGACAGGTCAAACTCGTTATTCAATCCTGCGGGGGATAATGTTTTGAATAGATAAGTATCTTAATTCCTGTTGGTGAAGAATTTTAATCATGTCTTCCTGATGGTATTGTCGTTGTTTGTATTGCCAAATGGCGAAAAACAAAATATCATTATCCGAATGTCCCTTCTCTAGATAATGATTAGTAAGGGGCGCCTCTAGGACCTTAGAGCGTATTCTCGCTCTATGTTCACTGATCCGAATCCTAAGAGGACGTGACGTCAAACCAACATACATTTTTAAACACGGGCAAATTATAGCATAAATAATATTTTTTGATGAACAATTTGTAAAACTTTGTAATGTATATTTGAAATTGGAGCTGGAGGCGATGGGAGCAGTGTGCGCCACATCTGTGGCTAATACTTTTATGATTTATTTTGAATCAGATTTGTTTACCAAACATCAGCTATTTCAAGATCCTATGGTCAAATATTCCGGTTTATAGATGATCTGATTTGTATTATTGACTCTGAATCATCTTATGAGTCACTTTTTGAATGTCTTAATTCTTTAAGCCCGTTTCTGAAATTTACCGGCCATATGGACAAGCAGAAGATCTCATTTCTTGATCTGGTGGTCTTTAGGACCCGAAGGAACATGATAGCGGTCAAACCATTTTGCAAGCCCACTGATGTGGGAGCAGGATTACATTTTTCTTCCCACCACCCCCTTCATTTAAGACGAAATCTTCCATTCAGCCAGCTTCTTAGAATCAAAAGGAATGCCACATTCATTTGGGATTATGATGTAGCAGCAGATGGATTGTGCCAAATTCTTTAAAAAAGAGGCTATGGAGACACCATTTTGAACACAGCGATGGCGAAAGTGGAATGTAGGGACAGAGAAACAATATTACGCCCACAAGTATCTCCGGCTAATAAATCTACTGGTATTTTTGCATCTTTGGAATTTACCCATATGACTCATGAAATGCAACGAATTATATGCCGGCATTGGCATGTTCTGTTTAATGTGCTAGGTTGCTCAGAAATGCCTACTTTTGGACTCAGGAAAACCAAGTCCCTCTGGAACTTGTTGATCAAAACCAATCGGCAACTAGCACACAAGGAGTTAACATCCGGGGACATTACAAGTTGGCGCATGCGCGCTTTGTCACTTTAGTTTACCTATTAAGGAAGTGAGCGCCTCCAGCTCCAATTTCAAATATACATTACAAAGTTTTACAAATTGTTCATCAAAAAATATTATTTATGCTATAATTTGCCCGTGTTTAAAAATGTATGTTGGTTTGACGTCACGTCCTCTTAGGATTCGGATCAGTGAACATAGAGCGAGAATACGCTCTAAGGTCCTAGAGGCGCCCCTTACTAATCATTATCTAGAGAAGGGACATTCGGATAATGATATTTTGTTTTTCGCCATTTGGCAATACAAACAACGACAATACCATCAGGAAGACATGATTAAAATTCTTCACCAACAGGAATTAAGATACATTTATCTATTCAAAACATTATCCCCCGCAGGATTGAATAACGAGTTTGACCTGTCGAGTTTCCTTTAAGGGGTGACAATTCCATTCAGCTGCGAGGGTGAAGTGGTTTTTGATTTAAGTTCTATGTTTTGGATACTCTATACCAGCCTTTAAAGGAAGTGAGACACTAGTCAGGTCTGCTGGTCCACAAGGGTAAGTTCCATGCAAAGTGTGTTATACTTTTGGATTAATAATTGATGAATTATTAATGTTAGCATCTATGATTGTTGGGCTTTATATGTATATTTATTTCTCCAGAGGTCGTTGACCCCATAAAATTTATATGAAGCTATCTATATAATAACAACTGATGAAGCTTGTGAGCGAAACGACCACGAATCCGGAAGTGTTGTTTTGATATTTATATTGGAACTCTTTGAGGTTTGGAGTTGAAACCTTGGAATTTCGCCGTGCCTTTTATTTTCGCACTGGAACTTCGAGCGCTGGATATTTGTGAAAACGAAACAGTTGAATATTTCTTTGGAATTGGTAAAGAAGAACCCACCTCGATTTGGATTTGTTCATGCATCTTGGGAACTTTGAAAACCACGTCCTTACATTTGGATTTGGGGACTGTTTTTTTGATACTGTAATATTCCGGTGAGGTAACCGGTTGTAATTATTTCCTTTGTGGGTTTCTTTACAGGTATGGTCTGTATATGACTGTGGATTTAACTTGTTTCAGTAAATATTATATACGATTGAGTTTGAGCCTGTGCTGATGTTATACTAACCTCCAGGTGGTGGCAGGAGATCTCCTGCTATTACAACTGATCTCCAGCTGATAGAGGTCAGTTCACCTGGAGAAAATGGCTGCTTTGGCAATTGGACTCTATGGCAGTGAAGCCCCTCCCCTCTCCAAACACCACCCTGCTTAAGCTCCGTCCCAAAAACCTCCCGCTGGTGGCGAAGGGGGTCCTGGCAACCCTCTCCGCTGCTCACATGGAGGAGTGGAGAATCAAACTCGGTTCTCCAGATCAGAGTCCACTGCTCCAAACCACCGCTTAACCACTACACCACATTACACCATAGTGGCTTTGACAATTGGACTCTATGGCAGTGAGGTCCCTCTCCTCCCCAAACCCCGCCCTCCTCAGGCTCTGCCCCAAAAATCTCCAGGTATTTCCCAACCCGGAGATGGCACCCTTATAATCATTAGAAAAGCAGTGTTCCTAATCATTGGATTGGATCCTACACACATAGGTGCTCTACCCACATGAGGCAAATGAACATAAGGGGGAGGACCAGTACACCCCTCCCTTTCTATGTATGCTAGCCATGTATATGTATAAAATTGTGTGTACAACAACCTCAGACTGCCCAAGATGCTGAGACTTGGCATACAGCTCCAGAGAAGGCAAAGCATACCCAGAATCACAATTCAGTCTCATCTGGTAAAAACTGCTGTTACAAGGACAACACAAGCTACTTCTTGCTCTTCAGGCATAAAATGATATGGGCTATTTATATTCATTCATTAAAAAGCGTGTCGCCTCTCTTTTGAACAAAAGTATTCTCCAACCAAATAGAGACCAGAGTAAATACACAACACCACAGAAAATACTCTCAGGTTTTTGGGGGGCTAATGGCCCGTGGCGCAGAGTGGAAAGCTGCAGTACTGCAGTCCAAGCTCTGCTCACGACCTGAGTTTGATCCCTACGGAAGTCGTTCTCAGGTAGCCGGCTCAAGGTCAACTCAGCCTTCCATCCTTCCAAGGTGGGTAAAATGAGGACCCAGCTTGCTGGGGGTAAAGGGAAGACGAGTGGGGAAGGAACTGGCAAACCACCCCGTAAACAAAGTCTGCCTAGGAAATGTCGGGATGTGGTGTCACCCCATGGGTCAGGAATGACACGGTGCTTGCACAGGGGACTTTTACCTTTTTTTTTTAATGGCCAGAACCCTTGTTTTTTGGCCCCTTGTGACTCGTAGGCCAAAATTAGTCCCATGGCCTTGGGACAGAGGAGGAGGGGGAGGGGTAAGCCAAAATGGAGAGTTGATGGCAATGCATTCAGCTGGGACTTCTGTGATGAGGGCACTCCCTTAACAATGCTCTTCAACATCAAGATATAAGCAGTAAGAGCAGAGAAAGAATACTGTCACTGGATATATTCCTGTCACTGCTACAGGTCTAATAGGCAGGAGCATTCTTTGAGGTATTACATGGGAACCCTTAAGATATTCAAACATTGTCCTTGTGAGCACCTCTGAATCAAGAATAAAAACTATGAGAAACAGAGAAGAGGGAGGAGAACAAAGGAGGGCTGTTCCACTGCCACTCCCCAAACCCCTGCACCAGTGATTAACATAACATAGAGACAATTTTGCATAGTGGTTAGAGTGTTGGCCTAGAACTGGTAAGACACATGTTCACATCCCTATGCTGTCAAGAAGAAGACGACAAAGAAGACTAAGGTGAAGAAGACAAAGATGAAGAAGACGAAGAAGAAAATGAAGAAGAGTTGGTTTTTAGATGCCCATTTTCTCTACCTTTTAAGAAGAATCAAACCGGCTTACCATCTCCTTCCCTTCCTCTCCTCACAACAAACACCTCGTGAGGTAGGCTGAGAGAGCTCTAAGAGAATGGTGACTAGCACAAGGTCACCCAGCTGCCTTCATGTGTAGGAGTGGGGAAACCACCCCGGTTCTCCAGATTAGAGTCCTCTGCTCATTTGGAGGAGTGGGGAATCAAACCAGTTCTCTAGATTAGAGACCACCGCTCTTAACCACTATATTGCTCTTAACCACTACACCATGCTGGCTCAGTGGTTGACCTATCTCACAGGGATGTTGCAGAAGGAAAGACCACGTATACTATCTTGAAGCCCTTGAAGGAAAGGCAGGATAGAAATAGACAGCCCTCTCATATAGCTGTACAGATTACAATAACAGCACGTGATCTGATTAAGAAATCAGATACAGCTGGAATCCATGTGTATTATTGTGTTATTGTGTATCCATCTTCTTCTCCACTTGTGTAATTTATTTATTTAGACTCTCTATCAGTAACCTTTTATCCATCAGTAAAGATAAAAGTATGTTTCTGATTTGACATTGTGAAGTAAATTCAAAACCAACGTAAACCAGATTGAAAAGCCACAGTGCAGTAAGGTTGATTTTTACCAGCAAAGAAAAGGACCACAGGTAATACTATTTATGGTAACTTACGTCATTAAGCATTGGGGGACATTGGTGATTACAATTGGATTTGCTCCCTGTCTCTTCAGTACTTTGACTAACACACTGTCCTCTTCTTCTAGAATGCCAAGTGACGCAACAAAGCCACATGTTGATAAGTGGCCCTAGAAATCAAGACACTTGTTAGATGCTAGACATCCTGTTACTGAATTGGTAAAGAATCATTCAGGAGAAGCAAAAAAAAAAAAAAAAATTGCAAACCAACTCTGTATTTCTACAGTCATCCCATATTATCTCCTGCTCTTCTTTAAAAGGATGTTTTCTACCAAGAGTACCTAACATAGTTCTCTTAAAATCAGAGCCAGTTTACTACCCAAGCAGGCACTTGGGGCACCAGATTCGCAGGGGGTACTCCCTGGGAGGACTGGCATGCCTTGTGTCTGTCTTCACTTCCCATATCAGGTCCAAAGGAGGCTGCAGAGCTGGTCTGTGCAGTCCGCCTTGGAGCAGCATGGGAGGAGACACTCATTCCCTTCCCATTGGTGCTGTGTGGCGGGAATCTGTGGACCCCCCCTCTTTCTAGTCCATTGTGTTTGGTCCTTCCTGCTTGCTTCACTTACCAAAAAGCAACCCAGAAAGATTTGGCTAGAAAAAGGATCTTTCATACAGAGAAGCATTCTTCCACAGTCATTCTCAAACAGCATTCAAGCAATATAAGTAGTAAACAGTTTTATTGAACTTACAGAAAGAATATGAAGCAAAGGAGAAAGCAATATTTAGTTGAACATATATTTTAACAAACGTATACATACATTGACAGACATACAGAAACAAAGGCCTTTGGATCACTTCCAAAGAGAGAGACAGAGATGGCAACCATTCAAAAGGTCTGTGGTCTCTCAGTGGAAGGACAAAGAACTGGGGTTTTGGGTTGTTCCTTTATAGAGAGGAGAGGGGATCCCAAATGACCCCTCCCTGACACATTCTTAGGAAATGAATTTTCTACAAATCATGACCAAATTGTTTAGAAATATCTTGTTCCATAATAATTCTTTCAATGTCAGTTTTGATATCTGATTGTCCATCAATGTTCCAAAACAATCTCCTCCTAGAGTGGGCAGACAATTTGCCGCCTGCTTGAACGGCCTTGATTTGGAGCACGCAATGGGCTTTGGGTGACTAGCTTCTGTGCCCTTTAGGGTCAAAAGCCTAATTGGAGCTAATGTCAGCTAATAGCTGCTTTCTGAAAGTCAGGTCTATAGGTGATAATGTATGTGGTCAATTTCAACCCAAACTCTTTTAATATAGATTACTAATATATTTAATATAAACTAATGATCAATACTGAAAATTCTCGCGACATGCTGCTGCCATCATTAGTTTCTAGTGGGCTACCAACACACTCCACAGCCACTGGTAGCTAGGGTGGCACAAGGGGGAGGAGGGAACATGAGCCACCTTGGAGCTGGGCAGAAGCGTTGGAGGGGGGAGCATCCTTCCTTCCAAGCTGCATTTGTACTGTGTGGGGTGGCAAAAAAAGTGTTGAACTGGCCAAGCTTGAATGCCATGCTTAAAAGCTCCAAGGGTCGCTCATGAAATAAAGAAAATGTATTAGTTAGTGCCCCTTCTTAATTAATTAATTCAAGTATATATTTCCATGTCGTAAATGCATAAGTTAATGGGTTTGTGCTCTATTCTGCAAGTTCTAATTTTAACTGTCTTGGGTAGGCTCCAATTTTGTTGCCTTGGATAGTAGTCCAGTGAAAGGCCTGCACCATATGCATGATTGCTTTTGTATTGGCACTTTGTAGCTTTACTATGGTAGATCTGCCCCTGACTCTAGACAGTCACTGTCATCCACAGAAACAGGATCACCTTGTAGCCAATGTGGTCCTTGATGCTCACAGGTATACCGTACAATAAGCCCTTTTCGGTCTGCCTTTTCAGTTTCTGAAGGTGCTGTTCACATTCCGGAATAAAATGGCGCACACAGTTGACCTCCTGGTTTACTTTTAAAGCCTTTCCAAAGAAAGACATGCAAAAACAGTGGAGAATTTATTAGCAATAGAAATAGGACTTTTATTTTTGTTTTGTTTTTAACCAAAAAACAGCTCACATATAGAATCTTAGAATATTACAACAACAAATAAAAAACAGTAGGGAAAAATCCAGCAAAAGAAATCCAACAAAATGGGCAATGAAAGCGCCACCAGCACAGTTTCAACCAATTCTATGAACCCCTGGGATCAAAACAGGTTTCACTTGCTTCCTATGTGTAACAAAGCCCTCAGGTTGCATCTGGATCTGCCACAAGGCAATCAGATGTGCTGGAGATTCAATTCCCAGGTGTGCAGGGACCCAGTTCAGACCAGGACTATGGTGCACAGCAAGACGCTTAAGCCTTCTCCCAATGTCTACTGGAGCCCAATGAACCTCCAGGGGCATCTTTTGGTTATTGCATTTTGCATCACTTTTGTTTTTTCATAGAGCATCTCAGGACCTCAGACTAGCAGGACAAACAAAGTTCATGCCATTGTGGGGCCACCCATAAAGTATGCCATGCAGAAAGGCAGTAACAAAATTGTGACAGAAGTGAACTGGGTAATTTTTAAAGTGACATTATTATGGACTGCCCCAGGCTGCATCCACACAGCAGGGATTCTCTGTTTCAGAGGATAGCCATGTTGTTTTTCAAGTTCTCTCCCTTGAGCTCTTTTATTTTTTTGGTCTTCTCTGCCTGCTACTTAGAGTCTCTCCGCCTGCTACTTACCAGAGCAGGAGCTAGAGAGTTTGATAGGAAAAGATAGACCTTGCACACTAAACACTCTTAAAACAGTACACCAAATGTATAAAGTAAATCATGCAGCTTTATTATACTTACAAGGAAATATAAAGCAAAGAGAGAAAGCAATACTTAACTCAATATATATATATGACAGCACACACACAGACAGACAAACAGTCAGAGATCTCTGAGGTCGTTCCAAGGAAGAGACAGAAATGGGTCTCTCTCTTAGAAGGACGACGGGCTGAGCTCTTTGAAAGCCTTTTATAGGTTGAACTGTAAGAGAGGTCTCAAACGGACCCCTCCCTTTCAAATTATCCAGGAGATGAGTTTCCACAAATCATGGCTATAAATTGTTCGGGAATATTTTGTTTCATAATAGGCTTGCCATGTCCAGGTCTCTGACAGCCATCAGTTCATCCGTTACCCTGTGTTCATAAACAATTTCCTCACTGCGTAAGTAGACACTCTGCTGTCCATTTTAAATGACCTTGTTACCCCTGAACATAATTTCTAGGCACCTAATGTGTTCTGGGTGATTAACTGTTAGAAATGCAAATCTCCTGTTACTTTCTAAGGTCAGGATCCTAATAGAAAAGCTGGGGTCAGCTAGAGGGATGCTTTCTAAAAGGCTTAGTCAGGTTTGGTGTGGCTATAGGTTATAATATTAAGGTATGAATGTGGTTATTCTTAACCCAAATTATAAACATTCTCGCCACAGTCTGCAGTAGAATTCCTAGATTAAATCCAGTAGCACTTTAAAAACCAACAAAATCTTGGGGGTATAAGCTGACAAAGGGAGCTTTGACCCTCAAAAGCTTATACCCTGAAAATCCTGATGGTTTCTAAGGTGCTGCTGGACTCAAATCTAAGGATTCTCCATTTGGCAGTCATTGCTACTGAGAATGCAGAGACATTTACAATGGCAACAAGGGCTTCCTCTGCACTTCCCTCTCTCAGCCACTACTTTCCTTCCATTTCCACCCCTTTTTGCATTCACTCTGTTATTTTTTGGACACAGCTCAAGAGTGTTGCTTCACATACCAATCCTACTTTTATACAATCAAGAGTAAATTAATGTGCATTTTAATATAAAAGATCAATTTCTTCCTGGAACTGATAAATGTTTGAACTTGCTCTTGCCCCTCCCATTCCCACGATATATAGAAAGCTCTGTTGAACAGTGTTTGAGCCGGACTGTGAAAGATCCTTCTCTATGGGGAAAAATGAGTGTAAATTGGGGGAGTGAATGACCTGGTAAGTCTGTGCACTAAACCCAACAGCACATTTGTAGGGAGCTGTGATGCCAATGAAATATTCCTCCTTCTGGAAAGTAATTGCACTAAATTAGGGAAATAAACCTGCGCAGATTTTCTTAATATATTTATACAGCAGAATATGGCATTTTAAATAAATGTCTGGTCTACCTTTTGGACAGACAGTTTAACTTCTTCTCACCTTCCCCATGTAGGCATAAAGGACACTTTCCGGAGACAGGGACTCCTCCCTCAGCTTCTCAGTCAACTCAACCAGAGGCAGAGAAAGGATGTGAGCAGCTTGTACACTGGGATTCTGTTAAGGACAGCACGTGACATAATCAGTCTGTTGAGGTTAGATGGCACCAATCATTTACAAAGTATTCTACTATCCTTGGCCCAAAACCATCACATCGTTTACAGCCCACCTGGATTCTGAATTGCAAGAAGGAAGAGCAGCAACTTCAAAGCTTTACACAGCTTGGTTAAGAGTAAGGAAAACAGTAGAGGGTTCCATCTCTGTAGGGTTCCACAGAGTTCCATCTTATCTCCATGCTATTTAATATCTACATGAAGCCACAGGGAGAAGTCATCAAGAGGTATGGGCTGCGGGGTCACTAATATGCGGAGGATACCCAGCTCTACCTTTCTTTTCCACCTTCATTGCAAGGATGCTACTGATGCTCTGAACTGGTGGTTGGAGTCAATAATGGCTGGATGAGGGCGAACAAACTGAAATTAAATCCTGACCACACAGATGTTCTTTGGATTAGCAGAAAGGCAGACCAGGGAGTTGAGATCTCCCCTGTTTTGAATGGGGTGATACTTCCCTTGAAAAGCCAGGTTCACAGCTTTGGAGTGCTGCTTGACCCAGAGGTCACCTTAGAAAACCAGGTGGTTGTGGTGGCTCAGAGTGCTTTCACACAGCTTTGGCTGGTGCGCCAGTTGCATCTGTTTCTGGTTCTGTCTATCCACAGTGATCCATGCCTCAGTTACATCAAGATTGCACCATACCATTACAACGTACTCTACTTGGGGCTTGGTGCACCTGGCCCTCTGACTTTCAGTCTTCAGGAAGCAGCTGAAAACAGTTTTATTTAGGACTAATTTAGTTTTTGTTTATTGGTAGTCCTAATTGAGATTTTAAATTGTTGTCTTTTATATGTATTATAACGGTTTTATATTATAAGACACCTTGAATGCCACAAGGAAGCTAATAGCTCAGAGCGGTTTAGTACTTGGAAGGGAGATCACCAAGGAAGTCCAAGGAAGTCCACAGAGGCAGGCAAACCACCTATGTTCATCCCTTGCCTTGAAAACCCTATGAGGTCGCTACAAATTGGCTGAAACTTGATGGCACAACACATACACACAGGACTGTAGGCGTGCATCGACTCATGAACTCCATGCCATGGATTGAGCAAAACTACAACTGTGCTTGGGTGAGCTAACTCTGGATTTCATTCTCAGTCCTTTGAAATCCCAATTTTGAAAGCCCTCTTTCTAACTAGCACATCAAAATTTGCAGAACTGCAGGGAAATATCAAAAATCAAAATTGGAATATACTCAAAAGCCTTTTTGTTCCCTGGACTTTAGTTCTATCACCAAAGGTTTAGACCAGCCTGTAATGTATGCAGTTAACAGCAAGGCTCACACTGAGCTTGAAGACTACCCCAGGCTCCTTTGCCTGTGGCTCTCATTGGACTATGGACTATAGCCGCCCAATCACGGACTTGGGGAGCGTGGACCCGGGTGGTTGGGATTGTATATAAGTTGGGGTGTTGTCCAGTTGAGTTGAGTTGAGTTCTAGTTTGTTAACAAAGCGGTTGTAGTTGGAACTCCGTCTCCGGCCTCGTGTATCACCCATGCATACATAATACAGCCCACAAGAACTACAATAACTCACAAAAATCTCTCTCACACACACACACACACTCACACTCACACTTGAGAAGTGTATACCTGCTGTTTATACTTCTGAACAGCTTTTTCCATTTTTTCTAAGCCCAGATGTCTCTTTTTCTGTGCATCCTGTATTTGTTTTTTTATCCTTTTCTGCCTCATCCATTTGAGTGCCAGGAAAGCTGCAGCTGAGCCACAGGTCAAGGCCAGGACAATACGACAATCAATGTCAGCCTCAGGCCGCAGCCCCTTCAACCGTTCATGGACCACAATTAAAGCCTCTTGCTGCATTCTGAAACCAGATCAGCACTGCACAGAATGTTTTGGGAGCCTGAAAGGTAATGCAAAAGCAGAGTGAAGATAGCTTGGGTGCACCAATCAAGATAGCTTGTGTGCACCATACTCATGGTCTGAACCTTATTCTGAAGTCTTGTCCATTTCTGGATAGCTCAGGAATTATTATGAAAATTAGAGTTTGCAGTCAGAAGAGTCCATTGCAGCAAGGAATTTGCACTACTGTGTTACAGAATAATTTGCTAGTGAATAAAGACACAGTCCATGGCCCCAGAGCTCTGGCCTGCAGCCCAGAGGAGAGGGAGGAACTGGCCAATGAAGCTGCATGAGTACCAGGATTATTGCCAACTTTCCTTACAAGGTAGTGCTAGTCCTCCTGCCAGAAATGAAAACCACCCCTCAACTTTTCCTGTATTTTCAGGCCTTTTTCTGTTGATAGGGCAGGGTTGCCAGGTGGGTGGTTTCGGCAGGCCACTGCCCATCAATCCACCCAGCTGCTCTACAGCAGAGATCGCACAACACAATTACACCACTTCCAAGTTTACTCCCAGAAGTGCCGCAGCGCTTCCGGGGGTAAACCCAGAAGTGACATAATCAAGTTGCGTGAAGCTGCACATGCATGCTTGCCCCAGCCCTGCCCCCTAAAACCTCCCGCCAATAGAGAGGGGGGACCTGGCAACCCTATCTATTGACTAAAGTACAGACATTTTAGATCTTTCATGTTCTTCTGTCTTTCTAAAAAGCAAATGCCTGCCCTCATCTCTTAGAAACAAGTGAGTCTTTTAAATTCCTCATATCTAACACTCCCACAGGCTGTAAAAATTCCACAGATTTCCTCATTACCCTACTGAGAGAGAGAACAGTTGTTGTTTTTCTCTGCCAGTCAAGGAAGAATCAAACCTGCTTACAATCACCTTGCCTTCCCCTACCCACAACATACACCCTGTGAGGCAGGTGGGGCTGAGATAGTGTGATAGCTAAAGGTCACCCAGCTGGCTTCATGTGTAGGAGTGGGGAAACAAATCCAGTTCACCAGATTAGCCTCCACCACTCATGCAGAGGAGTGGGGAATCAAACCTGGTTCTCCAGTTCAGAGTCCACCACTTCAAACCACCGCTCTTAACTACTACACCACAACTTCCCTTTTTTCTGAGTGCTACATGGGCCTCTTGATACAGTTTGCAGTTGCTTAAACAGATGTGGGCTTGGGCATTATGACTACCATTTCTCATATGCACACAGCATCCTTAGTATTTTCCCATATTGGAGATGTTAATGTCCAACCACCCTTTGAGGTTCAGATATGCCACAAACAATCATTAGAACCCTTAAAGTCACAATAACTAAAGGGAGATTATATTTCCTTGCTTGTATTTTAGGGCAACCATGGCCTTGAAGTATCTACTTCAAGTCAGGGGGACTGTTGGGTGGGCAGAACTAGGCAGGTCACGTCAGGTCAAGTTTTGAACGATACCACAGGGTGGTGGGGGCACTAGCCACCCCACATATTTAAAAAAAACAATCAGAAATATCCCTGTTCTTTAAAACAAGCTCTCATTCTTAGGGTTGCCAATCTCCAGGTACTAGCTGGAGATCTCCTGCTATTACAACTGATCTCCAGCCGAGAGAGATCAGTTCACCTGGAGAAAATGGCCGCTTTGGCAATTGGACTCTATGGCATTGAAGTCCCTCCCTTCCCCAACCCCCCCTTAGGCTCCACCCCAAAAACCTCCCGCTGGTGGCGAAGAGGGACCTGGCAACCCTACTCGTTCTATAAATGAAAGTTGTCATGTCACAAAGTTTAAAGCCCACTTTCAAAAAATTCTTAGCTGAAGTGAAGCAAACCTGACTGTACTGGTTCCACTCTGGCAGCTGCTGTGTTTGGTTCAATGTGAATTCCAAGACCAGTTCTGCACTCTGGACAGAAACGAAGGGGGCAAATGGTAAAAGTGCAACCACACTCCTAACACTGTACCAGTAGTTAATACTGACTCTGTGTTACTGATTACTGAAAGTATGTTAATGTGATTGCAAGCTTAACCCTAGCTAAATTTTGCAGAAGGGTGTAAGGGCTGCCTTCTCGTCTTTCTCTCCCTTGCTCACTTAGGGCGAAAACGCATGGTCGCTTTAGCCTCCTTTATTCCCTGTTTCAGCCAGGATTCAGCCAGGATCGAACGCATGCGTTTCGCCGAACGTGTGTTCGATCCTGGCTAAATCCTGGCTGAAACAAGGAATAAAGGAGGCTAAAGCAACCATGCGTTTTCGCCCATACAGACTTGTACAAACACCATTCATTTATTCTCGCACACATTTTAGACCCCCACACAAGCTTGCATAGCCTGTACTGCCTTCATATATGACTTTCTGATGGCTTAAACTATCTCTTCACCCTCCAAATCTAGAATTTTGGAGTGTTATTCTTCCTTATTCAGCTGTTTTATTAATACCTTGTTATTCACTTTTACCCGTAAAAAGATGAGATGAAACTTAAAAAAAAAAATGTCACAATGAAAGGTCCTGTACAGGGCAGTGTAGGGTGGGGGATAGACAACCTGCCTACATTTTAAATGGCCAGAGAAAGATAGAAATTCTACATTTTAAGCCCTCCCAAGCAAAGTTTTCAAATAGACTTTGCAGCAGCTGTCCCCTCCTTCCCCAGTCCATACTGGGATTCTTCCACTGCCAACCTCCAGGTACTAGCTGCAGATCTCCCGCTATTACAACTGATCTCCAGGCGGTAGAAACCAGTTCCCTTGGAGAAAATAGCTGCTTTGGCAATTGGACTCTATGGCATTGAAGTCCCTCCTCTCTCCAAATCCCGCCCTCCTCAGACTCCACCCCACAAATATCCAGGTATTTTCCAACCTAGAGCTCGCAACCATAACGGAGAGGTCTTCCATTCCTGCTGCTCCATCATCAACCACTTCTTTAAGTTTGCAGTTTTAATACTTTTATTACCCCAAGATAAACATGAAAAGAATAGGGAATAGAAGATAACCAGACCCAAGACAGCAAATTATCAAAAGCATGCTTCAACCTGCTGTTCATTTGAACTAAGAACAGTCCCCTTCCTAGGGTTGCCAACTTCCAGGTGGTGGCTGGAGATCTCCTGCTATTATAACTGATCTCCAGGCGATATAAATCAGTTCCCCTGGAGAAAATGGCCACTTTGGCCATTGGACTCTATGGCATTGAAGTCCCTCCCCTCTCCAAACCCCACCCTCCTCAGGCTCCACCCCCAAAATCTCCAGGTAATTCCCAATCCAGAGCTGGCAACATTGCCTAACAGCTGAACTGTGCAAAACCAAAAGAGGCTCATACTACATACAAAAGAGACAAAGGGAAAACTGAGTAAAAGGTGGGAGGTGCTGCCATCTGAATAGTGAAGGAATGGTAAGAGAGTTGTTATTATATAAGGAAGAGAAAAATTAGCAGTCCAAGGAAAGATTTGCACCTACTCTGATGTGCAGATAGGCAATAGATGCACTCTAACATAATATACTCACACTAAATAAGAACAATGGCATAGGTAGACAAACCTCCAGCATTTGACATGATACTGCAATGAACCAACACCCTTTTCCAGCTCTCGCCCAAAGCCACATTATCCATTCTTTCAACTCACTTTGCCTCCTTGATACTCCCCAATTTTTCTCTCCCGCCCCAAGACATTCTCACCTCCACCTTTGTCTCTGTTGAATCTGCACCTCGAACCACCTGAGTTATCTGAAACAATGAAAGTGGGTGGGGCACTACGGGTTGGATGAGGGGTGTGTGGAAGCCTGACAAAGGGGAGGTGCTTCAGCGAGTGATATCCTTTTCAACCTAGAAGACTTTCCAATGACCTGACTCAAGGAAATGGGGAGGGGGGGAGAGCACACAGGGATTTGGGTAGGTTTGTATTTATTCAAGCACACTGTGCCAAGTTCTAGACTACCAGGTTCTTTTAAACAGCTGCTTGAGGGGTAAAAAGTCACCCAGGAAAGTTTTTTTTCTCACCACAAAGAAGGGGAAATCATCACATGTTAAATTTCTGCCTTAAAGGCACAGAAGCATAACAGAGGGAAAGTGGCAATTCTACTAGACTGACTTTCTCAAAGCAGGCTTTGGTACTTGGAATATAGAACAGGATTTTTGAGTGAAGATTTAGTTCATTTGTTTAGGACAAAATGTAATTTTAAAGTGTCTTTGAATCACTGAGTCAGCTGTGGTGTGGTGGAAAGTTAGGGTTGCCAACCTCCAGGTACTAGCTGGAGATCTGCTGCTATTACAACTGATCCAGCCAATAGAGATCAGTTCACCTGGAGAAAATGGCCGCTTTGGCAATTGGACTCTATGGCATTGAAGCCTCTCCCCAAACCCCACCCTCCTGAGGCTCCACCCCAAAAACCTCCAGCCGGTGGCGAAGAGGGACCTGGCAACCCTATGGAAAGTGCTGTCAAGTCACAGCTGACTTATGTTGATCCTGTAGGGTTTTCAAGGCAAGAGATGTTCAAAGGTGGTTTGCCATTGCCTGCCTCCGCATGGGCTGAGAGGGTTCTGAGAGAACAGGCTTCATGTGGAGGAGTGGAGGAGTGGGGAATTGAACCCAGTTCTCCAGATTGGAGTCGGCTGTTCTTAACTAGTAGGCTGAAATATACCGGTATGTGTTCCAGATGAGTTCTGACTGGAGAGGAAATGTCTCTGGCCAAGTTGTAATAGAGAAAATGTATTGTTTGAAATATGGTGTCACACATGCTCAGTGCATGGACTTTAGGGCAGCTTTGTTTCACACACTTAACAAGAGTAAATCACATTAAACTAGGCCGGAGTTCTAAATAAACTAGACTGCAACTTTAAGTAGTACATTTTTCAGGGCTCTCTACTAGGACACTCTGATGGACATATGAATGGATTACTGTGGTATTATTTCCAGCTTTAAAGTAGGCCCCATGATCATCATCTGTATAAAAAAATGGAGTGGGAAATCCAGTTTCTGCGATCAAACCAAACCATGCATGGATTCTGAAAATATTCTTGTTAAAGAAACCACATTGTTTTACTGTGAGATTGCTAATGCTTGCATGTTACTAAAAAAAATTGAGGGAAGAAAGTTGAGGCATGGAAAAGCAGAAAGGATGCTGGGGACAGTCGGAATTATTAGGACACAGAAGGTCCATAGACCTTGGGTTTCTAATGACCAGAAGCCACAGCTCAGTGTAGAGTGTTGATATGGACATGGTAAGGCAGATGTTCAGAGGTGGTTTGCCATTGCCTACCTCTGTGTAGTGACCCTGGTACTCCTTGGTAGTCTCCCATCCAAATACTAACCAGGGCCAACCCTGCTTAGCCTGCAAGATCTGATGAGATTGGGCTTGCCTGGTGCACCCACATTAGGGCCAAGGTATAAACAGGCAGGTATACATAGTCAGCCAGAAACCTCATGGTGGCATCTTGGACAAGTTCCGATCCTTCTGTTCACAACAGAGCTGCCTAAACATAACAATTGTAATGCATTTTGTAGACAGAAGTCCTGTGGAAATAATTTAAAAATACAACCAGAAACAGGAATTTCCTGTATGGATAACAGCACACATCCAGTTATGCAAAAGGAACCGCATTACCCATAGCATCCCAGTCACAAAGTCTAAATGCAAAGGGAACAGTGGTAACAAGACTATCTGTGGTATTACAGGATCCTAGTCAAAATATATTCAAATGCATCTAGCTGCTTGGGAAAATCCTGGAGATTTTTTTGGGGGGGTGCCTCAGGAGGGTGGAGTTTGGGAAGGAAGAGAGCTCAGAAGTGATGCAATATCACATCATGTTATGGCATATTCAGGACAAAGTTTAGTTCTTCAACTCCATTTCCCATGAGGTCACTTCTTCCCACCAAAATTCAAATTCAAACCCCTGTCGCTCTCTCAAACCTCAACTGGCATCAACCCTTTAGTGTCTTCACAGGTGACTATCAATCAGTTTTCTCCTAGGCCCTATGATATACCCTAGGAGAAATTGAAGTGCTAGAGCATCCAGCCTGTATCTAGTCTCAGTGGCATTCCTTGGTGGTCTCCCATCCAAATACTAACCAGGGCTGACCCTGCTTAGCTTCTGAGATCTGACAAGATCAGGCTAGCCTGGATCCTCTAGAGGAACTGATATCAGTAGTCTTGTGATCAGTTGTAATTCCTGGAGACTCCAATGCACACCTAAAGGTTGACAATCCTATTTGCAGGACTAGGAAGAAGGAGGAGGAGGATTGGTTTTTATATGCTGACTTTCTCTACCTTTTAAAGAGAATCAAATCATCTTACAATCTCCTTCCCTTCCTCTCCCCACAACAGACACCTTGTTAGATAGGTGAGGCTGAGAGAGCTTGAAGAGAACTGTGACTAGCCCAAGGTCACCCAGCTGGCTTCATGTGTAGGAGTGGGGAAACCAACCTGGTTCTCCAGATTAGAGTCCACTGCTCTTAATCACTACACCACGCTGGCACATAATACTCCAATTATGCAGTACCATTAAAGTTTCTCTGTTCACTAAACAATACAATTACACATTCTCTCCAAAACACATCAGTAAAAATATAACTGCGCAAACTCAGTGATACTAAAACAAACCCAGACAGAAACCAAAGAAGCCAACAAAAAAGAGTTTATTAGGTGATAAGGCACATTCCTTGCAGGATCTTCTTCCACAGGATCAGATTTTCCTCCTCCCTCTCCTCTCATGGGAGAGTGTCTCTACTTCCTTCATGAAACGAAGACAAAGTTCCTCCTGCCACGGCAAGGCCACACACTGGACTGCCACAGGGAGCCCCACAGCATCTTGCACAGCCTGTAGTAAGATACAAATAGTGTGAGATCACCAAGGAGAATCCAGTATGGAAAGAGGAGGACAGCATGAGTTTGCTGTTCTTAAAATATGCATTAAAGAGGCTTCTGAAGTGCATGTCATCTTTTGAAGTGAATTAGTTGTGACTTTCCATTCAAGACCCATTGGAGAAGTATGCAACTGGGTAACAGAAAATGTTCGGAACACATTTCCAAGAACTGACAAAAATGCAGTAGCAAAGCCACACCAAAAGTGTCAACACAGTACACAGTATGTGGCTGTAGGGCAAAAATCTATTCCATCATCTTACTAATTTATTTAAACAAATTGACACCAATAAACAAGTTGAGAAAGATCACAGAACAGAAAAGGACTTTCACATCTTGCAAAGAGTTTACCTGTGAAAGGATTTTATCTCAAAGAAGGATTACGGAATGGAGGAAAATGCTTGACTTCTGTAATACCAGTAATGTATATACATATCTTTAGTTATGTACCAACTTGTTTATTAGTGTCAATTTGTTTAAATAAATTATTAAGATAATGTAATTGATTTTTTGCCCTACAGCCATGTACTTTGTACTGTGTTGATACGGAATAAATTTCCAACATGAATCATAATCACATGGCTCTAAAAACTATCATGATTTAATACTGGGAGGGTCAAACACATGCCCCGTTATTCTACATTTGTGGCAAAAGAAGGCTAATAACCATGTGTTATTTTGTTCAAAAATCATGGTCATGCTGGTAAGGAGAGCTCAACCCTCACCTTCCTGCACTGTCTTTACTTCAGTGCAGTAAATTCCACAACCTGACTCTTCTGGTATCAGATCTGGACTATGAGGAAAATGCTTCAAGCAAGGAAGTGCACCAAGTTAAAGCAAGGGAACATTTTGCTCCCCTCACCTGGATGCATCTTTTCCTGTGAACCCCCAACCCACTTGCAAATGCACAAACAGGTACATACAACTGCCCTGTTTATCTACACTTGGCCATTTCTCTGTCCAAGGCTGCAATTTTAAGTAGGCCGTAGGAAGTACTACCCTGTGGCGCAGAGTGGTAAGCTGCATTACTGCAGTCAAAAGTTCTGCTCACGACCTGAGTTTGATCCCAACAGAAGTCGGTTTCAGGTAGCTGGCTCAAGGTTGACTCAGCCTTCCACCCTTCCCAGGTTGGTAAAATGAGTACCCACCTTGCTGGAGGTAAAGTGTAGACAATTGGGGAAGGCAATGGCAAACCATCCCATAAACATAGTCTGCCTAGTAAACATCATGATGTGACGTCACCCCATTGGTCAGTAATGACCCGGTGCTTGCACAGGGGACTACCTTTACCTTTTTAGGAAGTACTAGTAGTTGTATACTGGTAGTTCTTGTCAGTGTTTGGCAGTGAGGCCAAAAGCAGCCGGGTTTAAATAATCCCCCTACCTGGTGCCAGTCTTCCATTTAAACCGCAACCCCAATGGCTGCATTGCATAATGAAAACATTGATGACCATGGAACTACGCAGCATGGGTTGAATCCACAGCTCTACTTGCAGAGCCCACTCATGGAGCAGAACTGTCCTGCCCCTCCCCTCCCTCTGCAGACCATCCCAAACACTGTCCCCTGTACAGGTGGTTCTCAGATAACCCCTGAACCCTAAAACATATTTTTCTTGAGTAGTGTTAGAATTCTGCCCAGCTCAGATGCAACTAATGAAAGGAGACAGCTGAATTAACGAAACGACTTTAACTTGATGTCCTAGGTGGCCCAATATCACTAGTTTTAGAGAGGGATGGAAGGTAGGATAACTTTCCCCATTTTTCAGCACAAATTGAGAGCCCCAATTATGTGGTCTTCAGGTACAGCAATTGCTTTAATTGCGGTTGGCTGACCTCTTTCATTCTCGTATCCCAGGGGTCTCCATAGTATCCTTTGTAATGCCTCAGCTCTTTCTCATCCGCTTCTGAAACTGTAGTGACTGGTACAACTCCAGCAGGAAAATTCAAGACATTGTACAAATGGGTGTAGGTAGTAGCAACTGGAAGAAACCACATATAACATAGAAAGTCAAGATATCTCTTCCCTAGTAATGACAAGCTTTCATTTTGTGATGCCCACATACAAATGACATCAGATAACACACACACACCTCCTTTATGTAAGCAGAGGAAAGGGTTTGCCCTTTTTAGTATCATTTGTTGATTTCTACATTCTCAGTGTTAGGAATAGCAAAACCTTTGTGAACAAGATAGAATGCAAAGGTCCCAGGTTCAATCCCCAGGATCTCCAGTTAACTCGCCAGAGCAACCAAGGAATAAACACATCAGTCAAAAATACCCAGCTATTCAAAGCAAGCTTGGGAGGCAGGAAAAGCATTGGAGAAGGATGTGAGAGAGCTAGCAACAGTGACTCTAAAGGAGAGGTGAGCAAATTTTGGTCTATGGTCCACATCTGGCCCATGGGAGGTTTTCATCTGACCCTTGAGCTGCTGAGACAACTTATTGGAAGCATCAGCATGAGATAGGCAGCATACTGCTCAGGTTCCAGAAAGTCACCAGCTGACCTAAATCTAAACACACAAGCTGGAACTGCTGGCACTAACAGTAGGAAGAGGCAGACTGGTAGGGAGATAAAGAGGGCAAGGCATGGAAAGGGCTGGCAATAGAGCTACAAGAGAGTAATGGTCAATTTTCCCTCCCCGTCTTCAAGGCACAAACAGTTCATAAAGTGCATTACTTTTTTTTAACAAAGAAGTCAAACCAATTTTTTTGTTCTGCATTCCCTGCTCCCTTCCTACCCCTGGCTCAAACCTGCTGTTGGCCACGAACTCATTAGATGGCCTTAGGCAAGCCACTCCCCCTCTTGATCAAAACTATGGAAATAATAAAAGTCAGAGCAGTGTGCATGATTCTTCCTCCCCATTCTACTCTCACAACCACCCTGAGAGGTAGGTTAGGCTGAGAGAGAAAGACCAGCACATGGGGACTGATGATTTTCCATAAGTTCCATAACTAGGGTTGCCAACCTCTAGGTACTAGCTGGAGACCTCCTGCTATTACAACTGATCTCCAGCCAATAGAGATCAGTTCACCTGGAGAAAATGACCACTTTGGCAATTGGACTCTATGGCATTGAAGTCCATCCCCTCCCCAAACCCCTCCCTCCTCAGGCTCCACCCCAAAATCTCCAGATATTTCCCAACCGGGAGCTGGCAACCCTATCCCTAACCTATCCAGTTGTAATAGCAGGAGATCTCCTGCTACCACCTGGAGGTTGGCAACCCTATGCATGACACATTCATGTCATGCCACACTGTGGGAAGGGTTATGTTACTGATATAGCCATGTCCTTTGGTTAGAACGCCATACAATACAATGTAGGTACAGCTGTAGCCACAATGGGACCTATTCTGTAGTTGAGGCTTGTTCTCTAACCCTGCCCTGCAAACCCTCATAATCACTTCTCATTTTTTAAATACATTTTGGAAGCTCAGGGAACCAAACAGAATAATACATTCATTTTCGGGGTGCTATATATGAGTGAATTCTCCCCCCTCAGTCTTCTTGCAAGCACATAGGGCAAATATCAGAGATGATCTAGATTACAACATAAATTCCTCCCTAATAACCATTTGCTGACACTTGGGGGTGGGGAAAGAAGCTGGAAGGCCATCATTTAACCCTCTGCTTGAATACAGAATGCTCGACACATCAGCTCCTACACCCTCCCTCATACCCCAACCCACAGATTGCAGCAAGCCAAGAACAAGGGGTTTAACCCCAAGAAGTCTCTCAAAGCTGACAGCACTAGACTGAGTACAGGAAGCAAACCAAGCTGCACACTGCAACATTCTATGTTGCCCCAGAGTGGAAAGATCGGAAGGTACCAAATAGTTTGCCAGCATATCCCAGATTAAAGGCTGGGCCCAAAGCAGGGCAAAGCACAACATCCAGCTTGAGCTTCCGCCACTCTGCAATGAATTCATCACGATAGGCCTGGGGAGAAATACAAAGACAGCGCCTATTACAATGGCTGTTATCAGCATCAGTTAGAAGGCAGAAATCTGCTTCTGTCTGACATTGAGAAACTACTAGCTGCTGATCAGCACAGATCCTCAGAAATCCAGCAAGTTTCTAGTCATCATCGCAATAGGCAAAACCTGCTATCTGTGAGTCTGCAAGAACAGATCACAGCTGTGAGTCTGCAAGAACAGGGCTCCTCTCCCTGCTCTTTCTATGAAACTGAGTTTCTTTCCTCCGTTCTTTCACACCTCTTGCTCAGCTGGTAATGTCCTTTTGTCGTGCCCAACCCTCACCCAAAGACACACATCCTAAATTTAAAACCTTGCAAACAGCTTGAAAATTGGATTAGGAAACTAAGGCAAACACTTCTAGAGGATGTGTTCAAATTTTCAAGGGTCCAATTTAATGTCTCAAAAGGGGGCCATCATGAACACCACAAAGAAAGGTGCAAAGTTTCAGAAAGTGGCCAGAATTCTATGCAAAAATATGGTCTTTTTCCAGCTTGCATGGGCAAATAGGATCTTGTTTACACTGGTGCTTTCATGCTACTGCCTAGGACATAGGGTTACCAGGTCCCTCTTCGCCACCAGTGGGAGGTTTTTGGAGTGGAGCCTGAGGAGGCCAGGGTTTGGGAAGGGGCTTCAGTTCCATAGAGGCCAATTGCCAAAGTGGCCATTTTCTGCAGATGAACTGATGTCTATTGGCTGGAGATAGGCTTGCCAGGCTCCGCAGCTCCACCGGCGGGAGCTTCATGGGGCTGTGGCATTAGCGCGCAATGCGCCCGCACACCTGCACATGATGCACCTACGGCACTTCCGATCCCGGCCAAAACTCTATGGTTTCCATAGAGTTTTCACCGAGGGTGCTAGAGCGTCCGCGTCACTTTCAGATTTACCCGCGTCACTTTTCAGATTTACTGCTGGTGCTCAGCTGGCCAGCAGGCAGCCCGGTGGATGGGCGGTAGTTTACCTGCCACCACCGGGCAATTGGCAACCCTAGCTGGAGATCAGTTGTAATAGCAGTAGATCTCCAGCTGGTACCTGGAGATTGGCAACCCTACTATGGCAGAATAGATCCAACAGCACACTTGCCTAATAACAGCTTACATTCTAGAGACATACCTTAGCAACAACAACAAAAATGGTATTCCAAGCAGAATATGCATGTTGTGTTCCTCGCCCCCCAAGGGAATCTTCCAAGAGACTAATCTACAGCTGCACGGGAACCTTTGTGCAGTATTTTAAAATTGGCTATGTGCTCATGTGCAACAGAGACCACACTGAAGTATTATGGCACCCTTAATGATGTTTGGATGTTCAACAGAGTCCGACATCTTTACTACAGCCAAGCATGGCTGATACAGCAACTGCAGTCCTGGGTGTATATAATTTTCCAAGACCTTTAAAGCTTTACATGGTCTGGGACCTTCGTATCTGTGGGACCGCCTCTCCTGGTATGTTTTCCAGAAAACTCTTCATTTTGTTGATGAACTCTTCGTTCATCTGCTGTTGGTCCCTGGCCCAAAGTGTGTCTGGCTGGCCTCAACCAGGGCCAGGGCTTTCTCTCCCTGGCCCCTGCCTGGTGGAATAGCCTCTCCAGTGAGACCAGGGCCCTGCAGGACCTTAAAGAGTTCTGCAGGGCCTGCAAGACTGAGCTATTCCGCCAGCTATGGTTCTTTTCTCATAAACGCTGGCCTCCCTAACTTTCATTTTGACCCCTTCCACTCCCTACTTTTTGCTATCATTAGGGGAATATATACACCTGCTCGCTCAGCTTCGGCTAGGCTGGTATTGGTCATATAAATATCAGCGACTTTTGAGGTGCATCATTGTCCCGAGTTCACGGCCTGGGATGGGCCCTCGGGACTGCGCCTCGACCCCACCGCCGGGCCCTGCCCTCCGGGAGAACCCCAACCCCTGGGGGAGCAACCCCACTTACCGGGCCAGAGGGAGGGAGAGATGGGGGTGAGCGGGCCCACCAGCGGTGCGGCCGGAGACGGAGACGCCAGGAGGAGCAGGGAGGGGCCGAATGCCAACCTTGCGCCCCAAGGGGGAGCGTGCCAGCCCGACGCAGACGGCACCGACCCCGGGAGAGGAGCATGGATGCCCCCTCCCTGGGCAGCGGGTGCCCCGAGACCTGGGGACTCTGCAGAGGCCGGAATTCGGCCCCATGTCCCTGCGGGAGAGGGGGGAACCACCGCAGTTGGAAGCGGCTCCCGGGAAGAGCCGCCGGAGGAAGAGGAACGACTCCACACCAGAGATGGGGGGAGAACGGGGTGGAGTCCATTGCTGGACTCGGGGACAGGGGAGAGATCGCCCCCTAGAAGGGTGGAGTGGTCGTGTGTGGCAGCGTGAGCGCAGGATAAGGGGAAGACTGAGCGCAACTGCCCACGGATGGTGGGGCTCAGGGGAGTTTAAGGGGTGGAGAGCCCATAAAGGCGAAAGTGGAGGCTAAGGAGGAAGGAGGCAGTTCGGTTTGCTAGGCGTCAGCCAAAACACCCTAAGCCGGGAGAAGAAGCGTTGGAGAGCGTCCTCACTTCTAAACTCCAAGTCTGAAGCCTAGGAAGCTGACGCCCGCCGGAGCTGTAGAACGCGGTGGACCCGTCGTTAGGGGAGGGTTGTGGGGCAGCGCGTCAGAATCATTGTTCTCATTGTCCTCATTGTATGAACATTGGCTGGCCATAGCGGCAGCACAAGTCTTTTTTTACATAATCTGCATGTGGTGGCTGGAGATCTCCTGCTATTACAACTGATCTCCAGCCGATAGAGATCAGTTAACCTGGGGAAAATGGCCGCTTTGGCAATTGGATTCTATGGCATTGAAGTCCCTCCTCCTCCCCAAACTCCGCTGTACTCAGGCTCTGCCCCAAAAATCTCCCACTGGTAGTGAAGAGGGATCTGGCAACCCTAACTTCAACTGCATGGTACACCTGGGGGGTGACATTTTTGTCCTCCATTTTCTCAATTTTATAGGGCTTTTAAATTGCGGTTTTTAAGGGGGGTTACTCTAATTTTATTTTTATCTTGTTATGTAAGCTGCCATGACCCCGGCCTTGGCTGGGGAGGGTGGAGTAGAAGATCAATATAATTAATTAATTAATTAATTGAATGAATGAATGAATGAAATAACGGAAGCACTGAGTTGTCCCAAGCCATACCGCACTGTACTGTGATGTACCATTCGTTTTTTTTTTAACTCTTCTTTGCACTTCCTGCTGGTCAACAGTGAAAGATAAGACAAATCCAAATATGTATGTAGGGTTGCCGAAGGCTATGCACTGTTGTGCGACTTCACAGTGCAAAAGGACAGAGCTGTCCTTTGAAAACTGGTTACTCCCAGGTGAACTGCAGCTGGGGGAGAACTGGAATCTTTGTCTTGTAATGTGAAAAAACCATTACCATTCGGTCAGCATTGTTCTTCCAGAGATTCTTCACTGATCTAGAAAAAATTGAGAACATATGCAAATTAGCATTAATGAGAAGCAACAAGTACATTAATAAAATTACCAGATTTGGATTGTTTGTTGGTTTGTTTTGGCTGCAAAAATCTAATACTATTCCCTTTCTGGAATTTGTCATTAAATAATAGCATTGCCGAAGAATTTGAAGCCTGAATTTATGATCCAGACATCCCGAAAATTGAGACCTGTAACTAACACAATGCAAAGCTTTTTCCACAGCAGCTGAAGTAACTTTTCCCTCTCTTAAAATGCATCTTCTTTCATGTGTGTAACAGTGTGTTCTTTTTAGAAATCACATTTCATTGCTTAAAGGCCATTGTTACAGTCCAGTATTTATAAAGGTCAGGTTCCGTTCCTTATTGTATTTGCTGTTCCTCATAACTTTGTTTCATGCATAAATAGGGAAAGCTTATGTTTGAAAGCAGACTTCAAAAATATTTAAACACTGATTGTTAAATAAATGAAGCAAATAAAAACACCATATAATAACGTCTCATTAGCAGATCATCATGCTATATTAAACTGAAAAGCACGTCATTTGTTTTTCTTATATGGTGACAATATCGATGCAAGAAGAAAGGCATACACCATCATGCAGGTAAGCACAGCACAAATGGTGGTTCTGTTGCAAGTACGAGTATGGTGCAAGCATCTAAAGCCAGGCTATCCGAAACCCCTAGTGACCCACATTAATAGGTATGTTCCCCACAGAGCAACTCTACGTAAATAAAAACTTCTTAAACATCTTCATTGTTTCAAGCAATTCACATTGAAGAGAGTGTACAGTACATTACACAGACTTCCCAGACTCCAGCTTCTTGTGCAGATTATTTTGTGCTATAGTTTAAGCTGCCCCCTACTGGATAAAATGTGAAAGTTTCTTTAAAGAGTTTACAACAACTCGGTGTCTTGCAGCATCTTAAAGACAAATAGATTTATGGACTAGAGCCCAATTCGTGCAAGAGGTTAACCTGGGGTTGGATCCCAGATCCATTGGGGATTTCCAGCAATGGAAGGGGAGATTTCTGCCAATTCCTCTGGCAATGGCAAATCTCTGACTCTCCTCTCATGCTGTACCTGGAAAGCCCCCCCTTTCCCCCAGGAACAGCATTGCAGAGAGTATTTTGGGCTGCAGATAAAGAAGGAGAAGAAAGAGTTGTACTCCAGATATCCTTCCAACCAGGGAAATTACCTGTGGATCCAAGTCATGACTCCTCTCTGGGATTTGTCACTAGTGTTGCCAACCTCCAGGTGGTTAGCAAAAATAGACACTGCTGTATAATTGTTAGTTCCAAGCCAAAGAATAGTCACAATATTATTTAAATACAAAATATCTATTACAAAGTTGTCAATTTTCAAATATACATCACCAATAAATACAGTACACATACTAGTGCACATACTGTATGTCCAATAGTCAATTTTTTTCTGCTCTATCCTATATAAGGTAAGTATAACAATGATGTTAATACCACAATTTGTTCACAATATATTGTCTTTAAAAGACTAATCCTTGTTGTATTCATATTTCAGATGTCAAGTAGAAGAGGATTACCTTGAAAAGCAGGGACGAAACTGTGTGCAAATCGATCCATGTAAACAGAAAATGCGGGAGACATTCACAGTTTCTGTTTAGCTTGCAACACCCCCGCCCCTGGTGATTGGTCGTTTCCCGGGACAGGGAAGGCCCTCATTGGTCAATTTGAAATGACCAATCACCGGGGGCATGGGAAGCATGCCAAACTAAACAGGCACTTCATGTCTCCCGCATTTTCTGTTTACATGGGTCGATTGGTACAGTTTTGTCCCTGCTTTTCAAGGTAATGTATACAGTTCTCCCCCCCCCCCCCAGCCCAGGTAAATTTGATCCTGGCTGAAACAGGAAATAAAGTGGGTTAAGGAACCATGCGTTTTTGGTCAATTAATATAGTAGTGTCCTCTTAGGATTTTATGTAGTCTCCAGTGTATTTTATACTTGGAATTCCTGGTTTTAATGTTTAATGATTTAATGTTTTTTTGTATATGTCTGGCTATGTGCTGTATTAATAAATGACTGACTTATTGTCCTAGTGTAAGCTCTTGACCCAAAGAACCAGAAATCACCACAGAGACAATTAGAATCCAAGCAGATGGCTTTTACTGGTCAAATAGGCAATACAGTGCATTGAGGATAAGATGACAGCTATGAGGTTCTTGCTCGTTAGTTGGCAATATAAAGCTTGAAAACGGCGGGAGATTACAAAGCACACAAAGCATAAACAGAGCACACTTTCCCAGGGGTAGCGTTCCCAGGCTTTGGTATGTGGAGCCGTCCTTGAAGTCTGGACGGTTCAGCAAAGGAACAGAGGCAACATAGAAACCGAGATAACAGCCTGACATCTAGCTACATTCAGGGATATGTAAGCAGTCCATTAGGGAGAGAAGATGGCATGGTATAGCCCAATCTCATCAGATCTCAGACGCTAAGCAGGGTCGGTACTTGGAAGGGAGACCTCCAAGGAAAACTCTGCAGAGGAAGGCAATGGCATACCACCTCTGCTTAATCACTTGCCTTGAAAGCCCCACCAGGGGTCACTATAAGTCAGCTGTGACCTGATGGCACTTGACACACACACACACAAATAGTCCATTAAAAATCATCACTCCAACAAATCACCTTACCCTACTCCAATGAGGGCATTCAGATGTCTAGAGATTCGTGGAAACTGAAACAAAATATGACTTTAGAAGTGCATAGAAAATCTCAAAATATATTACTGATCAAGTTCTGGTATGTGTTTAGTTAAAAGGTAATTTCAGACAAAAATTCCCAGCATAACAATCTGAAAATAGAATGCTTATATTATATTGTCATTTTGGTATTAAATGAAACACACTTTCAAGTGAGAATTCAGGATCATAGCGCTCATTTACACATTGCTTAATACATTTTGAGTTTCCCCAAAAATCTGAGCTGAATGATTTGCTGTGGTGCAGTTGAGAGAGCCAGGGCCAGGTTACATTACCTATAGAATTATGCTGAACAGAAAGATACTGATTAGCAAAGCAGATCTAGTTAAAAGTTTGTGCTGTTTGTCTGTTTCGTTCCTCTCACACTTTGCATAATTCTCTCTTGAACAGCACATTAAGGGGGTTACCGCACTTTGTATTCCCAGCAATGTATTAAGAGTTTGAAAATGTTGTAAAAAACATCGCTTTAAAAGGGGTTTTGGATACCACGGCTTATAAATGGTTGGAAGACGTCTTCACAGCTAAAGGGGCCAAACAAAGTGTGAACAGTATTTTTTATAACGTTTTCAAACTCTTAATACATCGGTGGGAATACATAGAAAGTGCGAACAGTATTTTTTATAACATTTTCAAACTCTTAATACATTGCTGGGAATACAAGTGCGGTAACAGCCTAAGACAGGGGCTATCTGCAAGTTTTTATGGGGCTTAAAGTACAAATAAAGAAATCAACAGACACCCTTAAAGTACAAATAAAGAAATCAAGAGCAGTGATTCAGAAAAAGTGCTGTGTTGTCACAACTGGATGTTGTGTCTTTCATTGCTGTATCCAGGTAGTGGGCTCCTCTCCAATGAAAGCATACTGTCTAGGGTTGCCAACCTCCAGGTACTAGCTGGAGATCTCCTGCTATTACAACTGCTCTCCAGCAGATATAAATCAGTTCCCCTGGAGAAAATGGCCGCTTTGGCAATTGGGCTCTATGGCATTGAAGTCCCTCCCCAAACCCCGCCCTCCTCAGGCTCCACCCCAAAAACCTCCCACCAGTGACGAAGAAGGACCTGGCAACCCTAATACTATATAATTTCTCCAATCCTTAGGTCTGGCCAGAGCTAGATCTATGCACAATCTAAGTGCACTACAGTTTAGGGCCTCTAAATAAAGAAAAAACTTCCAAAATGGCTAAATTACCATTTTGAGGTTATGCTATGAGGGCCTGTTAAACAGGACACAGTTTAGGGCCTCAACTCCTAACCTGTGGCAATGTACCCATGCTCTTGCTTTGCTTGGTGGGCCTTCAAACATCACTGGACAGTGTGATCTACAGCGCTACCACCAACTACGTATCTAAGCAGCAGATTCCCGTGTTCATAGTTTATCATTCTATCATAACACTGGGAAAACAGGAAAAGGCAGGAAAGCTACTATACTGTAGACCTCTACCTGAGATCCCAGAGAGCTGCTGCCAGTCAGAGTAGACAATGCTGATTTTGATAGACTAATGGGCTGACTCTGTAGATGGCAGTTCAAGAAGCAAAAGTCAAAAAAGGGTCCACGTCTCGTGATCCAACCATTCTCCACTGGCCAAGGTTCTCATACATTCTCTGTTCTTTTTATTTACTCTTTGCTGGTGGAATGTTTTATCATACTAATGGTGATTCTAAGGATTTATTTAGCATCAGCAAAATCTACAGATGGCAGGCATGTGAATTCAGACATTAACTAATCCAAAGCAGCCCTGACAAACCTATATTTTAAATATAGCTAGTAATTATTATTAGTCAGTTGTATTTTAAAAAATCTTTGGATCTAACCATTATCTCAACACAACAGTTCCACATGGGTTATCTGCCCTGGGTTCAATGCTGTTGGAAAGCAGGGGGAGGGGAGCTGCTTCCCCACAGCATTTTATTTATTTTATGTTATAAAATTCATATCCCACCTTTCCACCCTCACAAGGGCTACCAAGGCAGCTAAAAAAGTAAAACATGCATAGTAAAATAATATTTTAAAACCAACCAAAAGCCAACCAGAAAAACATCATTAAAACCAGATCTTGAAATGTACAATGACATAAAAACAATTTAAAAATTTAAAACAACTAAAACTTTGGGCAAGAAGGAGGGATCATTGAGGGGCCGCCAAATGAAAAATGTCTTCACCCACTAGGGGGAAATCTCTCTGGGAGAGAGTTCCATAGCTTTGGTGCCACTACTGAGAAGGCCCTCTCCCAGGTTTCCACCCACCTAATCTTAGATGGGGGACACTGAAAACAGGGCCTCTGAAGATGACCACAGTGGTAGGTTCATAAGAGAGTAGATAGTCATTCAGGTGTGTTGGTCCCAAAACATAAAGGGTTTTAAATATTACCGTAACACCAGTACCCTGAATTGTGCTTGGGAAAAAATTGGGAGCCAGTGTAGATGGGTCAAGACTAGAGTGATATACTCCCTACAAATCACTACGGTCAACAGCTTGGCTGCAGCATTCTGCACAAAATGAAATTTCCAAATACTTCGCAAGGGCAGTCCCATGTAGAGTGCATTGCATTCATCTAATCTAGATGTAACCAGGGCATGCACCACAGTGGCCAGATCTTTACTGCCCAGGAAAACCTGCAGCTGCCTAACCAGACGAAGCTGGTAAAAGGCATTTCCGGCCACAGCTGCCACCTGCTTATCCAGCATTAGGCCTGTTCCTTCAAGGGGAGTGCAACCCCTTCCAGAATGGGTGATATCTTAAATCCCAGTTCTAACCTCACCAGTTGCACTTCTGCCTTCTCAGGATTAATCTTTGGTTTATTAGCCCACATCTACTCCAAAACTGCCTGCAGGCACCAGTTCAGGGGTTCTACAGCCTCCCTGGGATCAGCCACATATCGGTGTGAGGTAGAGTGGAGTGTCAGCCACATATCGGTGACAACCCAGTCCAAACCTCAGGATGACTTCGCCCAGAGGTTTCATGTAGATGTTAAAGAGCAATGGGGACTAGATAGAACCTTGTGAGAACCCACAGGTTGAAGACCAAGGGGCTGAGCAGCAGCCCCCCAGAACCACCTTCTGAAACCTACCCTCTAGATAGGACCAGAACCACTGCAGAACAGTGCCTCCCAATCCCAGTCCAGATAGAGGGTTCAGAAGGATACTATAATCAGTGGTATCAAAAGCCGCTGAGAAGTCCAGGGGTATCAACAGAGTCACACTCCCTCTGTCCATCATGGAGCATTCATGTAGCTCCTGGGGTTTCTTTACCATTTTTTCCCAATCTTTATCTAACTTGCTTTTTCTTTTTGCAAAGTTTTGGGAAAGATTTGCAGTAAAGCCTGGATGGGTGCTGAGTAGGGTTGCCAACCTCCAGGTACTAGCTGGAGATCTCCTGCTATTACAACTGATCTCCAGCCGAAACAGATCAGTTCCCCTGGGGAAAAGGGCCGCTTTGGCCAGTGGACTCTATGGCCAAACCTCACCTCCCAAACCTCACCTTCCTCAGGCTCCACCCTAAAAACCTCCTGTCAGTGGCGAAGAGAGACCTGGCAACCCTAGTGCCGAGTGGGTGGGGAAGTCTGGAATTTCCTCCCCACATTGCATGTCTGTTCCTGCCATCCTACTTTCTTGGACTGCCTTTAAACACTACCCCTTTTGCCCAGTTTGTCCTAAAACAAGGACTCTTTCTCTTGAATGAAATTTGGCAGGCAAGATCCCTTGGAATACAAACCCTGAGAATTTCATCCCAAACAGATGAGTGGGGAAGTTTCCCATTGTTTCCCACTGAAAGCAATAGAAACAAAACAAAACTAACAACAATAACAATTGAAGACAGAAATAATAATGGGTACAATTAAATCAGATCAAAAAAATTTAAAGGAAAAACAACAAAAATTATGTGCACATCTTTAATCAATAGCTGTTTTAAACAACTGTGCACAGCTCAAACACAGTTAAATGGATTTAGTCCTCTCTGTCTTCAGCAACAGAATGATGCTTTATCGCTATCTTTCCAGTGAAATCAGTGGGGCTTAAAAGCTTTCCGTAGTGCCAAAAAGTTCACTATTTTTATTGACTATCAAATAATTTTCTGGTAGGGGATAGATAAAAAAGAATGTTTTGTGACTGTGTGTATATGGGATGGGGCGGTATAAAAGATCAAGATTTGTGGCAATTCTATTTTCTCGCCTCCACTTTACTTTCAACCCCATCATTTTGCTGAGAGAGAATGGGATCATCAAAAAGCAGCATATGAAAACCTGAAACTGGCTGTATCAAGGTCATCATTCTTAGATTATGATTTTCCACCTTGGTTATTCCGCTTTATAAGGAAGGCAGCTAGAACTTGATTTCAGTTAACAAGATCGAGTGGGGCGAGCTCTAAATGAAACAGTCATTTTGAGAGAGCGTGCGAAGGAAACAATCAAATATACAAGTTTATATTATGATTCAGCTTCGGCTTGGAAGAAAATGGAAGTGTTTGCTCCAGAGATCCAGAGCCACTTTCTGATTTAAATATAACAATAGCAATCAATGCAAATAGGGAGTCAAATGGTTCCTGTACGAACACATAAGGAACCTGTAAGCAATCTCATTTTCAGATCCATAACAAAAGCTTCAGCATATTTCCAAGGGCAGCAGAGCAGTGTTGCAGAATTATTCCTGAACAAAATGCCTACATCAGATGGAAACCATTGCCAACCAGTGCAAACATCTGTCTGCTGAGTAGTGAACTTAAGAGGTCATCTAGTAGGGACTTGATATGGTTCCCTATTGTTCAAAGTATATCCCTTGTATCTCCCTAACCAGACCTCGTGTGTAAAGGGCTAGATGTATATATGGTTTAACAAGTAGAAGTCACAGGGCTAAATTCAAAGGTAGCTCCTCTGTTGCTAACCCAAAGGCATCAGGTATGTGGAGGAAGTGGGCATCAGGCTAGCAATCTACTTTGAGGAAGAGGATGAGGACTCTCATTTCTGCTCTCTATCACCTTCTCAGATTTGGCCCTGCAATGAAAACGAGTTCCTGACCATAGAGACAAGGGTTTCATGAATGGGCGACCTTAATAGGAGAGTTATTTTAAAGACAGTGTAGGGATCCGATTTTTCATTATGTCTCATCATACTGTACTAGAACTGAGAGTGTGACTGAATTACAGCTAGGTGCTGGGCAACAATTTTAACAAGTAAGGGACCTGCAAGGACTTATAGGGGGCATCTCATCTTCCTGTCTCTTTCCTTTCTCTGAAAGGCCCCACCACCTCTCTCCTTTTCCTGCTTCCTTCTCTCTTTCCCATCCACCATCCAACCTACTTTTATTTGCCCCCTGCTTTCCCTCCTTTCCTTTCACTAGTACCCTCTACCTGGGAAAGCCATGGCCCATTTGCATGGTGCCAGCCGCTGGGCTGGGCCCAGTTACGCGATGGGAACACACAAGGACTTGCAGGAGGCACCTCACTTTCTCCTATATCCCCTTCCCCACACTATTTCCTCTTCCCTCTTCCTGACAATCCCCATATTCTCAACTTTCCCTGCTTCCTTCTCTCCTTCTCACATGAACACATGAAGCTGCCTTATACTGAATCAGACCCTTGGTCTATCAAAGTCAGTCTTGTCTACTCAGACCAGCAATGTCTCTCCGAGTTCTCAGGCAGAGGTCTTTCACATCACCTACTTGTCTCGTCCCTTTAACTGGAGATCCTGGGGATTGAACCTGGGACCTTCTGCATGCCAAGCAGATGCTCTGCCACGGAGCCACAGCCCTCCTCTAACCCAACGACCAACCTACATTTTATCTGTTCCTTCATCTTCAGCTATATTTGTCTTTTTACTTCATTTATACCCCACATTTCTCCACAATGGGGACCCAAAGCATTTCATCATTCTCTTCTCCTCCATTTTGTCTTCACAACAACCCTGTGGTAGGTTAGGCTGAGAGTGGGCATCTGGCCCAAGGTCATCCAGTGCATCTGGCCCAAGGTCACCTGGTGGGCTTCCATGGCAAAGTGGTGATTTGAACCTCAGTTTCCAAGGTCCTAATCTGAAACTCTAACCACTACACCACACTGGCCTTTGTGGAGTGGCTGTTGTTGAGAAGTGGCAGGCAGCTGGGGCTGGGTGTATCCTGCAAATCATGTAGTAACCTAGTGGTTGCTGCTAGCCTGGCCATGATACGTTCTCCCTCAAAAGTCAATACAGCCCTGCCCCCTCCCCATATCTTTCACTGACAGAAACAAATGCTTGAACAGTGGCAATACTGTTGCAGTTGTCTGGCAATGGTCACTGAGGACATTTGTTCCTTAAAGCTACAGGTCTTGCTTCTGCTATTTGGGAGGGGGGTTAACATGTATTTTTTTTAGATTTGAGGGTTTTTTGCATTTTTTCAGGTTTGTCAAAAGATCTGTCTTGCCTGTTCACAGCTTCAGTCACTGGATTGCAGTACCCACAAATTTGGCCATGTTTGGAATTAGATGTAATAATGTGGCTCAGTGGTAGAGCATCTGCTTGGCATGCAGAAGGTCCCCGGTTCAATCCTGGGCATCTTTAGTTGAAGGGACGAGGCAAGTAGGTGATGTGAAAGACCACTGCCTGAGACCCTGGAGAGCCACTGCCGGTCTGAGTAGACAATATTGACTTTGATGGACCAAGGGTCTGATTCAGTATAAGGCAGCTTCATCTGTGTTCATGATAGTTTGATCCTGAGTACAGTATCACAGCCTGACTGGAAGGGGTTATTTCTCTTGGCAAGAAGGCTGAAGAACTGAAATCCTGTGTCTTCATGCTACCTGTTAATATTTCCCTGAACTCTGTTCATTTTTTTAAATAGAAAAAAGCTTTATCTCTGTCCAATTTAACACACACAGAGAGAGAGAGTTAATGGTCTTAAGCTTAGGTGAGTTTTATAGTGAAGCCAAAATTCTGTCCCTGAACATTATTCCTGTTGGAATCTCCACTGCAGTGGGGAAAGTGGGAAAGTGATCAAACTTGGGAAGACGTTTGATGCAGTCAAATTTTAAACAGGGACTCATTCAAGGAAAAGTCACTGTAGGTTTCAAAGATTCAGCTCACAGAGGATTTATTAACCTCTCTTCAGCTACCAGGCTGCCCTGAAGATTTGTCATGATCATATAAACCAGAAGAAATGACGCTCATTTAGCTGTGTAACCAGGAATTTCAGAGCTGTACTCCTTGGTACTGTCTTTCTGTCTCTTTCCCATTGGAAAAATGAACTCTCCACCTTACCTTTTTGCAGCAAAATCTGGCTTGAAATCATTCCCTAAGTTAGGGAGAATGTGTTGAATCCAGGCAGTGGAAGAGGGGGCAAACACCACACAGGAGTGTTTTGGGCACCAAAAAAACCATTGCTGGCATTACAAATCAAGTAACATTAAGTTGCCACCAATATGAAATGGCAAGAAGGAGAAATTAAAATGTGGCTCTCTCCTATCACGGTATCCAGTGCTTGCTTTCCTTGAGGCATACTTGGACTAGGAGCAAAGTGAAATCTCTAAAGCCTTTGGAAATATAAGACTCACCACAGGCATTAAAATGAGAGCCAGGAGCCTCTTCAGCAGATCTGGCATTCTGCAGCAGCGCAGCTGGTTTGTCCAAGTGGCATCCACAAATTCTCCATCACTGGAAAGGTGAAAAGAGAAAAGAATGCCACAGATTTTTAATCTATCTGGTAATGTCACAAAAATTCTGTCTGCCTGGGATGATATGCTGTGCACACTACTATAGCTGTGCAGGGGTAGACATAGGTCCCTTTTGTATGGGATCTATAAACTCACTTTGGCTTCTGAAGTCAAGTGGTACGCTGCTAAATGAGCATCAGGTTTCACACATCATAAGGATAAAAAGCATCAAAACATGTTTTGGAAAACCTGGATTAAGGAGGATAGTATATGGGAGGGGGGGAATCAGTTTGTCTTCAGAAGCCAAAGAGGGTTGCAGCAGCAGCAGCAGCAGCAGAAGAAGAAGAGTTGGTTTTTATATGCTGATTTTCTCTACCTTTTAAGGCGAATCAAACCGCCTTACAATCTTCTTCCCTTCCTCTCCCCACAACAGACACCTTGTGAAGTGGGTGAGGCTGAGAGAGCTCTAAGAGAACTGTGACTAGCCCAAGGTCACCCAGCTGGCTTCATGTGTAGGAATTTACAGAGCCTACACGAAAGAGACCTCACACTGTAAATACATCTGAGAGGTTAACATAGTGCAAAAAGGGAAATAATTTACATGAAAGTAGACTATTGATATCACAAACTACCATGGTTGACTGTACATTGCTGGATTAAACTAAATCCTAGAGGTTTCTTACTATCAGTAATAGTTTACTGCTTCTCTGAAAACAAACAATTTAATTGGTTACAGGATTGCTTGAAATATTTTGTTCTACTGAATTTATAGTTATGTGTTGTTTTAAATTTGTGTCTTTTAGTGTTAGTTTAACTTTTGCTAGTTGCCTCAAGCAGGTTCTGAGGAGGCAGGATATACATGAATATGTTTAATTGTTGCAACATGGAGACAGCGGAATCAGAAGGCACTGGACAAAATCGCCTTGCGGGCTTGATGCCACCCACAGATTGCCAGCTCCGTCATCAGCTGATCTGAGTGGAATGGTGTGTGGTGTGAGGAACCTAACTGACTTGCACTGGCCCACATGATATCCTGGTTCCCAATTTAAAAAGCCACTCAATTTTAAATTCAAACAGTCAGCTCCAGGCTCACTGGCTCATTCAGGAGCCCACAAGTATCTTGCAACCTAATCCTCTCGTTATGCTTCTGTGTAATAAAGCATTGCTGGTCTGGACCACGTCGTCACAGAGGCAGATCTTTCACTACCACCAGCAGCATTTTGTGACCCCTAGAAAGTAGGGTTGCCAGGTCCCTCTTTACCACCAGTGGGAGGTTTTGGGGGCGGAGCCTGAAGAGAGCGGGGTTTAGGGAGAGGAGGGGCTTCAGTACCATAGAGTCCAATTGCCAAAGCGGCCATTTTCTCCAGGTGATCTGATTGGCTGGAGATTAGTTGTAATAGCAGGAGATCTTTAGCTATTATCTGGAGGTTGGCAACCCTATTAGAAAGCCAATGCAAAAGGTCAGAGGAGTCTCCTGGGCAAAACTTCCTGTTGCATGGGGAGGGTGAAATAAAGAAGGTTATTGAACGAAATTGTTCCTCTTGCCTCTTGGGCTAGAGTTCCATCAACCTTGTTCTACTGGCATGGTTGAGAGGGGTGATTTAACTTAATCCCCCCTCTTCTCTGGCATTAGGAACAGCAGGAGGGTACAGATCATGAGAGGGTGGGGGAGGAACCCTGCTCAAGTCCAGGGTCTCTCACAGAGGATCAAGGCAGTGCTTTGTACCAGGTGATCATTGTTCCTTCTCATTTTGTGTTTCTGCATAGGCAAAAAGGTGAAAGATGTTTCTTGATGACTCTTCAAGACTGCCAAATAAATCTTCGATGATGGTGAATTGCCACATGAGAAATGAGCTGTGTCCTCTTCCCTAACTGAAGGGGAAGAGTAAAAGACATAGATGGCTGGGACACTTAACGGGTAAGAAGAGACACAAAAAGAAGTAGTTATTCTGGATATAAAATTCAGGCATGTACCCAGGCATCCTCAGACTTTATGTACTTTCTCCTCTTGCTGCCCCCAAATTTTTGTTCCTGGGGATCAGTGAACCCTCAGAAACTGCATAGGGGGCAAAGAGGGGTTCTTCAGTGGGAGAGACTGGTGGAAATTGCCACCTCCTCTTCCACAAAGAGAAATATTGTTCCGGTGGAGGAACTATGTGGCAGGACACGCGGGCCATATTAACCCACCACTGCTCTTTGTTATATAATTACGAATTTTTTGTTATGTTTTACTTACAACTTTTCCACCAATGTGGAACACCCATCTGCAGAAATGCCTTTGGTGAAGAGTTCATCCACCAGGAAATTAATCCGTGGGGGAGTGAAGGGTATCAGCTGAGCAAAAAAATCAAGATGGGTATTAAATGGCAACACACATACAATACACAGATATCCTTCTGCCCTCACACATGCTCCCCCGTAGTGAATGACATTAAATGACTTGTGTGGTCCCAAATAAATACTCTGTTGTTTTCCTTGGATCTGTTGGCCTCATACTGCTTACTTAAAAGCAGTGATCGTTTGAAATATTTCTGCCTATTGTAGTGAAGATGTGGGGGAGGGGAACCAGCTGTGCTGCATGGAGAAGATTTTCATAAGGGGCTGGATCAAATGCAAGGGTTATGGAAGGACTGTAGATATTCCCTACTTTACCCTTCCTGTAGCAATCCTTGCCTACCCCAGGAAAATGTATTGCTAGGGTCATGATTAGGGTTGCCAGCCTCCAGGTACTTAGCACGGGATTATAGTACATAAATGCACATAAACAGGTAGTAAATAACAAGTGTATAATAAGTGCTGAAAGACAAGACAAGTGCAGAACACAAAAACTAAGCAACTAATTATGTACAAATTCTCAGGTAAACCTGAAACAGTCCTTGACATGTATCTGAGAGTAACAGTCCTCTTCAGGATTTCAAGATAGTCAATTCCACAGGATATCCAATACCGGTATAAATCCAAAGAAATGGGGGACGGCCGTTTCACATAAGTTTCTTCAGCCCCAAAATACATCATCCATGTTGAAGTAAATCAATTACATAGAAAAATAATCCAATTCCAATTCGACAGTCTGCAGCAGTATTGTCAGCAAGTTCCCAATGGGATACAAGTACATGTCAAGGACTGTTTCAGATTTACCTGAGAATTTGTACATAATTAGTTGCTTAGTTTTTGTGTTCTGCACTTGTCTTGTCTTTCAGCACTTATTATACACTTGTTATTTACTACCTGTTTATGTGCATTTATGTACTATAATCCCGTGCTAATTTCCAAACCTATTGGTACAGGCACGGAGGTGCCCTATGTTTTGTTGCTTAGCCTCCAGGTACTAGCTGGAGATCCCCTGCTATTACAACTGATCTCCAGCCAATACAGATCAGTTCACCTGGAGAAAATGGCCACTTTGGCCATTGGACTCTATGGCATTGAGGTCCCTCCACTCCCCAAACCCCCTCTTCAAAGCAGCATGAAGGGGAAAACAGAAGATTGGCTTCTCTCACAGCCAATCACAAAGCAGTGTGTAAAGTGGCGGGGATTCAAGTGCTTCCTGCTACCTCGGAGCTCTTTCTGAGCAAAAGAAAGGCTTTTTTAAAATGAAGCTTGGATTTCTCACACACCCCTTCTTTCAGGTAGCTCCATTTTTTGTTTTTTGTTCTTAAAATGGGTCTGGGGGAGGGAAATCTTCTCTCAGTGGAGGACTGCGAAGTAAGCCAATTACAGAGCAGCATTTAAAGGGGTGGGACTTATTTGAGCTTGGGAGACTGTTTTTCTATATTCATGCCTCCATTAGCACACAGTTTCATCCCTGATCATTCAAGCCCATGCATAGTTTCCCCCAACTTGGGTTACTTTAATGTGCAATGAACCCAGGTCCAAGCAGGGAGATCCAACCCATGCATAAAAGACCAATATCAGTATTTAGGTGATGACTGGTCAGCAATCATAGTAAGCCTGGTTACATTATTATGTACAACTGAAATGTCCTGGTACATTTTCAGAAGTCTTTTCATTCCCTTTATATCCCAGCCCCCCGCCCGCCCCCCACCTTATGTCGGAGCTACCAGGTAACTTTCTCCCAATATATATTTTTTACTAGCAGACATCACTTTAAATAAACCAAGAGCTGATAATGCTAGTGGATTGTTTTTGTGTACTGATTGTTTTGTATCATTATCAACATGTTTTGTGTACTATGAAAACAACAATATTAAAGCAATATAAATACATTAAAGTAATATTTTTAAAACATCCCCATACAGCTTACCATATGTCCAGCTTCCTGCAGCAGTTTTCTGGTTTCCTGAACAGCCCGTCTCATACTGGGAGATGGCTGGAAATAACCATCTCCATCATAGTATCCAATCCTAAGGGGCCTGGAACTGGAGTAAATCTGCAAAAAGAGAAATTGTCATGGAGCAATGAAAAGCAAAATCCTTTTTTGTGCCACTTTTCAAAGCTCTGGCATTCAATTAAGGATGAAGCCCCAATTGTCCAGAAAGCTGAGCAGAATGAGGCATATGTGTTCCTTGCCACATGCACTTAAGGAATATTTCTGTATAAGAGAGGTTATCATTGTTGTGCATTCTCCTTTCACTGGGGACCTGATAGCCCATTTGGTATTGGCAAAATTAATCATTGGTGATGAGGGATCTGATTTTTGAAAAGGGAGTAGACCTGCCCAGCTCACCCAGCCTTAAGCCACTGCATTCCTACCCTGGCTTTCTTTATCCAGGTATAATAGTTCCGTTGCACTCTAGATTCTGGCCATACCCTTCTGACTTAGAGGTAAGATTTGGCTTCCAGTTTCTGAACTCTTTGGTTCTTCCTTGTGATTAACCTCTCTTTTCAAACAAGATCAGCTTTGGTCCTTGATTCTAGCTCCATTCTCCTGACCTTGCCATCATCCCTCGGCCCTCTTGGCTACAACTTTGGCCATGAGGATTTTGCATAACTGCAATACAGTGCAAAATCCCTATAGCACTAGCATCGAATAAGATAACTGCTTAGATTGTATTACAGGCACAACAACTCTGCAGTGATACAAACTGTGGTTTTTTCCAATGGGAAAAGATATTAATTTATCCATACCATTGATGTATAACCCATAACCATAAAATTCTCAGTGCAGTATACAAGAAGGAAAGCCAAGAACAGTCACACTAATCAAATTGACAGTGAACACAGAGAACATTAAAAGATCAACAGTTAAAAATAAAAAACTAAATTTAGCTGCAGATAAATGGATATAAGTAAATATAAAATTAATCGAACAGTAACAAAACCATACAATCTGATGACTGAGAAATCCATCCATATAAACTAATTGCTAAAAGCATTGGAGAATAAAACAGCTTTTACATGGCATCTGTATGTTGTCAGCTCTGACCTAGATAGCCCAGGCTAGCCCAAACTCCTCAGATCTCAGAAGCTAAGCAGGGTCGACCCTGGCAAGTATTTGGATGTGAGATCTCCAAGGAATGCCAGGGTCGTGAGACAGAGGCAGGCAATGGCAATCCACCTCTGAACGTCTCTTGCCTTGAAAACCCTACGGTGTTGCTATAAGTCGGCTGCGACTTGACGGCCAAAAAGAAAAAAGGTTGTCAAGAGCTTTCTGACAAAAATTTAAGAGAACAGATAATAAATGTGCAGACAATATATAGAGAGTTAAAATAAGAGATGAAATAAGAGTAAAATAGAAGTATTAGATATAGTTTATAATGTTGGAAATCTTGGAATTTGGAATTTGAAACAACTAGAGGACTAGTAGAATAGAACGCTTACATTGAGTATAGATAAGATAAAAGCAATGTATTAATTAGTATCACTAAGCATATATGTTAGGCATTGACTAATCATGGTATCATTAAAAAATGTTAATTGATCTTCCTGGAAGAAGCCAAATCTGTATGCGAATGGGTGTGTGTATGTTCATAATTTTCAAAATGTTAATAAAATATTTTGTTAAAAGAGCTTTTTGACAAAATAAAGGGACTATAAAAAGTAATGATCAAGATCTCCCCACCCCACAGTCCATTCCTTCTCTGAGCCCAGTTTCCTTACCTCATCATTAAAGGGAAGTGGAGGCACAGCTGGATCCAGGCTAAACATTTCATCACACAGGAGAGCCTTCATGCACAGAACCAGGCTGTCCATGTCTCTGGCCATTGGACCTGTCACATTGGTAGCTGTAACGAAAAGGGGGGCCTCTGACCATGGTGAAAGTAGAAGCAGCTACAACAGGAGAACAGCTGAAAATATCACCTGAAGCCATAGCCTTCCCTTGAACACATGAAGCTGCCTGATACTGAATCAGACCCGTGGTCCATCAAAGTCAGTATTGTCTACTGAGACCAGCAGCAGCTCTCCAGGGTCTCAGGCTGAGGTCTTTCACATCACCTACCTGCCTGGTCCCTTTAACTGGAGATGCTGGGGATTGATCCTGGGACCTTCTGCATGCCAAGCAGATGCTCTGCCACTGAGCCACAGCCCCTCCCCTTCATCAGACTTCCTACTGTTGTGCCAGAGCCTTAATAATCGATTCTCACAACCATTTTCAATGTGGGGGTGGGGGGAAATCACTGAAGTGACTTTCCCCCTCACTTTTCACACTGTCATCTTCTCAAACCACCCTTATCACATTCCTGGTCTTTCCCAGCTGTAAGAGTGTTGAATGATTGTTTTTTTAATTGACCTAATGCTCAGTTTTTTAAAAAAAATTAGAAATCTCACAGAGACCTGATGAAGCTGGTTGATACAAAAAGACATCTGAGATAACAGAATACTGAACCTGGTTTCCAAACATTGATTTTTTAAAAGAGCTTTCTGACAAAATAAAGGGACTATAAAAAGTAATGATCAAGATCTCCCCCCACCCCCACAGCCCATATCAGAAGAGTGCTGTATCAATCAAAGGTTTCGGCTTGTTTTAAAATTTTCCCAAGAGCTGAGTAACAGGTTCAAATCTAGCTTATATTTTATCATGGGTAGAGTTGCTCACCTGAGTTCATTCCATCTACAGGACTGGTAGTACCTTTGATGCTACACAAGAGCAAACGAGAAAAGCAAATTAATGATGGAGAAAAGCCAAATGACAGAGAGAGCCAAAGAGACCAAGCCATGAAATGCAAGTGACATGTGTCAAAGTATGTTACTAATAGCTGAAAGCCATTGGAAAACCATTGGAAATTCTACATAGATTCCCTTCGGTTGTTGTTTTTTTCTTGATAGAGAAGTATTATCGGACCTTTCATTATCCCTAATTAACTTCCCATCCTCTGTAAATACACATCCATCAGGGAGCTATAGAACAAACACCCTTCACTGAAGCAGATTGGGACATTTTAGCTATGCAGCTGGCATATACTGTGGATTCAAACAATTTCACTTCCCTTCTTAGAATCTGCACCAGAACTAACAACAATTTGCAGAGAGATTTGAGCTTTAAGTGAAAAGAGGCTCTGGACTTTCCTCATGTTTAATACTTTCAGTGGCACAGACCACTTTTTTTTACTCCAAAAGTTAGGAGTTATGCTGCTAATATGGCTTTCTCCCCTTCCCTTTGCCCCCTGCCATGACTTCTTCCACATATGCTAGACACGTATGCCCTCAAATTCTTGGAACAATTAACTGAGTGTAAATAATATCTCATAAAAGGATTTTCACTGGTGACATTCAAAGGACCCAATTTTGCCTAGACAAAGAAGGAAGAAGAACGATTAATGCAACCCTGCTGATGTTTTATAGTTTGGACTTTATCTGAGTCAGAGTTAAGCACCAGATTCTGTTTTCAATGACATCCTTAAACCTTGGAATTCCTTCTGCAATAAGAAACCACAAGCATCCCTTACAACACACATATACCTTTAGGACTGGGGAAAGGGCCCCCTGATCAGACAAGGCTGGACAGAGCTAACTTCATGATTTGGGGGCATTAGTGGCAAGGGGGAACGGGGCGGAACATACAAAGTCTGTCTTCTCCTGGGCTTCCAACCACACTGGGGACACCACCAGAAGTGAGAATGACCGTGCTTTTGATTCATTTCGATTCTTTACTGACCTCTGAGTCTCGGTATATATCCAGTTGTGCTAATGACTAACTAATGGCCCCTCATTACATGAATTAAGGAATATGAGTTGGATCCAAATTATTGCAAGCAGAGCAAAATTCATGCAACAGGACTTTCCTGCTACCCCCTTCTGCATCAGCCCACTGAGCTCTCCCTGAAAGTAAAGGTAAAGTAGAGGTGAGAATCAACACAAATTGCCTGTCTCTTCCACTCATGGAAGTGTTCCTCTAGCAGCATAAGTGCCAATACATAGGGTTACCAACCTCCAGGTACTAGCTGAAGATCTCCTGCTATTACAACTGATCTCCAGCCGATAGAAATCAGTTCACCTGGAGAAAATGGCTGCTTTGGCAATTGGACTCTATGGCATTGAAGTCCCTCCCCTCCCCAAACCCTGCCCTCCTCAGGCTCTACCCAAAAAACCTCCCACCAGTAGTGAAGAGGGACTTGGCAACCCTACCCAATACAACAGCAGAACAAACCTTTGGATCCCAGCCACTGTCTATAACCCCAAGGACTCTGTATTTGTTAAACCTACCTCAGCCTATAGCCGGTTGGTTTGAACCCGCAGATCCCACAAAAGCCACATGGCACCCGAATACTTGCAGCCACATCAGTCCCGATCCCGATAACCGACCCTCCTCCTCCAACTAAAGCTGCTTCTCCGCCACTGGAGCCTCCAGAGGTTTTCTTATGGTTGAAAGGATTCAAGGTTTGTCCAAAGAGTGTGTTGCCGCAGTCAATGCTGAGTAGGATGGAAAAGGGCCTGTAAGTTAAGGCTCTGTGGTTCATGATACTGCCCTCTTCCCAGCACAGTCTAGACCTGGCTCAGGCATCCAGTTCACACTCACCATGATGCAACAATTAGGGCTGCCAACCTCCAGGTACTAGCTGGAGATCTCCTGCTGTTACAACTGATCTCCAGCCAAAAGAGATCAGTTCACCTGGAGAAAATGACCGCTTTGGCAATTGGACTCTGGCATTGAAGTCCCTCCACTCCCCAAACCACGCCCTCCTCAGGCTCCACCCCAAAAACCTCCCGCAGGTGGCAAAGAGAGACCTGGCAATCCTAGCCACAATGTTAGAAATGTAATGTGAGCTCACCCTGGAGATCATAAACCAACACAATAACAAAATGCTGTAGCAGCTCTATGAATAGTATTTATTATTATTACTCCTATTTTTTTTCCTGTCCTTGCTCCAGGACAGCTCAGGGTAGCATACATGGCTGTCCCCCTCCCCACTTTATCCTTATAACAATGCTGTGAGGTAGCTAAGTCTGAGATACAGTGACTGGCAAAAATCATACAGCAAACTTTATGGACGAGTGAGGATTTGAACCCAGATCTCACCCATCACTATACCACACTAGTGATATACCACTTTCTGCCACCAGACTGCTAGCTATTCATTATTGACTCATTTATACCCTGCCTTTCCCTAGTTGCCTTTCAGGGGACTTCCAGGTTTAAATTAAAACTATTCGTAATACAGTAAAACATCAATCCACTCTGAGAAAATGCCTATAGTAAAAGTCCCATTAACCACATGTAATAGTAGTCCAACTGTGGGGTTATCAAAGCATGAATTAGTGTGGCCAGGTTAGCTGAGTCTAAAAAGAGGGAGAACCAGATGCAGTTGATTGAAGGCGCTCTTGGCCACCAAATGAACACACTTTTCAAGCAGCAAGGCTGGGTCCATGAGCATTCCCTCGAGTTCTTAACCTGCTCTGAACATTCAAACTCTGCTCCATCCAAACCAAGTAGGTCTAATCCCTCCAAAGCATCAGCCTTCCCCACCAGTATCACCTCCACCTTGTCTGGATTCAGCTTCTGCTTGTTCTGCCTTAGCCACTTGAGCACAGCCTCAGAGCACTGATTTAGAAATGGAATGATGCATGCGGAGGCTTAGGTAATGAAATATAGAGCTGGATCTCACATGCATATTGATGACATCCGACCCCAAAACAACAGATGATCTCATTCAGCAGCCTCATATAAATGCTGAACACCACAGGTGACAAGATGAAACCTTGAGGCACTCCAAAAGACAGGTCCCAACCCACTGACTGTACTCCTCCTGAAGCTATCCATGGAAAAGAAATGAGCTTCTGACACTTGAGGTATCAGATCTTCTTTCAACTGGCCTCCATGTTGGTATGGATGAGAGAAATTTTATCAGCAAAGCACTTCACAAAAACATCCCAGCTGCAGACTTAGGTGTGATTGAGTCACAAGCCACTTAAAACTTGAATTCAGATGGTAAGTGGCTAAATTCAAGATGATATAATGGCCTTTTCTGCCAGTGAAAGGTGTCTTTGCACCATGGTTTGACTGTTCAACCATACGGAATAGACACAGTTTTGCAGCAGCAATCAGAGGGAGGGTGAGAAGTGGGTGCTGGGTAAAAAGGAGGGTTTTGTGCATGCTATGCAAAATGCTGGAAAGAGTGGCTTCAAGAAGCAGGCTTATGCATGTTCAGATTGCTGGGCTCTGGGGTCTGAACTTGACCTATTACACTGCTTGATGTATACACATCCTTAAGAGTAGGGCTGTTGATTCGGTTCATACCAAACCAAAAAACAGCCGAATTTTCCCCGATTCGGCGGTTTCTAGTTCGGATGGAACCGAATTCAAAAAAGGTGGGAAAACAATGAGCCGAATTCAGTGAGTTCATGGCGATCGCCGAATAAATTCAGCAAATTTGGGGGCTCCGAATCAGCAGCATAACCATAAAGGCATTAAAAACACATTTGCGCCTTTCCGCGGCTCTGGGGGGGCATGTTTGGAGGTAGAGGTCCCAAAATTTCAGTGTAGCTTCAGGGGACCCTTCTTGCAAGAACCCCCAAGTTTTGTAAAGATTGCGTCAGGGGGTCCTGAGATATGGGGCTCGGAAGGGGTCCCCCCAAAATCACCCACAGGAATAAAGGCATTAAAAACACATTCCCACCTTTCCGCGGCTCCGGGGGAGGGATTTTTGGAGGTAGAGGCCCCAAACTTTCAGTGTAGCTTGAGGTGGCCCTTCTTGCAAGAACCCCCATGTTTGGTTATGATTGGGGCACGGGGTCCCGAGTTATGGGGCCCGGAAGGGGTCCCCCCACCCATCTGCCAATTATAGACTTTAAAAACACATTCGAGTTGGGCCGTACCATTACCCCGGCCTAGGGGTCTGGTCTGGTGGTTGCCTCGGCAGTTGGGCCATACCATTACCCCGGCCCGGGGATCTGACTAAAAGGCAATCCCGATTTATGGGGTCCCCCCATCCACCCATTGGAATGAATGGGAGCAGGCAATCCTTATTGTGCATCTAGAGAGCGGCAAATCCAAGGCAAAACCTCCCGTGCCAGAGAGTATGTGTGTATGAGTCTGCTAGAATCATATTGGATTACACCTGAGTCCTCCCAGTCCCTGCTCCTGATAGAAGAGAAGAAGACATCCACAGTAAGACCCATTTGGGGGCTTTTCTCTATAATTCTCTATATTTTTTTCCCTTTATTTGTGTATGTGGAGGGGGGAGATTCTGTGTGTGTGAGAGAGAGGGGGGGAAGCCAAAGGGGGGTGGGTTTACCTGTTCTGCTGGGGGGTGGGCTTGATTGCCTCTGTGTGGGACTGTGCTTTCTACTGTTTTCACCGGTTGCCAACTTCATGTGGAGTTAACTGTGGGTCAGTGAGTCTCTCTGGCGGGTTCCTATTGTTTCCAATGGGCTGTGCAGCTGCTCCTGTTGTTTCGAATGGGCTAGCCTGTCATTCGTTTTAGTACAGCCCCTGTAATGTATTTCAGTGGAGTCAATGCAAGTCAACTGACATTCCCCTCTCCTATTATCTTCAATGGGCTGGGCAGCCTCTCCCATTGCTTCCAATGGGCAGACTTGTCATTCGTTTTAGTACATCCCTTTTAATGGCTTTATTCCAATGGGCAGATGGGGGACCCCTTCCGGGCCCCATAACTCGGGGGCCCCTGACCCAATCTTTATAAAACATGGGGGTTCTTGCAAGAAGGGTCCCCTCAAGGTACGCTGAGATTTTGGGATCTCTACCTCCAAACATGCCCCCCCAGAGCCGCGGAAAGGAGCGAATGTGTTTTTAATGCCTTTATTCCTGTGGGCGATTTTGGGGGGGACCCTTTCCAGGCCCCATATCTCAGGAACCCCTGACCCAATCTTTACAAAACTTGCGGGTTCTTGCAAGAAGAGTCCCCTCAAGCTACGCTGAAACTTTGGGACCTCTACCTCCAAAAATGCCCCCCCCGAGCCACGGAAAGGCACGAATGTGTTTTTAATGGCTTTATTCGGCCGAATCTTTTCCCGAACTCGGAACTTGGTGCCGAATTCCACGGATCCGAATCGGGGGGGTTCAGACTTCGGCATTTCCCAAATCAAAACAGGCTGAATTTTGCCGAATCCGAATTTTACCGAATTGTTTTTTTTTCAACAGCCCTACTTAAGAGCCTGACATGCAACAGAAGGTGAGACATGGAAGCCACGTTCTAGTATATAAGAAATAAAACATACAGAGAGCTTCACTGTACTAGAAGGGCTTTTATACATTTTTTACTGTTCTTCATGATATAATTATATCATCAGGATGTGTGCTAAATTATAACTATATTACTGACCACTGAAAAAGGTCTTAGGCCAAAACGCATATGGTCCTTTTTTGGATCCTACTTTGGTCAATGTAAGATTGTACATCGCAGGTGTTCATGTTTGTATACATTGAATGTGAAAGTCTTGCCTATGCTAGAGGCCTTATGTTTTTAACTTGAATGTGCACCTTATTAAAATTTATATATTTGTAAGTTTAGCATTTTTCAGCTCAACCTCTTCGGTTTGGAGTCTGAACTTGTTCTGTCATGGACCAGTAAGGCATGTGCTAGGCTGAAGGCTGCTACCCACTCATCTCTTCTCAACTTTGACAACCAACAATGGGTAAATAAATAAGACTTCACTCGAGTCTCCTTTCTTTGTAAAGTAAAATGGCCCTGTGATCTGACAGGTGTTTTCCCCCTCCTGGCAGAGATAGAGTGATGGGGTAAGTTTCACATCCTACATTTCTGGTTATCTGGCTGTTAAAGGCACAGGAACAAGGCCACTTGTGCAAAAGATGGAACACCTGCTAAGGTGGACACTGTTGTCCACGTGGGTATAAAAAATACAGAAAAGAAATTCTGTAAAGGGTGGGGGACCACCTACTTCAATATGCCTTGTGAAGTGTTGGTCCTTACAAATGGAATTGCCCCTTGTTTCTTTAAAACCTTGACTATCACAGAATCATCAGGCTCAAGACGGTCCAGATATTTCACAAAGCCCATTGTGTTAGGGTGGCCCTTAAAAGGAAGAGAAACAAAGTCAATGAGGCACCCGTCACTTGTGGCCAGTTTCCACAAAGAGGCTCACAGCATTAGAATGGAGACCGAGGGCAGAACTTTGTTCTAAAGCGGAACAACAGCAAGCCCTCAGTTGCAGAATTACTAACATAAGACAGCACAAAGGTTGGAATCCTCCCATTCGATCCCCAAATTGTAGTACCATGAAATGTTGTTTCCCTTAAGGGTGACTTCAGGAATATAATTATGAGGAATTGTTTTAAGCCATGGTGGAAATAGGGTTTGTAATAACTCTGACTGTACACTTCCAAATATCCCCAGTAGCCCTTAATAACATGGCAAAATGTGTGGACACAAACGTTTGCTGTAACTTGAAATTCTTTGGTCTTAGTTAATGTCCATGGACCACACTGCTATGTCCCGTTGTTCTTTCTCTGCCTTCTTTTCCCACTAACGGACCATCTTAATTTCATGTGGTAAAACTTCACTATTGTTAAAGTGTGTACCCAGATGAGTATACTCTATAAAGACAGTTGCAGAATTACTAACGTTAAGACAACACAAAGGTTGGGACCCTCCCATTTGATCCCCAAATGGTTAGGGGGCACAGTGGCAGAGCAGCAAGGGGAATAAGGAGTAATAATGATCCAGGAGAAGGGAGAGGCACCATCCCGTGTGAATAAGGAATGGATGAGAGGTTGTTCTCTAAAGATTTATCCACAGGGCTGATCTAATCATTTGATATGAATGAATGTCAACAGTGAAATGCCTACTAGTCTTAGCTTGAAGTTCACAGGCTCATTCAACTTTTAATCATCTCCTCTCTCCAGCTATTCTGGACTAATGGCCTCAGTACCTTGCAGGCAATGTTTTCCTTGATACTGACAGGAACTCCATAAAGCAATCCTTTCTCCTGCTTTTTCACTTCCCGAAGCTGTTCCTCGCACTCTGGAAGGAAATCTGTCACACAGTTGATTTGCCGAGTTACCTCTAATGCCTTTGTGTGGGCAAGAGAGAGAGAGAGAAGGTGGTGAGATAGCAGAATAACATCTAAGACTCCTGGCAACAGGCTTGTTGTCTGTTTAAGAGTAGACACAGGAGGTCTCTTGCCCACACTGTACAGGAAGTGGTATATTTGTGGTACAAGTTAATACATACTGGATTGCTATAGTTAAAAGATTCCACATCTAAAGATAACTAAAGATAGATTCTGACTCCTTGCCTGGGGCTAGCAGAGCCCTCCCTGCACTTACCGACAGCTCTGGGGGCTGGCTGGGAGGCCGCAGCAATGCCAGGGCTGGAGAAGACCTCTCATGAGTGCCAGGACCAGGCCAGGCTGCTGCAGCATCATTGCCAGGACAGGAAAAACCCTCCCCACAGTAGGGAGATCAATTCCCCTAAAGAAAATGGCCACTTTGGAAATTCGACTCTGGCATTGAAGTCCCGCCCCTCTCCAAAGCTCTCCCTCCTCAGGCTAGGCGCCAAAATCTCCAGGTATTTCCCAACCCGAAGCTGGCAACCCTACCCCACACTACGGTTGCCAACCTCCACGTGGTAGCTGGAGATCTCCTGCTATTACAACTGATCTCCAGCCGATAGAGATCAGTTCACCTGGAGAAAATGGCCGCTTTGGCAATTGGACTCTATGGCATTGAAGTCCCTCCCCTCACCACATCTCACCCTCTGCATTCTCTGTCCCCACCATCTCCAGGTATTTCTCACCCCTGAACTGGCAACCCCACCCCACACCCATATGGCTCAACAGAGCAGCACTAGAGGCTGCCACAACCCTGGCCGACTATTTGCCAAGAGCAGCCTGGGGGGAAAGCTGGGAGAAAGCCTTGCCAGGACGCCAGCCCACCTAGGGACTGCTGGCCAGGGTGCCACAGCCATCACAGGCCAAGGGGGCTGGAGTAAGCCAGGGGCAGGGACCACAGGAGCCTGAAGCCAGGCAGAGGCAGGAGATAATGACTTCCTGGGAGCAGCACCTGCCGCCACCACCCACCCCTCCACCCCGTGCTGAGATATGTGTGGGGTGTGTTATAGAAAGTAAGAGACCGGACAGCCAATCACCCTTAACCCTGAACCCCCAGGAGATGGAGTCTGACACTCCTCTATGCAGCAAGGGAACCCTAAATAAAAGCCCTGTATGGAGAGGCCATGGTCAGTATTGTGCAGTATCTCTGAAGACAATCAAAATAATGTACTTGTCACATTTTGAAAAATTCTTTTCTCTACATGACGGGCATGACAGATAGTAAAGCTTTCCACAGAGCAGTTTTGGTTAGCATGCAAAAAAGATATTTAATTAATGATCTGCAAACAGGATGGGTATGACTGCCTCCACAGGATAATATTCCAAAGAAAGCAGAGTGCAATGTAATAGCCGTATTTGCAGACTGAGTTGCAGTCCTACCATCTTAGGGTTGCCAACCTCCAGGTACTAGCTGAAGATCTCCTGCTATTACAGCTGATCTCCAGCTGATAGAGATCAGTTCACCTGCAGGAAACGGCCGCTTTAGAGGGTGAACTCTATGGCATTATATCCCACTGAGCTCTTTCCCTTCACAAACTGAGCCATTCAAGAGTATTTTTTTTCAACTGAAAGAGACAGTAAGACCAGCTGAGGTGAAAAAAAGGTGGAGGGGGTCTTCTTTGGAGAGGAGAAGCTTGCATCAGGAAAGAGGAGGAAGATTGTTAAAGAAGGGGGGAGAGAGAAAGAAGCAATGGGGAGAATGGATGCCCCCCTCCACAAGTTTCTTGTGGGCTCCCACTTGTAAATTCTAATAGCAAAGACAGCCAAATGTGAGGATAGTTAAATCCAGTGGTTGGAACTGTGAAGGCAGATCTTTCTACAAATGCAAAAAATGCCCCAGGTTTGCAAACAAATTTGAAATCTAAAAAACAAACAAATATTGGGGAGTTTGAAAACCCCCAAAATGATAAAAGGAGCACCTGAAGCTTTAAGAGGTTGATTTCCTTAGTTGCTGTTGCTAGGCAACCACAGCATTCCAGGCTTAGAATTTCTGTGTGTAAGAGGCAGGATGAGGGGGCAGGGCCCTTTCCAGGGCTGTTGTGGGAAGCTGCCAACTTGGAAGGCTTTAAGAGGGAAGTGGACATATTCGTGGAGGATAGGGCTATTCATGACTACTAGTCAAAATGGATACTAGTCATGATGCATACCTATTCTCTCCAGGATCAGAGGAGCATGCCTATTATATTGGGTGCAGTGGAACACAGGCAAATAATGCTGCTGCAGTCGTCTTGCTTGTGGGCTTCCGAGAGACAGCTGGTTGGCCACTGTGTGAACAGTCTGCTGGACTTGATGGGCCTTGGTCTGATCCAGCATGGCTTTTCTTATGTTCTTATGACTCATTGGCGCCAGGCATGGGGCTAGGGTTGTCAGCTCCAGGTTGGGGGAATTCCTGGAGACTTTGAGGTGGAGTCTAGGGTGGGCAGGGTTGGGGGAGGAGATTTTTTTAAAAATAAGTTATTCCTTGTTGAGAACAGAGGAGTTTCAGATTTTGTTTGGTCTTCCCCAAAACAATATATGGTCACAATAATGTTGATAACCATATAGCACAAGGAGAAAATAAATAATGATTTCCAATAAAGATGGCCTCCAAAAAAAATTCCAGCAGAGGATCCTCTTAAGTGAAAATTTCGGATCCACTGCCTTCCCTTTGCACAGGCTAGCCTGTCACACACACAAATCTGTGGTTTATCCCCAGTGTACACAAAATTACATACAATTTTGTGCAGTTAAGCCTGCATTGCCAACTGTCAAGCAGCCACTGCATTCACTTGGCAAAGGCCTCACTTCCCTCAGTATAAGTCTCAAGCCAAGCAGCTCCAAAAAAAGAAATGCCTTGTAGCTTAGCTGTTAGTAGCTGTAATAAATCTATCATTGCTGAAAATAATGCTAAGGATCACACAGTGTATAAAATTACTGAGTCCATTACATGCCTTAGACATGTGTGTATGTGTGTGAGAGGTAAACTCCCATTAACCTTTTAATCATTGGTTGTTCATGCATGGGAGTTTTACCTGGGGTTCGATGCACCAAAGTCACCAAGCTCAATTCCAGAGTGTCTGAGTCCCAGCCCCTTGAAAACGTTGCTTTGTAATTGGCTGTAGTGTTCACTGTGAGAAAAACATCCAGTTCCCCTCTCCCCCAGTGGAAACCCAAGTGCCATTTTAAAAAACATTTTAAAAATGAGCTCTTTAAAAGGAACGGGGTGTGGGGGAACCCAACCATAGTTTCAAAACTCTTTTTTATGTGAGACAAACTGGGTGGGAGACAAAAATCAGGAAGCATTTGTGACCCCACTCCTTGAAATGCTGGTTTGTAACTGGCTGTAGTGCTTACTATAAGAAAAACATCAACCCCCCCCCCCACCACCCAGCTTCCCTTGTCTCATGCTTTGCCTTATGCATAGAGATTAGGATGATTTAACCCGGGCTGAGTTCAGAGGCAATGGAAGAATCGGGATTTCACAGGAACTGGAAGACCCAGAATTTGCGAGGGCTGGCTATGAGGTCATCTCTAATGGACTGAAAACTCATGCATAACTCTAACGAGCAATTGAGACAGTCTGGGGGCAAACATGAGTGAAAGTGCCCATGCATAAAGGACCATTATTAGCCTAGCAGTGAAACTAGAATCAGCTCAGCATAGCCTCCCAAGATGCCCTGTTAATAGGGACATCATTTCACAATGCTTACATGTGGCTACTTTGGAGGAATAATCAAATGAAAATCAGTCAGGGTTTATTTATTTAGTGCAGGTTTACTCGACACTTTCTCCAGAAACATTCAAAGGTACCTATGTGGATGCTACTAGATTAACATTCCTGCTTTTGTACCAGAGGAATGGTTAGAAGATTTCCTAATTAAAAAAAAAAAAAAACCTGCAAAAATTGAATGTGGGTTTTGATGTGTATTTCATAACTATGCCATATAAGTTCAAAATTGGTGTTGAGTAAAGAATTCAGCAGACTTGACTTTGTGTGTGTGGGGAGGGGTGTTTAATTTTGTTAAAGGTTTTAGCCCTTACTGCTGTGATAATATAACTGAGACTGTGTGGGCTACACCTAGATAACTCTTAGCAGCAGGTGTGAGCTACCAGTACTTCAAGTGATCTAGAGGCATACCTTCAGTGACCTTCATACCTTCTTATCTCTCCACACATTTAGCAGAAGCAAAAAAAAGTAAGCATATGGCAGCAAATATTATTTGCATAATTTGTACAAGTCCATGTAATTTGTGCAGGTGGCAGAATTTGGGTTTTCTTGGAGCAAAATTTTTGTCAGCTTGAATAATAATTTAGAAAAATATGACAGACCACTAGATATGTACCCATTTGTATTATGTCAAATACTTTCAGGTTCACAGGGAGAAGTGCTAGGTTTCATACTAACATGTTATCAAGGGGAGGCTTACCTTTTCAATGTAGACATATAGGACACTTTCTGGAGACAAGGTACCATCTCGTAACTTTGCAGTCAGTTCCACAAGAGGAAGAGATAAAATTGGAGCGGCTTTTACTCCTGGGTTCTGCAGCAAGGAGGAAATATTTTTTCACACTTGGGGGGACATGCAAACCACATTAATACTTTACATTACAACCAAAATGTGCTTTCATATATTCAGAGAATGGCATCTATTTGCCAGTCATTCCATGGCAAGAGTGATATGAGAGCAGTGACAATCTCACACGGATGTTCAATAACCCTGCGGCCAAAAGATGACCATTGGCTGTTAGGTGATGAATCCAGATTTTGGCAGTAAAGTGATCTCCACCCTATTCGGCTTTTTGTCACAGGGTTACAGAATACTTGTATCAAAGATCTGGCTTCTTTGTTAACACTAATCAAGTCCTAATTTCAGATGAATGAAATACCCTGAACCAGACTCAACCCTGATTCACCAATCTTCCGTTGTCAGTATGTGGTGAATGTAACATTATAACAAATAATATGCAAAGACATTTAACTATGTGAAAAGTAATAGGATGGTAATTGTATCTGTTTTCTACCAAGAACTTCCCAGGGGTGGGGTGGGGGGTTAAAAACATAAATTGGTTCTAAGAGGTACCCATCCATTCATGGATGAATCTTCCAGTCACAGAAGAACTTCTTCTGTGAGTAGAAACTAAACTAGAACTAAAAAAAAACCCAGCTATGTAGCTTTGTTGGCATGTATTCAGCAGCTTTTTGATATTTGGTCTGGGTTCCTGACAATGATGCTACCTGCAGTCCTAAAGGCAGACAGCAGAGCCTCCAGGACACGTGTTCATGTCCTCTCACGAGTGACCAGGGTACAAAAGAGACCCTTGGACAAAAAGCAAAACGGGTAGCAAAATCAGCCCAGAACACGCAGCCACAAGAATTTTAATCTGAATTCCTAATCTATATTATTAAGGGATAAAGGAGTTGCAGTATTTTAACCATGGAAGGAATAACAAGATAACTAATATAAAAAGGTAAAAGTCCCCTGTGCAAGCACCGGGTCATTCCTGACCCATGGGGTGACACCACATCCCGACATTTCCTAGGCAGACTGTTTACGGGGTGGTTTGCCAGTGCCTTCCCCTGTCATCTTCCCTTTACCCCCAGCAAGCTGGGTACTCATTTTACCAACCTCGGAAGGGTGGAAGGCTGAGTCAACCTTGAGCCGGCTACCTGAAACCAACCTCCGCTGGGATCGAACTCAGGTTGTAAGCAGAACTTGGACTGCAGTACTGCAGCTTATACAGTATACAGCAATATTAAGACCATATATGGTTCTGATTCCATTGAAAGAACCTCTTTAAACTCCGTTCCAGTCCTACTCTGCTCCAGGTTGCATTGTGATTACCTTCAGACTTTCCTCAGACAAAAATTACTTTTCCAGCCATCTCCCAAAGACAACTTTTGTGGTGTATTTGATAACAAATTTGATAGCAGCGTTTTATATGAAATTATGTAAGGTGTTAGTCAGATAACAATACCAAACAAGGAATTATTTCCCCCCCATTCAGAGCACATACTCAGTCCTGTGCAAGAAGAGGAGCAAGACAAAGCAGTTTCTCTTCTATCCAGACATATATTGACCTCCAGGCTTGCAATGGCATCATGCGCCAGCAACTGCCAAATAAATCCAAGCCCAGCTGTCTTCTACTGAATGATGAAGTGTTAACAGCCAGCAACTGGGCAGAGACAGGTGCAGTCACATTGCCAGTTGAAAGGGAGGCAGAGGGAAAAGAGCAACTTCATACCATCCTTCCCTTATAACATCATGCCCCAGTCAGCAGACTCCTAAAGTTGGACAGGGTAGATCTAACAGGAGCTTTTCAAAAGAATTGAAGCTGAAGGAAGCAGGCAGGGCTATGAACATACTGCCCTACCTCATCTATTGCAAGGCAGTGTCTCCATAGGTAGAAAAGGAATTACAAATATAAAATAGGTCTGGGGGAAGGGAAGGAACTATGAATGCAATAAGGCTACCTGGAATGTGTTGCCACATTTCATAATACTGGTGCTTTTAAAGAATTGTAATGGTCACAGATTTCTGTAGCAGTGTGTAGTGATGAACTGCAGAGGCTATGGATTTCACCCAAACACACCCAAACAAAAGAAAACAGAACCTGTCTGCTTTTGGGAAGTGGCATGCAATCCCTGTTACACATAACCCCTGGAGGGGAAAGTACCTGCTGTTTAAACTGTCTTGCTGCCTTCTCCGTTCGTTGGAAGCCAAGCTCTCGTCTTCTCTTGGCCTCTTCGAGCTTCTTCTGGACCCGTCTCTGGCTCACCCATCTTGACACCAAGATGGCAGTGGCTGACCCACAAAGCACAGCCAAGACGATGCGCCTATCGACCTCCACCTCAGGGAAGAGCCCCTTTACTTTCTCCAGAGTCATGTCCTTGCAGCTCTCAGCCATGGGAGCAGCGTGAGCCCTGAGTTGTTGAGAGCAAAAAGGTAAAGAGAGCAAGGAATGGAAAGGGGTGGTGGTTTGTAATCCTACCCAGGACTCAGAGCTGTCAGTTCTAAGCAGTTGGCAAAGAGAAGCAAGGCATGTCCAGAAGTGGAAAACCTTTTGCTCGTTCAGTTAAGTAGGGATCTGCAGAGATTCACAGGCTGCCTGTTGTTTATCTATCATCGGTGAATTCTTTCTGGCATTCCAACATACTTTATGGCCAGCAGTTTGGCAGTGAGAGGGGTCCCACCTGTTCCTTTCTATATTAAATGAAAAGTATCTTCTTGTGTTCCCAAGATAACAGCCAGGGTGGAATGCTTTTGGGAAACAACTGCAAATCAATCAGCAGACCACCTCCCCAATTTAGGAAGCAAATTAGGGTGACTTGAAATCTTGCTGGAATGAGACTCACCCACCCCCCTCAGTTTTCCACATTTGAGACAAATGCTGAATATGATACATCTGCCTGGGTGAATCTGAATTGCATTCAAGTTTCAGTGTTGTAGCCATCATGCTTAATGTTTTCATATGACATTGTGCACAAGTCAATACTTGCAGTTTTTCTTAAGTTTAATTTGTGACTGTGCATTTCAAAAATCCCACTGGTGTGAAGGAAGACTTTTGAACAGATAATAAAGCATCTGTGCAAAACTCCCATTAATTTTCACCGACCATCATTAAGTACTTTATACTGGATCAATTTCACAGAAAGAAACTGAAGCACGTGCTTAATTCTTTCCCACTGAAATCAATGGAACATAAAAGTGTTTAGAACCATGACCATAGTATTAATTATGTATGTAGCACTGTTCACAAAATGTTTGCATTATTTGTCTTCATGATGATCGTGATGACTCCCAAGCAGCTTATTGAGGTAGATCAGAGACTACAGGATCCCATATCATCTCTGGATGTATTTTGGATGTAAAGAGAGCAGCATTGGAAGGAAACACATCACATCACCTCTGAAATAATGGCAGAGGAGCCATGACTGTTCTGAAGTTCATGGAAGACCATGATGGTTTACTTTTCATCCACTGATTCAGAGCTGGATTAATCATTAAGCAAAATAAGCACATGTTTAGGGCATCAAGAGAAGGGGGGCACCACAGAAAGTTTCCATTGCCGGATTGACCATGGACTGTATGGTGCAAAACTGCAAATGGTGCAGCTGAACCAGGGTCCACAATAGTATTTCGCCAGTAGGAGAACACTTTTCCAATATAAATAAAGTGGAAGTATACAAAAATAAACACTATTTTCCATCCTACTGTAAGTTTTGCTACATTTCGAAAAATAAAATTTTATTTTATGGTTCATTACTGTTTATATTTTGAATTACATATATATGGGTGCACCAAAATCTTTTAAGTGCTGGGCAAAAGCCTACCTGGCCCCACTCACTTCCTAAAAACCCTTAGCTGCTACCAGAAAAGGTGTCGGCAGGCACCATGGAGCTCAGGGCACAATGCTGGGGACTCCTACATTAAATCAATATATGTAATTCTCAGTGTGGCCAGATCTGTGGATCCCTAAATCCAGATACTGGATCCACGGGCAGAAAAGACAGATCTTTATACAAACCTGAAAACGGCCCAGGTTTGCAGAAAAATCTGAAATAAAAAAAAGATAAAAAATATAAGGTTTACCTCCTCCCCAAAATAAAAGCAGCACCTGTAGTTTTAAGAAAAGAATGCCCTCTCAGTAGGCATTATGAAGATTGCTAGGCAACCAGAATAGTATTGCCAGCCTTCAAGCCATATTTTCTCTCACTAAAAGGCACAGTGAGCAGGTAGGACCCTTTCCAGGGCTGTGTGGGCCTTTCAGGGAGGACTCATCAGGACCAGGCCTGGCAGCAACCACTGGGAAATTCAATACCACATGACTAGAATTTCCAGGTCTCTCCTAGCAACTGGTGGGAGGTTTAAGAAGGCGGGCTCATGGGCAGCGATTTATGTCCCCTGCATGATGATGTCACTTCCAACTTGACACGGAAGCACCGGCATCACATCACATCACTCTAGCACTTGCCCCCAAACTCTATGGTTTCCATAGAGTTTTTGTTGAGAGTGCTAGCACGTCCCCTCAGTGCAGTGCCAGCGCTTCCACATCAAGCTTCCACATCCCTCCCCCTCCTTCCACTAGCCTGCTTCTGCCTATCAAGCTGCTGAGTGTCAGTGGGCAGCAGCATGAATTGGTGGGCAATTGCCCACCATTAGCGGGCAGTTGGGAACCCTACACATGACTCACCCAGCACTTGTAGCTTTAAAAAACAAACACCCTCAGTGGCTATTGCTAGGCAACTGAAACAGTATTGCCAGTGTTCAAGCCTTTGTTTCTGTCAGTAAAAGGTAGGTTTGCCATCCTCCAGGTGGTAGCTGGAGATCTCCTGGGATTACAGCTGATCACCAGGCGACAGAGATCAGTTCGCCTGGACAAAATGGCCCCTTTGGAAGGTAAACTCTGTGGCATTATACCCCATTGAAGCCCCTCCCCAAAATCCACCCTCATCAGGCTCTACCCCAAGTTGGCAACCCTAGTAAAAAGCAAGGAGAGGAGAAGGCATGGTTTGGCTTTTGAGGGAGGACTTATCACAGCCAGGCTGGCAACAACCACTGGGCAACTTAATACTACATGACTCGCAGGACTCACCCAGGACTGGCCACTTGCCACTGTTCAACAGCAGCCACCCTAGAAAAGCCAGTGGTTAGAGCTTTAGATTAGGCTCTGGGAAACCCAGATTTGAATCTCTGCTCTACCATGAAGGTTTATATTGGGTGATCTTGGCTACCTCACATAGTTGCTATGAAGATAAAATAGAGGACAGGAGAATGCTGTAAACTGCTTTGGGTCCCATTGTGGAGAAAGGTGGGGTATAAATGAGGTAAATCAATAAATATAGCTGCAGGTGAGGGGCAGATAAATGACCGATTAGTTGGTGGATGGCACAAAGAGAAGAAAGCAGGACAAGGGAAGAAAGTATGGGGGCTTTCAGGAAAGGCAAAAAGGAAATAGTGGGTGAGGGGAAAATGAGATGCTCCCTGCAACTCCTTGCGGTTCCTCCAACACAAACTAAATAAAAGCCAGCTATAGCAGGTTGTACCTGTGGGAGATCACTATTTCTTACCACTTGGTAACATTTTTCTTGTATTTTTAGTGAAACTGTGTGCAAACATTTTGCGATACCTAGATAGGACCATATGCAATGATCTTATTTGCCATTTTTGGCCCACAGGCTGCTTGTACTTAATACTGATTTACTGAGTCTTTCTCTGTATATGTGACTATTGCAATGTGTGTGTATTGGGGGGGGGGGGAGATTGAGGCTTCAGCATGTCTGTGATCCAGATGCTCTATTCTTCATATCTTTGTTATTATATTACCTACTTCTGTAATATGCCTCTTTTCCTGAGAATCTCTGCCGACATGGAATATGATAAAACCGGAATCAAGCACACAGAATAACAATGGAAGAAAACTAGCAGGTTGCAGCTTTATTCAGCACCAGGAAAAGCACTCTGTTTATGCTCAGAGATACATTGGGGGAATTTGCTGAACCATCAGTCAGTGGGTGGGATTTGAAGATGCACTTGCTCATTAAAACATATCCATCTGAACTGTATGGTGTATGCCAGGATTGCAGGGCGGAATTGTTACCTAATCCAACATGATGGGGGAGAACTTCAATTTTAGTCAAGAAAGATTTTATATCTTCTGTTTGTTCAAATAGGAGCCAAGGAGTAGGAATGTGAGATGGAAGCTGATACTATGTGTAAGAGATCAGCAGAGGATTGCAAAACAACACCAAGCCATTGTTTTTTTAGGAAAAAACTTCCTGGGCCGGGGATATTTTCAATGATCAGAGCTGTTCACAACAGGAAATGGATCAGCACGCCTAGCAGCTCTCTGGCCTAACAGCAGCAGAGAAAATAGCATTTACCATCATCAGTCAGGTAATCGATTCGACATTTTCCATCACCAAACATGCTCCAAACCTTCATTGTTCTGGCCAATGCATGCAAAGTCACTGGGATAATTGACAGGCAATTAGCAATTGCTTTTTAGCAATGTTGCATTTTATTTAAATGCTTCAAACGTGTTGAGCTATCTATATTAAAATGTTTGATGTTTCACAATGTTTCCACACCACACACATGCACACACAAATATATGTGTACAGAGTTCACTGTTAGGCAGGACATACTAAAATGAATGACAGAAAACGCCTATTGTATTCCATTGGTTTGTTCTGAATGACAATAGAAATATGTTGAATTTCTGAATGGTGCCTGGATAGCATTAAAACAAAGAGGACAGCAGGGAGGCCCGCTCAACCCTGGCAGCGGGAGAAAGGGAGGAACAGGCTGGGAGAAACTTTGTGCCAGCAGGAGAGCCCTGACTTGTGTGTGTGTGTATGCGGGCGCTCCCTCTATCCCTCAGTCTCTCTCCCTTCCTCCTCCTGCTGCTTCCCCCTCCCCCATCTGCCGCTCGCAGCAATTTCACTACTTTTCCAGCCCTCGCCCTCCTCTGCATTCCTTCCCCCTCAAGCCCACGAACCATTTACAAAATCCACTTCAAGGACATTCCGTATGGGGGAAATGTTTGATTGGGACCCTGCACAAATAGAAATGGTTGATCTAATATTACAACATTCCCGTGTTCCTTTGTAAGACTACAAGTACTTGCGGGGTGGGGGAATTAAGTAACAATTTCTTTGTACTTTTTTTTGTCTTGGCTGGAAGCACAGGAAGTTAGTTCAGGTATGCCTCAGCATGCGAGCAGTTTGAGTGGTAGCTCTGTGAAGAGTGATTTAACCCTACCTCTTGAAGAGTGTAGAATACCTACTCCCGGGGGGGAGGGGAGATGTTTCAGGCTACGATCCTGTGCAAACTACTGGCAGGCATGTAGCTATATAGTGGTGTTGTTGGTGTCAGGTTGTACCCTGGTTTCTGTGAGCAAGGAAGCAAAGGAATTGCTTGGTAGTAATTGTACTAACAGTTCTGGAGATAAACTTAAGGTGATGCTCAAGGAAGGGACTGGAACTAGCAAGAGAGTGGGTATCATCCTGACACAGCGGCACCACTGTATATATAAACCTGTCAGCACAGGAATGCTAGCAAGGACAGGCTTTAAGAATCTTCACCGGAAACATCTCTATCCCCTCATCTCTTTTTTTATTTTGTAACATCTACCCTGGAGAACCCAAAAGCTTGCACACTGTTGTTTTTTATTTGGGTTGGTTCTGATAAAAGGTATTACATGGATTTTGCTTTGTTTTTGGGTTGTGATTTCGAACCCTCATGGCTGCAAACAACTTTTGTGCAGTTGTTGTTGTTTTTAAATCTGTGCAGATTTGTTTGTAAGAAGGAGCGGTCAAGCATCAGAGCCTCCCCCTGCAGTCTGGACTAGTAGTATTCGGACAAACCTGGAAATCGCATCTGTTCATGAGAACTAGGCTCTTATCATAAATAGTTCCTGCTGGATATAGGGAAGTATACTTAACAAGTAATCATAAATTGCACATATTTTAGAAATGGAGAAGTCTGAAATGCTCTAATTCTCCTAGTGCCAAGCTGTTTTGTTTTGTAAGTTTGCATTGTTGCTATGTTTTGACACAACATATCGTATTTTTGTTCTCCTCCCATGGACAAGAGTTTCCACCTCCTTCATGAGCCGAAGACACAACTCCTCTTGCCAAGGCAAAGCCACACACTGGATGAATACTGGGAGCTCGACAGCACCTTCAACAGCCTTCAGAGAGAAAGAGAGTTTCTCTGTGTTGCAAAGGTTATACAGATAGAATAGGCAATGGCATATGGTCTCTTTGGGACTGTACACCAACCTTTTTGAATTGCTTGTCCCAAGGATCACCATAGTGCCCTCTGTAGTATTTGAGTTCTTCTTCATCAGCTGGTGTAACAGTGCTGAGTGACTGGCACAACCCCAGCAGGGAAGTTCACGACATTGTATAAACAGGTGTAGGATGTAGCAGCTGAAGTGCAGAGAAATTATTAAACATGATGAGCGTGATTCTGTCAGAAGAGGCCTTTATCACTGTTAAGATTCACACTAACAGCAACTACACATGGAACATTTTTATCAACTCCATTCGAACAGATGATCTCCCCTCATACCAAGTCTGACCAATGGTCCATCTGGCTCAGAATGGTCCACTCTGGTTGGCAGAAATTCTCTAGGGTCTCAGGCAGAGCAAGGCCTTTCTCAGCTACTTTTAATGAGAGATGCCATATGCAAAGCATGTGGTCTTCCACTGAGCCACATCCCTTCCCCAAATAAAACCAGTAATAGTGACACAGCAACAGGGATGATAATGCAAGGCTGGCGAATTATATCCCCACTGACATTCCTATTGGAAAACTCACTTACCATTACCATGTCTTCTTCCAATGGAATCACTGAGTGTGTGTAAAGTGCAGTCAAGTCGCAGCCGACTGATGGCGACCCCTTTTGGGGTTTTCATGGCAAGAGACTAACGGAGATGGTTTGCCAGTGCCTCCCTCTGCACAGCAACCCTAGTATTCCTTGGTGGTCTCCCATCCAAATACTAACCAGGGCTGACCCTGCTTAGCTTCTGAGATCTGACAAGATCAGGCTAGCCTGGGCCATCCAGGTCAGGGCCAATGGAATCACTACATGATTGAAATATTGAGTTGTGGGAGGTCAGAGGAGAAGTTCTGCCTTTTGGGAGCCTATGTAACTTGATCTGTAGCTATGTGAAAATATTAATTCACATTATTTGAAGAATCTTGTGGAAATTCTACTACCGGTTACTTAATTAACATTCATAGAACAGAACTGAAAGGGGGCTCAGTGGTGGATCACATGCTTTGCCTGCAGAAGATCCCTGGAGAGCCCATATTTGTCACAACAGACAACACTGAGTTAGAGTTGGCTTGTGGCCATAGCTGAATAAAACAATAAAAAATGAAAAGAAAATAATCAAAGAATGAACTGCAGAAGTAATGAAAAAGATAGGTACTTTCCGCAGATTGTCCAAGGGTAACACATTTGAACTATTCAACAACTTGCACAATTTAACTTTCTTTTTTAAAACTTGTATGATTTAACTTTCTTTTTAAAAAGATTGTTCCCTATATATTTTTGGACTCTTAATCTTCAGCCAGGCCTTTGGCCCTCTACAAGCCAATTACAATGGAGTGAAAAGAAAACCAATTTGCTCCTAGTAGGTGGCAGATTTTTAGTAGGTGGCACAAACACACACTCACCCACAAACAGAGACCCACAAGACTCACAGGGCGTAATCCCTTCCTCCCTGCACTTGATCAGTCAGCCACTTGTTGGCCAGCGTGCCCACCTGCAGTAGTGCCACCTCTGCCTGCCTAGCTCACACAGAAGTGGTGGCAGCACTGGTGGTGCCTGCTCCTTCCCATCCCCTTGCAGAGCCTCTTCTTCCTCCTTGCTCAGGTAGTGGCCCATCTGCCAGGTGCAGCAGCAGGTCCCCCCCTCCTCCTCTGTCTACCCAGCTGAATCCTTCAGTTCCCCTTTCCTTCCCCCCCACCTGCCCAGCTGGTGGTGGCAGTGGGTCTGGCTCCCTCCTCTCCCCACTTCCAGCCCATGGGGATAATCCCAAATGCCAACTGTGCAAATGAAGACTGTGTACATCTCTATGGGGATTGGAACACCCCCCCCCCCCCGAGTTCTGCAGAAGGATACCATTATCTGAACCTAGCCCCATTCTCTGGGTCTATCGATCTACATAAGGGCTAGGTTCAGAATTATATACGTAGCGTATAAGATACACATGTTACTAAGACACAGATAATAAATACCAAACAATTTCCCAGGGTAGCCTTCATTAAAAGCTGGGCCCAAGACAGGGCAGAGTATGACATCGAGTTTCAACTTCCTCCATTCAGCATTAATTCTGCACGGTAAGTCTAAAGAGAAAAACAGCGAGAGAGGGTTTTACAAGGCAGGACAGCTTGAACTCTGCATTAGTATAACTATACTGCCACCTAGTGACTGATGCTGAGACAAAATGTGTTGGAGGGCCAGGTCTCACAAATTTTGTGTTTGACTCCCGTTTATAAAATGCAGACACTGGGAGTCAAGTATGGGGTTGCTGAACGCAACAGCAAACATGCCATGTGCCCTTCCTATCAGACAGGCAATGCATACATGTGTACTCAGGTAAGTATTCTCAAGTTTTAAAAAAATCCTACACGAAGCCCTCCCCTTAGAGATGTTTCCTACATTATGATTTCATATATCTATCCACATAGAAAAGAGCATGCATTAAGCATACGTGGCAATTGACTGAAAGGCTAGATGGCAGCCCAATTCCTCAATTAAGTAATTACAGACTATTTTGTAAACTCACCGCCACAGCCACATGGTGATTCCATAGTTTTTTTTACTGACCTGCAAGATTGGTAGAATTAATTAACTGATGTCTGCTCTGTGAACAGTTTGTACAAAAATCACACCTTCCTATGCCCTTTACTTAACTCATAGAATTAACATAGCAGAGCCTCAATATTTTATAAATACATTGAATTCAGCACATTTACACATACACAATAGCACCAGTGACTAGCCCTTCACCACATGTATTGATTGTGTTGATAGAAATCAACACTCTTGCTCTTAATACAGCTTGCAGCTTGTAAGACAACTGTGTATGTGTAAATGTGCTGAATACAATGTATTTATAAAATATTGAGGCTATGCTATGCTAACTCTATGAGTGCTCTGTGAACAGAGCGCAGTTCAAGCCTTTGAAGTTTAAAGTGTGTCTACATGAGTGTAAAACTGTGCTACATTTGCACATGGGTTTGTGTTGGTGGGCAAGCAACAAATGCCATGCATATTATGTTGTTGTGATGCTTCCCCTTCACTGTACTGGCTCGCCTGCCCTCTGCAGTCCTGGATGGGTTTGGGCCATCCTCAGAATGGGAAGGAGAGCAGGTTCAGGCACCCTGGTCCTAACCCCCAGGCGAGCATGCCTTTGACCTCTTTTTATCTGACCATGTGTGCTCTACTCCTGGCCCAGCCTGGAAGCCTCCTGGAAGCCTCCTCCTCCCTTGGCCCCATACCCTGGCCCCAATCAAGGTTTGCCCCAGCCTTTTCCTGGAAGTGATAAAAGGAGAGTGGGTACCCACTCTCAGGGCTGTCTGACCATGGCTCTCCCTCCCAGACTACAAAGGTATCAGACCCAGCCTCCCTCCTTCATCTTCTTCTTACCTTGACCCTTCCTGGTTGCTGGTCTTCACCCTATGAGCCATCACCAGGTTGTCCAGGTCTCCAGCCACCTCTCTAGCAGCAATGGAGGCCACTGCTTGGTTATAGCCTGTCACTACCTGCCCTGCTGGGCTGGCTACTGCTCCTGGGTTCCTCTGGGTAAGGGCCCTCAGGGCACTGGGTTGTTTGCAACTTGCCCAATGGGAGGGGGGCTAAGTTGGAGCCTGGAGCTGGCCCCGGACAGTTGCCAACAGGGTTGCCATAACCCCGCTAGGGGTATGGGATCCCTTGCTTTGGGCTCCCTCCCCCCGGTGCTGGCCAGCAGGAATCTTACCAGTGTTGGAATGAGGCCTAACTCCTACATTGCTGTCGACGCATCAGTGTCACTTCTGGGACTCAGCAGAAGTTATCTGATCACGTCGCTGATGATGTGGTGATACTCTGGTATTTGAGCAAAAACTCTATGGTAAAACAGCTTCTACCATAGAGTTTTTGCCCAATCAGAGTGTCCCCACATGTTCAGCAATGTGATGACATCACTCCTGTCAATCTGGAAGTGACGTCGACACATCCCTGACCACATGAGGGCTAGGCCTCAGTTTGATGCTGGTAAGTTCACACACACACACACACACACACGCCTCCTCTGGTGGTTGCCAGGGGGTACTTGACAACCCTAGTTGCCAAGTGTGATCTGGTTATATAATTGATGCAGAAGAAGTCACTGCGGGTTGTATCATGAGCAAACCAGTCACTGTACAACATCACAGATTGTGTGGAACCCTGACCTTCCACACTGTACCCCGTAAGAACTGCAAACATAAAACACTGTGACCTGCAGATATTTCCACTATGATGTGAAAGGGAAAGCAGAACAGCAGCAGCAGCACTGTATGTACAAAGCATCAATCTTAAATTGGTTGCCAATGCTAAAGGGATAAAATCTGGAAGCATCTCAGTCTCCTTATGCTTAAACTGAATCTTTGGACCATATGACCTGAATCACGTTTTTACTTTCATCCACTGCAGGGCAACCTCATTAGTGGGTACAATTTTCCCCTCTATATTTACTATAAGATACAGATGTTAGTGGCAGCTCTGTAGAATGTGAGCAATGCCTTTAACGACTTTTGAAACTAGTTATTTCTTACCCAGCTCCACATAATGCATTGAGATGTCTGGCAATCCGAGGGTACCGAGATAGAAACACAAGTAATTGGTTTCAGTTGTGAATCTATTTTCTTTGTTCTTTATTTCCATTTTATCTTTTCTTACTCTTGAGCCCTAATGTGTGAGAGGGAGGTGAGGGAGACAGAGAGAGAGAAGAGAGACCTGCTCTGACTTGCAGATTCTACAGCAAACTCATCTATGCTCTGTGTTTTGTGGCCCACTTTCTCTCTTCTAAATAACCCAATAACGTGCTCATCAGAATCCTGGAGCTTTTACAGTCATAAAAAGAAACTAATGAACAGACGACTCACCACAGGCTTTAGGATGAATGACAAAATCTTCTTCAGAAGAATTGGAATACTATAACAGAAGATCTGGGATTTCAGAGCTGGATCAACAATGTCTCCTTTGCTGAGAGGTGGAAGAGGGGGAAGCATTTTAAGATCAACAGTGTGAAAGAGAAGACTGTAAGAGAATATAAAGACCCACTATTGTCTACTCTGGCTGGCAGCAGCTCTCCAAGGTTTTGTTTGGAGGCCTTTCACATCACGTCTTAGTACCTGATGCTCTTTATCTGAAGGTGCCAAGAACAGAACCTGGGACCTTTTGCATGCAAAGTAGGTGCTCTATCACTGAGCCATGACCATGACCCTTACCTGTTGACCCATCGTTTTCTCTAAAGATATAGCCTCTTCTTGTTATCATTTGACTGTGAGGTCTCCATGGAATTCTAATTTCCCCCCCCCAATATTATGTTATCAACCACTGAGTTATCGCCTAGCTCAATAATCCTTAGATGACCATTGATTTAGTAACAAGCTGATTGATGCCTCAGAAGGCATTCTGAGCATTGCATTCTGACATTCAAAACTGCAAAAGTAACTCCCTGTGTAGAGCTAGCAAGCCCCAGCCATGTTCAGATTTCAGCAGGTCTACTTACAACTTGTCCACTAAAGTTATAGCACCATCTGAAAAGAGGCCCCTGTTGAAGAGTTCATCTACTGCATAGTCATGTCGTGGAGGAACAAAGGGAATAAGCTGTAAGAAAAAGATAACAGGTTGGATTGTCCATGGTATATGGAGCTCAACTGTCAGAGGTGCAAAAATAAACTGAAAGCTAGCATTTAGGAGAAGATCTTTTCACAAAATAAAACACACCATGTGTCCTGCTGCCTGGAGGAGATCTTTTGTTTCCTGAACAGCTCTGCTGGGAGATGGCTAGAAATATCCATCATCTTCATAATATCCAATCCGAAGGGGTTTTGAATTCTTATAAAGCTGGAAGAAGAAGAAAAGAAGGAAGCTGTACGTACTGCTGCAGCACTGAAGAGCTTTGTATAACATAAACCACATTACTCCAACACGCCTGCTTTCTTCATTCTAGTTCAATGCATTTTTAAGTCGGCAGAAGGTAGAGTAGGATTTAACCTCAAAAATTGTCTTCCTGGTTTATTTGAAGGAGACAATTAAACAAGTGAATGTCTTTTGGCAGACCTTTTGAATATTTCAAAACTAAGGCTTAAGGCACAGAAAACTGACTAGCAAAGATCAATGAAATGCTGTAGAAGTTATGGAAAGCACGCCCCTTCCTTTTTTGTCTAATTACCTCTTCGTTGAATGGTATGGGAGGCACGGATGGGTCCAGGTGGAACAGCTCGTCACACAGAAGAGCCTTCATGCTCAGAACCAGGCTGTCCACATTTCTTGCCATTGGGCCAATCGCTGCTGTGACTGAAAAGTATTTTATTTATTTATTTATTTATTTATTTATTTATTTATATTTCGCTCTGTCCTAGCCAAAGCAGGGCTCAGAGCAGCTCACATCGTTAAAACATCATCACATATAATCAACAACATATAAAATATACATTACATTAAAACCATCATTCCATAGCTCTGAAATCCAGCTGGCACCAAATTCATTGGCACACAGGTCAGCAGCCGGCCTGGAGGAGAAGCAGTCAGGACCCCCAAGTTAAATCAAACCCAGACAAATAAGGGAAGGGGAAGGGAGACCCCATCAACAATGATGCCATCAAATATAGGCCTGGCAGAACATCTCAGTCTTACAGGCCCTGCGGAATTGCACCAGATCCCGCATGGCCCGGGTCTCACTAGATCAGGGGTGGTGAACCTTTTTCAGCCAAGGGCCATTTGGATATTTATAGCATCATTTGCAGGCCATACAAAATTATCAACTTAAAAATTAGACGACCAAGCCCCAAGCAGGCAGCTGCCCCAGATGACCCCCCCATGAGCAAGCAGGCAGGATGCCCCCCTGTGCATTCTGGCCCTGCTCCCTTTAAGCCCTCCATTGTCTCCACTTATGCCCCCAGCCCTCTTGTAGTACAGAGGGAATATGTTTCTCCATGGCCCGGGTGGGAAAGGGTTAACACCATTTCTTGGGCGGTCCTAGCAGCTCCACAGCTAACAACTCTTCTGCAAGTGGGGGGGAAGGTTGCTTTTCTCGGTGAAACAAACTCACATCTGCCTTGAATGGAGGCTATTCCTGTCCACAGGAGGGGGCAGATCACCAGTCTTAGATCCTTCTGAGCTAGAGATCTGCCAGGACCCATGAAGGGCCAGACCAAATGATTTCGTGGGCCTTACATGGCCCCTGGGCCTGACATTCCCCACCCCTGCACTTGATAGAGAGTTCCACTTGGCCGAGAATGCCCTGGCCCTGGTTGAGGACAGCCAGATACTTCTCGGGCTGGGGACTACAAGCAGGCTGTTATTTGCTGAGCGCAATGCCCTTTGGGGGGTATGACAGGAGAGATGGTCCCGCAGATACAATGGTCCCAGACCATATAGGGCTTTGAAGGTCAGTATCAACACCTTGAATCTGATCCGGTACACCACCTGGAACCAGTGCAGTTGCTGGAGCACAAGTTGAATGTGTTCTCTTAGCGGGTTCCTCATAAGGACCTTCGCTACTGCATTCTGGACCAGCTGGAGATTCTCGAACAGTCTCAAGGGCAGCCCTACACAGAACGAATTACAGTAGTCTAGCCTGGATGTGACCGTCACATGGATCACTGTTGGCTAGGTCAGGGCAGGAGAGATATGGCATCAGCTGCCAAGCCTGGTGGAGATAGTAAAAGGTCACCTTGGCTACAGCTGTGACCATTGACAAGGAGGCATCCAGAATCACACCCAGACTCTTGATGGTGGGCATAAGTGTCAACTGCCCACCATCAAGAGCTGGGAGCTGGCGGACCACCTCTGGTTCTCCCCAACCCAGCCACAAGACCTCCTTCTTCTATGGATTTAGTTTCAGTCGGCTCTGTTTCAACCATTTTGTCACAGCCTCCAAACACCCGGTCAGTGTGTCTGGGAAGGCGCCCAGCTGGCCATCCATCAACAGATAAAGCTGGGTGTCATCAGCATACTGGTGACAACCCAGCCTGAAACTCTGGACTAACAGGGCAAGGGAGCACATATAGATGTTAAATAACATGAGGGAGAAGATCGCTCCCAGCGGAACCACACACACCAAGGGGTGACATGGCAATACCTTCTCCCCAAGCGCTACCCTCTGTCCTTGACCAAGGGGAAAAGTGCACAGCCACTGAAGGGCTGTCCCCCAATTTCCAATGTTGGTGAGGCGGTGGTCTAATAGATCATAATCAACCATCCTGAAAGCTGCTGAAAGATCTAACAGAATCAGCAGCACTGACCCGCTTGATCCAGTTACGAAGATTGTGGACAGAGAGAATTTCTATGACCTCATCTATTCACCCTTACGCAAGGGAAGAAAGTTATTCTTAAGACTCTCAAGATGCCCTTAGTGATCTTAGGTCTTAGTGGTCATGCCAACTGATATACAATGGGATTTAGGAGTGGGTGAGGATTCACCTTTGAGCCATGCCTTCATCACCAGAAGTCCAGACTTGATGAGCTGTCATCAGATTCCCAGAAAATGAAACATTAAGCATGTGAGATCTGTTTAGAGTTACCAATGTAAAGGGATTGTATACCTTTAGGACATTCTCTCTGGGATTACTAGCTGTGCCCCAACATTGTTGACAGGGTAAGAAAGTCCATATGGATTTAAATAACAGCAAACAGCAAAGGCTGAAATGATTAGAGCTAATGACCTCAGAAAGTATAAATAAGACTATTTTTCAACTACCCTGATATTTTTCAAAGGCAACAAATTTCTCCGATCAAATGGAGCATAGATTTTCTTGATCATTTGGATTAATAAAAAATTACTTACCTGACGTCATGCCACCTATAGGGTTAGCAAGGCCAACGGGGCTACAATGTGTGCAAATAAAACAAACATTATTTACTTTGACACCATTGAAACAGCCAGCCATGCTTCAGATGCAGGTTTCAGACAGATATTTCATGCAAGTAAAGGGCAGTGTGCACAGCCAGCCCTGGCTTACAACATATTCCTTGACAATATATATTAAAGGACGGGGGGAGGGGGGATCAAGATGGTTTAGGTTCTACATTTTTCCCCCATTGTGCTATAAGAATGACTTCCGCATCAAGTCCAAGTTACCCTCTTGGTGATTCTGTGCAGTTGAAGCACCTCTTGGTATATTCATAAAATGACTATTTTTTCTTATAATTATCATAATAATAGTTTAATTACATTTTATCTTACATTTTGTACTGATCCACCATTTTATTCTGGTTATGGCTTTTACATTGCATTACAAAATGTTAAGGTGTGGGGAAAAATTAAAAGAAAGCAAATAAACAGCATTTCATTATCCAAACTCTTAATGAATTTGAGAGTACAGCCTGCAACTATGAAGGCTGACATTCATTTCAAAGAGTTAAAATGTTCATAGTTTAATTCCTCTGAATGTCATTTGCCATTTAATTGCAACTCGGGAATATTTTTGGAATGAATTGTGAAGATTTTTTCTTCTTCTTTGAGTAAGTTGATCATCATATTGCCATCAACTACAATAGCAAAAAAGAAAAATGAATACAAGTAATAGCAAAAACCACAATAATGTAATGACAATAACATTAGTTACAAGTTAAACTTCCCTGGAAATAAAAACTGGAATATTTATCAAAATAAAACAATGCTAATCTTTGATTTCTGAATTTAAAAAACACCTTTGTTTTTGCTGTAATTAACAAATTTATTAATTTTCAGATGTTTGTGCAGGGAAGATTCTAGGACTTACCTCAGCCGATTTCCTGTTGGCTTGAGCCCACACAGCCCACAGAAGCTGGATGGCAGGCGAATGCTCCCAGCAACATCAGTCCCAAAGCTTAGGATGGACCCTCCTCCGGCAATAAGGGCCCCTTCCCCTCCAGAGGAGCCACCAGGGCTTTTCTTGTGGTTCAGCGGGTTCAGCGTTTGACCAAAGATCAGGTTGCTGCAGTCGTAGCTTAAGAGAGATGGAAAGCAGACTGAATGTTCATATTTTATCTCAGCATTGTGCCTCAGACACAAAGCAATGCATGCAGTAATAGGTCAAGAATGAAAAGACATTGAAACAGTATCAAGAGACAAATAGGGAAAGTGCATGACAGAGAAGGAGGAGGAGAAGAGTTGGTTTTTATATGCCGACTTTCTCTGCCACTTAAGTAGACTCAAACTGGCTTACAATCACCTTCCTCTAACCAAAACAGACACCCAGGGAGGGAGGTGGGGCTGAGAGAGCTCTAAGAGAGCTGTGACTAGCCCAGGGTCACACAGCTGGCTTCATGTGTAGGAGTGGGGAAACCAATCTGGTTCACCAGATTAGCATCCACCACACATGTGGAGAAGTGGGGAATCAAACCTAGTTCTCCAGATTAGAGTCCACTGCTCTTAACCACTATGCCACAACTTCTCTTCTTTCTGAATGCTACATGGGCCTCTTGATACAGTTGGCAGTTGCTTAAACAGATGCCGGCTTGGGCATCATGACTACCATTTCTTTTATGCACACAGCATCCTTAGTATTTCCCCATCTTGGAGGTGTTAAAGTCTAACCACCCTTTGAGGGCCAGATATGCCCTTAGCCACTATACCATGCTGGCTCTTAACCACTACACCACGCTGGCAAGCATGCCTAACTATGCCAGAAAGGGTAGTGCACAGTAAGAATGCAATTGTAGGAACAATCTTGCTGAATAAGCCCACACGTCCATTTAAATCAACAATCTCCACCACACTGGAGCCTTCAGATGTCCCTGCAAAACTCATAAGAATGGTATGATAGAGGCAGCTGTTGCTTGTCTCTGTAATCATAGGTATATTTCTTCTGAAATACATAGTTCACATCACAGAGCTGTAGATTCCCTAAATTAATTATGTGCTGCGTGAAAAACAACAACACTTCCTCTTCTTTGTGTTGAAACTACTGCAGATCAACTTCATTGGAAGCCCCCAAGTTCCATATTTTAGACAGAATTATTTCACTGTGCTTTCTCCACATCATTTTTAAAACACCATCACGTCCCTTTTTCTTTCCTAAATTAAAAAAAAACCAATCTTCATTTTTTTTTATCTATACGGTTGTGAAGAAAGAGAAAGATGTTGATTTGCAAAACCACAACAGCCAATAAATACTTTATCATGCTCTTGGGGATATTGGTCTTCACAAATGGGATTGCTCCCTGCTTCTTCAAAACCTTCACTATCACACTGTCATCCTCTTCCATTTTGCCTAGGTAATACACCAAGCTGCATGTGGAGATGTGGCCCTTTGGGAGAGAGAAAAAACAACAGCTGGGTTGTCAACATGGACTAAGGACTTTGTTCGATTTTGCCTACCAAAAGCAAACTGTTAAGCCTGACTGGTAACACAGGAATGGAAATATTTTGTTTGTCAGTCACAGAGAAGGCATTTATTTGAAATATTTACATCCTGGCCTTATATCCTTGGACTAAAAGTGGTTAACAGCACAATAACAATCCACAAGGAGACAAAAATAAGGTAAAATCAACCACACAAAACCATAGAATCATAGAGCTGGAAGGGACCACCAGGGTCATCAAGTCCAACAATGGTTGTCATTCACATCTGAATTACAACCATTTCACTTGCTCCTCCAGCACAGATATTCAAGTCTGTTAATGAATTTACTGCTGGTGTTCTTGAACATGATTTCCCACTGCATGGGAAACATGATGCACACAGATGAGGTTGAAATTTTACCCCCCTTCCCTAAAAAATGGTAGTATGAACCTGTCAGTGATCAGAAATGGGCCATACCATATTCTATCTTACAACAGACTTGCAGAGTGACCTAATCTGACCTGGTTAATATTCTGTGAAACTCCTGATTACATTGCACCTCCTGTTGGATGGCTTGCAACACACAGGCTTGATTTGGATGTGACACTAAACCATGACGTGGTGTTCTGGGACTGAATCGGGGCAGTATTTTGGTTTGCCACAGAAAAGGAAGCAGCAAGTAGACAGGGTGTGTGTGGAGGGGGAGGAAGGAGCATGGAAGACTGAAGGTTTGTCCGGAACCATTCATGTAGCAATATCTGAAGGAGGATCACCACAAGGTAAGTGGCAATTGAGAGCATTTCATTGTCCAGAGAGGACCAACCACCTTGCATTCAATGTGGTCCTTAATGCTGACAGGAATCCTATACAGCAAGCCCTTCTCCTTTTGTTTCTTGATGTCCTGAAGCTGCTCCTCACATCCATGAATGAAATCCGTCACACAGTTCACCTCTTGGGTCACTTCTAGAGCCTTGATGCCAAAAAGAGTCACCAGGGAGAACAGACGGAGAGGGAACAACATGTAAATAGTTTTAAAGGAATTCTTGATAGGAGTTCAAAAAATCAACATTATCAAATATCCCAGCTTCCCTGTGATACCGCTTTCCTCCCACTTTTTCTGTGCAGACCTCCTCAATTTGGTTTATCACATCTGAATTACTATGGAGTTAGCAGTGGGTTGAAACCTTTCGTGGACCTGACACTTTGGTATCTTGGCAAGGAGACCGTTAAGATTTCCATCAAACGTTACTCCTGTGCCACTATTGGGTAGTCACAGGGATGCTTTGTAGGATCTGGTGAAAACTATTGATTCATTAGTTTTTAGGCCACCCTTCCTCCAAGGAGCTCACTTAAATACTATTCTCAGTCCAGTGCAGGTGGATGCCACTGACTTGCTGTTGTTGGATGCAAAAGCCAAACCCCCGCTCTATGGCACAGACCCACCAAGAACGAGGATGACTCAGGTATTCATATTGGAAGCAAGAGGTAATTTTATTATGCCAGCAGGAAGAGTCTGTCTCAGGACAGCAAAATACAACTCTTCAAAAAAGCATGCAATACAGAGCCCCGTGGCGCAGAGTGTTAAGCTGCAGTACTGCAGTCAAAAGCTCTGCTCACAACCTGAGTTCAATCCCAACGGTTTCAGGTAGCCGGCTCAAGGTTGGCTCAGCCTTCCATCCTTCCAAGGTCGGTGAAATGAGTACCCAGCTTGCTGGGGGTAAAGGGAAGATGACAGGGGAAGGCACTGGCAAACCACCCCGTAAACAAAGTCTGCCTAGGAAACGTCGGGATGTGACATCACCCCATGGGTCAGTAATGACCCGGTGCTTGCACAGGGGACCTTTACCTTTATTTACAGATGTGTATTTATACATTTCGGGAGTTCTTTGTCTCGTCCACCCTCTTATCTTTTGGTTACCTTATGCCCATGATCTCACACAATTAATTCTGGGCTTTAGCTTAATTGGCATTGGACTTTGGCTGACTTTAGCTCTCTTCCCTATCTTTTTATGCCAACTTGTACACCTGTGATAAACAAATACCTTTTTTACCTTCCCTGAAAGAGATAACACATGAGAGATGTTCACCTTGGTGTCATCTTGGCATACCTTTTGTCCAATTAACCAGGTGTGTTATCTGACAGTCCATAAACTACTGTATGATTTAATATGTTCTTGGAGATGCATCTAAGCTACTGTCTTATCCGGTGAACTTCTGTACTTTGACTCTTTGAGGCTATTAGTGAAGTGTTGCTTATCTCTAAAGTGAAACCTTCAATATGTGAACTTTTGCCTTTAGGATAGGCAGAACAATCGGTGCTTAGAACAGGGCATGGGGAAGATTGGGTACGCTTCTTCTGTCTCCTACAACCGCATCAGAAGTTTGTGAATTCACATCTCCTTTCATCCACCTCAGAAAGCTGCTCTCATTATTTTCATTAACCCTTACCTCAAGCCTATATTATTAGTAAGGTAAAGCCTCTCTTCTTATTCAAGCACAGGCAATCTTCTGCTATTCAGGGCTGCATTTGAAAACATATCTTCACCCCCCGCCCCCCCCCCAAAAAAAAAATCTTGGGGAAAAATCTGCTCCAGTAGAAAGGGAAGCTACATGTAATGGGGAAGCATTGAAGCAGAGACTAAATCGACCCAGCTGATTTGTTTCCAACACAGCTCACCTGGGCTCTTCCTGTCAGAAGTGACAGAGCCCACTTTGAGGCCTCCATACCATTCCCAACCCACCAAAGAGAGAGAGAGAGAGAGAAATTACCTTCTGCTTGAACTGCAAAACCACTTTTTCCATTTGCTCCAGACTTCTGTCCTGCCACTGCCTGGCCTCTTCCATCTTCCTCTGGACACCTCAGCGCAGCGCCCACTGCCACAACACCACAGCTGCCACTGAGCCACAGGCAAGGGCTGCAGAAGCACGTAATGGATCCTCAGGCAGGATCTTCCTCAGCATCTCCAGATTCATGGCCAAAAGTGCTTTGTTACCTTTGCCCGGTTGTCTCTCTCACATGAGTAGGCAGCGCCTGGGGCTATATAATGATATGCTGCAGAGCTGTTCCAGATCAGGCGGATGGGTTCAGACTTCAGACCAAGACTCCTCCCAAGACATCGCAGAACCTGACCCTCATGTAAGCCTTGTAAAAAATTGTATTTATGCTGAAAAGTGTATTGCCTTGTTTCACTTGCAAAGTATGAAACACTAGCCTGGAAGCACCGCCCTCTAGAGGGAGGTGCCTATTACAGGGGAGGCTGGGAAAAAGGCTGGGGTTTTCTCCTCCTCATGTTATGGGGAACTGAGAGAAGAATCTCCAGAGAAGAAAACACCAGGGACACAGAGAACGCCAGCTAGGGTTGCCAGGTCCCTCTTCACCACCAGGGGGAGGTTTTTGGGGTGGAGCCTGAGGAGGGCGGGGTTTGGGGTCAAAGAATCCATATTGCCAAAGCGGCCATTTTCTCCAGGTGAACTGATCTCTATTGGCTGGAGATCAGTTGTAATAGCAGGAGATCTCCAGCCACCACCTGGAGGTTGGCAATCCTAATGCCAGCTGGCAGAAGAGTGGCCATCTTCTGGACTGAGTCTTTGATCCTAAGTGTCACAGGGACTTTGCTGTGACTGTGAGGAAAAGGGGTTTCTCTCAGGAACTGTGGGGAGAGTGGGACCTGTCTGCAGCTTGTGAGTCAGAACCCAGAGACTAAAGAGACCTCCTCTCCTTTGCCCACAGACTTTGGGACGGGTTAATATAATGGTTATTCTCACTTGTTTCACATAGGGCTGTCGATTCGGTTCGTCCCAAACCAAAAAACAGCCGAATTTCCCCTGCTTCGGTGGTTTTTAGTTCAGGACGAACCAAACTCTAAAAAGACGGGAAAACAAGGAGCCAAATTCAGCGAGTTTGGGGTGTTTGGGAATAAATTCGGCAAATTCGGGGTTCGGGGCAGCAGCAGGGGGCGGGGGTCTTTAAACCCCTCCCGGGAGTCCCTGCCCGGGAGTCCCGGGAAGAGGGGCAGGGGGTCTTTAAACCCCTCTGCGCTGCCTGCGCAGACAGCGCAGAGGGGCTTGACAACCCATCCCCCCTCTTCCTGGGAGTCCCGGGAAGAGGGGCGGGGGGGTCTTTAAACCCCTCTGCGCTGCCTGCGCAGACAGCACAGAGGGGGCTTGACAACCCATCCCCCCTCTTCCTGGGAGTCCCGGGAAGAGGGGCAGGGGGTCTTTAAACCCCTCTGCCCCCCCCCCGGCGCCTTCACGGGCTTCCCTGAAGGCGCGCGGGGGGCTCTTTAAACAGATCTTCGCCTTCCAGCTGGAAGGCGAAGATCTGTTTAAAGAGCATCCTGCGTGCCTTCATGGAAGCCCCGTGAAGGCCCACGGGGGGGCTCTTTAAAGACCCCTGCCCCCTTCCCGACTCTTTGAAGTGGTGGGTGCCTCCTGGGCAGGCGGCGCCCAGCACTTCAAAGACCCGGCCAAATTTTTCCCCGAACTCCGGATCTCCCACCGAATTTCGGGGATCCAAAGAGGAGGAGTTCGGACTTCGGCACGGCCCGAATTTAAAAGGGCCGAATTTTGCCGAAGCCAAACTTTACCGAATTTTTTTTCAACAGCCCTAGTTTCACACTCCTAGTTTGACTTTATTGTTCCCCTCCCCCTTTCAATAAATGTTACTTGTTTAAGTGTTTCAGGTTTTGAATGGGGCATCTAAAATCCTGTGGTCACCAACCTGGCCCTTTTTACTGCAAAAAAGGGTTACATTTTGGGGGCTCGGTCCGGGATTTATAGTGGCACAGGATAGTATCCCTGTTCAAGGCCTGAACATAATCTCTTGTTAGAGTTTGAAGAGGCTGTACTGTAACATTGTATAATATGGCAGTGCATTTATTAGAAGACTGGTGTAAGGGGAGGTGTATAGATCCTAAAAAGTCTTTTCTAATAACAGGAATACAAGAGGGGCATAATGAAGAGACAGTGGCTAGTGCTTTACACACCTTTGAGGGTGTGAAGGAGTGTAAAATTCATGGGATTATCTTCATAAAGGAGGACAATGATTATGCTGTATTGTGTGAGTTGAAAATCCCAGTTACAGCTTTACAAATCCCAAATGAGGTTGTAACAGAGAACGAAGTCTGGAAGTTTATAACTAGTTCAAGTTATTTGTCTAGTACTTCAGAGGTGGAATTCTTAAAGGTCATTTACGCATGGTCACTTTAACCTCCTTTATTCCCTGTTTCAGCCAGGATCGAATTTTTCTGTATGCACGTTACCTCATTCCTTGGAAGCTCAATGCTGTTTCAACGCAAAATGAACCCGGCTTTTCCCATTCCTCTTCCGGCTCGAATTAAACTGTTCGTCCTGGCTCATTCCAGAATCACTGAGCGAGAGTACAACTTTCTTGGGTGGAGCTTCGCCCCACCCTTTTCCAAACCCCTCTTCAAGGCCGCATACAGATAGCCAAACAGGGGAAGCACAGATTGGCTTCTCTCACAGCCAATCACAAAGCAGTGTGTAAAGAGGCAGGGATTCAAGTGCTTCCTGCTACCTCAGAGCTCTTTCTAAGCAAAAGAATATAAGCTTGGTGACCTGCAAACCTGTGCCACTTCTTCTTCTTTTTTTTACTAATAGCAAAGATGGAACCAAATATTTGACTAGTTGAAGGGAGCAATTCTAGGAAACAACTGGAGAACCTGGCTAGTCTGATTACATGTTGCTATATTGCCACATGGTGGCTAATGTATGAACAACACTTTCAATTCTTTACCCTCACAAGAGATGTAAGGCCTGGGGTGGGGGAGAGAACAGGAAAATTTGACATTCTCCCCCACACCCATTTATCTGATGGAAAAACTGGTCAATTTAGTGGAGTACGGGTGGGGGGTGAACCTCCTATGAAATATTTTTTCTTACTATTAGTAAAGTGCTTCTTAGAGGTAGGTATTTCACACTCAAAATGTATAGCATGACAGTCTGAGGACTCCCCCCCCCCCAGTTTTTCCTATGAAAAACCTTGGGGACTACTAGAGGGAGGGAAGTCCTACACAATATTTTCTTTTTAGTAATAAAAACCTTGCCTTACAAAGCATTCTACACATTCCAAATGTACAGCAATAAAAAGTCAGAGCACTTTCTCAGTTTTTTCCATGGAAAGTTGGGAGATTTGGGGGAGCACTGGAAAAAACTCTTATACTGTAGACATATACCACATTTTCAGGAATTCTTTGGTTTAAATGTAAATAATTTTGAAATCAATTAATATGCTATCGTGTTCATGTATTTATTAAAGAGTTCGGTGTTTTCAGCATTATAAAGTTTAGCTTAATATCCAAACTGACAGGTAGTCATGCTATTGTGACTCTCATAGAGTTTCTGTCCAAGTAACATACTTACTACTTCTGTTTACTACAAAAATGTACCTGCAACATTTATGTTGCCTACCTCTGTTTGCAAAAAGTAACATGTGCTATAGTAGCATAGAGTGCAGCAGTTTGCAATTCTTTTTCAAGTATTGAGTATACTTGCAATTTTCCTTATAGAAAATGAAGAAATTTCATCTTTAAATTTCATAAACATGTGAAATAGTACAATTTTGTATGCTAAGTTACAAATGATGCATTTTATGTTGTTCAATAGGTAAAAGTAGTTTGATAGGAAAGCATCTATTGCATAGATTTCAATTTCACAAAAAAAGATCCAGCTGCTACAATAACACAATTATAATAGTGTTCTGATGAAAATTGGGTAACTTTGTAGAGGAAAGAATAGATACTATTAAAGAACTATCTGAGCCTGAAAATGGCCTGCAGGGAGCGCTGCATACTCTCCCACTGGCCTCAGGGTTTCATTCATCCTCTCTCTAGACCCTATTCCCATCAACCTGAGCAACAACAGGCAGTGTGTCCTCACTTTTGCCTTATGAAGGGCCTGGCCCACCCTGAGGCCAGCCTGTGTGGTGGCTCCACCCCTCTTGTACTCCCATGAAATATGAGCAGTTCCTGTGAGAAGCTGCTGTGCCACCCCTGCTTCTCCGCTGTGACTCACCCCCATCTTTCTCCACTCCTGGCTCAAGGCTTCCTTCCAGATGATTGTCAAGCAGTGGGCCAGTCATTTCTAATCAGCTGGCTAGAACCATTAGCACAGACACTGCATGTGTTTCTGACTTGGTGAGTGGATGCTGAGGCTGGTCCTCTGATCCCCCTGGACTTGAGGAGCTCTGTGGGCACTCAGGTCTTGATAGAGTTTTTAAAAGCCATGCCTCATTTTCTGAGGTTTGTCTGATAAAGTTTGTTGTGATGCTGGTAGGAGAAAACATAAACAGGCCCAGGTTCAAGTCCCCGCTTGCCATCAAACTCACGGTGTGATCTTGGGACAGACATTGACTTTTAGCCCACCCTACCTCACTGGATTTCTGTGACCATAAAGCCAATTTGAGCTCCTTGGAGGAAGGGTGGCCTAAAAACTAATCAATCAATAGTTTTTACCAGAGCCTACAAAGCATCCCTGTGACTATCCAATAGTGGCAAAGGGGTAGCGTTTGATGAAAATCTTAATGGTCTCATGGCAAGATACCAAAGTGTCAGGTCCAGGAAAGGCCTCAACCCACTGCTAACTCCATAGTAATTCAGATGTGATAAACCAAATTGAGGAGGTCTGCACAGAAAAAGTGGGAGGAAAGCGGTATCACAGGGAAGCTGGGATATTTGATAATGTTGATCTTTTGAACTCGTATCAAGAATTCCTTTAAAACTATTTACATGTTGTTCCCTCTCCATCTGTTCTCCCTGATGACTCTTTCTGGCATCAAGGCTCATCAAGACGTGACCAGAGCCAATGGGGCGAAGCTACTATCTGTGGGATTATGACTGAACACCTCTAAGTCAGAATCCCCCCTAAGCGTAACAATAGTGAATGGGAGGTGTGGAGGGTTTACTGTGAAACTGAAATTCAAATGGGGAAACGTAAAGGTTACTCATTGATCTAATCCACTTTCTAAGGATATTGTTGTAAAAATGATGAATTAATTCTGTTTTTAGTTTTAAATAACTTCTTTATTACTACACGTAAAGTTTAATAATCAAAATTCTTAATTGATATATTATATTGGGTTTAAAATAATGAAATAAGCATCTCTGGTTTGAATACATTGTTCAATATCAGTTCAACTATAATTACAAAGAAACTATATTAGGATTAGAATTTTTAATACAAAAGAGCAAATAGAGTTATAAAAAGATGAAGGGGAAGATTTTACTCTTTATTTAGTAACAAGGATGTATTTTCAACAATAACACACTGTTTTTTCTTTTTTTATTGATAAACTGTATAAATTGTTGAAATTTTTGATTATAATATTGTGGAAAATAATAAAAATTGTTTTTTAAAAAAAGGCTTTAGACATGACCCCAGAGGCGAACGGTATGACGGATTTCATTCATGGATGTGAGGAGCTGCTTCAGGACATCAAGAAACAAAAGGAGATGGGCTTGCTGTATGGAATTCCTATCAGCATTAAGAACCACATTGGATGCAATGAAATGCTTGCAATTGCCACTTATCTTGTGGTGATCCTCCTTCAGATATTGCTACTAGGATTGTGCAAAAAAAATATTTGGTAAAGTTTGGGTTCAGGTTTATTGGGCCCTTTTTTTCCAGTAAATCTGGAATAAGCCAAATACCCATACCGGTAAATATCAGTATTCGGCTTATTTCCAGGTTTACCCAAAATTTCGGGTCCATTATAGTCTATGGGGATTTTTTTCAAAGCTCCTATGGGGGCCTTTTTGGAGATAGAGTTCCCAAATTTTCAGGGTAGCTTCAAGGGACTCTCCTTGCATGAACCCCAAAGTTTGGTGAAGATTGGGTCAGGGTCCAATTTTATGGGTTCTGGAAGGGGTTGCCTCCTCCTCCATGCATGGTAAAGTTTGCAATGTTTTTCTATGGGGAATGGGGGCTACCCATTTAGGACCTGATAAAATCGGACCTGCCTCAAACTTTAACAAACTTTGGGTTTCATGCAAGGAGAGACCCTTGAAGCTACACTGCAAATTTGGTGTCTCTAACTCAAAAAAACCCCGCCCACCCGGGGAAATTTTAAAATTACTTACTTTTCACAGGCTGTAATGGCTGCCTGCTTGAAAACTCAGTTTCCCATGAATCCTTGCAATGGTCCTGCACAATTGTTAAGATAAAATATAATCAACCCATTATTATTATAAGAGAAAATAGTCATTTTATTAATATACCAAAAGGTGTTCCAACAGCACAGGATCACCAGGAGGGTAACTTGGACTTGATGCAGATATTATTCTTATAGCATAACAGGAAAAAAATGTAGAACCTACACCATCTTGATTCCCCCTGCCCCGGTTCTTTAATATTTGTTGTCAAGGAATATGTTGCAAGCCAGGGCTGCAAGCCCTTACTTGCTTGAAATATCTGTCTAAAACCTGCATGTGAAGCATGGCTGGCTGCTTCAATGGTGTCAAAGTAAATGTGTGTTTTATTTGCACATATTGTAGTACCCTTGGGCTTGCTAACCCTATAAGGGGCATGCTGTCTTGCAAGTAATGTCTTATTAATCCAAATGGTCAATAAATCTATGCTCCATTTGATAGGAGAAATCAAATGTTGGCTTTTTTTAATCAATAGTCTCCCCCAGATATCGTCTCCCCCATGTTATTTAACATCTATATGCGCCCCCTGGCCTATTTAGTTCAGAGTTTCAGGCTGTGCTGTCACGAGTATGCTGATGACACCCAGGTTTACCTATTGATGGATGGCCAGCTGGATGCCACCCTGGACACACTGACCAGGTGTTTGGAGGCTGTGACAAAATAGTTAAAACAGAGCTGACTGAAACTAAATCCATCGAAGATGGAGGTCTTGTAGCTGGGTCGGGGAGGAACAGAGGTGGTGTGCTGGCTCCCGGCTCTTGATTAGGGTCATGGGAGCAACCTTTAGGACTCTGAATAGTGGCCGAGAGAGGAAGGCAGGTTCTTAACTAAAAGGTGCTCCTGTTCAAACCAACGCTCACTGGCAAGCTTGGGAAGCTACGACATTAACTCACTCCCATGCTGCTGAGTGACTTAGTAATGACGCTTTGTACCCTGCCTCTTGCACGCCAGTGACTCAGCTCTGGCTTTTAAATTCAGTGTTGGGGTGGGGGGTGAAGCAAGTCCTGACATTCTTTCCACTCCACTCGGAATTTCATCCCCCCCCCCCCCGTTTTCAGAACAAACAGGCAAACACACTGTGCCTCTCCATTTGGGGCTGTCAGGACAGCAGCTGCACAGATGGCAAGGTTCCTTTGTCAGAAGCATTCAGAAAGGGACAAGCAACCATGTGACCCCAAATGCACTTTCAATGTTCACAAGACACCTAAGCTCTTCAATGATTTAATCAGTGACAGTGCTGCATCCCAGAGTCCCCGTTCAACACTTCCTTTGTTTTTCTTGGGTCAGCTTCTCCACCTCTTTCATGAACCGGAGGCACAGCTCATCCTGCCAGGGCAAAGCCACACACTGGACAGCCACAGGGAGCCCTATTGCTCCTTCTACTGCCTGCAAGGAGAGAACAGGGAGAGGAAGTTTTCAGATTAAGTGTCAATGCAAGGGTGCCAGCAAGTGACATTGCCAAGAAGGCCTGGCTATGTACCTTCCGCAAGGTCCTGTCCCATAGATCATTGTAGTAGCCTCTGAGAGTTTTCAGATCCTCCTCATCCTTTTCTGTCACTGTCGTGACCGGCACCACTCCAGCAGGGAAGTCCAAAAAGTTATATAAGAAGGTGTAACCTGCGCCAACTGTGCAAATATAAAAAAAAGAGACCGCCACACACACTGCAATCAGCAGCTCTAGCTAAGAGAAGGAAAATTTGGAGACTCTTATGATTCATGCAGTGCATTTGCGGAAGGCAGCTTTTCAATGTAATTCTCACAAATCATCATTACAAACCCAAGGAGACAAATTGTTATCCTGGTTTTAGAAAAAAAATAAGAAGGAACCTGAGTGTAGATAAACAAAGAAATGCAGTGCTGCAGAAAACACTGTCGGTTAAAAATGACTATTGCAGTACTAAGATTGAATCTGTTTTTGGTGCCTCCTCATAATGTCCAGCCTGCCAGTTAAGATCTCCTCACAAGCCCTGTTCTTATGGGCTTTGCCTTCAGAGGTGAGGTGGGTGGCAACCAGAGACTGGGCTTTTTCAGTAGTGGCACCTTGTTTGTGGAACGCCCTTCCCCCTTGAGACTCACCTGGCATCTGCATTGCTTTCTTTTAGGCACACGGCAAAAATGTTTCTGTTCACCCATTTTTTTAATTAAGGGGTAACATTTTCAGTCTTGAATCTTATTTTTAAGATGTCTGTGGTCTGTTTTTTATGGTCTATCTTTTTACGTTGGTCTTTTTTCCTATAGCTGGCTTTGGATTAATATTTTTTATTTTTTTTAAATTCCTTTTATTTTGCAAGCTCCTATGGGGGCAGATTCCTGGAGAGACGGCATGAAATTTTTCTGAATGCTATGGATGTACTCTAATGGACACTAGTGGCCTCTGTCAGTCTGATTTTCCATTAAGTACCTGTACATTTCCCTGGAAACCCAATCTTAAAAGCCGGACCCAGAGCAGGACAAAGTATCACATCCAGATTGAGCCTCTTCCATTCGGCAATGAATTCGTGGCAGTATTCCTGAAATGGGGAAATCACAGGACAAGCATTCTTCAGCATGTCAGGCAGCAAGCAGGATTTTAACTAGGACAAGCAGCATGGCTCCTCTCCAATGACAATAAGGGAAATGAGATTTTCTAGAGCCATCAGATTAAGCAAGTATATGGACTCCCGTAGAAGTCAAAATCTAGAAAGCAAATGTCAGTAATAAGTACGCGGTGCAGAGTTTAACAGGGGGTGGGTGTGCTGTCCCCCTTTCGGAGGCATTTTGGGCTGCAGCAGGGTAGTGGAGAAGTTGTGCTCTGATGACAAAAATCCAGATATTTTGGTGCAATCCAAGTAAAAATTATATAGAAGAAAGCTGTCACTGGAGGTACATTTAGTGGCAACAATAGTATGGATGCTTTCATATGACAGCTTTAAACCAATCACTAGGAAGCTTTGTATTACACTTTTGAAGAAGCAGATAACGGTGTCCTTACTTATGCCTGGAATATCTATGGTCTGATGCTGGTAAAGGTTATACTGGCACTTCCAGTACCCTTTACTGAACATTACATAGCAAAGAAGCCATTTTCAAAAATTACCTCAATTTCAGCATGAAGTTTCCAAAGCTGATTGACAGACCTGAAATGTCAATGAACAGAAAATAACAAATAGGCTGCAGAGTTGCTGCTTTTGTATTCATGTTTACAGTTTGAATGGAGTTACCTAGGAACTTGGGAAATGCATTTGCAGAGCTGTGGGAGCTGAGCTAAAGGAGCATCACTGAACAGGGAGGTGAGGTGCTTAACTCTCCTGTTTGCAGATTCTGCCTGCAACTGCTCCCCCACCCCACCAGGCAGTTTTTCCTCCATGGTGCTGGATTCCAGTCCTGTGTGTGGGGTGTGTGTGTGTGGAGAAAAACAATAAAAATGACCTAGGTGGAGACAGGTTTAAGAATCCTCTGCCCTCAATGATTCCCTCTTGCAAATGCCCTGCTTTTTGGACCAGGGACTACCAGTAAGTTGTTCCCAGCTAAGTGTAATGCTCTTTGGGGGGTGTTTCGGGAGAGATGGTCCCACAGGTACAATGGTCCCAGACCATTTAGGGCTTTAAAGGTCAAAACCAGAACCTTGAACCTGATCCGGAACTCAACCTGAAACCAGTGAAGCTGGCGGAGCACCCATCGTATATGCGCTTTCTATAGGGTCCCCATAAGGACCCGCATTCTGCATTCTGCATTCTGGACCACTTGAAGCTTCTGGAGCAGCCTCAAGAGTAGCCCTGCATAGAGTGAGTTACAGTAGTCAAATCTCATTGTTTCCCAGGTTACATTTCCACTGCCAAACATCTTTGGGGCACATTCTGAGGCCTGCCTGCCACAGCAGGGGAGAGGAGGGGCAGTCAAAAAGGACCAGGGAGGGAACTGCCTAGAGGAACTACGCCTGCTTTCCATCCTGCTACATCATACTGAAAGAGATGTCTCCAGTGCAGGATACAGAATTCTAAGAATTACAGCCTTAAGTCTCCAGCACATCACTCCTTACTTCTCCTTCATGCTCCTCAGGGCTTTTGACATACGAGGACTCTAAGGAAACAAAAGGAATCGACAAGTTGTCACACCTGGTTTTAAATTGAAAACCAAACACTGCAAATTTGTAAGTTTAAATAGGACTGCATCTTGCTGGGATAGGCACTGCAAGTCATGACTTTCCCACTCTTAAATCCCCAGTAATCTACCCTAGTACAGTTCTGCAAATAATGGCATACTACTCTGACCTAATTAATCAACATAACAAGGAGGTGTAGAATCTTGCCTTGAAATTGGCAGGAGCCAAAGATTCTCAGGAATCCATAGGCATAGAGTCACATTTTTCTCAGGCTAGACCTAGCAGTGGTTAAAGCAGGGATGTTGGACTTGTTTGTTATGAGGGCTGGATATGACATAAATGTCACTTGGTTGGGCCGGGCTGTGGGTACCATAACATTTAATGACAGGGACCAGAGATACAAACTTTATAGAAGACAAAGGCAAAGCCAATTAATGATAGTATTTTTTTACTTAAAATATATATCACTCTTACAGTATTTTCTTTTTTTAAACAGTATTTGATCATTGACATCTTGAGGCTGGGGGGGCAGGGAGGGTGGCCACCTCACGGGCCGGATGAAAGCTCTCAAGGGGGCGGATCTGGCCCCAGGGCTGTATGTCTGACACCCCAGGGTTAAAGGATTTGCCTCCACTCAAACCCTGGGAACATGAGCCTGGAATAAATGCCAGAAATGATCAGAAGTTAATCTGCACCTTAGAGAATAAGAATGCAAGTAGGTAAGGTAATAGTGGGAACTTTGATTGGGAAGCCATTTGCAATGCTTTAAGATACATGAGGCTCTTTTGGCAGAATGTAATGATTAATCTACTTCTCACTGCTAGCTAAGTAACAGAGGGAACATACTACTGCAAACTTCTCCGGCCACATCAGGTAGCAGAGAGAGAGAATTTTGTTATAATTATGCAGGTTAAGAATAGCTTTAATGATCCTTGTTTTCACCATGTATTCAAGCTAATCCATGGATGGGTCCTATTGTAAACAATATCTGAGAATAAAAATTCCTAAGAGGCCTTTATTCTTCCTCTGTTGCCAATCAAGCAATCAACCTTGGTGGGGAAATCAGAACTGGATTTGCAGCCACGTGTGCAAAGGGTGGGGGAAGACAAACTCCCTGTGCCCCAACCCCATTTGCAGTATAGCTATAATCATCCTAAGGCACATACCCCATGAGAGTGGTTCAACTATTCCCAGTTCAAACAGCTTAAATACACCTTACACCCCCCCAACAGTCCAAACGTTCTTTAATTGAACACATGCAGCTGCCTTGTCCACTGATCACATGAACACACGAAGCGGCCTTATACTGAATCAGACCCTGGGTCCATCAAAGTCAGTATTGTCTACTCAGACTGGCAGTGGCTCTCCAGGGTCTCAGGCAGAGGTCTTTCACATCACCTACTTGCGTAGTCCCTTTAACTGGAGATGCCAGGGATTGAACCAGGGACCTTCTGCATGCCAAGCAGATGCTCTAGCCACGGCCCCTCCATTTAGCCCATTATTGTCTGCTCTAACTCCAGAGTCTCAGCCAGAGAGTGCCTTTTCCAACACGTGGCATCGGAGATCCTTTAACTGTGCCTTAAACTGAACCTAGGACCTTCTGTATGCTCTAACACTGAACCATAATTGTACAGAAGCACACTGTACCTCCCTCTCCCCTCAAAATGTTGTAGTATTATTAGGATTCTCAAAACAGTATCCTATGCTATTACAGTATTTTGTCAGTTTGACATTGACAGCGTTCTGTCTTGAAGCACAGGGTAGTTGGTTCCCATCGTTCACTACCAGGTATGGTCCTCAAGCATACCTAAAGAAAACACTTGGCACAACCACCAAGGGGAGGCCTCGGCTGCTGACCAGCAGTCTTCCTTCCAGCTCCAAACAAGAGGGGACACAGAAGGAAAACAGGTGCCTGGTTCAGTCTTGTGTGAAGACCCACCAATCCTGCAAGCAGGTTGCAATGACAGGTCGCTGCCTGTGCTCCTGCCTTGTTATTCTCTCACCACCCCACCCATCCTCCCTGCTTTCACCATGAGTGAACTGCACAGCCTTCCCACTGCAGTTTCCAAACAATCAGTCCAAGATGACCTTTGTAATTTTACCTAGAACTCGACTCCTTTAAATAATAAAAAACAGCCTTATTCTTTCCTGTCCAACTCAAGTGATTTCAGATAGAAAACTGATTTTCTCTTGGATTTAGCAGTTGTTTTTTTACACCAAGTGGGTAGAGCCCCTTTGAGACGGGAGAGGAAGTGAGTTATTGGCATGTATCAGTAACATCTCTTATAATCGTTAAGGGTCTGCACACAGGAATTGTTTCCAATTTAACAGCGCAAGAACTTCTTTCTCAAAAAGAGTCAGAAGAACTTTGTAGTCACCACAACCACTGGTTGCTCTTATTACAGAAAGAATGCCAAGTGGAAAGCCTTACTATTGGTCTGATGATCCAGGATAGGAGGCTTCTTAACCAATTAGGTAACTTTGCCACCAGCAACACTTCCTTCATGGTGGGATCCGCAGACTCCCCTTGGCTGAAAGGAAACAAGACAAGTCCAGTCAGTTTCACAGTGTCTTTTATGTTCTTAACCCTTCAGCCTTCCCCCCCCCAACTCCAAAGATCACATCAAACATTACACTGCTGTCCCTCTGAAAGTTTTGTTCCCTACTGTCATCCTATACAGCCAGGTCTTGTTCCAAATGGTGGCCAGCCAGAAGCTTTTAGGAAACCCACAAGCAGGGTAGGAAGAACAAGGAGGAGGAGGAGAATTGGTTTTTATCTGCTGACTTTCTCTACCACTTAAGGAAGAATCAAACTGGCTTACAATCACTTCCTCTTCCCCTTCCCACAACAGACACCCTGTGTGGTAGGTGGGGCTGAGAGAGCTCTAAGACAGCTGTGACTAGCCCAAGGTCAACCAGCTGGCTTCATATGGAGGAGTGGGGAAACCAATCCAGTTCACCAGATTAGCCTCTGCAGCTCATGTGGAGGAGTGGGGAATCAAACCCGGTTCTCCAGATAAGAGTCCACCGCTCCAAACCATTGCTCTTAACCACTACACCACACAATTCTATAAGGATGTTCTGTTGCATCCTATGGATATTTTTGCCAAAGGAAAAGCAGAACCTTGCATAGAACTCATAACAAGGAAACGGCAAAAGTTTCATACAATTCTGTTTCATCTGCAGCAACACAAGCCAAAGTTCTGTCCTCTGGCTTAAGCTAAATCACAGGCTTAAGGGTCTCAGTTCAATGGTCTTCCAGCTCTGGAAGACTCAGGACTTTTATCTCTTGTCTTACCAGCATGCCAGAGGTGATGGAAACTTAAGTATTAAGGAAAAGGCATGTTTCTTGGAGTATAAAAAGAGCCCAAAACCAAGTCTTCTTCTCTCATACAGACACACACAGAGTTTAAAGACTTACAAGCTTTCTAGAAAGGTGGCACCACCATCAGCAAACATCCCCGCTGGTAAAAGGGTGCTCATAAAATGTTCTATGTGCAAGGGCTTGAAGGGCACCAACTAAAAAAGGAATTAAATAATAATATCAGAATTTGTGTCACTTTTATGCCTTGTGAGCACACAGTTTAACTGGCCACAAATAGCTGTAGATGATTCAAGGAAGAAAAAAGCCAAGGCACATGCTAAAGGGGAAAATCACTAAACCTCCGGAGCTGATGCAGAACTCTCTTTTCTTGGTTACAATGACTGTCTTGGTCTTCTTTCCAGCACTCAAGTTCTGCTCCACTCCTGAGAGCAACAGGGAAACCACTGAAATAACGAACCACGTGACATACCATGTGGCCAGCCTTCTCCAGAAGGTGCTTGGTTTCCAGAATAGCCCGCTTCATGGAAGGGCTTGGCATGGTAAAGGAATCAGTAGAATAGTATCCTATTCGGAGGGGCTGAGAGCTGGAATATACCTGGAACAATAAAAGGGAAAATAACAATTTGGAAATACTCCCCCCCCCAGAGCATTAATCACATTGGGCTCTTAAAAAGCAAAAAAACATTAAGTCTGGAGAATCGGGTTTGATTCCCTGCTCCTCCACATGCAGTCTACTAGGTGACCTGGGCCAGTCACAGTTCCATCAGAACTCTCAGCCCCACCTACCTCAGAAGGTGACTGTTGTGTGTGTGTGTGTGGGGGGATTGTAAGCCACTTTGAGAATCCTTTTGGTAGAGAAAAGTGGGGTATAAAAACCAACTCTTCTTCTTCTAAATCAAAGTTCATTAACCTTCCAATTATCCCTCCTCAGGGCAACTTATAAAGAGTGACTTAAAATGAGCTTTGAGCCAGCTACCTGAAACCGACTTCTGTCGGGATCAAGCTCAGGTTGTGAGCAGAGCTTTGACTGCAATACTGCATCTTACCACTCTGCGTCATGGGACGCCATTTATTCTTGAATATCCCTCACAGAGCTATCGGGTGCAATTTGCTTTTGGCTATGTGAAACCAACTACTATAAGGGGAGACAGAAAGATTTTACTAATTGCTCTTAACTTCCCCACCTCCCATGAGCAGGAAAAAAGTCTTGTTTATTCCCCAAAGCGATACCCCCCCAAATCTCTCACCTCCTCATTGAAGGGAAGAGGAACCACTGTGGGGTCCAACTGGAACATCTGGTCACACAGAAGGGCTCTCATGCACAGAACAACACCATCAACATCCCTGGCCATTGGTCCTACTCCCGTATTGGCTAAAATAAAAAAAGGGGGGGAAATGGAGGCCTGACAATATGGTCAGCCACACAACACACATTTCAGGGAACAAAGTGAGGAGGGCATATTTAGAACAAACCCAGAAAGCAAATTACTAGCCGTGTTACCAATACTTCTGTTTTTTTATTTGTTGCATTTTATATTGTTTATTTTAATTATAGCTATTTTATAAGCTGTCTCTTGTAGAAAGGTCGGATATACATCTCATATGCACCATATTTACCCAAGAAGAATGTGACCTTGAATGTAAAACATCCCCCCCAAAAAAAAGATTATACGCAAAAGGTTTTTATTACCATACATGACTGTAACTTATATGCAAATTTAAGATGATCCCCTCTTTTTCTTGACAGTACATGTGGGGGGGGGACTCATCTTCCTTTCAAGTAAGCAGAGTAATAAATAAAATTACAATGCTCAGGAAGAACTACCTCCCAAACTTGCCCCCCGCACCAATTATTAATACTCCTGCTATCCAAGGTTCTTTGTACTATCTTCCCTGACTGAACTGCTTATTTTAAAATAATTTAATTTAAAGTTTTTGTATAAGACAGGATATCCCCATCTATGCCATTCTGTGCTCTTTGGAGTAACAAGGTAGACAGATAAACCTAAATGGATTTTGTTACTAGAATCCATCAAGGTAAGCAGTTAGAGACCAAGAATGCCACCCTGCCAAATTCACCGTATATCAACCCCCCACTTTATCCAAGCAAATGGTGTCACTCACCTGATTTTTGCCCACGAATGCTGGGTACAATTCCTCTTTTGCTGTGAAAGACCACAAAAAATCTTAGCAAAGATCTCTGGGTCCCCAGTTCTCAACACCAATGCTTGGGTAAGACCATGAACTGGGAATCTCTCCTCAGGTGCTGTGGGCATGATGCTTCAAGCACCATTAAGACAGGAGAAAAAGTCATTCTGCCTAACAAAAGCTGGCAATCTCACTTGTACAAACAGATATAGGAAGCTCAAACCTAGCTTTCTGCCTATATAACAATGCAACTTACTGATTTTTGCTTCTTGCATTTCTAGAGTTGCTTGTTGCACCATTCTTTAAGCGTCGTGCCCATCTACTTACCCTGGGCATTTCCCATGGAAACCCCACACCACTCCCAAAGATGGGGTTTAACAGGTGTTGAGCCCTTAGCCTATGCAAGGTCTTTAAAGGATCTAACATGGCACAGTACCTGATTCTGTTGGCTGTGGCTTTGAATCCACAGATTCCACAGAAAGCAGATGGAATGCGGATGCTCCCTCCAACATCCGTGCCAATGCCGAGGATAGAGCCTCCACTTTTAATAAGGGCACCTTCCCCTCCTGAGGAACCACCAGGGGTTTTTGTGTGATCCATAGGATGTACCGTCTGCCCAAAGATCAGATTGCTGCAGTCATAGCTGAAACAGGAAAGTGAACACAACCAATGATCAGTCAGGACTACTTCGTATCCTTTAGCCTCCCTAGATGGGAGTCTTACCCACCCAACCCTACCCATGCTATGCCACCAGCTATCTGATCATGTGTTGCCTTCAAACACTATGCTGCAATTTTCTTTTTACCACTAGGGGTTGTGGGGAGAGAGAAAGAAAGCATGCTATTATTGCTAGAAAGCCACACAACACTTTCCAATTGCTTCTTGGTCAACCTGGAAATAGTTAAACACAGGGTGTGCTGGGGTTTAGTCTGAAGCCCATTTTCAGTGCTCAAATAGCCTTGGAACATGTGCAGAGTGTTACTTGCCTCACCACTGAGTAATTAGCCCTCTTCTCTCTCAAATTAAGGGAAATGGCTGCCAGGCAAACTTACAGTTTTCATGACCCCGGGGGCTCCTCTTACTTAGAAATTAGATAGTCGTTAAGGAGCATAACACAAACTCTTTCATCCCCCTAAGAAACAGAAACTGCTAAAAAAAAAATGTCCTCTGGCAAAAGTGCTGTGTGTGTGTGTGTAAAGTGCTGTCAAGTCACAGCTGATTTATGGCAACCCCGTAGATGTTCAGAGGTAGTTTGCCATTGCCTGCCTCTGCGTGGGCTGAGAGAGTTCTGAGAGAACTGTGACTTGCCCAAAGTCACCCAGTGGGCTTCATGTGAAGGAGTGGGGAATTGAACCCAGTTCTCCAGATTAGAGTCCACCATTCTTAACCTCTATACCACATTGGCTCCTTACTGCTCTGTTATTCAGATGCTGGCTTCAAATTAGAGCAGGTTTCATGTTTAGAAATAGAAGAGCTAAACTAAACCCATCTCATGATGCCTGAAGGCAGCTAATGAAGACAGATGTCTACACAGGTAGTACAGCAAAAACGTTACAGGCTTACTTCAGCAAAGATTGAGGAACGTTGGTTTTGACAAATGGAATTGCTCCCTGCTGTTTTAACACCTGGACTACAACAGCGTCTGCTGTTGCTGGTTTATGGAGACGCTTCACCAAGCCCAGTGTGGAGTCGTGGCTCTGGAGAGGGGTATACAGAGAAATCTAACTTTCCTACAAACATTCAGTATCAGGCAACAATACTGGTATTCTGGTACACATCACAAGTCTCCTAAAAATGCATAATAAAGTGGTCAGCAATAATCTGGCAGATTATAGAGCTGAGATCTTGCAGATCCAGAAGGTTGAGATGCATATCAGTTGGAACAAGCATAGCTGCACTCAGAGTGGCTGAGCTGAGTGCATTCATACAACTGTTGGCTTTTTACAAAGGTATGGTAACTGGTCTCGTGAACGACATGTTTCAAAGCTGTGCCTCAACATGTGCAGACCAATGTTCTTAAGGCAAGGTGCAGCGGGCAATAGTAAATCACAATTAATACATCCTTCTGGATATAACCCATCCTTAAAAGATGTGCAGGGTTGCACATCTTGGTTGTATGACTTTAAAAAGTCTAAGTTGCCTTTCCTAAAAGCTCAAAGCAGCTGCATGTAATGTATTCACAAAACCAATCATTGTACCAAAGAAACTGCACAAAGTTATGGAATTCCAGCATTTAGCTACCAAATAAAATTGTCATACAAATTAGCCTTAATTGGGGCACCAGAAGACTGCAGGAAAAAGTAAGTGCCAGGCAGAGGCTAAGAAGAGGGTACTTTTCTAACATGCTTTGGGGGTTGGGGAGCATGGGGAAAGTGTCTTTGCGCCAAGCAAGGGAGTAGAGCAAACTGTCCAGGACAGGATCCAAAACTTGAATCTACTGCTTGTTTCTGATCCATTTATCACTATTTTTACCCTGCCCTTCCTCCAAGGAATGCATCATTTTTCTATCCTCACAGAAATCTGTGAGGTAGGTGAAACAGAGAAAGTATCTGAACCAAAGTTACCCAGCAAGCATTGCAGAAGAATGGGGATCTAAATTAAATCCTAGTCAGACACTCTAACCACTGCACCATCCAGCAGTCAATAGCATCATAGGGCCAGTTCAAATGCTATGAAGTCCTTGCATCCCTCACGCGGCTGGCTGACAGGTGTCATCCATGATCTGAACATAATTCCCAGTTGAGCGCAGGTCTGATTCATATTGAGACCACCATGTGCAGGGAAAGGGGTTTATGCCTCTCCTCCTGCACCATTTTCCCAACCTGAAACATCCCAGGGGAGCTGCTATTTTCCCTGTTGGGAAAATATATTCCTAACCATCAGCACTTGCAAGTTTCCCCAGCAGGGCAAATAGTGGCTCCCCTGGGCCATTTCCTATAGAGATAATGGCATGGGGGGAGTCTTAAGCCCTGTCTCCTTGTGCCCTGTGGTCCTATGCAAACCTGGGAACTGTTCCAAGCACAAGTTTGATTGATAGGACCTGTGGGAGAGACAACGACTTTGTTACGTGTTAAGTGGCCCATAGCACTATGCCAATTCTGCCCTCCTCCCTTCATTCCTGCAATATCAAAAGCAGATTTCCCTCCGGAATTATGAAAACTTGTTCATGGCTTAATGTATAGCTTACCTTTTCCCAGTTTCTTTAGTATAGTCCAGACAAGGTTACTGTGGAACTGAAACTGGACAAAATAACACTTCCCACCTATTTACCCATCACATTTTTACCCGTCCTTCCTTCACAGAATAATAGGTAGTGTATACAGTTTTCCCCTCTTTTATTTTATCCTCACAACCATCCTATGAGGTAGGTTAGGCTAAGAGTGTGTGACTGGAAAAAGGCGCAGTCTCAGTTGTATAACTTTTTTTAAAAAAAGCCTAACCTGCCTTTCCTAAAAGTATCGTGGCTAAAAGGGTATTTGAACCTGAGTCTCCCCAGCCCTAGTTCAGCATTCTAACAATTATTATATTTTTACAAAATTCATAATTAAAAATAATTACAAAGTGGACAGGCTTCTTTCACCATTGGCTTGTGACCTAAGAACACCTGACCTGAGAGATTACAAACTATCAGGAAAGCTTTATACCCAACTACTGGTTTGCTATAGGAATATCCAGCACTTCATTTCATGAGGAACTCTGGTTTACCTTGCAGTCAATGGAATCCTTTAAGCTGATGGGAACCCCATAGAGCAAACCCTTCTTCCCCTGACTTTTTATATGCAGAAGCTGCAATTCACTATCCTCCAGATAATCAGTCACACAGTTGATCTCTCTAGTCACATCCAGGGCCTATGAAAAACAGGAAAAGGCAAAATTCAGTCCAGAGACATAATTTCCACCATCACAACACACACACACACTGAGATCACCCTTGCTAAAGCAAACAGTTCCCACCCCCCAAATAAGCCTTGGACTACTCCAAATCATAATACCCACGATTCTGAACACTGACCTAGAGGGGTACCCAGTCCAAAGTCTGAAAAGTGTGCTTTGCTATGAACAGAAGAATTAGGCATCTGCTTGCAAGGAACAGTCTCCAAGAGTTTAGGGTGCATGATTTGGGGAAGTCCAACCCTTATTTTGGAATGTCGACTTGTTTAAATAGCATCTGTATTTGTAGTTGGATTGGAGAACAAGGAGCCGTCCACTGCAACCAGGGAACTGGGAACCACTTGCAGTTTCGTCAGTTTAACTCAGATTTGCTGATAAAGAAACCAGTTCTCACCTTGTCCATGTAGGCGTAGAAGACACTCTCAGGTGAGAGTGAGCCATCCCTGAGCTTCCCACACAGCTGAGGCAGGCTGAAAGCCAATATCGGTGCTGCTTGGTGGCCTGGATTCTGAAGAAGAAATCCACAATGGTTTACAGTGATGCACTGCTGCTTTACTCAACCTACCCGCACAGAAATAGAGATGTGTTTCAATAGAGCAGGAAGAGAACACCACAGAACCTGATCTCCTCATGCAAACTGATGTAATTCAATGGACAGAGCACTTGCTCTTGCTCTAAATCACACTTACACAGTACAACATATGATTAAAATCAGGCTGTGAATCTTGTATATCTCAGATACTGTGTTTAGAACTTTCTTTCTATTATTCATGTGGACACGTCTAGCACAGTGACATGCATTAGGCCTAGGATCTTTTGTGTAAACCTCAAGCTCTCGCTCATATCAGCTCCTGTGCCCTGTCCCAAAATGGAGAACGGTTCATCCAAGCAAGTACACAATATCAGCCCTAAAACGTTATTATTTCTTGTGTTACTAAAAATATTTATCTCCAGCCTTTCCTCATGCCTCAGTCAAGGGTACTGTTATCCTAAGTAAGCAATCTCTACTTTAGTTGGGGGGAATTAGCTGGAGATAAAGAGCGAGAGGGTGAGATCTGTAACCTATGTACGGTATACCAGGATAGTCCTGGGAGAAAACTCTCAAATGAGCAGGCGGTTGTATAATTAAAATTGGTTTTATTAAAGAATAATAATAAAAACAAGAAATATATTTCAAGCAATGAATATACACAACACATACAAGAGCTGACTAAGAGGAAAGGGAGAAAGTTGGATAGGATTTCAGGGATGGGTAATAGTTACCAGTCTTTAAGGGATATCCAGGGAAAGCATAACTGAAGAGGAAAATGACCAGCGTTTCCAGGAGCAAAGGAAAGAACCCACATGCAAGTGGGGGTGGTGGCACAGATCCAGAACACAAACACTATGAATGGCCAAAAGACCAATATTTATACTCCAAAATGGGTCCTGAGGTGGTATAAGGTAAGCTGGCAGAAAAGCCAGAGACAAAGAAGTGATTGCTTTTCCGGTGTTCGAACAAAAAGATTGGAGAGGCTTCATGAATTGTCAGGACCAAAGAGATTGCCTGGACTATTCTCCTGAATACAGTTTGATTGCGGGGATGGGTGCAGATAGGGCATGTAATTGAATATTTTAAAAATCTGAGGAATCATTGGAAGCAAATTTTCTTGTGCTATAGTACCTACCTCAGTTTGCTCTCAATTAATCTACACCCATGCTAAGGTTGTGTTCTTCTTACTGCTCTAAGAGCAAGTTGTCCCACAAAACTATAGCAAGTAAATCTTTTCCCATCACATCTCCATGCAATATTTAGCTTTACTTGCAAAGAGAAGGCAAAGTGGCAGGGGCAGTTGGGGGTGGGGAGGGGCAGCCAGCAGAGCTCCTGCAACTTGCAAAGGAAACAGAATTCAACAAAAACAGCTTTCCCTCTGCAGCTGTTCAAAGGTTAGAAGTGTGTGGGTTGCTATTACTGCCATGATCACACTTTGGAGCCTTAACTACATGCTTCGGAGAGGTAGCAAACTGTATTAAATCCAGCAAAAACAAAAAGGCTTCTAGTGGCACCTCAAAAACTTAAAGAGATTTTATTGCAGCATAAGATTTTTGCAAAGTCACACTTAAATCACCCAAAGGTTTATGCCACAATAAATCTATTAATGTTTAAGGTGCAACATGACTCCCTTTTATTTTAAATTGCAAACTGTTTGCTGTAGGGGGAAAAAGGTATGGTTCCATAAATATTTACTTGTGTGCACAATATGCAGTTTTTGCACTGAAGTATGTGCCGTATATCTGTTCCATTTACCATGCAAGAGTATTCTTACACACTAGAACCGGAAAAACTACTGCAGAGATGACCTAACAATTTCATTCTAACCTGTTCAACATGTCGATATAGATTTGATAACACATCAGTTTTATGTAAGTAAGCAGTAGGGATCACATTGTTATATTCACTGACTGGAAAACTACATTGCGTGTAAAGAATATTCCAGTATTAACCTACTGATGACAGAACAACATGTTCTCTTTCTTCTCACTAAACCCAACAGATTTCTGTAATAATGAAGATGCTTCTTTAGAAATCCCTACCAGTTTTTTTTCCAGGGGGATTTAATGTAATCCTACATACTTTGGACAGGGCTGCTAAGAGAAGGTTCATGTACCTTAAAGCGACAACCTGAAACAGAAGGGGAACATCCAGCTGAATGCAGCGGGCCATGCATATGAGCAAACGTGCACATGTTGCATAGCAGAAGGGAGACTTTCAGGAGCTGCCGCCTCTCCCATCAGTGCAAGGAGAGGAAGGATCAAGGCACTCCTGTCGAAATCCTCCTTTGTAAACTATTGCTGGGGGTAAAGGGAAGACGACCGGGGAAGGCACTGGCAAGCCACCCCGCAAACAAAGTCTGCCTTGGAAACGTCAGGATGTGACATCACCCCATGGGTCAGGAATGCTTGCACAGGGGGACCTTTGCCTTTTTAAACCAGCAGGAGCCCTCTGCAGACTTGGGTGCATCTACTTTCATCGCAGCCTCTTCACTGGTTCCCAACCAGGGGTCTGTGGACCCCCAGGGGTCCGCGAGACCTAAATTAAGGTCCGCGAAACAAAGTTATAAACCCATAATAAATTAATATTTTCAATTAAAAGTTCTCTATTTTATATATATATATAAAATAGAGAACTATTATATATATAATATATATATATATATATATATATATATATATATATATATATATATATATATATATATATATTTCAAATATTATTCAACTATATATATTTCAAATATTATTCTAAGTTTAATGTTTAACTAACAGTTATGATTCACGTTTATTTTCGTATTCTCGGAATTTTTATTTTGCACCTTGGGGTCCCTGCACCGAACCAAAAAGCCCTAGTGGTCCCTGGTCAAAAAAAGGTTGGGAACCACTCGTGCGAGGGCTAAAAGCGCTCAGAGAACTCTGGCGATGGGAAAAGAGCGCCCTGCCTTGAGGATGGTCCGGGATTCCTTTCGGGGACGAGCCTTGACATTTTCAGACACCCGTCGCAAAACAGCTCCCACCCAAACCCACCCACCCACCGCCCGACCGCTCCTGCGTGCCACCTGCTCCTTGAACTGGCGAGCAGCCTTCCCCATCTGCTCGAGCGCGCGCTCCCGCCTCCACTGGGCCTCCTCCGCCTTCCTCCGGGCCGCCCTCGCCCGGCGCCACTTCAGCAGCAGGATCGTGGCCGCCGAGCAGCAGACCAACGCGGAGACCAGGCCGACGCTCATCGCGCTCTCGGGGAGCCTCTGCCCGGGCCGAGGGCCTGCGCCGCCGCCCAGATGCACCGCCGCCTGGAAAAGCCGGCTCGGACTTCTGCAGGCGGATGGGCTTTCAACGCCTTTGCGCGCCGGGAGCGGAGAGGTTGGTTGCGTCTCAGCTGTGGCTCGAGGAACTGCGCTCGAATCGCGACACCTTCGCCCCCGAAGTTAGATGCCTGCCGATGAGCGCGCCTTCCAGAGTGAACCCCGAACGCCGGAGCGGTCTGGTTGCAGGATCGGCTGTTTTTAGTGCGTGTGTGAAGAGCCGCCGAGTCGCTTCCGACTCATGGCGACCCTATGAATGAAAGTCCTCCCAAATGTCCTCTCTTTGACAGCCTTGCTCAGGTCTTGTTTTTAGCAGCCAGAGGTAAACAACGCGTCTGGGATCATCTGCATGACGGGAAAGAGCTTCAACATTTGCAAACTTTTGGGAGGGAGGGGAAAGGCGCCGGGCGACATAGCCAAGATGTGTGTTAGGGAAAGTGCACAATATAATGGCGCTGGGTATCAGCTTTTCAACATGACATAAGTATAAATATGACATGACAGCACAGGTAAATAATATAAAATTATCCAAGTCGCCCGTTCTTTCAGCGTCCTTATAAAACATGTTGACGTTCAAGAGGGATCCCTGACTCATAATTATTTTTTCAACCTTTGGAGCATACTTCAGTTGGCAGACAGCCCGGCTGTTGTTACTAAGTTTAACAATTAACTCTTTTGGAACAGGGTTGATATATTATCACTATCCTACCATTAACTTCTCTGAACACATGAAGCTGCCTTATACTGAATCAGACCCTCAGTCCATCAAGGTCAGCATTGTCTACTCAGACCAGCAGAGGCTCCCCAAGGTCTCAGGCAGAGGTCTTTCACATCACCTATTTGCGTAGTCCCTAACTGGAGATACCAGGGATTGAATCTGGGACCTTCTGCATGCCAAGCAGATGCTCTACCACCGAGCCCCAGCACTCTGGTTGACCTTGGGGCCCATCACTCGCAGGCTAGGCTATCTCACAAGGTCCCGGTGAGGGTAAAAAAGATAGGAAGGGGACCATAAACACCACCCTTTTCCCCAAAGGCAGGATAAAAATCAAATAAGGTAAGGATGCAAAAATCCACTGGCATGTCATTGTTTTTGGGTTGCTGCATAAATTAGGTTGTAGGATTCTCATACACAACTTGACATCAAGAGACTTATGTGAAGTCCTAATGTGGGATTTGATATTTAAACCAGTGTTGTGTAATGGTTAAGAGCAGTTCTCATACACACACCACTTGACATCAAGAGGCTTATGTGAAATCGTAGTGTTGTAGGATTTAATATTTAAACCAGCGTGGCATAATGGTTAAGAGCAGTGGACTCTAATCTGGAGAACTGAGTTGAATTCCCCACTCCTCCACATGAAGCCTACTGGGCTAGTCAAAGTTCTCTCAGAACTCTCTCAGCCCCACCTACCTCACAAGGTGTCTTTTGTGGGGAGAGGAAGGGAAGGCAACTGTAAGCCACTTTGAGACTCCTTACGGTAGAGAAAAGCTGGGTATAAAAACCAATGCTGCTTCTCGGCCAATCCTAACCAGGATCCTATATCCATATTAGCTGTAGTTTTTTTTATCTGTAGGGGAGATCTAAAAACTCTTAATTGGTTGGGTGGATCTAAGGAGGTACAGTCCTACTGCAGTTAATATAGTTATTTCTGCTATACAACTGAACTAGCTATTTTCCACTGCAAAGAATTTCAGTATACAGATAGACACACCACTTTGCAGCCATATATAATAGGGGAGGGGCTGTGGCTCAGTGGCACAGCATCTGCTTGGCATGCAGAAGGCCCCAGGTTCAATCCCTGGCATCTCCAGTTAAAGGGACTAGGAAAGTAGGTGATGTGAAAGACCTCTGCCTGAGACCCTGGAGAGCTGCTGCCAGTCAGAGTAGACAGTACTGATTTTGATGGACCAAGGGTCTGATTCAGTAGAAGGCAGCTTCATATGTTCAATAAAAGCTAGTGGTAGTTTTCAGCTGAATACTGGAATTTCAGGTTATGTGCAATGCTGGTCTGTTTCTATCACCAACTCTGAAAGTTTTCCCATGCCCCTTCCCACCACTATTTGGTTTCATTCCCTCTAGAACTTTTTAACCAATAAGGAAATTTACTGCTGTATCTGATGTAAAGTCCTTTCCACTCAATGAATGATATTGATTTGGTCAGGTCCTTATGAGCTGTGGCCCTAAAGAACTAGCTACCCTCTGAAATCTGACTCTGCAGGTCTCATGCAGACAATAAAAATATTTTTCCTTAAACTGGCTTTTAAAGGGTAGCAATAATGGTCTCACTATATTGGTTTGAAGACAGAAGACTCCATGGAGCATGTAAAGTCTGCCAAGTGCCCCTTGAAAAGTAGCTGCCAGGCACTTGGCAAATGCAAGATACGAGAGGAGAGCTTGGAGGCCTGCAAAAATGTTGTAATCAAAAAGGGGGTCCTTGAGTTGCTGCAGTTTGAAAACCACTCGCTGACTGCACTCTTTCAAAGAGAAACAAGGTAGAAATTGCCAATAGCCCTGTTATGAACATTCCAAACCCAGTAGTTGGACAATACCTTTATTAGATCTATTGCAAAATAATGGAGCAAACTTTAACTTCACCAGAATTTTCTTCTGTTAAACAAGACACTGAAATGGCAAAGATGCTGGAAATCCCAAGTCTGCAAATTTTAATAGGAGGGAGAACATCTCCCCCCACCCCCCACCCCATAGTTTTGCCAGCACCTTAGCAACATCCAGCACAGGCTAACACAACTGTCTGTATCACACTGTCTCTGCTTCAACTCAACACTGTCAGAAATCAGCTGATTTTACAGCATGCCAAACATGTTTTTCTTCCCCAGCCCCACCTTCTGCTTAATATCTGGTCTAAAGGGCAGCTTAATCCATGAAAGAATATGAGGAAAAACACAAAAAACAGTTTATATTTTTGTTTACATTTTTTATTCAGTGGTTCTTTGGAAATATGAGGGGCAATTTCCCAAAACTCTTCCCATGCAGCCCCATGCATGATCCACATGACAGAAGTAATGTTTAAATACCTCTAATGGGCAGCATTCACAGGCATGTGATTTAGATGGGTGCTCAAGGCAGAGGCACGTAAATGTTGCTCCCCACCGCATGGATCACCATGGTAGAGGTTTTTTGGCAACAATCATAGGCCATAACCTTTACAAGAAAGATGTTTGTGCTATTTTGTAAATTCAACCCCCCCATAACAACATCTAGTGACAGATGTCAGAAGCAAAGCTGGGTACATGTCCTCCCTCCTTCTACAGCAGACTCTGTCCATTCTATCCCAATCTGTGCAATTTGCAAAAATACATAGGACCAAAGTTGGCTGTGAGGTGGGGAAGAACAAGCTCCCCAAGTCGGCAGTTTGGAAAGAAAGAAAATGTGTCCTGGAAAAGTCTCCGGAAAATGCTCAGGTCTTCAACATGGACATCGATGTCATATTGGATTTTCAGTAACTCCACTGCTCTCTCAACCACATACTCATTTTGAAGCTGAGACAAGGTACATGTTGAGTACACCACCTCTCCTCCTGGCTTAGCAGCACGGATCCCAGCACTGGAGAGGGAAAAGAAGAAAAGTATGTTAGGGGGACTGTATCATGTAGCAGTTCAAAGAGCACACAGGAGCCCCAAGCTGTGGCTCCTTACTCTGACCTAAATCCCACTGTTCATTTCTCCAACCACAAAGGAACCAATTAAATTCACAGAATCAGATTCTTCCCATGTCCCATTAATCTACCACTTGCTCCATCATTTTGATGAAGCATCATCATTTTGCTCCTCCTACAATGCACCTGTAATTTTTAAATTTTCCCACCCCTGAGAACACTGCTCCCTCCCACCCCGTTATGTTGTCATGTTCTGAGCTGTGTTTTACAAAAAGTCAGTATGATACTGGAATAATTATATTCCTATAGGGACTTTAGTTTGGCTGGAACCTCAGCTTTTAATCTGCTTGGCCTCTAGTGGTAAGTAAGAATCTTTAGAAGTCCAGGCAAGGATGCATTAAATAATGTGGCTGTTTGATTTGTTAAAGCCACAAATTATTAAGACAGATATGTGGGGCAAACGGGCAGACAAGCAAACAGTTTTGTAGGCTAGTGACGTCTGTGGACTTCTTTGTAAAGCCACGAGCCCTATTCTACAACACAGTTTAATCCAGTTCATGGTATAAACAGATTAGCATGGTGCAGCAGCTATTGCCTATGGTCAGGATCACTCACACAAGCAACTCCAGCTGGAGCATTGGCAACATCTGACGCTCCCCTTTTCTCATGCTTTTGAACATGTTATTGTCCTCTTCCATGACTGAGTGCCGATCGTTTGTGCATGGCACATCCACAAGCACCTGCACAGGGGGGAAAAATCCTCCTAGTAAAAATGACAAGCTCCCACCCTCTGTATTCCCCCAAACCCCTTGCTTATTTCCTCCCAGCCGCACATGTCTAGGCAGGCTTCTTCTGACCTGTTTCACTGTTAGGATTGTTTTTCTACACCTGTGAGGACTAGAAACTGGCTGAGGTTTATTTAGAAAACTAAAATTCTCAGGTTCATTTGTAATAGGTCTTAGTGGACTATAAGAACAATCCTAAGCAGATCTGTTCAGAAGAAAGTCCCATTTATTCAGCTGTGCTTACTCCCAGGAAAGTGTTCTTAGGATTTTAGTCTATGTGTTAGTATGCACATCATCAAATTCACATCCCATCGGCAACTATTCATAAACCCCTTGCACATAAAATGAATGCTCATACAGCCAAGTCAATGAAAATTAAATTATCTCATAACCATACATTTGCATAACTAGAAATGTTACTATCAACATTACATAGGATTAGACTTAGACAGGAACTATTTTCAGTTCAATAACAGAAACAGATTCTTCTACACTACATTCAAAGTCTTGCTTCCTGAAGCTATGCAAGGAGCATTCAGTTTGGTTACTTAATTATCAGAAAGAACACTTGTGTCTTTGTTCCAAAAAGAAAAGGTATAGGTCTGATCTTTGTAGTTACCAGTGATACCACTAAAAGAAAACTGCAACATGGAACACAATGTTTTGTCTTGTCAGAAAGAGAAAAAAAAAATCTAAAAGCTCGTTTGCATGTTCAGCAGCAGCAAGCATCAAATGATACTTCACCAATGGCAGGGCAGTGGCCCCACTCCCAAGAATTCTGTCTAGGATATTTCTTACCCTATCGTAAGTGTTTGCCTCTAGGTCTCCCCACTTCCTTCCGTCCCACGACGTAATCCGCACTATGTCACGGATGTTTCGGGGAATGTAGCTACAGAGAACGCTATTCAACCGGCCAGTACGAGAAATAGAGATATCATTGGCTGCTAGCTCTCCTGTTGCAAGAAAGACATCAGCATTAACCAGGAGGAGGAGTCAAATTCTGGGAACTGTTCAAAATCTGTGCATGACTGAGAACCACTGGACACATTCCTACATGCCACTGGCATTGATGCATGTTATTTGCTCTCTCTCCCATGAACAGGCTACACTACTGTAACTCACTCTATGCAGGGCTGTGCTTAGGACTGCTGTGGAAACTTCAGCTAGTCCAGAATGCAGTGGTGCGGGTCCTCAAGGGGACCCCTTGGAGAACACACATCCAACCAGTGCTCCACCAGCTGCACTGGCTCCAGATTGAGCACCAGATCAGGTTTAAGGTTTTGGTATTGACCTTCAAAGCCCTAAAATGTTGGGGACAGTCATACCTCTGGGACCACCTCTCCCAATACACCCCCCAAAGATCGCTTCATGCAGGAGAACATCTGCTGGTGATCCCCAGCCCAAATAATATCTGGCTGTCCTCAACCAGGCCTTCTTGGCTCTGGCTCCTGCCTGGTGGAATGCTATGCCCAGTGAGATTCGGGTCCTGCAAGACCTAAAGGAATTCCACAGGGCCTGTAAAACTGAACTGTTTTGGCAGGCTTACAGTTGAGGACAGCGACAGTTCATCTGGCTGGCCTCCCCTCCTCCCTTCTCTACCCCTGCTATGCCTCCACAAATGGTGTAAATATTATTTCTGCTACATCATGGGTATTATTATTATTGTGGAGGGTGCCTGGTTTTATTGTTAGATATTTTTAATGTAATGTATGGATAAGTTTTAAATTGTTTTAAAATGCTGTTAGCTGCTCTGAGCCTGGATTGTCCAGGAAAGGGTGGCCTATAAATCTAATAAATCAAATCAAACAATCAAACCACCGTGTTATGTTCAGCATGTCATCTCTGTAGCTTCCCTAGAGAGTAAAGATAATGATCTTAACGTGGAACTGGAGTGGCCCAGAAGAGCCTATTAAACTTCCTATCTCAAGGCAGCCCCCTGAAGATTTGTCTACATAATCCAAATCACAGTATGATGTGAGCAGAGAGAAGTGAGATGCATCACACCAGAACACCTGAAGAGCAGATGGCTCCAGACAATTCAAACAAGTCAGGCCAAGTTACGTACTACAGCATCTCTAAGGCTGCATTCCTACATATACTTACCTGGAAGGAAATACTACTGAATACAGTGCAGCTGAGGCTTGGTCTACATATGCAGGAGAATGCGGAGATAAAATGGTGAAGTACCACGTTCTATTGCTGGGAGGGAAGAGGGGTCCCATATACAAACTCCCTGGAAATACAAAATAAACAGCCCATCAAGTAGAAAGGCAAGAAGTTGTCACAGAGGTTCTCTGTGCTGGGTTTTCTATTTGCAAGAAGTTACATAGGCAGCATTCCAAAAGGTGATCATCTACCTGCCACACTCTATTCACCTTCCTTAACACTCTGTCACCTCATTCTGCTGCACATGTAGACCATTCACAACTCTTTGTTACAATTTTCTTTTGTGAGAGAAGAAGAAGTAGCTGCTCAGGGAAAAGAGGGCAACATACTGAGTGAAACTACTTTTTTCATGCAGTTCACAAGCCACACATTAGCCTTGCAGAAGACAGGCAAGGGAAAGCGATCTGCAGTACTAAGGACCTTAATTTTATATGAGATTTGATCAAAGTTTAAAGCAGTGTACAACAAGATTAACATTAAAAATATGCACACGCCTTTGCATCGAACATCTTGAAATGGAAAGACGGGCTGCAGACTTTAAAGCAGGGGTGGGGAACATCAGGCCTGGTGCAGCAGATCATGTCGTGCCACCAGGTGGGCGAGTGTGCCACTGGTTGGATGCCTGCCTGCTTGCCTGTGCACGCAGGGAGGGGGGGTCATCTGGGGCAGCTTCCTGCTTGGGGCTTGGTCGGCTAATTTTTAAGTTGATAATTTTGTATGGCCCACGAATGATGTTACAAATATCCAAATGGCCCTTGGCAGAAAAGAGGTTCCCCACCTCTGCTTTAAAGACATGGCCCTAATCCCAAGCCCACTTATTAAGGGGCACGTCTCCTGCAGGGAATCTCACTTCTGAACAAAAATGCTTAGAAATATCTCCAAATCCATAGCTTCTATTATGTTTAAGGAAAGGAAGACGTGCCACAGAAGACTCCGATCATGGAAGTGGCTGTCCTCCATTTCGGCCTCTCCACTGAAGTTGCCTTTGGCAACCTAATCTAGGCAAAAGTAGGCAAACGGGTATCATCTATAGAGAAGATGGGAAGAATTTTTTACTTACGACAACATCCAGTCTGTAGAAGGGCTAGCGTCTTTCCACCTGGTGCTGCACAAAGGTCAAGGACAAAGTCACCAGGCTGCACATTGAGAGCCAATACAGGGAGGACTGATGCAGCATCCAAGAGGTAGTAGCCCAGAATTCCAAGGGTGTCTGGTCTTCAAAGGAAGGAAAAGCAGGACACTAAATCAACCATATGTGCAAGACATACAAACTGTGCAACAGCTGGTATTTATAAATTTGTGGCTGTCATTCATGCTTTTGCAAATAACGTTCCAAGTACACAGAGATTTCAAGATCATAGTAGGGATTTTGACACCAATCTACTTTCTCTTTATCTACCGTTTTTTTAAAAAATATTTTTTTAAAAAAGAAAACAACATACACATACCCATTCGTTTACGAATTGGGCTTCTTCCAGGGAAATCAATTTACATTTTTGAATAATATCACGATTAGCCAATGCCTAACATATATGCTTAGCAATACTAATTAATGCATCCTCTAGTTGTTTCCAAATCTTAATTCCAAGGCTATAATTACTAACATTATAAATTTTAATTACTAACATAATACTTCTATTTTACTCTTACTTTATCTCTTATTTTAACTCTCTATATATTCACTGAGCATTCGTTGTCTCTTCTCTTGAATCTTCATTTAATTTTTAACCCTATGGATCTCTTATCCTATACTTTCCAGTTAACATACTCAAAATAACATTTCCATCTCTTTATCTACCTTGACTTATCCTAGAAGGGAAGACAGTATCCATACTCCATGATATTAAGTGAAAAAGCTTCTAAGCAAAAACTAAAGAAACAATCAGCAACAGAAAAGGGATTTGTTGCCGCTGACAGCAGGCAGATATTTTAGGAGATTTCAAGAATGAATCTTTTCAATTTGACAAACACTGAAGAGTACCAGAAAAATCACCTGTTATGTACCTGGCTGGAAGAAAGAGGCTAATGTCTCCTTTGGGGAATGTGTAACACTTGATGTTGGGGCTAATTAGTGTAGAAAGACAAGGAAGTGATTCTGGTTGAGACTCAGCAGGTACAGCCAGAGTTCCTGTTAACATGGCTGGTTCACTAGCCTGTTTCCCTCCTGTGGAATCCAGATTTTGCACCACTTTCTGAGATTCCCAGATGAAATCCACCGCATCCAGACGTTCCAGTTCCTGAGTGACCTGCTGTATATCGGAGAAATTGTTGAAAAGAGCTCCATATTTCTGCTCTGAGAGAAGACTGATACGGATCGAAGGCCAGAGGCTGCCAAGCTGCACACTGTAATTCATGTCGAAGTTCTGCAGAGCCAGTCTGGTAGCAGGGAGGCGAGGACGGGTGGCTGCCTTTAAAAGGATTAAGAGCAATAGATGTTTAAAAAAAAATAGGTTCCCCAATGGGTGTAAAGAAACAATAGTTCCAGACTAGGGATTAGTCCCAAATGGGACACAGTGGCACGGGGTTGCTTCCTCATGCCCCACAACCTGTGGGTCCCATTACAGTGGAATCAGCCAGCATCTGTCTTAGAATATCTGGAGTAGAACCATAGGCTCGATGGGGCTGGCTACTCATCAGATGAGATTCTGAGAGGCCACTGCCTGCAGGATTGCCAAAGCTGAGCTACCTGGTGTTACTGGGTCTGCAAACTTTGTGTACCTTGGAGAAAGTACCAAATCTGCCCTTCCAACTGAATGAACTGCACATTGTGAGTTAAGTCAGAAAGCACAACCTGAAAAGCATTATTTTCTACCTTATGTTACTAAGGACAAAAATTAGCAAAGTAGCTGTACCCAGAAATCTAGAGATGGAGAACATTTGCAATCAACCTTGAATAAATGAAGTAAATCACTCAGTCAACAAACCTGCCTTTCCAAAGCATGCTCTCTGGTTATCTAAGATTATAGCAATGGGGGGGGGGCATGTTCCACATGCACATTTTTATTACTATAAGATTCTACCAAAAAAGCCAAAGAAGGTTGTTATGAAAACAAAGTCGGGAGGGCAAAAACCTGAGAGGAAGGGGATAAAACATCTTAAATAAACACAAACCAAGGTGATGCATTGCAAAGAATCCCATGTCAAAAAGAAGGAATTAGCTGCAAAGATTCCTACAAATCTTAATAAACTTTTGAGATGGTATTAAGAAGTTCCTGCTGTCCATCACAGCCCCCAGTGGTACATAACTTAGCAAAAACAGTTTAAGATTTGCTATGGAAATCTGTTTGCATACAGGAATGGTGAGAGCCCTTTTCACATTTCACTGAATGCATGTACACCCTTAGTAATAGAAAAGAGCAAGAATCCAGTAACACCTTAAAGACTAACAAAATTTCTTACCCTTAGTAAGAAAGAGCCCTAGAAGCTAAAATGATTAAACTGAGGCTATCACATTATGAGAAGACAATAATGCTAGGAAAAGTAGAAGGCAGCAGGAAAGGATGTAGTGACGGTATATAGGAAGCCATGGCCCTCAGTTTGCAAGACCTGAGCAAGGCTGTTAACAATAGGACGTTTCAGATTAATTACTGGGTAAGCATAGATAAGGTTGCCACCTCTGGGCTGGGAACTACCTGGAGATTTCATGGGTGGAGCCTGGAGGGGGGGGTTGGAGAGGGGATGGACCTCAGCAGGGTATAACACCAGAGGCCACCCTCCAAACCACCCATTTTCTCTAAGGGAACTGATCTTGGTTGTCTGAAGATCTCCAGTGCCACTTGAAGGTTGCCAACCATAACCACAGGTCGGAAGCAATGGGAGGCCCTTAGCACACACAAGAAAGAGCCAACACGTGTTCTCTTTACAAATGAAATTGGGAACCACTACCCGTGTTTAAATCACCCCTTCATACGTAAGAGTAAGAGTAGCAGTTCTCTTACAAAGGCATTTCAAAGGGAGATTGGAAAGAGAAACTGCTGAATTACAGTTGATATTCAAACTAAAGTCAATGCATTTACCTGGGCTGAATAAAGACCTTGCATTCATGGCCCATTACCAATGCTGATTTCTCCACACCCATCTCTCCCCTGGACATCCCAGACTCTTCTGCATACCACACCTAATGCCTCCTGCTATTCACATTGACATACCGTTAACATTTACATACTAATGCTTGTCTGAATTCACCCTCCTCTACTTAAAGACAGATGGGTTCACATTTTAGCTGTATCTGAAGAAGGGAGCTGTGGCTCACGGAAGCTCACACCCTGCCAGAAAATATTCTTGTTAGTCTTGAAGGTGCTACTGGACTCTTTGCCCTTTTCTACTATCTGAAGAAGTGAGCTGTGGCTCACGAAAGCTCCTACCCTGCCAGAAAATATTTTTGTTAGTCTTTAAGGTGCTCCTGGACTCTGGCTCTTTTCTACCCCTTCATATGTGCATGCGTTGCAGCCTAACAATTGCTCAATGCACATATAAAGAAAAATCCAGTGCACACTGTACGCAAACTGTACAAGCGTTCCCTGTCACTTGTGAACAGGACGGAGGGGAAAGTTTGGCGCGGTGGTGGAAGGGGCTAGGAAGCCCTCCGAGCGGTTGGGCGGGATTCAGTTTTGCCAGTAACTCCTCCAGGGCCGGAGTCGCCCGGCCCGGCCTCCCGCTCACCCATTTCTTCTTGTGCTGGCGCCTGCAGGAGGTGGAAAATGCTTTGGCCCACGTCGGTCCCAGGAACGGCCACCTTTCCCCGCCAACACGTGCAGCCGCGGCCACAGCCGCCATCGCGCGCTCCAACGCCGCCGCCAGCGCCTGCCTGCCTGCCTGCCTGCCTCCTGCGCCCAGGCGCCGGCGAACCGTCCGCGGCCAGGAGGAGGCGCCGTCCCTGGCACGACCCGGAAGCGCCGTGGCAGGGACGGTCCTGTCGGGTCGCTCGTTTCCCCGCCCATTTAGATTAAAGGAGCCCTGGAAAGAGGTCGCGCCAGGGAACACCGGTCTCTGGCGGCAGGGTCTACCTTAAGAGTAGGGCCAATCAGGCGCGGGAGGCTGCCTAGCGTCTGCTACTATCATGGCTTGCGCTGCCTTCAGGGCTCTGCACTTTTACATGTGTTTTAAACAGGGGCCCGTTTATGCACGGGGAAGGGGGGTTTGCCTTGGATTTGCCGCTCTTTAGACGCACATTTCCCCCATCCAGATAATTCACCGTGGGTAGCCGTGTTAGTCTGTCTGCAGTAGTAGAAAAGGGCAAGAGTCCAGGAGCACCTGAAAGACTCACAAAAATACCCTACCAGAAACAATACCCTACCAGAAAATATTTTTGTTAGTCTTTAAGGTGCTCCTGGACTCTTGCCCTTTCCCCCATCCGAATTCTCAAAACTCTGCATGGAGGCTTACTGTTGAGTTTTGAGAATTTGGAAGGGGACAACGTGCATCTAAAGAGCGGCAAATCCAAGGCAACACCTCCTGTGCATAGATGGCCAGGGTTTCTTTCCCGCTTTTCAATAAAACGATCCACGGAGCGAGATCCCAAAAAATTAAAGCCGCAGTACCCAACTGCTTTAAAACATCAGCAACAAACAGGTCAAAAGTTTTTTTTTTTTAATTGATTAAAAAATAAATAAAAAGCTCCAGAGATATCGCCATAACATAAAAGGCCCTCCTTTTTCACAGCAGCCAAAATCCCCTCTACTTAAAAGATGGAATACAAAGTAAGAACTTGTTGGTTGGTCCGAAAGATCTTAAAACAATTGTATGGAGGAGCTCCTGGGCTTTTCTCCAAATGGTGAACCCTTGAAAATAAAGAATGCTCCTTCTCATTTATTTATAGAATGTATATCCTCCTTTTCAACACATTTCAAAGTGGCACACAATCACAACATAATTTTAACAGTTAAGCACAGATCATTAAAATCCAGAACAGAGAATCAGCAAAATGTCTAAACCCAAGAAATGGTCCAGGGAAAACTAACTCATGTACATGGTAACTGCCAAAAACACTATATAAAAACCTGCAGGGAGGAAAGCCGGAAGGCAGCAATGGATGGATATCCCAAAACAGTGGCTCAAACTGAAGGAACAAGCACAGAAAGTTCATGATGAGGTAAAAGGCAGGTATGTCTGCTTCACAAGGGGGAGAAAGGTATCTCCTCCCCACCCCCCTATATGATGTGTTTATTGAGCTGTACCAAGTACAGAGACCTCATATCATGTGCTTAGTTTTTAGGCCAGGAAGTTAACCTATATGCGATAAAATGGGTCACAATACAAAGAACATTGGGTGCTTTGCAGTATTTTGTACATGTTTAATCGCAGAATGTGGTGTCCCCGGCCCAAGAAGTATCCAGCTGTCCTCAACCAGGGCCAGTGCTTTCTTGGCTCTGGCTGTGGTCTGGTGGAACTGCCAAGAGACCAGGGCCCTGCAGGATTTAGCTCGATTCCACAGGGCCAGGCCTATGGTTGAGGGCAGCAACTGTTGCCATTAAAATTGGCCTCCCTGCTCCTGTTCCATCTTGCCCACCCACCTCCTTCTCCTGACCGAAGGGTTTATTAATATACTGATTGGCACCTTGGATCTTAGAACATATAAACTGGTTTTTTTCAGAGGTCTCATTGATACTTTATTTTGCATTATAATCTATTGTTTTATAATGGTTGTATTATGATGGTTCTGAGCTGCCCTGAGCCCAGCCTCGGAGGGATAAAAATCTAAGAAATAAGCAAACATTTTCACATGAAATATGTTTAATATGGAAAACCACAGAAACACTGCTAGCCATGTAACTTCCACAGAACACAGCAAAATCTGGGTTGCAACTGCTGAATAATTAGTTACAACTGATGGTTGTGTTAGTCACAACTGCCGACTTCCACATTTTCAAGACACAGATGTAAAGCAGCATGTTTACTCAGAAATGCTCAGGTTTTGCATCAGGGATGAGGAGTTAGGTTTGTATGAACATTTATTTCAACTTGCTGAAGAGTTTGTGAGCTACCTGGAAAACAAGAGATGAAGAAAACATCAAATGAAACTGAATTCAGTAGCTTCTTTAGCAAATGAATCTCACTTCAATCTTTACACAATCAAAGTCCAGTAACATTTTAGGGACTAACGATATTTTCTAGGATACAAGTTTTTTTGAACGATTAAGTGAGCTTTAACCCACAAAAGCTTGCAACCTGAAAAATTTCATTGGTCCTTAAGGTGCTATTAGACTCTAATTTTGTTCTTTTAGTACAGACTAACATAGCTACCCACCTGAAACTATCTTCTGTCTTTGGGGTTCAACGGCATTCTTACAACACACACTGTAATCCACTTATACTTTTAAAATATTGTTACAGATATTTGTATATTAAGCTGAAGAGGTGAGGGGGGGCCTCCTTGGAGATTTTCAGGTGGCGCTGCAAGGCCTGCCTGTTTGCCTGGTCGTTTGAGGGGATTTGAATAGCAGGCTTCTTTGAAGGGGGGAAAAGGGGCTTGCTATTTTATCTTTGGTTTTAGCTGGGGATGCTTTAACTATTATTGTAAGCCACCTTGAACCAAGAGGAAAGGCAGGCTATAAATGTTTTAATAAATAAAGTTCAAGTTCTATCCACAGAACGGGATGCCTCAGGTGCAATGGCAAAACAATGCTGAGAGCCAGCATGGTGTAGTGGTTAACAGCGGTGGTCAGGAGCAGTGGACTCTAATCTGGAGAACCGGGTTTGATTCCGTTCCTTCACATGAGCGGCAGACGCTAATCTGATGAACTAGGTTGGTTGTCCCACTCCTACACATGAAGCCAGCTGGGTGACCTTGGGCTAGTCACAGGTCTCTTAGAGCTGTCAGCCACACCTACATCACAGGGTGTCTGTTGAGGGGAGGGGAAGGAGATTGTGACAGTTTGATTCTTCCTTAAGTGGTAGAGAAAGTCAGCATATAAAAACCAACTCTTCTCCTTCATGATCTGGCACTTTGTGAACGAGTTCTGTGCTTGAAAATTCTCCCCTTCCCTTGAACATTTCAAGCCAGGTACACTTCTACACTCCCCCTAGAAGCTATTATTGCAAACCAGGTTTGAAGCTAATTTGCAATCCTGGTTGAAACAGAGAATGCAAACCATGGCTGGCCAATTCAGATGAAATAGCAAAATTACTATACTGTAAATCACTGATAGATTCCAAGAGAAGTGGAGAGGCACTGTGGAAGCACAAGGGTTTTTCATGCAGTGCTGAACCGTGGCTCGGCTTTACTATTTGTTTAGAAAAACTGAGATGGTTTAAAAGTAAAGGCTGATGAGTTTGACAAATACAGAATTAATCTTGCATTCTCAACAGGTCTTCCTAACCCACGGGATATCAAAATGATGTTTTAATTCTCCATTAAAAACTAGTATCCAGATTCAGCAGCTGCTCCTTAACCAGTATATGTTGAAATCTGAAGAACATTTCAGGTTGTGGCTCAACAATGGAAAAATGGAGCTCCACTTCAACCACATAGAGGCCTAAAATTAATCAAAAGTATTACTAATCACTGCTACAGCAAGCTTACACAGTGGTCTCTAGCATGCAAAAAGTCAAAGAGCTCCTCTGTACACGTCTCTTCTGTGTGAGACCTTGATGACACCCGAGCATCACACTGCTCTAGAACTTCCCGAAGCTTCACACATTTTTCTGTTTTCTCACAATGTTCCCTGATTGTAGTTAATGGATCCTGGAAGAAAAACAATGTATAATATAAAAAGAATAATTAATGAATGTGTGTTGTTACTTAGATTCATCCAAAGGCCTACTAGCTGGAACGTGATATCTGGCTATTTCTTACCCCATATATACAAAATTATCACAAGAGGATTAAAATTGCACTCCAAATGAAGGGCATTAAAATCTTTCCCACTGTTTCAAAGTTACCTACTATCACATTTTGAGCCTTATTACCACAAGCAGGATAATTTAGGAGTATTTTCCCAGAACAAAAATGAACAGCCTTTGGATTTAAAGGGGGGGGAGGTAAAGGTCCCCTGTGCAAGCACCAGGTCATCCCTGACCCATGGGGTGATGTCACATCCCGATGTTTACTAGGCAGACTTTGTTTATGGGGTGGTTTGCCAGTGCCTTTCCCAGTCATCTTCCCTTTACCCCCAGCAAGCTGGGTACTTATTTTACCAAGTTCAGAAGGATGGAAGGCTGAGTCAACCTTGAGCTGGCTACCTGAAACCAACTTCCATTGGGACTGAACTCAGGTCATGAGCAGAGCTTGGACTGCAGTACTGCAGCTTACCACTCTGCGCCACAGGGAGCCTGTACATCATGAAGACCTTTCCTGGGATGCAGCACTTTCATATTAGTTGCAAGTCATACATGACCCACCTCTGCTCTGAATAAAGTTGCCCACTGAACCAAACTTTGGTCTTCCAGATATACTTATAACATGCATTAACCCCCTCTCCCAGCAAAGCATATGAAGCTACAGTATACAGCCCTCAAGACTACTTGGTCCTTTAAGATGCTTGAAACAGATTTGGGAACAGCACAGCTTATCAAAATTGATCCATGCACTTGTGTGTCAATTTATCATGATCACCCCTCCCCCAATACACACCCACATTCTTGTGGGTTTTCTAAATCCAAACGAGAAATTGTTTGGAACAACAGGATTTTTAAAGATGTCTGTTGCCCTCTTGTAAACCTAACAAGTTCTTTTTTCCAATATTATTCTAATTAAAACTCACATACCACAAGTTCTTCCTCTTCCTCCTCCTCCTCCTAGATAAACAGACACAAAGATCAAGTTGGACTCATAAATTCTCTGACATATGCATAAAGTGGGTACATTCAGGTATTGCAAAATTAACGTTTCAGTTATTTGAGGTTTTTTCCCTATAATATAATAGATGCTTTTCCTCAACCTGTGCTCTTGTATCAGTAAGATGGTTTATGATTTATTCCTTAATTTTTGTTTATGATAATAAGAATCTAATTTGACTTTCAAATTGATATATAAATTATAGCAGGTTGGAAGATGAAGGGAAACCTCTCACAATGTTGCTAAATAAGAAAAACGCCATTGTTCAATTACGAGTGGTACATCAGGCCACTAACCGTGCAATCCTAACAGTTACTCCAGTCTAAGCCCACTGAAATCAATGTGCTCAAACTGGAGTAACTGTTTAGGATTGCACTGTAAATTACTTACTGCTAATGGTACACCATCTCTTAATACCAGAACCCCAAAACCATGAGGGAAAGCTTTCACCTCACTTGATTCTGACAATAGTTTGAGAGGGGGATGAATGAAAAAGAGCAACGCAGGAATAAAACTGAGATAGAGACTCTGGAAAAACAGAGGAACAGGCACTACCGATCTTGACTGAGAGCATACAACTCGCATCATAAGCAAATATGGATAAACCAAAGGGAGACATTAAATGGAAAGCACGTGAAACCAACTTATCACAGGATAGGATAACCAGACGCAGCAAGCATGCAACTAGGGCCACTTGATGGAATGCAAGGGTGGAAGATAAAAAGGAATGGGAGAAAGGACAAATAAGCATCTGTTATCCACCCTCAGGATTTCCAGCAGAATTAGCACCACACATGTCCCATAAGGACTTGGGGGGGGGGTCATTTCCACACACTCTCTGCCCCAATTGCCTTTTCTCTTTCCCTCCCCTGGCAGCAGCTGCCGCATCTTCTATGCAGACTCCTCCCTTTTTCTTCCCCCCTTTCAGCTTTCCGTACCCCTGGCAGCCCCTCCCTTTCTCTCCCACCCCCCTTCTGTTTCTCTCCCTTGCCTAGTCTTACGAAATATTCAAACAGAAATGAAATGACACCAATAAAATGGAAACGGGCCATTACTTAAGGGAAGCGCACACGCTTTCCATGCAGAAGGTCCTACACTCGACCCCCGGCAAATCCTGTTAAAAGGAGCCTCAAATCGCAGGCTTTAAGGCCGGCCTTTCTCTGCTTAAGGCACCGCTTAGTATTCCGATTGGGCAAGAAGCAGCTATGGACACATCCATTGGATGATCCTCGTTTCTCAGGCGTAACTGCTCTTAAGAACATAAGAAAGGCCCTGCTGGATCAGACCGAGGCCCATCAAGTCCAGCAGTCTGTTCACACAGTGGCCAACCAGGTGCCTCTAGGAAGCCCCCAAACAAGACGACTGCAGCAGCACCATCCTGCCTGTGTTCCACCCAAAATATTAGGCATGCTCCTCTGATACTAGAGAGAATAGGTATGCAGCATGACTAGTATCCATTCTAACGAATAGCCATGAATACCCCTCTCCTCCATGAATATGTCCACTCTCCTCTTAAAGCCCTCCAAGCTGGCAGCCACCACCACATCCTGGGGCAGGGAGTTCCACAATTTAACTATGCGTTGTGTGAAAAAATACTTTCTTTTGTCTGTTTTGAATCTCTCACCCTCCAGCTTTAGCAGATGACCCTGTGTTCTAGTATTATGGGAGAGGGAGAAAAACGTCTCCCTGTCCACTCTCTCCAAACCATGCATAATTTTATAGAGCTCTATCATGTCTCCCCTCAGCCGCCTCCTTTCCAAGCTAAACAGCCCGAAGCGTCTTAACCGCTCCCCATAGGGCAGTTGCTCTAGTCCCCTAATCATTTTGGTTGCTCTTGAAGGAGAAGGCTCCATTCCTCAATCATGGCTGGCTATTAACAGAGGCCAAGAAAGGGGAACCAGAGCAAAACAAACGAACAAAACCAGCAGGAGAGTCAAGACGCAGAAAGGGGGGGGGGAAACTGAATGGCCCGCGAGTTGGCAGGTGGGGTGGGGAGGTTGAGTCTGAAGAACAAAAGCATCGCCCAGGATAAAGGTCCACCTCCCGCTCCCTCTGCCGCAACAGCGCACCTCGGGATCCCCATCCCGGCCCTGCAGCGCCTTCTCGTCGCTGAACCCCATCTCGGAGCGTCTTCCTCAGCCCAGGCTCGGCGGCGCCAGAAGGACGCGCGAGGGTCACCGGAAGTCCCGCCCCTCCTCCGCAGCCTTTCTAAAGCAGCGCGACGTTCCGACTGACCTTCCCAAAATGGCGGCTGCGCCGTGCTTGCGGACACGCGGAAGCAGTCCTCCCGGGCCGCTCCCGCGCTTGACAGTGACGGGGCGTGTTGCGACTCAACCAACATGGCCGCCGGTCCTGACGGCACGGCAACCGTCTCAGAATAACCGCTGGCGCTCAGTGTGGCGGCACCGGACATCCGCATAGCCTTCCCAAGATGGCGCTTTCCGCCTAATGCCCCGCGTCAAGAGGTTTCTCGCGCTGTTAGTATGGAAGCTAAGCATGGAGAGAAGGCCACTGATCGGAATCCTCTCAGCCTCTTTGACCTAAGTGCGGCGGTGGTCACCTCTATCATGGGGCACGTGGAGAGAGAAGTGTGGGGTAAGAAGGGGAAGAGGGTATCTTATTGAGAGGAGTCCCTAGTTTTGCATTGTACTGGGATTCAGCAGGCGCTCGTTCTGCATGCTCTGACCCATAGGACTCCGGGATTGGACTTAGGGCTTCCTCCAATCACCATGACGATAAAGAGCGTCCTTATCTCCCAGTGTCATTGGGCTGCCAACCTCGGGGGGGGGGTCGGGACATCTCCCGGAATTACAACTGATCTTCAGACTGCAAAAAACTGTTGCCCTAAAGAAAAAGGCTGTTTTGGAAGATGGACTGTGGCATTATACCCTGAGGTCCTTCTCCACCCCACATCCCAGCATCCCACGGCTCTGCCTCCAAATCTCCAATGGGCAATCCTACAATTACAACTGATCTCCAGGCTACACAGATTGTTTTCCCCTGCGTGGAATGGCTTTGCACACATACACACACACACACACACACACACACCCCGCTGAGATCCCTCTCCACCCCAAGCAGTGCCCCTAGATCTTCAGGTATTTCCGTAGCCAGAGTTGGTAATGTATGTGTGTGTGTTAAGAGCCGTCAAGATGCTTCCGACTCGTGGCGACCCTATGACTCATTGTCCTCCAAAACGTCCTAATTTTAACAGCCTTGCTCAGGTCTTGCAAACTGAGGGCCATGGCTTCCTTTATAGAGTCAATCCATCTCATGTTGGGTCTTCCTCTTTTCCTGCTGCCTTCAACTTTTCCTAGCATTATTGTCTTTTCCAGTGACTCTTGTTTTCTCATAATGTGACCAAAGTACAATAAATAGCCTGAGTTTAGTCATTTCAGCTTCTAGGGAGAATTTAGGCTTGATTTGATCTAGAACCCATTTATTTGGTTTTTTTTTTGGCATGCCATGGTATCTGTAACACACTCCAACACCACATTTTAACGGAATCTACTTTCTTCCTGTCAGCTTTCTTCATTGTCCGACTTTCACACCCATACGTAGTAACAGGGAATACTATGGGCATGAATTAACTTGATCTTGGTTGCCAGTGGCACATTCTTACACTCAAGAATCTTTTTTAGTTCCTTCATGGTTAAATGTAGGTTTGTTATTTGGGTGAGTTGGACTAGCAGTAGGGAGATAGGAGTTGAGAAAAGGAACCAGCGCCCAGACGCTGGCGTGTTTACCCTGCGCCGGTGTTGGTGCCACCTTAATCTGTTATAAGGTGGCACCTGCGCCGGTGTGGGGTCACACCAGCTCGAAAGGAGCTTCGCCCTCCCCCTCCAAGAATGGGCTGCCTGTTTTCAAGATAACACTACAGGTTGAGTATCCCTTATCCAGAATGATTGGATCACCCATTTGTCTAAAACTGTTCTCTCTCTCTAACTGAAATAAAGTTTTTTATCCATTTCTCTCCACAAAAGCACTTCCAGGCCCTATACTCCAGAGCATCTTGCCTAAGCTTAACATCTACTACCTGGCGCGAATTGAGGAGATTGCTGTGAAAAAAGGTCAGTTTCTTGGCAGGGAGGGAGCAGGGATACAAAAATATTTAACAATAGTGTTCTCTGCTATTCTAGTATTCTAGTCTAGTATGTTGTACATTTTAAAAACGATGTCTTCCCTGTTGTGCATGATACAGGTCATTCCTTTTGTGATCTAATATAAACCTCATTTTATCATCAAGATTCTTTTTCGTTTTGTCAGAAGATTAACAATAAAAAAGGTAGTCCCCTGTGCAAGCAATGGGGTGATGTCACATCATGATGTTTACTAGACAGACTATGCTTGCGGGGTGATAGATTACTGCACTGAATGGTTTTCATTCTTCCTAAGGTGCAAGTGTGTGTGCGTGCGCATGTGTTTTTAAACTACCCTTACTGCATTCTGTTGTGCTTCAGCTGGCAGGCGTTAGAGACATAATTGTTGTTAAACTGCTACATCTAACACACCAGAACTATTGAGCATAAAACAATAAGAATGTCAATGTGGAGCAGCTAACACACCAGAACTATTGAGCATAAAACAATAAGAATGTCAATGTGGGCTGGCGCATAGAATGTTGGTTTTAACTGTGGGAAACCCAGACTGAAATTCCCTCTTGCACATTGGCTTTAGACTAGTCACTGTCAGCTTAATCAGTTCAGAGGCTACACCATTAGCATGGCCTCCTTAGAAAAGAGGAGGGATCCCAACAATATGACAACTGTGTAGATTCAGGTTGCTGGAAAGTAGAAAATTCAATACCAGATATTGTTGCTGGGTGATACTAGTTGAGATTAAACTAATTAGATCGTTGGAAAATCTTCAAATAAAAAGATGAAAGGTTAATAAAAAGGAGTTTTTGAAGTTATAGTCACAAACAATAAAACACTAAGCAGTGCATAATAATTTTGATGCTGAGGGCCTGGATTTTGGTTGTCGATTGATAGGGTAACTGTCTGTCAGTGCCAGGTTCCTGTATGCCGGTAAAATAAAATTATTTTGAGCTTAACCGTGATCAGAATTTCTAAAAGACCGTTCCATAGTTAAAAAGCAAAACCAATATTTTTCAACTTTTCAATTTAAATTTGAAGAACTATAATTTTTACTCTTCTTAAAATGGGTGCCTGTTGCTTTAAATATTTTTGCTCATTCCCTCAGGATTGTCAACTCAACCTATATGGTGCAAGTTCTGGTGTGACATCATGAAAACGAGACCATCCAGGTTTGAGGTGAGATAAAGGATATAAACCCCCAAACTAGCGTACATGAAGAAACTAGATTTCCTATCTTCGTGGCTGATTTAGATTTTGATCTCTCCCACTTGTGATAATCTTTTGTACCAGTTTCACTGGTAGTTTCTGTTCTAGATGGAGAGATGGTACTGTACAATGGGCACTTCCTTTGTCTCCATTCTTAGTGCAGGAACTATTACTCTGATTGGCAGCTATTAAAAAATAACAAAGCTTTGCCCCTCCTGATCTAGAGCAGGGCTTCTTAAACTTTTTCTACTCGCGACTCCTTTTCACCCAAGAATTTTTTACGCGACCCTGAGTATATAGGTATATAAAATAGGTATACAAATCAAACATTGACTGATAATAAATCATAAAAGAAATTTATTTTAAAACAATTCTTTGGTATACATATAATTTTTTCCATTTATTAAGGACAAAAGCAGATTTGCATACTAATGAGATGGATGTTCTTGTTTTTGTGACCCCCACATTCAGTTACGCGACCTCATATGGGGTCATGACCCACAGTTTATGAAGCTTTAATCTAGAGCAAAATTGTTCCTTTATTTTTCTTTGTGCTGAGTGTCCCCAGGCAAGGAATGAAAGCTATGCCTGTAGCCCTTCCTCGGACATTCATTTTTGTTTAGTTATATACACACATGCTTGGGAGAAAATTCCACTGGAGTAAGAGGGACTTGTGAGGACACGTAAATAATATCAGGGCATTCGGGCATTGAGTCTGTTTAGGTTTTATTTCTCTTCAGAGCGTTAAGTGCTGGCGGAAGAAGTTCCTTGATTCTTTCTTCTCAAATGTGCTGCGTGGGGTCTTGGACGTGTCTTCAGACCAGCGCCTGAAAGATCCTTGCTTTTTGCCCTTACTATCAACTTCACAGCATGTTAACCAGCTTACCATCTACAACATGCTGGAAGGAGTAGCAGAGCTGATGGCCAAACACAACAAGGGGGTTCTAGAAAATTTGGTTCTCTCACTCAGTTCCTTGCGATTCTGTCACTTGCTCTCCTCCAGTCAGTCTACTAGACAACAGCTGAGTTTGCTTCTTCATCGCCTAATTCATCATGGGGCTGTGAACTGCGTATCTATGAACTCGTGGCCTAATCCTGACTCGTCCCTTTTAGTCCTAATCCTGAAAATGAGCGCTGGGGTTTGGCACCCAGGAAAAACACCTGTAAATCAAGCAAGCCTTTGCCACCTGTGCAGGGAGACATCTGCTGATCAGAGCCAAAAGGTAGACCAAGAACATGAACCTCATTTGGGCTCAAGCCGACTGTTTCAGAGACTAACAACTGGCCAGCATAGTGACAAAGATCTGAGAAATGAGAGAGTATTACCCAGCATGCCACCAGGCTTTGAAAATGCTGTAGAGCTGGCCAGCAGCGAGACTCTTAATGTTGTAGTGGACTGTCACTTGAATAGCAGTCCTTCACAAAGCAAGATGCAGCACAGCACACATTCAGGGAGTTATAATGCTGAAAAAGGACCTGTTAGGCTTTCTTCAGCAAAATCGTCTCAAGATGACTCTCCTTTAGAGCAGTGTCAGAAGAGGGGAAAGGGTGTAATGAAACGGAAGCTCGGCTGCCATCAGAAGACCAGGAAAGGCACTGCAGACTCAGATGACCTTTATGACTTTATTTTTGCTGTTTCGAAGGAAGAAGAGGAGAAAGCATTGCTCAGCAAAAGAAAGAACTCGAAGGAGGGAAGGACTTTCATTAACTATTCCACTTACCCCACAGGAGCCAGCGCTACTGGTTTGGTTAACACAGATAGACCTGTTGGGATCACTTCCCTGAAAACGGCAAGCCATTTCCGAAGCGTGTCCACTCTGGAAATTCTTTCTATCCGTCTAAACCGGAACACTTGCCAGATGCTGGGAAATCTGCTCAGTTCTTGGGTTTCTTTAGAAAAGCTTGTCCTGTCTTTGAATGGTGAGTAATAAACCAAACATTTGACTTCAGGCTTTATTAGCCATTTGTTTTACTCTAAAGGAAAGTTTTAAAAGCATTATTGGCTGGCATCTGAGCTTTAGATTGGAAAAATGTATATTCCAAATTAGGTGCTCACAAACAGTCTTGGGGAGGCAGCAGACATTCACACCTTGTAAATCAAATCATGGGAAACCTTACTGAACCCATACTTCAGAAGGCAATCCTAAAATCATTTATGATAAGCCAAGTTATAAGCAAATAATTTACTCTGTGTGCACTTTCAAAGTCTACTTCCTTCAAAACGTTGTTGCAGGCTTAGGTCCCAATATCTTCAGCATCCTTTCTGGGCTCCGGGCTCTTTCTCGCCACAGTGACCACCATCTCCGTGCGGTGCACATCAGTGATATGCTCTCCCATGTCCCCTGCATGAATCTTGTCCACTCTATTTTGAGTGCCGTTCCGTTGCTTCGGGTGCTTATGGTCAGCTTTGATCTCAAAACTCTGATGGAATGGAGCAGGCCAGAAGCGAACTTGGACTCTCCATCTTTGGAAGAAGAAATTCCAGGTAAATCATAACACACTTCGAACTTAACATTGTAATGTGTAGATTTTTTCCCCTTTGAGTGTGGAAGAGAACTTCCAGGTGTCAGTGAGGTGGATATGCACCTGTGTTAATTTGGAAGCTTGTCTATATGCTTTTGCTTGACCTAGTGATTATTTCATAGTTTTAATGGCCACTGAGTGCCATCAAACATTGCTCATGCTACTGGTCATCTTTGGAAACAAGGCTGCAGAAAGAGAGGGGCTGTGGCTCAGCGGTAGAGCATCTGCTTGATATGCAGAAGGTCCCAGGTTCAATCCCCGGCATCTACAGTTAAAGGAACCAGGCAAGTAGGTGATGTGAAAGGCGTCTGCCTGAGACCTTGGAAAGCTGTGCCGGTCAGAGTAGACAATACTGACTTTAATGGACCGAGGGTCTGATATAAGGCAGCTTCATGTGTTCTGTGGCAATCTGGGAGGTTGAACATCCTGTCAGTTTGGGGAGGGGCTGTGGCTCAGTGGTAGAGCATCTGCTTGGAATGCAGAAAGTCACAGGTTCAATCCCCGGCATCCCCAGTTAAAGGGACCAGGCAAGTAGGTGATGTGAAAGTCCCCTTCCTGAGGCCCTGGAGAGCTGCTGCCGGCCTGAGTAGACAATACTGATTTTAATGGACCAAGGGTCTGATTCAGTATAAGGCAGCTTCATGTGTTCAAGGTTACATTAGAAATGGACCTCTAAGAAGTCGGGCTTTGCTTTATAATTGGCTATGTTTGATCTCCTTCATATAGAAAAGTCCGGAGAATCTTTCCAATCATGGCTTGCCACATGGCTTGAAACCCCTTTCTCTTACAGATGGAAATCCTGTTCACTGTCACAGGCTCCGGTGTTGTTTTTAAAGACGCTGTGGAGAGAGTCATATGACTAGCCTTTCATTTTTTACTAATTAGTGTTCACAAGTTAAATAGGTTTCTGTATTTATTTTCACACACTCTAACTCAGGTCCAGGAGCCCTGTGGTGCAGTGTGGTAAGCTGCAGTACTGCAGTCCAAGCTCTGCTCACGACCTGAGTTCGATCCCAACGGAAGTCGGTTTCAAGTAGCCGGCTCAAGGTTGACTCAGCCTTCCATCTTTCCGAGGTCGGTAAAATGAGTACCCAGCTTGCTGGGGGTAAAGGGAAGATGACTGGGGAAGGCACTGGCAAACCACCCCGTAAATAAAGTCTGCCTAGTAAACATCGGGATGTGACGTCACCCCATGGGTCAGGGATGACCTGGTGCTTGCACAGGGGACCTTTACCTTTATTTAACTCAGGTCCACAGAAGCTGCAGTGGCCCTCATATTCATTTCCAAGTATAACCAGTTTTTCTGTTTATCTGTAAAGCCCTTTCTAAGTGTCTGTTTGCACCTTCGTTCCTAAGCAGAAGTAAAGTACTTCACTGCTGTGTTGTCCGTTGCCCAGGAGTAAATTACTTCTGTTCATTTCAATACACCTCTATCTGTTCAGGTGAAGTATTTTGCTACTGGGGTAAACGATTGCTCTTTGAGACTGTAGGTGCTTGGAACCAGACTCTGTTCACCTGATCAGTTATTTTGAGAAAGCCACACATAAACACAACCTACTCACTTCTACCTCTGACCTGCTCACATGGCTAACCAGAGGTTTACAGTGATGTGGCTTCAAAGCATCCTCTGGCAAGGCTCAGGTTCTTGACCAAGCAATTCTTCCATGCCACAAACAAGTGCTTTTTAAACAAGACGTGTTTTGTGAGGTCTAAGGGGGTGAAGCTGAAATACTCTGGAATATGTTGTTTTAGCCAGGAGCTGTTAAGACAGCACCCTACAAATCATGATTGTACAGGCAAACTGTTGTGGTAGAGAGATCCACACTAGGAATGGACTGCAAGGTTCTTTTTGTGACCCTTAAACCTCAGCAGTAATAGCCTCCATCTCACACAGATGATGAGTGACGGGGGCATTGTTTTGCAGCACAAATCTTTGTGTGGGTTTATTGGTGTGAGGGGGACATGAGGAGGTTTGCGTTCGGGAATCAAATTATAATTTGTGAGAAGTGTACATTCTACAGGCCCATGCATTCATAAAGTCATGTGGTGTGTGGCTACATACAATATCTGAGTATACTACTCTGTAATATTTAAGGAAAGTGAGAGACTTTGGTTAGTGACTGGTTTTTTGCTTTTTCTTTGGGAACTGTCAACCAGAGAGCCAACTGGAACATCTTGAGATAAGATTTCCCAGGGAACCTCTTCCAACAAGCCTCTTGATACCTGTGCTGAAAGCCTCAAGGTCTCTCCAGAGTCTCTCTCTAGACAGCGCTACAGTTTCTTGTCCCCAAGAGGTTGAGCTTCTCCTTCATGCACTGAAAGGTATTGTGGAAGCCGGTTTGCCTATAGCTCTGCTTGTCGGCAGTGTTGGTAGTTGTGGGGGGAGGTTCTGGCATCTTCAGTCCCATCCCAGCTGGCCGCATAGAATTAATGACTCTGTGGATCTACACAGAGAGTTGTGTATTTGCCATGTGTGCTGCCAAACAGGAAAGCTTTACACAGCGGGAGAAAAGCTCCTAACTTTTCCTGTGAGATCTTTGTTTGTCTTGCAGAATATAGTCTAGTCCTGAAGAGGCTGAGCTTTCATGATATCAATCTTTCTTACCACTCAAAAGATGTCCTCCTCCTTCTGCAGGACCCCATCCTTCAAGGTATGACTGCACAACCCACTCTTGTCTGTTTTCTTACACTGTGGCTTATCTTGATGGGGGTTGGGTGACAAATCAGAGAAGATGAGGCTTAGTGGATGGTAAGGGGAAAGCATGAGAAGTATGGAAAACAAGGCACAAAGCTTTGCATGGGGGTGGGGTGGGGGAAAGGGTGCCACAGATACCACCTATTTAACTACAATCTTACGTAGGTCCCCTGCTTTCACTTAGGCAGCATCTAGTATTCTTGTTCTTCAGGGCGTTCAGTAAAACTAATTTATGTGAGAAAACGTAGAAAGGCAGAATGATTTATCCATGGGGGGGTCTTTTCCTTGTAACAGAAATCACCTTTTCCTTTTGTCGGCTGTTTGAAAACTGTACCACGGAGTTTCTGTCTGAAATAATAAACGCTGTGAAGAAGAACTCATCTTTGAAGACCCTCAGGCTCCCTGGAAATAGGCTTGGTATGTAAGGCAAAAATGCAGCAACCGTCCCTGAATACGTTCTCTCTTCTCTGTTATGAGGGGGGGGGGGGGAGGGATCCTAAGTTCTGTCACAAATTTTGATACCCCTGATGTGTTTTGACTGCAGTCTTGTTTTGCAAGCCAAGTGGCATCTGGTGATGACTTTCAGCTGAGCTACTTTGAGCTTTCCTTCTTGAAGCGCTAGGCTTTTGCCTAGGGCTCTGTTTTCAGCAGGTCACCCTTCACTGTCTTTACTCCTACATTCTACATTTTTTCCAGTATACAGATTGAGGCCAGTGGAGGGGGGCCAGGAATCCTGCTTTTCTAGAGACTCAGCCACTCACCCAGTGACCTACACTAAGTTCCTGATGGCCAAAAGCTTTCTAGTTCCCTTAGACTATATATAATGTGGAATTAGGAAGGGAGATATATAGAGTGGGAACATTTCTTACCAGACAACATTTCAACTAATAGTGACTCATTACAGTTCTGATTCTGTAATCTCTGTCAAATTTGTCAGACTTGGGAGTACTTATTGGTGCTGTCATTATTTTCTTCTCCAACCTGCTAGTGTTCGCACTTAAATTATAATTCTCCCATTGTTAGGAAATCACAGGTTGGTTGCACTGGCTGATATTTTTTCAGAAGATTCATCCGCTTCCATTTGTCATCTGGATGTCAGGTATGCTTTACCTTATTTAACACGTTTATTTACTTTTCTGACAATTACAATTTAAAATTTGAAAAGACAAACAGCAAAATTGCTCTAGCCCTTGATTGCTTTCTCAAGAGACGGTATGGCTTTCCTATCTTGGATAGCTCTTCTGCCTTCCCGAGGGCATACAGGTAATAGCCCCAGGGAAGGAATGCCTCATTCACTTTTTCTCAGGCCATTGCTAAAATACAGACCACTTGGCTAAAGGTTGCGCATGTCTCTTCTTAACAGCATCAGATGTCCAATTGCCTAGGAAGTGTCAGCTTATGCAGTTGGCAGGATATGTATTCAGTTCTACCCTTAGCTTAACAAGTTCTTCCATTCCCTGCTTGTATTATAAAGATGTGGGCTGGGGAAAGTGGTAGCTGAAGTAGCCCTAAAGAGCTAATCATTTTAATGACATGACAGTAAGCTAGTCACAGCACAATCCCATATGGTTACTCCATTCAAAGCCCACTGAAACCAGTGGGTTTAGAGTTGAATAACTGCACAGGACTGCACTGTCAGATAGCCTTGTTGTTCGTGTAGTGATGATGGCAATTATTCACTTGAATCAGTCTTCACTACAAGTTGACTTTTTCCAAAAAAATTCCATGTGAACGTATTAAATGATCCATTCACAATTGGTAATAACCAGTCACCTGAATGTAATCAGCAGCTTCTAGAATTAAAGATCAGCTGCTTGTGGCACTGGTGTTGGCATCAATATTTTCTTAAACCTAGTTGTAATCTGCAGTTATTTCCCAGATTTGCAGGGAAAATTTAAAGAAACTCCATAGCCATAATCTCAGATACCTGTGATGTAGAACCATGTTGTTTTATTCATAAACAATGTACCAGTGAGCCTCATTTGTTTGTGCATCAGTTGTTTGGATTGAAAGCTAATAAACTATATGAGTGGAATCTTTATCTACTCTAAGAAAAAGTCAGTGGGTAGCCGTGTTAGTCTGTTTTCAGTAGTCAAAAAGGGCAGTAGCACCTTACATACCACACCCAATCCCATCAAGCCTACTATTCACATTTACATACTGTTCCTCTACTTAAAGACCGATGGATTCACATTCTAGCTGTATCTGAAGAAGTGAGCTGTGGCTCACGAAAGCTCATACCCTACCAGAAAATATTTTTGTTAGTCTTTAAGGTGCTACTGGACTCTTGCCCTTTTTGACTTCTAAGAAAAAGTGTGCATGTTTGTCTGTTGCACATGTACAGTCAGGAATGGGTTAACTCCTATCGGTATGGCTTGTGAACTTTTCTGGTATCAAGGATTAGCTCCCCCACATAGCTCACTTTCCTGTGTGTTCTTTATGACACCTCCTGGTAAGAGGGCTAGTCTGAGATGAAAATTCTTCAGTCTCTTCCAGCCTTGTGGCAGAAGTCTATTTCATGCATTTCTCCTAGAGGTTGCAAGGGCCTCTTACTGTTGTCTTTTTCTACCAGAATGTTAAAATGTGCCAGGAATAAAGCAGGGATGGGGTGGTTCCTTGATTCCAGGAGACTTCTCTTCCTCTTCTACATTCAAACTTGCTCTGTTAGTTTACGATCTCCTGAGAATGTCATTTCCCCCCATATTTGTGCTATTTAAGGATACCTTTAGCACAAGCTACCCTATTGAGGTTTCAAGAGGGAGGTGCAATGTCTGACTTGCCATCTTTAAGTTCACTGTGTCACCTGTCTTACTGTTGGCCAGTGTTAGACGGGACCTCTTCAGCACATTCTAGGTATCCATGATGAGTGAGAACTGCTCTGAACAAAATCTAATTTAAGAAGCTGGGGCCACATCTTCTTTTCCTACAGTTCCAACTGCATCAAACCTGATGGGCTCCTGGAGTTTGCTAAGAAGCTGGAGAGTTATGTAGCCCAACGTCCAGAACAGATCAAGTTCACCAAACTCTGTCTCTCTCAAAACTGGCTGGACCAAGATGCTTTAACGGCTCAAGAGGCTCTTCGGCGGCTCAAAGCTATATGCAGCGTGGTCAGTGACACATGGGACTCCTCTCAAGCATTTGCCGACTATGTTAGTGTGATGTGACAAGTGCGCAGGACACTCTTTTGTAATAAATTTTATTTTGCCTAGATTTTGCTCCCCCTGTTTTTTAGGCAGCTGTATCAGTAACTATGATTGAAATATTAGTGGAGGGAAGTATTATGATTGAACAGAATTTGAGTGACTGTATGTGCTGTTTTCAAAACATGTTTTAAACTTGGGATCTGCAGATGCAGCAGAATGAGGTGGTAGAGTTGCCCTTCAGAAGACGCACACCTGACTCTCCCCCTCCCTATATACACTAGCGTTCTATTTACACCAGTTTGACAGAAAAGCAATTCTTTCCCTGGCCCTCTGAAATGACAGTGACAACTTTACTTCATTTTGTTGCAAGCCAGCTGTAACTATAAGGTGAAAACTAACTTTCCAGTAATTAATAAGCTATAAACATGAAGCTCAGACTGAACAGTTTTTAAACTTTTAGTTATGGACCCAGTTTATCCTAACTGTTCGATCAACAAAAGATGGTTAAACCATCAGTTGGTTAATGGTGAATTTCTCCTACTAATGAAACTCTATTTTGCTTTTGAGATAGTATGGATTGTACTAATACAAGAGGAGTTTATTTTGTTGCAAGCTACATTTTAAGTTTGATTTTAAATGGACTGTATCTTACTCTTACAAAAAGAAAGCAATCCAGTTTCAGTAATTTGTATGGTATCAGTTTGTCTAACACCCTTTTAAAAATCCAGAAAAGACAACTTTGCAAGCGCATCTTCAAAGTAAAATTACTCTTCCCACAAGCCGTATACACTCCACAGGTGAGGAGGTGGTCAAGAACATCAGAAAACATTCATGATCTTGACTAGTGGGAGGGGAAACTTACTCAGTTTACCAACATTCCTGCACTTAATATTTCACAAGCCAGTGAAACTGCAGTTCTCAGTGCAAGAAAGGAAAACAGGAGCACCTGCAAGCCTGCCAACAAGCTGGGTTTGTGCACATTTTTCTATAACTGAATACATATGACATCTGACTGCAACTTAAGTGGAAAAATAGAAACCTAATTGTGGGCTGTTACCTTGTAATAGGTTGTCATACATAATGAAGCAGTAGGCTGTCCAGCAAAATACAATGTAATAACCAAGGGTGGCAAAATTACAGATACTGCAAATAAGATCTGTTCAGGTTTGTCACCTCTGATCTTCTGATAGTTCTAGTCCAAGTGAGATAAGTAGTTATTTTTCAAAGCCATCTTGCCTACACATACTTAAAGATACAAAGAGTTCCTACTGATTGCCTCTGAACCGTCACCATCTTTGGCCTCATCCCAAAAACACTCAGATGTTATGATAAAAAGACACAAGCTTCCTTTCCAGAAATAAGTTTTTTAAAAAAGTGAGTTTTGTTAAACATCTGGTTTTCCAATGCTCTTCAGCAGTATAAGTATACTCTGTGAATAAGTGAGAGTCTTCCTAATATGTTTATGGGGGATTGCCTTAATGCTGCCAATCAACAGCCATAGAGGTATCAATGTTCTCCTTTCATGGAAGAAAAGTGAAATACCCTGAGTTTCAGAAGGATTAGTCCAAGCTAACAGGTCACGGTATCCCCTTTTGCTCCTCATGAGAATGATGGTGGAAAGCAAAGGTGACAGCAGCATCCCAAGCAGCCTTGAGAACAGCGTCCTGGAGCCCACGTTTCTCGGCACAGTGGTTCCACTGGGAGAGATCAAAAGTGCAATCAGACCCCTCCGGAGGCGGCCTGATCTGATGGCCATTCACACAGCGACGGCACTTGATCCTGTAACAAACGGGGCATATTTGTTTTTAGAAGGGCCAGTTGCTTTAGGCAGGTTTCAGATTTACCTAGAGGAATTACAATTTAGAAGGTTGCTTCAATAAGGAGCAACAGATTACAAGCAGTGTTTTATTTCACATGTGAAACAGACATGGTAAGTTAATCCATGATGCCCACAGAAGCCTCATTCACAATTGGTGGGAAAGTATCAAGGCAAAGAAAGAAAAATGTTCAACTCCAAATTTTCAGCTAAGCAACCAGTCTTGTAGGTACTCTCTCTGTAAGACAGCCTCAAGTAAGTGAAGTATAATAAAGGCCAGATGCAATTTATGTGTGTTATGGGAGACTGAGATTGCACTAGAGCTAACATTTGCATGGGGTCTACATATGTCCACAGCAAAAGGGTCCCACAAAATAGGCCTCATCCACCTGACTTAAGAACCATGAAATTAGCATTTACAAATTTGGTCTGAATGTGTTGAGCTATGTGTACAGGACCCTATGCAAATGTTAAACTCAGGTGGACTAATCTGGAGAACCGGGTTTGATTCCCTACTCCTCCACATGAACGGCGGACGCTAATCTGGTGAACCAGGTTGGTTTCCCCACTCCTACACATGAAGCCAGCTGGGTGACCTTGGGCTAGTCACAGCTCTCTTAGAGCTCTCTCAGCCTCAGCCACCTCACAGGGTGTCTGAGTTGTGGGAAGGGGAAGGCAACTGTAAACCGGTTTGATTCTTAAGTGATAGAGAAAGTCAGCATATAAAAACTAACTCTTCTTCTTCAGGTGCTTGAAGGTCAGGTGGAGATAAGTGCCATGGGGGATGATGTGGGTTAACAGCACCACTGCACATACACATCTCTAAAAGCAACTGAAAACTGGATCAGTACACACTTCAATCATGTCCCACGATCCACATCTTTCATAGACTTACTTGTCATGGGTATCACTTGTAGTGGTCTCATTGAGAGTGAAAAGCTCCTTCAGCTCCCCAAGAGAGAAATGCCGTTCCACATCTTGCTCCTCGTCTACCACACAGCTGCTGAGTGCCTTCTTGTGGGTTTGTCGCTGGAAGATCTTTTCTTCAATTGTTCCTGTCTGCAGGGGTACAACACTGTCAGTTGTTGCACCCTGGGAAAACTATGAGGATTCTTACAAGTGCTGTGTGTGTTTTTAACCACAATCTGATTTTCAGAGTTCACTTGGCTTCTAGTGATGTATTGTACTGTACACCATCTGAGACTCCTGGTCAGAAGGACTGCTTTCAAGCATTCCTCATCCTACACCATTTTTGGGGACCTCCCCTCTGAACACTAATCCAGCACAAACTCAACATGAATGTAAGGAAGAACTGAAAATTGACCAAATTTAATACCTGCAGAGAAAAAGAGTTGTCCATATAGTTACTTGCTGGCCAGAGCTAGGCTGCTAAAATATTAGATGAAAATACTTTTGCTTAAATCTATGACTTGGCCTAAATTGTTTTCTTAAGCACAGGGGAGGATATATGAAATAAACTATAAAGAAGGATTAGATTACTCCTGGCAGAAAAGCAGGAACTTAGGATAGGCTGTGCTTCCTGTTCAAAGGCAGAAGCAGCTCAACAATTGAATTCTGCCCCGCCCCCGCTTTCTCAGATGAAATCAGCAGAAATTCAAGTTTTAAATATCAAGCATGGATTACTCTTCCATACAGATTAGCCTTCCATCTCTAAATGAGTTATGGGTCTATTTTGCAAGATATTCAGGGGAAATTACATGGTTGATCTCGGAAATCATCCTTTGGTGAAGGTTTAGCCAGTTCTATAGTGCAATATGTGTACTGTAGCACTATGAGGAAAGAGTCAGACAACAACTGGGTGTCAATGTACAAATACCTAATAGATGCCATGGCATCAGAGCCCTGGGCAGTCAGAGTCAGACACCTGCAAAATTGTTTCTTCCCTTTAGCAGACACAATCTTCAATATCTGCGAATGGCAGGGCCATAAAATACAAATCCGCTCTTACCGAGAGCAACCGGTAGATATAGCAAGTCTTCTTCTGACCATCTCTCCACACGCGGGCCATGGCTTGTTCGTCATTGGCTGGATTCCAGTCAGGGTCAAACATCACAAGTCTGTTTGCGCCAATCAGGTTTAAGCCACAGCCACCAGCTTTGCTGCTTAGCATGAAAATGAATTCAGGGCTCTGTGATATCAAGACAAAATAAGTCAATGCTACGTACTGACGACAAGTGTAAAAAAAACTGGAGGAGGAAAACTGGACTGCAGGTTGACAAAGACCTTCAGTATTAATTGAAAGCCAAGCAAACACACATTTCAAAGTTAACTGCCCAGCTTTGATAGAGATAAGCAAGATACAATGATAAGCAAAAGTAAGCTGTCCGATAAACTGGCCTAGCTCCACTCCCGCTTCTGAAATCACTGGACTCTCCCTGCTTTGTTATGAATCTCTACTGTAACTGATAGCCGCACATACAGTCAGACACCAGTCATCGATAGTCAATGAATGTTAATAACTACAGTATACAAAAGAACTATTAGCCGTGATTGAAAACTTAAGGTTTAAACGTTTTGGTTGTGAAGACACAGAGCAAAGGCAGACTGACACATGCAGCATCCCTCTTATCACTTTCCCAAATCCCTTTTCTATGGCACACTGAGTTTCCTTGATCACTGAGTAGTGAAAAGCATTTCAAACCTGAACACTGGCAAGGAGAAGGTGGTGGAAAAGAAGAAAAAAGTCTAATGACTTTTCCAACTATTTTAACTGATGTTCATGCATCCCAACAAGTTACAACCTTGAACATTCCTATTGGATGGTCCAGCTGAAAGAGCTTCTCGCCACTGTAAGGTAGCTTTATAACCAACATCTCTGCTTCAGGCAGAGGTGCAGCAATTTTTGGTTGTAATAGAATTCACTAATTGGGGGACATGAGAGTAAAATACATGAAGCCAACAATGAGGGCCTTTTGACTGAAGACTGATTACTTCCTGCTCTGGACTATACAATGGTAGAGCGTGATCGTAGAAACTTCACTTACAGAGACAGCATTGAAACGTTCCACTATCTTTGCTCTCTTTTTAATGGACATGGTGCCATCCAGACGGACATACAAGTACCTTGCCAAAACAAACAAAAAGTAGCATAATATAAATACAAATCGTAAAGAGTTGTGGCTTAATTCCAATTCACAAGATAGTTCTACAAATTAAGGTCATGGACTGTCTGGCGGAATGTACGCTTTGCATACAGAAGGCCCCAGGTTCCCGGGCACAATTAAATGATCTGAAACAGCAAACGATTGAAATTATTTTTCTGTATCAAGATCAAGGAAAGCTGCTGCTACTCAGAATGACCTGGATAGACCTATGGCTTGAATAGGCAGTTTCATACCATGAGTGCATTTTTTTTAACATTGTAGAAAACAAAAGTTTTAATGCAAGCACAGTCGGACCAACCGGGTCCCACTATTTCCACTTAAAAGAATTCCGCTAGTTTGAAGGACTGTCCTAGCAGCAACATGAATAGTAGTTGGCCGACTATAATCCACACTGTTACAGGTGTGTGTGCGTACATTCATACTCACACACTTTGACATGATAACCATGGCTTCCTCAAATGACAGTTTCTTGGATTTACAAAAACCAGGGTTTGTTGGTGGACACCCATCTACCATTTCAAAGTAGGGTTTCTAAACTACAGTTTATACTAATTCTGGTTTGTTATGACATCTGTATTCACACCATGGTGCGATGAGCACCACAGCCCCTTGCATCCACCTGGCCAGAGAATCAGCAGTATAGAGAAGATATCATCCTGGCCAGAAGGTAGTCACCAAGAAGCTGATAAAGCAGGTTTATACACAAACTGGAATTTATTACTTTTGTATGAAGTTAACCAGTTGAGATTCATACACTACAATTTACCATGGTGTTTGAATATAGTCAGAAATACAACAGAAATTAATCCAGATCATACCTTCTAGTTCTGCAGAGTTTCTCAAAGAGGTCCAGTGTCTGAGTGTAATTTGACACTAGGACTACCTTATCATTGCTGGTGCTCCTGGTAACTGCTAAGATATAGTCCAAAACCAGCATCTTTCCTGCATGAAAAATTCACACACAGCATACTAATTCCATAAACAATATTGAGGAATCCATCCCCAATACAGGTCCCAGTACCAATATATATAGAGAATAATTTGCATCAAAGTTTACCTGAGAGCTGCGGCTCTAAGGATTTAATGTTGTAGCCAGGAGGGAACAACTGCAGAGCACCCACAAACCCTTCCTCCTCCTCCACACATTTCTCATAGATCAGAGCAGGGTCTGAAAAAGAGTTCAGGGGTCATTGCAATGCATGGAAGTTAATGAACTTACCATTAACAAGGCAGAAGGATTGGCCTTCACTTGATGGAAATAGTTCCCTTACAATACTATCCGGATAATATCAGAAATCGTTGGAGCATCTATTTCACATGATGTTAACAGCCCAGCAATCAACATTGTGTACAACATTTTGTGTCAATTTGGTTGGACCTAACAAAACGTATTACTTGGATTTTGCCAGGACAAATATGACAGTTGACAACTTTTATCAACTATCTTGTCCAGTACTAAACATGTGCCGATATACTTATCATGCAAGGTCAAATATACCCCTATGTCAATGTCTCTGCCCTACAGGGATAATTACTGAGTTAAAAGCATCTTCTAGCAGTGGTAATTATGATCGTACAACCCTTTTCAGTTTCACAACCACTTTGAAAGGCAAAGGTTCTCTGCATTCATTATGATCTTGTCTCTCAAACATGATTGGATGAATGATTGTAAGCATTCCTCAGCTCAGAAGGACAGAGTGGAGAAAAACAATTGCGCTATTGAAAATTGTCCTTTGCAGAAACATGAACTCTGCTTATTAATATTAGTCTTGGGCATATTAAAAAGCCAAGGAGCTTCCTGTGGGAGACCATGGGCCTAACATGTGTTTTATCAGCCATCAATGACTTGCACCCTCAAGAGTTCCCACTTTATAAAATTTTTAAAGTGACCAATTCAAAAAGAATATTACCCCAAACAGAAGTGCCCTGAAGCATTCTAGTTACTTAAAGAGGCTTAACAGCACAATCCTAAGGAGGGGGGCTGAAGGGAGCCTACTGACCCCTATGACGGCATATCTTGAAGATATGCTGGTGCAGAGCCCAAGCGCCACTGTGCCACTTTTGTACACTGGCACATCTCTGGCACAGGGTGCTGCACCAGCATAAACGGGAGCTGTCCGGGGGTGTGACTGGCCTTAGTCAGCTCCTTGTGCCTTTCAGCCCAGGAACGCCCTCTGTTACAGGTGCAAAGTTGCACAGCGAACAACAGTGGTACAACCCATAGGGCCTATTTTAGGTTATTTTTACTGCCCATAAGGACCACAAGTGCTTAAGATGTCGACTAAGTGAGTGACCAATCATGTTCCCTCCTCTGCGCTGGCCAAGCTCCCACCCCAGGAACCAATGGCTGCCCCCCAGCCCTATAAAACGCTGGGGCAAGATGCCCAGCACTTCAGTAGGTAGGGCACACAGCACAGGATGCTGTCTGACTGCTCCCTGCCATGTAGACTTAGAGCAAGCGGCATGGCACCTTGGAGGCGGTAAAAGCACAGTGAGGGTACTTTGCACTACGGGGGAGCACTTTGCGCAAACACCCAAATGGGAGAGCAAAGTCCACACACTCTGTGGCTGACCTCTCCCAGTTCAGAACCCTTATAGGTACCCTGGCTCCCCATCCAGGACTCAAAGGGGCAGACACACCCTGACAGGTAAGCCAGGGACTGCTCCCGCAACCTCCTTCCCCTATTTTCTTCCCTCTTGACTGGGAGCCGTCACAGCCGTGCTGCCTCTCAAACTCAAGCTGCGCATCCAGCAGGGCAGGCAGGACCCCCAGAACAACCCCTCCCACCACCGCCCCCCCCCCACACAAGGGGGTTCAGTTCACGGGGGCAGGGGTGGAACAGCTGCCAGGGGAGGGGGCCCAATTTGCCAGCTCTGCACTGGACTATCAGCTCTGGCAGTTGCTGATTTTCCCCCTTGGACAAGGCACAAGGGGGAGGGCTTGACCTGAGCCCCCCATTTCTGAGTCCAGTGGGTAACCGAGACATCCCTGGACCCATTTCCTTGCAGAAGGGCACCCCCCACCCCCCGGAGCAGATGTTAAGGAGAACTCATCATTTTTTGTTGGTGTGGACAGGAGCTGCAGACAGGTGAGGGTGCTTTGGATGGCATGATCCTGTTGGAGGGGAAGCTGTGGTGCTGATGCTATAGACCCCCCGGGGGCATGTTACAAGTAAATATAAATTGCTGTTATTGTGGCCAAATTACTCACGATTGCACAGCTTCTTCAGAGATGTGATTGAAGAAAGAGATGAAACACTGATCTTTCCATTTTTCAGATCCTCAGCTGGTTTTGCTTGCTTTAAGAAGTGTTTGTACAGTTCAGACTGAAAGGGAGTCAGCCTGATGCAAAAAGGCAACACTGATCAGGCTGTGATTACGGAACAACTGACTAATATAAAGCTACAGTTGTATCATTTCGATGATTTAGACCCAAAGCCACGGTAATCATGGATTGCTCACATTTTCAAAAGCTACCGAGCGCCTTCGTTTCCAACTTAGAACTAACAGTAGTTTAAGTCTCCTTGACTTAAGTGGAATTTAGAAGATGAATAATAAGCTAGCTTGGGAAAAATAAGAAATGTTACCTATCCTGTCCTTCTTGCTTCCATTACCTACCAATTGCCACATTTCCTAACGGGCAGGCATACTTTCATAATGGCAGGCAGAGCTGAGGCACCAACCCCACTCTGCCATGGAAACTGACCTTGGGTCAGTTGAACTTTTCAACCTAACCTACTTCTCAGGGTTGTGGCAAAGATAATATGGAGGACAGGAGAATGAAATAAGCTGCCTGGGATCCCCAGTGGGGAGAAAGGCAGAATATAATTATTCACCTCATGGGTATTTCAGTTTTGTCTCCAATGGGGACCCAACGTGGCTTACCATATTCTCCCCTCTCCCTTTTATCTGCACAACAACCCTGCGAGGGAGGTAAGGCTGAGTGTGTGACTGGCTCAAGGTCGCTCAGCAAGCTTCCATGGCCGAGTGGGGACTTGAACCTGAGTCTCTCAGACATGGTCCAACGCTCAAACCAGTATACTACAATGACCCACCATTAAAAAAGAGAACAAGTAGATGTTTCAGGTAAAAGCATCTGTTTTCTTTAGATTGTTAATGCATAACTATTTTTTACAAGTGCACAAAGAATAATGCTGAATAACCTTGGTTTTTTGTCTAAGTGAGCAGAATACAAGAGATGCTAAATCAAAAATATTCTATATTTTTACAATAAGGACTTTTCTACTGACTATGGATTGGATTTGTTGTGGGGGAGTGGGATTTACATATATCAGTGCATCTTAGTGAGGACAGTAGTTCTAAAACATGTCAGACAGTCACAACTTTATAATAAATCCAATAATTACAGTTCCTTGTGCCAACATTTAATTAGATAATTCAGTGGAAATTATTCAAAACATTCATATTCCCCCATCCTAGCACCCTGACCTGGATGGCCCAGGCTAGCCTGATCTCGTCAGATCTCAGAAGCTAAGCAGGGTCAGCAAGGGTTAGTATTTGGATGGAAGACCACCAAGGTTGCTATGCAGAGGAAGGCACTGGCAAACCACCTCTGTTAGTCTCTTGCCATGAAAACCCCAAAAAGGGGTCGCCATAAGTCAGCTGCGACTTGACGGCCCTTTACACACACACACACACACAGCACAATGGTATCTATGTGACTTCCATGCAAAGCAAAACACAAATTGGAAAGTTAACTCAAGGGCACAAGGAACATTTTGCCAGTACAGCATGCCTATTGCAATATACTCTCAAGAGATTTTTCTTTTGACTTTTGCTGAGCTGTGCAATCAGTCTAAGGCATTTTATGCGTGAACCGTTTCCTTCATCGTCAACCCCTGAGTATTTCGGGGCTTTGTTTTCATAATGCATGTATTTTCCGACCTTTAGAAGTCGCCTCATTCTCCCCTCATGTTTTTCCTGTTTTGTGGGTGCTGTTTTATCCCAACTTTAATGTCTGTCTCAATCCCAAATCAAAAGCTGGTCCTGTACATATTTGTCAATTCTGGGTTTTCGCACAGCCATTCTCACTTTTGCCAATTGTCCTTCCCCCTCATCCAACCCCTCCCCTCAAAGCTGTAATACTATGAGGCTGCTTATTGGTAAGTTTCACAGCAAGTGTTGGTCAGTTTCAGACGTCAGCCTGATCTACAGGGTTGTTGTTTTTGTTTGCGACTAGCAAGAAGGCTGAAATAATTACAAACAATCTATGAGCCTGCTTATTTGGTCAGCTTCAGACCCCTGCGCAGAGTGATTTGAGAATTAAACTGCAAATACTATATGGATCGAGAAAGCAGCATATCCAACAGAAACAACCCGTGCATAAAAGACCCAAATCTGAATGCTCCAGTGCAATAGTGAATTCACCTGACATTTACATTAAAAAAAGAAGTCTGTGCTTTATTTTACAAGTTGCCCTGTATTCTTATACCTGCAGCATACCACCTGCTCAATTTTCACTGGCAGATATTTGGAGAGAATATCAGAAGTCCTTCTTATAAGACACCTAGGAAGAAGCAAAACAAAGTTAATGCCACTAATACAAAGCTTTAAGCTCATGCCTAGCTTTCAGCAAGGTTATTAACAGAGAGACCTTTCAGATTTGAAATCTGTAGTCCTCCACCAGCTCCATGCAGACAAAGTGTTGGTAAGGCTGAGCCATAGGTATGAATTGATAACTTTTTGAGCTTCTGATAGAGACTATCAGGATCAGCCCTAAGAGGAACAACGAGTCAAGGGGCTTCCATGGTGAACGTCTCTCTTTCCAACCTAGCATAAGTATAAAGGAAATAAAAGGAGGGGGGGGGAGTCTTTTGAGGACTTCACCTGTTGACAATGCTGATCAGCTCTTTCAGTCTCTCCTCTCCCTTCAGCCTATCTGCTTCCCTTGCATCTGCATCCCTGCCTTTCAAGATGGGAATTTCAAAGTGCTTTTTGAACTCCTGAGCTGTTCCTGTCCGGAAAAAGGAGAAACACAGGTGATACGAACAGACCTAGCTTTGTTATCAATATTTAATGAACATTTGACAATACTATTTCAAACAATATAATTTTCCATTTCATCCTTAATAAGGACACTGTTGTCTCAAAGCCTCTCTCAAGTCAAGTTAAGTTATGAATATTCATTTTAGCTACATGAGGTACAGCCTTAAAAGTGCCATACATTATAGAAAGAGCCATCAATTCTGTTGCCATCCCATGACCTTAAGATCTGCTATACTTGAATTAAACCATTCATAACAGAGCATCTGAAATACTGGCAAGATCTCCACCACTGAACAGATGCCTAAGATGACAAACATGGTACTGACTTCTGGGACAAACTGGGAGGGCAATAGTTGGCATGGCTGGAAAAATCATCATGCTTCTTACAAAGAAAACAAACATTCTTCTGATGGAGTCTCACAACAACCTTCTTTAAAAATAACAACTCCAAATAAAGTTGATTCTTCTAGATTTTCAAACAAAATGATAGGCCGTTCGACGGTAGAACAAGATTATGCCATAAAGCTGCGTGCATTTGATTCAAAGGACAATATGATATACAATAGCAAGCCCACACACATGTCTAGTCAACAGTGGGAAGTTGAGGGCTGCTCAATTGCCAGCTCCTACAATGAGGAGATTATGTTGCTAAAGGTCCTAACCTAAAATCCCAGAGTTGACAAAATGTACTAGACTGAAGTATTCAAGGAGATCGTTCTGAATGGGAGTTCCTGAGATCAGCACCCGCCGTGGTGTATTCAAGCTGTTCAGCGCCTGATATGTTTGGTTGTCTGAGTTCTTCAGCCTGTGGCCCTGAAAAACAAATTATTGAACATGGCACTCAGACAGAAAAGATAATTTTATTCATGTTTACTTTTACTGAACTGGAATAATGCATCTATCTTACAGTGATAGCTAGCTAGCAGTTATTAGGTGCACTTTATAAACACACTTACTAATCTCCTTTCAGTACGACCTTTATTAAAACATGCTGAATCCACTGGGTGCCACTAGTGCTCAGCGTAAGAGAGGCAAGAGGCAAATACAGCCACAAAACAGGTGTGAAGAAAAGGAATTGTACTGGATTAAGTTGTTCCTCATGGGAACCATGTTTTTCTCCTTAGGAAAATTACACCAGGAATTTGAAGATAATCTCTTTATCTAGATTTGTGCTCTCAGAATCAAATGGCTAGCAATAGCTCCTTGAAGTAATTAAGTTTATATATGGGCAAATTTTAACAATAAATATTTCTGTACAGTACATTCTTACGATGAAACACAGGCTCAAATACCTACTCATCTATTCATACAGGAAGATTCCTAGCTCAGCAGTAAAGTACATGCTTTCTGTGCAAATAGCCCTAGGTTCAATCCCTGATATTTCTGCTTTAAAAGATCCCAAGTAAATAGGTGGACAAGACCTCTCCCCGAGACACTGCAGAACTGCAAGTTATCAGTTGAGCATTAAATCATTCCATTCTGGTTTCCACTTTCATCAGTAAGCACACTCCTTCCAGAAGAATATACGCTGTCTATGAATCTCTCTTTCCTTCTTCAGGGGCTGCCACCAGAACAGAGTTCTGTCTTAAACAGGGTTCGCTTGTAAAGATGCTGGGCCATTTGACTTGATTAGCCTTCTCCTTCCATCTCCGAAGGGCCATCTTGAAGAGGGACAGAAAGAGGATGCGAGTCCTGACAGCTCCAGGTGTGCACCTAGCCAAGCAAATGCTGGTGAGCTGCCTACGTTCATTCTCTTTTGGTCTCTCTCGCTAGCTAGGGCTGGATCGAACCAATAGTGGGATCCAACCCTCTAGCTATTCTCTCTGCCGGGCTGGCATCCAAGGAAGCAATGATGACATTACAATTCAGCTTGACTTGTTTGTGTACTTCAGCTACTGCAAGCTTAGACTGGAAACAACGCTTGTGTAACTCTCAAGATGACTTCAGTGTGTTTGTTTTTATACAAACATGCCCCCCGCCATAATAAATATCACCATTTAATCAGGAGTAATAGTAATTAGTAATGGCCACAATAGATAATCAACATGTTAGATATGGGTAGGGAGAAATGAAGCAGTTGCACTTAATACAGAAGCAGAAATAAACCTTCCTGACCTCTATGGAACAGTAAGATCCAAGAGAGAGAAGGGTGCCACACAAGCGATTAGAAACTACTGGCCATGCCCATGACATCAGTCCAAACTCTCAGAGTCATTTCTGGGAGATCAACCATCACTACTGAAATCATCAATCGCCTTCCACGTACCTCATCGCATATGACCAGCCCAACGCTACCTTTCTGTAGAACTTCGGCATGAAGGCGAAATGTCTCATAAGAAATTATCAGGATGGGAGACGGAACCCGAAGGCCTCTCTGATTCATAAAGCCAGCTATTGGGGAAAGTAAAAATGGTAGAGGGAAAGGTGAATGAGAAGGTATGTGAGAGCCAGACAGAAGCATTAAGAGGTTTTATACAGAGTTTAGAGTAGCATGCATCACCACATGAAAGACTAGTTCAAGTAAACTATTTACCCACTGGAAAGGGAAGATTTTCTTTTCTAGACCTCCATTCCGTATCTACTCTTTTGCTCTATTACTTTACGGTGCTTTGGGTTTGCAAAGTGCCTAACAATCCATATTTCCATCTCAGCCAGTCCACAGCTGAGTTGGTACTGAGTCAAGCTCATCCAGGAACAACCTACCTACCAAGTTTCCCACAGTGCAGCTTCCTCTGCGCCTGCACTTCCTCACTCATACTCCTTTAAACTCTGCTGTTTCTGCCTCTGTGCACAGCCATCAAGATATCCTTAATTAAATTACTCAATATGAATCACAATCAACAACTGAACGAGCCTTGGCAAAAATGTGTTCATAGTCTTTAGTTTGGAGCTGGTCTGTGATTCAGCTAATTAAATGTCCTTTTCCAGCAGCTTTTTAAAAAGCTGCACATCACATCCACCTTTCATACCTAGCTTCTTGTTTATCTCCTCCTTGGAGCCTCCATCAATAGCCAGTGGCTGGATCCTTCCCCCAAGCCATTTGCCCACTTCATTGTACCAGTTCTTCACCAGGCTGGAGGGCGAGACCACAATTGCCTTGTCAATTTCAGGCTTGCAATCTGGACTTTGGCGCAAGAGCGTCCACATCAGCGTGATACACTGCAAGGTCTTACCCAGACCCATCTCATCTGCCATGATGCAGCCATGACTTCCAGGAATCCGGCGACCTGTGACACAATCCCACAGGAACTTCACCCCCTGCACAAAAGAATGTTCGACTTCAGTCAGATAAACTTGCAAAATATACAGTAATATTGCATTACCCAGTCGTATCACAGAACTGAAGTATATTGAGTGGTGTAGTGGTTAAGAGTGGTGGACTCTAATCTGGAGAACCGGATTTGATTCCCCACTCCTCCAGATGAAGTCTGCTGGGTGACCTTGGGCCACTCACAGTTCTCTCCGAACTCTCTCAGCCCCACCTACCTCACAGGTGTCTGTTGTGGGGAGAGGAAGGGAAGGCAATTGTAAGCCGGTTTGAGACTACTTAAATGTAGAAAATTGGGGTATAAAAACCATCTCCTCCTCTTCTTCTATTTAGAGCGCTACCCCGACACACACATATAGGAAAGCCTCTAGAATACATGCAGAAATTACTGCTGTGTTCATGTGCACTTTGGTGCTAAATATCCTGAAGCAGAATACTACGAATATCAGTAGCTCTTCAGAAAACACAGGCAAAACACAGAATCAGAAGTCTCCCTATTTCAGGAGCTACCTCCCACTTAGTGACAGAAGAAAGGGTTTTCTCTCTCTACCACAATCTTCCCCTCGTCACCACTCAGGTTTGGTTTATACAAGCTAGGTAATATTTGAACACACAAGTTCTAAAAGTCTCTACATGTAACTGCACAGTTCAGGAGCTCAGAGCTAAAAGATCAAGAACTTCTCTCTCCCTCCAAGATGACTCCTGTCAGCTCAACAGACTCTGCCTACTGCCTGCAGGCATTGGCTGACAGAATTCCTCAGTCTCAGAGTTTACTTTTAACCCTGTATCCATCACAGCATGGTTCTAATAGCAGCCAACAGGTTGATTTACTATAACTTAAATAAAATCCCTAGGCAGTTTAATACAACTTAGCTTTCAGATTCTTTAAATAATTTGCTCAAAACAGTCACAGGTCTTACATGCATGGGTACTTTCATTCACGTTCAACCCCCCCCCCCCCCCGGTCTGTCTCAGTTGTTCCTTGGAGTTATGCATGAGTTTTCCAACCATTAGAGGTGACCTCGCTGCTAGCCCTCACAAATCCCAGGACTTCCTGTTCCTCTATTAATCTGATTCTTCCATCTCTCCTGAGCTCAGCCCGGGTGAAATCCCCATGCATAAGGCAAAGTGCAGGACACAGAAGCTTGGTTTCTCTTACAGCAAACAGCACAGCCAATTACAAAGCAGCATGTTGAGGGGCGGGGATTCAAATGCTTCCTGCTTCCTCTGAGTTCTTTTTGAGAAGGCTTTTTAAAAAAAGGCTTGGGTTTCTACTCCCCCCTCCCTTTCCTGTCAGATAGCTCTGTTTTTTGTTTTTGTTCTTAAAATGCTTTTTTATGCGGCAATTTGGTTTCGGGGTGGGGGAACTTTTCTCTCACTACAACCAATTACAAAGCAGCATTTCAAGGGGCTACATTTCAATACTACTTGATTTGAGCTTGGAGACTGCTGGTGCATAGATTCCCAACCAGTGTGGGTCCAGCGAGCAACAAACCTCAGGTAAAATTCCCAGGCATAAACGACCAATTATTGTTGCATTTGGTTTCTCATAACACTCACCTCTCTCTGATGGGGTCGCAAAATGCAACTGAGAACAGGATCCACCACAACATGAACAGGAACTTTTTCCCTTGAGGAATTAAACATACCTGAGTAAGTTTCCTAAGCGATATAAGGACCATTGTTGCCAATAGACAATCTTGTTTTGCAAAAGAGAAGGGCTCTTATGACACAATTATCCCCAGATTCAGAATCTACTACCAGTTGAAGACCTGAAATTCAAAAGCAGCTTTGACTACATCTAGGAAGAGCTACAAACTAATTCGTTACTGTGGCACTCACAATTTGGGAAACACAAATAAACAGCACTGAGAATGTTCTGTGATTCTTGTTTGATAAAGAAACACTGGTAAGCAAGAGACTGAACTTCACTCTCATAGGTTTATATAAATATTAATAGTTACAGGCAGATAGAGGTTTTCTGCTCTAACCACCTCTTCCAGCAACCTGTGCATTTTTATAATATCTTTGGGTCTTCTGAATCAAATCAGCCTCTACAATCTAGGAGGGCTTTCGCATATAGAAAAGGGATGTGTGGGCCATTCCTCAGAGCACTTGATGGGGAAATAACCGTTGTTCTGTACTGAAACACACCAGTTATGCCAGCTTTGCATGTCAGTTCTGAGATCCAACACTCAATCCAGAGTCACAGAACAGGTAAAGAAACAAGTGTAATGAGAACCGAGCTGAAATGACTGAAGAAAATTAACCACGGTGGGCACGAAGAGGATAAAATAGGGACAACTCACTTGTCTATTTTCAATTGGTCATGAGCACTCAGAGGGGGAGGTTCATACAGCACCAGAGCCCCTTCTTCAAAAGGATCGTGGAGAGCATGCCTTACTCCTGCACGTTTGATACCCAGTGCCCTAAAGCCCAAGGAGCCTGAAATATCACACAAAGAACGTAATCCGTAAGTTGACCTTTCCAGAGAAAATGCAGGACTGTCATTTCTGTTGACTACATGCTGACTTTCAGGGGATACTAAATCCAAGTATAAAGGTCTATGCATGAGGTATATAGATTAGATAGGACAGGACAGGACATTGCATTAAACCTGGTGTATCATTTCTTTTGGGCTGACAGCTTCATCAGGCTTGAAATGAGAAAGAATTCTTCGAGACAGTCGGATAAAAAGGCGCCATTTATCTCGCTGAAAAATCCCAGGCTAGCAAGAGTGCCTCCAGGCTCAATTCAAGGTGCTGGTACTGACCTTTAAAGTTAAGCCACTCAGTAACTTACAAAACCCAGTAACTTACAAAACCCATCCTTACCACCAAGGCTGTAGCTGGGGTCTCCAGGTTTGGCCTTAATCACTCTATGAGCCTGGTTAAGTATCTGGATCATACATTATTGGTGTAGTGGCTAGGGTGTTGGATCAGAGATTCGAGGCCTAGATTCAAATCCCCCACACTGCCAAGAAAGTTTGCTGGGTGACCTTGGACCAGTCACATACATTCACCTAACCTACTTCACAGGGTTGTTGTGAGGATAAAATGAAGGAGAGGAAACTAATGTATGTCACTTTGGGTCCCCGTTGGGGAGAAAGATTGGGGTATAAAGTAAATAAATCAAACTTTTGAAAAAGATGACTAAGACATAATGGATAGCAACAAAAATAACTAAAACTTACTATAGAAAAAACAAAACCTTATGGTTTTACCTGTATAGTTTGGAATGGGTACTTTGAAAGGTTTTGACAAAATGCTGCGGATAAAGGCCTCCTAAGGATTAAAAGTATAAAATATTAATATAGCATTTAAAATACACTTCTGTTAATCAATAAGTAAACCTGAAAGAAACTTGCACTGAAATCAATAGGACATACTGCCAACTAAATCTATTCAGAATCAAAGAGTAGCTACCAACATACCATATAGTAACATCACTGGAAACTTAGATTGAGTTTAACATCCAGAACTTCAGTTTCTATACTTGTATGCCATCCTACACTAGGTATACTCGTATGCCTACCCAAAGATTACCTACCTACGATATCAACCAAATCTTCCTCCATAAAACACAGGATATTTCAGGCATTATAAATGAAATAGTCCATTAAAAGTTATGAGTCTTTTTGGACTTATTTTTAAAAGTCTCACTTCCTATACTACTAAATTTAGGCTGAAGTTGATTCAACAAAAGCCTCCATCACAATGATTTCAAAATATGAAACATATATGGAAAGGCAAAATATCATACTAATGGGTATAGAACTTGGAGTTTCCAAAGTAGTTTGTGGGAAGTCTCAGTGCTTGTGATTATCTGATTTATGGCCTCTGTGTCTCTATAAACTCATAACTTCAAGCCCAGAGCATAAGAAAGATAATGTAATTTCATCTACAAAGCAATCATGTCTTATCAGAATCATTAACACAATTTGTACTGTTTCCCCACAAATCAACTATATTCAGCCTTCTGATGGGAAAAAGGGAAAGCACTTACATGTTTGCTACCATCTAGGAAGTGAGGACGATTAGTTAACTGAGTCAAGGGCTTCCGGAAAGATGACATATAGCACTCTCTGTTCTCAGTTTTGTTGCCATGTTTCTGCCTCTTGAAAGTCTACAGAAGAACAGCCACATCGAATTAATATATGGCAAATGCAGGGCTGAGTGAACACATCAGACTGGCTAACAAAGCAGCCATATCATTTGAACACCTAAGCACATTGCTTTTTTAAAAAAGTTGATATTCACTATCTGTAACATACACCTTAAATAAGTTTTGAAGGGCACTGCTTAGCTTGATACTAAGAAGATATAAAACATACTCTTTAAAAAAGTATGTAATCTGCTTCTGTTCCTTTAGAACCAAACTAGAAACAATGGCAAGAAAGGGAGCAATGGGATATGGAAAAGATAATGGGATGACACAAGTAGAGAAATTAGTATCTCTGGCATGCCACCCCAAGCTCCTCAAAGAAAGAAAGGATAAAAATGTGAAGCCAACTGTTAGCTTCCAACAAGTGAGAGTAAATGTTACTGGTGTTCGTTACAAAAAGAGATTACAATCTGCAGCACACTAATGTAGAAGCACATCCTAGTGAACTTAATGGAGTTTACTTTTAAGGGAAAAGGCTCAAAACAGCGTTTATAAACATTTAATTAGTGTAAAGTTAGGCTAATTAGTGTAAAGTTAGGCTAGGTTAGTCAATCACCACATTACAAAAGTAGCATATCATACAGTTCGGTGAACATGTTCTCGGATAAATACTGGTTGTCTCATCCTCTGAAGTTCACGTTCCTCAATATACGTGCAATACACTAGTCCACATATAACTCCAGTATCTAGGGGACATTTTCCTCCCTAACACCACTCCTTAACAATTACATAGCGCTCCACTGGGTAACAACAATTCCACATGCACTACACGAGGAAAAGGGGGCATAGCGTGTTCGTAGCTACATGTCACCACATGACCCACATGCAAGGAAAAAGCGGGTACAGGTAAAAGAGTGGCAGCACTTATTGCATCTCAGCCAACCCAGAAAGAGGGATAGCTCCACAGGCTACGTTAATAGAAAAGAGCAAGAGTCCAGTAGCACCTTAAAGACTAACCAAAATATTTTCTGGTAGGGTATGAGCTTTCGCTTTCGTGAAAGCTCATACCCTACCAGAAAATATTTTGGTTAGTCTTTAAGGTGCTACTGGACTCTTGCCCTTTACTACTGCGGTACTTTTTTACTACTTTTTCTACTGCCCTTTTCTACTACTTTTCGCGAAAGCTCATACCCTACCAGAAAATATGTTGGTTAGTCTTTCAGGTGCTCCTGGACTCTTGCACTTTTCTGCTACTGCAGACAGACTAACACGGCTACCCACTGTGAATTACGCTTTTATTCGTTAGTCTTATAAGGTGCCGCAAGACGGTTCACTATGTTGGTTGCAGAAGACTAGGGTGCCTGCTCCTCTAGAGGAATCACGATGGGTAGACGTGTTAGTCTGTCACTAGCAGTAGAAAAGAGCAGAAGTCCAGTAGCACCTTAATGACGAGCAAAATTTCTGGCAGGGTGTGAGCTTTCGTGAGTCACAGCACACTTCTAGCTGAATTTGAAGAAGTGAGCTGTGGCTCACGAAAGCTCATACCCTGCCAGAAAATATTCTTGTTAATCTTTAAGGTGCTACTGGACCCTTGCCCTTTTCTACTACTGCAGACAGACTAACACGGCTACCCACTGCGAATTAGGCTACGTGAAGACACTGCAGTCCAGGGGCAAGGGAGAGGGAGCTCACATCTTCCGGACGCCAGTCCTCATCGTCCTCAGAGCCATCACCTCCGGGCTTCCTCTTCGCCAGCTGGCTGGGAGCCAGGCTTCTCCTCTGGCAATAAAGGGAGAGGCGGCGAGTTCAGCGCCACTGCAACGAGCAGAGGAGTCTCCCGCCACCCCATGATGTGATTTGCGATGACCACTTCCTTACCATTTCCACCCAGGAGAGTCGATTCCCATCTGTGCCCGGAACCAGAGGCCTACAAGTACAGCCGAGCCCAGCAACGGCCAGAATGGGGGCTAAGAGGAAAGCATTGAAGTTACCAAAAAAAAAAGGGGGGGGGAGGGAATACAAGCCGAGAAAGATGAAAACTGCGTCCAGCTAGAGAGACCCTAGAGAGCCCGATAAGGCTAGTCGGGACTGACTGAAGCGGAAGGACGCACAGGGAGACCCAGAACCAAGTCTAAAGGCCGGCAGCGACTGCAGCGGAGAGTAAGGGCGAAGGAGGCAACCGGCAGCCTTTAACCAACCAACCAACCAACCGCCCCCCCGGGCGGATCGGTGAGGTCAGCGAAGGAACCCCCAGTGAGCTGACAAGCCAGGCGAGCGGGCTCCGGACACTGAGCAGCGAGGCGCAAGCGGGGCCGCGCCTCCGCCCGCTTTCTATTTCCCGCGCGCCTTCGCCCCGCCCCCTCCGCCAGGCAGTTGCCGTCGCGCCTCGATCGGCGAGTCATCGATCAGCTCGGCGCTCCTGCCGGTCCGCGAGGGAGCGGCCAAAGAGGGAGGAGAAAGGCGCGCGCGGGGGAAGGGGGTGGCGTCCGTGCGGAAGGCACGCGGGTCGTTGGCGGCGGGGACTGATGCGACGTCAAGGACGGGAGTTTGGCGACGGAGCGGTGCGGTTTTGCGTTGTGCAATAAGTCAATAATTGATCTCGTGGCGCTTCAAAGTGTGGTCGTTTTGATTTGCTTTGGACATGTGCAGTTTTAGCTGGTATCCATTAGGACTATCCTGTGTTTATTAATGAATTTTTGTATATTACTTCGATCCCTTTTGTAATTAATGTTTCCTTTATTTATATACTGGTCGTAGACTGTAATAATAAAGAACCTTTGAAGTTTGAACCTTTGATTTGCTTTGGCATAGGCTTTCATGGACTGGAGTCTATTTTTTCAAATGTATAATATGTGTTCTTCGTTAGTAGTGCCACTTTAAGTAGGTGGTCACTTTAAGTTAGGGATAGTGTCACTTTAAGTGGGTTGTATTTAATATCCTAGGTCTCCCACCTGGAGATGATAGGACTAAACCTGCAGTTAAACTATTTATCCCTGTAATGTGAATTATTGACAGTGCAATCTCAAACAGAGTTACACCCTTCTAAATCCATTGAAGTCTGTAGGGTGTAACTCTGTTTAGGATTGCCATGCTAATTTTGTGGATAGTCAATAAAAGTTTGTCTGATGTTTTATTGTATCGTGGTTCCTAAAAGTTATTAATACCTGTATGTCGTAGCGACCATTCACACTGTGACCATGTATGATTAAGGGGAAGAGTCAAGGAAGTTGGTGCTGGTGAAAAGCCTGTTCAAATGCTGTTCAAATGTAACAAAACGAATATATGCTAACAATTAGGCAGGCAAAAAAAGGGGGGGGAATAGTGCTAGAGACATTTTTCTTTAAATACATCATATTCAAGAAACCAGCAAGGGAGGCAGTTGTGTTGTTACAGGCTGATCAAATGCACACTGATGTCTACATCATAGTTACAACTAGAATAATTAAGTCACAATCCTATACACTCTCAGAAGCAAAACAGAAAGAGCAATAGCCATAGAAACAAAAGATAATGTAGCAATGTCCCTACAGCATCTCTGATGACTTTGCTGCCACCCACCAACCACAGCAATGCACATTGACAATGTACTCATATGGAAAGCACCTGCAAGCATCTGAAAATACTGTTCAAATTGGAAATAGGATGTATTGCCAGATAGATCCTGGGTCTGATATAGCAAGGATAATGTGCAAAGGTTCGCGAACCAGACAGTTGATGGCAATCTCAGGGTTCTGTCATTCAGCAATCAACACAGGTTCCATCCCACTGCCTTAATTCCCAGAAGCTGAATCCCAGCTACTATTCATTCTTCCCCTGGGTCTTGCCCAGAATTTCAGTGTGTTCAAATTCCCCAGCTATAAAATTCCGTATAAGATTTTAAAAAGTGTATATAATAAAACCCAAAATATACAATTGAAATACACTTATACAATAGAATTACTTTTGCTCAATGTGGTTCATTATTGCATTCCTAGATTTTAGGTTGTAAAATCTTTTTAGCAATAAATTCTGAATCTATTTGTAAAGGTGTAATTTATTATTAATTAACTTCATCTATAGTGTGCATTTCTCACATTGTTTCCTCTCCAGAGAGCCAGCATGGTGTAGTGGTTAAGAGTGGTGGTATGGAGCAGTGAATTCTGATCTGGAGAACAGGGTTTGATTCCCTACTCCTCCACATGAGTGGTGGAGGCTGATCTGGTGAACTGGATTTGTTTCCCCACTCCTACACATAAAGCCAGCAGGGTGACCTTGGGTGAGTCACACTCTGTCAGCCTCACCTACCTCACAGGGTGTCTGTTGTGGGGAGGAGAAGAGAAGGTGATTGTAAGCCGGTTTGATTCTTCTTTAAGTGGTAGAGAAAGCTGGCATATAAAAACCAACTCTTCTTCTCCTCCATTTTACCCTCACATCAACCCCGCGAAGGAGGTTAAGATGAGAGTGTGTGACAGGCCCAAGATAACCTAGCAAGCTTCCACAGTGGAGTGGGGATTCAAATCTGAGTCTCCAAGATCCTATTCCGACATTCTGTCTGCTACCCCACGTTGGCTGTCGACAAGGCAATTTTATTCTCCTTCGAAATAACTGAGATATAAGGTACAGTGATGGGAAATGAAATCAATTCACTTCTGCAGATACTGTTTTGAGGGTTTTGCCTAAGCATGGGAAATTGCATGCTTATTTTCCTTTAGCACCGGATTCCTAATATTGACAGCAGCTCAGCGATGCTTCATTAATTGTGTGTAATTATATCTGACAGAGCCCATTGGGGCCACTCTGTAGACAGTTAAGAAGCCACAGCTGTTGTTTTTAAGGAGGTGTGTTTTCTATTTTGGCGGTTGCTCTTATTGCCTGGTGGGAATCTCTCTACACTACCCAGGACAGTGACACCCATCTGCAAATGACAAAGCAACGTATTCACCAATTGATTTTTGGAACAGTATTCCCAATAAATCCCTGACCTGGATGGCCCAGGCTAGCCTGATCTCGTCAGATCTCAGAAGCTAAGCAGGGTCAGCCCTGGTTAGTATTTGGATGGGAGACCACCAAGGAATACCAGGGTTGCTATGCAGAGGAAGGCACTGGCAAACCCCCTCTTTTAAGTCTCTTGCCATGAAAACCCCAAAAGGGGTCGCCATAAGTCGGCTGCGACTTGACGGCACGTTACACACACATTCCCAACAAAATTCCAGTTTTGAGAGTTGTGATGTTCCTTTCTGTCCTTGCTGGCTGTGTGAGCAACTCTCAGAACATTTCTCCATATCATATGTAGCATGACATCAGTGGTAAGCAGGTAGATGAAAAGTCTGATCCTGCTACACTGTCAGTTGCTATGCTGGGACTAACACCTGTGTCATATAAGCCTGATTCTATGCAAACCCAGCAACATGGAGAAAACAAAAGACATCAACAGACATGCACTGTAACCCTGGCAGCTACACCAGAACCCACAAATCATGGTGCGCATTGACGATTCCATGTTAACCATGTATGGAAGGTAGCAATCAACATACGGCAGTAAATGTCACCCTACCTGGAACATACTCTCCCATCCGCTAGCAATTCAAAACAGATATAATGGACTGTGCTCTGCCATTTGACTGGAAGGGAAGAAGGGGAAATATCTTGAAGGTTGGAATAATAAGAGAGGGTATGTTGGCAAGAGGCAGGAGAAGGGATCTAGGGGGATTGTAGAGTAGGAATAGGTCTAGTATTTGAGATTTTCTGTCATTAGATGACTGTAAAAAGGGCTGTATTGGGCTTGTATTATAAGTAACACTGCATTAACAGAGTTTTATAGTAATGCTGTCAGCTCCACTCTTCCTGGAGACTGAAACTGGAATTCACTGCCAGTGGTCATAGAGATGGTGATGAGCATAGATATCTTTAAAAGGAAGTTAGATAGCTTCATGGAGGAGAGGTCCATCGCAGGCTATGATCTATGGTGACTAAAGGGAATCTCCATATTCAGAGGAAGAATGCCAGTGTTGGGAGGCAGCATCAGGGGAGGGTCTTGGCCTCTGTGCCCTGCTTGTTGGCCCTCCAGGGCAACTGGGTGGTCACTGCATAAAGCAAGTAGGTGGACCAGACGTACTACTGGTCTGATCCAGCAAGTTTTCCTTATGTTCTTCTATTAAGCACCTAAGTCTGCATCCCATCTTTTGGAAGCAAACAAGGCAAAGTAAGGTATCATGGTGCTAAGAAAGTGCTCTGACATCTAAAAATAGTTTCTGTCCGGCTGGTCATGATCGATAGCTATCAGAGAGCCAATGTGGTATAGTGGTTAGACTTGGACAGAGGAGACCAGCATTCAAATCCTCTTCACCCATGAAGCTCACTGGGTGAACTTGGGCCGGTCACTCTCCTTCAGCCTGACTTACCTGACAGCGTTGTTGTGAGGATCAAATGGAATAAGAGAGGATCAGGAAAATGGTCCAGAACTAGAAGTTTAGGATGAAGTATTGTAAAAACATATCACATTAATACACTGACTAATCTGTAGGAGACAAAAAATACATCTTCAATAGTCTTTGGGTCTTGTTCTGCATGTTCTGTCTGTACAATGGCTGGTAGAAAATGTGCTAAAAGAGACAGTATGAAGGCTGGATGCTTGTATAGGTCTCCTTTCTTGTAAATTTTCTGGGAACTAGCCTTTCCGCACAGCAACCGAAGTCCCATAAGAGCTAAGGAATAAAAGGGGGCCACATTAGAAAGTGGTCACTCTTCTGCCAACCAGTTTCACAGGTTGTCTTCTCTTCTGAAACTACTTCTGTCGTAGAAATCCAGCACCTTGTTAGAAAAGACCTCTCTCCCTCCCTACCAACAGTGAAAAGTCAGGCTCTTCTTGTTTCTGTTGCCAGGCAACCCCTCTCAGAGATTCTCCAGAAATCACCTCCTGGCGGTGTCCCTAAACCTAGACCCACTGTGTTGCAGTGGGGGTGGGGAAGAGGTCTATCAATATTTTAATAAGAAATACAATATTTCTTAAAGGCGTTCACTTGCTTTCAATAAGGTTTACTCCCAAGTAAGTATGCATAGGTTCATAGCTTTACAGTGCAATCCTGTGTAGAATTACACTAGTAATTCTGCATTGGATTGCACAGTTAGACAGGGATCCTAAGTAGGTATGTTCTATGGGGTTTACTCCCAAGAAAGTGTTTTTAGGATTGCACTGATATAAAGATATAAGTTTACTAAGTTTAAGGGGAAAGTGAGTAATAGAAGTATAATGATGTTTGATAGTTAAGAATGACACATTATAGAAATTAAGATTATAGTGTTTAAGAGAAATACAAACAGAATATGGGTCATCTGAGCAGTTTAATTAGAATATAATTGCGGGATAGATGGTAGAAATAATAAAGCTATGCTCTACTCAGACCAGAGTAAGGTACATGAATGGTAGTGTAATGTTTGATGTGTTAGGTCAAGTGTAAGTGATTTTGTATGGTGTATGTATTTTGTGTGTTGTATGTATTGTGTTTGTTTTGATGTTTGCACCGATGTAAGTTTAAAATAAAAAATAATAAGGATTGTACTGACAGTGTGACATTTCAGCTTCTTCACAGATCAAGGCTAGTTGTGTCACAAGCAAACAAGGTTTAGATATATTCAGGTGCCAACGCAATTTCTTATATGTACTTATCAGTTAATCCCATCGTAACCTACAAGAGGGGATGTAAGTGCAATGCCGGTATGCCACTGTCACTTAGGATGTCAATACCCTGTCATTCAGGTGTCAGGGACACTTGAAATGCCCTTCCACTAAAGCCACTTGCAGACAGAGATGAACAGTTAGAGGTTGTTAAAGAATACCATGGAACTTTTCAACCTTTCAAAGAGAAAAAAATTATTAGCCATCAGACTTCAAAGGACCCCCATTTTTATTTAAAAGATTTCAAGGAACTCCAAGCTTAGTGATGTTTGTTTATATCAGAAGGAAAAAATTTACTCCTGTGTACTGCTCTGAAGACTGTTTGATCAGTACCATTTTCTAAATCAGTGCTTCAACTTTGTCCTCAGCTTTGAATATAATTATCACTACCTCTTGTAAACTCAACAGCAGGGTTGCCTAAATCCTCTTTCTTATATTCTGCCAAGGCTCCTGTGCCTTAACAATTGCACAAGAGGCAGAAATTCAGCAGGATTAGCTTTTCTTTCCATAGAAAATCAGCAATAGGGAAATCTACAACTATTAAATTTCCATTTTACAGTAGTGTTGCCCAGTTTACAGCCCTTTTAAGGTGTAGCTTGGGTTTGGGAAGGCTGCCACACACAAATTGAATCCTTGCCCATCATGGCTCACAGTAGCTGATAGATTTGCTGGCCAGGATTAATAACTTCTCTGGATAAGAGGTAAGCTCTCTCTATTGTTAAAAGAATTGGCTGTATATCCTTTATTTAAAACACACACACACACACACACCACACCTAATGAAAACAAGGCAAAATTGTGGACCTGCACCTAATCCACTAATTGGATAGCTGAGGACCTAATCCACTAAATAGCTGAGGACAAAGAGCAGCTCTAAGCATTCCCCAACCATGTTTCATTTCTTGACCCATTTCAATCTAGCGCCAGACTAATAGTAGACTATAGTAGCAGCACTGGTGGATGATCTATACCTATCATTACCAACCTCCAGGTAATAGCTGGAGATCTCCTGCTATTACAACTGATCTCTAGCCAATAGGGATCAGTTCACCTGAAGAAAATGGCCGCTTTGGCAATTGCACTCTTTGGCATTGCAGTCCCTCCCCTCCCAAACCCCGCCTTCCTCAGGCTCTGCCCCAAAAACCTCCTGCCGGTGGCAGACAGGCACCTGGCAACCCTATCTATGCCAGGGGTGTAAAACATAAAGCCCAGGGGCCAGATCCAGCCCCTTGAGAGTTCTTATCTGGCCCCTGAGCCAGCCAAGGCAGATACTCCCACACACTCTCGATCTGCGCTGGCGAGGCATGGCCCAGCCCAACCAAGTGACACTGATGGAATGTCCGTCCGCCCCTCGTAACAACTGAGTTCAACACCCCTGATCTATGCCTAAAGATAGACAAGGGGAACACCTCCATGATAATTCTGTTAGACCTGTGACTCAGGTCGAATGGTCATTTACTTTAATAGGATAAATCCTGGTGAGCCACTGCTCTGGAGGATTATCTGTCCCAGAACCACCCTGCTCAAAGACTTCCTATCCCATTCCCCAATTCTTCCTATAGCACCCCCTCAGGCAGGCTTGCCAACTCCCCTGCTATGGTTGGCGATCTTCTGTTGCTGCCTCCTGGCTCACACTGCAGTTTGAATGAACCGTGGGGGTGGGTATGGGTGAAAGACATTGTGTGTGTCGACATCACTTCCAGCTAAAACCCAGAAATCCAAGAGCATCAGTGATGTCACACCAAATCTCTATGGTTTTATCAGCAAAATACTAGAGCATTGGTGACATCACTTCCGAGGTTTAGTTGGAAGTGGCATCACTGATGCTCTAGGATTTCTGGGTTTTAATCAGAAGTGAGGTCAATATGTATACAACATTCTCCTCCACCCCCATGCCCACCCCCTCAAAGTCTCCCGGGGTTGCAGAAATCTGCCTAGTAACCCTACTGGGAGGCACCTTCTCACCTGTGCTTTGCTTCCCTTCTTGCTACCAGGCTGGAGTACCAAATTTGCCATTGTAGCAGCCAGGACATTATGGGACCAGGGCCTGAGGTCAAGCTGTGGCTGCCACAAGCAGGAAAACAGTATGGCTGAACCTGGCCAGCCTAGGCCAGCACCTCTGTGGTGAAGCACTGCAGGCTTCTGTGGCTCTTGTTCAATCACACTGGTTTTCTCTTTTTTCAGCAGCTGCCATCAAACCTGTTGGTCAGGGAAGGCTGCAGAGCCCCACTGCCACCGCATCACCACGTCCTAGGCTTGCTATTTGCCAGCTGGCAGCAAGCAACCCCCCACCTTTGATACAGGCTTCTCAACTCTAGGTCATGAAATGCCTGGAGATTTTGGAGTACAACCTGAGAAGGCCAGGGTTTGGGGGAAGGGGAGGGATCTAAGCCAAATATAATGCCATAGAGTTAGCCACCCAAAGCAGCTACTTTCTGCAGGAGAACTGCTCTTTGTATTCTGTAAATCAGTTATATTTCCTGAAGTCTCCATGCCCCACCTAGAAGTTGGCAACTCTACTTGATAATTTGAAGAACAGGAGAAAAATGGGGGGTATGGTATGGTGTGGCATTGATGGCGATGCTCTAGGAATTTCCCCTAGTCCCTATTGGGAAATTCCTAGACCATCACCAGGAAGTGACATCACATCCTCCAGGTAGTAAAGTGAAAGTCCTCTGCCTGAGACCCCGGAGAGCTAATGCCTGTCAGAGTAGATAGTACAGACTCTCATAGATCAACGGTCTGACTCAGAATACTGTAGGTTCCCATGTCCTGAACACTTACAAGCTCTGGACAAATAGATGAGAACAACAAATTGGATCTGAATTCAGCCAAGATGGGGGTGATGCTAGCAGTGTAAGGGAATTTACTTTTGACATGCGAGGCTACCATTGCCCTATCTAAGGTTAACTGCCTATTGGTACCCCGAATCCTAACATGCTTTTTCAGAAGCAGGCAGTAGGTGTTGTCAGTATACTTTTCCCACTTGTGTCTCTGTGATGAGCTGAGGGGGCAGAGAGGCAAGAGATGCTGTGACAGTTATGGTGATGAAAAGGGGCTCAGGCGTCTCGGTGGCTGGGAAGGAGGGGCTCAGGAATAGGCTCCCCATCTGCTTCTCTTTCCCATTTCCTTCTGAATAGAATCTTTTATGATCTTTGTTTACATACATCTGTTTAATCAGTTGTGTCTCAGGAGGTAATTGTTAGGGTTTTTTTTTTTTTTAATTTGTTGCTGTTGCTTTTTGGGGGGGATAAGCTATTGTCCTTTTTTTGTATTATTCTGCAGTTTTAAAATTAAGACAAATAATGTGGAGGGGGAAGCATCTAATTTGGTACCCCCACCCCGGTTCTTTGCTGAACCAATAGAAACTGGCAAGTGTATACTGAAAAGGAAGCTTAGGCAAGCAGGGATTTCTCCACCTGGAGGCACACTGTCAGCCATTGTTGATGTTAGAAGAAAATGTCAGAATCACAGTGAACAATCATAGGATGCCTGATTGACTGCTTCCTTTACTTCTTGTGCTTTCATCCAGAAGCCAAGATGTCACTCAGTGTCTTTCAGACCTTAAACTTCTCCCTCCCTCTGTTTGTCTCTTCATGCCTAATGCAAACAGCATTCTGAATTTCCATAATTCATAATCATAATAAACCTTTAATGGCATGTAATGATGTAGTCTATGTGTGTTGTTTTAACTCAGCTTCATTGTTGTTTAAATTGATATTACACCTTGTTGCCTGTGTGAGCTGCCTTGAGTCTGAGAAGGCAGTAAATGCTTTAAATAAATCTCAGTTGTATCCTTTAATGAGACTGGAAAAAAATGTGATACTCTGAATGAGCATCTTTCCATTTTTCCTCTCTCAAGACGTCATCTTGGCTTTCCTGCTCTGTCACTGTCCTGCTATAATTTTTCATCTGGGTAAATCTCACATATGAAACCCCTCACCAGGGTAGACTTGGTATCTACTACCTCAAACCAGAGGCGTGTCCTTGCCAGTCGGTTGATCTACTGCTATTTCTTTCCCTCATGCTGTGTTGCGAGGAGCAAGAACCTCTTCTTCCTCCCTACCAGCATTCTCTCTTTTGGAAATATTCAAGGACTACCTACTGACAACATACTACAATATTGTATGCAGATTAGATATGTTCTGCCATAGTTCTGAATGTTTGATTTGCACAGATACCTTAAAGTATGGTAATGAGAGGTTAGAAGTATAAGATAAATCACAAGTTGTTCATGGTCTTCCATGGCTGATCCTCCCATTATGTATTTACCTCTGACCCTTCGCCAAATACTTACCTCAATACTTTGGTCAGATTAAATGAACCCTGAAGTACCACCCAACCCCATTATACCCAATTATCCTCCATCCTGTGGAGGATGTCAAATCCATTAACTTCACATGCATTATTTCTACAGCTCATCATTTGTCTTTCTGCTTCACACCTCTCATAAACTGCAGAGAAGCTTATCACAAATGGGTATAAATTCTCTATCCCTGGAAAAAGAAAGACAATGATTTCCTCTTTAAAAAAAAATCAGTTCCTTAGATTTCCAAAATTACTCTGAGACAAATTAGAGAGGCAGCTAAGTGGCTCCTGCAGAGAATCAGGTGCCCAGCTATCTTTTATCAAGGGGGTAATCTTTGCGGATCATGATACAGATTTGCAGGGAGACTGAATTAGGCAGTGTTATTACCACTTATATCATGGGGTCCTGCAGTGAAAAAAGAAGGCAAAATTGCCAACAGACATCAACAGCACTGAGGGGAAGATAGAAAGTGCCAGTTCTCCAGGAAGAAATTTCTGTTCACTAAACAGGATAATTGCATGGGGGAAAAGCACATACATTAAAAAAAATCCTAATTCTGTGATTGAATTCATTCTGTGTGAACAATAATATTGCAACTTAAGTACTGTCAAATATTTACTGTCTTTGTATTATAGATTTTGCTGCCAAGATCCATGTTTTCTGAAAAGCAAAAGGAATGGGAGTAAACAAGATTAGAAACTAATAGAACATTGTGGCAAAGAAGGAAGAGGAGCTGTGGCTCAGCAGTAAAGAATCTGCTTCACATGCAGAATGTCCCAAGTTCAATCCCCGCATGTCCAGTAAAAAAGATCACTTACCAGTTGATGTGAAAGAGTTCTGCAGGAGATTCTGGCGAGCTGCTTCCTGTCAGAGCAGACAATACTGACCTTGACAGACCAGTGGTCTGACTCAGGCCTTTCATGCATGGTTGTTACCCTTGCGGTCACCCACCCCCACTACTTTGAGGCTTTGTTTTGATTATGCATGCATTTCCCAACCTTCAGAGGTCGCCTAGCTCTCCCCGCTCATTTCCCCTGTGTTTTCTGGATGTTGTTTAGCCAGCATCCAGAAAACATGGGGAAAATATGTGGAAACATGTGGGGAGAGCAAGGCAATCTCTGAAGGTCGGAAAATGCATGCATAATCAAAACAAAGCCCCGAAGTACTAAGTGGGGTGAACGCGAGGGAAACAGCCATGCATAAAAGGCCGCTGTCGAAGGCAGCTGCATGTGTTCTTGTGAATGCAACAGATGCGTAGATGTGGTTCACTCTTCCTCAGTTCCATTATGGGTTTTAAGCTTTTTTACATTTACTTACACATTCCCAAGTTTTCCTTGTTTGAGACTTTTAAAAAAAGTTGAGATATTAGGTTCCATGCCGGGATGATTCTGCTAAAGGTCAGTTATGAAAAGATCACACAGCCTTGGATATGGAAATGCATATGGGTGCAATGAAGCAAAGGAACATAGAGTTTCCCATTGGTTTCAGCCATGTAAAACATTGATTGATAGCCTGATGCTGTTGATTTATAGCTTCTTGCAAATGCAAACCCCCAGTCCTCTTTAGTGAACACTTGGGAAAGCAAGGTCAGGTGATCGGATGCAAGAAAGGAGCTAGAAAGACAATAAAGCAACCTGTCCCCTCTCTCACAGCAGCAGAAGTAACATGATTTTGTTAATCTATTGAGGTATTATACCCCCTAAATGGGGACCCAGTGCAGCTTACAATATCATTCTACTCTTCTGCATTTTATCCTCACAACAAACACTCTATGAGGTAGGTAAAACTGAGAAAGAGTGACTGGTCCAGTATCATCCAGCGAGTATCAAGGGTAGAGTAGGGATTTGAACCTCAGTCTCCCAGATCCCAGTTCAGAAATTTAACCACTCCACAACACAAGGGAATGATGCAAAAGGCACAGTTTTATTTGCTCAAATGAAGGAGATTGGAAGCAGTTCAACCAACACTGTTTACTAAAGGTTTATTTGTGATTATTACTAAAGATTTATTTCTCATTACCACGAGGAGCATATTTTGTGTGTGCGGGGGTTGTGTTTGTTTCTTTTTTAGGAAAGAGGAGTGATGATAAATAGCTACTAGGGCTGCGCATACTGGTAAACCTGAACCAAAAATAAACCAGAAGTTAGCAGTTTTGACAATATTCGGGTTTTGGCCGAATACGAAAACCTGGGAATCTGCCCGAATAGATATTCAGCTTTTCAGGTTTCAGCTATTCACCTTTGCTCAGATGCACAGTTTTGTGCCTTTTCCCATTTTTCTATCTTTGACTGGTTTTGATAGGACCCCATAGTTGGAGCCTGTCATGAGTCAGCCTGCTGAGGCTACCTCAGAGGAAGAGGACCTGGAAGCAGCAGACAGTAAAAGGGAAGAACCACAGCAAGCTGAGCAGGCACAAAGAGATGAATGTTCCCCCTGCCTACAATCATCCAGGGCAGGGGACTCACCTGCATCTGACAGCAGCCCTCCACAGCCTCTGGAGCAGCAATGCAGGAAGAGCAGTCCTACTCGAGTGTAGGAGAAGTGCTAGGTTGCAAGCACAACTAAGAGCACTGCAAGCTGGCAAGTGAGGATAATGAGCCTCCTCCGGCAAGGGTGCTTTCATCACCCTTCAGTGGATTAATCTGGATAGCAGAAGGGTCATTTTAAAAGATGGGCTCACCCAATCCCATCTGGAGGGCTATACCTTCCAAATAAAAAGCACAAGCTTCAACAGCTGTTGATCTGGCTTCTGAAGAAGACTTCTCACCAGCGCAGATGTGCAATCTCCTTCAGAAGAGCCACGTTAGTCATTACTTCGGCTGGCTCCAATATCACCCCCCCCCCCATGAAAATGTGCTCTCAAACTGAAGGTCACCCTGACTAGAGGCTTTGTTTCCCAGCACTGTGACCATCTCTTGAAATCAGATTTTTGATGACCACAATAAAGGACTGTTTGCAGGATGTCATTTACCACCAAAGAAATGTTTTCTGTTTCCTCTCTCCCCACAGCAGCAGCGGCAGTGCTCCCAGACAACCACCTGAATCCTCTTTCCCCCACACACACACACACAGCATCAATGACAGTGATGGATATCCCAAAATCACGATGGACCTCTCAACTACAGAGATCAGTTCCCCTTAGGGTTGCCAGTTTCACCCTGTTCCCTCCCCCCTTGCCTTTTACTCACAAAAGCCAAGCCTAGCAACTGCCACTGAGGGAATCTATTTGTTAAAGCTACAGATGCTCCTTTTATCATTTTGAGTTTTTTAAAATATTTTTTTAGATTTCACATTTTCCTGCATACCTGGGGACCTTTTCAGGTTTGTAAAGAGATCTGTCACCTGTTCACAGCTCCAGTTATCGATCTAAGTATTCAAAGATTTGACTGACTTGGCTATTAGAACATAAGATATGTATGATATAGGGATTTTCTCATTCTCCACCAAAGTAATCCAAATTATGAAACCAGGGGCCCACTCTTGAGAGGACTGTGATGCCCTCATATTGGTGACTTGGATGCTATGAGACATCATTCCAGGGACAGAACAGTGCCAGGTCCACTCAGGATCCTACTCATATCTATTCAGTGGGCTTTACACCAAGGAAAATGTTTTAGAATTGCAACAGTATAGGAGCTTACGATACAAGTCTGCAGAGAGGAAGGAATAGATTTATGGATTCCTTTATACTCTTTGACAATCTAGCAAGTGGCCTGTAGCTTCAGTTAGATTCCCCCCAGAGCCTCACACAGCACCATCAAATTCCAGTGAGGTAGCTAGTTTATTGCAGCAAAAGAAGTCCTATAGCACCTTAAAGACTAATAAATGTATTGCAACATAAACTTTCATGGACCTGATGGCATCTGACAAAGTGGCTCAAGTCCACAAAAGTTTATGTTACATTAATTGATCTGGTATTTAAGGTGCTATAGCACCATTCAATGAAACATACAATGTAAATGGGCAAAAACGCACGGTCGCTTTATTCCCTGTTTCAGCCAGGATCGAACGCACATTCGGTGAAAACGCATGCATTCGATCCTGGCTGAAACAGGGAATAAAGGAGGCTAAAATGCAGTGCAGAGGAAGGCACTGGCAAACCACCTCTGCTAAGTCTCTTGCCATGAAAACCCCAAAAGGGGTCACCATAAGTCAGCAGCGACTTGATGGCGCTTTACACACACACAAAGCGACCATGCGTTTTCGCCCTATGAGACAGGAATTACATTTATATACTCCGGTGCTCCTCTAGGCAAACTTTACTTGATTGAAAAGTGATGATTACCAGCAGTAAAAAACAACAACAAAACCCAACAAAAAACCCAACAGGATTTAACAGACAGAAGGACCATCAAAGGTGGTGATAACTTTGAAAGAGGTGTCAATGAATGAACTCTGTGGCAACCTTCTTCCCTTAAACCCTTTCAGATTACAAGGGAATGGGCTTCTTCCAGCAACTTTTGCTCTCTTCAGTAAAGAAGGCTCTGTAAACATGCTTTCTGAGCTCAGTGGACACCTGTATGATGAATGATCAAGGAAAGGGCTTGTTCAGGTTCTCAGGAAGGTCATGTCATATCACATATTTAGGTATCTCTGGGCTAATGAACTGCAGCGATAATGGGAGCTGTTCTGCTTTCCCACTTCGGCAGTGCAATCCTATGCAGTTTTTCCAGCCTAAGCCCATTTATTTCAATAGTCTTAGATTGGTATAACTGCATAGGACTGCATTGTTAATCTCACAAAGTTTGTAGGCTTAAATAATTCCCTTGCTTTAGTTCCCTGCTAGTCTCGGTAGGCTTGACTAAGTCTGTGTACAAGTACAATCCATGGTCATATGGCAGTCAGCAAAAAAAGGCAGAAGAAAACATTACTGCATTGTGACAATTAGCACAGTCTAATTAAACTATTGCCTTCCGCTCAGGCTGTGCTGATGAACTGGGCTTGCATATACTTTACTGACATTCCAATAAAGAAATGAATCTGTTAATTACATAACAAATCAACAAGGGGTACGAAAGGACATGGAGCTGGTCTTTGAACACTATCAGCAAAATAAGGCTTATAAAGTTGTTTGGGTGTCGGAAACTTTAAAGAGGCTATTGGTGCCTGATAGTTCATCTAGGATTTGTCATGACAAATCTTAATGTTAAATGAAGATGCAAAAATGTCTTTGAACCTCTCCCAGAGCATTCCCACACAGGATTTGAGAGGGGTCTTAAATACTCCCATCCTTTTCAGCTGATAGTTACACAACAAGTCTCATGGGACCTACAAGCGACCTGCATCTATCTCTTGCCTGCCTAGAATAAGTGTGGAGTTGCTGGCTATGGCTTAGGGTGGTGTGAGAGATCCCCTCTCTCTGAGTTTACTTCTCCAAATCAAATGTTCAGACGTTGATAAAGAAACAAAGGATTTATTGAAGACATCAGGAGATGAGACAGGCACAGGTAGCAAGTTGCAAGTGAGGGGCTAATCGGGTTTACAGAATATATTGACTCCAGGGCACTGGGGCACTGGGGTTCACACTTATTGTTATGGGAAGTTACAAGCTTGGCATAATACAAAACATCAGACGAGTCCCAGGAAGTCTGGTGAAGCTATCACACTTCCAAGGCCGCATCGGCCTGAGGGAGTACTGACAGGAAGAACAGCGGGGGGGAAGATACTTGGGGCAATCAGGCCTGGCGCCTGAGACCAGAAGGTGTGAACTGCTTTTACGAGTTCACTGATAGCAGGTGATGGGAAGCAGAGACACATAAACAGAGACCCTCACATTCTGCTCCCCTTAAGGCCCCCCTCCGGGGTCCTCGAGAGGGCGAGGCTTATCGGGATAAGCGAGGTGGAATTCTCGGACCAAGCGAGGGGCCGCCATGTGGGGTGCGGCCACCCACTCGTCGTGAGCGGACCCAAGGTTTTTCCAACGAACAAAGTAAAACAGTTTCCCCTTCTTCCATTTGGAATCTAAGACCTTGGATATTTCCAGATGGGTATCCCCTCCTACCACAGTAGGAATCTCATGGTCGGGAGGGGGGTGGAACTGGGGAGCTGCCACATAAGGTTTGAGGAGACTAATATGAAATACGGGATGGACTCCCTTGAGGGTCTTTGGGAGTTTCAGTTCCACGGTAACCTCATTGATTCCTCTGGTAATGGGGAAAGGTCCCACATAACGGTCGCTCAGTTTTTTGCAGGGACGAAGAGAGCGGAGGTTTTTGGTGGACAGATACACTTGCTCCCCCACCTTTAGCTCCCATCCTGGAGACCGGTGTTTGTCTGCCTGTTCCTTGTACTTGCTTTTTGCCTTCTCAAGATTTTTGAGCAGCCATGGCCAGGTAGATTTAACTGCCTGAATCCACTCCTGAAGATCAGGGGTGGTTTGGAGCTCTGGCGTGACGGGGGCGGAACCGAAAGGACCGAATTCCGTCCCGTATATTACTTGGAAGGGACTAAAGCCGGTAGAGGAATGAGGCGCATTGTTGTACGCATATTCGGCGAATGGCAGCAGGTCGACCCAGTCATCCTGGTGGAAATTTACATAGCAACGCAAATAACATTCTACCACCGCATTTACTCGTTCCGTTTGACCATCCGTCTGGGGGTGATAGGCGGAAGACAAACCCTGTTCCTCCACCCCCATGAGCTTTAGGAAGGCTCGCCAGAATTTGGCAACAAACTGGACCCCCCGGTCGGAGAGGACCTTCCTCGGGACCGAGTGTAGCCTGAGGACATGTGTAACAAATAGTTTAGCCAAACCCTGGGCTGAAGGAAGACCTGCACATGGAACAAAATGGACCTGTTTGGAAAAAAGGTCCGTGATTACCCAGAGAACCGTTTTTCCCCGACTAGGAGGTAGGTCGGTGATAAAATCCATGGCTATGACTTCCCAGGGGCGGGAGGGGTTCTCCAGCGGTTTGAGAAGCCCTGGGGGTTTTCCCATCCGTTTCTTAGCTGTGGCGCAAGTGGGGCAGCTGCGCACATACAGCTCCACATCGGCTCTCATACCGGGCCACCAGAACTGCCTCCGTACCAGGTGAAGTGTTTTTATGAAACCAAAATGACCTGCCAACCTGGCACCATGTACAAGTCCCAATACCTCTTTGCGAAGGGGGGATGGGACATACAGTTTTCCCCCTTGCATCCACCAAGTGTTGGTTCGTTCCAGGCCAGTAGGGAGGAGATGGTGCTCCTCCTCCTGTAAGGAAGCGTCCCGGAGCCGCTGTTGGAAGGCTTCCGGGATACCTTTGAGCATAGGGGGGGTCTCTGGTCGATGGGCTTGGGACCGGGTAGTGACGGCTAAGCTGGGGACCTCCCCACGCTGCTCGGGAGTGAACAGGGAGTCGACAGGGCGATCGAAATCGTTGCGATACTGGGGAAGTCGTGACAAAGCGTCGGCTAGGGCATTTTCCTTGCCCGGGACATGTTTGAGAGTGAACCGGAATTTGGCGAAAAATTGGGCCCACCGAATTTGTTTGGCGTTGAGCTTTCTAGCTCCCTTGAGAGCCTCGAGATTCTTGTGATCGGTACACACTTCAAACGGCAGTTCGGCACCTTCTAAGAAGTGTCTCCATATGGTGAGGGCATGTTTGACCGCCGCCGCCTCCTTCTCCCAAATAGCCCAGTTGATTTCGGACTGGGAAAACTTTTTGGAGAAGTAGGCGCATGGTCTCAACCGCCCCCCTTCATCCCTCTGCAATAGGGCCCCGCCCATGGCCACATCCGAGGCATCCACCTGCACCACGAAAGGCTTGGTGCAATCCGGGTGAGCCAAAACGGGTTCGGATGAAAAAAGTAGCTTTAAACGTTCAAAAGCCTGCTGGCACTGGGGGGACCATTGCAAACGGGCTGAGGGAAGCGCGGCGCTAGCCCCCTTGTCCTTGGTACGCAACAGGGCAGTGAGAGGAAGCGCAACTTGGGCAAAGTTGGGAATGAAGTTTCGGTAAAAGTTAGCGAATCCCAAAAACTGCTGAAGCTGGCGGCGGGTAGTGGGGGGTTCCCAATCTCGCACCGCCTGGACCTTTGCGGGGTCCATTTCTAACCCTTGGTGGGAAATCACGTACCCAAGAAATGTAATGGAAGGTTGGTGGAACTCACATTTGGATACCTTAGCATACAGTTTGTGCTCCCGCAGCCGCTGGAGCACTTCTCGCACTAGGCGCACATGTTCTTCCATGGTTTCAGAGTAAATAAGGATGTCATCGAGAAATACCACCACCCCCCGAAACAGCAAATCATGTAAAACCTCATTAATCAATTGCATAAACACACTGGGAGCCCCCGAAAGTCCGAACGGCATGACTAGGTATTCAAACATTCCAAAACAGCTGGAAAAGGCCGTTTTGGGTTCGTCTCCTTCTTTAATGCGAATGCGGTGGTATGCTTCCACCAAGTCCAGTTTGGTGAAGATTCGGCCCTCCTTCAATTGTGCTAGAAGGTCGGGAATAAGAGGAAGAGGGTAAGCGTTAGACTGGGTGACCGCGTTTAGCCTACGAAAGTCAATACACAGTCTTAGATCTCCCGTTTTTTTCTTCACAAAGAAGGCTGGGGCCGAATAAGGAGCTTTGGAAGGGCGTATGAAACCCCTCGCCAAGTTGGCATCCAGATAGTCCCGTAACACCGCCTTCTCACTAGGGCTCATGGGATAGACCTTCCCTTTAGACAGCTTGCCTTCCCCCACAATTTCGATGGCACAGTCCGTCTCTCTGTGGGGAGGTAGTTCGTCACATTCTCTAACATCAAAGACATCCGCAAACTGCGAGTATTCTGAGGGCAGTTGATGAGGAACGGAGGTTGGGGTGGGGGACCCTACCAATGCGGCGGCCGGAGTCCTGAGTACCCGTTCCTTATCATGCAACCCACAGGGGCTTTCGGGAAACGAGAGCACCCGTTTAACCCAGTCGATGGAGGGGTTGTGTCCCCGTAGCCAGTTCATCCCTAATACCACTGGGGTTACAATAGGGGCGATGGTAAAATACAAGCGTTCCCAATGTTCTCCCACAGACATAATCACGGCTGCAGTTCGGTGGGTCACTGGGCCCCGTTTAAAATCGCTCCCGTCCATCTGGGAAAAGCGGAGGGGTCCCGGAAGCCGCTTGCGCCGGACTCCCAGTTTCTTGGCAGCTTCCTCACTAATCATGGTGCGGGCACACCCCGAATCAACCAAGGCGGGGAATTCTAAACTGGGACCCCCTTTGGGTAGGGACAGGTGAACACGCACATACACATTGTCCTCTTGGGCGCTTACCATCGGTGGAGCTCCTTGCACAACGACAGGGGCGGTCTGCTGCGGAGCCCCCTCTACAGCAGACCGACGGCGTTTTTTGCCGGCTGTTCCCACTCTTCCTCCTCGCTGGAAGAGGGGGACGGAGTGGTGGCGTTCGGGGATCCGTCCGAATCAAAAGTAGTATTTGTAATCCGGGACCCCGTTGGGCCTGTAGAGGTGGAGATCACATCCTGGGGGCGCGCATGGAGAGCGGAGGGTGCGCCGGAACGCCGGCCCGATGGTCCGCTCCTGCGGCGGGGCTGGTCCTCAGCGGCCGCCTTCTGCGGTTCGGTCGGGGCTTGGCGAGGGGGGTTGGGACGACCGGAACGAGAGGGGCATTGCGACGCAAAGTGTCCCTTTCCCCCGCAGGTCAGGCAGACACCGGTCTCAAAACGCTTGCGGCGTTCAGCGGCCGAGGGACCCCCGCTCCCTCCCGGTCGGAAGTCTCGGCCCCGGTCACTCCGGGGTCTCGGGTCTCGTCCAACGCGTTGTTTGGACAAGGTCAGGAGTTGTTTGCGATTCTCGATGTCGGCAGCGTGGCGAACCCAACCTTCCACATCCGGGGGGTTCCCTTGCATAAAAGCCCAATGTTGGAGGTCCGGGTTGAGGCCCTCCCTGAAACACTGTACCAAAGTGGCCTCACTCCAGTCCAGGATTCGGCTGGCCAGTGACTGGAACTCACTTGCATACTGCGCCACCGACTTGGTCCCTTGGCGCAGTTGCATCAGGGAGGCTTTAGCCCGCTCACCCAGAGTCGGGTCCTCAAAGCGGTTTCGGAGTGCCACCATAAACTCGTCCAGGGTTCGCAGCACCGGCGAGCGGAGTTCATACTGCAACACCATCCAGGCGGCCGCCTCCCCTTGCAGTAAGGAAGCCACGTACTGCACCCGGGACTCCTCGGAAGTGAAGGTTCGGCCTTGTTCTCGCATAAAAATGTCCACTTGGACCATGAAAAAGGTCAACTGGTCCCCTGAACCGTCATACGTGACTTTCAGGTCCCGACGGGACGGGAGGCTAGGAGGCGCGGGAGGGGCTGCCGGTGTTCCGTCCGGGGGGTTGCCGGCAGGCGGTTGCACTTTCAGCGCGTCCAGGGCCGCTGCCATCTCACCCATCACAAGCCGCATGGACTCCATCTGCTCCTGCATGGCTTGGCGATCCTCCAGCCACTGCCTGCGTTCCTCTTCCATCAGGGCCTCCTTGCGCGCCGGGTCCCCCTCAAGTCCCGTGCTGGGGAAGGCCAAACGGCGATCCTTCGCCGCGGTTCGGGAGAGAGACCAACCCTTGGGGGAGTCCAGCCAATTGTTAAAAAGTCCTCGGGGACGTCCGTCCCGGCCTTGGTCGGGGACGGGATCCCTAGGCTTCTTTGGCTTGGCACCCTCCTCCTTGGGGTCCGGTTTCTCCGGTACCACCGGTCCGTCCGGTGCGTCAGGGGTAGTAGGGGTGTTTTCCTCGTCGCCTGACATTCTGTCCCAAAAGGTACAGCAGCAGTTCGAGAGGCAAAGACTTGCAACTTAATGTGAGAGATCCCCTCTCTCTGAGTTTACTTCTCCAAATCAAATGTTCAGACGTTGATAAAGAAACAAAGGATTTATTGAAGACATCAGGAGATGAGACAGGCACAGGTAGCAAGTTGCAAGTGAGGGGCTAATCGGGTTTACAGAATATATTGACTCCAGGGCACTGGGGCACTGGGGTTCACACTTATTGTTATGGGAAGTTACAAGCTTGGCATAATACAAAACATCAGACGAGTCCCAGGAAGTCTGGTGAAGCTATCACACTTCCAAGGCCGCATCGGCCTGAGGGAGTACTGACAGGAAGAACAGCGGGGGGGAAGATACTTGGGGCAATCAGGCCTGGCGCCTGAGACCAGAAGGTGTGAACTGCTTTTACGAGTTCACTGATAGCAGGTGATGGGAAGCAGAGACACATAAACAGAGACCCTCACAGGTGGAAGTACATGGGGTCCACTGACATCATTGGTTTGTGCCCAATTCTATGATTCTGTCCAGACAGCCTGTCACTGACTGGGGGGGATGGGGGGTGGCACCATTTCCAGACCCTAGTACAGACCCAAATACTGACCTCAAAGATGCAACACATGAGTCCTTCCTTGATAGACCCAGTCCATGGAGCAGCAAACTAGGCACTGTATGACAGGGACCCAGTGGACTGCAGCCCAAACCACCAGAGCAAGCAAATGAAGCCCCTTGAAGACTCCTCTTGCCTGCAATATTCTTCACCTGAGATTTCAGGAGGGCAAGCAAGAAATTTCAGAATGCTTAAAGAAGAGCACTAGGCTCTAAGCCAGAGTGTGATCCCTTGAAGGAGATGCTCTTCACCAAGAACATGTGACATGCGGTTCAGACACTAGAACATGTACCAGTATTGAGGAGAGTTCAGTTCAGCTGTGTAGGCCCTTGGAGTAAGTTGTCTGCCTCAGAGGGCACTGGTCCTGCAAACTCTGTCAGGCTAATCCTTGTACTGCTACTGCTCTTCAGACTGTCCCACTACTTCTTGTTTTCTGCTCATACCTGCTGTCTTCAGCTATACGTCACCAACTCTGTAACAGTCAGCTAGCTGAGAGTCTCCGTTGCCTGCTACCAACTGTCTGCCCAGTTGCAAATCCAGTGTCTCTCCTTCATGGACTTCAGTGTGACCTTGCGGGTCTCAAACAAACAACACAGGACACCTGGGCTGTTAATCAGAATCACAAGGCCCTAAAGCAAGAGGACAAGGTGCCCTTGCTCCCCCTTGCACCTTTTCAAGAGCTGGAACAGCCATGGGGGGTGAAATGGGAGGGGGGAATGCCTGGTCCTGTCATGCTGTGGGCCCAATCAGGATCAGGCCCTCACTGCATTTTTAAAAGGGCTGCATTCAGCTTCAAAATGGCTGTGGATACCTTAACACCTCCTTGTGTCTTCCATCTCATTAAGATAAATATGGGCTGGTGCTTTATGAAAAGAGAGAAGAATTCAAAGAGATCAGCAGGGAGTTAATTACAAAGCCAAGTCTACTCTCTAGGAGGGTAGTAGGAAGCAATTATTACAAAACAGTTCTATCCCTTCAAAACAAAGACTACCCAGTCAGTTATTTTGTCTGAAGTGGAGACCAGCCAGGGCAGGAAGGAAAGAAGGACAACACAGATACTCCCCCTCCACCCATCTGTTGGGGATAACCAGGGATGGAGAAGAAAAAGCAGGAGAAGCTGCTATTCATGGCCATTGCCAGCCCCAGAAATGGCCAACATACCCTTTACCCCCAGAGCCCCTTAGAGGACCCACCCCTATTAGGATAATGCAGGGAGCCCACCCCTGCATAACCTTGTACTGTGTTCTCCAGCCCAATACCTAAACACCATCCAGCCAGTTGTGACAGTAAAGAACTATAGATTTAGGGGGGTTTTTTGATATGAGGAAGATAAAAATCCCAGAGACCTTGGCCAGCTGCAGACCTTCCTGGAGGACACAGTGTGGTGTGGTGGTTTGGAGCAGTGGACTCTGATCTGGAGAACTGGGTTTTATAGACCTCTAACATGTCTCCCCTTGTGTGTGTGTGTGTAAAGTGCCATCAAGTCGCAGCCGACTTATGGTGACCCCTTTTGGGGTTTTCATGGCAAGAGCCTTAGAGGTGGTTTGCCAGCGCCTTCCTCTGCACAGCAACCCTGGTATTCCTTGGTGGTCTCCCATCCAAATACTAACCAGGGCTGACCCTGCTTAGCTTCTGAGATCTGATGAGATCAGGCTAGCCTAGGCCATCCAGGAGGTCAGGGCTGTCTCCCCTTAGCCGCCTTCTAATATTGAGTGAAGAATTTTTTTTGCAATATTCTGAAATTTTAATGGTGTATTTGTTATATTAATACACACACATACATATTTGATAGCATTTATTTCTTTATTAAAATATAGGACCAGATGTTTCTGGCTGTTCATCCAAGGCTCACGTAGATCAGCCTTTGGCTAATCACAGCAAGACTCTTTGGGAATGTAGTCTTTTTCTTCATTTCATTTCCTCCCTGATAAACAGACAAAGGTTCTCTCTTTTTACCATCAGCACTTCTACCCTGGCACTTTAAGACTAATTTTTCAAGCAATCCCCCCTAATGGGAATATAAGAAATAAATTGGAATAGGCTTGTGCATTGTATTTGAGAGTTCTAAGATTGACATTGGTTGTAATGATTTGCTTATTCACTGTTCTTGTGATTAATCAGAACGCGCTCCTGGAAGCCTGATTGCTATTCTTCCAACTTCTTTGAAAAATCAACCTCCGCATATATCAAAAGCATGCCAACCCCCCACCCCCCTCACACACACACATTTCTTTTACAGGGAGACCAGCCTTTAACTATACTCCAGATATAGCCTAAGAAAATGGGCAGCAGATAGGATAGCATTTGCCTGGTCCCCCCCTGCCATTGGCAGGGGATGGGGGGTAGAGTTGACAGATCCAGGGTGGGAAACTCCTAGAGGATGGAGCCTGGGGAGGGGAGGGGTACAATGCCATAGAGTCTACCCTCCAAAGCTGCCATTTTCTCCAGGGGAACTGATCTCTATAGACTGGAGATGAGCTGTAATTCCAGGGGATCCCCAGGTCCCACTTGGAGGCTGGCATCCCTAGCAGCAGATATTTGACATGGTTGAGGGGGGCAGATTCCAAAATGCTGTTGCTGGCCAAAGATTCTCTGAAGACTCCCGGTAGTATTCTCAGTTTGTGTGCCCTATGACTTGTGCCTCTTGCCCAGGCTCTCACAAAACCCCGAAGTTGGCCCTACTTTTCAGACTATTGTAAAAAGTATCTTACAGCCATGTCCTAACCGTATTAACTTGAAAAGGGGCTCCCTTAATGTGAAGGCAAATGAGATTCAATGTGAGCAAGTGTAAAGTGATGCATATTGGGGCAAAAAAACCCAACTTCACATATACACTGATGGGATCTGTGCTGGCAGCGACAGTCCAAGAAAGGGATCTTGGGGTGGTAGTGGATAGCTCAATGAAGATGTCAACCCTGCTGTAAAAAAGGCAAATTCCATGCTGGCCATAATTAGACGAGGAATAGAGAATAAAACTGCTGATATCATACTGCCCTTGTACAAATCTATGGTGAGACCACACTTGGAATACTGTGTACAGTTCTGGTCACCACACCTAAAAAAGGATATTACAGAGCTTAAGAAGGTGCAGAGAAGAGCAACCAAAATGACTAAGGGACTGGAGCAACTGTCCTATGGGGAGTGGTTAGGACGCTTAGGGCTGTTTAGCTTGGAAAGAAGGCCGCTAAGGGGAGACATGATAGAGGTCTATAAAATTATGCATGGTTTGGAGAGAGTGGACAGGGAGAAGTTTTTCTCCCTCTCCCATAATACTAGAATACAGGGTCATCTGCTAAAGCTGGAGAGTGAGAGATTCAAAACAGATAAAAGGAAATATTTTTTCATACAACGCATAGTTAAATTGTGGAACTCCCTGCCCCAGGATGTGGTGATGGCTGCCGGCTTGGAGGGCTTTAAGAAGGGAGTAGACATATTCATGGAGGAGAGGGGTATTAATGGTTATTAGTTAGAATGGATACTGGTCATGCTGCATACCTAGTCTCTCTAGTATCAGAGGAGCATGCCTATTATTTTGGGTGCGGTGGAACACAGGCAGGATGGTGCTGCTGCAGTCATCTTGTTTGTGGCTTCCTAAAGGCACCTGGTTGGCCACTGTGTGAACAGACTGCTGGACTTGATGGGCCTTGGTCTGATCCAGCAGGGCCTTTCTTATGTTCTTATGCTCTTATGTAAGGGGACTTGTTTCCAAATAAATATTAAAAAGCAAATTAATGGGACAGCCAGGGAGAAGAATATTTCAGGAGTCATTAGTTTGCTCCTACTGGAGAGTTCGGCAGACCTAGAAAATGCTGGAGTGAAGGATGGAGTTGTTATTAAGGCACTTTTGCCTTGTGGGAAGAAGACAGTGAGAACAATGAATGATATGCTTTCACCAGTGGTGACACTGAAAATTCTGATTTAAGTTTATACTCTTTCTCGTTCTACCTTGAGGCTATGAAAGATAACAACACTATTAAAATAGCATAATATAACATATAGCAAGGATGATTTAGGGGTGGCTCAGTTGTAGAACATCAGCTTCGCATGCAGAAAGACCCAGGTTCAATCCTTGACATCTCCAGTTAAAAGGATGAAGTAATAGGCAAATGAGCAATGAAATGGCAATGACATTTAAATAAGTGCAAAGTGATGCACATCAGAGCAAAAGATCCCATTTTCACATGTATGCTGAAGAGGTTTGTTTTGGTGATGACCAACAAACATAAAAATACTGTGGTTATGGCAGCTCACTAAAAATGTCAGCTCAGTTTATAGTGGTGATTACAGAAATAAATAACATTCCATACTAGGGGATCATCAGGAAAGAAACTGCCACTATAGTCATACCATTATACTAATCCCTGGTATGGGCACATCTGGAAAAAATATGTACGGTTTTGACCACCTCATCTCAAAATGGATATTGAAGAACTGGTAGAAGTGCAGAAAAAGGCAACCAAAATAATCTTGGGACTGAAGGCAAGGCCTTTTTTAATTTAGAAAAAAAAGGCGACTGAGGGGTGACATGATGGAAGACTACAAAATTGTGCATGATGTCGAGAAAGTGGATACAGATAAACTTTTCTCCCTCTCCCATAATACCAGACCTTGGGATTATGCTGAGAAACTCATTGGCAATAGATTCGACAGACAAAAGTAAACTCAACTATACAAAATGGGTTGATTTCTGGAGCTCATCGCCATAAGATGTGGCAATAGTCACTGGTTTAGATGAATTTAAAAAGGAATTGGGCATATTTATAGATAGGTCTATTTTTGGATATTAGCTATGACAGCCAAATGTGGTCTCCAAGATTTTCAGTTGCAGGTGAGCAGAGAACAGGGAAGGGCTATTCCCAGTGAGCCCTGCTTTTGGGCTTCCCTGTGACATCTTGTAGTCACTGTTAGAAAAAAGATGCTGGACTAGATGGAGCATTGAGCTACTTTTCTTAAGCTGCTCAGACCCATTTGCAGCTTTCAGGGTGCAAATGAAGACCTTTACCCTGCCCTCCACTTTGCATGGAAAAAGAGGACATAAATGACTGTGCCTTATATATATATTTATGCTGAAGCTTAAAATGGGGAATTTAGACTGTAACAATGGGAAGGTGAAGAGTTTAAAAAAAACAACAATGCTGCTCCTCAGAGGCAATTTGAAGCTTTTTATGACTGCTTTTGTGTGTGTGTGTGCATAAGTTGCAGCCGACTTATGACGACCCCTTTTTTTGGGTTTTCATGGCAAGAGACTAAGAGGTGGTTTGCCAGTGCCTTCCTCTGCACAGTATTCCTTGGTGGTCTCCCATCCAGTTACTAACCAAGGCTGACCCTGCTTAGCTTCTGAGATCTGATGAGATCAGGCTAGCCTGGGCCATCCAGGTCAGGGCCATGACTGCTTTTAAGGGGGGGGAAATGTGCATTCTCTGATTTGGTCTCACTGGAAGAAGTAATGACCCAATTATTGTGACCTGCCTTTCTACCCTTAAATTATCATAGCATCTAATGTTTCTCTTTCCCCATTACTTGATCTTGATTTGAACTGACATTGTTTTCCGGTCCTCTCCTCTTTTTTAATACTTTGATACATCTTACTACATTTTATGGGGTTCAGCAGACTGTGAAAAAATAGTACCACACACAAAACAGAACTGGGGGGAAAACACAAGGAAAAAAGAACACAAGTTGTTTTTAGTGTTTTTACTGCTCTTCCTTACTAAAATCTGAACAGGCACTCCTGCCAATCAAATTAACATAGCAAAATAGACACTCATGTGATTTCTCCATAAGGCAGTGTATGTATTCCGTGTGCATATTTCCTTGGCTATCACTGTAATGGAAAAATAAAAAGTATGGGGGAAGCAGCTTTTTAATTAGAGGTGTTTACTGCCATTCTGTTATTTGCTCCAATTTTCATACCCTCCCAATGCAGGAAAAGAATGAGAATGAAATGAATAGCCTGGTATTTTGATAGAGACATTGGTGCATGTCTGCATGCTTCCCTACATCAATAACTTATTGCACATGAAAATCTATCACATCAGGAGATGGTTACATTAGAGGGATTTCTCCCTCTTTTCTTTGTCATGCTAGTTTTCTGCATTGCAGTGTTTAGTGCATGGATTGGACTGATCACAGGGAGAATCTCTATTCTATTGCCATCATGGTGAGATAAATGGTGAGTCATGCAGAAAATATAATTATTTTTAAAAGTTGTGTGTGAGAAAGAGTACTCACCTTAATGTACATCTCTCTTCAGATATGTATAATGTTACTATGATGACATGGAGTTCATCATACAAGGTGACAAGATGTGGATGGATGGGGGATTGATTTGTGCATCACCATGTTCTTGCAGACACAAGACCACTGTCTGGTTACTCAAAAGAATGTCCTTCTAGTGGTATAATATAGGACAGTAAGGGAAACCAATCACTCTGTCCATTATCCATAGATACCAGTAAAAAGACTCACAGTATTTTAAGAAAATATCCAGACGTGAGATGCTGTCCTGTGGAATCCTGGGCTGTTTTCATTTCTTTTTTCAACACCATTCATTGTGTCATGGCCTGGATGTGAACTGGATCTGGTCACAAGAGCCAAAGGCTTATATCAGTTGTAAAAAAAAAAACAGTCTTCAGCAGCCAGGTATTGCAACTGTAGCAGATAAAGTTGCCTTACATATATCTGGACTTTTGAAAATGACCTTGTAGTGACAGGTAAACTTGGACACTAAATAATGGCCATAACCTGAAGAGCACCTTAGATTTGTGGACGTCCTTCCACAGAGGAAGTTTTGTTTTGTTTTTCTCTCTCATTGGATGCTCTTTTATTATATCTGAGGCTATTCTCAAACTCACCTGCTTTTTTGAAAGGATATGTTGGATGGCATGGGGGAAGGGATACTTTTGGAGGGAGGATCTTTGAGTCCACTGTATGCACAGAGCTCACAATAAGGCTTTCAGCCAGTTTCAGTGGGAATGGAGAGAGGTCACAGCACAGCCACACACTCACTTCCCTTATAATTCCATCTCCCTAGTTAGAGTTGCCAGCCTCCATGTGGGATAGGGTTGCCAACCTCCAGGTGGTGGCTGGAGATCTCCTGCTATTACAACTGATCTCCAGCAGACAGAGATCAGTTCCCCTGGAGAAAATGGCCACTTTGGCAATTGGGCTCTATGGCATTGAAGTCCTTCCCCTCCCCAAACCCCACCCTCCTCAGGCTCCACCTCAAAAACCTCCCGCTGGTGGTGAAGAGGGACCTGGCAACCCTAATGTGGGGGGCCTGGCAATCTTCTGGAATTACAACTGAGCTCCAAACTACAGAGATAAGTTCCCTAGGGAAAAGGGCTGCTTTGGAGGGTGAACTGTACAGCATTATACTCCAACCTCCCCAGGTTCCTTTTCCCAGCCCAGAGTTAGTAATCTGATCCCCTTTCTTAGTTCTCCATATTTGAAGCTCCATGGGAGAGGGTAGAGAAACTGCACAGGGGTTGAATTGGGAGCAGTGCTCAATGAACCACAACTGCACCTCCAGAAGGAACTTTTCTTGTTTGAAAAGAGACATCTTGGAAATGTCACACAAGCAGCTGCGTGCAATGTATCTAGTGAGGCCTTCAACAAGCCTCTATGCAAGAAGCTGATAGATATGCATCGAAAGAGTGGGGAAAATCACTCATTTGGCAGACAGACCAGCAAGCAAGCTGCTGTAAGGACTCCCATTTCTCAAGGATGTTTTAGCATAAACAGGACTGATTTTCTTGCTTGTGCTGGAGGAACAGAGCCCTGGAGGGTTCAGGTGGCAGCAGAAATTTATACCATATTAAAAAGAAAAAAGGAAGATGTTATGGAAGGGGATGGAACAGTTTCTTCAGAGAACTGACCCTTGCAAGCCCTTTCAAATTGGAAGGCTGTTGGCAATTACTCTGATGGTGACCGCATGTGATGACAAAACCTTTGCATCTCTCCTCAGCTTTCCCACGCACATGAGAAATGACCCCAACAGCTGACTAATTGCAGAGATGTCCCCTAGAATACCGCAATGCACATTTAATTACATTCTTCTGAACAGAGTGCAGTCAGTGGAGAGACACTTGCCTCAAAATTCCCTAAATTCTACCTTTCAAATATTAGTAGGTTAATTAGAAAGCCAGGAATTTCAAGATTAGCTTGCCCAGACTTTAAACCTGTGGAGCCAAGTTCTTAGCCCTAAGTAGATCCTGTAAATCCATTTGAAGCCAAGCTGTGAAATAGCTGGGAATTGACTACATTGATCTGTACAGCAAAGGATAAGAGAATTTCCTTTACTGATGATAGTCATTAATATTTGCATATAGTAAAAGCCAATTGATAAGCACAGATGCTATGGGAAAACATCTAATAATATTGTCGAAGGCTTTCACGGTCAGAGTTCATTGGTTCTTGTAGGTTGTCCGGGCTGTGTAACCGTGGTCTTGGTACCAAGACCACGGTTACACAGCCCGGACAACCTACAAGAACCATCTAATAATAGTTCAATGGCCATTATGTATATTGCAGGACAATTTGGCCCTTCGCGATCCCCTGGTTAAGTGGCATTTAACTCTGTGGTGCCAGCTTCATGCCTCTCATGGCAATATAGCAATCAGAGTAGAGAACTACAAGCTGTGAGCGAGGTCACAGTATCTTTAGGCTTGAAATTATGTACAGGCACATAGTGCTACAATAGTCCAAGTCTGGTTTGCATAGCTGGGTTTGCTCATAAAGAGAGCAGCCCTAAGCTAGTCTACTCAGAATCTTACTCAGGCCTCTTTAATTTATTTATTTATTAATTAAAACAATTATATTCCACCTTTCCTTGTGCTTCAAGGCGACTCACAATAATAGTTAAAACATCCTCGCCTAAAATGAAAAATAAAATAGCCAATGTAAGAAGAGCCATGCGGGATCAGCCCCAAAGCCATGTAGTCCAGCATTCTGTTCACATGGTGGCTGACCAGCTATCTCGAGGAAGAACACACACACACCATAATCCTGCCTGTGCTCCCCAGAAACTAATTTAAAGAGGCATACTACTCTGGTACTGGAGGGAGTAGATATCCATAATGATTAGTTCCCTTTGATAGTCCAGTCCTCCATGAATTTGTCCCCTCCCCTTTTAAAACCTTCCAATTTGGCGGCCATGGCCACATCCTGTGGCAGTGAGTTCTAAAAGTAAACTATATGTTATGTGAAGGAATGCTTCTTTTTCTCTCCTGAATCTCTCACCCTTCAGCTTCAGTGGATGACCCAATGTTCTAGTATTATGGGAGGGAGAGAAAAGTTCTCCAAGCCGTGCATGATTTTATAAACCTCTATCATGTCTTACTTTGTCAAAAGCCTTCAGGAAATCCAAATGAACAATGTGTACTGGCTCTTTCCTGTCCATATGTTTATTGACATCGTCAAAGAACTCTAAAAGGACTGATCTTTGCAGAGTCCATTATAGTTTTTATTCAGCAGGGTTTCTCCTTCAATATGCTTGACAATTTTATCTTTAATAACACTTTCCATCGATTTACCTGAAACAGACATTAGGCGAACTGATCTGTAATTTCCTGGATCCCACTGGATCCTTTTTAAAAAATGGAAGTTACATTGGCCACTCTGTAGTCCTCTGGTACAGAGGCTGATCTTAGGGACATGCTTCATATCTTAGCTAGATCAACAGTTTCATGTTTGAGTTCTTTAAGACCTCTATGATGGGTAACATCTGGTCCTAGTGATTTGTTAGTTTGGAATTTGTCTATAAGTTCTAGAACTTCCTCCCTTATCACTGCTAATTGCCTAAGCTCCACATCCTCCCTTCTGAAAACAACCATTCAGGAACAGGGATTTGACAAAATTCATTTAGCTTCTCAGCAATTGCCTCCTTTAGTACTTTAATTCCATTGTCATCCAATGGTACAACTGCTTCCCTAGCTGGTTTCCTGCTCCTAATGTATTTAAAGAATTGTTTATTGTTGGTCTTTATGATTTTAGTGATATGTTCCTCAGAATCCTTTTTTTTTAATTATTTTTGCATCTCTAATTGTCTGCTTGTATTTCCTTTCTGCAAGTTTGTGTTGGTTTTTGTTTGACTCATTCAGGTAAGCCTTCCAGGAAGGAAGCCTTTTTCACTCGAATAGCTTCCCTCACCCTGCTTGTTAGCCATGCTGGTGACCACATATACTTTGTACCACTTTTCCTGACCTGTAGTATACATTCAACGTGAGCCTCTAAATCTTTCCCAGGAAAGTGGTTTTAGGATTACACTGTATTTCCTGGACATAATTTGACACACAGAAGTACGTCTGCACATGCCCATTGACTCTCCTTGAAATACTGGACAATCACCTGATGCTTCTCAGTGTAGAGACTCCAACATATCAGTCAATACTTATTGTTTCTGTTCTATGATCTATTATGTTTAAAGTATGTATCAGAAGGCCTGAGGGATTTTCATTAAATTAAATAGGCCTAAGGAGCTGTGAGACCAGAAATAACCATATTGAGTTCCCTTCAGCCAAAGAGAAGAGACCCATTGAAGCCAGCGTGGTGTAGTGGTTAAGAGCGGTGGTTTGGAGTGGTGGTGGATTCTGATCTGGAGAACCGGGTTTGATTCCCCACTCCTTCACTTAAGTGGCAGATGCTAATCTGGTGAACTGGATTTGTTTCCCCACTCCTACACATGAAGCCAGCTGGGTGACCTTGGGCTAGTCACAACTCTCTCAGCCTCACCTACCTCACAGGATGTCTACTGTGGGGAGGGGAAGGGAAGGTGATTGTAAGCCGGTTTGATTCTTCCTTAAGTGGCAGAGAAAGTCGGCATATAAAAACCAACTCTTCCTTTTCTTCTCTGCCCTTAAAAAGGTAGTCCGACAAAAAGAATGAGGCTGCATCAGAGAAGAGATGAAAGTTTGTTCAGCTGATGTGTGTGTGTGTGAGAGAGAGAGTGTGTGTCAGAGTCTTCTGCTCACTACTGCCTATTTATTACTGTCACTGAAGCCTTCATTTGGGCCAGAACTTTAGCTTGAGACTGGCTTGCTGTTGAGCCTCCCAGAAGGGAAAACAGTAAATACCTTTATATTGAAGCTGTGTTTTTTTTATTATGGGTATCATCTTCAAAGAGGTCCCTGTGCTGAATTACAAAAGCAGCTTGAGCCTTTCTTAATCCCAAACCTTTATTAAAGGCTGTTGCATAAAATATACAACAACTCATTGTAATAAAGAGGCCATTCTTTGTCTTTCCCCATACAGGCTTCAGAGGCTTAAGATGAACATTGTATTAGTAACTGGAATAAATTAAAACAGCAAGCATAGAATTCAATGATGACAAAAATGCCTCTCTGCTTGAATTGCTTCTCTGTTGTTATCGACCATTGTCATAGCAGGTATTTATAATCACCACATTGTGATCTTTCCCTTGCTGGCCTTTCCCTTATTAAGTATTTAGTTATTTATTTAGAAAATGTATATGCCACCTCTGCAGAACATCTTTAAGTTCACCTCTCCAGAACAAGGTATAGCCTGATTTGGACTCCATATGTCATAGTCTGAATGCATATAGGGGAGCAGGGGAATCACATTTGCTGGGCCTGCCCACAACCTCCGTTCAGTGAGAGGTCTGAGCAGAGATCTGTATTTATGCATCTGTATGCACTTAGACTTGGGTTGCGCAAAAAAACAACGGTAAATTTCAGGTTTGGATTTGTTGGGCCTGTGTTTTTTTCAGTAAACCCAGAAAAAGGTGAATACCCATACCAGTAAAGGGGTATTCAGCTTTATTTCTGGGTTTACCCAAACAAAATTCCAGCTCATTTTAGTCTATGGGGATTTTTCTGAAGCTCCTGTGGGGGCATTTTGTGAGGTAGAGTCACCAAATTTGCAGCATAGCTGCAAGGGCCTCTCCTTGCATGAACCCCGAAGTTTGGTGAAGACTGTGTCAGGGGGTTCAATTTTATGGGGTCCTAAAGGGGTCACCCCTCCTCCATAGAAAAGCATGGTAAACTTTACAATGCTTTCCTATGGAGTAGGGGGTTGACCCCTTCGGGACGCCATAAAATTGGACCCCTGACCCAAACTTTACCAAACTTTGGGATTCATGCACCTTTGCAAGCATTCATGGGAAACTGAGTTTTCCCACTTTGGTGAGGAAGTCTTTGGTGAGGAAGTGCCCATTACAGAGTATGAAAAATAAGTACTTTTAAAATTCTCCTGGGGGGATTTTTTGAGGTAGAGTTACCAAATTCACAGTGTAGCTGCAAGGGTGTTTCCTTGCATGAACCCCAAAGTTTGGGTCAGGGGGTCCAATTTTATGGGGTCCCGAATGGGTTGACCCCCTCCTCCATAGAAAAGCATTGCAAACATTACCATGCTTTTCTATGGAGGGGGCGACCACTTCGGGACCCCATAAAATTGGACCCCCGACCCAATCTTCACCAAACATTTAGATTATTGAACCAAAATATCTTAGCTTCGCTATTTACCTTTTATTATTGCATCCTTGCTGTTCAATGCGCTTATATTTGTATAGTCCGGGACATTTTTAAAATAAACTTTCTTAATTATATCCTGTAGTGTTCTTTAGTGTTTGGGGCTTCAACCTGAATCCAGTACTTTAGGCCTTCATTGGCTACAGCTACCAGAGCAATTGTTTTGTTTTTGGATCTCAGCTTGCAAGTGTCCCACCTTGCAGGGCTGGGTCTTGATTAAGACCCAGTAGGACTAGAGAATCTGTCCCTTGATGTCTTGGCTGAAGGGTTAATTAAAGGAACTGGTGGTGGCTAGTTACCCTGGGGTATGAGGATTCACCCCTCCCTCAGGCTTTTGGTGTTTTCTTCTTGCCTAACCTGTCACTATTAAGAGAACTTTTGACACACCTCCCATGAACAAACAAATTGCACAAACTCTTGGTTGTGTGTGTTAAGTGCCGTCAAGTCGCTTCCGACTCATGGCGACGCTATGAATCAATGTCCTCCAAAGTGTCCTATCCTTAACAGCCTTGCTCAGATCTTGCAAATTGAGGGCCGTGGCTTCCTTTATAGAGTCAATCCATCTCTTGTTGGGTCTTCCTCTTTTCCTGCTGCCTTCAACTTTTCCAAGCATGATTGTCTTTTCCAGTGACTCTTGTCTTCTCATAATGTGTCCAAAGTACGACAGCCTCAGTTTAGTCATTTTAGCTTCTAGGGTCAGTTCAGGCTTGATTTGATCTATAACCCACTGATTTGTTTTTGTTTTTGGGTGGTCCAGGGTATCCATAACACCCTCCTGGTTACAAGTCCCATAATGACAGAAATCTATTCTAACCAGCAGCTGCCTAGAAATTATTAGAGTCTGGCTAAAAAAGATTGACAAAGTACAGAAATGTACTTCCAGACCAGTTTTCATGTAGCGGCAATACTGGTGCAACGGAGCTCTTTTAGCGGCTTGTGCTGAAATTGGGAGCTGAGAATAAACCCAAGGAGAATAAAATCCCTAAAAAGGCTATTTCCAGACAGGGATGCCCACTGGAGAGCCAGTGTGCTTAATGGTTAGAGTGTGACACTAGGATCTGGGAGGCCCAGATTTGAATCCCCACTCTGCCAAGGAAGCATGCTGGGTGACATTGGGCCAGTCACACACTGTCAGCCTAACCTATCTTGCAGGGTTGTGAGGATAAAATGGAGGAGAGGAGAACAAATGTAAGCTGCTTTGGGGAGAAAAGCAGGGTATAAATTAAGTAAATAAATAAAATACATGAAAATAAATGACAAGTGGTAAGGCACCCTGTTACTCTTCTGCCATTCCCCTTGTTCCTCCTTGTCATGTCTATGCATTGTTCAGTGGCATGGTGTAGTGGTTAAGAGCGGTGGACTCTGATCTGGAGAACCTGGTTTGTTTCTCCACTCCTCCACATGAGTGGCAGATGCTAATCTGGTGAACTGAGTTGGTTTCCCCACTCCTCCACATGAACCCTGCTGGGTGACCTTGGGCTAGTCACAGCTCTCTTAGAGCTCTCTCAGCCCCACCTACCTCACTGGGGGGTCTGTTGTGGGGAGGGGAAGGGAAGGAGGTTGTAAGCCAGTTTGATTCTTCCTTAAGTGGTAGAGAAAGTTGGCATATAAAAGCCAACTCTTCTTCTTCTCCTCCTCCCACAACCTACAACCTCAGTTAAAAAGACTGAAAAGGGGATAAATGCTGAACTTCATTCCCCTATTTTAAAGATGGAGCTTAGCTCTTCTCCCTAACCATGATGGCTGTGAGGGGTGTCCAGATTCCACCCACATTTTTGCCTTTACTTCAGAGGGGGTGGGAGAAATCTCTGGAGTAAAGGGGCTGGAATGAAAAAGTGCACAGATGGGGCCCAATGCCATCTGGATTCTCCCGCTTTACTGCAGAGGCTTCCTACTGTCCATATGAAAAAAATCTCCACAAGGAAGCAGACAAAGTTAAGAAACAATGCCTTCATCTTGTCATCCTTTTGAAAAGAAGCCCTGTGCACATGACATCCAGCCAGAGATGGTGTGATGAGGGAGTCAAATCCTGACAGAAACTTCCTTAAGTTAAGCTTGCAACTATGTCTTGATGGAAACAGAAAGGTGACTAGCAGTATTTGGAAGGAGGACCTCAGTGCTTTTCTTGATGGAGCCTAAATCCTAGAGATAAGCTTCTCAGGTAAGAGATGGCAGATTTCTTATCAGCCCTTGGCCATGTGCTTTCTATTTTTCCATTACTCTCAATCAAGGTGCCTTCAATTTGAAATTAGGTGGCTTCTCAGAGATAACTTCCCTCTTTTCTGTGCCAATAAATAAATATAGGCATATCTGACAGGAATATACAGAGTTTGCTTATGCACCTCAAGGTCATGAGTCAGTGTAGGATTTCTGCAGATTTACTTCTTTCCTGTAACAGCAGCCTAGGAGACTTACTAGCAACACCGACTAGATTGTCCATTTCTTCTCTTTACCAGAGTGAATCTGCAGACACAACTATCCATTCATGCCTGTGTATTTCATCCAGATTTCACAAAAGGATTCCACATGGGAAATGCAGCCCATATTTGCCTCTTCTGCAATTTTGGAGTTATTAAATCATCATCTCATAATAGTGGCTGCCAGATTGTATAAACTCTAAGAGGGATTTGAAGTTATTGGAGTTTGGAGGGGCATGCTGTTCACAGTAATCAACAGCTGTCCTTGCTTCTTCTTTTTTCAGTATCACTCAGGATAGTTTTGTAATTCACACTCCGGTGGTCCCTCTAGGACTGCAGGTGAATCTGTGATGCAGGACAAGCAGGCCGACTCCATCACAGAGTAATTTATACCTTGCTCACTTTGCTGAGAAAGAATTATCTGGTAGGGGATTGAGGCCTTTAACTGCTGCCTCAAGATGACTGAATTCCCAGTGAGGATCACAGCAGCGAGTGGCAGCCAAATGAAGAAAATTGAATCTTTCAGCAGATCAGAACAGATCTCTAGTTGGTTCTCTTCAACATTACTTTCACCTTCAGTTGTTACCTGCCACATATGAAAATGGCCTTTTAGTTAATGTACTTCAAACTGATTACCTGTGTTACTGCTGCAGCATTTCTAAGAGTGTACTAATAGTGGCATTGTGTGGTCATTACTAATGATATCCCTGCCACACATCTCTTGGATTAGGAGTCAGGGGTGTGCACTAGGGCTGTTGAATTAAAAAAAATTCGGTATAGTTCGGATTCAGCTGAATTCGGCCCGTTTAGATTCGGGATATGCCAAAGTCCGAACTCCCCCGCTTCGGGTCCGTGCAATTCGGCGGGAATTCAAAGTTCGGGGACAAAATTCCGCCGAATAAAGCCATTAAAAACACAATCGCACCTTTCCACGGTTCTGGGGGGGCATTTTTGGGGGTAAAGGTCCCAAACCTTCAGAGGAGCTTCAAAGGACGCTTCTTGAAAGACCCCCCAAGTTTTGTAAAGATTGGGTCGGGGGGGGCTGAGATATGGGCCCCGAAAGGGGTCCCCCCACCTTTAATGTGTATCTCCGAGCAGAGCTTGCCGCCCACGCACAAAGCTCCCAGCCCCGACAAACAGCTGAGAGCAAGGGCGGGGCAGGTGTGAAAAAATTTGCAAAGCAATACAACTGCAAAGCAACACAAGCACGCAATGCAACACCTTTGCAACAGTGCAAAGCAACACCTGACACCTGGGAGTTTGCAAACCATGGAAAGGGACAGAGGCAGCTAGCTATGCATAATGAGCAGGAAGGGGTGGAATTTCTCCTTTTGCTTTGGACTTGGGACCAGGCAGATGCATTCTTTAAGTCACCATTTGAAAACCAGTTTTGAGCAAGCATCAAAATAACCTAACTGATCTTATGAATGAGGGAAAACCGGAAGACACAAAACTGAAGCCCCCCCTCAAACCAGGGAGAGAGAGACTGGAGGGGGAACACACACCCCAGGCAGAACCGGCAAAAGCCCCCTTTGGCTCCCCCCACCCAAAGAGACTGCTCCCTCCCCACACACACACAGACTCTGCTTCCCCCCACACACACACAGAAAGGAAAAATTATAGATTAAAGCCCCCAAAGGGGTCTTACTGTGGCTGTCTTCTGTTCCATCAGGAGGGGCTGGGAGGCTGGGTAATCCAATATGATTCCATTTGTATCCAATATGAGATCCATATGTATGCATCTCTCGAGGGTGATCCATTCATCCCAATAGGGAAAAGGGGAAAGCCCATATCTCGGGCCCCCCTCACCCAATGTTTACAAAACTTGGGTGGTCTCTTAAGAAGCCTTGTCTGAAGCTCCGCTGAAAGTTTGGGGTCGGCACACCCAAAAATGCGCCCCCTGCAGCCATGGAAAGAGAAAAGGGGGGAGCCGATATTTCTGCCCCCACTGAACCCATCTTTACAAAACTTGGGTGGTCTCTTAAGAAGGATTGTCTGAAGCTATGCTGAAAGTTTGGGGGCTGCACCCCCCAAAAAGCACCCCTTGCAGCCACGGAAATGGAAAAGGGGGAGAGGAAAAAGGGGTGGAGCCCATATCTCGGGCCCCCCTGACCCAATGTTTACAAAACTTGGGGGGTCTCTTAAGAAGGCTCATCTGAAGCTCCGTTGAAAGTTTGGGGTCTGTACCACCAAAAATGCGCCCCCTGCAGCCATGGAAAGAAAAAAGGGGGGAGCCCATATCTCGGGACCCCCTGACCCAATGTTTACAAAACTTGGGTGGTCTCTTAAGAAGGCTTGTCTGAATCTCCGCTGAAAGTTTGGGGTCTTTACCCTCAAAAATGCACCCCTGCAGCCACGGAAAGGAGCTAATGTGCACAAGCACCCCCCACAGGAGGATTTCCCTCTCTCTCTCTCTCTCTCTCCCCGGCCGGGCCGCACATCAGCTGATTCCTCCAGTATTCAATCCTGACTGATTGGCCAGAAGGAGACCCAGCTTGGCCACCGATTGGCCGGGGAAGGAGAATGCTGCTTACTGACGGTTATGCTGCTTACTGACGCCCCGAATTTGCCGGATTTATTCGTGAACTCCCGAACTCGCTGAATTCGGCTCCCCGGTTGCCCGCCAGTTTTGAGTTCGGTTCGTCCTGAACTAAAAACCGCCGAATCAAGGGAAATTCGGCTGATTTTCAGTTCGGGTCGAACCGAATCAACAGCCCTAGTGTGCACTAATTGATTAACTCATGAAAAAGGAAAGCACTGTCGTAGAGTTGGAAGGGGCCATACAGGCCATCTAGTCCTACCCCCTGCTTAATGAGGATCAGCCTAGAGCATCCCTGATAACTGCTTTTCCAGCCTATGCTTAAAGACTGCCAGTGAGGGGGAGGTCACCACCTCTCCCTAGGTAGCAGATTCCTCTGTCAAACAATTCTTACTGTAAAAAACCTTTTCCTAATATCCAGCCGAGACCTCTCTGCCTGCAATTTAAACCCATTATTGAGAGTTCTGTCCTCTGCAGCCAACAGGAACAGCTCCCTGCCCTCCTCTAAGTGACAGCCCTTCAAATACTTGAGCAATCATGTCCCCCCTCAACCTCCTCTTCTGGAGACTAAATATTCCCAACTCCCTCAGCCTTTCCTCATAGGGCTTGGTCTCCTCATCATCCTTGTAATTTCTGAAATTTAACTGTAATTTCTGTAATTAATAACTGTAATTTCTTACAATTGTTATTAGCTTTCCCATTTGTTTTCATTATAATAACATTTTAAAACATCCCTTATTTTGGTGCCTAGTTGCGGTTTAGGGAAATATGCTGAACATCCAAAAAAGGTGGAAGGGGAGGGGGAACCCCCCCCCCACACACACACACTACTGTCACCAGTAGTGGGATGCTTTGGATAAAAAGATATAGCTGCACCTTTTGTCTCTTTCAGAACCCTGGACAGTAGTCTGAGTTAGAAAAAAAAGGTAACAGTCCCCTGTGCAAGCACTGGGTCATTCCTGACCCATGGGGTGATGTCACATCCCGACGTTTACTAGGCAGACTTTGTTTACGGGGTGGTTTGCCAGTGCCTTCCCCAGTCATCTTCCCTTTACCCCCAGCAAGCTGGGTACTCATTTTACCGACCTCAGAAGGATGGAAGGCTGAGTCAACCTTGAGCTGGCTACCTGCAACTGACTCCCGTCGGGATTGAACTCAGGTTGTGAGCAGACCTTGGACTGCAGTACTGCAGCTTACCACTCTGTGCCACAGGGCTCTTTAGTCTGAGTTAGCTAATGGCTAATGGGGCACAGTGATTCCAAAGCACCAAAAATCTACACAAGCACCACCATAAAGAAACTACTTTGTTGGTTAATGTACTAATTTGTAAGCATGTGTTTAAGCATCAGAGAAACATATGAATTATACATCCAGTTTGGGCCCATTTCTTGATGTAGCAAAATCAACCCAGATTGACTGTTACTGTGCGGTCAGCTATGTTTTAGCGCAAATCTAGACTGTGACTCAGCACATTCTCATTTATTTTCCTTCCAATGAGGATGATGCCAAAAAGGAAGGTGGTATCTTCCTACTCTGAGCTGGATTATCCCTGGAGCAGCTGGTGCTGAATGCTGCAGCAGAGATCATAGCAAGAAGGTTATTAAAATGGAGACTGAAACTCAGTGCCTGTCTGCTCCAAAATGTTTTTCACCCCTTTAATGAGCTACATGAGATTGGAGGTGTCCTTTCAGCAGAGAGCAGCTGAGGAATCAGGGCAGACAGAGAAACTGTGGATAATACACCTTGGGTATTTCCTCTGGCATCCTGCCATACCTCATCACATCTCCTAGATCTATTTTTAGTAGGCTTCCATGCCTGTGGCTGAGATGCCTCTTTCAGTGCAAGGTGTTTCAGAGATAAGCACATTCCAAATTCAAGTCAATTTGCAAATATCAGACAAAGGGCTGAAGGAATGGATGTGAAAGGGGGAAGACTGGGGAGGTTTATTCCAGCAGCTGAATCGAATTCCCAGCTCCTCTGGTCTCATGTTGTACAGGAAATCTGCATTGAGAGTCAAAAGGAACATTGTACAATGAACTCTCAGATTGCAAAAGTAGCTGAAGGGAATGGTTTGTGTGTGTATGTGGGGGGTGGGGCTTATCATCCTTGAGTCTCTATGCTGGCTTTTTCACCATTCATAATGGAGCCCTCAGCTTTTAGCCAGAAGATGGTGGTGGTAAGAGAATGACAGAAAGTGGCTAGAACAACCTTTGCTGGAGTAAGGTGGATTTAAAAATCATACATAAATAAAACAGAGAAGGTTTGCACAACTTGGTTGCATCGAGCCAAATGCAGTACCGTATATACTCGCGTATAAGCCAAGTTTTTCAGCCCAAAAAAAGGGCTGAAAAAGCCGGCCTCGGCTTATACGCGGGTCAATACGGTAGAGGGAGGAGCAAGGAGGGAACTCAGGAGGGCGCTCAACCGCCCCCGCCTTCTCCCGGCCGGGAGCGGCCTCCAGAGCCTCCCTGGGGCCGCAGGGAGGGCGCTCAGCCGCCCCCACCGCCTTCTCCCGGCCGGGAGCGGCCTCCAGAGCCCCCCTGCCGCCGCTCCCGCCGCCAGGAGCGGCCTGGGGGGGCCTCCTGCAGCTGCAGGAAGGCCGCCCCCACCGGATCCGCCGCATCCCGCCACCAGGAGCCCAGAAGGTAAGTCTGCGGGGGGGGGAGGGGTTATAAGCCGACCCTCGGCTTATATGTGGGTGCCTAATTTTTCCCCATTTTTGGGGAGAAATTAGGCACCTCGGCTTATACGCGGGTCGGCTTATACACGGGTATATACGGTACATCAGTCAGCTATGATGGCTCTGTAAATACATTTCTGACACCAGGCTAGGACTGTCTAAGGTCATTTATGCATGGGAGTTTTACCTGAGGTTCGTTGTTCACTGGACCCACACTTTCCTGTTGGGAATCTATACACCAGCCATCTCCAAGCTCAAATCAAGTCCCGCCTCTTTAAATGCTGCTTTTAAATTGGCTTACTTGTAGTGCTTACCACCAAAATCTCCAGGTATTTCCTAACCTGGAGCTGGCAACCCTAATGGATTCGGTATGCAGGCCTCCTCCCTACCAGAGAAGTAAAGGCTTGGCCTGGGCTTTTCTCTGGCAAAAGAGGGAGGCAGCTGCTGGCTATGCTTGGGCTGCCAGGGTGTTTATAGAAAGAAGAACAAAAGTTGGTTTTTATATGCTGATTTCCTCTACCTGTTAAGGAGACTCGAACCGCTTTACAATCTCCTTCCCTTCCTCTCCCCACAACAGACAACCCTGTGAGGTGGGTGGGGCTGAGAGAGCTCTAAGAGAACAGTCCACCAGATTAGCGTCCGCCACTCATGTGAAGGAGTGGGGAATCAAACCCGCTTCTCCAGATTAGAGACCACCGGTCCAAACCACCGCTCTTAACCACTACACCACGCTGGCTCTCTTATACCATTGCCCAAGGGGAGCCTTGAAGGATGTGTCTGCGGGTATCAATTGTTGCCAAGATAACCACGATGCCAGAGGTGGCTTCTAACAGGGAAGCCATTGTCATGGCAGCTTGCTTATGCAGTGTGTGTGGGAGTGAGTGCAGACTGGGTCCTCCTGTCCCCATGCATTGATCAGTCTCTTCCCTGCATCACTAATGGAGCGGCATTCCATCATCAACTGCTGATGGTGGAGGCCAGTGACCTTGTGAGAGTGGCTGGCTCCCTTTGTTGCTATGCTGCTGGTTTCCATCGCTATCCTTCTTGGGCATTCTGCTTGGCTGCCTGAAGTGCACACAATTGCCGACTGTGTCATAGTAGTGTTACTGCTGGCAAAAGTGGCTGCTGGTTTTTCCCGATCACAAGATTGGTCTGCCTATCAATAAGGACACAGCCCACTCATAAAAGCCTGCAAATTGTTCTGTCCTCCCCTTAATAGGGGAGAAATGAAAGTAGCTTTGCTCTTAATTTAGGAAAGAGATGAGCAGCTAGGAGGCTCTGGGACACATCAAGTGAGGATTCAGAGACATTGTGCGTCTGTGTATAGGAGAGAAACAATTATAGAAAATGAAGTGAAAAGCTATTCTATATGCAAAGAGGAAAGCAAAGAAGATGACGCTCGTGTTGGCAATGGAATTATCATCAGCTATGGATATAAAAAGCACTATGTCACCTAGCAATAATAAACCTATATCACCCCCTTTCCTCCTACATGGAACTCAGGACAGAGTACGTTGTTCCCCCTCCTCCATTTTATCTTCACAACAACCCTGTGAGTTAAGTTAATGAAGAATAATTGGCCTAAGTAGGGTTGCCAACTTTGGCTTGGGAAATTCCTGGAGATTTGAGGGTGGTACTTGCAGAGGGCAGAATTTGGGGATAGGAAGAAACTCAGCAGGGATGTGATGCCATAGTCTACCTCCAAAGATGCTATTTCCTCCAGGAAAACTGATCTTTGTACTCTTGAGATCAGTTGCAATTCCAGGAGAACCCCAGGCTCCACCTGGAGGTTGGCAACCCTAGGGCCAAGTGAATTTTTCATGGTGAGAAGGAATTTGAATTCTGGTCTCCCCCAGGCCTAGTCCAACATTCTACCCACTATGCCATACCCACTTATTACAATAGGGCTGATCATAAGGTAAAAGCAGGCATTTCCCCAGCAAACATAGGTCCTCAAACCCATATATGATGACATAATATGATTGGTGGGCCTTGACAAAGGAGAATAGCTAGGTGATGGTGGAGCACATAAAAAGTGTGGTACAGAAGAAAGAGTTCAGAGGGATCAGGAAAACTTGGCTTCAAAGCCCCACTCAGCCATGAATCTCTCTGGGTGATGGAGGGCCAGTCACTCTCACTCAGTCTAACTTACCTCTCAAGGTTGTTTTGAAGAGAACTGGTCTTCTTGGAGGAAGGGCAGAATAAATTAATAAATGAATAAAACCCATCATTCTCCACCTACTCCTTTCCCCCTAGCTAGGCCAAAAATTGATATAATGTATTGTGGAGAAATGCATTGTTCCTTGGAGGTTTGGACTGAGCAATACCTTCACCTTTTTAAAAAACATTTTCTCTTTCTTGGCAGAGAACAGGCAGGAAGTGGGAAGTCAAGTGAATTGCTCTCCAGCCTCGTCCAACAAGGCTTTAGAAATGCAAATGGCAGGCCTAGCCAGATAAAGCAGGAGGGTCAAGCTTCCCCCTCTCCCCCCCCCCCAACATTAGAAACATGACACATTGCAGGGAACAGAGTTTGGGAGGTTGAAAAGCTTGTAGAAATCTTTTTTTAGAGACTTTAGGGAAAGCTTCTTTGACCTGATCTGCTCTCCCCTGCCCAGGGGGTGGGCAAACAGAGATATTCAAACTCCTTGGCATGAGGAGGAGGGACTAGGGTTGCCAGGTCCCTCTTTGGGGGCGGAGCCTGAAGAGGGCGGGGTTTGGGGAGGGGAGGGACTTCAATGCCATAGAGTTCAATTGCCAAAGCTGCCATTTTTCTCCAGGTGATCTGATCTCTGTCGGCTGGAGATCAGTTGAATTAGCAGGAGATATCCTGCTACTACTGGCAGTTGGCAACCCTAGGAGGGACTGACTCCATCCAGGTTGACAGAGCGCTTAGACCTGGGTTCCTGCGAAGGCAGCCATTACCACGTGAAGGACTGCAGACCTGAGCAGAGGCTCCAAGATAATGGGAATCCTTTAGACCCACTGTAACTTGTAATTTTAAGGAACCTGCCTTGGGTTAACATCAGCTAAGAAGTGAGCTGTGGCTCACGAAAGTTCATACCCTACCAGAAAATATTTTTGTTAGTCTTTAAGGTGCTACTGGACATCTACACAGGTGACAGACAAAGCAACTGCTGGAAGGAAAAGAACGGTTTTCTGCCTACAGACTTTTTATCAGTACAAGAAGGGGGAATGTTAGGTGACTTAGATAAGAACTGGTCAGGGATGAGGTTAATTGAACATGGCAGGCCTTTCTTAGAAAAGATTGCTGGACAAATGTGTAGACTCAGTTCAAAGGAAACCCCAGATTTTTTCCCCCAGCACATGTTGTTCTGAGGCTTTGTTTATATACAGTGTAGGTCATGGGAAGGTACTTTACCTATGCAAGTGCTCCACACACACTCTTATAATGCTAGATGCTGATCTTATGTACGTTGGTACTTAAGCTTGAAACTGAGGTTCGGATAAAGACCAAATGCTGAAAGCTGCATTTGGTTCCCCCAAACACATAAAAACACATTAGAACCAGCGTGGTGTAGTGGTTAAGAATGGTGGTTTGGAGCAGTAGACTCTGATCTGGAGAACTGTGTTTGATTCCCCACTCCTCCACATGAGTGGCAGACTCTAATCTGGTGAACTGGATTTGTTTCCCCGCTCCTACACATGAAGCCAGCTGGGTGACCTTGGGCTAATCACACTCTCTAAGCTTCACCTACCTCACATTGTGTCTGTTGTGGGAAGGGAAGGTGATTGTAAGCTGGTTTGATTCGTCCTTAAGTGGTAGAGAAAGTCAGCTTATAAAAACCAACACTTCTTCTAAAAGACAAACCTGAATTCCACTGTTCTGGTCTAGCAAATAATGAGTTCTCCCTGGTGTGATCACTAGGGTTGCCACCCTCCAGGTGGTGGCTGGAGACCTCCCACTATTATAACTGATCTCTAGGTGATAGAGATCAGTTCCCCTGGAGAAAATGGCCACTTTGGCAATTGGACTCTATGGCATTGAAGTCCTTCCCCTCCTCAAACCCCTCCCTCCTCAGGCTCCACCTCCAAAATCTCCAGGTATTTCCCAACCTGGAGCTGGCAACCCTTGTGATCACTCTCTGCCACAGCATCTGCACTGTGCCCAAGGCTGTGGTCAAGGATTCTTCAATTAATAGGAAATCCTCTGGCTCCTTTGTGTTTTAATCATTAAATGTCTGGTTTTGTTTTTTATTACATGAATGTTATAGTTTCTGTTTTCCTCCCTAGCCTCTTTGAAAAGCAGCCTTGAAATCTTGTAAATAATAATAAATAATAATTTACAGTTATTATACACAGAGACCAGCATTTCAGGAAAAGTTCCAAATATCTTCTTTTAGCTATTTACCCACCTTTTTATTTAAAAAATATTCTCTTTCTCTGTTCAATTAATAGTTGTACCGAGTACTGATATAACTAGGACAATATTTCATTTGTTACACTCCAATAATATTTCAAACATATCCGAAACTAGTAACTTTTTGAAATATACAACTCCACATTTGGAAATACTGAAGCAGACCTTTGTCATTCTTTTTTCAAAAACAATTTGGCTGAAGGACAGTAAAGATCTATCTGCTTTAAAAAAAAAAAAACCTTTGGGAGAGGGAGCAAAGTTCCTATGTGTCACCTAATTTCCTTTCAAGTTTTCAGCAAGCAGGGAGAATCCCAAGGTGACACGACTGGTGATAGGATTGCTTTCATTTCATATATCATTCTAACTCCAGCGGAGGTCTCTGATCCTATTTTATAGGCACCGGTAGTGATTGTATCTTGCATTCCTCTTCTCTTGGCTCACACATTGGAGACTCCAGTCTCTCTCCACAAGTTAAAATAATTTCATTGCTTTCTAATAGGATTTGACGACAGCTGCGAAACTCTTTTCTTATATTCAGTGCTGGACTCTGAACAGGAAAGTGTGGTGTCCTTCACTGCAAGTAAACATCACCTTGAAAGTGTTAGCGGCAAAGTCACACGAGCCACCTGCTCCATCTAGACCTTGGCTTTTTAGCAAGAGGCGAGCCCCTGATTTAAACTGAATGGCAGCTTACTCCTTTGACAGCAGAAAGTGTTATGATGACATCTTCAAACAAAGCTCAGTACACACAGGGCATCGCGTCTGTATAGCTCGCTGGGCTTGAGGTTGTTCAGCAGATTTGCAGAAGCCATTCCGGATCAAGTGGTCGTAAGGGTCCCAGATGTGAGAATTTTAATGGTGCTGTTTTCTACCATACACTATTATTTAGTTGTCATTGCTGACCTCCCTTTCAAATACTTGAGTTAGTCCTATATGAATAGCTATCATAACTGTTCATTGTTTCCCAGTGATGAGCTTCGGGCCCTGCCCCTTTTCCTTTAGTCCTGCATTGCTCTCTCAAGTTCTCAATTTATTTCTCCCAAGCTGATGAAGTGCTAAATCAGTCATGATGACTTGAAATAAAAATTACTTTTCCATGACAACAAATTCCAGGCAGCGGCATCAACAGACCCATGAAATAGCTATCCAAGATTGCAGGGTGGATGCAATAATGCAAGACAAATCAGCAAACATTGCCTTCCTGATCCCTTTAAAATCATGCTGGAGATGTCCATCTCTGCCTATAATACATTCATATTTTTGGATAATTAATGACCATTAGACATTTATAACTGCTGGGTGAAATCCAAATCCAACAGCAAGAGACTTGTATTCTGTGCTCTGAAGTAGGCTGTTTGGAGAACTGTGTATAAATATCTTTATGTGCATTACATTGCTGCAAGTACACAATCTTGTTCTTTTTTGAAGTAAACTAGAGTTTTTAGACATTTGGTATATGGCAGTAATGAGCATTTGACCACTGGAAGCTTCTGTTTCCACACACACCCCTTTTCTGGTTCCTGAAACTTGCCAGTGGCTCTTAGACTGTGGGTAAGAACCCAGAACTGCATAAGGTTGCCAGCTCCAGGTTGGGAAATACCTGGAGATTTTGGGAGTGGAGCCTGAGGAGGGTGGAGTTTGGGGAGGAGAGGGACTTCAATGAGGTATAATGCCATGGAGTCCACCTTCCAAAGTGGCCATTTTCTCTAGGGGAACTGATCTCAGGTGATGGTGATTGTGAGAGCAGGAATAGGCAGGCTTGCTTGTCACATCTCCCTATGCTCCCGGCACAAGGGCATGGAAGTAGCAAAACGTTAGGGGCCATTTGACTCAAACCTAACCTGTCACTACAGTGTTATTGAACACGGGATCCTCTGTTGCCTCCTCCCAGCTCCTGCAAGACTCAAAACACGCTGAATCCTAAGAGCACTGGCAACGCTGCAGGGGCTGCCCAGCTTGGACCCAGCTGGTAGTGCAAAGGGAGAAGGTGATGAAGCCAGAAGTTTCTTTCCAAGACAGCTAAGAGAGATGGACAGTTGATAACCAAGGTAAGAAACTGGGTGAAATGTTCATGCTGGGTAAATCACAGTGGGTAGCCATGTTAGTCTGTCTGCAGTAGTAGAAAAGAGCAAGAGTCCAGTAGCACCTTAAAGACTAACAAAAATATTTTCTGGCAGGGTATGAGCTTTCGTGAGCCACAGCTCACTTCTTCATCTGAAGAAGTGAGCTGTGGCTCACGAAAGCTCATACCCTGCCAGAAAATATTTTTGTTAGTCTTTAAGGTGCTATTGGACTCTTGCTCTTTTATGCTGGGTAAAGTTAGGAATGGGAAAATGTATGATACCAACGGCGATTCTTGGAGAAGAGGAAACTTTTAAAGATGTTTATTTAGCCACAAAAGAAACCAAAAAGCAGATCACTGCAGCAGAAAGTCAATCCTCAGCAAGACAAGGTGAAAAAGAAGTCTTTTCAAATCTGCTTTCTCAGACAGCACCAAGACGTCCAAGACCATCAGTCTGGAGAAATGTGCTGCCCTGTTATTAACTTGTAAATAATAGCTCACATAAGGTACAGCTGACATTCAGAATTATTTTATTGCTATGTGTTTTGGTGTTGTCTGGTCAACAAATTCTGTACAAAAGTCATCTGTTGTGTTCCAGAGTTGTGGTCCTCAGTGTTCATTTTTCAAGACAGACAGTTCATCCACAAAGTGTGTGTATAGGGGGGTATCTTTAGCTTGGATCTTTTCAAAGGGCCTGGGCAGGAAAGGCAAGTGTCTTATATGGCAACAACATCATGCAAAGCTGTTCAATAAATATTTCCCCCAGTTTATTTTCTCTTCCTCTGAGATCTCAGAAGAAGTGTCAACTGAAGAGGTGGTATCTAGCAAGGGAAAGTGAGGGTAATCAATATTTTCTTTTAAGTACGTTCTACAGACAAGCCTATGCGTTCCCCTTTTGAGGAAGCTGTGTGAAACAGAGGCAAAAAAGACCCCCCTCCTGTTAAAAGTAGCAGTGAGCAGAGTGGGAGCAGTCAGGGATGGCATCCACACACCTCATCCACGTCACTTACTACAGACACCACCCCACCTCCCCCTTTCCCTTATTTGTACTGATGCATTGGGTGGATAATCTCTACTGCCTTGCCCACCCACAGCCCATTAACCCCATTTCCCCCATCACAGCTTTGAATTATAAAAGCAGGAATAGAGAGGGGGAGGAAGAATGGAGCTTTGTTCTACATCTGCCCTGCATTGCCTGGGGGCAGAGCTTTCGCATGGAAGAGCTTCCTGTAACCACCCCATATTTCCCTGTTTGAATTACATTGGAGGAGGTCTCACCTCTCCAAGGATCTTGTCCACATCTTCAGGGTCCAAAAGGCAAACAATATCCATATCAATCAGACAAGCAAGTGCCAAAGTTACATAATCTGAACATGCACCCACTCCAGCGTCTAACCCAGAGCAGATCTGGGTGATTTTGTCTGCAAAGTAAGTAGCAATTTGATCCCAGCGGGCTATTCTGTGGTCAGAACTCAATTTCCTGGGGCTATGTTATAAAAGCCCCCAAACCACATGAAACAGTCAGCTGGATGATTACATGCAGAGCTAATGGTGGCAGAGAAATATTGCCTTTTCCATGATCTTCATTGCCATGAAATAGGTTCTAATATGGGCTCTGTGCCATGTTTGATCAGTCTCTCTCCAATTTTTCTGCCAGCAACGTTCTAGCTCTCATCCCTCCCATTTCATCACCATCAGTTCCCTGGTTAACCACGGAGACTGCTTAGCTCTGCGGGGGGGGGGGGATGTCAGCAGCCCGGGCCATTTCCCTATTTCAGAGTGTGGTCAAGGCTTTGACAGAATTGTCCGCAGTCAAAGTAGGAATATTCCCATAGGAAACTATCAGAATCCATGAGATGACTGGGGCAGACCATCTTAATGGGTCCAGCACCCCTGCAGAGGAAAGATGAAGCAGTAAGTCTAAACTCCATCAAATAATGATCTGTTCATGACAAGGGATTACCCTCCCCACCAGATCGAGCGTGTCCCGCTAAATGTGTGGGGCCCAGTAATGTTCTAGCCTATACACCTTTCCTAGTCCTACAAATCTGTGCTTTGAATGTGAGGTTAAGTTTGGTTTGCTTGCTCATAAAGGTAAAGGTCCCCTGTGCAAGCACCGGTCATTCCTGACCCATGGGGTGATGTCACATCCCGACGTTTACTAGGCAGACTTTGTTTACGGGGTGGTTTGCCAGTGCCTTCCCCAGTCATCTTCCCTTTACCCCCAGCAAGCTGGGTACTCATTTTACCAACCTTGGAAGGATGGAAGGCTGAGTCGATCTTGAGCCGGCTACTTGAAACCGACTTCCGTCAGGATCGAACTCAGGTCGTGAGCAGAGCTTGGACTGCAGTACTGCAGCTTACCACTCTGCGCCACGGGGCTGTTTGCTTGCCCATAGGTGACATATAAAAGGAAAGAGACACTTTCTGAAGTTTGCAGAATAATGATTTGGATGTTGCATCCCTCATATCTTGATCTACATAGAGTCAAATTGACAGACTGCTATACCAAGGTGTGGGGAAGGAGTGAAAAATGTAATCCAGAGAGATAAATCATGTTACCTATAAAATACAGAGAGTGAGAAGTATAGCAAAGTAAAAAAAATATTGTGAATAAAATTATCTTTACATGAAAAATGTCTGAAAAGGCATGCTAAGAGATACTTCACAAGGTTGAGATCACATTTCTAAATGATGTAGCGAAGGCTGAGATCGCATTTCTAAATGATGTAGCAACTGTGACAGCAACATAATTAGAAATGACATTAGGGGAGCTCTCAGCAATCAGCCTGTGTTGGGACACATATAATCAGGTAGACAATAAAAATAATGAAAGTCTTGTGTAGGAATGGCTGATTAGAGGGCAAGCTGGTGAAGCCTTCCTGCAAAACCACGCATGGAAGTAGTGTGGGAGAAGAAAATGGAAGATTTCTTTAAGTGTTGCAATCCTGAGATTTTAGATCTAGACAATGAACAATTAGTAGCTGGTATGTAGATAATTCAGCACGCAACAAATGCCAAGAAGCCTGTTAAGAAGACAGAATTATCTTCTCTTATGAGAAAAGTGTGGGCTGGAAACAAAGCGCTCCACCACCACCCCACCCCACCACCCAGGTTATGACCTTTTCTTTTCTGCTCAGATTCTCAGTGCAATGATCTCATAGAATCATAGAGCTGGAAGGGGATTCACAGGCCATCTAGTACAACCCCCTGCTCTGTGCAGGATCAGCCTAAAGCATCCCTGACAAATGTTCGTCCAGCCCCTGCTTGAAGACTACACTGTAAATAAACTTTAAATTAACTTTCTACCCTTCCCATTCTACTGTATGTGGTGAAAAAGCTCACTGCTGGATATTTTGGTCTGTCGTGATTAATTCCCATCTGAATCTATACCAGCCTCAAAATGCAAATTATAGGAACCACATATAGAGTGCTAAAATCCCTAAAAAACATGTGTTTCAAAGGTTCTTTCCCAAAGGTTCTTTAGTATGGAAATAATTTGGTTTAGATACTGGTCAACTGTAAAATAACCATTCTTGGCCAAAACATTTACCTATATTAATGGTTCGTCTATGCCCTTATAGCCCTGACCTGGATGGCCCAGGCTAGCCTGATCTCGTCAGACCTCAGAAGCTAAGCAGGGTCAGCCCTGGTTAGTATTTGGATGGGAGACCACCAAGGAAGTCCAGGGTTGCTGTGCAGAGGAAGGCACTGGCAAACCACCTCTGATAGTCTCTTGCCATGAAAACCCCAAAAGGGGTCGCCATAAGTCAGCTGCGACTTGACGGCACTTTACACACACACACACACACACACACACACACACACACACACACACACTCCCCTTTATAACTTCAAAGTCTTCAAGACCAGATCTTTAGTCTTATATATAATCACAGCTGGGGAATCACATGAAGTGAAGGTCATCTCCTAAGTACTCTCAGTGAGGACCGCTGTCTGGTGGTGGAGCTGGACCTGGAGGCTAGAAATGTCCACTGAAGCAGAAAAAGTCCTGGACAGCTGGGAATCTTCTATGCAAGGAACTGTCCAGGTTGCTTGTTTTGGAGTTTGTGAACCATCACAAATATAAGCCCAACTTTGTTATATTCACAGACTTCAGAAAAAGAAGACAAAGAAATGCAAAGATGTTTGACTTGGAGGCAGACAATGCTGGCAAAACATTGTCATGTCCAAGTAAGATGGACTACTTGGGTGTTCTGAAAACAAGTGGAGAGAAAAAAAATGGCTTCAGATCAAGATGCTGAGAAGCGGCTGCACCTATAGGTGGTGCAACAGATGCCAAAGGAACAAGCAGATTTTACTCCTTGCAGTTTGCATGAAGAAGAAGAAGAAGAATTGGTTTTTATATGCTGACTCTCTCTACCACTTAAGGAAGAATCAAACTGGCTTACAATCACCTTCCCTTCCCCTCCCCCACAACAGACACCCTGTGAGGAAGGTGGGGCTGAGAGTGTGTGACTGGCCCAAGGCCACTCAGCTGGCTCATGTGGAGGAGTGGGGAAACAAATCCAGTTCACCAGATTAGCCTCTGCCGCTCATGATCCAGTTCTCCAGATCAGAGTCCACCACTCCAAATCACCGCTTTTAACCACTAAAGCACACTGGTTCATGAAGGACATGAGAGACAGGCAAATGTCAGCCACTTCATCCTCTGCCTTCTCCTTTAATGAGAATTCTGAAGTGCATTTCAAGAAGTGGTGACTGTTGCTCCCCCTGCCACCACTTTATTTGCTGGCAGAAAGCTAGGGTTGCCAACCTCCAGGTGGTGGCTGGAGATCTCCTGGGATTACAACTGATCTCCAGCCGACAGAGATCAGTTCACCTGGAGAAAATGGCCTCCTTGGAATGTGGACTCTATGGCAGTATACCCCAAACCTTGCACTCCTCAGGCTCCACCCCCTCAAAATCTCCAGGTATTTCGCAACTCAGAGCTGGCAAGCCTAGGGAAAGCCTTTGTTCCCCCTGCTATTCAGAATGCCATCATGATAGTGAAGAGCCAGGGAAATGATCCTCTGTGTGTTCCTGAAGCAGCTTGGTATTTAATAAGCACATTCTAACATCTCCAAAGGTCAATTACTGTTGCTGAAGCAGGGCCATGTTACATATTTAAAAAATTAATTGGAAACATAGCTGCTAGACAATTATTCAGTGTCCCTATGCTACTGCCTTCACCTGCTCCCTCCAAGAAAAAAGCCACATCAAAACTTAATAGGGTCGTCATCTTCTCAGCTGCCAGCCTAGGGTTGCCAACCTCCAGGTACTAGCTGGAGATCTCCTGCTATTACAATTGATCTCCAGATGATAGAGATCAGTTCCCCTGGAGAAAATGGCAGCTTTGATAACTGGATTCGATGGTACTGAAGTCCCTCCCCTCCCCAAATCACACCCTCCCGCCCCAAAAACCTCCCACTGGTGGCAAAGAGGGACCTGGCAACCCTATGCAGCCAGGCTCAGCCTGCAGTCTTATCCACACTTGCTTGGGACTTGCATACATTCAAACCATTGTGGAGATGGAACGGGACAAAATCGGACAAAACCTCTTCTGGAACTTCCATAGACAAAGCGGTGTGGTAAGCAAATGGGAATGAGGGTCGAAACACATGAGACACTGGAGGTTACATGGTCAGATACTCCAGGTATTCTTAAAATGCTAACAGCAGCTAGGCAGGAGAAAATTCAGATTGAGATCATAGAGGCAGAGGGAATTTAATTATTCCCCCATCTGTGTCGTTTTGCCAATCAAAACAGACCCCCTTGTGCTCCCTCCCCACGCGGCTCTCCCAATCTGACACATTCCTGAGAAACTGCTATTTGCTCTGTTGGGTAAACTTGTGTACTTATGTACCATTTGCCTATACACAACTTTCCCCAATGGGGCAAATAGCAGTTCCCCAGAGGCATTTCAGGTAGGGAAAACAGCATGCAGAAGAAGGCATCAGCCCCATGTGCTCACACATCACAGTCTCAATTAGAATCAGGTCTCCAGGCAGTTGAGAATTTAAGTTTCAACAGAGAACCCCTAGAACATGCCTGCCTGATAGGACATGGGCGGGGGGGCAGTCCTGTTAACAGAGTAATGTATAATTAACCCCTGAGATAGCTGCTCAGCTTGGCTTACTCGTAGCAGGTTTTAACAGCCCACCCTGCCCCCGGTGAGGTCATATCTGCACCCCATCCCTTTCCCCATAAAGCTGACTTTTTTCAGATTAGCAAATTCAGCCTGATGAAATGTTCAGAACCTGCAATGGCTCTTCCAAGTGATCCTAACTTTTGTATTGTTTGCACGATCCCACTGCCTTGCTCCTTCTGTATTTTATGCAGCCTTTGGGAGTCTGAGAGGCAGCATGCCTGACATACAGAAAGATTATCCTAGCTCATTGCCAAAACCTTGCATATGTTGTGGTGTAGTGGTTAAGAGCGGTGGACTCTAATCTGGAGAACCGAGTTTGATTCCCCACTCCTCCACATGAAGCCTGCTGGGTGACCTTGGGCCAGTCACAATTCTCTCTGAACTCTTTCAGGCCCACCTACCTCACAAGGTGTCTGTTGTGGGAAGAGGAAGGGAAGGCGATTGTAAGCCAGTTTGAGAGTCCTTAAAAGGTAGGGAAAATTGGGGTATAAAAAACAACTCTTCTTCTAATGTGCCGTGTTTCTGAGGTGACAGAGCAGACATTTTCTTTTCATCAGACGCACAAGCAAAACTGAGAGGAGCACAGTCCATTATCCTTTTCGAGGCTAGACAGCCTCATCGGTTGCTAGGCTTTTGTCTGTTACTATGAACAACCCCACTATAATGCATACTGTACTAAGGAAGAGGGATAAAATTCCTGCCAGGCAAGGGAAGAAAAGCAGGCATCATTATTGTACTGCATTTCAGTATCAGGCAGGCTTCTCTAGGGAATTCCAGGCAGTTATCAGGGGGGCAACCATAAATCCCTCTCCCCACCTAGGCTGTACCTTGATCTTACCAGAAGACAGTTCCAAGCACATTTTCTTTCCAGTAATTTAAGAACAAGAAGGCATATGAGCCAACACACAACTGTTGATGGAAAGAAGGACATTCAGTGGTAATTCTCTATTCCTGAAAGCTTTAGATTTTTCCTAACTCTACACTATTTTCTTCTCTCCTGACATAAAATGAAAGAATCTCAGATCAGAACAAGCTTGGATTTTATTTTCATTTTTAGCATTTATAATATATGGTATTATTGAGCAACAAGTTGTATTTCTTCATGGCCATTTTGCACATTATGCAGAGACAAGCCCAAGTTTGATATTGAACCTTGTTTGATATTGAACCTCCCTTTCCCTATACTCCTGCTCCTCCTTCCTGGCTTCATGATCCACCTACGACAGAGTCATAACCCACGAGTGATCCCAGCCCACGGTTGGAGAATCACTACCATAAGCCCATCCTTCTTCCTTTTGGATTATTCTGTCACCAAGGCTACTTGCAAATGAAGTGGCAAATCTCTGAATTCCCTGATTGGATCTTTTGAGTGTGTCATTTTATAGTTTTGCAAGTCAATTAGCAATTTTGAGAAGTTTTTGAATGATTTCCCTTCTCCTGAAATGCCTGAGGGATGTTGCATTGTAGGTGTGGTTCACACACCTTAAACAAAACCAGGGGTTTTGAAAAAAAATGTTTCATCACAGTACTGATAATCACCATTCTACTCTCTGTTGCTCTTCATCCCATCAATTTAAAGCTATGTTTTATCCCCCTGGGTCAATCCCTTTCACCTTCTCCTAATCAGAGCTGAGGGGTAATTAATTTCCCCTTGCTGGTGCATATGGCACTTTGTCTTTTCCTCCATCCATTTTCTTAATGCAAGCCTTCAAGAACTGTGTCATAGAGTTAAATAAATGCACCCAAGAGATGCACATTGTCCATGACATGTTCAAGGACATTTTGGCATGCCAAAAATGCCACAAAAAATCAGGAGTTACGGTGTATTATCACTGACATTTCTAGATGCTGTAAGAGAATATACATTCTTATCAGCCATCCAGACTCTCCAAAATATATGGACTGTACTTTGTTTCAGAACATTCCTGCTCCCTTCAGACAAGGCACCATGATATCTCTTATTTTTTAAAGTTGTAATCTGGAGGTCTAGCAATGCAGTCTAAGAATTGGGAGTAAGCCCCACTAAAGAGAGCCAAGTAGAGGAGGGGCTGTGGCTCAGTGGTAGAGCATCTGCTTGGCATGCAGAAGGTCCCAGGTACAATCCCCGCATCTCCAATTAAAGGGACTAGGCAGGTAGGTGAAGTGAAAGACTTCTGCCTGAGACCCTGGGGAGCAGCTGCCTGTCTGAGTAGACAATACTGACTTTGATGGACCAAGGGTCTGATTCAGTGTAAGGCAGCTTCATGTGTTCTTGTGTTCATGTATTCTTATTGGACCTGCTTAAAATGGCATTTGCAGATGTTTTTTTAAAGGGGGAGCATCAATCAACCTTAAGAGGTATCCACCAATAATCTTTATACACATATATATTTGTAATTTTATTTAATAAAGTAATATTTGTGCCAGTACACGTTTTCATGTTTTTGTGTACATGTATCCATTTCCCAGCATATATGCATAGACCCCCTCACTACTATTCCTTGTTACAAAATACATAGACTTTGATGTACACAAATGTAACATGAGATCAGCCTTCTGGACCGATAGGGTTTCTAGTGGCCATCTCATCTCTGTTCTGTATATTCAGACATTAACTTATGAAAAACAATGAAACAAATATACCCCATTCTATAATATAGCTGTTTCAACCACTCTGAACTGAATTCTGTTTTGGTGCCTTATTGGCATGACTGTTTCAGTTCAGTGGAGACAGTAGGAGAAAGCAGGGAGAGAGTAAGTCAACAGATAATGTAAGTGACAGACTGGCGTGTTGACCAACCAGCAAAGTATATATTGAGCTTGCATCGCCAACAGGACTGAACTGATAGGTTTCGCCCAATCATTTCGCTTTCAGGAAATGCTTGTTGGTCCCCGTATTAGGCCAGAGCAGTATCACAATTTCTCTGCAAATGTTGAGTTCATTCTAGGAGAAACTACATTTATAGGTTCTCTAACACTTGGCTTGCATTGCTGTTGCTTTGTAATTGCGAGCTGCATGAGAGAGTTTGAGATTTACAGTGCAATCCTGGAAGAAACCCCATTGAATACAGTAGGACTTTCTTATGAGCCAACCTGCCTAAGACTGGGGCTGTTAGCCCCTGTATTGCTGGAGGGCCAAATCCCTGCTTGTGATTGCTCTGCCCTTCTTCCTGCCTCCTGGGGTTGCCAAAGGTCTCCCTGTGTCCCTTCTGCAAGTGAGAATCTTCGTTGCTCATGAAACTGGGATCCTTTCTCCAAGAACTTCCAGCTTCTCTGTCACCATCCAGGGTAGAATTCTTCGCTGATTTCAATGGGGACGATTAATAATGTCAAGCAATACCAGTTTGGGAGGCCTAATGAGAGTAGAAAGCAAGCAGGCAAAGAGTGGGAGAACTCCATTCCAGTGAGCTGAGTTTGCACAGAAGGTAGATAGCCAAATTTCAAACATGGCCTGTTGTGGGAGGGGGGATGTGGATACAACATTATAAATCAGCAGCACTTGAGGTCTTCTTTCCCAATATTAGACTTTTGAAATAAGCTATGAAGTTTAGGAGTATGCTCACATCACTGGGAACTTGGCACGGCATTTTTTCCAACATGAGCTTTGGAGGTCTGGCATGGAATATTCCTAGTAGAGGATAAGGAGAGGTTAAATTCAGAAGGTTTCTCATTCTCCATATTCTTGTCCTTTTAAAATGCTATTTCCCATATGATTGTTGTCTTATAGCATGAATACAGGGTAGGGTTGCCAGCTCTGAGTTGGGAAATTTTTTTGGGGGGAGCAGTGGCCATTTTCTCCAGGTGAACTGATCTCTATTGGCTGGAGATCAGTTGTAATAGCCGGAGATCTCCAGCTAGTACTTGGAGGTTGGAAACCATAATGCAGAGGCATGTGTTACCATTGGGGGCTGCCAACAACCTGTAGAAAAAAATCCTATCCTTTTAATAAACGTTTAATGTGTGGAAATGGGCAGGTGAAGATTTTTCTTGGAATAGAGGTATTTAACATTACCTGGTAAACAATATCCTATTAAGCCTCTATTTAAAGGGACTAGTTTCAGGGGGTAGCCATGTTGATTTGCAATAGAACAGTTAGACTTGAGTCCAGTAGCACCTTGACCACATGAAGCTGCCTTATACTGTATCATACCCTTGGTCCATCAAAGTCAGTATTGTCTACTCCAGTGGTTCCCAACCTTTTTTTGACCAGGGACCACTAGGACTTTTTTGTTCGGTGCAGGGACCCCAAGGTTCAAAATAAAAATTCCGAGAATTTGAAAATAAACTTTAATCATAACTGTTAGTTAAACATTAAACTTAGAATAATATTTGAATATATATTTTTATAATAGAGAACTTTTAATTGAAAATATTAATTTATTATGGGTTTATAACTTTGTTTCGCGGACCTTAATTTAGTTCTCGCGGACCCCTGGGGGCCCACGGACCCCTGGTTGGGAACCAGTGGTCTACTCAGACCGACAGCGGCTCTCCAAGGTCTCAGGTAGAGGTCTTTCACATCACTTACTTGCCTAGTCCCTTTAATTAGAGATGCCGGGGATTGAATCTGGGACTTTCTGCATGCCAAACAGATGCTCTACCACTGAGCCACAGTCCCTCCACCTTAGAGACCAACAAGCTTTTTTGAGTCAAAGGTTTAAAGGCAACTTTGGCTCTCGAAAGCTTATACCCAAAAAATCTTTTTGGTCTCCAGAGGTGCTACTGGAACCAAATCTTGCTAGTACAGGAAAGGAACACTTTTAAAAAAAGTTTTATTAATAAAAATGGACAGTCAACAGTAAATATATACATAAACTAAAAACAACTAGTCACATAATCACATAAAGTCACATAAAATACATTACAACCCTGCATCCGTAGCCCTGTCTCGCTGAAGGAACACTTTTCTCTAGGCTGTTGGCATTGGCAACTCTAGAAGTAATCTCAGTTTATAAAAGGACAAAAGAGCCTAGGTATGTGAACAAGCCCATCACATATCCCCTACAGATGACATCCCACACTCCTAAATTTGCATTATGCTGGTAAATGTGGATTTGGAAATTGGCATTTGCCAAGAGAATGTGCAGTTATACCTTAATATTCTATGTCAAAGCCTACTTGGAGAACTTTATTGTAAACCTGAGGGCTTCCGTTTTAAAAGGAAAGGATTTTTGCATTGTTGCCCTGTGACAGTCCTTTACCAAAAAGAATGGGTGTTTTATTTTTGAAGTGCCATTTTCTCTGATCAGGTATTTCTCCCTGCAATTGGATCCAAATTCAAGTTTCTGTGGTAATCAGTGCTTCTGTCTATGCCTAGAATTCCCTCTGATTAGCCTTGATTAGCCCATGGCTGCTTAGCACAGCTTGATGAAGAGGTCTGTTTCCTGCCTCAAGTTCCCCAGCACTTTCTTCAAAGCCCCCTAAGAGTCCTCCCTGCATTGTCGACTGAATCCCAAATGCTTTCTCTGACGAAGAGCTAGGTCTGCTCCCTGCAGTCAGCAGCCCCAGTCCCCAAAGATGGGCACCGTGTGGTAGGAGCCCATCTCTTTAAGAGCAGAGCCCGGCCAGGAAGTCCCCCAGATCGGCTTCTGGATCTCTTAACTTTTAAGCAAGCTTCTTTACCAGTCTTCTTTTGCTTGCCTGGTCATAAGGGGTACTTGTTGCTCTCCGAGGAACCTATGTGGATCTAATGCAGGCTGAGGTTTCTCTGCCTCCTCTCTGATTTACTTATTAATACAGTACCTTGGGCCATGTACATCAGTCTCCCTTCCTTCACCCTCTCAACAAACCTATGAGGTAGATTAGGCAAAGTGCAAGGTCACTCATCGAGCTTCAAGGCAGAGTAGAGATCTGAACCTGGGTTTCCCTGTGCCAGTCCAACACTTTAATCACTATGCCACACTGACTTTCTCAGTGTACTTAATGAATCAAAATCTTCCAGTGTCATTTTACAGATATATTTCTTTCCTCCACACACATTTCCCCAGTAGTTTATTTAGAGTTTCCCTCTCCTTCCCAACACCAATAAACACAAAATTCCATTTTTTTAAAAAAGCATATATACATATTTTATAAAATATGGATTGTTTGAAAAACATATTAATTACAGTTTGAGTCCTAGATTTTTTTAGAGCAGAACCACATATCCTATGAGAAGAAGAAAAGGATATCTGTACTGGTTGTTATTTTACAGCGGTGGAGTTAATCTTCTGTTTGAATATTCACTGCTATCAAATAAGAGCAACAAATCATCCTCAGTGCTTATGGAAATATACCTCATCAGTGATGCAGATTGTTTTAAATTAGCTGGCTTGTTGAGGAAACCCCAGTGGGCTGAGGTTCGACTTGATAATAACAATGCTCTGTGGGAGGGGGCGTCCTTCAGCATTCAAGTGCTACACAGGTTCCATTGGTCTTGTCCCAAGACTGCAGGACTGGCTGTACCTTGGTGTGCATAGACTGCATGACTCGAAGCACTGTAGGGATTTGCACTTGGCGTAGTTAGATGCCCCCCATGAATGCAGCACATTGAGCCACAACTGGAAGCTTTTGTGCTTTTTTCAGCCTCCAGTCCTGAATACTTGAAACTGCCCCCAGTTCCATCATACCTGAGTCCTTTATGTCGTTGAACCCTGGGTGAGAGTTCATACTGCCACTCATGGGCTGCATGCTGCACACATTGTTGGCTATTCTTACTTGCCTGGCTTGCTAAATGTTTCCTTGTACTTGTGTTGCAAGAGAGAATTTCAGTTGCCTATAAATGGCAATACTTTTTCTTACCCGCCTGAAATTTGACAGGGAAGAGCCCTTTGAAAAAGAGGCCCAGTCCCTGAGAATTTCATACCAATTGGATAGAGAAGGGGAGTTAATCAAAATGAACACTATCAAGAACAACAATATTTTAAAACCTAAATAATTGAAACGAAAATCAACCATAACCGGGATGGGGTGGGGGTGAGTGTTTGTACTGTTTTGGCCCATATAGGTTAAAATCAGCACTTTGAATTTTTCCTGGAAATAGGAAACTGGTTTCCAGTAAAGCTCTTGAAGTGCTGGTAAATTGTGCTTATTTCTAGAAGTGCCGGTTAACAGCCACCAGCTGTGTTCTGAACCAGCTAAAGCTTCCAAACAGTCTACATAAGCATCCCCGCATAGAACATATTACAACAAATAATCTAATCTAGATATTACCAGGGCATAGTTGGCTGTTATCTGACCAGGCTACATTTTTCCAAGAAAGGCCACAGCAGGTATACCAATCAAAGTTGGCAAAAGGCACTTTGCACCAACAGAGGATAACCGAGCATTCATCTGCAAGGCAGGGGCTAAGAGTACAACAAGCTGTAGACTCCAAGCTGTGATCCTCAAGGGGCAGGGCAGCCCCACTGGAAAATCTCAGCCCGTAAGTGTTGGGAAGTATGCCAGAGGCAGTTCTGCAGTTCTGCTCCCTCCCTTCTTCCCCGCTCCTCTCCTTTAATGAGCTTGTCATATTTCCATTTATGCCAGTGCTGTTCTGACCGCTAATGTTCTGAGCCTTTGTGTGTTAGTGTATCAAACACTGCTGCTTTCCTTCCTCACAGTGCTCAAGCTGTGCTTTGTGGCTTTTAAGGGTGTACAGCGTCATCAAAGTTGCCTTTTTGTTTGCATGCCCAGCTCAAAGTGAGACTATACAGCTACAAATGACAGCTTATTGCAGACCAATCTTTTGTCCTTTTCTTTCCGCACATCAATAATTTGCTTAATCTTTCTCCTGCTGTTTTTTCAGCGTGAACAGTAGCTTGATAATGGGGAATGGGCACTTCCAACTGTTCCTCTCTTATTTCTCCCCCTTCCCCCCAGTGGACAATGGGGCTGAGTTCCACCCTTGGCTGGAAGACTGGGCAGGTTGTGTCCTGAGTAACGTTGGGCAGCACAATGCCCTATATGTTGTATGCCAATGATGGCAAATGCAGAAATGGATGCAAGGCATCCTTTGTATTATGAGAATAACTCTCAGACTCAGTGGAGCACCAGGCAAGCATGTCTCAGCATGGGTTCCAAAGTTCTAAGGAGCCGTGATGTGTGTTGGCAGTGTTATGTTCCACCATAATTCCATATGGGTAGCCATGTGAAAGCTTTTCTGTACAGAGTTTTTGCTGCAGCTCTGCTTGTGGACCCAGGGGCAAGTGAGGCTCTGGAGGAAGAACACTACACTGTGTTGGAGACAAATTAGGCCACAGCTTTTATTGACTACAGCCGCAGGAGCATTGGCATAGCATGGGGATGGATCCCCACATCAGGCTACTTGCCTGTGGTCCGATGTTACCCAGTCCCCCCAGCCCACCTGTCAGGGGGAAAACCTTAAAGTGAGGTAGGGCTGTCGAATTTAAAAAAATTCGGTATAGTTCGGATTCGGCCGAATTTGGCCCGTTTAGATTCGGGATGTGCCGAAGTCCGAACTCCCCCACTTCGGATCCGTTCAATTCGGCGGGAATTCAAAGTTCGGGAAAAAATTCAGCTGAATAAAGCCATTAAAAACACAATCACGCCTTTCCGCGGCTCTGGGGGGGCATTTTTGGGGTTAGAGGTCCCAAACTTTCAGCAGAGCTTCAAAGGACGTTTATTGAAAGACTCCCCAAGTTTTGTAAAGATTGGGTCAGGGGGGGCTGAGATATGGGCCCTGAAAGGGGTCCCCCCACCCTTAATGTGCATCTCTCAGCAGAGCTTGCCGCCCACGCACAAAGCTCCCAGCCCCGACAACAGTTTGCAAAGCAACTCAACCTTGTAAAACAACACCTTTGCAACAGGGAAAAACCAGAAGACACACAACTGAAACCTCCCCCCTCAAACCAGGGAGCGAGAGACTCGAGGGGGAACACACACCCCAGGCAGAACCGACGAAAGCCCCCTTTGGCTTCCCCCCCACCCACAGAAACTGCTCCCTCCCCACACACACAAAGACTCTGCTTTTTCCCACACACACACACATACACAGGAGAAAAATTATAGATTAAAGCCCCCAAAGGGGTCTTACTGTGGCTGTCTTCTGTTCCTTCAGGAGGGGCTGGGGAGGACTTGTAATCCAAGATGATTCCAATTAGGCACGGGACGTTTTGCTCTGGAGAAGATGCACACAGGATCGGCTCGCTGATCCATTCATCCCAATAGAGAAAAGGGGAAAGGGGAAAGGGGAAAGCCCATATCTCGGGACCCCCTGACCCAATGTTCACAAAAATTGGGTGGTCTCTTAAGAACACTGGTCTGAAACTCTGCTCAAAGTTTGGGATCTGCACCCAAAAAAATGCGCCCCCTGCAGCCACGGAAAGAGAAAAGGGGGAAAGCAAAATTTCTGCCCCCACTGAACCCATCTTTACAAAACTTGGGTGGTATCTTAAGAATAACTGTCTGAAACTATGCTAAAAGTTTGGGGGCTATATCCCCAAAAAAGCGCCCCCTGCAGCCACATAAATGGAAAAGGGGGGAGGGAAAAGGGGAGAGCCCATATCTCGAGACCCCCTGACCCAATGTTTACAAAACTTGGGGGGTATCTTAAGAAGCTTCATCTGAAGCTCCACTAAAAGTTTGGGGTCTGTGCCCCCAAAAATGCACCCCCTGCAGCCATGGAAAGAAAAAGGGGGAGCCCATATCTCGGGACCCCCTGACCCAATGTTTACAAAACTTGGGGGGTATCTTAAGAAGCTTCATCTGAAGCTCCACTGAAAGTTTTGTGTCTGTACCCCCAAAAATACGCCCCCTGCAGCCACAGAAAGGAGCAAATGTGCACAAGCACCCCCCCACACACACACGAGGATTTCACTCTCTCTCTCTCTCTCCCTGGCCGGGCCGCACATCAGCTGATTCCTCCAGTACTCAATCCTGACTGATTGGCCAGAAGAAGACCCAGCTTGCCCACCGATTGGCCGGGGGAGGAGAATGCTGCTTACTGACGGTTATGCTGCTTACTGACGGCCGAATTTGCCGAATTTATTCGCGAACTCCCGAACTCGCTGAATTCGGCCCCCCCCCGGTTGCCCGCCAGTTTTGAGTTCGGTTCCTCCCGAACTAAAAACCACCAAATCAGGGGAAATTCGGCTGATTTTCAGTTCGGGCCGAACCGAATTGACAGCCCTAGAATGAGGAGGGCAAGGTTTGGGGAGGGGAGAGACTTCAATGCCGTAGAGTCCAATTGTCAAAGCAGCCATTTTCTCCAGGTGAACTGATCTCTATCAGCTGTAGATCAGTTGTAATAGCAGGAGATCTCCAGCTACTACCTGCAGGTTGGCAACCCTAACATGGATACATCCCAAAACGGGGAAGGCTCAGTGGTGGCCTGTTTATATGGGGGCCGGGGTGGGGGCAATCAAAGTCATGTGCTCTTCTGCCCATCCTGAGGTCATCTACAGGCGATGTCCCCCACTGCTATGCCACCCGCTCCCCACCCTGCCAGGAAACAAGCACCAGCATTATCCAGCTCACAGGCCTCCCCCACCTCGCTCTCCAGCCCCGCTCTGCAAAGTCAGCCCTGGGTAAGTCCGGGGTGCCGGGGCTTCTTAACTGCACCACCCCTCCCCCTACTCAGTATTATAACTAGTTCTCTTCACAAGTTACAGCGAACACAAATCCTGCCTGTGTGTGTGTGTGTGTGTGTGTGTGTGTGTGTGTTTATATATTGCCCTCCTCTGGACACATCTGATATACACCTGACACACACACACACAGGCAGGATTTGTGTTTGCTGCAACTTATTTTATCCCTTAAGTTTTTTTTCTGTTTTTTCCCCCAACCTTCTGCAAAGTTGGTTTGAAAAATGTAGGAAAAACTTCCTGGTGAGAAACAAACACATGAATCCCTGCTTTTTGTACCATTTGCTGTAATGGTGTGCATTTTCACCATTAGCATATGATCAGCATTAAAGTGCCATGTGTGTATAAATAACATGTAAACAAAATGTAACAAAGGAATCATCAATGACGGCAAAGGAAAAGAGGCAGAGCAAATTCAGTAATGATCACATGCAATCAAAAAGAAGCAAAAATGGCAGCAAAAACTTTAAAATCCAGGAATGCTCAAGTGGTCATCAGAACCTGTATGGTTAATCTGTATGTGGGCAATGGAGTTCTACCACACGACTGGAGGCTATTCAAAGCCCATCTTGGTTCATGTACTGGCAGGGGGAACACAGGGACAGGTCTCTCTGAAATTATACCTGCTTATTTTTCACTCTTGATGACTCACAATACCCACAATATCTACTATCACAAAACACTTCACCAGCTGGATCCAACATAGTTGAAAGATGGTCTCTCTCATTTAGATGAGTAGAATGCCAACTTTTTGTGATTCCCTGTTTTTGGAAGGTTTCTTGTTATCTGTTAGGGCCTCAGCCTTCCCAGAAATTGCCCTTGCTTTGTGGAATGCCTTACCAGAGGGTATGGATAGACCACCTTTTCTGACATTATTTAGGTAGTTATGTGAGGCAGCATTGTTCCAGCAGACCTTTGGTGTATATCATCTGGTGTGTGTGTGTAAAGTGCTGTCAAGTCGCAGCCGACTTATGGCGACCCCTTTTGGGGTTTTCATGGCAAGAGACTAACAGAGGTGGTTTGCCAGTGCCTTCCTCTGCACAGCAACCCTGGTATTCTTTGGTGGTCTCCCATCCAAATACTAATCAGGGCTGACCCTGCATAGCTTCTGAGATCTGACAAGATCAGGCTAGCCTGAGCCATCCAGGTCAGGGCATATCATCTGGTAGATGTGGATAATTTGTCTGATGTTGATTTACTTTCTGTACTTTGATTATCTGGATGGTGGTGTTTCGATGAACTGTGAAGTTCTTCAGATCTATGAGGCAAAGGAAGAGGTAAATATGACCCACAGTTTATCTGAATGACACCCACCCCATTCACCAGTAGTTAGAGTTATCTATGCCCTGTGGCAGATTGGGGTATTGCAAATAGTTATGATGGAACAAAATGAGAAAAGGAAACTTTCCCACTGACATCCAAATAAAGGAGTGAATTTCCTGCAAATAGCAATTCCGGCAAGCAGCCCTGTTAATTAAGAGATTGCAAAATGCATTTGCCACTGACTCAGTTGAAACCCACTCACACCTAATTCCTTCCTTTTCATATCTTCATTTATTAATTCTGGTGAGAAGCCAAAGTGCTGGTAGGTTCTCTAGAAGTTATTTGATGTTTCAAACAAATCCCACTTCACTCATTAACCCAGGCTTGGTCCCAGGAGAATGCAGACTTGATTGGGATCTAATTTATGGCATTCATCAACATATAATTTTTATACTGGAGGAAGAGAGAGAGATGGAGAGCACAAGTACTTTCCCCTGGCCTTTTGTCATTTTGCCCAGACACAGAAGAGAACTGCATTCCATGTGCATCTCTCTCATCATAATTTCTACCCTCCAGCCCATGTAAATAAAGCTTTCACCTACCATTAGAGGACAACTGCACTGTGGACTAAAACAGCCAGGAAGCAGGAGACCACTAATTGGATCTTTTGACTTTTAAAGACACAAACTTTAAAGCAGCCCTGGGGAGCTCCAATTTTGATGAGAGAAATGAGAGGAGGGGAGTTAATCTTTTCCCATGAACACCTGCTTTCCCAGTCTGCTTTGCCCCAACCACAGCAGAGCTCTTAACCCAGTAGCCAGAAAGTTAGGGATGCAGCATACCCCTCTCATGAAGCAGTATCAATGCAACAAGTAAAGCACTTCCTGTGTAAGTTTTCTTTTTCTCTTGGGTGGGATGGGCACATACGGAAGGGGGAGAGACATGGCAAACAGCAGCAGAATGTACCTGCACAAAACATTCACAATACAATTCACAACACTCAATAAACCATAACACTTTCCCCCCTAATGTATAAGAGTGGGATATCAATAGAGCTATTCCAAGTCACAGAAATGGAGTCCATCAAAATCTTAACAAGAACCTGCAAACAAATATGCAATACAAAAATATGGCCCACAAACTGCAAATGGTTAATTTACATTCAGATTCCAAAAAAGGAGATGTCAAAGACTGCAGGAGAGTTTTACCGATACCATGGACTGCTAAAAAAGACAAACAAGTGAGTTTGACTCAAGCCTGAACTCTCCCTAGAAGCTAACATTACCAAACTGAGGCTATCATACTTTGGTCACATTATGACATGACAAGACTCACTGGAAAAGACAATAAAGCTAGGAAAAGTTGAAGGGAGCAAGAGAAGAGAAAGACCCAGCATGAGATGGATTGACTCTACAGAAGGAGCCACACCCCTCAGTTTGCAAGACCTGAGCAAGGCTTTTAATGATAGGACATTTTGGAGGCCATTAATTCATAGCATCACCAAAGGTCAGAAGTGACTTGACAGCTCTTAGCACATACACACACAAGAGTGCTGCTTGCAATTTGCTATCAAATGGCACTTAAGCATAGGAACCTCCACACGTAACTGGCTATAAAGATATAGACAGGACAGACTGGATATCTGGGGATGGTTCCTTTTTGCCCTGCTCAGTCACTTCTTTTCCACATTCAGTAGCATGTAGAATTACCACAGAGGATCCACATGATGGTGGCTGTTGCACCACGGAAATCGTTCAGCTCCTCGTTTTGTTCTGTCCTCTCCCACCATTTACTGTATCAGCAGAAGTTTCCCCCCCACAGCCTCCATTTTTGAAAATATGAGTTGATTTGCCCTATTACTGCATGGCACCATATAACTATCCTTCTGCCCTTGTACTGCTTTTAAGCAGGAAATCCTTTCACTCTGGCATCTAATTCCCAGGGAGCAATTTGTACAGCCCCTCTCTCAATAAGGCTGCACTCATTTCCAGCAAGAAAACTCTGGCTAGAAAACCCAGGTTTCGCCTCCCAAAGCCACACAGGAAGAAAAAAGGGCTAATTATTAAAAGTGTTATAGCACCAATAAAGGTTTTTAAATGGCAAGTGAGGCAGCTGCTACTGTATTGTCTGAAGGTTGCAGACGAGGTGAGAAACTGCACTGATTACAAGAGAAATAGCACAAAAATGATTCACCAACCACAGACTGTGCTTCTGTTTGACACAAGCAGCAAAAAAAAAAAATCACAACAAAGAGGAACTTGGAAGAAGATTGGGAGATTAGCAGATTTATGACGACAACCTCTGGGACCACCGTTATAACTGTACAAATCATTGGACTTGTGCCACATTTGACTAGTGTGGAATCACCTTGGATGCACATTGATTCCATGTTTGCCATACGTGAAAGAAATACAGTATAAAATGATCAGGAAAACACAGCCAAATGTAGCCCCCCAGCTCAGTTTAGCATCAGTTTATCAATTTCTGGAGGTTTGTTTTCACCCCAGTGTTCTTTGTTGCTGTTTTTAAAATCTACAATCAAAGACTAGCAACATTTAAAAACTGGATATTACATTTTAAAAGAAAGACAAAAGTCAAGAATTGAAATAGCTAAAACAAAAAGAGAAAGAAAGGGAAATTCCGTTAAAACAAATCCAGCAGAAAGGTGTATAAACAAAATGTTTCCTCTTTTTTCCTTCTTCCAGTTATTACAAAAGAAAAGGATTCCTGCTAAAGTTATACATTAGCCATTCAATAATTTATAAAATTCAAGCATATTTCTCATTGCTTTGTCATCCCTCTTTGATACAAGATGTAATTTTGCTCATCTAATTCCAAAGTGTGCCCCCTGCCTGTGGATAGCTAAATCTGCAGATAGGGGGCACACTCACCCCAAAAACAAGTTTCTGCAGATTTAGGGGACCCCCTAGGTCTGCAGAAAAATGTGAAATAAAATAAAATGGGGGGGTTAAATCCCCCCCGGTTTTTAAAAAAAGCATTGTCTGTGCATTCAGTCTCGCCACACTTGCCCAGAGCAGTGCCAGGTAAACTGGCAAGAGAGTGAGGGTAAGGAGGGTCCGAGTTTTTCGGGCCCTCACTTGTAAGTGCTAATTCCCAACATTTGACATACCACCCCCTTATCTTAGAAGCTACCTTAAGTTTCAAGAATCTGGCATATGTGATTCTAGTTGCTACCATTATATGGTCGAAAAGCATTTCTTCATTCCCTAAAAATTATTCTTTTAAATAAGTAACCTAACTTGACTCTGAGCAAAAAAGGCAGACAAACAAACCCATTTTGGTGTCTGGAGCAAAATTAGATGTCAACATTACATTAATAGGATTGATTGTAACAAAAACTAATCTCTATTGTAGAACCACCAGCAGTGGATTTTTTTAAAGAGTTCTAAATTTCCTCCTATTTCCTCCCTCCCTCCCACAGGGTGCCCCAACCCCCTTGTCTGGCTGGCTGCAGTTGTTACTGTGGTTGTGGTGGCCAAGATGGAGGGAGCTTTCTTCACCTCCATGACTTGTCTTTACATGATGAGGCTTCAAAACATGTCTCATTCATTCCAGAGATCAGCCAGATTTTAGGAACCCCTTGTGGGTTTTTTCCCTTCCCTGTCAACTAATTTGTGGGTCTTCTTTTGGATAAAGTGATGGTGACAAAAAAGAAGCTCTGCCATGCTTCTGTTTAGTTACAAATGAATGCAAGGGCTCCATTTAGCTCAGCCGTGAAGGAGAGAGACTCCTTCTCAATGTAACCTTTCATGTAGCACTTCGTTTCTGGCATTTATTATTACTATTCAGACCTTACGTCCCTCTCCTAGGAAAGCATGAATGATGCAGCAGTAAAAGAAACTGAGAAAGGGAGACAAATGCCCACTGCCCTTTTTTCAGATTTGGTGCCTAATAATGTTTTTGTTATTTTCAGTCCCCAAAAAGCAAAAATGAAAAGAGAAATCCAGCCATGAGTTGTCATATTGGTACTCCTTTCATGTAGAAGGATTCCAAATTTTCTTTTATATGTTAAAGGTAAAGGTCCCCTGTGCATGCACCGGGTCATTCCTGACCCATGGGGTGAAGTCACATCCCAATGTTTCCTAGGCAGACTTTGTTTACGGGGTGGTTTGCCAGTGCCTTCCCCAGTCATCTTCCCTTTACCCCCAGCAAGCTGGGTACTCATCTTACCGACCTCGGAAGGATGGAAAGCTGAGTCAACCTTGAGCAGGCTACCTGAAACCAACTTCCGTTGGGATCGAACTCAGGTCATGAGCAGAGCTTGGACTGCAGTACTGCAGTTTACCACTCTGCGCCACGGGGCTCCTATTATATATGTTAAACTGGAATAAATTCACTTTCACTTTGAAGAGCAGGAAGCTGTCACAACTTGCAATGCTATATAACAACAAATCAGGACATTCACTGAGCATGAACTATAACATTTTCCCCCTCAGCTGCCTGTGTATCTATTGTAGCAATAGATAATCTGCTACACCTTGAGGTGAATTGATTTAAGGGAAGATTACTCTAACTATGGGAAATATCAGCTAATATGAGATGAAGGGGTGTTTCTTATCTTTCACCATGAAGCTATTCCACAGAATAGACAGGTTCAAGGGCTCAAGACTATCTAGGAATCAGACTCTCTCACATTGAAGCCATCCAATTAATCCCAGATGCTGGCTGAGATTAACTCAGTGGCGAGAGAAAGACACACAGCACAAGCTCAAAAGACAGTCTGTTAATGACTCTTGATTCTAGTACAGGACAGAGATTCTTGTTCCAAATTCTGATGAATTCAGATTAAGATGTATCTTTTTTATGCATGACTTTAAAAAAAAATTACTTCATTTTTGCCCCAGTTTTCTCCCCAATAGGGACTCAAAGGCCATTTATTCATGGGAGGTTTTGCCTTGGATTTGCCATTCTCTAGATGCACATTTTCCCCATCCAAATTCTCAACACTCAAAAATAAGCCCCCATGCAGAGTTCTGAACATTCAAACGGGGAAAATGTGCAAATCTAGGGCAAAACCTCCTATGCATAAATGGCATAGTACAGAACAGAGATTCTTGTGCCAAATGCTGATGAATTCTGATTAAGATGTATCTTATTTATGCTTGATTAAAAAAAATTTACTTCATTTTTGCCCGTTTTCTCCCCAATAGGGACTCAAAGTGACTTACAGCATTCTCCCCTTCTCTATTTGGCCCTTACAGGAATCTTGTGAGGTAGGTGAGGCCGTGAGTGTATGACTGGCCCAATGTCACCGAGCAAGCATCTATGGCAGAGTGGGGATTCGAGTCTAGGTCTCCCAGATCTCAGCCTGACACTGTAACTACTACACTGTGCTAGCTCTAATAATGTGGGTGCCATTGCAATATCGAAATGCAACTAAAGATCCGTTAATGGTACCATCCATGCACCATGTTTGGATAACAAAGGTTAATTGTAGGGGTGACAAAGGTTAATTGTAGGGGGAAAGGAGAAAAATGACCTGTCCTTTTAATGTATAGCTTCTAATGTCCTTTTAATGTATGGAAATACCTTTTCATGGGATCCATTAGAAGTCCAGTCCTAAGGCAGGAACATGCTCAGGGTGCCAGCTAGCTATTATGCTGGCATATCATGTAGATATGCTGGTGTAACTAGGATTTGCACTGACCTAGCACCCCAGTGCTTCTATGCCAGTCCTGCCCTCCAGTACAGCTCCACCATGGCTGGCCAATCGCAGGCCACTGGCATAGGTCCCTGTGTGGGCATGGAAGTGGGCCAGCTGGAGTGTGCTGTGGGAGTCAGCACCCGAAGCCATTCCAGCCCATGAATGCTCCCCCCAAGTGTGGTGGAAAGTTATGCCATCAAAAAAGATGGCATAGCCCATAGGCTCCCATGCAAAGTGAAAATCTAGCTGCCCCCACTAGCATAGTGCTGCCCACAAAGCTCACTGAGTACAGGATACAGACTACACCTGCACTCAATCCCCTCCCTAGCCCCGAAGCGGCAAAAACCCCTCCCCAGCACCCAATCACTGGTTCCCCAGGCCTAGATAAACTCTTGCCAGGACGCCCTGTAACTCATTAGGTAGGGTGCATGGCATGGGTCTCTGTGTAAGAGTTGCAGTTTTAAAGGTAAAGGTCCCCTGTGCAAGCACCGGGTCATTCCTGACCCATGGTGTGATGTCACATCCCGACGTTTGGTGGCAGAAAAAGTGCAGAGTGGGCACTTAGAACTACTTGGGGAGCTCTTAGCACTAATACCCAAGGGGGAGAGCAAAGTCCACACCATGTGGCTAACATGTCTCATTGCAGAACTCTAACAGGTGCCCCACTCTCCACAGGCTTGACTTGAAGGGGAGATCATGCATGGACAGGTAAGCAATGGCCAAGAATCTGGCTGCCCTGCCCATCCACATCCACCTTTCTTATTCCCCTTGCACAAGGCCGGACGCTCCCTCCCCCCATGCTGGCTTCCACAGCTGAGACCAGCAGTTTTTGAGTAAGGGAGTACCTCAAGCCAGCCCCTCCCCACCATGGCCCATGTCATGCAATGGGGCAGACTCCCAGGAAAGTGTAACTGGGAGAGCTGCCCATGGGAGGGATGCTTACAGCCCTGTAATATGCATGGACAGGAACTCCTCCCTGGGCAGTGGCTAGGACACAATTGTGGGTCAGGATGACTGGTCACTTCCCCACTGCACTCAGTGGATCAGCTAGTGAAGCTACCTAGTGGAGACTCTTTCCCTTGCAGGAGCAGACCCCCCCCCCCAACCCAGGGTCAACTGTGTTCCCTGTTGGGGCACTGTAGACATCACGTAGCCTAAAATGGTGCCTGTGTTTTTGCCATCACTACTTGTGTCTCTTTCCTGCAGGTGGTGATTCAACAGGGATACCTGGCCACGTGACCATTACTGTGTGCCCCACCCCCTGCTCAGTCTCTGGTTCCAGCCTGCCTCCTGGAGCATTCCCCCTTAAGTGGTTTTTCTTCCTGGGAGTCTGCCTTGCTGAGAACATGCTGCGCTAGGGAAGGCTCACCTTGTCTCCCCATGGAGCAGCTCTCACAAGCACAGGTGCCATACTGGACAGAAGGAGTCCAAGAGCAATGCATGGTGTAGTGGTTAAGAGCAGAGGTTTGGAGCGGTGGACTCTGATCTGGAGAACTGGGTTTGTTTCCCCACTCCTCCACATGAGCGGCGGAGGCTAATCTGGTGAACTGGGTTGGTTTCCCCACTCCTACACACGAAGCCAGCTGGGTGACCTTGGGCTAGTCACACTCTCTCAGCCTCTCTTACTTCACAGGGTGTCTGTTGTGGGGAGGGGAAGGTGATTGTAAACCAGTTTGATTCTTCCTTAAGTAGTAGAGAAAGTTGGCATATAAAAACCAACTCTTCTGCCAGTACCTTTCCACTGAGCCATGCTTGTCTGTGCAAATTATGCCTCTGCCCAGCTCCATGGGGCTGGCAGTGATGTCATGGCTGTAGCAGGGTGCCTCATGTCTGCTGCATGTCTCCTTAGAAACAGCTCCCCAGCTCTGAGGTTAGGGGTTTAGTCCTGAGTGTCAGAGATTGGGGGTTCAAACCTGGTCTCTGTCTTTTTGGGGGGGCTTTCAATGTTTACTTTTCCAGGGGAAGGGTGTGTGCCTTAGATTTGGGTTGTTTGTGTATGGGCAGCACTTTTGCTGCCTGTCTAGCCCTTGCCAGGGACAAATGGGAGTCCTGTCTGCCACATGTGAGCTCGTCCCCTCTGGTCTGGGGAGGGGGCCTCTTGGACCATGTGCCTCTGTGGCGGTGCTGCTATTGTGGGGTCTTTCCTCCCTGTCTGCTGGTTCTCTGTGTGGGGGTGGGAATGGTTTTGTGGGGTAGTGGCCAGATTGGCAGCCACTGATTGGCTATGCCTGTGTGTGCCACTCTTTGAGACATGATCGACAGCTGTTGAATAATAGGCAGGGTTGCTAACCTCCAGGTAGTAGCTGGAGATCTCCTGCTATTACAACTGAGCTCCAGCTGATAGAGATCAGTTCACCCAGAGAAAATGGCCACTTTGGCAATTGGACTCTATGGCATTGAAGTCCCTCCCCAAACCCCACCCTCCTCAGGCTCCGCCCCAAAAACCTCCCGCCGGTGGCGAAGAGGGACCTGGCAACCCTAATGATAGGGGAATGTTGCTGCGGTTGCTATGAGCTCTGGTGTGCTTGCTATGCTGTCTGTCCCTGGCAGGGGGCTGTATGTAGTTTCCCCTTGTGAAATGTCTATAAGTAATGGACTAATGGTACCATGACTACATTTCCCCCCAGGCCTGTTGGCAAACCTCAGGATAAATGAAAAAGGCTTTACATGACGCCTTCCACTTTATGTCATCACCATTCAAGGAACAAAATGGAAACTGTCAAATTTCTGCCCATTATGAAGCTGTTAAAGATTTAGGAGCCCTGTCATTAAAAGGTCACACAGAGAGAGTGTGTGTGTTTGTTGTGTACAGGCAATGCAGTTGCTCTCAATTCATTGTGCGGGGAGGCTGCCTCCCACAATTAAAATCAAAGCCGCAACAATGAGGTCTCCAAAACCGATTTCACCTTGGCCAGTCAGAAAGCTTATCTCATCCCAGCGTACAATTGCATGATATAGCAGGCAAAGGAAACCTTTTCAAACGGAGGTTGGCTGGCCAGAGCAGATGGCATTGAAAAGGAGCATGGGAAAACAGAAACAATCGCTCCTATTGAAAGGATAGCATTCCCCTTTGTGGGCAGATATCTATCTCAAAATAAAATTGCAAGTGTAAGGAACAACAGCTATTGATGCTCATACCTCAGATCCTTCTTGGCAGTGTTTATGGTCCAGCAACAAGGGACCTAGGAATTAGAGACCTATATCACAGTGAAAGGGGAGAATTTGCATATTGTTCCCCTGGAAAAAATGGCTGCATTGGAGGATGAACTCTATGGTATTATATCTAGCTGAGGCTCCTCCTCTCCCCTAACCCTACATTCTTGTGACCCCACCCCAAAATCTCCAGGAATTTCCCAACCTGGGGGCCTGATAGGGTTTCCAGGTCCCTCTTTGTCCCCGGCGGGAGGATTTTGGGGTGGAGCCTGAGAAGGGCAGGGTTTGGGGAGGGGAGGGACTTCAATGCCATAGAGTCCAATTGCCAAAGTGGCCATTTTCTCCAGGGGAACTGATCTCTGTCACATGGAGATCAGTTGTAATAGCAGGAGATCTCCTGCTAGTACCTGTAGGTTGGCAACCCTAATAATGCCATAGAGTCTGCCTTCCAAAGCAGCTATTTTCTCCAGGGGAACTGATCTCTGTCACGTGGAGATCAGTTGTAACAGCCGGAGAGCTCCAGCCTGGCAACTCTACCACAGGCACAAAAGTGAAAGTAATCAAATACCACTTCTTGTCACCTGCAGCAGTCTTCTAATACTACTCCAGTGTATTCTCAGTGAGTGACAATCCAGTCAGAAGTCTAATACTCCTGCAACACAGGCCCTGGCTGGTGGGCCTGTCTTTGCTGACAGACACCTCTTGAATTTAAAACAGCCACCAATTATCAGCAACAGGCCAGTCAGCAACAGCGTCACTTCTGGATAAAACCCAGAACTGATGCAGGGTAGCTAGGGTTGCCAAGTCCCTCTTTGCCACCAGTGAGAGGTTTTTGGGGCAGAGCCTGAGGAGGGCGGGGTTTGGGGAGGGATGTCAATGCCATAGATTCCAATTGCCAAAGTGGCCATTTTCTCCAGGTGAACTGATCTCTATCGGCTGGAGATAAGTTGTAATAGCAGAAGATATCTAGCTAGTGCCTGGAGGCTGGCAACCCTGCGCATAGCTGTAGGAATTGCCAGAAGCTCTAAGGATACCCAGTGCTATCCTGTATCATTTCTGGGCTTTCCCCAGTGACGTAGCAGCGCACAGGCCGCTATGCCCTCATGTCCCTGCTCCCAAAGTTCCTGCTGGTTGTCAAGCATGGCCTGGCAGCCCTACTCCATTCCCGTGATTATGGGACTTTACAGCAAAACAGCATTGCAAGATCTAATGACATCAGCCATATCACCACAGTGTCATTTAGCTGCTCCTTTACTAGATGCCATCACACACTAATAACCATCTTCTGCTGTCTATGCATATGAAGCAGGCCGGCCTCCACGCAAGAAGATTAAACAGATACCAATCTGACATAAAGAATAGGAACTCTCGGAAAACAGAGGGAGAATCTTTTAATCTCCCAGGAAGCTTTGCAGCTGACCTGAAAATCTCCATTATTCAACAAAGGACACACTAAGGAAAACGTCAGTGTGAAATTGCTGAATTAGAATTTGAAGATTTGGCTGGATTTGAATGAGACAAAGGTTTTTTCCCCCCCAGTCACCAGCAGTGCTAAATTAGCTTAACAATGATTGCCTTGCAAATGAATGCACATGACCACCGTTGCATTCGTTGAAGCGGGGCACAGAAATGTCTTGTATTTCTTTGCTTTTTGACACCCACCCACCCACCCCCGTTCACGATTCAAGTGGCCACCACCCTCTCCCACTTCCTTTTGCTGCAGCAGAGAGACAGTATGAGATAGCGTTCATGGTGCAGGACTGAGGCCAAGGAGACTCCCCTTGATGATGCAGCTCAGCAGACGACCTTGAGCCTAACCTGCCTCACAGCATTGTTATGATATAATGGAGGAGAAGAGAGCCATGTACACTGCCCTGGGCTCTGTGCAGGAAGTGGTGGGATCAAAATTTAATAAGAATAAAAAAGAGATTAACATGACTACCTTTCAGGAATATTTTAATGGATTGTGAACTCCCAGCAGATTAGTAAGGCACTGAAAAGAGAAGAGGACTTCAGCCACTCTTTTTGGTAACTCTCACAGAGCTGTATTTCATTTGGGAATGGCTTTGTAGCATTTGGCATCATCATACCCTCAGTAGGAATTTACAGTGCAATCCTAAACAGAGATACACCTTTCTAAGTCAACTGAAGCTGATGGTCTAGAAGAGTGGAACATTGCTTAGGATGGCATTGTTAATTTGTTTTCTCAGTCCTTTCCTATTGTTTGACTCAACATCATCAGATGACATGTTGCAGACAAATAGCTGGATGAAACAATCGCTTAATGTGTTGTCAAAGGCTTTCACGGTCAGAGTTCATTGGTTCTTGTAGGTTATCCGGGCTGTGTAACCATGGTCTTGGTATTTTCTTTCCTGACGTCTTGCACGGTCCATTAATGTTTTGATTATTCCTCTTTTCTGTCGGGGGGTGGGGTGGTTGGAGTTTTTGTGTAAATAGCGTGCAAGACGGATCTGTGAACCACAGTTTCTCAAGGAAGAAATTAATCATCTAAATCACGCACTGCTAGCTAACGGCTATTCCAGAAATGAAATCAAAAGGGCCATTAAACCAAACAAAAATCAGAAAACTCATGAAAAACAGTCTCCCATAGGAAAGGTATTCTTGCCATTTTTTAAAGGAGTCACTGATAGGATGGAAAAACGTTTGAAAAAACATAACCTGGCTGGCGAAACGTCAGGAAAGAAAATACCAAGACCACGGTTACACAGCCCGGATAACCTACAAGAACCAATCGCTTAATGGTCATTAATTACCCAAAACTAATAACGGGGATTTGGTCTCAAACAAACATATTTATCTCAGAAGCTATTGTATAAAAGAAATGGATGAATAGCCCTGAGACTGTGAAAGGGTGTGTTTTCAAAAAGTGGGATTGAGGATGCAACCAGGATGGTATTTTATTCAGTGGAAAAGGCTAGGTATTGTACCCAAAAATGCTGAACGGCAATGATGTTTTCACTCTTGAAAGATGTGGGTATCCCCTCCCGGTGAGCAAATCAACCCATAAAATATACTATAGCAGCTACGTAAAGTCCCAAGAAAATAAATTCATGCAACATTACTGGCACACCAGGCTCAGCATTTTGTGTGTCCCGCTGAGGAAAAAACTCTGCACGTGATCTTTGAGTGAATTATGGCTTTTCACACGTGCACATGCACACAAGTAATAAGATGCTTTATTGTTATTTTTGTACAGCTCTGTCTTGGAACTCTTGGGCACCCAGTAAGGCTGTGCTGAACAGAAATCATTCGGATATGTAGCTATTTGGAATGCATCCCCACCACCAGTCCCTCCATACTGCCTGTACTCTCAGCACCTCCCTCCCCTAGCCCACTGCTAGAGCTCCCTATGAGAATGCTTTTGAAATAATTTGCCCAAGAAGCAAAGTGTAAAGGGCCAGTTCAGCGCTCTAATTTAGCCAACTTTTGCACACTTTTGCAGTAGCATCTTCTGTGTCGATGAATGTCCATTTTCTAACACCACCTGGTGATAGAAGTTGCTGCTGCTGTGCCCTGTGAAATTCTTGTGGTAAACTGACCATTTTAGTAAGCCTCTCATGGGAGCTATTGGATGTCCAAACATATGCAAAGTGAATGTATGAATCAGCCTAAAGAATCTGCCTAAGGCCAGATGCTATACCAGTTTGTTGGAGTGGGGGCGGGTAGAGAAATAGTTAGATCTGGAGCTGCTGTTAGGGCTCTCAGTAGAGGATTTGTGGATTGTTTGTATAAACATTTCCCACACAGTAACATTACCTTATTTTAAAGCAACTGTTTTAAAGCAACCTTGTGAAAACTGATGAAATGTAAATTACATTTCGCTCCGAACAGTCAACTCTGTATGTAAGTTGTTTCAGTAATTGGCAGAGGGCTCAATTGATCTTGCCTTGACCAATGGCTGTGCAGCTTGAAGGCTAAGTAAGATTCAGCGCTGTCTTTTTACTTAACATCACCAGGAACTGACAATGCAATCCTGTGGAGAGAGTTATTCCAGTGCAAACCCGCTGAAATCGATGGAATGGAATGTCTTTGCAGGTTGTTGCACTAAAAGATCTGCAAAACACTCATGCACCCTTTCCCTCCAAGATCCAGTGCTTCCAGATACTGCTGTCATCCTGAGGCTGTTGCTATTTGGAACGGAAAACAACTCGGAGAGGGAAGAATTTTCAAACACATCCTTTAGTTTGTGACCCACCAGGCTCAATACAGCTCACCCAAGACATATGGTGTCAAGGATACGAAGTGTTTAGCGATCATTATTGTACTCCCACACCAGCAGTACAAACAAAAAATTTACAGATGATTGAAGAAGAAGAGCTGGTGTTTATATTCCGACTTTTCCCTCCTTTTCTAAGGAAAATCAAACCAGTTTACAATCTCCTTCCCTTCTTCTCCCCACAACAGACACCTTGTCTGTAGGTGGGGCTGAGAGAGTGTGACTAGCCCAAGGTCACCCAGCTGGCTTCATGTGGAGGAGTGGGGAAACTAACCCCACTCACCAGATTAGAGTCCACCGCTCTCGTGGAGGCGTGGGGAGTCAAACCCAGTTCTCCAGATTAGACTCCACCACTCTTAACCACTACACCATGGTGGCCTGTGTTCAGGGTTGCCATAAACTGGAAGTGTCTTGATGGCACTTAGCACACATAAACACAATATTATTCTATGTGTTTGTTTTCATTGGGCAATATGTTGTTCTCGGTGGGCAATATATTCCTGCCTGTGCCAGTTGAGGTGAAACCATAAAGGGTTGTAACCCTCACCCAAGCAATCTTACCTGCCAGACTGCAGACAGATGCACTCCATCTTGTTCTATAGGCAAGGCAAGTAAAAGGAGGTGTTTGGCAAAGCAATCCCAGGAGGCTGGTGTCATAGCAGAGTGAGCACAAATAATTATCATAAATAAATGGCATTGTGAGTTTAGTAATAGTGTGAGGCCATCTCTATACTGGGCATACAGGGAATGAGTTAAAGGGAGGGTTCAGCTTGCAGAACCGTCACTCGCCCATCATCTGTCTGCTCTGTGCAATGGCTGCATGAGCATTTCCTAGTGCTGGAACTCCAGATTATGTGTTGTTTCATGATCCTAACCAATTTGTTTTCTTTTTAACTGAATGTAGCCATGGTTGCTAGGGTAGCACAGTTAGTTTCTGTGTTATTATTTTGCGTATGCACATTGTTGTGTGAAAATCACAGGCACTTTTTAGACATCCTGGTGGGTGCCAAGCCTCTCCCCACCCAATAACACCAGCAAATCTTTCCCCCATCTACCTCAGCAGTAATGCTGCCTACTGCTGTGTCATTCACCTATATATATTGTGCAAACAAAATATTTGCCCCTGTGCCTAGCAGGAACAGAATGTAAGAGCCTCTATTTATACAGAATCTTCCACTTGCAATCTGAAGTGGTGCAAACCTGGGAAACCCAGGGAGGTCCAACAGCATTGAACCTGGGGTAAATAATCCCTGTGGAAATGGCCTTGGTCCAGTCACCTCCAGAGATTTGCTGTGTGAACATCTCTGCAGAGAGCCTGTGATCTCCTTCCATTGTTATTCTATTGCATACTGTGATATGAGAGTTTGGGAATGAATAAGAGGTTGGTCTCCCTTTTTACCAAAAAGGACCGCTGTTTTGTAGTCTCATTCGGTGCAGTGACCCTAATATATTGAACTTTAACTCAGTTCTGGACTAGGCAAAGTCGCCATTCATTCAGTTTGACTGACTCAAAGTACAGCATTCTTTAGAAATGCATCCAAAGTCAGGCCAGTAAAATCACACTATAGATTTCAATCCTGGGAAGTAATTCTGTGAGCTTCTGTTCAGATGATTCTCAGTGTGGCTTATTATTAAACACCCATTTAACTTATTAAATATAATCACGAACCCTTGCTCAGCAGCCCTTAGACCTTTGACCAGTGATGGAGTGTTCTCCCCCTCATAGTCACTGAGAAGTGATATAGTAAGAGTTGGTTTAGATTATAGGGTTTAGTATAGAAAGAACCAGGAAGTTCCCTGCACACGTTTTGCCTCAGCCACCCGTGAACTTACTAGGTAGTCTTAAGCAAGATAATGTCTTTGTCCCAGCATACATGTACCCATCTGTAATTGAGATATAATAATATTGACCTCACTCACAGAGCAGTTGTGGATGGATTCATAAAACAACGTTAAGTGTTTTGATCACTCTAAAGCAGAAAATAAAAGCTAAGTAATTTTATTAATTATTATTAGTTATCTTGTAGTTCATTGGATCTAGAAGCCAAACTGAGCTCAGTGGGACTTACTAGCAAGTAACTGTTTGTTTACTACATCTGTTGTCCACCTCTCTCATTGAGACTCAAGGCAGATCACAAAATTATAAAAACAGTACAATAAAGACCAATGAAGTGGAAACAATATACCTACAAGTTTGTGGTCCATACATGAAGATTATGAAATTGGAAATGTCATTTTTCTTTCAATAAAGAGATGGGTTTTGCTTTGCTGGGAGATAACCTCCGGTCCTAGTTATGCCTTTTCTTGCCCTCAAATCCTTTCGTTTACAATCAGCCAGTCTTCAAGGTAAGATCCAACTTGCAGTTGCACTTGCAGATATAGTGATATGTTTTGGCATGGAAAGAGTTTATGCAGGGGCTAGAAGAAAGGGGAGGGAACAGCACAAGCACCGAGAGGAGGAGGAAGCTGATCATATGTCACTGCCTGATTTTTATCCCCCTGCTTAAGTATAACGGCGGGATTTAAATCTGTCGACATCATCAAATCTCCCTAGGCGCTCTGCTAATCTCGGGGAAACCATTCAGCACCTCGGACAGCTCCGCCAGTGACAGGAACCGCCTGGCGTTAATCGCCGTCTAGAGAAACTACAAGACTTGTGAAAGAGGCAGACAGGCGCTTTCAGACGCGCTCTAGACAGCACCGCTAGATCGATGGTCTTGAAGCAGTCTGGGAGTCGATGGGAGAGAAATAAAAGCAACAGGAAAGCGTAGCATCGAGTTTATTTCCGACCCCAAGCAAACCTCGAGATATCAGTGGAAGAGAGGAGTCTTTGCTTCGACTGTAGGGTAGGTTTGTTCATTTCGTATGCCGGCGTCCTTTGGCTGTATTTTGTAAGGGCGGAGGAGGGGGATCCCCAGATCTCAAGAAGTTATTAGAGGGCTTTCTTGAATGAAAATGAGCTTCGGGTCAGAGAAAGGATCGATGTTTGGTGTTGCTGTTGTGGCAAACTAGTGATTTAGCTTTGTGATTTAGTTTGGGCTGCTTTTGTGTGCAGATTGTCTGCAGAATGCCTGTGACCAGTTCCCCGTCGTCGTTGTGTACAGCATCTAGCACACTGAGGCTGCAGTCCTAAAAATGCTTTCCTTGAAATAAGACCCATTGAATAAAATGGGACTTACTTATGAGTAGACCTGCTTAGGCTCACCCCCTACGGTTACTAACTAAGCAAGCAGTTGAAGACAAGCCTAAAGTAACTGCTCCCTTCTTTTGTGCCCTCCCCGCCCCAAGGATTATGCAAAGAAACTGGAGAAAGAAGGATCCCTGTCTCATGTCCAAATGATTGAAGCCGTCGCCCAACTTTTCTCTTTTCATCTTTTCCCATTTAGCATCCGCAAGGGAAAGTTGGAAAATACCAATGACAAGCGGAAAGAGCAAATCTGTTCCTTTTCCAGGAACTGCTCCTTTTTTTAGAATCTGGCTTTATACATTTCACACTTAAAGAACAATGTAAAACTGCACAGTCTGCATATACAATCATGTGAAATTTGAACAGCAAATCTCCCCAGTTTGAATGGACGCTGTCTGTATGGATGGTCTATAGAAAGTGGGGAAAGGGCATGAATGTTCTGCTATTTTAAATCTCCCGGACTTGGGGAGATCCCTTTTTTTCCTTTGCCATTATGATCATTTGCAACATCAGTGCGATCAAAGATTGGAGCACGTTCCTCTCCCAGATCCTCCCCAGCGTCAACAAGACCCTCAACTTGGTGCAGCAAGTGGAAGCCACCACCAGCTCTGTGGTGAGCGTTTTGCAGGATCCTGAGCAAGACGGCTACGTGTCAGACAGCCAGTCCATGAATTCCAGTAACTTCACCACTGGCCTGGACCACCTGTTTCAGTATTCATATTCAGACAATGACCAACTTTACAAGGAGTACAAACCCCCTCCTCGGGACGCCATCCCTTTGCCCAAGGCGGTGCTCTACCTCCTCATGGCTGCGCTTGTGGTGGTGGCAGTGGCTTATGCCATTGTTGGGCATCTCATCAAGGATCTTGTTCATGATTTGATAGGTGAGTGCTAGAGTCATGCACATTCTTCTCATGCCATGCACAGTGTCAAGGACAAAATAGGGCCATTTCCACAATTAATGCTGCAATTGGTATTGGCATTTTTCACACCACCAGTAATGGCATGTTCTTTGAGTTCTGTTGCTGTTGTTTGTTTACATAGTGGCATCAAAGTACACAGTACTTTCCTGTGTGGTATGACCAAAAGATGACAGATCTTTCCCAAGGAGTTTTCCATTTAAAACCATGCTGCCCCATCCTAAGAGTAGTCACGTATGTGTACTAATGTTATGAAAGATGTGAAAACACTAACCCGTATCTAATTCATGCTGCTTCATGCTGCTTCATGCTGCTTCATTGGCTCTACTTAGTTTTGGATCAGGACTTCATACATGCCAGTCTAAAGTTGATGGGATGCATAATTTTCTAATAATTTAGAAATAATATTTCCAGGTTAAAAAGGAAGAATTCCCAATTATCCAAACTGAGGTTGTCCCAAACATTCTGCTGTTATGAATCTTCTTGCCCCATATCAATATATCTCACTATACCTATCCCATTTACTGGATCATTTTCCTTTATTATTTTGGCTGTTGCTGCTGCTCTGTTTTATTGAATTCAGGCTCAAATGTCCTTGCATTCATTAACATATCAGAGCACACAATGTTGGATTGTGCAGATGTTCTGCATGTCCTAAAGACCAGATACAAATAGTAACGTACACATTTTTAACCAGAGGAAGGTGAATTGTTGCAACAACATTTGTAGAAGCATAAACGACCCACCATTATTTGTAGAGAGATGAGACATAAGTTTGGGTCTTAATGTGAGTTTGACCAAGTCAAATCCTTCTGCCTTTATATCAGGGTTGACTACCATAGCAGATCAAGGGTGATTGTCATAACAGCATCAATTATTTTATTATCTGTTGATGTAATATTTTAGGCAACAAGTACCTTGAAGAGGAATTTGTATTTCTTTGACTAATTGCAAAATTCAGGAGTACGCTCTTCATTAGTGGATTTTGGTATTCTTAAATGTTAGTCAACTTATTTAAGAGGTAAGCTAATACAGACTAACTAATTCATATAAACATTCATGCCAGTAGCAGTCAATTTGCAGTGGTTAACAGTGCGATCCTTAAGCACAGCTACACCCTTCGAAGTCCGCTGAAGTCAATGGGCTTAGAAGGGTATAACTGTTTTAGTATTGCACTGTAAGCATCAGAAAGGATTATTAGCATTACTGCTGTAGGTATGAAAACAGCTGAGTAAAAAACCCCAAAAAACTACACACACACAACACATATCCCCATTTCAACGGAGAGAAGTGTTTTCATTAAGTCTGTTGCTGCTGTCTTCTGTCAAAGTTCCCGAGTATCTTAGGTCATTTATCCTGAATATGTACATCTTTTTTAGTTTACCTCGTGGTGAATCAAGAAACACATTTTCTTTTCTCATGTATGTGTGGATCCTTAGCAAAATACGAACCTGCTCAATCAGTAAAAAGGAAGGGTTGCATACCCTATGCCAATCCAAATTACTGTGCATTACCTTATTTTTTTAAAAAATAAACTAGTTTCAGGTGGGCATTATATTCTGCACATCTGATCTGGTCAACTCACATTGTAAGAATAAGCATCTGCTAGAATGGGGACTATGCAGGGACTTTTATCCTGTTGGAGACTCAGGAGGCCAGTTGACATTGACTGACCTTGATGAAATGCTTTCTGATCTGTATACACTTTCCTTTCAATTAAATGGGAAGATAATTTTTCACAGTGTCCTTTGGGACTCAGTGCTATACTAAAGCTATGTATCAATATTAACTCAACTCAGGTCAAAGATCTAGCACATGTATTTTAACATGTGACCCGTGTTTCTTTAAAAGAAAAATCCTTATAGATTCATCTAGATTTACACTTGACCTCTCAAAGATTTAAATTTCTTTCCCCTCCCCCTGCCAAAACCCATCAGGTTACATGTAATTGTTCCTCTGGTATCCTCTGGTTCTCCCTCAGTTCCGGGAGATGACAAACTGTTCTCCGAATCTGATTCATTTCACAGGTCTCACGGTGTAGTATCTTTGATCTTGTCAGAAATAATAGCTGTGCTAAAGAGCAGGGTTTGGAACTAGCAATCTTTTATTTATGAATGGAACAAAAATATGTACATGTTTTCACTTCATGCAAATGGAAATGGAAATGCATTTTAGGGGCACCTCAAGTCTGCCAAAGTGGAGTGAAAGCTTCAGCTTACACCTTCTTAGCAGGCTGCACATGTCTTACTTATATTTATACACTCCAAATTATTGAATTCTCCAAGGAGAGAGGCTGAGATTGTGTTCGTTAACATTGTCAAGTGAGTCATCTTAAGGGGAGCTGTTTTATTTGAATGAGTTTGCATAGAATGACTTCTGGGATCAAACATAAGGGGGAAGGGAAAGAGCAAATGACCCACAGTTCTCTCTGAATGCTTTTAAATATCCCTGTTTGGCATGTGACCTTTCTCGATCTGCAATTCTGCTCAGCTAATGCTGTATATAAGTTGTGCACAAAAAACTTGTTGCAATATCTACAGGGCGATGGCCTGTTTTTGAGATTAAAGCATGAATAGTTAATAACAAGCTTAAATATGCAACATTAGATTTATTCAGTTTGTTGCTTTCCAAATAACTATGTAAGTTAGACAGCCAGCAAGGGAAAAATCATATATATACATGCATTCAAGTGTACATTAATATTAAACTGATTTCTTTCTTTTAAGGTTCCAAGGAAATCTAAATTGTTAATCTAAATTTGTAGAATAGTGCATATTATTCTTTCTTTTTCAAAGAAAGGTCTGTGAAAACAAACGGATGTCTCCTTTGAATGATCAAGGTTTATATACTCAGTTTGTTCACCTTAAAAAACTAAGGGGAACCAAAGAGCCTTTCCCCACAGAAAAATATCTTTGGAGTAGGGAGTGAAGACTCAGTTACAGATAAATTCATTTATCCGTGATCTATGGAAAAGGAGTACAGATAGGGAAGGAAGAAGATTAGGGCAGATGGAGTAAAGCCTTAGTGGGAGGAAATGCAGTGAGATTTTGTTAACTGGATACTGATAATACACCCTGGGAAACAAGCTAATAGGGCAATATCTCTCATAAAAAGATGTCAGAACTTCGGTTATTCAACTCATTTAAATCTAAATCGGAAATAGCCTGACAAGTGTTTTAAGTTGCCAGCAAGCTCTGATATACCAGATTTGGACATTCCCTTTCTCATGGATTTATTCCAGATCAGACTCAATATGGTGTGAGGTCTGTGTCTGGAAAGAACCTGTATTGAGCTCCACAGCTGCACCATCACAGCTCAGAAGGCTCTCAGTCCTGTCCAGAACAAACATGTGACTGCTTCAATGACCTCACTCATAAACTAACATTTAGATATGGCAGAATGATTGATCTAACTTCCCAAGCTACCAGCGTCACTTGCCCTGTGTCCAGTCTGTTCAATTTGGAAAAAAGCAGGTTGTATATGATACCAGCTATAATATCTGAACAGCCATAAAGGACGGCCTAATTCAACTGATCTTCAGCCGATAGAGATCAGATCACCTGGAGAAAAATGGCCGCTTTGGCAATTGAACTCTATGGCATTGAAGTCCCTGCCCTCCCCAAACCCCCCTCCTCAGGCTCCGCCCAAAAAATCTCCCACCAGTTGAGAAGAGGGACCTGGCAACCCTAGATACCAGGGAACTTTGAGTCTCGAAAGCTTTTTACCCCCAAAATCTTGTTGGTACTACTGAGCTTGAATTTAACTGTTCTTCTTCAGACCAATACGGCTACCTTCTGATACCAAAATTATTCAGGATGGCGAAAAAATCAAGGCAGATTGTAAAGAACTCTAAGAAGAACTTTCCAAACTGGGTGAGTGGCAAATTAAGTTTGCCTCTCAGTCGATGTAAGTGCAAGGTGATGCACATTGGAGCAAAATCCTGTTTTTAAATATCTGCTGATGTGGTCTGAATGGGCAGAAACTGATGGAGAAAATAATCTAAATTTGTACTAGATAACATGATGAAAATTTGTACTAGATAACATGATGTCAACTCAGTGTGCAGCAGCAGCAGTGAAAAAGGCAAAGTCCATGCTGGGGATTATTAGGAAAGGGATTGGAAATAAAATGGCCAATATTGAAATGTCCTTGTATACATTTATGGTAATACCTTCTTTGGAACATTGCGTACTATTCTAATCATCATATCTCAAAAACACTATCACTGAGTTGGAAAATGTGTAGCAGTGCAGAAGATGCTGATTAAGAGGTTGGACCACCTAACCCCTGGGTGTTGTGAGTTTAGAGAAAAGATAAATAAGAGAGAACACTATCTAGGTTTCTGCAACCATGCACAGGATGGAGAACGTGGATAGAAAGAACTTTTTCTCCTCTCCTGAAACACCAGGACTCAGATTTGCCCAATGAAGTTGGTGGGCCATAGATTCAGGACAAATAGAAGTATATCTTCACTCAATGAGTCATTAAATTGCCAGTGGATATAGTAATGGTCACAAGCATGGATGACTTTAAAAGAGGGTTAGAGATTCATGGAGTATAAATCCATCAATGGCTACTAGCCAATGACTAAAGGGAACTTCCACAGCTAGAAGCAGTAAACTTGTCAATACCAGTGCTTGGGCTCTATGCCCTGTTTGTTGGCTCTTCAGGGCAGTGGTTGGCCACTGTGTGAGACAAGATGCTGGAGTAGATGTTCTTACAGTAAAATACATCATTATCACAAGCCAGGACTATAGTTACAGTAATCAATCCCTCAGCATTCCAAGCCGGTGAACCTAAGTAACCACAGGGAGGTATTCACGCTCATTGCTGAAACTCCATACAAACAGTTGACGTGTCTGTTATTTCCAAAGCAGTTTTCTTTTAATTGATTCATTTCGACTAAAAACGTTCAGACCTGATGGGATCTCTGTGTGCTTAAGAAATCCAGGCAATGGCATATCTACTAAACTTGATTCCAGCACTTTTGGAAACAAGAAGATAGAAGGGAGTTCTTTTTTCTCCAGAAGGCAGTCTTGCACCTCTGCCACACAACAGAGCTTTAGGGTGTCTCTGCTCCAGCAGATTAGAAAAGTTTGATTTGGAAGAGTGGATTTCAGTAAAATACAGCTGCTCAGGGGAATATGTGTACAAAAGAAAGAGACTATGTGCAGGAAATTCTGTCTAGTTGAATTAAACACAAAGAATGTGTACACAATAAGCAAGGGTGCAGCCCTTCCTGGGAGGTAACTGATCTCAGAAATTCTCCTCTGCATTCAGCTTTCAGCCAGTATGTATCTTTGTTCACATTTACGCCAGTTTAGCTCCATAAACTATAAGAAATGTAAGATCCAAACAATCCCTCATAATACAATCCTATTTCTCCTTGCCCTCCTGATTGGCTTATTGTATTTTTCTCCTTTTTTGCCTTATCTTCATGCACCACATTTCAGGTTACTTTTTTCATAAGAAACTTTCCCTTTCAATGAATGAAATTGGGGGTGAATGCAGAACTTCTGAAAGTGGCTGATAACTCTCCATTTAACTGGGATCTGAATAAATGACCTTTATTTGGCCCCTTAAAACCCTTATAGTAATTCAAATCTAGATTTCCTTGAACAGTGAGTGCCATTGGCACACTATTAGGCAAAGAATGAGATCCTCTTCTATTCACACCAAAATACAAAATGAAACCACTCCAGAGCTCTATCGCATCCAAATGGAATAAATTATCCTGGGATCAATCATAAGGTGGAGGAAAGTTTCCACTAGATTTTTACAAATATTTCCAAGACTGGCATCCGGTATCTGCTATTGTAGTCAAACCTTAAGTCTAGTAGAAAAGAAGAGTTGGTTTTTATATGCCAACTTTCTTTAGCACTTAAGGGAGAATCAAACTGGCTTATAATCACCTTCCCCTCCCCAAAACAGACACCCTGTGTGGTAGGTGGGGCTGAGAGAGCTGTGACTAGCCCAAGATCACCAAGCTATCTTCATGTGTAGGAGTGGGGAAACCAACGTGGTTCACCAGATTATCCTCTGCCACTCATGCAGAGGAGTGAGGAATCAAATCCAGTTCTCCAGCTTAAAGTCCACTGCTCCAAACCATTGGTCTTAACCACTACACCACACTGGCTCATTCCTTTTGTAAACATAGTCAGCTTCACTTAGGTGGGAGGAGAGATATATACTCAGCTTACACTCAGCTCACGCTCTCCTTTTCATTAGCACTTCATGTTGCCGAGCTGAGAATAAGCATTAAAATTGGTCCTATAGTGATTAGTTTGCATGGCCCAAGTATCCCATGCCTTTTTGTTAGGAGATTTTTGCACTCTGCCTTATGCTAGAACATTGACTGGAAAGCAGAAGATGAAGCCATCTGAATTTGTGCTCTACTCCCTTGGGTGTAGACCTTGAACCTCGTCCTCTCGAGAATGCTTTTGAGGTTTTATTGCTGATGTAGGTTAGTGATTCAGAGACTGAGTTATGAATCAAAGGGTTCCCTAATTCAAATTTTGCCTCTGCCATAAACTCACTTGGTGATCTTAGTTATGAAAGCCACTCTGAGCTTCCCCTGTCCCAATCTTCCATATGGGTTCATAAAATATCGCTCATCCTTACATGGTAATTGTAAGGATTATAGGATGATAATGTTTGTGATGTGCTTTGAATACCTGAAAATGTTATATAAATGTTGCTGATTTTTCTTCTTCTATATTAATCAACTCCCATTCTGGCTAAAGGTCTTCCTTCTGAGAAAACCCATCTTTAAACTCAAAGCCATTTGTTCCGTCACACTTTCCTTTGACCTTCCGGCTGAAATGGGTAGGAATTGGCTGGCACACCTGCAGCCTTGTTCTCACATCCACTCTCCATTGCTTAGTCTATCATCCCCTGCTGCTGTCAGCCTTCAGTAAGCAAAGCAAGCCTCAGTAGCTGAGAATTCCCCTCTGCTTTGCCCTTCTGTGCCGACCACAGTTTAATTAAGACATGTCATCTATCTGTCTTTCCATCTGTTCAGTCACTTTGCTACATAAAATGCTTCACAAGATGCTTACTCTTCATCAGAGGTATATAATTTCATAAACGATCAATAAAGCTAAGCCTTAGATCATGATGCATAGTCTCTCTGTGACTATGTGAAATGGATCTTGGATCCACTTGTCCCACTTCAATTATTCTTCATAGAAAATTCTTCTTTTCCCCTTGTTGACATGAAATTCCTTTTTTCTTGCAACAGTTTAGAATCAGCTTGCCTATGTGGGGATTTTGTAAGAAAGACCTTTCAAGGACATCTGCACAGTGCAATTTCTGTTGAAATAACACCTGTAGGTCTTGTTCCACACCAGAAACTATTCTGGAAACATCAGCTGAAGGGCTAATAGTAATTTGCATATTATATTTATGCATCATGTATTACCATATTTGCATCCAATCAGCATAAACATCATCAGGCACATCTCATGGAAATGCTGTAAGGCTTCTCTGATTCCATGTCATAATTCCATATCAATAGATGGAATTATGGAACAATCTCCCCGGGGAGGGGCACCTGGCCCCCTCACTTTTGATCTTTAGGAGGCTTTTGAAGATGGTTTTATTTAGAAGTGCATTTGGTTAAGTTCACTAGCAGTCCTGAGTTGTGATTTTAAAATTTGGCTTTTATGTTTTTAATGTATTTTATTTTACATATTTATTTATGTTGTAAGCCACCTGGAGCTCCATAAGGAAGAAAGGCAGCTAATGAATGTTTTAAATAAACAAATAAGTATATGTAATTCTCAACCTTACCCCATCTGGGGATACTTAAATTTATGGATTGGGGCCAGGTGTAAAGAAGGGATATTTTTTTCCTGAAAAGTTGGAAACCCCCCCCCCCAAGTATGCAGGAAAAATCTAAAAACTTACCCAAAACTGAGGGAGTTAAACTTCTAAAGGAACTTCTTTGCTTGCGCAGAACTGCCACTGATGCTACCTGCCCAGCAATCGCTGCCTGTCCTCTACAACAGTGCAAAGGAGACAGTGGTGGAGCTGCAAGTAGGAGGAGGAGCAAGTGTTCCTGCTGCTGCCAAGTCCTCCATCGTTGCCTCTCTGGCTGTGGTGCTCCAAGCAGGGCAAGGAGGAGGAGCCAGTGGCAAGGTGGGTGGGGGAGAAAGTGAAAGGAAAAAGTGATGGGGTGGGGGATAGCGAAAGAGAGAAAGTGTGGGGAGGGCAAAAGAGAGAGACAGAAATTGAAAGAAGGGGGGAGGAAGGAAAGGCAGGGGAGAATGGGATGGTCACTTCAGAAAGTTTTTTTAACCCCCCTGCTTGTTCTGCATGTTTCCAGAATTAGGCTGAAACTGCCAGGACATGTTGGTAATGAGTTCCAATGAAGCTGCTTCTCAGAAATTATCTACACATGTAATAGAATGAGGTAGCAAAACTTTTAAGATGGTCAAGCAAGTGGAATCACATAATGCTACATTTCTGAATGCTTCCCATGTGAGAAATTCCCTGTATGAAAACAGCATCTCGATGAGATGCTCACCAAGCAATCATTATCAGCCCCTACTTGCTTGGGGTCAGGAAGTAAGACTTCCAGGACCAGAGCCAGACTGAGGGATGTCATAGGTAAACTACATCTCAGGGACTGACCATATAAGGGTCCTCTAGATAACACAACAATCATTTCCAGTATAGGTTTGCCAACCTCAAGGTGGAGCCTGTAGTTGTCCCAGGTTGACAGCTGATCCCTAGATGGCAGATCTCAGTTCCCTTGGAGCAAATGGATGCTTTGAAGGATGGACTCGAAAGCATTATACCCTGCTGAGGTCTGTAGACTCCCCAAATCCTGCCCTCCTCATGTTCTGCCCCCAAATCTCCAGGAATTTCCCAACCCAGAGTTGGCAACCGCAGCCAAAGCCTGCATTCACCATACATCATACAAGTTTGCCAAACTGAATGCACACCCAAGTGTTTTCATGTTTTCTTTTCAGTGTGTTTTCTGTGAGACTTAGGTCATTTATGCATGGGAGTTTTACCTGAGGTTCATTGCTCACTGGACCCACACTTTCCTGTTGCGAATCTATGTACCATCAGTCTCCAAGCTAAAATTGAGAAGCATTGGAGTCCCTGCCCCTTGAAATGCTGCTTTGTAATTGGCTGTAATGCTTATTTTGAAAGAAAAGTCATCGTCCGTCCCCCCCGAAAATCCAAGTGCCAGGGGAAAAAGCACTTTAAAAAACGGAGCTCTAAAAGAAATGGGAGATCAAAGAATTGGGTAAAGAGAGGTACGGGAAGTCCCAGGATTTATAAGGGCTGGCCGTGAGGTCATCTCTAATGAACGCAAAGCTCATGCATAACTCCAAGGAACAACCAAGAAAGACAGGGGGTGAATGTGAAAGTACCCAAGCATAAATGACCTAATAAAAGTATTATATTTCTCATATGTGACCTCTTTCAATGACATAGCTTTGGGCCTCATTCTGTCATAATCCAACCCTGTCCAAGGCAGATGGCAAAATTGCCAGGCAAACCACAGCCATGACAGGTAAACTTTCACTCCATTCTGTTGGATTCAATTATACACTGTCTTCTTTCCAACACACAGCAAACGAATGTCATGTTGCACAATTTCTGTGGCTGGGATTCCACAAATTATCAATTATTTCCCAAATGATCATTATTGATTTCAAAATAACAAGTGTAAAAACTGCATCAGATAGACACTTTTTTCAGTACTGGGTAGCAGGATTCTAAAAAATTATTTCAAACACCCCTATTGAATTTCCTAGCTGTGGTTCCAATTCTTTTCAATCCATAATAATAATTCCTTTTCCCCCTTCTGTTTTTCTTTTGTCTGCTTCAGTCACAAGCACTTTGTGTGGTAGGAAGCATCTAATTATGCAAAGTGGAAGCAAATCACCATGTTCTGTTCATATGTGTTATGCATCCATGACATGTACATATTCAGATATTGTATTTGCCACAATTATGCATTATACTTTTTCAGAATATGAGAGACAATGCAAGTTGTCAGTCTTGCCAATTTTATCTGAGTGGAGGAACTGAAATTGAGTGTAATAAATATGTTGCAAGATCTCTATTTGATCTGAATCAGTCTGACCTTAAGTTTCATAGTGAGCTCAGTGGAAAGTGTTGGTTTGTTGCTATTGCAGAAAGGTAGACTTCTTCCAAGGACAACCAAAGGATTTAAGGGTCTAAAGGCATATCACCACTGCTATCATATTGCATTGCTTTATACCATATTAGAAACAGGGTCTTCTCCTGGTTTTTAGACATTAACATGTGTAGCAACTTCATCTACTTTTTACTCCCTTTAAACTTTCCAGTGCTTTTTTTTTTTTTTTTTTAATGGGAGTGTAAAATCACAGAGTCCAAGGCAATGCAATTATCTTAACCGGCTTGAAAAGATCACATGAGCAGCCTGTTTTTAATTATATAATGGACAGAGGCAACCCTGAGTATCATGGTGAGCTGCACACATTCTGACTTCCCCAGCTCCTATGGTCCTTTTCAGGAAAGCATACAACCCAACAGTCTTAAATAAAATGCCGGTGCAAATGGATTTCCTTGCTAAAGAACACATTTATTACAGAGGAGGGAATCATCAGAAAACACAGCATTAAAAGTGTCAAAATAAGGACTCCTCAAACGGAGGCATTTCTTTAGTGCTTGGTTAAAGTGGGATTACCTAGCAGGTTTCAAAACATTTACAAGATCCTGAATATTCTTTGCTCAGATCCTTTCATAGAATCAGTCACTGATTCAGTCACAGAATCAGGCCTCGAACAACCAACCTCTGTGGTAACCAACCTCAAGGTAGGGCCTGGAGTTCTCCCAAAATTATGGTTGATTTTCAGATTGCAGAGATCACTTCCCCTGGAATAAATGACAATGTTGGAGGAAGAACTTATGGTATACCATTGAATCTAGGAGTCCTAGAGTGACGGCACTCCCCCCCCCCAATATCAGGGAGTTTTCCAAGCCAGTGTTTGCAACCCTATTTGTTTCCCATAAAACCATTGGGGTCCCATCCCATGTCTCAGTTCCAGGCTAAATCTAATGGAGGTGTGATGACTCCCTAGCTCCAGACCTAGAATCCACTGACTTAAATTTCACACCCACAAACTCCCTACCCCCACCAACTTTTATAATTGGGATTTTGGGACTGCTTAGTCCTCTAGTCCTCAATGAAGGCAATGCCTGGACTCAGATGGCCTCCTGGCATTCACTTGGCCTATTCTGAGTGGATTATAGGCTTGAAGGAACCACACAGTAGGCCTGATGAAAACAATTATGAAACAGACTCATTTCAGTAACCTGCATGGCTTGGTTGCTTCTATGTTTTCCTTTTCTCCAACCCTCTCAGTATTACAGTAACAAAGTTACTGGTGAGCTGGGGCCTGAGAGAGTGTAACAGTTACAAAGTAGGTTTCTTGTTTGGCTTATTCAGATTTATAACATGAAACAGTTATAACAGCTTTGAGCTTTTAACTGTTTTTGACAGGAATAGCACCCAAATCGTTGTACCACAGAGCAGATAGTTTCCCTCCTTTTTTACAGGAACAGCATCTGAACCCTACCTATCTTCAAAATACCTGAAGTTCGTAATCAGCAGGCCTCTTAGCCCTTTCCCCACCAAAATCCAGCAACCTCCAACTCTGTCAGGTGGCCAGCAGTTAAACTGCTAAACCACCCCCCCCCCCATATTTCAATCCACCATTTGAAAGTGATCAACTGAGACTTTTTGGGGGGGGCATCCGTCATGGCGGGTGGGGTTGTTGCTTTACAAGTGTGGTTAAAAATGTGTGCAGATGTACATGGCATAGGTAGATTTAACATGGAGCAGATGGAAATATGCCAAAGGTCATGTGTACGTTCTGTGCTGAAGTTTCCTGTTTTCCATGGAATAGCTACTAACCATAAATAATACACGTACCATCTGAAAGTAGCCTTACTGAGCATTCATATCATGAAAGTAAGATTTTCTGGGATCAGACCAAAGGCAACCGAGGGCACGCAAATTGGGGGGGGGGAGGAACACAGGTGCTAGGGTGGGGGAGAATGGCAATAATCAAGCTCTTGTAGAAATAAGCAGGGGAGGGGGTTGTTCCGCAACTGTTTGTGAGAGAGAAATGAGTGCATCGCCAGCGAGAATCAGGCCCCTTCACAGACTCAGGCCAATGAGCTATGCCGCCCTGTCCTTTCTTATACAGTGGAGCTTGCTCCCAGGAAAGTGTTTTAAGGTCCTGTTGACACTGAAACCCAGCCCTAATCTAGCGTTGCCAGGTCCCTCTTTGCCACTAGTGGGAGGTTTTGGGGGTGGAGCCCGAGGAGGGCAGGGTTTGGGAAGGGGCTTCAGTTCCATAGAGGCCAATTGCCGAAGCGGCCATTTTCTCCAGGTGAACCGATCTCTATCGGCTGGAGATCAATTGTAACAGCAGGAGATCTATTGCTAATACCTGGAGGTTGGCAACCCTACCCTAATCAGCTCTGTTTGTCTGGGCCAGGGGTGCCCACCTGTGGCAGGCTTGGACTGCCATCCACCTGGGAGTCAGGGCCCCCACTGGCTCCGAGGCTGGCCCTTGCACAAACCCGATCCCTTGGTAGGCGGGCTTGCTCTCACCCTTGCCCTCAGCCATCTCACCTTTCCCACAGGCCTTCCAGCCCTGCACCACTTGGCCAAACCAAGCTCAAAGACCTTGTTCCACCCCTTGAACTAGGCCAGGAGATGCACCCCTCTGGACTCCTTGATCGGGGCTCCTGTATCTCCAGCCTCACCTCTCCCACTCCCCAGCAACCCTGCCAAGATCCTGTGAGGAAGGACAACAAGCTGCATTTTATCCAGCCCAACAACCCACGTTACAGAGGGGGGCCCCTCTGGACCCCAGAGGTGGGAAACTACTCTGCACCTTTCAATGCAGCTTTCTCTTGCTGCATTACCACCAAGTTAGCCAAATGGGGGGGGGGAGAGAAGGGAGTGTGAGGGAACACTGGGTTTATACATGCATTTTACTTTTTACAGACTATTGGAGGCTCATCTTATTTGTCATGCTTGTTTTAGCCTCAAATGGTACAATCAAATGTGGGTGTGATTCTCTGCTTTGGTTGTAAAATGGCTACTTGGTTCAAAATGCAAAAATCCCAACATGGGCTGGTGACGTCTTTAAAAACAACAACCCTCAACCAATTACAAACCCGCTGCGTAACACCAACGTTCCCCCCCACACACACACACACTCTAGTCCAGGAGCTTTGCATTTATGCAGGGGAAGTACACATCACACAGACTAGCCTCAAGATATATATGGAGCAATAAGCCCCAATGCATAGGGTTTAGAGAATTTGGATGAGAAAAATGTGCATCAAGAGAGCGGCAACCAAAGGCAAACTTCCCATGCATAAAAAGGCTAATGTCTTAAACCTCTTTTAATCAATTTCAGTAGATGATGACAAGTTCTATCATTCTGAAAGAGCAATTCTCTCAATTCAACTTCTCCATACCCCCTTACCTTTAAACATATATTCTTCAGCTCAGTATAAGCTACTTGTTGGTCCGCATGGGTAATAATTTTACAAATTTCTTATGATACCAGTCCACCATAATTTTTAAACTAAAAAGCACCAATACTTTTAGCCTTACCTCACTAGGAAAATACTTCAACTCCTTGATCATTTTGCTTAATTACATATACTAGAGACCTCAGTATTTGAAATTTAAAACACCATATGAGAATCGTCAAATGTTTGACACTTTTTAAAATGCAAAATTTGAAGGTTTGAAGTCTGAAAGAAAACATCAGCATCAAATTCTATGCTCCCTTGAAGTATCATTAAAGTTTCAAACCCAATAAATTGATTCTGTATTCACCTCACCCATAGTCTGGGGAGTAAAAATAGCCAGACTAAGGTCCAGGACAGAAGATAAAGATCACTTTTATGATACGCATAGGACAGCTTCCCTTTTCCACAGAAGCCTATATCACAAAAGCTTCCAGAAACATCACATTCAAGAGACGTTCATTGTGATTTGCTGGAGACTTCACTGCATGCATCTCCACATTCACCCTTAATCCCCTGTCCTTCTCCAGGTTTTTGTAATCACATTCAGCTCTCAATTTAACTGCATTGATCACATCCCAGCTCCCAACCTGATGCAGACTTTTCTTCCTTTAATTGGTTTGCTGAGAGTTGTCAGGTTGTTCACATCCAGCAATCAATACAGTTCATTGGTTCCATTCAATACTTCTCGGTTTTGTCACTCATTTGACATAGAGATCTGTCTGACAGGGAGATGCAGTGCCGGATTTACGTATAAGCTAAACAAGCTATAGCTTAGGGCCCCACTCTCTTGGGCCCCCAAAAAAATTTAAAGGAAAAAAAACTTGATGTACATTTCCAAAATATAAGATAAAAAAACAAATAAAACATAACCTATTTACAGCAACAGTGTTTTGTGTTGTGTAGGCTCCTATGATGTAAGTAATGGGCCCCGCCTGCGAGCCTGCTCCCTAATTGTATTTCAGTTCAACAATTACTTTGATAAAATACATATTTTGTTATGTGCAAATGGCTTTAGATACCTATTAGGTCCATAAATTACCATATAGCATATATTCAACACAAAAAACAGCGACAATTTGTTGTTGACAAAGGACAGCTGGACATATAAAGGTCCCCATTACCTTCAATAGCTTAGGGCCTCATCAAACCTAAATCCGGCCCTGGGGAGATGAGACAGTCAGACAGACGGATAATTCTCCATATCTCTTTATGTTTCGGTTTCTTCTCTATTGTGACAAGGTCTGCATGACTGTTGCTGTTTGGCATAAGTGGGCACTAATATATTTTTGGATGGAAACAGCCCATCCTATATACAAAGCAATAGCCCTCTCAGTGGCAGCATGCACTAATTTTGGGATTAATTGAGGACTACCTGCCCCGTGGCGCAGAGTGTTAAGCTGCAGTACTGCAGTCAAAAGCTCTGCTCACGACCTGAGTTCGATCCCGACGGAAGTCGGTTTCAGGTAGCCGGCTCAAGGTTGACTCAGCCTTCCATCCTTCCGAGGTCGGTAAAAGGAGTACCCAGCTTGCTGGGGGTAAAGGGAAGATGACTGGGGAAGGCAAACCACCCCGCAAACAAAGTCTGCCTTGGAAACGTCGGGATGTGACGTCACCCCATGGGTCAGGAATGACCTGGTGCTTGCACAGGGGACCTTTACCTTTACCTCCCATACTACCCCATCATGCGACTAAGCACAGCTGAGACAGAGGCCAAAGAAATGTTTATTTATTGGCCAGCCAGTCCTTGTTGCTATTTACAGGTAATCGCCCCTGAGGTAAATTGAAACTGCGAAATCACATACACTGCCCCTTCCTTGGTAACCCCCCTAACATTGCTCACACTAGATTTCCCAAGAAGGAAAACAGATTTTTAAAACAACAATAAGCAGGTTTATTTTACTGAGAAGGGAGAGTAACCTATGGATCAACTTTCTACAAATGTAATTTCATGAGAGCCCTGACCTGGATAGCCCAGGCTAGCCTGACCTCATCAGATCTCAGAAGCTAAGCAGGGTCAATCCTGGCAAGTATTTGTATGAGAGACCTCCAAGGAATACCAGGGTTGTGACACGGAGGCAAACCACCTCTGGACATCGCTTGCCTTGAAAATCCCACCAGGGTCTCGATAAATCAGATGTAACTTGATGACAAAAATTTTTTATGAGAAAGTGAGATAGGGAGATACAGTTTCTTTACAAATTATATGTTGTTTCAGAATGGAAAGAACACCAGTAACTGTCAAGCTACTTTTGACAGTAAAAGCTGTTAAGTTTTCCCTCAAGTTTTCTAACCTTTTAGAATTATACTAGAGTTTTCTAAGAGCAGCCCTCAGTCTGCCCTGTAATTTTCAAATATACCTGAAAGACTGTGTTGAAGAACCTTAAATCAGTGTGGGTCATTCCAGGCTACTGCATCAAAAATTATTCTTCCCCTTGAAGAGACTGGAAATACAGCTAGACCTAGGAGACCACTAAACCCTATCTGACCAAAAATTGGTTTTTTCTCTGCCCACTCCCCCTCTTTTCACTCTGAGGGGTTCGGGGTTCGGGATGTCACTGTCTTTCTCTACCAAACCACCAGGGTACAAAAAGGATTGGCAGATGTGAAAGGGGGGGATTGACTTGTCTCTATCTATCACACCCACCCTTTGTGCATGGTTGTGAATTATTCCGTTAAATCTACGTTCCACTAAATAACATTGGTGTTTCACAGAATACTTGTATAGCCTAGCCTGCAATCCTAAACATACTTATCAGGGAGTAAGCCCCACTGAACTCAGTGGGCCTCACAGCTGAGTAAACATGAATAGGATGGCGCTGTGAGTCACTCAAGTAAGAAAAGATGTAAATTAACTTGCGTGAGATAATGCAGCCCACCACTGGCAGAGCTGGAATGAGACCTGCTGATGTTCTTCCTGTGACTGCAGGTTTGGGTTGCCAAGTCCCTCTTTGCCACCAGCAGGAGGTTTTGGGGGCAGAGCCTGAGGAGGGCAGGGTTTGGGGATGCCATAGAGTCCAATTGCCAAAGCAGCCATTTTCTCCAGGTGAACTGATCTCTATTGGCTGGAGATCAGTTGTAATAGCAGATCTCCAGCCACCATCTGGAGGTTGGCAACCCTACTGCAGGTCCATCTTCCCTACTCCTTTCAGGTGTGCTCAAAATTCACAGTCCCCAGAACCTCACCCATCAAAAAGCCCATTATTCCTATGAAATAGTATGTATAGATGTAACAAGCCAGTGTTTTCAGTGCCATGAATAGGATACAACACTCCCTGTTGAACCATGTACCTCTCTCCCACCCACCCTACATCTTGCTAGCACATTTCACTAGCAAAACAGGGAATAGTTTCCCACTGTATTCAAAACTTAGCAAGTGCATGATCATTTTCAAATCTCTTGACATTTAATCTTGTGACTCTGCAAGGTTACCTTTTGATCGATAGCTAGATTTATCTTAATACAAAGCTGACTGGTTTGGAACCTCTGTTTCTTGGCTCAGTGGGCTCTTGTCAGCTGTTGTGCAGCTGAAATTTTAATGATCTGTAACAAGGGAAGACAGGGGCTCAAAAGTAGTAACAACCTTCCCCCCCCCCCAAATAGCATTAAAAATAACCTCTTTGCCCCTCAGAATAATAGCTTTCCCTGATCTCCAAAGTAAGACTTTAGCACTCTGCCCATGCTAATAGCTCCTTTGTTCCCCTGTTTTCTCATAGCAATAAATACTACTGATAGATAGTTACAACATCCTAATTACTCTCCCTGCAAGATAACTAGCTTATTAAATCCAGAAGTTCCCAAAATAATCCCCACGGAATCCATTTTGAGGATTAGCCTGCGAAGGAATAAGCCATCCTGCTATTTACTTTGGAATTAAACCAGGTTTCTGTTATATAACTTCCTTCCATGTCACTATGATGCAGTGTTTACCTGAAATCAGGTCCAAAAACTGAGCTGAAGCCATGAGCATGGGCAAACACTGAAGCTTAGGTGATGTCTCTATTTGGATGATGGATGCACAGAGCAGTCAGGCATGATAACAGGAACCCAAACCTTTTCTTCTCTGAGGCACTTACATAAGAGTTTTCACTTGTGAACAGTTTCAGAATTATGTCAGGTTTATCTCCCATGGACTGCCAGCTACTTTTTTGTGCAAATGTCATGCAAATTATTTCAATTACCTTTGACAACATTAAGTAATGTTTCTGATAATGATGTCCTTCCATCATGAACACTTGTGAGATCCCAAGGTTGTTCATAGGGCCTCAGAAAAGAATTTTCAATCTGAATTTTTGTTTTGACTATTTGGATGTCTTACTGCAGAAGTAGATGGTTCGCTTAACATTATTGTACTCCTGAACCAGCAACTGTTCTAGGAAGCTTGTGCACATGTTTTTTCCCTTTGCTGCTTCACGAGGATGAAATCAGTGAGGACCAGACCTGTAGGTGGTTATTTGGACATAACTGGCCCAAGTTTTTCAGGCTTTATATTATATTTCAAATGTGCGTTATGAAACATGGCTTTCAATCAACCTCATGATCACACCAGTCTAAGCTCCATTAGGGTAGTGAATAGGCCTGGAGAAAAGAAATTCCTGTCCCTTTAATAGAGGCTTAATGTGTGGAAATGGGTAGCTCTGGAGCTTTTCCTGGCAAGGAGGTTAATAGCATCACCTGATAAATAACATCCCACATCCCATTAAGCTTCTATTAAAGGGACGGGACATGCTTTCTCCAGGCAGTTGATAACTTAACCCCTCTGTGTTAATTGACTCCTAGTAACCATAGCTATCTTATAAATAGTTTTAGACCCTCTTTCAATTGCTGTTTGAGCAACACATTAATTCTGAGCTTGTTGCCCTGTTTCCACTCGTCTGTTTTCTCCCACTTGCTACAACTCCTGCTTGCTGCAGCCTGGCACCCTTCATACTTTTTCAGAGTCTACTGAGACTGTTGTCTCACTCAGGAGTAGGGTTGCCACCTCTGGGTTGGGAAACACCTGGAGATTTTTGGGGGTGGAGTCTGAGGAGGGCAAGGTTTTGAGGGGGAGGGGCTTCAATGCCATAGAGTCCAATTCCCAAGTGGCCATTTTTTCAAGGGGAACTGATTTCTATCACCTGGAGATCAGTTGTAATAGCAGGAGATCTCCAACCACCACCTGGAGGCTGGCAACACTACTCAGGAGACTGTTTGATTCTGCTAATGCCAACCTCACTCTCATGTCACTAGCACCCTCCCGCCTCCTGGATCATAATCTTCTGTAAGAAGAAACCTAATTAGAACTATTGTTTTTAAATAAATATATTTCACAGAGTGTGCCTAAACAATTCTGTTGACTTGTCAAATTCTCCTGAAAGCACACCATCTATGGGAAGGAAGACCTTTAATATAAAACCAAGGATTATTTTGTGTAGATTTTTTTTCCCACCAAGGTCACAAAATTAGGTTTGTACAACATAAATGTATGCGAATTTCCCTAATACTTTGGCCCTGAGAATATCTTCATGCAAGGTGCTAGCGTTTCTATGTTAAGAATGTTCCTCTTGTCCCAAGTCCAAAGTCTTTCTTCACTTATTACACTCCTTTAGGCTTCATCCTCACATCTTCTGAGGTCATGAATGGTCTCCTGTCACTGTATATTCCACCAGCTTCCAGTGATCTTTAACCACTGACGTCAGTGAGTGTTAATAGTATCTAAAATCTCATTATGGTAACCCAGCCTACCACCTTACTTCCTGTTCCTATTGGAAGCATGAAACTGGGATGCACCAGGGGTCAGGAGAACTCAAAAGGGGGAAAAATGCTAAAGACATCCACTCTGTCTCTTCATGCTGTTTTTATTGGTCATTTTAGTAAGAGTGCACCCCAAACCAGTGCTTATAATTACAAAGAAAGGCATGCTCTAAAAAGGTACAGGAATCAGCACAACTGCATGATTCTGTCCTGCTTTGTTCTGAGATGCTGTGGCTCTAATTAGGAGTGACAGTTTTACATTGGTCCCTCAACTATCCATTTGATATCAGTTTGATGTGCATCAAATATCAGGTGATATTATTTGCATCCATAGAAATATGGAGCTGGAAGGTACCTCAAGAGTCATCTAGTCCAACCCCCTGCACAATGCAGGACATTCAAAACTACCTCCCTCCACTCACCCAGTGAACCCTGTTCTATGCCCAGAGGAAGGCAAAACAACAACAACAACAACAAAAACGTCTCCAGGATCCATGGTCAATCTGGCCTGGAGGAAAATTCCTTCCTGAACCCAAAGTGGCAATCGGCATTACCCTGGCAGTGTAAGAAAGGGCCACGAGAGCCAAGCACTGACTCATCCCTTCCTGCCCTCCTTCTCATAATCTGCCCAAGTTCACAGAATCAGCATTGCTGTCAGATGGCCATCTAGCCTCTCCTTAAAAGCCTCCAAAGAAGGAGAGCCTACTACCTCCCAAGAAAGCCTGTTCCACTGAGGAACCACTCTAACTGTCAGGAAGCTCTTCCTAATGTTTAGCCAAAAACGTTTTTGATTTAATTTCTACCCACTGGTTCTGGTCTGACTTTCTGGAGCAACAGAAAACAACTCCACACAATCCTCCATATAACAGCCCTTCAGGTACTTGAAGATGACTATCATATCACCTCTCAGTTGTCTCCTCCAGCCTTAATATACCCAGCTCCTTCAACCTTTCCTCATATGACTTGGTCTCCCCCATCATAAACTATGTCCACAGCCACATGCCATGAAAAGCCTCAACTGCCTATTTCTACACATTAATCCTTTTATAAAGCGACAGGACATTTTCTCCTGGCCAGTTGGCAACCCTAGTTCTAATGAGTAAAATGTGATGGCTTAGCACAGGATCCCTTTCTACAATGCTTTTGCAACTTACCTTCATTCCTGAATTTGCCTTACCAACAAGAACAGCAGGATCCTGACAAAGTTTATGCCAAAGGAAGATTTCCTGAGTTCAATGGGACTTCCTACCAAGGGATAGTGTTTCCAATGCAGCCTCAATGCTTTATAAGTATACAAAGCTAAAAGAACCCCACAGGAAGATGGGGTAATATCTTGCTTAAATCACTGGCCCAATGCCACAGCAATCTCTTTCGAAATGTGCTGGAAACAACAGACAAGGCAGTCACACCGCATGCTCCATCTTGGAGCCTTTCCAGACACAAGAAGCTTTTAATCCTGTGCAGTGAGCAAAATGAGGTCAGTCAAGTTACAGGCACCAAGAAAGCCATTCCAATTTGCATCATGTCCGTGGGCTCATTCCGCAGATCACACTCTGCTACCCTAGATTACTTCATCCCCAAATAATTTCCAGTTCTGTCCACCCTACGTTCATTCTCTCTCATACTCAGATTAGAATCACTCTGCACACAGCGGGAATTGAAAGAGCAGGGGAAATGGAAATCCACCTTTCTGTCACTCTGATAGCGGGTAATAGAGAATGAGGAAGAATGATGAAACCAGGAGCCACAATTCTGGCACCTCATGCAACAGATTATTTCCATTCCCTTAAACGGATGCTGCCAGCACGTGGCTATTAGACTAAAAAGGGTATTGTTCCATTGAGCTTAATACGGTCTGCTCTGAATGGCAGCAGATCTCCGAGGGCTCATGTTGGGCCCTTCGTGCTTTTGCTTCTGAGTACATTCAAAACAGAGATTCCAGAGATTGGATTTAAGACCATTTAGAATCAGAGATGGGTTGCTCTTCACAAGTTCTAGGCAGAGACATGGCACAAGAATCCCTTCGCCACAATGCTTCAACAACCAGCCATCAGCGTAAGTTATGATAAAGCACAGTATTTCTTCTAATGAGCGAGCCCCCCTGCACTATCTTTGTACACTTTGTTTGCAATGGCAATGCAATTCCTTGAGCCTGCAGCTAAAGCAGATTTTAGAGTTTGTTCTATGGGGGGAAATGTAACAGAAAAGTAGGGCAAAATCCCTGTTGCCCTGGTGCTTTGATGGTATAGAAAAATAAAAATAATAATCCCGTGATCTTGTTTAAAAGCAAATCTTCCGTTCAGATTTGGGGGGTAGAAGTCAGTGGGAAATGAGTTGTCAGGTTTTCATAGCGGTGCTCCTGTGTTTTAAATAGAAGTATTAGAGGAAAGGATTTACTGAATGAAGTACTGCATTTATGATAATTTTGTCTCCAAGCTGGAAACCCATCACCTACTCAGTTTCTGCTACTCTTTTTTCCATTAAAGGCACAGGAGCCCAGTCATAGATATGCAGACAATTCTGTCCTATCTATCACTATAATGTAAATAGCATGAGGGCTAAGAAATCATCTTGCAACAGTATCTTCCTAAAACAGGTAAGATCCATTGTGGAGGGCAGCACAGGAGCAATCTCAGTCTTATTTAATTAACTGTGCTTTTGCTTATCTTTCACTGCCATTCATTTTCATAACCGCGGGATACTAGGGGTCTGTTAAATGTGCACATGAGTAACTGGAACCAAAAGTCCACCTGAAGGTGTTTTAATGAATGCTCATTGTAAAACTGCCTTACCCATCCCACTCTTTCACAAACATCTAAGCCTCCCAGGCAGAGTATAGCTAAGGTTGGGGCTCTTTCAAGCTGAAGTTTTGAATTGTGATGATTCAGTGAAATGAGCACAGAAACCTTTGATACTCCTGCAGTGCTACATGGCTCTGATTCCCCACGGTAGAACTCTCTTTGTCCTGGTTGTTGTTGAAGCATTAGAATCTGCCTGTGTTCTTCTTCTGTATCTGTTTCCATCAATTAAAAAAGTTTTAGGCTTTGTACAGAGATGACAGCACATTTTTAATGCTTTAGTTCTCTCCAGATTTTATACCTTTGCTGAGATCTTCACATTTTCACTGCAACTGAGTAGTAGCTAATGTAGTTGTACAGCTGACAGGAGCACTAATTGGATAGTGCCAACAATACCATCATTGGTGACACAAGGCAACTTCCCATTTCTATAGTGTTCCTGGCCTTTTGAAAATGGTTTCATAAGTTTTAATTTCTGGGGGGAAAAAACTCACCAGCTCCACTGCTTTAGAGAAAAATTATCACTTTCTTTCAAAATGCAAATAAAATTGGGAAATGTGAGGAATTTTCTTTCTCACAGTAATTCCACACCATTTTTGAACAATTTGTCAATCTGTTGTGTCTATGTGCTTTTCTTCCCACCTCCCTCCTTCACTGCAGCACAATTCTAGCATTTGTTTGCTTGCTTGTTCATTTACCTACTGTGATGGACAAAGTAGGTTCCACCTCTCCCTAAGAGTGACCAGTGAGAGCTGACAGAATGTTAGGGAGAGAAAGTTGGAAAACAGCAGTTAAGAGGGCTGTTAGGGAGTTGGGAGGTGGCAGCAAGGGTGTGAGAGTGAAAAGAGTACATTTCACTGAGTGAAGCTGAGGCAAAGATCAGCTTAAAGCTAAAAGGAAATAAAAGTCACTTTGGAACAAAAGATCCTAAATGCTGGAACAGGGAAACAGTTCAAAAGTCCAAGGGAACAGAAACTTGTAACCTCTACCTTACTTTCTTCAGTGCTATGTTCAAACCATTAATAAAAGTTAGCTCCTTGTTTGTTTAACCCTGTGGGCTGTGTGTCACGGGGAAAGAAACACACGCACATACAACACACACCAGTGAAGGAAGATCTTGGTCTGTGTATGTTTTAGGATATAAACAAGTGGGAATCTGCAAGGATTTGTGGGAGGTATCCCCCACTTTCCTGTTCCTGAAAGCCCCATAGCCTCTCCCCTTTTCCGGCTTTCTTTTCTCCTTCTAGGGTTGCCAACCTCCAGGTGGGGCCTGGAGACTTCCTAGAATTACAACAGGTCTGCCAAATACAAAGACCAGTTCCCCCTTAGGATTGCCAGCTCCAGGTTGAGAAATTCGTGGAGATTTGGGGGTGGGGCCTTGGAAGGGCAAGGTCTGGGAAGGGAAGTGACCTCAGCATGGTATAATGCCATAGTATAATGCTCTCCGATTGCCAGAGCAGCCATTTGCTCCAGGGGAACTGATCTCTATCAGCTGGAGATCAGTTGTACTAGCAAGAGATCTTCGAATAGTACCTGGAGGTTGGCAACCCTACCAATACCTCTGTGAAGTATTTACTAAAGGGGGCACAGCTACCCTGTCTGCTCATGTGTCTGTGAGTGAGAAAGAGGACCTAAGAAGAGAAATGATCATGGATCTCTAGAGATTTTAAAAGAGATGAGAAGGGTAGCAATGACATGTGACAGCCTGACTTACTTGTAACCCTGAACCTGAGAGAGAGGTATAGAGGGTGGTAGGCAATGTATGTGAATGTAGAGGGGGTGTGACACCTACCAAGTGAAAAGTTTTTGCTTGGACAGAGGCCAGACCACCTTCCATCCTCTGCCACAGTGCCCCCCCCCCCAGTATTGCAATAGTTATGAATTTTGAGGGCATTGCAATGGCAGCACTATTAAGAAAAAAACAGCCCTTGGCGTTAAAAAAGTTAATATCTGTTCAGCCTCTGAGAGCATTTTAGGGTTGCCAGCTGGCCTGGGAGAAATTGTGCTGTCCCTTTAATTGAAGCTCAATGTGTGGAAATGGGCAGCTGAAACTTTTCATAGCATGAAGGGTAATAATATATATTTTACCATCAAGTCACAACTGACTCATGGCGACCTGGTAGGGTTTTCAAGGCAAAGAGATGTTCAGATGTGGTTTGCCATTGCCTGCCTCTGCATCATGACCCTGACATTGCTTGGAGGTCTCCCATCCAAATACTTGCCAGGGTTGATCCTACTTAGCTTCCAAGATCAGATGAGATCTGGCTAGTCTGGGCTATCCAGGTCATAGGGTAATAATATCACCCAGTAAATAGCATCCCATTAAACCTCTGTTAGAGAGACAGAGCATTTGTTTCCTCCAGGAAGTTGGCAACACTAGTTGTAGCCTACAATTTCAAGATACAACATCGAATTCCCATTCATTATGGTGTCAGGAAAGCCCTTTACTGGTGCTGGAGATGGGGTGTTGCTAATGCCCCCCTAACAGAGTTTAACAAGCCCTGGGAGGAGCTCTAAATGGAAGCTCTTATAGCTTTCTGATCATCTTCAAGGCTTCATCTTTCATTCTTGATAGATTAAAACATTCTTGACATATGATTTTACTTTGGTTTGTCTTGAGGTAGCTGCAGCATTTCATCTCTAACAGCACAACACAAATGCCCTGCATATCCTATTAATCATGAATCATTCTCTGTAAAGTAGAACCAGAATCCTAGTCTACTATTCCTTGTTAGAATATTTCCAGCTGGACGCCTTTGAACACATTTCCACTAAACCAAAGGACATCAAAAGGGACAACATTTATAATGGTAGCAACTTATCATATGTGATTAGATCTGGAATTATTTTAACAGCATTTGCTAGTTCATTGTTCCCATTGCATGGCCTCAAAAGAGTCTTGCATTGCCATTTGTAGCAAATACCATTAGGATTGAATACTTTATGGGGTTTTCTTGGGCGTGATGTCCATTCCTGAAGCTTCTTCTCAAGCGTCAAACCAATGTTCACCGTTGCATATGGTCACCAGACACAATATAGAACCATCAAAATGTGCACTGCAATAATTCAGCAGCACCACCTATGGGTGTATAATAAACCTTCAACAGCAGCCTACTGACAGATTTTGCTGGATAATTTGTTTTGTCATTTACAGCCATACTGGGAAATGCTCATTTACAATATATTGATCATCTTTCCTTCCCTGGCTCCATCCCTATCAAGTTCATCATCCCCCACCCCCATGGTGGGATGTAAATATGGCATGGGTCAGTTCTCACGGATTTCACTGACGTCCATGGGGCAAATTAAAAGGTGCTACAACAGAGTAGATAGCAGGGCAAAACTTGTTTGTCCTGGAAGCTATTGACATTGTCTTCTCCCCTAGACCCTCTCCCACCCTCAAGGCAGAATCTGGCACCTTGGTTTAATACAGAGCTGGAGAACTGAAGATCACTTGGAGATGTTTAGAATGGCGTTGGAGGAAAGTATGCTACAGAGGTCATTGACAGTCTAGGGACAACAGCAAAGAAATCCTACTTTGGTGCTACCATTGTGTCAACTAATTTGCACCCAACTCAGTTGCTTTAAGATATTTTGGCACTTGCTGGCTCCAAAGTCTGAGTCTTTAAACTCTTAAGTATTGATAATTAGTTGAGACACTTGTGTAAAATCTTTTGCTGAGAGAATCTTTAAAATACATTCCAGTTTGGGTGCTTGTAGTAATATTCTAGAAATGGCCAGTACACCATCCGGTCTGTGTATAGATCATATCCAGTTACTGTGATGGATGCCAACAAGACCTTGGGATCTGTGAAGACCACCACTTGAATTTTGGATCCTTTTCCATCCTGGTTACTGAAATCTTGTAAGGATCACATTAATGTCCCTGGTGCCCATCATAAACCAGTCACTGACTCAGGGCACTTTTCCTTGGCCAGTAAAACAGTCTATTGTCTGCCAACTACTTTAAAAAAAATTGCTAGAGAAGAATGATGTGGCCGGTTATCATACAGTCTCTCAGAGAGGTAGCTGAACAACTCCAGGTCTCTCTGAATGACTCATCTGGTCAGGAATGCACCCACACTTCTATCAATTCTCAGAATGTGCAGAACAGAAATGTTCAAGAGGGCATTTTTATAAAGGAATTAGAATAGTAGAATAACAGAACAGAAAAGTCGCTTTTATAACAGAATAGGATTTTAGTCTACTGCAATGTTCATGATAGGTATCATCTTGTTTTTGTTGCATTGTCTTCTATTTTTGTAATCCACTTTCTTCATTATTTATGTTATGGTAGATCTTGTCTCAGAATGTTTGTTATTTGCATTGTTTCCTCATTCTGTAATCTTGATCCCATTGCTTTGTTCATTGGATGTTTTATGCTGCCTGATTATTATTTTTTTAATATTCTGTAATCTGCCTTAAATCTCAGCCAAAAGGGTTGGCTATAAATAAAGCAAATAAATTGCCATTGTGGATATTGTGATCACCAGAGCACAGAAGAGGTCTAGACTTTGCCCCACTGTTGTCCTCAAGTGTCCCCCTTTATGTTTTCCCCAGATCATAATCTCTCATTGAAACCAGTGGAAGTAATGGATTAAAAATGCAATAGAAAATAAAGATAGCAAATATAAAGAATAAAACAAATAGAAAACAAGCACAATTTTCTGTACATTCTTAATATGATACACCTGTCATTTATGACTCAGGAATAACTAGAAAGGCACAGGGTGACTAGTCTTGCTTCAGTATTTTGCAGTGATTCTTCATTAAAAATAGGGGACATAATGGCACTGCAGTGACTGTTTTTAATAAGCTATGCAGCAGGGATACAAAAGCTATGATTGTCCATTCAGACAGGCTCTGTTTCCTGGGATCTGTCCTTGGCAAAGTGTTGTTCATATTCTGCATTTGAGACAGATTTGTAGGATAACTTTTTATAGTGCTGTTTTGTACACACACATCTGCAGTAGTCTGGCATTCTTCAGATTTCAGCCTGCCTCTAGAAACAAATAGGGTACCTTACATGAAATCCCAGAAGGTCCAAAGGAATTAATCTTATGGGACTAGGACTACTTCTCATCCCTTCCTATAGTTGTCAATGCTTCCCTTGCAGCATTAATTCCTTTTGCCCTGTTTGAAGGTGAACTTTTCACAGGACAAAACCCCATGGCCCAAATACCTTTGTTTCCCTCAACAAATTAAAATCCTGATCCTTTCCCTCTTGTTATATTCTATCCTGAGCAGAATAACAAACAGATTAACTGATCAAGAACTGAGCAGGATACCATTTTCTCATTAAAAAAAATTAGGTCTCTTACTTTTGAATTTCTCTTATATCTACCCCCTGGGCAGCCAACAGAGATCAGAATGCTCTCGATCATATTGCCTGGAAGTTGGAGGGGGGTAGCAGGATCTCACAAGCTAATGAGTTACTTTGCCGCTTCTGTGGCTCTCCTTCAACAGTACCACCAGTGGCTCTTTTTTAAAAACAACAACAATTTTTATTATTTTCCACAATATTATAATCAAACATTTCAACAATTTATAGTTTATCAATAAAGAAAGAAAAAACAGTATTGTTGAAAATACATCCTTGTTACTAAATAAAGAGTAAAAACTTCCCTTTCATCTCCCTCCATCTTTTATAAATCTATTTGCTCTTTTGTATTAAAAATTCTAATCCTAATATTGTTTTGTATATTTAAATATACTTTCTTCGTTCAATATCAGTTCCACTATAATTACAATGTATTCAAACCAGAGATGCTTATTTCATTATTTTAAACCCAATATATCAATTAAGAATTTTGATTATTAAACTTTATACGTAGTAATAAAGAAGTTATTTAAAACTAAAAAACAGAATTAATGCATCATTTTTTACAACAGTATCTTTAGAAAGTGGATTAGATCATTGAGTAACCTTTAAGTTTCCCCATTTGAATTTCAGTTTCACAGTAAACCCTCCAGTAAACCCTTTGCCACTTCTGTGGCTCTCCTTCAACTGTACCACCAGTGGCTCTTGTTCCTGAATCAGGTGCCTCTGGAATGATGGCACCTTCATCACTTCCTTAGAAATCTGCTTCCTTTGCCACAACTGTTTTCATGTGTGTACTTTCCCTGGGAATATTAGCATCTGAGTTGATGATGCTTCCCTGGTAGTAGCCAGCTGCCTGGGAATTAATGAACCACGGCAGTGGTAGCTCATGGAATGCCAAAAAGCCATATTGCAAATTTGAAAAATCTATCTCTGAAGACTGAGCTGTCTCCAGTTCTAGCTGTTTACAAGCATTCTGGTTTGCTTCTTGATTTGTGTTTATCATGCCCAGCTTTAAAGCACCCTGACCCTAAACTTATTGGTCACATCCGAGTACAAAATATTTTCAGTGGGACTCATGTATATAGCTCTATGTAAAATCCTGTACTCACATTTTGTGGAATGGTAGCAAAGCATTATCTCTGTGATCTTGCGGATTCAGAGTTCCTCTTATTACACGGAAATGTATGGTGCATATTCACTTATTTATTGAGATACTTATCCTTCCCTTTTGGGAGGGAAGGTGGCATGGTGTAGTCCAATCTGATCTCAGAAACGAAGCAGGATGGGTACTTGGATGGGAGACCACCAAGAAAGCAATGGTAGACTAATTCTGCTTCTCACTTGCCTTGAAAGCCCCTTGCTTGGGTAACCCTAAGTCAGTTGCAACTTGGCAGCATTTACATACATACCCCGCTGTTCTTCTCAATGGGTGATAAAGCAGCTGACAATATCATTCCCCAATCACTACAACCACTTTGTGAGGTAGGTTTGACTGAAAGGTACAAGGTCACTCAGCAAGCTCTCATGGCACAGTAGAGATTCGAAGCAGAACTTAGTCTAACTCTTTGGCTACTTATATGAAGAAAGAGGTAAGTGGTAATGTGCTGCCCCAGCAGAACGCGAAATGTTACATAGAAAATGTTTGTAGTAGTTAGCCCTTTAAGACTTAGAATCATGGGAAATGTAGTCCAGACCAACACTAGGTCAGATGTGTCTGAACTGCACGCTAATTGGCTATCAGAGCTTCTTCTTCCCACAATTCCTTCTGGCCCGGGTAAATTGAAATCCTTTGTTCTACCAAGACTGAGTCAGAAGAGGAAGGAGGCTCCCAATTCATCTGTTTTTTCACAGACTCTAGATATGTTCTGCATCTACTTCCTGTTCAGCGATGTGTGAGTTGAGAGATTAATCCTTATGCATTTATGTGAAGAAATAATAAAGATGTAATATTTTGGACATTAAGAGTTCTGTTGTCACTACTCAAAAGGGGCCTGGGGGCCGAGCTCCAGGCGCTGGACGAGACAGTGAAAAAACAGTGACTATTAAGAGCCTACGGATATTTTGGATTTATACAGACAGACTGTATCAACAAACTTTATAAACTTGCATGCCTGCTCTGCAAACTGTTTCAGCCCATGCAAACGGCTTGGATTTTAAAAGGACATTTTTCCTGTGCTTGAAGCTGGTCTAGTCTGCATGTGAATTGCAAGGAGATTGCCTATTTGCATTTGTATATGTCTCCAGCTTACCCTCTCCAACTAGCTGAAGAAAGGGTGGGAAACACAGATCTCCCTGCAGTTTGAACAGTTTAAAAGGTTTTAGTCTGCATGCTCCTGTTTTGCAATGTCTACAGCATTCAGCTCACTTCTCCTCTAAGTAACTCCTGGCCTTTAACCTAGCCCACAAGGACATTAAGGCAGGAAGTCTCTGGTTCCCTGAAAGCAAAGCACGCCACGGTCACTGGAGCCCCATACAGCTCAGACAGCTAACGAGGTCCAAGCACCAGACGGCTAACCCTTTGCAAATCAGGAAAAGCTCCCTGTTGTAAGTTGGAGTATAAGAGGCCAAAAGACAACCAGGGAGTGGGGAATCAGGATCCCAACATCAGCATAGAAGGAAAGTTTAGGATCATCACCACCTAGTGCCAGCCCAGAACAACTGAGGCCCGGCAACCGACTCACCCAAGCAGACCAGAACAGCGCCACCTGGTGGACGGCAACGGTACTGCGCCCCCAGAGAGGACAGCACCACCTGGAGGACAGGATGTCCACCAACGTTGCAGCCGTGGGAGCTGACAACCTCCAACCAGGAGACGAAAGCCTGATCGTGGGTCCAGATGGAGCAGACAGCAACCAGTCCACCTCTGCAGCAGCAACAAATCAAATGCACGGAACGACCTCAGTGCATCGGATGCCAATGCTCTCAGCCAAGATGAGAGACTATCTGTTGAGCCAAAAGGATGAGCTTCGCGATAAGGCGGAACGCGCATGGCAGAAGGCGCAACGAGAACTACAGAAAGACACTACTAGCTGCAGCGTAGAGGAACTGCGCGGCCTTCAGGCCCGTCGTGTACAGCTGTACTCACAGTGGTGGGGGAACGAGGATCGAATTTCGATAATCCTGGCCCAACTGGGCTCAGAGGAGGCACCACAGTTCAAGGATCAACGGGAGACCCGAGAGAGATTCCTCGAAGGCGCTGCACAAGACCTAGACGTCCGCATTAAGGCAGCAGAAAAGGGGAACTCGACCACACAGCTCTCCTCTCCACCATCACACCTGGCATCAGTGAAAGACATGCCTTCGACAGCCCACTCCCTTGTTTCTTCAAAACGGCAGTCTTCCAAGGCCCTCTCCCACGTTTCTGGAGGTACCCGCAAGTCCGGGGCCTCTGTCGCCTCGAAGGTTTCTTCCCATGCTGCTAAGGGCTCCCACAGGTCAAGACCTGCCACCTCTAAGGCCCGTTCTCACGTTTCTGGGAGCTCCTATAGGTCAGGATCAGACGCTAGCCTGGCATGCATAGCGCTGGAAGCCAAAGCTGACGCGGCAGCAGCCGCCAAACGAGCAGAGTTTGCCAGGAAGGAAGAAGGCGTGAGAAGGGAAGCGGCATTGCAACAAGCGGAGTATGAGGTTCAGCAAGCCAAACAACGAGCAGAGCAAGAGGTTCGGCAGACCCAACTCCGTGAGGAGCAAGAAGCTTGCGAAGCCAGACAACGAGCGGTACAAGAGGAACGAGAAGCGAGACTACGGACGTTAGCTCGGGAAGGTGAGGCCGCAGAATTGGAGGCCCGGGCTCGGACCTTCGATTTGGCAGCGCGGCTGGATCTGGGTTTCCGGCCTGAGGAGCTAGAAGAAGAGGATACACAGCACCGCGTGCTGTCCTTCGTACAGGAACAGAATGCTCTCATCAGCGTACCAGTGGACATCAGCCAACTCACCGCTCCCGCACCCCAGTCATCCGCTGCTCCTGCAGCTCAGCCACTCCAGTCACCTGCCTTTCCTGCGACTTGGCTCACTGCTCAGTATCCCACACAGCTCATTCATGCCGTTCCACTCCCAGACCCTACCCGCCTCGCCCAGTACAGTGGCAGCTACCTGGGATCACGCAATCTCAGGAAGAATTTGTCCGAGCAGGGTGTGCAGAAGTTCACAGATCGCGTGGAGGACTACTTCTTGTGGAAGGTCATCTACCAGAGGGTCACAGGGGAGATGGGATTGCGAGCAGATGAGGAGTTAACGCTCTTGATCGCATGGCTGGGGCCAGCTTCTTCGGATGCAGCCAAGCGACTCTATGCAGCGCACGTCGAGAACCCTGAAATGGCACTCAGGACAGTGTGGCAAAGGCTTGACGAACGCTATGGCAGACCTACAGACATCGAAAACGTTTTCATGCGGAAACTGAAGGACTTCCCTAAACTGACTTTGAAAGACACTCCCAAACTATGGGACCTACTGGATGTCCTGCTGGAGGTGGAGGCGGCCAAGAAGAATCCACAGCTGTCCGGTCTCGTGTGTTTGGATCAATTCAGCGGACAGGACAGGATTATTGACAAGCTGCCTCTCTTGCTGCGAGAGAAGTGGGGCACAGAAGTGGCTACCTTCAAGGTGAACAACAATAATACCTACCCCCCCTTTTCATTTCTCGTTGACTTCATTAGGAGGACAGCGAGAGACAGGACTGACCCTCACACTGGTTTGGATAAACTCTACGGCGAAGCTCATGAAGAGAAGTTGGCGTCCAGAGACACGAAAGTCAAGGCCACTATCTCTGTGCAGAAGACGGAAGTCTCAGCTGCCACGCTGCGACCTAAGACGGAGAGGCCTGTGGGAGCTTTCTGCCCACTGCACAAGAAGCCACATTCGCTCAATAAGTGCAGAGAGTTCGGGCAGAAAGGGCTGGACGAGCGGAAGGCTCTGGTGAAGGAATACAGATTGTGTTACAAGTGCTGCGAGTCTAAGGACCACTTGGCTAGGGACTGTCCAATCAGCATTCTGTGTTCGGCCTGTGGCAGCAACAAGCATCCCACAGCTCTTCATGCTGACCTCATCTTGTCACAACACCCTATGATGGGCACCACCACACAGGCATCACTGGAGCCTGCAACGGGTCTCCCTGCAATGGCGACGCCAGTGACTACTGCCCCTACTCAGGACAATGCTGTTAGCACCCAGTGTACTCGTATCTGTGGTGCTCCAACGAAGCAGAGAACCTGTCATCAAGTGTGCCTTGCTAGAGTTTTTCCCACGGAACGCCCTGACGAGGCTGTGAAGATGTATGTGGTGCTCGATGGGCAAAGTAATCATTCGCTAGCCAGTCCTGCATTCTTCCAGCTCTTCCACCTGGATGGTGACGAGATACAGTACACCCTCAAAACGTGTGCTGGTGTCCAGCTCACGGCGGGGAGGACAGCCAGTGGATTCCAGATTGAAGCACTGGAAAGTGGTGCTCAGTTCCATCTCCCAACGCTATTAGAATGTGATGCGCTACCAAATGACCGCGGACAGATTCCCACACCAGATGTCGCACTCTGCCACCCTCATCTGCGGCCTATTGCTGACCACATACCTGACCTGGACCCCGAAGCGCAAATCCTGCTGTTGCTGGGAATGGATTGTTCTGACATGTTCTTATGCCACGAACAAGTCAGAGGTCCTCCCGGCTCTCCGCATGCTCAGAAGTTGGAACTGGGATGGGTTATCATGGGGAACGTGTGTGTGGACCGCCTCCAAACCCCAGCCACCGTCAGCATCTTTGCCACGAACATCCTGGACAATGGCCGTGCTCCTCATGGGAAGCCATGCCCGGATCATTTCACAATCACTGAGAAAAGTCTCTATACCTTAGGCTCCACAGTATTCCAGGTGACCAAGGGCGACAATGAGCCAGCCTTGCCCATTGAAGACAAACAGTTCCTGAAGCTGATGGAGTCAGACCTCGAAAAGAATAAGGAAGGAAGTTGGGTCGCACCACTCCCCTTTCGAACACCCAGGCAGCCCGACCGGCCCGAGACGAGGTATGACCTCTTAGCCCCAGATCAGGATACTGACGTGAGGCCCGAAGTTTCCTGCATGCGGACTGAAGCGAGGACAGGACTCCAGTTAGGGACACAACGTTTCCACCGCTACTCCACCTGGGCAGCGCTCGTTCGGGGAGTAGCCCGCCTGATCCACTTTGTCTGCCACAGAAACTCTGAGACAGTGTCACCAGACGAACGACACCACGCAGAATGGCTGATTCTGTCAAGCATACAGCATCAGGCCTACTCAGAGGAAATCAGGTGCCTTGAGAGCAGGAGAGCAATCCCGAAGACCAGCACCCTCGTTAAGTTAAATGTTTACCTCGACCAGCTGTTGAAAGTGGGTGGGCGTTTGAACAGAGCGGACCTAGCTTCAACAGTAAAGAACCCCATCGTCCTTCCAGCACGGCAGCATATCACCATCCTTTTGGTGAAGTATTATCATGAATCAGTCCACCACCAGGGACGGCATTTCACAGAAGGCGCCGTCAGAGCGGCTGGACTATGGATTGTGGGCGCGAAACGATGCATAGCAGCCATCATTAGCCAGTGCGTAAAGTGTCGCAAACTCAGAGGGAAGCATCAGCACCAGCTGATGGCAGACTTGCCAGCGGATCGACTCAGCATGGACCCTCCCTTCACCAACGTAGGGCTTGACATCTTCGGACCCTGGAACATAGTTGCACACAGGACGAGAGGAGGACAAGCTTGTAACAAGCGATGGGCAGTGCTTTTCACGTGCCTGAGCATACGAGCTGTCCATATTGAAGTGGTCGAGTCCTTGGATGGTTCCAGCTTCATTAATGCCCTCAGACAATTCTTCGCTGTGCGCGGACCTATCAAGATGCTCCGTTCCGACCGTGGCACAAACTTCGTGGGAGCCTGCAGAGAGCTGGGGATACGAGGGACTGCAGACTTTGATCCAGCCCTCAGCTCCTACTTGATCTCCCAGGACTGTACATGGACATTCAACCCACCCCATGCATCCCACATGGGAGGTGTATGGGAACGCATGATAGGAGTAGCACGTCGCATCCTAGATTCCATGCTGATGGGAACTCAGTCACTCTCCCACGAAGTCCTAACTACTCTTCTGGCAGAGGTTGCTGCCATCATCAACGCCAGACCCTTGGTTCCGGTTTCCTCAGATCCTGACCACCCAACGGTACTGACACCAGCCACCTTGCTGACGCAGAAGACTGGAGACTGGCCAGCACCCCCAGGGGACTTTGTCGCTAAAGACTTGCACAAGCAGCAATGGCGACAGGTTCAGGTGCTAGCTGACACCTTCTGGAAGCGATGGCGACAAGAATACCTCCCACTTCTGCAAGGCCGCCACAAGTGGAAAACCTCTACACCTGATCTACACGAGGGAGATGTGGTCCTGTTGAAAGACAAGGAAGCTCCTCGGAATGCATGGCCTATGGGACTTGTAGAGAAGGCCATACCAAGCGCAGATGGGCGAGTTCGCAAGGTCGAAGTACGCGTCATCAAGCCAGATGGCGCCAAGACTCTTCCCAGACCAATCACTGAAGTGGTGCTTTTGTGCGCCAAAGAATAATTCCGGTGAATCCTGTTAGACCGTGTGCATGTTATTTGGATATGCAACCTAGTTGTGTGTAGTATTGTATAATCCCAGTTAGACTTGTTATATTAACCATAGTATGCATGCAGTTAGTGGAATTCATAAGAATTCCAGGCGGGGAGTGTGCTGCCCCAGCAGAACGCGAAATGTTACATAGAAAATGTTTGTAGTAGTTAGCCCTTTAAGACTTAGAATCATGGGAAATGTAGTCCAGACCAACACTAGGTCAGATGTGTCTGAACTGCACGCTAATTGGCTATCAGAGCTTCTTCTTCCCACAATTCCTTCTGGCCCGGGTAAATTGAAATCCTTTGTTCTACCAAGACTGAGTCAGAAGAGGAAGGAGGCTCCCAATTCATCTGTTTTTTCACAGACTCTAGATATGTTCTGCATCTACTTCCTGTTCAGCGATGTGTGAGTTGAGAGATTAATCCTTATGCATTTATGTGAAGAAATAATAAAGATGTAATATTTTGGACATTAAGAGTTCTGTTGTCACTACTCAAAAGGGGCCTGGGGGCCGAGCTCCAGGCGCTGGACGAGACAGGTAAAATAATTGAGGTGGGGGGCTTATTTTTCTCCCCTCACTCTTTTGTTCACACTTGCTCCCCTGAACAGGGGCCTGGAGACAATCCATATGAGGAAAGGCTGAGGGAGTTGGAAATGTTTAGTCTGGAGAAGAGGAGGCTGAGCAGGGACACAATTGCTCTCTTTAAGTATTCAGAGGACTGTCACTTAGAGGAGGGCAGGGAGCTGTTCCTGTTGGCAGCAGAGGATAGGACTCGCAATAATGGGTTTAAATTGCAGGCAGAAAGGTATTGGCTGGGTATTAGGAAAAAATGTTTTACAGTAAGAGTTGTATGACAGTGGAATCAGCTTCCTAGGGAGGTGGTGCGCTCCCCCTCACTGTAGGGCTGTTGGAAAAAAAAATTCGGAAAAATTCGGATCCGGCAAAATCCGGCTTGTTTTGATTCGGGAAATGCCCAAGTCCAAACTCCCCCGCTTCGGTTCCATGGAATTCGGCACGAGTTTTGAGTTCGGGAACAAAATTCAGCCGAATAACCCCCCCTTTCCTGGGGCTCCCAGGAAAGCGGGTGGGTGGCTCTTTGAACTGTTCCGCGCTGCCGTGGCTGGCAGCGCAGAGCAGTTTAAACACCCCCACCCCCCTTCTCGGGACTCCCCGCTTGTCAGCTGGGCGGTGGGACTACCCAGCTGACAAGCGGGGAGTCCCTGGAAGGGGGTGGGGGTGTTTAAACTGCTCCTCTCTGCCTGGGCTGGCAGCGCGAAGCAGTTTAAAGACCCCCCCTTCCCGGGACTCTCTGCTTGTCAGCTGGGCGGCTGGACTACCCAGCTGACAAGCGGGGAGTCCCAGGAAGGAGGGGGTCTTTAAACTGCTCCGAGCTGCCTGGGCAGGCAGCATGGAGCAGTTTAAACACCCCCACCCCCCTTCCAGGGACTCCCTGCCAGCCCTACCTCACTGGCAGTTTTTAAGCAGATGCTGGACAAGCATATGTCAGGGGTGCTCTACGCTTATCCTAGATTAAACAGGGGGTTGGACTAGATGGCCTGTATGGACCCTTCCAACTCTATGATGCTATGATTCTATGATCCTCATACTGCCAGTAAGCTCAATCCAGGTTTTGTTGTTGTTGTTGTCCCATGCAAATTCAAAACACACCTTTTCCTACTATGTTTATAATAAGATCTCCTTCCCTGGAGTTTTTTAAGAAGAGGTTAGATGGTCATCTGTCAGCAATGCTGATTCTCTGACCTTAGGCAGATCATGAGAGGGAGGGCATCTTGGCCATCTTCTGGGCATGGAGTAGGGGGTCACTGGGGCTGTGGGGGGGAGGTAGTTTTGAATTTCCTGCATTGTGCAAGGGGTTGGACTAGATGACCTTGGTGGTCCCTTCCAACTCTGTGATTCTATGAAAAATCTGTGCAACCCTCATAGGGTTGCACGGGAGATATGCCACCCAAAAGGTGGCATATCTCGGCCCCCCAAAAGGGGGTGTTCCCAAGCCGTAATGGCAGCCCCACCCCCTGGCTGGCACCGGGATGCCCCGGGAATGCCTCCTAGGATGCTGCGGCAGCCTTTGCCGGTGTCCGGCCCTGCACACCGGCGTTAGGGCCACAAATGCTGGTGTGTGCCACCCAGACGCCAGTGCTGTGGGCATTTGCGCCCGGCACAGGCCTTTGCCAGCCTCCAAAATCCTTTGGTCCCAGCTGCCAGCACATCTCAGGAATGTGCTGTAAGACCATACAACAAGACCAAACCATACAACAAAACAAAACCTTTCCTTTGCAAACAGGTCTGTGATCTGGGCAACTGATGGAGAACAGAAGTCTTTTAGTTTTGCCCCCGAAATTCAGAGGATATCTGGGAAACTGTTTTTGTCAGCTTCCTCTCAAAGTGAAGGCACAGACCCTTTAAACTTGCTTAACTGAGGCAAGTGCCCTGGGATGCTGGAAATCCAGATGGTTCCCTAATTTTGCCTGTCTGACAGACACCTAGCATGTTAAATTTAAAGCACATGCCCATGACTCTGTTTACAGAATGAATTATGTTTGCTTGTGGCCGAACTGGCCACACGCTCGCTTTGCGGAACGCTTTGTCACTCTGTGACTACAAAGAAGAACAGCTGTTGCTTTCCAGCACTGCTAAAACATTAGGCCACTTTCTGGCAAAGAATACTTGGAGTGGCAGCAAGTCTCTTTTGACAGGCTTAATTTGGTTTATACCTCCCTGAGGAATTAACAGTTCAATTTACTTTGCATGCTACAGTCAGTTCTTCTGAGGTTGAAGAGTAGCTTTTTTTTTTCCTTCCTTGCAAAGTGGAGAGATGTCTCAGGGCTTGCAGGCTGAATAAATGCCAAGCGATGGAAGGTGCTGAGGGACCTGGGGATCCACCATCCCTGAGGATATTTAATTAGGGAAGAGATTCTAGTGTAGTCTCGCACTATGAGATTGCAGCAGTTCTAAAGCCCACTAGAAAAGTGAGAAAGAGAGAGGCTACGTCAGCCCAGAAGACTCTTCTGTATTGTAACCAAGTATCGTACCACTAGGATAGTGGAATGCTACTGTAGCAGAAAACTGGGGTTCGTGGGGGAGAGCGAGACCCGAGACCATTGTCAAGAAAAACAGTTTTATTCACAGCTGCTGCTCAGCTTACTTTAACAAGCAAAAATCACTGAGCCTCGATTGTACTGGGGAAGAGACATTTATCCCAAATCCATGCTCTGACGGGGCACGTCAACATTCTGTGCTTATCTGGTTGTTTTACATAGTCTGGAGCCTAAGAGCTCAGTGGTTCCATCCAGTTCCCGTTATCGTTCACCATGACTTTCCATGACTTTTCCCCTACTATCTTAACACACACATAGCTAGCTTGTATCGAAGCAGACATTTCCCCCCTCCTGCCTTACTACTAATGTTGTTTCCATTCATTGGGAACATAAGGATTGTTTTCCTCAATAAATGAGGGGGTAATAATTCCTCCAAATGCAGAATAATGAACGCTATGCTACCAGTGGGCTGTTTCCTTGGCTATCTTACAGCAGCGTTCTTTTCAGGAGCATCAACATGACATCTTCTGTTTGTCCTTTTCTATGTTTTTTTTTTCTCATTTCACTGCAATCTTTCCCAAATCTGGCTTGGCATAATCTTTTCAGAAAGATCACAGTCTTTGGATGCTGTGTGGATGGGAACATGTGCATATTTGCATGCTCTCCCACATGGGTGCCATTTCCCAACACTCACCACCACCAGATAGCTTGTTTCAGGTTCTTCCATTAAAAAATTCAGAATTTCTAGATAATAATACTATAGTATTACAACACAGTAAAGAATTATAACATTATAACACTGTATTGCCATGATTGCCTAGTTTCCTGCTTTTGTTTATTTACAAATGATGTATCTGGCTTTTTCATTGCAAAATAATAAGGAGAAAGGTACAGGCTGCTAGAAACTTAGAGCACTTTCACACATCCTAAATAATGCACTTTCAATCCACTTTCAATGCACTTTAACAATCATTTGCTAGTGGATTTTGCCATTTCACACAGTAAAATCCAGCTGCAAAGTGCATTGAAAGTGGATTGAAAGTGCATTATTTAGGATCTGTGAATTGCCCCTACTTTTAAAAAATGTAAGCTGGGAGCTGGTCAATTGTAGCAACAGATCATCATAACGCTATTGCAATCCAGCAATTTTTTTTTAAAAGCCCTCCAGTGGATGGGGGGAAAGGTGGCCATGAGAAGCTAAGGCAAGGGAAGTATAGGGAAACTGCTGTGTGGATGCTCCATTGCTCCTGAAAATGCCTCTGCATGCACCACAGCAATGACAGCTACACAAGGAATCATCTCCATGTGGAAGCAGCTGTTGTTATAAGAGGTGTTGTTTGTGCACACTTGGCTTCAGGCAACCTAGTTAATCAAAGGCAGTAGCATGTAGCATCCATAACACATAAAGAGCATTCTCTGTGCATCACAGTTACAGCTACCAGTGTAGCTTGGTCTGAAATATGCTCCCAACAGACTTTACCAATGTGACCGATACAAGATAATTTCTCCATCTTCTGCCCAGACTGTCAGTATTCTGTATTCCATGAACTACACCACGGATTTCATTACTGTCAAATTTTTTGTTGTGAAGGGAAGGCAAGTATAATAGACACACTTGGCTGAAACAGAACCTGAGAGTCTAATGGGTAGGACAAAAACTGTAGATTTGGTCATACCTTGGCATTATCTAATAAATCACTGTATTTAGCCCTTTAACCAGCCTTTAAAGTCCTATACCAGCAATTCTGAAGTTAACCTATGGGGTGCTGTGTACACATGACACCAAACCTCTCACAAAATTAGTTATATGAACAGGTTGACCATTACTGGGTAGACAATGATGAGTAATATGAACAGGCGTTCAGATAAGAATGAACCATGAGCTGACCTGAATAATACCCATTCTTCTATATAGTTAAACTAATCTCTGAATACCATAATTTCTGACATTCAGTGACTACCAGAAACATTAAAAATTGGCTATTATTCTAGCCCCTCATTATCTGCTTTCAATTTCCTGGGCACTTGGGAGTGGTATCACAATAGAGAGGAGTGCTTTGTGGGACATGCTCTGGAACAGCAGAAGGGCTGGGTAATCTCTCTTGCTCTGCCTATTATTCCCCCTTGGAAGGTGGGGAGAAAAGTCCCTTGTGTCTTCTTTCCTTTTCCAACTTTCAAGAGGTAGACTCGTGAGGCCACCATGCCCCCACCCTGCCTACCTTGGTTTTGCCAGGCTTTGTAAACAAAATTAATATATGGATACACACACAGGGTTCGCATCTGATTTGTTTATGGGGTATAATTTAGGAAGGAGTGCAAAGGGGAAAGAGATAAGGGTGAATGTCAACATCTCCCCCTTCATGTCTAATTTTGTAGGTGGGGATTAGAGGGGAAATGGGAGAGAAGTGTAGGGGAGAGGAGAAAAGGGGGAAGTGTTTGTCAGTGTAGGAGAGAAGGGGATACACCTCCGCACAACCTTTCATGCCTTAACATTTACACCATGGGTGTCAAACTCGTTTGTTATGAGGGTCAGATATAACATAAATGTCAGTTGGTCGTGCCGGGCCATGCCTCGCCAGTCCAGATCGAGAGTGGAGATGGGGTGGCTACCTTGGCTGGTGAGCCCACAGGGGGCTCCCCAGTCCAGATCGAGAGTAGTGGGGTGGCTGCCTCGGTTGGTGAGCCCCCAGCGAGCTCACCAGCCCAGATTGGGACTGGGGGCTAGGTGGTTGCCTTGGCTGGCTTGCAGGCCAGATAAAAGCTCTCAAGGGACCGGATCTGGCCTGTGGGCTGTATGTTTGACATCACTGATTTAAATGCTTTTGCTGGGTAAGGTGGTTCTAACTTATATAGCTGGTCATGTATGCTCTTGTTTCACTTCAATATACAGACTTTCTGGTTTGCGCCACAAGATTTCCATGAGTTGTAGATTGTTACCTTAGTTAACCACTATTTTAAAATTAAAGTTAATTGCATTTATTGTATAATATAAAATCTCTGTACTGCATCCCTGAAAATATTCCAATTGTCAGTTTGAAGTACACTGCTTAAGATATAATTGCCATTTTTGCATGGTCAATTTTGATGCTCACTCACAGCTCTTTTTTAAAATGCGACTTTAAAAATGCCTATTCACGGTTCCTGCACAAAAGGAGAAATTCCACCCCCCACTTGTCTGCTCCTTCGTTCCTGTTTGCATGACCATTAGCATGTGCACAGCTTACGCACCGCTATTATTTTGCATGGTTCCTTCAGGGGATTCTTCTCGGCTGCAGAAGAGCAAACACAAAATATCGCGTTATAGGGGCTCTTAAGTAATGCAAAGCAGGTATGCGCCGGCTTTGCAGTCACTTCCAGAATGACGGTTCAGCGAGAAAAATTCAAAAAAATATGCAGGGCAATTTAGCCTGGAACACGCTGCTAATTACCATGCAAAAAAGGCCACTGATTTCTAGCCTTGACCTAAGTTTTATTTTTATTTATTTATATGTTTATCTACATAAGTCACTAATGTTCCACTTTTCCAACAAATGTCCAAAGCACCACAGAATACATTAATATTAATAAATGTAATGTTAATGACATTTAAATATTTCTCCGGAAACTGTAGGCTAATTTCCATGAACCCATGTTATGTTGTTTGGTAATTAATGGGGAAGGAGGGATTGTACCTTGCCTGGGTCACAAAATACTTTGAAACTGGCCATAACCCTGATAATTTACAGAATTCTGTTGGGGGGAGGTTGAGATTTCCAAATTGTTCCCTCCTCCCACAATTCCTCACGTTCTCAGAAATAAGTCCCATTTTCTTCAACGAGGTTTACTCCCAGGATAGTAAGGACTGCAGCCATAGTCTCTCACACACATATAGCTCTTCACAGCTTCCCTTTGCCCAATTTAAAACTATAATAAAGGAAATTAATTAAAATTTAACCTATAAAATCAACCAAATGTAGGGTTGCCAACCTCCAGGTACTAGCTGGAGATCGCCTGCTATTACAACTGATCTCCAGCTGATAGTGATCAGTTAACTTGGAGAAAATGGCCGCTTTGGCAATTGGACTTTATGGCATTGAAGTCCCTGCCCTCCCCAAACCCTGCCCTCCTCACGCTCCGCGCCAAAAATCTCCCGGTATTTCCCAACCTGGAGCTGGCAACTCTAACCAAATGACATTTCTGTGCATATACTTAATTACGTACTAGAGTGTGTCAGACTTGGGCTACAGAGGCTGGGGCCCAAATCCCTGCTGAACCGTTAACCTTGATCAGTAACTGAAGAAGTGAGCTGTGAGTCACAAAAGCTCATAGCCTGCCAGAATTTTTGTTGGTCTTTAAGCTGCAGTACTCTCCTTCTATGTAAATCATTTCACACTACCTTAGGTTCCTCAGAGGAAAAGCAAGATACAAAGGTAATAAATGTGCACGTATATAACAGTCTTTGTGAATATAGTTAGTGGTCCCTTTTTGCTGTGAGATGTTTCAGAAAGGGAAATGTGTATAAACTTACTGCTGCGTGCAAAACAGATTCTCTGGTTCAGGACTTGAGTACTTCTTCTAGCTTGATTGCTAGACAGAACAGCAGGCCTTGAACAAGCCCTAAATGATCATGCTCCAGAGGCCAAACAATCAGGGAATCTTTGCTCCTTTCCCCATGTTGGTATAATGCACACCTCTCTGTTTTGTTATGCTTGCAGACTGGATGTTTGGCCCCAACCCTGACAATGACAGTAACAAGACTGACGTGAACTGCATTAGCAATAACATCAATGAGATGGGTGAGATTCATGAGATGCGACACCACCAGGAGCACCACCATCAAGATGTAGTTATTTCCATCCAGGAAACTTCTTGCCATCTACCCCAGCAGACATGCCCAAGCTGATCCTTGGCTATAGAGAAAGTACTCTGGGAGGGCGGAGGGCAAAGAGACGATGGGGTCTCTTTTTTAGAAGACTTTTTTTCCTCTCAAGTGACTTTGCAATTATTGATGAGGGCTACTTTCTAGATGGTTGGGAACCTTGAATTAATACTAGCATACAAAATCACCTTCATTTGAGTCCATCCACCCAGCAGTGCATCTAGCTACTGCTAAGCAGCCACTGTCTACAAGTTCTATCCATCCCAGTAAACACTGTGACTTATGCAATGCCAGCGGGTTGCAGCTTTGAGAGTCTCTCCACGCATATCATTCCTGGGGAAGATGTAAACAGAAGGAAACCGGCGAGGCATCCCACAGATTCTTTGGCATCATAATATCGCATAAGCTGTTGTCTCTTTCTGAGCGGCATTTTATCTACTGGAAGACGTCGTGCGGATTAAACACAGAGGTGTTTGACAAGTGTAACTTCTCCTGCCACACTATGATGGGGAGTCCCACTGCCCGGGTTAAACCGTGTGCTGCGTCGCAGCTGTTAAAGGCACAGAAGCCTGCTTTGGGTCTGGAGTTGGTAATCCTACACACCGAGGGGCTTGGAAGGAAATAAGCACAGCTGCTTTAAAATATGGACTCTGTTTCCCGGCAGAAGATGAGCCCTTGGCTGCATACTTGGACGGCACTGCCAGTTTCAAGTGGGGCATCCCAAAATGCAAGAGAATAGTGGATGCACCACACTCCTCATTTCTGCTGCTAGTTCTCCTTCTGGGTAGTTTAATGTCTTTTCTGTGAAATAGTCTGTGTGTGTGCGTGCACACTCATGCACACATTCCCACCGTTTTCTATGTAAAATACCTTGTTGTTCCTATGGGTTTGCAGTCTGTTTCTTCTTCTTCTTTTTTGAGTGCAATAATAAATACAAAATTTTTAAAAGAGCTCACTCTGAGATGGCTGGTTCTTTGTTGTTGTTTTAAAACATTCCTCCTTTCATTCTCAGCCTTTGCTGTTTACCCCTGATGTTTGATGTTTGTGTCTTCTGGAGCATGAAAGCAGGAGTACACACCAGGGATGCTTGGGCAGGAACAGGGCATCTGCTCCCAGCGCTTCCCCCAAGAGTCCCTTGGTGGGATGAGAAGAGGCTATGGTCATAGATAAAGAGAAGGGCGTGAATAGTTCTTCTTCATTCTTCCTTACTTCCAGGAGATGATGATAATATTGTAAACTCTCACTATGCTGATCTCTGGCCTTTCTTACCCTACAGGAGACTGGAAGAGAATTTGTAATCATACGTCCCGCAAAATATTCAACAGGATCAGGGCAGCCAAGAGCCCTCATGCACCCTTGGATGAAGATTCCATCTCGGCCACCCTATATGACATTGATTCAAACCAATTATTATAAAAAAAAACAAATCATTTGGCTTCTTGATACCAACGGACTAGGGTTCCCAACCTCCAGGCGCTAGCTGGTTACCCCCCCCCCTTTAACCTTTCCCAGGGCCTTACCTTTTCACCCCAAGGCCTTCATGTCTCTAGACGAAGGGGGACGGAAAGTTGCCATAACTTTTTGTGTGGTCAGAGGCTATGTGCCATTAATAGCTCTGTGACAGGAAGAAATTATTTCTGAGACTATGCTGTAGTTAAAGAGATAAAACCTTTGCCTATGGTAACCCTGGTGTCACTGGGCCAGGGATAGCAATAGGGTTGCCAACCTCCAGATGGCACCTGGAGATATCCTGCTATCACAGTTGATCTCCAGACAACCAAGATCATTTCCCCTGGAGAAAAATGGCTGCTTTGGAGGGTGGACTCTATGGCATTATACATGCAAAGGTCCCTCCCCTCCCCAAACCCCACCGTCCCCAGACTCCACCACCAAAATCTCCAGGTATTTCCCAACCCAGAGCTGGCAACCATAGATAGCAATGACCAGCCCCAAGGATATATTATGCCACTTGAACTGGGCAACATTATGATGGGGCAACACTAGATAATTTCAGATGCAGCTGTAGGGTTGCCAACTTCCAGGTACCATCTGGAGATCTCTTGCTGTTACCAATGATCTCCAGCTGACAGAGATTAGTTCCCCTGGAGAAAATGGCCGCTTTGACAACTGGACTCTATGACATTGAAGTCCCTCCCCTCCAAAAACCCGCCCTCCTCAGGCTCCACCCCAAAAACCTCCCGCCAGTTGTGAAGAGGTACCTGGCAACCCTAACCATGACTAGAATAATAATTATTCATTAGGTAAGAAACAGTAAAGGAAAGGGGGCAGGATTGTTAAAGAATAGATTTCACTTAACTTATGGTTTACACTGTGCAGATTTCAATATAAGATTGGGTGGGGGGTGAGAGCAAGATTAATGAGAAAGACTACCCAACCAGGGGACCTAGCCAGAATGCTCAAGTGCACTATAAATATCGATAATAAATAAATATAAATTTAAATACTGTTCTCTCAGAACTCTCTCAGCCCATGCAGAGGCAGGCAATGGCAATCCACCTTTGAACATCTCTTGCCTTGAAAACCCTACAGGGTTGCCATAAATCAGCTATGACTTCACAGCACTTTACACACAGAGAGAGATCATGAGTCACAAATTACTCAGATCGCAGGAATTGTAGGAATTACAGCCACCCTCTTCCCATTTTAAAAGCATCTATGGAAATGAATAGGCAATTAATACATGGCGTAACTTGAATACAATGTGTTAAATCCTATCAAGGAGAGTTTTAGAACCCATGTAGCGGAACACACAAAGTCGGGGTCGCTATCTTGACACTTATGATTTTTAAAAAATCATTGCGGTGCTAACATTTACGTGTGGCACTTCTAAAATAAGTGATCCTTTCACTGTTCTGCTCTTGAGTAATTTTATCGAATAATATAGTTCAGGTGCAGGTGTGACAATTTCCCACAGGGTAAAAAACACATAATTTAGAGAGAAATAGGAGGAAAATCCACCCTTGTATTAGACCTCAACCAATCCCACTGCCATCAATTAGGTGTTCAAAAGGCTGATAAAAATTTTGAAGCATAAATAATCCAAGTTAAGTAATGTTCATTATGCTCATAGAGGGTTGCTTCAGACATTCATTGAGGCACGTGGCACAGTTCTTCCAAAGCCAAGACCCTAAGAAGGCCTCAAGTGTGCTGGGTTTTACATCTAGGGGTACTGATTAAAAAATTGCATTTATGCCAGGGAGGTAGGACTGCCAGGGAGAAAGGCTCCCATGGATTTCTAGCAACAGTTCAATGAAACATACATTTTCTCAGGAAGCCAAGCAGACAGTGTGAAGAATTAAGACTATGGCACAGAACACAAGAAATGTAAAATTGAATCTTTATATTGTTCTGCACAGACTCTCATTCTTTTCTATAAACATCACATGCATAAAGAAGGAATGAGGGAGAAGAGACAGAAAGGAAGGTTGATGAGAAGAAGGGGCATGGGGAGAGTGGGGCGGGGTTAGGATCTTAGAGGTAAATTAAACCTGAGAGAGATAGACAGAGTAGAATTATGATTTTGTGGGGACAGAGAAAGTGACATACAGTAAAGGTGCAAGAGGATCCTGTGCTCCTCTGATTTGGGTGACAGGGTTGTGCAAAAAAAAAAAAATCTTTAAATTTCGGGTTTATTGGGCCTGATTTTTTTGGTAAACCTGGAATAAGCCGAACACCCATACCGGTAAATTTTGGTATTCAGCTTATTTTCAAGTTTACTGAAAAATTCAGGCCCATTATAGTCTATGGGAATTTTTTTCAAAGCTCCTGTGGAGTCATTTTTGGAGGTAGAGTCACCAAATTTGCAGTATAGCTGCATGGGACTCTCCTTAGATGGTCACCAAAATTTGGTGAACTTTGGGACAAGGGGTCCAATTTTATAGGCCCTCAAAGGTGTCACCCTCCCATCCTCCAGGCATTTGCGAGCCAAGCTGTCCATCGGTTTTCAGGTTCAGAAGTTCAGTGTTGCCAAGGATTGGTGGAAAAAGCTGATTGGCAGGCTGGCGCCTTAAAGTCTGGGGGCTCTGTTCGTATCTGGGGCGCATAGCATGATGTCCATGCAAATTAGTTTCCAAACTGAGGAAAATGGCTTAAATGTAAGAAAAATAACTCACAGAAAACATTTCTTTTGGTGGCAAATGACATCCTGTGAACAGTCCTTTATTATTGTCATCAAAATCTGATTTCAAGAGATAGTCACAGTACGGGGAAACAAAGCCTCTACTCGGGGCGACCTTCAGTTTGAGAGCAGGTTTTCAGGTGGGGTGATATCAGAGCCAGCCGAAGTCTCAACCATGGGGGCTGTCTGAAGGAGATTGCTCATCAGCCTGGGTGAGGGAGTCTCCTTTAGAAGTCTGTAGAAGCCAGTTCTTTTTAGTTAGAGGGTATATCCCTCTGAATGGGACTTGGTGAGCCCCGTCTTCTAAAAAACCCTTATGCTTGATCCAGATCAACCCACTGAAAGGTTGGTCAGACCAAGTTGGCTCCGATTACATGGCCTCGGCCTCCGATTACACTGCCTCGTCCTAACAAAACCAGTCAAAAAAAGAATGAAAAATGGGAGAAAACACAGAGCCATGCCTCTGAGCAACGAACCCAAAAAGCCAAAGAATTATTTAGTTTTTTCGGGAATTGCCTATTCGGCGTCAGGCAGACCCCCCCAGGTTTTGGTGTTCAGTAAACCCAAAGCACAAAAATTACCAAAGCGGCTAAATTCGGGTTTATTTTCAGTTTGGGTTTATTGATATGCACAACCCTAGTGGGTGATGATGTATGCTAGTATTTAGCAGACAACTCTTTGGCTACAGGCCCCCAGCCTCCAAGTGTGCTCAAGGTACAGCAAGGCACTGTTGTCCCACATTACAAATAATCAGACAGACAGCCATCAGATCTCTTGCATGCTAGACCAACCAGGAATTCTTGGTTATAACTGAATTCCTCATGTTGGGGTGGTAAACAGAATCAGGGATTAGCAAGAACATTCTCAGGAAAATAATTTATCAACAACAAGGAGACGGGCAGGCACTTTCTCCAGCTGCATGTTACAAGGAGATAGAAAGCCATTAAATCCTTCCTGTGAGAAATCTTTTAAACTCTACCCCTTTAACACATTTGGGAACTAGATGAATTTTGGGTCAGAAATTTTCTTTAGATTTTTTTCTTTTTTTTGCTGAAAATGAAAAATTTCAGTCTTGAGGTAAAACCGCTTCCAGAAATGTTTGGGCCCAGTACCTCTCACAGGCCAAGAAATTAATTCTACAGAAGAAAAATGTTCATATTGAAACCCAAGATGCCTACAGGGAATGAACTGAATTAAACCCAGGCTCAGGTTTAGCTTCACACTTAACAATATCTGACATCATTGACTCTCCCCAAAAACTACAAAGGCTGTTTTTGAGACCCCAAAATTCCATTATAGGCTTGAGATGACAGTTAATAGTATATGTGCAAATACTGAATATTGGGAGCAAATAACAGGAGAAGCCTAGCACCACCATGGTCTGCTAGCGACTATCCAGAGGCAACTGGCTAATCATTGCCAGAAATGGAGTGCCGGACTTGCTGGACCTTGATCAGAACATCATGGCAGAGATTAATGTTGTTCCTGTTAAGATCAAAATTCACTGCAAGGACTAACTATTCACTGTCCTGATGCAAAAGGAGAAATTCCACCCCCCACTTGCCTGCTCCTTTGTTCCTGTTTGCATAGCCATTAGCATGTGCATAGCTAACACACCACTATTGTTTTGCATGGTTCCTTGAGGGGGATTCTTCGCGGCAAACACCAAAGTTCGCATTAAATGGGCTCTTTAGTAATGCGAAGCAGGTATGTGCTGGCTTCGCAGTCACTTCCGGAATGAAGGTTCAGCATGGGGGAAAAAATATATGTGGGGCAATTCAGCCTGGAACACACTGCTCATTACCATGCAAAAATGGCCATAGAGAGGCAAAGAGCCAACACAGGTTCCACTGGGTCAGTTCTGAAAAAGAGCCAGATTTGCTAACATGATCCTGTGTTGAAGCAGGATGGAGATTCAGGAGAAGGAAATGCAAGTGGGATGTATTTTTGAGGATCCCTTTCACCAGAGCCAACGGATTGAGAATTTGGGGTCACATAAAGCGCTACAGGAACACAAATCTGCTATTGCTCCTGTTCCATGATTAGTAGAGCATTATCCCCCAGTTTTTTCAGTTGGCAAGCACTCTCTTCCCCCCACCCCCCGCCAATTGGCAAATCCAAAACAGATGTAAATCAATAGTTTCCCATTCAAGGAGCTCTGCCAGCTCCACTGGTCTTTCATATTACACAGATATGCCTGGGCCTCGATTGGGGGCAGTCAAAGCAGTTCAGATAAAAGTGGAATCAAAACTAGGACTCCCTTTTGATCTTATGAGTCAGATTCATTACTTCGGATGAAAATTATTCTTTTCATGCAGTAATTCACCTCATGAGACTTTAAACTGATTACAAGATATAAAATAAATATTAATATGCAAATTCACAACCTTTTTGAACACTCTCCTCCGTAAATTGGTTGATAAAACTTGACTTTATTTTGTACTATCTGTATCTCACCTCTCCTCGGAGACAGCAAGATGACTAAAAGCATGATTAAAACAACAGTTTCGCAAAAGCAACTCCAAAAATATGTGTTAAGTAATGTCAAGCCACTTTGGACTTATGGCGACAGTCAGTTTTCTTCATTGTCCAACTTTCACACCTATGCATAGTAATGGGGAATACTATAGTACAAATCATCAGCTGCAACTTGACTGCAAAAAAAAAAAAGTTCCAAAAGTTCCAAACATATGTATCATACTGAGTGATTAACAAGTACATATTTTAATATTTGTTAACTGAATTCTGAAAGAATCTCTAATATGAAGTTGTGATGACAAACATCTATTGGAATGTACTTCATATGCAACCAAATCTCAAATGTATTCCTGCATTATTCAGTCACAGCTGCCAGAAGCGTAGAACTCGGATGTGGCTGTCCTTAAAACTGATCCTCTCATAATTACAGCAAGATGAGATGCAAAATCCTGAGGATGCTGTGTAAAAATATGTAAATCAGAGGAACCAAGCCCCCATCCTGGAATTACCTTCAAACATGACTGGGAAGCGCTACCGTTGATGCTCAAGCATAACTCATTAATCACTGTCCTACAAAGCAGCTGGAGTCTGAAAGGTAAAATAAGTAGCTGTGCTTAAGCCGCAGGCAACTCAGAGCAGAGACACATTACAGGTTTTAGAACTGAAACAAATGAACAAGTCCTTTTCATTTTAGAAACTGGGTGGCGGTGGTAAATTTACAGTTTCATAGCCCTTGAGAAACTAACTTGCATTTTTGCCCCTAATGAACTGGGCACAAAATGGCACAAAACTGTGCCATTTTAATATTAACATCTTACACCAATCATTTGGTGGGAAGGCCTCCTTAGACCTTTTCCTCCAAAGATTTGCACTTGCAGCACCCAGTCTAGGATTTCCATGAGGTTGCATAACTCTAAAGAACAACCGAGACAGACCGGGGGCAAACGTGAGTGAAATTACCCACGCATAAATGACCTTGGTGAACCAGATGTTACAGATGGAAGGGATTTTTGGCCACCACATCATCCTGCTTTCCTGCCTGCAAGGCTGGGTCTGTGAGCACCCCCAAGCTCAAAATCTCATATGTAAATGCCTGCTCTACTCCATCTTCCACAAGTGGACCCAGTTCTTCTAAAACATCAGCCTTCCTGACCAGCATTACTTCCATCTTTTCTGGATTCACTTTCTGCCTTAGCCTCCTGGCCATGGCCACAAAACACTGGTTCAGCTCCAAGATGGATGCATCTGGAGGCTTAGATAATGAAATATAGAGCTGGCTGTCATTTTTACATATTAATGCATCCAACACCAAAGCTCAGGGCAATCTTATTCAGTGGCCTTCTGTAAATACTGACAAGGACGGGCACATACTGTTTTTGGTGTACTGTGACCAGCTGCAGACTTAATCAGTATTCTGTGCTGAACTGTAGCCATATACCGTAGGCAAGACAGGAAGAGGTGGTGGGGCAGTTGTTTTTTTGCTTCTCTAATGAGTTCATTGGGGGTGTGTATTTAGAATAGCTTTTTTGCTAATATCACATGGCCTGGATGGGGGAGGCAGAACTTTGTCCTGAGAGAGTGTCTGGCCAGGACTAAGGTGGCCATGCTGGCCCTCTGCAGACAATATTCTACATACTGAAATTAACACATATTTCAAAAAAGAGAAGGCACAAGCTTGCTAGCCCTGCCTCCTGCCTGCCTGCAATTACTGGACTGCGAGCTCAGTGTTTACACATGTACAAATAGGGTTGCCAACCTCCAGGTACTGGAAGAGAATGGAACCTATGCTGAAAATAGTAAAGACTATATAGAGTAGCGGCACGTGCTGCTACTCTATATAACTTCCAGGTACTAGCTGGAGATCTCCTGATATTACAACTGATCTCCAGCCGATAGAGATCAGCTCACCTGGAGAAAAGTCCGCTTTGGCAACTGGACTATATGGCATTGAAGTCCCTCCCCTCCCCAAACCCCACCCTCCTCAGGCTCTGCCCCAAAAACCTCCCACCAGTGGCAAAGAGGGACCTGGCAACCCTAGTCACCTATACTTGCCAACACTTCAGATATCTGAAGTGCAGGAAAAACAGTCTGTTGCAGTACTTGGCCCTATGGCCCACGTTCAACATGGCAACACAATTGCAGTGGATGTGCTGTCTGTGAGAACTATTGTATTGCACTCTGCAATGATCAAGCTAAAAATGAAACAACCCTAAAAATAAATTGTGTTGTAAGGCCCGGTCACACCTTCAGAAGATCAACAAGGTTGCTTTCTCACAGACTTGCAGTGAGGCAAAGTGGTCTGTGCTCAGTGACAGAAGAGAAAGGGCTGGAGTGCAGATGTTCACGCATGGCTTGCTAGAGCACATTCCTTTCTGGACTTCATCAAATGGCAATGACCTGCTGCAAAGACCTGATACAGAGCAAGTCGCTCAACTCGATGTAATTTCCCTTCTCCATATGGCAAGTCTACAGTGGCTGCGCTTAGAACTGTACGGCCCATAAGGAAGCTGGGCTAAGGCATTTTTTTTCTCGAGTGGGTGACTTCCTTGGAGCTTTGTTAACAAGCTGCGTTGTGGGTCAGTCTGACTATGAAGTATAAATGAAGAAATTTACTACTGCTGAAGGATTTAATGTTTTCCAGGAGGGGGCAGACCTGTACCAGGAATTCGTCTACTTCCTCACACAAATTCCATCTTTTCAGAGCTTCATAAGTGAAGTGGGTAGAGAGAGTGCAATAGGATTACACCCAGGACAAAGTCCTTCTCCGTCAGATCTCTGGCATGACTTCCCCGTTTGGAACGCAATGGCATTACACTGCTACATTGTGGGCTATCTATGCAGGAACAATCTCTCAACAAGACAAAGTCATAGAATCATAGAGTTGGAAGGGACCACCAGGTCATCTAGTCCAACCCCCTGCATGATGCAGGAAATTCACAACTACCTCCCCCACAAACACCCAGCAACCCCTACTCCATGCCCAGAAGATGGCCAAGATGCCCTCCCTCTCATGAACTGTCTAAGGTCATAGAATCAGCATTGCTGACAGATGGGCATCTAGCCTCTGCTTAAAAACCTCCAGGGAAGGCAGTGATTTTCCCAGGATAAGACCTCAGCTTGTGGGTTCTGAAGAACCAATGAAGAAGAAGAGTTGTTTTTTTATACCCTGATTTTCTCTACCTTTAAGAAGACTCAAACTGGCTTACAATCGCCTTCCCTTCCTCTCCCCACAACAGACACCTTGTAAGGTAGGTGGGGCTGAGAGAGCTCGAAGAGAACTGTGACTAGCCCAAGGTCACCCAGCTGGCTTCATGTGTAGGAGTGGGGAAACCAACCCAGTCCATTAGATTAGAGTCCACCGCTCATGTGGAGGAGTGGGGAATCAAACGTGGTTCTCCAGATTAGAGTCCAGCACTTAACCACTACACCACCCTGGCTACATAGTGAATGGAGGAGCATTTTTTTTTAAGCACGGCAATCATTTGGGTGAATTTTCTAACCCATCCCAGAATTCATACATACCCCATACTACTGATCGACCTACCTGTTCTATGACATACAAAGGTCACTTTTTTTTTTTTAAAGGTTCCACTATCTCAGGGGTTCACCTGAACCCACCCTCAGATGTGAGCCACCAGAGAAGAAGTTCTGTGCTACTGGAATGAAATTATAAGATCCAAAGGTATCTTCACACTACAAAGCAAAAGCATTTAAATGGCTTATACTAGCATTTTTTACTTCAGTGAGCAATACACTCACAAAGCTTGTCACCTCTACCCGACTCCTGCCAATCATTAACAGCAACTCCCTTTATCTGAATGAGTTTTAAATGCTAGGAACGGGTGAAAGAATGCGAGCATGTGACGCTTTAAAGAGGAAGTTGTGAACACATCTGACCTTCACATCTAGCTTGAGGTAAAGCTAGGCTATGACAAACAAAAATGAAACGTGTAAATTTCCAGGTGGGGACAATAGAAATTATATGCCTGATTCAGACTTCCCAGCCCGTATCGCCAGACTTTGTGGACTAATGTCATAAAACCTCCTCCGTTTGCCTGACTGATGCCCAGCTCACATCTTTACAGTCTTAACTTAAGGCCACCGAGCATCTCGAAGCAAGATACACAAAGATTCATGGGGACCTGATAGTATTGCCACACAGTTATTCATGTCCTCCAGACCAAATGGTGTCTGTGTGTTGTACACGGGGCTGCCCCTGAAGCTTATTCGGAAACTTTAGCTGGTCCAGAACATGGAAAGTAGATTGTGGACTGAAGCTGGGCAATATTTAAAATGTTTCACTTGCTTCTCATTTGTTTCTGAGCGGAATTCAAGGTGCCAGTTTCAACCTATGGAACTTGGGACCAGGGTATCTGAACAATGCCAGCCCCACATGAAACTTCTCCCTTCTTTAAGATCTATGTCAGAGAAGCTATGCTCTCAGTGCCCCTGTCTCTAGAGGGTAGGGAAGTAGTGACAGGGGACAGGGCCTTCTCTGTGGTGGTACACCAATAGAAGACTGCTGTTCCCAGGGAGACCTGGTGGGCCCTTATTTTTTTAGTTTTTGTTTTTTTAGGTGAACACAATATTCTTCTCTGAAGCATATAATGGATGATGTATGTTACTCTTGCCTTGGCTGTGGATTTTTATTGCTGTTTTAATATTTAGCTTTATTGGTACAGTCAATCAGCCCAGTAAAAACTATACAACAATAAACCTCGCATGAACAATATAAAAAAGCATTTAAAAAAAAAATGAGACATATTTATATAAATTTTAAGAACACTTTACATAAAAGTGGATGGAGTGGGGAAAAGTGCAATAAGTACCAATAACATCATTCTAGCAGAAGTCTACGAAGCTTTATAGAGACAGCACAAAATTTGGCAACCTGAGTTGCAACCTGAGGGTTCTCGCCGCTTAATATTTTCGCAACCCTATCCACTGAGTCCCGGCCTGGGAATCTTACCAACAATGGAGAAATCATTTCAGCACTGTTTTAATATGGTTGTTACCGTTTTACTGTTTGTATATTTAATTAATGGCTTTCTGCTATGATTGTTTGCTGCCTCGGAAGCCCATGCTAAAAGGAAGGATTAAAAAAAATGTTGTAAACAAAACAATAATTAACAGAAGAAACCAAGGTCAAGAGGGATTCTTGCCATCCAAGCCACAAATCTTCCCTCACCACAGCTCTTTCTCCATCCAGCAGTTATTAAATAGCAGAGATTGGTTTCTAAGTCTGCCTTTCCTGTCCTAAGCATCTTATAGGAATGTGAGAGAGAAATGCAGGGTTATTTTTAACAGCCTAATCCAGATTCACTGCTCTGGTAGCTCCCTTTTTTTAAATCCCAAAGGCACTGAACTACCCATGACAGATAATCAGGGAGGTTATGACTGGAGTGGGAAAAGGAGAGAAAATTCCCTCTTCCTCTCAAGTTCATGACTTTTACGTTGGAAGGAGGGAGCTTTGGCGAGCTTTGCATAGAGAAGCCTAAGGAAGTAAGAGGCCCACCTCCCCATGAATGCCTGCTTGTGCTAGGATTACTTACATTGTATCTTCATGTCTTTCTGCCCTCCCATCAAACCCCCGTTTACTTTCCACTGTGTGTATCTGCACTTACCTTTTACTAAGGAGCATAGCCACAAGAGGCAGATCAATGGCTTACATTTGGCATCCTTAAAATTATGCTTCTCACAGAGCACATAAAAAAAGAAAGTGAATCAAAGCCCTTCTAATTCCCTTGCCAATGAACTGGACCCCTAGGAACAGGAGCTGGGGGTGGGGGGGGGGTCCACTTTGACTTGGAATTCAGCTGGGAAGCTAGTGGATGTTAACTAACACTTTGCTAATGAGATGCAAATTTTAGGACTTGAACAATAATTGCCCTCCACAAGTGGTGTTAATACTTCACCTGACACTAGGTGACAGATTCACAGTTCAGGGAGAGATCAGATGATTAGATCAAGAGGTGATCTTTATAGTGGTGTTCAGTGAACTGTTCTCATGCCCACATGAACAGTTCCTGGGGAGCACAGTTCTGTGTCAGCTAAAAAGCGTAGCTAATGATGTACACAGAAACTCTGGGACTGATACTGGCTGCACACCCTGCTGATGCTCCCAGGCAGCAAGAAGTTGATGGAAAGGCTGATACACTGAAGAAGAAGAAGAGGAGGAAGAAGAAGAGCTGGTTTTTATATGCCAACTTTCTCTACTATTAAGGAAGAATCAAACCGGCTTACAATCACCTGCCCCTCCCCACAACAGACACCCTGTATGGTATGTGGGGCTGAGAGAGCTCAAAGAGATCTGTGACTAGCCTAAGGTCATCCAGCTGGCTGCATGTATAGGAGTGGGAAAACCAACCTGGTTCACTAGATTAGAGTCCGCCGCTCATGTGGAGGAATCTGTATATTTATATCATTTATTCCACTTGTAAGAATTACAGGCTTGTGGTGCCCAGTTCACTAGGGGTAAAGTGTAGATGACTGGGGAAGGCAATGGCAAACCACCCTGTAAACATAAACATCGGAATATGATGTCAGTCACCCCTTGGGTCAGTAATGACCCGGTGCTTACACAGGGGACTACCTTTACCTTTACCTAATGAAATTGCAAACATGGATTTTTACAGCAGAGTAGTTTCTTCCCCCTGCTCAAAGTTTTATTTTTAAATCTATAAAATACAAACTACACATACAATACCAACACCATAACATACACATCCCAATACAATACAATATGTCAAAACATACTCTGCCAGGGTGCCCTTAATACATATGATTTCATTATATGTTCTACCTTTCATTATATGTTCTATTTTATACTATAAAGATCTAGTAAACTATTATTACCTGCCTTTTATGATAACACTCCAATCAGTTTTAATTCTAGCCAGAATTAGATACTATCTCCAATATAAAATTTATACATAATGACTGACTTTTATAATACTAGATCTTAAAACTAACTATTTATGCAAGTCTTGTGTGTGTGTAAAGTGCCATCAAGTCGCAGCCAACTTATGGCAACCCCTTTTGGGGTTTTCATGGCAAGAGACTAAACAGAGGTGGTTTGCCAGTGCCTTCCTCTGCACAGCAACCCTGGTATTCCTTGGTGGTCTCCCATCCAAATACTAACCGTGGGCTGACCCTACTTAGCTTCTAAGATCTGACGAGATCAGGCTAGCCTGGGCCATCCAGGTCGGGGCATGCCAGTCTTACATAGCATATAAAAAATACAGTTCCCATTTTTTAAAACTCTTCATTAGATCTTTGATTTACTAAATTTGTCAAGTTTGCCATCATTGCATATTCTGCTAGTGTGTCTCTCCAGTCTTCAATGTCTGGACATTCTTTCAACTTCCACTTAGATGTAATTACCATTCTTGCTGCTGTCAACAGTTCAGTTCCGTTTTATTAAAACAGTCCATGACCAGTAAAATATCCAACACATGTACAGAATAAAAGGTATTAAATTCCGAAAAGGAGATCAAAATGAACCAGCACAAATAGTGTACAATACATTATATACTATCTTAACCATGATTAACCGAATAAAATCCAAATATGATGCTAAGCACTGAAATGGAATTAAAACTAAATGGTATTCTATCTACATAAAACCTAAACTGTTTATAAACTGTTTCGTTTGGCAATCGCGATATACAGAAATTTGGCCACCAAACGTGAAATCCATATATTCTTATCTTCCAAGAGATATCTCAGAGATATAATTTCTGCTTGCTGCGAGAAAGTTCCGGGGGGATTAAGACACCTTAATAGGGGTTTAATTAGCCATTTTCTTTCCGCTTCATACAGAGGACAATGAAATAAAACGTGACAGATTGACTCTACCACGTCTTCCGAACAGGGGCAAATTCTCCTAGACATGAGGGTTCGACTAAATCTACCAGAGAGAACCGCGGGGAGAAAGGCATCAAATCTTGCCCTTGAAAAGGCCCATCTGTGATTGGAATTTGAAATATTGGCTAGGTATGATGCTAAAGCTGTGCTCGGGCTGGGATTCAGATGTTTATAAAAAGGCGGTAAGGCGGCATGCTCAGTTTGCAATTCGATGTTGAAAAGTCACTGGTGTACCAAATTTTTTGCTTTTTTAAAAACCTTACAGGACAATGATTAGCACATTACCTTTGATACTTTTTGCAGGACAATGACTCAGCTCAAACCCAACCCCTGTCTGACTATATATTACTCTTCCTACACACTTGACACTGAGAGACACTGTCCTTCAGTGTTACTCCTCTGAAGAGGCCTGCCACAGCTGCTGGCGAAACGTCAGGAAAGAAAATACCAAGACCATGGTCACACAGCCCGGATAACCTACAAGAACCAATGAACTCTGACCATGAAAGCCTTCGACAATACTTCTTCTAAGAAGTATTCTAAGAATACTTCTTCTAAGAGTTGTTCAGGGTCTAATCCTATAGATCTTAATTTGTCTATGGCTCTAAGCGACCATTTTGGGAAGGGATCAGTGGCTAGCATAGAGGGGATTAGACCCGTAGGTTTTAAGTGGACTCTTAGCCAATAAAAAAGGGTATGGCTGCTGTCAACATATATCTCGCCAGCTCTTCTGACGACTTCATAATAGCAGATGGAAGTATTCCCAGCAGCATGGTTTTAGAATCCAATGGAAATTTCACCTTTAAAATGTTTTGAATTTCAGAATGGACTTCTCTCCCAAAAAAATTTATGTTTTTACATGTCCACTATGTATGGTAGAAAGTCCCATCTATTTCCTTACATTTCCAACAGTGGCCACTTAACTGCACACTGCAAAGTGGTTTCTTGTAAATTGTTTGTAATGTCTTCTGCAGAGCAAAACACTCAGAAGTGCGAACCGTCGATGGGTTGCCCTAAATGACCTCAAAACCCCGTAACTGCTCTACGTTGACATGAAAATGCAGGTAGCTAATTAATATTAGAATGAGAGAGCACTTCATCGGTCCCTGAGCTGGGCTGCTTGTTTGTAGATTTCCTGGTGCATTTGCCATGACCTGAGTCTGCAGTGAATACAGAATAACCAAAGCCTAAGGCCACTTCCTGCAATTTCTTCTTTCTTTAAAATATTCCAAAGTAGTTCTCTGAACAAAACTGACTGTGGAACAGTTCCTTTCAATTTCCTACCACTTGGGGCATGAGAGATGGCAATAGGGTTGCCACTGTGATACAATGATCAGAGCGTTGGACTAAGATCTAGGAGACCCAAGTTCAAATCCCAGCTCTGCCAGGGAAGCTTGCTGGGTGATTTTGGACCAGTCAAACACTCTCAGCCAAATCTACCTAGGGTTGTCAACCTGCATGTACTAGCTGGAGATCTCCTGCTATTACAACTGATCTCCAGCGGATAGTAGGGTTGCCAGGTGGGTGGCATTGGTGGGCAATTGCCCGTCAATCCACCCAACCGCTCTGGGGCTGAGGCTGGGTGCACACACTGGCGCGCACCCACAATGACGGCACTTCCAGTTTTACTTCCGCATCACCACGGCTGCTTTTGCATCCAAACCCCCAACATTTAGGTGTTTGAGTGTTAACTCAGCCACAGCAATACGGCACTTCTGGAAGTAAAACCGGAAGTGCCGTCATCGCATGTGCATCCCCGCACATGCACACGGCTGCTTCAGCCCCACTCCCTAAAACCTCCCGCCAATCGGGAGGGGGGACCTGGCAACCCTAGCCAATAGAGATCAGTTCGCCTGGAGAAAATGGCCGCTTTGGCAATTGGACTCTATGGCATTGAAGTCCCCCCTCCCCAAACCCTGCTCTCCTCAAGCTCCACCCCAAAAACCTCCGGCCGGTGGTGAAGAGGGATCCAGCAACCCTAAATCTACCTCAAAGGGTTTCTGTGAAGAGGCAGAGAGGAGAATGATATAAGGTGTTTTAGGTCTCCATGGGAGAGAAAGGAGGGGTATAAATTAAGTGAATAAACTTTCTTCCCAATGAAGCTCCTATACTTTAAACAGCTGCAAGGCAGGCAAAAATGAAACAAGTGAATCTTTGCCTAACACAGAGAAGCAGTAATAGGAAAAGCTTCATGTGGCAGGGTTGCTAGGGATGAGTTCATTTTACATGATCAAAACAAAATAGTTTAAACTCATTGGATAAGTTCTGACATTGATGATAAGTATCTCTGGTTAATGAAAAAAGAGCTGCTCATCTCCATTTTGTGTGTTATCCCATTGCCCCCTTTCCCGCTTTCCAAAACTCCTCCTTTAATTCTGAAAGATCAAAGCCTTTGCTCTGTGGAGGTCTTTGGGTTTAAAAAACCTGAAGGATTATTTCCCCTTCTTGCTAAAGCCACAGTGGCTTTAAAACCTGCGGGCAACGTGAAGATTCTCAATGCAGCTTACCTTGGAGGCTTGCCTTCAAAAGCACAGCATTAGGAATGCCTTAAAATAGCCTTCTGCCTTGCTAAACTTGATATTATGCCTCAGACAGAGTGACTCGAACATGCTGGCACTGCGTTTGCAAAAGGCAAATCATCATGCAAAGGAAAACCCAAAAAAAATGATTTGAGGAAAACAAGTTGTACTGTGCAAGCAGATGAGAGACATAAAGAAAGGGAGAATGATACCCCTCCTGTCTCCCATCCACAGTATGCCACCTCTCCTCCCAGCTTCTTTTGAAAACCAGTTGTAACATCCCCATCTCTTTGATGGGGAGGCAAGAGCTTCAGGGTGTTCGTGGACTCTGCCTTGCTCTTTGAAAAGCAGGTTGGTGTGGTGGCCAGGAACACCTCCTATCAGCTGCATTCGATTAGCAAAACCTAGACTCAGCTGATCTGGCCACACTGATCCAGGCTTCTGTAACATCACAGTTGGATTACTGCAATATGCTGTATGTGGGGCTGCTCTTGAAGACAACCCAAAAACTACAACTGGTCCAGAATGTAGCAGCCAGACTATTGTCAGGGTTGTTCAAAAACAAGGGTACCTCTGTGCCTATACCGGAAGGTTTGGAAATCAGCAGAGGATACAGGTACACAAAAGCACAAACAAGGGGGTACAAAGTAGAAAAATTCTATTATGTGGCTATAACATATAAGACAAAGAGTAGGTGCACAATGACAAAATTAAGAGCACTAATCCTACAAAAATTATATACAAATATACAAAGCAGGTATAGTGCCATACCTGCTAGTATCCCTTGTGGAACTGGATAAAAATCTTACTTATGTGGAATATTGAAGAATGCTATGTGATTGGTGTACCTTATATGACTGAGTGAATATGGGGCTGAAGAATGTGAAACGGCTGTCCCCCATCTTGTTCTTGTGGACGATACCAATTTTGGATATTTTACTATTGATTCCTACTTACACCCAGAAGAAGACGCCTTCCTTTGTGCATTAAGCCTGCACTATACCTGCTTTGTATATTTGTATATAATTTTTGTAGGATTAGTGCTCTTAGTTTTGTCATTGTGCACCTACTCTTTGTCTTATATGTTATAGCCACATAATAGAATTTTTCTACTTTGAACCCCTTGTTTGTGCTTTTGTGTACCTGTATCCTGTGCTGATTTCCAGAGTATTGTCAGGGGCTAGTCATATAAAGAGCCAGCATGGTGTAGTGGTTAAGAGCGGCAGACTCTAATCTGGTGAACTGGGTTGGTTTCCCCACTCCTCCACACGAAGCTTGCTGGGTGACCCTTGGGCCAGTCAAGGTTCTCTCAGAACTCTCTCAGCCCATGTGGAGAAAGGCAATGGCAAACTTCCTCTGAACATCTCTTGCCTTGAAAATTCTACGGGTTCGCCTTGAAAACCCTACAGCACACACACACACACACACACAGAGTCATATGTTACCCATTTTGAAACAACTCCATTGGCTGCCAACCTGTTTCTAAGTGCTGCAGCAGACCCCAACAGCATGGCAGACATGGGCAGGGTGGCAACAGGGCTGGATGGCACCCCTCCACCTCTAGTGCCCTAGGAAATTGCCTAGGTCTGCCTAGCAAATATAATGTCCCTGAATCTCATGTGAAAAGGGCACATATATTTTCAGTTCATCTATGTGTTCTAACTGGGTATGCCCTGATTGGTTGCAGATTCCCAGCATGTAAGCATTAGCATGCACACCATTAAATAGATACAGACTGCATATATTTCTACATCAATGGCTTTCCAGAAAGGATTTTTTTTTGTATTTCAATTGACCATTAAGAGGCCAAATGTGAAAATGGGGAAGCAACAGGCACAGCTAAGTAACAGGCAACAGAGACAATGAGACTGGGACTGCACAATGTCTTACTTGGATTCCTTCACTAGATGCACGAGGGGATCATCATCAAATTATTAAGAAAATCCTAAACAAACAGTATTTCTGCCAGTCTGCCAGCCATAAATTAAAAAAAAGAGTATTTCTGCCACATTGATCAGAGGCCTGGAGACCCAGCCCTATGAAGAAAGGCTGAAGGAGTTGGGAATGTTTAGTCTGGAGAAGAGGAGGTTGAGGGGACACACAATTGCTCTCTTTAAATACTTGAAGGGCTGTAACTTAGAGGAGGGCAGGGAGCTGTTCCTGTTGGCAGCAGAGGATAGGACTTGTGGTAATGGGTTTAGATTGCAGATGGAAAGGCACTGGCTGGATATTAGAAAAACATTTTTTACAGTAAGGTAAAAAATATGCCACATATCTTTCACATATGCCAAATAATGCACTTTCAATTCACTTTCAGTGTACTTTCAGTTGGATTTTACTGTGTGAAATGGCAAGATCCATTTGCAAACAATTGTTAAAGTGCACTGAAAGTAGATTGAAAGTGCATCATTTGGCATGTGTGAAAGTGCCCTGCTGTTTGACAGGGGAATCAGCTACCTAGGGAGGTGGTGAGCTCCCCTCACTGGCAGTCTTTAAGCAGAGGCTGGACAAACACTTGTCAGGGATGCTCTAGGCTGATCCTGCAGGAAGCAGGGGGTTGGACTAGATGGCCTGTATGGCCTCTTCCAACTCTATGATTCTATTATTCTTATTCTGTTTCTGGGAATGTACTGGGTACCTAATTCTAGATTCCCCTGTCTTTCTTTTTCTTTTCTTTTCTTTTCTTTTTTTTTTTTGCTGTGACAATAATTGTAAATCAAAATAAGCTGCATTTAACACTTTTGCATGTATGCATAGCTCCATAGTAGGGCACATCATGCAGGCAAAACGAAGACCAAAAGTATTTGTGCAAAGACATCCTGTGATTTACTGAAATAAACCAACATTATGTGGTTGCACACTATTATGTAGGCAATCTAATAAAAACAAACAAACAAACAAAAAACACCATAAACCAGGCAACCCAACTTTGGTTTCTGGCCTCTGCTAACTTGCTAATGGGGTTTGTCATGTTCCTGCTGTTCATCTGCTTAAAGGCTCCTGGTTCAACGATCTAATCTTATCATTATATTTCAACAATCTGGGATTACTGCAGCATCAAGTCAGTGCCATGAGAAGTGGGCTAATGCCTATCAAATGGGGATGAAAGAAAGGGCATATCTGAAGAACAATGATCTGAGTCTTCCACCCCCATCCTTTTCTGAGCGCCAGAATGGTGTAGTGGTTAAGAGTGGTGGTATGGAGCAGTGGACTCTGATGTGGAGAACCAGGTTTGATTCCTCACTGTTCCATATGAGCGGTGGATGCTAATCTGGTGAACTGGATTTGTTTCTCCACTCCTACACATGAAGCCAGCTGGGTGACCTTGGGCTAGTCACAGCTCTCTCAGCACTCTCTCAGCTCCACCTACCTCACAGGGTGTCTGTTGTGGGGAGGGCAAGGGAAGGAGTTTGTAAGCTGGTTTGATTCTTCCTTAAGTGGTGGAGAAAGTTGGCATATAAAAACCAACTCTTCTTCTTCCAAGGTCTCCGAGAAAATCAGATATCTGAAATAAAATCTCTCACTTATATGCCATACACTGGAGACAAACTGACACCCACCGAGTGATTACCAACCTCCTGCAAGGTATTTTATGAAACGAAAATGCTATATGAGTCCCATTGTGCATTTAATTGCCATCTCCTTGCCCCTTGATGGTGCTTACACCTCTCAAAGTTCAATGATAGGAAGTAAGAATGCAGCTTTTAATCTCCAAATCCATTGTTGTGCTGGTCCCTCTTCTGCACTCCTTCGCACCTTCTGTATCCAGAAGGACCCTAATTTGATAGGCTGGTAGCAGGAGGAGAACTGTGATAGACCGTTCAAGGTCCTGCTCATTTCCGGAAAGCAACCAACCCCCTTCAGATCTGGTTGGAATGTTCACTGGGCCACTAAGAGCTTGTCAGGGCCGTGGGAACTTTGACAGACCACAATGGTGGCGGGGGGAGAGGGATAAAGCATAGAGCAAGGATTTAGCTGCTAGTGAGGCAGGTTAGAGAATCCTTTGTCTGAGGGCCAAACTAGGCAATACCACATCCCTGAGTCTACCATGGTGACATCGTGCCATTTTAGAACTTGTTTTTTAATGGGGGAACCAAACCTGCTGGTGACTGATAGCTCTTGAAAATGGCAAGGGGGGAGATTAGGGTTGCCAGCTCCAAGCTGGGAAATACCTGGAGATTTTAGGGGTGGAGCCTGGGGAGGGTGGGTTTGGGGGAGGGAAGGGACCTCAATGCCATAGAGTCCAATGGCCAAAGCAACCATTTCACCAGAGGAATTGATCTCTATCGGCTGGAGATCAGTTGTAATAGCAGGAGATCTCCAGCCACCACCTGGAGGTTGGCATACCTATTCTTGGGGCACCTCATGACAGGCAAATTACAGGTACTGTCTCGGTCCCTAGCATGCACCACCACACAGGTCTTTACCATTCTCCCCAGTGTGACACTGAATCCTTCAGTGTTGCCATTAGTCTCCGGATGGTATGGAGCGGTTGACAGATGTTGCATGCAACACTCCTGCCACCGTCTCTTCATCAGTGCTGACATAAATCGACACCAGTCTTGCCTACATTTTCACAAACGTGGCAAAGACTAAAGGAGAAAGAAGGTGGGAGAGGCAGGCGCTACATTTTACTTTCATGGCTGGGGCAGAACAACGTGGACGAGATTCCAGGGGCCCTGGTCACTCCTGAGGGAAAGAGATGCCAAGACCTCCCAGAGACCCGGCATTAGGGTTGCCAAGTCCCTCTTCACCACTGGCGGGAGATTTTTGGGGCGGAGCCTGAGGAGGGCGGGGTTTGGGGAGGGGAGGGACTTCAGTGCCACAGAGTCCAATTGTCAAAGCGGCCATTTTCTCCAGGTGAACTGATCTCTGTCGGATGGAGAGCAGTTGTAATAGCAGGAGATCTCCAGCTAGTACCTGGCAGTTGGCAACCCTACCCAGCACACAAGTCTGACAAAAGGAAAAAATCTCCCATCTGGCTACAAGGTGATAATGGTTTCCATGTGAAAGATGTACCTTCTGCTGTCTGTCTGGAGAGCAGCCACCAAGGGGCTTGACTCCCCTGCTGTTTTTACTTACAAAAACACTTCCTGCTTCTTGCAAAAACCAAGCCAAGCTAATGCAGGGAAGTACAAAGGAGAGATACCCAATCATGTGGGGCTTTCATTGGGAACTCCCCAAGCAGCTATAACTGTTGTTCCAAGAATCTGGAAGCAGTTTCACTTATAAATGTATTTTCCCACAACTAACTACACGCACACATGCAACCATGCAGACTCATACAAGAACACAAACCAGCCATTTCAGACTCATTCTTCAGTGTGCACAGTGCTCCCTGTCAGGCATAGAGGCCATTTAGGGGTGCTGCATTTTCCATGGGATGTTATTAGAGTTGCCAACCTCTAGGTACTGTGGCAAAAATGCAGCACGTGGGCTCTAAGATTATTAGGGAAGGAAGAAGCAGGAGAGCTTAATAAAGGGGGGGGGATTCTTTTTATAAGCAGGGTAGGAAAACCGAACATGAGAACACAAAATAACAATCGCGTGTCATGTAAAGCACAACAACTAACATAAATAAATATCCATTGATTCCATGTACAGCACACCAAAGATTAATTCATCTTGGATCCATGATGGAAAATACATAAGGAAAAATATTTTAGAAACTCAAGGCAAATAATACACGGAGCTGCCTCAATATGCTGGTGCAAAGTTCACAAAAATACCAAAAGTAATATCTGTGCAGCTCAAAATATAGGTGATTCCCATTAGATGTATAGTCGTGTTAACAAGCTCACACGAAATGCAAGAAATACAGAGACAGTAACAATGTAACAGTTATTCAATGCATACAAAACCTCAAAAGGAAACCGCAAGGCTAGAGCAGAAGGGGGGGGGGGAAGGTAGCGATCCCAAAGCAAAAACAACACTCCCGACCCAAGGTAAGAGTTTAATCCGGAAGGAAGAAAAGGGGTTCTTGCGGATGGTTCTTCCATCTCAGGAGGATGCCAACCTGGGAAGAATTGCGGGCGGGAGGAAGAGACGTGTAACCGGTCAGAACACGTTTTGAAATTTAGCTTCATCAGCTAAATTTAAAGTGCTGCAGTTCTGCGGTCTTCTGCAGAGGTGCTTTCTGCAGAGAGGCTTCACGCCCAGATGGAGCAATTCGCTCCTTGCTTTCTCCATTAGTCCCTCTGGACCATTCGCGAAACAAATACCGGCGTATAACATATACGCCATTCAAGCCGCTTTGGCCATTGGACTCTATGGCATTGAGGTCCCTCCCCTCCCCAAACCTTGCCCTCCTCAGGCTCCACCCCAAAAACCTCCCACCTGTGGGACCTGGCAACCCTAAATGTAACCATTGCATGGCCTCTTGCTCATAAGAAAGCTGGGTGTTACTGAGTATCAGTATCAACTTTGCATCTAACATCTAAGCGCACACACAGAGTACCCTAGAACTTTACACCATTGCCTAGAGTCTTTCTTTTCCTTTTTTTTGGGGGGGGGTAGCATCCAGCCTGAAGAAGAGTTCTGGAGCACTTAAAAGCTTGCACCCTGTCATTTCTGGGGGAAATGTTTCCCTTTGTGACTTTGAAATTTCTGGAGATTTTACCTCTCTGCCCCAATACTCTGGCTCAAAAAGTGAAATATGTTAACTTGAAATGTTATACTTTGGTATTTCAACCCACTCCTGAACCAAAAGAGATCGGTGTAACTTACTTGTTCCTAGCCTGATCAAGAGAGAGCAGGATTTTGGAACCTCATTAGCACAGAAGGGGCTTTGCATTTCTTCATTAATCGGGCCTGGACTTCAGCTTAATAGGCAAAAACAAACCAATGAGCCATCCTGAATGGGCCATGTGGGATACAGAAGCAGATATTCCTGGGATCCTTGGCCTCCTCTGCTCTCTCAGCACTTTTGGGCTGTACTGTTGGCAAAGCAGCTGCATGCCCAACTTGGCATTGTCACCCCAAGACTTTGGCAAAGGAGAGGACAGCTGGGGAATGAGGCAGCGGAGACAGCTCAAAATCAACTAATCAGTTGAAAAGTTTGGCTTTATTTACAACATCCCCTGCTCTTTTAAATGCTTTGCTGCTCCCTCTGCCAAAACTTCTGGGCCCAGCCTGGGGAATCTCTTGCCTGGGCAAAGAAAGGGGCTGGAAGTCTGCAAATAAAGCAGAGAAGGAAGCATATGTTGCTTGTGTAATGTGGTGTTGATAAAGTGTTAATTGCCTCAACAGGCTGTGTGGTCCCTGACAGCATCTTTCTTCTGGGAATCAGAGAGGTTTTATGCCTTCCTTTGTGAACTCCAGCCTCCCTCTTGGCAAAGGTTGCCAACCTTCAGGTGGTCGCTTTTACAATTGATATCCAGGTGACAGAGATCAGTCCCCCTGGAGAAAGTGGCTGCTTTGGAAGGTGGACTCTATGGCATTATACCCACCCCTCCCCAAACCCTGCCCTCCTCAGGTTCCATCCCCACATTTCCAGGTATTTTCCAACCTGTAGCTGGCAGCCCTATTCTTGGCTCCACGTATTCAGAGCCCAATTTTTTGGTGCGCATTTGGGAAAAAGGACAAGAGGAGGCCTCATAGGGCAGGGATTTGTTCATTCTGACTATATCATGCCAAGAAAAAAAATGAAGCTCCAAAATCATTTTGCAGTAATCGATATACTACTGAACTGTGTGCAATGCCTTAGAACTGAGTCTGAGCATAGCTTCCTGATTAACACAGCAGTGCCTGAGACATCAAGGAGATGATGCATCTTAATCTGAGGCAGAACTCATCTTGTTTCTTTTACAAGACAGACATCATCAAGGGCACGAAAGTATTAATCGCGACAGACAACACTGTGGCGAAGTACTATATCACCAAACTAGGGCTGTTGGGAAAAAAATTCGGTATAATTCGGATTTGGGTTTCAATGGCCTTTCCCCCCAGGAAATCCTGAATTCCCCTATACCGGTATAGGTGGGAATTCGGGTTTAAATTCAGGATTCCCGAATAATTCGGACATTTAAAGCCATTTAAACACATTCAAGGCTTTCTGCGGCTCGGGGGGGCATTTTTTGAGGTAGAGGTCCCATATTTTCAGGGTAGCTTGAAGGGACTCTCCTTGCAAGAACCTCCATGTTTGGTGAAGATTGGGTCAGGGGGTCCAGGATTATGGGGTCTGGAAGGGGTCACCCCCATCCCCCCATTAGAAAGAATTGGAGCCGGCTCCAATTCTTTCTAATGGGGGCGACCCCTTCCAGACCCATAACTCCAGACCCCCTGAGTCCCTCCAAGCTACCCTGAAAATTTTGGTCCTCTGCCTCAAAAAATGCCCCCCAGGAGCTGTGCAAAAAAATCTCCCCTTGGATAAAATGGGGCGGGGGAACCTGCTTTTCACGCCTACAGACTGTGAAACCACAAAGGAAGTGTTTAACAAGCTGGTTCCCACAATAGGGAAGCATAGGAAAATTTCTTTGCACAGCTCCTGGGGGGCATTTTTGCAGGTAGAGGTCCCAAATTTTCAGGGTAGCTTGAAGGGACCCTCCTTGCAAGAACCCCCAAGTTTGGCGAAGATTAGGTCAGGGGTGCTGAAGTTATGGGGTCTGAAGGGGTGCCCCCCCCTTCTCCATTAAAACCAATGCAAACTGTCCCCCCCACACAGGCAGAAATCACACAAGTAAGGCAAGGCAACACTTTAGGAACCCAAATTAACCACAGCAGAAGGCGAAAGAGGCTCCAGGATACTGTGCAAAGAGCCCATAGTAATATGGGAATAGGCCATCGCCCACCAAGTCCAATTGGCTGCTGTTCATATGGCAGGTGTCACAAACACGATGGTAGACATGCTAAGCAGGGACTCTTCCTCCCAACACGAATGGTCCTACCTGTTACCCACACTGGAGCAATCCAAGTATAGATTTATTCACGACTTTCAAAAACAAAAGATGCCCAGATTTTTGCTGCAGAGCAGCAGTAGGCCCAAAATCCTTGGGAGATGCATTCCAACTACACTGGGGAGGGCCCCTATTATATGCTTTCCCTCCGATACCTCTAATCCACAAGGTTAGAGAGAACAATGGTTTGAGAACAATGATGCTGAGTCAATCCCCTCATGAAAAGAGGGGAGGGCAGCCAAATGAACTTTGATGGAAGCATTTGCTGAGCCACTATCTTTCAGGTGTAATAAGTACTCAAACACCTCATCCAGGGGACAGGAAAATATGTCAGAACTCTGGAGAAATAACCCATAAAGAACTAAAAAAAAAAGAGAGAATGCCCATATGCAGATAAGAGGCCCTTTTAATTGCTGAGGAATCATAACAGCAATTTCTTACACATTTGGCATTAGGAGAACCAAATTAGATGGTAGGAGCCTCTTTCATTTCTGAAATTATGCACCAAGGGATGGAGTTAACTAGGGACAACTGAGTCTGTGTGTTCTCCAAAGGTGGATATTGCAGAGAGAGAGAAGAAAGGGCAGTGCAGGGATTCACCCTTAAGGAACTAAAGCAAGGCAGTGACCCAGGCAACAATAGAGCTAGCCAGTTCCTATAAGGACAAAAGACAGTTCTGATTTCAAATTGAACCTAGAAGGTTCATGATATACCAGTTACAGGGATTTTTAAAATGGGGGAATCTTTAGTCTTGTCGGAATCTCTCTTTTCTTTGAATTTCTTTGAATAAGTGGGAAGACTCTTGAAAGCAGGCACTGGCTCTGGTAGGCAGGCCCCTGGGAAAATATTCCTTCTTGTTGGTTGCCAGAATTGCTAAAGAGAAACAAGCGGGCAATTTCATGCTTTGCTAAGAAAAGGGAAGAAAGAGTTTGTTTCATTGTAGAGTGTTTGGCATTTTTTCTCTCCCACCACCCACAACGAGCAGGTTTCCAGCTGATGTTTAAATCTCAAGCTAAGTATGTAAAAACATGTAAAAACCAAGTTTTATTCTAAAATTGCAGTGCTCAGGAGCAGGACTGTATGAAAAGAGTGAACTCCTTGAGAATAGGTCTGTGTGTTGAGTTTGAAATGAGACTTGAAACATAATCGAACCAGTACAGGGCCAGAGTTGGCAAAAAAAATAAAAAATGCATAAAAGCCCCATGTCTTTAAAAGCATTTCATTCATTCCACTACTCCCCAAATTTCCAGTTTTTCCATTAGAAATACTGGAAGGAAGCCTCAGGGGGGAAATCAAGGGGAAGGGTTCCCCCCCTTACCTTTCCCGGGGCCTTACCTTTTCACCCCAAGGCCTTCATGTCTCTAGACGCAGGGGGACGGAAAGTTGCCATCACTTTTTGTGTGGTCAGAGGTTATGTGCCATTAATAGCTCTGTGACAGGAAGAAATTATTTCTGAGACCATGCTGTAGTTAAAGAGATAAAACCTTTGCCTATGGTAACCCTGGTGTCACTGGGCCAGGGACAGCAATAGGGTTGCCAACCTCCAGATGGCACCTGGAGATATCCTGCTATCACAATTGATCTCCAGACAACCAAGATCATTTCCCCTGGAGAAAAATGGCTGCTTTGGAGGGTGGTCTCTATGGCATTATACACTGCAAAGGTCCCTCCCCTTCCCAAACCCCACTGTCCCCAGACTCTACCACCAAAATCTCCAGGTATTTCCCAACCCAGAGCTGGCAACCATAGATAGCAATGACCAGCCCCAAGGATGTATTATGCCTCCAAACACCCCCACTTGTACGGGGCAACATTATGATGGGGCAAAAATTGATAATTTCAGATGCAGCAACTGGTATTTATCCGCATTCTGCTAGCTGAACCCAGCACTACAACGTCCTGTAATACCTGAGGGATGCTTCAAAGGTTACTGCTACAGACGTTCTTGATGAAGAAATTCTAATATCTAAATGTTTCTTACTGTATGCTTCCCTAGGGTTGCCAGGTCCCTCTTTGCCACTGGTGAGAGGTTTTTGGGGCGGAGCCTACGGAGGGTGGGATTTGGGGAGGGGAGGGACTTCAATGCCATAGAGTCCAATTGCCAAAGCAACCATTTTATCCAGGTGAACTGATCTCTATCAGCTGGAGAGCAGTTGTAATAGCATCTCCAGCTTGTACTTGGAGGCTGACAACCCTATGTTTCCCCCAAAATGTATGGAGTGTGTATATACCCATGTCAATGGCCTCCAGGGAAGTGTGGTGCTAGTGCAGAATTTTGCCGTCATTTAACAAAATGCAAGTAACTGGAAGGTATTATTGCTTCTGTTTGTTTATGTATGGGAAGAAGTCAGGGCCACATCAACAGTAGCAAGCAGAAGAAAAGAATCAAGGTGTTGAATAATTCCTTTGTTGTTATTTCCTCCCAGGAAATAACAATAAAGGAATTATTCAACACCTTGATTCTTTTCTTCTGCTTGCTTCTGTAAGGGAATACATTTTTTGATACTGATTATATGGGAAGGGGTTCTAATGTTTGAACTGACTCTGAAATGTAAATGGAGAAGAAAAATCACTGGCATATTACACTACAGGAGTGTTACTATAATTGATATTGGGATTCTTCCAGACATTGGATCCATTGAAATAAACAACCAACTAAGTCAGGCTCTGTGTTTATGCACCAAATGTGCACAGCTGTGTGACTGCTTCAGAACATGCCCTGGACCCTAATGTTCTTAATATGGATTGGAAAGTAAGGCTGTAAATGAACTCTGTGATACAAACATAAAGGACACATTTGACTAAGTGTATACAATACTAAGTGTATTGGTTGCATTTGTCAGAGATGATGATTCCATTCCTTGTCAGCTTGGATGCTGATAGCTGGCCTAAGATATTTGAACATCTGAAATTAAAAATTGAAATTATGCACACACACCCAGTCAGAGTAATTAATTGTGACTGGTAAGCTGCCTTGAGCCATGAGGAAAGGTGGGTTATCAAGATTGTATGAAGCACAGAGGGTGGTTAATGCATTAAGCAGGGGGAAGATGCCCTCTCCAGAACTTGCCACTTGAAATGTCTGCTTCTTATTGGGCGAAAACACATGGTCACCTTAGCCTCCTTTATTCCCTGTTTCAGCCAGGATTCAGCCAGGATCGAATGCACGTTCGGCGAAACACATGCATTCAATCCTGGCTGAATCCTGGCTGAAACAGGGAATAAAAGGAGGCTAAAGCAGCCATGCGTTTTCACCCATTGTTTCAAGTATGGACTCTGAAATTTTACCATCGTATTCAGCTGCTGAACTTACCATATTCCACTATGACCATCAGACTTGAGCAGATCACTGGTCTGCTCGGTTTGCACCAAATAACTCAAATCCATACTAAACAAATTCGCAACAAGCTTTGTCAGAACAGTTCATCCACAAAAATTTTGCCAGTCCAAAGCGGTTAGTAGCGAAGGCTACTTAGACAAAAACCATACCTCTCTCATAATACCAGAATGCGGGGTCATCTGCTGAAGCTGCAGAGTGAGAGAGGAAAGGAGGAATTTCTTCACACTGTGCATAGTTAAATGGTGGAACTCCCTGCCCCAGGATGTGGTGATGGCTGCCAATTTGGAAGCCTTTAAGAGGGGAGGGGCCATGTTCATGGGGGATAGTTCTATCCATGGCTACTAGTCAAAATGAATACTAGTCATGATGCATACATATTCTCTCCAGTATCAGAGGAGCATGAATTTATATTAGATGCTGTGGCACACAGGCAGGATGCTGCTGCAGTCATCTTGTGTGTAGGCTTCCTAGAGGCACCTGGTTGGCCACTGTGTGAACAGACTGCTGGACTTGATGGGCCTTGGTCTGATCCAGCATGGCTTTTCTTATGTTCTTATAAATGGTAGGAGGTTTTTTTTAAAAAAAAAACGGTTACTTATCACAGATTTATGTATGTTGTGACTCATTTCACTGTTTAGTTAAACCCTTTCCTGCTAACTGGAGCAGGAGTGCTGGAAGAGGCAGAAGTAGAACTCAATTGGGCTGCATGAGACCATCCATACATGAAAAGCTGATTGTGCTGCACTGTTAGGAAGGAATATAGCGAAGCAACCTACCAAACTGCCTCAAATTCATTGAATAACAGATGAACAGTCCATCAAATATTCAGCTCCCTGTTTGCACGTTTGCTGAACTGGCAGGTGCTCAAACAAGGTAAGACTTCCTAGAGGCTGAAATGAAACAAGATGGCAGTCAAGATCAAAACTTAAATATTCAAATCGTATTGATGCTCAATATTAAGGTTCAGGTAAGGCCCCACAATTTATTTGTGTGGTGTATTTTGGCCGCCTGAAAACCACTGTTTGTTGATAGCCATTCATCTGCTCAGCTCTCCTTAGGCAGCTGCTCTGCAGCTACCCAGGAGTAATTCAGTGGTACCCTAGACTATTTTCCATCTGGCCTTTATGCTCTCAGTCAGTTTCTCTCAGTCCTATTCCAGATCAGCCGTTGCGAACACTTGGAGCAATCAGTCAGAGAAGAGGGGGCTCCAGAGACATTTTCCTCCCTGTGTCCCACAGCAGCCTTTTCAGGGCATTATGACTCAGACAGGGCTTTGCCTTGCTCTGCTTATAAAGCCTTCTGGGGATTGCTAAGTGAATGCCCTGCCAAGCTCAAAAGAGGTTCAGGTGGTTGGTGGGAAACTGCCCAATCTTAATGAGTTTCTGAGAGATGGTGACTTCCATGTTCATAAAGCTACTGTTGTTGGATCCCAGGCTTGGGAAGAGAATTAGCATTTTTATCTTATTCTGGAAGAAGAAAGGGAGGCAAGCAGGGTTGTTTTTAAAAAAAACTCTGGAAAACTTGCCAGGATGCAGTCTGAGAACCCAGTCTGCTTTAGTCATGCAAATAAACAAAAAATGAAGCAATATACAGTGGATTTATGGGCTGGATACTAAGCAGACACTTACATTATTTAGATGCCGGAAATGGCACTGTCAAGTAATGTTTTTAGGGTAGTAATAGCATTTCTTTGTGCATGTGCTTCTAGGGGTCTACCCTCTGTCAATCTTGATACCTCTTTTTCATTGACCATGCACATTTTATTTTGCAAGGTGATTTACAGTAGCATCCAGTTCATCGTTATTGCAGCCTTGTGTGATCTCAACAGAAGAACGAAGGTAATGCAGTATCCAGAGCTATTGAGTGAATTCACAATTGAGCAGGAGCCTTCCATATGTGCCCTGTGCTATAGCCTGGTTCCAGTGCATTGTGGGTCATTGTAGTTCTAAGGCAGAACAGAGCGTTCCTTCCCTCTTCACGGGTGAGAACAAGAACCACTAGGTATGAGCAGGATGGTAGGTAGTACATGACACACTAGGGATCTGAACTCAGAAAATCAGACATACTTGTCCAGTGGACTGGACTGTCCTCTCTAAGAACACGTCTACAGAAAGGAATTGTGGATCATGAGCCATATACCATTTGGTTCCATGGGAGCCTTTGGATTCCATTTTTTACTTTTCTGAGTGTGTGGGAAAGTTTAAGGTATGGCAAAGCATTTCCTAGCCAAAGTAACAGCCTGCCCAGCAAAGGACTTGACCTCAAAACGTAATCATATAAAAGGCCTTCTGTTGCTCAGTTTGACCACTGCCATTCTTGTGGCTCCTTCTAGTCATCATGGAAGCAAACAGGGGAAAAAACACGCTCCTTTCCATGTCATTTGTTTGCAACAGGGCAGGTGGGGAATGTCCTGCCCTGTTGCTTCCACCCAGCATTTCTGGTTTGTGATCTAAGACTGAAATCTGGTACTGAAGAAAATGCTAGCAAAACATTTCCCCAGCTGCCAAGAAGGAAAAAGGGAGCAACTGCAGCCCGGAGCTCTGTGTATTCCATGCCAACTAAAGAATCACAGTGCGCATAAGACAGAAGACAAAGGATGGACCCAGGGTTCCATGTATTTTGTGATCTGTGCAATGGCTGAAGTTGTTACTGGAAATGGAATTCATCCTGAAAATCTCTGCTTTCACCCAGAAAAAGTTTCTCACTCTCATGGATGCAAGGACAGGTGTAGATAAGCTTGAAATTGAAATTGTATAGACAGTGAAACTGGGTTGGCATAGAGTTTTGTATTTATTCGCCTAGATGGAATGGACAGTGAGTGCATCTGTTGTGAGGGTAGGTAGGAAATCTGTGTGGGCTTTGCACTAGTATTGCAACCTAGCCATTGGCAAACCTATCTGGCTGTTTAAGTAATAAACCAGCTGCTTGCAATATAAACACCAGTTAAAGTTCTCTCCCATCCCATCCAACAGACATCTCTGAACTTAGACTTACTGACTTTGGACACTGAAGTCCAGGGGCAGCTTTATCTATCACTGGGGAGGAAGAGAGCCTTTGTGTCAGAGGGTTTTTAAACTCCCCAAAAAGTCTCACAGGATAAATGAGCAACCTGAGAATAGGGTTGCCGACAGGCCTGGAGAAAAAAATGTCCTACCCCTTTAATAGTGGCTTGGAAGGGGGATCTGAAGCTTTTTATGGCATGGAGGTAAATAACATCATCTAGTAAATAACATCTTATTAAGCCTCTATTAAAAGGATGGGACATTCTACACCAGGCCATTTGTAACCTTATCTGAGTTGCAAATTATTAAACATCCTTCCAATACTCCAGTTCCAATAAGTCCCAGTGAAACCAACCACTACACAGTTCCTCCAGCTGATTAGATTCTGTTCCTAGCCCAAGAGGCATAAGACCCAAAGAGCAATCCGAGAGAGACCCACACTGGATTGTGGCCAAGGCCTTTGGGATGAGGCAGTTAACACCTCCTTCTTCCACACCATTTGCCTCGCTGAAAATGGCTTCTGTCTTCTACAAGTAGCTGCATCTGTTTCCCTACTGGAGTTTAAAACCCTGGGGTGGGGGAATTCTGATGGGGGAGAAGAGTTAAATTAAATTTCTCTTTCCCCAGAGCTATAGCACCAATCCAGATTCCCCCCCTCCCCCCGGCTGCTTTTTGATGGACCAGGTCAGGGCATCATACGCAGTTTTGTCGCGAATCAAGCAGAGGTTTGTTGACTATGCAGAAATTATTCTCAATTAATTTTAAGTCTATGATGCATTATTTAATTATTCTGGACTACCCATGTTTTAATTCTTTTCCTGCAAGAATTAAAGCATCATCTGTTCTTCATTGTAGGTAGTAAATGAAAACAACGTGTTCTGGAGTTATTGCTTTAGAAACACAGATAGCTGGCTGGTTTTAACTTCACTTAACCATGAAAATTGCTACAACTGGGGGGGGGGTGCATCCTTTAAAGAAAAACTCATCTTCACTGCAAGTCAATGTTCATGTAAGATACAAGAGGGACCTGGTGAATCTTGGTCAAGAGAACAGCCCCCAAAGCTCAAAAACATGTCAGTTCTATGTGCAGCAGCTCTCATTTCTGCCTGAATGGCTAGTTCCCTCTGTAGAGTCTGATGAAGTCATTCCATGCTGTTGCCCGCAAAGAGCTGGAGGCAGGTTTGTTTGTTTTGAGAGTCACTGCATTCTTCACTGTTACCCAAGACTTCATGCAAACTTATCCTTGTTAGGAGGGATAGACAGTGTGTATGTGGGTCAGAGATTCAATGTTACAGGCCATTGTGAGCTCACTGAAAGGGAATTCAAGTCCAGCTTTTAAAAATATCTCCTTTTCTCCTACTGCAATTATTCTTTCTCTCTCTCTCACACACACACACACACACATACACACAGAGCAAGTGCAAGAGCGAATGCAAGAACACAAGCAGTGGATGAGCCTTTAAAGAGATGATCCAGATGGTTAGCTAGTTTAAGATAAATCAGGGAGTTGTCGTCCTGATAATAACTATATCTAGCATATTTATAGCAACTTAGTGAGCACATGGGTAAGATGACATTTCCTTGAAGCAAGTCACTATATCTGATATGTAGAATTCTGTTCAGCGTTAAAGGATTGTTCTAAGGATTGCTGAGGTAATATATTTGTCACAGTCTGTACATTTGGAATATGCTATAAAAGGGATACGGCCCTGTCCTTGAAAGCCCTCTGAACCATCCCCTCCCCCCGTGTAAAAGGCCTACCAGAATAGTAACCTCATTGGTCTTTGAAAATCTTTTCTCTTAGGAAAGTTACAGTTCCCTGAAATTTTAATTCTCACATGAACACAGGATAGAATTTACTGGAAAAGATATCACTAATATGGCAGTATGAGGATGAGAATGTATATTTCCTATTGGAGGTAACTACAAAGCTCCATGGGTGGAGGTTATAATCTACAGATGGGGCAGGCTCCTCAGTTGTTCCATGTTTATGCTTTAAATATAATATAAGGCTGTCTTATCTGGTCCATGGAGCTCTAGTAATTTGAAACCAGGGGAGAACACTTCAGGCAAAGGCTAGTGCCATGAGGATCCAGAGCAAAAGACAAGATATTCGTAATCTAGGATGACTTTTTTTTAATATTACCTTTTTATATTTTTGTATTACCTTTTTATTCCATCTTCTGAGAAGTGCAAGGCAGGGGACATGGCCCTCCCCTCCTCCATTTTCTCCTCCCATCAACCTGGTAAGATAGGTTAGGCTGAAAGAGAGTAACTGGCTCAAAGTCAGCCAATGAGATTCATGACTGAGAAAGGATATAAACCAGTGTCGCTCCAGTTGTAGTGTGACACTTTGAGCTCTGCACTAGATTCTGTAGGGGTAGGGTGTGTGTGTACCAAACCATTTACAGAATCCTGGGCATCCTTGCCTCTTCTCGCATTTTTAAATTTATTTGCACTGGCTCACAACATAGAATCATTTCTTGCAATGTGACTCTGTTCACATTAAATACCTCTGAAATTGATAAGATTTACTAGTTAGGAAGTGTAAGGAATGTAATTTTAATATATGCAGGGGCCATCAGTCATATGGCAATTCTTCTGTCTGCCAGAGCTCCCAGTGGGTTTAGGTGAGGCAGAACAGAACTCACAGTTCCAGTCATTGGTGAAAAGTAAATAGCTATGACATTCAGTTCTCCCAGGAGGATAGTTTCAGAGGATAGCTGCGTTGGTCTGCAGTAGAACAGCTAGATTTGAGTCCAGTAGCACCTTAGAGACTGAGAAGATTTTCAGGGTATAAGCTTTGGATAGTCCAAAGCTCCCTTTGTCATTTCTTCCATTTAGATTAAATCTTCATGTATATAGTAGCAAAGCCAGTTGTAATATAGGGACTAAAATCAAGTTAATAACGAGTTGCTTTCACAAACCAATTGCACTAGAATTCCTGCATTCAAGCCATACTGGATTTAAACACATTAAAATCCATTTATTTAAATAGATTTGGAGATCCAAAGTCCCCCACCAGTTCCCATGCAGCTTACTCCCCAGTAGATGTGCATGGAGTTGTAGCATTACTCGTAAGGCCAAATTGCTCATAAAGCCATGGAGCCTTTGGATTCCTTCTAACCCCAGCATTCCATTATATAAAATACCCCATGCCCCATGATAATATAATGGAATAGAGTAGCTTTTGTTGCTGGGATCTATTCATGGTAATAAATCTTGCAAAGCACAAAGCTAAACCAATGGAGAGTTAATGCTCCTCAGCAATGAAAGGGTTTGTGCTTTGTTTGCATTTGGTTGCCAGTGGATGAAACACAGACGTGTGCAAAGTTGGAAATTCATAGCAATACATGGCAAGAAATATGCATGGGAGCCCACACTCCAACATAAATGTATGCAAAATGGAAATGGATATTTGTCTCCAGTTTCATATTCATATGAATTTAAATAACACAAATTCAGTTTTAAGCATTAGTCTAAGGAGAGCACCAATTTGATGGGCAAATTCCGCACTGCAAAGAAGCTGTTTATGCTGAGACATACAATCCTGTTCCTTTTTATGTCCCATTGCCCTGGTAGCACTTTTTTGTTAGCACTTGTTTGTTTACTTATGTACTCACATTTCTAGCCCACATTTGTTTATGGAGATCACAACCGAAATTACAGTTCAATTTATATACTGGCTTAACCTTGACTCAGTCCACATATGATTGTCTTAGAACACCACTGAGAAATGCTCCAGATCGAGAACTGGTGTGTCTCCAGGAAAACAGGGTTCCACAGTTATGGGGCAGCCACTGAAGGTGATTCTCACACCTGAGTCCAGGCAAACCTTATGCCTGAGTACCAGCAACTCTAGTCACTTATGCATGGGAGTTTTACCTGAGGGTCGTTGCTCGCTGGACCCACACTTTCCTGTTGGAAGTCTGTGCACCAGCAGTCTCAAGCTCAAGTCAAGCCCCACCCCTTTAAATACTGCTTTGTAACTGGCTTACTTGTAGTGCTTACCGTGAGAAAAAATCTCCCCCCAAACCCAATTGCCACATTAAAGAAGCATTCTAAGAACAAAAAAAATTGGAGCAATCTGCTCAGAAAGAGCTCCGAGGAAGCAGGAAGTATTTGAATCCTCGCCTCTGTACATGCTGCTTTGTAATAGGCTATGAGCGAAACCAAGCTTGCGTGTCCCACACTTTGCCTTCTACATGGGGATTTCACCAGGGCTTTGCTCAGGGAAGATGAAAGAGTCAGGTTAACAGAGAAATGGGAAGACCCGGAAATTGTGAGGGCTGGCAGCGAGGTCATCTCTAATGGACAGAAAACTCATGCATAACTCCAAGGAACAACTGAGACAGACCGAGGGCAAACGAGAGTGAAAGTACCCATGCATAAACAACCTCTCTTTCCTCACTCACAGCCTCTTTCCCCTATTTGGACACTATTTATATGCCACTGACCAATATCCAAGGAATTTTAACCAAGAGGGGAAAGAATGTATTCTGGTGAGATACAATTGTGCCTTCTACTGCTGGTAATTTCATGAGACAGGTGCCAAGGCTCAGCAAAGGCACAGATTTGTGGATATGGGGTGGGCATGCAAAATGTGCCGGGGCTCAGCTTTGCTTTTGTCCAACACTGGTAGGTAGGTAGGTAGGTAGGTAGGTAGGTAGGTAGGTAGGTAGGTAGAAAGAAAGAAAGAAAGAAAGAAAGAAAGAAAGAAAGAAAGAAAGAAAGAAAGAAAGAAAGAAAGAAAGAAAGAAAGAAAGAAAGAAAGATCTGAACTATTTGAGTGGGGGAAGAAAGGAGTTCAATTAGATAGAATATTGCGGAAGGGGGTTAGGAGGACAGTGTGGATATGTTTAGTATGCCAGCCTCTGCTTTTCTTTTGCTGAAAGGAGTTCTTTCAGTTTCTTTTCATCCAATTAGCCAGAGACAAGGGGCTTCTGTACAGCAGCTACGCTAATGCCCCCTCTGTCAGCATGTTAAGGAGATACTTGAAATGTGCCCCTTCCATTAATAATCTAGACAATTGTGCTTTTTACGCCCCCTTTTTACACTCCCTGGCACTGGGTTAGACCTAGTCTTACAAATGAGACCATGTCTCGGGGGGAAGGGAGAGCAACTGTGTTTTCAGAGAGGCCTGGCGGGAGATGGTATGGCCTAGCTAGTCACTGTATCTTCCATTTTTCCTTAATTGAGAGACAAAGCCCTGCAAATTATTTTGATGACAAGATGGATACAACTGCAGACAGAATTGGACACACAGATAGGGTCTTCTTCACATATTATTTCAATGCATGGAGGAGGAGAGGGATTGTCCCATGCTGTTCCAGATCCCAACCTCCATGCGTTGCTTTGAGGGTTTGAATAGAAGCTAGGCATGTACAACTGGGGTTCCACACCCCATAAAGAACCTGGGTTTACCAGGGTTCACAATTGCACATGGAATCTATTCTGACTTTCAAACCAACTCATGGAGATTGAGAGCAAGGATAATGCTTGTGAGCCCACTATCTAGGGTTGCCAGCTCTGGGTTGGGAAATACCTGGAGATTTTGGGGGTGGAGCCTGAAGAGGGTGGGGTTTAGAGAAGGGAGGGACTTCAATGCCATAGAGTCCAATTGCCAAAGCGGCCATTTTCTCTAAGTGAACTGATCTCCATCGGCTGGAGATCTGTTGTAATAGCAGATTTCCAGCCACCACCTGGAGGTTGGCAACACTACCACTATCATTTCAGCCCAGGCCCTGAAATAATGTCTGAAAAGGACTTAATATCCAGCTGATCATTACAAGGAAGTTACTTTCCTCCAAGACAGACTGGTTGTGATTCTCAGTTTTATCTGAACATGAGAAAAGCCCTGCTGAATATAGCCAGTGGTCCATCTAATCTAGCACCCTGTTTCACACAATGGCCAACCAGTTGCCCTGGAGAGCCAATATACAGGGCACAGATGCCAATGTTGCCTCTAACACTAGGTTTTAGAAGTTACTACCTTTTCCTCACACTACCCTGCCAGAAATTTTGTGCTACTGGACTCTTGCTCTTTTCTACAGCTATTGACATGGCTACCTTTACTCTTGTTCCCTAGTAGCCGTTGATGTACATCTCCTCCATTAATTGCTTTTACATGGTCCCATTTGCATGAAATAAGTGTGGGTGACACAATTCACAATGAACTGATATTTTTTTAAAGATATCTTTAGTTGGTTTTTTTAAATTTCATTTTTGACAGCAAGATGAATCATGCAGGTGTTTCCTGATGAAAATGGCTATGTGCCTCCAGGAGATAGGCTGACAGGTGCATTCATTTCGGTAGCTGCCTTGACCAGTATATTTGAAAAACTCTATTTCATTCCAGGTTATTTCACCAGCAAGCCATAGTGTGAAGCATCCCCTGTTTACCACATCTTCATGTTCCCATTTCCAGCTGCAGCAATAATTTTACAAGTTCTGAGCTAGGAGCCAAGGAGGCCCATATTTTTCCATCAGTGATCCAAGTGACCATATGCCCACAGGGGACATTGCCTTTTCCGCCCCACCAGGCTGGGAGAATTTTTTCCTCTAGATCTAAGCCCCAGCTGTTTAGGAACTGGGCCCCAGGAGGAATATCCTGCCCCTGTACTGTATAGAAAAACCTCATAGAATGCCTTAATGTTTATTTAACTGTGAAGGAACATTAGTTCCCCAAGGATGTGTGGGTGGAATTATTTTTAACTCAGGATATTGAATCAAGGCAAAATCAGAGGAACTGACTGCTTGAACATATATGCTTGGTCCCAATGGTGCCTTTTGCTTTTGAAGAATAGGATTCACAAAGCCACTTCCAAAGTATGTCCTTGGTTAATATGTGTCCTCTCACGATTGTGTTAGCCAAAGAAAAAGAGCCTATTGTACTCCCAGTTCATGGAGTAAACCAAGTGAAAGGTATGGAGGGACTACGCCTTAAATTTGCAGATGACACCGAATTGAGTGGGGTAGCAAACACTCTAGAAGATACAATACAAATAAAATACAATCAGACTTGGATAGACTGGAAAAATGGGCAGATGTGACAAGATGCAATTTAACAGAGATAAATGTAAGGGTTTTTTTTAATCTGCGTAGTAAAAATGTTATGCTTATGTACTGGATGGGGGATACTCTTCTGGGTAATAGCGTATGTGAACAGGATCTTGGGGTTTTGGTGGACTGCAAATTGAGTATGAGTAGCCAGTGTGATGCAGCAGCAAAGAAGGCAAATTCAATCTTAGGGTGTATCAACAAATGTATAGAGTCTAGGTCACGAGATGTGAAAGTACCACAATGTACTGCACTGGCAAGGCCCCATTTGGAGTACTGAATCTAGTTCTGGAGGGCTTTTCATAGGAAGGACATGGAAATAGAGTGCAGAGGAGAATGACAAGGATGATTAGGGGTTTGGAGACTAAGCCTTATGAAGAAAAAATCTGGGAATTGGGAATGTTCAGCCTAGAGAAGAGGATGTTGAGGGGGGATATGATTGCTCTTTTTAAGTATTTGAAGGGCTGTCATTTAGAGGAGGTGTTGTTTAGTTGGTAATGGAAGATAGGACTTGTAATAATGGACTTAAATTGTCCGTAGGGAGATATAGGCGGGATATTAGCAGAAACCTTTTAACAATAAGGGCAGTTTAGTGATGGAATTGGTTTCTCAGGGCTGTTGTGGGTTCTCCCTCCTTGGAGGTGTTTAAGCAGAGATTGGATGATTATTTGTCAGGGCTACTTTAGGTCATTCCGCATAGAATTCTATGATTCTATAAGTATTGCCAGATCCTCAGTGTCCCTCGATTTTGAGGTGACTGAAACAGTAAGGCAACATGCTGTCCACTGTGTGGCTGGAGTCCACAAATGGCTCTCTCTCCAAGTACTTGAGCAATATCAGGCTGGCAACTCAGCTGGCGTCATGTGGATGTACCTCCAGATGGGAGATGAGCACAGAGCTGCTGTGATATGTGCTGTTGTGGTGGCTCTGTTTCAAGTTGCCACCATTATGCCAATTCCAGCACCAACTGCAGCCATTCCATTTGTACAACCATGTGATCCCAGCTTGGTGGTAGCCCTGCACTCTTTTGTGAGCAAGCACGTGGAGGAGAGCTTCACTCGAGAAGCAGCTGAGTACAGGACCATTTTCCAACAAAGAGTCATACCTGTGGTGATGTGAAAGGCTTTTTGTTTGTGACATTTGATCTGTAATAAACACTTGCAAGGTAAGTCCACCACATGATGAACAGACCATAGTTACAATCTTTATGCAATGGATAAATTGCCACAGATCCAACAAAGAGCATTATGGCATGGATCCACTGAAAGTCCCACGTGTAAGACCTTAGACAATGACCTTAGATCTTAGACAATGACCTTAGACCTTAGACAATGACCATTAATCTGCTGCTTGGGAAGGGGAAAGTGGCTTCCCTGTCTCTCTCCACCTTTATGGGGCCTCTGTATAAGGAGCTACCATGTACAATTAGTGTCTTTATATAGTCCCTAAGGAATGATTTGAACATGTTGTTGGTGTGTAAGGACACAGGAAACTTGTCATGTACCACAGTCTCATTTAAACTGAGCTCTCCACTACTTTGTGTATGTGTGTGGATTAAGTTCCGTCAAGTCACTTCCGACTCATGGCAACCCTATGAATCAATGTCCCACAAAATGTCCTGTCTTTAACAACCTTGCTCAGATCTTGTGTGGCTCCCTTTATAGAGTCAATCCATCTCTTGTTGGGTCTTCCTCTTTTACTGCTGCCTTCAACTTTTCCTAGCATGATTGTCTTTTCCAGTGACTCTTGTCATCTCATGACGTGACCAAAATACGATAGCCTCAGTTTAGTCATTTTAGCTTCTAGGGTCAGTTCAGCCTTGATTTGATCTATAACCCACTGATTTGTTTGTTTGTTTGTTTGGCTCCAATGGTGCCTTTTGCTTTTGAAGAATAGGATTCACAAAGCCACTTCCAAAGTATGTCCTTGGTTATGTCTTCAGTGCATGTCCTCCACTACTTTAGCCTGCCAGAAATCCATGCCCTGGGTGGTGTTGTGTGGGTGTGTTAATGTTGCATTCCATGCAGCTCCATGTTTTGCATGGTGTTGTGTGGGAGTGCTAATGTTACATGCATAGCAGCATTGCACCCACAGCAGCTTGAGTCACTTTTAATGCAACTCTGGGCACAACAAGTTCATACATGCACATTCTTCTTGTCCCCACTGTCATGTTTCATCAAGCCTTACTGTTGCTGATATAACAGAATTAGGAGGTGGGGGAAAGGGGGCTAGATTATTCCAGATGCAACCATTCCCATATCAATAGTTTGAAGAATACTGGCTCATTTTTCTGACCATGCAATTAAACAAAATATTAAAGCAAGCTGGGTGGATAGTTTAGGATCGAGCAAATGGTGTTCTGTAAAGAAAATGCAAGGGTAGGATCTTAGTCAAACATTTCTACCGATGTGTAAAAAGAGACAAGTGGGGGACTCACACGGACTTGTGGGGACATCTCATTTTGCCCTCCCTCACTATTTCCTCTTTCCCTTCCCTGAAAGCCCACATAGCCTCTCCTCTTTTCCTGTTTCCTGGTCTCCTTCCCACGCACAAGCCTTTTATGATCAGGGATTCCTGAACCCATGGCAAAATGGTTTGTTTTCCCAAGTGAGAGAAGTCATGAGAAACAGGAACTTGGTTCAGCCTGAAAAACACAATTTGCATATCTGCCAAAGAGAGACTGATGGATGAGCATCATAAATCTCAGCGCTACGTGCGAAGAGGGCCCATTGGCACGCTAAAGGATGCACTCACAGAGAAAGCCAAGCTCTGCCCTTTGTACCTGCTCAGAGGCAGCTTTACCAGGGTTCCCCAAGGCATTGGTTTACTGAGAGGCTGGGTTATACATCTTGGGGTGGTGGCAGGAAGACGACGAAGAAGAAGAGTTGGTTTTTATATGCCGATTTTCTCTACCACTTAAAGAAGAATCAAACCAGCTTCCCCTTCCCCCAACAGACACCCTGTGAGGTAGGTGGGGCTGAGAGAGTGTGACTAGCCCAAGGTCACCCAGCTGGCTTCATGTGTAGGAGTGAGGAAACAAATCCAGTTCACCAGATTAGCATCCACTACCACTCCAAAACACAGCTCTTAACCACTATACCATGCTGGAAACACACTTTTACATGTAGTCAAACATGCAACACAAAGCAGAAAATGGGGACTCTAATTTGCCCTTCTACCACTATTTCCTTTTTCCTTTCCCTGAAAGCCCCTATAGCCTCTCCGTTTCCTGTTTTCTTCTCTCCTTCCCAGCCACCCCATCTTTATCTGTCCCCATCTTCAGCTTTCCCTCCCTCTGCAGCCTCTATCTGGGAAAACTATGGCACAGTTCTGAGGTGGTGGCCAGTGGTCCAGGCCTAGTTGCACAGTGGGAAAACTGCAAGAAGGTGTACTTAATTTGCCCATGTATCACCTTCCCCACAATATTTCCCCTTTTCCTCACCCTGGCAACCCTCATATCCTCATCTTTTTCTGCTTCCTTCTCTCCTTCCCGCCTACCCACCCACCTTTATTGAGCCCCACCTTTCTGCCCTCATAAGGGCCACCAATGCAGCTAACAAATTAAAATTATGCCGAATAAAACCACTTCTTAAAAACCATTAAAACCAACAAAAACATATCATCAAAACAATTAAAACCAGAGCTAAAATATACATACAAAATCATAAAAAGAATAAGACATTGGGCAGGAAGGGGGGAACATCAAATTTTTTAAAAGTCTTCACTTGCTGGCAGAAGATGGCAACAGAAGGGGCAACAAGACTCTCTGGGGAAAGAGTTCCAGCATTTTGGTGCCACAGTTGAGAAGGCCTTCTCCTAGCTTGCACCTGCCTAACCTCAGAAAGCAGGAGCACCCGGAGTAGGGCCTCAGAAGATACCCACAGTGGTTGGGTAGGTTCATAAGGGAATAAGCGGTTCTTCTGGTATGTTGGTCCCAAGCATATAGAAATTTAAAGGTCAACACCAGCACGTTGAATTGTGCCCAGAAAGAGGTTGAGAGCCAGTGTAGATAGGCCAAGCCTGGAGTGATATGGTCCCTATCAGCATCCTGATCTACAGGACTCCAATCAGCACCCTGGCTACAGCATTCTGCACCAGTTGACGTTTCCAACGACTTTTCAAGGGCAGCCCCACTTAGAATGTATAGCAGGTGTAATCTAGGTGTAATCTAGTAGTAGGTAGATATCACCTACACCCAGATCCTTTTAACTGGAGATGCCAGAGATTGAATCTTGGGCCATGGCTCCTCCCTGTTGATTTCGATGGATTTAGAAGGGTGTAACTCTATTTACGAGTACATTGTTAGATACACATCTCTTTGATAATAGTGTGGAAAGACAACGTGTATATCCAGGTGTCTAAGCTGCAGTAGGGTCCATCCATACGGCATTACTTTACATGGTATGCACATGCAGATGTTCATCCACCTTCTGTCCCAACTAGTTAACCATAGCTATTCCTGTCTACAGACGGATTAGGCTAATGAAAAAGGAAACCTACGCTGAATGTAATGTAAGATGTAAAGCAAAAAACAGCATGGTGGCTCTAAATCAGAAATGTAATAACTAGAAAGACATATACAAAATGTACATTGCAACCAGTGTCTACTGTGTATTTGTGCAATTACCAGTTCAATCTGCTGTTTGTTCCTACATTGTAACACATCGTATAGTTTGTGTTGTTAGTGTGTTAGTGATTTTTGTATATGTCTTTCTAGTTATTACCTTTCTGATTTAGAGCCACTGTGCTGTTTTTTGCTTTGCATTTTACAGATGGATTAGGGCCAGATTAAAGCCTTATTTGGTAGCACTGATAGGCAATAAGAGTGGCAAAGCATCAAATATTGGCCCAGTTGTTTGAGCAGCACAGCTGTCTTCCATTTTGCCCTGAAGCAACAGTGGCGCTAGGAGCAAATGGGCTGGAAGCAAAGCACGAGTGTGGAAGTGAAGGGTTTTCTTCACAGTTTTATGTACCCCAAAAGACAAATTTCGCTCAAAACAACAACAGCAGAATCTCATGCAGTATGGTACTACTTCGAATGGAGTAGCTGTCAAAAAAGAGGAAATCCCAGATAACTTCACTGCCAATAATATTTTAGATTCCATCTGCAAATGATCATGTATATATGAAAGCAAAGAGATGTAAGACTGGAAATTTTTATTTGATAATATGATTTGCATTATCTTTGGAACTTGTATTTTTATGAGCAATTGTACTGGTGGTTTTAAAGGAACCAACCTCAGGAAGCCAGTCCTATAATAACAGTCAAATGGGCAGACTTGCCCTTACAAGCACAGCAAGAGAGATCTTCGCCAATTCAAAACGTATTTCCTCTCTGCTAAGTAGAAGCAGCGCAGGAATTCTCCGAGGCTTGAGCATTGGAATGTCCTGCTTTCAATTTTGCCATGCGAATGAGAGCAGTCATGGAATGATCAACATCTTTATGCTCTAAAAGATGCATTCTGTCGCCAGATGAATAGTAAATTGTGATTCACAGTGCAATCCTAAACAGAGTTACACTCTTCTAAGTCGATTTAACTCGATAGGCTTTGAAAGGTGTAACTGTTTAGGATTGCACTACAAATGTAATTTGTCCCAAGCTGATGATACTCTGTATCCTGACAATTTGGAGATATCATGTTTGGAGTTTTTCCTCTTAGCTAGAGAACTTGGATTGTTTGGTTTTGTTCTCTTCAGCAGTGTGTGGGTCATTCTGTTGCTTGACTATCTGTAACTATTTGCTAACAGGTATTTTCTGCTGTGCATCAGCTATCTGTTGTGACCTTTGGTGGTTTTGCTTAAGTATATTGAGCCACTTGGACAGCAAGGTAGATTGCCCAGCCTTAAAACAGCTGCTGGACCAGACGACATTTTAGAGAAATGAAGTAGAGGCATTAGACAATACTGCTTATGAGCATCTATTCATAATCATGTAACGCACTAGTCCACATCACTGCTAGAAGCTGGTTGTTCATCCCTTCAACCTGGGGTGGAAGGATATTGACATACAATGAAAAGCTTTCATAGGGAGTACCACACCAACATACATATTATATAGGCTTCTTTCCAGAGCGCAGCCATAATAGCTCTGGATTCTAAATCATGTGGTTTCCGAACCACAACAGTTGGGGGGGGGGGGAGTGTCCTGATTTTGGTCACTTGGAATACAGCGTGAAATCAAAGTACCTCCCTATTGGCCAGGGAAAAAGTCCTTCAGTTTCCTGATTTACAATTCTAATTTTTGTTTTGTGATATTTTCCCTACTTTTGCTTTTTCCTGAACTGAGATAAACTGCTAGAATTATTTGTGGTATAACTTAACCCTGAGAATTATTTCTCTGCTCTTGGCAACAAACCCAAGTGATGAAAAGACTGGGTTTTGAAAATACATTTTAAAAAATGCTAGGCACGATATGCTTTTAGTTGGTGCATTCCCCTAACAATCAGCGGTGTACACCTACTGAGCACGTTAAAATTAGGTTTATCTCAAAATTTACAGAAGATTAACATTCCCAACTCTATTTGCTCAGAATAAAACAAAAGTCCCGTGGCACCTTAGAGTAGCAATAATTATTTCTATATGAGCTTTTTTGAGTCACAGCTCACTTCTTAAGATATGCAGGGTGTTTGTGACAGTACAATCAGCACCTGAGGGGGTGGGGGGGCTCCCAAGTCCAGAGAGGGGAATTGGTGGAAATCAGTGTACCTTTATATATGAGTGCCGGCACTTTTTTTTTTTTTTTAAAGCACTGCAGATATGTATTCAGGTGCGTATTCTGATATACAGCTGAAGAAGTGAGCTGTGATTCACAAAACCTCATATAGAAATAAATGTTATTAGTCTTTAAGGTGCCACTGGACTTTTGTTTTATTTCCCTACAATAGACTAACATGGCTACCCCTATGCAATCAATTATTTTCTTAGAATCAGATTTCTATTAAGATTCAAGTTTTTTGGGGGGGAGGAAATATCAAAAGTTATAGATATTTTTGTTTATTTTGGAAGCCCCAGAAGTTACTTTACAATCACATTCCCATAAGATATACAGTGCACTGCTGCACAAGGAATGACAGGGAAGCAACAAACATGCAATAGTTGAATGGGTCTTCAAAGAAAAAATTATATGGAGTCAATTGGCACGAAAGGTTTTAAAAGAAAATATAGCAAGAATATGTTGCCCAAATACAGAATGGGATGGTTTGGTTTAAAAGGATTGAAAAGGACATCATGAGAATACAGAATGTGTGTTTCCTTACCTTAAAAACTATTGGTATGAAATTTCCAATATGAATGTGTGCAACAGATTCAGTGGAAGCACTGTAGAGTTAAGGCTGCAATAGTAAAAGTTACCAGCTCCTCTATATTCACCCTGAATGCTGCCATTTATGAAATTCAGCTGCAGCATTAATTAACATGGCTACTATTAAGAGAACAGATATGGTGGTATTCTTTGTGCTTATTGTCTGACTATAGCAATTTAAATATACTTTGTTCTTATTCAGAGCTCAAAAACACTCCTAAATGGATCACCAATGTCAACAGAACCAGAATTTCGTCAGTCTACTCCAAAGTAAAAGGTAAGCAGGATTCAAAACTGGCTACAAATCACCCCTAAAAAGCACCAGGTACTTTTCCTATAACATTAGATTGAGGTGCAGAAAAGTATGTGTGGCTGTAAAAATCCTAGGTTCTTAGTTTCTAACATTCCTGTATTCCTAGATACCTGATGTTAGCGCCAAGATGTGATATAAATAATTTTTTGCAGCTCTGTGCAGGGTTCACACACACACACACACACACACACATTATTCTAGATGTCAAAATTCTGAACACACTTTTAATTGTTCCCTCACAATTGCCTACGCTTCTCCAGTAGACTGCTGGGGGTGGAGGACAACATGGGGTCAATAACAGAGCTTTGTCTTATATCATATCGAGCATTGAAAGCACCCAGAGTGAGCATAAAATGCAGCACACGGTCAAAGACAATCCTGTAGTTCCGAGCACGGGGCAAGAGCTGGGCCTAGCAAGCTTACCAGAGAAGGGGAGGGAGGCTCACCATGTGACTACATTGAACAAAACTGGGCAGTCTGAGTCTCCTTCATTTCTTTTTTAAACCAAATGGAAACGAAGATACTCCTATTTCAGCATTAATGATGGAACGGGTGAAATAAAAATGCTGTCAACAAAGTCTTGAATAATTCTCAGCTACTGTTAACAGAAAAAAGTGACCGCTTCTAAAGGACGCATGTTGTTCCAAGAACAAATGATGGTCTATTCTCTATTGCTATCAAGGGTGAACATGCTTCTCAAATGCTTTAGTATTAACACATGTCAAGAAGCAGATATGTGCATTTTATTATAATAATAATAATAATAATAATAATAATAATAATAATAATAATAATACTTTATATTTATGACTACCACACAGCTCCCACAGAAAGTGACAACTCTTTCATTACTGCACAAGGCTAAGGGATGTGAGGATAGCAGGCCACAGGGCTTCTCCCTCAGAGATCACACGATATGACACCATTTCTTGGAGCTAAAATCAAAGAAAACCAGTGCGGCCCATTGTGTTCCACCCAGCCTACTCTGTCAAGCAAAAACAGACATTTGGCAAGGAAAGTAGTGCTTCAAGTCAAAGGTGCAAAAGACGTTTTGTAAGAGGCCCTGAATCTATAGTTGTTGGCCTAGACAGACGATCCTGCAGGCTACAAGAACGTCACATCATCTTGAGACTGAACCCATTGCCAGTGGGCATCATACTCCAGATGCAACCTGCTGTTCAACTTGCAATTCTCCAAGTCAACTGTTTTGTTCCTGAAGGCCCTCGGTGCTGGGCTATCTGCAACTGCTGAGGTGAATTTTGCCTCAGTGCCCTGCTCCACCTCTGGAACTTTTCTGCCCGGAACCCCATTGGTTACTGCTGGTGGCTGCCTGGCAGCTTTGTTTTGCTCACTGTCTCCTTGGTTTTTAACCAACCTAGGCACCTTCTCCGGCTCCTCTTTGCTTTCGTCCTGTTCTTTGATTAAAGTCTTGGTAGGAAGACCCTGGTCTGGGTCAATCTTTTCAACTCTGGCCATTGGTCCGCCTGGTGTGGATGCCATTATGGGCTCTATACTAGAGCCTTGTCCATACTCATCCATCTCATCAGCAAGTGTGTCCAAATAGCTGCCAATGGACATACTGTCCAGCTTGTCGTTGGGGTCCTGAAGGCTGTTCCAGCTCCCCCGCCGAGATGTCTCTTGACTCTCTACCAGGCTGTACTGGCTGCTGGTGAGGCTGCTGCAGCGGCTGGTCAGCATTCCTTTCTCTTCCAATAGCCACTTGACTGCCTCAATACCTTCATTCACAGCCACTAACTGCTGTAGTATCTTGATATCTATTGCTCTCAAGTAGGCCTACGGAAGAAGAGAGAAAATTTAGCATGTGTGGCAAGACCACTAGTGATATTGAATAAGGTCCCTGATTGAGTTAGCTGCACTCAAACACAATGGTGCAGTGCTTCCAAGGAGAACCATCAAAGCACTCTGGTAATAACAATGATAGTAAAAATGCCAGCTCTCCAGAGTTGTTCTTGGCCCTGGACCACCTAGATGGAACCCAGAATCTCCTCCACTGAAAGGTGTGTGCTCTATACCTTCCTGAACACGTATGATGGAGTAGGATTCCTCATTATCTTTACTACAATTCACAAGGAGTGTTGCCTGAAAGGGGAATGGGTCAACAACTGGCACATTGACAATGTCAGAAGTAATATACATTTTAGTGCAACGTTGTAAAAAGACATAAGTGGAGGGAGTTGGAGAAGGAGAGGGTGTATGAAGGTTACATCCCAGCCTTTTATGAACCTCTCCTTCTCCATTACTCCCTGTAATCCTCCCTAGAATTCTAAGAAACTCACTCTAGTAACCATCTGGAAAAAATACCAACTAATGTATGACATAGAAGATACTGTTTCCAGGGTCAGATCTTGGTTTCCAAAATACAAAAGAGAGCAATGGAACAGGCAGGGGTGGCCATTAGGGAGGGCTGTCCTGCGACACACTTTCAGAGGCTTTGCAACATGCTTTTGGGTCCCAACCCACAGGTTGGGGCACACTGCACTAGACAACAGTTAAAATTATACCCTTCCATTCTATTTTAGTGCTGGTTGCTCAGTTAATCAGAGCTTAAATATTTGGCTTCTGATCTATACTGTAACATTTTCTATTTGAGTAGTAGAGTTATGCTGTGATAGCCCACCTAAAAAGGAGATATTTTGTCCTAAAAGACAGACGAAAGGGATATCCTTCTCTGGAATTATACTCTGCCCCTATACAGGCTTAGTCGCAGCTATAATCCAGAGCACAGACATAAATTAAATTCCTGGGTTGTTGGACAGGTGATGTTTCAGTTTGTACTTGAAGAAGGGAGGGGGACATGAACACACAAAGTCTTCAGATAACTGCAACTACCAATCAACTAGAAGAGGAAACAAGATGGAATGAATGAAAAGGCATAACAATGGAAAGGTTTGCTTGGTTTTTCTGGTTTAATTAAGATACATTAATTAAATGTTAATTGTTCTTGCCCTTGAGGTTTGTAGTTAAATTTAAAAATGGTTTGCTTGCCTTTCACCCAGAAAATGAAAACTCACTTTCAGCTGTTCAGGCAGATTTTTAACACTAAGCAGACATGTGAAGCTCCCTTCAAATCAAGAAGTAGAACATACTATTCCTTGTAACATGCAAAAACCTAACACAGAGAATCGTTGAGAATGAAAACTGTCAGATGTTAGAAAAATTACAAAATGTCTTTACAGAAAACCCTACCTAGATGATACCATTACTACCTAATAACAGTTGAATCTGAAAGTTCATTCTTTACATGGGTCTTAATTCATTCTGTGGCTATACCCAGAAACTGACAGCTTGATGCTCCCGGTAGGGCTGGCAGCTAAGATACATCTCCCATTCATCCATGGTACAGACTCTCCAACCTATAAATATGAATCTGTGCATCTCTCACTTTCATTTTGGTTAAGTCATTATAGAAAGGCACCAGATGTCAGCCAGAACTCTATTGTTATAAACTGTATGCAAGGCTGTTCCCTACATGTGGAAACAATTTGACTGTAGCTTTCACCATGCAGAAGTTTCCTTTTTTCATCATACTACCACAAATCTTCCCTTCCTAGAGCTCCCTCTGTGTTGACACGGTGGACATCAGAAGGGCTTTAGTAAGAGGCCAAATAGTTCTCAGCGAAGAGCACTGTCCAACTTGCTTTTTAAAGCAGCCACTTGTGGACATGAATCAGGCCTAAGTTTTTTTTAGTAGAAGAAACTCAAATCTGCCAAAGCATCCACATCTGTAAGACGTGTTTGCTCTTGAATGTTGCCAGCATGATGCAATCATGAAGGACAGAAGAGAGGCAAGACTCTGGAAAGGCTAGCAAAGGACTTGTTTAGAAAACTGTGATTTATTAGACTGTATTCAAAGACTGTGGTGTTGCTAAATGATTCCAGTTGGACCAGATGCCACTGAGCAAGTTGATGAGGCATACGAGCACCATGGACAGAGGGGAACAGATCCAACAGGGCATAGCTAAAAGGGAAAACAAACTGGAGGAATTTTTCCGCCTACAGATCATGGAGCACCACAGGCTAACAAAGACAAATCCGGGGAACTAATGTTCCGGTGAGGGCAGTTCTGCACATTATAAAAGCTGCAGAAAACACAGTGCTTCCCACTCAACTTTGTAAAGGGAGAAAGCATTACACACATGTACATATGATTTTAAATATCTGTGGAGACACATTTGGGAACTCTGCCTAATTGGGATTCCCAGGCACAGGTATTTAATGATGTGTGTATACATACAAAAAACGCTGGTATATTATTGCGGTTTCCTGCAGTGAACATTTGAACATTAAATACATGTGTATGCACATTATTAAACTCTCGGCACCCACGCCTGGGATCTCTGATGGGAGTCAAGTCCCTTAGGTACATGTACATTAGCTTGTGAATGCTGGGGAGATAGCTCTGATTTCTACATTGTAAATATGTAGCGCTGATCCAAAAATGCAGGTTATCTAGGTGTGCCCCCTAATGCTATAAATATATTTAAATGTTTACATCTGGATCAGAGGAAATAAATTAGAGGCAAGCCAGCTGTGTTCCTTGTACAAGTGATGGCTTTGTATCTCCCTTACATTCTCAGACCCTGTTCATGAGTTTGATTGAAAGAAAAAGAGATTCACGAGTTTAGGGAGGGAAATTTGATCATAGTGCCTGGATGGACGCTGGGCAAGAATCAGAGAAGACTAACCATGAGCGTTTTTCTTTTGAGTATTCTCTACAGCTGGCTTTGGGTTGCTCCTTTGAACTCATTACACAAAGGCCAAGGGGTGTGTGTGTTACAATGACAAGTTTATGTTTCCATCACCATTGTACGGATAGATGTCAGAAAGGGGAAGCCTGAATGAATGGACGGAGGAATTGTGTCTAAGGAAACACTTGCACAGGAAGCATTTTTTTAAAAAAATCAGGAAAAGACTAGAGAACAAACGGTTGGTCTGAAGGACATAGATCCCATTGCACAAAGTGATAGTTCTATTTCTGAGTTTTCAAAAAAATCAAATAAACATACAGCAGGTGTTCTTTAAAGAGCTGTGACCCCTTTGTACTTGTATTTCCCAATGAGGAGAATGAATGTGTACATCTTGGAGTCAGATGGGCTGGGTTAGGCTTCAGAACAGTTCTTTAGAGGCTCTATTTCTATGGTTCATGAGCATCTTTTAAAAACGTGTCTTTAAAACAAGCGAAGACTTAACTGCTACAGGGTTTAAAGAAAACGTGGCGCAGATGGAACTTGCATCTTTGTCACGCCTGGATTCAGTTGCTCGGTCTGCAATGCAGACAATTGGAGAGACTAGTCTGAACATCCTGATATATCTGGACAGCAGGAACAAACCCATCTGGATCTCATCAAAACCTGTGCACAGATGTGCCCTACACAGCTATCAACAGATGGCCATGTTTTATCATCTATCTCAGAGATGGGAGGGGGGAATCTAGATTTACCAGAAACCCATACTGATAAACTAATAAGGAACCCAAATGACTCTATGAGCAGATTATTGTGTAGACTCTCAGTTTTGATAGCGGATGCTCCACAAAACAGACCACTGAGTTAGTATAATTGAGAAGCAGCTGAATTCTTTGAAAGCTGAATTACTTCAAGTGAATCTACAAAAGAAGTTCTTTTAAAAAAAACACTTTCAGGCAAGACATTGCTCTAGCTTTCAAAAAGCGGGGGCTTTTAAAAATGCAATTGATGCCAGGGGAGAAGTAAAGTAACTAAAAATTGTAATCTGGGAGGCAAAACCGAGGATTACCTCACCACAGTTCATGATACAGAAAGTTATGACCAAATGAAGGAAATTGGGCATGACAGCAGGCACAGGGTTCAGGAAGCAAATGCCACTATCCTACAGGTAAATCCTCTTCAAATCCTATTGGAATCAATGGGACTTACTTCCAAGTTAATAGCCCAGGCTGACCTGATCTCATCAGAGCTTGGAAGCTAAGCAAATGTTGGCCATAGTCAATACTTGGCTGGGAGAACACCAAAGGAGATTCGGGTTGCGGTGCCGAGGGAGGCAATGGCAGAACAGCTCTGCTTAACTCCTGCTTGCATACCTGTGAGGTACACCTTCATGTGGTCGCCATGAGTTGGATGCAATTCAGTGGCCCACTTTATTTTTTATATATGAACGGGCTGGAATGGAGCCATCAACAACTGATACAGGAATAAAACCGGGGGGGAGGAGTCATTTCTAACTGTTGTCTGTGTGAACTGTGACTGCCTACAATTGCTTAATGCACTGGCTTTTGTGCCTTCAGGCACCAATCAAGTACATTCTACAATACTGCCATACAAATAATTGTCTTTGAACTCTCTACCACAAATCAAAAGCTTCCTTATGTGTAGATAATGATGGCAAGCCATGTTAGTCTGTCTGTAGCACTAGAAAAGGTCGAGTAGCACCTTAAAGACTAACAAAATTTCTGGTAGGGTATGAGCTTTTGTGAGTCACAGCTCACTTCTATGTGTGACAGCTCACTACATGGCCTGCTTCTTCCCAGAAAGATAAGGAGCCCATTGTACATATGGGTGCTACAGATGTGGCTATTCCCTGAATGCATGCACCATGCCAGGCATGCACCATGCACAGAAAATGGTCAGAAAAAAGCTAATAGCACCGAACCGCCTTTGAGGACAGGACACCGGGTCTGAATTTAGTTCTTCCCTTCTCCCTACTGATTGGTACAACTGTCAAATGTTTGAAGTGGCTACATGTTCTCAGTCTTAACTGCTGCACAAATGTACAGTTGGATCAAGAAGGTTTTTGTCCAGCCTTCAAGTAAAATCTATTTTTCCCCCTTTTCCACTGCCATGAATTCTGTTTCACAAAAACCTAGTAGTGCTTATTGTAAATATATACCACACCTTCGAATTAAGCTGGGGTCTCTAAAAAGTGCCCCGATGCGCTTAGCTAGTAAACCACAGCATTCTAGTGTACCTTCTCTAGCAGAAGTATAAATCTGGCAAACCTTACCAGGTATGCAAGAAAATGAACAGATCACCAAAACACAGTGTCACTGGAAAGATTATGGTGCTTTTCAATTAAACATTGTCATTCTATGAATACAATATTAATTGCATTGGCTACATTTTGATGAATTATTATTTTTGAATATCCTGTATATGTTTGATTAATCCTAAGCTTTCTTTGTTGTGGCACCCACCTTGTGGAATGGCCTGCCTGGAGAATGTGTGAATGGAAATATTCAGGAAGTATTTCTATAAACGGACTACGACTATAGTAATGTCTGTGAAATTTTAGATAGTTCACAGCATTGTTCATTGTATTTTCTATACTGTTTGGAGTGTGTTGCTCTGCACCTTGCAATCTGGTTGCCTTACATTGTTTGTTGGTTGCATAATACTGCCCTTCTTGTATTGGTTTTAATCTGCCTTTAGTCTCAATAAGAAAGATGGACTATAAATGAATTAAATAAGATCATCTATCTATATACAGAAGCATAGACATGTATACAGATATAAAAGATATAAAAGATTTAATCTTCTTCTATTTTAATTGGAAAATTAACAAAAACCTATTGCAACCAAATCAGTTCTGTCAGCTGAACACCAGCAACCTGGCTACTTCAGAAAGCTCTGATCCTCCATTGTCAAAAATAATTTTTCATAAATATTACCCAAAAACTGTTAGTTGCATTGTTTGATTACTGAGATAATGAATGTGAACCACTCTGAACACTGTAAAACAGGGGTCCTCAACCTTTTTGAGCCTGTGGGTACCTCTGGAATTCCGATACAGCAGGGTGGGCACAAATACAGAATGGCTGCTGCAGGAGATGGAGCCAACCGAAAAATGTCAAGGAATGAAATTATGCAAAACTCTTAACAGCAACTTTTCGAGATTTCAAACAGAAATTCTGGTTAACAGGATGCCTTTAAAAATGAACATACTGTTTTAAAATATTTTCTTGCATATACACACAGCTTACATTTAGCCACTCTGTGATAGTCCTTGTGCTATGATGGCAGCTGCTCCCAAAGCAACATTTTAAAAAAATCTGCTCAGCTAATCGGATCTCCAATGGCCAATCAGAAGCCCTGCTGGGCAAAAACCCCATCTAGCCCCACCCACTTTCTAAAAACACTTGGGAACCAGGAAAGGTGCTGGTGGGCACCATGGTGCCCATGAGCGCCACGTTGTGGACCCCTGCACTAAAATACTATATAAAATAATATTATTCTGCAGAATGTTTCATTTGGTGGACCCATTTGTTGCTGTCTAGAAGCAATTAAAGCTGATGCACCTGAACGTCTATCATTTTAAATCCTTGAAGCCAACATGCTTACACTGGTTCTCATGCAAGCTTGATATAATTTATGTACTGCACTGTAAGAGACAGTCCATGTGATATATTTGCTAAGGGAGTGCGCTCAGTGTATTATAAATCATAGCATTGTTGGCGTACCTCTTCCCAGCTCAAGAGAAGTGCTCTGAAGCTCTCTGGGCATCTTCAAGTTAGGCTTCCAATTGTTTTTCATTACAGCAAAATGACTTTCTGCTACCACAGCAAACAATCTCCATAGCCCAGCGTGCCCGCCACGATTCCATTTTCAAACTAGCAAACAGAATACTAAATAATCTAGTGGCCTACTGAGGTTCACATGCCAAATCCACTCAATGCTGCATTTATGGGCTCCCCTGTTTTTGTACAGTGACAGCTCTATACCTGTCTGCCTCTCCTCTGACGAGAAGAATGGTAAGGAAGGCTTGCCAGAATACAGCGAATAAAACAAGCCATGACAGTTCTGTGCTTTGCGTTCAGCACGCATTTGATCCAGCATATTTAAAACACAAATCCTACTAATAATGCAGTGGAATAACAAGTGGCTCAGGGACTTCATTTCTCCCTGCTTGGTGTCTTTGAAGCACTACTGCACAGTAACAATGTTTGCATAGGCAGCACTTTGTGGGGAATGATTAATATTAATTAGCGATTAATGACAATCAAGCAGCAGGTTTTCTTGTTGAATCCAAATTCCAAGTTTCCTAAGGGTGGAGTACAGACACAGGCTTCCTGTTTGGGCTTGAGAGTCAAGTTAGATTCTCCAGTGATATAGGATGAGTGCCCAATCCTCAAATCAGTCATACAAAGTACTTAAAGCTTAGATATTTTATTCCTATTAGCTTCCATAGAAATAACACCCTGACCTTATATATATGTGAATCACAGTGTTTCTGCTGATTTTAATGCAATTCACAAAATTGTAGCAGCTAGCATAACACAGCAGCTAAGAATAGAACAGCATCTTTCATATCATCCTGCAATTCTTTATATTAAAAAAGTTTGTTTGCAGCCTTCCTTTTGGGCCATGCTCTGAGGAAAATCACACTCACACACACACACACACACACACACACACACTTTTACTGTCACTTGGTTAAAAAAAATGTGAGTACGCATAGGTTTTCCCCAGCAGAAGTAGGGAGGCATTTTCAGTGGGGAATGGACTGAAGGGAAAGGTTTTAGAAGCTCCTCTCTCCCTGCCCTAGTCTCTCCATACTGCAGCCTTGGACACTGCATTTTATGAGGACAAAAATCCATCTCTTTTATAGAACTACACACAACATACGGTTCCACCCTATGAATGAAAGCCATAACTCATCCAAGGTGGCTGCAGACAAAAATCAATCTAAAGACACTGACACTGGGTCATGATGACCCACCTGCCAGCCTCCCCATAACACATCACCATGACATTGCAGTTAGCTATTTATTTACTTTCCTGGGGTTAGTAACAAGACCTTCTGGACACACTGCTTACTAGGCCACTACTCATTGTGTATGTGCAGTCAGACTCTGACTAGCAATATAGATGTTTGTTTGCACCCATTATTTATTTATTTTCACCTCATTTATACCCCACCTCTGTCCCCAGTGTGAATCCAAAGTGACTTACAATATTCTCCCCTTCTCCGTTTTATTCTCACAACCACCTTCTGAAGTAGGTTAGAGTGTGTAACTGGAGGGGGTCACCCAGCAAGCTCCCATGCCAGAGTGCAGATTCGAACCTGGGCCTCCCAGATTCTAGTCCAATGCTCTAACCACTACACCACGCCGAAAGAGATATGGCTGTGTGGAAACCAGTCTCCTAAAGTAGCTCTGTGTGGCACTGCTGGGACTGCTCAGACATCCCGACTGCTTTCTGTATTTCTCAGCATCCTTGTACCTTTTTTTAAAAACCAGAATTTGAAACCAAGCAAATGATGCATCAAACTGAATACAATCTTCAGATCCCTCCGGCCACCATAGACACTCATAGACATTTGGAGCATCTATTTCATATTTGGGAATAGATGTATCCCTTCAGCAAAGAGCCAGCCCGCGCATAGAAGGAGAGGAGCTGCATACTCTTTTCTGCCTGGAGCAACTATCTATCGATAACCCATTTTCCTCACTCCACTCTCTTTGATGTTGACTTTTGGGAAATCTCCATTAGAAAGCCAGATTTCAAATGAACAATAATAAAATAATAAATGGATCAGCAAATTGCAGGCAATTTGGGGGGGGGGGAACTACTGGCTGTCATACACTGCTACTGGACTCAAATCTTACTTAGCAGTAAAAACACTGCTGATCATACCGTCTCTACATCCTCCAAATGTGCGCCAGGAGAACAAAAAGCATTTGTAGTCTTGCTAACTCATCAGTTCTCAGCCTGACTCAGAATCTGTAAGGAATTTAAGCAAATTGTGTTCTAGTGACCACTTGAGTAGAACCACTTCAAATGAACCCCTGAAATCATACTGAAACCCATGCAGAGCAGTTGAACAGACAGAGCGGCTCCCTCGGTTGGCTGTTCTGTTACAGCCCTTGGAAACTTCCCTGACTCCAGCATCAGAATGTCCAGCGTCTACAGCTGATGTCGTATCAGGAAGGGGTGGGAAAGCACAGTGAGGGGGGGAAAGAGAGGGGCCGACCCCTCACTTAAAAAGTGCCCATTCCAGCGGCGTGGCTATAACCTGCCATGCCAAAAGACCCAACGTGGTGCTGCACACCTTGGAGAAGAATGAGTTGATTGTGGTCCGAGCTGCTTGCAGGCATCATCTGAATCCTCAGATGTGTCAGACCTTGACTGAAAGGGCAGAGAACAAACTAAGGGAGTTTTCAAACATACTGAATAATGTGATCCACTTGCAATCCACTTTAACGACCGGTTGCAAGTGGATTTTGCCATTTCACACAGTAAAATCCAGCTGCAAAGTGCATTGAGAGTGGACTGAAAGTGCATGATTCGGCATGTATGAAAAGCGCCTACAGCAGCGGTTGAACAGCCCCCCCTTCCCATCAGAGGACAGAGCATAGGGCTATTGTGTGTCCCCCCCCCATCTGGGACAATAAAACTTGGGGTATCACTTCTCCACTGCAGGGCAAGCCATGAGGTAGAATCATAGAGTTGGAAGGGACCACCAGGGTCATCTAGTCCAACCCCCTGCACAGTTCAGGAAATCCACAACTACCTCCCCCCACCACACACCCCAGTGACCTGTCCCACAGAAAGGGGGAATCGAACCTGTCCAGGAATCCTCCCCCCCTCCCCGTGTTGATTTGGGCTTCCCTTTCGCCCCAGTGGCAACTCCAGGGAAAGGGCGCGTGGCTCAGCGGCGGAGCCTCTGCTTGGCACCCAGAAGGTCCCCGGTTCGATCCCCGACCGGCCTCGCCAGTTCAAGGGACCAGGCAGGTGGGCGATGGGCAAGACCTCCGCCGGAGAGCCCGGAGAGCCGCTGCCGCCCTGAGCGGGCGATCCTGACCCGGGCGGCCCCCGGCCTCGGATGCCTTATAAGGCCGCCCGGGGCGCCCAGGCGCGGCCGGCGCGGTGACTCACCAGCTCCCGCTTCAGCGCCGCGATCTGGCCGGGCAGCCCGGGGCGCGGACCCCGGCCCGGGCTGCCCGGCAGGAGGGGAGCCGCCGGGTCCTCCCGCAGCCAGCGCAGCAGCCCGTCGGGGGGCCGGCGCCCCACTTTGCCCTCCAGCTCCTTCAGGGCGAGGGAGTCGGCGCAGGCGGACGGAGCCTCCATCTGCCCGCCGCTCCCCAGCAGCCGGCGCCGCCGCCCGGGCCTGCAGCGGAGGGGCTCGCCCTCCCCACGCCCCAGACCCGCGCCCACCCCGCCCGCCCGCCCTGATCCGGGATTTGCCGCTTACGAAACTGGCCGAGCCCCCCCGGCCGCCCGTGGCGTCTCCTGCCACCGCCTTCCAGGGGCGGGCGGCGCCCTGCGCGGCTGCGGCGCCGCCCGGCCCCCGTCCCGCCGCCGCTTTGCTCCCGCCTCGGCCCCACCTGCCCGCGGCAGAGGGACGGGCCGCCCCCAGCGTCAAAGCACCGTCCCTCCTGGGGACCCCGTGGCCCACAGCGGAGAGCCAGCCCAGCTGGGTCGCACCGCGCAAGAAAGGCCCCGCTGGGTCAGAGCCAGGCCCCTCGAGTCCAGCAGTCGGTTCGCCCAGTGGCCAACCGGGGGCCCCTAGCAAGCCCCCAAAGGAGACGGCTGCAGCAGCAGCAGCACCCTGCCCGGGCTCCACTGCACCCAAAATAACAGGCATGCTCCTCTGATCCTGGAGAGAATAGGCATGCAGCATGACTAGGATCCATTTTGACTAGTAGCCGTGGCTAGCCCTTTCCACCACGAACGTGTCCACGCCCCTCTGAAAGCCTTCCAAGTTGGTAGCCACCACCACATCCTGGGGCAGGGAGTCCCACCATTGAACTGGGCGTTGGGTGAAGAAAGACTTCCTTTTGTCTGTTTTGAATCTCTCCCCTTCCAGCTTCAGCAGATGACCCTGCGTTCCATATTATGAGAGAGGGAGAAAAGCTTCTCCCTGCCCACTCTCTCCATACCGTGCATAATTTTATAGACCTCTATCATGTCTCCCCTCAGCCGCCTTCTTTCTAAGCGAAACAACCCTAAGCGTCTTAACGGCTACTCACAGGGCAGTTGCTCGAGTCCCCTAATTATTTTGGTTGCTCCTTTCTGCACCTTCTCAAGCTCTGCAATATCTTTTTTTAAGGTGTGGTAGATTCGGGACACATTGCGAACAGAATGTGCGATCCAGCAGAATTTCACTTGGAAGCTTTTCTCCGTCATGTATGATCTTTGATCTCCTCCATAACACTCATATGTTCCCAGCCCTAAGCCCTGTTTACATGTTATAGTGAAGGCAAGGACAACCTGCATGTACCTGCATTCACCTGTCTGTAAGAAAAAGCCAACAGTGGTTCACTTTATAAATGATACTGGCAACCACCAGTACCTGGATAAATGTGGAGTTTAAATCACACCTTCAGCTATACATGTATTGAATGTAACATGAGAATTACTCAACGCATGCATAAAGAAAAATCAAGCTTTGTCAACAGAGCTTTAGAGACTTGTCAGTTCTTTTAACCGGGAGGTGACAAAGGCTTGGCTTCTCAGGAACCTGAAGCTGGTTCTCAGTTCTTTGTCTTCAGTTTCATACGAACATAAGAAAAGCCATGCTGGATCAGACCAAGGTCCATTAAGTTGAGTAGTCTGTTAGCACCCGTATGAAGCCCACAAGCAAGACAACTGTTGTGCAACATTATCCTGCCTGTGTTCCACAGCACCTAATAGAATAGGCATGCTCCTTCCAGTTCTCCAATCCAATCGCTAATATTGATTTTAAAAAGATTTTGTATAGCTATTTATACCCTGCTTTTCTCTCCAACGGGGCCCCAAACCAGCTTATATTTTTCTCCCCTCCTCCATTTTATCATCACAACAACCTTGTGCCAGCGTGGTGTAGTAGTTAAGAGCGGTGGTTTGGAGCAGTGGACTCTAATCTGGAGAACCGGGTTTGATTCCCCACTCCTCCACATGAGCAGCGGACGCTAATCTGGTGACCCGGGTTGGTTTCCCCACTCCTCCACATAAGGCCAGCTGGGTGACCTTGGGCTAGTCACAGCTCTCTCAGCCCCACCTACCTCACAGGGTGTCTGTTGTGGGGAGGGGAAGGTGATTCTCCCTTAAGTGGTAGATAAAGTCGGCATATAAAAACCAACTTTTTTTCTTCTTATGCAGGTTAGGCTGAGAGAGTCATATGCCCAAGGTCACCCAGCAGGTTTCCATGGCTGAGTGGGTCTCCCCAGATCCTAATTTGACACTCTAACCACTACACCACTAGGATCAGCTGCCTCCAAAATAAGCTTTGGACCATGCTAAATCATACTTCCCTAGACTATGAAGACTACACCCTACAAAGTAACATACATTGGGGCTCAAAGCCTAGTTTTTAGACCACATGGTACAAAGTGGAGGGCCCCTAGGAATCCCATAGGTTTGCATTGCTAAGAAGTTACTTTTTCTGCACTTCTTAGCAATGCAAACTCATGGGATTCCTGGGGTCACCCCCACTTCGAAGCTCTTGGCACAGAAACCGGGATTTGGATCAGGTCCAACTGTATGTCCCCTTGCAGGAGTGACTATCTCAGTCTGAGAAACATATTTCCCAGGACCTACCATCCCTTAAAGATGCTGGGGATTGCAGCTGGAACATTCTGTCTTTCCCTCACCATTTGCCAAAGCAAGTGGATGGGACCAAGATGGCTTCAGATGTTTAAAGGGCCCTTAAATGCCACATAGTCTTCAGAGGCATGGTTAGTGGTACTGAGGAGCAGCCATTTTCTGTAAAGGAACTCTCCCTATGGAATTCATCCCCAAGAGAGATCTGCCTGGATTGCTCATTGTAGACTTTTAGGAAGGCAGCTGAGACTTCGGTTCAGAAAGTACGTGGGGCTTGTTGGCAATTAAATATTTTGTACCACAGTTGATAGCTGATCCATCTGCTTTAATCCGTTTTTAGCAGTAATCTGAATTTTATTAAATTGTTTGTGATAATGCACACACTCACACATAAATACACTGCGCTGTCAGCTTGCATACACCAATATTATGAACTAGGAGAAAACTCTTGAAAAAGGATGAGCTTTTCCAAAATATTCACCACAAAATACTGTAGTGTGTGTGTGTGTGTGTGTGTGTGTGTGTGTGTGTGTGACATTTATAAAGCTTGCTTTCCCGCAAGAAGTTGGGTCCAAAGGTGGGTAACAGATTAAAAGGCATATAAATCATAGAAAATCTAAATCATTAAACTATTAAAACAGCCAGCAGAAACCTTCTAAATAACATCCATAAAAGGATTTTCTACTGAGCAGAGGGAAATTTGTCCATTACAATTTAGGATGGGTCAAAAGGAGACGTGTTCATTTCCATATTTGAAATAATGAACTTCTGGCAGAATTTATTAGAGCAACTGGTATCTTCTTGGGTATGATTCCCAAGACCTCATTCTTTAGGGACCTCATTCAATTTGGAGGGCTAGGAAATTCCAGTACTAGCAGTAATCTCAGCCAATAGTCTTTCATAATAGGGAAACCAAAGTACAAGACCAAAGCATGGGCCTCAACCAGCCAAGCCAGACCTCTACATCTGCTAGTCGGGGCACAGAACCAATCAGCAGAGTGTGCCCAAGCATAACCTCAGGGGAGCCTCAGGCCACTGGCTCCGCTTGGTGAAAAGTGGCAAAGGGTATTCAGCCACGCATTCTAGAGGGGTGCATTCAAAAATATATTACAAGGTCTGACCTGAACCACATCCATGCCGGCATAAGCAGAAGTCTTGCTTGCATTGTGTGGGGAAAAGGTGCTGGGGCGTGGGGGTGGAAAGAAGAAGAGTTGGTTTTTATATACCAATTTTCTCTACTTTTGAAGGAGAATCAAACCGGCTTACAATCACCTTCCCTTCCCCTCCCCACAGCAGACACCCTGTGAGGAGGGTGGGGCTGAGAGAGCTCTAAGGGAGCTGTGACTAGCCCAAGGTCACCCAGCTGGCTTCATGTGTAGGAGTGGGGAAACCAACCTGGTTCGCCAGATAAGAGTCCACCGCTCATGTGGAGGAGCGGGGAATCAAACCCGGTTCTCCAAATTAGGGTCCACCACTCTTAACCACTACGCCATGCTGGGGCAGCACCTAGCCACCAGTCACCGTACCCTGCTCCCCAATGACCACTCAGGGGAAAAAAGGAATGGTGTTTCAGCTTCTGTGTACAGTGACACCTTGGAGGGATCTCTTCTTTTATGTAATTGTTCTATAGCACTGGTTCCCAACCGGGGGTCCACGGACCCCCAGGGGTCCGCGAGAACTAAATTAAGGTCCGCGAAACAAAGTTATAAACCCATAATAAATTAATCTTTTCAATTAAAAGTTCTCTACTATAAAAAAAAACATATTCAAATATTATTCTAAGTTTAATGTTTAACTAACAGTTATGATTAAAGTTTATTTTCAAATTCTCGGAATTTTTATTTTGAACCTTGGGGTCCCTTCACCGAACAAAAAAGTCCTAGTGGTCCCTGGTCAAAATAAGGTTGGGAACCACTGTTCTATAGGATAAATTCCAATAGCCATGCAATAGATACAAACCACTGGTTTTTAGAAAGGCAATAAGTGGGGGGCAGGGGGAGACAGTGGGCAGAAAGGGAAAACATGGGGGACCCCCCCTCTGCAGAAACAGCATTACCACTGCAGATCATAAGCATGGTGTAGTGGTTAACAGCCGGTGGCTTGGAGCGGTGGAGTCTGATCTGGAGAACCGGGTTTGATTCCCTACTCCTCCACATGAGTGGCGGAGGCTAATCTGGTGAACTGGGTTGGTTTCCCCACTCCTACACAAGAAGCCAGCTGGGTGACCTTGGGCCAATCACAGCTCTGTTAGAGCTCTCTCAGCCCCACCTACCTCACAGGGGGGGTCTGTTGCGGGGAGGGGAAGGGAAGGTGATTGTAAGCCGGTTTGAGTCTCCCTTAAGTGGTAGAGAAAGTCGGCATATAAAAACCAACTCTTCTTCTTCTACTACTTATTGATAGGAAACAGGGAATTACCAGTGTGCACAAACAACCAATGAGAGAACAGAAAATTCAGTTTACCAGGACAAAGATCCACATTCCCTTACATTGCAGAGTGCACACATGAAAACGAGATCCAGTCAAAAGATTAAAGGATCTATTCATAGTGGGTATGGACCAACTGCTGATGGGTTGACAAAGTAGGAGGAAAACTGATAGTACACATATGCCTGTATTACTTGTTGAAGCGAGCTAACCACACCTAGTTCCTGTTCATGAACGCATGAAGCTGCCTTATCCTGAATCAGACCCTTGGTCCATCAAAGTCAGTATTCTCTACTACTCAGACCAGCAGCAGCTCTCCAGGGTCTCAGACAGGGATCTTTCACATCACCTACTTGCCTGGTCCCTTTAACTGGAGAAGCCGGGGATTGAACCTGGGACCTTCTGCATGCCAAGCAGAGGCTCCGCCACTGAGCCACACTCCCTTTCCCTGGATTTGCCACTGGGGCGAAAGGGAAGCCCAAATCAACCGGGGGGGGGGGATTCCTGGACAGGTTCGATTCCCCCCTTTCTGTGGGACAGAAGCACCTTGGCGGTCTTTTGGGCATGGAGTAGGGGTCACTGGGTGTGTGTGTGGGGGAGGCAGTTGTGGATTTCCTGCACTGTGCAGGGGGTTGGTCTAGATGACCCTGGTGGTGGTCCCTTCCAACTCTATGATTCTACCTCATGGCTTGCCCTGCAGTGGAGAAGTGATACCCCAAGTTTTATGTCCCAGATGTGGGGACGCAATAGCCATATGCTCTGTCCTCTGTCCTCCGCTGCTGGAGGTTCTCCAGGGACCTTGAGCTTTTCAGGTTGTTTAACTTAGGCGCTCTACCACTGAGCCACCATCCCAAGGCTATTTTACTGGAACTACCCTCTGGCACTGGCGTCACCTTTTGAGGCATCAACACAAAGCAGGATGGAGGGTATCACCAATAACAGAAAGATGCAAACAACAACAGCAACAACAACTCAATAACAAAAAACCCAAAGCCAATAAAATGTAGTCACTATTGAATATGTAATTCCTGGAGTGTTGCATTTGTCTTCATGATACACCCATATGACTGACCGGCCAGGTGGGGAGAAACAGCTGCCCCAGACAAGCGAAGGCCTACCTTGGCCCAGCAGCAGTTGCTCTGGTTTTGTCACTGCCAGGCCCTGGCCAACAGGGCTACCATTCCATGGGGAGGCCAGGCAACCCCCCCCCCGCAGGCTGAGCACCGCTGTCCACTGTGGGAGCTACTGGTTGCTGCTGCTCTGCTCGTACTTTTTGCCTTCATTGCGGGAGGGGGGTATTCAGCTATTGGATAAGCACACAGGATACCCTCTCTTGATGAGACATACACAGAGGAACCATGCCTCCAAACAAGATTTTCCTGGCAGGTTAAATCAGAAGATTGAGTTGTCAAGTGGGGAAAAGGGAAAAAGGAACTCCTTCTCATCCTTGATACAGAACAACTATATAATGCATAAAGGTGTCAGCTTTCCCACGCTGGATCAGTTTCGGTGTGCTGCACACTGTGGGCTAACGCTCCGAGCAACAAGCTGGCATGCGTCAGGCACTGCAGTGCTAGCATATGGTTGCAATGTCCCACTGACGCAATTCCTGTTGGAAGATTCTCAAGCCTGGTCATGCCAGAGGCACCCCTCACAGTGCCACAGGGGGTCCCCTTCCTCCCTCGCTATCACTTTAGCAGATCTATACCCCTCTCCCTAAAGCTTTTAATGGTGTTACCTTGTTCTTTGCAACAACAACAAAAAAGCCACTGTGGGGATTTATATACATTTACTGTTTCCAGTGATTACTATTGAGAGAGAGGAAGAGGGAAATAGTCAACCAAATACCTTTACAGCCCAGTAGACTGTAAATAAGTCTAAGCACAATAGACTTCTAAGTGCGAGTATTGTGATGCATGCTGTTTCACTGGGATTGTGGGGCAAACTGGAGAGCATGGGCTATAGAAAAGCAGGTGGAGGCACCGGCACCCATCAGTAGAAAAATGGATGTGCCCTCAGCAGGGTCCTCCTTTTGTCATCACTGCTTTGGAAGATGAAACTAGAACCATGTCTGGCACATCTGATCATATTTTTTCCCCTCCACATCTTGCTGCCAAAGCACCAAGCATGTTTCTTGCTGAGCACCACAGCTGGAGGAGGAGGAAAAGGAGGAAGAAGAAGAGTTGGCTTTTATATGTTGACTTTCTCTACCACTTAAGGATCAAACCGGCTTACAATCACCTTCCCTTCCTCTCCCCACAACAGACACCCTGTGAGGTAAGTGGGGCTGAGAGAGCTCAAAGAGAGCCGTGACTGGCCCAAGGTCACCCAGCTGGCTTCATATGGAGGAATGGAGAAACCAACCCGGTCCACCAGATTAGCCTCTGCCGTGCATGTGGAGGAATGGGGAACCAAACCCGGTTCTCCAGATCAGAGTCCACTGCTCCAAACCACTGCTCTTAACCCCTACACCACACTGGTAGAAATGAGCAGATGGCTGGATCCTCTAAAAACATCCAGAGGAGATTGCTGCCCCAGTGAAGCCCAGTGAAGAAGGCCCAAACCAGATGCCCAGATGCAAAAAAGGCCAAGGTGCCTGTGATTTTAATACTTCCTAGAAGAAGCCCTGACCTGGTTAGCCCAGGATAGGCCAATCTCATCAGATCTTGGAAGCTAAGCAGAATTGACCCTGGTCCGTATTTGGACTGGACATCACCAAGGAAGTCCAGAGTTGCTCCACAGAGGCAGGCAAAGGCAAACCTCCACGTTCTTGCCTTGAAAACCTTACAGGGTTGCCATAAACTGGCTGCCACTTGGCAGCAAAAAAGAAGAAAAGGAAGAAAAAACCATTACAGAAGTGCAGGTCTTCCCATCCTTCCTCTGTTGCTAACATGACCTGATGCTATGGCTGCTAACCTCCAGGTGGGGCCTGGAGATGTCCCATAATTGCAACTGATTTCCAGAATATAGACATCAGTTCCTCTGGGGAAAATGGCTGCTTTGGAGGGTGGACTCTATGGCTTTATACCCCACTGAGGTCCTTTCCTCCCCAAACCCTGACCTCCTCAGGCTCCAACCCCAAAATCTCCAGGTATTTCCCAACCCAGAGTTGTTGTGAAAAGAACAGGGATGGGGGATAGTTACCAGTCTTGAAGGGTCATCCAAGGAAAGCAGCACTGAAGAAAATGGCTAGAATTTCCAGGATCAAAGGAAAGAGTCCACACTCAAGTGGGGGTGTGTGCAAGGATCCAGAACACATTCATACACTATGAATGGCCAAAGGACCAGTATTTATACCTCAAAATGGGTACATAAGCTAGCAGGAAAGCCAGAGACAAAGAACTGATTGCTCTTCTGGGGTTCCAACAAAAAGATAGGAGAGGTTTGATGAGTCGTCAAGACCCAAGAGAATGTGTGGACTATTCTCTTAAATACTGATTGATTGGTGGGATGGATGCAGATAGGGCAAGTAATGGTCTGCTCGGAGTGCTGACTGAATCACTTTAGGGTGACACAATGGGGATCAGCTAGCCCCATTGTCCAGCCAGGCACACCTTAGGGCCAGGGGAAAAGTTCAGCTGAGCTGATACAAGATGGACTCCAAAACTTTCTGAGAGGCATCCAATTTGTGGGGAGTAGTGTCTTGCTCTGATGCCAATCTTTGCCCCCTGTGCCTACCTGGCCCCCACTTAGCAGGAGGAGGGGTCCAACTGCTTACAAGACAGCTTGGCCCAGCCACTGCCGCTGGCTGTATGCTGCCTTAGAGGCAGAGGGTTCTGCTTTGTCCACCTCGGAGACATCATCTGCATGCACATCCTGCAACTGCTTGCAGTTCCCCCATGCCCTCATTCTTTGACCTCTAGGGCTGACTGCTGGCCGTAGCAAGGTGGGCGGCATGGTGTAGGATTGCCAACCTTCATGTGGGGCCTGGAGCTCTCCCAGAGTTACAACTGATCTCCAGATGACACAGATTAGTTCTCCTGGAGAAAATGGCTGCTTTGGAAGCTGGACTCTATTGTATTATACTCTGCCAAGGTCCCTCCTCTCTCCAACCCCCACTCTCCCCAAGCTCCACCCCCAAAATCTCCAGAAATTTCCCAGCCTGGAGTTGGCAACCCTAGCTGGGGTAGTGTGTATTTGGACAGCTGGAGGCAGCCCCCCCCCACTTTGGGGCCTGGGACAGCTACTCTAGCTGCCCCATGAATTAGACCGTCCCTGTCACCATCCCTGGTTACTGGTCAACCTGAATAAGAGGAAGTTTCTCTTCTGTTCTGAAATAAGGTCCTCAGTTCCATTTCTTGTTTTCTTCTTTGAGATATTTATATTCTTCATCTATAAAACTATATCAGAAGAGGTATACAAAGCAGATGATGAATAATACTAGACAAACAGAAATGTTAAACAACACTAAAAGCCACAATGTTAACTGTTACAAATCAGCAATAAAACCCTTCATATCGTAAAATCAGCATAAAAGTGAGACTAAAAATATACATTAAAAACATCAAGAAATGGTGGAATAGTTAAAACCAACTGTAGTGGGTCTAAACGTCTGGAGAGAACAAAAATGCCTTCGCTTTGTGCCTAAAAGTACATAAAGTTAGTAGCAAACCCGACTGTGCGGGGAGGGGATTCCAATGAACAGGCAATCCCACTAGAAAGTCCTCTTCTCTAGTGCACACACACCTAGCTACAGAATGGAGGCACGCTGTTCTCCGGTGACCTCTATTGGTGGACAGGTATTGTAGCATACTTGTTTAAGGAACCAAGGTTACAACAGTTAAAACAATCTGCTCCCCCCAGAACACAGAACACCTAGGAACCAATATAAAATGAACCCACAGATGTTCAACGGCACCACCCACTGGTAGGGATGGTTATACAACCATTACCTTATGTATTCCTTTTGCCGTCCCAATTTGTGACTTTCTCCGGTGTTTTGGAGGGGAAAGAACATAAAAATGCAGAGAATCCCCCCCAGCGTATTTGTAGATGTTGCACAAGGTAGCAGAGTAAACTTGTTAGTGTTATTTACCTGTTCCTTTACTTATTGAAGGATGACAGTTCCGTATCTGTCGGTGCTGTTCTGTATTTGTCTGTGCTGTTATGCTGCCACCTACTGGTGTACCAATGCATGCTCTTTTAGACTTGTCCCCTCCCCACTGCCATCCGAGCTACTAAAGAATCTTGTTGCACTTTGAAAACTAGATCATTTGTATTGTTTTCATGGACTTGTCAGATGTGAAGGAGAAAAGTTATAAACAGCAGGGTTAAAGAGCTATAAAAGGCAAGAAATACTGGGTGAGACATAATTATATAAAATTCAAGCATGATGTAATAAAGTGTAATCATGAAAGGTACAGAGATCATTCATAATAGCAGTAATTGGGGGTATTCCCTAGTTTTGCTCAACTGATTAATGCCTGTCGTGACTAAGGAATACAAGATCATAAAGTTCTTGGGAAATGCTGTCAAACTTCTTTATGATTTATAATCCAGCAGTTCCATGCTGGAGTCTTCTTCTGAAGGGGTTTATTTATGCACACCAGCAACAGGCTTATACAGTTAACCCTCTGCTGGTTGGCTCAGGAACTTTTCCTTACTTTGGAGAGTGTGGATGGTGAAGTTCTCAATGTCTGAAGTGTGCTTGCAACCCAACAATCTGATGTAGGTTTAAGTCGTCTTTAGTGACATTGATGGCTGTTTTTGTGCATGCGTGATTGTGTAAAAAAAAACTTGATGCAAATCTGTTCAGCAGGCATTCAGGTCATTTGGTGCAAAATTGAACAGACCCAGTGATCAGCTTCTGTCAGCTGCCATTATGAAAATTGTGGGATCACTAAGTGCAAAGCATCTTCCTTGTGCAGAGGTGATATTCCTTTGGATTTTATGTGCCGGAAAACAAGGGACAGATATCAGCTTCTATGGACTTCCAAAGTTATCTGGCTGCCTACTTTTGGAAACAGTATGCTAATCTAGAGAAATCCTCGCCTTAACTGAGCAAAGCAGTTCTTAGACTGAAATCATGTGTGCCCTCTAAAGTATAAGAATGTTGAATATAAATGTAAATCAGCCTTCCTGCAAAAAAAAATCAGTCACAGCCCGGATAACCTACAAGAACCAATGAACTCTGACCGTGAAAGCCTTCGACAATATTTTAAAAATCAGTCAGTTTGGAAACTGGATTCAAGCATCTTACTGTACTTCATGTGCTTCACACACTAGCAGTGGCAAAAGTGCTGAGAAGCAGTACAAGCAACATGGGTGAATTCAGACTCCCCTCCTCCCTTGTTCCTCTGTAAAAATGCAGGTTACACACTAATTTTCTCAGGATGATTATTTTTGGTAACCAAATGGTTATTTTATTTTTCTCAGTAACCAAATGCTAGTCATGTCAAATCATCATATATTGGAGTCCCAACTGGGCCATACTGTGTGAATTCAACCCCCCTCCCCCCTGCAAAATGGAGCCAGGGACAGATAGGGGAGATTTCTCTACAAACCTGAAGGAAGACTCAGGATCACAAAACAAAGAAACAAATCCTGAAAGCTTAAAAAAGTACTTTGGGGGATTGTGTGTTAAGTGCCGTCAAGTCGCTTCCGACTCATGGTGACCCTATGAATCAAAGTCCTCCAAAATGTCCTATCTTTGACAGCTTTGTTCAGATCTTGCAAATTGAGGGATTAAAATTTGGGGGATTAAAACTCCCTCAAATAACAGAAACAACACCTATAGCTTTAAGAATGCCCACCGAGACTACGTTTTGAGTTCTCAGGCCCATCTTAAAAGTCACTAGGCAAATACAACAAGCCTTCCAAGCCTTGGTTTCTATAAAGCAAAGCTGGGGGAAGGAAGTAGGGGTGGGCTTGGAGGCCAAAACAACCCCAGAAGAGGTCCTGTCCACCTCCCCAGTCGTGTCCCATGATGGAGGAGAAATCTTGGGATACAAGCTCAGTGATGACCACTGGAGACTCAATACCCCCACAACTTGGCCGGGTGTGGCTCAGCAGCCACCATACAACTTGGCCCAGCAGGGGCAACCACCATACAACTCAGACTGGCCCTGTAACAGGCACCATGCAACTTGGCAAGATTTTTCCATGGAGAGACTGCCAGTAGGAAGGAAAGTTCAAGGTAAAGGTAGATGAGCTGGTGAGTGGGAAGGAGCAAAGGGAGCAGAAAACAGGGAGAGGCTATGGGAGCTACCAGGGAAGGGAAACAGAAAATAGCGGGTGAGGGGAATTGTCCTATTCTTTGCAATCAGATTGTCTTTGCAGGGATACTTGGCCTTGGGGCTGTCCAAGCTTGAAGCTAGAGACATGAGGCTTGTACCTAGTAGACCCATTTATCCAGCAAGACAGTCTTCCCAGGCCTCAGCTGAAGTAGGCTGAGAGGTAATTGGGGCCAGGGATGCCCAGTGGGTCCTGGAGAACTCCAGGAATTTCAACTAATCTCCAGTCTGCAGAGATCAGTCCCCTGGAGAAAATGGCCATTTTGGAGGGTGGACTCTATGGCATTATATCCTGCTGAGGTCCCACCCCTCCCCAAACCCCACCCTCCCAGCCTCCACCCCCCAAATCTCCAGGTATTTCCCAACCCAGAGCTGGCAACCCGAGGGTCCAGTGGCACTGCTGGCAGGTGCTGGAGCTCCTGAGGCTGCACTGTACTCTGGCCAGGATCTGGCAAGGAAGTATTACTCTCAGAGCACTGCTCTTGATCACTGGTGGGGTTCCACCAACCAGTCTGGCACTTCACCTCCTTTGCGCTACCTCAGCCTGAGCCTTCATCCACCACCATTCCTGTGGCGTGGGAGCAGGGCTATGGGCCCGGATTTGCATCCTGCCTGGCAGAGGCTTGCGGGCTGCCTCAGGGGCCAGTGGCAAGGTTTCTCTTGCAGGCTCTGACCGGGTGGCCTCTGGTGTTGCAGGAACATCGTCAGCAGGCACCTCTGCAATGCCAGGCCCTCCCTGGTCCCTCTGGTCAGCCACTTTCCTTGGTTTCTTGGGCTCTTCCTCTGAGGACTCTGAGTCAGAGTTTCTGGGCTGGTCAGAGGGAGTCATGACTGGGTTTGCCAACCTCTAGGTGGGGCCTGGAGAGCTCCCAGAATTGCAAGTGATCTCCAGACTTCAAAGATCAGTCCCCCTGGACAAAATGGCTATTTTGGAGGGTGGACTTTATGGCATTATACCCCACCCTCCCCAGACTCCACCTCCAAATCTCTAGGAATGTCTCAACACACAGTTGGCAACCCTAGTCATGACAGGGGTATAGGGAGAAATAAGTTGCTTTAAACCCACGGATTAGGGCCATGAACAGATGAGACAGGTCTTTGCTTAAACCTAAGAAAAGCCCCAGGTTTGCAGAAAAATCTGAAATCTTAAAAAAAAAAAAAATGGAGCAGTGCCTGTAGTTATAAGAAACAAATGCTCTCTGAGATATCACTTGCCATTTGGGGGGTGGGGGGGGCTAGGCAATCAAATATTGCCAGCCTTTTAGGCTTGATTTCTGTCATCAAAAGGAGGAAAGCCCATTTCTGAGGCTGTTTTGACCTCCCAGTTCATTCATGCTCCTCTTACCTTGCCCTGGAGGGCGAATTCACTGAGGCCTGGCCTGGCAGCAACCACCTAGCAACGCACTACCATGCAACACTGTATGACTTGCCCAGGTAGGGATGCCAGCTGGCCACTGAGCCTATGGTGTGACATCACTTCTGGGAAAACCGGGAGGTGACACCACACCTAAGAATCACTGGAATCTCTATGGTAATACCATTGTTTTAAGCAATTCCTAGAGAGGCGTGACATCACTTTCAGGTTTTCCCAGAAGTGATGTCATACCATAAGCCCAATGGTTTTAAAAAAAAAAAACTGCCACCACTCCGTGCAGCACTGGGAAAAGAGAACTGGGAGTGGAGGCTCCCCCTTCCCTACAGTGGGGATGCCATCCCTACCCAGGCAAGTAATACAGTGGCTGCTGTCACACAGTAGCAAATTGGCAGATGATTGCTGTCAGGCCTGGGTGAGTCATACAAGACAACTGGTTTTACCTTGAAGTCCCACTGTCATTAGATTATAAGTTAATTTGAGTGGCTGGCTCAAAGTCAACCAGCAAGCATCCATGGCAGAATCAGAGTTGTCAGGTCATGCCGGGCAACAGCAGGAACTTAAGGGGTGGGGACATGGGAGGGGATGTCAGCATTGCTTGCACCGTGATGTCACTTCCAGAGAAAACCAGGTGATGTCATGTTGCTTTAGGAATCACCAGAAACTCCATGCTAAAATCACAGAGCTTCCAGCAATTCTTTAGAGAGGTGTGACATCACTTCTGAGTTTTCCCCTTGATGTCACACCATCACTGCCAGCTGCCCCCTAGGCCCCCACCCCCCTGGGTCTCCTGCTGGTTGCCAGACCTGGCCTGGCAACCTTACACTTGGGCAACTCACTACCTTGCAATTTGTGCGACTCACCCAGGTCCATAGGTGGCTATTGGATGACTGGATGCCACGTAACTAGTCCGGGCCCAGCGGCAGCTACTGTACAACTTCTGTAACTTGGCTGGGCCAAGAAGAGGCACACAACTCACTTCAGTGACTTGCTACTTTTGCCACTTGGCCAGACTTTTCCCATGGAGAGGCTGCCAGAAGGAGGGAAGAAACAAAGCTGACAGAGCCGGGGTAATATTGTTGCTAGAATGTCAGACTAGAATCCTCACTCTTCCTAGGGCTGCCAGGTAACTACACAAAAGCAAGCATGAAAACCATCATGCCTAAGAAATCCCTAAATCTACGCCATGGCAAGATTCCTCTTTTCCTCAGTCATTGGCAGGTTTGCAGTTCATACGATTTGATCTTGCCTCCCTCTACATAAAGACCCTGGACTTCTTAATAAAAATTAACGATTACAAGTAAGTTGGCATAAATGTTAAAATCAGATGAGAATTTAGTAAGGCAAGTTTTATTATTGCAAAGTATTCATATTATGAGAATGAACGATTAAACAAAAAGTAGCACAATTAATGTCAAAAGGCAACAACAGTACAATTTAGGGAAGATACAAAAATGGAAACAAAATTCTGTATGTTCGCCCAGAAATTGCTTGCTTTTTATATGTTAGGTTTTATGGTTGGATTGTATTGTTCATGTTATTATGTATTTTGTGTATGTTTGTATTTCCTTGAAAATGTAATAAAAAAAAAAACCTTTCAACAACAAAAAAGACCCTGGACTTCTGTGGTGATCTCCCATCCAAGTACTAACCAGGGCTGACCCTGCTAGCCTGGCCCACCTAGGTCAGGGCTGTTCATAAGTGTGTGTGTGTTTGTGTGTGTTAAGTGCTGTTGGATTGCTTCCAACTCATGGCGACCCTATGAATCAATGTCCTCCAAAGTGTCCTATCTTTGCCAGCCTTGCTCAGATCTTGCAAACTGAGGGCTGCGGCTTCCTTTATTGAGTCAATCCATCTCTTGTTGGGTCTTCCTCTTTTCCTGCTGCCCTCAACTTTTCCTAGCTTGACTGTCTTTTCCAGTGACTCATCTTCTCATAATGGGACCAAAGTACAACAGCCTCAGTTTAGTTATTTTAGCTTCTAGGGTCAGGCTTGATTTGATCTATAACCCACTGTTTTTTGGGGGGGGGGCAGTCCACGGTATCCGTCACGGTATCACGGTATTTTGGTCATGTCATGAGATGGCAAGAGTCACTGGAAAAGACAGTCATGCTAGGAAAAGTTGAGGGCAGCAGGAAAAGAGGAAGACCCAACAAGAGATGGATTGACTCAATCAAGGAAGCCACAGCCTTCAGTTTGCAAGATCTGAGCAAGGCTGTCAAAGATAGGACATTTTGGAGGACTTTCATTCATAGGGTCGCCATGAGTCGGAAGCGACTTGACGGCACTTAACACACACGGTATCCGTAACACTCTCCTCCAACACCACATTTCAAAGGAATCTACTGTCTTCCTATCAGCTTTCTTCACTGTCCAGCTTTCACACCCATACGTAGTAATAGGGAATACGATGGCATGAATTAACCTGATCTTGGTGGCCAGTGACACATCCTTACAGTTAGGGATTCAACGCGAGTTCCATTTCTGTCAGGGCAGTTAAAGAGTTAACTTGTTTATATCAACAGTTTAGATAGTCTCAAGGTGATGATGAAATGACAAGATGTAAGTATTCTATCGGCTAGGGAATCACCATTGCAAATGTGTGGAAAGGCACGGAGTCAGAATCGTTTATTACCCTGTCCCTTTGTTAAAGGTGCGAAACTTTGGGGCAGGATGGGCTAGCTACTTTTGAATCTCACAGAAGCCAGATGCCTGTTCTCAGCTCTCCTGAGCTGAGACGCAGGCAAAAGGGGTTTAAGCCTTAGTACCTGCTAGTATTCCTAGCAAGATGTATAGGGAACTAGATGGATTGCTATTTGTTTTTACTCCACGTAGCCCTCCCTATTTGGGGAAAGTAAAGGGCTTTTGTTTGATTGAGAGAAAAGTCTTTGACTCTGCTGTATGGTGTGCCAGACCCGGTTGTCTCTAACCACAGTCCCGATCCGTTGGGCCTGGATCAACCCCAGCGCTTCCACTTCAGGATCTTTTTCTGATCCTGTCATGGCTGCCCTTCCCAGTCTCAATCTCCTGATCGCCGGGCCGCAGCCTCCCTTTCGCAAGCGCACCTGCGGCCGAACACCTGCCGGGCTGGAACGAACCCCTCAGCGGCCAGCGGCTGGCCTCGGCAGCGTCCCTCCCGTCCCGGGGAGGAGCCCGACACCGCCGCATCTGGCCACGAGAGCCAGGCGCGCGCCGCCGCCGCCGCCGCTCGCCCACGCGGCCATCCCAAGGCCGCCTCCCTCCCCCCCTCCCCCCCTGGCCACGCAGGCTCCTTTAAGAGCCGCCTTCCTAGCCGGCCATCCCTTTGCCGGAAGCAGAGGCGCGTCGGAGCCTGCTACTGGTCGGCGGAGGCAGGAGCCGGGCGGAGGCGGCCGGGCGTGGCTCTTGCAGGCGCCCGGCCATGGACGGGGCGCCCTCCCGCCGCGGACCCCTGGACGGGCCGTAAGTGCTTCCCCCGCGGCCCGGGTGCGGCGCACGTGGGCGAGCCAGGGCTCCGCGCAGGAAGCGGGCTGGGCCTCTTTTGCGGGGCTCTGCGGTCCGTTTGGGACCCCCGCCACCTTTCCGGCCGTCGGGTTCCTCTCCCGTGCCTTTTCCTCCCTTAAAAGCGCCTTGATCCATTGATCTTGAGCAGCATCGATCTAGTGCTGGAGGGGGGTAAGGACTGGAACGAGTCTCGCCGCGGGCAATGTAGCCTTGGGGCCCCTGTCGCTTAGTAAAAAAGGCATTATGTCAGTCACAGGGGCGTTTGGTTTCTTTTGGCCGCCCCAGTAGACATCAGTCCCCTCTTGCTAGCTCCCTTCCCTTTGCCCTGTTGCAAGCCGGCACCGGCTACTCACTCTGCCTTTACTGGCAACGGCATGGTCGGTCGGTGGGTGGGTGGGGGGAGCATGTTGGAGTAGGAAGGCCTTCCATGTTCTCTGGTTTGTGCTGCTTGAAGATTGATTTTCAGCCACTTCGCATGGCTGAAAATCCCTTTTCTTTCCTTAAGGTTGCCAGCCGTCATGTACCCATCTGTAGGTGTGCATTCAGATTTGGAAGTGGCATGGCGGTGGGGCGTGACGGAAGAGGTGGAGAGCGTGGCAGGCGGCTCAAAACGTTTTGTTTCTAGCGTAGGTCACCCTTTCTTCTCCAGACATCTTTTGTTGCTTAGTATTGTGATGTGATAGCAGTGATATGCAGTTGAATTCTAATCCTGTCCACGTAGGAAATCAGTCTTAGTGTTCTCGGTAGTTCTTATTTCCAAGTAACTATGTGTAGGGTAGCGATATTAGCCAATGAAGTGCAGGTTAAGGGTTACTTACTTGCTGTCATAATGCCTCCCCTCCCCCAAGCCATGCCAAGAGGATAGAAGCTCTAAGTACATGTAATCTGTTTAAGAGATGGCAAACATACAATAACGCTCAATCTTCCAGCTCCTCCTAACACTTGTGCATGAAAAGGTTGAAGGATGCACAATGGCGTACTTATGTTAAGGAAACTAATGCTCTTGTTAGCAAAGGGGTGGAAAGAATAGCACATGCAGGGTTTCTTTATTTTGTTAGGATACTAGAGGTGGAGAAATGCAGAGCAGGATAAGCAATGCCATTTACTGGAGCAGTCAGCACACTTAAAAGTATGGAGGTGTTTCTTAGGTGACATGTTAACATGTCTTCTAAGAAGCATCTCCATGCTCCCTTACAGTCTCACAGCATGCACATTGCTTTGTCTGTTATGTGCCTTTTTGAGAAAGGTAGAGGAATTAACTCTCACTTGAAAAAAAATGCTTCTCAGATCTCCCTTTTCTAGCCTTTGTTTTCTATAATTCTATTTAGTACATTTCTAGACATCCGTTTGCCCATGCATAGTGCTTATGGTAATTCACAGGACCTGTTAAAAATGGCCCACAAAAAACAGCTACATGGCAAACCCAAAACATTGAGAATTAAAATGCAAAAGAAAGAACTGCTTTTCAACAGCATCACCCTAAAAAGTAAAACACCATAATATTCTCCATTGGTTTAAACCATAACCCATCTAGGATGGCTTCTAATCTCTTTGAACTGCCTACCTGTAGAAGTTATTCTGTATCCCTGAAGATCTTGTTCACATCAGTGTTGTGCAAAATTCTATTATTCCTTTTGTGTTAGGTTAATGGAAACTGCATGCAATGTGGTGTTACAGGAGTAGCCCATCAGTGGTTTTGGTCTTTTTTGCCCAATCAGATATAGCTTTTCCACTGGAGTTACAGAATCAAATGAATGGGATTTGTCCTGGGGAGTGCCACAGGCTGAATGAGATTGTCTGGATCTTTAGGATTCGGTGACATTCTGCTCTATATTTTATTATTCTTTCCTTTATTAACAATAAGTTCCTTCAGCGGAGGTCTTGAGCCATACAGTAAAAGCACAGTATAAATATCAATAACAATTACAGAATGATTATAAAGTTAAATTATTCCACTAGTAAAATTGAAAGATTGGCACATTAATACTTAGCAGGACAAGAATTTGGCCACAGTTCACTTAACTGCAGGACTAACATCACAACTAACAAAAAGGAAATTACCTGTGGTTCAATGGCAAGTCGAAATGGGGGAAATCCAAAGTTCTGGCAATGAAGACCATTGGTCACAGAATAACAAAATGTGATCAGTGGTCTCAGTCATGCCAGAGGCAATACAACAGAGGCATCCAGATAATGAAGTATTAACAAATCACCCCTTCAAGTTGACTGTAGGCAAAGCATTCAGTCTACCTAGCGTAAATGCATGGCGATTACTAGGAACAGTAAGATATTTTAAATATGCAGGGGTGGAGTTTTCAAGGGCTAGGGTGGGAGCATACATGGTGAGCATATTTCATTATCCAAGCCCCCAGATGCTTCTGTCGGTACTGAACTGGTGCTTTGAGGCTGTGGCCAAAGCTAAGGCTGAATCTGCATCCAGACAAGCTGGAGGTGATGTTGGTGGGGAAGGTTGATGTTTTACAGGGGTTGGGTTTATTTGTCTTTGATGGAGCAGAGTTGGCTTTTGCACAGCAAGTAAGAGCTTGGGGGCTTATGGGCCCAGCTGTGCTGTTTGAAAAACAGGTTCATGTGGTGGCCAAGAGTGCCTTCTATCAGATGCATTTGGTTCACCAGCTGTCTCCTTTCCTAACCTCAGCCAATCTGGCCACACTAATCCACGCCTTTGGATTATCTCTTGGTCTGATTACTGTACCCTGTCTATGTTGGGTTGCCCTGGAAGACAACCTGGAAACTGCAGCTGGTCCAGAATGTGGCAAACCAGTTGTTGTCAGGAGAGAGCCAATGGGAATATATGTTACTCCTTTTGAAATAGCTACGTTGGCTGCCAGTTCTTTCTAAGTTCAATTCAAGGTGCTGGTCATGACCTTTAAATCCTTTCATGGCCTGGGGCCCACATATCTGAAGGACCACCTTCTCCCATATGTTCCCATGTGCCAGCTACAATCTTCAGGCTGCCACCTGCTGCCGGTTCTTCTGCTCGGCGTGGTCCTCCTGCCATGTTATCAGAGCTCAAGCCTTTTCCATCATAGCTCCTACTCTGTGGAATATTCCTACTCTGTGAAGAAGTAAAGGAGCCCCTTCACTGGAGGCCTATAGAAAGTGCTGCAAGGCTTACTTGTTTGCCAGGGCAAATTTTAAGGGGAGGAGAAGCTATCTGGGGTTCTTAATTTTGATTTGGTATTCACCTGTCATGTTTAAATTACTGCTTGTAAACCATCTTGCGCCAAGAGGAAAGGCGGGTATTAATGTTTTAATAAATATGGAGGTATTAGCAGGTGGTTACCCAAAGTGCAGTGGGGATGCAAAGATTTCAGAGCCTCTTGTATGTCTCTTAAGTGGGGTCCTGCTTGCTCGGCTGGAAAGAAGCGGCCGAGTTACTGCTGGAGCTCGAACAGGTGGATGTCGTCGGCTTTGGTGCTCTTGGGAATCTGTGCATCGCTTCCCTCCTTTCGAGGCTATGAGTATCCCGCTTAAGGAGTATCCCGCCAATGTCAGCTTTGAAGATTTGGGTATCTGCGTGATTGAAATTACAAGACAGACTAGCAGAACTGTGAAGTAATGTTTGAAGGCCAGAAACCAAGGAGGCCTTGGGTGGGCTGTGCTTATTTTCCCTTCATTCCTGGGCTATGTCTCCATCCTGTTGCTCCATGGCAAAGGGCTTCCCTGTTTTCTCCCAGCCTGGTCCTTCCCAAACTACTGTATTGTTCAAGTTTCCAAGTAATGTAACTGGAGTAAGTTGTGCACTTACTTGAAATTAAAAAAAATGTGTAGAACTTGAGCTGCACTGGCATAGAGCTTGAACTTGTCAACTGTATTTTTTTAATCCCATCCTTCTTCCAAGGAGCTCAGGGAGGCTTATGTAGCTGTCTCCGCCTCACATAACCCTGAACTGTAGTGGTGTGGCATATGGCCAGTCAGTAGCTCAGAGTGACTGGCCCAGGGTCGCCCACTTAGCTTCATTGCTGAATGTGAATTTGAACTCAGGATACCTAGGTCCTAGCCTGACACTAACCACTGCATCATTCTGCCTCTTATGTCGAGCTTTACCTTTCTGACCTTCAACTTTTACTGCTCTCTCTGCCCTGGCAGGTCTCTTTGGTAGAATGTGACTTTTGAAGAGCAGATGCTGCCCGCTTCTCTCTTGTTTGCCCCACTACGATGGATGAGTGGAAACCCAATCCACTAGCCAAGCCTCGAAAGAAACGCAGCTGGTATCTGGCCTGGAAGTACAAGCTGACCAACCAGAGAGCACTCAGGAGGCTGTTCCAGGTGAGAACCAGTCCAGCCCTCCCTGTTTCTTCTCACTTATTATGTATACATTGTGTCTGGCTAGGATTAAGTAAGGTCAATTTTAAATCCTTCGGGGTTATGTAGTCTCTGTGCTCAAGGAGGTAAAAACTTTATAAATGGAATGAGGAGGAGGTGATAGTGATTCTTTATAGATGCAAAAAGCACATCTCTACACAAAATGAGTAGTTTCAGCATTTGTTTTTGGGAGAATACAATAATGAGCCCTGTGGCACTTTGCATATCAGAGGTATTCATCCTTTCTGATATGAGGCAGTACGGGGTTTGGGTGCCTTCAGTAATGGTCTGTAAGCCCCTATCTGACATTACAGGGATATTTTGCAAAAACAGATGGCGTTTCAGCCATCTACCCAAGGCAATCCATGGGAGAGGTGTACATTAAGCCCACATCTCCTAAATCCAATCACTGTGCACAATGGATCGTTGGCTCCAAATGGTTAAAAATGTATCTAAAGAACATACACTGCATGTTACTTCTGTGCTTTTTATTAGTAATGTTCAGGTTCAAAAGGAGCTGAGGCTCTCTTGTGCTGGGATGCACTGATCCAGAATATTGGCAGTGAAATGAAGTCCATATGAATTCATAGAAACTCTGTCCTGACTACAGCTGGAAACTGGCCCCTCGTTGCAATAGAAACTGGTATTGAAAGGCCGTAGGGAAAGCAGACTTAAAAGGTATTGGCCAGAAAGGAGGTTTGGATGAGGAGGATGAGGCCATAGAGCCAAGGAATAGGTGAGGAGTCCTTCTTCCAGGGGGTGGTGGAAAAGACTACTGGCAGCTCATGGGCACTGCATTTGAGTAGGGTGTGGAGGAGGCCCCAGTCCCATGGATGCTGGAGCATGAAGGGTAAAACATTGGGAAATGTCTTTTCCTTACATTTTAAAGGGACAACTCATGTAATATTAAGTGTCTGATCTCTTATTTTTGTATTATCAAAAACTCTTGGCTGATCTTTCTAGCTTTCTCCGTTTCTGAATGTACTTAAGAGGCTCTTTCCATCCTGGCCATCTCTGTAGTCTCAGCCTACAAAATGCCAATAAGATTATCTAAAATGTTTCAGAGTATCCCTTCATCTTTTGAGAGTGATGGTGTAATCCGATGCAGAGTTACTCCAATCTAAACCCATTGATTTCAGTGGGATTAGGCTAGAATTATTCTGTATAGGATTGCATGGCTGAGCCACCGCCTGCCTGCATTCTCTACCAAAGAGTTTATTGGAATTGGATCAGTTGGGACATTCTCACCCCATATGCAAGATAAAAATAATACACTGTATCTTGGAGCATCTGTTCTGTTACATTTCACTGAAACTCAGTTTGATGCAAGGTACGCCATTCATACTGCCTGTTCGACAAAGGATTCTTTCTCCTTAGTCCTGATCCCATTTATCTATTCAAGGAATCCACATTCAAATGAATGCAGCCCTAGCAACTGAAGCCCTCTCTGTCCAGTTAGTCTCAAGATTGTTTCAGCAGGTAGAAGTGTGCGTCTGTCCTCATCTGTATATGAGAGAGTGCACGTGCTGATTGTGAATTGCTATTCATCTTTCACAAGTATGGCATTAGAATGTATCAGGATATAAGGTATATTTACACCCAGGGCAGATATACATACTTTTGTTGATATAACTGAACAGTAGATAAGATTTGTGAAGCATTATTGTAATCCCCCAACCCGCCCTACCCTTTTTTATGTCCACTACTTTATCCTTTTGAAAATAAACACTTTATCAAAAACAACAACAAAACAAATGTGACATTGTAGGTGCCTTAAAAAAAACAACTAATGGATTTGCAGCACTGTAGATGGGTTGACTCAATGAAGGAAGCCACAGCCCTCAACTTGCAAGATCTGAGCAAGGCTGTCAAAGAAAGGACATTTTGGAGGACTTTGATTCATAGGGTCGCCATGAGTCGGAAGTGACTTGACGGCACTTAGCACACACAGATCAAGTTCTCTCAAACTATCAGTTTCTCCTTTTGCCCTGTGGCACTGAATGGGTTTTAATTAAAAGATGGAACAGAAGGGGGAGGGGCAGAGAATTGGAGAGCTTCATGCTGGATTGTGTGTGGCAGCAGACTACTCCCCCCCATATATTTTTAGATGCACTAATTGGCTCTGTGCTCCCTCTAGCAAGCCTTGCTACACAAATCTGTTTATGTAATGGATGTTGCTAATACAATGTGAACACGTGGAAGCCTATGAAGGTTTGCAATAAGGAAACACTGTTTACCTTGCCGTTTAACATGTATTGAGGGTGAAGAAGTGCAGTGAGTGGGGGAAAGGAGTAGCTAATTTCTGGAAAGTTGCTAGCGCTGGGGACTACCTGGAGGCCAGGCTTCCCATTCCCTGGTGAGTCAGGGTGGGCTGCACTTGTGAGGAAGGAAATGCACTCAATGATGCTCAGAAATATTTCTCCTTGTTTTTTGTCATACGGCTCATAAGTATGTGGCACCCTTGAGTTCCATATGCAAAGACAATACAGATCCCTGCCCCCTCCCCAGAAATTTTCTGACTGAAATGGGGGGGGGGTGAGAGACCCAAGGAGGACAGATATGGTACTTAAAGCTAAGGATGACGATGGAGCGACAAGTCAGAGGTCATGTGGAAAAGGTGGCTCTTGAGGAGAGAGGGTGGGGAGAGACAGATGACAGGCACCATATACCATGTTCCAGGCAAGACTACCATTCCTAGGAGTGAAGTTATAATGAATAAGAGGCCCCTGGATGGCCCCAGTAATCATGTGTGTAGCCTGAATTCCTTCAGATTCTGTCTTTCTCTGTGTGGGAAAAGCCCTTGGAGCCTGTGGCCTGTCTCATTTCTTTCCCAATGCAGTCAAGGAAATATACACAAATATTAACATCTCCCAATTTTATTTTACCAAAGTGGGAGCATTAAACAGCCACAAGTAGAGCACGGAACAGAAAACTGATTTCCAAACCCCCATTCTCTCTGCTTTTAAAAAGTGTCTGATGACCTTGCGAACAACTTTCGTATTGAATTTCTCAGGCGTTGTTTTCGAAAGCTGAAAAGGCCAAGGAATCCATATGGGCTGCCTTAAAGAACCTGACTTTGTGATAAGCAGAGTGGCATGACAAATGTATTCCAGTATCTTGTCTGGATTCCATGTCTCAAAATAGCAAGTTTAATACAAAGCTGTCAATGTTGTGGGGAAAGCTGACACCTTAATTGCACACAGGCAGGGCTCTTCAGGTTCAGGTTCCCATAGAAACCCATGTCGCCCTGAATTCCTGCGTCACAGTAAGATTGTTCTTTAGAGTTCCATTGTACATATTGTGGCAAGGTGACATTCCCTGCGAACCACCCTACCACAATAGTGTAAAAGGAGAAATGATATAACCCTTTCTACCAAGGTAAACTGGAAGTGCTTGCTAGTCTACTGGACTGTGCCTACCCAGTAGAGCTCCAAAATCACCCCCACACCCCACAGTAAGCGGAAAAGAAACCATCCTGCCAGCTCCTCCCTAAGCCACTTCTTGCAAACTGATCACAAAACCAATATAGATTTCCAAGTTGCATAACCTTTTGTCACAGTTAATAAAAATATAGAACAAGGTATATTCCCTTGAGGCCATCCTTATAACCATGTATGCAGACACAACAGTTAAATTCTTTAGCTTAAGATATCTGCCAAGCACCTTGTTTTCACTAACCTGAAGTCAGCTGTACCTATGTCTAAAATGGTACAATTGTATCCTATGATACTGTTCTAGGGACTGGAGCACTTTCACAGATGCTGAGTAATGCACTTTCAGTACACTTTAACAGTTATTTGCAAGTGGATTTTGTCATTTCACACAGTAAAATCCAGCTGCCAAGTGCATTGGAAGTGAATTGAAAGTGCATTATTTGGCATGTGTGAAAGCGCCCTTATGCTGTGCAAATTGCCTGATGTTTTCCAAGGATGCCAATCCAAAAGGCACAGAACCGTTTGTGCTTCTCATGCTGATTGCTCTTGTGTAGGGAGTTGGTGTCAATACCAGGTTAGTAGTTCACCGTTGTTCTCCAATGGACTCTAGCTTGCCTTCCCAGCACTATGAACTTAAGAGGATTAAAAATATTAGTAACGGCAGTTCCTCTTGGATGTTAGTGCAGATACCTGGAATTGCTAGAAAAGCTTCCATTTGAAATCCAAGAGTAGCAGCTGGAAGTTGTGCAGTATCAAAATGTCAAACATGCCTTGGACACTGCAAAATTTGGAAGATAACATTCCAAATTGGGCCTGCTTGCATGCAACAGGAGTCTCTTAAAAGCATCTCATTGAAAGGATTGTGCTTCTTGATAATATCCCCATTAACAAATCTTGGAAGCCCTTGGAAAGTTTAATCACGTAAGTCTTGACCCACAAGTGATTTCCATCTCCAAATGTCAGAAGTCAGTTCTGCATAATTTTAATACTGCCTTGTTGGCTGCTAAGGAAAATGGGATGTGCCTCAACTGGTCGTTGGGGTTACTTTCCTTTGCTGCTCTTTATGCAAAGGGAGAGTGGAGTGATGGGTAAGGCTCTTTGAAAACGTACATACTAATGGTGGCTACTAAATCAAGGTTTTGCAGTGAAAAATTGAGACTTTGGGATGCAAATAAAGTAGCAGAGACCAAGTTTCACCTGTGAAAGGCATAAGGCCATGCCTCGTTTGAATCTGTTCTCTTGCTGATTGGTGGTCCGTTATGTCGTTTATTCTGGATTCTGCCTACAGCATCTTTCAAAACAGGAAGATCGGATTCAGATTTCCAGTCCTAATCTTTTCATAGTCTGATGTGGAGGGTTTTGCCTTGCAGACAGGGGCTGTTCTCTTCTTGCTGGTGACTGTCATAGTAAACATAAAACTGATCTTGGACACTAGAAGAGCAGCCAGTGAAGAAGAGGAGTCTGCGCAGGATTATGGTGAGTATGAAGGGTTGTAGCTGGATGGTGGCAACAAAATGATTAGGGGGAGGGGCTGTGGCTCAGTGGTAGAGCATCTGCTTGGCATGCAGAAGGTCCCAGGTTCAATTCCTGGCTTCTCCAGTTAAAGGGCCTAGGCAAGTAGGTGTTGTGAAAGACCTCCGCTTGAGACCCTGGAGAGCCGATGAGAGCCAATATTGAGAGCCGATGATGGTCTGATGGATATTGAGAGTCGATGATGATCTGAGCAGACTTTGATGGACCAAGGGTCTAATTAAGTGTAAGGCAGCTTCATGTGTGCTCATGTAACCAAGACCCAGCTGGTATCTCGCCCAGTGGCATGCTCAAATCTCTCAGATCACGGGCTCCACTACACACACCCTAGCCCAGGATTGTTGCACTTTATCTGCTCTTTCTGGTGCCGTGAGGTTCTGCATATGTATTGCAGACGGTTTCAAAGAGCGAAAAGACGTTCCACAGGAAAGGCTGTGGGTGGGAGAGTTTAATGGTGCCTTTCAGATCTATCCAAGGGGGTAGCTAAGATTAGTGAGTAGGGGATAGCTTTTTCTTGAAGGAATGTTCCTGTTTGTATTATGGAAGCCATAACATGGGGATGGGGAGAGATTTCAAGGCAGGTAACAATATTCCTTTTAATTAAAGCAAGCATTGGGGTGCTTGATTATTCTGCACCCGGAGCTGGTAAGTGGCATGAAAATAGTGATGTGCTTTCTCTCCTCCCCCACCCTTTAGATGAAGGCTTGCAGAACCTGGAGATTCCACGGCGTCCTATCAACAGTAGGAAAGTTCTGGATATTGAGGTGTACTCCAGTCGCTCCAAGGTGTATGTGGCAGTGGATGGGACAACGGTGAGGGCTTGTGCTTTGCTAACAGGAATGAACAATTGAGCTGTGGTCAGGGTACCCCTAAATCCATTTTGTTTGTTTTTCCCTCTTTTGAAGGGAGAAACTCTTTTTGTTTTAAAATAGTGTTGTACAATTCTGTTTCACCAACCTTTTGCATCCTTTTTTTTAGAGCCACTTTCCTGTCATAATGTTATTGTTCCTCAGCTCCAAAGATTTTTGGTGTAGAACCTAGCTGTAGCTCTTGCTTACACGTTGCATTATTGTTCCCTTAGGCCAAAGACAGTGGCACAATACAAGTTCAGAGGCAATCCCCACGTTACAGAAACTAGCAGTTACTGAGAGAAGTTCCCTGAAAAGGGTGCGGGAGTGGTAGTGGCTGGAGAAGATTGTAATCTTACCACCATTGCTTTTATTGTAGTACAGGTTTTGGAAGACGAAGCCCGGGAACAGGGGAGAGGCATCCACGTGATCGTGTTAAATCAGGCTACGGTAAGCAGGAAAGCAAATCTTACATTAATATACTTTTAGGGGAGCAATATGGGTTTTTTTCTTTCAAAAGATTAGGTGTAAAACAACTTGCTTACAATGCTTGAGGGACTTTGAGGAAGAGTGGTAAATCTTAAAAATGTCACCATAATCAGAAATAAATGGATTGATTTGGGGAAACCTTTTGACTTTTGGAGAGGTTTGGCAAAGCCCTTATTTCTGTGGTGGACCTTGTTAGGCCTAGACTGTGCCTGGTATAATGGCCCTACATGAATGAGCCTGGCCTTGACCCAGACTCAGCAGGGGAGTCATTGTCTGTCTTCTTGGACTATTTCCAGATGTCTGCAGTGGGGCTGGGAAGAGGATTGTTCCCGGGCCCCTAAGGGAGTTCTTCAGTCCCCACTTAATTGTAGTAGCCAATGGAAACACTGTTCTGGATCATACAGTCCTAAGGCAAAAAACTTCTATTCAACACCATTGGCTTTGAACCACTTATCCGATCTACTCTTGGCAAACACCAGAGGTTATGTTTATAGACCTTCTGTAGACTGCTGATTCTGTTACCTGTGTTTCTCACAGTTCTTACTTTCATCCTTCTTGCGGTCATGTCAAATTAGGTGTGTGTTTTTTTACATTACCTCGTAGAGAATAATTGTCCTCCTACATCTTTATTGCATATCTTCAATAGTTTCATGTTCCTTTTTAAAAATAAGATTATTTGTGAAGATATGGGTGTATATAAATTTGAGTCTTAAGAGGCAGGCAGATATAATGTGGGTTGTACTTCCCAAGGAAGACACATACATTCTGCACTGGCTTTGGGATTTGTTATTGATTTAACACAGTTTCTGTTACCCTTTAACACTTGAGGAGTGTCCATGCATGGTGGTACTTTATGTGTCGTGTGTGTTTTGACACGTCACACTCTCATGTCTATGAATGCTCAACAGGGACATGTGATGGCAAAGCGGGTTTTCGATACCTACTCTCCACATGAGGATGAAGCCATGGTCCTATTTCTTAATATGGTGGCCAGAGGGCGCATTCTGATCTTCACTATTAAGGTAAGTGGGGCTGGAGTCTGAACACTTTCCATAGAAATAGAAAATGGTAATATACTCCAGGGCCTTTTTCTTTTCAAGAAATACCCTCGATAATACTTCTTTGTCCAGTGTTCAGAGGAGGTAAACATCCAGCTGTTTCTAATGAGTAGAGGATAGCATTGTCACAGACATCCCTTTTGGGGATGTTGGTCAGGCCAGGACCTAGGCAGCCATCAATCTATCCATTTACCTTGGTTGCCAGCTCTTAGTCCACCGCATCTAACAGCATCTAAAAGTCAAAGCACAGGATTCCCTGATAACTTATTTAATACATTTGTTGATTAAGCTTCCTTACTTCCAAACTGTCGTGCTTTCATTTTAAGCAGAAATACATTACGATTAAAATCTTCAATATCATTTCACTTGGCATCAGTAAATAAAAAATAATAACATGAGCAGTAAAAAACAAAGGGAGCAGGCAGTCATTTCAAATCCTCCTTGGACCTGTTTGTACGGTACAGGAGTCTCCTGAGAACAGCTCATTGAAAGGATTGTGCCTCTTGATAATTTTTCCATTAACAAATCTTGGAATCCCTTGCAAAGTTTGTGTCACATAGGACTTGACCCACAAGTGATTTCCATCTCCAAATGCCAAAAGTCAGTTCTGCAGAATTTTAATGCTGCCTGGCTGGCTGCTAAGGAAAATGGGATGTGCCTCAATTAGTCGTTGGGGTTACTTTCCTCTGCTGCCCTTTTTGCAAAGGAAAGATGGAATGACGGGTAAGGCACTTTGAAAACATTCATACTAATGGTGGCTACTAAAGCAAGGTTTTGCAGTGAAGAATTGAGACTTTGGGAGGCAAATAAAGTAGAAGAGACCAAGTTTCACCTGTGGTTTAGCCTTGCAGTTGTCTGGAACGGGAGCAGTTGGTCACTGGGTGGCTACTAACTCACCCAGCTGGGGGGATTAGTTGTCTGAATTTTACATTTTCTACTCAAATCTCTGACATACAAGTCAAGTCAGGGCAAACATCTTTTGTTTCCTTTGTAACTGGATCAAGAGGTACTCAATCTATATCCTCTAGTTGAAAATGTGCCACCAGGGATTGGACCCTGATGTTTTCCAGAGTCCATGCTTTAGTGCCATAATCCTGTTCAAACTGGATATGATTATCAATTTATACTTGCCTGGAGAGCTGCTAATGATAAAATTAATCACAGCACTTATTTGGAATCTGTGTCTCCAGAAGATCCAGGTTCACCTGTAGTCTCAGGATCTTGGGGGTTCCATACTTCAGAACATAATCATAATGCACACCAAGCTCTACTCAGGATCACGTGCCTTGAGGAATATTAGCAAAGGACATTTATAGTCCACAAAAGCTTATAAATCCCCTCCTTAGGAGTCAGGAAAAACCACAAAACCATAAACGAAACTAGCCTTGCTCTATGCCCGTGTTGGCGAACGTATGGCACGCGTGCCTCAAGCGGCACACCGAGCCCTCTCTGTGGGCACGCACGGAGTCGTCGCGTCTGCCTAGGGCTGTGCCGTGTTGCCGTGGTGCGGTGCTACTTCTCCCCAAGCCCATGCTCCCCAAGCCTGCTCTGGCGCCCTCCCTCTCCTTGCACCAAGGCAAGCCCCTCCCTCTCAGCTGAGTTGCGGGCCGCAGCTCAGCTGTTTGTTGGGGCCTTGCCTGTCTTCAGTTTGGACAGGGAGGCTGTGGCCGAGCACCTTGCTACGCCCCCCTCCTCTCAGCTCACCACTGACTTACAAAAGGCAGCCTGTTACTCCATGTGCTTGGATGAAAGCACAGATATAAATAATCATGCAAGGCTAGCAGTAATTTTGCGTTATGCTGTTGGTAACAGCATGAGAAAAGAGCTGGTGAAACTGGTGTCTTTGCCTAAAAGAACACAAGGGATAGATATCTACAATTCTGTGATGGAGGCTTTTTTGTCACAAGACATAAGACCAGAAAAAGTGGTTTCAATTGCTAGTGATGGGGCACCTTCTATGGTGGGGCAACAACTGGTTTCATACAATTCTTTGTTAAAGAAACAAAACATCAAGTCATTCAGTTCCATTGCATTATACATCAAGAAGCTCTTTGTGCCAGGGACAGCAGCAAAAAATTTGATGTCCTCAAAGATGTCACAAAAATGGTGAATTACATCATGGCTCGTGCTCTGAATTGTCGACAGTTTCAAGCACTTCTTGAGGAGGTTCAGGCACAGTATAATTGTCTGCTTACGTACAATAATGTCCGGTGGCTGAGCAGAGGACGAGTCCTGGAGAGATTTGTAGCCTTCTTGGATGAAATTAGGCTGTTTATGAATGAAAAAGGGCAGGAATATCCACAGCTCACTGATATGGCCTGGCTTACCAACCTCATGTTTTTTACAGATTTTACACAACACTTCAATGTACTGAACAAACAACTACAAGGCCTAGGGAAAACAGCAGAAAGGATGTTTTGTGGTATCAAAACATTTGAGAGAAAACTGCAGGTTTTTGAAAGAGACCTTGAAAGTGGGCAGCTGAAATATTTTCCAAAACTAAAAATGCTTTTAGAAAATTCTACAACATTTCAGACAATCCTACAAGCCATCAGGAAATCTACAAGGAATTTTCTAGTATTGTAGCAGCTGCACAGGTGAATTTTAGCAACAGATTTTTACAGTTCTGTAAGATGGAGACAACCCTGTGTTTTCTTACTTCTCCAGATAAAGCCACATTTGAACAACTTGATCTTTCCTGCCTACACTGGTTAGATTTAGAAAATCTGGAAATGGAGCTAATAGAATTTCAAGAAAGCTCTATCTGGAAAAATAAATTCTATGGCCTGCGTGAAACACTTGAGAAGATAGAAGGGATGACAAAGGAGTTCTGAAAATGAAATCCTTAAAGTGTGGAATTCTCTGCCAAATAATTTTAAGTCAATGAAAGCACTTGGGATTGCTTTCCTTACTTTGTTTGGATCATCTTATGCTTCTGAGCAGTTGTTTTCAGCTTTGAATTATATCAAATCTGACACCAGAAACAGACTAACAGATGACCTGAGTGCTGCATGTGTTCCTCCCAAACTTACAAAGTATGAGCCAAGGGTGGACAAATTATCAGCATGCACACAACAGCAAAAATCACATGAATTGTTCAAAAGCATGCCAAATGCAAACTTTTACCTTTCAATAAAAAGTTGTTTGTATCATTGAAAGCTCTGTTATTGTGTTTTTCTTTTAAGGCAAAAGATGTTAACGTATGATTTGTTTTTCCTAAACTAAAACCTCAGTATTCAGGTTAAATTGCCGCATTGGCACTCGGCGATTAAATAAGTGGGTTTTGGGTTGCAGTTTGGGCACTCAGTCTCTAAAAGGTTCGCCATCACTGCTCTAGGCTCTTCTTTTATATCCTGCTGCTCCTCTTGGTTCAAGGCAGCTAATAATAATAAAGTAGTATTAAAAGTAGTTTTACCGACTCTTGCTAAATTGTTTTTGTGGCAACTATTTATTTCTTAATGAAACTGATCAAGCAATGCCCAGAATGGGTACTGGAATTTTAAAATTGATCAAAGGCATTTTTCCCCCAAACGTACAAATCAAAATTGTTGCACAATTAAAGAAGATTACTATTTGTGACTAAATCAGAAGGCTGGAACTCTATTCAGACTGATTCGGCTTCTAAAAATGAGAGCTAATTCTGAAACTGGGGAAGTCATGTGTAATAACAATTGTTTGTGTTCCTTTACAGGATGAGGGCTCCTTTCACTTGAAAGACACAGCAAAGAGTCTTCTGAAGAGTTTAGGAAGCCAGATTGCAGAATCCCTCAGCTGGAGAGACATGTGGACCTTTGTGGGGAAGAAAGGAGGTCAGAACCTGGTTTTGGCACAAATCTGTGGGGCAGAGCAGGGATGTGGCTCTTCCTTCTTAAAGGAAGCTCTAAGGCTAATTGAGCAGGTATTCCAAGGTGTTGAGACGACTGTCATCATTAAACAGATGAGGTGGAAGACGGAACAGGGCTCCTATACTTCGAATGATTGTGTAGGAGAGAGACTTCTAGCAAATGCAGCTTTTCACATCTGTGTGCAGGGAAAAGAACAGCTCCACCTGCCAACTCTCATTTAGAACAATTAACGCACCTCATCCTCTGTGGTACCTTCTGTTGATTTCTGTCTTTTCTGAAGGCAAATCTAGCATTGCTGATCCTGCTACTGTTGTTTGAAGAAAAGAAACAGGAGTGCAGAAAGAGAGAAATTCTGCCTGGTAGCGTTCAGGCATGAGTGATGAATGCTAATCATCCATCTAGTGGTCTTGACACAATACTGTCTCCACAGGTGAGATCTACGGTGAAAAACATGCCAAATCTGTGGCACTTTCAACCTGGGGGGAACCAGTCTTACTGAAAACTGAAGTCCAGCTGACCTCTGTGGAAGGTATAGTATGCTTGCTCAACCAGGAAACAGTGTGAAACACATGGACACATTCAGCTACCTTATACTGAACTGGTCCATCAAGGTCACTGTCATCTACTTTGATTGGCAGCAGCTCTCCAGGGTTTCAGGTAGAGGTCTTTCATGCTGCCTACAACCTGGAGATACCAGGGATGAAGCCGTAGACCTTCTGTGTGGAGACAGGTGCTCTGCCACTGAGTTCTTAGATCCACCCCAAGAACTCAAGCATATCAGCTGTCCTAAAGCCAATCCAGACTATTGGTCCATTTGGCTCAGCATTGTCTAACTGGCAGCAGCTCTTCAGAATCTCAGGCAGAGACAAGCCTTTTCCCCACTCCTGCTATCCAGTGTTATTTAACCAGAGATGTTGAGACTTGAACCTGGGACCTTTTGCAGGCGTGTCAAGTTCTCTTCCACTGAGCTGCATGCTCTGTGAAAGAACTTTGCTATGGATAAAGTCCTAGAGACCAGGTTTGGAATGATCCAGTACACCTAGACCAAGGTCCGAATGAGAAATAAAAGGAATCATATCAGAATTAAGAAGTGGGGAAACTAGGAGCAAGAGCAGAACCCAAATAAACAGTCCAAAGCTCAGATTGTAATCTCCCTATTCAGAGTTAACGGTGTAGCATTTTGAGTGTGGTTCCTGAAAGCCAGCCAGTGAGCACTGGCTTGCTTTTTGTCTCGGACTGAAGTTTTAACAAACCCGTGCAATAAATATCAATTGACTACTTCGCCATCCCACTTCATGGATTTTGGGATGGAAGGACAAGGATGGAGAATGAACATGCCACTGAAATAAACCATTATAAGCCAGTGTGGAGTAGTGGTTAAGAGCAGTGGCTTGGAGCGGTGGACTCTGATCTGGAGAACCAGGTTTGATTCCCCACTCCTCCACATGAGCAGCAGAGGCTAATTTGGTGAACGATTTGTTTCCCCACTCCTACACATGAAGCCAGCTCGATGACCTTGGGCTAGTCACACTCTCTCAGCCCCACCTACCTCACGGGGTGTCTGTTGTGGGGGGTGGGGGGGAAGGGAAGGTGATTGTAAGCCAGTTTCCTTAAGTGATAGAGAAAGTCGGTATATAAAAACCAACTCTCCTCCTCCTCCTCTTCTTTGTGTCCCTGGCCTGGAATTACTGCAGAGCCTTGCATGAGAAGCGCTGGAGCTTTTATGTGGCTTTGTGGTTCTGACCTCCTTCAGCCATGTTATGAAATCCTTTCCTTCAAGCTCCCTTGACCCAAAGGTCTTGAGCAGTATATGGGGAGCCTTTATTTCTTTAAGGAAAATATGGTGGAGAGATACTTGGCTGCCCCCAATGTTGTTCTTGGATCTCTCTCCGGCAGTAAAAAGGGGACTGTTTTATCTTTTGTACATGCTATCACTACTGTGGTCTCTTTGCTGCTTCATTCTTGCCTTGAGGGGGCAGTCCAGCAAAGAAAGCTCTTACAGCTGATCTCTTTGGTGTCGTCTGTTCCTTGATTCCATGTTGAGGAATGCCACGTGACCTTTTAATTCCATTCCATAGTGAAAGTTCTGATTACAGGAGCAACACATGTGTTGGGTGAGGGCAACGTAATTGTGAAAAACTTGCCTGGTTCCCAGTCCTCTCATGCCTTGAGTTGAAACCAGTTGTCTTCACAGATGCTGAATGTCACTGGCCTGACACGGAGTTAAACCGACGGAGGAAACGTTTCTGTAGCAAAGTGGAAGGTTATGGCAGCGTCTGCAGCTGTAAGGACCCTACACCTATAGAGTTCAATCCTGAGCCGGTGAGTAAATCCACATTCAAGCCCTTTTCCTCCCCAGCTGTTGCCTGCTGTGGAAATGAAAAGAATGCACGAGGGCTTCCTAATTTTCCCTAATTAACTAAGCAACCAGCAATGAGTGCTAGGCACAGCTTGAAGTAATTAAGCCACCTCTGAAGCTTACCAAAATACATAAGGCGGGCTGCGTGTTGGGAGGAGACTTCTTATGTTATGTCTGGATGCCGCAGCTTCCGGCAATATTCCGCTTACCCCCAGCATCACAGCTATTTCTGAAATTTGAGTTTTGAATGGCTGTTCAAACTGTACTACCTCCTTGTAAAGCTACCTGAAACATGATGTGGCATGGGCTAGATGCTGCTGTGCAAAAACAAAGCAACCCCAAACCCACCTGTCCACCCAGTCTTATCCTGCTCACTAGGGCTGTCGATTCGGTTCCATCCGACATGAAAACCAGCCGAATTTTCCCCGATTCGGCAGTTTCCAGTTCGGATAGAGCCAAAGAGAAAAAAAGGCGGGGAAAACCACGAGCTGAGTTCGGCAAGTTCAGGCGGACGCCGAATAAATTCGGGCAAATTCGGCGCCTGCCGAATCAGCAGCATTCTCTCGCGGCCAATGGTGGCCAAGCTGGGTCTTCTGGCCAATCAGAGCAGGGATTTTCCCTTTTGAATTGGCCAGGAGAAGAGTATAAAAACTGCCGTCCAACTCCCGTGACCCTGTCCCGTCCCGAGTCTATATTCATTTCCTTCCATTTTGGTGGTGCTGCTCCTGAGAGACCCTGCTTACTGGAATAGGATTGGATTGGATTGGATTGGATATACTTCTCCCTGCTCCTGCTGGAAGACATCCACACAGTTTGATTTTGGGGGGGTTTCTCTATACCTTTTCTTCTGTGTGTGTGTGTTGGGGGGGGAGCCAAAGAGGGGCTTTTGCCTGTTCTGCCGGGGGGGTGCCCGCTCACCTCTGCAGGAGTGTGCGTTCTGCCTTTTTCTGCCCGTTGGCACCCTCGCCTGGAGTTGAGTCAGTGCAGCGCCTCCTCCTCTTCCTTGGTTCGTTAGTTTGGGGTTCAGCCGAGAGCCGTACTGGTTTGAGGGGGGGGCTTTGCCTGTTCTGCCGGGGGGGTTGCCCGCTTGCCTCTGCGGGAGTGTGCATTCTGCCTTTTTCTGCCCGTTGCCAGTTGGTGCGGCGGTGCGTGCATGAGTGTCCCTCTGCTCGGCACCCGCTCCTCCTCCTCTTCCTTGGTTCGTTAGTTTGGGGTTGAGCCGAGAGCCGTACTGTTTTTTTGGGGAGTTGCCTGTTCTGCCAGGGGGGTTGCCCTCTCACCTCTGCGGGAGTGTGCGTTCTGCCTATTTCTGCCCGTTGCCACCCTTGCCTGGAGTTGAGTCAGTGTGGCGTGGTTTTCAAAATGTGACTTTAAAAATGCATTTGCCCGGCCCCGAGTCCGATGCAAAAGGAGAAATTCCACTCCCCCCACTCACCTGCTCCTTTGTTCCTGTGTGCTGAGTTAATAGCATATGCATAGCTAGCGCGCCTCTGTCCCTTTCCATGGTTTGCAAACTCCAAAGGTCGCGTGTTGCTTTGCATGGTTTGCAAACTCCAAACGGTCTATTCTATTCATTCCAATGGGCGGAGGGGGGACCCTTTCCAGACCCCATAACTCGGGACCCCCTGACCCAATCTGCACCAAACTTGGGGGTTCTTGTAAGAAGGGTCCCCTCAAGCTACACTGAAAGTTTGGGACCTCTAACTCCAAAAATGCCCCCCCCCCCGGAGCCGCGGAAAGCTGCGAATCTGCTTAAATGGCATTATTTGGTCGAATTTATTCAGGAACGCCGAATTTCATGCCAAATTCCACGGATCTGAATAGGGGGAATTCAGACTTTGGTATTTCCCGAATAAAAATGGGCCAAATTTTGCCAAATCCAATTTTACCGTTTTTTTTTTTTAACAGCCCTACTGCCCACCCCTTATGCTGTCCTTTGGTCTCACTTCCTGTCCTCTTGCACCTTCCTTGTGGCTTCTGCTTGCTTACCCCCCTGAGCCTTAGCAACAAAAATCAACCAAAGATATCTGATGCCTCCTTTGTATAAGCCTGTAGTAGTCTCTTTGCTGTACAAAGGCAATATGGGGTGGGGGGAGGAGGACATGAGTGTTCCTAGCATTCTTGCTCATGGTCCTATTTCTTTTTTTAAAGCTCAAAGACAACAAAGTTTTTGATGTGCCTGTCGCTGTCATTGCAGGAAACAGACCAAACTACCTGTACAGGTGAGTTTGGGGCTGGGTTTGGTATGGTTCTCAGCTGTCACTGCCTGCGCCAAGAGCCAGAGGTGTGTGGGGGGGAATCATCTTCAAACAAACCTAGACTGCATGTAGTATGTATAAAACAGCAAAGGGGGGATCTTTTTGCCAGGCTATCTGCCAAAATTCCTGTTGCTGGGGGGAAATTGGGCTGATAAACACTTTTAATAAGCAAATTCCCGGGCTTTGTGGCCACTTGGGTCAGCCCTGTGGAGGCCTTGGTCTTCTGTGATCAGCAAGAGGAGCCTCTAGCGTCTTGGGTAACTTTCTAGTGTGTATTTTCATGATACCACAGGGAAGGGAAGAGCACCGGGAAGGTAGGAAACTAATTGCACTGCCTGCTTCAGAATACCACACGTCCTAGAACAGGTTCTTGGACGCCTGAAGGGCTTAGTTATTTATTTAAGAAGAATTCTCCCACACTTGCAACCCACACAGATTCGCAAGGCATCGCCCAATCATAAAAGCATAGAAATAGATTTTCCATTTAAAAGAGACAATGAGTTCCTTAACTTCACGTTGCTGGAGTGGACCTGCTTGTGGAGATGATTTCTGCAAAAGATTCAGAAATTAAATTTTAGGCTGAATGGGGCTTCCAGTTGTCAACAGCCGCTTTCTCTTTTGTAAAGTCAGGGTAATATTTTCCCTGACAAGCTGTTTTTCCATGTTTACTTTTCCGGGAAGGAGACTCAAACATATGCCCTCCCCATCTGTAGCCTGAAGTGGTACAGTCCAAGAAAATCTTGAATAATTGGCTCTGCTCATTGATATAAACTGGCATTAAGAATTGCTAGTTTAGAGAAACATATGGTGGGGATGATCATTAGTGAACCAGAAGGGTTTATTAGACATGATACTTAAAATGAAGAGAAATGTTGATAGTAATTATATTAGAAACAGGGTTAGATCATGAGCATTGTTTTTTAATGTATCCCTGGTAGGATGCTTCGATCTCTGCTGTCAGCACAAGGGGTTAATCCTCAGATGATCACTGTCTTCATTGATGGATATTATGAGGTAAGGTTGGGGGGGCATCCCTCCTTTGCTATATCCTCTGATTCATGTCCATAGCATCGTATCAATAACTTTTTCCACCTGACATAAGATACCAATTTTGTGTGAGCTCCAATATTCCACTGGAGGAAGAAATCTCCCTAGAGAACGAGGAGGTGATTTGTGGAAGACTGAGGGAAAGGCTTCCTGCCTCTGCCATCCTACTTACACCAGTGGTTTATGAATCCCACCCTTTCAAGTCACGGGTTGTTTGAAAGATGCATTGTGACTGAGCCAAGAATACAGTTTCCATCCAGTTAAGCCATTTATTTGTAAAATCTCCGGGAGCTGATTCTGTCAGGGTACAGCCCATTTGGAGAGAAACCCTTTGTCCTTCACTCTGTGCTTCACAGATGCAAGGATACCTTCTTTGCTAAATCACAGTGGGTAGCCGTGTTAGTCTGTCTGTGGCAGTAGAAAAGAACAAGAGTCCAGTAGCACCTTAAAAAACTAACAAAATTCTGGCAGGGTATGAGTTTTCGTGAGTCACAGTTCACTTCTTCAGATACATCTGAAATCATGCCCAAGGTCACCCAGCCTCACCCACCTCACAGGGTATCTGTTGTGGGGAGGGGAAGGGAAGGTGCTTGTAAGCCAGTTTTTATCTGCCTTAAGTGGTAGAGAAAGTCAGCATATAAAAACCAACTCATATCTCTTCTTAATGAGATCTGGCCTGACCCAAGTCAAAGCCTGGCTCACTCTGGTTATCGGTTTGGCAGCCTGGTTTATACATGCAGGAAGTGGGGTGGTAGAGACCTGAAAGGCTGATATGAATTGCTCTTCTTCAGACTCCGGGTGGGGAACTGCAATTTCAAATGTTCCTTTGCATAACAATTTCCCTGCAAATAGAGACTTGGCACAGCAAGGAATGGGGGGGGGGGAGAAAACCCTTATCCCTTCTTGTCGGTTTGTATTTGTGGGGAGATTTTTATTCAAAGGAATATTCAGAGATGGAATTTTCCCCTTGCAGTCTGAAGCAGAGCAGTCCATTGGACCATCTCAGGACTCCTCCCCCTCATTCTCCTGCATGGGTGAGCCAGACCTTAGTTTTTGCACCCATTCCAAGTCTTGGTTTAAATGGGCTAGGACCAGGATGCTTGAAAGAGCACTTTCTTTCTTCTGTGGCTCTGGTAGAGCATCTGCTTGGCATGCAGAAGGTCCCAGGTTCGATCCCTGGCATCTCCAGTTAAAGGGACCAGGCAGGTAGGTGATGTGAAAGACCCCTGCCTGAGACCCTGGAGAGCCGCTGCCGGTCTGACTAGACAATACTGACTTTGATGGACCAAGGGTCTGATTCAGTATAAGGCAGCTTCATGTGTACTCCCCCCACCCCATGAGTGGCCTGGGGCAAGTACCTCCACTGGCAGAGTTAAGAATGTTGATGGTGAAGAATGATGCTTTTTCTGCAATGGTGCCCTGCCTATGGAACTCCCTCCCCCAGGGGCCTCCTGCCAGTTAATTCAGTTCATCTAGGAAGGCAACATCACCCCCCTTTAACAGGAGGCTATTTCATTTCAAGCACAACCGTCAGTGAAGCTTGTTTGCTTAAAGTTGCTTTCATCTTGAACACTTAATTGAAATAGATACAGAAAAGTTAGGTTAATTGTTTTTTAATAGTCCATGAGAGAGTTTCATGGATGTGTGGAATTTCTCTGAAGAACATGCTAGAAGGAAGGCTAAATGAGAGGGGAAGAGAATGAAAGGAGAAGGCTTGGGGATCAGAGAGAGGGGAGCTAAGCTGGAGAGCGGGACAAAAAGATGGCTGACAGGAGCCAGAGAACCAGGAGATATGGAGAGGGATGTTGGGAGGCTGCATGGCATTAACCAGGAGCAGTGTCAGAGGAATGGGGAGGAAGAGTATGGGGACCCGAGAGCCATAGTGAGAGACAGAGGGAGAAGTTAGATCATAGCTACCAATCCTGAAGAGTGCTGTCTCCTCAGTGGCAGAGGTAGTTTAGATGGAAAAACCTGACCTGGAGTGTATGGCTGAATCCCAGACTTTATTATATACTTAATTTCCGATCTTTGAGTGGGTGTGGAGAGCCCTATGATAGTGGAGTTAAAGTATCTTATTTGCTTGTTTCAGGATTCAAGTAACTTATTTCTTTTGCCAATATTTGCTTGAGCAAATAGCTTAACTGTGACCAGAGTCTCTGTTGATATCCTGATTAACTCAAAAACAGTGATTGACTATTCGCTTATGGATGTATTTAGACTCAGGAGATGAGTTTTTGTCTTTATAATTAACTCAGGAAGGAGACTAGGTTGCTTTCTTGGATGTGTTAGACAACTCGCTTAAGAGAACCCATTTATGCCTTCTGTAATAGCTGTCCTTTGTCACAAACACTATTTCTCGTGGCTGGAATCTGAAATTCCTTGTGTCTTATAAACTTGCTCTTTTGCAATTCTTAATCTTATTTTGTTTAATTTTATTTTATTAACATTTATACCCCACCATTCTCCTTGGTGGGGGCCCAAAGCAGCTTATATTGTTACATTTTCCTCCACTTTATCCTCACAACCCTGTGAGGTAGATTAGGCTGTGTGTGTGTGAATGGTCATAATCTGGGACATATTCAGGTAAAACATTAATTATCTTCCACTTTAAACCATCACCTTGTATTATATTTTTTATTAAATGAAATCCAGTGCAGTTGTTCTCAGTTGTCTTTGGTAGCATCTGAAGCCTATCTTGTTCTTTTTTTGTTGACTGCTGACAGGCTAATGAAGGATGTGAAAAGGAATAGGCCTTCTACTTGGCTTGAAGAACCCCAGTTACAAATCTTGTATGTTGCCTTATCTTTCCAGGAGCCAATGGATGTGGTGGAATTATTTGGTCTGAAAGGAATTCAGCACACCCCCATCAGCATTAAAAATGCCAGAGTCTCTCAGGTGAGGGTCTCCTTTCTCTTCACCCCTTGGAATCGTGGCAGTGTTTCCTTTGTGGCAGCCTGAGGCATTGAACTGTGACTCACCCTAAAGAACAATGCTTCTTACCTGAGAAACAACTGGCCTAACATAGACTCACCGGTTCAACCAGGTACGCATCAGATTTATTAGCGCTTGGGGTGAGAAACACAGGAATAACTTTCTCACCCTGAGTGCTAATAAATCTAACGAGTCTGCCAAATAAATGAGTAAAAGAACAAACAAACCTTTAGTATCCTCAGTTTGATAGGTAGGTGTGGCCTATGAGCTTTTACTGCAGTAGCTAAGAGCCAAACTAAACATTATCTTTTTTAAAAATGCTGAGTCCAGATTGCAGGTACCTGATGCACTCTCCCTGTAGCCACACAGCAGCTTCGGGGAATATCTCTTTAAAAATGAGCCAGAGCCAGATTTGGCTCAGAACTGTGTTGTGAGGAAGGAGGGGCTCCTGCCTCCCCCCCCCCCACAGTGCCATTTTCCCAAGCTGAAACAGCCCAGAGCGGGGGTTATTTCCCCCTTTCTGCAACTGCGTGTGGGAAAGTGATAAAGAATGTAATGTCTGGGTTGGCCCTAAGTGGAATAATGCTGCTGTATTTGCAGGTAACTACTCTTGGTTGGCCAGATTGGTGAAAGAGGAACTTGTGTGTTCTTTAAAGTAGTACTTCATAAGCAGCTCCTAGCCACTCTTCTGGAAATAAAACAGATTTCAAAAGAGACTCTGTTCTATGTAACATTTTACTCTCTTTTTTTTTTACAGCACTACAAGGCCAGTTTGACTGCAACATTCAACTTGCATCCAGTATGTGGAGCACCCATCCTCTCCTTTTTCTCGTCCCATTCTTACACTGAGCCTGTTCACTCCAAGTTGGAGAAATCTGCTCTTGTAATGCTTATCTATGGAATCACTGGGGAATGTGTTCTGTTGATTGAGAGGATGATGCTCGTGATAATCTATTGTGGAGGCTTTAAAAAAAAAAAAAGCCGTGACATTCTATTTCTTAAAATGCTTTTGGAAACTCATGATTTTACGGTGCTTGGAACAAATGATATTCTCGTACCCTGGTCAGGACCATTTACTTCTGAGATGAAAATGTGATCATTGGTAGACTCTTCTGGATCCTAACTTGTCCGCATTTAGATTGGTGCCAGTGTAATGCTGACAGGAATGAAATTGTTGACTTTTAGTATTACCTACTGAAGAATGTTGTCGTCGTCACTTGGGTGGGAACATTATCCCTCCTGGCTCTCATGGGCTTTGCTCACTTCATTCTCTTTCTGTGTCCTCCCCTCTTCAGGATGCCAAATTTGCTGTGGTGCTGGAAGAAGACTTGGACATTTCCATTGATTTCTTCAGGTATCAGTTGATTCTGTAGCCAAAACACAACTATGCCCTGATCCCATTTTTTCCCTGTTAACAAGAAACTCAGGCAGGGCCTTTAAAAAAAAAAAAAATGTGACCAAACTAATTTTAGTTGCTGTTCTACAATTAACGGTGGGAATAGCAAACTAGTGAAAAAAGTGTGAGAGAGGAGGTTTAGCTGTGTAGTCTTCAGACAGGGAAGATGGAAGATAGGAGTTCCTCCAACCAGCCTCTTAAAATAAGATCAAAGGGCAGAAAACTAAGGGTGAAAATGAATGTGGGACGGTACCTGTGATCAAACTGAGCATTTACTTCAGTCATCCTTGTTATCCATTTGGTCACATGCCTAACTTTGTTTTGGATCCACTCACGTTGCTGGGTTTGCCCATCATTTGATTGATCTGCTCGTTTTGATTTTGTTCCATGTGCTATGCTTTTTAGAACATAAGGCAGTAGGATAAGGAAGCCACCAAACTTAGTGTTGGCTACTGTCTGGAAAACCAGCTTCACCAAGGTTGACTTAAACACAGGCTCCTTCCAACCATGTTTTTGTTTCTTCTTTTAACAGTTTCCTAAGCCAGACTATCTATTTGCTGGAGGAAGATGACAGCTTGTACTGTATCTCTGCCTGGAATGATCAGGTGATTTGTTATTTCATTACCCCTTCCTTCCCTCCTGTTCACTGTTCAGCAGAATCCTCTGAAGGTGCACAGTTATGAAGTGCTATCTACTGGGAAAGACTTTTAAAAATTCTTTTTTTGGCACTTAGGGTTATGAGCACACAGCTGAGGATCCATCCCTCTTGTATCGTGTAGAGACCATGCCGGGCTTGGGTTGGGTGTTAAGGAAGTCCCTGTACAAGGATGAGTTGGAGCCCAAATGGCCAACGCCAGAAAAGGTCAGTGTTGTCTCTGTTGGACTTTCCTTATGGAACAGGACCTGTTTTTTTCCATTGAATCCCAAATGTCGGGTAGAACACCAGAGTGATATTCAGTGACCGAACAACACACAATAGCCCTTCTTGCAGCATTAGCACCATGAAAAACCTCTGGTAGTACCATTTGATTTAAAAGGGCAAGGTAGATAGATGTCTTCGTGCTATCTTCAGAATTTTCCTGTGGACACAAAAGTGAAGGATAAGAATCTAAAGAGTCTAAACTTCTCCCAAATTTTGTTACCCTTTGCAAAGTTCTGTGGAAGGATCAGGAAGAAGAGATGTCACTACTGAAATGTTTGAGATTTGGAATCTCATTGTGTGAAATGTCATGGATGAGAAACTACAAAAATCCTAAGTTCATGTTTGAAAATGATCATCAAAGTTCCATGCTCCCCTCTCAATCCATGTTATAACGTGTGCATCCATGCCACTTGGAAATAAACCTCTTTGTGAAGGACATCTCTTCCTGGCATGCTCTTGTGCCTGTCATTTACAAATGATTGCGGCAGAATAGGTGGTTGGACTTGGCAAAGTGATTAAGGAACCTACAGCAGTTTTTAATAAGGAACATATCTTGACCTGCTTTCCCCATGAACCTTTCACTTGGCATGTCAGGATGAAGATATGGGGGAAAGGGTTACAGGAAACAGATTCTTTCCAGATGTGCATTTCTTGCATTCTGCTCTACTGTTACCTCTGTGTTTGTGCTTCCTTCAGCTCTGGGACTGGGATATGTGGATGCGAATGCCCGAGCAGCGGAAGGGCCGAGAATGCATCATCCCTGATGTATCACGTTCGTACCATTTTGGCATTGTGGGGCTCAACATGAATGGCTACTTCCATGTGAGTAACCATATAGACCTATACACAGAGAGAGCAGGCACCACTTGCGCTGCCTAGCAGACACTAACTGGGGCAATCTGTTAGCATCCCATTTTGATGTCTTAGGGAAATTCATGTTGTGTGTTTTCTGACTTGGTAAATAGTTAAAATATGGTCACTGTTCAGCTTCTCATCCCTCCTTTGCTATCAAGAGAGCTTGACTATCCCAAGCAAAATCTAACGTTTCTTATTTATTTATAGACCTGCCTTTCTCACAGGCATCCCTGAACCCAAGTCATATGGAAGAAGCTGTCTGCCCTCCCTTCGACATGAGCGAGCCTTCATATGGAGTGATAATTAATTGGCATCTTAACATAAAAGCGATTCATGCTGGATCAGACCAGTGGTCCACCTGGCTCACCATCCTTTTCACCCATTGGCCAACTAGCTGCCCTGAAAGGCCAACAACAGGGCATAGAGGCCAAAGCCTCTTCCTGTTCCCCTCCCCATCGCAGCACTGGTATTCACAGTGGTTCTGCCTCTGTACATGGAGATTCCATTGAGTTATCATGGCTAATAGCCACTGAACGATCTATTTGCCTTGAATTTGTCAAATCTCCTTTTAGAGCCAAACTAAACCAACAGTCATCATTGCATCCTATGGCAGTGAATTCCACAGGTTTAAGTGGTAAACACCTTCCTTTGTTTGTCCTAAACCTGCTGCCCATTCTTCCTCTGTAGAGCTTGTTTATGTGCGTAATAATTCTGTCCTTAATGGTTTCCACTAATTTATCTGGAATAGACATCAGGTTTACTGGCTTGTAACTTCCTGGATCTCCGTTGGATTCTGATTTTTAGCAACATTGCATATTTTTGTTAGGACATCACCAGGTGTGTACTATCAAGTCCTAGTAACGCTGCTTCTAAATTTATTCATTTGCACTCGTAACATTTTCACCTCTCTTTAACTTTGTTCTTCTGCCCCCCTTTTCCAAAAACAGCAGCTCTAATTTGGGGTAACTACCCTATATTTTCCACAGTGAAAGCAGATACAAAGAATTCATTCATTTTCTCTGCTGTCTTGGTAATCTGCACCCCACTTTGTCGTCCCCCCCCCCGGGTCTCCTTGGCCAGTTTCCTGAATGCATCCCCATGTTCACAAGACAGAACATCTCTGGATACCCAGCTGCAAGATAAATAGGGCTGAGCTACCTTCTTCATACCCACCTTGAGAATACTTGGATGAATCTGGTTGGCTGGTGTAGGAAAGAGAACAGGATTAGATAAACTTTGGTCTGAGTTGCTACTTTCAATTCTCGTTTTGATTTAAAATGCCTTATAGGCCTATGAGCAAATAAACTCAACACCAGCTGCTTATTCAGTAATTTATTTAGCAATATATTTGATATTTACTCTACCTCTCCCCTTGTAAAATGCATTAAGTGCTGGTGCACGCAAAATGACCGCTATGCAGAACCCACATTAAAGTCCTTCCTCTAGTGGCTGCCTCCATCATGTGAATTTGCTCACCATGATGGGGGTGGGGGTACTTGGTTGCAGCTACAATCACTGTTCTGGTGTGCAGAAGCCCAGATTCCCTACTTGTTCACTGAGTTCTTGGCCAAGTCTAGGAAGAGATGAGCAGTAAATCCTAAAGATGTTTTTTTGCTCTTCATTTTACTAGGAAGCCTATTTCAAAAAGCACAAGTTCAACACCGTCCCCAACGTACAGCTTAAAAATGTGGAGAGGTGAGTGTGATGCATGTGTAACTAGCAGCCCATCCTAGGCTTGTTTGGATCTGGACATGCTGTCTTGTTGATGCACCTGTCTAGGCTGGACTTGCTCACTTAGGACCTCTGTACACATTAAAGTTCACAGGTTGGGTCTGCATTGCTCCCCCGCCCCCATGTCAGGTGCAACACAATCACACGTGAGTTGTGAGTTCTCCTCAGTTCCTGTACATGCAGTGCCTAGTTAGGATCAGGACCACAGTGCGTGTGGAGAAGGGGCTTCAGCCTCCTCCCCCCCCCCCCCGGTGCCGTTTTCTCAGCCTGAAACTGTCCCAGGGGAGCACTCTTGGCCTGTTGGGGAAAATTCAACTTGAGGGTTTCCCCAGATAGAATCCCCAGGACTGTTTCAGGTTGATAAAACTAATGCTAATCTGCATTTCCACACCATTTTAGTTATGTCTTCCCACATATACTTATCTCTACAAGTGCTTGTTCTCTCTTCCTACCTCATCTCCTGTTTATGTGCCCTTGTGTGAATCTAGACTCTATGGCTCACCCCCATCTCTCCTAATTTCCTTCTGAGAGCCAGTGTGGTGTAGTGGTTAAGAGTGGCGGATTCTAATCTGGTGAACCAGGTTTGTTTCGTGCTCCTCCACATGCAGCCTGCTGGGCGACCTTGGGCCAGTTGCTGTTCTCTCAGAACTCTCTCAGCCCACCTACCTCACAAGGTGCCTGTGGGGGGGGGGAAGGGAAGGTGCTTGTAAGTTGTGTTGAGACTCCTCAAGGTAGAGAAAAGCGGGGTATAAAAACCAACTCTTCTTTTCTTCTGTGCTCCCAATTTTTCCATCTGTTGAGCATCTAGTGAACCTGCTGGTGAACCTGCAGGATATCAGTCATAGGCGTCCAGTTGGGCATCACTGGAGTGCATCTACCCCTCTGACTCCCACAGTCTGGCATAGGCTTCCTGTGCTAGTCTCAATTCTTGCCTCCTCAAAACATATGCAAAGAGCAGGAGAGAAGAGACTTGGGGGAAGGAGGGACCAATGGCCTGATTTAGTTTTCAAGATGTTCCTCCTATAGTAGGGCCAAAGGGCTTGTGACTTTAACCACACCTGCAGAATGCCTTCTCTGGTACTATTAATTGCTACCTTGACACACAATCTGAGCTGCTTTCAAATAATTCCTGTAACAAGTCTTGTATGCATACTTGCACACAGCAAACTCTCTTTTTTATCACACAGCTTAAAGAAAGATGCATATGAGATTGAGATTCACCAACTGCTCAGGTAACTTACGTATTGGGTAATGATACATCTCTTGTGGCTTTGAGGAATCCTCTCTTAAGTGAGGGAGGAAGCAAGAACCATCTAAGTTGGAGAATAGTTCTAGTGAGCTGTTTATTGGCAGGCAGTGTCCATCTTCAGGATCCTCCTGTGCCAATTCTGATAGTAAGCTATGTCTGCTCTGAATGTATTTTGATGGAAAGCAAGATTTTGCCAAAAAACCTCAACTATAGAAGAAAAAAGGAATAGGCCTTTGGACTACTTTAAAAGTTTCCCAGGGAAATTTATATATATATTAATTTCTTTAAAACATTTTATGCTTCCTCTCCACTTGATCAGGGTCTCCAAGACTACACATCTACATATGTTGAAGTTTGATTTCTAATTGTAGAGCATGTGCGTGCTTGATAAAGCAAGAGTGTGTTATCAGATGGTATAATTCAGATGTATAGAACAGATGCTGGAGACTTCTTGTCCAACATTTTTGGGGGAGACATCTGACAAAGTGACACTTGAACGACAGACAATTCTAGGCCCATCCTGCAGGCTTACAGTCTGGTTTATTAAATTTTTGAAAAATTTACTAGATTTTGCAGTCCTTTAAAAAATATTATTAAATACAACTTCTGCCGACTTCTCATGTGAGATTTCTTGGATTGCTGATTATGCCTGTGAGTATGCCCCTGTATTGGAATCCTTTGATATCTGTCCTCCTCTTTCCTCCCTGCCCCCACCACTTCATCAGTGAGGCTGAGGTTTTGGATCACAGCAAGAACCCCTGTGAGGATTCCTTTGTGCCAGACACAGAGGGAAAGATCTATGTGATGTATATCAAGATGGAGCAAGAAGCAGATTTCACTACCTGGACTCAGCTTGCCAAGGTAAGTTCCAATCTTTCCTATCAACCTACGATACAGAACGTAGAAGACGCCATCATTAAATTGTGTTAGTTACAAGCAGCAAATGATTTCAAAGCCAGTGCAGGAAAGCAGCTCCTAATGGCAGTTTCACTCTTTCTGTATTCTTATGAGATCTAGGGAGCTTTGACTGCCATTGACTCAGGCTCACTGCCACATTGCTTGTAAACTTTCCCCTTTCCTCTGCCCTTAGTGCCTCCATATCTGGGATCTGGATGTCCGTGGGAACCACAAGGGACTATGGCGGCTCTTCCGGAAAAAGAACCCCTTCTTGGTAGTAGGAGTTCCTGTCTCGCCATATTCGTAAGTGTCCTTGGGGAGAAGCTGCTTCCTCAAAGGCCCCTGACCTTCCCTTTCTGATCCATTTGGTGCCAGTCTACTTAGTTGGGACAGCTTCTCTCCTTGCATTATTCTAGTGTTTCCTCAACTGGCTGTCTCTTCAACAAATGGCATTGATGTGATGGTTCAGCAGGAGGCAGCGCAGAAATGTCTAGTTGAGCGCCAAGCCCATTGTCATGTTGTCACCTCCACTCTTCTGGTGCCTGTTCCATCTTCTCTAAAACTGAAAACAAAAAAGCAAAAGGTGTAGAGAACTTGGCGAGAGATTGGAGCGTGTGGCAAAACATAATTCATCATTCCTGTATATTGCATAAATACATAGGGTGCATCCTGTTTAAAATTTACCATGTTCGGTGGAAATACAGGTATTTGGCCTAACAATACTGCTGGCATGGCATAAAACTGTATAATCCACAATGTGTCTTGCACACATGTCTCATTTTAACAAGAATGCTTTAGAAGTTGTTTTGTAGGGTGTCTGATACACCATTTTGAACGCATGGCAGTCGGTTAGGGTTTGGTTGGAACCCAAGTTGTTCACAAGAGAAGAAAACTGGACTCTTTGATTGGCCTCCGTGTGTGCCGCCAATGATGGTTTAGCACTTCATCTGGCTCTAAAGTGGCTGTGGGTATATACAGGGGGGACTTCAAGAGGCCCTCGCAGAATGCAAATGGTGCAAGATAACTGCGAATGTGGGAGGCAGTGATCAGGGAATAGATGAATAGGGAAGCATGCAGGATGTGTAGTCATAGACTGGTCACGAGCAACAGAAGAGAGACCATCGTGTGGAGTTTCTTTGTCACATGAACACATGAAGCTGCCTTATACTGAATCAAACCCTTGGTCCATCAAAATCAGTACTTTGCCTTTCACATCACCTACTTGCCTAGTCCCTTTAATTGGAGATGCCAGGGATTGAACCTGGGACCTTCTGCATGCCAAGCAGAGGCTGTACCACTGAGCCACAGCCCCTCCCTCGATTCCAGTTACCGGGTCGAGTTCTTAACTTCCCCTCCCCTCCGTCTTGAGTACCCTGGTCATCGGTCACCTCCTTTCTCTTCTCCCTCCTTCCTTTTAGACTCAAGAAACCTTCATCAGTGACCCCAGTCTACATGGAACCCCAAGCCAAGGATGAGGCACCAGGTCCTGTGGCAGCGGCAGAGCAAACGTGAAGCAGAACTGGCCTGTCATTCGGATCGCCTTTGCTGCCTGCTGTGGGAAGAGAGGCACCGGCAGCCGTGGAGCTCCACGGGATCTGTGTGTCATTTTGTCTGAGGGTCTTAGAAGTAGGGGGGAAAGACAGACAAGCTACAGGGCACCCCCCTGCCCCCGAGGCACCTGCCGTCGAGTGTGGATGAGTTGCCCTGGGAAGGCCATTTGCAGGCACCATTTAGTATTTTTCTATGCCACTGCAACAATGCGATTTGTCTCATTTTTAACACTGATGCTTTACTAACTGTGGCCTCCTTTCCCCAAATTGGGGGCTGGGCCAGAGGGAGCTGTTTGAAAGGGATTGGTTCCTTTTTTTTGGTAGGAGCTTTTCCCACACTGCTGCTTCAGGATTTTTTATTATTATTATTTATTAACTCTGTGTGGTCTGCATACTTCTACAGGCTGTTTTGGCTTGCTTGTATTTCTGGTGGTTTCCAAGATGGGTATTGTGATGCAGATTGGATCCCTTGAAAGTATCTGGGAGGCATTCTGTGAAAAAGATGAGCCAGCCTTCCTGCAGCTTAGCTAATAGGTGGCCAAGCAGATAGGTCACCTGCACACAGGGAAGGTGGAGGCTGCAGCATCAGGATGCCAGCCACACAGGCACTCCGTGTGTCAGCAAGCAGTGTGGAATACCCCTTATGGATTCTCCAGCCAGTTCCCTTCTCTTCCCCAGTTTGTGTCAGAGGGGGCATGCCATGCAAGAAAGGGACCTCCTAGGTTCTGTCTTCTGTCTACCCAGTGGGTTTTTTTGGCGAATGAAGGCCACTCTTCCTAGCTCCAACTTATGGCGCAAGTCAGAGTGGCAGCAGCTTGCAAAGGCCAAGAATGTAGGGCTTGTCACTGTTACTGTTCAGTAGCTGCAGCTCGTGGTACTGTACAATGTCCAGGAAAAGGACCGCAGACCAGGTGCAAAAAGTGCCTTGAGTGAGCAAGTGGTGGTCTTAGAAGGTCTTGGTGTCCATCGGTTCTTAAAAGTACAGGTGAAGAGAAATGCATCTAACCAAAATGTTTAATGCTGCCTATTTCTTTGGGTTTCTCTGGGTTTAAAAATCCCAACTCAGAAACACAGTTGTTCCACCGTTGGTCTTGTGTGCGGATGAGCAGTGGCATGTTACTTCATAGGTTGTTGGCCTGACTCTTGATGGTATGTGCCCATAGAAGAAATTTGCTCATGGTCAAGAGTTAATGGGACTTGAGTCTCTTCTGACTCTGCCATCCTGGTTGTTTGAAGCCGAGGCTGCTGATGCTGATTTCTCAAAGAGCAGGCTCGTGTGCGCACACCACAGGAAAGGGGCCCAGTCCTTCAGTTGTCCTGGATCTTAGTTTGGCGGTGTGGAGGTCAAGGAAGGGGTCAGCAATTCAGGAACAGAAGGTGAAGAGAGGCTTCCTTTTCCACATCCTGTGCCTTATGAGGTGAAGAGAATTCAGTAGAATTATTCAGTGAACAACAGCAGGAATGGGAGTACTGCGATTTAAGGGACAGTTGGATTCCAGTTCTACACAACTCTTCCCTTCCATTTGGTTGATGCTTGTTGTTTTCTCTTCTCCCTCCAAGCTAATCCAAGTCCTGGTCCTGTGAGGGCTTTCACTAGAGGTATAACAAGGAGAGTAGCCAGCACAGTGTTACAACATCCATTTAATCTGTCCACAAGGCAGTAGTGCCCCCCATAGCTAGGTTTCCATCCTTTGCTGCCTCTTCTGGGGCTGGAGAGGCCTCTTGAATTGGAAGTGTTGTGCTTCACAACTGCTAGTGTTTTTTTTTATCTTCCTACTAGTCCTAAAGCCCCGTGGTTCCTGTAATTGAGGAGGCCACAAGGTATTTCCTTTAGAAAGACCTGTACGTGAGTTGATACTTACAGAGGTGACCCATGAATTTGTGTCTGTCCTCGATCCACCCCATACCATTTTTGTAAGAAAACAGGGGTAGCATGGGTTAACCCCTTGTCTCTGACAGATGGGTTCAGTTATTAACCAGATGGTGTAAGATGCACATGAAACCAGCTCGTCCAGTGTAGTGAATGGGAGAAGTGTATGAGTATTTCTTGGCCCTTCCATTTGGCTTTGGGGTAAGTATGCCATGGAAGAGGTTGTCTTCCAGCTGCATGACAAACAGAACCCAGAGTGGAAAGTACAGCAGGCCCTGCTTGAGATTAATAGAGGCTTCCTAAACATAGTTACACCTTTGTAAGTCCATTGACTTTGATGGACTTACAAGGGTGTAACTCTGCTTAGGAAGGCACTGTACATGCAGCTTCTTCCACCAGTTCATAACAACTTGTTCAGTTGCATCATATTTCATTGCAGGAAGATTGGGCCTCACATGCTATTCTTCCATTACCCCCCCCCCCAAAAAAAAACCCACTGTGGCAGGCATTTTTGCCAGATACTGTGGAAATTAATACAGGGCCACTCTGCGTGTTTTTCAGAAGAATAGCTCCCACTTGTTCCCCATGCGTCTCCACAGTAAGCAGCATAAAGTGGAGGAGCCATAGGTACCATAAACTGGTACTTGGAAGATGTTCCTCAGTCAACCAACATTCATCAGCACAAGTTCAGTTTGTATTCTTTTCAAACATGCACAGAACTAAGTCTTCTGCAGGATGAATGGTGGCCAGATGAGAATTTTCTCTATCCTATAATGAATGAAATGGTTCTCCTTGTAAAGCAGCTAATCAGTGGGCTAATTATTAAGTGATAACATGGTACAGTTTTTGTTTTTTTGTTTAAGACAATGCCGCTCATAATTAGGAGTGGGACCTTTGGTCAAGGGAGTAACTTATCAACCTAGCTCTGCAAGGCCAACCACTTGAATGAACTACAAGCATGCTATAAACATGTTCCTCTTATTTGGTAACAGGGAGGATTGAAAGCCACCTAGCCTCCAAGGCTTTTATTCACTTGGTGGTTCTGTTTAGAGAGTCAGCAAACAAATATCCTATTCATTGACAAGAACTGAAATTATTTCAGATTCAGAAGGCACAGCTCTGGAATCTGAAAGTATATGACAGGAGACAAGAAGGAAGACTCATTTCTTTGGTAAGAGTTCAGGAACTGTAAGACTAGGCAGTGGTGTGTTACGTTCTCACTGTGTAGGGTCATAGAGACTTGATATGGAAGAGCAGAAGATCATAGAGATGTGTAACTGCAGAGCTATGTTGGTTGCTTTCCATAGTAAAGCAGTTGCTGCCTATCTAGTGTTCGAAATTGGGGGGGCTCCACAGCTATCAAAAACAAGGATTCCTTGTGTTAAGTGGGGCTCTCTTCCTTACATGTGCTTAAAGATCCATCAGCTTGGTTTATACAACACCTGGCATCCTAGTAGTACACCTTTTTGCCAATCAGAATCAATTAGCAAGAAGAAACTATTTTGAATGGATTTCTGTTACACTGAATAGCTGAAGAAGTTCTTCGGTTCTAATGTTTTCCTAGCTGCTTCAGTTCGTTACTCTCTCTAGTGCTGTTGACAAGTCAACCATTGAAAAATTGGAACTGGTGGTTCTGTTTGACTCTGGCTGGCCCCCAAAACAATTAAGGTGGTTTAATTAAGGTGGAAGTAGGCCTTTTCATCTGCAGAGTCAGTCAGGCTGTGTGATTCTGCTCCATAGTTCTAAAAACTTAGATTTTCAAAATGTCAGAAAGGAACATTATCCTGCTCCCAGCACTAGTAAATGGTACCACTTCCGGACTGCCTAACCAAATGCAAAACATTTTGTGATGCTGTCGTCACAGATACCATGGAAACAATACCTTGCAGGGGGAAACTTTTATATTTATGCAAAGAATTTACTTTTATGAGGTTGGTGAGTTTTAGTTTAGGGGGTGAGAGGTATTTGTTGTTTATAGAGAAAGTGGTGAAAAGAACTGTTCTAGGATATGTTTTTCCCCTGGGCAATAAGAGAATTGTTGCAAAGTAGGTACAGCAATTTATAAGCCCCTTAGAATTTTCCACATACTCATAATGTTCCCTTGCAAGTAAAGGCACAGTCCAGCTCTGTTTTAAGTCACCAGGCATTTTAACAGCACTGGAAGCGCATTACGCACTCTGTAACTAGACAGGTGAGGCCAGTGCACTTATCTCTGACTAGGCGGTTCCAGTGGAACAGACTTGCCTTTCTCTGCATTCCACCCAACGCTTGCTGTCCTTTGCATGCTTATTGTCCAGCAGCTCTCATTGAATTCTGTGGAACTTATTGCTGAGTAAACATGTGTAGGATCAGGACTTCAAGTACAGAACAAAAATGGCTGAACTTTCCATTCACCCTTAAACGCCTCATCGTGCTGCTGTTTTCTTATATAATCCCCCTTAATTGAGATCGCCTTGTTTCTTGCCAAAATTCACAAGTCCAGGGATCGTGCAGCTCTGCTCTGGATCTCTACAAGCCCAGCAGGAGCTGGCATTTAAATGCTGGTTGTTTTAATACATTGACTTCTGTCCTTGCCATTAGGGTTGCCAGCTAGGAGGAGCATTCGGCGGACAAAGGCTGAGAAAACTGTGTCACACCGTGCTCTAGGAATTTCCCCAATCTCTATAGTAAAACCCCTAAAGAACAAGGGAATTCCTAAGGTGTCATAGCATTCTCCCCCGGTTTTGCTGCTGCTGCTCCGTTGAGTGAGGGTGGGAGCCAGAGCAGTGGAGGCAGGAGGTTGCCTGCCATAACAGGCAGCCTGGTAAATCTACATGCCACTTACTTCAGCTATAATCTTTCTAGCTGGTCCCTACTAAGGGCAGAATGCTGATAAAATCTGCTCGGTCTGATCCAGAAAATCAGTGTTTAGGTCCTTACAAGATCCCAGAAGCTGGAGAATTGATCCCTGAATCAGGGCTGCTGGGGGGAGAGAAAATAGGGGGACAAAATGATAGAGGCTAATGGTCACCTGTGGCGGCCGTATGCAGCTGGGCAAACCATGTGAGTCTGGGTGGTGTATGGCGTGGCCCCAGAGAGTATCTTTCTAGGGGGCTATGGTGGTTCTCAGCACCATCTGCTCTGCACATTTCAGATTGTTTACCTCCTGAGGTATCTTGGACTGAAATGCAGGTACTTCATTTCTGTCTTGAAATATCTGGCATTTTCCAGCCATACACGTTTCTGAATCTGTGAGGAATCTTCTAATAACATTTTCCCGCCCATTGTCATTTTTTCTGGTCTTTCTGCAGGTTTCCCAGACTATCCATTTCAATTACGGTTGCCAACCTCCAGGTAACTAGCTGGAGATCTCCCGCTATTACAACTGATCTCTAGGCGACTGCAATCAGTTCCCCTGGAGAAAGTGGCCGCTTTGGCGATTGGACTCTATGGCATTGAAGTCCCTCCCCAAACCCTGCCCTCCTCAAACTTCACCCCAAAAACCTCCCGCCAATGGCGAAGAAGAACCTGGCAACCCTAATGGTCTGATCCAGCAAGGCATTTGCGTGTCAAGCTGCAGTCCCTTACTGGTTGCTGGTGTGGGATGCCAGCAGTTCAAACTGAGGGCAGCATTTCAGAGAAGGTTTACATCGGGGACTGACAGCCAGTGCAAGAATACTTTTGTGGGAGTAAGCCCCATTGCATAGACTTGAGTAGGATTCTGAGTAGACCTGCTTGGGAGTGCTCTCTTGATATTCTTGCTGCCTTTTGGCTCTCCCTGTACTCTGTCTGGCTTTTCTTTTCCTATGGTTCCCCTTCGAACAAATGAGCGAACAAAAAATGAGATACAATTTCAGGGGCTGGCTGCTCCTGGGTCTTCCGGAAGAGCCTTGCATGCATGGAGCTGGGACTGCATGGACGAAGGCTGCATTGGGGGATCCAGTTGTTACTTTTCCAACAATAAAGATGGCCGTATGTGTTTCACATCCTTTGATTTTCATGTTTCTGTCTGCAGTAATTTCTTGTACCATAAACGGAAAAAAAACCTACCTCATGCCAGTAAGTCTATGCCCCCGGCTTTTTTTTTTGCGAGTTCTCCTCCCTCTTTTAGCTATTTGTACCTACTGATATCCTCAAGGAATAAACTCTGTGCCACTTCCAATACTTTCCCTTCCTAGTAACTGAGAGGTGGTGATGGCTGCCAACTTGGATGGCTTTAAGAGGGGAGTGGACATGTTCATGGTGGAGAGGGCTATTCATGGCTACTAGTAAAAATGGATACTAGTCATGATGCATACCTATTCAGGATCAGAGGACCATGCCTATTATATTAGGTGCTGTGGAACAAAGGCAGGACAATGCTGCTGCAGTTGTCTTGTTTGTGGGAGTCCTAGAGGCACCTGGTTGTCCACTGTGTGAGCAGACTGCTGGACTTGATGAACCTTGGTCTGATCCAGCATGGCCTTTCTGATGTTCTTATGTTATCACTGTGGCCAGTTGTACAAGCTGGCTGTAAGTATTTTTAAAAGGTTATGGGCAGAATTTTTATTTAAGTATATATACCTTGCTTTTCTTCCTAGAGTAGCTTACACCAACATGCTGTTTGCCCCTCCATCATGGCTCACAATCTACCAGCTCAAGTAGAAGCGAGGAAGATCATAGATCTCCATCTCTGTGAAAGGCAAACTGTATGTGCATGCGGCCCTGATACAGATCAGAGCCTGCAGAGGATGTAACCCCTCAACCCCTGCTTGGTTTTGCTTACCAACACCACTTTGCCTACGTTGTGTCTCCCCCATTTTAAATGGGAAAAGGAGGGGGGTTAAAACACTATCTTCCCTTTAAGATACCCATACGAGCTGGTTTCAGTCCATTAAACTTGGTGAGGTTGAGGGATTAAATCCCCTCCCTCCGTGATCCAAATCTGATTTGGGGCTGTGTGCATATGCCATTTGCCTTCTACTAAGAGCATGACCTTTGTCATGTCCATGCCTGCGAGTCTCCATCCTACTTCTAGCTGTCCTGGCTTTTAAGGTGCCACTTTGACTTCTGTTTTATCTGAGTTCGTCTTTGTTTTGGAAACCCTGAGATAGCCGTGCCAACACAATGTTACTTTAAGTTAACTTTTGACGGAGCTGATATTTTGCAAACCAGCTCCCCTGTCAACATGCTCAAACAAGCCTTGTGAAAGGAGCTTCTGTACCACAGCACTTTCCCTGAGCCCAAAGTTCTTGCCAAAACAATGAAGGGTAAACAGACGGTCTGATGACGGCGAGACAAATGGACCTCTAACCTCCTGCAAGCAGAATTTGGGAAGTCTCAGCCAAGAGTGTGTTGTTTTCCTGGCCTTTTGGGGGTGTCTTTAACAGATGCCTGACACATACATTTTTAGTGGTTACAGATTCCAGTGGGGTGATCGTGTTAGTCCGTTACAGCAAAAACATTTTTACTGGTTACACATTTTTAGTGGTTACAGATGCCGGTGGGATGATCCTGTTAGTCGGCCACAACAAAAACAAAGTCTCTGTGCCATTTTAAAGACCCATTGGAGCCTATGCGCCTCATTAAATATATGAAGTCGATTGTGGGGGGAAGGAAGATGAAAGTCATGAGGGTAATAGAATTGCCAACCTGGCATAGAGGAGAAATGTCCTGTTCCTTTAATAGAGGCTTAATAAATAACTGCCCATTAAGCCTCTGTTAAAGGGACAGGATGTTTTCCCCACCATGCTGTAGGCAACCCCGTGAGGTATGATTTGTGACAGTTTTATGGAATACTTGAAAAGGTGCAAGATAAGCAAGTGACCGTACACAGCAGCCGTGATTAGTGATACCATGTCTGCTTAGTTCTGTTAAGCAAACAGTGACTAAGAAAAGAGGCAGCTCTGTTTCCTGTTAACCCCTGAGAGTTTTTAGGTGCATGGTGTACCTTTCAGGTATGAATTGCAGCTAGAGGGTGAAGCTTTTCCTGGCACAGTGAGAGAAGTGGTAAGAAGCGCATAACTTCCTTATGCATTGAAGCAAAGGGCAGGTTCAACCAGTAGCAGCCCTAGTAGTGCTTTTGCTAGACAGCCAACCATAAGCATGAGAAGTTTACTGTTTATACTGCATCCCAGATGGCTTGCTTTTTTAGGGTGATTAAAATAAAAACAGATTGTGAAGGGCTCCAAAAGGATCTCTCCAAACTGGTGGAATGGGCATTAAAATGGCACATGAGATTCAATGTGAGCAAGTGTAAAGTGATGCATATTGGGGCAAAAAATCCCAATTTCACATATACACTGATAGGAACTGTGACTATACCAAGGTGACCCAGCTGGCTTCATGTGTAGGAGTGGGGAAACCAACCCGGTTCACCATATTAGAGTCTGCCACTCATGTCGAGGAGTGGGGAATCAAACCCAGTTCTCCAGATTAGAGTCCACGGCTCTTAACCACTTCACCACGCTGGCCCTTTGGGACTTGGCAAGAGTATATGAGGCCCACAAAGAGCTGGGACAGCAGAACTAGGAACTCTGTGTGTGCAAGTTTAAATCTCTCCACCCAGAATGACCTTTTGGGGGCATTATTTAAGCCCACAGTACCTGTATTATTGCTACAAATTTTACTCCAAGGTGTAATAAGGCAACTACTTGCTGGAGCCACCAGAGGTCCTCAGTGCTCCAGGTCCAGAAGATGAAGCGTTTCAGTTCTAAAGTCTTTGAGCAAGAAGGAGAAGGAAATGACTCAGTTTTTAAAGGTCAAACTATTTTCCTAAGAAATGTAGTTGAGCTGAAGGCTGGCCATACATTCATCATTATGTGGAGTCGATCTAGGTCTTTGATTTAACCCCACTTCCTTCCATCATATCTTGTGCTGGCAAGAAACTGAGATGGGCAGCCACTCAAGGGAGGTTGATGGCAAACGTGGAGTACAGATCCTAGCAGGGGTTAGACAAGTAACTCTCAGATGCTTTAAAGGGGTTCGCCTTGAACTCCTCTGTTTCAGTTACAGCATATCAAATTCATAGTCCAGCTTTCAGGGGCAGTCTTAGCCAATGGGCAACGAGGGCAGATGCACAGTGTCCTGTGCGGGGGGGAGTGCCCACAGCCCTGCCCTTGGACAGAGGTGGGAAAACAAGAAGAGCAGGTTCCTGCTGTGCACAGCCGCCCTATCCAGGGCTCATGCAGCCAGCTTCTGGCAGCAGTTCCTATCCCTAGTGTTACCATTGCCAACCTCCAGGTGGTGGCTGGAGATCTCCCGCTATTACAACTGATCTCCAGACAAAGATCAGTTCCCCTGGAGAAAATGGCCACTTTGGCAATTGCACTTTGAAGTCTCCAATCTCCCCTCTCCAATCTCCACCTCCAAAATCTCCAGGTATTTCCCAACCCGGAGCTGGCAACCCTACCCGTCCCCTCTGTGTGGCGTGAGGGGTGCTGCTCACTTGGACCTGGTGGGGGGTGTCTGGAGGGGTGGGTGGCAGTGATTCTGGGCCCCATTTTGGGTTTTTGCCCAGGGCCCCAGAATTACTAAGATGGCCCCACCAGCTACTGAGTTTTAGAGCTACTTTAATCAGCAGCTGTGGTTCAACATATACCTCACTATCAGATAACTGCCTGGGTTTTCCTACCATGCAATGGTTCCAGTATGAACTATCAGGTGCAGCTGCAATGGTTATGAAAGGAATGCTGGGCATGTTGGGGCTAGAACGCAATTGGGTAACTTTTGCTCACCTGCTAAATGATAGAAGCACAAGTGCACTTGAGTTGATTTCAGAGGCATTGCTGAGACATCCTTCACTGGTCCTCACCCTGAGAGTTGCCCTTATGGGTTTCTACTGAAGCAGAGAGGAATTATTTGCTTAGAGCAAATGTTTCTTCTGTTTGCCTTAAGGATTAGCTCATAGTGCTTGCAAAATGGAGCAGGATCAAGGAAACGATTGAAATCTCTAGAAAGACTCCAATCTATTTGGGTGGGTGTGTCGTTTTATTCATTTTTATTACACATTTCTGCAAGACTAGAATCCTATGCCTTCCTTATAGGACCAGGAAAGTGTAGTGTCTTCAGCAACAATTCTCTGGGGGCTAGATTCCTCCCACACCCAGATTTGCAGCAGCTTAAGAGTTAACAACCTGGGTAGGAATTGAATGGGGGGGGGATGTAATTGTCTGTTGAGGGTACTGGAATCCCATAGAGGCGCAACATACATTCTCCAAACTGGATAATAAAATAAATACGTATATTAGAAAACACATGAAGTGCTTTTGGAGTTATTCCTGCCTGAAAGCTCTTTGTTTAGAAAGGGGCTGCTGAAGTGAATTTCAGACTTGATAAATGAGACTTATTTGGCATCAAAAGGCTAATAAAGGCACATAAAAACAACCTGTCAACTACAAGTACAGGGTTGGGTCGAGAAGTGTATTGTGTCAACCCTTGCTCTGTGGGTTTATTTATTATTTCGTGTGTTGAAAACACTTAGATCCTGCATGCTTCCTGTAAAAAATCCCCAAAGCTTAAAAAACCAAATACTAACCACACATAAAGCCAGCTGTTATCACAGAAGGCTGAAAATAATAAAAACAGAGTAATAGAACAACACACACACAAAAAAAAAAGCTGTGCTGCTACAGAGTCTTACCACAAAGGAGCTTTATAGCAGAGCCAGCCTTAGTCATCCACAAATGTCCGGCAAAATAAAAATATTTTCATTTAAAATTCAATGAATTGGGCTCTGGAGAACAAACAGGGGAGGGGAAGAAGTTACAAAGCAAAGGAACCATATCAGAAAAAGAACACTGATCTGTGGTAACTAGGGTTGCCAGGTCCCTCTTCGCCACCAGCAGGAGTTTTGTGGAGCTGGGGCTGAAGGTTGCGATCCATGCGCATGGCATGTTGATGTCACTTCTGGGTTTACCCCGGAATAGGGTTGCCAACTTCCAGGTAGTTTAAATAACAACAGCACGGAGGCTCAAATCTCACAACAAAAACAAAGACCTTAGAGAAAGAAGAAGCACCCGTTATGGGTCCACTGATCATCATTGTGAGGTTTCATACCCAGAGAGAGGTTGTTATACCCTCAAGTCTATATTTTGCAATTCATAAGAAACAACTGTTGAAGCATAAATTGCATGAAAGACAATCAACTGATGAAGTGATACTTGCGAAACGAACACCAATCCGGAGGTGCCGTTTTGTTTTGTAAGGACTGAACTCTGCACATCTTGTAGAAGTGTTCTTCTTCTTGGAACCACATCAATTTTTGGTGAAGCAACCAGTGCCTTGTGGAATAGAAATGGAAAAGAAGTGGTTACTTCTTCGTTATTATTTCTATTTGCTTTATGTAAACTATTGGTGAAGATACACTTGCTATTGGATCACTTTGTATGTTATGCAGTAACTCTTGTTAGTAAACCTTGTTAGATTTGAGCCTCCGTGCTGTTGTTATTTAAACGAAGTTTATGTCAGCTGTAACACATAGGTTTGTGTTACATTAACTTCCAGGAAGTAGCTGGAGATCTCCTGTTATTACAGCTGATCTCCAGCAGGTAAAGATCAGTTCCCCTGGAGAAAATGGCCGCTTTGGCAATTGGACTCCATGGCATTGAAGTCCCTCACCTCCCCAAACCCCGCCCTTCTCAGGCTCCACCCCAATAACCTCCCGCCGGTGGCAAAGAGGGGCCTGGCAACCCTACCCCGGAAGTGCCGGCATTGTGCAGGACCCTCTAGCACTGTTCTCCAAAGGCTCTATGGAATCCATAGAGGAAATTATGGACACCATAAAGTTTTGAGGGGAGAATGCTAGAGTGCCCCTGTCACAACTCTGGTGCTTCTGGGGTAAACCCAGTGTGTGGCTCGTTCCCCCTCCCCTTTCGGCAGGCCTGCCTCTGCCCTCCAACCACCTGAGGGTCAGCAGGCAGCCCGGTTAATTGGCAGGCCATTGCCCACCATAACTAGGCAAATGGGAACCCTAGTGGTAACCACCCACCCACCTTGTTTCAGAAAGGGGCCTGATAGTTTACTTACAGAACCACCCTCAGCAGAGTGAAAACCTTTCTAAGCCCGTTGAAATGAATGGGCTTAGAAGTGTCTCACTCTGTTTATGATGGCCCTGCCAATCTACCAGAGGTGGTGAGGAGAGCACCCACCTTTTCAGGAAGCTCTGTCAGGCACAGCCGTATTTTAAAAAGCATATAAGAGCTTTATGAACTGACTAGTTGGTTAACATCTCCTGCTGACTGTTTGCGGTAGTGAATAGACTTTGTTCACCCCCTTTATGCTTGTAGGATTTCTGCAAGCTGCTTTCAGTGTTGCGTACAGGTGAAAAGCAGGCTAGAAATAAACCAAGCTGGATGTGACCAGAGCTTGGGTGCTATGGCCAGGTCTCACTTCAGCTATTCTGTCATTGCCATTTTCTTCATCACAGTGGCTCTAATAAGTATTGTCATCATGTCATGATCATACATATCAGAGGAGGAAGAGAAGCAGTCCTGGGTCACACAATCCCTTCCTCCATGGGACCACCATGCCTGGAGACAGTCCACAGGGGTCTCACAGAAGCTATTTGCATATTTGAAAACATTGTTATTTTGGCAGTTTACAGCTGTAATTATCAGGCATTATTACACTTATTAAACGTAAAAGGTAGCAAATCCAGTTGCCATTTATTCCTCTGAACCTATAGCCAAATTCAGTCTTCATGGATCCTTATGGGAATGTATTTCTATTTCAATAAACAGCCTCTAAGAGCCCTTTTGAGTTTTCTTTATTGTTATTATTTCCTGTCTGGGATAGTTTGCCAGTGTGGTTATACGTAGCCAGCACAAGAAATCAGCCTGCATGGGGAGGAGGGAATGAAAGAATGGAAGATTTGTCATGCCAGCATGAGGAAGTAGAATTCTTATCATGTCACTTTGTTTGTTTTTAGACACCTTGATCTAAACCCCAAATGCAGTAGTATATGAAGAAGTAAGACGCCAACCACACAAACAAAAGCATGCTAAATCCAGCTATGGCCCAGTTTAACTCAGTCATTGGTTTAGACCATTCATTTTGCATGTCAGTCATTTTCTCAGGGGCAAAGGAGGGGAGGGCGTTTCTTTTCCCATAGTGGTTCACGACATCATTTCCCTGTTACCTTTTCATTCCCAGCATTGTGGTATTAACTTGTAACCATTGCAAACAGACGTTAAAAGGCAGGAACGGTCCCAGCAGGCTGAAATGGAGATAAGGGGACCAAAATCAATAGCTTGTAAGCTAATGGCAAGGTAAAAAAGCACCTGGGGGCACTTACAGCTGATGCTTGGATAAGGTGGCAGGTAATATATGAGGCAGGTCAAGGGCACAGCAGCTGTAGTTGGTTCTAGGTGACATTTCCTGCCCTGCAGAAAGAGGCTGTGGGATGTTTCTTCTGATTAATAATTGGTAGAAGTGCCACATTAGCTTTGCCAAGCGATCCAGGCAATTCAGGCAGACTTGCATTCACTAGTAATATACATATATCTCTAAGGCTCAAGATACGAAATGTTGTTTTTAAAGTATATGGGGGAAAGTTACTCTAGAAACACCAGTATGTGAAACTAAAACAGCTTGATGAAAGCATCAAACGCAAAGGTTCAAACACTGCTTGAGGGAAATGGTGTAGAGGAAGCTTTTTAGAGAACCATTCAAGGAAGAAAATGTGAAGCACCCAGGACACCTCTTGACATGTTCTCAGAAAAGCTTGTGCGAAGGCAGAAGAGTTATAGGAGCCCAGATAGGATGGAGAAAAGCAGCATTTATTCAACTTTTGTAGTGATATCCCCAAAGCAAAAAGAATTAAAGTAGCTGCAGCCCATCACTGTCATCTATATGAAGGGGGGCGGGGAACCACACTGTATTTAAAAATTTGATCTGAATTTCAGTTGGAAAGAGGTTCATAGAAGGAAAATGCTATTGTTAGAACACAATACTGGTGATTTTTTGCTTGTCAAAAACTGTGTCAACTTTTCCATTTGCCCAGGCAAGTTGTCTGTGCCTGTAACTGCTCAACAACAAGCAAAATTGCAGTGGGTGAAAGTGTTCCTAATGCTTACTGGACACATTTTTTGTTTTTTTAATCAAACACATCCCCCCAATGGAGACACTCAGTCCCAATTTAGATGTGGTACTGGCATGTTGGACACGTGATCTTGCAGTTGCCCACCATCACTCTTAAACTGAGGGCTCAATTTCTTCTCTTGCTCTTAGTATGAAAACAGACCCATAGCTAGGGTTGCCAACCTCTAGCTGGAGATATCCTAGCTGTAGATCTCCTGCAGTTACATCTGATCTCCAGCCAATAGAGAAAATGACAACATGTAAATATGTGTAACTAGTCAGCAGTTTGAACAGTAGATTAGACTGATCTAGTTGACAGCTAGTGTCATGTGACTGAGCCAGCCTGGACCAGCTTGAACGGCCTGAAAAGGGAATTTCCAGTATGACTCACAGTGACACAGTAAATGTATGTGATTGGTCAACTGTATGGCTGTAAATATATAGAAGTCCATGAAATACGTGCAGATGGTGGTGGTGGAATTATTGATGTATGGCGGAGCAGTTTGTTGGAGAAAACTGCATTCTGGATTGTGTAAATACTGTAAATAAATTGTACATAGCAGTACTGGTGTGGACTGAATTGCTGCCAGGTATACTCCTGCATTCCAGCTCAGTTGCGCGCATCAGAAAATGGACGCTTTGGCAACTGGACTCTATGGCATTGACGTTCCTCCCCTCCCCAAACCCCGCCTTCCTCAGGCTCTGCCCCAAAAACCTCCTGCCGGTAGCAAAGAGGGACCTGACAACTCTACCCATAGCCCACATGGGCATTGCACTGGCATGCCAATGTGGCATGCACTATGCTAGTGTAATGCCCCTGTGGACTGTGAATCTTGTGCTGAAATTGCACAAGCAGCTGAGAGTCTAGTTTAAATTAGATGCAGGGTGCATGCAAGGCCACATCGGTAAGTTGTTGCCCACCAATATTACGCTTAAATCAAGCCTTACCTTTGCAGAGTTCCTTGGTGGTAAGTAAGACGCAACCGTGACCTCCCCTAAAAGAAGCAGGCTGTAGGGGTGCAGGAGGGGGGCACACTTCAGACAAGCCACAGAATCTGTCATTTGCTCCCCCAGTTCTCTCAAACTGGTGTGAGACCTGAGCTATAGAATACTCAAGGATTAAAATATATGATACTTATGTTCTGCAAGTACCACAGAAGGAGTCATCCCTGGCCCCAAGTAAGAAGAGAGTAATCTGACTGCTGGGTTTGTTTGATTTTCTGGAACAGCCCTTGTATCTTCAATATTGCAACAGGAAGCAACTCAGAGGGTGAATTGTTCCATATTACCATTTCTCCATGCTGTAGAACTTAGCAATTGTTGAAAGTTTACTTCTTGTGTAGCTGTGAAAGACAGAGGCAACATGGGGTGTAGGAAAGGGAGCAATGCTACAGGGAAGAATTTCTCGTCATATATTTGTCTCCAGCATAGGGCTTTCAACCACCAGGCACTAGCTGGAGATCTCCTGCTATTACAACTGATCTCCAGCCAATACAGATCAGTTCACCTGGAGAAAATGGCCGCTTTGGCAATGGACTCTATGACATTGAAGTCCCTCCCCTCCACAAACCCCGCCCTTCTCAGGCTCTGCCCCAAAAACCTCCTGCTGGTGGTGAAGAGGGACCTGGCAACCCTACTCCAGCATATCAGTTTCAGGATACTGCTAAAGCTGTTGTTGCCTGGGTTATTCTAGAATTTCCAGTTATGGAAACCCCAGTAGGAAAGAAAGGTGCTTGCAAGAAATGCTCTTGCTGCTGAAGGAGGTCAGTCAACCATCTCACATCTCAGAAAAACAGAATGTCCATGTTTCTCACCAATTAATCAATATCCACTGTGATGTAGTGGTTAGAGTGTCAGATAGGACCAGGTGGACCTTGGTTCTAACCCCCTTTCCACTATAAGGCTCTCTATGTTACCTTCCCTAGTCATTATGGTGCCACAGACACCATAAAAGGTGAAAGAGTGAAGGGGTTAGTTGTGCATATACATTTTTACTGATGTACAATTACATTTACTGTCCACAAATACAAACAGTTACCAATTACTTACCGTATAGGCCTTGCTTCTGAGCTTTTAACAGCATAAATTTAAAAAAGTGAATATTTCCTGGCAAAGTAATGGGAGAAGCATAATCTCCGTACATCTGCTGATTTTAAAGGCACAGAAGCTGGGCCAGTAAAAACATGGAAACTGGTCTAATGGCATACCAAAGACCAGAGTGAACTTATTAAACATTTAACCCAGGTGTTCATAATAAATAGATATAAAGTACACTGTAGTTTGGGGGAGGTTTTATATTGGGGTCAAATTCTATATAAGGGGTTCACATACTTTCAAAATCAGCAGGCTACTTTCATTTGGTACATTATCTTCTCCATTGCAAATGAGTCCTAGATTTCTTTTATCCTATTGGGCTTTAATAGGCAACAAGGAACATTTCCATTTTATAGCCACGAGTAACATTAATCCCTTATGCAGTAGAAGCAGTGCAGAATTATCAACCTTAAAAAAAAAGATGCAAAATCCATAAGGCTGGGTACAGATCTGTCATTCTCTCTCTCTCTCTCTCTCTCTCTCTCTCTCTCTCTCTCTCTCTCTCCCCCTCACACACACACACACACACACGGGTTACCAGGTCCCTCTTCACAACCAGTGGGAGGTTTTGGGGGCAGAGCCTGAGGAGGGCGGGGTTTGGGGGAGGGGAAGAACTTCAATCCCATAGAGTCCGATTGCCAAAGCGACCATTTTCTCCAGGTAATCTGATCTCTATCGGCTGCCGATCAGTTTTAATAGCAGATCTCCACCTAGTACCTGGAGGTTGGCAACCCTAACACACACACACACACACACACTGGGCTTGCCTACTTATTTATCCAGGGTACGATTGGTGTAGCAAAATGTTGCATGTGATGTGGTCCCAAACTGATAGGATAGAGATGTCGATAGAAACATCAGGTTTCTGTGATTTCCGGCTTAGAAGTGCGGTGGAGGAAGTGGACAAGAGAAGGGGAAACAGCAGGCGCAGAGTCAGCAATGAAGTCATACAGCCTGGCCAGCCCTCACCCTGAGAACTAACTTGACACATTCCGAAGAGGAAGTGTAGAGCAGCACCAACAGCACGAGGGATATCCCATAGCTACACCAGCCACTTCCTGTTAGAAAAATTGTCTTCTTGTTTCCATTCCTGAAACAGCTAAGGTCTAAATACTCACCCACTCTGTGGGGGATTTCTCATGCATTTTTTTAGCAAACGAAAAGCAAGATTTACTGCTTGAAAGATAGCTGATACCTGTGTAACCTACAGTCATATCTTGAGGTGCCATCACTGTCCTTATGGCAACCTGCTCTAGTGTTTCCAAGTTTTATTTAAATTCTTAGCGCTTCTAACTGTCTGGGTTTTCATGGCTTCATGACACTAAGGAGAACTTATCTGGCTTAACTAGTCACACGAATACAAGAAGCTGTCTTACAGTGAGACAGATCCTTGGTCTGTCAAGGTCAGTATTGTCTACTCTGCCTGGCAGTGGCTGTCCAGGGACTCAGGGTCTCCCAAGGGTCTTTCCCATTATTTACTGTCTCATATTGTTAACTGGAGATGCCAGGGACTGAATTCCACCATTGTGCTACAGCCCCACTCATCCAGTTTGGGTCTCCATCCACTAGACTCAACAACACTCCTCTTCTTCAACTCCTCACTTTTCACAGGTATGCCACTGCTACCAGCAGCAGGTCAGTTCTCAGAGGTTTTATCTAGCTCAAGGATTTTGTACTCAGGCTTCTCTTGCATTTAGTTTCTCAAAAGACCTTACCACCCATTTTGTATCTCCCAGTCTCTCCAGATTGCTTCAGAGGGGTCCAGTTTCTCTTATGTGAGTTCTCTAAGCAAGTAGGGCCTCTCCTTCACACTTCTGGTTACGTGTGGACTAAACTGGGCTTAATGCGCTTTACAAAGATCAGATTGACGGTACTGAAAATGAAAAGAATTTTAACAAATGAATTAAAAGCGCACATTGTGTAGGCAAAAACAACAGGCTGAGCAATACAATGAAAAGAATTTTAATAAGTGAATTAAAAGCGCACACTGCATAGGCAAACACAACAGGCTGAGCAGGTAAAAGAAATGGGAGTAAACATACATTCTCTTTCCCTGACACTGCAAAACATTAAAAACTTGATATATTTGTAAGAGATGGGTTAGACTTGCCGAACCTGTTTATATCTTCCAAGCAGCCACTGCTAATGCCAGCTTTATTTTTATTACAATTTATTTATTTATTTATTTCAGCCTTCATGCTAGTTGACAACAACAACAAAATTTGGATTTCACACATTAACAGATCACTTCAGGATACAATGGTTCCATATTAACATACCCCACCCTCATTAGCACATTATCTTGATACTTACAGGACAATGGTTAGCACATTACCTTTGTTACTTTTTGCAGGACAATGATTCAGCTCAAACCCAACCCCTTTCTGACTATATATTACTCTTCCTACACACTTGACACTGAGAGACACTGTCCTTCAGTGTTACTCCTCTGAAGATGCCGGCCACAGCTGCTGGCGAAACGTCAGGAAAGAAAATACCAAGACCACGGTTACACAGCCCAGATAACCTACGAGAACCAACAACAAAATTGATACCATGTACTACAAATTATTAAAAATCTTGAGCAATGCTGGTTGCCATGTTCATTGAAGCCTTCCGTGTATGGCTGACCTGGGACTGCCATCGGGATCAACTTGTGATTGGTGATGGATCTGCTAAACTGTAGGTGGGATTGGCTGCTGTTTTTGCTGTTGCTTCTTTTCCCTCTAATATTAAAACTGTTCTTTTGACATTATTGCTGGGATGTATAGGCTGACTATTTATACCAGCATGCACACCTGAATAGCAACAGCCATCTTTTCTTTGCTTCTTTCATAACCATCCTCTTCTGTCAGTGAGTGACATAGTTAGAAAAGGCTAAACTTAAGACAGGGGTGTGTTACATTCCTTTCCCCCATACCATCTCCCATCCAATCCCATTACTTAGAGATCTACTGATGTGCCAAATTTCTGATCTACCTGGGAGGTTAATGGGGCAGGTGCATGAAGTAGGGCTTTTCCTATGATGACCCATTGATATTTACAGATAGCCTTTTCAAACCTGCTGGAAACCATTACTGCCACACTTCAAGAGAGACATGACTACATTTTCATCTGCCATACTTTTGGATGTTGATATGTTTCTTTTAACCATATTAATTTTTATTGTATATTTTATGAGTTTAATTAAGGATCTTCATATTTTAGTGGTTTGAAACCCCTGGAATATCTTTCCATTCTAAAAGCAAGTTATACATACTATAAAGAAATGCATGCCTTGTGGATCTGCAGTTTTACTTTCCATCACTGAAGCAATGACCTGTCATGAGTCAGCCTGCAGAGACCTCCTCTGACGAAGAGGAAATAGAAGCCAGAACAGGGGGACATCCTCAGGCAGAAGTCCCACAGGAACAACCACAGGGCCTACAGCCTGCCAGAATAGAGGATCAGCCAAAGTCAGGAGATGACTCACCATGCCTGCAGCCTGCCAGCTCAAGGACTCCAGTTGGACCTGACACCTTGCAACAGGCAGTGTCTCCAGAGGCCTCGCCAAGGCCACTGGAGCAGAGAAGAAAACAGGTTCGTCTGGCAATGCAGCAGAGACGGCAGAGCGCTAGGCTGAAGGCTTTACAGCGGAACCTCCCCAGTAGCAGTGATGAGGAAGAGCAGGGCTGAAGCACCACCTGTGAACTCAGCCTCATCAGCATCAGCTGGCTCTGCTACAGCAGCAGGGGAAGGGATTTAAGCCATCAGTTAGGCTTGGCTTTTGTGCAAGCAACTTGTCACCAACCTCTTTGTGTACCAGCCTTGTTTCCCTGCTAGCCTTTGGATTCCTGGTATCCTGACTTCTTGGACTGGCTCTGACTAACGCCTTGGACTTCCCTTGCCTGTATTGCTATCTTGGACTCTGCCTTCACTGTGAATGACCTCGGACTGTTCCCCAGACTACGCTTACAGCACTCGCTCCTTGCCTGCACCACGACATGACCTGAGAATCCTAGTTAAAGGTAAAGATCCCCTGTGCAAGCACCAGGTCATTCCTGACCCATGGGGTGATGTCACATCCTGATGCTTACTAGGCAGACTTTGTTTACGGGGTGGTTTGCCAGTGTCTTCCCCAGTCATCTTCCCTTTACCCCCAGCAAGCTGGGTACTCATTTTACCGACCTCGGAAGGATAGAAGGCTGAGTCAACCTTGAGCCGGCTACCTGAAACCGACTTCCGTTGGGATCAAACTCAGGTCATGAGCAGAGCTTGGACTGCAGCTTACCACTCTGCGCCACGGGGGCTCTTCGAGAATCCTAGTTAGTCATTTTTTTAAAAGATTCCTAGTCCTTATTGCTGTTGATAAGCTTTAAAACATTTAAAATGTAAGCTGAAATTTCAAAAACCAGAGACAGGCTAACAAGGTTTCCCAAAGGCATAGAGGAGTAGACTCCAAAGCTCTGGGTAGCACCTTGCTAATCATTAGACTCAAAAAGTATGCATAATAAGAATGCACATTTGCATAAATCTCATAATATATTCAAGTTTTAGAAAGCAGCTTAATACAAACTGTGGGTATTTGTATTGATGTCATCATGACCTTTTTGCTGTTGCCACATGCTCATTGGCTAACGTGAGGGTGTCATACATGTAAAACAGAGTTGTAAAATCTGCCACTTGTAGAGAGTTTTTTCACATGAGTGGTTTTCGTTAGTACAGATCCCCAGCTGCGTTGGGTTTGTTTTTTTTTTCCCCATAGTCCAAGCACAAAATTTTCCCATCAGTCTGTACATCAATTTTGCAGGGGAACTCGGGGAAACTCCTGATTATTTTGCCCACATGCAGAAGAAATAAACTGCAATAAACACACCAACAGCAAAAAAAAAGTCAGAGAAAAGACAAAAGTGCGGAACAGCAGTACAGAAGCCAAACCCAATCCTCGTGGTTTCGCTACACAGAAAATCAGAGATAAACAGAGCCTTTGAAATGGGCCAGAGTCCTATCAGTTGCCATAAGCCTCTTCAGGAAATATCTTGTTTTCTGCATGACAAAGAACAATGCAGAGGCAAGAGAGGAACAGCAAACCTAATTAATCCTGCTCCCCTGAGGTTTTCCTTTTAAATTCTTGTGGTGTGCTTGTCTTTGCAGCATCAACCATAGCCATTTTAAATAGTAACTTTTTCTGGTGTAAAGATAAACCCGGCATGTTCAATGGCTGTGTTGTAGATTCTTAATAATCAGCGTGAGGGGCTTATTCTGTTATCACTAAATCAATCAAGGGTTTGAAACTTAATGGAAAATTTTCATAGGGCTTTTGCAATTTGTGGCTCACATTCAAAGGATGGGCTCCTTTAAGGAATCCCCATGTTCATATTTAAATCCTCTGAGAATTCCTTAGAACTTTCACTGTGTCTAATTAAATGAAGTTCAATTAAACCCAGTTCAAATGGAATCTGTGGACTTTGTAACTGAATTGATTTGTTCGCTCCCTTAATAAAATAACAAACAAATCACTCCCCCCCCCCCCCGCCGCCCCGGTAAAGAAATGACCAAACACTAAATTTGTAAATAACAAACTGGAAATTCCAATTTAATAAGTAACAACTACTGGACATAGCAAATAAAATTATCAATTGTGATTTATGGAATAGGGAAGGATGAACGGGGGTGGGGGTAATCAATCAACATTTTTGACAAGGACCAATTGCACCTACTTTTATTGCAATTGCCTATAACTGCAAAGAGAAATACAAATTTATATTAGCGAGCTTGCTTATATAAAAGATGCATGGTGTTGCAATGAACTAAGTAGAAACATAGGAAGTGTCTTGCTAATCCATCTTGTCCAACTTCTTCTTTCAATCAATGGTCAGCCAGGCATTTCTGGAAAGCCCACAAGCAGGTCGCGAAAGCAACAGCTCTGTACTACTGTTTGCATTTTTAAACATTTTTCCTCCCTGGACCACCAGAAGGGCAGCAGGCAACTGGATCTGGGAGTGGGAGATCCCCCGCCTCCAGAAGGTAACAGACAAGACAAGTTTTCAAACTGTTCACCAATATGTATGCGATTCCTCTTTAAAGAGATTCCCTCTGGGAAGTGAATGTTGGCAGGAGACAGGGAGAAATAATGAATCAAAATACATAGCCTGGTGTTAGGAACAGTGATGCTAAACTTGAGGTCTCAGTGTAGTTAAAATTTCAGCATACTTGAAACCTACAGAATGTCAGATCGCTGTACTGATGTTATAGAAAATGCCATACAAAATTATCAGCTTAAAAATTAGCCAACCAAGCCCCAAGCAGGCAGCTGCCCCAGATGACCCCCCCGGCAGGGGCAAGCAGGCAGGCATCCAGCGGTGGCACACTCGCCCACCTGGTGGCACAGGATGGTCTGTTGCAGCAGCGGGGCGTAGCCATCCAGCCGCTTGACGGAGTTGCTCCTGCTCCGCATGGTCGGGGCCGGATTCTACAGCCAGCTCCTACAACCTCCGCCTGCAGGGATGAAATGAGGACACACTGGCTAAGAACTCCCCCACCCCGTGCATTCTACCCCTGCCCCCTTTAACCCCTCCACTGTCGCCACTTCCGCTCCCAGCCCTCTGGTAGTACAGAGGGAATACGTTTCTCCATGGCCTGGGTGGGAAAGGGTTAACACAGTTTCTTGGGCAGTCCTAGCAGCTCCATAGCTAATGACTCTTCTGCAAGGGGGGAAAAGGTTCCTTTTTTCGGCAAAACGAACTCACATCCGCCTTGAATAGAGGCTATTCCTGTCCGTGGCAGGGGGTGGATCACCAGTCTTAGATCTTTCTGAGCTAGAGATCTGCCAGGACCCATGAAGGGCCAGACCAAATGATTTTGCGGGCCTTAAACAGCCCCTGGACCTGACGTTCCCCACCCCTGTTTTAGGGCATGGGAAAAGCCAACTCTGAAGTTCAACAAGATTTGGTATTAGAGGTACGTGCAGGTTAAATTGGGTTAGACCATATAAAACAGATTTCATACTGCACCAAGAGCTACTGGACAGAAAGCCTGGTAATGGCTGTTCTTCCAGTCCGCTGCATGTTACTATAGCGCTGGACCCAAGAGACCCAGGTTAAAGTCCCTATTCTTGCATTCTTAGCTTCACCTACTTCACTGGATGGTTCATGTAACCTCGTAACCCTTTGTGCAACTTGAAATCTGTTTTGCATCATACAGTTTAATCAACTCTGCATCACACCTTCTCCATTCCACCTTTTTGATTTTACAAATGATTCTAGCCATGAGAAAGAAATGGAACCTCCATGTTTAGAGACAGTGTACCTCTGAGCACCAAATGAAGGAACAAAATAACTGGTCAGAGTTACTTATTTGTATTTGACCAGGAAAAGTGCAACTGACCTATTTCTGCCTTTCACAGTTATCACCTGAGGGGAGAGGGAGAATTATGGGAATGTGAGTTGCAGTGTGAACACTTTGTGATGTAGAAAAATTCCCAGCTAGCATATTGGATCTGAACACAGAAATCTCAGCTTTGAAGCTTACTGCATGGCTTTTGGCAAGTCTCCATCTGTTACTAGGGTAAAATGAAAACAGTACAATAGCCTCCATTGTGTAGCAGAGTGGGGTTAAATAAAAAAAGAAATTGTCTAACTTCTAGGTTTTATTAGATCAATATAGAAAAACAGTAATATTTTGGGCTATCTTTCTTGGTTGCTTTTAATTCCAGGCAAAATCAAAGTAAGACACCCATAGGTCATTTATGCTTGGTAATTAGCAGTGTGTTCCAGGCTGAATTGCCCCGCATATTTTTTTTAGTTTTTCACGCTGAATCGTCATTCAGGAAGTGACTGTGAAGCTGGCACATACCTGCTTCACATTTCTTAAGAGCCCCTTTAACTCGACCTTTTGTGTTTGCTCCGCCCCGGCATCGAAGAATCCCCCTAAGGAAGCATGCAAAATCACAGACGAGCGTTAGCTATGCACAAAGTGGTTGCAAATGGCTATGAAAACAGGAATGAAGGAGCAGGCAAGTGGGGGGTGGAATTTCTCCTTTTGCATTGGGACCATGAATAGGCAGTTTAAAGGTCACATTTAAAAAAAGAGCTTTGAGCGAGCATCAAAATTGACCTTGCATAAATGGGCATATTGATTTTAAACTCTATATTTAACATTAAAATTATTAAGCTAATTGCACGTGTTGCAAGTTTAGCAATTTCTTCCAGGAAGAACACACAATGCATCAGTTAAGGCAGATTATTAAATATAGCAGAGATGAAATGTTAACTGGGCAGCTAGTTGTGTAAAGTGGTGACTGTAGGCATCGGCATTTAAAGCCAAAAAAAGGAATAGTTATTATCTTAGAGACAGACTCATCCTGCCCGGACCTTTGTAGCATCCTCCTAGGTCCTGGCCATTCCTCAGCACTGCAGCTGCCTGCTTTGCCTGCTTCCACACAGCTGCTGGTTTGTCTTTGAGCTCTGCGCTGTCCCCTCCAAGCACGAGCAGGGAGCTTTGCACTCTTTGGGCTTGGAGGAAATGTCAGGCGCATGCGGGCTTAAGGATACCACCTCCTCCAAGCCCCAAAAGCATGCAGAGGTGCATCAGCTGCTGCCTGGGCTCACCCTAAAATACTGGGCATTTAAATGTATTTTAAAAACAATTTTCCAGGTGGCACCCTGCAACCCTTCAGACTGGTAGGGAGAAAGAAGCACCTACCTCCTGTCTCTAGCTCTAAATACGCTCCACAGATTGGGCCGGGAAACACACCAGCCTGTAACCTGGAGAATAGGGTTGCCAGGTCCTTCTTCACAACCAACGGAAGGTTTTTGGGGCGGAGGCTGAAAAGGGCAGGGTTTGGGGAGGGGAGGGACTTAAGTACCATAGAGTCCAATTGCCAAAGCGGCCATTTTCTCCAGGTGAACTGATCTCTCTCAGCTGGAGATCAGTTGTAATAGCAGGAGATCTCCAGCTAGTACCTGGAGGTTGGCAACCCTACTGGAGAAGGACAGGGTGATGCTCAACTGCTAGCCAACCTCCTATAGCAGGAGGAATGCTGATTGATGGGGCCCAGCATATTTGGGGTGGGGCCCTGCCCTTGCAGGCTCCACAGTAGCTATGGGCCTGGGAGAGACCCTGGTTTGAATCCCCAGTTTGCCACAGAAGCTTGCTAGGTAACTTTGAGCCAGTCACTGCCAGCCTAACCTACCTCACAGAGTTGTAGTGAGGATAAAATGGAGGACGGAGTAGAGAGTAAGCTGCTTTGGGTCCTCGTTGGGGAGAAAGGTGGGGTATAGATGTAGTAAATTAAATAATAAATACATAAATAGCTGAGCAGCCACTGGAAGTGGATCCTCTTTCATGGGACTTTATGTGTTCAACCACATTAAAAACAAACCTTCCTGTTGAACTTCTGGTTTTTGGTGCTTCATGTGCTATAGAAAATAAAATGTAGATGTTTCACTAGTTCAGAGGATTACGTATTTTTTAAGTCCACAGACTGGCCATTAGGGTTTCCCCCTTTTTATTTTTCACCCAGATGATGCTTTGTGTCTGGAACAGCTTTTGATCTTGACAATAGGTGAGGGAAGGCACAGATTCCCTTTCTTGCCCAATGCCTCTCTGCTTCACTTACCCTCCCTCGCTCTCTCTCTCACACACAATGAGATTACAACTCATTCTTGCTCAGCAGCTCTGGAGAGCCTGAGGAAAGACGATTCAGGATGCTCTCCTTGGAAGCCTAAGTCTGTAGTCAAAGAAACCATACCAGCATTTACCCTTGATGAATCAGATGACTACAGAGAAGAGCAGATAGGAAAACATTGCCCAAACCAATCAGCTCCCTTCCCAAGTTGTATCTGCCTCTCCTTTGGAGCTAGCTGCAGAGAGAGAGAGAGACTGAGAGACTCAAGGGTTGTCTTGGCTGATATCCTGGGCCCTGCCCAGCTTCAAGAATGCATCCAGGGCTCAGCTTGTCCTGTGCCTCACCACACCTGATTTGCAAGGTAAAGAAGGATGTTGTCTGCCTTTCTTCCTTGTTGGCAATGAGGTTGTCCGGACCGGCTTCCTTCCATGTTCTATTTTGTCAGAGCAGTACATGCAGAAAGCGCCTACAGTTTCAGCCTTCCAATTCCAGCCGGGGAGACTGCTGGATTTTGCTTGCTTGGGAAGGTAGTTTATAATTGAATTTTGGCAGGGCCAACGGCAGGCTGGAAGGTGGCTAGAAACAATAGCACTACTTTTAATCCAGAAACTGCAAGGCATTTTCAGCTCATAAAAATGATAAGGGAAGAGACTCCCCCAACATCAGTGGGAAATATAACTCCACTCATCTGACTCATATGCTACTGCACCGTCACTTTGATTTTATTGTCAGTTAACCATTGCAGAACATGCGAGGAAAGTCCTGTGACCACATGATCACGTTACCTCCTATTCTAAATACCTTTTGTGTCATGGAACTACTAAACGGTTGTGTTATCTCACAGTCAATATTTGCACAACCTTTTATCTCCCTCAATGGGAATATACGACTGATTAATCTTCAAGCAAAAGTCCAATAATCTAAGGTGGTAATAACACGTTGGGGGGGGGGGGAAATCTCTTTCATGCAGAGTATAATGTACACAGCAGGTGGATTGTGGATTCACCAAATGAATTCTCCTATTCAAATCTGCCCAATTCACCAAGCAGACAAGAGACCATTGTCAGGAACCGTGGCTGAGAAAACCCCCACAGGGCTTGGAGGCCAGCCCCGCTCCGGGGATTCTGCGCGGGGAGCCCAGGGCCGGCCAGCCGCCCCAGTTGGGGTAGAGCTCCGCAAGCGACATACCAGCGAGCGGGAAGCGGAGGCGCGCAGATTTGTCGCAGAGCCGCACTCAAGGGGCCAAAGAGCCGCATGCGGCTCGCGAGCCGCGGTTTTGCGACCACTACTCTACACCATGCTGGCTCTCATACATTTATTAGAACCAGCTAAAATCATAAAGCAGTGAGCTAGATGTTGTACTTCATAGAACTGATCATCAGGATTTATGTTAAATTCTTGTGTGTATTGGTCACAGAGGATATGGTGTGAGCCATGTTTGTAATATATTACAGTTAAAATGAAACTCTTTGCAGACTATCAGTGCAGTCCTACATAGAGTTACACCTTTCTATATCCATGGGTTTAGAAGAGTGTAACTCTGCTTGGTGGTGGTGGCAAGTGCTGTGAAGTCACAGCTGACTTATGGTGATCCCATAGGGCTTTCAGAGCAAGAGACATTTAGAGATGATTTACCTTTGCCTGCCTCCCCGTGGGCTGAGAGAGCTCAGGGAGAACTGTGACTGACCCAAGGTCACCCAGCAGGCTTCGTGTGGAGGAGTGGGGAATCAAACACGGTTCTTCAGATTGGAATCCACCATCTTAACCACTACACCACACTGGCTCTCGTAAGTCTGTTTAGGCTTGTATTATAATTACATTAGATTGAACCCCATGCAAAAGGGCACAATTTGCCCTCAAACAAAGCTGCAACAACCATAGACAAGCCAGCAGTATTTTGAACCTGTTTCTTCGGCAGTAATGAGAACTCACAGAAAGTAGAGAAAAATATGACAAATTTCTTGTGACCAAGGCCTTTTATACAGGGACGTTTCCCTGCGGTCATCCCCGTGGAGTGCTTCGGGGCTTCATTTTGATTATGCGTGCCTTTTCTGCCTGTCAGAGGTCATCTCGCTCTTCCCATGCATTTTGCCCATGTTTTCCAGATGCTGTTTTAGCTAGGATCTGGAAAATGCAGGCAAAATGCACAGGGACAGCGAGGCTACCTTTGACGGGCAGAACATACATGCATAATCAAAAGGAAGCCCTGAAGCAGGCGGTGGGGGTGACCCCTAGGGTTGCCAACCTCGAGGTACTACCCCGGAGATCTCTTGCTATTACAACTGATCTCCAGCCGATAGAGATCAGTTCACCTGGAGAAAATGGCCGCTGTGGAAATTGGACTCTATGGCATTGAAGTCCCTCCCCTCCCCAAACCCCACCCTCCTCAGGCTCTGCCCCACTACTCCAGGTATTTCCCAACCTGGAGCTGGCAACCCTAGGGACCGCGGGGAAATGTCCCTGCGTAAAAGGTCTAAAATGGGGATTAATTGAACTGAAGGCCATTCATTTCTACCTCCACTGCATCATCTTCCGTTTTGAAACTGCTGTTTTCAAATATCCCTCCTGGAACTCTTCATGCGGAGCAAAACTCAGCAGCATAAATTCCCCCAGATTTTGTCATGTGACAAGAAAAGTACAATGCGTGATATAATGATAATGGCAGTTGTTGGCGATAATGTAATTTCCCTAGTTTTACTAATCACATTAACATCTGTAATAACTGGAGAATCCATCCTTAAATCCTTGGGAAATATGGCCCTTGAGCTTTTACTGTTTGCAATGGTTTTTTTGTTTTGCTGTTGACAACTTCATTATACAAATGCACAGTCTGCCAACTGAGGTCTACCTCAGGTATCCGACAAAGAGCCCACAAAAGGTAATTCTGTGACAAACATTACTTATGTAGAGGCTTTCAAAAGAGCTGCATGAGAGTAGAGGAAGCTGGAAGGAGGGCCGGAGAAAAGGGGCAATTTTGTCCTAGCACAAGCAGCGGAGAAGCAGGGAGTATGAGGAGAATGAAATTACTCAGGTGGCGGGCAAAGCAAAAGTCATCTCTGGAAAGATGCCTTCAGCTAGGCAGGGCCAGCGTCTCCCCACTCCAGGGACTGGATTCAAATTTCTTCTCAGGTACTGAAGCAGATCGGAGTGGGTGCACTGCCTTCTTTGCTTGATGAACTGTTTCCAGATCCTTTCACTTCCTCAACATCTCGGTCCTGTTTCTTGTAGGAGTGGGTAAGGAAATCAGATAAGGAAATGCAGCTCTGGCCTGATGACCTTTAAGGAGCCACATGCCTTGGGGGAGGGGGATTTCTCGAGAGCTCATGTAATGAGATGGTTCTAAGCCTCCGGGGTGAGCGGGCTGACTGCGTCTGGCCCCCTGGTGCAAAGCCGTCAGCCTCCGCCACCCAAGCCTCGGCAATTCCTGGCTTCAAAGCGCCTGACATCAGCAAAAGAAAAGTACACATTAGTTAAGAAATGCATCACTGACCACACCCCCTAAGTGCTTTGCTTTTTACCTGATAAAAAACAAAGGAAGAAGCCAACAGCTTCTCTTGAACCCACAGAACCCAGAGCGTTTCGACACTCTTGTGACGACAGTGATCTTCCCACTCCAGCCTGCTAAATTTAGTAACAAAGTCATGGTTAGTCATACTCACTTCCTCTTGCTAAAAGAAGCAACTGGCTTAGAAAGTGCCCTTGGGAAGACCTACAAAGACCTACAAATTGGTTTACTCAGAATGGGCAAGGCCTCATAGGCCCTAATGGTCAAAGGAACTCCGGATTCGCTCTCTCACAGCTGTCTGTTCATCCTTAGGGCACTCTCATCTGCTTTTTGGATATCCTCCCTTCCCCCTTTCCAGTAGTGCTATCTTTCCCCCCAATTTACATCTCTCACAAGAACAAACACATGCATAGACCTCAAGCCCTGCAGTTTTCCCCAGAAATGAAAAGATACCGAATAGTGGGGGGAGATTGCAAAGTAAATTTAAATAATTAACATTTTTAAAAGCACTGCCACACAGCCCAGTCAATGACCTTCCCCATATAGCCTACTTTGGTCCTAAGAAGGGAAACAACATTTTGCTGGAGATCAAGAGGACATCTATGAGCCTGTAACTTTCAGGACCCCAGAAATGTCTAAAATAACTTTATTATGCTTTTGGAACCTGTTTTTTTTTTGGGTGCAGTTGAAGTCATTGTTTATATTATTTTATTCCATTTATACCCCCACTCTCCTCCAGCCAGGCCAGGCTCAGGGCAGCTTCCAGCAGTAATTTATAGTACATTACAGTATAAATAACAGAATTAAACATTTGATTAAACTTTATTAAGTTAAACTTAATAAGATGTTGTCCACATGAGCAGAGGAGGCTAATCTGGTGAACTGGATTTGTTTCCCCACTCCTCCACATGAAGCCTGCAATGCCAATCTATCTTGTGTGGGCTGTCAAAGCATTACTGGGGTTTCCAAGGACCAGTGTTCCTTCAACCGTTCATGTTTCTTCCCACTTGAGATTAATTAGTTACTTCTTGTTCTCTCCTGCAAGAGATTTGGACATTCATCAATCAAGTCTTCTTCCCTGCAAAGGGGTGGGGGAAGAACCCTTAGGTCAACGAAAGCCCTTGTCTTCCTTAGCCCAGAGTCCCTGCATGACTCATGGCAACAGGAAGTGTGAAATCAGCCATTGAACATTATCACTAGGGTTGCCAAGTGCCAGGTAGTAGCAGGAGATCTCCTGCTAATTCAACCGATCTGATAGAGATCAGATCACCTGGAGAAAAATGGCCACTTCGGCAATTGAACTCTATGGCATTAAAGTCCCTCCCCTCCCCAAACCCCGCCCTCTTCAGGCTCTGCCCCCAAAATCTCCCGCCGGTTGCGAAGAGGGATCTGGCAACCCTAGTTATCACCCATATACAATCAACGGCAAAGGTTGGTGCTAGTCTGTTTATATATAAACTCCTTGAGAGAGGGATTACACTCCCTGGGGAAAGTCTTGTTTTATATTTACCAAATGACACCCTTACTCCGGTGCCTCAGTCAGAAACAGGAAGGTTTTTATTACCAGCACTGCCTGTAAGGTGAAGTGCCCTTTAGGAAGACTGAAACGCTATCCTGCCCAAGTGCAGCACAGGGCTATATTTCTCCAGTCATAGCCTTTTCACTGCTTCCGCCTCCTCACATACACAGGGATTTCTCAGATGCCCACCCACTGGCTATCAGGTCCCCTACTCAGGAGTTAGATACCCTTCCAGGACCTATGGCAGCTTGATTCCCAGCGGGACCCGTTGGCATGGCCAGGGCATTCCGCCAAAGCAAGGCAACCAAAGTAAAATTCACGAACTGTGTTGCAGGTAGGGTTGCCAGCTTTGGGTTGGGAAATACCTGGAGATTTTGGGGCTGGAGCCTGGAGAGGGCACAGTTTGGGATGGGGGAGGGAACTCAGAGAGTCCACCCTCCAAAACAGCCATTTTCTCCAGGGGCACTGATCTTGGTTGTCTGGAGATCAATTGTAATAGCAGGAGATCTCCGGATGCTACCCGGAGGTTGGTAGCCCTCGTTGAAGGACACACTTGACATTCTCCTGACTTTGCTTCAGCTGTGTTAATAACTCTAAGAGTACAGTCAGGCTTCAGTGAGCTGTCTTGTCTGGTGCTCCAGACCAGTGCATAATTGGGGAGGGGTGGTTAGGGGGCCTTTATGAAATCCACAGGCCTCATTATTGCCTCCCTTCAGTTTTAGCCTCTCCCACTAGTCCTCATAAACCTCATCCCCACCCCAACATGGTTCCTACATTGTTCCATAGAAAGTGTTCATAAAGAATACATTCCATGATGGAGGGACTGAAGAGCTGGGCGAGGTGTTGGCAGCGAGTTTAGAATCAGAAGTAGCACTTTTGCATGAGTGGATATATGGTCAGTAGGGTTGCCAGGTCCCCACTTAACTTCGGCGGGAGGTTCTTATGGGTGGGGCTGGGTGGAGGGATTTCTGTGCTCCACTTCTGGTTTTCTAGCCCAGCTGTACGCGCGCTCTGTGGATTGGGACCGATCGGGCTTGCAGCGTGGAAAGGGAGGCTGAAGGCTTCAAAGCCCTGCTGTGTGCACGCTCTGAGAGATCAGAGCGCGTACACAGCAGGGCTAGGGGGAAGGCTCCGACCTCCCTTTCCACACTGCAAGCCAGATCGTGAGCGATCTGGCATGCAGTTTGGAACGGGAGGCTGGAGCCTTCCCGGGAGCACACGAAGGGATCGCTCCCACCTTACTGCTTCCTCCCGCTGACCATCAGCTGGTCAGCAGACAGCCCAGTTGATTGGCTGACAATTGCCTGCAACAACCAGGCAATTGGCCACCCTAAAATTTGTCAGAACATTTAGAACTCTGCTTGATTATTTATTTATTTGTTTATTGTGGTGGTAGAAAGAAACTATGTAAATATATAAGGAAGCTGCTTTGAAAAATAGTAGAGATACTGAGGTAATTGTGTACCAGGGCATTTCCTCAACCATAAGCAAATACGGAAGGGAATCTTATGCTCAGTTCAGACTCTTACTATCAAGACAAACAATCTCCAATTGCTGCAACTCATAAATGAGCTGAAGTGCAAGGACAAAGTTTATGATCTCAGGAGCATTATATTTACTTCTAGAGACAGTCTCGCACACACACACCATAATATTTTGCCAATTTGCCTTCAACTCTTTATCAAGTGCATCTAAAATTATTCCACACATAAGGTTGCCAGCCTCCAGGTGTGGCCTGGAGTTCTCCCAGAGTGACAATTGATTTCCAGAGTACAGATATCAGTTCCCTTGAAGAAACCATAGAGTCTAGGAGAAATAGAAGTCCTACAATGGTTACAGTGAGTGAATGCTGTAGGACTTCCATTTCTTCTGTGGTACACCATAGAGACTAGGATAAACTAATTGATAGTCACTTGTAAAGGCAGTAAAGGTTAGAGGCCACTTGGGTATTGAGAAAGGGATGGGAGCCTAAGGTTGGCCTGCTTAGCCAGGCAACCACCAGGACCTGAGGGGTGGGGTGTGGGCAGGGACCTGAGGGGGTGGCTGTCAGTGACAGTGTGATATTGCTTCCAGGAAAAACCCAGAAATGACATCACACTTCTTAGCAATCACCAGAAACTCAATGGTAAAACCCAAACGTTCCCATTGATTCTTAGAAAAGTGTGACATCATTTCCAGTTTCTCCCCAAAAGTAACATAGTGCCATAGACCCAACAGCCATATCTAAAATTTTCTCCCTCTGGCATAGGGGAGAGAGAGAGCGTGGGGTCCATTCTGTCTCTGTGGGAGGAGGCAGGAAGGAGCCGCCGTTGCTCTGCCTTCCTCCGGTGGAGGTGAGGGGGAAGCCGGCGGCAGGGAGGCGGGAGGAGGTGGCAGCAACTGGCAGAAGGAGCCGCTGTCTCTCTGCCTTCTCCAGTGGAGGTGAGGGGGAAGCCAGCGGTGGGGAAAGGGGAGAGAGAGGACGTGGGCTGGCCCCCCCGAAAGGGACCACTGCTGCTGCAGCTGCCGGGAACGGGCAGTCTCCTGGCACAGAGTTGACCCAGGTGTGAAAACGCACTGGCAAACTCCGCAAAATGCAGCAAACCTTCCACAAATATTGCAACAACACAGGACTCGAGAGTCTCAAGATGAGGTGGGTCCATCACGCACATGGGAAACTCTCGTGCGCGATGACTTTACAGTTTCGCAACATTTGCAGGAAAATAGCTGGACAAAACGGCCATGCATTTTCGGCCTGTACACTCTGTTTTATAGTAGAGGCTTATTTGATCAACTACTGGTTTTTATATTTTCAGTAGGGGGCTGCCATGCTCCTTTGTTCCCAGAAGGCAAAAGGTACAAACAAATACCAGCCCCCACCTGGCACCTACTTCATCTATTCAAATGTAGAGGCTTTCTACACAACGTGCAGGCAAGAGGCCTTAAGAAGATCATGGTCTGAAGCATTTTCTCTTCTCCTTCCTTCCTTCCTTCCTTCCTTTTTAATATTTAGCCTGATGAAGAGCTTTGGAGAACTCAAAAGGTTTTACGGTGTGTGGTGGTAGTTTGGTTGGTCTTAATAAAAGGTATTATGTGGCTTTTGCTTCTTTTCTTTTGTTCTCACTATGTATGTCAATGCTGGGGTTCGGTGAGGGGAATACCTTCAAATGCTGGGTTCAACCAATAGAGACAAGACATGAGAAGAGCTATCAGCCAATGTGGCACAAGACAGCAGCTATACGCACCACTTTATACCTTTCTCTAATAAAAAAAAATCTCCTCGACCAGTGAAACCTTTCCACCAGTCTGCCTCTTAGGGTTGCCGTCTCCTGGTTGAGAAATTCCCGGTGATTAGGGGGTGGAGCCTGAGGAAGGCAGGGTTTGGGGAGGGGAGGGATCTCCGTGGGTAATAATTCCATGGAATCCTCCCCTCCAAAGCTGCCATTTTCTCCAGGGGAACTGATCTCTGTAGTCTGGAGATCAGTTGTAATACTGGGCGATCTCCAGGCCCCAACCAGACATCAGCAACCCTGTTCCCCATTGCGACAAATAATGTTCACAGGAGCCTCACCTTGTTCTGGTCTGGAACGGATCATCCTTCCAACCCCTTAATTCCAGAAAGAATGAAAAGCAAAGAGACCAGCTTAGCCTCAGTGTTTCTTCTGGGGCACAACTTCTGCCTCTCCCTTCTCCAGCAGGACCTTCAGACCAAACCCAGCTCTGCTCTGTGTAATTCCTGATGGCTATTTGAGTTGGGATCCCCGCCCCGCCCCCGGAGTTCAGGAATGTGCCCTTTCCCATTGAGTCACTCTCTCCATCTAACCCTCTACACAGGATTCGCTACAAGGATAAAATGGGGTAAACTCCTTTGCTCCTTAGAGGAAGTGTGGGACAGGCAAAATGCACTTTGTGTATTATAAACAAAATGGTCACTTCTAGCTCCTTGGAGGATAAGGCCTTTCTAAAGTTATTTGATCTCCTAATCCTTCATAGTTGGCATAAGATTTTTCTCTCTCTTCAGTGTTGTTAGAGCACTGGAGCAGAAAGCAATTCATTTCCTTCTTTTCCACGTAGATTTGGTCAATGCTGCTTCCATAGAATTGAAGAATACATATATAGAGCTAAACTTGATAATATTTTGGGAGAACCACAACCAGCTCTCCTTGATGTTTTTTTTTTATTGGCAAATAGTCGCTGTAGGAAGAAGGACTGCTTAGAATGGGGTTGTGTCACAAAGGAAGAGAGTTTTGTACCTTTCCTAACCCACCCCATCTATTTGCCCCATTATGGTAAACGTTTTCTCTTGCTCCCAAAATACTAGAACTTAGTTGAACACATGAACACATGAAGCTGCCTTATACTGAATCAGACCCCTGGTCCATCAAAGTCAGTATTGTCTACTCAGACTGGCAGCAGCTCTCCAGGGTCTTAGGCAGAGGCCTTTCACATCACCTACTTGCCTAGTGCCTTTAACTGGAGATACCCGGGATTGAACCTGGGACCTTCTGCATGCCAAGCAGATGCTTTACCACTGAGCCATGGCCCCTCCCCCACCAACCTCCAGGTAGTAGCAGGAGATCTCATAGAATCATAAGAGTTGGAAGGTACCACCAGGGTCATCTAGTCCAACCCCCTGCACAATGCAGGAATTTCACAAATACCTCCCCCACACACACCCAGTGACCCCTACTCCATGCCCAGAAGTTGGCCAAGATGCCCTCCCTCTCATGAACTGCCTCTCATGAACTGCCTAAGGTCATATCCTGCTATTACAACTGATCTCCAGCTGATAGAGATCAGCTCACCTGGAGAAAATGGCCACTTTGGCAATTGGACTCTATGATGTTGAAGTCCCTCCCCTCCCCAAACCCTGCCCTTCTTAGGCTCCACCCCAAAACCTCCTGCTGATGACAAAGAGGGACCTGGCAACCCTACTAGAACTCAAGGGCATCCAGTGAAGCTGATGGGAAGGAGATTCAGAATGGACAAAATAAAATATTTCTTTACTCAATGAGTGATTAAAATGTGGAATTCACTACCAGAGAATGTAGTGATGACCACAGGCATAGGCAGCTTTAAAAGGGGATTAGACAGATTCATGGAGGATAGGTCTATCAATGGCTACTAGCTATGGTGACTAAAGGGAGCCTCCACATTCAGAAGCCAACAACAGGAGTAATTACATTCTCATGGTTATTATATAAATACTGGCAGACCTACAAGAGCTGACCTCACCATGTAAACATTCCCCTGTGCATCTCTGTTACTACTAGTAGGGTTGCCAGGTCTTTCTTCGCCATCGGCGGGAGATTTCTGGGGCGGAGCCTGAGGAGGGCGGAATTTGGGGTGGGGAGGGACTTAAGTGCCATAGAGTCCAATTGCCAAAGTGGCCATTTTTCTCCAGGTGATCTGATCTCTATTGGCTGGAGATCAGTTGTATTAGCAGGAGATCGCCTGCTACTACCTGGCAGTTGGCAACCCTAACTACTAAGGATGATGAGAACATCTTGAACATACTGTTTGGTGACAGTCACATCACATGTGAGTCAAACCACGGATCTCCTCGTCTCATTACCATCTAAACTGAGTGATACACACTCTTTAACAACATAATCAAACAGTGACCTTGGGGAGACTGATGCCCCCTCCTGCCCAGGTGTCAAAGAAAGCTACAGATCATAAACAAAGTTAGCAGCTACTGTGCAGCCACAAAACTGTTTGGCAACAGCAGTTTATAATGTACTGTTTGAATACACACAGAATAATCTGAACAGGGTTGAGATGCTCATGCACAGCTGAACTGCCCAACAAAAAATCTGCACTCTACTTCACAGGGGTGAGCAGAGCCGCTCCCCCTTCAATACACAGGACCTGGTTCAGACAGAGAAGCCCTTCCCCTGTAATTTCCTGGTAGATTCACTAGACATTCGGGATGGTCCTGATAGACTCTTGGGAAGTTGCGTGGCACCCTCTGGAGTGGGGTGTCACTTCAGGAAAAAACCTTTTCCACCCATGAGCCTCCCAATATGTATACAGATGTGTTCAAAATGTTCCACAACAGTCTCTCACACAAGCAAGGCTTTGTCAGCGACCCCGACGAGGTCGCCCTGCGAGGAAATGCGCCGACTCTGCCCGGGGTGTTAAGTCCGAAGACCACCCCTTCGATTAAACGCAAAATCACTCACTCACTTTCCAAACACACTCCATACACCTCCCCCCTTTTCCCAGTAATTTCCTGACAGACCTAAGGTCCCTGCGGCTTCAGCCAAACCTGATGGCTATACTAGGGCAGGACCTGGAAGTTGATCAGACTTCCCTTCCCCTGATTGCAGAGGGTTCCGAAACTAAACTGAAATTCCCTTCTGACTCTCACCTGACTTCTGTGATCCCCTCCGGAGGTGCAGAACTAGTTCTTGCGATCCTGTTGGGTTCAGACGACACCCCACTCGGGACCGAGACCAGGGTGTCCGTGCATAACTCTTTCTACCAAAAAAAGGTTGTGGCGGTAGAAAGGACCCAAAGGCACCCAGGCTCGACACCCCAAGCCGGGTGGGCCAGAGGGGTACAACACCCCATCTCTCCCCCCCCCCCCGGATCCAAGTCACAGCACCAAGGAATGTTGCAGAAAACTGGTGTTCGTGGGGGGGGGGGGAAGAGACCCAGAGATCGTTATCAAGAAAAACAGTTTTATTCCAGCTGGACACCCAGTTGCTCTAGCAAGCAAAAATAACTGGGCCCCGATTAAACTGGGGCAAGAACTTTTATTCCATTTCCATGCTTTGACAGGACGTGTCAACAATCCACACCTATCCGGTTGTTTAGAGTCTGGAGCATTTAGAGCTCTAGCGGTTTCAGCCAGTTCCCGTTATCATTCACCCTTCACCATGACTCTCCATGACTTTTCCCCTACTAACACACACACACAGAGAGAGAGAGAGAGAGAGAGAGAGATCTCCTGCCCAGCAACAAGCTATTCCCTGGCTGTCCTAATACATTTCAATACATTTACAGAAAGGAAAAGAGGTTATTACAAACTATTAAATCAGAATACTTAAGTGAATCCTCCACATTCAGGGGAAATCTATCTGGCTGTCACATCTATAATATACACAATTCCTCCACCTCTACCCCCAGATACAAATAACATAGTCCTTTCTCCACATCTACATGCAAAGGCTGCCTGTAAGCTTTAGAAACCACTGCCCGTGGGTACCTACCTTTATGCAATTTTCACATATTTGCATGGTATTTGCAAGCATCAACTAAGTCAGGGCAAAATAACACCCTTGGAAGTCCTTGAGCCCAAGGCCGTGCCACTCTGAAGGGGTCACATAGCCTTTGTTGTGAAAATAGCATTGCATTCCTCGCACGTATCCAGTTTCTACTGGAACTAGGCTAGGCAACAAAATGTAACTGGACAACAGGAAAGTGCTGGATACTAGAAGTCTGAAGAAATTATAGACTTACCATAGTAACACAGCATCTTTTAACACTTCTTTAGCTTTCAGGTTTCTAAATCCAGAGGCTCCAATTTACCTACTTGTGACAGCATCTGTTTCCACCTGCAGTCCTGATTTCTCCTAGGCAGGGCCTATGTAAGCCTGTATTTACAGAAATCCAGAAGAACTATACATGCAAACTTACCCTCCTCCCATTTTTGGCAACTTCACACTTCTATGGTTCTGTTAGCCTGAGAAAGTTCACAGAAGCCACAGCAACCACACCTGGGGGTAGTCATGTTTGTAACCAGCATGCAAAACTGTCTTCATAGAAAAAGGCCTAATTTTCACTAAGGCACTACAGTATGTGCTCCTGTAATCTCAAAACTAGATTACGTTAATGCACTCTGCATGAAGCCATCTTTGAAGACAACTGAGCAGCTTCAGTTAGCACAGAATATACTTGCTGATGGATCTTGAAACATCTACAATGACTGCAAAGTTCAACTCAAAGTGCTTTTTTATTATTATAATTTATTGTGGTCCTTGACCAGTATTACAAAGTTAAAACATCATTAAAACAACAATAGTTCAATACAACAACAACAAAACTTTTAACTTTTAAAGCTGTTAATAGCCTGGGACCTACATATTTGCTGGGAAACCCCACACACACACCTCTGGTTAAGAACCCCAAAGATCACAGTGCTTGGCACAACAAGGGGTTCTTATACACAATATTATTGAACAAGACCAGCAGGAGACACACATCCCTCTTGACTAGGGGGGCCAACGTCTAGGTACTAGCTGGAGATCTCCTGCTATTACAAACGATCTCCAGCCAATAGAGATCAGTTCACCTGGAGAAAATGGCCACTTTGGCAATTGGACTCTATGGCAATGAAGTCCCTCCCCTCCCCAAACCCCACCCTCCTCGGGCTCCACCCCAAAAACCTCCCACCGGTGGCAAAGAGAGACCTGGCAACCCTACTCTTGACTGTGGGTGAAATCTAAATCTATGTACTGCACCAAATCTGCATAAAAGGTAAGTAAACACATTTTCTGTCTCATTATATCTGCTATTTTATAAGCTCATTGGGGAAAAGAGACCAGAAGAGATCTATGGCATCAGTTATAACTGTTTGTAAAGATGCCTCAAGGACACCTTTTACTCTCCACTGCATCTCTTTTGAGTTTTGATCCAACAAAGAAAGAGAGCATGTTAAAACAAAATTACTTTGAGGGATGAGATATCTTATGGCCCCAGCCAGAGCTGGCTTTTTGGTGATGGGTACTGAAATGTTGCTGTTCACCCATTTTAACAAATCACAAGGACACATCGGGCGAAAGCGCATGGTTGCTTTATCCTCCTTTAATCCCTGTTTTAGCCAGGATCGAATGTATGCATTTCGCCGAACGTGTGTTCGATCCTGGCTGAATCCTGGCTGAAACAGGGATTAAAGGAGGATAAAGCGACCATGCGTTTTCGCCCATCCATACACACTCCCAATTCTGACCATTTCCCCTTCATGCAGCTCTTCTATCAAATACACAGACACACACACCTCTGCCCTGGGGAAGAACACACATAGCTTCTGAAGTTGTCTTTATCCCCTTGAATTATTGTTTTCCAAAAGGTATTCTGCAGTTGTAAGGACTGAAAACATACCCACAAGACTTCATTAAAAAGTAGATTTTATTGCAATAGTCAATGTGCAAACAGCATAATTTTAGTTAGATTATAAATTAAATTGTATCCACAAAAAGTAAAAAAATACGTATATAGAGAACTGACAATATACAATAAGGCGGAACTCTTTTCAGAAATGGCCAGCTTATCTAGAAGCCCAGACAGATTTTGGTTCATTGGAATTAGCATACTGGGGGAAGGGAAGGAAGAGGAGATGGGCAGTTTCCCCCATGCATTGACATGCAGAGAACTGATTCTATCTACAAGCCATGCAGCACCCCCAAAAGCCAGCTGCGTTTTTGTTTCTTTCTTGTTTGTGTTAGGCTGGTATCTACACCCAGGAGTGAGGTTGACTCCCATTTATACCATCTGGAGGTTACAACTCTATTATTTGCATAGGAATGGGAGCCTTTGAAAACCATGGGCAGCATTCTGAACCATTCATTCTCCCGGGAAGAGAGAGAGATTTCATACTAGTCTCAGGATGCCAGGTATCTAAGCCACCCAAAGGTTCCCTGTAGTAACTGCGGCATCTTCTAGAAGGGAGAAGCACTGTTTTCCTTTCAGTCTTCAGTTTCCTTATCTCTGGCTTTCAACACAAGAGCCCTTCGCATCACAAAAATTTCATATCAAACCACTTTTCATTCATGTACATACTATAGATTCCAGCTCGGTAGAGTCAAATAAATTAATCACATGAGATGCCTCAGGCTCAAGAAATGTTTGATTGTTGTAGACACAGGTTAAGAAAAGGTTGCCATGTTCTCTGGCCTCCTGGCTGGTGGTCCTTCTAGGCGTCTATCCTAGTCATTTCTCATCTAGGCGACAATACAGGTACATTGCTACTGTCATTGCTGCAATCTGGAAAACAAAATGGGACAGAAGGACTATTTTCTACCACTTCTGTACAAGTTCCTTACATGGGCAGAGCTTTAAAACTGGGATGGGAACAGACCATACATTCTTACTAATTCTGATATTTGTTATAAGGAGGGAGAAGAGGATGGATAACGTTTTCAGGGCAGACAACTCAAACATCTAGCCATCCTTCAGCCTGCAACATAGATCAGTGTGTAATTAGCTACTTATCCAGTCCGTGCGTTAAGGACCAATTTCTCACAAGTAAAAAGAGCAACATAACCTCCCAAGTTCTACAGAGTCTCTCAGACCAGAAACAGCCTTTGATACACCAAGGCACTCTTCACCAGTCCTGGGTTCTTTACTAGTCAGTGTGTGGCAGTGGGAGGCGGGCAGGGGGAGAGACACTTGGGCTCCTGCATACAACTTAGCAAAGCTTGTACATTTGATGCACACCAAGACAGGAAAAGACGATCCACATCCGGCCTTTGTTAAGAATCTTATTGTGAAAGGGTTCTTTCTTCATTGCTATCATGTAGCACCGCAACATACAGGAATGCTGCCTGCACTACTATACCTACTTGAACTATGCACAAGTAATATTCTGCTCAGTTAAGTTCAATTTAGTTGCCATTTCTCATGCCCCAGGATGTTTTGAAAGAATAACTTGTAATGACTCTTCAAGCCTTGAGCTCCTTACACCATTGGTGTGCAGCCAAGAAAAAGCATGGAGATCAGAAGTATAATAATCAAGATTGTAATATTTTCAAAACATGCTCACAGAGTCACCAGGTGAAGGGTGATGAAACTAATCATCATATGGTTGCCAACAGGCCTGGTGGGGAAGTGTCCTGTCCCTTTAACGAAGGGTTCATGTGCAGAAATGGACAGCTGGGGTTCCCATGGCATGGAGGTATGTAACGTCATCTGGTAAATGACCCTCCATTGAGCCTTTTAATAAAGGCCAGGATGTCCTTTTTTTCCTTCCAGGCCTCTTGTCAACCCTATATCATCCTCCGCCTGATAAAAGCTACATGAAGGCTTTGGTAAAGGGAGAAGCATCTCTTCCACTGATGTGCCTAAGCAATCACGAAATACAGCAACATAGCTCAATGCTCCAAAGGGGACTGCAAGGGTCAGTCAACAGACCTCCAGCACACAGATTCCGGCTGCTACTCCTCCCACTACACCAGCATTTGAACGTATTTCAGACAGCAACTTAGGAAAGCATCCCTAGGATAAAAAAATAAATAAAGATAAAGCAATGACCATTACAATTTCCATTCACAGTCAAACAAGAAAGGTGCATTAGAAATGGACAATAGTTGGATTTCAGAGGTCAACTAGCTAGCATAAGCATTGGGTTGTTACAAAAAAAAACCCCATCCATTTAGCAAGCTTCCTGCGCAAGGCTGGAGCTGGGCGGGGGGAGATAATGGCTTGGATCTACTGGGCGATTTCTGCATGCATTACAATCCTCACACTAGCAGAAGCAGGAAAATAACCTGATGCTATTCCCTTTCACCATGTTAAACATATTGTATCCCAAGATATCATGCAGGCTATTTCTGGGCACTATAAAATATAGGGAGCAAAGTGCTAATGATTGCACAAGCAGAACAGCAGTAAGTTTGTTTGCATTTCCGCTTACGCATTGCTGGATCCAAACCAATGATGTGTACCTTACCATTCTACTGAGCAAAGCTTAAAGCCTTCCTCATACTTCAGTGGCTCTTTTACAAGCTGGACGAAGGCTTCGAATTCAGATGAGCGGAACGGTGGTATGCATGTCCCTATCTGCAACTTCAGAAGGTTCTAGGCACCAGGGCTGGTCTTAGCCATGGGGCGACTGGAGCATCTGCCATGGGCCCCGTGCTGGGGGGAGGGGTCCTGTGCTCCTCCCCCAAAAAACCACCATGCAGCCTTTGCCTGTCACCACACTCGCAGCCATGGTGGCTCATGCAATCAGGTTTAGGAGAGACTAGGGTGGCGGACTAGGAGGCTGTGCCAGTTGTGCAGTTACAGAATGATGATAGATCAGGGCAGGGCCTCCACCTGCCCAACAGCTAGGGTTGCCACCTCCAGGTTGGGGAATGCCTGAAGATTTTAGGGGTAGAGCCAAGGAACGTGGGGTCTGGGGAGGGGAGGGTATAATGCAATAAGAGTCCACCATTCAAAGCAACCATCTCCTCCAAGGGAACTTATCTCTGTCACCTGGAGATCGGTTATAATTCTGGGAGATCTCCAGGCCCAACCTGGAGGCTGGCAAACCTACCAACACCTGGCTTTGTCAAACTTCCTCCAGCCTCCATCCCTTGCCACTGCTGGGCTGGGCCTCATGTAGTAGCAGCAGCATTGGGAGGAGCCCCCAGACATCCCTTGCTGCCTCACCTCTGGATGGTGGGGCAAGGGACCTCAGGAGAGAAGCCACCATGATGACTTCAGTGGCAAGAAGGCTACTGCTGGGCTGGCCACTGCTGTCCCTACTAAAGGAGCAGCATGGACCAGTAGCAGCAAGGGACAGCACCTAGAGTGAGCAGCTGGCCAGAGCTAAGCACCTGCTTGGGCAGCTGGCCTGAGCCACACCACTGCTGTGCAGGAGAAACTACAAGCCGCAAGCTGGCAACTGGCTTGAGCATTTAGAGTTGCCAGTTCTGAATTGGGTGGGAAATGCCTGGAGATTTTGGGGGTGGAGCCTGAGGAGGGTGGAGTTTGGGGATGGGAGGGACTTCAGTGGGGTGTTATGCCATTGGGTCCACCTTCTGAAGTGGCCATTTTCTCCAGGTGAACTAATCTCTGTTGCCAGGAGATCTCTACTGGCATTTGAAGATTTCTTGGCAATCCATGACTTGCACAGACTGGGTTATCTCCAACCTTACCCAATAGTGACATTCAGCAAGGAGTCTTGGAAAAAACAGTGTGCATTGTCTGGAAGCTTTTGGGACCTCTGCACTTCATGGACTGGGCCTGCCTCACCAACAAGTTGTTCAGCTGGAAGAGCCAAATCCACATCATATATACTGCAGCCTCTGCAAAGACCTGCAACTGCTGCTGCTAGAGGTCAGTATGCAGACTCATCCATATCATGGAACTCTAGTTAAACTGGTTCCCCAGAAATTCTACCTACAAATCCACCAGGAATTTAGGAGGAGGAGGAGAGCTGGTTTTTATATGCCGACTTTCTCTACCACTTAAGGAAGAATCAAACCGGCTTACAATCACCTTCCCTTCCCCTCCCCACAGATAGGTGGGGCTGAATGAGTGTGACTAGCCCAAGGTCATCCAGCTGGGGGGAAACAAATCCAGTTCACCAGATTAGCCTCCACCGCTCATGTGGAGGAGTGGGGAATCAAACCTGGTTCTCCAGATAAGAATTCACTGTGAGATTCAACTAGATCAGAAGATGCACCCAGCTTTCTTCTCCCCAAAAGAGCAACGTTGCTCACAGCCAGCAGAAACACCAACTTCTATTTTAGAAGCACCATTATCTTACCTGGTGAGATACCACCAATACACGGCTGAGAATATGAGTCATTTGAAGCGCGCGCACACACACACACACACACTACACAATACAAGGAACAGTCATTTGTTCTCTTACTGTTATATTGTCCCTCTCAGCCAATTGCATAGTGCAGGTCGTGTTGCCTTCACAGCAGAACGGTGGATATTCTCTATGCTGGCTAAGGTAGTAGGAGTCATTGAAATCTGTGTAGTTCATTAAGCCACAGCATTTCAGCTGGGGAGAAAAAAAAGGGAGGTTAGTATATTCCTGTGTCCCATCGCAAGTACCTCTTCCATAACACGGCAGAATTACTCAGCAGCTTAGATAACCATCACCATCTCACTGGAATTAAGGTCTTCATCAGTCTGAACAACAACCTTAAAGCAACGCCATCTCTGCTTGGCCGCTCAGGATGCTAGTAAACCTTTGCCACCCTAATTGCATAGGCTGCTACTGCTCCACTTTTAGCACTGTCTCTAGCATCAGAGCAAGCAGAAGGAACCCCTGTCTACCTTGCCAGGCACACTGCAACACGACTAGGAAACTAAAGGCCCTCCTGAAGAGGGCATTTCACTTTTCCCCAGCCCAGTCAAGCAACAGGTACAACTTTTGACAAAGTCAGATTTGATATGCATGCCATAACTTGCTTGAACCCTTTGCCTTTGCATGTCTGGCCAACACAGGCCCCCAAATGGGAATGCAGTTCACAAAAGAGGAGTAAATTTGATGCTTTACAAAGAGTGAAAAAAAGTTGCCTTCTGTTCATACTCCTCTACTCAGTTTCTGCAGTGCTGGAGTGCTCATCTGATGCAGGAGATGGAATGGTATGGTATGGTGGTGGTGGAAGTTGACACTAGTATTGTCTGTTAATGAATCTCATGTTTCCAGAAACGTTTGTCTCTGGTGATCAGAAGCAAGTTGCTTCTTCCACTTACAGCGGTGAGCATGCAAAGCAGACAGAGAAGGAATAATTTTCAGGGTATCAGATTTAAAGGAAGTGGAGTAGAGGAAATGTGCATGTTAGTATCTAGTCAAATTTGGAAGGTTTCTGGCTCGAAACATGAGTGTTATTATAGCAGAAGCCAGAAAACCTTATTGGAAGACCACTAGACATTAAAATGCTACATCTGTGCCTAGTCCATTATGGTTAGGGTTGCCAGCTCCGGGTTGGGAAATACCTGGAGATTTTGGGGGCGGAGCCTGAGGAGGGTGGGGGTTGGGGAGGGGAAGGACTTCAATGCCATAGAGTCCAATTGCCAAAGTGGCCATTTTCTCCAGGTGAACTGATCTCTTTCAGCTGGAGAGCAGGTATAAAAGCGGGAGATCTCCAGCTAGTACTTGGAGGTTGGAAACCCTAGTCATATGCCCAACAATTCTTTCATAACCTCTGCTGGTTGCTTCTAAGCTGGTTGCATGCATCCTTGTCACAGTTTGCCAGCTAGAACCAGATACATAACACAGTAGAAAGCAAAAAAATGATGAAGCAAAGCAATGTCATTTTTACCTCAGCTACCCTAAAAGCAACCCAAAATAGTATTTGGGTTTCCTATAGAAAGCCAAGCAAAATATCAGTCAGTAGATCAGTCAGTAGTCCACTAGCCTATGCTTCAGCCAGAACTGTTGATCATTCTTCATAATTGTGAGCTGTTCTGCAGGACAACTTACTTCACTCATTGTTTTATTCCAGACTGCTGTCACGTCTTTATTCTGCCCATAGTCATTTTTCAGTACTTTTGTTACTGTTCCTTCCAATATAGTCTCTGCCTGCAAGGAAAGAAAGATGTAATCAAGCCCCAACATTGTAGTAATATTTGTGGAGAACTAAAGACTCAACCCCAACACTGCTTTTGTTTTCAGTCTTCACAGGACACGACAGTTTATAGGAAACTGCTACCCTACCTGTTCTCACTTGCACACAACAGAAACTGAGAACTTAATATTTACAAAAATTCCATTTGCTCAATAGTTACGCATATTAGTTTTCTGAGGTCAGGTGGCCTTTTTCAACTGATCCATCTAACCAAATCTATACTGCAAAAAGCTACAGAAGACATCCAATCTGAGCCACTTATTTAGAACTGATGGGGACTGCAATCCTAGCCTTATTTATTCCGGATCCTATCAAACCCCATGGGACTAGTACTGCACATTTGTGAGATCTATTCTTTCTGTAACTATGGGCCAACTCCTATTACTTAAAAGTGTTAACCATATCTGGTGTGTGAGAAGTGGAAATTGTCTTTGTTGCTACACTGATGGAGCAGCAACTTTGCTCTATCATTTAAACATTGACTTTTGAGCTTCTCTTGCTACAATGTGTTTCGCTTCGTTCTTTTTTTGGCGACTGCCATGTCATGGCTCATGTGCCTCTTCGTCAAAGGAGTTATCCATTAACAAACAGGGCGGTGCTGATTCCTTCTTCAAGAACCACAGCTGGGAAACTCAAATTAAGGTACAATGAAACTTAACTCTTTTAGTAAGGACTTCATGCTACCAGTGCTTTACTTTTATGTAAAAGAGGAGGGTTTGTTCTTGCACACTCTTTTTGATGTTAAAAACATCAGACACAGCAAAGTTCTTTTTTTTTTTTTTTTAGGACAAACCACTATGGTTGCTCCCACCCTATTCTAGTTTGGCTTCTCATGTCTCCAGAAAAATAAAACAGGTCCATAGATCTCCTAGAAGCTGAGAAAGCTGTTTATGTTTTCTTCTTTGCATGCAACTATTTTTTTATGTATGTTAAGGGATAAATTCCAATAGTTGTCATGCATCTTACTTTGCCATGCATGCCTTGTTTAGAAGTTCTAATATCCAAACCCCAGAAATAATTTTAGCCTCTCTTCTGAGAAGTTCCAACCCCATTTTGCACATTGCACATTAAGCCAATTGATTACCTTAAATATTTCCCATTAACTAAAGTCAAATTCCTATGTGTGGTTTGCAAAATCAATTGTGCTCATTTGTCATAATTTCATTCCAAATATCAACAGAAGGCTTTCATGAGGTAAACTTCAAACATGTTGAAAATAGACTCTTGAGCCACTCTGAGCTTGTCATAGAAGAAAACTCTTGCAAAGAGATCCAGTTTTATTTAGTTAAAACGTTTATTTGCTGCCTTTCTCTCTTGCAGAACTCAAGGTGGCTTACAATATAAATAAAACACTATTTTTTAAAAAAAACCAATAAACAACAATTATTTAAAAAACCATTAAAAGTCAGCAATTTTAAAAGCCCAGTTAGGACTGCAAATAAAAACTAAATCAGTCAAATGCAGTCCTAAATAAAACTGTCTTCAACTGCCTCCTGAAGATCAACAATGGGGTGGGGGCAGGCACACCTCCCTGGGAAGGTTGTTCCATAACTAGAACGTTAATTGTTCTTGCTGAGTTTTTCAGATGTAAACCTTTCTCCTAGTATTTTACAAGATTAGATGATAAATCATTGTCAAATTGGAAGTGTGCTCCTTGAAAGAGGAGAACTGTCATGCTTGCTAGAGGCATCTCTATCAGCAGCTATTCAAGACATCCCAGTTAATCAACCCCCAAAATTCCAAAGCTGAAGACAGTAGGCTACTCTCCTCTCACTTAATTTCTTCTTGCCCCACATCCATCCCTTCTACTTACAACAGATGTGTAGACCAGGGCCACCACTGCAGCAGCAACTTCAATGATGAAGATGATCAGGACAATGGAGAAGAACTAGGAAGAGAGAAAAGAGTCAGGCTGTACTCATTCTCTGTGGAGTGAGCAAAAACGATACAATAACTGCAAATGTCCTCTACTAGGGTTGCCAGCTCTGGGTTGGGAAATACCTGGAGATTTTGGGGGCATAGCCTGAGGAGGGTGGGGTTTGGGGAGGGGAGGGACTTCATATATAAATTTTTATTGGTTTTTTTAAACTATAAATTCTTCATAATTTTAACAACAATGTAAAAATAATATCACAATCACAATTACATTAATTGTTGTCTTGATTACCATTAAACATAAAAAATAAATTGACTTCCCCATCATTTCCATCTACCTCTTAATAAAGTGTTATTATCCTTCGTTAACATATTCTGATCCTAGTATTAATCTCATTCTAAAGTTTCATGATATATAAAATTTTACATTCTGGATCAGAGTAAAAAGTAACCTTCCATTTTTCCCAGATCTTATACATTATCACAATGATTCCTTCAATTCTCCCCTTTTCCCTAGTTTCTCCAACTCCACCAGTTCTAACATTTAAATGATTTAATCCCTTTATTCTGAAACCTTTGTCCCTTTCCATTTGGCTGCATAAAATTGCAGCCAGTATAACATAAATTTAATCATATTAAACAACATATTTTAGGGATATTTCCTGTTTAATCGATCTTATTTCAGTGTAAATCATATTCCAGATCCATATCACAAGTCCGCCCCTTATAAAAAAAAAGGAGAAAAAACCAATATCCTTAGTACTAAGGGGAGGGGAGGGACTTCAATGCCATAGAGTCCAATTGCCAAAGTGGCCATTTTCTCCAGGGGAACTGATCTCTATTGGCTGGAGAACAGTTGTAATAGCGGGAGATCTCCAGCTGCTACCTGGAGGTTGGCAACCCTATCCTGTACAGCTCTTTGACTCTGTCATGGGTCCCTAGATCAAATCTTATTTAGCTTGTAATCTGAGCAAAAAGAGGGATATTCAGAGCATATTCTAGTAGGGATTTCCCAGTTTACTGAGAGTTCTCTCATATGGTTGGTGATAACCTACTTTAGGTCTTTTTAAGGGAAGGTGATTTAAAGACTCTTCTTCAAATTCAAAGCACCATCCTTGTCTGATTTTTTTAAATCTTTCAAACATGCTGATACATTGCCATCTCCATCCCATTCAGTACAAATTCTTCTATTTTTTTCAGGTTATTGTCACTTCTGCCTTCATTCTCTGGAAATTTAGATAGACATGCAAGCCCTTCTGCAGCCTGAGCAGAACATTCTGCTTACTAAAAAGAGGAAGTAACAATTTTGAAACTCTCCAAGTGTACTAGTAGGGAAAAATGGCAGGAAAGACACCTTCCAAGAAAAGGACAGGCAGCCATGGATTAAGACACTGTAAGCATACCAAGAAAACAGAATTACGAGAAAAGCTGCATAATCTTCGACCAGGAGTCATCTGCTGCTTGAAAACACAAGACCATCATTTGCATCTGCCCCCAGGGTACTAATGTTACTGAACATTAGTTTGGCCTCATTGTACCAAATTCAAGTAAGGAAAATAATTCTTTGAAATATCACCACAATGATTCAACATTGCTCAATTTGAATGGTTAATCCTTTTACAAAGAACAGAAATCCAACAGTGATCATCTTAAGAAAAAAGCACGCACACATGCACACACATAAAACTACCATGCACAGAAGAGTCAGGATTAAGGAAATTGTGGTTAATTGACTGCATGGTCCGAGATCCTTCTGCCTTAACGGTCTAGCCTTATGACAAGCCTTATTCCCACTTTGCCTTAACAGTTCTTTTCCTATAGATGAGCTCTCCATGTCTGCATGGTAGGGTTGCCAGGTCCCTCTTCGCCACCAGTGGGAGGTTTTTGCAGCAGAGCCTGAGGAGGGCAGGGTTTGGGGAGGGACTTCAATGCCATAAAGTCCAATTGCCAAAGCAGCAATTTTCTCTCCATGAACTGATCTTTATCGGCTGGAGATCAGTTGTAATAGCAGGAGATCTCCAGCTAGAACCTAGAGGTTGGCATCCCTACTGCATGGGCAGACATGCAACAGAGACAACTGTTGTTGTTAATAGCTAGAATTTTAGAATGTTGGACATTTAAATTGGAATTGTTATGATTTAACTGTTATAACGTGTTGTGAGCTGCCCCGAGGCCGACGTTGTTGGGGAGGGTATAAAACAAATGAATGAATAAATAAAAATCTTACCGTGATCAGAAGGCATTTGCTCTCTTTCTGAGCTCCACAGCATCCTAGGAAACCCAGAAAAAACAGGACGGCTCCAATGGCGATGAGGAGGTAGCCCACATTCACAAATTGTAAAACATTGGACGACAGCGGGCCAAACAGGTTGATAAAAGAGTTGCTGTCAACGCTGACCCAGATGCCAATGCCCAGGAGCGCTGCTCCACCAAGCTAAGAGAGAACAGAAAGTTATTTCCAAAAATAAGTATGGGGCAGGGAGAAAAATGAATTGCGATTGACTTCATACCTGCACAACTTGTGACTTATCAAGGTAAAGAGACCAGCTCAAGGTAAAGAGACCAGCTTTGGATGACCAAAGTATGTGACAACATTCCCCCGCCCTGCCCAGTTGTTGCAGCTCTAGCAGGCAGAAGAATTGGAGTTGATCAAGTCCCTGAGGGGTTTCCAGTTGAGGAGCAGCATTTGGCATGGTGCGTCATAAACTGCGCAGGCCAGCTTTAGCTGAAAACACACCAGTGAGTCCATGGGATAGTTACCACATTTGCCAAGTTTGAATGGAGGAGAGTGGGAGGTTTGCAAAACATTTTAACCTCACGAAACCTTCAATTTTGTCAATATTTCAGTCATAAATTTTAAGAGGGGTATCTACCCTGCAGCTTTGGGGAAGTTGAAATACTAGGGTCACCAACTATGGCTTTTCAAATTCTGGGAGGGGAGATTGCTCTGCGGGGATGTGATGCCGTACAGTCCATCCTCCAAAGCTGCCATTTTCTCCTGGGGCACTAAGCCTTGTGGTTGCAACCCAGGGGTTCCAGGTCTCCTGCTACGATGCTGGTGGGCAAAGGCACTGATGGGGGCGGGGAGATGAAGAGAAATTGGGCACAAACTGGCACACAATGTCACCTCCAGCAAATCTCGGAAGCAACGTTGCCTACTACGGTTTCAGAAATACCTGGAGATTTGAGGACGGAGCCTGGAAGAGTGGGGTTTAGGGAGGGGAGGGACCGTGGTAAGGTATACTGTAGGGTTGCCAGCTCCGGGTTTAGAAATACCTGGTGATTTTTGGGGCAGAGTCTGAGGAGGGTGGGGTTTGGGGAGGGGAGGGACTTCAATGCCATAGAGTCCAATGGCCAAAGTGGCCATTTTCTCGAGGTGTACTGATGTCTATCGGCTGGAGATCAGCTGTAATAGCAGGAGATCTCCAGCTAGTAACTGGAGGTTGGCAACCCTAGTATACTGCCATGCAGCCCACCTTCCAAAGTAGGCATTTTCTCCAGGAAAAGTAGAATGTTTTAAATAAATAATAAGCTATCTATGTAGTCTGGAGATCAGTAGTAATTCCAGGAGATCTCCAGTCTCCACCTGGAGGTTGGCAACCATACCTAGAAGTGGTGTCATGCTGTTGGGAGCAATGCTCAAGGATTTGCTAAAAACCTCTGTGTTTGAACCATAGAGATTAGGCAAATTCTACAATGTCAATCCTGATGACGGGCCATCTCCACCCTCCAATCCTCCTCAGGGTACCCGGCAGCAGCCAGCATCTCTATCTGGAGATCAGTTGTAATTCTGGCAGAGCTTCAGGGCCCACCTGGGGGCTGGCAACCACATGTAGGGTTGGCACCTGCAGCCAACAACCTGTGAGGAAGAATTGGGGGGTTAACCATAGAGGGTTGGCCAAATCCTGGAGCATCATTTCAAGGTAATGATGTAATGTCCAGTTTTTCACTGGAAGTGAGGTCGTGCACTGGTGCAACTCCAGAAGCCCCCCCCCCCCATTTCTCCTGCTGGCCTGCAAAGCACAGGCAGGGAATCAGCATAGGGGTAATCTCCCACTACAGTGGGGAACCAGCCCCCGCCCCCGGCAATAACAGGGAGGCATGGTGAACCAGATCATACCCCATAAACTCTAGTTTCCATAGAGTTTTTTAAGGACACGGTAGAGTGTCTCAGTCACTTCCAGGGTAAACCTGGAAGGGGCATTTTTGTGCACGCATGTCTCCCCCCCCCCCCCAAAAAAAAAAAAACCTCCCACTGGTGGCAAGGGGGACCTGGCAACCCTACTGGTGACACTGAAGAGGAACACGTTTTTACATGCAGGCAAACACGCAACACACATGTGAGAATGCACCGACTCAGGGCAGGTTTACGTCTTAGATATCCTCCCTTAGATATCTAATCAGTAGTCTTGTTTCAACTTGCTGCACTGAGAATTCCCTGAAAACTTGCCCATTCTCCTATTACACAGGGAAGGTTTCACAATAAGCTATTCACACCTTCACCCTTGTAATTTAAATTCAGCGATGCTCTTGGCACTGTACAAAAACATCCCCAACAGGCTCAAAGCCATTGTCCTTGACCAAAGGTGCTAGTTTTGTTTGCTTTCAAACAAAAGGTTAAGGCAGACACTGCTTCAGCAAACATTTACACACAGGTACCAGGCTGGGAAAAGCTGTTGGGGTGGGTCAGAGGAGAAATGAAGCCAATCTCAGAGCAGCCATTTCCTTATAATCTAAGTGGGAATGGCAAGAATATCAGCTAGCATCTAAACTCTATCGAGCTACACAAATGGAACAGCTTGAACCAGCAAAGGCAGACTGATGCAAGGGTGAGGGCATCATCAACCTTTGTGGGTTTTGAAGCAAGGGCACAAACTCACACTTTTCTCATGTCTAGGCAACATATGAAAGCAACAAGTTAACCCATCACCCAGGGGGAAAGCAACTTGTAGGACTCTAAAGGTAAAAGGTAAAGGTAAAAAGAGTTTACCTTCAAAACAGGCATGACATTTACCACCTCACAGAAAGAGGAAACATAGGTGCCCCTCTTTAAAAAATGTTGTTGTTTTTTACAAAAAACACCATGAGGCCAGTGGTGTGATATGACTTCTTGGGAAAACATGGAAATGATGTCATGTCTCTCTAGGAATAGATAGAAATGGTTTGACCCTAGAGTTTCCAGTGATTCATGGAAAGGCATGACACCACCTCCAGGTTTCCCCCCTAAGTGGCATCATGACATCTGCACTATGTCCTTGCCCCCCATGTCCTTGCCCCTTCACAGTTTCATGCTGGTTGCCAGCCAACCTGCTGCCACTAAACAGCCAAACCCAGAAGAACCTGGAGGTGATGGGAGCTCAGCCACTAGGAGTACCAACTCCAGACTGTGAAATTCCTGGATATTTGAGAGTAAAGCTTGGTGGGGGCAAAGATTGAGGAAGGGAGGGAAGTCAGGAGAGAGAGGTGTGAAGCCATACAGTTCACACTCCAAAGCTCCCTTTTCTCTGGGGGAACTGATCTCTGTAGCCTGGAGATAAGTAGTAATTCCAGGAGAACTCCAGGCCCTGCTAGAAGGTCAGCAACCCTATAAATAAAGTTTCCAGTAGGGTTGCCAGGTGATGGCAGGCAAACTCCCGCCAATCCACCTGGCCGCCTGCTGACCAGCTGAGGGTCGGCGGGCAATCTGTGCAGGCAGGGACAGGTCACTTCCGGTTCACATCTGGAAGTGCTGCATTGCAAAAGATTTTTGGAGGAAGTAAAAAATTATTCTGAGGATTAAAGGATAGGTTGTATATGGTTACATAATCTCTGCCTTAAAAATGTAAAGAAAGATGTATACACCTCAAAAGGTGTACAAAGGGCAAAAATTGCTCCAAGTTTCAGTGCATGTAAATGAAGCAAATCCTCAAGGGATGGACATAGATTAACATTAAGTCTCCTCTGTGTTCATGTACGTTACATATATTTAACAGCCCAGGAATCTTGAACAGATTCTCACCTGCCTTTCAGAAACCCATGGCCAAATTCTCATTTCAGTGAAGAAAATAATTATATTAACAAGATACCAAAGCAAGTTTGTTAGCCTCTAATCTTACTTCTTTTAATCTTTTATCTCTCAGACCAGCATACCAACTGACCTACTTTGTGTTAGTCTCTCGTTGCCGCGGCTCAAATAATTTTTTTAAAGTTGGAGCTTCTTAGGACAGAGTTTTAAGAACCACTGGTTAAACAGTAATGTAATATGAACCATAGTAATACATGTTGTAACTTTACAATGTTGAATGCATTCAGGTGTTATTTGTACACAGATTATAGGCTCTACATTGACAAGAGCTTCCTTGTACTGTAGTGATGTTAGTGCCCTTGGCAAATTTTGTCTATCTTGCTTGTACTTCAGTCAGTGCCACAATTGACAGGTTCCTGTTTTTTTAGGATTAGACTATGGGGGTTACCGCACTTTGTATTCCCAGCGATGTATTAAGAGTTATAAAAAACATCGCTTTAAAAGGGTTTTTGGATAACACGGCTTATAAATGGTTGGAAGACATCTTCACAGTTAAAGGGGCCAAACAAAGTGCGAACAGTATTTCTTATAACATTTTCAAACTCCTAATACATCACTGGGAATACAAGTGCGGTAACAGCCTATAGCAAAACTGTGAATTGACTTGGGAAATCCTTGGGAATGTTGCTACAGAGGCATCCCTAGGGTTGCCAGCTCCCTCTTCGCCACCGGTGAGAGGTTTTTGGGATGGAGCCTGAGGAGGGTGGGGTTTGGGGAGGGGAGGGACTTCAATGCCATGGAGTCCAACTGCCAAAGCGGCCATTTTCTCCCGGTGAACTGATCTCTATTGGCTGGAGATCAGTTGTAATAGCAGGAGATCTCCAGCTAGTACCTGGAGGTTGGCAACACTAGGCATCACTGGCTCATCAGGACAACGTCTGCACTGTTTGTTGCAGCACAAATAACATCACAAGCATGAAACCAAGCTCATAGCAACTGTAACACCCACTCAACTTGTCCTGATGCAGGCAAGAGATAGGTGAATACAATTTAATGAGTACCTTGGCTTGCGTCATGATTGTAGTTAAAGTTATCCATTGCCATTTTGTAGGCTTGGCCTGCCTTTACATGAAGACACACCTGTCCACTAGGCCCCATAAATACAATAGGAGCTTTTGGCACTGCTTCCACTTATCCTCCTGGATGTGTCATCGGCAGAAAGCAACCAGAGTCAGCAATAAAGTTTGTTATAAACCAGTCCTAGGGTAAAGTTACTGGTCTCTGCCGTCCAATAGAAAGACAATCCATGAGCCAACAAAGCAATAATTAACTTGGTTAAACAGATCCCAGCATCACTTAATATGCACCATATAATCATCTGCTATACAAGACTACAAGGGTCGTGCAGTCCCAGTCTCATGAGAGCATCGGAAGAGGCCAGAAACAAATCTAATCCAGTTTTTGGAATATTTACTTCAAGAAAGATTATTCACATGCCTTGTTTATGATAAGCATATCCACAAACTATAAATCCAACATAAACCCTTTACAGTATTGAGGAACTGCTGGAATTCATAAGTACAAGATGGGACAAAGGACAGCACTATGTGATCAGAATTAACTATAACATATTAAATATGGCCATGAGCAAACCTTATATTAATGAATTATACATCTGGTTAACATGGTCTCCATAAAGCCTAGTACAGGGGTGTCAAACATAAGGTCCACAGGCTGGATCTGGCCCCTTGACAGCTCTTATCCAGCCCACAAGCCAGTCAAGGCAGCCACACACACACACCCGACTCTCGATCTAGACTGGTGAGGCATGGCCCAGCCAAGTGACATTTATATCATATTCTGCCCTCATAACAATTGAGTTTGACACCCCGGACTTGTATGTCTTGTCTAAATCTATCCAACCTATTCCCCATCAATTTGAAGGGCATCATGCAGCACAATCTGAACCATATTCAGAAGGGTGTTTACCCTTGCAGACTGGACTGTATTTTGTCTCATATTATTAGATCTACCAACGTGGGTAGGATTCCCCTAACCAGTCCTTTACTAGAACACCAAGTACCCATCACGCATTGTCAGAGAAATAAAAGAGTACTTACAGCAATAGCCAGGTTAAATAAAACCATCATGACCTTCAAAAAACTGAAGCAACTCATATTGGTATCTAAAGAAAGAAGTTAACAGAGATCTAGTCAGTTAGCTGTGGAGAGATAAAACCAACACACCTCCGAAACGTTGAACACAGGATTCAGTTTATGATCTGATACTAAAAGTATATGCAGAAATCCTAACGTGATGTTAGTGAAGCTTACTTCTTGGTAAGAATACTTTAGACTTAAGCAAAATTCATAGCCAGTTTATGACAGCTGTGTTTGTATATAATTTATGAAGGATTTTTTGTTTTTGAGAAAAACACAACTGTAAAGGTAGAGGAGAAATACATCGCCCCCAAAAGAGCAAGGGCCCCCATTACAAGCTAGACAAATTTCCTCCCACATTCTAAACTAAGTGTTTTAAAAACAAATTTAAGGGAATCCACTGACACAGTCTTTAGTGTAGAACATTAGAGACTTTTTATTGTGAGTTTCACAGCCTAAATGTTTTTGCTGATCATTTCAAAGTAGATGCACACAGACAGATCTTCCTCAAGTCAACTTTTTTAAAGCAGAGAGGCTAATCACAGCATTCTGCCACAACCAAAAAGACAAATTAAAAGCCCACCGCAACCCTAACCTACATCAAATCTCTTCTTCAGTTTAGGAAATCATCCTCCCATGACTCCCCCCCACACACACACACACAGAGAATTCCACACAGAACTTACCTTTAAGGGCAACACCAACAATAACTTGAAACACTCTTTCTACTGTTCCACTAGGTAGGACACCCAGCTTCTTAAGCAAACCTATGCTTGTTGCTTCAGCCTATCAAAAACATCCCTCTTCCAAGCCAATCAAATCTCTTTTAGAGCAAAGGCCACACCTCACCAACTTCTATTTAACAACAACAAAAATCTATATGATTAGGAAGCTAACTTTCTTTATTCTTTACTGCTCTCTAGTGGCTACAGGTGAACACATGAAGCTGCCTTATACTGAATCAGACCCTCGGTCCATCAAAGTCAGTATTGTCTGCTCAAACTGGCAGGAGCTCTCCAGGGTCTCAGGTAGCAACCTTTCACATCATCTACTTGCCTAGTCCCTTTAACTGGAGATGCCGAGGATTGAACCTGGAACCTTCTGCATGCTAAGCAGATGCCCTACCACTCAGCCACAGCCCCTCACAGCCTTTTCTCAACATTGCTGGGTAGTACGTCCTCACAACTTGTGACCCACCCAACCAAAGGTAGCCTATCAGTTATCTACTGTGGCCACCCAGGAGCTTGACGCCAACATCAAAACCCCTCTGATCTTCCTGGACAGGCTACCATACCAGCAATTTTATCAAGCCACTGGTGGGCTGAGTTTGGCTTGGTGGTCACAAGCAGCGCCAGTCTGCGCTGGAGAATGTAAGCTGTTGATATTTATGAACTTTGGTTCTATCAGCAGGACATCCTGGACCATTCTCTTCACTGAATTTAGACCAACAGCTGTCCAGTCATGTAGCCTACCTCCCACAGCAGCTTATTCCATACAGTTCACAGCAGAAGGGTCTCTGGCATTCTCATCAGCAGGGATGCCATTTAGGACAGGACAGGGAGGGAAGAGAGCAACCTTATATGATTTTTCCTCAGGAGCCCTGAATGGCTATTGTGGAAAGCAATTACAAAAATCTAGGCACTAAGTTTCTAGGTCAAAGGCTAACAAGAAGGTGACTGTCCTGTTCTGATAACATTCCTATTACAAGTTATAAACAGAGACTAAAAATAATCACAGCAAATTATCTTAACATAAACTGCTTTATCGCAGTTTAACCTTGCCATCTATGTATTCATTTTGTATTTTCTTTCCCATCAACACTTGTGATTTTTATAAAATAGCAGTTGAAAGGGAAAAATCTATAAGCCATTCCATGTTTCTGAAAATACTCTTCTGCAAAATATATTCAAAATATGAACTACATACACTCGACCACTGGAGGGCACCCTGACATCATATAAAAATCCTTCAGAGCCTAATCCTGCCCTTCGCTGCAATAATCTCTGGAAATAAATAAAATCCAGGTTTTGGAACTCTTACAAAACAGTGTGTGAAAGCTGGACAGCCTTCTGAACTACTTAGAAACAATTCATAGCACACACACAAGGAATCTCCAAGTTAATTTAAACTCTGTATGTCATCCCAGTTACTATGTAAAGCAGAACATAAGAAAAGCCATGCTGGATCAGACCAAGGCTCATCAAGTCCAGCAGTCTGTTCACGCAGCAGCCAACCAGGTGCCTCAAGGAAGCCCACAAACAAGGCAACCGCAGCAGCATCCTGCCTGTCTTCCACAGCACCTAATATAATAGGCATGCTCCTCTGATCCTGGAGAAAGGTGGCATGTACTGTATAAGCATAACATACCATGATAATTGTTTTATATGTAGAGTTGCCAACCTCCACGTAGGGCTGGGATCTCTCCCAGAATTCTAACTGATCTCCAGACAATAGAAAACATCCCTCTTCCAAGCCAATCAAATCTCTTTTAGAGCAAAGACCACACCTCACCAACTTCTATTTAACAAACAAACAAACAAAAAAAACCCAATCTCTAGGTATTCTCAAACCGTTGGCAACAATATTTATAAGGCAGTAGCCCAGGTGGTGATTATAATAGTGTTAGTATAGGGTTCCAAGTGTGGTCCTTCTATGCTATATTTGAGATCTGAGGGGGGGGGGAGTCATTTCCCCATTCTATCTGCTTTGTATATTTAGGCATTTCATTTATTTATTATCTAAACTGTCTTAATTAAGCCAGTATAATTTATTTCTGTTAAACCACTGAGCCTGTGTCTTCTTACGGGTGAAGTGTTACCCACTGGGTGACAAAGGACTCAAATTTTTCAGCACCTTCTTTGGGCATGATCGGTTTTGAATTGTGAGATGTTACTGGGCAGCCGCAATATGAGATGGATAAAGTAAGTCGCAGCCTTCCTTTATCGATAGGATGTTTTGGAGGTCATTAATTCATCGGGCTGCCATAAGTTGGAAGAAATTTGATGGCAGGTGGATCCTTGGTCCTTTTCCATTCTGTGACAAATTTGCAATCCCATCTCAGAGATAGTGACAGGAGCTTTGTGGACAACTAGATAAACATTGGTGGGATTGGACAGCTCTGTGAATATCCTAAGAAGCCTAAAAAAGGGACGTCCATCCTATGCCACAAGGAGAACTGCAAAGTCTCATTGGCGCTCTAATTACTAGGGCTGCCATCTCCAAGATGGGAAATTTCTGGAGATTTGGGGGTAGAGGGTGGACTTTGGGGTGGGGGTGGGGAGAATCCTCAGCAGGGTATAATGTCATATAGTCCACCCTCCAAAGCAGCCATTATCTTAAGGGGAACATCTTTAGAAAGTGCCCTTGGAAAGACCTACAATAGGGTCGAAGGCTTTCACGGTCAGAGTTCATTGGTTCTTGTAGGTTATCCGGGCTGACACTGAGACACTGAGAGACACTGTCCTTCAGTGTTACTACTCTGAAGATGCCTGCCACAGCTGCTGGCAAAACATCAGGAAAGAAAATTCCAAGACCACGGTTACACAGCCCGGATAATCTACAAGAACCAACCTACAATAGGGTTTCCAACTTCCAGGTGGTGGCTGGAGATCTCCCGCTATTACATCTCCAGCCGAAAGAGATCAGTTCACCTGGAGAAAATGGCCACGTTGGCAATTGGACTCTATGGCATTGAAGTCCCTCCCCTCTCCAAACCCCGCCTTCCCCAGGCTCCATCCCCAAAATCTTTAGGTATTTCCCAACCCGCAGCTGGCAACAGTACTGATATATATATATTTCAGTATATATATACTGTTTGTTTTGCTTTTATATATATATTCTTTTGCTTTTCCAAGGCAGCAAACAAACTGAAAAACAAGATATGTACTTTATAGGAGTTGTACCTATTTCTCAACAGAACAAGGGCTGAAGTCACAGAAGGAACAGCCCTGTCAGGGGAAACCAGTGGTGACATTTCTGGGATATTGTTGTATAAATATTTGTCCTAACAGCACTCTATTATGAGCAAGGAGGATGGCATCTGTGCATTCCGTCTCCACGTCTCTCATTACTGAGAGCGCCCTGCCTCTTTCTCTTGGTCACATGAGTCTGCCCAATCCTTACCAGGACTCTGTGGCCTGGCAAACCCGCTTTCCCTCTTCAGAGCTGAGCTGTGGTGCTCAGCGGTGGAAAGAAAAAAAGTTAAATGGCTGAAATTGGAGAGGGGGAGTAGAAGCATAGTTCCACGGCCGGCTTTGCCCCTTCCACAGACTGACTGTGGGTAAAGGTCCCTAAGAATCAGAGGATCAGAGGAAGTTTTTGTCTGATGCCGTTTAAACAGGGGAGCCTCAGGAGTCTCCTGATTTGTGCTCTGAATGAACATGATGTTATGTGGAAGCTCCCCAAAGGGCAGAGATACGCTGCTCTCCAGGAGGAGAAAAATCCCCACATTAAACCTGCTTCTGTCATCATCATCATTACAAGATGTCATCATTACGCATCATCATCATGTAGCCCATAGCATGAAAGGAGTTCTCCCCCCTCAGTCCCCATGCAAATCAAATTTATGATTGTCATTTTAAAGACTCTGCAGAAGCACCCTAAAAAAATCCTTAAATACATAAAAATAAATCAATTTACCTGAGGTTATGAAGGACCTCCTATTTCCATTGCTTTTCCAGATACTGCATCCTCGTTTTGTCCTCTTCTGGGAATCAAACAGATGTCCCAACTGTGCCTTTTTCTCTGGATAATCCAGTAGTTTATTTGAATCTATGAAAAATCCCATTTCTAAGAGAAACAGAATAGTAGTTGGTTCTCTGCTCAGAGACTACTTTGTTTACACATCTGTGAGAATACCAGGGAAGTAAGGAGGGAAAGATTGGCTTGGCTACATCAGCTCACTTCCATGTACTGGGGTTGGGACGTATAACTGATGGGTCTGTAAAGTTATTTGAAGTGTTCATCCAGGTGACTCGTGTTTCAGTGTTGACCACTTCCTGGAATCCACATTTTCATGTTTGTTTAATGATCCTGAAAAATTCTCCCTGCACCAGGAGGGAATTGAGTTGGGTAGAGCTGGACGGATCAGCAGGATGAGGTTTGGACTGCCGGCAGGAGGATGGGGGGGGGGGGATTCATTAACTGCCAATGATTCTTTTAACCAGAAATTTTCTTATTCTAAATGTAAAATCTCACACTTGAAATGGAATTTGTCATGTGACACTGTCAAAAGGCTATTTTTCAAACACCAGCCTTCGTAGGTGTGATGAATCAATGCTACAGTTAGGGCAGCAGTTACAATATCCCATCCTGGCTGTGGCCCCAGGGAACAGGCAGAAAGCTTTAATCTCCAGGTTAAAGAAGTGAAAGAAACTGTTAACATCCCCTTTGGAGTTGCTGAGTACTTGTACACAAAGGGTTTTGTTTTTAAATTCAACATTTGATCATATACAAACAATACACACAAAATTAATCCTACTGTTTTACAGTCATAGTTCTAGACTCTGTTGGTATTGTAAGGCAGATTCAGATGATTTTATAAATATCTGGTGGTTTTGCCCAAGAGCTGTCTTACAAAAGTTTTTTTTTTAATGAAAATAAAATGAATAGCATATTGGCGTCAATATCCAGCAGTTTTTTAAAACATATATTTTATTAGAAATTTCTCATAAAAAACATAACAATTACATACACATACATACAGTCTGTTCATTTTTCCAGGGAGATCAGTAAATAGTTTCCTTTACAAGACACACTTTTTAGCCTTACAATAGATTTGACTTTATATAAAAATCATACTCTTTAACAATTCCAAATATTTAATTAGCCCACCCTCTAAGTTATAAAATTACAGACAATATATAACTACACTTAGTTTTGCTTGTCATCCCTACTTTAGCTTTACTATAATGAATATCTCCACTTTCTACTACCTACATCCCCCATATTGTATCCTCTTCATCAAATGCCATCTACTCTCTGCATATACTATACTGCTTGATACAGATATCTTCCATCTTCAAATTCATCTGTTGATCCTCCTTTCAGCAAACTGGATAATTTTGCCATCACAGTATATTCAGACATTTTTCTTGCCATCTTTCCAATCCTGGAATATCTTCTTGTTTCCACATCATCACCAATACTACTCTCCAGTAGTTTGTGTCAACTCAAGCCATTTCTGAGGAAAGTGGCCACCCTATTTGTGACTTTTAAAATATGGTGCTTGTCAAAAGGGATACAGAGAGACACTTCCACACAGAGGAGAGGTTAAAGGGTTGGTGGAGAAAGACTCTTCCTACACACTTGACACTGAGAGACACTGTCCTTCAGTGTTACTCCTCTGAAGATGCCTGCCACAGCTGCTGGCGAAACGTCAGGAAAGAAAATTCCAAGACCACGGTTACACAGCCCGGATAACCTACAAGAACCAATCAACACAGAGTAATTTAACTGATCTATATCACAACTACCTTTTCTCTTGGAGTACAACTTGGCCCATTGGTAAGATGGCAGTGCTGGCATTATAAAACAGAGCTGAAATCGCTGCTTTTTAAATCTCCTTTAGGCACAGGATATCTCTTTGCTGCTCAGCTACAAAGGGCACAGATATAGGGGAAGAGGGTATTGAAAGAATGAATCAAGCTGCAGTTATGGGGAAAGAGCTGACTACTCACCTGCCCAGCTGAACCAACTCATATTTCACCCCAAAGCAAGCCTCCTTGAATACTGGACATCAATAAAAAGTATGTTTCCTTTAGCCTTTAGCCTTCCATCTAGCCTTTAAACCATGACTATCCTTATGATATTTCTCCTCCTCTTTTCAATATAATACTACTTTCATTTTGCTAGAAAGGAACAGGGGTGTTCCCGGAAATTCTTTCTGGCATAAACACATTTGGCTGTTTACTTTCCTATCACTGCTGATGAATGCTTTTTGAAACTGAAATCTTGTGAATGAGGCAAAATCAACAGAAATAGTGGAGAGACATTGTTTGTTTGCCTCCTTGAGTGCTTGTTCAGGTATTTTCCTGCAATTAAAGGCTGTGGACTTGTGTGGATAGTGACAGTTGGCTCAAGCCCAACATGCTGAATGCTGCCTGGGTTAATCGTGTGCCCCCAAACTGCAGCGACTGAAATTTCCACAGGAGATTCATCAGCTGTCTGAAAACCTAGTATCCTTATACAGGGGAACCTCTAGAATTGTCTGCAAGTATTATTACAATGAATTGGGGGTATCCTTTCTCGGACCCCAGCCTAGAGCTGTTCAGTTGATGACCCAAAAATTATTATTATTTACAAAATTTGTAACCTGCCTTTGAAGGTCAAGTGTGTGTGTGTTAAGTGCCGTCAAGTCACCTCCGACTCAATGGCGACCCTATGAATGAAAGTCTAGTTTATCTAGCGTTGCCGTTGCAGTTAGTATAGTATAAAACTGGGGTAGTCTCCTCCAAATCATTACAGTCAACACATAAAATTCAAACTAGTCATAGTACCTCTTGTCCTTCCACTGTCAAACTAATGGTCCATTTCCTCCAGCATGTTGTTTTCTACAGAGTCAGCCAGATGATGCCAGAACTCTCATGAACATTATGAAGGTGTCAGGATGAGCCCTGGGGCAGCCTTGACATGGGGTGAATACCACTAAAACCTGAGTTTCCTGAGCATCTTGGGATCTCCAGTTCCCATGCTCACCACACTTGAAGCTTCAAGCATCTCAGCATCCTTCAGAGAAATATCTCACAACCACCACACTAAAGCAGGCTCCAGGAAGTAATCTAGTGAAAGTGGTGAATAGGATTGTGCATATCGATAAACCTGAACTGAAAATAAACCCCAAAAAGGCCTTTTCGGCTTCTTTCGGGTTTTATTAAAGCCGAATATTAAAACTGGGACTAAAGCCAAAGCTGGATAGCAGCTCACCAAATCAACCAAATAGGATAACCGGTCGCTGAATCAGCCCTATGGGATTTTTTAAAATGAGCTCTGGGGGAGGCATTTTTGGAGGTAAAGTTGCCAAATTTTCAGGGTAGCTTCAAGGGAATCTCCTTGCATGAACCCCGACGTTTGTTGAAGATTGGGTCAGGGGGTCCAATTTTATGGGATCCCCTTCTCCATAGAGAAGCACTGTAAAGTTTACAGTGCTCCTCTATGGAGGAAGTGGGTAATCCCTTCAGGGGCCCATAAAATTGGACCCCTGCCCCAAAATTTAGCAAATGGGCTATTGTGCAGGTCCATTGCAAGCATTCATGGGAAACTGAGGTTTCCCACGATTGTTCAGTGAGGGGAAGCTGCCATTACAGGCCACTACAGACAAAAGTAGGTTCTTTTAACATTTTCCCGGGGGCATTTTTTGAGGTAGAGTCACCAAATTTACAGCATAGCTGCAAGGGACTCTCCTTGCACAAACCCCAAAGTTTGGTGAAGATTGGGTCAGGGGATCTAATTTTATGGGGTCCCAAAGGGGTTGAGCCCCTCCTCCATAGAAAAACATTGTAGACTTTACCATGCATTTCTGTGAAGAAGGGGGGCGATCCCTTTGGGACCCCATAACATTGGATACCTTGACCCAATCTTCACCAAACTTCTGGGTTCATGCAAGGAGAGTCCCTTGAAGCTACTCTAAAGATTTGGGAACTCTACATCCAAAAAATGCCCCACAGGAGCTTCGGGGGGGGGGGGAATTCATAGACTATAATGGACCTGAATTTTTTTGGGAAACTCGGAAATAAAGCCAAATACCCATATTTACTGATATGGTTATTCGGCTTATTTTGGGTTTACAAAAAAAAATCGGGTCCAATAAACTTGAACCCGAAATTTACCAATTTTTTTTTTTTTGCACAACCCTAGTGATGAAACAAGCACCCCTGAGTGGACCTATCAACCTACAGATCCCCTATAGTCTCCCCTGGGACCCCAGGAATAAAGAAGGCAACATGGCCAAGCAAAAGACTGGGCCAGGCAGAGAAATATGCCAGCCCTTCCCTGGAAAACAGCGCTGAACTCTAGGCCTTGGCAGGATCATGGTGAAATTGCTCAGTTGGGATCTAATCAGTGTTCATTCAACACACTGAAATCAGCTCATGCACCATCTTGGACAGCTCCTGGCTGAGTGGGTTCTGGCTGTCTAGGCCCTAGATTGCTTCCTTGCTTGTTGCAAGCACTCCTGAATCTGTGGACAGCATCTGGACATCAGGTATACTAGTCCTTAATGACTTCCCTAAATTGTAGCTTTTACTTTATTTCAAGCCCTCTGAAACGCATCACTGTTTTCTCAAAATGAATTCCCATAACCTGGCAGTGATGACATATTTGTTCCCCAGAGATTACAAGGGACTAAGTATTCATTTCCAGTCAGCCGTTTAATGGAAACTCTGCATGTTTATAAAATGCCACAACTCTGTTGGTTGAGAATTGCTAGGGTTACTACAAGCATGACAAAACTAATCCCACTAACTCTGTTTTTTCTTGGAGGGGAGAATTCCAAGAAAATAAATGTGAGAGTCTGTGAAAAGGCTACACAGTCACTAAAGTTGCTAACTTGGGAATGGGGATTTTTCAGGGTTTTCTCCCTATCATTAACTGGATTGGGACAGAGAAGATCCATAAATAATTTGTCCTTTCACATACAATTAACAATTTTGTTCCTGAAAAAGAATTGCAGCTCTCTTTCTTTTCTAATAAAAGAACAATGGGTTCATCAAAAGAAACTCCAGACAGAAACAAAGACAATGTTTTGGAAACACAGGCTCAAATTGAATAGGCCTTCTATGTTCCCTCTTGTTGAGAATGTCGGCATTTCTGTGATGAGAATTCAAGCAAAGGAAAATGAACTTAGCTCAAATGTTAATTAGAACAATTCAGAGGAAGAGGAAAATGAAAGCAAACCCTTGCCAAAGAGCCTAACAATTGCATTTTGAAACAATGAATGTCTGGGAATAGATGAGAGACGGCAGGGAGATATCCACAGATATCCATATGCAGCTGTGCTGGCTGGCTTGTGGTTGATGCTGGCCCAAAAAGCGAGACAGAAATTTATACAAAATATGAGAACTTCACATACACACAAAAGAGCCCAGTGTTGCAACCAGCATGTAGTATCAGATAGGTAAGGTAAAGGTAGTCCCCGTGCAAGCACCGGGTCATTACTGACCCATGGGGTGACATCACATCCCGACGTTTACTAGGCAGATTATGTTTATGGGGTGGTTTGCCAATGCCTTTACCCCCAGCAAGCTGGGGACTCATTTAACTGACCTCGTAAGAATGGAAGGCTGAGTCAACCTTGAGCCCGTAGCTTGATTTTATTCAGCTTTACTTTATGATTGAAAGACACATGATAACAATAACGTGGCTGAAGCTAAGCAGGTATAGCTCTGATTAGATGGGAGACATCCTGGGAACCCTAGACGTGTCAAGTTCCATGATACAAGGCGGGATAGAAATGCAACAAAATAAATGCCCTCTCAAAATGCACCGTAAATGCCATTACCACTATACTTTCGATGGTAGGAAAAAATCTGAAGCTCACTATTCTCCTAAACATGGTCTGAAGGACAGAGACATATGGTGATGCCCATCTCAACTCCTTCTTGAACTGTTAGGCTCTGTGTTAAAGTTAACATCCCCAGCAGCGAGAGCATCAGAATTAAGGTGAACATACATGTGGTCATTGTTGGGCAGTTATCTACCAAAGAAACAAGCTTATTGTGAGAATAGTTCTCACACAACTTTTTTCTTCTTTACATTGTATTGTGATTTCTAACTTTTTATTAATACCAAGGTATCCCATCTCCTCCCTCTTCGAAGTCCTCTCCTACTGTTGTTGTCCCTCCACCCCTGACAAGAATGAAGTACAGATTGAAAAATGGTAGCCGGGTGGCGGAGACAATCTGTTTATGTACAATCGTCACAGGAAGCAGGAATGCAGATGACAACAAAGAAGTGCTGAGTGGTCATGCTCCGAAAAAAGGTCAAGGATATTTTGCTAGATTCTTCACAATGTCTCATTATTTTCCCTTCTGGCAACATTTATTTTTCTTCCTTGGCGCCTGTTCCAGAAAGACTGCAATCCATGGTTCTTTGTGGCAATTGACCTTCAGTGCTGTAGTATCATGCCCATAGTATGGATGACTATTTCTGTAGATGTGTGGTAGGCTGAGGGTGTGCAAGTTATGGCAAGGCTAGATGAGGCCCAGGCGCCTAAAGAGAAGGAAATGGGAGTAACTTACAAGTGTGTGGTCCAGACTTTAGAGGGAAGTCTCTCAGAGACATATGAGATTAACAGGAAGCTGGCATCTTGCTTGGAAGGCTCCAGCACAATTTTATTTAAAACAATTTTAATTTCCTTTCAAATGAAACTGTGAGTAGGTTCTTTTATCAGATCGTGACCAAAACCTGCTGCAGAGACTAGAGGCCAGAACAGTTTCATTGGCAATATCTGACCTGTGGCCCACTACATGAGTATCCCCACTTTAACTGTTGGGATATTTTTCCTGATTGAGGGGAGGTTAGAGTTGGGTCTCTTGGTTGCTGTCTCACAACCTTAGTGGTCCCCATCTTTCCAGCATCATAGTGATTGGCCATAGTTAAGAAAGCAGCAGCTGCCTGTGATCCCTTATCCAGCAATTACCTGGTAATTGGTATGTAGCTCTGCTGTTGCCATGTGATTAAACCCTTATGCAGTTAAAAGCATTTCCCAACATTCTTCAGCAAATGAAACTTCAAGAGCGAGTGAAGACAAATTCCACTTCATTGTGCTGTGCAGTAAATGGCTCCTGTAACTGGAATGCTGATTTTATAACATCCATGCAGAAATATTGAGAAGCCGCTGCATATACTCAGGAGGGATTTAACTGGTATTCCAGTTATTTACAATATTGCCAATTTCACTGTGATACACAGCTCCTAGCTTCTTTTCCATGCAGACAAACCACGTTAATTTAGACTTTGGTACTGGGTGATTAATAAGCAACGAAGAACACGTGTTCTAGTGACAGTGATTATCAGGTTGGGATAATAGATATATCATAAGATGTTTTTTGCACAGTGTTAAAGATGACATGGTCATTTCTCAGTGTCGAGAACCCCTAGGTCTGGGAATTCTTGGGATGGGCCAGCAACGCACAAAATTACAAAACCCTGATTTTTTTTCACATGACATTTTTTCACATGTGGCAGCACAGGTAAAAGTCATTATGGACTGGCTTAGAACTACAATGCCTAGCCTTCCCCCCATGTTACTTTCAACACACATGCAGCTGAATATGTGAAACAGCACATTTATCTGGGTACTGGTCCTCAGTTTCGTTTGTAAAGTGAACAAATGCTGGGTCATTTTTACAACCAGATAGACACATGTACTTGCAAGCTGTACATGCATTCACTGTAACATGTGAATGGGGTAGTGTGGCGACAGGGCAGGATTCAGTCCCCATAATCTGCAATAACGAGTCACCTTCCTTTTGCTCTGCAACTGCCATTCTATGTAAGGAAAACTGCAAGGGCTCTCCAAAGGACCCTAGGAATGTAGCACTGGGTTTCTGCAATTCATGGACTGAAGCCATCCCTAGAAAATCCTAATCACTGTGCCTGGGTGGAACATCAGTGAATGAAGCCTATTTACTACAATTACTCACACAGAAGTGCAAAGCTACATGGGAGTCTTATCTCCAGGCATGGAAAGTATTACTCCTATTATCCCTATTAGCAGATATGTGAGGGGTTGTTCTAGTTACTCAGTGGTGAGACAAAGAATTATCATTGCTACTTTGTGGTGAAACCCGTCTACAAAGGCTAGCCTGATCTCCTCAGATCTCAGAAGCTAAGCAGGGTCGGCCCTGGTTAGTATTTGGATGGGAGACTACCAAGGAATACCAGGGTTGCTGTGCAGACTGCAGAGGAAGGCACTGGCAAAACCACCTCTGTTAGTCTCTTGCCATGAAAACCCCCAAAAGGGGTCGCCATAAATCGGCTGCGACTTGACGGCAGTTTACACACACACACACACTGCACTTTGTATTCCCAGCGATGTATTAAGAGTTTGAAAACGTTATAAAAAACATTGCTTTAAAAGGGTTTTTGGATACCACGGCTTATAAATGGTTGGAAGACATCTTCACAGCTAAAGGGGCCAAACAAAGTGGGAACAGTATTTTTTATAACGTTTTCAAACTCTTAATACATCGCTGGGAATACATAGAAAGCGGAAACAGTATTTTTTATAACGTTTTCAAACTCTTAATACATTGTTGGGAATACAAATGCGGTAACCCCCTTTGTCTGGGATCTGACTCTAATTGCTACAATTTCTATAGATTATCCAGGCTACTTGATTTAATACGAACTCTTCTGTTGCAATTCCAATCTTTAAAAAACAAAACTGTGGTTTGTCCATTAGCACTTAACTTTCTGCACTCATATCACTCTGGTTTTAGCATAGCCATTCAATCGTGTTTAAAGGTTGTCAGGCTCTGCCTCACTCAGCAAGGGTTCTCAGCACACTACAGGTTAAAGATTGTTACATGCAAACCTCCTGGGGGGCTTCTACAAATATCTTGCTGTGAGCTGGCAAAGACTGAACAATCCCCTGGAGCTGCAGAGCAACTTGCCAAGGTAATCGCAGAAGTCATGCTATGGCTGGGTAGCACAACTCTTGTTCCAAACATACAATTTGAGTCCAAGACTGTTTTATTGTGCAGTGGACAGGGAACTTATCGCCCAGATCTTTCTGAAGATATTTCTGAAGCAGGCAAGGAAGAGTTTAAATTTCAAATTAAAAATCCAGCAAAAAAGAATAGAACAGAATCCAAGTATCCAAGAATGGGCAGGAGTAGGCAATAGTTTAGAAAAAAATATACTTGAGAAGTCTTTCTGTACAGGCATAGCCTAAGGGCCTGGAAAAAAATCTAGATGTTATACGGTAAGTGACAAAAGGTAGACAATAGAGAAGAAATGTAGATCTGAGTCCTTTTGTCCTACTCAGAAGGTAGGAGGGGTGTTGTAAAGAATGCTTGTAAAGGATATAAAGGTACCATGTATATTGCACTCAGTTTGATTAAAGCAGAGAATAAATGCTTGGAGGCAGAACATTAGCATCTGTTGTGAGATAAAAATCCTGTGTCTCTATTCAGCCTGGTGTGTGTGTGTGTGTGTGTGTGTGTTAGGGTTGCCAGGTCCCTCTTCACCACCGGCAGGAGTTTTTTGGGGTGGAGCCTGAGGAGGGCAGGGTTTGGGGAGGGGAGGGACTTCAATGCCATAGAGTCCAGTGGCCAAAGCAGCCATTTTCTCCAGATGAACTGATCTCTATCGGCTGGAGATCAGTTGTAATAGCAGGAGATCTCCAGCTAGTAGCTGGAGGTTGGCAACCCTAGTGTGTGTGTGTGTGTGTGTGTGTGTGTGTGCCTAATTTCCTTGTGAATTCACAGTGGGTAGCCGTGTTAGTCTGTTTGCAGTAATCAAAAAGGGCAAGAGTCCAGTAGCACCTTAAAGACTAACAAAAATATTTTCTGGTGGGTATGAGCTTTCGTGAGCCACAGCTCACTTCTTCAGATACAGCTAGAATGTATCTTCAGATACAGCTAGCTGTATCTGAAGAAGTGAGCTGTGGCTCACGAAAGCTCATACCCTACCAGAAAATATTTTTGTTAGTCTTCCTTGTGAATTGTTTAGCAAACTCGAGTTTTCTTTGCCCACTTATTTTGAAAGACTGTCAGCAGAAGTCACAAGAATAACTGAATGAGGAACGTTCTGTGATACAATGGAGTATGTAGCTTGTTCAGGAACAGCCACACACACATAAGAAAATGGAATAAACTGTAAATAAATGGCACAGCATTTGTGTTATTGATTTCTAAGCATTCAGAGCACAACTGTCAGTGTGATGTTGTAGTTAGAATATTGAATTTAACTGAGATGACAGAATACAGGTTCTAATCCTTGCTCAACTATGAAGCTCACTCGGTGACCTTGGGCCAGTCAGCCTACCTCACAGGGTTGTTCTGAAGACAGGCATTTGAAGATCCTATTAATGAACATAATTTACAGCACTATTGATCAGTGTATCATATACCTGTTCCTTGGGAATGTTTTAAACTGTAGACTATATGCCAGTTTTTGATAATTCTATTCTTTGTTGAAATTACTATTTTTTTGTTCCCTTTACCATGCAAATCTAATATAAAGCTAGATTGTGTGGATAAGTCCTCAGCATAGCTTCTTGCCAGGCCAAGTGACTGAAGGTCTCTTCCTTCAAGGAATGCCCCTTGCAAGAGAATGGGGTCTCTAGAAAGAGGCGCTTATGCTGAGGCCAATACCTGTTCTGGCACTGCAAACTGTGATACACGTGGCTGCTAGGATACACTGAATGTTCTGCATGATCCTAAGGAGATAGATACGCTATCAAACCAGATAATTTCATCTCACTGTGGTACACTCCATTCTACAACATGTGACCTATTATACAAGTTTCAAGGCCGCTTATGCCCTTCGTTATTCAGGCTCTAAGATAACTGCAAGGTTGTCTCCAGGAATTTCCCAACATGGAGCTGGCAACCCTAGCTAGGAATATCTGCCAGGAATGAAAAGCATCTTTAGCCACTCACAGAGGTGGTAACTCTTAGAAAAGCACAGTGGTAGAGATTCTGATCTCTAGTTAAAATCAAGGGAAATAATAAGAGTTCAAAAAGGTTTATATTTTCCTGGGCTTGAGGAGGGGGACAGGATACAAAAGAGCTTAGATGGAAGCATCCAGATTGGATGCATATATGGCAAAAGGTGTTCCTGTATCTGGGAAAACTTCCAAGTAAAGAGGGAAAGGGATGACTTGGGTGTTAAAGGTGGTCTTGTTTACCACATTGTTACATAGGCTATCATACGATAAGAAAATCATATTAAGACACTGAGGTGAATCCTTTTGTTAGGCAGTTAACAGATGTCCATTGAGTGATCTGGTGAAGTGCACAGAGCAACAGCCTAACAGCATTAGTGGTCCTAACTAGCCTTATATCTCTGAGTCTGCCTTTGGTTTAGCACAATCAGTCTAGGTGTCTCTGCTTTTGCCTTATCTTTCTGGCTTGCGCCATTGGTACTGAAACCATACTTCATGGCAGTGGAGACAACCTGGTCAAGATGGAGAGCAAAATACTGGACTTTCGATTGCAATGTCCACCTACATGGGAGTAGTCAAGGCAGCATTCACACTCCAGACAAGCGTTGCTTTGGTTTGGCATGTTGCTGGGGAGAGTGGCAGTGAAAAAGTAGAGGAGTAGAGGGGGGAAGTACCAGGGCACTTAGAGAAAAATCAGAAGTACTTCTGAGATCTCTGGAAGTGTCCCAATTGTGTTGGGAGACAGTCAACTCTGATAAAGTTGGTGGGATAATGAAACAAAGACTTGAACTATTTGTGATGGGATGGCTGTGAGGAGATGAGGAGACTGGTAACCAGCGACATGGCATCATTGTGCAGCAGCACTACTTTATGAAACCAGGGCAACATCACTGCACTAAGCACAACTCAGAAGGAAACAAGGACTCTGAAGCAGCTGTGGTGTTGTTGTATGAGAGGAGTTATTTGCCTTTACAAGTTGTTTTTAAACCTTAAATGTTTGTTCGGGATCCTGAACTCTCAACTGAGGATGCTACACAAACAGAGCATGGTTTATACCTGCAATGTAAAATATAGTAAAACAAAACTGTTCTTAACATACACACCTTTACCCATTCATCCCTGACCAGTAAACAATTACCCAACAGAAGGATAGTCACATTTTGACCTTTTCTACATGGGCTGGGTTCAATAATGTTGAGAAGGGGCTTTCTCTCAGTTCTCCTCAGCATTTTAGTATTTTCATGCACTCCTCAGGTTTCCCCAGATTTCCCCCCCACACACACACTTTTCCCAAAACTGCTTTGCTGAGGGTTTTGGGAAAGATCATAACAAAGCTTGGATTGCTGCTACAGGAGTGGTTCCACTGCAAAAATTATATGTATTTATTTTATTATTTACATGTTTTATAGTCCACTTTTCTCACAGGGACTCAAGGTGGATTACACATAGTGAGTCAGTACAATCAACAAAATGGGAACATTCAACAACTATGTAGCCACATCAGTGATGAAATTTTTTTCAATGGAGCCAACATTGGCTCCAAGAGGCAGTTTGTGGATGCAAAAACAGTGCGGGGTGTGGTAAGACTGAAGCTGTTTCTCCCCATATGGAACTATAAGAAGCAGAAAAAAATGTGCATCTGGAAGGCACAAAACTGCCATAGGATGTCTGATACAAAGTCCTTGTGTCATTCCCCAACACAAAAAGATTTTGCAATGTGATTGGAACATCCACACAACATTGTGCTTAATGTAAGCTCATTGTAACCAAAACTAACGGCCTTCCTGGGGCTTTCCCCTTTAAACTGAAACAAAAATAAATCTCCTTTAATCTGGTTCAAAAGGAGGACTGTAGGATGGCTCTGGATGCTCCACCCATAGACCCTAGGGAGATATTTAAAAATATAGTGTAATTTGGAGCAACCGTACATTATAGTAATAGTTGCAGAAAAGTATAAAATGCCATTTCACAAAGCTATAAACTCACAGCAAGAAAACCTTTAATAGCAATTGCAATAATATCTAAAAATTTACTCTAAGTCACATAATAAAGGCAGAATTGCCTTGGTAGCAATGCTAGTGCCAACACTTGGACTTGAATGCTTGTCCTTTTTATTAACTTTCAGCAGGTGGATAATGCTGTCAGTTTTGCTATTTTATTGACGCACTAAAATTTAAGACAACAGATTATTGTTCCTATATTGACCTTGCAGAGAAAGAAGACAGAGTTATGAAGCATGATGGCTGCAGTCCCAAAGAAGTATGCTTTTACATTGGGTTGCCAATAAATTGAGGATATTAAAACCCTAAGTCAACTGCTTTCATGGCAACATGGGGAGAGCGGGAAGACACCACAAAAAGTTATCTTGCTTGAGGCAGTTGCATTTCTAGAGCCAGTCCTGTTAGGAAGAGAACAGTAGGGAATGGATTGCTGGATTGTTTATGGAAGCCCTGGTCAAACACAGGACAGATGCTGTTGGCTTCATCCTACCATACTTTTCCACTAGGCTAAAGCCAACACTGACCTGGAAGAGCTTGGAGGTGCTTGGGGTTGCTCACACTTTAATTCTGCACTGGAAGCTCAGGCTTTAATTCTGGACCAAAGGTGTGGGTACACACCAGTTTGTTCCTGTACTGTACTGTACTGTTACCCTCATCTGACTGTGAAAGTCATGGTGTAAGGAAAAAGCTCCTGATGGAAAGCTCTTTGGGCATTGACATGGCAGCAATTTTGTGCACATTTCTATGAGAGTAAACTCCATTGAATTCTGGAGGTGTTGGGGTTTTCTATACATCTTAAACAGCAAAAATGGTGGCTGCATTTGTAGCAGTGTTTCCTGCTGCAAAGTAGACAACATACATTAGTTAAGGAGTCAAACAGATGACAGGAAGGTTACGCAAATAAAATGCAAATTGCAGGCATGTACAGCCTCAGTTTGCCTTGGGGCTATGTAAGAAAGGGAGAGGGGATTTAACCCTTCAACCTACAATTGATTTTGTTTTTAGAAACTGGCTTCCCTGCTCTGCTGTTAGCACCTAAAGCATGTTTTCCTTTACAATATCCACAAGAGCACGATGTGACTAGTGGGCTTAGATGCAAATGCAAATGGTGCAGTGGTTAAGAGTGATGGACTCTAATCTGGAGAACCGAGTTTGATTCCCTGCTCTTCCACATGCAGCCTGCTGGGTGACCTTGGGCTAGTCACAATCCTCTCAGAACTCTCTCAGCCCCACTTACCTCACAGGGTGTCTGTTGTGGGGGGGGAAGGGAAGGTGATTGGAAGCTGCTTTGAGACTCCATGAGGTAGAGAAAAGCGCAGTATAAAAACCAACTCTTCTTCTTAATCTTGCTGCTGTGGCGGACACCAGTGTAGATGCTGAAATTGTGTGTGCTGCATAGCACATATAGCTGCACACTTCCAAGTAAACATGAAAAGCCCAATAGAATGGCAGCCCTCCTCCCCTGCTCTTTGTCTCATGGTCCTTCATACATTGGCCCTGCCATGCTACCCTACAAAGCAATGTTGTTTAAGGGGATGCCAATGTCCACCTGGAGTCCCTTGTGTTATCCCAGCCCCAACACTCATGGTGGTTAAAACATCAATCTGATGGATTCTCCCCCCTCTCATCACTTTTACCCTCTTTTAAATCCCAGTGCCTGTCCCAGTCTGCTCCAATCCCCTTTCCATGTCCGCTTTTCTCCTTCCAGCCTGCCATTCTTTCCCTTTCCCACTGCGGACTTGCATATTTCAGGCCTCCAGGAGGTGTGCCTGCTGTCCTCCCCAAATAAATCCTGTGCAGCAGTGCAGGAGTGTAAAGTGGTTTCAGGCAAGCAAACAGGGGAGGAGGAGCAGGTGATGCTGTGTGGTGCCCGTTTGACTGAACTGCCTGGGAACGGCTTTGCTTAGGAAGGAGGAGTTGAGGAGGAGCCGGTCAACTGACAACTTTCAGCGCCACCCTTCTTTCCCCCATCTCTCCCCAGCTGCTTTTGCAGGGAAGCTCCGGAGGCTGCAGACGGGAGATGGGGCCGGGACACCCGGTGCACTAAGCGGTAAGGAAAGCGTGTGCATTTTGCCATTCTTCTTTCCCCCTCCCCCTCTCCTTTTCTGGTTCCAGCAACGTGGCCAAGTTGTGACAGAGGACAGGGCTTCAAGGGAGGAGTCTGTTCACAGGAGGCGTTGGTAAAGATTTGCCTGTGTGGGGCTGGCTGGATGAATATTCTTGGACATAGTTTCATTTCCATTCCATTACTTCTGTGCTGCGGCTCAAAGGCTGTGAGATTTTTACCTTGGAGAACGTGGAGAGGGCTTAATTGCCTCTGCTGCATGACACTCTGAGTTCATCCCAAATGTGATTGCTGGGATTAACATGGGGTGTGCAGTCTCCCGTTTGCTTGACTTTCGGCGTATTTATGTATTGCTGCCATTTCTGTCTCTCCTTTAAAGCCCCACTTTGAAATGTCCTGGGGGTTCACCATTTCAGCTATTCTATTGGGCCCTTCTCTAGGCTGCAGCAAACCTGTGGAGATGCTGGCTGGGGGGTAGAGAGGCTTGATACAGGCTTGGTATGTCTGGCTTGGACTTTTAGATTTTTGTAACATCTGCTTGCTTTTTAAATGATTGTGCATTGTCTCCTCAAGCCTGTTAATGGTTTGCAGGATTGGGAAGTGGGCTGCAAAGGGGCCTTGAATCCTTGTAGGGCTGCCAACTGGCCAAGAAGGAATTGGCCTGGCCTGCTCTTGTGCCCTTGGAAAGCCAGTAGTGTAGTGGATAAGAGCGGTGGTTTGGAGCGGTGGACTCTTAACTGGGTTTGATTCCCCACTCCTCCACATGAAGCCAGCTGGGTGGCCTTGGGCTAGTCACAGCTCTCTCAGCCCCACCTACCTCACAGGGTGTCTGTTGTGGGCAGGGGAAGGGAAGGTGATTGTAAGCCAGTTTGAGTCTCCCTTAAGTGGTAGAGAAAGTCAGCATATTAAAAACCAACTCTTCTTCTTCTTCTTCTAGTTTGATCTGCAGAAATCAGCAGATGAAGTAATTCCTCCACACCAAGCTGCTGTAAAAGGCACAGCTACAGAGGGTAGCTGAAAAGTTGGCAACCCTATATCATTATGAAATCATTAACACACTGTCTTACTCTTTTAGGGAAAGCTGCCAGTACCAGATGCTAGATCTGCAGCTGCCCAAACAGAGAAGAGGAGGAAACCAACTGAGCCTCTCTGTAGCACTGAATTGCTCAGCCAGCAGAGGGTAGAGCTGCCAGCTTGTAAAGATGATTCCCTGTGGATGGGGTGTAAATTTTGCAGACTGTTGATCCCTGAGGATTGTTTCCAATATTTTTTCCTTGCAAAAGAAATCATTGCCCTTAGGGGAAGCATTAAAAGGGTTTGTGTGCGTGCACAACCAGAGCTCTCTTTATCCATCTGCCCTGTCCAAGCCTCCAGTTATTCTTTCTCAGTGCCTGCAAGGTTGTACAGTGTTGGCAAGTTTTGGGTATAGCTCAGAAGAACACTCAAATTTCTTGTTATGTCTTCGGTGGATGGATTGCAGTACCAAGCTCTCTATGAATATAAGAAGGACCGGGAGGAAGGGTTGGCTCTCTCTCCTGGAGACCTGCTCACGGTCAGTAGAGCAGGTCTCCTTTCTGCGGAGTCTAAGGCGGGAGATAAGAGGACTCCCCAAGGGTGGCTGAATGGCTTCAATGAACGCACCAAGGAATGGGGAGATTTCCCAATCGCATATGTGGAGTACCTGGGCCCCGTGAGGACTGTGCCCTCCACATCGAAATCTAGGCCCAGACCTCTGCCACCGACACCTGCTGGGATGCCTACCAGCCACCTAAAGGGTGAGTACTTCTTCAAATGAACAAGTTCTTTACGATGCACACAGTATATGAGTTCAGTTCTTTATTATTACAGTCCATGACCAGTATGTATATAAAGGAAACATTAATTACAGAAAGAATAAAATGTATATACAAATGATCTTGTTAAACACAAGATAGTCCTAATAGACTATGACAGCTAAAACTACGCATATCTGTCAGCAATTTAACACTTCGACATTCTCATGGGCAAATACTACAGAATAAGTCATTTCAGGGACTAAAATCTCTACCACTCTTCAGGATTAAAGGCCCTTCTCAATTTTTACAGACCTGGGTGTAAAACTGGGCAACCAATCGTGTCGTAACGATATATGAGCTTCACAGCACCACAGCAACATTCCTAATAGTACCCTTGTGAAAGGGTATCGTATTTGAATTAAATGGCCTTTAGCCTTATACCTCATAGGACTTTCTCCACTCTTCCTCCCACTATCTGCACTTCTTCCCCACCAAAAAAGAAGAGAATATGCTTCTCCAAGAAGCTTCCCCACTAAATATAAACTTTACCACTGTGGGGGAGGGGGCTTTCTTGAAAGCCATATTATTGTGCTGTTCATAGACTGTGTGCTTGAAAGCATCATGTTCACACAGCACAAAGCACTGGAGGACTAAGAGCAAGGCAAGGGTGGGGATGGAAGGCTCATCCATAGCCAGTGTTCCAGCTAGGGTTGCCAACCTCCAGGTACTAGCTGGAGATCTCCTGATATTAACACTGATCTCCAGCTGATAGAGATCAGTTCACCTGGAGAAAATGGCCTCTTTGGCAACTGGACTCTATGGCATTGATGCCCCTCCCTCCAAAAACCCCACCCTCCTCAGGCTCTGCCCAAAAACCTCCCGCCGGTGGCGAAGAGGGACCTGGCAACCCTAGTTCCAGCTGCTCCTTTGATTTTGTGTGCAGGGTAATTATTTACATGCAAGAAGTCAATGGCCAGCCAAACATGTGGCTGTTGGTGTGTTGGGGAGTGGAGGTTTATACTGGGGTGGAGGTGGGAGAGAAATATTAGGCCATTGCCGGCTTTCATTTCTATGAAAGCTACTGCTGACATTTTGAAGACTTTCTTCTCTGTGAGTTGGCCATATGACGTGCGTAAAGAGAAGTCTGCTATCAATTAAAGAAAGGCCCGGCGGTATCGCTTCTGTTGAAATGTCTGTAGTCTTGAGGGCTGGTTGGGAGGATATTAACGTGGGAGGTGATGGACATGCACTGCTTCATAGCCAAGTGCTGTTGGCCAGAAAACAGAGTTTGAATTGGCCCTGTGAGAACTGCACTCCGATTGCAGCTCAGAAATGCACTCATTATATGGTTGGGGGAGAGTTATGCTTTATTGGAATCAGAAGAAGAAGAAGAGTTGGTTTTTATATGCCGGCTTTCTCTACCACTTAAGGGAGAATCAAACCAATTTACAATCTCCTTCCCTTCCCCTCCCCACAATAGACTTCCTGTGGGGTAGGTGGGGCTATGAGAGTTCGGAGAGAACTGTGACTAGCCCAAGGTCACCCAGCTGGCCTCATGTGTAGGAGTGGGGAAACCAACCAACCAAATAAATAAATAAATAAACCCAGTTCTCCAGTTTAGAGTCTGCCGCTCACGTGCACGAGTGGGGAATCAAACCTGGTTCTCCAGATTAGAGTCCACTTCTCCAAACCACTGCTCTTAACCACTACACCCTGCTGGCTCACCAGCATTTTCTATATATGACCTCTAAGATCACAGGCTGGCAATTGGTAGCCTGATGGTTGCATGCAGCTATCATTCTCTTAGGAGCATTTCAGCTGTCAGGTTTTTTCAATAATCTTTAGCTATTGCTAGAATAAACTGAATAGGCAAAATCTTAGGACAGTATTTTCAGTACCAGACAACAGGTTCCCCAGCCCTGGGCTAAATGGCAAAACCATAATCCTGTAATAAATAAAATAAAATAACAGTCCATCTCTGTTTGATCTTCATGTGCATATAGTACATGTTGCTACTTGCGGCATGATAGGGATCTGTCCTTTGTCTGTTTGCACTGACATGAAGGAAATATGGTTGTGAGCTAACAGGATGTGTGGACTTTGTGACTTCCATTGATTCTGCATTTGGCTCTGACCACTGTACATGTCCAGACTTTCTGGTAGCCATAATTTGTGCACTGTGGATGATCTAGAGTCCATAAAGTCTTCAGATAGCTGGGCAATAGTCCCAACTCACCAGGCTATTTGCAGACAGTGTAGCTATGTTTGGCCATCTCTAACTTTAATATTGGCCTTTTATGCAGGGACATTTCCGCCAACTGCTTTCGGGCTTCCTCTTTATTATGCATGCTTTTTCCACTCTCCCCTCGCCTCACTCTCCCTGCACATTTTGCCAGGGTTTTCCAGATTCTGTTTTAGCCAGAATCTCAAGAGTTTTGAGTAACTCAGAACACATGCAGCTGCCTTATACTGAATAAGGCCCTTGGTCCATCAAAGTCAGTATTGTCTACTCAGACCGGCAGTGGCTCTCCAGGATCTCAGCTAGAGGTCTTTCACATAGGGTCATGCCAAAAAAAAAAAAAAAAAAGTCGGTAAATTTTGGGTTTGGGTTTATTGGGCCTGATTTTTTTTTTTTTTTTTTTTTTGGTGAACCCGGAAATATGGGTATTCTGTTTATTTCCGGGTATACTGAAAAAATTCAGGCCCATTATAGTCTATGGGGATTTTTTTCGAAGCTCCTGTGGGGGCATTTTTGGAGGAAGAGTCACCAAATTTGCAGCGTGGTGAACTTTGGGACAGGGGGTCCAATTTTATGGGCCAGCAAAGGGGTCACCCCCATTCTCCAGGCATTTGTGAGCTGAACTGTCCATTGGTTTTCAGGTTCAGAAGTTCAGCATTGCCAAAGACTGGCAGAAAGAGCCGATTGGCAGGCTGGCGCCTCAAAGTCTGAGGCTCCCTTCATATCTGGAGCACATAGCACGATGTCCATGCAAATTAGCTTCCAAACTGAGGAAAAAGGTTTAAATGCAAGAAAAATAAGACATGGAAAACATTTCTTTTGGTGGCAAATTAAATCCTGTGAACAGTCCTTTATTATAGTCATCAAAAATCTGATTTCAAGAGATGGTCATGGTGCGGGGAAATGAAGCCTCTATTCAGGGTGACCTTCAGTTTGCGAACAAGTTTCCGGAGGGGGGTGATATTGGAGCCAGTCGAAGCCTTGACCACGGGGGCTGTTCTGAAGGACACTGCTCATCCGTGCAGGTGCGGAAGTCTCCTTTGGAAGCCTGGTGGTGTGAGCAGCTGTTGAAGCTGGTTCTTTTTAGTTGGAAGGTATATCCCTCCAGACGGGACTGGGTGAGCCCCATCTTTTAAATAACCCTTATGCTTGATCCAGATTAACCCACTGAAAGGTGATGGTTGGTCAGACCAAGTTGGCTCCGATTACACAACCCCCTACCTCAAAAGGGCCCCAACTATGGGACCCTAATAAAACCAGTCAAAGATAGAGAAATGGGAAAAAGCACAGAGCTGTGCATCTGAGCAAAGGCAAATAGCTGAACTCGATTTTTCGGGAATTGCCTATTTGGCTTCAGGCAGATTCCCAGGTTTTGGTACTCAGTCTACCCCAAACCCAAATATTGCCAAAATGGCTAATTTTGGGTTTATTTTCGGTTTTGGTATATTGATATGCACAATCCTACTTTCACATCACCTACTTGCCTAGTCCCAATAACTGGAGATGCTGGGGACTGAACCTGGGACCTTCTGCATGCCAAACAGATTCTCTATAAACTGAGCCACAGCCCCTCCTCTACTTCTCCCAAATTGAATGAAACACCAAAATGCTTTGTGGCAATCCATGCACCAAAATCTGTAGACAAGATATGTATCATCACCGTATCAGTGCAGCATCTCTCTTAAAAACAGGCTTCTCTTTTCCATCTTAGGTACCTTTCTACCTTCCAGCTGACTATAGAGAATTAACAGTTTGATCCTAACCATGTTTACTGTGTGCCATGGGATTTATTTATTTATTTATCTATTTATTTAGTATATGTAGAATTGAAGACTTTATGCCTCTGAATACCTGCTCTCTGCTCTGCCCAACATCTAAATCTCCCCCCAAAGTTATAATCAGAATATCGGTGCAAAACTGTGTCTGATTCATAGAGTATAGTCTGATCACTGCTTTGGTGAGACTGGCACAGATATCAAGACTGTTTAGTGAAATGCTTGCTGTGTGAATATAAGTCTGACCTATACAGACCCATCGACTGAGATCACAGAAGAACTCAATTTGTTGCCTATTGTGTGTTCCAGGTTATTTCAGTGGCATTATTCTGGTTTAAAATTGGCAGACAAGGAGAACAGGGTCCAGTTCCTTAATATATACTGCTTACAGGAATGCCTTCTTTTTGCTGCAGTAGAAACACTGGTGCATGTATTATTCTGTTAAAGAAATACAACCAGTTTTTGACCTTACAGAATAAGCAGTGGGAAGATGCAAAGGAAAGGGTCTGCTGACATATAGGTAAGGTTGCCAGGTCCCTCTTCACCACCTGCAATAGGTTTTTGGGGCGGAGCCTGAGGAGGGGGGGTTTGGGGAGGGACTTCAATGCCATAGAGTCCAAATGCCAAAGCGGCCATTTTCTCCAGGTGACCTGATCTCTATCGGCTGGAGATCAGTTGTACTAGCAAGAGATCTCCAGCTAGTACCTAGAGGTTGGACACCCTATGTATAGGTAAGCCAAAACAGCTCAACTCTGTTACATCTAAAATCAGCATTGAAAAAACACTGTTGCCATTTATACAGATTTATTTGCTTGAACATTTTCAGGTGTCAAAGGGACAAAATATCTGGGGCTGACTATATCTGTACTGGCGCTGCTCCTATGATTGGTTCACTGCTGAATTTCAGAGGAACATCTAAGAAATGGAATAAAACAGATGAGAAAATCTTCACCTACTTAGTTTTCACGTCAGGCAGCTGACACTGGCCCTGCTCCCATGCTTTTCCAAAGACAGCAGGTCTGCCCGGGGTCTGCCTTAGATTGCACCTACCCTACAACTAAATTGTGGTCAAAAGATGTTCCATTGATTTCTCATTTTATTTGATGGGATTTGGGTAGCTGAACCACTGTAGAGTATCTGAAATGGGTGACAGGAATTGATCCACCTTTTTAAGATCATAGATTATGAAGTTTCCGATTCCTTCAAAAGCTAAAATAGTGGAGTGTGAAACATCTTCAGTATATATTGTATTGATCTCTGGCTTAATAATGTTAATGCTTTCTTCATCTATTTCTATGTACTTTATGTTCAGATGAAGAAATTAAGTATTGGGGTTAGTGAGGGTCTCTCCGGGCTGTTGACTCAAAATAGCAGGTGGTCAGGACAAGCACCCCCCCCCCCCGGTCTGCCACCCCCAAGGTCCAGGGATGTGCCTGCATCCTAACTTAATGTTGTTAGGGTAATCCCCAGCACCAAAGAGCAGTGCACTGGTGTAACCCTTAGCTAGCTGGGACTTGAAGTCTGGATGGCTGCTGATGCTAGAGGAAAGAGAACAGGCTGTTGTTTGCTTCCCTTTGGCCCATGTTAGGATATTCAGTGTTGGTTAGTGTGGCTGGGCCTTTGGCGATTGCTTCCCAAGTAAAAGAATAACTCGTTTCTCCTCAGATCCAAACAACTGCATTCTTTAATGTTTAACGCTAACTGGATAATAATTGAAAAATGCAGAACTGGGAACAGGTAGGGTTACCAGGTCTCTCTTGGTCACTGGCAGAAGTAGAAGAGTTGGTTTTTATATGCCGACTTTCTCTACCACTTAAAAGGCAGAATCAAACCTGCTAACAATCTCTTTCCCTTCCCCTCCCCACAACAGACACCCTATGAGGTAAGTGGGGCTGAGAGAGCTCTATCAGAGCTGTGACTAGCCCAAGGTCACCCAGCTGGCTTCATGTGTAGGAACAGGGAAACAAATCCAGTTCACCAGATTAGCCTCTGCCACTCATGTGGAGGAGTGGGGAATCAAAACCGGTTCTCCAGATTAGATTCCACCACTCCAAACCACTGCTCTTAACCACTACACCAAGCTGGCTGGAGGTTTTTGGGCAGAGCCTGAGGAGGATGAGGCTTGGGGAGGGGACTTCAATGCCATGAAACCAATTGCCAAACCGGCCATTTTCTCAAGGTGAACTGATTTCTATCGGCTGACAATCAGTTGTAATAGTGGGAGATCTCCAGCTTTTACCTGGAGGTTGGCAACCCTAGGAACAGGAGAGTGGTCTTTGTTCTTATTCTTTATTCATTCAAACTTACAGTCTTCTGAGGCTTTTTCTGCCAGCATTCTGATGTGGGGTGGGGGTTAATCTCCTCTCTTCAGGACTTCTATGTAGCAGGTACCTTCACGAACTTTGCCTTAAGACTAACTGTAATCTACCTATCCACATGCAAGGTGGCAGAGCATGAATGGGCTTAGTCTGCTACCTCTTGAATAATAAAGCTTGATCACCCCTGCAGCTCTGCACTGGTAAGGAAGTCCCAGCAGTTTAATAGGTGATTGGCTGGAGGCTCTCTCCTCTCCCGCTGATGGTAACATCGTGAAGCAGTAAGATTAATTGAAGATCCAAGCCAACTTGGTGATATTTATACGATCCTGTGTTGTCATGAGTGGAACATCTGGAACAATTAACCTGCTTATAGGAGGAAATAAGACTTGTAATGTGATTCTATCTGTCATCCCCCTTATCCTCCCTCCTCAAATCATTAGTGCAGTGACTGATACAGTACCCTTAATTGCAGGAGGACAGATGTTGTCAAGATGGTCAAAGCCCCACCCCTTCAAACATGACCTTCCCATCATGGACCATGGCTCAGTGATAGAGAATCTGCTTGGCATGCAGTAGGTCCCAGGTTCAATCCCCGGCATCTCCAGTTAGAGGGACTAGACAAGTAGGTGATGTGAAAGGTTGCTACCTGAGACCCTGGAGAGCCGCTGCTGGTCTGAGTGGACAATACTGACTTTGATGGACCAAGGGTCTGATTCAGTGTAAGGCAGCTTCATGTGTTCATGTGTTCATATCTTTAATATAGGACACAAGTTAATTAGATCAGTCATTTTTAAGGGGATGCTCTTTGTTTGACAGAAATTCCAGCAATCTAGTGCAATTATCCATGGCTTTGAACTTCACTGTGAATACTTGCTGATAACAGTAGCTCCTGTCACGTTCTAGCTCTCCTTAACTTGTGGAAATTTCACTTCAAGATACTAGGGTGCAGGGCTTTGCATTGTATTCCAACACAATAGTTTAGAAGCGGTAAAGGAACAACAGTTGAAAACTTTGAAAAGCAGAGCATGCAAGGCCAAAATATTGATTTAAGTTTTATCAATAATAAAATGATACACAGAGGTTTTGGTACTGTTGTTTTGTATTTCCATGTGGTTTTATGCAAGATTTAACTTGCAGTGTATTCTGCACAACTTTTTCTAGCACTGCACAACTTTTTCTAGCATTTGGAATCATGCCTAGTACCATAAAGAGAAGCACATAGGTAAAGCTTCTAAGGGAAAATTCTCTTATTTACTTCATTTATAACCCACCTTTCTCACCAATGGAAACCCAAAAGGGTTTACACCATTCTCCTCTCCTCCAGCTTATCCTCACCACAACCCTGGTTGAGCTGAGAGTGTGTGACTGGCCAAAGGTCATCCAGCAAGCTTCCATGGCAGAGTAGGGATTCAAACCAGGGTCTCCTAGATCCTAGTTTGACACTCTAACCACTAAACCACATGGGCTCTCAATCTTTACCCACTACACATTGTTTAGCAATGTTTGGAGGTGGTTAGAGACTGTGGGTCATTAAAATGTGAGGAATTATCTGGCTATTCTCAAGTTAGAAATCTTTTTGCCATTTTCCACCTGCATTTTACGAATTAGGTCAGAAGTTGCCTCGAGTAAGTTTTGGGGAGCAAGAGTTTCCATGCATGCATGCAGACTGGGCTAGGAGTGTAGGTGAACTCACTTATGGGTGACTCATACTTTACCGGTATATGTCAGGTATCAAATGTCTGTTGCACACACAAGTTTGAACACTAGAGAGAAGCATGTCTAAAAACATGCCTGCTGTGACTCCTGAGTCCACTATTTGTCCCTGTGTCATTATAGATGCAGGACTCCCTTTCATAAATTATTGTGTTTAGTTCATTTTCTCATTTAGCAATGAGTTGCTCTGCACAGCACCTACTGCATTTAGGCAGTTGATATTTACATTTCACAAAGTCATATTTGTCATCTGTATCAGTTCGCAGTTGAGCTGCACCACAAGATGGGATCACATGCCAAAAAGTGTTCTGCTCTGTTCAAAGAAGGTTGTTTCGTGTTTCAAACATTAAGTGAACTCATTTGTTAAAATGCTGTTTGGGCAAAGCACTCCAGTACCCTGACATGGAGAGCGCTGGCATCCAGACAATGAAGGGACAGCAATGTCTTTGAAAGAAAGATGCAGAAGATTAAGGGGTTGTGTTTGCAAAAATACTGTGCGCTGATCTTTTGGGTGCAAGTGGTCTTTTCAGGTATGTGCTGATGATGCCTGCAGCATTTGCCAGCTCTAGGACATCAAAGGGAGTTTAGCTATTTGGCCAAGTGTGTTTTCTTTGAATTTCTTGTCCCAGATTGCTGGCCAGGAATCAAAACAAAGAAGAAGGTCATTAATGCATGGGTACTTTCACTCACATTCACCCCCGTCTGACTCGACTGTTTCTTGGAGTTATGCATGAGTTTTCGTCCATTAGAGATGACCTCACGGCCAGCCCTCACAAATCCCAGGTCTTCCCATTCTTGTAATAACCCGGTTCTTCAATCTCCCCTGAGATCAACTCGGGTGAAATCTCCATGCATAAACCAAAGTGCAGGACAGAGGAGTTGGGGGAGGGTTACGTTTTTCTCCCAGCACTACAGCCAATTACAAAGCAGCATTTCAAGGAGCAGGGACTCAAATGCTTCTTGATTTGAGCTTGGTGACTGCTGGTACATAGCAATTTTTGGATTCGCAACAGAAAAGTGTGGGTCAAGCGAGCATCAAACCCCAGGTAAAACTCCCATGCATAAACAACTGAAGTGGGACGTATAAAAGTTGTTTGTGGTTAGATAAGAATATAAGAACATAAGAACATAAGAACATAAGAAAGGCCCTGCTGGATCAGACCAAGGCCCATCAAGTCCAGCAGTCTGTTCACACAGTGGCCAACCAGGTGCCTCTAGGAAGCCACAAACAAGACGACTGCATCAGCAGCACCCTGCCCGTGCTCCACCGCACCCAAAATAATAGGCATGCTCCTCTGATACTAGAGAGAATAGGTATGCAGCATGACTAGTATCCATTTTAACTAATAGCCATGAATACCTCTTTCCTCAATGAAATATGTCCACTCCCCTCTTAAAGCCCTCCAAGCTGGCAGCCATCACCACATCCTGGGGCAGGGAGTTCCAGAATTTAACTATGTGTTGTGTGAAAAAATACTTCCTTTTATAAGTTTTGAATCTCTCATCCTCCAGCTTTAGCAGATGACCCCGAGTTCTAGTATTATGGGAGAGGGAGAAAAACCTCTCCCTGTCCACTATCTCCAAACCATGCATAATTTTATAGACCTCTATCATGTCTCCCCTTAGCCACCTTCTTTCCAAGCTAAACAGCCCTAAGCGTCTTAACCGCTCCCCATAGGACAGTTGCTCTTGTCCCCTAATCATTTTGGTTGCTCTTTTCTGCACCTTCTCAAGCTCTGTAGTATCCTTTTTTAGGTGTGGTGACCAGAACTGTACACAGTATTCCAAGTGTGGTCTTATAGGATTCTTTATATGTTTAGACGTGTATTTTGTAACATTTGTATAACATTGTTATAGTATGTACTTTTGGCATATTAAATTGTTGGGCTTGGTTAGGACCTTTAGTATTTAAGCATGCCTTGTGTTATGGCCATAGTTGGTGTTAGCTTTTGATAGTCTATACATTGTACAGCATGATTGCAATTTTTGCACTTTTGTTAAATTAATTGTTTGTAAGCAGAAGAACAGGAAGAGATGCATCTTTTGTCCAGTGCTTTTTAAATGACATTTCCACCCCCTCTGATTTGTGAAAAGCTAACAACACTGATGCTGTGGGAATAACTAATAGGAAACATGTTGAACAACCCTCAAGTATATCAAGTGTATTGAGACATGATAATTCTGAATACTTATGATAATTCTGAATACACAACATGCCCATAAATTTTGCAGGAATGTCATTTATGAAGATAGCCTGATCCCCATTGAAACTCTTGAAAGCAGTGTCACCTGGAATTTTAGAAAGAGAATGTTTTCAGATGTCTATCAGCTGCAGCTTAAATTACAACTCTTTTTTAAAGCGATGTTTCACACACGTTTGTTTCTTCACAGGACTGTAGATTCTCAATTTCGCATGAGGGGTCATGTAGCTGAGTAAGTTCCATGGGACAGGGGGTCCAATTTTATGGACCCACAAAGGGGTCACCCCCATCCTCCAGGCATTTGCAAGCTGATTGGCAGGCTGGCACCTCAAAGTCTGGGGTCTGCCTTCGAATCTGGGGCGCATAACATGACGTCCATGCAAATTAGCTTCCAAACTGAGGAAAACAACTTAAATGCAAGAAATGTAAGTCACGGAAAACATTTCTTTTGGTGTCAAATGACATCCTGTGAACAGTCCTTTACTGTAGTCATCAAAAATCTGATTTCAGGAGATGGTCACGGTGCGGGGAAATGAAGCCTCTACTCGGGGTGACCTTCAGTTTGCAGCAGGTTTTCAGGGGGTGGTGATATTGGAGCCAGCTGAAGTCATGACCTCGGGGGCTGCTTGAAGGCGATTGCTCATCTGCGCGGGTGAGGAAGTCTCCTTCGGAAGCCTGGTGGTGTGAGCAGCTGTTGAAGCCGGTTCTTTTTGGTTGGAGGGTATATCCCTCTGGACGGGACTTGGTGAGCCATGTCATTTAAATAACCCTTATGCTTGATCCAGAGTAAACCTTATGCTTGATCCAGATTAATCTGCTGAAAGGTAATGGTTGGCCAGACCAAGTTGGCTCCGATTGCATGACCCTGACCTCAAAAGCGCCCCAACTATGGGGCCCTAACAAAACTAGTCAAAAAAAGAGATAGAAAGCACAGAGCTGTGCATCTGAGCAAAGGTGAATAGCTGAACCCGTAAAAGCCGAATAATTATTCAACTTTTTTAGGAATCGCCTATTTGGCTTTGGGAAGATTCCCAGGTTTTGGCATTCGTAACCCAAATATTGCTGAAACGGCTAATTTTGGGTTTATTTTCAGTTCAGGTATATTGATATGCACAACCCTACTCCTCAGAGTATGTACATTTAATTGCATACATCATACCTTGCTGAAGGACGATTATGTCCAATATGCTTTTTACATTGGGATATGCAGCATGCTGGTAGAATTATTTTCTTGCTCGTTATTGCAAAGCCTCATGAAGAACAAGGCATTCCAGTGTTTTAGTGGCCACAGATGTTCCTTTAGCAGCTACTCCTAACTGCATCCAAGACTGTGACAGCCCCAAATTAAGTCCAAAATGGAGCATTCAACACAGACCCCATAGAATGGTTTTTCCTCTTTGAAGTCTTTCATGCATTTAAAAGTAGACCTTTTCTGTTCTTTGCAGAGCTATTGCCAGGGTAGGATATGTGGTGGCCAGATGGACAGTTTGGTGGCTTAAAAATATGTGGATAAATGTTTTCTTTCTTTTTTTCATCTGCAGCTTGTCCTATAGTATGCATCTAAAAACTCACTTCAGCCATTGTTGGTCAGCACAGCTGCCTGTTCCTTAATCAGCAGAGCTTTACAGTTCGTTGCTTTTGAGTTTGCTTGTACAGATAGTAGAAGCCCTTCAGTCCCCTTGGCTTCCCTAACTTCTTCTATTTGCATAATCTAAGAGGAATGGCATACCACCTCCCAAAGAGCATCAGCTCTGGGCATCCCTTTGTTTTACTCATATTATTTTTCTTCTCACCTGTCAGAGCAACAAAAGCAGACAGGGTACAACTGAGGTTCCTTAGGCAGCAGAAGCTGGATTTTTTTTCACCTAACCGAGAAATGCTGACTTTATTCCTGGTAATCAAAGAGTAACAACAGCTTATGTAGTTGTGCCATCCCACAAAGGAAGTGATGAACAGAAGATAGATATGAATTGTGTTCAATATTCTCCTGCTACACCTCAGAATAGCACCAACAAAATCCTGACACATCACAATATCTCTAAAGAGACACACAATGTGTTTTTAATTGATCACTTTACCTTTGGTTTCATTACGGGTAATGGTTGGGGAGTAGGGTTGCCAACTGCCAGGTAGTAGCAGGAGATCTCCTGCTAATTCAACTGATCTCCAGCTGATAGAGATCAGATCACCTGGAGAAAAATGGCCGCATTGGCAATTGAACTCTATGGCATTGAAGTCCCTCCCCTCCCCAAACCGCGCCCTCCTCAGGCTCCGCCCCCAAAATCTCCTGCCCGTGGCGAAGAGGGACCTGGCAACCCTATTGGGGAGACTTCCCCCAGAAGGCTACTTCCCTTCAAAGGCCTTTCCCAATGTGTTCTTTTCCCCCACAATGACTGTTTCTTACGTGGTAGCACATTTGTTCCATGGACATGGCTAGGGATGTAGATTCCTCAGTTTCCCCGAAAAGGGGCGCTGGGCTGAACTTGGCCCAGGCCCATACTTAGTCATTTATATGAAATTATTTCAATATGAAATTATTTATGTTTTCAAAAACCACCGGCCACCAACAATTAATCATGTGGTTTTTTAAACATACTTTCCCCACTCGTAATAGTTGGGGCCACTCATGACGGCATAAGTAGCACAGGCGCTGGCGTAGAGGGGCCCCAATGCCAATGCAGCCCCTTCCTGGCCTCCTGAGGACTTTCATGCTAATGAAGTGCTGTATTAACTTCATTTATGGGAAAAGCATATACTCTCTCATATATGTAGGCACATTCACAAGTTAATATAAGATGCCATGCTCAGATATAAGAGCCTAAGCATCAGACACATATATTCTACACACATATGTATATTCAGATAGCATAAGACACACACACATATATATATTATCATACACAAGTCTAGAATCTCTTTGCATTATGGGTAACCTGTATTCTTTGGTCAAGTAACATTTAATGCTGAGGAGCCTGGGTCAGGATGACCTGTTTGCAGTCAGCTGAATGTGAGATCATTCTCGCTTGGTACAACCAGGCTTCTTAATTGGGGCTAAAATTTTGATTTAAGAGCAAGAAATGTCATGATGGAATGTTAACTCTCTTTTCTTCATCATTAGCTATAGCCAACCTTCCGAAGATTTCTATAGGATATGTAAATATCTGTTTATACGTTCCATGTAATCAGTGGCTAAAGTCTTCTACGTAATTATCATTAGTGCTGTCTGTCAATGACCTATAAAACATGTTGTCTTCTTTTGTTCTAGGAAGAGCTCTGACTTTATACTCTCAGTTTGAGAAAAGAGTTCTTCCACGTGCTATATCTGCTCTCTTATTGATCAATAAAAGACCTGCTTAATTGTTAACCTCTGTCTTGAATTACTTGATTGACTGCTAAAAGTAATTAGGACTTTACATTTGGCGTCCCAACATGTGTGGTTTTTGTCGGACTGGCCGGCAGGCCCTCCATAAAACTTTACACCGCCCATAAAAGTTGGGGGGGGAAAGTCGCTTTTAGGCTCTCCTGGTTCTCAACCGGCCACTGCTGAGTGAATCCTGCTCTTCTCCGGGGAATTCTCGAGGATCTGCGCGCAACCCAGCTGTTTTTACAGCCACCAATTCCTCCAGCCTTCCATCGAGAAGAAAAGGTGGATCTCACGACCGTCCGCTTGACCCTGCCATAAGAGGTTAACAGCCGCGCTTGCGTTTCTCTGGGGAGGTTTCCTGGGCTGATTTACTTATGTGAGTATTTCTGGTTCAACTGAAACACTGTCTGTCTAGAGTGTGTGTCGAGGCTGCCTGAGTGGTGCGCTTCCCCCAGAGCGAGCATCGACCTTGCAAGCGGCAGGTGACGGGGGGAGTGTGCGTGTTGTCATAAATCCCTTTGTCTCGAGGAAGCGGACCCCTTACCTCTTCCTTCGTTCCCCTCCCTTTTGGGTCTTGTCTGCGTGTAACTGCAGCCTCATTTGTCTCCCTTTTCCCTGGTGAGGTACATTTCAGCCAAGATAGGGAGGGAAAGCAGGAGCCTGGTTTATTAGAGGCCCGTTAAGTCTTTCACATTGACGAACGATAAGATCCCTTAGCTGAAATATGGGTTGTAATCAGAGCAAGCTCTCTGGCCCTCTGGCTTGTGTCTGTCAGAATTGGAAGGTTTTATGTGGCAACACAGGTTTGTCCAAAGACCTCCTGGTGTTTTATAGCCAAGTAGCGTGGCCGGCGTATGAGCTGTCTCGAGCCGCTGCTTGGCCTCCTTCGGGTTCTCTTGACCCGATGGTCCTGGCCCAATTAGATCGCTATATGTCCAGAACAGGAAAGCACCGCGAAAAGGCTTATCTCTCCCCCTTTGGGGTCTCAGAGAAAACCCACAGCTTGCCGCTCGATATGGACTGACTGTTCCTCCCCTGGAGCCTCAGTCCGGCATTGTTGCTGTCTGTAAACCCCTGAGGGTCGTCTCTCTTGAAGACCCTGAGGATGAAATGTCGGTCTTTTCCCCGCCCTATACAGCGGAGCCTTCAGCGCCCCCTCCATCTCCGGCCTCCGTACACGAACAGCAATCAGATGTGCCTCAGGACATCAATCTTCCTAGCCAAACTCCCCCACCGGCTTCAGAGCCTCCCGTCCGCCCTTCAGCAGTAACAGAGCACCGTGCAGCTCGCTGTGCTATTCCCTTGGCATTTCGTCCTCTCCAGCAATCTTCCCCCAAACTCCCCCGGGAAGTCAGGGAGCTTGGCACCCCCTCTTCCTCTCCTTTGACAACACGCTCAGGAGCTGATTATAGCCTGCAAGCTCCTCTTAGACAAATTCCGTTAAAGGATAACCTCGTCTTCATACACACTCCGTTCTCTTCTGTCGACTTATTTAATTGGCGGGCATCTTTACCCCCCTTCCGAAAGGCCCCCCAAGCTTATGTGGAGCTTGTGGAACGCATCATGGACACGCACCGTCCTAATGTCAGTGATCTTCACTCCCTCTTTGCAGCTTTGCTTGATTCTGAGTCTAAGCGCCAAGTTTTGCTAATAGCTGAAAAGGAATGGGCTGAAAAGGTGAAGGCAGGAGGTGACGCTGCTAAGAACTGGCCAAATCCCTTTGCCTCTCCCCCTGGTGACATTGACCCCAATGAGCAATCAGCACTCCTCGCTAATGCCCGGCAGTGTTTTCTTCATGGCCTCAAGACAGGAGTTCCCAAGGCTATTAATTTTCATCGAGTTTATCAAACCTTCCAGGAGCCCACTGAATCCTCCTCCGAGTTTATGACCCGCCTAAAAGATAGTTTCAGGCGTTTCACAGATATGGACCCTGACGCTGAGGCGACAGGACCGACTCTTAAGATGGCCTTCATTGGACAGAGTGCTCCTGACATTAGAAAGAAGCTTCAGAAGCTTCAGGCACCGAGTGCCCAGTCCCTGGAGGTTCTCCTGCAGACGGCTTATCAGGCATACATGCAGAGGGAAGCTGCAGAGGAAAAGAAGGAGGATAAAAAGATGAAGAGGCAGGCAACCCTCTTGGCAGCCGCCATCCATAATGATCTCCCCGCTAATCCTTCTGACAGGGGCAGAAGACAGGGCAGAAGAGGAGCAGGCAGCAGCCTAGGCAGGGATCAGTGTGGGCAGTGCAGCCAAACTGGCCACTGGAGAGCTCAGTGCCCTCAGACTACTTCTGTCACAGGATGGCACCCCTCTCCCGGCCCTTCGCAGTCTTTCCAGTCGCCCCCACAATGGCCCCGAGGCTCTAGCGGTTCTTTTCGCCCGTCTGGCGGCCGCCCTCCTCGAGCTGCTCATCATTCTTCCGGCCCCGGTAACCCCTTCGTGGGAAGCTCTCCTGCCTATCAATTAGCAACCTTTGATGAGTCAACCTTTGACCAGCAAGCGTGACGGGTCTCCAGAGGGACTTCCTCCGACCCTCTGTTTGAGCTAAATATTGGAGGAGAGACTTTACAATTCCTTGTTGACACAGGCGCTACCCACAGCGTCCTCACCGACCCTGCCACCCCTCAGCTCCCCACAGAATGCAAGGAAGTTATGGGCATGGGAGGCACAGTCAATCGTGTCCCGGTATCTCCTCCCTTGGATGTCGAGGTCCCCCAGGGTCCGAAGCTTGCCCACAAGTTCCTTGTCATGCCTCAGTGCCCTGTCAATCTTCTGGGCAGGGATTTGCTTTGCAAACTCGATGCCACGGTCTCCTGTTCCCCAGATGGCATCACTATAGAATTTCCTACTGAAAAAGCTTATCTCTGCTACTTAAGCCAGTCCTCTGAAGAGCAGCAGGACTCTCTTTTTCTTCTCCACGAGTCACCAGATGACCTCGCTGGATGTGCTTCCTCTATTGACCCCCAAGTGTGGTATTCAGGACAACCTGGCTTTGCTCGCTATGCCACCCTGCATCTAGTAGAATTGCTTCCTGATGCACAGCCCGTTGCAGTCCGCCAGTACCCTCTCCGGCTAGAAGCAAGACAGGGCTAGCTCCTCTTATCCGTCTCTTCCTAGATGCAGGCATCCTCGTCCCAATGCAGTCTTCCTGGTGCACCCCCATCTTGCCAGTGCAGAAGCCAAATGGCACATGGCACTTTGTCCAGGATTTGCGCGAAGTAAATCGCCGTGTCCGCCCCCTCCATCCCGTGGTGGCCAACCCTTATACCCTCCTGACCACGCTACAGTCTTCCCAAACGTGGTACACGTCCATTGATCTTAAAGATGCCTTTTTTTCAGTGGGACTTGCCCCCAAGTCATTTCCTTTGTTCTGTTTTCAATGGCAAGATCCGCCACCGGCCACTAGGGGGAGCTCTCTTCTAGCGTGGACACGGCTCCCAATGAGCTATATCAACTCCCCCACGGTGTTTGCAGCTGCCCTCACTGACGACCTTAGCCACCTAGAGACCCCGGGCTGTACAATGGTTTCATATGTTGATGACATTTTGTTAGCATCGGACTCTATGGATGCCCTCCGGAACTCTTCTATTGCCCTCCTCAATCACCTAGCTGCCTGTGGCTACAAAGTTAGTAGGGAGAAGGTTCAATGGCTTTCCCCTGAAGTCACCTTCTTGGGCTATGTCTTGCATCAGGGCACCAGGCGCCTTCACACGTCCCGGGTTCAGGCTGTCCTCAACCTGCCCGAACCCCGAACTGTTAAAGACGTTAGAGCCTTCTTAGGAATTGTAGGGTATGCGCGTGTCTGGATACCCTCGTTCTCCGTCTTAGCGCGACCCCTCTACGATCTCACTAAGCAGGGACAAGCATGGGAATGGACACAGGTCCATCATGCAGCTTGGGACTCCCTTCGCTCAGCCCTGCTTCGAGCAGTCGCCCTGGCTCTTCCTGATCCTCAAAGACCCTTCCTCCTCTTTGTAACTGAAAATGCAGGGTGTGCAGTGGGACTTCTTGCCCAGACCCTCGCGTCTATTCCTCGCCCTGTTGCCTATCTCTTCAAGCGCCTTGATCCAGTTGCCAGAGGTTGGCCCCCATGTGTGCGCGCAGTAGCAGCAACTGCCCTTCTGGTACAAGAGGCTCAGAAAATAACCTTGGGGGGAACTTTAGAAGTCCTCTGCCCTCACTCTGTTCGCACCCTTTTGGAACGGAAAGCCCCAGTCTGGGCTACATCCAATCGTCTCTCCAAATACATGGCTCTGCTCATTGAACAGGAAGGGATCTCCCTCACTCGCTCAGAGCGACTGAACCCAGCCACCCTCTTCCCAGCACAGCCCGCTCCTGACGATCCTGAGCAGGACACCCCTCCCCATGACTGCATGGAGATTTTACAAGCCACGTGGGGGGGGGGCGCCACGATCTTCACTGTGATCCGATCCCTGACAGTGAGCTTGTTTTCTGGACTGATGGCTCTTCTTATGTCCTCCGTGGCAATCGCCACACAGGCTTTGCGATTGTAGATTCCTCCTTTCAACCGGTGTTTATGTCTGCCTTGCCCTCCCACTGCTCAGCCCAAGCAGCTGAGTTAGTTGCCTTGATTCAAGCTTGCCGCTTAGCCCAGGACAAGTCAGCCACCATATATCTGGACAGTCGGTACGCTTTCCTAGCAGCCCACTCCCACGCTGCCCTCTGGAGGGAAAGAGGGTTTCGTGGCGCTGATGGGAAGCCCTTAAAAATGAAGCCCCTCCTTGAGGAACTCATGGATGTCCTTTGGTTGCCCTCCGCCCTTGCTATTGTTCATTGCCCAGGTCATCAGGCTGATAGCTCAGAAGTGTCCCAAGGGAACCATGCTGCCGACCACTGGGCGAAGAAAGCTGCCCTCCTCCCCCCCGCCCCTGACCCTCTCTGTCCGCTTGTCTTGGTTGATCCCTGCGAAACTGAATGTCTCCTGTTCAGCAGTCAGGATGTACTAGAACAAGGGGGGAGGTGGCATCAGGGCTGGTGGGTAGTAGGAGACAAGATCCAACTACCAGCAGAAGGACTGTTTTTCGTGGTCCAAAGAGCTCACAAAGCCAGCCACATGGGAATTAAAGCTCTCACAGCATGGCTTCAGTCCCAGTACTGCAATAAAGGCTTCCGTGCCATAGCACAGCGAGTGGTTGCCAACTGCCCCAAATGTCTGCGAACCAACCCAAAGCCTCCTATCCACAAGGGACCCCCAACTAGACTCAGAACAGCCAAGTACCCAGGAGAGGCATGGCAGGTTGACTTTGCTGAAATGCCCCAACATGGCAGAAAGAAACATTTGTTGGTTTTTGTGGACCTTTTCTCTGGATGGGTGGAAGCAATACCTACTGCCACTCAGGGATCTCGTGAGGTTGTCGCTGCCCTGCTGGACGTTCTGGCCCCAAGATTTTCCCTCCCAAAGGGGTTAGAAAGTGACAATGGCTCGGCCTTTATTTCGGAAGTTACACAGGCTGTCAGTACTTTTCTGGATATACAGTGGTCCCTGCATTCAGCTTATCGCCCACAGGCTTCGGGCAAAGTAGAACGCATGAACCGTACCCTCAAAACGCACATTTCCCGGTTGTGTCAAGAGACTTCTCTCCCATGGACTAAAGTCCTTCCCCTTGCCCTAATGCGTATCTGAAGTGCCCCTGGGTCCAGACTTGGGTTGTCCCCCTTTGAAATATTGTATGGGAGACCATTTGTTGCTTCTGTGTGTAAACAGCCATATGGGGGAGAAAAGAACTTAAGTTTGTACATGCAAAAGCTGGCGCAGGTTTTGTCTTCTATTCACAAACAGGTGCTGGATGCCCTGCACCCACAGCCCGACCGGCCTCCATGCGCAGAGGTGGGAACTTGGGTCCTGATCAAAGAACTTTCCCCAAGCCCGGAACAACCTAGATGGTCGCTCCCGAAGCAAGTCCTCCTGTCTACTCCAACAGCAGTGAAAGTAGAAGGAATCAAGCCTTGGAACCACTGTTCCAGAGTAAAGCCTGTCCCTGACCCAAACCTCAACTGGCAAGCTGAACAGCTCGCTCCTTTGCGTCTGAAGATTGCCAAGAGGCTTCAACGCTTTTCCTGAAGATTTCAAAGCCGTTCCTGAATGGACTGGACTCTCGAGGTGTTGGGACTTTTGATTGGGGTGGGATCTGTTTTTATTTTTTGCTGGTTTCAGAGACAGGTACTCTGTGGTGTGCCTGTTTCTGAAGATCAGTGTGCAGAAAATGTTATTTACCATGAAAACCCTACATGCATGGAGGGGTCCCCTAGCCCCCCTCCTTATAGTAATTCTCTGTAGCCCCCTGGCACTGTCCATTGCTTGCATTTGATGTGTCCCCTCTACCTGTCGTCACTGCCATGAGTTCATAAAACGAGATGGCTATTCAGTCAAAGCCTTTCGCTTTTTCCCGAGTGTTAATTCCGCTTGTCTCCAACTCCCTTCTAAGACCTGTACAGAGGCAGGAAAGACTTATCTCATGGCCCAAAACCTAGGACATGTCACTGGGAAGTGGGCTGGAAAGTCTTGCCCTAGGGCCTCTTGGGTGTGTACATCCCAGGTGAAGCAGAAAGACTCAAAAGGCCACCTTCCTAACTTGCCTGCTCCTGCTCCTGAGGCAAGAGTCTTGCTGCCTCCCCCTCCTCTGAGAAATATCCCAACTCCAAAAGGCCCTCTAGTGTATCCTTCCCTGTATAGACAACTAGCAAAAACAGTTCGGCTCCCAGATCCAGCTAAAAATTCATTCATTGACTTGGGAGAAAGAATTGCTGATGTGCTAAATGTTACTAATTGCTGGGTGTGTGGTGGATCGGTCGCGAGCAGTGACTGGCCTTGGCAACCAATTGAGATTCCTCCTGCTTCCTTAGCCGAGTGGAATCGCCATCCTTCCTTTAACCCTTCAGCCAGGCCACAGCTCTAGCAGCTGAGAGCTCCAATTCTTGGGAGCCTCTGTGTATCCCGCAGACAATCTGCCAAGTTCAGTCACCCTGTAGGAAATACTCTATGCACCTCCACTCTTGTAGCAAATGACACCCACTCCTTCTGGTGGCCTCGAGCTCCCACTTTCTTTTTCTCAGCCACCAACAGGAGTGAAAAATGTGTCCCTGCTAATGACTCCCGACTGTTTAATTGCTCAGGCAGTAACCCATTCCAGGCATTCCCCTCTTTACGACGGAGCTGGCCACTTGAGAGCTCTTATCCGGACCGCAAACCAGCCAAGCCAGCAACATCCCCCCCATGTCCTGATCTGGACTGGCAAGCCTGCTGCAGGCTCGCCAGCTGAGGCAGCCATTATCCCCCACACACAATCGCAATCTGTGCTGTCAAGGCATGGCCTGGCCCGACCAATTGACATTTATGTCATATCCAGCCCTCATAACAAATGAGTCTGACTCCCCTGCTCTAGCCACTGCACCATGCTGTCTCTCTCTCTGCTGTACTGCCATATCCAGCACAATTACTTTAAACTTTGTTGAGAATTATAAAGGTGCCCCTGCTGTTTCCTCTGACCCTTGCAGGTGGGTTCCAAGGGCTCATTATACAGTGCCATTCCTATTGCTTACCATAAACTTTCTGCCCACAAGTTACTGCCTCAGATTCTTCTATTCCATAAAACAAATATCCTTGTCTTTAAAAAGAAAACAACACATTTATATTTTTTGTTTGTTTCTTGACAAAATAACTCTTGTAGTTATCTCATACTGCATGCATAATATTCCATAATTTAAAAGCAGGATTACATATTACATGTAAACCTTTAAACTTTTATACAGTGGTTTGAAAGGGAGGTCTGGTGGGGAGCAGGGCTTTTTAACCCTTCGTGCTTGCCCTGTTTGTTCGCTGAAAGTTATCAAGCTGTCCTTCTCCCTACATTTTCCGCAGCAAAGCCAAAACAATCTTGGGAAAGGGGAGAGTGGTTAAAATAGCCCTTTCTCTCTTGCCACCAGCCTGCCTTCTTACATCAGCGTCCCAGGGGTAGCACTGTAAAAATTTGAAAAGTCAGTTCATGTAGTTCTACCTTCATGAACTGATGTGAAAAGAGGTTGCCAACTGGCCTCCCACTGAGCAGTTGATCAACTCTACGAGAATGATGAAATTAATTGCTCTGTCATCACACTCTGTAGAGTATACAAAGGGTGAGCTAGAAAATACTTCCAGGCATTCTACAGCTCTATTCCTCAAAGGTTTTGTCGAGGACAACCCCCATATTTGCTTCAAATTTAGCTTTCAGCTGCGACGGTTCTCCAGACAATCATATATGTTGACCTGGTCTCTACCATTCGTGAAATATACAAAGGCTTTATTAGACACCACAAAATCAGTCATTCCTTCAATTTATTTAATTAATTTGTGGTCTTATTTATTCATTTATTCATTTCCTTATTTATTTTTATTAAAAGATTTATATCCCGCCTATCCTCTTGGTTCGAGGTGGCCATTAATAGCAGTGACGTGTCTACGATGTGTTCAACTGCTGGAAACGCATCGTTTACACGAATGAACTCAACTGCTGTTTGCAATCTGCAGTCTGGGTATGCATCCACATGCAGTTGATGTGGAATTACAGGCACAGCATGTTGCAGAATTGATTGGGGTCTGATGTGTACATGCTTAAACCAGTCTCTGAGTTTGTACTGCTATGAATATGACATGAGCTTGTGGGATCCCTTAATTACAGGGTTATACAGGCTGATCTTGCTAACTAGTAGCTGGTGATATCCTTAGTCTCCTTTATATTTCTGAAGTCTTTTTGCCTAAACTAATAAGAGCTATGCACAGTCATCTAGTCTGCCAATTATACTGCAGAGTCCAAAAAAAGCAAAATCTGGATCAGTTTAATGCCTTGGCCAACTTCCGTGCTATTCATTTCCTTTGGCTCGCACTGATTTTAGGGCAGATTGAAATGTCACCCTTAACAGCGGTTCCTGGCTATGGGTGGCTGAAATCAAAACTTCTTCATGCTAAAAGCAAGGGGAAATGGGCAGAGGGAGGGCATGGTTGTGATAGTTTAATATGCTATTTGCCCAAGATGGACAGGAACAATTCTGCCATCCTTATGGTACTGCTGAAGTGGAAAGGGGCATCCATTTTCTGGTAGGACCCAACTTCAGATTTACTGTACTCTTATCTCCTTGGTTGAAATGCCTAGATTTTCTATAGCTATTCAGTTGCTGTCATATTAACATGTGCATAATGCCTCAGCAAACCAGCAGCAATCCAAAAGCAAACCAGAAGCTGGGGAATTAGCTCTCATGCTCCAAAGCACATGGGCAAATCAGGAGTCGGGACAGAAGGTCTACCTGCCAGCAAGCAAGGGAGGGATGTTTCAGGTGGCGATTTAACTTTGCTCCAGATTGCTGAAAATGCCTTTGCGCTGCCTTGCTTGCAATACCTTCTGGCTCAAATATAGAGGGTATAGTTGCATGTGAATATTGCTCAAGTGGAAATTTTGTATTGAGCATTACTATTATTTGTGTCTCTGTGTGTCTTCTGATCGTATCCACCCATGAGCTGGGTGACTAATCTTGCAATACCTTCTTGAGATCAGTTCACATTAGATGCCATTGACTATGCTGGCACAAAAAGCAGGAAATTTATTATCTGCAGGGTTAATGAAAAGATGCATCCATCTGCACATGTGCAAATAGGGCATGGAGGGGGGAACTGTTCTGATTGTGAGTTCATTTTAAGTAGCTCATTTAGTAACCTGGCCATGCCCTCAGGGGATACATGCCTTTCCTCTGGTGATAAAGAAATTTTAGTCTGTAGACTTTGCAAGTTCAGAAGCGGCTGCAAGGCTCCTTTAAAAAAAAAAATTACCAAGAAACAACTTGGCCCTTATATTGTAGCACTTGGCTATGGTGCAGGCACAAAGATATTCAGGACAGTGTTTGAGACAACCTTAGAACAAAACCATTGAGGCGATCCAATTGCCTTGCGTGTGAGCCAGTTCAGTCAATGTAAATTTGCCTTGCAGTCCAGTTCCTGTTGAAATTCTCAGCAACTTGATGATGATCCACAGCTTGCCAAAATGTTCTCTTAGAAGTCTTTATTAATGGAATAGGAACCCAATGTCTTAATGTACATGAAGCCAAGTTCTTCTTCAGATTGGATTGCTGGAAGGATTTTTATTTTTTGGACAGAGAGGATTTCCTAAGGGAAGTTGCTTCAAACCAACACAATAAAATGAGCTTTTGAATGAATATGTCATCCAGTCACAACCAACACAGGGCAGCCCCATCCATGGGGTGTTCAGGGCAGGAGATGAACTGAGGTTCTTTGCTGTTGCCTTCCTCTGCATAACAACCCCAGTCTTCATTGGTGGTCTCCCATCCAAGTACTGAGTGTGGCTGGCCCGGCTTAGCTCACAATTTCTGGCAAGGTCAGGCCACTTGGTCTATTCCAGCGGCTAAAATGAACTTTTAGTTCAGCTAAAATCCTAACATTCTAGATTTTCCCCTTCCTTTAGAACAGACGACTCTTAAATCCCAGACCGCTTGGGAAGACTATGGTCTTTAATGAATGGGAACCTTGAATTTGAAGTTCCCTTGACCCACACTTTTCTGATCTGAATTCTCAAAATCCTACGCATGGTGGTTGTTTGCCCTGAAGAAAGTCCTGGAGTATCAGAAGTAAATTTTTGTGCTGCAGAATCACCAGCACAAATCCGGAGTCTGAGTCTCTGCCCCTTCGAAACACAGCTTTGTAATTGGCTTTCATTTGCAAAGGAAGTGACATCATTATGCCATGCACATGGATCACTTCCCCCCCCCTTCAGCTGGCCTGCTTCTGCCCGCCAACCAGGTGAGGGTCAGTGGTCAGCCTGGTTAATTGGCAGGCAAATGGGAAGCTTATCTTTCATTGATGTGGAAACTTTTTTATTGGCATGGTAAAAGATGAATGCATGCTGGCAAGGTACAGGTGCATGGTGAATCAGTGATGTTACTGCTGCCCTCTATGCAAAGACTCATTCCAAGGCATAGATTCCCTCTTTAACTGATTGGGAAAATTCCCTGTGGCGTGGCGTTATGGAGGATACCAAGAGGGTAGTTCAGGGTTCCTCCTTGCAAGGAAGAAGAGGAGGAGGTGGCTGCCACCATTGTGTTCATACCTGGACCATCTTCACAAGGGGCCAGAGGCTACTGCCTCTTCTTCCGTGCATGGAAGGTCCTCCAGGCATGGCTGCAAGAAGGAGTCACTGGCTGGCAAGGAAGTAGTGATTTCCTCTGTCCTTGCACTGGGATGTAACATTCCAGTGACGTTCCATAGTCACAAATGTTTCTAGATTGCAGCTTGAAATTCCCTCTAGACATGAAATTAAGCTTATTTTTTTCTTTGATTCTCTATGAATGAAGTCATATAAGATTTTCTTCTACCAATAATGGGTGGTTTTCAAAGGCTATGTTGGTAGCTGAAAATGGTAATAAAACCAGTTCCATTCCTTGCAGAGACTACACGTGGCTGGCTAGACCAGACATCTCCTGCCAATGAGGACCGACGGGGGACATTTACTATGACGATTTAATGGTCACACATATGGTTCTGCTAAACAAGAAACTTGGGAGTTAAATTGTCTCTGCTTGTTTCTCCTCATAACAGGATCCGCTGGGCAGATGGAGGTTGTCAATCAGTTAAACGTCCCAGAACATGCCCTGCTGGTTGTAAGGAGACTTCTTGATGCTTTAGAAAAAGAAGGTATCAATTGACATACAGTAGAATTTTCATCAGTGTTCTGCATCCTAAAACATGTCTCAGCATATATTATAAATCATCCAAGCTCATGGAAGGGCCAATGTGTGGGGGGTGGGGTAAAGATAGCATGATTAGTTGTCGTCATGGACAGAGGGAGAGATTGATTTCCCAAAAATAATAAGACCATCAGAAATGGATGGCCCATGAGAGGCTTTGTGAGGTAAAACTTTAAAGCAGCAGGTTTTATTTTCAACTGCAACATAGGACGAAGTTGAGAATAGGCGAACTAGGTTTCAGACAAATAAAGAGTAGGCACTTCTTGTGTGTGTGTGTGTAAGATATTTTGTTGTTTCAGATGGTACTGCTAAGTTTCACTTATAATTGCTTGACACTTGGTTTCACGTTGAGAGGGCTCTCTTTTGGTTGACAGTGTCTGTTTGGTTTTCACTCACAATTTACTTAAACACAATGTTTCTTCAGTTTTCAAGAGTTAGGAATGGTTAAAAAAAAAACTTCACCAGTGTATTCCTTAACCTGGACTGGGATCCCTTTTGACTCCAGAGATCTCTCTCCTAAAAAACCCTGTAGGGATCACTCACTTCACCAAAGTGATGTCTCTCTCTCTCTAGTTTAGAGAGAACTCTTTCCTTCAGAGCTGTTTCCCACTTTAATTATTAGGACTCGCTCTCCATACTTAGAGATATTGTCCTCATTAGTAACCGGTTGCTGACCCTGTCTTGACCAGACAACTCAAACAGTGTTCTTTTAATTTAAACACAGCTGCCAGCTCTACCTAACTGCTTCAAGCTCTGTCTGTGCTTAACTGACTCTCAGCTCACTCTCTCCGTTCTAAGCTGTTACAGTTCCAACAGCCATGCCCAAAATTCGACAGCTGTCAGTCAGGTGGCTCCCAGGCCAGAGCAGCTCCCTGGAATTTAGCCATTCTTCACATTAGTCGTCAGTGAAGGGTAGGGGTAGCAGCTTCATCCTGATCCCCCTCAGTGTCCCTTGGAGTTTCCATGGATATGTTGTGTATATAGCCCTAATGGCTCTGTTCAAGACACACAGAGCATACCCAACATTTAATGGAGGGGAACTGGTACATTTAGTTGAAAAGGGAGTCACATACCTTATAAAATCATTCTGGAAATCAGTATTTAGAGGAGGGGGGAAGACAAGGCTAGTGCTGAGAAGGCAGTGCCTAGAGTGATCTTCAGAAGGTTGTGGTTATACATACTGTGAAGGTCAGGGTCTTTAAAGGTGTTTAAACATAGGTAGTGTGGTGTAAAACTCAACCAGTGTGGTCTCTACCCCAGCCTTCCACCTGACTTTAGTGGTGGCTTCTGAATAAAATAAGTTCAGCACCTGTGAAGAAAGTAGAAAAAGAACAGTAACTTTTATTTACTCACAGGGATGGGGAATAAGATAGTTCAGAAAAGAGGATAGTAATTATTTACTGATGTAACACAGTTTTGCTGAGCCCATTCATTTATAAGATTGTCATTTAGGACAAAAGAGAACAGTTAGCAGCCAAGTTTGTATTCCGGAGTTGAATATTGGCCTTCTCTCAGTCTCAGAATTCTCATAGTGTGAATGTGCGTTCCTCTCAGAAACCACAAATCTTTCACTAGTTTCCCTCTGAAACTGGGGCTTCAAGACAGATACAGTCTCTTCCTCAAGCTAGCCTGCTTTATCACCAAAGGCAGGTTCCTAAACTTCCAAAGTCTCCTGGTAAAAAGGTAAACGTAGTCCCATGTGCAAGCACCGGTCATTACTGACCCATGGGGTGACGTCACATCATGACATCATGACTAGACAGACTATGTTTACAGGCTGGTTTGCCATTGCTTTCCCCAGTCATCTACACTCAACAAGCTGGATACTCATTTGACTGACCGCGGAAGGATGGAAGGCTGAGTCTACCTTGAGCCGGCTTCCTGAAACCGACTTCCATTGGGATCGAACTCACGTCATGAGCAGAGCTTTGATTGCAGTACTGCAGCTTACCACTCTGCGCCACGGGGTTCTTAAAAGTCTTCTGACACAGGCTCTTTCCCAGCTAACACTCTGGAGATGCAGACCTTATCTCTAAACATTCACTGATTTAGCTTTCTTACATACAAGGCGAACTCTGAGACAGGAGCCCTCCATTCTCTCTTTCACTGAAGGTTCAGACCCTATCTGTCTGAGCTGACTGTGCAACATCTTTTTCTCTCCTGCTCCTGATTGGATCTCACACCAAACAGGACTAAAGGGGATTGGTGTTTTTCAGAAAGGGGCAGGACCTTTCCTCCATCCATCATCTGGAAATCAGTATTTAGAGAGGGGAAGAGGCAAGTCAAGAAGTGAGAAGAAACCAGTTCCTAGAGTGATCTTCAGAAGGTTTTGGTTATGCCTAGCCACTCTGTGGCTCACACACATTTCCAGCAGCGCCACTGGTAGACTTGCATGCTATTTTTGCCACTGGTGGCAATACACAGAAAGTGACCGTTGCACTCAGAAATGTTGCACGTGTTCTATTTATTTAGTTGTTGGAATCCTGCCCTCACTCCAAAGAGGAACATTATCTTCCCTCCATTTTAGCCTCTGTGAGGTAGGTTAGACTGCAAGAGGATGATTGGTCCAAGTTCACCCAATGAGATTCACGGCAGAGTGGGGCTTTCAACTTGGGTCTCCCAGTCCTAGTTTAGTACTCTAAAACTGTGGTGTATTAATTAAAGTGTTGTGGTTAAAGTGTTGGACTAGGATCTGAGAGACCCAGGTTCACATTTCCACTCTACCATGGATGCTTGCTGGGTGACCTTGAGCCAGCCTAACATACACAGAGTTGTTATGAGTATAAAATGATGGAGAGGACAATGTAAGCCCCTTTGGGTCCCTATTGGGGAGAAAGACGGAATATAAATGAAGTAAAATAAACAAGCAAACAAATCAATAAATGACACTACATTACAATGGTGCAGCTTTGTTCTTTGCTTGCTGGGGTGTGGTTTCCCCTCTTGCATGCTACTGTGCCTCTTATGAACTTTACTCCCCCAAAACTGAAACTGTAGCAGATGTATCAGTACCATTGGATACTACAGATTCATAGCAGTGAACAATCAAAATGAGAGAGTTCCTTCTGTGGGGTTCCCAAGCTTAAACATTCAGTATCCACAGCAGCAAGTTCCAAACAAGAGAATATTTTATCAGCTACAGTAGGCACAATTAATCACCAATCATTAGGTGTAAATGAACTACAAAACAGTAACCTGTAGCTATAAGGGACTCAATAGATGCTAGGTCCATTGACAGGTACGGGTAGAGAGAATGGCAGTGTTTATACATCTGTTAGGACCCTGAATGGAGGCTTTACTTTCTAGATCTGAAAGTTCCACATGGAGACTCTAAAAGATGTTGAATGGAAGTAAGATTACTAAGTTCTCCAGCCGGCCAAGCAAAATGCCTGGAATAGGATTTCACTTCTCAATAGGGTTGCCAACTGCTAGGTAGCGGCAGGAGATCTCCTGCTAATTCAACTGATCTCCAGCCGACAGAGATTAGATCACCTGGAGAAAGTGGCCGCTTTGGCAATTGAACTCTATGGCCTTGAAGTCCCTCCCCTCCCCAAACCCTGCCCTCTTCAGGCTCCACCCCCAAACCTCCCGCCGGTTGCGAAGAGGGACCTGGCAACCCTACTTCTCAACGATGGCTGAATGGTGGTGTCTAGGCAGCATGGATAGGGAAGTAGAGGCCCCAAGGTATAATATTCCCACAATGCTTGCATTTTTTTCCCTCAGGCTTGCTAAAATTACCATTATCAACTCTCTCTTCTCCACTGAAATTGTCATCAGCTGACTCAGAGACCGTTTAGTGATTTGAGTGGCTTTGTTTTTGGACTTGTAACAAATATAAAACCTGAGTACTACTATAAAATATGCAGAGAAGCTTAGTTTTGCCAATCCCACCAGGAAACCTCTGATTTTATTCCCAAAATATTCCTGGGGATCCCCTATACTCCTGCAGCAGCATTGCAGGGGGGAGAGAGCGAGCAATTAGGTGATGGGAAGGGGGAATCAATGAAAATCCCCCATGCCTGTGGGAATCTACATGAGATCCAACCCACTAACATTTTCTGCAACGATATCACTAATTTTGTTTTAAAGGTAACATTTGGACACTCCACTCCCCTATTTTAAAATTTCATTTCTGCCAAATTCTGAACACAATAACACAGGTTTACCTGTTGTGGCTACTGCAAAGCAGGCCAATTATTTTACTTACGGTAAATTGGAAAAGTCAGGAAAATAACCCTGCTGCTCTTGCACAATTTGTACAGATCCTTTGCCTCCACCTACTGGTGGGTACCATTCCTGTTATTTGTATAACAGGAAAGAGAGGGCAAAAACGCATGGTCTCTTTATCCTCCTTTAACCCCTGTTTTAGCCAGGATCGAACGCACATTAGGCGAAACGCATGTGTTCTATCCTGGCTGAAACAGGGATTAAAAGAGGATAAAGCGACCGTGTGTTTTCACCCATAGTCTCCTAGACTTTGTCTCACATAGGAAAAATGTATAGTGGTAACTGCAATTCCCAAAGAAACAATGGCCTCAGTAAAGGGCAAGAGGGTGATGGACTGCCATTTATGCCTTTTTAGGCTGTTCCCTGATACATCTCTTTTAGTGAGTTTCTTGTCTGCTGATCTTCTTCCTATAATTGTGCTATTAATGCATCTTTTACCACAATTTTGCATGTGGCAACGACAGCATGTGGACTAGAAGATACTACAAGTAAATGCACACATGATCTCCAATGCACTGGCAGGGGTGATGTAAATCTGAGAAGAAGCTTGTGGAGAGGTGATTTGGAGCAAGAAGCAGCAGGTTTAGAAAGCATCCCACCTGCAACCCCCTGCTATTCCTCTACTTCCTCTTGAGACCATTTCCCTGAAAAGGGGTGTGCCAATGACAAGTGCTTGCATATAACATGTAGCTAGGCCTTCGGTTTTGCACTTTACAGTTTGCCATCATGCTGATTTTTTTATTTCTTTTGTTTTTTACAGACTTAGATCATGAAGCACTTTACAGATCCCCTCCCGGCTCCTTTTGTAGCCCTCAGCTCACACAGGCACTTCTGACAGGTAAGATCTAGCTGCACAATTCAATGAGATAGTTTGAGCCAAGTTACAGGCAACAGGGGAAGGCTTTTTTCCAAGTGGTCCCATAGCTGTGCAGTGCACGATTGATCTAGAACTGCAGCCATTACCCAAATATGAATATCTGTATCTATGGATTTGGCTGGGGAAGAAATTAATGGAATATCAGAATTGTACAATAGGCCAAAGATATGGATGCTGATGAGAGTCATCACTTGAGTCAGAGTTTTGAAGAAAGAACAAGATGTTTGTAGAGCATTAGTAGGAGGGAAAGTGGTATGATATTTTGGCAAGGGTATCACACTAGGGAGATCCCGGTTCAACTTTCTGCACAAACATGATGCCTAGGGAAAGTGTGTTGTGTTGAACCCTGTGACTTCCTTCTGTTCCCCCAGCGGAAAGCTCCTCACCTGGGGGATGTGACATATATGATACAATACAATACATCTTAATCTAGTATGCATCCCAGAATTGTTGTGAGGACAAATTTAAGCCATCCTGAGTTTCTGAAATGGGATACACAGTTAAAATAATTCTAAGAATTGCTAGGTTTGTGATTTATTTGCTTATTTTTTTGAATGTGTTTGTGTTCTTTTTGCCCAATGGGCATCCAGCATTGTTCACAATCAATATAATCAATCAGCAGCAAGCATGAATCAGATAAGCACATGACTGCACTAATGTCATAGGTAATAATTGGGTAGCAAGTGTGATATCAATAATGTGTAGCACATAATGCACACGCACAGCAGGCACATTTTGTGAACACTTAGTTTTTAATTTTAAAAAATCTTTGATATTGAATGCTTTCTCAATATGTTCCTAGGGCACTGATGCAGTAGCAGTAAACAAAAAAAGGTCATGGAAACATGCTCCTAACTATTTCAAAAACATTTTATTTGACTTTTTAAAAAGATTTACTGAAATTGTTTTGCAAGTTTTCTGTATAAAGCGAAACATTCCAAGTAGGGAAATGGGTTTAAAGACTGGGCAACAAATCACTAAAAGTACAGGGGGAGGAAAAGAGGGATAGGCTGAGGATCTCTGTCCAGATATGATGAAAGGGTCCATATTACCAGGCCTAGATTATATGCACTGATGATTTTTTTAAAGAACTCAAAAACAAATTGTTGACCTTCTAGTAAAAATATGGAATTTGTCATTAGTATCAGCCTCTGTGACAGAAGACTGGAGGAAGCTAAGAGCATTGCAAGGGGATGCAGGAGTCAAAATCAAAAGAGTTCCATCTAGACCTTAAGAATAATTTTCTAACAGTTAGAGTGGTTCCTCAGAGGAACAGGCTTCCTCAGGAGGTGGTAAGCTCTCCTTCCCTGGAGGTTTTTAAGCAGAGGCTAGATGGCCATCTGTTAGCAATGCTGATTCCATGACCTTTGGCAGATCATGAGAGGGAGGGCATCTTGGCCATCTTCTGGGCATGGAGTAGGGGTCACTGGGGATGTGGTGGGGAGGTAGTTGTGAATTTCCTGCATTGTGCAGGGGGTTGAACTAGATGACCCTCATGGTCCCTTCCAATTCTATGATGGTTTGTGTACCACTCGCATGCCCTTCTCCAGAAGCGCTAGGCAGCAGATGCAGCTGGGAGCACAGGTAACAAAGCACCAACAACTAGGCAATGGAAAGGTGTGTGTGCTGGCATCAAAGGGCATGGTTGGGCAGAGAGTCATCAGTAGTGGGCTCCAAAAGAACTTTTCAAAACTGGGTAACAAAATACTTACATTGAATTTCATCTGCTAAGTGCAAAGTGGGGTACATAAAGGCAAAATATCCTAATTTCACATATACGCTGGTGGCAGACCAAGGGCCTCGGGGGATCTGCTGGATAGCTTGCTGAAAATGTTGCAATTGTGATAAAAAAGGCAAAGTGCATGCAAAGGGTCGTCAGAAAAGGGACTGAGATTAAAACTCCCAGTATGCTTCTGTATAAGCCCTTATAATTTTGCTTCTTGCCAGTTGGAATGTCTTCTCATGGTGCAAATCCTACTGAGCATTAGTCAAATTCTCTTTTACAAACAGACAATCAAACACAACCTGGAAATACTTCCAAATGGCAACTGCAATGTCTCCTTAAAGCTTTCCGCCCCATAACTAAATTGGAGCTGAGCTTTCACAGTACTTGGGTTGGACTGGGGCTCGGGTTTGGACTGGGAAGATCAGAAAGGGTACCATCCAGATTTGTTAATCATCTGAAAAAGACCCGAATAATGAGGCAGAAGGGAATATGTTTAAAACATAATTTATTCAAAATATTAACCCACTGAGTCCACAAAGTGGCTTACAAAAATCCACAGCATTATTAATAATAATAAGATTCAAAGAGAGGAAAATGAAGTGGCCAAGTTTCCCACTGCAAAAAACTGACAGGCACAAGTCTTTGAGAGGGGGGCAACGGTTCTTTTGATTAATTAATTCCTTCAGGAATTAAATGAAGGGTAGAATCTTATTTGCATAGTGGGGACTCTGACTTTTCATGCTAGTCTAGGGGTCGGCAAACTGCGGCTCGCGAGCCGCATACGGCTCTTTGGCCCGTTGAGTGCTGCTCTCCGAACTTGGTTCGGAGCCTCTGCTCTCACGCCCGCTCGCGCCGGCAGCCCGGCTGCGGAGCCAGCGCACCTGAGAGAGAGAGAGAGAGAGAGAGAGAGAGAGAGAGAGAGAGAGCAAGCGCGAGAGAGCAGGCGAGCGGGCGTGCTGTCTCTCCCCCCCCCCCCCCGCTGTGGAGAATGGCCGGGTCCCCCTTTCCCTTTCCCTCAATGGCTGGGAGGCTAAAGCCTCCCCTCCCCTCTAGCCGTGCGATTGCTGGGCGGGCGGCACGGCGGTTCCTGGCCCGCCCCGCCAGCCTATCAGCTGTTGGGCGGGGCGGGCTTCCTTTGGCGGTGCGTCCCCTGCAGTGGTGCTGGGCCGTGGCGCCCCGTCTTCTGCGGTGCAGACTCCGTTCCCCCGTCGTCTTCTGGGCCTGCAGGTCCCTGTAGGAAAGAGGCACACTTTGAAGCCAGCAGGGGCTTGTCTGGTAAGTGGAGGGTGGCGGGAAAGCCCCGGGGCGTGGGGTGGGGCCCCCGACCCAGGACACACATAATGGTACAACTCGGGGTCGTCTGCTGAAGCTGGAGGGTGGGAGATTCAAAACTGATGAAAGGAAGCATTTCTTCACACAACGCGTGGTTAAATGGTGGGACTCCCTGCCCCAGGAGGTGGTGATGGCTGCCAACTTGGAGGGCTTTAAGAGGGTAGTGGACCTGTTCATGGAGGAGAGGGCTATCCATGGCTACTAATCAAAATGGATACTAGTCATGATGCATGCCTATTCTCTCCAGGATCAGAGGAGCAGGCCTATTATATCAGGCAGGACAATGATGCTGCAGTGGTCTTATTTGTGGGCTTCCTGGAGGCACCTGGTTGGCACTGTGGGAACAGACTGCTGGACTTGAAGGGTCTTGGTCTGATCCAGCCCGGCCTTTCTTATGTTCTCATGTGTTTACTGCATCTGTGAATCTAGAGAAAAGTTTGCTCACATTGTTCACATTAAGTGTTTGTCAGTCATTGTCATGATTTAATTTTATGGATACCTTACTTACTTTTTTCCTTCCTCAGAGGCCATGTCTACCCACTGGCTTTCTTGGCGGTAGACCTGGACTCCGAGGAGGGGAAAAAGTCCCCCTTCAGAGGCCAGGTCCACCAGTTGGCTTCTATGGGCCTCCGGAGGCCAGGTCTACTGCCAAGAAAGCCAATGGGTAGACCTGGCCTCCCAGTGTACCTACCTATATAGTTTAAGTTTAAGAAATTTGGCTCTCAAAAGAAATCTCAATCATTGTACTGTTGATATTTGGCTCTTTTGACTAATGAGTTTGCCGACCCCTGTGCTAGTCCATACTGTGTGTGTGTGTAAAGTGCCGTCAAGTTGCAGCCGACTTATGGCGACCCCTTTTGGGGGTTTTCATGGCAAGAGACTAACAGAGGTGGTTTGCCAGTGCCTTCCTCTGTACAGCAACCCTGGTATTCCTTGGTGGTCCCCCATCCAAATACTAACCAGGGCTGACCTTGCTTAGCTTCTGAGATCTGACAGGATCAGGCTAGCCTGGGCCATCCAGGTCAGGGCCATCCATACTAGACGTTTATTAAACCTTCCCTATTGTGTTAAATTATATTCTCAAGGACATTGCAGCCCCAACCAGCAAGATGTCTTGTGTGTGTGTAAAGTGCTGTCAAGTCGCAGCCAATTTATGGTGACCCCTTATGGGGTTTTCATGGCAAGAGGTGGTTTGCCAGTGCCTTCCTCTGCACAGCAACCCTGGTATTCCTTGGTGGTCTCCCATCCAAATACTAACCAGGGCTGACCCTGCTTAGCTTCTGAGATCTGACGAGATTGGGCTGTACCATGCCCCCTTTTTCCATCATGATTTATTCTAAAAATTCTTTTGATTTTTGACCTTTGAATATTTCTCTTACTGTGTGGTATATTTTCTGGTTAGATATTTCAAAGCTGTAAGTAGTTCTCTGTTTTTTGTGTGTGTTTTTTCGCTTCTTCTTTTTTAAAGAAAGCCCTTTTAAAAACTTTGGCCAGAAGGTGGCGCTGTGGTATCAGGTAGCCCGGCAGAGAGCTGTTTTCCAGGCTGACTGCGTTAACAGGCAGTAGGAGGCCACGGAACAGCAGGCTGATCCACCCTCCTTGTACCTGCGCTGGTTCCTCTCTGCCCTGTTGCCTTTGAGCGAGTGCTGTTTCCAATGATGTGGAGGATGCAGTGTCAAGCTCAAGCAGACAGGCTCTCTGACAGCACCAGCCCAGAGGCTGTCGTGCCAGGACGTGTTGCTATGGAGAGGAATCTGACGGGATATCTATATAAAGAAACATGAGCTCATCCATCCTCGGCAGAACTAAGAAACCAAGTCCCGAGGTACCTCATTGTCTGCAGCGAGACACACAGAAGCAGCTGCCAGCAACGAAACGTTCCCACATTCAGCGGCGAGTGAAACACGGGCAAGGGGTCTGATCTCCTCTGCCGGCCAAGCTGCGCTAGAATTTTCAAGCCTGTAGTGGTTAAGAGCGGTGGTTTGGAGCTGTGGAGTCTGATCTGGAGAACCGGGTTTGATTCCCCACTCCTCCGCACGAGCGGCGGAGGCTAATCTGGTGAACTGGATTTGTTTCCCTGTTCCTACACATGAAGCCAGCTGGGTGACCTTGGGCCAGTCACATTCTCTCAGCTTCACCCACCTCACAGGGCGTCTGTGTTGGGGAGGGGAAGGGAAGGTGATTGTAAGCCAGTTTGAGTCTCCTTTAAGTGGTAGAGAAAGTCGGCATATAAAAACCAACTCTTCTTCTTCTTTCAAGTTCCAGGATGGAAGAAAAGTGGGATATTAATGTAATCAATTATGTAAAACTGGGGGAGCATGCTGCCCTTATAAAAGTCCCATGCGGAAGTCTCTGAAAGTCTCCTGACCATTGGCTGGATAAACAGAGTTGCCAACCTCCAGGTACTAGCTGGAGATCTCCTGCTATTACAACTGATCTCCAGCAGATATAGATCATATCCAATGGAGAAAATGGCTGCCTTGACAATAGAACTCTATGGCATTGAAGTCCCTCCCCTCCCCAAACCCCGCACTCCTCAGGCTTCACCCCAAAAACCTCCCGCCGGTGGCGAAGAGGGACCTGGCAAGCCTACTGATTCAATGTGTACCATCTCATGTGATGGGCAGTGAGGACAACCTTGACAGCCAGACACGCTTGCACTAGGATTGCCAACCTCCAGGTACTAGCTGGAGATCTCCTGCTATTACAACTGATCTCCAGCCAATAGAGATCAGTTCACCTGGAGAAAATGGCCGCTTTGGCAATTGGACTCTGTCATTGAAATCCCTCCCCTCCCCAAACCCCATCCTCCTCAGGCTCTGCCCCCAAAAATCTCCCGCGGTGGTGAAGATGGAACTGCAACCCTAGCTTGCACCCTCTCCAGAGATCCACGCTGGGGCTTAACTCTCGGATTGGGTGGTTGATTCCTGGATTTCATTTTGAAAAATCAAGTACCCCTTACTGGGACACTGAAGCCTCTGTTCAGAGGCAGATGCACTGGATGGGATGGGCAGGCAAGCACAGACTCTTGCTTAGCAGAGTCAGCACTACACACATGGGAGCAGGGATCTTAGCAGCTACCACTCTGGCCCCAAAAGTCACATATGTGTAAGACTGGTAGTGTTGTGGTTGTTGTTGTTTTTGAAGGGCTGCTAGACACTTCATTGCCTTTTAAATTGATTTGCGTATATCTTTAAAAAAAAAAAAACCTGAGTGTATTTTTATTTAACTTATATTCTCCCAAAATGTTTAGAATCAGGGCATTATGTATAGTGCCATGAGTACCTGATGCATACACAGATTGCAGTGCACACAAAATTCAGCATTCTGTGTTCCTCGGGGTATGGGGGTTTCCCACTGCAAGGGCAGAGCTTGGGAACATCTACAGTGTGGCCTTAAACTGATTTCATGACCATGCCCTCTTTTCTGAGAATCTTAGAAACAGTGGCTTTAAGAGAGCTGCTAGAAATCTTTTAAACAGAATATTCCCTCAGCTCCTTATCCAAACAATGACTCCCGTGATTCTTTAGGGAAAGCCAACACACTTCAGTTGGTGTTAAAGCTATAAAGGTTTTTAGTGTAAATATCCCTTTAAGTCAGCCTATTTGTACACCCCAGAGCTGTTGGACTGGGGTAGGAGTGGTAGGTAACCACTAAAACTCACTCCCACCATAGTGTTTTGATGTATTGGGGTGGGCTCTGAACTGATTCCTGTGGCTTTGTGCTTGAGAAAATATTTTTGTGCAAAGTAGCCATTGACGTACCCTACTTAGAAATGGTCCTGTGAGCCATGAAGGGGTTATTGGCAGTTAGTGGTTCTTGGGATAGTTTGTGGGCAAGCTGACCAGTTCATAGGTGCCTTTGACATAATGCAATTATAAGAATCACTCCAAATGCAAAATATAACATTAAAAATTGCCCCAAGTTAGTTTATTTAATAAAGCTGAGTCTGGTTCAGTTCAATTGTGCTGCATTTGTGCCACTGACTTCAACTTTGATAAGGAAGGAACTAAATTAATTAAAGTTATATTGAATGAATCCAATGAATTTTGACCTCATTAAATAAGGGAGCTAAATATGTTCAATGAAGCTGAATTGTGTGTGAACAGTCAAAGAGATACTGTAGGTTTTCAACTGAAAGATTAGTTAGAGAGAGCCAAATATTGAATTTTGGATCTGCAAATTGTAGAGAGACTTCTTTGTTGCTCTTTTATCTACACCCAGTCTTCACTTTTACTCAATCGTTTTGTGTTGTAGGGACAAAATATGATCCAAGATATGACCCACACATGCTTGCCTTTATTTGTTCATGGATTGTGCCACTTTCCAGTGGTGACACCCTGTGTCTCGATAATCTCACGGTTATGTTTTTGTGCTATGTGCACAGGTCTTTTGTTGGATTATAGGCATCATCTTGATTAAACATGATTATAAATAATTTCAGTTCTCCCCTGGAGAAGAAACTGGGTTGTAGCATGTGTTGCATATACTCTCACCAAATAACAGAGATACTCTTTGGCTTGCAAAGTGGGTGTTATGGTTGATTTTCAGTGCAATCTTGGTGGTGGGGGGAGGCAAAAGATCTAAGGAAGCCAACTGGCCATCACATCACCATATCTCGGATATAGACCAGAGTAACCCAGTGATATGCTGGTGCAGCACCCGAGTGCTGCAGCACTGGGGCCAGGTGTTGGTGTTGGTGTGGCTCCATCACAGCCTCCAGCAGGAGCACCACCAGCTCAACCCCCTGCACTGGCGTGGGAGGGTTCAGATCCAGGGTCATGGTGGGAGTTTGTTGGCTTCCTAAACCATCCCAGCCCCCATGGGCACCACCCTGAGACCCACCCACTGCTGAGGCTGGCCCCAACAGAGCCTGGGGATGGCCCACCCATGTAGCTATCCAAGTAATTACTTTGCTTCACCTCCAGGGAACCACCCACCACCCTGGCAGCCAACTCCCAGGTGGGCCAGTCTGCCCCAGAAGGAGGATGACCCTCAACATGGCAGAGATCACACATCACTTGGGAGATGTCTGGTCCAGCAGATGACCTCCATGACCCCATATAGAATCTCTTGAGAGCCAGCTTGGTGTAGTGGTTAAGAGCGGTGGTTTGGAGTGGTGGACTCTAACCTGGAGAACCCTGTTTGATTCCCCACTCCTCCACTTGAGCAGCGGACACTAATCTGGTGAACTGGGTTGGGTTCCCCACTTCTCCACATGAAGCCAGCTGGGTGACCTTGGGCTAGTCACAGCTCTTTAGAGCTCTCTCAGCCTCACCTACCTCACAGGATGGCTGTTGTGGGGAGGGGAAGGGGAGGTGATTGTAAGCCGGTTTGATTCTTCCTTAAGTGGTAGAGAAAATAGGCATATAAAAACCAACACTTCTTCTTCCTCTTCCCTCAGTTTTATAATCAAGATCTTCTCTCAGACCATGATCAGTTTTCATGCTCCTTCCCCAAATCCCCAGAAATTGTCATATTCATATATGAATAACCATTAGGGGGTTAGAGAGGGTGTTAACTTGTAAACTTGCACAAGGGTAATCTATAGTGATTTTAATTTCTCTCCTCCTCCATAACGAAGAGGCTGGTTTCCAAGAAATCATCCTAATTTGAGTTGGCCTAGTTAGTTCATCAAAGGCTAAGTGTTGCTAAGCCTTTGATAGTACCAGCATGGAACACGTTAATGGTACATTACTGGGCCCTTTGTTCGAGACAGACTGTCTTGGGTACATAGCTGGCCCTTCTGTGAGTTAATTCTGTGGATTATAGTAATTATTGAGGTTCCCCCCCTTCTCTTCAAATGGGTATTGTTGTGATTCCCTCAGAGCCTCATTCTAAGCATAACTAAAATGTTTACACTAGTGGCTGATAATGATATATATGTAATTTACACCACTCATTCCTATCAATTCAGCTGATGCTTGTGGGTTCTTTGGGGATGAACAGTCACTAGAGATTTAACTCTTTAACGCACAGCTGCCTCACTCTCCTGTGCAAGTCTGGTTTTGTGCAATGGACTTTGGGAATTTAGGAGCTCCATAAAGATCGGGAATATTAACACCACCAATGCATCTTCATCTAGGTTTCATGGAATCTCAATTCATCAAGAGACGAATGGTTTGCCATGCACCCAGTTTATCTCTTGTGGGAGAAAGGGCTTGTCACTGCTGCAGAAGAAGTGCTGAATCTATCAGACAGCCCCCACATCCTGCCCAAGTTGCCAAATCAACAACTTTTTCCCTGCATGCAGGACAACTGGGGGGGGGGGCAGGGCAGTGTAGTGGTTAAGAGCGGCAGATTCTAATCTGGTGAACTGGGTTTGTTTCCCCACTCCTCCACATGAAGCCTGCTGGGTGACCTTGGGCTAGTCACAGCTCTCTTAGAGTTCTCTCAGCTCCTCCTACCTCACAAGGTGTCTGTTGTGGGGAAGGGAAGGGGATTTTAAGCTGCTTTGAGACTCCTTAAAGGGTAGAGACAAGCAGGGTATAAAAACCAACTCTTCTTCTTTTACCTTGAGAAGACAGGTGACAAGGCAAGTCACAGTTGTGGTCACAGTAGAAAGAGCAGGGGACAAGGAAGAAAGGATTCTTGGAACATCATGTTTTACTGCACATAAATGTATCTACGCAGAGTTACTCCGGTCTAATTTTCAGTCTAGTGGCCTTTTTGGAATCCTGAGGATCTTGGTGAATGTTAAGTAAAAAGTACATTCATGATACATTTTTAAAAGTTGCCAGTTGTAAAGGGTCAGGAGAAGAGCTCTTGAGACTCCTGAACACCCATCCCAATTCCACACACACACCCCACGACAGACTCCTGGAGCCCATACATGTCAGTCCACAAGCAGATGGCATCTAACCTTACATCCTAGGATAAAATGCACCGCATCCTAGGGCATGGTTTCAGAAGCATTTGAGCCAAACAGTGGAGTAGGAGAACTTGCAGAATATCAGACGGAATCTCTTGGAGGAAGTGAAGGCTTTAATGAGTGAGTAATGGTTTCCAGAGACTGGCAAGCAGAGCTGTGGTATAAAATTAGCCTGGATGCTCCAGGTTGAAAGCATCTCTGCCTCTTGGGGGTAGAACACGAACTGACTTCATCAGCATGTTGTCTATAAATACTGCCTCTCATCCCCACTTGGAGATAAGCAGCCCATTTTTTCCCCGAACACTAGCAATTTAATAAGACACTCTCAGGTTGCATTTAGATGCAAAAGTTAGCCCAGTGTAGTATAATACCAAAGTGAACTCTGATTGAGAGTGCAATTAAAGCAAGAACTTCCAAGCAGACCAGGGACAATGCACCATTTAGCCAACCACAGTTTTTAAAGTGAGAGCCTCATTTTGCAACGTAGGCACTAGCAAAAAAGACAAGATTTCCTTCTTGACCTTTCCCCAGCTAAACATTTGTGTGCATTTTAATTGAGCCAGGCTGAGTAGACCGGGTGTCCTTCCAGTGTTACGTGCAGAGGAGAGACTGGGAAAACTTCCTATTATTCACAGAGGTTTTTCTCTCTTTCCAGACTCCTTTATTCATGGCACTTCCTTTACATCAGCTTTGAAAGTTCTCATATTTCCAGTTCAGCACCTGAAGCATGGAGTTTACCTCTCATGGCAAGCTGTTTGTGTGAAGAAGCTTCAGTGTCTGTGCAGGTCCTTTAAAGCATGCCATTGCATACCCTCTTTTCTGGGTGAAACCACTAAGGGTCATGTGACCTTAGGGCATCTCCTCAAATTTCTATTTCCTTAACACTGGAGGGAGGGGCCGTGGCTCAGTGGTAGAGCCTCTGCTTGGCATGCAGAAGGTCCCAGGTTCAATCCCCGGCATCTCCAGTTAAAGGGAATAGGCAAGTAAATGATGTGAAAGACCTCTGCCTGAGACCCTGGAGTGCCCCTGCCGGTTTGAGTAGACAATACTGACTTTGATGGACCAAGGGTCTGATTCAATATAAGGCAGTTTCATGTGTTCATGTGTTCAAATACAAGAGGAGATCTCTAAATTAGAAATTCTGTCACTACGTTCCTGGTTCTGCACCATGCTTGTCTCCTAACTACTCTCCAGTTACCCAGATGTAAGACCATAAGAGCAGACATGATGGATCAGACCAATAATCCATCTAATCCAGAATCCTGTTTCCAAGAGTGGCCAGTCACATGTCATGGGAACCCTGCAAGCCGGCTTTCAGGCAACAGCTCTTACCTGCTGGATGCTCTCCCCCCCCCCCATCCCTCACGTCAAGCTTCTGGAATCCATTAATTCATCCTTCTTTGTCCCCTGCCCATTCTCCTTAGTTCTTCACAGGGGCCATTTTTTCTTCAGTCTTGCATTTCAGCAAAATTGGACATGGAACCTTGCTAAAGGCAAACTTTGAAGCACTGTATTCCTATATAGGAATATGGGAAAAGGGTACATCGCTTTTTCAAGCTGTAAGTTGTTCCTTTTTCTTGTGCATACTCTCTTAAGCTAATTTAGCATTATGTTTTTAAGCTTAAGTCCCAGAGATAATGTGAATTGTATTAGCGTGTCTCTGGATGAACCAGGCTGTGGTTCTTTGTACTTCAAGAGAGCTGTTGCTTGGCACGCTGGAATTTCAGCAATGTACTGGAAACTCTTTTCCATTTTAGAAAAAAAGAATCAGAATATGAAATCACTTAGAGTTGTTAGTTCTCAGATATAACTGATGCAGAGGCACATACCGGAATTTGCCAAGAACCTAAAACAGTTTTTTGACAATGGAAGGGACACATTACTGTCAACTAACTTATGAACAGACAGAAATTGAGTAGCTTTGTAAAACTCAGAAGATGTCCAGTTTCTAATGGAGAATAACTGTGCCATCCTAAGAAATCTTACACCCTTGTAAAGTGGACTTAGAAGCATGTAATTCTGTTTAGGATTGCACTGCAAAGGCATTTTAGGTGGAGCCTTGAAATACCACAAAAGAGATGGTAGATTTATTAAATACAGCCATTGACCAGTATAACAATTTTAAAATTTTCATTATAGTGTTAATAGTGCATTGGCTTGCCAGCAGAAATATTTCCATGTAGTATCCCATGATGCAGTTTACTATCCTTGTAGGGATCTTTGGAAAGCAAGCAGGAGCTGTTGATGCTCATGATCTTTCAGAGAACTAAAACCTTGGATCCTTCAGAGTACTTCTATGAATAGAATAATTTCCACCTGCAGAGCACAACTTCTCCATCTTCTACCTCCTGCTGCTGCCCCAAAGGCCCCCCACTCACCCAGTATGCTGTTCATGGGGGTCCCCTGTTCCCAAGGAGAACCGCTGGGCGACATTTGGTGCTGCTGATGGGGGAAGGTGTGAAATGTGTGCCTTGTATATATAAAGTGATCTACCTTTGGAAATGTTCTGTTTTCCCCAACCCAGACAATGGGAGACTGTTTTAAAATAGTCTAGTTTAAAATTAAAGTGCATCAGTGGTAGAAGATCAAATGTGACTAAGCCTGTGGCATATTTTCTTGGAAGCTAACAAGATATAGAAACTTCTGCACATTAGTGATGGACTTTTGGTGTTTCCTGACTCTTTAGCATAAATATTGTAACTGCAAGTACCATGTGCATTTAACCCACAGCAGCAGCAGCTTCCTGTTGAGTAGTCATCTTGGGCATATCCTGTCCTTGGTGATATTGGATGTAGTTCCTTGGAATTAATGGGCCATTTGATCTGTCTTTTAAAAGTTGTTTATATTATATATGACATAAGCAAAATACTAGGATTCAGTGCTTTTTTAATGCACAATGATAGTTCAAGTAAAACCATTATGAACCAGTACATGTCTTTGCTGGCTAAGTTGGTGGATTTATTTCTGATTCTGATCTATCCTCGCTATACAATAGGGAGGTAATTGGGCATTAAAACATATTCTTTTGAACACCTATACTACCCTAGTGGAAAAATATTATTGTTATTGTTGTTATTAAACTCAGTCTCTATATCCTCCTAGTCACTTGCTAATGGCAAATGCTTAGTATTATTTACAATGAATTTCCTATTTACATTTCCCCAGCGTTTGGGTGTTTAATTTCTACTTCAGTAGCTTCTAGCAGCTGAAGAAATCTATCTTTGTGACACTTTTCTCCACCCTGAAATATGCTCCCTAAAAAGGGATAATCTTCCTGCAATTGGTTTTCATTTAAATGCTCTTTGCCTTGTGATTCCTCATTGGCTTTGCTGTAAGTGTAGCTGCTAGATCAGCCACAAAAGGCAATTATGAGATGGTGCCATTACATGAGGTGGTGGCTGAAGAAACCCTGAGAAATTATTTGATCCATCTCAAATGAAAGACAACCTTTCCAGTTTTGTTCTTATCAGCTGATTTATAGCCATTGTTCTTTGTAACCTGCATTCAATGGAGTAGGTAGGTAGCGTAGGTACAGATTTATTGCATATATCCAAAGGCCATTACAATCAAGTAGACACAATCAAATCAGATTCAACAAGAAAACAGTTAAAATCAAGTAAAAAAATTAAATTTAAATCAAATACAAATGTTGTCCGGTTTAACTGCAATGCAGGCTTGAATTTTCCTGGCTGCTAGGGCAAAAAGAGACATATTGTAAGTGACAGCAGAGTCAGTATTGGACAGGAGAAAAGAGAGCTTCTCCTGATCATTAAAACAGCTAGTCTTGGATAAAAAAGACACAAGAAATTTAGATCTGGGGCATTCAATGGTAACTCCAGAATTAGACAGAAAGCTTATGGATGACAAAATACAGATCCTAGAAAGAGCTGCTTGTAGCTTTCTGGGACTTCCCACAGGGAACATCATCCCATCCAACCCTCTCACAACTCATTTAAAAAGATACTCACAGAGAGAGAATGTATAAAGACCAGGAGCTGGTCAGCTTCCCAAAACGTGGGAAAGGATCTTCACTTGCTATGAGAATACTCAAAATGACTGACACACAGATAGGGATGCCAGCCTCCAGATGGGACCTGGGATCCCCCAGAATTACAGCTCATCTCCAGACTACAGAGACCAGTTCCCCTGGAGGGTGGCCTCTATGGCATTGTACCCCACTTAGGTTCCTGTCCTCCCCAGGCTCCATCCCCAAACCTCCAGGAGTTTCCCAACCTGGATCTAGCAACCCTACAAAACCCTCATCCCCTGCCAGTGGCTGGGGGGGGGGAGGGCTGGCAACTCTACACACCAGGGCTGATTGGAGTGTTAAAACAGCTCTGGGGCAAGCTGAGCCCAGCAGCCTCTGCTGAGTTGCCCATTTGCTCCTGGCTGGAACAGCCCTTCAGGGCAGCAGCTCACCAGGAACTTCCCTGCTAAGCTAAAGGGCCAGTCTGCCTCTGTTGGTGCAGATAGATTATTGCTAGACAGATATCTTTGCATCATTTGTTTTAACTTTCTATTGGTGAAACGCCACAATAAATTTTTACTTTACTACATTTTTCACTGTTAAAGGCAGCCTTTTGAGTTGGGCCTCGAAGCTACATTGGCAGGCAGCATAGTTCCTGTGGAACAGAAGTGATGCAGTTCCACAGAAAGAACACTGCAGTAATCAAGCCAAACCTATGGAGACAGTTGCTATCTTTTGCATATTTTAAGAAACCAACTACTTTCCTAGAAGATTAGTATGTTTAAGAATCATAGATGGGCAAAGGAGCTATGTGGATCATGGAAGTTCAGTTCCTTCTACATTGGAAACCCCACTGAGTACCTTGTGGGCTTTGAGTTTACCAGGTACTGCTTGTATTATTTCAAATCTTTATTTTCAGCCACAGATGTTAGAGGTATGTTTGTACCAAATCATAGAACATACACAATCCTGCTACTGTCACAGTGGGGGCTGTGTTATGGTCTCTCCAGTTGCCATAGGTTTAGCAGCTCTGTAATCACAAAGGGACAGTCTATATGGCTCTAATTCCATCTACTGGTATCCAAGGACTTGGAAGAAGATCATGTGGTGCCATTGTATCTATATAGTAGACACCATTAGGGGCACAAGCCAGTTATTGCACATGGAGGCCACTGCACAGGTGTAGTAATGTGGCATAACCCTACCTTGCCCCAGTCCTCAATTGCCGGTAAGGCTATGGTTGTCAGCTCCAGGTTGGGAAATACCTGGAGATTTTGGGAGTAGAGGGGAGTAGAGCTGTTGGGGGAAAAAATTCGGTAAAATCCGGCAAATTTCAGCCCGTTTTTATTCAGGAAATGCTGAAGTCCGAACTCCCCCGATTTGGATCCATGGAACTCGGCATGAAATTAGGAGTTCGCGAATAAATTTGGCCGTTAAAAGCCATTAAAAACACATTCGCGCCTTTCCGCAGCTCCGGGGGGGCATGTTTGGAGGTAGAGGTCCCAGACTTTTAGCTACCCTGAAGGTTTGGGACCTCTGCCTCCAAAAATGCCCCCCCGGAGCAGCGGAAAGCCGCAAATGTGTTCTTAATGGCTTTATTCCAATTGGGGGGGGACCCCATAACTTGGGCCCTCCTGACCCAATCTTCACAAAACTTGGGGGTTCTTGCAAGTAGGGTCCCTCCAAGCTACCCTGAAGGTTTGGGACCTATACCTCCAAAAATGCCCCCACCGGGAGCTGCGGAAAGCTGCGAATGTGTTTTTAATAGCTTTATTCCAATTGGGGGGGACCCCATAACTCGGGGGGCCCTGACCCAATCTTCACAAAACTTGGGGGTTCTTGCAAGAAGGGTCCCCTCAAGCTACACTGAAAATTTGGGACCTCTACCTCCAAAAATGCCCCCCCGGAGCCGCGGAAAGCCGTGAATGTGTTTTTAATGGCTTTTAACGGCTGAATTTATTCGTGAACGCCGAATTTCATGCCGAATTCTACGGATCTGAATCAGGGGAGTTCGGACTTTGGCATTTCCCGAATAAAAACGGGCCGAATTTTGCCGGATCCGAATTTTACCGAATTTTTTTAACAGCCCTACTAACAATAATTGCATTTAAAAACCAAGAAAAATAAACATCAGTACATACAATACAAATCAACCATGTCTTCAAGGTTCAGACAACCAAGGTACGTAGAAAATAATCACTCCTTTTTCTTTTTAGGAGACTGATGCCGGGTTACTTCACCCTAGCGTTCTGTTCAGCACATGGTTGTTATAACTGCCAGGTAGTAGCAGGAGATCTCCTGCTAATTCAACTTATCTCCAGCCGATAGAGATCAGATCACCTGGAGAAAATGGCCGCTTTGGCAGTTGAACTCTATGGCATTGAAGTTCCTCCCCTCCCCAAACCCTGCCCTCCTCAGGCTCCGCCCCAAAAATCTCCCGCCGGTGGCGAAGAGGGACCTGGAAACCCTACCTGGGCTGCATGTGGCCCAGGGGCCGCAGTTTGGACAAGCCTGGTGTAGAGTTTGCAGGAGCTTTCCAGTCTACTGCAGCAAGCCATACTTCATGGTCTGAGACTATGACAATGTGAATTGCTGGGACAGTGGAAGTCTCATATGTTTGTTTCCTTTGAACTTGTTGAGACGGAGTAGAAATAAGGGTGGGGAGTCATATGTGTGTGTATAAAGTGCCGTCAGGTCACTTCTAACTTACAGTGGCCCTATGAATTAATGATGTCAACAGAGCAAATGATGTCAACAGAGGCTGAAAGAAGAAATGTAGAGAATTGAAGGATAGGGCATGCAGTGGCCTATGAGTGAGGAAGTTGAAAAAAAAGTGAGATAACAGAGATGAGGATGATTCCTGTACTATTGGTGAGAGAAAAGGGCAAGAAAGCCACCTCACACATAAAGAAGTTTAAAATGAGCACAACTGTAGCAGAAATGTTTTTCCATTAACATATTGGCATGGCCCTCTTAAATGAATAAAAAAAAATTCAGTGGACCTCAGAGTGATTTGCCTTGGGCATCCTTGCCCTAGTACCATCACTTAGCAACTAATGGAGAAAGGGAACACCCCACCCTCCCGGTTGCCTAGCACCTCAAATGGAAAGGAGCACAGGACCACAGCCTTTGTCCGTGCTGCTCATCTTGTAAAATTCATATTTCCCAGTGAGGTCACGTTTTCCAGTCTGGGAGTCCAACTTGAGCACTGCCAAAGCTTGTACTCTGTATTGCTGGTACCCACTTTCTGTCCTCCATCAAAAGGCAAATGTCATTATGAAAATGCCCTTCGACTTCACTGACATCAAGCTCCGGAATTCCGTTGACCCCAGCATTGATAAAATAAGTCAGGGAACATTGATCTGGAAGCCCTCAGCAAGCATTTTCTTGCTCTGTCTTGGTTATATATTTAAAAAATCCTCTTCCCATCATCCCTTCTTTTTTGGCAGTACTCCAGCACTGATGTTAGACCCATACATGACTTGTGTGAAACCATTCAGCTTCCTTCTGTCTTTTTACCACTTATTTCATTTGCATGGATGATTTTGGTTGGCTGATGGTGATGTCATTGAGCTGGAGAGTCAATAAGCAATTAGTGCTATGGATTTTGCAGTAAAAGGAGTTGAACCATTCGCTGCTACTTAAGCCGTTCTCTATTACAGTAATTTACTCTTCAGCTCCCTTTCTACAGACAGACCCATTTATCAGGCATTTGATGCTCTTTTTCAATCAGAGCAGAGAGGAATCTTGTGATACTCAGAAATAGGGATCAACCTGATGCAGGGTGCATAAGCAGGTAAAAACACACACACCCTTTTGCATTCATAGCCTCAAAGATCTTCCACTAATATACCTGTATGAAAACTCTTAATGATAAAATACCCCTGAAATCTCATGTTCCCTTACTGCTTGCCCAAAGAAAGTTGATCCAGCCAGCATAATTGAGCCAAATGTGTAAATTGGGGGGGGGGGTGTCCTTTCTTGTTTCATCAGCTCTCAAGCCAGCTGACAGTGAGCTATTAAATCCACAGCCAAGGCAGTTATAGCATGTTGGTAAAAATAATTTCAGGAGGGTAAGAAAGTCCCTTAATGAATGAAGCTGGACACACCGATGCTCTTGTATGTGCTAGTTGGGGTTGATATAGCCCCAATTTCAGTCAAACTGGCTATTACGCAGGGAATGGAGCAGAATGAGAACCATCTTGTTTCCTAGTGTTGGCCACTTCGATGCACACTTTGTGCCTGTTCCTCTCAGGTCAGTGAGGAGGCAATCAGAAGTCTTGTTATGTTGATCTGTCATACAAACCAACACATTTGCTTACCTGCCAAAGTAGTGCTACTTTGCACTTCTCTGTAAGCACCAACAAAACTGCACCTGCCATCCGGAGTCCTGGTTATGGAAACCTGGGCTACAGTCATTGGTTTATCATATTTTTTAAACAGCTCTTTTCTTCAATGTCACTTCAAGTACTGTAGTACAGTGATGCCCACCGTTCCTTAGAACTGTGGGGCTTCTGCAATTTCATAAACCAATACAGAAGGGATTATGAAAGTTTCTAGGTTATACAAGCAAACATACATATGTGCTGTCTGAATCCTTCACACAAGCTTGCCAGTAATTGTGACTGTGTATATTTGTATAATATGTAAATAGGAAATCATACAAATGTAGGAACATATGAAGGCATAGCTTTTTAAATTCTTTGTATTTTCATGGGTACATTCATGCAAACACCATCGCAAGCATGGATATGCATCGAAGAACAGAGGCGCTCATCAGCACATAAATGCCAATGTAAAATTATGCACACATCCACAGAAACAGGCATTGCAAGAACAGGCAGACTCCTTCAGCGTGCTCTCCCCTCCCCTCCCTCCTACATTCTCCACCAGCAAATTTCTTGCTCAGGCAGCCAATCAGAGCGCTAGGCAACAGATGATATTTTGGGATGAGGGCTCAGATCTACCTAAGCAGCCTCTCAGGGCTATGTCTGTACAGAGAATTCAACAACTAATCTGAATGCCAAGCTGAGAAGAAGAAGAAAAAAGGGGGGGGGACCTGCCACAACCCTCTTTTGCTTTGGTTAAATATGCTACATTAGATTTGATTTAAATAAATATTGAAATGCTGGTACATAGATTTATTTTTATTTTTTTGCAAATTTGAGTCTGTTGATTTAATTGGGGGAAATGGAAAGAGGCTTTTTAAAGCATTGCTACTCTGCCTATCCACAAAACACTTTGCAGATTTCATTTGTTTTGCACACCACTTCTCTGACAAAGATAATTAAGCCCAGTGCACAAAAGGGTTTTTGAACAAGTTAAGCGTGGACTTTCCTGGGGTAATGCACAAGCTGTATTACAGACCGAGGTGGGATCCCGGAGTCCTGCCTATTCCCTCTTGCCATAACGTGTCAGTTGCCACCTACATCCTCCTCCTCCTCATTTTGTAAGGGAGCTCTAAGCTGAAATAAATGCTGAGCTCCTTCTGTCTTACCCTGGTGAAAAGCGAATATGCTAAGAATCTCTGACAACTGTAGCTTTTAAGCAGGTTGGGGGAATGGAACAATTTTGTATCTTGTACTGAGTTTCTGCCTAGCAACACATGTTTTCCTCCAGTTATTCCTTCTGGCTACAGTACTGGACTTGGTCCATCACCTTTCAGCATTGATCCTGACCCAGAGGGAGCGCTGCCAGATGGCTGCCTCCTACAGGGATGCTAACATCAAGTGGAAGGGAGGAAAAATACCTTCAGGGAGAGGCACTTGTTAGGATGAGATGTAGGGCCCAAGTTGCTAGGTTTGTACCCCACTTTCAGGGCTACTTGAGCCCCTGTTACTATTCTGTTGGATTCACAGCCCACAGCTGTGAATGGTTCATAGCACCTGTTTTTATAAGTTTATACATGAATCTGGAGTATTTCTAATGATTACTTCTTAGTTGATAACTCAGGCCAGATAGCCTGGTGGGGTGTATACTATGTAAGAGCATTTGACTGGCTAGGTATACATTCCATTGAAAGCAAGGCAATCACATCGTTGATAGCATCCCCACATATCCACATTTGGACACGCATCCAGTTCAGTCTTGTAGAGAGCCAGCGTGGTGTAGTGGTTAAGAGTAGGGCTGTCAATTCGGTTCGGCCCGAACTGAAAATCAGCCGAATTTCCCCTGATTTGGTGGTTTTTAGTTCGGGAGGAACCGAACTCAAAACTGGCGGGCAACCGGGGGGGCCGAATTCAGCGAGTTCGGGAGTTCGCGAATAAATTCAGCAAATTCGGCCATCAGTAAGCAGCATAACCGTCAGTAAGCAGCATTCTCCTCCCCCGGCCAATCGGTGGGCAAGCTGGGTCTTCTTCTGGCCAATCAGTCAGGATTGAGTACTGGAGGAATCAGCTGATATGCGGCCCGGCCAGGGAGAGAGAGAGAGAGAGAGCGAAATCCTCGTGTGTGTGTGTGGGGTGCTTGTGCACATTTGCTCCTTTCTGTGGCCGTAGGGGGCGTATTTTTGGGGGTACAGACACAAAACTTTTAGTGGAGCTTCAGATGAAGCTTCTTAAGATACCCCCCAAGTTTTGTAAACATTGGGTCAGGGGGTCCCGAGATATGGGCTCCCCCCTTTTTCTTTCCATGGCTGCAGGGGGCGCATTTTTGGGGGTACAAACCCCAAACTTTTAGTGGAGCTTCAGATGAAGCTTCTTAAGATACCCCCCAAGTTTTGTAAACATTGGGTCAGGAGGTCTTGAGATATGGGCTCTCCCCCTTTTCCCTCCCCCCTTTTTCCATTTATGTGGCTGCAGGGGGCGCTTTTTTGGGGATATAGCCCCCAAACTTTTAGCATAGCTTCAGACAGTTATTCTTAAGATACCACCCAAGTTTTGTAAAGATGGGTTCAGTGGGGGCAGAAATATCGCCTCCCCCCCTTTTCTCTTTCCGTGGCTGCAGGGGGCGCATTTTTTGGGGTGCAGATCCCAAACTTTGAGCAGAGTTTCAGACCAGTGTTCTTAAGAGACCACCCAAGTTTTGTGAACATTGGGTCAGGGGGTCCCGAGTTATGGGCTTTCCCCTTTCCCCTTTTCCCTATTGGGATGAATGGATCAGCGAGCCGATCCTGTGTGCATCTTCTCCAGAGCAAAACGTCCCGTGCCTAATTGGAATCATCTTGGATTACAAGTCCTCCCCAGCCCCTCCTGATGGAACAGAAGACAGCCACAGTAAGACCCCTTTGGGGGCTTTAATCTATAACTTTTCTCCTGTGTATGTGTGTGTGTGTGTGGGGGAAAGCAGAGTCTGTGTGTGTGTGGGGAGGGAGCAGTTTCTGTGGGTGGGGGGGAAGCCAAAGGGGGCTGACGTCGGTTCTGCCTGGGGTGTGTGTTCCCCCTCGAGTCTCTCGCTCCCTGGTTTGAGGGGGGAGGTTTCAGTTGTGTGTCTTCTGGTTTTTCCCTGTTGCAAAGGTGTTGTTTTACAAGGTTGAGTTGCTTTGCAAACTGTTGTCGGGGCTGGGAGCTTTGTGCGTGGGTGGCAAGCTCTGCTGAGAGATGCACATTAAGGGTGGGGGGACCCCTTTCAGGGCCCATATCTCAGCCCCCCCTGACCCAATCTTTACAAAACTTGGGGAGTCTTTCAATAAACGTCCTTTGAAGCTCTGCTGAAAGTTTGGGACCTCTAACCCCAAAAATGCCTCCCCCAGAGCCACGGAAAGGCGCGATTGTGTTTTTAATGGCTTTATTCGGCCGAATTTTTTTTCCGAACTTTGAATTCCCGCCGAATTGAACGGATCCGAAGTGGGGGAGTTCGGACTTCGGCATATCCCGAATCTAAACGGGCCGAATTCGGCCGAATCCGAACTATACCGAATTTTTTTAAATTCAACAGCCCTAGTTAAGAGCGGTGGACTGTAATCTGGAGAACCAGGTTTGATTCCCCACTCCTATACAGGAAGCCAGCTGGGTGACCTTGGGCTGGTCACAGTTCTCTCTGAACTCTCTTAGCCCCACCTACCTCACAAGGTGTCTGATGTGGGAAGGAGGAAGGGAAGGAGATTGTAAGCCGGTTTCATTCTCCTTAAAAAGCAGAGAAAGTCAGCACATAAAAATCAACTCTTCTTTTTCTTCTAGTTCCTGATCCAGCAAATGGCAGGGATGGAAGAAGTTGGAAAGAACAAAATCCTCTTAATCCCATTCCCTTTTCTTCTTTGGGGTGACTGGGCATCTATTTTTCACAGATCCATGCTTGTCTTCTTCTATTTCTTGTAGTTGAATTAAAGTTCTTCTTAGTATTTAACCTAAAGCCCTGTGTTAACAAGCACTAGAAGAAGGAAAGATAAAAGATTCAAAAAAACCCAATGGGGGGTGGGGAGAATGAAAATGCTGATATGGGTGCTGACTGTTCTGTGAGCTCTAAACTGCAATGGGAAGTAGGTTGCTAAATTTACTGTCTTGTCCTTGATGCTCACTTAAATGTGGATGCTGACTGTGTATAGGAGAGGGGAGATGGAAAGAATAATTGGCATTGGAACTGTGACACATTGGCCAGGAAAGAATTAATTATTGGTGCACATTCAACAGCTCATTTTATTGCTTTTATCTATGGGAAGTGATAGGGAAATGAGGCTGTACATGTAAGCACATACATGTGCCTAGCCATATGACATGCCTTCAGTTGCAATTGAACACACAGTTGTGTGCATGCCATTGCAGAGAAACAGAAAAGGCAGTCTAACAAAGTAGTCTTTTCAGAAGTTCAAACACATATCATAAACAAAAGATTAGTGGTATTTACAGAGCAAAGGCGAGCCTCTTAGAATGTTTCTGCAAAACTGACTCACTCTTCGGCCTTGGGAGGAAGAGAATATTTACAAATTAGGATGATGTCCCTATCTCCCACACACATACATGCAGAGCACGACTTCTCAGCCTTTTTGAAGTAGGAGCAACTTCTACCCTTTTAGAATGCACTTGCAAAATAACTCTATTCTACTTCCCCCTCCCCTGCATAAAACACAAGCATCCCACATCAGTTAACTCTGGAAACGCTTGTTGTTTATTTTTTATTTTTTTAATATTTGCAAATAAAGAGCAACATTGAACTCAATATTGCATGAAAGTCTCATGGACAATCTGCCCATTATGCAGAAACAAACCCAAATTTGCCCATTGCACCTTTCAGACAAGTGTGTTGCTCAAAGCTCATGTTTACAAATGTGTGGGTGCAAATCATAAGAATATAAGAAAAGCCCTGCTGGATCAGACCAAGGCCCATCAAATCCAGCATTCTGTTCACACAGTGGCCAACCAGGTGCCTCTAGAAAGCAAGCAAGATGACTACAGCAGCATTATCCTGCCTGTCATATTTTATATTTTTAAGCACACCCTTAGAAATATTAAGAGTAGCCCGAAAATGTACTATGAGAAGTGGCTCCCACTGCCTTGTTTGAATAACTAGGCTGCTGCAAGAAAGATGAAGGGATAGTCAGCAGACTGCATTGCTCTGAACAGGAAGACAAGGATGGAAAGAAGACACACTTTGTGGCCATGGGCAATCAATTGCTCAGCTAATCTTGCATTGCTGGAAGAGATAAAGTAAGTCCAGGTATTATGTCTTGAGGCCTTTACCTTGCTTACTTGTGTGGACTATCCTTTTCCTTGCAGGCCTAGTTTCAGGAATGGGGTTGAAGCACCTAGAGGGTATTTGTAGTCCTAAAGCCAAATTCTGAGAACACAAGTGTTTGACTCCTGCATTATTCAGAACTGTATCCTTTGACATGACTGGGGATGCAGGGGAGCTGTCTGGAGCTCTCCAGCGACTCCCTTTAGAGCAGGGGTGTCGAACTCATTTGTGAGGAGGGCCGGATATAACATAAATGTCACTTGGTCAGGCCAACTATGCATAACAAATAAATACATACATACATACATACATACATACATACATACATACATACCGTAAAATGCCTGTGTCTTCTATAAAGTTAGGATCTCATGTCCCTCCATTCCTGGGGGGGGGGCTGCCTTGGCTGGTGAGCTCGCAGTGGGCTCGCAGGGCATTGCAGCCCTGCTGCGCCCAGAAGGGAACAGGGGTGGCTGGGTGGGTGGGAACACCTGGCCGCTCTGGCCTTGCTGCACTTGGGAAAGGCAGGGCGAGGTGGCTGGGTTGTCACACAGGGCCACTCGGGGCTCGCTGCACCCAGGACGGTCTGGTGGGTGCATGGGCACGTGGAGCCACTTGGCCCTCGCGGCGCCCTGGAAAGACAGGATGGGCTGGAGAGGGTAGGAGCACTGGGCTGCTGGGCACTTGCTGCGCCCGGGAAAGGGAGCCGGGGTGGCCATGGTGGGCGCGCTGGGCAAGGCAAGTTGGGGTTGCGAGGGTGGGCATGCCGGGCAAGGCAAGGCAGGGTGGGGGGAAGAGAGGGCTGGCTGCCTTGGCTCGTGGGCCGGAGAAAAGCCCTTTGGGGGCCGGATCCGGCCCGCGGGCCGCATGTTTGACACCCCGGCTTTAGAGTGTCCTTTTGCTGGCGTCAAAGGTATAGCCAAACTCTGAGTAAGCATAAATCTAAGCTCTGTGTCTCTTCAACTAGACCATCTTTCGTCCTTGTGATGTTGAGATTCTGTTGGTGTAAGGGTTATAACGTCCTCGGGGGTATCACTGTGTATGCTATCATGACATTTTGTTCCACTAACACAAAGGGATTTAGTAGTGATCCTGTCCTCAACAAGCTGCATGGATAGATGACCTGAAGATAGGATTGTGACACTAATTGGCTTGCAGTGGAGTTGAGCTGTTGCAGTAAGCTCTGTTTTGATCTGATAGTTCGGCTGTTAATTGTTGGAAGATCTAAATGAATTAATGTTATTTGGCCCTCAAAAACTCAGGAATTTAAAGTATGTTTAGCATTCCACAACTGAGAATATCTGAAGTAACTTTAACAAGTTTTGTAGGACTTCAAGGCCTGGATGCAGTGATGCACGAATGGAAATATAAATTGAATTGGTGCACTTATGTTTGCACAAGATCTTGTGCAACACCTAGCACTTTCCTCCCTATATATTATTATGCCCAAGCAGAAACTCAAGTGGGTTTACAAAGATACTTTAGTTAGCACAAGTAGCTACCAAGATCTTTTTCTTGCATTTCTGCATGAGCCAAAGCTCTTGCTCAAGCAGAAATTTGCACAGGATCCAACCCCAAGTTTCTAGAATGCATTCTGGCCAAAAAATGGAGGGTGAACCTCATCTCAGTTTACAACAGAGCTAGAGTCTTGGAAAGACATCTCTAGAAGGTTGTTCTGACCATACATTGCCTGATTGGCTATTCTTGCTTTGGCCAAGCCTCCCTTTGTTTACTCATTTTACTTGCCTTCAGCTGCCATCTTCTGCACCCTTCTTGACCTTTTTTAGTGCTTTGCTTAAGGTATCCTGCATTTCTTCTTCCTCACGTTGTATGGTTGCCCTCTGTGTTTGGTTTCTTTAACTCTAATTTCAATTGGGTTGCCAACCTCCAGGAGGTGCAAAAAATACTCACAATACTAGTAACAACAAGTATAGGAAAAAAGAACTAGCACGACTCAATTAGAAAAATGAACAATTCATTAAAGTGCTATAAATGAAACCACCACAAGTGTGCAATATATACAGTATAAACAATGGAATACAAGGAGCAAATGGAAAAAGTCCAAAGTCCAATGGTCTATTCCTATTCCAAAATCTTCTGATCCAAACGTAGGCTCAAAGTCCACATAAGTCCAAGGTTGTATCAAGAAAAACGGAAGGAGGAAACGCTATTCCGGATATCTTAGCGCTTTCACCAAAGCATAGCTTCATCAGCCTATAAAGTTTACATAATATTTTTTATATAGCATTTTTTGGTTATCCATTTATATATAATCAATAATAAATAAATAAATAAATAAATATTCTGTTGTCTATCCTCATATTTATTTATTATTTATTATTGATTATATATAAATGGATAACCAAAAAATGCTATATAAAAAATATTATGTAAACTTTATAGGCTGATGAAGCTATGCTTTGGTGAAAGCGCTAAGATATCCGGAATAGCGTTTCCTCCTTCCGTTTTTCTTGATACAACCTTGGATTTATGTGGACTTTGAGCCTACGTTTGGATCAGAAGATTTTGGAATAGGAATAGACCGTTGGACTTTGGACTTTTTCCATTTGCTCCTTGTATTCCATTGTTTATACTGTATATATTGCACACTTGTGGTGGTTTCATTTATAGCACTTTAATGAATTGTTCATTTTTCTAATTGAGTCGTGCTAGTTCTTTTTTCCTAAACCTCCAGGAGGTAGCTGGAGATCTTCTGCTATTAAAACTGATCTCCAGCCAATAGAGATCAGTTCACCTGGAGGAAATGGCTGATTTGGCAATTGAACTCTATGGCATTGAAGTCCCTCCCCTCTCCAAACTCTGCCTTCCTCAAGTTCCACCCCCAAAATCTCCAGGTATTTCCCAACCCAGAGCTGGCATCCCTAAATATCAAGGTCCCTGTAGTTTGCTTCCCATATTGTCTGATTGCAATGCAATTAAGATTTCCAATTGTGATCAAATTGGTCAAAATACATGACTGATAAGAGTGGTTGAATGACCTGGACAATTGCACAGCCTTCGCTGAGCATACTTGAATAACACTGCATGGCTATTCAGCTGATCACTGTGTTGCTGCTAGTTGTAGAAAGGATATTGAAGAGGAAGGAGATTGAAAGTGCTCTCGTGCAATATCCTCTCTTGTCCTTTGGACAATCAAATATGTTTCAATGCATAGCAATGTGGTGGCTTATTTCCAGATGTCAACAAAGAGAATTAATTACAAAACATAATCTAAAATCCCATTTAATCCAGTCTGAGATCTTTTGTTAGCTTTAATAATATTTAGACTTCACACTGAAAATCAAACGGCTCAGAAACCACTTGCATCACCCATTAATTCTTTATATGGCTGGTGCTACCCTGGCTGAAGTATGAAAACCAAACATCTTGTCACCAGACAGAGAGCTGGGCCTTGATACTGGATAGGAAGTAGCCAATCGGGACTATTGTCAGGCAGGTCAGTTGATCTGCTGTTGATTTATCTATACATTGACCTCTTTCTTGCAGCACCTAGCGATCTGCCTAGAAACAGGCTTGTATGTCCAAGAATTAGGTCATAGCTCTTTAAGGATTAAAAAGGGTTGTGGCAGGCCATTGTCTTTTGAGCTGCAAGGGGATATTCCACAGACTTTGACATAGCTCCTGTATCCAGGCAGAGAAAGTCTGTGAGAAAGATATGGTGATCGGCCAGGAAACCCAAGCCAACAATACAATACAATGAAAACATGCTTGGTTTGTTCCGTGGAGGGGGAGAGGAGTGCTTCAGCCCTTACAAACCAGTGCATTGAAGCCAACACAAAATCCCTCCCTGATGGGCTGTTGCTTACATCCTTATGTATGTGACAGCCCTCACAAAACTTCGTATTCCCACAAAAGCTACCACCTTTTCTCCAGCATTATGAATTACATCACCTGTTTCTGTTTCACTTGGTACATAAAAAGATTATGAAGGCTACCTCCCAAGGCTTGTCACTTATTGCAGCTCTGTTCTAGATTTCTGAGTGAAGTAAGTGTGTTGATAAAGAGCTGTCAAACTTCCTGGATTGTCCATCATTTTAACTTGGGCAAGCATCCCATAATTACTTTCACCCCAGCTGTTTTCCTCCACAATAATTACCTTTTATTTTGATTTTTTCCCCCACACTGTTTCTGTGGAAAGCTATGCATCCACATTGTTTCTTTCATATCTGGATTTGTGTGGCCTTGCACAATTCTAGCTAGTGCTGGTACATGACTCTACAGAGATATGACAACATACCTTTGTGAATATTATTCATTGGTCATTTATGCATGGGCACGTTCACTCACGTTTGCCCCCCGTCTGACTCAGTTGTTCCTTGGAGTTCTGCATGAGTTTTCCATCCATTAGAGATGACCTTGCTGCCAGCCCTCGCAATGTCCAGGTCTTCCCATTCCTCTGTTAACCCGACTCTTCCATCTTCCCTGAGCAAAGCCCGGGTGAAATCCCCATGCATAATGCAAAGTGTGGAGCACGCAAACTTGGTTTCGCTCACAGCCAATTACAAAGCAGCATGTCCAGAGGCAGGGATTGAAATACTTCCTGCTTCATCTGAGCACTTTCTGAACAGAAGAAAATATTTTTAAAACCGAGTCTTGGATTTCACACACACCCTTCCTTTCAGATTGCTCCATTTTTGTTTGTTGTTGTTGTTGTTGTTGTTGTTGTTGTTCTTAAAATGATTTTTTTATGTGGCAACTGGGTTTGGTTTTTTTTTCTCACAGTAAGCACTATTTAGGCTTTGTCTCCCACAGCCAGGTACTCAAACCCCAATTACATTTGTACAGTTATCAAGCTATTAATGCGAGATTGGGACTACTCCTTTTACCAGCTCAGTTCCCCAAAGACATAATCATCAGCACAAGCTATAAAAAAGGCAAAATCTAAAGGTCTTTTCCAAAGCAAGAGAGAGATTTAGCCATAAATATTGTGACAAATGATAGAGATCACCATTGGAATATATTAGTTTCTTACAAATGGCTGTAGAAATATATGGAAATTCTGAGCAGCTATGCATTAAAGCAGCACCCTGATAACCCAGCCTAGCTCAATCTCATCGCATCTTCGAAGCTAAGCAAGGTTGGCCATGGTTAGTACTTGGATGGGAGACCACCACGGAAGACTGCCGTGGCTATGCAGAGGAAAGCAATGGCAAACCACCTCTGTTCATCTCCCACCTTGAAAATCCCATGGTCCTGGGGTTGCTATGAATCCGTTGTGACTCGATGGCACACAATTATTATTAGTGGTGATTTCAGGCTGCTGTGACACACATGCATTGAAGCAAAGATGATGGGTTATCTGAACAATGATGAATGGATGGTCTCAGTCAGACCATTGGTTTATCAAGGTTAGTATTATCTACTTCGACTGGGCAACAGTTCTCTGGGGTCTCAAGCAGAGATCTTTTATATTTCCTATTAACTTGATTCTTTTAACTGGAGATGCCAAGCACTGAACCTCAGACCTTCTGCATGGAAAGCAGATGCACTACCAGGGAGCCATGGCCCTTCTGTGTCTCTCGCCGAACAGAGAGGGTTTGTGGGTCATGAGAACTACTCCTCAACAGGGAGGTAGTCACATCAGGGTAACAAAATGGTTCAGAAAGATGCTTTGGTAAAGGGATAGGGACTGTGGACTATACTACTGTTTATAATACCATTGTCTGTTGCTGTAAGTATGCTCCTACTACTACATTCCAGCATCATTTAAACATGTCATGTTTAAATGCCAATGGTTTGTTTCAGTTTTGTTTCAACTCTGTTTCTGCTCGCTTTTATTGCATTGTTTATTGGATGTCCCATCCTGTTGATTGTACTAACTTGTATGTATAATCCCCATTAAGACTTGGTAAGCAAGGTAGACTATAAATAATGTAAATAAATAAATCACGGGGGTATCTGTTTTTTCCCAGTTACTTTTTTTTGGTCTGCTTTTTGCTTTTCTAGTTAGTCATTCATGCAATGAACAAATCACAGTTGCCATCTTGGCAGACTATAGAATGCAAAGTACACAGGTGTATGGGTGGAGGAATACATTTTATGCATAGATTCTTACAGCAAGTGATCCTTGCCTTTGTGATGTGATCCAATTAAAAATAACATCATAGAGCAGAAAATTACACCATGCACAAAGCGGCCTTTATTTTATTTTTTCTCTTTTCATTTTATATCCCGCTCCTTCATCACCGGTGGGGCTCAGAGCGGCCTTGTGTCTGTGCAGCATTACAAGTATGTATTGGTGTGTATATCATTTCTCCTGATAACGAAAATTGTGTGTGAAGCTTGAGTTTTCTATTCCTGTAGTTGTTTATTCACACTTCAGGTTTGTCTGCAGGGATGAACTCTTTATGATATGCATGGTGTCCCTATAACTGTCTGTCTTTTATTTATACCTGCCATGTAAATAAAGCCCAGGTCCATCAGAGGCATGAGCTCATCTGTTATATTTGGTGAGGAGAGAAGGGTGAATAAATGGGAATGCCTTGGACTCGTCACTCAGACACAATGGGGCCAACAGCCACTCATGACTCACACTTTCTCCTTGTCATTTCTAGAGACAAATTTCAGCCAGACCAATGAGATCCTTGGGACAGAGCTGGCATTTGGAAGCATTTGCCTGCTCCCTCTTTAAGTAGCATTACATCAGCTTGAGCCCCAGGATCTGCCATGAATGTCACATAGACAGGGTCTATCTAGATCATCCTTTTTTTTTTCAAGCCAACAGGGTTTCTCAGTAACGAAGAAGAAGAAGAAGAAGAAGAGGAGGAGGAGGAGGAGGAGGAGTTGGTTTTTATATGCCAACTTTCTCTACCACTTAAGGAAGAATCAAACCTGTTTCCAAATACCTTCCCTTTCCCTCCCCACAACAGACTCCCTGTGAGGAAGGTGGGGCTGAGAGAGCTCTAAGAGAGTTGTGACTAGCTCAAGGTTACCCAGCAGGCTTCATGTGGAGGAGTGGGGAAACCAACCCGGTTCACCAGATTAGCGTCCGCCACTCATGTGGAGGAGCGGGGAATCAAACCCGGTTATCCAGATTAGAGTCCACCACTCTTAACCACTACACCACGCTGGCACTCCATACACACCCTGATGCTGATGAGCAGAAATGGAACTTAGCCTGTGATTTCAGAGTCTACAGTGACAAGGCCCAGTAATGTTCTGCATGACATTTAAGGCAAAAACACCTCTAAATTGTTTGTTATGTCAGACTTTCTATCCCAACCTTGTATCCCAATTCCAAGTGTTAACTGGAACACAGGTAATTTTATGTTCCATTAGGACAGCTACCAAGTCTTCCAGGCAGGCAGGCAGGCTAGCTGTTTCATTCCATTGACCATTGGGAAGCTTAGTCCAATGGCATTCCGGAAAGACTCTGAGCATGAATTTAGGGTTTCCAAACTTCCTGGAAGAAAAAAGTCCTGTCTCTGGAACAGAGGTTTAATGGGATATTACTTGCCAGATGGTGGGTGATATTAACCTCAGTGCCATGAAAAGCTTCAGCTGCCCATTTCCACACATTAAACCTCTATTAAAGGGAAAGGACATTTTTCTCCAGACATGTTGGCCACCCTAGCTGAATTTCTCACACAGCACCTACCTCAAAATATAACACTTTTAATGGTATAATACGTTTATTTTGTTTTTGACTTCTCTTTTTATAATTTGGGGGGTGGGATTTGAAGAAGAGGTGAGCAGGAAGGAACTACGTAATGCTTCCCTTCCCACTTGTTTACCCCTGGATGTGAGGGCGATCTGGCTGCGACATCTGTCACCCCATTGATCGCCAAGGTTGATTCAGCTGATCTGGCTGGCTAGGCGGGTGTCCCCTACCTCCCTCACTGATCCATGTGCATCCCTCCCAAAGCTGCACGGTGGAAGAGGATGACCATCCCAGATAGAAGGAATGCACCATTCTTTGGTCAAGGGTATAAGATAGCTGCACTCCCTTGCTAGAACCTCCAAACAAGCTCAAGGTCCATTTCTAGGAGAAAGTAGGGTAGTCAAGCTTCCCCTACACCACTTCACCACTAGCTGTTTGTCCATCAATCCAAGTTCTATTCCCTCAGCCCAAGCTCTAGTCATCTTTTCATTGCCAGTACAGATGTAGAGCTGGGAATGAGAAAAAAACAACAATTTGGGGGGGGGGGAATTGAAACACAATGCGAGGAAAGTTAAGACATCCTCTTCTTTCCTATTGCTTCTCCTCTAGTGTGTTCTCCCAGACCCAGTTTGCAGAGAAGGAGCAGCTTGACTCTGAGGACTCAAAGCCAAGGCAGAATAAGTCATTCTGTCCCTGGCTATGGTGCCTTGGGCACTTGTGCTGACCCTGCACAGAGCTCCTAGTAGTCTGTATAGAAATCCTGGAGAACTCTAGCATCAACCTGAGTAGCAAAGTTTACATAGCAGGAAGCTGTACACAGTGGTAGCATGGTACCCTTCCCCCTTGCACTGCTTCTTACTTTTTTGGATTTACATTAGAACCAAAGAGTCATGCAGTGGTTAATCTAGTCCAGCATCCTGTTTCACTCAATAGCCAACCAGTTGCCCTAGAGGCCAACAGGCAAGACGTAGAGGCTCAGGACCTCTGGTGATGCCTCCTAGCCTTGTGTTTCCGAAGTTTACTGCCTCTGAATATGAATTTCTGATTACTCACTGTGGTAGTAGCCAATAGCCATTGATGGACTTATCCTCCATAAATCTGCCTAGCCAACTTTTAAAGCCACGCAGGGTTCCCAGTCAAGTGCTGGAAACCAGCAGAAAGCATGAGGATGGAGAAATATATATCCCCGTTACTCTAGTGGCTCTCACTATAGTGCCTGGACCACTGCTGTTGCTTGGTAGGGTGGCAGGAAAAAAAGACCATGATTATTCGGGAGGACACTCTAGACTGTCACTGAAACAGTGTGGTTTTACCATAGAGTTTCAGTGGAATCCTAGAGTATCTCCCCCAGGTTCGCACCAGAATTGTCATCACGCCATCATAGCAACAGCAATTTTCCTTTCATTTTTCCCCCTGCTAAGCAGCAGAGATAGTCAGGTGCAGTATAGTAGAAGACCTGGCAGCAGTATTTCCTTTTGTCTGTCCTGTAACTATTGCTCATCATCTTCATTGGGAGTCCCCGAATTCTAGTATTATGGGAGAGGGAGGAAAATCTCTCTCTACCCACTGTCTCCAGCCAATGAATATTTTTTAAACTTCTGTCATGTCCCCCCTTTGGTGTCTTTTTAATAGGCCAAAAAGTCCAAGAATCTCCAGCTTTTCATAGTAGGAAAGGTGTTTCGTACTGCATAGACATGCTTCAGATGACCTCCTTGGTATTTGTACAGTGGTTGTATTATGCCGCAGCACCTTTAGACAATTGACCAACTCTCTTTCCCAGAGTCTCTCTCTCTTTTTTCCCATTTCTCTCTCCTTTAAGTACTTGGTTGTGTTATTTATTATACTGTAAGCTTTATGGCATGGCCTTCATTTTTAATAATTTTGAACTAAGCCCAGTTGTTACAAGCACTTAATAATAAATATTATAATGGTGTCGCCTCTAGGCTTTTTCTTTGCTTTAGATTTCCTTTTCAAAAGAAAAAGATATTACAAAAATAAAAAGCTAATCTGCTTGGGACTCAACCCAGCAAGCACTGGCAAGTCGATGCCCACCCTAAAAATTGCCTGCCCAACTATCTGCTCATTCTGTCTGAACTGGTAATACAGAAGAAGCAGTATTAATGTACTGCTGTCTGGAAGTATTATAATATGAAACCCTAAGCCCCAATCAACCTCATCTCTTCTTTTCCCATACAATATTTGTTTCTGTAGCCACCTCTGATGAGAAGGGTATTCCTCAAGGGTAGCCGGTAGGAGATAAATGACACAGCAGTGTCTTTTGTGTCTTTAAGGATGTCATGAAATAACATGACTAATAATTGTTGTAATAATTATTTGCGAGCAATGAGAGAAACATATTACCTTTATGGGCAACATAAAGGTAGATGGGATCTTAGGAATCCATTCCACCAGCACTTTCCTTTGCTCAAGGGGCAGTCCACCAATACAAGAACCTACATAGCTGGCAGAAGATTCACTTGTGTCCACAAAAGGCTTTTTGCACCAGAGGAATGAGCCACTATCAGAAGAAGAAATTATGAAGACAAAAAAGAAGAGAGTAATCCACTATGACCTAATGATATTCCTCTGTATGAAGAAGTGCAGGGGAGAAGGGAAATCTATCTGGGAAAGGATAGGTGGTTCTTTTGTGGCCTTCAGGAGAAAGGGAGGTGGACAAATCACTAGCAAGGTGATGAAATGAGGAGCAAGAAACAAATTAATCCTGCTGTAACAAAATGGTTTTAGCTTTGCAATCATGTACACCCTTTCAGTTTTGTGGTTGCAGTGCAGTTGTCAGCATAAGGTAGACATAGTTCTAAATTCAAGCAGCAGCAGAGTCAATAGCATAACAAGAACAGGTGCAAAAACATCAGACAATGTACCAATACAGACAGACACCACCTACCACTGATCATGATGGCGTTGTACTCTGACAATGCACCTGTTGCCGTTCTGATGAAGTACTTCTAGCACAAATGACACCAAGTCATCATTTTTGTGTTTCTTGTTCTATAGTAATGGGGGGGGGGGCAGTCTGATGTAGCCTATACCACACATCTGGATATACATCTCTGTTACTTGGCTGGTGGTGTGCTGTGCTTAGCCTGAGAAGTAGTCAGAATATAATCTTCCATAGAGACTGGAAGCTCCTCCCTGGAGTTCTCCACTGATTCCAATGTGACCTTTTTTCCTTATACTATCTCTTTTGCTGGCATGAAGGTATACCTAAGTCACAGGAACAATGATCTCCTGAAAATGTATGGGATTCTATCTAATTTCTACTTCTCCACTATACCCCACACTTTTCTTCCTCGCACTGGTAGACTCATTCAGGCAAAAGGTTGTTCTAGCAACTGTCTTCCACCAGAATAAGGGTATCACGGTATGCATGTAATTTTTTTTCCCTGACAGAATAGTACACTGCTGTTCAAGAAAAGGTGGTTTAGGAGCAATTCTTCCTTGTCCAGTGAGTATAACTTGACGACAGGAATGTTCTGCTAATGATTTCAGTAATGGTATAGAGGCTAAACTGAGGCTATCGTATTTTGGTCACGTCATGAGACGACAAGAGTCATTGGAAAAGACAGTCATGCTAGGAAAAGTTGAGGGCAGCAGGAAAAGAGGAAGATCCAACAAGAGATGGATTGACTCAATAAAGGAAGCCACAGCCTTCAGCTTGCAAGATCTGAGCAAGGCTATCAAAGATAGGACATTTTGGAGGACTTTCATTCATAGGGTTGCCATGAGTCGGAAGCAACTTGACGGCACTTAACACATACATAGAAGCAAGAGGTAGAGGCTTCTAAAAAGAGGAGTTTAAAGGAGACAGCATGCAAATTTGTCTCTGGGCTTGGGAAAGGAAATTAGGAGTGTGTTTAATAACTGTGAGCATAACTAGAAAGTCACTGAGCCAAATGTGGGCGTCGCATCGCACTGCTGTCTTCAGAAAGATTCTTCCTGCAGCTGTTTCTGCTCTTCTGCCACCTCCCCTAACTAAACATCCTCCCAGGTTACTGAAAGTAATGTCGGGCTTGCACGGCCACCCTTATTTTGTGTGAGTCACACAACAGCCTGTCTGCCTCAGCCCCTGTTTCATTTCAAATTGATGGTGAAGGTCTAATACCATTTCCTGTCTGGCCTGAGTCAGCTGAATTCCATGGCTCACAGCCCCCATTCATCCCATAAGGCAAAGGAAAGAGCACCAGAGTTGCTTGCTTTCCTGCTCCATTTGTCAGACTTTACTCAACACGAGTTCTGAGCATTGACACAAGGGCTCTTGGAAAGGCCAAGGAGTGATCACAACTGATGTTGGGGGGGTGGGGAATAGGATATGGGTTCCAAAATTAGGGGTCTTTCTGGCCTTTGTAAACAGCATTCATGTAAAAATGCTATCTCGTTCTCTGGTAATTCTTAATTCCTGCTTTTTTCTGCTTCAGCGGATAGGTTGCTTTGAACTTTTCTACTCCTCTTTTTATTACTATTATCCCTTTACTGGCTCCTATTTTTTTCACTGTGTCAAAGCAATCACCTGTATCTTGTTCTGCAATCTAACAATCTCAGAAAAGTGGTCAGTTGTTTGAGAGTCAATTCATGCAGCCCAACTGGAGTCTTTATACAGTAGTATTGATTAACAATTCTTTGCTTAACAATTCTTCATTCATCCACTTAACAACCTAGCGGGGCACAACTCCATTGTTGCCTTTTCAGAGAGGGCAGATGATGGGTGAGAGATACTTGGGGGATGTCCTGTCCCTTTAACAGAGGCTTAATGGCATGTTATCTACCAGGTGATGTTATTTACCTCCATGTCATGACAAGCTCCAGCTGTTCATCTCCACATATTAAGTCTCTATTAAAGGGGCAGAACATTTTTCTCCAGTCCTGTTGGTAACCCTAGTGAGAGACGAACCCATGGCTGACAGATTAGATAAATACTGACTTTAAAAATAATTTAAAATGTATGGGGAAAACATTTAAGTGTCAGGTATAATTCTTTTTCTTAGCAATTTAAACCAGCGATTTAAATCCTGATAGATGAGTTCAGGTTTTAACCTTGGGCTTCCAGGTTAATAATAATGTGTGTGCTAAATTCAGGGATCAGTTTTTAGTGTCAGTCACAGATGTGGCTACTTAACTGCTCATTCCCAAATCCAGATAATTTCTGAACACATTAAATCGCACCAGTTCTAACAAAACCTCCTGGGGAACGCCACTACTTATTTCCCTCTGTTAAGCAAGCTGTCCTTTTACTGTTTCCTGTTGTTTAACTAGTTACTGCTACATGGGAAGACCCATAAGTGGGTCAGTCCCAAGCATATGCATGGTATTCTGAGCCCCCTCAGAACTGGATGCAGAATTACTTGCAGCAAAGGGCCTGCGCCTTTAACAGCTGCTTGACAGGCATACAGTGCAGATTTTTTTTTCTGGTGTGGAGATGCAGTGCTGGGGAATTTCTGTCTGTCTCGCAGCAGTTAAAGGAACAGAGGCACTGCAAGAAACAGTATACCAAACCTCTTCATAATCCCTGTTTTCTCTGTAGATCTAGTTGCCTAAGAAAGTCTTTTGGGGGGATTGAGGTTGGGCAGTAAGGGTCGCACAGTTGGTGATCTGTAATTGGTTAGTTTCCCTAGCTACAAAGAACAGTTGGGGAGTAGGCAGAAGGTGAATAATCCTGATTCACTCTTTTCTCTTGAGCCATTTCCCTGATTGAAAAAAATGATCCACTTATTGGGAGGAAAGACAGGATTCCATATTCCTGCCTGTCCCTTTTTTTTTTTTTTTTCCCTCTCTAGGGATTTAAACTGCCCAGAGGAACATTCCTGGTCAGGGAAGCAGCACAAGGGGGAAGAATTACTGTAAATCCTCTTTTCCAAGCACTGTGGCCCTGGTTCATATCTCCACAGGTGGTTTTTGCAACTAATGTACTTGATAGGAAATCTGATTATTAATTCCCAATGTCACCTGTAATTTGTTCCCAGTCCATGAGAAATTTGAAAATCAGAAGACCCACTTCTCTCAAAGTGGTCATTATTACTACTGTTTCACTGCCCAGTCTGTTCTCTGAATATCATTGGCAACAGGACTGGAAGAAAATGTCCCATCCCTTTAACATAGGCTTAATGTGTGGAAATCATGGGCAGCTGCAGCTTGTCATGGCATGGAAAGAAGTAACATCACCTAGTATATAAAATCCCACTAAGACTCTATTAAAGGAACAGGACTTTTCTTTTTCTCTAAGCAACCCTTTCTCTGAACTCTCACTCAGTACATAGGCGTATGCCCAAATGGCAGGCGTCCCTGCTTTGGGACTGTAGCACACAACCTAGAGTACATCAGTGCCTCTGGAAAGGGCAGGTATCTTTTCTCCCATAACACCCCAGGTTAAAGCAGGTTCTTATCTGGGTCACATAGCATTAGGGCCATGTAAATTAGTTTCCAAACTGAGGAAAATGGCTTAAATGCAAGAAAAATACGGCACAGAAAACATTTATTTGGGTGGCAAATGACATCCTATAAATAGTCCTTTAATATAGTCATCAAAAATCTGATTTAAAGAGATGGTTACAGTAACGGGAAACAAAGACACTACTCGGGGCAACCTTCAGTTTTGAGAGCAAGTTTTCATGGGGGGGGGTGATATCGGAGCCAACCGAAGTTACAACCAAGGTGGCTCTTCTGAAAGAGACTTCTCATCCACACGGGAAGCCCAATAAGTAGCTGTTGAAGCTGGTGTTTTTACTTGGAGAGTATTTCCCTCTGGAAGGGTCTGGGTGAATCTTATCTTTCAAATGACCCTTCTGCTCTGAAAGGTGATGGTTAGTTTGGTCTGACTAAATTGGCTCCAGTAGCACAACCCCTACCTCAAAAGGGCCCCAACAAAACCAGTAAAAGATAGAAAAATGGTAGAAGGCACAGAGCCAAGAATCTGAGCAAAGTAGAATAGCTGAAAGCTGGAAAAAAAAGCCGAATACCTATTCAGCTTTTCGGGAATCAGCTATCTGGTTTTGCCAAGATTCTCAGTTTTGCTATTCATCCGAAATCAAAGCCGAAAAAGCTAAAACAGCTATTTTGGGGTGTATTTTCATTTTGGTAAACCCAATATGCACAGCCCTACCAGATATTACCCTTCCAGTCAAAATCCTCCAGCATCAAAGGCCACTCTTTCCAAGAATTAGTATGTGCAGACAGCATCTCTGTCCCATAAAGCAGGCATGAAATCATAAGGTCCAAAGTTGGATTAAGGAGCCATAAGTAAAGCACCAAGAACAAAACTAAAGTGCTGTTCTCAACCTTGGAGATCTAGAAGGGAGTCAGAATAGAACTGCTTCCTCTTAGTACCTGGATTCTTGTCTCAGTTGGAAAAGGTCACAGCTTGCTGAATCTCAAGTAATAGCACAGATATTTCCCCACAAACCTTTCCATTATAAGCCTAAACCAATGCATGAGAGAACAAGAAACTTCACTAAGGGACTCAGTTTCTTGACAGTGGTTTTAGGCAAGCTACTCCCAGGCTTTGCTTTCCCTGACTGAAATAAAAACAATAATGCAGCTGACCTACCTCTCAGGGCTGTTGTTAAGTTACTGAGATAATGGAAAGCCCTTGGAATAGTTTGTATAAGTGTTAAGCATTATTTTTATGTTTGTTTGGAGGACCAGTATGAGTTACACGTGTGCACTGAAAGGACTGAGGGGGCGCACTGTTGGACCAAATCATTCTGTACATGAGCACTGACTCAGCACACTTCATCCCCTGAGGAAGAGCCCTGTAGATGTACCCCAAGTATAAGCTGGGTAGGCAGGAGTTAGTCTCTTCACCCCTAGGCTCCAGGGTAAGTTGGCTGCTTTATCCAGGGGAAGAAAAGGTCATGGGCATTTGTTCCTGCATTTACCAGAAAACAATTCAAAATAGCTTGGGATGAAGGACTGAGTTTTACAAACATAACCGTAGTGCAGAGTGAACGGTGCCAACTTTCTTAGATTTTTTTTCTGGGAAGCCATGCGTGTCTAAGGCTGTTCCTTCTTGCCCTGATCTGTGGGGAATGGTCTGGTCTTTCCCTCTGAAGGCCCTAAGATGTATCTAGAAGAAAGTCAGGGACATTTTGATTTGATTTTTTCCGGTCATCATAGGTCATGTCCAAAGAGCTGGAGTCAGCTTTAAACAAAAGCTGCTCTTAAATCTCAAACAAGACAGCCAAGGCAGCTCCCTGGAATCCGTAACATGGAGAATGTAATCAAATCAACTTCGTCTGTGCTTAGGGCTTATCTCCACCCACTATACTTGGCTATTTTGAGCTGCTCAGGAAGCTGTGCTGCCCTTTTCATCTTTTTGTATGCATGCATGGGATTTTTTTTTTTTTTTTGCTTCTTGTTTGAGTCACTTCTCCCCATGCAAAGGGCTGCCTTACTCCTGTGACTGTGCAGTCAGTTGGGGTACTGCTAGGGGGAGGAGGGCCTGTTGAGTGTCAGGAACACCTGCAAATCATGGAGGACTGTGCTAATCCCTGCTAGCCCCTAGAACAGACCAGGGGCTAGCAGGATCGACACAGGTGGTATGGTTCAAAACAGACATGTCAGGGAAATCCTGATGTTACTTGGCATCACTTTCTCTCAGGGCCTTTCCTTCCTTCCCTATTTTAGTGCTATGTGTCAAACCAGTCAGGACAAGCCCTAAGACATTGTCACAGAGGCTGAAATTGTGTTTGCCTTGTGAATGTAGACAAAGTAGGTCCTTGCAGCGCAGAGCACAAACCGAAGTGTCCATATGCCTTTTACATTGTGCCCGAAAAGCATCTCAGGCCAAGTTTTCCACACTGTCTCAAAGGAAACTGGGCCAGTTCATATGGCACAGTGGACTGTGAATGTGGGTTGACTGCATCATCCTTGTGTCCTGACGTGGCCATGGAATGGTTCCCTTATGTGCAAGCCAAACTCAGCCCACATTTGCCTGAATGCTGCTCAACGCTTTGGCAGATTCTCAGCACAATATCAAATATGTTGAGCTGAACATATGCTGAAGCAATGGAAATAGGCACATCTTTACAATGATTTGCTTTATTTCTGAAAGGAACACTTTTTTCCCCACTTACTGATTTGACTCCTGAGTCCATTGTGTAACTTTTAACTTTACCAGCATGAACATTTTGTAATTTAAGGATACTTCTAAGCAGAAGCTTCCCCTGTAATAGTAGTCACAACCATGGAAGTGAACAATGAAGTATTTCATGGAGAAAGTACCTGTTGTTGCTGACTTTGTGTGATAGGTTTTTGGTCTATCTGGTACAGTTGCTGTCTGCTTTGTGGGTGTCCAACGTACTGGAATGTCAGTTTGTTAGTCCCCTGCTAAAGCACTATGATCAGTGAAGAAAGCTGATATTGGGAAAATACCCTCAGTGTCTACAGTGACTTTCTTCTTCCATCTTGGTACTGGAAAAGTTGCTTACATGGCTGAGTGAAAACCACCACTGCAAAACAGAATTAATATTTTCACTGAACTCCTAGGGAGATGAAGAGTCCTGTGTGACTCAGAAGCTTGCTTACAGTGTTTTAAAAGTTAGATGGTCCAAGTATGTGTTCTTACAGTGAACACATGTACATCCTGCATGTATATGCAAACAACCATATTTCAGAAAGAGCCAACTTATGTTCATTATACAAATGGAACTGGGGACCAGTACCTGGGTAAATATGTGGCTTCAATTATGTGTTCAACTGTACATGCGTTGGATGATGAGAATTACTCCACGCCCATAAAGAAAAGAAGTGTACACTATACAGGGATTGTATGTGCATTCATTGTAACTTGTGAACAGGGATAGAGACTCACTTGTTTGCTGTAGTTTCTGTTTCTAGGGAACCAAACTAGAAAATCTGTAAGGATTTAACAGTGGGCATTTGTTTTATATCACAACAAAATATAAAATTAGGCACGCAGATGAAATAAGGTAGCAAGCTCTATTCTGCCATATGCAATTTCCCCCATCCAACATACTTGCAATCTAGCACGAATCTAGAATCTGTTGTATAAATCCTCTTTCAAAGAGATCAGAGATGAACCGAGCTATCCTGAAGGGGAGGATGGACCTGCTCAGGAGCCGCATGACCCCTATGCCAGCGTAAGTGCCACTTGCACTGAGTAAGGGGGCACAGACACCAGCACGAGCCTCGGGCACCGGCACTGCCTTCCCGGCAGCATTTTTGTGGTACAACACCTCAAGCTAGCATCGATGGGGGTGTTCCTGGGGTGTTCCCGCAGGCGGAGCTGACATTTGTCATCATCTCCCAAAGTCCTTTCAGCCCGAGAACACCCCTTTTTGCAGGTGGCTACTTGCACCTGCAAAATAGCTGGCGTAGCCCCGTGAAACTCAATAGAAGAGTTTCACAGGGTTTTGTGAAGATCGCCGCTTTTCTTCTTTATTTGAGGCCGGGAAGCCTCTCAGGAAGAAGCATGGCTGCCCCATCCCCGGGCATCCCCTAACTATCCCCCCCCCCAAGGATTGCTCTGGAAGTGTTTTAAATCGGAAGGAGTGAACACTCACTTGTGATGGCCAGATGGACAATTATTCTCTAGGTGAATTTTATTCCATTATTCTTAATTAATTAATTAAATATTTATACCCTGCCTTTTCTCTTAGCTCAAAGCGGCATTTTTATTCTGTTAGCCAGCCTGTTCAGCTTTTGTTGTTAGCACTGGATCAAGTGGGTTTCAGGAAGCAGGGCCAGTATAGTTCAGAGAGGAAAATGTCAGGTTGCCAATTCGAAATGCTTTTCTCCTTCAGGACACATCAGCTGCTTTTTGTTGGTAGTTTTGTGTGACCTAGCAGCAGTGTTGAGGTGGGAACTGGGGAGACTTTTAACTCTACACTTTTGCCCTTTAAAGCAGCAATAAAAACAGTGGCACTGTGCCATCTTACTCAAGGCTAAACGTTCATTCCCCGGGCGGGACAAGAGAGAGCTCTTGGAAAGGCAGATAGAATGACTAGGAAGTTTGTTTGAACAGATGCATCAGCAAACCAGAATGCATTTGATATAATTTTCGTAAAGTTATATTGTCGCCCAAAACAGTCTTTAAAAAAACACATTTTTTTCTTCCTCTATCATTTTGGGAAGGAATGGTGCCTCCTTAATGGAAACCTACTGTAATGGGCTGCCTTCCTGTGACATCTGGAGAGCCGCAGGAGAGACGTGACTCAGAGCCAAAGCATCATTAACTTATTATAGATGGCTATAATCTCAACCTGATATCTGCAGGAGGGCCATGGACTGCCTAGGCCAGTAATTGAATGGTGGAGGGAGGGGAGGCCTCCAAGGTCTGCCCTTCAGCTTGAGAAGGGAATGGTGCTGAAGTTCTGCTGTAACCATGGGAATTGCCTGCTTTTTTCATGGTGGCACTGGCATGTTCTCTGTAGGGGTGGCCGGACAGCAACTGGAAGAAGATTCTGCCGGGAGGATTCCAGCCTGCTTTAATGTTCCTGGTGAAGTTCACTTTGTAGTGTGTCTATTGCCTTTGTCATTAAACAGTAACCACTTCAAGTTATCTGGTCTTTAAAAGGTAAAGGTCCCCTGTGCAAGCACCGGGTCATTCCTGACCCATGGGGTGACGTCACATCCCGACGTTTACTAGGCAGACTTTGTTTACGGGGTGGTTTGCCAGTGACTTCCCCAGTCATCTTCCCTTTACCCCCAGCAAGCTGGATACTCATTTTACCGACCTTGGAAGGATGGAAAGCTGATTCAACCTCGAGCCGGCTACCTGAAACTGACTTCCGTCAAGATCGAACTCAGGTCATGAGCAGAGCTTTTGACTGCAGTACTGCAGCTTACCACTCTGAGTCACTAGGCTTTATTCATGGACAATTTAAATGCAAATCTGTTTGAAAGGAGACCCGATCTCTCAAAGCTTTGACCCCATCCACTGCAACCAGATGCACTCTGGAAACGTCATGCCAGCAGTAGTTTGCATGTCTCTTTTAGACTATCGCCATTGTCTGCTATCACATTTTGGTCTCCCCCTCCCTGGACCCTAATATTTTTCAACCTTATTGAGAATTGACAGAATGAGATTTCAAAAAGTGAAGGATGTTCCTAATCTTCTGTATCTGATGGACAGCATCATGGACTATTGGAGACATTCTGAAATAACTGACATTCATTGCATTTTGTGAACCCTTATGTTTTAATCTGAAATATAGCCTGCATTTCTACCTAGTACTGAAACAACAGTTGCAAAATCAGCAGCTTGGGATATATTCCATATACTTAGTCCAGAGGTATTTATTATGTGGTTTGTGGATTATTCTTGTGTGCTCATGGATCATATGGTTTAATTTATATTGTCGCCACTGATTTCAGCTTGTGGGTTGCAAGGGGCAACACCCAGTGCGCCTGTTCTTCTTGGGTCCTAGTTCAGCCGATTTAAAAAGACTCTTCAGACTGAAATTCAAGAGTCACTGACAGGTGCTTTTGTAGTCTCCAAATGTTAAAAAGAATTTCAATGTTGCATATAGCTGCATCATTTGCAATTAAGATTCCAAATCATTTCAGGACACAGCTGCATGCTTCTGGACCACCCTGGAGCAACTTCTGTGTTCATTCAAGAGTGTTACACATGGTAATGTAACACAAGGACGTTTTCATAAGTCAGTTGTTGGAAGGTATAGAGCTTCTTTTCCTGGAACTAGGTCTGTAGAGAATAAATAGAAGGTATGGAAGAGGGGCTATGGCCTAAGGTAGCATCAGGCACTGGCATATTGATAAACTGCTTTGCCCTTCCTTGTAGATATAAAATAGCTTAGAGCCCCTTTCCCCAGCATGATGTTGTGGTTAAGAGCGGTGGACTCTAATCTGGTGAACTGGGTTGGTCTCCCCATTCCACATGAAGCTTGCTGGGTGACCTTGGGCTAGTCACAGTTCTCCTCGAGCTCTCTCAGCCTCACCTATCTCACTTACGCTTTGTTTTCAGATTTATCTAATCCCTATCATATTACTTTGCTTATCACTCACTGATTTACATTGTGTAGTCCTCCTTGAGTCTCAATGAGAAAGGTGGACAATAAATAACATAAATAAAATAAATTGTTACATATCAACTTGGAAGGCTTTAAGAGGGGAGTGGATATGTTCATGGAGAATGGGCTATCCTGGCTACTAGTAAAAATAGATACTAGTCATGATGCGTACCTATTCTCTCCAGGATCAGAGGAGCATGCCTATTATATTAGGTGCTGTGGAACATGGGCAGGATGCTGCTGCTGCGGTCATCTTGTTTGGGGGCTTCCTAGAGGCGCCTGGTTGGCCACTGTGTGAACAGACTGCTGGACTTGATGGACCTTGGTCTGACCCAGCCTGGCTTTTCTTATGTTCTTTTGTTATGTTCATGCTCTAACATTTGAAGCAAACCTGGGTGGTGGGCCTTCATGGCTCACGGTGGTGTCCACCACTCAGGGCAGCTAATAATCCACACAGTGTGCATGAGGTCTGCTTGCCCAGCTGTTTGGCTACTCCCGGCTACCCAGCGTTCCACCGCTTGAAAAATGTGCTTGTGTGTCAGAGGCGTCTCTTTAGAATGAAAAGGAAATAATGTTTTTTAACTCCCAAGTCTTTGCCTTTGAAATCCTTCCCCCAAAGCCTTGTTATGAAGAAATATGCAAATGATCCAATTAGTTGAGGGAGGGGGGTCCCCAGGGCTAATAGCCTGAGGCCTGAACCAATTAGGAGCAGCTTTCTTAAGTTCAGAAGCAGATTGCTGCTGTTTTACCCCATCTAGTCAATCCTCATTAAAGCCAGGACCCAGTAGTGAATGCTCTGCTGACATGCTGGATGAAGAGCCAACATGCCATTTTCCCTTTCCTGGTGGCTGCCTGAGGATTAGGTTGCTATGCAAGGGGCAGAAAGGGCCAAGGCAAGCGATGCTGTGGCTCCAGAAGAACTCTTCCCTAAAACTATCTGAAATAGAATGGTGCTTTGTGTCCATGCTGCCTAACCACCACACGCAAGCACCCTGGACTATCCATCCACATCATGCTTAGCCAGGTTGGTTAGCATATGATTGTCTTATTAGCCTCTGTGTTTCTCAGGCTGTTGGGGGAATTCCTTCAGGCCTGCTTCTGAAGATCCCTGTAAACCAAAAGCCCTTCTCTTTAAGTGTCACTTGGTCTCTCTGCTCTTATTAAACTATTAGAGTTTAGGGGTCACAGCCAGGATTAGAGGTCCTTTCAAAAATTAGGGCCTTGTGGCATGTAACTATTAGTAATCAAAGAGGACCAATGTCACCCTGACAGCTCCACTGAGGCAGTCTTGCTTCCATTCATTCCTTACTCCTCTACTGCATAATTATTTTTGAATTCAAAGTAGTTCAAAATCAAATCCTGCTGCTGGACGTTAATATTGTCCTCATGAGACCACAGTCAGCATCGCTGTTTGCTAGGAAAGAGACGTCTCAAGAGGGGAAGGCTTCCATAATGAAAACATTATGGTGGGCAGATAGTAGGGTGAGGATGGATGATATCTTATTTAGTGACCCATGGCAAGGAACAAGAGAGCTGGGCCATAAAGATCCTGCTAGATAGCATGCAGTCAGGGGACCTAATCTCATTTAATGAAATGGGAGCAAACAGTAAAAAAAAAAAAAAAAGATACTTTGCGCAGAGGGACAATCTCATGAGGCTTCCCTTGTTTTGATTCCTGAGCTCCAATGTCGGTGTAGATCCCAATGAAAGCTTGACTCATCATGATGCTTCTCTTATGTCTGGCCCTAGCAACACTGAGGCTGGGGCACCGTCAGGTCATCCAATCTCAAAGGCATACCAGTACAGAGACAAGTAGAACAAAACACTTTCTGTACCAGTATGACTTCATTGGTCACCCTTGCTGGCACAGCATGAATGCTGTCCTTTGTCTTCTGCTTGCAACACTCTGGTGATTGCTGCCAAACACAACTTTAAAGTCAAAGACTAGATCGAGACCTCATGGGAGAAGACGATCCCTGCAGTCTGTCTCTCCATCTGGTCTGAGCCAACTTGGGTCCACATGGTTTGAGATCTAAGTGAATCCAAACTGCAGAAAGTTCATGTCCCTTTTGTCCAAGAAGCATAAAACAGAAGGGTAGTGAATATTGCTCTAGTCTTATGATTCTCAGCATATGAGGTGGGTCAGCACATTATCATTTATAGGATATATCTGAGCTATTTCCTGACCCTTCCCTTTCCCTGCGCAACTTTTGGATGTTTATCCCATTAATGCAAAGGGAGTGGCTGTGTACTTCCTCCACAAGTGAATGATAAATTTGAAACGACACTCTGCTCCCCACCCCCCCATTTCTTTGGGATTTTTGCTTTTGTGTGATAACTACAGTATCTGAGTGACCACGGTTTGAATTCCCACTCTGCCATGGAAACTTACTGGGTGACCTTTGGCCAGTCACAAGGGGAGAATGTTATACCCTACCTTTCTTCCATTGGGGAGAAAGTTGGTGTATAAGTGAGGTAAATAAATGTGGAACTACTTGGCCCTCCTCCACACCTTTTCTTTCATGAACACATGAAGCTGCCTTACACTGAAGCAGACCCTTGGTCCATCAAAGTCAATACTTTTGTAGGAGGGGGGATATAATATTACAGAATATAGTACTTTTGCTCATAGGGATGCAAAGGAAGATCTTGTTTTAGTTAGGTTTGGGATAATGTGATACACATGTGATTATGAAGGGTATAGTATAATGTTGTGTGTGTGTTGTTATGTTTGTTATATTTGAAATATATATATATATATATATATATTAAAATACTGTCTACTCCATGGGTCCCAAAACCTTTTGGGACTGTGGGCACTTTTGGAATTCTGACACAGGGTGGTGGGTGCAACCAGAAAATGGCTGCCACTCGATGTGGAACCAATTACAAAATGGCTGCCCGCAGAAGGTAAAGCCAACCACACAATGTTAGGGAGTGAAGTTACGCATAACTCTAATAGTAACTTTTCAACAGATTTTCAATGGCCAGTCAGAAGCCCTGCTGGACAAAAGTCCCATCTGGCCCCATCTACTTTCTAGAATCACTTGATGGGCACCAGTGTGTCCACTTGCACCAGTGTGTCCACTTGGTCTATTCAGACTGGGAGAAGCCCTCCAGGATCTCAGACAAAGGCCTTGCTTGCCACCTATTACCCGATTGTACCTGGGATCTTCTCCATGCCAAGCAGATGCTCTAGCATCTATGGCCCCTTCCTTTACTTCCCCACATGTTCAGGACAAGAATGATCAGCCCTAGCTACATCATCTGTCACATTTAAGTATAATCACACTTGCAGAGATTTAATTACTTTTGTAAGCCCTCTGAAATGCTCTTTGAGAATCCCTCTTATGGTCCAGTGGTTTGCCTTGAAATAAGATCTTTGGAACTCTAAGAAGGGTTAGCATTGAGAGTCATATCATCCAGATTAAGTAATATTCTGTAACCTACCATGTATGGTATGCTCAGCTAGAAGTGTCTGGGTCTCCAGAAAGCTTAAGTATTTAAGGAGAAAGATTATGTCTGTGGCTGTGCTTTTGAGACTTGCTGACTAGTAAACCTTTTGAGTAACTGAAGGCCAGTAGCTGGGCTATCAGTCATCCAGTAGAATACTGGACAAAAGCATTTTGAAGGAATAGGGTAAAGACAGAACAATTATTGCAAGCAGTTGGGACACAGTTAGGTATCTTCTCCTCTCACTTTCCATCGGCTACATTTTTTGAAAAAAAGAATTCATTTCTGCAAATCAAGATAAAATGTGCAAATTTGCTAAGTATGTGAGCATCTCCCCAAGGGACAGAAATTATTTTGGGCTTCAAATACTTAAAATTTTATTGTAGGTATGGGGTGGTTAAACCAGCATGGGATACTTTGTATACTTGTACTAAATGAGGTTTGGAGATTGAAAGAGTAGCCCTGGCAGAAGCACTTATAGTAAATGTGTTCTATGTGGTTTATATTTGATGAAACATCAGGGTGCCTGGTGAGAAAAAGTTCTTCAAAAAAGCTATAAAGTTTTGGGCTTCATTTTAAACCCATAATTTTGAATGGTGGATTGGGGGGCTTTCTATGAAATTGTACCATTTTTTTCTTTTCTTTTTTAAAAAATTGATTAAACAAACAAAAAGAAGCAATATACAACAATACATATATGACATAAGCAAAATATGTAAAATATAATAAGAACTAAATTTCAAAATTGGAAAATGCTCTAAGAAAAATCTGCCCCAAAATCACAGAGCTAGGTAATACAATAGGTAATAGGTAATGCCAATGTAGTTTACGCTCCAGTCTAATTCCTTCAAATCGGTGCGCATACTCTGGGGGATGTTGATTTTAAGATTAAACTTGCATTCCTAAAGCCACATATATACTGTAACTTGGACAAATAGTCTTAATTTGTAATTAATGCAGGATAATAAAAGTTTATATTTCTTACCCACAGCATATGCATTGCTTTTGGCTATATGGAACTCCCTGGTCTTTTTAGAATTTTGAACACTGCATGGCGAACATAACCATTTTTTTCTAAAATCATTCTTTGTGGAGGGATGTTGGGTGTCATTATTAAGGAACAGTTCATATTTGTGGGTAAGGTAGCGGAAGCACATGCCCTCCCCTGGCAACCCACATATGTTGTAATCAGGAAAGCTTTAAGAGTGAGCTGTGGGCAGAAGGCATGCCCATTGCTCAACTGTGATTCACATTAGAATCTCAGGAACAAGATGGCCAATTGTTGATTGAAAACTTCCATTTTAGAATGGGAGAGATGACACATGATCTATTGTGTGTGTGTGTGTAAAGTGCCGTCAAATTGCAGCCAACTTATGGCAACCTCAGCAAGGGGCTTTCAAGGCAAGTGAGAAGCAGAGGTGGTTTGTCATTGCCCTCCTCTGCAGAGTCTTCCTTTGTGGTCTCCCTTCCAAGTACCAACCCTGTTCAGCTTCTGAGAATGGATGAGATCAAGCTATACCATGCCCCTCCCCTCCCCAGGATCTATTAGGAAATAACATTGCCCAATTTTTCTGTTTTCACATATGGTTCTTAGCTGAGGAAGGGAATAGTAATTGCTTTCCTTATATAATCTTGTACTTTCTGGGTGTGGAAGTGCAATGTTAATTATTGTCTTCTTGATTCTCTATGAGGACAGCCATTTTACATCATTGGATAGCAGTAACTATGATTCCATTAAAGACTAGTTTCTAGAAAGAGTTCAGGTGTCTACAGCCATAAAATATAGCATGTATTTTATGGGGACTACAGCTGGCAACTTTTAGTCTCATTCTGGAGGCTAATGGATCCTAGATTACAGGAAGCACTCAGGGATTTGGGGAGCCCCATCAGCAACTTTATGGAAAGTCTGGCGAGAGTGCCATATGATAGGCAGGGTAGCCCCCAGGTGTCAACCACAATTTTCAGATAGAATCCCAGCCCCCTGGTTCGCAGGAAAGTTGAATGTACTAAAAAGGGCTAGTATACATCTAGGGCAACAGAGGGGGAAAACTTGGGCCAAATCTGATAGAACATGCTATAGAGCCCATTGGAAATTCTACAAGGTGATGATGATGGCAGTGATACTATGAACCATGTGATACCGCTGAGGTGACTGGAAGGTGGGATGGGTCTGGGTGAAGAAGTTCTGAGATGGTTCCAGTCTTTTCTGTCAGACTGCTCACAAAAAGGTTGAAGTGGGAGATGTTCAATCATGCCCTTGGGAGCTGACCAAGGGGTGCCACATGGCTCTGTGAACTCCCATGTTGTTTAATATCTATGAAAGGCCCATTAATGAGATCATACATAGTTCTGCAGTCATTGCTCATCAATATGCTGATGACATCCAGCTATATGTTATTAAGCCTTATAAACCACTGACTGCTGCTGTTTCTGTCCTGGCTCAGTGATTGAACATGATATTCAAGTGGCTAAGGGAGACAAAACCAAAAGTCAATCCAGACAAGACAGAAGTGATGCTGGCTGGAATGGCCGCTACTTTAAATGGGATTGTCCGTCCTACCATTGATGGTGTGCAGATTTCACTGAAAGGTTCTGTTAAGAGTTTAGGAGTCTTGCTGGATTCTGGCCTCCTGTTGGAGAAACAGGACTCCATGACATCAAAAAAGTTCTGTTTTCCAGCCACATCTAGTTAGGAAACAGGCCCCCTATATGCAGACTTCTGATCTGGCCATCCTGATCCATGCTACAGTAACCTCAAGGCTGGCCTGGCGGAACATCTCAGTCTTACAAGGCCCCGGTAGGGTTGCCAGGTTGCTGGAACCAGCAGGCAATTTCCCGCCAATCCAGCAGCATGCTTGGAGTGGGGGTTTGAGAGGGAGAGGGCTCCTTACCAATGTGGTGCTTCCAGGACTAAACTGGGAAGTGATGTAAGCACATCACATACAGCTGCATGCGACTGACCATCCCTGCCCCCCCAAACCTCCCACCAGTCAAGAGGGAGGACCTGGCAACCCTAGGCCCTGGTTTCAATGGAGAGAGAGTTCCACCAGGACAGGGACAGGGTCAAAAAAGCACTGGCTCTGGTTGAGGACAGCTGGACACTCTTTGGGCCAGGGACCACCAGCAAGTTGGAATGTGCAGAGTGTAATGCTTTCTGGGAGGGTGTATCAGGAGAGACGGTTCCGCAGATACGATGGTCCCAGACTGTCAAGGACTTTAAAAGTTAAAACCAGTACTCCACTTGGAGCCAGTGCAGTTGTTGGAGCACTGACTGTATGTGTGCCCTCAGTGGAGTCCCTGTCAGGACCCTTGCAGCTTCCTTTTGTACCAGCCGGAGTTTCCGGATCAGTCCCGAGGGCAGCCCTACGTATTATATTGTTTTTACATTGGCGTTACCCGCCCCCTTGGCTCCTGGGATGCCTGGAGCAAAGGCAGGTAGATGAATATTTTAAATAAATAAATAAATAAACCTTGTGGTCTAGAAATGACTTGTGGTAAAAGCTGCCAAAGGTATTACTATTTTTTGTTCTCTTTATGGACCTTCAGCCACTTCAGGCCAATTTTTTTTTGTATGTGCTGAAAAAGATCTGATATTCTATTCTGCTTCATTACACCTAATAGATCTCCCTAGTCTTTATTTCATGCACCCACTAATATTCTTGGATGAGACTGAAAAGAGAGAGAGTAAATAGAAGTCCTTCATGGTGCTGTTATTCCCTGATGGGACACTGAGAGATTATTTGGCTTCTAGTGGTAGCATCACTTGTTACCTGATGATCACTGATCCACAGTTGTTTCAGACAATCTATGATAATTATTACAAGTGTAAATTCAGAGGAGAAAATGGGAAATTATGCACAAAATGACTACCCAGGGGAGGAAGATAAATAATTGCCACCCATTATTTCCGCATCGGGAGACCTGGTCAAAATTACTGTGTAGAGCAAAGAAAGGCAATGTTTCTTCCTCCTCCCACTCTTGTCCAGAGACAAAGAAAAATAGAGATCCCATAATTAAAGGTGCCCCCCTGCTCCCACAAGAGGGATGTGCAAGAAAGGGAATTAACAGAAAAATAACAGGACTTGTTTTCCAATTTTTTGACTATAGAAAAGAGAAGGAAAGGATTCTAAATCAGAGATTTAAACCTGATAGCTGTTGTTTAGACCAGCAGGAAGGACACTGTTCTGAATTTAGGAGCTCTGATATATGCATAGGGTTGTGAAAGCAAAATTTCAAATATAAAGGATGCTTTGGTTTTGTGGCATCTGTTCTATCTAGTTTTGTAGAACCATGCATTATGTAACAAGTGACATCTCTTTTGGCTAGTAGCTCTTGGACACTCTCCAAGATGAAACAGTCCCTAAACATTACATTTTCCAAGATACTTACAAAATGTGAATATGTAACCAGGGGCAGTGTAACAGCACAATGGGTAATGCTTGTGTTTTGTGTGCAGAAGATCCAAGCTTTTAATCTTCAGCTTCTCCAGCAAAAAGGATCTCTGCTCTCCTTAAAACCTTGGATAGACAGTGCAAGAGAGAAAAAATAATATTGGGTTAGATGGACCAATGGTCTGCTTTGATATAAGGCACCTTAGTATGTTCTGTGAAGTGATTTGGCCATGCAGCAAATGTGTGTTTTCAACCACAGGCACATCGAGAACCAGGAGGACTGCCTTGGCTTGCTACTGCATGTATCACATAGTAGCAGATGCTGCCACATAATGTGTAGTGGATCTTAGAGACTAACTGCTATACAACCACAGGGTTTGTTAAACATTTTTGATTCAGTTCAGCCAGAGTTAAGCACTTTAAAGTCTGAGTTGTTTCAGTGAAAGAGAGCTGAGTACATATTTAACTCTTCTACTGAAACAATGTGACTTAAGTATGCTTAATTTTGCCTTCAGGTTTAGGTAAACAGTTTCCAGTTGACTGAAACTTGAACGCTGCCAACCCTTATTCCATCAATTAGCCAGTGGGTGATGTTCACCCCATTGTTCCAAACATTTCATATTCAATCAAGGGCTTTTCAAATCCAGTACTCTATTGTCTTATTGCATTCCTCATTACAGAACAGGTCCCAGTGCCAACAGCTTTTAGTATCAAAAGTCTAAGTGACATGAACCTTCAAATAAATCGATCACTTCTAGTGATGTCACAATGACCACTTTTAACACATCTTGTCCCCACTCCGAAATGTCCCTCTGTCCTTATTTGTAGATATTACCATTAGATGAAAACTCCCCTGGACATACCTCTGACCAATCCAGAGGCTTGCCTCTGACTTCACCTGAATTTCCCATTTCATATTTTGATGCTGAACATTGTAAGAAAGAACAGGGTTTACTGGATAGAGAAGCTGCTGGAATCTTCTCCAACTGGTAGCTAGGATGTGAGAATTGGCTTTTGGTATATGTCTTTTGTTGGCAAAGAGAAATGCACCCTTTGAATATTCACAGTGTTCTTCTATCTGCATACAGAATTAAAACCCAGAAGTTGCAAATGAATTAAAACAAGAACCATAGTATTTGAAGGATAAGTACTGACTTAAATTGTGTCAGATCTTGTCAGATCTCAGAAGCCAGCCAGGATCGACCCTGGCAAGTATTTGGATGGGAGACCTCCAAGGAATACTAAGGTCGTGACAGAGGCAGGCAATGGCAAACCACCTCTGAATGTCTCTTGCCTTGAAAACCCTACAGGGTCGTCATAAACCAGATGTGACTTGACTGCAAAGAAATAGATAACATCTTAATAATAAGACTTTGACACGACGCAAAGCTTTAACAATAGATTGCACTGTAGGGAAAGTAATGTCCACTGATTGAGGGTCATGGGCTCATCATAATCCATTCCTTTGTTATTCCTTGATTGTTTAGTTTTAGTCCCAAGGAATATGTTTGAAAAGGGGACAAACCTTTTAAAAAAACTCATTAAAAGTAGAGCTTGGTTGAATGTTCAAGATCAATCATTTTCACCATGAAAGGCAGCATGGGGGAAGGAAATATTCTTTGAATTTCACCCCCCCCCCCAATATTTTGGGATTGCAGCCAATTGACTGCGGAATTGCTAACATTTCTTATTAAATGGTTGTTTTTTCTGTCCTTCCCAAAATACAGTTTTTCAATACGGTGTAGTGGACAGAATGTTAGAATACAACCTGGGAGCTCCAGGTTTGAATCCCCACTCTGCATGGAAAATTTGCTTGGTCACCGTGGGAAAGTCAAATGTTATTGGATATATGATATCTGGGCTTCTTGAAGGGAAAGAAAGAACAATACTTTTAAAAACAAAAATGGTGATCCAGCCAATTGGGGGCTGCATAGAGACTTATTGTAGAGTGTCTGTGCTGCTGATAAGGGGTACTGGGTGTGGATAGAGCCTGTTCTTTGAGGGGGTGATAAACTAATGAGGAATGCAGTTGCCTGAAAGGGAAGAGTATGTGAATACACTTCCCCCCTTTAAAGCCTTCTTCTAATGATCACAAAAAGAAGGCGTATGATCTGGTTTGTGGGGCACACATATTTTTTAAGAGAAGTTATAAAATGCTCTTTTTGTTTCTGATAAAGAGATCTTTCACAGTTGAAAACTGGGGATCTTCATCATTCCCTCCTAACCATGCCCCATACACTAAACCTACTTTCCATGGAAAGGGAGTGAAGAAAGGGTTGTGGCTCTTACTGCTAACGTATTTAGCTGGGCCTTTTTGTGGTTTGGAAAGGGTTCTGTTTGTTTCCTAGCTACGGACTGCTTAGTTGTACTTTAACAAGTTAAATCACCTGCACAGAAAGTACAGGGAAACTCTGGGGTCAGAGGAAGGCTGGTTGCAGCATAGCCTGACCGTAGAGTAAATGGAGATTTCTGACTCTGGAACAAATTTGTTCATGATGCCTGGGTACTGCCAAAGTAAAATTTGGAAAACAGCATGAGTGTTCCATCCTGAAAGGTAATTGGTTAAATTTGTTCATTCTGGTGAGAATATGCAGCAGGTTGTTTATTTCTAAATGCCCGTGCTGTTTGTTGCATGGCTTGATGAAGAAAAAAGAAGAGAAATAACACACACACAGCATCTCCAGAAATAAAACTTTTAACCCGGCAGCTGGAGACACCATCTCATAGTCCATGGTCAGCACAAGAGTAACCACAAACCTCACTGCAGTGCCATTGGGAAAACAGTAACCCTTGGCAGCTTTACACTTGACATCCCATGAGAAAACTGGTAACAGAGTCACATCAGGGATACTGGCCTGCCTTGGCCCAAGTATGGCACAGATTAAAAGATGTGGTTGTGTTTGTGATGCTTTCCCAGAACTAACACACAGAAGTCTGGGAGTGGGTATAAAATAACAAAACAAGAGACAGTCTATACATGCTATGCCTCATGGAAGGGTTGGGAGAGCTGTTTGAAGAGAAATTCTAGTGTGTGTATGTGATACTTTGCCAGATACTTTTCAAAGGCCTCTCTTGTTCATTTGAACACAGACTAATTATAACCCTATAATGGGTTACTGTAGTGTGTCACCTGCTCTTCAACTTTAGTTGAGTTTGCCAAGACTGTTATTTTGAGGTCAAAGTACTAGTTGGGGTCATATTCCTATTTCTTTGTGAGTGTATTCAACTCAACATCTGAGGGCAGTTCAAGTGGTTCAGATATCAAGTGGTGACCATCCAGGTGAATGTGCGGAAATGTCACTGACAGTGGGGAGACTTGTCAATTACCACCTCCTGGAAATTGATTTACATTTCGGGTAAGCCCCAAACTCAAAATCTCACTTTTTAGTTACTCATATGTTGCCATATTCACATGAAGGGTCATCCGTTGTAGGCAACTATTCACCTGAAATCTGCCCACAGTCTATCAAGACTTTCACTGTGAAATCAGTGAGATTTTCTGGGCCTTTTGCTGAGAAATTACAACAGTCAGCATGCCTTCCCTCCTCCCTAGTCTTTTCAGTTGCTTGAAACTATGCCATGTAACCCAAGATGTTGCTAGAGAAGGAGTAGACAACCAGACACATGTAGCTTCCCAACAAGGAACTAACAATCTAATTGATCCCTAGGTATCGAACCCTGAGACTTTATGTTTAGCATCAGCACATTCTCTTCCCAGTAGTGGAGTTCTATGCCTGAAGAGGCTTGTTTTGTTCTGACCCATGGGTGAGGCATTTCACAAAAAAGAAAAAAGTAAATTCTGTATGTTATTCCTAAGGGCATTTCTCCACTATCAGTTTTTTTGTGTAACACATGTTTCTCATTTGTTATGCACAGTCCCACACATTTTGCCTCAAAACAGTGCTTTTGTTACATAGATATCACATTTTCCAAAGCACAATATGTTGTACTTGAGGAAATGCAGTACTTCGTTGTTGTTGTGTTTGCTGGGCAAAATGCTGTACTGTATGAATTTCATGGGCATCCATTGTACATTGAATTGAATATTATGACATAATTACGCTGTCTAAAGACTTCTTTCTTGATAGTTGTGCAGCAATGAATTTTTGAATGAGAGTCCTGCTATACTGGTGTTTCCCTCCTAGCCTGATTGTGAGTTGAAGATGGAAATCTTCTCTTGCCTAAAACATCTTTCTCAGCCAATGTCTCCCTTTTATATTGTCGAAGGCTTTCACAGTCAGAGTTCATTGGTTCTTGTAGGTTATCCGGGCTGTGTAACCGTGGTCTTGGAATTTTCTTTCCTGACGTTTCGCCAGCAGCTGTGGCAGACATCTTCAGAGTAGTAACACTGAAGGACAGTGTCTCTCAGTGTCAAGTGTGTAGGAAGAGTCAGAGAGGGGTTGGGTTTGAGCTGAGTACTGTCCTGCAGAAGTAATGTGCTAATCATTGTCCTGTAAGTATCAAGATAATGTACTAATGAGGGTGTGGTATGTTAATATGGAACCATTGTATCCTGAAGTGATCTGTTAATGTGTGAAATCCAAAGCTAATCTGCATGGCTATTGTTGACTGTAGCCTTTGTTAATCTGGAGGTTTTTCAGGGCAGGAAGCCAAGCCTTATTCATTCTTAAACTCTCTTCTTTTCTGTTAAAGTTGTGCTGATGTTTATGAATTTCAATGGCTTCTCTGTGCAATCTGACAAAATAGTTGGTAGAATTGTCCAGTCTTTCAGTGTCTTGGAATAAGACCCTGTGTCCTGTTTGTGTCAGTCCATGTTCAGCCACTGCTGATTTCTCAGGTTGGCCAAGTCTGCAGTATCTTTCATGTTCTTTTATCCTTGTTTGTATGCTGCGTTTTGTGGTCCCGATGTAAACTTCTCCACAGCTGCAAGGTATACGATATACTCCTGCAGAGGTGAGGGGGTCTCTTTTGTCTTTTGCTGATCGTAGCATTTGTTGTATTTTCTTGGTGGGTTTAAACACTGTTTGTAGGTTATGTTTTTTCAAAAGTTTCTCCATGCTATCAGTGACTCCTTTAATAAATGGCAAGAATACCTTTCCTATGGGAGACTGTTTTTCCTGAGTTTTCTGATTTTTGTTTGGTTTAATGGCCCTTCTGATTTCATTCTTGGAATAGCCGTTTGCTAGCAGTGCGTGATTTAAATGATTAGTTTCTTCCTTGAGAAACTGTGGTTCACAGATCCATCTTGCACAGTCCATTAATGTTTTGATTATTCCTCTTTTCTGTCGGGGGTGGTGGTTGGAGTTTTTGTGTAAGTAGCGATCTGTGTGAGTTGGTTTCCGGTAGACCTTGTGACCTAACTGAAAGTTTGTTTTATGGATGACAAGGGTATCATCTTTTATACTTCTTATCCAGCCCTGACTTCTGGACAATACGCAAAACCCATCCACTTGGTGCCTCTAGAAGCCAGCTAATCATCTGGTTCGAGCACATGATATTCTGTTAGGTCAGCTGTTGATGCGACCACATCAAAACACTTCAACTGTTCCCTCCATGCCATTCCATTTTGTGAGTGTATCGTTTCCCTCTTTTTTATGCTTTTATGTTGTAAGTCAGGGTGCTGTCCACCAAGCTCTCTCCCTCTTCCTCCACTTTGCCAACGATGTGCTCCCCTACCTGAGCCAGCCTCAGAAAGGGCAGAGACCCTGGAGTCACCTTTCTCCTGTCTCAGACTGTCCAGGACATCTGCCTACTGATCTCTCTCTGAGTCAAGCTTCAGTCCACTCTCCTCCCCGGCATGGTTCATTCTGCTTCCTTTTATCCCTATCTCCCCCTTCAATCCTATACAGAGTTACACTCTTTAAGCCCATTGGGTTCAGTGAATGTTGGATGTATAATTCTGCTTAGGATGGCACTCTTAGTTTCCTTCAAATGAGAGAGTAATGGAAACTTATGGCATTTTTGTAAGATTTGCTTTACTTATGACTCTACAAGCAGCATAGAAGTGCAGGAAAACAGATACTTCTGCAAGGCATATCTGAAATCAGTGGACTTAGAAAGGTGGAATTCTGTTTAGGATTGCACGGTTAATGTTAATTGGAGCCTGTGGACTGTCCTCCAACCTTTCTTTTAAATTGGGATGGGGCTGAATAGCAGGGTGGCATTTCCGCCACAGTAGAACTATCTCCTTTTCCACCCAGAAGTCTCTTGTAGGAAATGAAAAACCAATAGTGTTTACTAACCTCCTGCATCTGCAGCTCATCCCCTTAAAACATTCAAACATTATTAAATGTGGTAGTGATAACTACTGCCTGTGTAGATGGTTGTTTTAATGTTACAAATATTTAAAATATTTCACGCATGGTGCATGGAGGAAAGGAGTTCCAGAGAACATCAGCAGAGGGTTGGATTCCATGATCTATCAACAGAAGGTGCTGATGGTCACAGATCTCCACTGCTTTCCCTTCATCCAGCAGTCCTTTCCTGTCCTGGGAAAGCTTTTGCCCACGATTGCAGGACATGAAGAGCAGGGCAGGAGGCTAAAGTGGAGAAGGGGCAAAATCACTCCCTCCTGCCTCTTGAGTGAGTAGAGATCTGCCAATGGAAGAGGAAGAAGAGAGTGATTGCAATAGCTGCTGGGGAGAAGTGGAAAGCAGGGAAGATCCTTGTGTGGACCTCATATGGTCCTTGTGTAGGATCCTGTGCAGAGAATTGCAACCTTGAGTAGCTGTCAATTGTACAACTTTCAAAGTGCTAAGTAAAGTTTCCCTGTTCCACACTTCAGTCTTCTGGGGCATCTTTTCTTGAAATTTCGACAAATTGCTCATGCTCTCTGGAAGAGTAAGAGTCTGGAACCAGAAGGCAGGAGTGATCTAGGGATTCCTTTTAGCCACCAGATGCTCTGGTTGAACCAATAATGGAAAAACAGAGGGAAGGATGGATTTTATTCCATCTGAACAACAGGTGACAAATATCTGTAAGCTTTAACAACAGTTTTAGAGATACTTAAAAACTGTAATCCAGTTACACCAGGCTGGCCAAATTTTTACCATTAGGCTAAGTTGTGTCATATTCCTTACACATGTTGTACAATGGATAAAATGAGCATGTGGCATGTTTTTGGTGACTATATGGAAAGGCCATAAGCCCCTGCAGAAATTGCTAAGAACGGAAATCCCCTTTTATAGGCAGTGTGCACTTTGGCATATAAACTGTTCTAAGGAAGCAGTAGCCTCAAGGCCAAGTTTTGTGTCACATTTCTTTTCTGAGGGGTGACATGTAGGACACGGCGAATATAATTAGGTGTCCCCATGGTTTGTGGTTGCTTGCCATTTCTAACTGTCAGCTCTTATTTTTAGGCAAATTATACGTTTCTGTCTAAGAGGAAAAAACCAAGCTTTGTTGATGTAATTCTTTTAAAATATATGCCCTAGCAATTGCTTTTCATAAATTTTGTTATCTTGGAAACAGGCACTACCTGTTTCCAGTAGTAGATGTAGGGGTAAGAAATGTATTCTTGTCATGAATTATGATTAGGGATAGATAGATCCCCTCACCCCATTTCATTGCTTTCTTGTGCTGGAATTGAGCTCCACACTGCAGTCTATGTCTCCTGAATTCTGTATTAATTAAAAGAATATCTGTAATTAATTATAGAGCTGAAGCTTGAGCAATTTCCCCACAACATTCTGTTCCTCTTGTTCATTTGCACCTTTCTCCCCCAAACATGATCAATAGACACAGGTTCATTGATAAAACACTGCTAAAAAGCAACCTTGCCATGATCTTATGTATAATTGCAGTACAATATGCACACACACACAAAAGCCTTGATAAATTGTGCTCGGAATCACAGCAAGCAAGATTGCTTTTGGGGGGCAGTATTTTATCAATGCACATCTACACACTGGACAAAAAAACGTTACATATGAACTGCAGGACCAGAAAGCTGTGTCCCAATGCATAGCATTTAAATTGCCAGGTCCCTCTTCACCATCGGCAGGATATTTTTGGGGTGGAGCCTGAGGAGGGCGGGGTTTGGGGAGGGGAGGGACTTCAATGCCATAGAGTCCAATTGCCAAAGTGGCCATTTTCTCCATGTGAACTGATCTCTATTGGCTGCAGATCAGTTGTAATAGTGGGAGATCTCCAGCTAGTACCTGGAGGTTGGCAACCCTAATAGCACTCTGTAAAATATTCTGAAATTTTTAACCCTGCACAAATGGAGAATTGTTATGTATTGGTATTCAGACCTCCAAAATGAGTGAAAATTTTGAAAGCTTCCCTAGTCATAATACAACAACAAAAGATGGTTCTTCGGTATTACATGAATGATACCTAATTGTAATTAGCTATCTAATTATAATTATCCATCTGAAACACTGTGAATGACGGTACCCTTAAAATTAAGCTTTGTTTTTTTGGTTTGTTTTTTGGGTTTGTCTATTACTGTAATCAGAAACAGGTGGGGTTATTTGTCTCCTTTGATTGTGCTAGAATATTTGCATAGTCAGGTATCTGGCACAAAGCCTGTTAGCTGCTGTGGATTTCCAAGAACCTCACCTTTCATTTTCAAATACAGCTTGTTTATAACCTCCCTTGTTGTAGAGATAAGACATGGTTCACAAAATACTTAGAGAGAGAGAGAGATCCTCCATGTCCTTCCTTGCCCCTTTTTTATGGCTGCCACTTTTATCCTCCTCCCTGCACACCTCTATGGTTCTTTTCTTATCTACGTATGTTCTTGCCCCTACACTTTTCCTTTGGGTATGATCCAGCCAAAGATGAGCACTTTCCCCACTGATTTCAGTAGGAAATATTTAAGATAGTTTAATTCTCACACAATGTGGTCTTCTGCTGGATCTGGGGTTGTCAGATCTCAGGGTTTGAACTGATGTTTCAAGAGTTTAGCCATTTTTTTCAGTGTCTCCGTCCAGGGGAAGGAGAAGTGCCAGAGTAAGGGAGACGGAATCATCGCTATTCCACAGGATCCATTCTCTGCCTTCTCTCCCCATTGTAAAGTTTGAACCAAACCCCCTTCCATTCTTAGTAAGAGTTAACCTTATTCAGTCATAACAAATTTGCCTGAAAACACATGTAGAAGATGGTAATAATTCTGCACAACAAACCAGCTTGGTTTAAGATTGAAACTGTTAAAAAGAACAGGGTCTGTACCCTGCACTGTCCATCATCCGCTTTGGTCCTTAGGCTCCACTTTCTGATTCTCTAGACCTGAGTCTCAGAGGACCTGGCAACCCTAGCAGGATTATTTCCTCTAAATTTTGCAAAAACTCAAATATAGGATTCAAAAGAAAGCTTTCAGATAAACCATGCAAATTCAATTGTGTGTGTGTGTGTGTGTGTGTTTGTGTGTGTTAGGGTTGTCAACTCTGGGTTGGGAAATACCTGGAAAGGTTGGGGTGGAGCCTGGGGAGGGCAGGGTTTGAGGAGGGGTAGGAGCTCAGCAGGGTATAATGCTATAGAGTCCACCCTCCAAAGCAGCCATTTTCTCCAGGGGAACTGATACTGGTCATCTGGAGATCAATTGTAATAGCAGGAGATCTCCAGGTACCACCAGGAGGTTGGCAACCCATGTGTGTGTGTGTGTGTGTGTGTGTGTGTGTGTGTGTGTACATACATACATATTGGTCATTGAAGCAGGCCTTTTCCAGTAGTTGGTGAATTATGTTACATCACGCGTGGTAGTCCTCTGAAAACTGATATTTCCTAGTTTTCTGTGATTTAGACTTTTCTTCTTTCCTTAATGCTGCTAAGACAAAATAGACATCATCTTTGAAATAGGACTCCTATTTTGTTAGTTTATGAAATGGTTTTGCCACATTTTATGAATTAACAGTATGTTGGAAATGGTCTATATTTTAGCATTATCATCCAGAAAGCACAGGGTATTAGAAGTTCTCCAAATCTTACAATACGCCGGGTGTGAGCTTCCAAAGAAGCAGTTCACATGCCCATTGTCAAAATGAATCCAGAAGGGGCATGCTGTGTATACACTTTAGCTAAAACCATTCTTCACTGTAAGCGTTTATAGTCCTTCCATAACCAAGTCCTCTCAATACAAGCATTGTTTCTGGCTTAGGAGAAGAGCTTGATTTCCTCCCCAGCAAGGGCTCAGTGGTTATTTTGGGATAACACCCCTTCTTTGCTTCTTCCAGACCTTGAATCTGTTGAACTGGACCCTTTTGATGGACCGACATTAGCCAAAATGCTCAGAGGCTACCTGCAGCAGCTGCCTTTCCCTGTCATTCACCCAGCAATATACAGTAAACTACTCTGCACAGTTAAAGGTAAATGGTTACTGTTCGCTTTTTAATGTCCACATTCTAAAAGATCTGTGTCTGTTTGGGATATTCCTGAATTCAGTCTTCTTTCTGGATGGTAAGGGGTAGCAGTGACCAGGAGGGATTTTGTGTTTGTGTTAGCTTAGATTGGTGTTTGACCCATGGGCCACAGTTACACATTCTCTAGTAACCTCCAGTTTAAACTACGATAATGCACTCCACATGGGGTTGCCTTTGAAAAATTCTTGGGGACTTAAATTAGTCCAAAATGGACTGCTTGATTACCATCTGGGGCTAACCACTGGGATCATATTACAACAATGTCGACCAATTAAAAAACATGCGGGTGCTCTTTTGATATACAAAAGGTGCTGTAAAATAATTTACAATTTAATAAATAAAAGCCACTGCTCACTTTTAAAAGGCAAGACCTCCTTTAATGTTTTCTTTTTCATTCCCTTTTACATTAAGATGATAGAATCAAAACAGTCTCAAGAAATAAACAGCAGAGCCTTTGATTTGCCATTCCACTGGTTATAATTCGCTTTTACCAAGTAAAATTCATCCCAAATGATTAATCAACTATCAAAACTTGAGGCCATAGTTTTGACTGGTGCTATTAATGTGGTTTTTGCAATAATGTCTGAGTTCAATTTATGCCCCTCCGTACAAGGTTAGAAAAACCAGCCTAGTGAGGACATAGATGAAGATGAATGTAGGAAGCGTAGAATTCCCAGGACCTTTTACACAGACGGCAAAGGGCACCGTGGACCTATCACATTTTTACTCCACCTTTCCTCAAAGAAGTCTGAGATACGTTTATCCCTTCCCCTGTTTTATCCTCACAACTAAGTAGGTTATGTTGAAAGAAAATGGTGGCTGAGCTGAGTGAGCATTTGAGTGGAAGTAAGCGGCCAGTGAGCTTCATGGCTGAGTGCTTGTTTGAACTCAGCTCATCCTAGTTCAACACCCTAGCTAGGGTTGCCAGCCTCCAGGTGGTGGCTGTAGATCTCCCGCTATTACACCTGATCTCCAGGCAACAGAGATCAATTCCCCTGGCAAAAATGGCCGTTTGGGCTATTGGACTCTATGGCATTGAAGTCCCTCCCCTCTCCAAAACCCCACCCTTCTCAGACTCCACTCCCAAAATCTCCACATATTTCACAACCTGGAGCTGGCAACCCTAACCCTAGCTAGTACACTGCACTCACTTTTGGCCAAACTAGATGTGATGGCATCTTTGTGTCCACCATGGGGAAGCCAGTGCCATTTTAAAGTGATTTAAAAATGCTGCAAGGGTCCAATTCTGATTGGGCCTAGAGGACTTCCACTCTTGTTTCTCTCTCCCCTGTGCTTTTTCAAGTGCCAAAAGAGCAGTATACACACACACCCATGCAGCTGTTTCAGTATTTGAAAAGCCAAGGAGAAACAGGAGTCCCTCAGTCCACCATGCTTTAGGCCTTTGCAACATGTAGTTTGGCCCGAAGGGAACACCAACTTCACTGACCTGCTGCAGGTGCTCTTTGGAAAAGTGCCACCTATAAAGGCATTGAACTTTGCAAGCTAGGATTCAAGTCAACAGCACCAATTGCATTGAAAAGATATATATAGGTGAAGGATTCACTTCCATGTAGGGTTGCCAACCTCCAGGTGGTGGCAGGAGATCTCCTGCTATTACAACTGATCTCCAGCCGATAGAGATCAGGTCACCTGGAGAAAATGGCCACTTTGGCAATTGGGCTCTATGGCATTGAAGTCCCTCCCCTCCCCAAACCCCGCCCTCCTCAGGCTCCACCCCAAAAACCGGTGGTGTCAGATTTCAGCAAGGATCAGGTTGTTGCCATGTATGTCAGATTGCCACCTAAACATAATTTGAAGGGAATTTGTGGGGTCTAGCTCAGGTGAACCATTAGTAGGGTGATTGATTGAAAAGGCTCTCAGCCAGAGGTGCTACCGGTAGGTTCCAAACTGTATTTAAAAGAGGGAAAGCAACAACAATTTGCATTAGAAAGCCCACCCATATGGATGGTGATTCTGTTCCAAAAGCAAAACATGCCAGAGTCACATGGTATTATGAAATAACACCAAGTTCCTTTTTAGCTGGAGAGGCCAAGAGAATATATGCCCTACCATTGCACCACAGCCTCTCCCCCTCCTCATTCATTCTGGGTTGGTGGGCCTTGCTTTATTTCATAGTAAAACAGCAGGAACTCATTTCTCTTTGTGGGAAGTTTCACATGTGCATGTTAAAGAAATTTATTCAGATTCTGAGCCTGTAGGCAGGAGCCTTATTATTTATGTAAAATACTTGAAGAGTATTTACCAATTTTAAAAAATGATAATGAGGGAAGATGGCACCTCTTAGCTAGAGTCATTTTACTAATATCAGAATGAACTGCACATTTTCCCAGAATGACTTGAACATGTGAGGAATTCCTTGCAAAATGTGACTGCAGGTGGGTCCTACCTAACACCCCCACTGAAAAAAGTAGGAGAGAACGTGAAGGGCAAAAACTTTACCCCATCATACCCAGTGTTTATTAAACTGTTAATAATCTCCTGACTTCATGTTGTGTCGACACTCTAGAACAGATTTGTTCTGGTCCTTCCCTGTGTTATCACCCTGAAACGACTTGGGAACTAATGTTGAGATGGTGAATCTCAGTATTATGATGCTGAGATTCACTGGGCTAGGGTTGCCAGGTCCCTTTTTGCCATCAGCGGGAGGTTTTTGGGGTAGAGTGGCCATTTTCTCCAGGTGAACTGATCTCTGTCGGCTGGAGATCGGTTGTATTAACGGGATCTCCAGCTAGTACCTGGAAGTTGGCAACCCTACAGTGGGCTCAGGAAGAAAATATTTGATTACATTCCTTCCACTTTCCATGCTGTTTGTACCAAAAACCTGTAAAATCTACCCTCACGGTTGTCCTCATAGGTCTAAAGATGTTTGCAGGATGCTACCTAAATTCAGCTGCATTGATCATGATAAGAAGATATGGGTCACCACAATGCAATTTTCCCCATTAACTTGAGATATCTTTGATATGATTAAGCTAGCAGCTTCATACTCATAAAATTTGCTAATTTATTATTTAGCTTTATCCCATACTCCTATGTCGATCCTATGTTTACTAAACCATTCATGCCCTTCGAACATTACATTAAAAATTAAAGAGAGCCAGAGTGGTATAGTGGTTAAGAGCGGTAGTTTGGAGCGGTGGAGTCTGATCTGGAGAACCAGGTTTGATTCCCCACTCCTTTACATGAGTGGCGGACGCTAATCTGGTGAACTGGATTTGTTTCCCCACTCCTACACATGAAGCCAGCTGGGTGATCTTGGGCTAGTCACACTCTCTCAGTCCCAACTACCTCACATGGTGTCTGTTGTGGGGAGGGGAAGGGAAGGTGATTATAAGCTGATTTGATTATTCGTTAAGTGGTAGAGAAAGTCAGCCTATAAAAACCATCTCTTCTTCTTCTTAAATGTCAGAAGAAAAAATTAAAAGGCAGGTGTTAGGCATTTTTCTATATTTTGTCCCATGCCAGATTAATTAACAGAAATCTTGATTCCCAAAGAACCAATAAAGGCAAAACTATAAAATGTTACTTAGCACCTGAGGTTTGTGTGCTACTAAGAGCTGGGGAGTTGCTGATCCAAGCCTGGTGCCACTTAACGTTCATGCATATGTTGTGAGTAGCTAGCTAAGCTCCATGAGTATATTACAGATAATGGTAGTTGACCAAGGAAGTGACAGTCTTGTTGTGTTGGAAACATCTAGTAGGCTTGGAAGAAGTTACAGAAGGGGGCTGGAACCTGCTAAGAGCCTTGTCCAAATACCAGTTCACATTCCACTTATTCTTAGTAGACCAGGCGCACCAGGAGACATGGGGCTGCCTCAAGCTCTGGAAAGGATATAAGCTCAAATCTATGTGTTACTCCAGGCCAGAAGCCCAAATGGCTGCCAAGTCTGTGTGATACTGGCCTAGAAAGAAAATGTTATTGTAATTTTTTGGCTGAGCTACACATTATGTTTTTACTGTAAACGCATCCTTTTTTAGCTTTATATGGGCATAGAAAAATCTCCGGGGCCTTTTTTTAGTTTGACATGTTAGAAACCCCTCTAAGTTCTTGGAGGGGTTTTTTTTTCCTTTTCCTTTTAGGCCTCCATATAAATATGTTTATATTTAGTTTTACTGGAATTATTTTTTAGAAGCAACAAGCCAAATACTTGAAACTGTGAAAGTTAAAAGAAACAGAACTCAGAAGAGAAGGCTTTGATTTATCAGTCATCAACAGGAGAATCTCAGCTACTTGACAGTGAAACATTTGTAAAACAGATTTTGCTTTTTTAGTTTTAAGAGTGCTGTAAAAGTAATATCTAATAATATTATTTAATGATACCATTTGTGAGTATAGGTCTATAAAACAGCAAAGCCAAAGTTCCTGAGCATCCCAGACTTGATCTGTCTTGCCATGTCTTTTGCCTCCTCAAAGATGCCAAACATATAAGTCTCCATTTTATAATCAAAGAACTTTTACCAAGTGGGTTCGGTTTTATGGATCCCTTCAGCTGACAGTAGTGCCTTCCTCCAGTGCAAGTAGCCTTCTGCTAAGCATCAAGTTTATTAATACGGTCGACTGACCAATCACGTGCCAACACATCAAAATTTCCAGACACAATAGTCTTGCACCACAGAATCACAGACTGCCCGTACATATAAAGGTGTGTGGTCAATAAAAGCAACCCCTGATTAAAATTATCACATTAAAATTGATAAAATTGTAAAATATTCTAACAATCATTCTCTAATAAAGCTCTGGGTATTTTAATAGCAGCAGCGCAGAACGTGGCAGTTTGGAGCATAAGCTGAGGGTCTTCTCCTAATAGGAGCTTCTTTGCCAAAAGCTCAACTGACTCAACTGCTTCTGCCAAGCATAAGAGGCTCTTTGGATGGTGAAAGAGCCCCTTGCATTGGTGGAAGGCTCCTTGCACCAGAAAAAAGTGTGGCTGTTGGAACAGATTGCAGGATCCGTGATTGAAAGCGTGCCCCTATGTAAAATATGACGACAAAGAATTTCCACTTGCTCTGCATGCATTATATGTAATCATTTCCTATGGATGTGTATACTGTTCATCAGACTTATACCAAGAACTTCTGAAAGACAGATTCTTGTGTGTAGCAATAGGCCATGATCATGGTGCTCTGTGTGAAAATTTACATGCATACCGTACGAGGAGATGACATTGGCTTTTATCCCTTTTGCAAATGACAGCCATCTCTTAGAGAAGGACCCTCTCCCCCAACCAAACAGGTGGCTGCTGCTGTCAGAAGAGAATCTGCTGCGCATCTCTTCAGTGCTGTGCATATGGTCTTGATTTATTTAATTTATTTATATGCCTGCCTTTCTCTTGAGCATCTCAGGAGCCAAGGTGGGTAACAACAATGTAAAAACAGTTTTATAATTCATACATTAAAAACAATATTAAAACCAGTCTAAAAGTACTTTATCCCACCTACCAGTGGGTATTCCCCCTTCATCCAGGCTCAGACTGCCCCCCAAACTCTCCAGCCCAGTCCTGTTTTACAGCCTCTCCAGGAGGGTAGGAGCCCCCCAACCTTTTCCCAGAATCTGTTCAGAGGCATGAAGTTGCCAATGAAAAGGCTGGAGCCTGACTGTTGCTGAAGGTGCCTTGGACAACCGGGGAGGGAGGGGGGGGATACTGACAGTAGAACCTCCTCGGAAGTTCAAAGCTGTGCACAGAAACATGCAGGAAACTTCCGTAACATGCAGCAACAGGAACCATTTCTGGAGTTTTGAGACTCAGGAACCCCAAATAACTGCCATGCTAGCATCCATTATATTCCACAGCAATAGATCCCAAAGCACACATGCTTGTGGAATCCTGCATTTGTGTATGCAGATTGCCCATGCTGGCTTAGGGCAAGAAACAAACCTGTTCCCAGCTAAGCATGTTCCCATGCATCACTCTTAGAAGTAATGGCAGAACTACCCCTTTTGCAGCTGGTTATGATCATCAGTGCCGACATACTTAGATCAAGGTGATGTACACTGTCTGTTCCTCTGTATGACTGCAATTCCATTTTCAAGGGTTACCTTTTATCTGCTGACACTTGTAAAGCAGCTTCTTCAGTTTGTCTTGATTTGCTTTGGCTTAGACTGCCCTTGCAAGGTGCAGTGGCCATACTGTATATTTGTAACCTTAGTTCCCACAGCAGAGAAGAGAAGTGCTTTCCTTGCAGTCAGCTTAAACTTTCTGGGTACAGCTGAGGAAAACAAATCCACCCTGCCCAAAATGCTGCAATCTCTATTGTTGTTTGCATGTTAAAGACAAATCTGAATTCTGATTCCAGATATGCATACTTTGTATGTTAATTCAGATTTTGAAATTGATATCTATTGGTACCACGCGCTGGACATGTTTTTAGTTAAGCTCCTAGGCCTGCGAGGAAGTTCATCATTATTATTCCATTCTTGCAGATCACAATATGAGTTTGAGAGTCACTGATCTACCAGTGTTTATTTCTCTCCCTGTTACTCTTAGGTTGGTTATGCATGGGTACTTTCACTCACGTTCAGCTCGGTCTGTCTTGGTTGTTCCTTGGAGTTATGCATGAGTTTTCCATCCATTAGAGATGACCTCGCTGCCAGCCCTCATAAATCCTGGGACTTCCCATCCCTTGATTAACCCGATTTTTCCATCTTCCCTGAGCTCAGCCTGCTTGGAATCCCAATGCATAAGGCAAAGCACAGGACAAGGAAACTTGGGGGAGGGATATTTCTCTCACAGAAAGAACTATAGCCAATTACAAAGTGTCAAGAGGTGGGGATTCAAATGCTTCCTGGGAGTTCTTCCTGAGCATAAGAGAGACATTTGGAAACAAAGTTTGGGTTTCTTTCCCCCCCCCCATTCTTTTTAGGGAGCTCTGTTTTGTTTTTGGTTTTTAAAATGCTTTTTGGCCTGGCATTGGGTTTCGGGCGGGGGGGACTTTTATGCACTACAGCCAATTACAAAGCAGCATTTCAAGGGGTGGGGACTCACAAGCTTCTTGTTTTGAGCTTGGAGACTGCTGGAGCATAGCTTCGCGAGAAGAAAGTGTGGGTCTAGCAAGCAACGAACCTCAGGTAAAACTCCCATGCATAAGCAACCTTAGTATCCTATGTTCCAGAGTACAGATGTAAATGTTTGTGTGTAGTCGCTTATGGGAGTTTTACCTGTGACCCATTTAACCCGCAGTAATAGCCATTTTTCTTTCATAGACACTCTTCTACCAGTCTTCAAGTAGGAAAGCTCACCCCCTTTACCCTCCCTTGGATATTTCACAAAACCATGAGATAGCTATCTCTAAATGTCCATTGAGAAATTCCAACCAACCATTCTGAGACATTATCCTCACAAAGATATGGTTAGCTAACATACCCAGCAATTCTGCTATTGATCATAATGGGACACTCAATATGAGCTCTTGGGGGAACATGCAGGCAACCATAATGACACCCCAAGCCACAAAGAAACAAAAAACAATGCAAGATTATCACTTTTTAAAAGACAGAAAGAAGAGCAAAATAAATAACAGAAAGAAGAGGCAATAGAAATGCACACCTGCTCAAGCTTTGTTGAATGGTTGTTTTTCAGTCCTGCAGCACACACAAAAACCTCACCTTGAAACAGTGATCTGTGCCAAACTGACAAATATGAGCATTGTTTTTACATCTCTAATTTAAACGTAATCACCAGGGCTTTGAACTGAGTCCAGAAGCAGTAGCTAGGGCAATTGTTTTAATAGTGGCAAGATCTGTTTCTTGTGAGTGGTACCAATCAGCCATATAACGGCCTTATTTTGCACCAGCAGAACCTTCCTGTCTTCAAAGGCAGCCCTACATAAAGTGATTTACTATAATTTAACTGGGTTGGCATACCCTACCTTTCAAGAATTGGCCTACAGCTGCTGAATCAGCTGAAATTTAAGGTTGCTAAGTACTACGGAAGAAATCTGCATCTCCAAAACTCATCTATCCCTTTCTTGCCTCAAGGCAACAGTTCATAAAAAAACACTGCCTCAATTGATTCTGGGCCTTGGTTCAGTGGTAGAGCATCTGCTTGGCATGCAGAAGGTCCCAGGTTCAATCCCCGGCATCTCCAGTTAAAGGGAATAGGCAAGTAGGTGATGTGAAAGACCCCTGCCTGAGACCCTGGAGAGCTGCTGCCGGTCTGAGTAGACAATATTGACTTTGATGGACCAAGGGTCTGATTCAGTATAAGGCAGCTTCATGTGTTTATGTGAAAAGAAGAAGTCAAGTTGGAAGTCATCTACATATTGATGATACCTCACTAAAAATGTGCCCTAACATAACTATTCTTTGAGATTTGATTAATTAATTTATGGTTCCATTTGGAACCATCTGGGTCAGTTTGGAACCAGTTCCATTTCAGTTAGCAGCCCAATTGGCACAGTTTGGCCTGAGTTCATCAGGGCTTGGGAGCAAATCAGGGTCAGCCATGTTCCCATGGTTGGGAGACCACCAAAAAAGACTGAGGTTGCAACATGGAGGAAGGCAGTGGCAAACCACCTCTGCTCATTTCATGCCCTCTGGAAGTGGTCACCATGAGTTGGTTGTGACCCTTCTTATTATTCTTGGATTTGATTATAACTTTTCATTCATACTGAGCCACATAGGCTACTAAGGCCATGATTCCAGTGCAATCCATCACATAGTCTCCAGCCTTGTGCTGTCCCAGGCAGTATTTTATATGCTGAGCCAGTTAGGGAAACCAAGTTCAGAGCATTATAAGCTACAAAGTGCATGAAGCTGTGGAGCGCTGTCATAATTGTTTATTCTTGTTGAAGATAGTGTATGCCACTCAGACATGCTTTAATCCTTTTCATTGGGGCAGAGAAGTAATAATGCAGTTATTGTATTTCTGAAGCACCACAGGAGAACACATATGGCCTTTATTTGACTCTCTGACACACAAATACAGAATTAACAAAGTTTATTCTCAGAAGCAGAGAGAGAAATGGCCATCTCACTCGCTCTTTCAGTGAAAGGGCTATTCCGCATGCACAACTTACTCCTGATTTTCTGAGCAGTTGATCTGCAAGCATTTTAATTGGCTTGGGGAAATCATTCCACAGACATGTATTTCCCTCTGAATGCTGTGTGAAGTTGGTGGATTTCTTCTGCACATGGCCAAATGAACAGGAATATTCAGCAAGGGTGCAGGGCATCACCAATAACATCACTAGCGGAGTCACAGCACCAAACACACACACCCTTTTTTATTTTCTTCACATGGAGGGAAAGGGCTAGAAATTTCCTTTTTTTGGAAAGGTTTTTTAAAAAATGTTAAGATTATAAACAAAACAGAATAGAAAAGACAAAGATAAATACAATACAAGAGAAAATCATATCATGATCTCATTTACAGTTGAGCCAATTAAGATAGTTACACCAAAGGGGGGGAAATATAACAGTGATAGTATAATGAATAATACATGATAAAAGATAATGGAAGTTATCAGCAATATATAATAACATAATAGACACCATTAGGTAATAATTATCCTAATTATTTATGATTATTTTAATCATAAATAATACAATTCTTTGTTTTATACTTAAGAGCCACAATATTTTCCCTTTTATTTTATTTTTTAATGTATATTTCAATTTATACCCCACCCTCAATCCCCGGCCGAGGCCAGGCTCAGGGCGGCTAACATCAACACACATACAATAATAAAACCATCAATATAAACTTAAAAAAAAAAAAACACTATTCCCAGTTCTTTTTTTATATATAAATTTTTATTGCATTTTTATAATAAATTGGGGGGAAAAGTAAATAAAAGTAATAAAATAAAAAAATATACATATAAAAGAAGAAAAAAAACATATATATATAGAGAGAGCGTAAGATTCTGTTATACATTGTTATTCATATAAAACTGTATTTTTACGCCCTAGATCCAAAACCCTCCCCCCACCAATGTGCCCATCACCAATGGACTTCCGATGAGGTGTCATGACAAAAATTAAAAAATCACATTGTTATACATTAATTAAAATCATATTGTACTATAATTCATTAACTAAATTTTTAAAATCAGTTTTTGCCGATTTATCCCAATATGCAGTGGCCTTTGACCATGTGATTTTAAATTCCTCCTTATCTTTACCATGTAAAGATGCTGTAATTTTGGCCATCCGCATATACATCCATAGTTTCTCTCTCCATTTTAATTGAAGGTTTATTTGTTTGCTTCAATTTTTTAGCAATTATAATCCTAGCAGCTGCAAAACTATATTGACAAATGACTCTGTCAGCTTTATCCAGTTCTTTTTTTGAAATACCCAATAAGCAAAAGGCGGGATCTCTCTTAATTTTTATTTTAATCAAATTGTTAGTCTCATTCAAAACTAATTGCCAAAATCTCCTAATTTTTTTACAATGCCACCAGATATGCATAAATGTACCTATATCTGTACTGCATCTCCAACAAAAAGCTTTATCATCTTTTTTCATTTTACTTAATAATACTGGAGTTATGTACCATCTGTAAAACATTTTATATAAATTTTCTCTTATTTCGTTCGAGATTGTAAACCTAAATTCATTTTTCCATAGCTTTTCCCAAATCTCCAAATCTATATTATACCCTAGATCTCTCATCCATTTCAACATAACTGGTTTAACCCTTTCCTGTTCTAAATTCAGTTCTATAAGTACTTTATAAATCCATCCTATCAAACCTTTATTACCCTTTGATAATATTATCTCGAATTTAGATTTGGATCGGTTAAATCCCAATCTATTATCCTTAACGAAGATATCTTTTAATTTATGGTACATAAACCAATCTTTTATCTGAAGTTCTTCACGTGTTTTCAATACCCATATCCCGTCTCTGTAATCTATCATTTCTCTATAAATATTACAGTCCAAATTTAAATGTGCACCTCTTCTAATAAATGCTTCTATAGGATTTAACCACCCAGGCGTTTTACTTGCTAAGGCATCTTTATATTTATTCCATATCTGTAATAAATTTTTCCTTATAATATGAGAATTAAATTCTTTATTCACTTTCTGTTTCTCATACCATAGATAAGCATGCCACCCGAATCGTAACTTGTGACCTTCTAATTCTAATAACTTTGGATTCTCTAAGAGGATCCAATTTTTGATCCAGGTAAAGCAGGCCGCATGATAGTACATTTTTAAATCTGGTAGCATATAATAATTTAATAGAAATGAAGGAAACGGGAGGACTGGGACTACCAGACGATTCCCAGTTCTAATCAGTTGATTAATTAAAAACAAGTGGCGCTCGTCATAAATGTATAGGGTCAGAGTGGCCTGAAGAAACAGTCAGGACCACCAGATGTAGATGAATGGCACCATAACCAGAAGGGGGAAGGAGTACGGAGGCCAGCTCTGAAGATAAGCTGTTACTGCCCTCAACTATAGGCCTGGCAAAACACGTGCTGAAAAGACAAAAAAAAAAAATGTCAAAGTAGTTTGGGACCTAATCCGACAAAAACCACATGAGTGGAACATGCCAAAAACAGGGTTTCTGTTTAGAGATCCTTTTCATACATACATTTTAGGTAGATACCAGCAACTTGTTACTTCCCACTGTTTCCATATGCATATATATTATATGCATTATAGATATATTCTACCATCCCCTTGACAATCAGGCTTTAATGGCAGAGGAATACACCTTCAGGACGGGGGGGGGGTGTTTCAACCCATCTGCTGCTTCCCTCTTGTGAGAAGAGGCATCTGCCCTTGTGTGTTCCTTGTGTGCTGTTTGGCTTGACTGAACACCAGCAATCAGATGTATAGTTCCTGTACAGGAGATCAGAGGCAATAGCATCAAGTCATAGAGCAGCTGCAGGACTGGCTCACATTGTTACGTTTGTCTCATACCACAGAAAGCTACTGTTTTCCTACTGCATTCCCAGAGTCTTTCAAAGACAGAATCCTTTCAGATGGATCCAGCCAAAACACATTCCTTTTAAATCCGTGATTCCAACATCCAAAAGTCTATCTATGCACCTAAGCCAAAATTTAAACAGAACTTTTTCTTCTTCTCCTGAATTCCACCCCCCCATTGTCACGATCATTGTAACAAGACTCTCTCCTCTCGTAGGAAAGCATAAAAGGGTCCCCCCTTTATTTGAATATGCACACTTTTAGATGACCTTTGAAGAAGAAGAAACTAAAATAACTGGAAGAGCATTGCGTAAAGAACTAAACTGGTCCAACATTACCAGCCAGAATGAGAGCAGATCAGACTAGCTGAGAATGATAAGTGGCTCAGAATAGAAAATAAACATTTTACAGTCACTACACTTCTCACTTCTTTTCTGTTCCTTCTGTCTGTTCCTTGCAGGGTTTTTTATTTGCCTAGAAGTACCAGAAAGAAAAGGATTAACAATTTATAGGGAACTGTTTTTGATTAAGCCTGACTTTTTATTTTATTTCGGCAAATGTATACTCTGCTTTTACACAGCAAGGGTATATAAAGCAGCTTTGTGTACAGATAGGGTTGCCAACCTCCAGGTACTAGCTGGAGATCTCCTGCTATTACAACTGATCTCCAGCCGATTGAGATCAGTTTGCCTGGAAAAAATGGCCGCTTTGGCAATTGGACTCTATGTAACTGAAGTCCCTCCCCTCCTCAAACCCCACTCTCCTCAGGCTCTGTCCAAAACCCTCCTGCCGGTGGTGAAGAGGGACCTGGCAACCCTATGTACAGAACTTTGAGAGTGACCACGTCCCCCACTGACACATGCATGTGCAGAATTGTCATCCCTGCAGTCTTTCTCCATGAGGCAGTCAGCATTCTTGTGGTACTTTTCCCCCTAACAGGCCACATGGCTTACTTTTTCTGCATCTTATCCACAGTTTTTTAAAATCCATCTGTGTAGAAGTTTCATCCCCATATCGCGTGGCAGGGCTGTTGAGAGCCACCATGGACCCCCAGAGAAAAGTGCCCTATACAGATGAGACACAAATTGCCCATTGGATGAAGTGAGATGTCAGAATCTCTCAAAAAGTACTCAACTGAAAAATATACTTGAGATATACTTTCCGTTCACCCAAAACAAAAAAGCAAGCTCACAACAATGTGAAGATGTATAATAGGGAAGCAAAATTGGGAAGATGTGAAAAGTCAGTAATATCCTCCATGGAGAGGAGGCATGTTAGCCGAGTCCCTCGGATTTTCCCTGAGATTGTCCCCGCAGCAGCTATTTCTTCCCCCTGCCACAGAAGGCTTTAATTTTTTTTAGTTGGCACTATAATATTGCTATAGCAATATAATATTATAACAAATATGTGTAGCAGCTTCTCTGAAGTCTCAGCTTTCATTTTTATAAAATGTAACTCTTTAGCTCCTTCCATTGCGGAAAGGCTTTTAATGAAAGCTGGGAATTCAAAGAATCTGATCGATGTGGGCCCCTAGAATTTTGTTGTCCCTCCCCCGTCCCCCTTCCCTGGCAGCCCTGTTGCATGGTCTTTACACCCTCCAGACATTAGAACACCAGTCCAGACCTCAGATATACTGTTCTGCCAGTCATCTTTTATTGGGGTGTTATCTTCAAGAATGTAGCTTTAAAAAGTAGAACTCCATCAGGCCGTGTGAGAATGTGCATGCAGAAAAAACCAATTGTGCTGTACTGTACTGCTAGGAAGGAATATATTGAAGCAACCTGCCAAACAGCCACAAACCTGTTGCTGAACAGACAAACCGGCTCTTGAAAAATCATCTTCCTTCTTATTACTTGCAAGCAGAACATGGGCCAATCTGGTGGGTGCTCAAGCATCCCGATTCATTACCTGAAATGTGTATCAGAGTAGATTGTCAGAATAAGGATGTCTAATTTTTTTTGCATATTTGTATGCTATAACAGTTAATAAAATAACACCCTTCAAAAGCAACCCTTGCAGAACAAATTTTCATTATTTATGTATTTTTTTAAGTTTGCTTTTGTGTTGTACAAGCATTCTATTGCCTTGACTTGGCTAAAGTATAGCTCTTACATTGGGAATGCTGAGGCCGCATTGAGCCCAGACAACCTTTGGGCAACTCTTTCTCCCTCTCTCATGCCTGTGGCTCAGCCAGTTTGGGTAACATAAGAGCTGCACACAAGGCAGGGATTTCCCTTCTGCTGGAACAGCTGGCTGGCATCACAGGCTGTTGTTTCACCCTTTGGCCTGGCACTGAGCTCAGCCATTGTGGTCTGAAAAATTAGCATTCCAGCCAGTCCACCAAAAACCTCTTTCCCAAGAGTTTCTTTCTTTGTTTATTTGTGTCTAGTCACCAACAACGGTACAGAGCTCTTTCAAAGGTTGTTCATAGCAGGATGGTCATATGAGAATCCTGGTCCTCTCATGAGGATTCCTAAAGATGTAGCTTCTTACGAACCAAAATAAACATGATAGCAGTGCTGTGTGATTAAATGGGGCACTGCCACTATCAGGTTAAAAGAGGGAGTGGGGGGGGGATCTGATTTTAACAGCAAAAGGACTGCATAGGTGAGGAAACTGAACTGTCCCAGCTCATGGTAATGTCAGGTCTTTGCTACCTTTGGAGTAAGGGTTTGGCAATTGCAGGCCAGAGGCTGGCTTCCTGTCAAGGCCAGGTTCTGGCTGCTGGTCAAGGTTTTGTTCTCATGCTGCAAATCCTGTGTACTGTTTATCACAGATGTGCCCGTGTCATGTCTGCGATTTTCTGGGAACCTTTATCTCGTAGTTACTGCACTGTGGTTTCACTTTGTTTTACTTTTTTGCCTAGAATGCTTTTATACTGTAACCTACCTGCATAGACCCCATTAGCAGTGTCTCCTGCGTGAGAGGCAGTCAGCTTCTTTTATTCTGTCTTTTTGGTCTTAATAAATTAGCATTGCTTAGGATCACCTGCCTGAGCGTGTCTGTTTATGGGATGCTAGGGATGGACGCCTGAGTCTGACAGGTACGGTAATTACTCCCCCCACCCCCCAGTCTTTTTATCCAGTGCTTTTTATCCAGCTGAGCTATTTTCTGGCATAAGACTGAGTAGAAGAGCACTACTCAGCAACAGAAGCTTCAAGGAGTAAGGGGTGGGGAGGGGATTGTTCTACACTGTTTCGCACGTGTTCTTTTTGCACAAGACCCCTCTTCTTTCTATGTGATTGATGCCGTTCCATGTCTCATCAAATAGACTTGTGCGGAGCTGGGAAAGTCCTCAAATGCAGAGGTAGGAGGAGAGGGGGTTAATCAGTAGTAGGGTTGCCAACCTCCAGATGGTAGCTGGAGATCTCCTGCTATTACAACTGATCTCCGGCTGATAGAGATCAGTTCCCCTGGAGAAAATGGCCGCTTTGGCAATTGGACATTTGGCTGCTTAGGCATTTAAGTCCCTCCTCTCCCCGAAACCCCACCCTCCTCAGGCTCTGACCCCAAAGTCTCCCGCCGGTGGAAAAGAGGGACCTGGCAACCCTAGCAATGTACCCAAATCCCACTGAAACCAATGGAATATACATTTTAAACGTTTTGTTCCACTTTTTTCCATTGAGCTTAGACATGGTGCAACTTATTTTGGTTTGACCCCATATTCGACAGCAGGGATGGCCCAAGTTGCCCAAGTCTTCCCAGCGAAGCTGCTCAGGGGTGGGATACACGAGGGACAGCATTACTTTTCAGACCTCGACCTATGAGGACCCAACCAGTGGTCTGAAGAGTCTTCTCAACATTAAACATTAAAGGAGAAAATGTGCCAGCAGTTTCAGTGACAACAAAACAAAAAAGCCTTTGAAGTGTCCTCTAGGACAGCGTTGAGAAGAGCACTGGCCGTCTGAGAGGAAAGCCTAAGAGTAGACCTTCTTGGACTGGACCAGCCCCACCCTTTGCCTTCCCTCAGGGCTGTAACTGGAGGGGCAAGGAGGGCAGCCTGTGGCATGCAGAGGGAGGCAGAACTGCCTCTCCTGTAGGTGCCTCTGTGCCTTTCCTCCCAGCTAGGGTTGCCAACCTCCAGGTGGTGGCTGGAGATCTCCTGCTGTTACAACTGATCTCCAGATGATAGAGATCAGTGCCCCTGGAGAAAATTGCTGCTTTGGCCATTGGACTCTATGGCATTGAAATCCCTCCCCTCTCCAACTCCCGCCCTCCTCGGGCTCCACCCACAAAATCTCCAGGTATTTCCCAACCCAGAGCTGGCAACCCTATCCCCAATTCACCGAGCTGCCCCTCAGTCTTTCTGGTAATGGAACGGAGAGCCCCCCCCCCAGCAGTGAGAAGTTACAAGCAACTCTGTGGGTGAAACAAGTTGATAGGGGAGACTAATTGCAGTTACAGGATCTCCTGAGTCAGACTGGGGATGAAGACAGGGGGAGATGACCTTTCCACACGTACAATCAATAAATCCCTCAATGAGCTGCTATTTCCCCTGCACAGGGCAAGCACATATGCTTTCCCCCATGACACAACTAGCAGAAACTTGATTGGGAATGCATGTGCATTTCTTTTTTGAAGCCTTCTTGTTGTAAGACTTCCCATCCCAGTGCAGACAGGATTAGGATGAGGCACACAGCATTATTATGAATGTGCAATAGTTTTAGACCTACTTCTTACAGAAAAAGTGGTAAACCTGTGTCTTGATTGTGCTACTTCAAAACATAGGTCAACGCTTACATGACTGGCTGTTCCTCCATAAAGAAAGCCTCCCTGCACATAGAATATCAGCATGTTGGAACGAAGACAATGCAAATAATTCTTCATGACATCATAACTTTCTATGTGCAGACAGGGGCCCCTTTTCCCTATGGAAAGGCATTCAGACATGTGATCAATACCTTCAGATTGCAGTATAGGATAGAAACAATGTTATTGTTGTATGTACTATTTGCAAGCACTGTTGAATTCAACACATTCCCTTTAAAGTGTTTTTTTACAGTCCTTCTGTTTTTGGTGTGCACGTGTGAAAATGGGGAAAGCAGTTTGAAATGCACTTGCTCAAGGTTTGTGAATCAACGTATGGCCATGGAGGACAACCTTCCTGAAGTTTTCAGTGCATGTCAAATTTCAGTCTCTGTTTGTGCTTACTGTTAACACAAAATTTGTGGGCTTAGTCTGCATATGAAGCCTAGTAAACAAATGACCTGCCCTGTAAGTTTGTCATAAGGATGGCCGAGATAAGGATTGTTAAGTACTCTGAACAGTTACAGGGAAAGTCAATAAAAATCCTAGCCGAAGCAAAGGGGCCACATCCTAAGAGGAAAGCGCATTGCATTAATGTTGTGACCAGGCTTCCCATGGTAGCATTTGGATTGAAAGGACCTTGCATAATGGGGCTGGGAAAGCCTTTAGCCTGGGCCCCTGGAGAGCTGCTGCCAGTACCAGGCTAGATGGATTGTTGTTCTGATCCTACAAGGCAACTCCTTATGAGGACTGTTTAATGCCTTGCTGAGTGCAGTAGAATAGTGCTTCAGATTGAACCCATCATATAGTGCAGACCTCAAATTACTCCTTTCTGTTTTTACTAATGCAGAGGCCACGTTGCTAAATTAACTGCGGAAAAGGATTTCCTCTCTGCATCCCATCGCTCCCTCTGCTCCCTCTTGATCCCCGTAACACTCTTTTTTTTTCTCTTTGCTCATCCCACAGGATCTCTTGGCACCAGCATCTCCTAGACCCCTTATTTATTCATGTCTTTTCTCTTTTTGCCCTGTTTCTGCAGCACCCACTATCTCTGTAGTTCTTTGATGAGTTCACAGAGAGCAGCACACAAGGTTTGCACTTTCTCAGCAATTCACACTCGGAGGGAATGCCAGGTTGTGCGCTGTGGCTGGCTGGCTGCAGCTAGAACAGTCTGGAAATGCTGGTGCAAAATGTCTTGTAGTCCAGGAAGAGAAAGACCAATGTGAACATAGTGATGTAGGAACTATCCCATCCCCGCCCCAATTTTGGTGGGCTTTGGAGGGCCTTTGAGATTACCACAGAAAGATGATAGACCTTCAAACAGGGCAATTCCCCCAGGGTGGCAAAACTAGAAGAGGGCTGCTCCCTTGCACCTAGGGTTGCCAGCCTCCAGGTACTAGTAGGAGATCTCCTGCTATTACAACTGATCTCCAGCTGACAGAGATCAGTTCACCTGGAGAAAATGGCTGCTTTGGCCATTGGACTCTATGGCATTGAAGTCCCTCTTCTCCCCAAACCCCGCCCTCCCCAGGCTAGCTTTGCCAGGTCCCTCTTCACCACCGGCGGGAGGTTTTTGGGGCAGAGCTTGAAGAGTGCGGGGTTTGGGGAGGGGAGGAGCTTCAATGCCATAGAGTCCAATGGCCAAAGCGGCCATTTTCTCCAGGTGAACTGATGTCTATCAGCTGGAGATCAGTTGTAATAGCAGGAGATTACTAGCCACAACCTGGAGGTTGGCAAGCCTACCTCAGGCTCCGCCCCAAAAAACCTCCCGCCGGTGGCGAAAACGGACCTGGCAACCCTACTTACACCTGTTGCTTTGCAGACCTGATATTAAGTTCCTTTACCACTTATCCTTTGGTTATATATGCCTGTTTTATTTTGTGATTTATAACCCGCCTTCCCCGGCCGAAGCCATTCCTGATACAGACCATTCCTTGGCCTCCTGTACTAAAAGTCCCAGCAGCTGATTCCCTTATCCCATGACCTTCTTCTTCAGTGGGAAAAGGCTCTGTCTTCCCTTCTCCATTACTAACAACTTTTTAAAAAATGTCCTCCTGACCCCAGACTTTCTACCACTTAACATGATCTCTCAATTAATTCTTTAGATCTCATCTTGAGCCTGCCCTTGAGAGGAATGCCACACTGGGACTGCCTATCTTGTCCCCGTGTTCCCATATTACTTACTAGAAAGGAAATCTCCTACCCAAGAAAGGGGAGATAAACTTAATTAGAAGGCAATTAGTTGAGCTTGCTCATTAAACTACTTCAGAGCACACACACCCTTCTGCTTTCACCATATCTCTTAGCCAAACAGTTCCTAAAATGTGATCTCTCTTCATTTTGGAATGCAAGGAGGATGCCAGTGCCAGTAAGTGGCATTTTAAAGTGTCTTTTAAAACTGTCTTTTTCAATCTTCTACCATAGAGGTCCTTAGTCCCAAAGGGTAAAGACTTGGCCACTATCTTGCATACTCTGGTAACCTTTCAACTTGATTAATGGGAATGACCTTGAAAACAATTCAGTAATTTCAGCTGTTCCGGAACCTGGGCTTCTCTTTTACCTGAAACTGACCATGGAGTTTACGTAACACTGGTTCTGTTCCATCTTCACTGGTAACCAGTCTAATACAAAGCTAAATTCAAGATACACATTTCAACTTTTAAAGTCTTAAATGTCCTGGATTTGAGGTACTGTAGAAGAGTATCTTCCTTAACTCCCTCTCCGCCAAATTCAGAGTAGCTGCTGTTGCCATTATTTGAAATGTGATCACCACAACAAGGCCTTTTTGATGGTGGCACCCAGCAAACTCCTTCATTCCCATTCTGAGCATTGGGAAATGGGTTACAACATATCTGTTTTCCCAGTCCTTCTGCAGACACTGAACTCATTGACTATCCTGTTTAGCTGTTATGAATTGTGATGTACTAGTTTGAGAAACAAAGTTAATAATAAACTATTTTATTTTCTAGTGGAATATTTTATGACATTGTATATTATTGTAATTTTAACTATTGTTTGGTTAATATTGTGTAATATTACAATTTGTGTTATGGTAGAGTTTGGGGAGCAGTTCTACTCTAGAGTAAAGCTATGTATTGGTGGGTATGGAAGCAGCCCCAGTTTACCAGAGAATTGTTCTTTTATGTGAGCTACTTGGTGGAAAAATTCTTAGGCAAATACAGTCTAAAGATCATTGTCCTACCTTGCCAAATAAGCTACAGTCTGATTTATAGAGTACAATTAAACTGCCCTATCGAAGAATAAGGGAGCTTCACAACATTCCCAGGAATCTAGAATCATCGCTGTATCATTTATAGAACATTGCCTTTTAAATACTGACTCAGATTGATTTTGTATAATTAGGAAGTTCAATTTCCATTTCACTTATAACCAGCCTGGTAGCACCCATGCAGTCTAGCACATGGGGAAGAGATTAAGAGAAATAACCCAGAGAAATAGATTGTATCAGGCAAAGCCAAAAAAGTTTATTGTAAAAGAGAGGGGGGGAATGGGAAAGGGTGGCTGAATTCAAAGAGGGGTGGGTAAAAACAAAATACAGGGGAAAGCACACAGCAGCAACAACATAAAGATATTCAAATGAAAAGCAATACAGTTGAACTAACCAAGGTAAACATGTAGCCTATGCTGTAGCTGATTCCTCAGAGTATGTGCAGAGTTCCTTATGGTAACAAGAGGTCGAAGGAGTCCTTAACCCCTACCCAACTTCCTGTGGACCCAGTTTGCTTTGAAAATTGAAGACAAGAGCAAATTCCAAATGTTTATGCTAAATGGAGTTGGCCCTAAACCTGCCTCCTTTCTAAGAATGACAAGTGGATTTCTCCAATCCCACACAAATCCCTATTTCTGATGTCAGAGGCTACTTTTACCAGTCAGAGCCATATACAATATAGTCCCACCTCCATCAAGCACCTGGTAATGGCTCCGAACGTCCATGACAAATAGATGATCTGGTCCAACCAAATTGTCCTTTGTCCATGATGGTCGAATATGGAATGGAAGTGAATAGTTCGTTCTAATGGAATCTCTAGGGGTCCAAGATCCCTGATGTTCTAGGTGGCACTCTTGAGCATTAGCAATAGGGTTGCCAGGCCCCTCTTCACCACCAATGGGAGGTTTTTGGGGCGGAGCCTGAGAAGGGCGAGGTTTGGGGGGAGGGACTTCAATGCCATAGAGTCCAATTGCCAAAGCGGCCATTTTCTACAGGTGAACTGATCTCAATGGGCTGGAGATCAGTTGTAATAGCAGGAGATCTCTTGCTACCACCTGGAGGTTGGCAAACCCTACTTAGCAAGTTTTAGGATTTCTGTTAGAAGTTTGGAGGGAATTCCAATAGTCAAGTGCTTCAAAAGAGTCCTTAGTCCCTCCACAGGGCATGAATATCCCACCATCTTATTTCCGTTAATGCATTGCATTCACCACTCATGCTCCACAAACTCGGGTAGACTGGGAAGGGGAAATGGCCCTGGAAAACACCCCGCCCCCAGTCCACCCTGGCCCTGCCCCTGCCCCTGAAGAAGGGAGGGAGAGCCTGCCTGGCCATCCCCAAGGAGGAGGTGCCTGGTCAAACTGTGAGGCCAGGTGGGGAGAGGTTGGGCCAGAGGTGTCCCTCACTGGGCTGGTGCACCCTTCGTCGCAGTGAGGCCAGGCAGGCATGCCCCTTGCCCTGGTGAGCCTGAGTACAGCACAGCAAAGGATGGTCCAGCTATCCTTTGCCGCTCTGGGTGTGGTGAGGCCAGGCTGGGTGACTCCCCCATATCTCCAGCTCATGGTGGTGGCAGATTGCGCCTGCCCCTCTTTTTGGTCAGGTGTGGCGCTGATAGAGGAAGGCACTCCCCCCCCCAAGGCCATCGGTCTACTGGGACTTTTTCAAGAGGCCTTAAGGGCCAATCTGCCGCTCCCATAGAGCCCAGTTCTCTTTCTACCACATACAGATATATTTGCTTCTCCCTTTAAAAGACTGAAACAAAAACATTCAAAATCATGCAAAACTCCCTTATTGTATAATAGGAAGAATAAAGACGTTTGTAAGTTGGATGGCATCTGCAGATTTTTGTTTATATATGGTATTCAAATTATGAAATGAAAGGTTCTCTGGCAGCACAGCTTGGGATCTTAAGCTTATTTTTTTTAATTTAAGATATTTATAACCTACCCTTCAAAAGCTGGCCCACAGGAGCACATGATTCAAGCTCTTTCCTCCCCAGCCCTTTCCCCTTCCATGTGTTTCATGTCATCGAGCATTTTGCAATAAGGAACATCTCTTGAAAAGCAAGAGACAGCTGCCAGTCCTCAAAATATTTGGCCGCGATGGTGGCGGCTGCATTTTAAAAGGTGCTGCGATGGAGCGTTGCTTGTTGCTAGGGCTTCTTTTTCTTGGCCCCTTTAAATCAAATGAGCTTCTTGAATCCTTTGCTAGAGGACAGGTCAGGCACGCAGAGTATTGCTAATGCTCTAATGAAGAGCTGAAAGGGTGGGTGGCAGCGAGACATCAAAGGAGCCTTTGCCAGGGCTGGGGGTGGGGTGCAGAGGGCGATGCATAGCAGCAGCACACCCCCAGCCCACGAGGCTTTGCTTTCTCCGCTGCTAAGTGGATTTGCCCAGATCCTATTTGCTGAGGAAATGTGGCTGAGAAGATTTCAGCTTTTTCTCGGCGCTTATGGGAGCTGTCTGAGGGCGCTGATGGAATTCATAAATGGAAAAAGCTTTGCTGGGTTTAATTATTACACAGCATGGTGTGAGCCACAAACTGGGGGCAAGCAAAGGATGGAAGGGGTGCCGACACAATCGCGTCACTTCTGGTTTACACCTGGAAGTGCCGCACCGCAAGGGGAGCCCAGCATTCAGCTCTGAGCCCGTATTTTTTGGGTTCAGGTTTTATGAACTTGAACATTTTCAATTTTCTGGAAAAACCAAATCCACTGTATTTGGCTTTTTGGTTGTTGTTTTTAATTGCCAGGTTTATTAAACCAAAAAAATACCAGGGGTGGGGGAAGCTGCACAACCCTACATAACACCTTAAGAACCAACAAGATTTCCAGGGTATAAGCTTTTGAGAGTTTAAACTCCCTTTGTCAGAACTTTGATTCTGAAAAGCTTATACCCTGGAAATCTTGTTGGTGTTTAAGGTGCTACTGGACTTAAATCTTACTCTTCTACTACAGACCAACACAGCTACCCACCTGAAACATCAGTGCTATCCATGGAAGTCCATAGGTAGGTGCAGAGGTTCAGAGGGGCTGTGACTCAGTTTGTAGAGCCTATGTTTTTAAATTAATATCCATCGCTGCCTTTTCTTCCATTTCACTGAGCACCTTTTGGGGAGGGGCTGTGGCTCAGTGGTAGAGCATCTGCTTATCATGCAGAAGGTCCCAGGTTCAGTCCCTGGCATCTCCAGTTAAAGGGACTAGGCAAGTAGGTGATGTGAAAGACTTCTACCAGAGAGCCCCTGCCAGTCTGACTAGACAATACTGACTTTGATGGACCAAGGGTAAGGCATCTACATGTGTTCATGTGTATGTGATCTACAGGCATATTAATGCAACAGATAAAGATAGGTTTATTACTGGGAAATCAAATCACTTCAAACAAAAAAAGGATATTTCTTAAAAGCTCTCATCCTTATAGGACAGGATTTGCTTCAGGACTTGCTTATAGGACAGGATTATATTTGCTTCAGACACACAGTTCTAAAAGTCCATTTCCCAAAACCAGGGTTCAGGGCACAGGACTTAGCATTTAGGTTAACTACTTTACATAATCTGCCCTGCCAATATTAGTAGCATCCTTCTTACTACTCCTCTTTCAGGTAAAATGAAGTGGCATTTCATAGTGCTTCCTGGCACTTGAGAAAGTATATTCCAATTACGGTATCATGGTAATGCAGCAGTTCCATGACTGTACCACACAGGAATGTAATTGAGAATGTAAAGAAAGGGTCTGAGATATCTATATAGTGGGTGTATATAGATTACATGCTTGGGTTTTCTATGGTTGGTTGCTTGATCATCTATACAGAGTGAACTAAAGTTGTTGTTTTTGCCATATGCAGTGAGTTCTGGGGGTCTTTTCCAAGTCGTAAGGCTTTTCCACACTTCCCACATGATTGAATGGTCATATGTATTAACAATGCATGGCTGATGACCTCGAGTATGGAAGCTATTCGGACAAGTTATAGAGCATCAGGCTAGAAACTACTTTCTCTCAGATGAGTTTGCCTGTTTGTTGAGTCTGCCCTGCTTTTTCCTCCTCATTTTTCATATTTTGTAACCCTAAGTATTCTTTATGTGCTTGTAATGACATAAATATTTGCAGATTTTGTGAGCTACTTTATTGGGGTTTTTAAAAAAAATTATTTTTAGTGCAAAACTGATTTTTAATTGAGAAACTATGTGTTACAGTATTTACTCAAATGCAAGTCCAGGTTTTCCCCCCAGGAATGTCATAAAAATTACATTTGCATACAAGTTACAGTTATATACAATAATCTGTGTGTGTCACATTTTTAAGGGAGGGTCATCTTACATTCAGGGTCATCTTCCTTTAGAAGTTTAGAGTAAATACAGCATGTGTAGTGTTATAAAGGACTGGGCTGGATGTGTGCATAATCCATTAATCTTGTTTCCTACAGCTAATATTTAATGAATGATTTTTAGAAGTCTTTTCACATTGCAAGATCAGTGCACATGTTTACACTAACAATATTGTAAGAAGAATTTAGTTTTCATTTGTGTATATGGTCAATTATGACATTTTAAAAAGAAATTAAAAAATTAAGGTAAAATTTAATCTCCCGTGTATGCAGAAAATGTGTTTGTTTGATTTGTCATTGGTGTGGAGTCAATGCTATTTATTATAGAACTATTTTATATATATATATATATATATATATATATATATTTCAGCCCACAAAAGACAGCAACTTTTTAATTGGCGAATACATAGTTATATATTTGGCAAAAAAAAAACCAAAAGCCATACTATCACATTTAGAGGTACCACCAAATCCCACAATGCCAGTAGCACAGTTCAGGTGTTAGTTCTTACAAAGTCCTCTCTAGGAGCAGTTGCTAGCAGTGCCATTCAATATCCTGTCTGCTGGTAACCTTAGCGTATGCAACAACAGTGTGTCTACTTCTAATGATGGTTGTTAGTCCATGTCAAGATTGTGGCACTGAATTTTAATCTGTTGGTAATGGTAGGCCATGTGAAGTTTGGAGCATTTCATTCTCCCTCAGTGGTGCCACCAGGCTACACGCAATCTATCATGTTTTGGCTTCCTGCGGTGACTTTACATAATTTCCAGTGCCATCTCCAATGAAGGATTAACTTCATTGTAAGTAACTACATGAATAAAAAGTAGCTCAGCTCTCAATGGCTGACAGAAAGAGGTCCCGGAGACTCCACTAGGGTTGCTAGGTCTCCCCTGGCCACTGGTAGGGGATGGGGGTAGGCTTGCCAGATCCAGGTTGGGAAACTCCTGGAGATTTGGGGATGGAGCCTGGGGAGGACAAGGACCTCAGTGGGGTACAATGCCATAGAGTCCACCCTCCGAAGCATTCATTTTCTCCAGAGGAGCTGATCTCTGTAGTCTGGAGATGAGCTGTAATTCTGGGAGATCCCCAGTTCCCACCTGGAGGCTGACATCCCTAGACTCCACTGTTGACCACATGTTGAGTCATCATTAAGGGGCCATGACACATAGTATAAATGCTCTATTTGCATCCACTAGAGGGAAGCATTATACATATATTTGGGCTGGTCAGAAAGTATAGCAGGCCTGTATCTTGGAATGCCATCACATGAACCCTTGGATTTATTTACACTACAAATAGAGAAGTTGTATATGTCAAAGGTCATATAGCTAGAATATGTTATACCTGGTAATTCTGATTTTTGTACTAACGAGAATAGTGTGGAATTACAGTTTCAAAGGAACTTTCTAAATCTGCATTTTAACCCTGTATTTTCCCTCTGAGAGCAGGCATATATCATTTAATTGGGAAGGATGTGGCTCCTAGGACTGGCATGACATTTTTACCAGAAAATAATTAAGCTGGGGTGGGGGAACACCTTCCTTTGTTGGCTTTTGCCCCAACATGGTTCTGTGTCTTCAGTCCATCATCCCCTTTTCCATAGCCTTTATACCTTCTCACAGGCATTGACTGAGCTATAACTTAGATTTTCTGAAGCTGGAGCCAATACGTTTTCCAGTCCCTAACAACACACATCTTTGATTTGAGTTTCTCCATGTCTGCCTGCTCTTAATTGCAGCTCTGGTTCCTGTAGTTCTGTTCCCTCCCACCCTCTCCCCACAGCCTTGTTTGATGGGCCCCTGGGTCAGAAGTCTTTCCCCACTGCCTCATTAGCAATGCATAGTCCAGCCCATTTTGCATCCCAGCAGCCTCATTAATGAGCTGTAGCATCGCACCATCACGCCCTGCTTGCTAATTATTATCATCAGCCATTAATGTTGCAGATGTGGTGGAGCCAGTGGTTATTGAGTCAACTTTGTCAAGATAAGATTTTTAAGAACAGCTGCTACCTGCTTGATGATCATAGCAGACAAGCCATATTTTAAAGTCTGCAACACATGATCTGAGTCATTGGTACATATACTCTTCAGCAGAGAACTTCACACAACATTTTCCACACATTAGATTCCATTTAAAAGGACTTGTTTGTATTAGTAGTACAGATATTATTTTGGTTGCAATCCCAAACATTAAATACGCCCCAAGGACCAGGTTGTGTCAAATCCCAAGGAAGTAAATTTCCTACAAAGAGACCAGGCCTGAGACTCTAGGCGCATATCTGTTTTCCTTCATATTTTGAACAAGAGTCTTAAAATCACCAGGACATTATTGCACATCCTCTGTGAGGCAGGACAATGCTAGCACTGGAGCTGGTGACTTGCCCAGTACACAAGGGAGCATATGGCAGAGCAGATTCATACCCAGTAAACTAGAGGTGTCCAACTGATAGATCATGTGCTAGATCTGGCCTACGAAACTGCAGCAGCCCCAACATATTTAATCAAGGTTTGAAAAATATTTTGCCTCTAGTTTTTCTGGGAAGAATTCTTTTTTCAAAAAATTTCCAGATAGAGAGTTTACATTGTACTGTTGCATCCTGTTTACTGTTGTATGGTACCTTCACCACATCTGAGTATATGTGCTCCACAAAGCCTTTAGTGCTAATTGTAAGGACTAACTAATAGAGTCTCACAAGTAGTGAGGTTAACTAAATTCTGGGCAAAGCCAGAATTCAGAAGGGGGAAGTTAACACACAAGGTCAAACATACCATTCTAGATTAATACCATGAAGTAACACAAGAAGCAAAAGATTTTTTTTTTCTTTTAAAGATTGCCTCCATGAGATTTAAACTGAGTCAGGTTGTTATTTGAACACACTGTCTCTGTCCAAGTAGTTGCCATCCAGCTTCCAGCTACTTGAACTCTAAAACTCACAAGTTGTTTGAAATGTCATGCTGAAGATCTACCAGGGGCCATCTATTCCACTCAAGGGAAAAGCTTGGATTTTCCCCCATATTGCTGTCTCCAGACTTTGTCGCGTCTGCAGGTCCCAAGAGACCTTCTGCTACTTTGTTTAATAGGTCTAGCCGTTTCCATTATTGCAATAGGGCGGCTTGGGAAAAGAGGGAAACTCTGCTGCAGCAATAAGAATTATAAAAAGGACCGTGGAATTGTGTAAGAACAACAAAATGTATGCTATATATTCAGATTCAGCAGCTGAAATGTGTAAAAAATCCAGCCGTGGCCATGTTGCAGCTGAGATAAAGATGCACGGGTACTAAAATAGTCAGGCTAAGAAAATAATAGTACAAGGCTCTCAAAATACTTGCAAAAACATGTATTGACAAATACAAAAGTGAAAGTGTAAACATGTATCAAAGGAAACTTAACGGTACTTTGAACTGACACAATTCTAAAAAGCAGCCAACTGTAATAAATAAAGCTCAATTCATATGCCTTGATATCTGGTCAGAAAGATATCGTCTTTCTGACCAGATATCAAGGCATATGAATTGAGCTTTATTTATTACAGTTGGCTTGTGTGTTTGTATATATTGGTGTTGCTTTTGAGTAGCCTTGGCTGCTTTTTAGAATTGTGTCCGTTCAAAGTACCGTTAAGTTTCCTTTGATACACGTTTACACTTTCACTTTTGTATTTGTCAATACATGTTTTTGCAAGTATTTTGAGAGCCTTGTACTATTATTTTCGTGGCCATGTTGCAAGCTGAACAATGACTTGAGCCTTCCTCATACAATAGCGATATAAATTGGTAATAATGATACATCACTCAGGTGGCAAAGTTTCTAGTCCTGATGTTGTGAAAATAAATTGAAAATGTTGACAATAACTGTATGTTCTGATGGACTAGATGTTCTGAAACCAGACAGAAAAGTCTTTCTTTACAAACACAAAGAAGTTATCCACTTTTTGATTCTAAGCCCTGTTCCTGAATTTTAAGGGGAGACTTAGTTTGTTTTCCTGTTTGTTTCAGAATTAGGAGGCTGATAATTCCAGAATGAGAATATTACAAAGAAACAATTTCTATATCAATTATATATTAGCACCCACTACAATAACACAAGAAGCTTCACCCATTATAGGGTGATTAGAAGATCAAAGGTGTCATTACATTACAGGGTGAGAATAGACAGATTCTAAAATTTAATGTGTTGCCCCAAATACTTCTCTAAGGCAGACTTTAGTGATGAACAAATCCTCACCACTCCTAAGTAAACCCAAGTACTGTTGAATCAAGATGGAGCCTGCATACTGGGGGTCTGTTAAAAAAAGTCTGGCAGATCCTTATTAGCAGGGAGCACTTGTGTACTCTCCCACAGCCCTCAGACTGAGCGGGAATGGAGTTTCCTTCACCCTTATTCTCCACCCCTCTCCTGACCCATGGGAAGCTGCTTCCCCCACCATCATTCAGCTCTGGTGCATTACTTCATTTACCGACCCATGGCTCAAGGCTGCCTCCCAGCTGATTGTCAAGCAGTGGCCTGTTCACAGGCAAGTGTTGGTCAACCAATGGAATAGGAAGCCTTGCCCTAAAAGCACCTCATGCGTTGCCACTTTGGTGAGTGAGTGCTGAAGGTGGGTTCCCAGGTTCCCTTGGAATCAGGAAGCTCGGGGGTCACTCAACTTCCCAACACAAGGGAAGCAGATAGGAACCAAAAGTTAAGCTTTGGGCAAATAATTCACATGAAGCTGCCTTATACTGAATCAGACCCTTGGTTCATCAAAGTCAGTATTGTCCACTCCGACCAGCAGCAGCTCTCCAGGATCCGAGGCAGAGGTCTTTCACATCACCTATTTGCCTAGTCCCCTTAACTGGAGATGCCGGGGATTGAACTCGGGACCTTCTGCATGCCAAGCAGATGCTCTACCACTGAGCCACAGCCCCTCCCCAAATTCAAAAATTGCCTGCCTTGCATTTTTACCTATACACAAAATCTCTTTTTCTTCCACCTCCATCTTTCTTTTAGAAACTCGAACTATGGAACAGTGTGGTCAACGAATAAAGCTGATCCTTGAATCTCCTTGTCTCCCCCAGTGGCACAAATGTCTACTGCAGCATCTGATCAGTCATTTCTGCAAACTGTGCCAGAATGCCAACAAGAATCACCTCACACCCAGGGTGCCTGGAGAGGCCTTCAGTGAAGCACTTTTCAGACCGTCCTTGTCAAGGTGAGATTACTGAGCTGTGATATTTATCAGAAATTTTGTGGGGGTTGGTTGGGGCTCTTTTTTACTTTTCTGTGAGCAAACCAGCCAAACCTGAGCTTTTAGAAAAAGCTGTCTGATAGCATGGCAGACACCCCAAGTGAAAGCCAGTTACAAGTTAGAAAACCTATCCTTTATCACTTATCCAGCTCCACAATTTTGCGAACTTTGAATGATAGCCTTCAACAGGCCATCATTACAGCACCAGGTCATTGGGCAGGCATCTGATTTAAACATTATGTGAATAGTTTTGATTGCTGACAACTCATGGTTTCTTTAGCACTACTTCAATAACATCCAAAGCTTCCAATCCATATGGTTAGGGTGGGTTGAGTGACTATAGATTATGCTTGCAAATCCTTCAAGACGAGATGGACAGCAAGCCATATTCCTTAGCCAAGTACAGTGGAAGTTTATATGGTATTATAACAGCACAGGAGCTGTTGCAGGACTGGTGTGAACATAGTTGGACCACAGTCAGCATTATAATCTGGGGGCAGCTCTGATGGGCCAGTTCTTGCAGCAGTGGGGCAGAATCCAGAGTTGCACAAACACTGAGACTATGTCTTATTGTGTCCTAGGTCTCTGAATGTCAGATTCCATCTGCAATCCCAGCAGAATTAAAGAATGAGAGCCCATTGCTACTGTTGTTTTTTGTCTTTCTATCCCCAGCATGGACATGAATCCTGAGCACAATGTGAAGATTATTGAGGCTCTCATTGTGGCTGGTGGAGTGTTTGAGATCCAGGCAACACCAGGTAGGAAATCACTCTAAGCTCTGGTGCTCCAAACACTATGGTACGGCCTAGCAATATCAGTGTACAGCAACAGAGTACTGGTCTTTGCTGAGTGACTAATCCTTTAACATGCACTTGATTTACTGTGCTCCCAGGGTACTTTGGGGGGCATGGAAATCATCCCTGAGCCTTCAAAGAGTGGTCGAATGGAAAGTCTTCCTTGTGTGCCTTCCTTGTGGCATGAGGAGTTCACTGGTGTTTCATTAGCTGATTGGACAATGCTAAGCTATAGGGTTTGTTGGATTTCTGGTAGAATTTGTAGACTTGGAGTACCTGTGACTAGGATAGCTAGTGGAATTTGTAAGCCATAAAGTTCCAACACTGTTGTTAAATATATACATATATGGTAAGTAGCAGGCAGTGATATGGGATGCGAATGGCTTTGTCCCCTAGTACTGTGGGACTTCCTGGCAGCTCCAAAGCAACTTCCTCTGCTGTCAGAAGAGTTGGTTTTTACTGTATATCCCAATTTTCTCTATCTTAAGGAGTCTCAAAGCAGCTTTCAATCACCTTCCCTTCCTCTTCCCACAACAAACACCTTGTGCGATAGGTGGGGCTGAGAGAGTTCGGAGAGAACTGTGACTAGTCCAAGGTCACCCAGCAGGCTTCATGTATAAGAGTGGGGAATCAAACCTAGTTCTCCAGATTAGAGTTCACCGCTCCTAACCACTGCACCACAAAATTCATAGGAAGGCTCCCGGTGAGAACAAAGAGAACATCTCCCATTTTGCTAGCAAAAAGCTGGTTGCACAACACTACTACAACCTTAATGCTGGGCTCATTTTGGTTTTTGTCCAAAATATGGACTATTAGCATATGCAGAGGGTTAGCCCAGTACCTGCATCACTTTGTGTGCCCTGGAGAGATGGTGATTTTTTTTTGGGGGGGGGGTGATTTGTTAGCCATTCAGTGGAAGGTTCTTCATCATCAAAGATGCAAATTTCAACATAAAAATAATTGAAACGCCTGAAAAACGTCTCTCAGCTCCTTAACAGGGTTTCATCGCTACTTGGTGTTGCCATTGACCCAAATCAGGAGGTGGAGGGAGGCTCTTTCTCATCTCAGAATGACTGCTTACCCTGCATTCTCCAAGATTTTGAGACTCTTGAGGTAGAGAAAGTGATACAATATTACATGATTTTGGTAAAGAACCTCTTTTCACAGGAATTTTCTGAAAATCACAGGCGATGGGAATAGATGACTTTTAGACAGTTGGGTGGTGAATTCCCTGTTCCATGCTCGCTCACACAGCCAAGCTGTCCTCCCCCTTTTTGGTGTCCCAGAAGGTGGTCACCTGCCTGGGGCAGGAATGGAAGATCCAACTTTGCCTCGTCTTCTTGTCTTTGTCCGTAGTTGTTAGCTTGATGTCGCTTGATTGGCAGCACAGCTGGAAGCTGGGGATCGTTTAATTGCTCTTCAGGGAATCACTGAGGTGATGTTACAGGAACACCTTTGGTGAGGGTTTACTTTGGGAAGAGTCCAGCACACAGAAGGAAAGAGGAAGGGAAGTTGCGTTGCTGTATTTTCCAGCACACTGTTTGCTCACATGAAGTTTATTGGCAGCAGAGATGACTCCTGATCCTGTTTGCATTTGTCATCTGACCAGCAAGGTTATAGACAGGTAGTTCTTGAGGCATAGGAAGAGGATTGGATTGAGGCCGTTCCCAATGAACACTCCATAACCTGAAGCCCTATTGATTCCCTGTTTTGCTGCAGAAGAAGTTTATCAATTTAGAGGATGACTTTCAGATGTACCTAACAAACTTGCTTGACCTCTGAATTTGGGACGAGCAGTTTTCCCACAGAAAGAAGTTGTGTCCAATTGCTTAAAGATGTGAATTTAGCTAGACTAAACTGTCCTGTTTGAAAACAGTGAAGTAGTATGTTAAGAAGGCATTCCTATGTCCAGCAGGATCTAATTAATGGCACTAATGACTTTTATGCAGCTATTTATTACTGGTAAAAGCAGAAAAACAAGTACAGTGCATTGCAAACAGAGAAAAAATAACTACTGGATAATAATCTGTTGCCATTGGTGGTATTTTGTTCCATACCTATTAATAGTTTTTATTCTTGTTTAAATTCTCTTTTGGTCTATGTTATTAACTTATAGCCAGGAAAAATGCATTCAACACTTTGTAGATTTGTGACGCAAACGACTGCACTGCAGACGAGCCCTCAGATAAAGAGCAGATGTAATATTTGCTGCTGAAACTTTGTAAAATGTTGTCACAGGAGACTAATACGTGGGGAAAACATACTTCACTGAATATTAAGGAACTCCTACAATGGCTGCATTAAGAATGGCTGCTTCCCGAGGTTTCTATTTTCTGCTGGTGTTCCACAAAATCTCTTCCCTCGTACCCACTCATGGAATATTTTGCAAATCTCTTCTCCTGCCCACCCCCAGTTGCATCTCCCTTTACCCTCCCCATCGCAGTTACTCTCAAAGGAACAGAGCATGAAACAAGAATGCATACATTTGGGTAATTCAGTTCCCTTAGTACAGTGTTCTTTGTCATTCTGGCCTGGGCCATCCTGGCAGTTCAGCCAGTCAGTGTCCGAGGCCTTGTTGTCACATGCACAATACATTGCCATGAACTTTTCTGGGGTCGATCACTAGACATCCACAAGCATGGTTTGTTTTTCTTTTGGTTTGTTTTTCTATTGTAAGCGCTCCACAATTCACGTGTCATGATTACACAGTTTTCATGTGTCACAATTACATTTCCTTTTAAATAAACAAAAAAAATTATTTTGCTTTTTCTCTTTCATTTTCATATCATTTGAAGTGTGCATGTGTAAAGTGCCTTCAAGTTGCAGCCGGTTTATGGCAACCCCTTTTTGGGGTTTTCATGGCAAGAGACTAACAGAGGTGGTTTGCCAGTGCCTTCCTCTGCATAGCAACCCTGGTATTCCTTGGTGGTCTCCCATCCAAATACTAACCAGGGCTGACCCTGCTTAGCTTCTGAGATTTGAAGTGCATCCCAAGTATTCTTTTGTTGTAGTGCATTGATCAGGCAACTGATACGACCTCCAGCTACCCAATCAATGAGAAAAAATAATACTGTCACTCCCACAGCCCACAGAGTCTGTAGGAGACTGTATTATTTGAAAGTCCTAAGCCAACTGGCATATTTTTGATTTGCATATCACATTGTGGTTTTAGAATCTGAAATGTATAGTCACCGAACTGAAATGTTTGGCCCAGTGTTCACAGGGGACTGGCTCAGGAATTATATCATTCCTTTAGCCCCGATTACTGAGTGGCACCAGTAGAAGTAACACATGTTGGTCGCTTATGTTCGGGTGAACACTGCCTATCATTGGGTTGGGAGGGCTGTGACTTACAGTACAATCCTAAAAAGACTTTCCTGGGAGCCCCACTGAATAGACCTGAGTCAGATTCTAAGTAGGCCTGTTTGGGATTGCTTAAAATAACAAAACAATAATCTAAAAGCAACAACTATACTTACTCCAGTGCAAAAACTTGCCAGATAAATGTTTAAAAAGCCATGCTATACCAGCATCCAGAAGATCATCCAAATCCATCCAAATCGCAAGATGTCGCATTGGTCAGGCTGTACCTGGACTACCATATGCAGTTCTGGAGGCCTCACTTCAAAAAGAATGTGGGCAGAATGGAGCAAATACAGAGGACAGCGATGAGGATGATCGAGACCAAGCCCTACGAGGAAAGGCTGAGGGACTTGGGAATGTTTCATCTGGAAAAGAGGAGGCCAAGGGGCGATATGATTGCTCTTTTTAAGTATTTGAAAGGTTGTAACTTAGATGAGGGCAGGGAGCTGCTCCTATTGGCAGCAGAGGCTAGGACTCGTAATAATGGGTATAAATTACGGGCAGAGAGGTACCAGCTTAGGGTTGCCAGTTCCAGGCTGGGAAATATGTGGAGATTTATGGGGTGGAGCCTGAGGAGGGAAGGGTGTTGGAAGTAACAACAGGGGTTTGGGTAGGGGAGGGACTTCAGTGGGATATAATGCCACCTTTCAAAGCGGTCATTTTTTCCAAGTGAACTGATCTCTGTCCCCTGGAGATCAATTGTAATAGCGGGAGATCTCCAGCTACCACCTGGAGGTTGGCAACCCTATACCAGCTTGACATTATGGGGGGATTTACAGTAAGAGTTGTTCGGTGATGGAATTGGCTGCCTGGGGAGGTGCTGAGCTCCCCCTCTCTGGCAGTCTTCAAGCAGTGGCTGCACAAACACTTGTCAGGGATGCTTAGACAAATTCTGCATTGAGCAGGGTGTTGGGCTAGATAGCCTGTATGACCCCTCCAACTATATGAGTCTATGATTCTATTATTCTATCAGCAGGAATTCCTCTAAAAAAAGAATCATTTTGCATGTTCTTCCAAAGGACAAGAAAGAGGACAGGTCTTATGTATCATCCAGGAAAGGCATTCTGCAAAGTGGGCATGACAAAAGAAAAGGACTAGTCTTTAGGTGAACCAAAGGAACGGTCAACAGGGAAGTTTCAGCAAAACTAAGAAAGTGTACAGGCTAATATCTGGAGTGGTTGTCCTTCAGATATGCAGGCAGTAGGGTATAAAGGTCACCTTGAATTGAACCCAAAAGCAAATCAGTAACAAATGTAGTTGTTCCAGCACTGGTGCATATCAAATGACAGCCCTTAACAAATGTACCAGCTGAAGCTTCCAAGTTTTTTCAGGGGTAGCTCACATAGCTTGCATTACAGTAATCCATCATCAAGGTTATGGTAGGGTGGTAGCTTATTTCTAGTCAACTCTAGAAACAAGAATAGTTTTCTGATCAGAGGTAACTGAAAAGGTGCTTTTGGCAACTGCCTGGATTTGCTTCCCATTGAGTAACAAGGGACCCGGAGGTTCCACAGGATGCTTACCTGTATGGACAAGGATACCTTATCCTATCTATGACCATTAGTACCCTCTAGTGCATCAGCTCTGCTGACCACATCAGTTCCATCATGTCTGCATTCAGGTTATTCTTCCCTGTCCCCTCAACAACCACACACAGGCATTTATTCAAGACAGAGAGTGCTTCATCTGCTTTAACTTAGTTAAAGAATTATAGAACTATATGTCATCAGTATATTAATGATACTCAATAGCAAAGCTCCAGATGATCTAATTCAATGGCTTAAGATAGATCATAAAGAACATGGGTGAAAAGTAGAGCCCTAAGGGACCTCACAACTTGCCCAGTCACTAATTCCACATTCTTCTACTGAAGGAGGGGGGGAGATTGGGACAAAATGTAACCCACCGTGTAACCCCCACCCTTTTTTCAAGCCATTGTAACAAAATGGCATGATCCATTATGCTAATGCTTCTTAGTAAGTCTAACAGTATCAGCAAGGAAGACATGGGCCTTTTATACATGGCTGTTTCCCTCGCCATCACCCCTCCAACGACTTCAGGTTTTGTTTTGGTTTTGCATGCCATTTCTGACCATCAGAGGTTGCCTCATTCTCCCCACTTGTTTCCATGCATTTTGCCCACGTTTTCAGGGATCTGTTTTACCATAAATTTTAACATGCAGGCAAATTGCCCAGAAACACAGGGGAAGAATGAGGTGACCTCTGATGATCTGAAAAAGCATGTATAATCAAAACAAAGACTCAAAAGTCGTTGGAGAGGTGACCGCGGGGAAAACAGCCATGCATAAAAGACCATAACTTAGCCAACTGTAGATAGAGATCACCTTGTGGTGCAACTAAAGCTGCCTCTATCCCAAAACCAGGTCTGAAACCATCTTGATATAGGTCAAGGACAAAGGTGTCATTCAGGTATGTCTGGAGTTGTTCTGCTACCCACCTTCTTAATCACCTTGCCCCAAAGTGGCAGATTTGTAACCAGCCATCTCATCATTTGACAAAGAAGGTTACTTTAGCAGAGATCTCACTATTTCCATCTTAAAGGGGTTGGGGAAATTCCATTCAAGCACAGCCTGGCAATACTTCATTAGTCAGGAAGGGCAAGGATCTATTTTGCAAATGGTGTTCTTCACAACTCCAAAGAAACTGCACTTCAAAAAGAGAAAGACAATTTGAAACCATCCATATGAAATGGATGTATGGATGCTTTCAAAGGCTCCATAATGGGAACTACGTTTAGAGCGTCACATGTTCATAAAATGGAGAGATGGCACCAAAGCTAGTTAAGATTATTCATGATGTGTTAGCACCCCCTTTCCACCTTGTGCATTAAGCAAGTACATCAGAATGCATGTCTTCACAAGTGTTCCTATTTTAACAAGTCCAAGAAATAAGGTACCTGTGTTGTATGGGGTTTTCTGTGTCCTTCCCAAGATGCACTGTGTCTGGCATCAACTCTTATTGTATGTTTATATTAAGCTTGTATCTCATTTTAGTCCTAACTAAGACTGTTAAGTGATTGGGGGAAAATACAGAATTTACCAACACTGTCTGAAAATGAGCTAGAATCTAGAAGGCCCTGTGTTCACATCTGATCTCTGAGAGTCTGAGACAAACTAAATGGGTAGTTTTGGTAGGCTGCTCAGCCCCCTTTCTGCAGAATGGGGAGGTGATAATACTGGCCTACATACTGGTGATAATACAGGGCTGTCGTAAAGATCACTCCAAAGTTAGGTATGTAAAATGATGTGCACAGAGAGAGCGTTATAGAAACGCTTAGTGTGATTATTGTCTCACCTGAGCAAGTCTATCTGCATGTTGCAGAGGAAAACAGTATCAAAGCTTTTAAAATTAATTAATTAAATATAAAAACCTTCTCCCTCCTCCATTATGTGGGGAGAGAATATCTTTCTGCTGAGGCTAAAGCGATCATAGTGCAAGCATAGCACAAAGAGGAAAGTGCAGTTTGTTAATTGTCTTCAGGAGCCTGGAGATGTACTCAGTCTCTCCTCTTAGTCATCCTATGGCCATGTAATGTGCACATGTGTTTCTTCTGGTAAATCCTCATAAATCAAACCCTCTGCCCTCTAACTCACATTTATTGCTCTACTCAGAGCCCTCACCAATCAATTAAGCAATGTCATTATGTGTCTTTTCTCTCTAGTTCAGCCATGTATTAGGAAATCATAGCCCCTTTTTCCTTGTCCCATAGCCTGGTGTGTTATTAAACTGGAAATCTGGTTGACAGACATCTCCAGATTCTGGGTTTAAATATGAACTACTCAGATGACTACATTTGCCAGGAAATATGCTCAGAACACAGGCTAGGAAACAAGAAGAAAGAGACGGGGTTCGTTTTATAGTACACTGAAGATGACTTGGTAAAAAAAATTTAAAAGAGGGAAGGAAAAATACATTTATTAAAATGTCACTCAGTTTTGGTATTTCCTATGGAAAGTTATTTTACCCAAAACTTCAGAGGAAATGTAATTGGAAATGAACTGTCACTGCAAGTCAGATTGTTGTTTCCTCTGGTTTCTGCAAATGTTTATCAATGTATGTATGTGTGTATGCACATGGTGGGAATGTGCATAGTCCTCTTGAAGAATACTATGCAAGAATCATGAAAAGATCACCCTAGACATATATGACCTTGGACAAAACCCTGTTTGTGCTCCTCACTTTCCTTTGAAGCTTTGTCCAGGTCCCATGCTCCCTCACAGAGGAGCATAGTGAGCAAGAACAAACACCCAGCTTCCCTAATTTATTGGTTTATTTTTAACAACACTGAAAATTTCAGAGAAGTATAATGGTTAGACTAAGATCTGGGAGAGCCATGATAGAATCTCCACTCTGCCATGGAAGCTTGCTAGGTCACACACACTCCGGGACTTCCGCTAGGGGAGCAGGGCTGAGCACATGTCTCTTGGAAGCTCCCAAGAAAACCAAGATTGGCTCGAAATTGGGGTGCAATTTGCACTCCTACCTTATCCTAAATAGTGGATTGGGGTACAGGAACTCCCTTGCTGCCCACGAAGAGCGGTTTGACCCCCAGTTTTGCCGAGAGAGGCACTTGACGACTCTCGGAATCCTGGCTAGAGTCCCACCTGGCTTATGAGGGAAAACCATTGCTGCGAGTGTCTCTTTTGGAATTAGGCTCAGCTCCCCCCTACCTATTACCATCTACGCAACGATATTTAAGCAGGAATACCTACTCTTCCAAGATCTGAGTAAGTAATAAGAACTCCTTTGTTTTACCTAGAATCGGAAGTCACTTAGGAGTGGGAAAAAAATCTATAAAATCCGTATCTCCTCATCTGAGGTTTGGATAACTTTTTGGCATTTAAAAACATCAGATAAGCCGGCAGGAGCTTAATCAAACTGATCGCCGGGTAGACATAACAATTGGGACTTCTTGAATGACGTTATGGCTACCAATCAGAAAGCCTGAAGCTTAAAGAGGAGGGACGAGCAGATTCCCTCCCACTTCCGGGAGGAGGTTTTTCGGAGTAAACAAATTTTGAAGCTACGTTCTATCCGGAAGTATTGGCTGTCGTTCGACACTGCGAGAACATCACGGGATTTGGGATCGGATGTGTGATTGCTGCGTACCCGGCAAATAATTCCCAAGCCCCAAGGCAAAAGGAAGGAATGGCAGATGTGTGTCCTTATACTTGCCCCTCGAAGTATCATCTGAAACTTTTTAACTCATACCTGTCCGGACTTCACAAATTAACTACGGCTATCAGGAGCTACACCATGGAAAATGAAACTAACTTTACAGATCAAGTATCTTTTTTGGTAAACAGTATCAATGATCTTGCCAATGGAATAAAGGACCGACTTGCGACGATGAGCTCAATACTCAGAGAAGGAATTTACCTAAATGACAAGCCAGTACAAGATGAAGCATCATCAAAGGAAACATCTCTGCAGGAAGGAATTGAACCAACTCAAGTGACAACTATGAATATAAGAGACTTTGATTTTTGCTTGCATGGTTTATTTGATGAATTTTCTGAAACTGACTGGGAGAATTTACAAAGGCAAAATTCTGGAAATATCAAGTCCCTCCTATTTATTTTAGGGAGGGAAGAGGAAATGTTGCAGATTTACTACTTTTCATCGTCACTTACAGAGGAAATTGCATTAACATCATCCATGGATGTCCTTCGATGAATGGACTCATTGAGACAAAGAGGAAGATTTTGGAAATTTAAGATGAAGAAACTGGGCCAAAGGGTTTAGATTTATTTTCTTTTTTTTGGGGGGGGGGGGGTTGATTGAATGGAAACAACCAATGGCATTAGCATAACCAATACTTATATGATGTGGGAGAAATGGAGAAATTAAAATGATTTTTATTACTGAAAGAAGTTAAGAATAGTACCTACTATTAATCCTTTTTTAAATTATAAAAAGTAGGGGTTTTTATTTTATTTCTGTTTCTCTTTTCTTTTCAATTTTTGCTTTCAATTTCTTTTTATTTTAATATTGATAAGTGAAGCATAAATACTTAGATTATGAGTAAGGTTAAATAATAAGTAAAAAATATTTTATGGATGTTTGTAATAATATTAGGATTAAATTTTGATACTAAGGAGATTACAAATAAATGAAAAGATTGAGGGAGGTGTAGGGGAAGTCTTTAGAGTCTACTTTTAAGTATATAAATATGTAGTTTCAACAATTGTTTATTAGAATTTACATTTTGATGTTTACTTACACTGATTGTTGAATATTCTGTTTAAGTAGAAAAAAAACAATAAAAATATTATTAAAAAAAACACACACACACACACACACACTCCGGGTTGTGCCATAAGTGATGTCACTGTGTTGCGAGGGTTACCAACCTCCAGGTACTATCTGGAGATCTCCTACTATTACAACTGACCTCCAGCCGATAGAGATCAGTTCACCTGGAGAAAATGGCCACTTTGCCAATTGGACTCTGTGGCATTGAAGTCCCTCCCCTCCCCTGACCAAACCCTGCCCTCCTCAGGCTCCACTCCAAAAACCTCCCGCCGGTGGTGAAGAGGGACCTGGTAACCCTACTCCTCATCAGTTACTAGCCTTGGGCTGGCAATCCTATTTGGAAAACTTGTGTGTAGACCCAGCACTTCTACAGGTTACTAGCATTAGGGTTGCCAACTGCCAGGTAGTAGCAGGAGATCTTCTGCTAATTCAACTGATCTCCAGCCAATAGAGATCAGATCACCTGGAGAAAATGGCCCCTTTGCCAATTGGACTCTATGGCATTGAAGTCCCTCCCCTCCCCAAACCCCACCCTCCTCAGGCTCTGCCCCAAAAATCTCCCGCTGGTGGTGAAGAGGGACCTGGCAACCCTAACTAGCATGGAAGTGGGGGGGGGGAATTCCATCCCACTCTCACACAAAAATCTGCTTGTTCTGAGATCTTGTGTGTTCGCTTCTTAAAGAGGCCGTATACAACATTTTGAACTTGCAAGATGGTGACTCTGATGTGTTTATGTACACGCTCTTCTACCCCTGAGACTGGAAATGAGATATTAGACTGGTTTAAAGTGGACAGAGGACTGAGCCATCTAGATTCATAAGGAATAGCTTCTGGCGACTCACTGTGGCCTGGGCTTGCCCTGTTAACTTTTGGTATGTCTGAGTTATGATATTTCTCTTGTTTCCATCACATTAGTGGCATGAGTTGTCACTCCATATTTGTAAGTGTTTTTGTAGGCCACAAATGTTCACAGAAGTGCTATATAAAGCTTGTGGTGTTAATATTAGTATTGTACATGATGGGTCTAACCACTGTGCTATCCTGTCCTGTTCTGCACATGCTCCCCTTTCCCACAGTTAGCCTCACCTAGTAATTATACATATGAAAATAGCTATAAATATATTGCAATAACATAAATGCCACTGTACAAATACTACATAAATAGAACCCAGTTGTTGATGGTAAAGGAAATGAGAATATGACCTTGCTTTGACACAAGTCTAAAGCAGTCTTCTTACTTGCTATCTCCATAGGCTGTTGCATTCACTTTGATGACAGGAAAATAGGGTTGCCAACCTCCAGGTGGGGCCTGGAGATCTCCAACTTTTACAATTGATCTTCAGACTGCAGAGATCAGTTTCACTGGAGAAAATGGGTGCTTTGGAGGGTGGATTCTATGGCATTGTACCATGCTGAGGTCCCTCCCCCAAACCCTGCCCTTCTCAGCCTTCACTGCCAAAATCTATAGGTATTTCCCAATCCAGAGCTGGCAACCCTACAGGAAAAGGACTATAGTTCTATGTTTGCTAACACTAGGGTTGACAGGTCCTTGTTCGCTCTGCCCCTCTGTTTGGGGCAGAGCCCGAGGAGGGCGGGGTTTGAAGAGGGAAGGGACTTCAATACCATACAGTCCAATTGCCAAAGCGGCCTATTTCTCCAGGTGAACGGATCTCTATCGGCTGGAGATCAGTTATAATAGCAGGAGGTCTCCAGCTAGTATGGGGAGGTTGGCAACCCTACTAACACGAATAGGCCTCTTGCTTCTGCCCCCCTGCATTCACACAAGGAGACAATCTAGAGTAGTGCAGCTTGACCATGGATTCCTTTATGCTCTTGAGAAAGTCACTGTCCTTCAGCTAAGTAATGCCCAGAGTTCTCTGTGTATTCCCATTTTCAAATAATTCTGGGCCAATGTATACAACCAAATTGATGTGCTGGCAATCTAGGTCACACTGATGTGTGCAGTAATTGTGCAGTGATTTCATTGCAAACACATGTGGCAACTAAATCCACTCAAGTTGACCCACATCTGGTAGCTTTTGTAGTAGGTTGAGTTGCAAGCCAGGTAGATACCAAGGCAGTCGCATCATAAATCGCTTTACCACGTGTTAAACTCTGCGTAGAGATGTTCAGCTCATGCTTTCAGCGTGTTGGGTGATGTCATGTGATTTTGATACAAATGGAGGTCATACACCACATTTAGTTGACTGCATCTAAGGGGCAACCCAACACTGCTCAACTCCAGTTTGAATCATTGCAAAAGTTGTTGCAGAAGGAAAAAGAAATCTGCTAAGAGGAATTGATAGAAATATCAGCTTATGTAAATGTGCGTGACATCATCCTTTCTCCTGGTGCTGTTTATAGCTACTTTAATTTACTTCCCCTTGCTTTATTATCTTTCCACGAGCTCTTTATCCCTTGCATTTAGCATCTCAATTGGCAAGCTGCATGATAGAGCAGGATGCTTTTTCTTGGGATGCAGCAAAGCCTGTCTGTGGTACAAATTGTGAGGAAGGTGGGGGAAGCAAAGAATGAGCTGCAGAGCTCCGTGGGGCTCTAGGGAGGGGGTGGCATTTGAGACCCGAGATGATGGGCAGTGCCCCTGTCAGGAGACCAATTTATTAGGTAAGCACAGCAGGAACCATCAGGAAGCAAGGTGAGAAGCTCCAAATTAACACACGCTAAGCATGACGGAAGGGTTTCACATACACCCCCGCACCCATCATCCTGCTTCTGAAGTCTGATTTAATGTCGTACAGTGTAATCTTAGCAGAGATTTTAATTTTAGCAGAGATTTTAAAGTAGGTATTGGTCAGAAGAAGAAGAAGGATGATGATGATAATGATGATCTGAGCCATCAAATCTCTACTGTAGGCATTTTGTTGCAGCTCTTCATTTGTAAGGCTGTGCCCACACAAGTATATTTCCTGTGGGGATAAGAACTGGTAAAATATTTATGTGTTGGGCTTCTGCTAGTGGTGCTTCTCGGTCTCAGTATTTTGTCTGCTGAACTGCTGGCCTCCCAGCTGCTACGCCTGACACTCCTTGTCCCCAACTCTCCTGTGATGCTTCCAGTTACAGAATTAGATATATTTTTAAATAAAAAATTGCTTTATTTTCTTCCTGTCTTCAACTGGAATACAGTCATCATTTTAACAGGTCCCATCAAAAGATCCTTTAACATCAACAAAATGGGAAGTAAAGAATCTTGCCTTCTGTTGACTCTTCATTATGGTAAACTGACCTTAGGTTCAAACTTAAGAGGCAACAAATTAGGTCAGAAGCCACTGCCAGTGGATGTAGGGGTACACATGAACACATGAAGCTGCCTTATACTGAATCAGACCCGTGGTCAGTATTATCTACTCAGACCGGCAGCAGCTGTCCAGGGTCCAGGTAGAGGTCTTTCACATCACTTGCTTGCCTGGTCCCTTTAACTGGAGACGCCGCGGATTGAACCTGGGACCTTCTGCATGCCAAGCAAATGCTCTACCACTGAGCCGCTAGCAGAGATGGATTTAAAAGGGGATTCAACAGATCTGTGGAGGAGAGGTCCATCAATGGATATTAGCCAAGGGGAGCAGAAACCTTCATATACAGCACAAGCAAACCTCTGAATACCAGTGGAAGGAGGCAAGATAAGAAGGACTAGGCCTGTATGCCCTGTTTGTTGGCACTGTGGGGCAACTAGTTGGTCACTATATGAAACAGGAATATAGGCTAGATGAACTAGTGGTCTGATCCAGCAGGACACATCTTATGTTTTTGTAAGGACACATTTGACTCATCTAGGAAGACTGCTATGGCTACGTTGTACAGTTTTGTTCTAAGGACAGAGTAAATTAAATATGTCCTCAAGAGTCATTTAATTGTTCAGTATCTTCAGCCTCTTGGCAATCATTGAGAACAGCAACTATATCCCAGTAAAGGTATCTGCTCAATTCTCCCCCCCCCCTTCCTTTTCCTCCAGTTCCTATAAAAGATCTCTTGCCTTTTGGTTTCTCTACAATTTCCTTTACTCCCACCCTCAAGAACTCTCTTCCTAGCTTCTGAAGACATCTGAGGGGCTTTATTCCTATCCTTTGTTTAGCTATATCTTTTTTTTCTTTATCATCTAGGAAAGGTCTAAAAGGAGGTTCCAAAGAAAAGGGGGCAGAAAATTTAAAAAGCCAAGAAAAAGGTCAAAGGGCAAGAACTAGGTGCTAAAAAGTAGTCAAAGGGTCCATAGTAAGAGAAACACAGCAAAAAGGTGGTAATTGGAGGAATGTGGAAACCCACCAAGATAGCAGTGTTGTGCTCCAGGTATCCAAATCATCACACTCTTGTGTCCTGAAATTTTCTGAAATGTTCCCTGCCCACATTTCAACCAAGTATATGGATAAATGGATTTGTCAAAGCAGTGAATGCCCCCAGCATCGATCAGTGGAACAACAGCAGTCATCAGCATGAAACAAGGGACTTGAAGTTGAATGGCACTGTTTCCCAGGGAAAGCTCTGCTGAAGATGTCCGTCCAGAACACCCCCCACCTGCGGCCACATGTGAAATGACAGCAGGCTGAATGGTAATGTCACAGTCTCTGACATATTGATGGTATTTTGTGTACCTGTGCAGAATTAATTCCATGTAGAGCTTGAACACAACATACAAACTGAACCACAAACTGCAGAGGTTTGTGTAATGAAAAGCCTAGCAATAGCTTGCAAAATGCAAATGTCCTTAAAACAGGCTGTCTGAATTCTTTCAAGAGCTAACTAACTTACCCTGGTCTTGTCCTTGAAGGGAGAAGAACAGAGTCATTCTTCACTATCTGCCAGAAAGGTGTATCTGAAATTACCCTTCCTGATTCAGCTGCCAGCTGTCAGCTGCTCATATCTCAAGAGCAGAAAAGTCCTGCTATCCTCAAACCTTGAGAAGGTCTACTCAAAGACCTCAAGGCTATAAGTGCAGTAAGCTTGTTGCTTTCTATAACCTTGCTGAAGGCTATGTTTCCTACTGACCAGATGGTTACATGTTACAATGTGAGCAATAATTGTGTTTTATGATTTATATAGTTATATATTGTATTGTAGATTTCTAAATAGTCTAATTTAATGCGTATTGTACTGAAGATGAGAATGGTATGAAAATTGAGTATATGGAGTGATCATGGAGCTCAGAAATGATTGTTTATACTTTAAGCAAAATAGACTGAAAGGAAAGGAAGCCCATATTTGGTCATGGGGAGAAGCTAATAACCTGAACTGCTGCAACTGTGCATTATTGCACTGCTCATGTTATCTGAAAGTGGGGAGGAAGATATCCCTCCTGATGGTAAAATCAACACTCTTAATGAGTCTGAAACAGTATAAATACAGCCACATAAGAATAAGCCCAGAGAATCAGAACCTTCCAAAGGCTCTCAAGAAAAGGCTGACTGGTATGTATGGCTTAAATACATTACTCTATACGAATTAGATACTTTGAACTGAATCAGAATAATTTGACTGTTATATTTTAGAAGTTGGATTTTGAAACTGGATAGTATGTAAGACTTGCTTGCTTTTACTTCATACATTGTAAATACATACATTGTACTTTGACAAGTGTATTTACAAAAGTGTTAAAGACTTGATAATCTGTATTTACACATATTTTACTAGAAGTAAATAAATAACAAGACTTGCTTTTTAAAAGTAGATAAAGTTGTTGAGTCCTGCTTACTCGATGACCGGCTGAATAAGATAACTTCACTTCTCAGCAAGTGATACATTCTAAGAGCCTGTCATCTGAACAGCTTCAGTAACCGCACCCAACTGTGTGCATGCACGCACATACCACTTCCCAGAAGAGACCCTGTGAGGTAATGGCCACCAACTTCCCGTCAGCCCTAAACATGCAACAGCTGCCTTTGCACGTAATTTTAATTCAGCACAGCTAGGAAAGGAAAGAGGCGGGGAGGGGGAGAGGACCATGACTGATATGGGTTCCCGCTCTCTGAACAGGCAGCTTTCAGTCATTATGGGTGACATAAGCAAAGGCTTTCATTGCCAAAAAATCCTGTGGTTTTTCCTGCTAAATGTTGTTGGGTCCTTTGCTATATGCCTAGAAAAAAAGCCAATGAAACTTCCTTTGAGACAAGTTAGAGCCCCAGGCATACTTTCTTATGAGGATGCATATTGAGAGTTTTGGATTATACTTGCTATCCTTCAAGTATTCCTGTGTGGCACCTAGATTTGAGTCCAGTAGCACCTTAGAGACCAACAAGATTTTTTTGGTATAAGCTTTCAAGAATCAGATACCTGTTCATTTTTTTCGATATACATTCCAGTTGCTGGAATGTACCAAAGGCATACCTGTTAATAAAGCATAACCTACAGCCTTCAAAGTAAAGAGCTAGGTTTGGATGACAGACTGATAATACACAGATGCAGCTGTGGTATCTAAAGCAAAAAAATGTGTTTGCTATGTCATCTGAAATGTACATTTTGGTTAAGGTTTTCAAAATTCTGAGATATGCCAGCCACTCCTTGGAGGTATTCTAATCATAGTGCTTGCTAACTACCCAGCCGTAAGATATCCAGATGCCATGGAACAGTTTCATCTATTTTCAAGTGGCAAAAGTTGGAAGTGAGTGACCACCATTTGTTTTATCAAAGTAAAGATTTGTGCCTCTGTTTATCAAGATGCAGCACACACACACACAAAGTTTTCTTCCCTTCTGATTGTCATGATCTTTGCACCTCTCTGCTCCTTGGGCCTGCTGGTGCACCAACTTTAGCCAACGTCTTCCTTTACAGTTTTGTATATATACACAGAGAAAGATGTTTGATTGAACAAATTTTATTAGGAGATATGGATGGTGGGGTGGACACTCATAGATATATATGTGAAGAAGAAGAAGGCTCCACATTGACCTGTCGCACGTTTTAATTGAGTAATACTTGCCAGCTCTGACCTGGATGGCCCAGGCTAGCCCAATCTCATCAGATCTCAGAAGCTTAGTACTTGGATGGGAGACCACCAAGAAAGTCCAGAGTTGCTACTCAGGGCCAGGCAATGGCAAACTACTTGCCTTGAAAACCATATGAGGTTGCTATAAATTGGCTGCAACTTGACAGCACCTTATACCAGTATTGGCCAGAACACACGCCCCTTGCTAATTTCCATAACGCAAAAAGTCAACATGACTGAAATAGTGTAATTAATTGTCTTTCCTCCACAAATGATATCCAAATAGCTGTGGTCTGTGAGGGCTAGCAACATGCTTCCTGCATGTCATTTAATGCGGAACCAATTCTCCATCATTCATGTAACCCAGACTGCTTGAACCAGACTCCTTTTGAGTTTCCCTATGTGATGTTAATGCCAAAAGTTTAAGAAAACAAGCTTTGGCATTTGTTTTAATTTAACAGACTTTTGTGTCTAGCATGAGGTGAGATCATACAGGCTCTTCTTGAATCATATACATAGGCAGCAGAGCGCTGAATACCAGTGCTAAGAGGCAGCCTCGAAGTAAGGCCTTGGCCTCTATGCTCTGTTTGTTGGCATTCCAGGGCAACTGGTTGGCTGCTGTGTAAAACAGGATGCTGGACTGGATAGACCATTTGTCTCATCCGGCGGGCTTCTTCTTATGTTCTTTTGAATCATCTTTCAGTCACTCACCTTCTCATCCAGACTCAGTAGTGGATTCATTCTTCAAACAATTATCTCCATTTCAGGACTATATGTCCAGTCACGTGGCTGGGCAGGAGTATCAAGAGTGTGCACTTTCGTTTCTCAGAACTTTAGAAAATATTCCAGTAAACTGGGGTCTTTTAGTGGAGAGAGGAGCAGTCGATCTGATAGGTGGTTCCATCCCACTCAATTGTAGCACAATTTTCATTAGGTATGCACACAGTTATACTGGTAGCTCCAGACAATGTCAGTAACAATCCTCAGTTCTCCTGTTCTTTCCCTGTTACACGTCTGATTTTTCTATTAGCCGACTTGTGATTTTTTCCCCCTATTGTTGTGCAATAGAATTGCAATTTCAGTGGTGTGGATGGTCTTTCGCTACTAAACTGGCTGATCCATCGTATTCATTACAACATCCTGGCCTGTTATTTGTTGCCTTTGAGCTCTGTAGCAACAGCTGCCAGCAGTTGATGTCTTTTTTTCTTAAAGGTTCCCTCAAGAGGCCAATTGGTAATGGTCCTTCACCTTTCCAGAGCACGTATGGGATAGCAGCGTAATAAAGTTTGTATGAAATTCCCACTGGGCTTTATCACTTCTCCATGTAGTTATCAGCCAGGGCATTACATCAAAACCAAAAGATAAAAGTCACAACAAAGTGTGGAATATGTCATTTTCCCAAAACTAAAAACATAATTCATTTTGCTAAGGAGTACAACTGCATGCAACAGTTTTACCAAATCTCAATTAAAATCCACTAGAGCTGCAGGGAGGGAGCCATTTAAAAGTATTTCATAGGCTGACCTCCTGTTGACCATCTAACAATCCTAGATTATAAGAAAAGCTTAAGAATTTGCTGGGCAGTATAAACAGAGTACGTTTTTAGCAAAGGAGGGAAGCAATGGGACAATACTCTCTTAGAGCTCCTGAGCTTTATTTGAAGCAACTGGTTTGGACTTTTGGCCATGGAAATCAGAACACACAACCACCATGTTACTTCTGTTTATTCTTTATATCAGGGGTCCCCAATGTGGAGCCTGTAGGCACCACAGCGTCCATCAACACCTTACCTGGCACCGACCAAGAGTTTCCAGGAAGTGGTTGGGGCCAGGTGGGGCTCTCACTCAACACGGCTTCTGTTTGGCCATTGAAGATCTGCTTGGCTGTGCAGATTAAAATGTCGCTTTGGTGGCAGCTGCAACCATAGTGCTGGTTTTATTCTGTCTCTCACTCCTTTTTCCCAGTGGGGTATTCTTCACGGAGATTTGCTGTTGTTTCGATGCTGATTTGCGTCGGAGGCAAATTTTGGTTATTCACTCCAGATCCGTGTTTTCCCCCACTGAGCAAAATAAGCCGGGTTAAAAGAGAGGCAATCCAAACCACTTCTGAGCCATACTTTCCAGTAGAAGAGCGTTTTGTTGCTCAGATGCCCATGAAAAAATGTTTGCTTCGCTCCCCGGGATGTCTCCTTTCTCCTCCCCCAAGAACGGTGATTGGCTGGGGGAGTTGCCACTCTAACAGCATCACACCGGCAGGAGGGAGACCCAAAGCAGACTGGCTGCCCCTCTTCAGAAGGGTGACGGGGGTTTTGGCTTGGATTTGCCGCTTTCAGGTTCCCCCCCCCCAACACATACACACATAGGATCGCACCGGCTGGAGGGAGACCCAGAGCAGATTGGCTGCCCCTCTTCAAAAGGGTGATGGGGGTTTTGGCTTGGATTTGCCGCTCTCAGGATACCCCCCCCCAACACACACACACATAGGATCGCACCGGCTGGAGGGAGACCCAGAGCAGACTGGCAGCCTCTCTTCAGAAGCGTGATGGGGGTTTTGGCTTGGATTTGCCGCTCTCAGGACACCCCCCCCCCAACACACACACACACATAGGATCGCACAGGCTGGAGGGAGACCCAGAGCAGACTGGCTGCCTCTCTTAAGAAGGGTGACGGGAGTTTTGACTTGGATGTGCTGCTCTCAGGATGCCCCCCCAAAAAAACACACACACAGGATCATGGGAAGAGTGGGCGGGATTAGGCGGATTTGGAGCGGTGAGTCATGAGCAGCAGCAGACGTAAGCAGCGCAGAGAAGTGCGCTGTTTCTCCCGTGAAAAATTGAAAATGCCTCGGGATGGGGGGAGAATCTGCGCTGCCATGAAAAAGCTATTTAAATCGTGAAGAATACCCCAGTGTGTTTTTTAAATTACCCCTCTTCTTCACTGCACTTGGACTTTTCTGTGTGGATGGGTGGCTCCGCTTCCTGTGGCAGCCATTCTCTTCATTTATATTTATAGATTTAGATTTCTTAATTTTTTTGCTAAAATTACACTAGTAAAAAAAACAAAACAGGTGGGGGCAGCTGACCAGGGCAAGAAATGATGGCGGCAAATGGATAATAATTAAACATGGGTGTGATTCCCTGCTTTCCTTGTAAAATGGCTACCGTATATACTCGCGTATAAGCCGAGTTTTTCAGCCCAAAAAAAGGGCTGAAAAAGCCAGCCTCGGCTTATACGCGGGTCAATACGGTAGGGGAGGGGGAGGGAGGGAGGGAGGAGGGAGGGGGGAACTTACCATCGCCGCCTCCGCCGCCATTGCTGCCGTGCCCGTGTTGCTTCCCCCGGCCAGGAGCGCCCTGGGAGAGCCTCCAGAGGCCTCTGGAGGCCCCATCGCCGCCCCTGCCGGGCGCAGCGAGGACCCTGCCGGCCGGCGCCGGCCTGGGAGGGCCTCTAGAGGCCCCGTCGCCGCCCCTGCCGGGCGCAGCGAGGACCCTGCCGGCCGGCGCCGGCCTGCGCACCTGGATTGAGGTAAGCCTGCGGGGGGGGAGGGGTTATAAGCCGAACCTCGGCTTATACTCGGGTGCCTAATTTTTCCCCATTTTGGGGTACAAATTAGGCACCTCGGCTTATACGCGGGTCGGCTTATACACGGGTATATACGGTACTTGGATCTGTTAAAATAAAATGAAAGAATCCTAACATGGGGCTGGTGATGTCTTTCCAACAAAAAACACCTCAGCCAATTACAAGAGGCAGTCTCAAGGGAAAGGAACTCAAGCCTGCGCATCTCGCTGGAGAAATATGCATCGCACATTTTTTTCCTATGATTAGCCTTAGGATTTCTTCGGGGCAAAAAGGCCCTGTGCATAGAGTTTTGAAAATTCGGATGAGAAAACTATGCGGCTAGAGAGCGGCACACCCAACCAAACTTCCCATGCGTAGAGGAGAAGAAGGATACTGCTTGAAAACAGGAGATGGCAGTGTTCAAGTGCAGGGACCGGTAGCATGAAGATGGTTTTGGGAGAAGGGGGGGGGGGAGAGAACGGCCCATGGAAGAAGTTGCCTCAAAGAGCTACAAAGGGAAACAAGGAATGAGGTCTAGAGCTGGGGCCAAACATCACTGTTGCCGTCTAATGCCCTCCTTCTGCTTAAGCATCCTTTCCTTGGCAATAGTTGGGAGGGGAGGGCAGCTGTAAGAATTCTTGCTGCACAGAGCATGGTCCTGCATTGTGATTATCTGTGCCTTTCCCTGTGCCTATGGAAAATTATAGTATTTATTCTGGACTAATTCCACACCTAGTTTATAATTTTGTTGATTTGTCTTGCTCCCTTGCTCCACTAGCACCTGTGGCTTGGCACACCTTTGTTCACTTATGCTGTCTGTTTTCAACTAGAAACGAGATCATATTTGCTAATGCTATATATGTGAAGGAATGAATGCAGAGAGCAGGTCTGAAGATTCCAGACATTGTGTTCTATGGTGGATTTAATGAATCAGGTGTCAAGCACAATGAAAAGATCTTGTGAATGCCTCCCAAAATTTCCAACTAAATTTTTTAACAAGCTATGATGGTGTCCCTGGGCACTCCTGGTTCTTCCAACTTTGAATGCATGTGATTCAAGCCATTGTTAGCCAGTCCTTCCCATAGAGTCAGGTGCCAAATTCTCTCTGTATTTTGTTTTGCAAGGACTGTATTCAAGTGTGGCCATGCTGCACATATCCCATGCCTTCAGCTCAGCCCATAGTGCCTTTAGTGGAGCTAAACCTCTTCTGCTTCCAGACTCCCAGACTCAGCAGAATAAACAAGCAAACTCTGTACTGAATGGGAACTGGCTCTCTGGATCACAGTGCGGTCCAGCAACAAAATTTTGCTGCCAGTTTCCTTTGGGAGACGTCCATCTGTGGCTACTAGCCATGTTGGATGAAGGGAGCCTCCATATTCAGAGGCAGCAGCAGGGAAGGGCCTTGGCTTCTGTGCCCTGTTTGCCCTTCAGGGCAACTGGTTGGCCACTGTATGAAACAGGATGCCGAACTAAATGGACCACTGTTCTGACCCAGCAAGATTTTTTAATGTTCTTATGCTCTTAAAACTCACAGAAAACATGTGTCTAGGAACCTTGACTAGATGTATTTAATCTGTCCTTCAAACATTACTGCAAAGATGCAGCGCCACAACACATGGAACAGGTAGCAACCGTTAAAAAGTAAACATATTTAGGATCATAGTGTAGGATTGCAAGCAAGGCTGTCTGTTTCTCACTTGTGCGCACACCTAATTTTAAAAATATTAACTTCCTATACAAGCCTGACAGGTGGAGCCAAGAGAGAAGCTGGTAGCTTAGGAACCTGGTAAATTAGGGGCAAAATCATGGCAGGTCAGGTCTGGAGCTTTTGGGGAACATCAAAGTTCCGTGGCCAGCAGAGGGATAATCACAGAATACAAAAGAAGCTGAAACTGGTGCAAAGGCTTACGGATACTATAGTTGGGTCTCCAGTATGATCCAGCATGGTGCATATTATACTGTTATGGTGGGACTGACTTAATTTCCCAAAGGGTACTGGATTAAAGGGTAGAGGGTTCACTTTCTATGTGCAATCCCTTTCTGGAAGGATCCATAATATCAAATTTGGACAACAGGCCTAAAGTTAAGGGACCTATTGCTTTGAGATCATTATGGAAAAGCTAGATAAAAGCACCTGGCTGGTCTTCTGACTATGATTCCATGACAAAAAAAGTTGCAATTTCTCACATATTAATTTAAATTGGCCTCTCCTTTTAAAATATCTCACTGAACTGGGGACAGGGCAGTTTAGAAATGTCCAGGTAGTAATCCTACGTACAGCTCTCTGGGTTTATACTTCAGATTAAAGCTCAGGCCTATATTTTCCTTTGGTTCTTTCTCAATTCATATTAGATTTTGCAAAACAGAAAAGGCCACAAGGGCAATGTTGTAGTTGATCGAGAAAGCCTATGACTTCCCAAGGCTTCTTCCCTTTCAAGAAAGCAACCTGCCAGGAGAGGCTGCTATTTATCTTAGCAGAATGGTGGGACAGCAGATGTGGGGTGACTTGGATGCTTTCTCATTTTTTCAGTTGCCATAATCTTTCTCAGGCTGTCCAACTGCCGTCTGTTGATCTCTTGAGGCAGTGGCCCAAACCTTGGCCTGAGATCATAACAGAAATATATGCACACCTCACCCACTGTCCTGTCTCTGATCTCAGGAAGTGCTCAGAAGGCTTTGGGGGGAAGATGGAAACATAAACATGCTATTACTTCCAAAATACTGGAGTAGCTAGTGTCTGGAATATTTACCTTTTAATCCTCCCAAGATGGAACTGAGAGTTTGGTGTGTGTGTATGAAAACCACTTGGAAAGCTTTACTGAGGTTCCAAAAACACTTTGAATCAGACCTGAAAGAGGCTAGTGGCAAATATGTGTGTTTATGTCTTAAATGTTGCCATCATGTCACCGCTTACATTATTTCCATGCTTTGTGCTGGGTAACGTTGGGCAGGAGCACTGCATAACGGCATTTGATGATTCAGCATCTGCTGTAGTAAAAAAGACTTTTAGAAGGTACCATAATCTTGAAGTGGGAAATGGCAGGCAAGATCATCTCTGATGGGTCTCATTGCCCTGGGGAAGGGTGGGGATTCCCCATGAGCAAGGGCAGGGCTCTCCCTCCTAGAGAGTTTCCAAGGTGATGGCTCTTGCTGCAGTGCATAGGGTTGCCAACTCCAGGTCCTTACAAACAAAATCCCCTATGCTGTACTCAGTCAAGCTTAAACAAACAGCACGTGGCTCACAATTCTTATGTAGAAACACTTTGAAATTTTTACTGTAGTGAACTAAAGAGATGAAATATAGTGATTACATGCAAGAAACTTACAAGGTGCTGTACAATAAACCCCCATCAAAACACACACACAAAAACCCTATTGTGTCTCCATATAGATAAGGATGAAAGAATCCAAATCGTAGCCTCAAAAGGGCCGATTTTGCGCTAGTAAGCAGAGTCTTTCACCAATAGCCAAAAGTACATCCGGTAACGCTCAAAGCGTAGGTAATTGGCGTAACTTGCATGAGTAACATATCGTTTCGTTACAACACGTCAAAAGTACATCTTACTACTCCAATGGTGTAAGTGTGACTTGTGCAAATGACGTATCTTCAATTTTATATCACTGGATTCAATGTTTAGCATACATCACAACTGCTTCCAAGTAGGAGTTATTCATGAAGCTTATAGGCACGTGCTTCCTGGGTATTGGTTCATGTTTCACCTTTAAAGCTTCTTCAGCCTAATAAGCTGAAACTTTCACAAACCCTCAGTGGTCGAAAGATGCTTAGAAGGGAGCTCAGATATCCAAGGAGAAAGTGGGTGTCTGAATGGTCTCTAACTGCTAAAAGGCACCATCCAGGAAGAGAGCCAAAAAAAGGGGGTAAATGGAACAACTGAAATTCTTCTTTCAAGCTTGCTCCACCCACACTGAGGCTGCCTCTCCTGGGGAAGCAGAACACGGGGGGGGGGGCACTGCAGCACTCGAGGGGCCCCCGGCTCATCACCTCCTCCTACCTATAATTTCCTTTCTGAAAGCTGACTGTCAAAAACCATTCTGAAATGCTCATTAGCAATCCTGTTAATGGAAGCTGAGTTAGGGTTGCCAACCTCCAGAGATCAGTTCCCCTGGAGAAAATAGCCGTTTTGGCAATTGGACTCTATGGCACTGAAGTCCCTCCCCTCCCCAAACCCCACCCTCCTCAGGTTCCACCTGCAAAATCTCCAGGTATTTCCCAACCCAGAGCTGGCAACTCTAAGCTCAGTAGAGCTTTCATTATTTCCATAAGTTACATTTCTTGATAAGCTCAACCTGGACCCATTAATTTGTTAGCTCATTGAAAGTGGATCACAATTAAATTTTAAAGCAATATACATATAAGGGATAACAAAGATGGTGCCAGCTGAACGCTCCTTGGAAGAGGGTTATATAAACAAGGTAGAACAAAAAAGACCCCTTTCTAGTAGAAACTCAACTTACTTCCAAAGATGGGGGCACTTGGAGAAGGGCCTCCAACACTGACTTCAACTGGTAGTTGATTTTCAGGTTCATGTGATTTCCTTCCAGCACTGAATTAGCCAGCAGAGCCACTGGGTCCTTGCTGGTACAGCTGTAGTAGCCAAACACATGTTTTAACCTCTTCCAGAATGCAGGTGAGCCTTTGCTTTGTCTCCCTCAAATCCCTATGCCAGAAAATCCAAATCCATCTGCTTCAATTAAGTCATCCTGTGCATCTTCCTTCATCTGCTGGTCACCCGGTCTGTTGCTAAATTGCTCCTGACAAATCTTTCCACTATGAGGGCTCTTCATACTTCAGATATGATTGGGTGAGACAGGTCCTCCTCTGAGAAGGAAGCAAAGGATGGGTAGGAATGTGGGAGACAAGGCTCAATGGTTGTTTTCAGCATTGGCTGACAATCCAGCTTGTTAAACTACAAGGCTCTCTCTGTCTCTGTGCCTCTCTGTCTCTGTCTGTCTCTGTATACATCTATTCTATATCTATCTATATAGAAGAGAATGTTGTTTCCATTTGAAGAGGGGGGGAATAATTGTTGATGGGCTATTTGTGAGGTACATGGCTCAAGACTCTGATCGGCTGGGGTGCAGAGTTTCTTTAGGTGTCTCTTGATGAAACTGCTTCAGCTGTCCTTGAGATAGTCATCCAACTCAAAACACACCAGACAAACTATTTCCTCTTTGTTCTTGGGGCTCGGGCCTTTCTTTTCCTCAGCCTTATACCAAACAGGCAATTCCTCTGCCTACCCTAACATTATCTGCTCTGCTCTCTGAGGCCTCAGGCAACCTTTCCTAGCCCAAATGGAATTGTTGGGTTGAAGCTAAAATGTTAGAGATGGAAAGCACTTCTACCCTTCCATGTTGCTTCTTTTGAGGAAACTAAACAGCTAGGTTTTGCTCCTGCTCAAGATCTGACTTAGCTCCAGACTTTGGGTCAAAAAAGAATTTGTCTCCCTTTAGCTTTGATAATGACCCAGAGGAGGGGGTTGCCTTCTCTTTTTGTGTGTATCTTGGCTCACCTGCTAACACCATCTGGAGCCGTTTGCTTTGTGGTGCTTTTGTTCTCTCTTTATGCTATACTGTGGTTTAGATAGCCTCCATGATTAATTTCATGCTGATATTTGGGTGGTCTTTGGTCCTGCCAGTCCTAGGACTTGATCTGTTTGCAGAACCATTACCACCAATATGAACTTTCATAGTGGGTGAGTCAAAATGCCCCAATGATTAAGAAGGATGTACAGTAATAATATACCCGATCTGTGGACTCTCTCTGTTCAGAGTCTTTTCTTTGGAAGTACCTGAAAGCAGCTTTCAGAAATGTCCTGGCTGATCACATTCTCTATAATCCTCTAATGATACTAAAGCAGCAAATTAATATAGAAAAGAAGTATTATAGACGTGTTAAAAATAGCATATTCTGTAGCATAAACTCAACTTATAGAAATATGGCAAGACACACTGCTGGAATTAGCCACAGCAAGGCTGTTGCTTACACAGCTGGGTGTGAGCCCCTGATGCAGTCAAAAAAAGTGAGGCAGACATGCCAGATGGATCTACTGTGTGGTGCAACTCGGTGCCTCTAAGTTTTCGTTTCACAGCTGAGATTTGGACCTCACCTTGCGTTATATAATTGGGTTGGCAAAAAAGACTAACAATGAGATGTACGCTGAGAACTAAACAAATCAATTGGCACCTCTCTCTTTCCCTGAATGTTGCAAGTGATCTTTTATTTACACCTAGGTGTTAACTTGTATTTTTTTTCCCAAGCTAGTGAACACTCCAATGCCAGGCAGATGAAGGCTTGAACAGTCACATTTGATACATTCTACACAGCAAGGCAGGAGAGAAATTCTATCTGTAGAGACTTCTGCTGCCGGGAAAGTTCTCGTTGCTTTGGGCAAACAATTGTAGAAAACGAGGGGTAGAAAACGAGGGGTGGAGAATCCTATCTAGACACCTATGTGGCAGCCCTTGGAGGGAACAGGTATTTACTTATTCTTGTAGAAAATAGTTGCCATATTCCTTCTCCGACTCTAGTGTCTGTGTTAATTTAGTAGGGAGTGTTACTGTCTTCTCCTGACAGCAAAGATATCACAAAATGCATAGGGCAGCTGATAGGATGTACTTGGGACTATCTCCAGCCAGTGGCCGGGTCTTCTGAATTTGAACACAGGCTCATTTCTGACTCCACTTGCTAACAGTAATATTACCAATGCTGCATTTAAATAAAAGGGCTCAGAATTTATCCCGAAAGTATAAGATTGAGTTAAACATCATTAGACTTTTCTTTTAGTAGAGCCTTTTGGATATTTGGGTTATTTACTTTTCAAGCAGGACTCTTTGCCTCCAGTATGGAGAGAAAAATAGGTTCTGTTAAGATTGAGCCATAGGCAGAAGTCGAGTTGCTATGTATCACCTGGATATTTTTAATACATTAATTTGGTGTGTTTTTAAAACATAGAAGCCATGCGTGTAGTAGATGTTCCCTCTTGAGTTGGGAGCCTTGGCCAAATAGACAACATATAGCACTATACTTTACGTGTCTAACTGCACCGCAACAGCGTAGAGCATATATGCTTGCTAGGCTAAATGCACTACCCTCCACCTTGCTATATGGAAGATTTAATAAAATCCCATTTGCGGACAGAGTTTGTCCCTGCGGGAATGGTGAAATTGAATCCCTTGTGCATGTCCTTTTCAATTGTTGCTTTTATGCTTGTAGCCGATCCCAATTCATTGACCCACTGTTCGTAAACAGGGAATGGCTCTCTGGTGAAATAAGGACATCCTATCTTATGACCACACAAAACCCAAAAATAATTGACAAGGTTCTTACAGCTAGCAATCAGTGGCAAGGTTCTTACAGCTAGCAATCAGATATCATGAATGGTGTGTAGCTTTCCTTAATGGCTGATTTGGGATGGGTTTATCCAATTGTATTTATTTGTACTCGGTTTTATCCAAATGTATGTTCTTCCTTTTTATATGCCAATAAAGGCTTGTGTTGTTTTGTGTTGAGTCGGAAACAACTTGATGGCACTTAACACACACACCTGCCTATGGCTCAGATGGGGCTCTTAGGGAGGCTGACTTCTTTTAATGCTCTTAAAAGAGCTCTTCTCCTCTCCTGCTTTTGGCTGGTGAGAGGACCAATAGAATAGGGCCAATAGTGGCTGCAGCATCTCTTGGTGCCTTGGAGCACGTTAATGCATGGGTTCTGTCTCTGGGTAAAAACCTAATGTAGAAAAACCATATTGGGAACTGGAAGGGAAAGAGAATTTTGTGTCTGAGTCAAGTTCCAAGCAACTGAAGCAGCAGTGGGTTGAGTTTGGTAGTATGAATAATGGTTGCATGAAGACTTTTAGGAGTGTCCCCAACACTCCAAAGGCCCATACAAAGCCCATATCTGCCTACCAATGTAGGCAACCCTGAGTGAAGGGGAGGAGGAAAAGTGTACTGCTGATGTGCAAAAACTAGGGTGGCCTGATCTAGAAGAAGACATCCAGAGGGAGGGTTTGATGGTTCAGCTCACAAGGTGCATACTTGTTGCAGGTGCAAATAGACCACCAAACCAGCAAGGACGGCACAGAGGGGTGGTGGAACCAAGTCCCTTTGCCCTGAGCTATGGCAAACAGTTTTTTGAACCCCAGGCACAGATCCTTAAGGTTGCCAGCTCCGGGTTGGAAAATACCTGGAGAGTCTGGGGGACAGAGCCTGCGAAGTGCAGGGTTTGGAGTCCAATTGCCAAGGTGGCCATTTTCTCCAGGTGAACTGAGCTCTATCAACTGGAGATAAGTTGTAATAGCAGGAGAACTCCAGCCACCACCTGGAGGTTGGCAGCCTTTGACACCCATTATGCTTGCCACCTGTTCATTAAGGAACTGGGCCTGATTTAGTATTAACAGAAATACTCATTAAAAAAAAAAAAAGAAATGTCCCATAACTGCAAATAGCAAGTGTTAAGGTTCTGATAGACAAAAAGTGTCACAGTATCACCATGTGTGCCTTATTTTGGAGCTCTTCAGATGGCAATCCTGGCACCCACGTAGTCTCACTGGGTGTGAAAGAAGAACAGATCCTTTTTGAAAGAGAGACAGAACAAGACAACTGCTATTGCACGGTAAAATCAGATGTTGATGCACAAGTGATGAGAGAAGGATTTTCGGGTGTCCCCCTTTTTTCACATAGAAGTCCGTTCCCAGCTACCCTGCACCCTCTTCAAAGCTATATCTTGGGCACAAGTTCAAGCTATCCACTAATCTTTATGTTTGTGTGCAGACTAATTGGTCTCACTTCTTTGAGACACCTTTTCTCTCTCCCCCCCCCCCAATCTTCTAGCTCAATGCAGCTGTCTGGAAACAACGTAATAGTTGCGTAGGAGGAAGATTTCCAGCAGGTGGGCCCATCTCCTGCCCCTGCCATCCCTGACAGGAAAAAGCTCCAATTGCTGAAAATCTTTCCCTCCTACACAGCTCTTAAAAGACAAAAATCCTTGTCCTGTCCTGTACTCTATTCCCCTTGATTCTTCTTCTCACATTTCCAGCTTGGCATAGAAAACTCCTCCACAGAGAGAGAGAGAGAGAGAGAGAGAGAGAGATGGACACGTTCTGCGAGAAGATAATGGCAGCATTCGTTGAAAGGCAGAAATAAGCATCGCTTAAGCCGATGCTTGAAACTCAGCAAGAACTTTCTGGTGTGTATGAACTAAATTTGCAGGCCTGTTAGTCTGCCAAGTGAACAGCACAAATTGGCCAGGTACCAGAGACTCGGGGATCATTGTCTACAGGAGGGGAAGCTTTGAGGTGAGGAAGGAAAGGGGAAAAAATGAAGGAAATTGCCAAATTGTCTGACCCTAAACTGAGGAGTTTGTGAGGTTGTTGCTATATATATATACACACACACACACACACACACACACACACACACATATATGCATACAGACGGTAGGAAATTCCTGGTTTTGATCTGACTGAAAAGCGTACGTCCTTTTTGAAGGAAATTGAGGACTGAATACAGTCCAAACCCAGCCCCATAGAACAGAGAAGCGTGGAAGAGAGAGCAGAGAATTTCCCCCTTCTCTTAAAGCATGTGATGAGCAGTGGAGCGGCTGATGATTCTCCTGCTGGGACCAGTGATCTTAATGCACCAGGGCATGAAGGGAATGCAGTCAGATGACAAAAGCCATACAGCACCATCCAAAGCTTATTTACTCAAATGTAATGTCCATTCAGTTTATTGTTACTTTCCCTTTAATCAATAGGCTTAGGATGGCAGTCTCAGATGGCTAAATAGCTATTCATCAGCACCAAAGAAAGCTGAATTGCCTCTGAATGTAGTGGTTAGCATGTTGGATTACAAATGGGGGGTTGGGGACTCCGGTTCAAATCGCCCCTCTGCCTCAAAGCTCAGTGCGTAGCTTTCAGCCAGGCACTATTTGTCAGCCTACCTTACAGGGCTGTTGGAAGTAGGGCTGTTCAAAAAAAAAATTGGTAAAATTCAGATTTGGCAAAATTTGGCCCGTTTTGATTCAGGAAATGCCAAAGTCCGAACTCCCCCGATTCAGATCTATAGAATTCGGCGCGAGATTCAAAGTTCGAGGGAAAATTCGGCCGAATAAAGCCATTAAAAACACATTCGTGCCTTTCCGCGGCTCCGGGGGGGGGCATGTTTGGAGGTAGAAATCCCAAACTTTCAGCGTAGCTTCAGGGGGCCCTTCTTGCAAGAACCCCCAAGTTTTGTGACAATTGGGTCAGGGGGCCCGAGATATGGGGCCCAGAAGGGGTCCCCCCCATGATCTGCCCATTGCAATAACGCCATTACAAACACATTCATAGCTTTCCGTGGCTCCGGGGGGGCATTTTTGGAGGCAGAGCTCCCAAACCTTCAGCGTAGCTTGAGGGGACCCTTCTTGCATGAATCCCCACGTTTGGTGACGATTGGGGCGGGGGGGCAAGTTATGGGGCCCGGAAGGGGTTCCCCCCTCCGCCCATTGGAATGAATAGAAATAAATAGACCGTTTGAACTCAGAGTTTGCAAAACCATGCAAAGCAACATGTGACATGACCTTGGGAGTTTGCAAGCCATGGAAATGGACAGAGGCGCACTAGCTATGTATTAGGAGCAGGTGGGGGTAGAATTTCCCCTTTTGCATCAGACTCGGGAGTTGGGAGTCTCGGGACCAGGAAAATGCATTGTTTAAGTCATAATTTGAAAACCAGTTTTGAGCGAGCATCAAAATAGACCTAACCGATCTTATGAATGAGGGAAAACCTGAGGACACACAACTGAAGCCCCCCATCCTCAAACCAGGGAGAGAGAGATGCGAGCGGGCACACACACTCCCAGGCAGAATGGGCGAACCCCCCCTCTCAAACCAGTAAGACGCGGCTCAATCCCAAACAGGAAAAAAACCAAGGAGGAGGAGGCGCGACCCTGGTGCCGAGCGGAGACTCGCTAGCTGCCGCACAGACTCAACTTTACACTTTAAAACTTTAAAAGCAGAACACACACTCCCGCAGAGGCGAGTGGGCGAAAGCCCCTTTTGGCTTCCCCCCCACACACAGAAACTGCTCCCCCACACACACACAGACTTTGCTTTCCACACACACACACACACACACACACACAGGAGAAAAGGTATAGAGAAAAAAACCCAAAATCAAACTGTGTGGATGTCTTCCAGCAGGAGCACAGAGGAGAAGTAAATCTTTAGGCACACTCCCCTCGGCAGATGGGCAAAAGCCCCCTTTGGCTCCCCCCCCCACCCACAGAAACTGCCCCCCCACACACACACAGACTCTGCTCCCCCCCCCACACACACACACACAGGGGGGGGGGAATATAGAGAAAAGCCCCAAAATGCCGTGAATCATTTATTGGAATTATTGAAGCAATATGGTGAAATATTGTCGAAGGCTTTCACGGTCAGAGTTCATTGGTCTTGTAGGTTATCCGGGCTGTGTAACCGTGGTCTTGGTATTTTCTTTCTTGACGTTTCGCCAGCAGCTGTGGCAGGCATCTTCAGAGGAGTAACACTGAAGGACAGTGTCTCTCAGTGTCAAGTGTGTAGGAAGAGTAATATATAGTCAGAAAGGGGTTGGGTTGAGCTGAATCATTGTCCTGCAAAAAGTATCAAAGGTAATGAGCTAATCATTGTCCTGTAAGACCGTAGCATCTGTTGTATTTTCTTGGTGGGTTTAAACACTGTTTGTTTCTCCATCCTATCAGTGACTCCTTTAATAAATGGCAAGAATACCTTTCCTATGGGAGACTGTTTTTCCTGAGTTTTCTGATTTTTGTTTGGTTTAATGGCCCTTCTGATTTCATTTCTGGAATAGCCGTTTGCTAGCAGTGCGTGATTTAGATGATTAGTTTCTTCCTTGAAAGAGACCCCCTCACCTCTGCAGGAGTATATCGTATACCTTGCAGCTGTGCACAAGTTTATATCGGGACAACAAAACGCAGCATACAAACAAGGATAAAAGAACATGAAAGATACTGCAGACTTGGCCAACCTGAGAAATCAGCAGTGGCTCGACTGACACAAACAGGACACACGGTCTTATTCCAAGACACTGAAAGACTGGACAATTCTACCAACTATTTTGTCAGATTGCACAGAGAAGCCATTGAAATTCATAAACATCAGCACAACTTTAACAGAAAAGAAGAGAGTTTAAGAATGAATAAGGCTTGGCTTCCTGTCCTGAAAACCTCCAGACTAACAAAGACTACAGTCCACAATAGCCATGCAGATTAGCTTTGGATTTCACACATTAACAGATCACTTCAGGATACAATGGTTCCATTTTAACATACCACACCCTCATTAGCACATTATCTTGATACTTACAGGACAATGATTAACACATTACCTTTGATACTTTTTGCAGGACAATGATTCAGCTCAACCCAACCCCTTTCTGACTATATATTACTCTTCCTACACACTTGACACTGAGAGACACTGTCCTTCAGTGTTACTCCTCTGAATATGCCTGCCACAGCTGCTGGCGAAACGTCAGGAAAAGAAAATACCAAGACCACAGTTACACAGCCCGGATAACCTACAAGAACCAATATGGTGAAGTTTCTGGCTTTAAGATAAATCAAGATAAGACTCATACTTTATTTAAAAATCTTTCAAAAGAAGAACAAAAAGACTTTTTGGATACTACAGGCTGGGAAAAGACAAATAAGGTTAGGCACCTGAATTACAAATAAAAACAAAGACTTACTGGAGAATAACTATGTGGAACTTTGGGAATCTGTTAAAAGAGATATGATAATTTGGTCCAATAAAAACATTTCATTACTGGGCCGTATTTCAGTAACCCAAATGAACATTTTACCAAGGCTACTTTTTCTATTTCAGAATCTACCAATAGTGGAACATTCTAAATATTTTGATATTTGGAGAAAAGATTTGCTTAATTTTATATGGCAAGGGGAAAAGTCTAGAATTGCCTATAAATACTTGGTTGATTCCAAAGAAAGAGGAGGATTTGCTTTACCAAATTTCAGACTTTATGCAGAAGCATCAGCATTAGTATGGCTAAAAGACTGGATACAATTAAAAAACAATAGACTTTTGGGTTTGGAAGGCTTTGACAACAGATACGGATGGCATAGTTACTTATGGTATGATAAATTAAAAATTCATAAGGCCTTTCAGCATCATATTGTTAAATCTTCATTAATTAAAATTTGGCTAAAATATAAACATCTTTTGGAACCCAGAGCACCACTATGGATCTCTACGCAAGAGATGTTGACACTGAGACCATTGAGACCAGCACAATTTTTTATTTATCAAGATTTACTGGTATGGAAGGATAATAAATGTGCCCTAAAAGAATATGGAGAATTGAAGGAATATATCACTTGGTTTCAATATCATCAAATACAATCTGTATTTATACAAGATATGAAGCTAGGTTTTATTAAAGATAAATCACTTTTTCAACGAATGTTGTTAGACAATAATGAACATTTAATATCAAAAATGTATAAGATGTTATTGACTTTGTATACGGAACAAGATCTTGTTAAACCAACGATGATAATTTGGGCACAAACCTTGGGACATGATATCCATATGCATAAATGGGAAAGACTCTGGTCAAAAGATATGAAACATATGTGTTCACAATCACTGAGAGAGAATATATACAAAATGATCTATAGATGGTATTTAACACCAAAGCAATTAGCCAAAATGTATGGAAATATGTCACCAAATTGTTGGAAATGTCAAGAAGAAGTGGGTTTTTTTCATCATATTTGGTGGCTATGTGAGAAGGCAAAGAATTTTGGGATATGATTTACAATGAATTAAGATTGATATTACAACAAAATATCCCCAAAACATCGGAGATGATGCTGTTAAGTATAATATCGGATACCATAGTGACTCAGAGATCGTTTTTGATGTATGCCACTACAGCTGCTTGATTGGTATACGCTAAGAGATGGAAAATGACTGAGACACCAAATAAGACTGAGTGGATAGAAAAAATGATGGAACTAGCTGAAATGGCAAAACTTACAGCATTAATAAATCAAAAAGCAGATATTGAATTTGTGACAGAATGGGAGGCATGGACAAAATATGAATTTAATTGTGATATTAAGGGATATATTTTGATCTAATTCAGATTCGTCGAAGTAGATGCGGGTGATTTACTATAAAGAATTAGACAATAAATACAAAGAGAGTAACAATGATAATAAAGAGACAGAGGAGGGGAGAGGGGTTAAAGAAATATATATTAAAGTTAAAGAAATATATATTAGATATGATAAGAAAACATTATATTATATAATTGGTCAATGGACACATGTAATTATGAATAAATTTGAAAAATAAAAATTTTATTTAAAAAAAGAGAAAAGCCCCAAAATGGGTCTTACTGTGGATGTCTCCTCAGGAGTAATCCAATACGATTCAATTTATGCACGGGAGGTTTTGTCTTGGATTTGCCACTCTCTAGATGCACAGGATTGCGCCTGCTCGCAATCATTCCAGTGGGTGGATGGGGGGGAACGCATATCTCGGGGGGCCCTGACTCAATCTTCACTAAAATTGGGGTTTCTTGCAAGAAGGGTCACCTCAAGCTACACTGAAATTTTGGGACCTCTACCTCCAAAAATGCCCCCCGGAGCCGCAGAAAGGCACAAATGTGCACACGCACCCCCCCACACACACGGGGATATCTCTCTCACACAAACTCTTTCTCTCCCTGGGCCATGCAGCAGCTGGGCTCACGCACTCAACCGCAACTGATTGGCCTGGAGAAGACCCAGATTGGCCACCATTGGCCGCGGGAGAATGATGCTTACTAACTGATGGCTATGCTGCTGATTCTGAGCCCCCGAATTTGCTGAATTTATTCGGGGCGCCCCAAACTCGCCAAATTCAGCTCGTCGTTTTCCTGCCTTTTTAAAAATTCAGTTCCATCCAAACTGAAAACCGCCAAATCAGGGGAAATTCGGCTGTTTTTCGGTTTGGGATGAATTGAATCGACAGCCCTAGTTGGGAGGCTAAAATGAGGAAGAGAAAACAACCCTGCACTGCTCAGAAGGATGGTGAGAAGAAAAAATTGACTAAATCAATAGCTACTAAAGACAGTTGAAGTGGGGTGGCTATTCACCTACCACCTAGGGTTGATGTCTCCTTCTATGGAGTGTATGTGACACTGCAACCCAAATTTTCACTTCAGGCTTTAAAGATTCAAGAGAGGCCACAGAGGAAGACAAGAAGGAGGTACTTTCCTCCCTGAAATTCAAAACGTATTGAAATGTAACTGAATGTTTTTGTCAATGTATGGAGAGCCGTGGCATATAGACTGGTCAGCAGACAGAGATCTTGCAGACCATTCCTACTATGAGAGAACACTAGCAGGATGCCAGGTCTGGAATCTCTGTTCTAAAGGAGGGCCAGCTTTAGTCAGCAGCTCACTTCAAAATGTTGCTGTTTCTCCTCCAGCAGCAAGATTATGTGGACATACTACAAATATCGATTATTATTTTTTTTGCTGTCAAGACACAGCTGACTTATGGTGACCCTGTAGGCAAGAGATGTTCAGAGGTGGTTTGCCATTGCCTGCCTCTGCATAGTGACCCTCGTATTCCTTGGCGGTCTCCCATCCAAATACTAACCAGGGCCAACCATGCTTAGCTTCTGAGATCTGACAAAACTCTAATTCAAGCTCAAAGACTAACCCATTTTGGTTTTTTGGCTTTTTTAATGTACTGTTGAATGGACAAATAATACTGTTGGTTAGTTCTACAGAGCAGCAGTTCTCAAACTTTTTTCGCCGTGGCACCCTTGTTGGGCTAAAAAATTTTTGCGGCACAGCTACTCTTAAAGCGGTTTGAATACTTAGGAAAAGTAGAAAAAACAGTGCAAATTTAATGCTCAGTTGTCTTTAATGCGATGAATGAAACTGTTTGGATGAATTTTCATTATTTCCTTTATGTTTATGGGAAGTTTAGTTAATTTTACCCTCAAATCACTTGACCCAGAAAGTTTGCTCCTGTATCTGTTTTTTATGTAAGCGTACGTTGAGAATGCAGACTCACAGAGATAAGTTGAAGTAAAAGCACAAGTCTTTTCACTGCAGCCTTGCCAACAGCATTGTTTTCTGAATACACCTGCATCCAAAACTCTTCTTGGCTTCCTTCACGGTTTTTCAGTTTTAAACTGCTGTCTTCGCTGATCTCAAGCAGATTTTAAAAAATTTCATTTGTCATTCCAGTAGGTTTATGTTTCAGGTCTCAGGGAAACGGGTTCATCATCCAGCTGTAGATGTCATCAGAGTCAATATCGGGAAAATAATCAACTATGCTTCTTTCCAAACCTTGCAAGTGGGCAATAACAATTTTGAGGAAGTTGGTTTGAAGGTTGATCTCATTTGTTTTGACAAATTCTTGCAACCGAGGAAAGTTGGAGATGTCTCTGCTCTCAACACATGCTTTAAAAAAATGTAATTATTTTCCACAAGGCTTTTATTTTCTCTAATTGTGCTCCTCCTTTCCCTTGAAGAGAAGTGGTGGTTTCATTCAGTTTTTCAAAGATGTCGGAAAGGTATCCCAATTTAAGCAGCCAATCGACATCAGTTAATTGTTGGATAAAAGGCTCCTCTGTAAATGTGACCACCAGTGCATCTTTTAGTTCAAACAGTCTGGCTAAAAATTTTCCCCTTGATAGCCACCGCACTTCTGTGTGCAGCAAGAGAGCGGGCAGAAACGGCGCCGGGAGTCGGAGGGGTGCGTGGGGGGCGCCGCTGCTTCCCTGGCCGGCGGGGACTTCGCCCCCTCGCCCGCCTCTTCTCCCTGCCGGTGAGTCAGCCCCCCTCGGAAGGGCGAAGCGGAGCCAGTCGCGGCGGGCGGTTCTAGCGCCGCTCCGGCCCTCCCTCCTTCTCCTCCTCCTCCTTCGGGGACAGGAAGAGGAGGAGGTTGCAGAGACCGGAGGGCCAGCTGAGCTCACCCACTTTGCGCGGGAAAAGAAAAGCAGCGAAATGGATGGGGGGCGCGTGCCTGAGGGAAAATCAGGGAGGCACACTTGTTGCTTTTCTTCGGGGGGCCCCACACACACAAAATGGAGGGGCGAGCCTGAGGGGGAAAGGAAAGGGGGGCGCTTGTTGCTTCTATTCGGGCCCCTCACACACACAAAATGGAGGGGTGCGCCTCAGGTGGAAAGGATAAAGGGGGCACTTGTTGTGTCTCTTCGCCCCACCCCAAATGGGGGAGGCGAGCCTGAGGTAAAAAAGAAAGGGGGCACTTGTTGCTCCTCTTCGGGGTCCCCAGTGGAGGGATGCGCCTGAGGTGGAAAGGAGAAGGGGGCACTTGTTGCTTCGCCCCCCCCCAAAAATGGGGGAGGCGAGCCTGAGGTAAAAAGGAACAGGGGGCTTTATGCAAATGTGGCGGGGGTTGCAGGTTAGTTGGCAATTGTAAAAGGGGGTCGTGACTCGAAAAAGGTTGGGAACCACTGCACTAAATAATCAGTCTCTTAAAAGAAAAGAATACAAATTTACCGTCAAATCCACTGGTATCTTTTATTTTTTTTGCGACAACAACAACCCGGTACCACTCGAAACAAATGACCCACAACCACAAAAATGGATGACGAGTGGCAGACGTAGCATATAGACAAGGAGATAATGGTGTTGCCATGTTATAAAAACTGATTCTACTGCTAAATTGCTAAATCTTAGTGAAAATTAAATATTATTGCCGCGGCACCCCTGGCATACGCTCACAGCACCTAGTTTGAGAACCTATGCTACAGAGGAAGGCACTGGCAAACCACCTCTGTCTCTTGCCATGAAAACCCCAAAAGGGGTCTCCATATGTCGGCTGCGACTTGACGGCACTTCGCGCACACACACACACAGTTCTAAAATAATGCACCAAACCACACACTGTACAGATTCAGCCCTGTTTCCTGTGGCCTTCTGATAGCTTCTTAAAAAAGTGGTGTGTTTTTTTCTTTCTGCATAATCCTTCGTAGTGGTTCAGGGGATTGGAGGCAGAGGTGTAAATAGTATCAAAGGTCAGGACAGTGCCCTGTTGTTGGAATCCATACACCTTGACTTCCCCATTCTGCAAGAAGAATTTCTGTGGATGGCCTTGATGAGATTCATTGACTTATTCTGCTTTCAGCACTAACTTCTGGAGTAAGAGAAAATAAGATGCTTGTATCCTGCCAGTCAGCACCATTGGTCCCGTACAAAGTTGGAAACCTTGGGATAGTTGGACACAAACGCAGAGCTCCAGCAAGAATGCGCAAGAATGAAAAGAATAGCTTGCTACAGTATTCCCAGTTAGGATGCCTCCTTTTATACTCTAGCAAATAGACATGCATAATCCAGACTTGTATGAATTTAAAAAAGGATTGTCTGAGAGCAGGAGATGACCCAAAACACTGAAAAAGAGCAGCTCAGTTCTCATTCCAGCCAGCAGAGTGCACTTGTGAGCTCACTGGGACTAGTGACTGAAACTGAAAATTTATAATATTGTCGAAGGCTTTCACGGTCAGAGTTCATTGGTTCTCGTAGGTTATCCGGGCTGTGTAACCGTGGTCTTGGTATTTTCTTTCCTGACGTTTCGCCAGCAGCTGTGGCCGGCATCTTCAGAGGAGTAACACTGAAGGACAGTGACCACAGCTGCTGGCGAAACGTCAGGAAAGAAAATACCAAGACCACGGTTACACAGCCCGGATAACCTACGAGAACCAATGAAAATTTATAGTTTCAGGAACTGCAAATTCCAAAGCATCAAGTCAATTTCCCCAGGCTCTTCATCAAAACAAGCTCTGCCCAGCTCTTCCCTGACATGTGGTTGCATGCTCTGTGTTTAGAACACATGGGGAGGACTCCAGTCAACATATGCTCACTCTTGATGTGGATATAGTGCACTTTTAATTGCACAGGATCTGTATGTCAGTTATTGAAGATCATCAGCATCTGTTATAGTTATATGGAAGAATCCGGAAATAAGTTCTGTTCACAATGGTCATAAGTACATAAGAGAGCAAGTGTGGTGGTTAAGAGCGGTGGTTTGGAGCGGTGGACTCTAATCTGGAGAACTGGGTTTGATCCCCTACTCCTCCACATGAGCGGCAGACACTAATCTGGTGAACTGGATTGGTTTCCCCACTCTTCCACAGGAAGCCAGCTGGGTGACCTTGGGCTAGTCACAGTTCTTTTCAAACTCTCTCGGCCAGAGTTACTCATTAGGAGTTCTGCCCAGAGAGCTTAAAAGGTCAAATATCATGGTGGGGGCTGTCTGAATCCATGTCACTTCCAGTGGGTGCCAGTAGCCTCTCTGTTTAAACACATTATTACTACTGGATTGCATTTGCAATTCACTCAGAATTGCACTCTTGGATTCTCTTGTCCCTCGGTGGTGATGGGGAATCAATCTCACGTGCACAGTTCACACATACCTCTGCAGGGTTACTGTATGTGAACTGCACAGAAACTGCCTGGGGTCAAGAATTCTATGGTAGACTAGCGCCAATTCCAGGTACACAAATTTATCCATTTAATTGCTTTTTAAAGATTAGGGTGTCTAAATAATTCTACATGTTGGCACAAACAAATGTATGCCCAGCAGATACTGGAGTGCAGTGAGGTTTCGTGGAGGGGGGTTCCAGCAAAATGCGAGTGATCTGTGAAATAACTGTAGAATTGCAAAGTGGAAGGGAAACAGGCAAGGAGGCAGGAAGAAGGAAACTAAAGTGAGAAGCAGGAGAATGAGTGAGAAGACAGACACAAAATATTTGTTCATCAAAACATAAGATGTTGTGAGAAGATTAGTATGTGCTTTGTGGAGCACTGGCTTCCATTCTAAGGCTCAAACGACACATTGCACAGAATTGTGCCATTCTTTCCTCTGTTTATTTTTAAATGAATGTAGCCTTAGGAGGCTGCAAGTCTAAACTGAAGAAATAAAAGATAGGCTGCTTAACCATTTCAGTTCTGATTTCTTAACCTGCTTTTTTGCCCATAATGAACAAGAAAGTTAGAGGTTCTCTTTAGCTTCCCCACACTCCATCTGCCCTCCAATGAGCAAAAAAGCAGCTGGGGTGGGGGAGAATGCAGAGCTAAAGAATGACCTCTCCAGGTCTACCCTCTTCCATTAAGACTACCTTGCCCAAATTGCTTTGGGTTTACAAAAAAAAAAAAAAAAACCACAGAAGAAATAATGGAATGTTTGAGTTGAATCGTAAAACCTCAGAAATAGACGCACCAACAGGGGCAGGGTATGAGATTAGTAGAAGACTACAGAAGCTACTACTGCTATTTTCTAGAAAAAACTGTACAAAAATTACAGCCCAGAGTGTGGCTAGTATTCACTTGCATAATGCTAATGTACTAAAACATTTGCAGATTTAAAATGTCTCGTAAGGAGAAAAACACCATCCAGAATGTAATAAAACCCCAGCCAATGTAAAATCATACAGGGGTGCACAATGACAGCTCTCTCTCCCCTTCTCTGCTTCTTCTCTCACAGTCCCTCCCTCCCTCCCTCTCTCTCTCTCTCTTGTGTTATCTTGTTCTTTCTCTCTGGTAGATCTGAGCTTAGTTTGGGAAATTTAATGTGCATACACAACGAATGCTAGCTTTTTCCAGGGTTCATACATCATAATGAGCAGGATTGCAGGAGGCTCAGGCAGAGGAAGAAGCAGCAACCCTAGGCCCTCTACCAGTAGGGTTGCCAACTCCTGGTTGGGAAATACCTGGAGATTTTGAGGGCGGAGCCTATGGAGGCCGGGGTTTGGGGAGGGGAGGGACTTCAGTGCCATAGAGTCCAATGGCCAAAGCGGCCATTTTCTCCAGGGGAACTGATCTCTAACGGCTGGAGATCAGTTGTAATAGCAGGAGATCTCCAGCTATTACCTGAAGATTGGCAAGCCTATTTACCAGTCAGTCTTCTCATTTCATCTGTTGCTTCTTCATTGCTTGGTTGGAGCGCTTCAGTATTGTCCATTATAATTCCAGTTACCTCTTTGCCTGAACTCACCCTACTCAGCAGAGCTCAATTAAGGGCTTCTGTGTCATAGATGCCGGGATTACAGGGCTTCTAAGTCATTGGCTAAGCAGTGATAATTCCCATGAGTTTGCAAACATGGCTTATTTGCATGGGAAACCCTTAAAGCCAAGGGACAGCAGCTGCCCAGGTTGCCTAACTAGAAATGAGAGCATGTTTTCAGAAGGACAGAGCTCTGTAGCATGCAACAAAAGCAAGATCAGCCATTTGGCTCTCTCAGAATTCCAGGACGGGCCTTTTTCTGCTTCTTTGACCATGTCCCATGTTTAATGCTAATAAAAAATGCAGCCTCCTGTTATTAACAGGGAGTGTGTGTGTGTGTGTATGATTGTCACGACACTGAACCACTGCATGCTTTGGCCATGGAAGAAACATCGTGCAGATACTGGTGTGATTACCGAAAATGGGAAGAGCTTGAGGAAGGGGTCTCAGACACTAACTAGTGGGTGTTTTGTGACATTCTTCTCACTATGCCTAGATAAGTTAATTGTGCCACTCAGAGCCTACTTTTAGAAACAGCCATTGGAGCAGGATTGTTAACTTTGGTTCCTGATTTCCATTCATGGCTCTTTATCTTTTTCTTGGCACACAGGAGTGTCTGTGTTTTGGATCTTGTCTGAGCTGTGTTGACTGACACAACACAGTATGTCAGAACCGCAGTTCATGGGTTCTTTAAAACAGCAGACCTATGTCTTTAGCAGTATTGTATCACATGGAAGAAACTCCTCAGATAATAAAGAGGATTAAGTTGTATTTTTCCCTCAGTACTAAAGAAACAGACTGTTGACCTCTGATAGTTCGCATGTGAACTACAGCTGTAGAGCTGCGATTATCCATGCAAAAGGAAAAGCAGTGCACCCTTTCTGGCTATATTGCATGTTCTTTGGGGTAGGATCCTCTTCTTATTGCATCCATTTATTTATTGGCTTTGCAGAAGGATCAGTGGTTCCAGGTGAGAGCAAGCCTTCTCACAACCAGGCAGTGTTGACCTTGAAAGCTTTGGAACCCATAAAGTAGGACTCTCATAGGACTGGAAAAGAGATCCAAACACTATACAGAAAGATCTTCAGTATTTTATCATTCTAAATGACAGAAAAATATAGCAACCTGTGTAAAACAGAATTGTTCAGAAGGGCATTTTTATAAAGGAAATAAGGTTGTAGTATAATAGAGTGGAGAATATTTTTATAAAGGAAACAGGATTGTAGTCTATTCCACTCTTTATTGTTTTATGTATTACCTTAGTCTTCCCGCATTACTTTCTACTTTTATAATTCCATTCTTTTTTGCATTATGATATATCATGTCTGATACTTTTTGTGCATTGTCTCTAGTTTTTGTAAGCATAGCCGTCTTGCATTATTTGTTGGATGTCTCATGCTGTTTTGTTGCATTGTTTTACACTGTGATACCCACCTTGAATCTCAGTGACCCACCTTGCTCCCCAATGGAGATGGAGACCTAAAGCAGCTTACATTGTTTTCCTGTCCTCCATTTTGCTCTCACAACAAATCTGTGAGGTAGGGTAGACTGAGAGTCTTGACTGGCCCAAGGTCACCTCTGCTGCCTAACCAAACATAATTTTAGAACGAAAGGCCCAGACAGGGTTGCAAGGAGATCACAACAGACTTGGGATGAAACAGAGGATCCAGGAGGATATACAGCAGGCATTTGGCAGATGTTAATATACCACCCAAATTCGACTTTTAATTTTCCTGACAGGAATATCACTTCATTCCTCATATAAATTTATCATATAAAATCAATAATCCAATTCCACTCTGTGTAGGAGCTAAGCTCCTCTAGATTCGAACCATCTCAAGAAGATTCTCATCCAGGACCACTTTACAGAAATTAGTGGGTACCCATATAGGTACTCTATGACATGTAAGAGTCCCGACTGCATACATGTTGAAAGGAGCAGGGCAAGCTGCAGCTCACCGAAATGTGTACATGCCAGGGGATATGTGATGAAAAATATGGTTCTGGAAACATGACAGAAATACTCAGCACACATTTTCAGCGCAACCCTAAGCAGTTACACTCTTCTAAGTCAATTGACGCTTCTAAGTGAAGCTTAGTAGTGTGTAACATTGCACTGTCAGTCTCTTTTTTAACAACCTTCAGAGAAGAAGGTTTCATAACTGTGGGGGCCTTTCGGCTTGCATCCAAACCATACTTTTTTCTAGCCAGCCAGCTCCACTTCAGCTCGAATGCTGAAACTTCTGTCCTTGGATTCTGGATAAATTAAGCACATCTCCCAATTCCCTCTATAACATGAACCTTGTCTACCCAAGGAGAGAGAGAGAGAGAGAGGTCTTCTTTGGGGATCACTAAGAGCACTTTCAGAGAACCCCATGGCGCAGAGTGGTAAGCTGCAGTACTGCAGTCCCAAGCTCTGCTCACGACCTGAGTTCAATCCCAACGGAAGTCAGTTTCAGGTAGCCGACTCAAGGTTGACGAAGCCTTCCATCCTTCCGAGGTTGGTAAAATGAGTACCCAGCTTGCTGGGGGTAAAGGGAAGATGACTGGGGAAGGCACTGGCAAACCACCCCATAAACAAAGACTGCCTAGAAAACGTCGGGATGTGACGTCACCCCATGGGTCAGGAATGACCTGGAGCTTGCACAGGGGACCTTTACATTTAAGGGCACTTTCACACATGCCAAATAATGCACTTTCAATCCACTTTCAATGCACTTTGCAGCCGGATTTTACTGTGTGAAACGGCAAAATCCACTTGCAAATGATCGTTAAAGTGCATTGAAATTGGATTGAAAGTGCATTATTCAGTATGCGTGAATGTTCCCTTAGGCACTTAGACTGTTTTCCAGAGCTCGTGATTTTAAGGCACGGATTTATACATATCAGCAGGGCAGCATGGCTATGGGTAAAATGGCATGCCTGGGTTCTGCTTATCAAAATGTGAAAAGTCTTGCCTGCATCACACCCCAAGCAATCCTAGTACATGGACTCTATACTTTCAGCAAAAGAACTGATCTAATAAATTTCTTGTCCAGAGCTAAGTGGTTTAAATGGGGGCAACCCGTACACAAGTGACTCTCCTTATACGCTGTTGTTTGTTTTTGTTTTTGCCAGGGTAGACATGTTTTTAAGCACCTGGCTTACAAGCAGAACAGTTCTTTTAGTTGCTGGCTGTTTTATTGCTGTAGGGACGTTCTTAGAACAAGGATAAGAGAAGGGAAGAATTTTATGGAAGAGTCATGAAATAAAACCCTAAACATATAGGCGGATGATAAAGCACTGCTTGTCCATGAGTATGGCCAATGCCTGCAGAGTACACTGCGCACCTGTAGGGATCATAGATATTCAATGGACCATTTGTCCATGGAGGAAATGAGAGCAACTTACCTAATTTGTTTACCTGGAAATGGAAATTTTGACCAGCCTAGCCTTGCAGTTGAGATGTTCTCATCGGGATGTCATGCTTTGCCACGCCAGAGCAAATGCAGCCTTGGCCATTTCACACACATATTTCCCGGGCCTTTGCCACTGCTGACAGACTGCCTCCCCTTGTTGACCATGTCTGTTGCCTTTCCATTCTCCTGTTGAGAAGATGGATGAAGGCTTCCTGCGTGACGCTGCTAAAGAGCCTTTCAAGGCCATTCAGGAAGACTCTGTACTAGCTCAGTAGGTCATAAGATCATTAGTACCCAGTGAGGTAGCTAAATCTCCCTGAATTAGTAGACTTGGTGAGGAAGGTGGGAAGAGAGCCTGACAGAGAAGCCTACCACTATGCAAAAGGTTTGTTGTGAAGACCTGTGCTGCCCAGAGATGCATGACTGTGCAGCACGCTAGGAAGATGTTTTGCTGTCTTCTCAGTGTGAAAAGGAAGGACCCATTCCTTGATATGGGAAGCCATTTTGTTGCACTGTTTGACATGATGACCCACCTTGCGAGCATTCCAACATGCATCTAGATTCTAGCACAACATGTCCTGATCATGCCTGCAAATTTTGAAAGTTTCCAGCTTGGATTGTGAGCTCAACATTTTGTTAAGGTGAGGCTTGCCAATTTCGAGTTGGGAAATTCCTGGCGATTTGGGAGTGGAGTCTAGGGAAGATGGGGTTTGAGGAGGGGAGGAACCTGAATGGGGTATAATGCCATAGTCTACCACCCAAAGCACCCGCTCTACAGTTTCAGCCAGAAAGGTCTTTTCAAAACCTCTTACCTGAGATCCTTTAACTAGATGCCATAAACTGAACTTGGGACCTTCTGCATGCAAAGCATGTGCTCTGTGACTAAGCCATATCCTCTCCATTTTAATATTATGTGGCATTTGCACAAGGATCACACGATCCCTGTGATTGCCCCTGTGGTGCTGCAGAGGATGCTGATGCTCCTCTCTGGGACTGAGTGCTGCCTGCAGAGATTTCACTTTTTAAGCATTACTGCACAAGCCATGTCAGACTGGATTGTGACCCAGTTTGGGGTTATGGTACATCAATTGAAAACCAATGGACTAGGGGTTGGGAAGTATTATTATTATTAATATTAACAACAATAATAATAATAATAATGAGTGATTGAGGCCTCAGGTACCCACTCATTCTTTGAACCAATCTCAGAGTTTTAGATTGCCACAGAAACAAGTGAGCAGTGTTGGATTATATACATATAAATGCTCCTCTGCTATATTCTCCTTGTGAGCAGAGTGATGTGCACGTGCTTGCTTTGATCTAAAACTTATATATGAAAGAAGCTGGATGCACACTGTTGGGGGATAATTTATGCCTGGTAAATTATGCCAGTGCGGCAAGCCCCTTCTAACTCAGGAATCCCCTGGGTCTGATCTGGTGCATGCTCAAACTTGCCTCCACTCTGGCATGATCTGCAAAAAATGATTCTGCAGGTCACATTTAACAAATTTACTTTTAATGACTGCTGGGAAAGGGGAAAGCTAGGTTTGAGTCCAGTAGCAACTTAGAGACCTACAAGATTTTCAAGGGATAAGCTTTCGAGAGTCAAAGTTCCCTTCATCAGAAAGGGGGAAATCTATATTTTATCTCTAACCTGGAAAATAAGGAGGAGGGGTCACCTACAACAAAACAATGTGCAGAGCTTTTAACGGACTAGCAGTGGAAGCAAACAAAAGCACTGTGAAAACAGTTTTGCACATTTTTGCCAATGGAAAGTATCATTATTACTTTGTGTGTGCCAATTTTTCTCATTTTCTGGGGACACGGACAACTAAGCAGCCAAATATATGACTAATGCCCCACCATGGGAGCTACATCTGAATACTGCTCATTTACAACCTCATCTTCCTCTTCATGAGCTACGTCAGCAACTGCCAGTCCTTTTGAAGTCAGCTAATCAGGAGGGTTTCCTTCATTTCTTAATAAATTAAACGCCTAGAATATTGCCTGTAAAAAGCTGTGAGTAGATGTGCTCATTTTCCTGAGTTATTTTCCTCTGGACCTGCTCACTGATTTATTAAGAAGGGAAAAAACAGTTTGAAAATATTTCTGGTTGTAGAGCAGGTAGCGTTGAAACAACTACATCTGATCAAGTTGTGATGCCGCCAATTTGCCCTGCCATTAAATACACTGCTAATAATATGATCTGGACACCGATGTGTTAATAGAGCCATGATTCTCAATTACCATACACAAAATAGGATTCATATTACTTTATTTTTATTGTGTCTATTTTTGTTTGACTCCAGGCATTATGGGGCAGCAGTTATTTTCATCACACCAATGATGACACACATCTAATACCAGGGGCTGCAAGAGAGAATGAATGAGTCCTTCTGTAACCAAGAGCCTCTCTGTCTGTTGTGGTTCCCATGCAGAACTGAGGGCAGCTCAGAGAAGCATCAGGTAATTCTGTTAGCTGACATAAATGCCATCCAGATCAGAGTATTCTGCAAGCTGCATCTAACAGCACTCAGACTTAAGGAAGCTATCAGATGGTCTTGTACCATTTAGCAAAAATTCCACAAATCTATTTTGGGACTTCATCTGAGAGTTAGTGTCTCACTAATAACATGTATTTGCAAATCTTTTTTGTCCACACACACACAAACACACACACACACACCAGGTTTTGTGGGCCTTGGGATCCCTGCCATACGTTCTAGAGAGAAGGTAGGGTTGCCAGGTCTCTCTTCGCCACCGGCGGGAGGTTTTGGGGGCAGAGCCTGAGGAGGGCAGGATTTGGGGAGGGGAGGAACTTCAATGCCATAGAGTCCAATTGCCAAAGCAGCCATTTTCTCCAGGTGAACTGATCTCTGTCGGATGGAGATCAGTTGTAATAGCAGGAAATCTCCAGCTAGTACCTGGAGGTTGGCAACCCTACGAGAAGATCTGAAATGGTACCTAATGGGTATATGACTGGCTGCTTCTACCATTTTTGCCACTGCTCTGCCAGTTCTGTAAAGTTTGCACTGTGGCAACTTGGTCTAGAAGTAATAGAGCAGTGTGCACACGTGTCATAAGCCATCAGACCTGTCTTCCCTGCTTAATAAGCTAGCTTGCATGTGCACACAGTAAGACTCATGCAACAATATCTGAGGCCCTTAACAATCACCCTAGAAAAGAAGTAGCGTGGGGCCTACAGTAGAGGATAGAAAGAAAATGAAGAAGAGGCAGATTCAGGCTCCAGCCTGTTATGTTTTGACTTGGACCCTTGAGCAAGAATGGGAAGAAATGAGGATGTTACCTGGCCATATTGCTGAGGCCACAGCACAGACCACCAACATTCAGTGGGTTTGTCTTGTGCCCATCAAAGATTCATGAAGCAGTTCAAGGCTAGTGAAATCCCCAGATTTTCAGCATAATCACTGCAAATTCATTAGCAGTCCAAGGACAAATTGCTCAGCACAAAACTAAGCACTGCAGTTATCCCTGGCAAAACATTTTTTACAGAGGCATCTGTCCAGAGTGAATAGCTGTTCCCACACTCTTGCTTCAGTGGGGCTTTACACCGAACAAGATGAGCAGAACCTTGGGGAAATGAAGCATCCTCTTCCATGAAATTCCCAAGCTATTATTCTGCATCTCGTCAGAGAGAACACATGGCCTTAAAGCTGATACAGTATTTTGCAGTTTTTTTGAAAGTTGGATTTGAATTTGAAATTAAACCGTAAGATTTCTGAACAAAAAATTCAGAGCAAAACTTGAATTTTATGAAATTTTATTACATCTTTATCCATTTAGCCACGTCAGCTGTCAGAGTCTATCCATACTAATAATTACTGCAGGTTGGCTGTCAAATACGTCTAGTCAAATGTTGATTACCGAATGTTTGATACTATCAAGTATTGACATCCATTGCTATGTCAGCTCTCAATAGTGTCAAATACTGACTGCTAAAAGTCAGATATGTCACATTCTTAAATTCAAATGTACATCTAATACCACTTGAAAGCCTCCATGCATAAACTTTCTCTGTATCTTGTGTATCTTTTAAAAACAATTGGAAATCCCTGTGCAAGGCATTCTTTGACTGTTGTTTTTTTTTGGGGGGGGGGATTAACCAATTGACTTTTTTAAAGTAAAGTGTTTTTTTTAAGTACATTGCATAACATACAATAACAACAACATTCATAAAACACATTACAAAACATAAAATCAAGTGTGCCTCATTTAAATCTAAGTTTGCTATCTGGTTACATTTAATGATATGCTGTCACCTCTTTTAATCTGTACTTTCTTGTTATATTTGTCAAAAAATTAAAGACTTTCAAAGTCTTACCTACATTAATATACTTGAAGATAAAATCAGACATTTAATATTTCTTACTTATGTTTTTATGCATCTGTAGTGGTTTATAGCACCCTGAACTGGATGGCCCAGGCTTGCCTGATCTCGTCAGATCTCAGAAGCTAAGCAGGGTCAGCCCTGGTTAGTATTTGGATGGGAGACCACCAAGGAATACCAGAGTTGCTGTGCAGAGGAAGACACTGGCAAACCACCTCTGTTAGTCTCTTGCCATGAAAACCCCAAAAAGGGGTCGCCATAAGTCGGCTGTGACTTGACGGCACTTTACACACACACACACACACACACAGTGGTTTAAAACACTTTGAACCAATTGATTTTCCACTGAAAAACACCGTTAGTTGCTTAACAAATTCACCATGGGAAATAGCAGGGGCTAACCTCCCTAGGAGTGTGCCACTGCTTTATAGAAACACTACAGGACAAAAAATAAGCTCAGGATTTGTTGGGATTCTGGAAGGCTCTGGGGGATGCTTGTAGCACATGGTGAAAGAAGCCCAGTCCTTAGTAATATATTCCAGAGGTGTAGCTGTGAGTCCTTAACTTCAAAAACCAAAAGGAGCATTATGGCACCCTGAAGATTAGTTAATTTGCTGTGGCATAAACCCATAAAAGCCAGAGAGTAAAACTTTTAGACTTGAAGGTACCTAAAGACTCCTTTTAAAAAATCCAGCCATTGCTAGTTTCTATTTATAAATCAAAGACATCGGCTTCAATCAGAAAATGTTGTGGATTGCATCCTGGAAATGTCAACACTGGCAGCTGACTTTCTTGTGGTGGAGCCACATGCTCCCACTTCCCCGAGCATGCTCATCTAGTGCGCTCTTTCACGTGTTCTTCTACAGGTGCCTTCTTGGATATCACAGCTCCATTTCTACCCTCCCAGTTCTGTGTAATTGAGGTCAAAAGCATTTCCCCTATTCTGCGACAACCTGGGTAGCTACATGTGGCCCTTTCTGGTCTCTGTGTTCCAAACACCTTCTTTAAGTGGGATTTGCAGTATGAGGTCATGTTCATTTTTTTTCCCCTCGGGAAAATCCACATCTTTACTATAACGGTGCCGGGGTGGATATAGAGCTGGGTCTGAGAGGCATGACTTCATCTCCTAGCTCATCCGTGCTGTGAATGTATTAGGTGGCCTTGGGCAAGCCATTACCTCTCAGCTCCATTAATTTAGTAAAAATGGAAAATGATGATAAATCATATAAAAATTATAGAGGGCTTTGTATACTTAGCTATACAAATGATTACTATTCATGATCATTTCTGCATATTACACAGGGAATGTTATTAAGCGCCAGGGACTGCATTTTGCATTGGAAAATGTATGATACTGGTTGCTAGGGCTACAATTAATAAAGCCCCAGCAAATCCATTCACTCCAGAGTGATGCTGCAATCATGTGGTACAGGAGCAGCACAAGCTCTTCCCCTTTGCCATGCAGGCAGCTCCAGTGGAAACTGGGCACCTAAACACCTGATTACATAGAGGCCTGGTTTGCAAGCGAGATCATGCAAAGTAGGCCTCCATGCAACTGGGCTCTGTTCAGCAGAGCACCCATGTCACACTGAGGGCTATCTGCTTAGTGGGGAGAGGGGTCGTCTGTTACACTGTGGCCATTTATGCATGGCTGTTTCCTTGCAGTCACCCCTAGGGTAGCCAACCTCCTGCTATTACAACTGATCTCCAGCCGACAGAGATCAGTTCACCTGGAGAAAATGGCCACTTTGGCAATTGGACTCTATGGCATTGAAGTCCCTCCCCCCGAACCCTGCCCTCCTCAGGCTCCACCCCAAAAACCTCCCGCCGGTGGCGAAGCAGGACCTGGCAACCCAACTAAACACACATCCAGAAAATGCAGGCGAAACACGCAGGGAGAGCAAGGCAACCTCTGACGGTTGGAAAATGCATGCATAATCAAAGCAAAGCCCTGAAGTAGTCAGTGGGGTGACCATGAGGAAACAGCCATGCATAAATGGCCAGTGATCAGGGATACCTAGAAATCTGTGTGGTTGTGCCTGCAAGAGCTAATAGCCTGGATTACTGTAATTGCTGAGTGTATCCCAAGCGACTTCCTAAGCAGTTCCTGACATTCACTTGGTGCTGATAAGAGAGAAAAGCAGTATTTCCTTGAGAGTATCCCTCCTGACTAAGCTTTCTGGGTGCAGGAAATCTCTCCCCCATTTGGATCCTGGCTGAGGTGAAACCCCCAACGCTGCAACTCTGGGAAAAACACGACATGAGTCAGATGTGCATCAGAGCACAAGGCCAACCACTCAAAGCTGGGTGGGAGCCAGCCTCAAGCAGGGGATCTCGCCATGGTCTTGCTGGGGAGTTCTCCATAAGGAAACCAGAATTATTTACAGATGATAAAAGATTGTGATGCTGCCAGGAACATCTTAAACCATTGAACTGCCTGCCTGGAAATCTCTCTCTCCTTTGCTGCGAGCAAATGGGAGCAAGGTCTCGACAAGTATGTAAAGCCAGCTGAACACACCGAGGGAAAGGAGCTCCCATGCTGCAGGACGTTTCTATATTTGTCTTTTGAAACTAACATGCTAAATAGGAAGTGATTTTAGCACAAGCGGGGAGTGCCACGCTGCCTGTTTGAGCGTCCAGCCTTGCATTAAGGGATTTGAATCCTTGAAATCTGTGCCTTGCAAAGCAGGAGCCTGACCGTGGACTTAACAATTCTGCACCAACCACATCACTATTTGATTACGTTTTGCATAAATATATATAATTTGCATAGGGTGCTGGATGGTTGTCTGTGTGTGTGCGCGCGTGTTTTCACTTTTTTTTTCAGAATATAGAATGAAACTGAGAACACAGGTGGGTAAATTCTTCTTAAAAGGCAGGGTCAAATGAAAGGTTAGAGAAGCATTTTTTTAAAAAAAAAAGGAAACACTGGCCACTGGAAAACTGCAGGTAGGCAATATATGATCCCAAAAAATCTAAAGTAGCCAATGTCTAGTAGAAGAAGAGTTGATTTTTATATGCCGACTTTCTCTACCACTTAAGGGAGACTCAAACTGGCTTACAATCACCTTACCTTCACCTCCCCACAACAGACACCCTGTGAGGTAGGTGGGGCTGAGAGAGTGTGACTAGCCCAAGGTCACCCAGCTGGCTTCATGTGTAGGAATGGGGAAACCTCCGCCGCTCATGGGGAGGAGTGGGGAATCAAACCCGGTTCTCCAGATCAGAATCCACCGCTCCAAACCACTGCTCTTAACCACTACACCAGGAAGGAAGGAAGGAAGGAAGGAAGGAAGGAAGGAAGGAAGGAAGGAAGGAAGGAAGGAAGGAAGGAAGGAAGGAAGGAAGGAAGGAAGGAAGGAAGGAAGATAAAACTAGACATGATTCAGGCAATTCATGATTAGGATCTCCCACATTTTAAAAAAACTTATAACAGTCTCCAGTAGGGAAGTGTCACAGGGAGGTGGGTGTTTAATCCTTGACTGTTGCATCTTTCCCCTAATTTAATCCCTACCCCCCGAAAGATGCAAGTGGCTTTTTGAGAGATAAAGAAACTATAGATTCCTCTTTCAGAAAGATCAGACATATTATTCTATCTTTTCCTTTCTCAAATACTGAAGTCCACTTCATGTGGCTCTGTTGCATTCTTCCCAATAGATTTTCCCAAGTGCTGCTGATATTTATATTTATGCCCTGCCGCACACTTCAGTAGCCCCCTCCCACCCGGGAAGCTCAGATGCAATGGAAAGGCCACACACTGCTTGCTAGTAAAGTGGCCTATAAATTTATGGTCACTTTGGAAGGAGGCATTTGGTTAAAAGCAACTGTTGGTAAATTGAGTTATAGGCAAGATGCTGGGATTCTTAACAATTGCAGGAACTCAAATTCTGAGTGTTCCGTTTAAGTAGCAAATTGGCTTGAGCCAAGTTCTGTATTTCCCTTTCCCAGTGTTTTATGTTAAGCACTCCCTTCAGCTCACACAGTCTTGTCTTCCTGACAGTGCTGACAGTGTCCTTTATTGGGGGGGGGGGTGATGCATCACACAGCTGAGATGGGAGTGATGAGTGCTCATGAAGAACACAAACATCTTTAGATGCCCGAACTCGTTCCCTTCTCATCTTAATACTTTTTTATTTAGCCCAGAAAGTTACCTAAGAATCACCTCAGTGTTTATGAGGTGCAATTCTCCATTTCCTAGTTCAATATCTTAACTCTAAATCAAAGGGCTTGCAATGTGGCATGAGAGGACTCCATGCAGAGAGCTCATCCTGGTTCATACGGATAGCACGGCCTGGGCTGCATCAGTTGTCATCTCTGTATGCCGTGCACACACCGATAAAGAAGCAGCAGCAGAATTGGTTTTTAGACCCTGCTTTTCTCTACCTTAATCACCTTATAATCACCTTCCCTTGCCCCCTCCCCGCAACAGGCACCTTGTGAGGCTGAGAGAGTTTGGAGAGAATTGTGACTGGCCCAAGGTCACCCAGCAGGCTTCATATGGAGTAGCAGGGAATCAAAACCAGCTCTCCAGATTAGAGTCCACCTCTCTTAACCACTATACCAGGCTGATCCTAATCTCCCGTCATGGTAGCATTGCGGAGTAAGCAGCACGTCCAATCTCTGGCAAAAGTCCTATGCAGACACACTGTGATTGACACTTAGGTGTTCCGATCTCGGACTGGAGAACTGACCAGTTCAACTGGCTGAACACAAAAGCCATTCTCCTGGGATGCTCTCTCCCTTTAAGAGCAAGGAGACGATTACTTTTTATGCAATCTCTTCTTAACAAAGTCCCACTAATCCCCCTCACTAATCCTTAATGCTCCCTGAAGAACTCTGCAAAATAAAGGAAGCACATTTGCTGTTGCAGAAGAACCCAAGAACTTTCTGGGATCTCAGGAGTGTCTGCGAGATGCACAGCTTTGCTTTTAATAGAGGGCCGGATCATTTTCCCATCTGCTAATTAAATGACTCTGGATCATTACAATCCAGCCTTGTAATTTAGCTGTTATGGGGGGCTGGCTTATCAACGTGGCCCGGCCATCATCCTGTAGGGTGTTTTGTTTTGCAGCTTTTTCTATGAAGAACTGTGGCAGAAACTAAAAGGCATGATACAGTGTGGAGGGCAAGAAACTCTATTCGTGTTAAAATGTAAGAGGTACAAGTTAGAAGAGGTGGCATTACAGCCCATTCTGCAGGCATCCAGAGTTGATGTGGTGTTTTTTAGACAGGGCACCCTGCTGCTTCCCCTGTCACTAGCATGTTTCACTTTAATGCATTAGTACAGATCACCAGACACATGATGCGCTGTCGGCATGTGTTTTACGCGTGGAGCTGAGCAACATCACACACAAAATGTTACTTTCTACGTGGTAAGGATATATACTAAGTTGACCTAAGTAAGAATAGAAAAGTAACACTGAAACTATTAATGCTTGAAAGGCAAGAAAGTAGGAAAGAAAATACCAAGACCACGGTTACACAGCCCGGATAACCTACAAGAACCAATGAACTCTGACCATGAAAGCCTTCGACAATATATTAATGCTTGAGTTGTTGAGAGATGGGTGGGTTGGGTACAACACTGAATGTAATACAATTTCAGTGTCATACTAAGCAAAGTTACACACTACGCTGAGAGCCAGTATGGTGTAGTGGTTAAGAGCTGTGGTTTGGAGCGGTGGACTCTAATCTGGAGAACCGGGTTTGATTCCCCACTCCTCCACATGAGCGGCAGATGCTAATCTGGTGAACCAGGTTGGTTTCCCCACTCCTCCACATGAAGCCAGCTGGGTGAACCTTGGGCTAGTCACAGTTCTCTTAGAGCTCTCTCAGCCTCACCTACCTCACAGGGTGTCTCTTGTGGGGAGGGGAAGGGAAGGTGATTGTAAGCCGGTTTGATTAATCACTACACCATGCTGAGGGGATCAGGTGTGAAGGAAGGCAAGACTCCAGTCCTTACATTTGTGGGTAAATGCAAGGATTTTGACTGCTCTAGCTTGTCTCTATGGATGTGAAATACTGTATCTGCTGCAGTTCCAAGGCCGGGCTCAGGGCAAGTAACACCACTAAAAATCACAATATATGCAAAGCAATAAAACAGCTAAACCCATAAAAAAATCACCTAAATTATTAAGACTATTAAAACAGATGGCTTACCAATTAAGAGAGTACATGCTGCAGAAGTGGAAATGCCAGAATCAAGTATATCATTGTGTTCTTATAAGTTAAAAATTTTAAGGGCCAGTAAATACTGTTAAGGTCCTTTGCTTCTAAAGGCTTGCTTTTTAAAAAAAATTTTTTTTATTATTTTAATAAAGCACATACAATTCACATACATCATACACTCCTCATAGTCAATGTCTACAGCAAGATCCAAAAACAAAAGAACCAATAGAGCGGTCCTAGTACATTCTATATCATCTGATACAATTCTTTTGATATATAAACATTTATTCTATATCCTACCTTTAATCGAAACTATTTACCTTTTTGAAGATTGTGTTACCTTGAAATATTAATACTCCGCGCAGAGCCTAATAATCAATATTTCTGTGCAATCATTAAAGGCAGATATTTCTTCATATCAAATCAACTGTCTAATATTGTATCTATACATAACAACCTATGTAATCAGCATAATCTCTAATAATAATTAAGATCTATGTGAAGTAAGTAAGAAGAATTAGCTACTATTATTTGTATTATAACGTTTTGTCTGTTTACATGCAAATTATTTTGTTACGTAATCAAAATACATCTTCCAGTTCTGAAATTCTTCCATCGGCCTTCTGTTCACTATATTTGTCAATTTGGTCATCACTACATATTCTGCTAATTTTCCCAGCCATTCCTCAATTGAAGGTTGACTTTTGCTTTCCAGTTGAACGCAATTGTTACTCTTGCCACTGTTAGCTAAAGGTTTGCTTTTAAAAGTACTATCAAGATCAAGTCTGTAAAAATGATCCCCATTTGCTTGAGAATCTGAGACAGAACACCATATTGCTTTAAAGAACCCGTGATTTTACTCAACACTTCTGCTGACATCTGGTGTAATTGATTTTACAGTGCTCCTGTTACCCAATATATTTATTTATTTTCAACATTTCCATCCCATCTTTTGGCCAGTCAGGGCCATCATTACTATAGCTGAGCTGAACACCACAGCAAGGATTAAGACTGTCAACTCTGGATTGGGGAATTCCTGGAAACTTGGGGGTGCAGCCAGGGGAGGGCAGGGTTTGAGGAGGGGAGCAACCTAAGTGAGATATAATGCAATAGAGTCTACCCTCCAAAGCAGGCAGTTTCTCCAGAGGAACTAATGTCTGCAGTCTGGAGATCAGTTATAATTCCAGTGAATCTCCAGGCCCCACCTGGAGTTTGGCAAGCCTACACTGGATAGTAATATTTAAGGTTTATGGAATAGATTGTTCAAATTGTTTCACCTGTAATATTTGAGTGACAATGATGCTATAAAGTAAAACTGTATAAAGCATACATGTTATCACAGGAAACTGTAAAATGTTCAAAATGAGGTCCACAAAGGTTTGTGCCACAATACATCTGTTAACCTTTTGCCATGAGTTATGACCACACAGTATCATTTTTGCAAGGCAATTTTTATTATATGAATATTAAAGAAAAAGAGAACTTTATTGTAATTCTTTGACCTCAGAAATGATTATATGAATTGACCGGCAAAGCTATTCCTAAAACACTTGAGATCAACAAAAACAACTCTAAAATAAGCAGGAAGTCATTCTGGATTAGCAGGAGCCATGCTCTGTGTGAACATGCCAGTCTGAATTATGTTTCCAGATGCTTCGGGCCTTACTAAAAGGAAATAAAATCACACCGTGTGATTGGCCTGATCGCTATGAGGAGTGACACTTCTAAAGACATATCAGATGCTCATTAAAATCAGAATCAACTTTAAAGAGAGAACCAATGAATAATCCAGCCAGGGATTGCCTAGAAATGGTAATAACAGTGCCGGTTGACTGAGGAGCCGGAGTGATGTCATAATGATGCACTCAGGCATAGGGTAATCTGTTCCATGATTGGCTGAACTGAGGTTTTGTACTGAGATCCCCCTAGCCCGTCACCGCTTCATTAAACCTTCCAGATTCCTACTGTCAGATAGGATTGAGTTAATTCTGGAAGGAAGAAAAAAATAATGGGTCAAACAGCACTTTAAAGACTCGAGATTTTCACCATTGCTAAATGAAAATTAACCCTTTAACAAGTAGGAAAGCCCTGAGACTGTTACCCTGTTACGGAAATGTTCGGGAAGGCTGCTTGTCCCAAACTCTTTTCATGGAGCACAAATATAGAACATTTGGGTGGGAGAAACGATGGTTATGAGCCAGCAAAGACTTTGTGCTTAAGAATGTGTTTGTATTCAGCCACTTAAATTGTCTCAGGATGCCACATCTGCTTGCAACACACCAGGCTGGCACCAATAATTGCAGGATAGCATAAAGCTTTCCACAATTCTGCATTTGCAGAATATTTCCAGGACAAACTGACTCTTTCCCTAGATCTGCATGCAAATTGTGAGTTAGTACAGATGATCAGCCCCTTAAGTCTCTTTGTGGAATACTTCATATATACTACTGTTGGAGACTGGTCCAGATTTATTTAGACTGTAGTGCATTTCTGCAAAGTGAGACAAGACCACTGTGTGATTCACAAATAGGAACGAGAGCCCAGAATGAAACTTTGTTTGAAAGCACTGGAGGACAAGTACTTCATATGGTCAGATGCTCCTATAGTTTTTGTGCTTATCAGAAATGTGCTAAGCTGGACCAATCACGCCAGTTCATAATGGGTGTGCTGCCAAATAGATAATATTCCTTCTTTTTATGTCTTTTTAATGCAATATATATACTAATAGCAAAGTCAGCCAAATCGTTGGATACTTAAATCCGGTGACACGAGGTGTGAATGGGCAAGACAAATATTTCTACAACCCTGAAAAGAAAACAGGTTTGCTGGGGGAGGAGCAGAGCCCTTTCCAGGCCTATTTTGGCCTTTGAGAGAAGGCATCTTGGGGCCAGGCCTGACTAGAGTTGCCAGCTTCAGGTTGGGAAATTCCTGAAGATTTTGTGGTAGAGACTGAAGAGGGCAGGGTTTGTGCAGGGGAGAGGCCTCAGCCTCTCCAGGGGGCAGATCTCTGTTGTCTGGAGTTCAGTTGTAATTCTGGGAGCTCTCCAGGTCCTATGTCTCTATGGGTCCTACCTGGAGATTGGCAACCCTAGGCCTGGAAGCAATCTCTGGGTGACTTGATACCACCCAACAAAATTTAACAAAATATACTGGAAATTTATCTTTGCTACATTGACCACGTTTGGTTTTCCTCATGAATTTTTGAAGGGGATTAGAATTCTTTATTCAGTTCCCAGATCCAGGGTGCTGACTAATTGCATATTTTCCATGCCATTGTCACTTGGAGGGGTACTAGACAAGGTTGTCCTCTTGCTCCTCTCATTTTTGATTTATGTTTGGAACCTCTGGCTTGTGCTATTAGACAAAATAATAATATTCATGGCTTTATACATAACTCCTTTGAATTTAAAATTATTCTTTATACAGACAATCATTTATTATTTATTTCGGAACCTCAGTCTTCCATTCCTGCATTAATGAATATGATTAATATCTTTGGAGACCTGTCTGGATAGTCCATCAATTGGACAAAGTCTGAGTTGATGCCACAGGGAGACAATATATCACAAAGTGTATTTGCCTATGAACATTTTCGGTAGTGCCCAGATGTCATTACTTATCTTGGAATGCTGATTCCTAGAGATATTGCGCACATTATTATGCTAAATTTTAACAAGCTAATTGCTGGTGTGTCTCTGGATTTAGACAGATGGGCAACTTTAAATTTGTCTCTATGGGGCAAAGTAAATACACTCAAAATGAATATTATACCTAGGATTATTTATATTTCACATGCAGTTCCTTTCTATATGCCTTGCAGATATATTCATAAAATTAATACTTTGTTTCAGAAATGTATGTAGGGTTCCTCACCACCTCAGATTTCTTTTAAAAGTCTGCAGCTTCCATTTAATGAAGGAGAATTTGGCTTGCCTGATCTTAGTTTATATCATCAGGCATACCTCTTAACTTGTACTAATTATTGGGATCACTCCTTGCAGCTGGAATATCTGTCTTGTGCTCGTTTTGGAGGCTTCTTGTCTCATGCACCTCTCTAAGAGGAGTGCATTAGGGTCTACTTATGTTAGAGTGGGTCCCATTCCTTTTGCAATTTCTGCAACTAGAGAACAATGGTGCATAATGGCACTGCAATATCAATTTGATCCATTTTCAGATGCTAAGTTAACTTTATGGGCCAGTCCAGATCTAAAAAACTGGAAAGAAATCTTTTTCATGGCAGGCTTGGACTGACAGGGGGATTTTTTATATTGAACCAACTGTTACCGGTAGGTTATGATGATTTTTTGCCATTTTCTGAGCTAAAGTCTAGATATGACTTGCCACTTTACAAACAATGGCAATGCTTAGAGTTGCAACATCTGTTAGTATCTAAATCTAGCCCTACAGCATTAAGTGTCTCAGAGTCCCCTTTGCTCCTGGAAAATCTAATTGAAGTACGGCAGAGACAAAACCTATAATATTTATAAATATTTATGTCAGCTAATGAATATGATATGTGAAGTCTCATGAATGAATGGAATAAGGATCTAGATCTCCCTATTTTGCCAAGCAATGGAATATGACCTTACAGCTTATACCTGCTCTCTCCATGGATCTTAAGTTGAGACATTCAGCACACACACAAAAAGTTCAAGATATACTGGACACAACAGTGACTCTTTAGCAAAGGAATGAGTAAAGTGTCTAATGGTTGGCATTTTAGCTCACCGGACATGTCTCTTAAACATGTTTTGGGCATGCCCAGTCATTTGGTTTTTCTGGGAAGACGCTATTACTCATATCAATTGTGCATTAGAATGTTCATTGAATTTTGAGGATGTCTATGTACTTTTAAACTATTTGCCTGTCTCTTGGAGGCTAACTGATGGTCAACAAAAATGGACCCTCATGCCCCTACTGTAGTTAAAAGACTGGAAAGATAAAAGCCCACTTCTGGTAAATCAATGGCTTGAGGACCTTAGAACTCCATCAGTATTTGAATGCATGGTATATAGATGACAATTGTGCATGGACTTGTTTTTAGATATTTGAAAACCATTTATAGAAACTTAGGTCTAGATCTGCCACCACTGTTATTATATTTTTGTCTTTATGTATTTTCTTATGTTTTTCCCCTTTTTTCTGTTCTTTTTTTGAAGGAAGTAAAAGGATGAATTTTTTTTTAAGATCCCACCTGGAGATTGGCAACCCTAGGCCTGGAAGCAATCTCTGGGTGACTTGATAACATCTGACTTGCATGACTCAACTAGGCCCGGCTGAGGGAGATCTTAGTGATTTCTTCTAATTTAAATACTCATATTCTAGTTGCAAACCTTAGATTTTTCCATTCACAGACAGATTCATACAGCATTCTAAAAACAAGGCAAACTTGAATTATGAATTTAGGTAGGGCAGCGTATACTTATTTTTTCCCATTTCATCTGCAGAGCAGGAAGAGAGGATTAGCTTTTTGTCATTCCGCAGGAGGAAAGAGATAGGAAATCATAGTTCATTCAAATTTCCAAGTACTCAGAAAATATGTAACATTTTGTTTTCTTGAGGGTTGCAATTCCTTTTAGGCATAACAATTTGTTTCCTGGTTGTTTTTCTTGGTTTCTATGTTATTTTACTATTATTCAGGGTTTTTGGGGTGGTCTCCCAGGTTATTTCCCCCTTTTTGTTTTTTGTGACTATATTTTATGTAATTATTATTAAGTCACTTCCTCCGCATTAAAGCCATCATTAGCAGACTCTGTTACCCATAGTCTGCTCTAAAAAAATGTGCCTGCAGCTATAAAAATCGCTTATCCAGCCATGGCTAAAATAAGTGTGCTTCCAAACATTCTAGAAATAACAGGCTTAATGGTAAGGCCAAACTCTCCTTGCAATGTTCAAGGTGCTATCTATCTGTCTTAATTCTTTCTTGAGGGTGCACTATTGCTAAAGACCCTGTGTAAGTCTGCACAGAAGGCAGTAGGAAAATGAGGAAGAGTTCTTTGTACTGGGTAGCCTGAAGCCAATAAAGCAGAATGACCTTCCTTGATGATCCCTGAGCTCACATCCATGCAGATCCAGAGCCCCTCAATGCAGAGAAATTTTGCAACTAGACTAGAGCTGGAGTACAGAAGTGTAAATTGCTCTTTGATTGTGGGAATGTTGGTAATACACTGAGTGAGATTAAGTAAAGCCTGTTTGCATGAAGCTTTTGCCTTTAGGAAGTTGTGAGGTATGGGTGCTATCCTAGCAAAGATGTCTAGTGATTGGGAGTTCTGAATTCTCTGACTGCTCTCTTGCTCTGGATCAAACATCCCATTTTCAAGTTGCATCCTGGCTCTGCAGTTCTAAATTTTATCATTGACTATAGAGAGGCCAATACTTTTTATGGCTGGACACGCTCTTGTGCATTTATAGGCCCAGGTGTATATTTTCTTTTCATTTTGTGTTCTTCCTTTTTAGATACTTTTGAGTATGCATGTCAGAAGACTATAACTATCTATTCTTTAGATATTAGAACTGCTACCCTTTTTTGCAGAGCAGATATATGACAGATGAAGTTCAAAGGTGAAATTTTGTTTTGGTGCACCTAAGCCCTAATTTAACAAGTCGATATGTCTCTTGTGATCTTTACAATCAAGCAATAACCCTTAAAAATACTTTCGATTTACTTGTGTAAATAGAAAGGACAAGGAAGGAGCCCCAGCAAACTCCAAACTGAAGATATTTCAGAAGTGGCATAAATATGTTCTGGCTTTCAGTGGCTGAAGTTAAGCCCAGTATGGGGTCCTGTTGATCTGAGAAGAGATTCCATTTTATTGGATGCTGGGATCAGCTAAAATAATCTAAAGACACGTAATCAATAAAATGCTCTGATGGTTGTTTCTGTACCACTTCCCCAGGCTTTCCTCAAGCAGTTCAAGATTGCCTCTTCATTGCACGCGCACATTGTTCATAAGGCCTTGTCATTCTTCCCATGCTACTGGGAAGGCTACTGTCTCTGCAGCGAGGCTGTAAGGCCTTGTCATTCTTCCCATGCTATTGGAAAGGCTACTGTCTCTGCAACGAGGCTGTTTGTTAATGCCTGCCTTTAATGAGCAAGCTGCAGCATCCTAAGGCCAGCCTCATGACCCTGCACCCCACCTCATTGCCTGCCTTTCATTCATCCACACAATAAGCATCACTCCAGAGGAGCCAGGGGAAGGGGAACAGGGCAGCCACTTAGATCCCAAATTAATCCACCTAATATGATTTGTTTAAAGCAGCATCCCTTACCTTTGGGGCACAGTCTGACTGATGGATATGAGAAAGGAAGCAACGAGGGACAGCAATCGATGCCCTTATCACAACGTTGGCAAGGAATGTGGGGGGAAGGGGCAGGGCTTTAATAATTATTATCTGAAAGAAATGCCACATTTGTTTTTGTGTCATCTTTTTCAGAGACTCAAATCATCCTTCTCCAAAGCCCTCCTTCCCTGTGCCCCACTGTTGCAATGCTTAACCTCCTGCTTGCTACCCTGTTTTTTCCTTTGGTGCATTTTTACTACCAGTATGTAATACTTTCTCTTCTTTAGTAAATTTCTATACAATGGGCTTAAGGGTAAGATTGTTATTTACAAGAGAAATCCCAGATTTGCAGAATGACTGGGTTTTGAAATAGCCAGGAATTTTGTCCTGCAAAAGAAAAGGTGGGGGAATGGAAACAAACGATAGGTGACTAGGAGGATGTGCATGCATTTGCATTTCAAAAACTTTTCAAAGGAAAGGCAGTGATAGAAGACGAGAGGGAGCACTGGGGCATTGGCCAGAATGAAGAGCATTGCTAAACAGTCTTGCTCATGTTCAGTAGCAGCTCACAAAATTCTTCCTTTAGCTCTTACATTGATTCCTGTTAAAAGGAAATATATTGCATGACTCACTACTAGGGATGTGCATCAAAAACATGTTTTTTTTTTCCAGATTCAGGTATATTGAAGCTGGAAATATATCCCCGAATTCCAATACTGGTATGGTATGCAGATTTGGGTTTTATTCGGGAATCTGAATTTATTTAGCTTCATTAAAGCCTATGGGGAAGTTATCCGGGGGTGTTGGGGGGCTATTTTTTAAGCTAGAAGCGCCACATTTGCAGCAAAGGTGCTGGAGCCTGTCCACAGATGAACCGTTAAGTTTCAGGAAGATTGGCTCAGGAGTTGAATTCAATAGGCCTCCAAAGAAGGTGCCCCCATCCATCCTCCATTGTTTCCAATGGTGGGGGACAGCCTTTTTTTTCATCAGGACAAAAGCAAAAAGGCATGCCTGCAGCAACTACCGATCAATGCCTTCTATCCCAAGAACCAACACAAGCGCAACAGAACCAAAGCAGAACCAAGAATCCCAGGAGAACCACAAGCAAAAGCCCAACAGAACTAATATCAAACCAGAGAATCCCAGAACAAGAGAATTCAAGCAAAGGGGCAACTTTTGCAAGCCCAACAGAACCAAGTACAATCCACTGACAAACATACATTCCATCACTTCCCCAAGGAAGGCCTAAGAAAGGGGGGAGGGGGATGTGTGTATCCTGATCCTCCTCTCTCAGCAGTTGGCACACACCTTCACTGCCTCAGTGGGAGGAGCCTCAGGTGTTGCACCTGCCCTTCCTCACTGGCTCTCCTCTTCCCACCTCCCTCCCCTACAAAGAAGAATGTTCCACACATGCAGATTAGCTTCCTCATTTACGGTGATCCTGTGGGTTCTGCTGCTTTCTGTTTGACACACAGGTCCCCGTCCTACTCTAGGAAGCCAGCATGGTGTAGTGGTTAAGAGCAGTGGTTTGGAGTGGTGGACTCTGAGCTGGGGAACCGGGTTCGATTCCCCACTCCTCCACATGAGCGGGGAATGCTAATCTGGTGAACCGGGTTGGTTTCCCCACTCCTACACATGAAGCCAGATGGGTGATCATGGGCTAGTCACAGCTCTCTTAGAGCTCTCTCAGCCCCACCTACCTCAAAGGGTGCCTGTTGTGGGGAGGGGAAGGGAGAGGGTGATTGTAAGCTGGTTTGAGTCTTCCTTAAATGGTAGAGAAAGTCAGCATATAAAAGCCAACTCTTCTTCTTCTATCCCTTTCATTTCCAATTGGATGAAGAACAGTTTTGGTTCAGCTGTATTATTTTCAGAATTGAATTGTGGTTTTGGGTGGCTGATGTGTGAGTGAGTGTGTGAATGACCACCGCCTCCAACATCCCCCTGGGCTGCACAACTGCTAGGGTTCAGTGTAGGCATCCTGGTGCAGGTGGATTTGGAATTGCATTGGGGGGGGGGATCCTGCCAATCAAATTGGGTAATTGCCCTGTTGCTTCTTTCTTGTGACATTTTAAATTTGGAAAGAGCGTTTCACCCCGATTTCGTAAGACAGACTGAGAGAGGATGTAGACACAAGCTTGTGCTCACTTCAGTCCCCCTCAAAGTCCAGAACTGCGTACCTGAACAGTGGCAAGTTGACCTTTAGGAAGGTCAGCTGTTCTCCTGTCCAGGGGAGTAGGTGTGAGTGATGCAGGCTGACAATGCCACACATCATATAAATCCTGATCATTTAAAAACTGGAGATGCTAGGGACTGAACCTGGGACCTTCTGCATACCAAGCAGATGCTCTGAGGTCCCAGCCACAGTCTCAAAGCTACATCACCTGAAAGGTACCCAAAAGGAAACATTCCTGATAACTGGGAAGAAGAAGCTGAGTCAATAATAGATCCTCCCACACACTTCCCCTTCCCACCCAAAGTGGCAGATTAAACCTTAGCATTTGCCAATGAAAGACAAAAGCCACCCAGCAGTCTTCTGATGACACATCCTCCTTGCAAGAGAACTTACTGGCTCAAAATTGAATTTAGTTTGGCAGGGCATATTATTGGTGGGCAAACTGCACCCCTCCAATTAGTCAGTCAGCCCTCTTTAATATCCCTTGGAGGGTGAACTTGCCTATAATGTGATTCAAGTCACAGGAGGTAAAAATTAGTTCTCTCGTCAGCAATGGTGCGCTGGAAAGTGGCCAGTTTAGGTCAGCATATTTTAAGAATGCAGGCAACCTGGAAAGGATTCAGCAGGGAGCAACAAAAATGATACAGAGTTTGCAATACACATACAGAGAGAGGCTGGAGCACATTTAGCCAACAGAGTGAGTCTTAACCCTTCTCAGATACAAGAGGACCAGCATGCTCATGCTTTTAAGTGTACTCACCTAGATTGACAGAGGTGTGGGGAAGGCTATTAGGTTTCATCAGGCAAAGAGGTAATGTGAAACTCAAAAGCTTGTGTGATGCTCCTTATCAGTCTGAACTGGTTCAAAGAAATCAGCAGTCTTCAACTTAGAACCCAACTTAAGCGCCAAGCTGTCATGTGAGGCCCACTTTTTCCATTTGTGTGTGTGTTTCTCCTTTTTTGTTCTTTTCTCTGCCTGTTTTCCCCCTTGTTCTGTCTTCCAGTCTCCTAAAAAAATTGAAACACTCCCTCCACCCCCCACGCCCCAAGACTGGTAGTGCTAGTATGATCACTTTTTAAAATTTCTTTCTTTAAAAAAAAACTGGAAAAAATTAACAAGAAGGAGCAGGGACTCAAACTCAAGCAACTAATAAAAAAAGGGAAGAAGTATATATAAAGCAGAAACAAAATATAACAGCTGTGGCGGCAGATCTACACAAGGTTTTAGAAAAGGTTTTCAGATATCTAAAAATAAGTCCATACACAATTGTTATCTATCTACCATGCATTCAAATACTGATAAAGTTGTAAGGTCTTCCATCCATTGATTTATAGGAGGTGGGCATTTCTCTCTCTAGTGTTGTAATACAACTTTTTTAGCTGTAGTTAGGACATGAAGAGTTCATTTTCATTGACCATTGGTTAGCATCCAAAAGACAGTTTAAAAATATGCAAGAATCCTTAAAAATCAATGAACATTTTAACTTCCTCCCAGAAAAAAATGAATTATTGGACATGCTCAAAGCATACGTTTAAGGAACGTGTCCTGTCAGTTACAATTCCAACAATTAGACACTTCAAGTGTGATCACTGTAACAGTTAAGAAAGACACCATGTGAGAAAGACAGTAGTGGGGATGAAATTTGGGGGGACTGCAGGAGGAGGATGCTTTCAGCAACCATTTCCCTGCTGCTTCTCTGCTTTAAATGGCCCCTTGCTTTATACCCATGTTCAGGAAAATCCATGTTTCTAACCCAGACAGAGCATGCCACTGTCACCCACTATGGCCTCTGTGCCTTTGGTTAACAGGTCTCTTTGTTTCTCATATCATTGCTGTTTCTCCTGATGACATCCATCCTAGATTTGCCAAACAGTTCAGACATGCCTGCCTTCCCACAAGGTTTTTACCAGTCAGACAGTTCAGACTTGCCTGCTTTCCACAAGGTTTTTACCAATTTTCTAAGTGAACTTTTACTTTTGCAACTTGTCTTTATAGCGACTCCAACCCCTTTCTGACTATATATTACTCTTCCTACACACTTGACACTGAGAGACACTGTCCTTCAGTGTTACTCCTCTGAAGATGCCTGCCACAGCTGCTAGCGAAACGTCAGGAAAGAAAATTCCAAGACCATGGTTACACAGCCCGGATAACCCACAAGAACCAATGGACTCTGACTGTGAAAGCCTTCGACAGTATTCTTACAGAACTGTTTAAATTTTCTAAGCCTTCTCCAGGTCATTTCTGCTTTTCAGCAGTTCTAAGAATTGGCAAAGTCATTGAATGCAGGATCTGTTTTCCTCAAAACTTATAAAAACACACTTCCCAAAACTGGGGCGGGGGGGGGGAGATTTCCATTCCTCTTGCTATGAAAGAGAGACGTTTCTCACATTATCAACGTCATCCTCTGAAACAGGATGAAAAACAAAGCCTGCCAGCTCTCCTTTGCATGCATTCCCTGCTGACAGATGATTGGACCAGCCGACCCTAGGCCAGCAGCATCCTGTTCCTACTGCAGCAAGTTTGGAAGTGCTTGTCACAGCAGAGAACTGGGACAACAGACTGCAGTCCAGTAACACAGTTAACTCTGCTGAAGTGACTCTGCAGGATATAATTCACTTAATAGACCATTATGGAGAATCTACTGTTTTATGATGGTCATTGTGTTGTCCTTAGGCTAGTTTATCATCCACAGTAGATATGGAATAAACCTGCTTCTGGGTTGTACCACTTCAGTGTGACGGTGAGGAGTTTCCTGAATGAGTGTTCCTCAATATAAAACAACTATATAAGGGAGGAGGGCTGTAGCCATTCTCCCAGCGTGGTGTAGTGGTTAAGAGCGGTGGTTTGGAGCTGTGGACTCTGATCTGGAGAACCAGGTTTGATTCCCCACTCATCCACATGAGCGGGGAATGCTAATCTGGTGACTTGGATTTGTTTCCCCACTCCTACACATAAAGCCAACTGGATGACCTTGGGCTAGTCACACTCTCTCAGCCCCACCTACCTCACAGGGTGACTGTTGAGGGGAGAGGAAGGGAAGGTGATCATAAGCTAGTTTGATTCTTCCTTAAGTGGTAGAGAAAGATGGCATATAAAACCCAACCCTTCTTCTTCTTCCTACCTGCCATGCCAGATTTCCATGTGTAGGGAATCCTTATTTTTGGGAGGAGGATTTGATCATGACAGCCTTCGCCTGTCATCTGAAATAGTATTGCCAGAAAAAGGTTTATATCCATTGTATGTGTGGAATAGGCCATGGTAACAGATATGACTGAATAGAAATCCTAATTTGTGATCTTTTGTTGACTGTATTTCTGTTATGTGACTACAAGCAAGCATGCTACAAGTCCTTCCAGGCTTGCATTTCATCCAAGAAGTCCCCAGGTTCTTTCCAAGGGGCAGTGCACATCTCTGCATGTGGTGGTGGTGGTGGGGAGGACAGACAATGATGTCTCCTTTGTTTGGGTTGTATCTAGCTTCAGGCCAGTCTCCAAACTACTTCTGTAGCCAAACCTTGTAATATATGTCATACAAAAGGAGTGTTTTATATTAAGTGTGGACCGCATCATAGATTACAGCACAAAAGACTGATCCTGCATTTCTACTACAGATCGTGTGTGCGTGCATGCGTGCGTGCGTGCGTGTGTGTGTGTGTGTGTGTGTGTGTGTGTGTGTGAGAGAGAGAGAGAGAGAGAGAGAGAGAGAGAGAGAGAGAGAGAGATTTTCTGTAACTCGTGAATAGACTTGCCAAATGTTCCTGATTTCAAGGAACTGTCCTTTACTTAGTATTAATAGAAATACTAATGAGAAAAGAAGAGATGCATCATAAGTGCACAAAACAATTTAAATTTATTATATTGCAAGGATGGTATATTTCGATCTAGTACTAATTATGTTCTGACACATGTACAACATCAGTTTCTTCCAGCCTTACAATGTGTTTGTTATTTTGGAGCTCTTCTTGTAGCAGTCCTGCTTGTGAAGTATATTTGCATTTCTGCACACACAAAAAGTAAACATTCACCTGGAGAACCTTTCTGATAAAAGAGCTCTCATATTTGCTAGCAGTTATTTACTTTGCTTATTTTTCCCCAACTGGCTCAGGACATATAACAATTCGGGTGTTTTCATACATGACACTAAGAACTTTGCATTTCCCTGGTCTGTAATATGAAAGTAAATAGCTATGTGGTGATGGAAATGTAATATGAACGTAAATATGAATGTAAATAGCTATGTGGTGCCATCAAGTTGCGGCCAACTTATGGCAACCTTGTAGGACCGTTTATCTGGTTGATACTGATATGCACACCTGGTATGGAAGGTTAATGTGTGTGTGTAAAGTGCCGTCAAGTCGCAGCCGACTTATGGCGACCCCTTTTTGGGGTTTTCATGGCAAGAGACTAGCAGAGGTGGTTTGCCAGTGCCTTCCTCTGCCCAGCAACCCTGGTATTCCTTGGTGGTCTCCCATCCAAATACTAACCAGGGCTGACCCTGCTTCGCTTCTGAGATCTGACGAGATCAGGCTAGCCTGGGCCATCCAGGTTCAGGGCATGGAAGGTTAATACAGCCCAGAAAAACAAGAAGTAGAATGCACTCCATGGCAGTGGGCTCTGTAATCTTATAGAATATTTTGGACACAGAGTCAGATTGGAATACATCCCTATACACATACCTGGGTTGTTATAATACTGTTTTAATATTGTTATACCTGTTGCATTATGTATACCTGTGCATAGTAAGTTATTTTATTAGACCACTGATGAAGGCCAGGGGGCTGAAACGTGTTTAGATTGTGGTTTCAGTCTATCGACCTGTATTAGTTGCCATTTTTTTTGCTTTCTTTTAATGTAATATTTTAATGTTTTTAATAGTGGCATTAGCGCCTTAAAATAAATACATTTCTATATATAATTGAGCTCTTTTCCACCCAACCTTTGGGTACCCAACCTTAAAAAAAAGAACTTTAAAAAAACCTCTGTATACCTGCCCTAGTAGTGAAATGGAATGACCATGTAAGGGGGTTTTTAGGGCCTCGGTATGTTGATTCTGTGCCAAGCCACACAGCCATGTTCTGTTCTTTGTTTCTGAGTATATATATTCTGCCCCATGGTGCAGAGTGGTAAGCTGCAGTACTGCAGCCAAAAGCTCTGCTCATGACTTGAGTTTGATCCTGACAGAAGTCGGTTTCAGGGAGCTGGCTCAAGGTTGACTCAGCCTTCCATCTTTCCAAAGTAGATAAAATGAGTACCCAGCTTGCTGGGGGTAAAGGGAAGATGACTGGGGAAGGCAATGGCAAACCACCCCATAAACATAGTCTGCCTAGTAAACGTCGGGATGTGACGTCACCCCATGGGTCAGTAATGACCCGATGCTTGCACAGGGGGACTACCTTTACCTTTGTAATGCACCAGACTAAAGGAACTCGGCACAGGTAATGCAATCCAGAAAAGGAGAAGAGGCACAAAATCCCTCAAAAAACATGCTGCTCTATTTGTTTCATTCTATATGTTGTGTATGCTAAAGCACTGAACTGAAAGTGGGGCAAGCTTCCACATGTTTGGATGGGTTTAACTTAACATTAGATCCACCAAAATATCACAGTTGACTGTATCAAATGCTGTTGAACACATGAACACATGAACCTGCCTTATACTGAACCAGACCCTTGGTCCATCCAAGTCAGTATTGTCTACTCAGACCGGCAGCGGCTGATAGGTCTAAGAGCACCAGCAGTGATGGATTTCCCTTATCCAACTGTAAGTGATCCGGCGTATAAGAACAGGGATGCTACTAGCATATCCCCGTTTCATCTGTGAAATGCCAGAGGATGTAGGTAATTAGAGAGAAATTTTCTCTCCTTCCCAATCCAACACAGAGAGCCAGCATAGTGTAGTGATCAGCATGTCAAACTAGGATCTAGGACACCCAGGTTCAAATCCTAACCCTGCCATATAAGCTTGCTGGGTGATCCTGGGCCAGACACACTCTCAGCCTAACCTACCTCAAAGAGTTGTAAAGGTAAAAGGTCTAAGGCGAGAATGTTGTAAGCCACCTTGGGTCCACATTGGGGAGAAAAGTTTCCAAAGTGCTTTATTCCAAGATTCTGGATTGGCTGTCTGGCTTGCTTGCCCAATCAGCCAGGTACAAGGGCCAAACTACATGGATCTACTTTTTAAAAAGTTTTTTAAAGTAGTTGCCTGGGGGCGGGACAACATTAAAGGTTGCAGCGATGAGGAAAGGGGATTAACTCTTCCCCACCATGCTATTTCCCTCATCAAAATAACCCCCTTGTAGCTACTATAAGCCATAATGGAAGAAACAGACATATACAAAACCTGCCTTCTTCCCACACATTATGACTAATAGCAGTTTGGGAGAGGGGTTTAGTTAGGGAAAAGGTATAAACGGGAAAGGACTTCCCCAGCATGGCAGCTCTCTGATCCAGTCCTCTTCTGCCCTCCCTTATGCTTTGAAGTCTTTAAGAATATCCTGGGACCTGATCATGGACATTATGTGTAATGTCCAGTTTGAGCAAGCCCTGAAAAAAGTAGAAAAAAGAGTGATTAGTCTCACGGGGGTTCTCAGTCCGGCACTTTCTGCATTCCCTCTGCATTGAGTGAAGAGTCTTAATGAAGAGACGTCTATGAAAATTCCACCTCTTCTTGCACACTCCCTGTAAGTTCTGCATGTCCCACAGGGAACATCTTTAAACAGCCGTCTCTCTCAATTACAGCTGTGGCAAAATACTAATGAAGACATTTTAGCTTCACACACCTGCATGCATCACTAGGCAAGCTAGAGGACTTATCCCCTGAGCAGGAGGGAGGCTCTTGAGTCATGGCTGGAGAGAGTATTCTTTGAATAGACACTTTGCCATGAGATAGGTATCCACAAAACTTTCCCCTAGGCTGGGGTGCGAGTACAGGCCTCTGAAATGTGCTGGTGCTCCAGGCACACAGTGCCTCTTTCTTAATCCGCTCAGTGTCACATGCTCCTCTGCCGTGCACCCACAAGCTGTCTCTGCTGAGTGCCGTTCCACTGAGAATTCCAACCAGCTGTGCAAACTGCAAGTGACATCATGTGCCGAACGAATGCACAGTGCCAAGGTATCCATTGATGGATCCGATTCCCTTTCATAAGACCTGGGCAGCTTGATGTTGAGGGACAGAACTAGCTCAAGAAAACAGGAAGTAAGACATGGCAAGCCCTTTCAGAAAATAACAGCCCATTCCTGAAAACTGGGCTGAAACTTCTTAGGAGGCAGCGTGACCTCGCCGCCAGCTAATTGCGTGTAATCACGTGTTTAAACACACCCTGGTGGCGAGCCCAGTCCTGACGGTGGCAGAGCACCGCGGGACTGCGCCTCCCCCCTCTGCCAGTGTGGCCTCTCCAGGGTGCAGCCCACGCGTAGAGAGGCCGCACCGGAGTAGGGGGGCATTCCGGGGGCGTTCTGGGGGAGGAGCTGCCGGGTAGGCCACTTCCTATCCCGTTTTGGCCCTCACCACCGGCGCCAGGAACAGCGGGGCTGCGACTGCTTTTTAGCAGGCACAGCGTCGCTGTTCCCTATGGGGCGAAAGGCCCCAGTGAAAAAAAAAAAGCCATGAAATGCCACCACACCTCTTTCCCGCCAACTCTGCACGCCGCATTTTCAGGAATGGGCTGTTAGGAGTTTATGAAAAATGTTGATGTTGCTGAAGAAAAGAGACAGTAACAGATTTCACAACTTACTTGTGCTTTTCTCTCCCCACCCCCACCCCCAATTTAATTCTTTCCATGTTGGGATCAGGTGGGAAAGGAAGCTTAAATCATCCATTAATTACCCCACATATCCTAATGTCAGAAAGGACTGGTTAGGCCCCCAAATATGCCTCCCTTAGGCCTGAGATATATGTGAGGCTGTCATTATTGTGAGCAGACCTCCCAAGTGGTTCTACCCTAATCTAAATAGGAACTGCATGGGGGCCCAATTCAGATCAAGATGACATGTGTAAACAGAGGTATTTCCTCCTTTCCCCCCAGTGGTTTTCTTAACCTGAAACTGCCTCGTAGAGCTGCTACTTATCTTATTGTAGCAAGCATACAAGCATTTTGTATGTTGCTCAGAACTTTGCCCCAATGCAGCATATGTATGATCTGCCCCACATTTCCATCCCATTTTTTTTAACCTGGCATGCTCATACAAAGCCTACAAAGTGTGTCTTGCCTTTCCCCCACCACTGATCGCCTCCCAGGACTTTCCCGCTCCTTGGGGCAAAAACACACAGGAGGTGTCAAGGAAAGGGGTCCCCATAATTCCCTGTGTTATAATTTCTTTGGTTCAGGCTTTTGGCCTACTCTAGATTGATATTAAACTCTGAGCGGTTGGCATGCAAACATTCCAGCTTGCAATTTATTGCCGTGGGAATGGTTTCACTTTTGAAAGATTCACTCCTATGGGGGGAAGAGATAAGATGCAGCTGTGAAATGTGAGGCCGTTTACAACTTGCTTCCTCCCTAAATTGAAGGTCGTTAAATCACCAGGGCAACCGATCCGTCGGACAAGGTCTTATCTCCTGCTGACGAGTACCAGGTGAATTGGGTTCTGCAGGCCCAAGCTCACCTTTTGAGATACCCTGATGCAAGAGTGGGGCAATGTTTGACACGTCAATTAATTACTGGTTTATGGATTTCCTCGCAGTCTCATTGGACAGTGTGAGCTCACTCTTTTGAGACTGCCAGGATAAAAATGGCCAGTTGATAGGCATAATCGATGAATGCTTGGGATATGCTACGGCATGGCGGCTTCATCAAAAACCCATTTTGATTTGCCCTTTTAGGGGGACTTGCTCTCAGACTGACTATGGAAACAACTCTGGATGCTGTACCAAGATGCTATGACTTTTGTGGAACCGGTAAATCTTATTTGAAACTTGCCTAAAGCTTTGCCAAACTTTTGAACCTAAGAAATCTTACTGTGTAGTTAGCTGTGTTAAACTTGTTGTTATTTTCTGCTTAAACCACTTCATGAGTCTTTTGTCTTTTTGTAACGAGCACAAATCTTTGGAATAAATATTTAACCTATATTTTGGTTGTGTTCACTGACTTTGGAGGCTTCAAGTCTAAATCTTAGTGCCTCTTTCAAATCACCTCTTTCTCAGCCACCCCCAACCTGCTACTCTTCAGGTCACCCCGCACACACTTGTTTGAGCTTCAGTCTTGACTGGCAAGTATGACTCACACTTCTAGATGCTGTTTGATCATCCTCTTCACTGTTCTACGCCTAATCTATGCTGTGGAATAGAATCTATCTATTCAGTAAGGGGTCTGGCCCAGAGCCTATGTCTACCATATTATGTACTAGCTGGGACGAATTTTCTCTGAGCCAGAAAAGTTATGGTAGAGTGTCTCTGAGCATGCACAGAGTGTACCTGCTTCTATAAAGAGTCACTACAGCTAGTTCTCACTCCTGGAATGAGGGACTGGGGATTAAGCAATGGCTATGATAATATATGACAAACTGCGGCATGAAGTAATCAGTTGCTGCATTGAGTGATCAATTATTTCTACCTGCTCCCTAATCAGTCTCCCTGGGATTAATATGCCAGATAATTTAGCTTCTTCCTACAGTGGCTGTTTGCTTGTTTAATCTGTCCCATTTGTAAGAGAAATTGGTATTTCTTTTAAACATTTTTAAACATTTAAACATCGGTAGTCAACCTTCAAAATCATGACCACCTGCGGCACAGCTCTGATGGTTAGTTTTGTGCTACATAAACCACAGTATTCTATGGCTTCAAAGGTCATTTACAGTGAAAATCTGTGCAGAATTACTCCAGTCTGAGCCCACCGATTTCATAGCTACACCCAAAGTGTAACTCTTCAGCTCATCCTACCCACATTCTGTACAAAAAAACTTGTTTGCATACAGATAGAGTTGCCATCTCCAGATTGGAAAATTCCTGGAAATTTGGAGGTGGAGTTTGGGAAGGGAAGAGGTCTCAATAACATCATGACATCGAGGCAAATAACATCACCTGGTAAATAACAGCCTATTAAGCTGCTGCTATGCTGTGGGCAGCCCTAGCTTTCACAGGAGTCATTCTGCATAGGACTGTGCTCTCAGTGCAGCAACCTGTTTTGACAGAATACCCTGGAGTAAAAGTTTAAGCTGCCCTTTTTTTATCTCATTCTTCCTCCAAGGAGCTCAGGGCAGCTTATGTGCCCTCACCCATTTTATGCTCATAAGAACCATGGGAGGTTCAGAATAGTGACTTGCCCAAGGTCACCTGGCGAGCTACCTGGTTGAGTGGGGATCTGAACCCCAATCATCTGGTCCTGGTCCAACATTTTAACCCATACAGCACATTCAGTCTAATTTTACCTACCTCAGAAGGATGGAAGGCTGAGTCAAACTTGAGCCAGCTACCTGAAACAGACTTCCATCGGGGTTGAACACAGGTCATGCACAGAGTTTTGACTGCAGTACTGCAGCTGACCACTCTGTGCCACGGGGCTCTTAATGAATCTCCTCTACTGAATCTTAAACCAAACACTTCTTTATCACTCTCTTGGGATGCATTTTACAGAGAGGGTATGAGTAGTGTAAATGTAAATGTTTATTGATACAGCACCAGCCAGCCAACAATAAATAAGGGTATGAGTAGTGAATGAAAGTGGAGATAGTTCATAGGCATCTGACAGTTACCTGGTGAGATCACAGTGTAGTACTTCCTGGTTTACCACATATTTCAAAAGAATTCTACAAGATGGTGAGCTGCTTGGCAGAACATGTGAATGTGAATGATAACGCTACTTGGTGACTTCATCACTCCTTTCAGTTGCTTTGTCTGAATCCTAATAAGGAATTTTCCCTTCCCCCACCCCCACTTATCTTCAGTTCCTTCACCCTGTTCTCATACATCATGCATGTTCCATTGGATGCTTGGCTTGCAGTTGTGGCCTGCTGCAGTCGGGATGCAATTGCTGTCTCCTCTGTGCATGTACACTAATCCATGGCGCTGTGTGCTATATAGATGTTATCAACGACTTGTATTTGGGTTGACCTGCACAGCTTGCTCTTATCTTCAGCTCTCAGAGTTGATGTATATGCCAATCCAGCATTCATTTCATATGAGGGGAAAATGTATGCTATGCTTGGCAGAATTTGCCTAGATATGCATCTGAAACTCAGCTTCTGCTGTCATTAAATAATGATTGTCTGCTCCCTCTAATTTCCTGCTCTTGTGAAAATATAAGCTTCATAAAAAATGAAAAAATGTGTGTGTGTGTGTGTGTGAGAGAGAGAGAGAGAGAGAGAGAGAGAGAGAGAGAGAGAGAAAGAGAGCTCTGCGGATCTGCAAAAACAGAAAGGAATCTGGACTGATCCTATGGTCTCTCTATGCTTGGCAGTAGATCTGCAAGTGGTGCGACACAATCATGATTCTTTGTACTCTCAGCAGCAAAATCAACACCACAACAACAGCTGTATGAACACAGCAGCACTGACAAATATTCCCAAGCATCCCTAGAAATGCTGTCATGATAGACCATTCATGATGTGGTGCACCATCAACACCCCCTCAATATCTATGCATGAAAGACTCCAGGAAATGCATAGCAGTGGCTGAATGGCCACATAATATCACTCATCCATTATACACAATGCACAACTGGGCAGCTAGAAGGAGTCCACAGCACCCTTTCTAGTTCAGACCACCATGCTGCACCAGGTAGCAATGGATATATATAGCCACACACTCCAGGACTCATAAATACAGGCAACCTGCAAATGATCACCCTTTTGCTAGGCAAAACAAAAGAATAAAGAAGTTACATCCCAATCACACTATCCAGCTGATTTCATAGCTCAGTGGTATAAAACATGCATGGGGAATCCAAGGGTTCAAATCCCACCGTAGAAACAGTGCTCCCATACAGACAATCATCAGAATACTCTACACGACACAGTGATATTGATATCCATGGGAAACTACAACATCTGTCTCACAAAGGCCAGCATCATGAGTCTGGTAGCCCAGTGGAAAAAAACATGACAACAGGGAACAGAAGATAGGGTTCAAGACCCCACCACAGGGAGGTACTGAAGTTATCTTTGCAAGGCTAAGCTTCTGCAATCTAGAATTATCTTAGATACAGAAGGATATCAGGACTAGAACTCAGCCCTCTCTGGCCTGCTGGCCACACAGCCACACAGGGCAGCAAGAAGACAGACTTATGAGGGGGTCTTTCTAACAGAGCCCCTTCCATCTTCCCCACATGCTCAAGCATACCTGTTTGGGTGACTTACCATTCAGGTGATGGGTTGATATGCTGTTTCCCATCCTTTTTTGTCACTTGTTGGAGGGGGTGGGGGTTGGCCTGAAAATTTCTCATGAATCTGTTGAAAACACAAAATGAGACTTTATCTGCAGTCTCTGTTAAAATTTGTAATTTTCCATGCATGCTGTACTATTTGTATTTACATTGACAATATGACAAATAATTCCTTATGGTCCTCTGTTTTGTTTTCTTCTGTTGGTTTGCATTTGGGACCTGCTCTTCTCCCCACCACCACCACCGCTTCCTTTCCCAGAGATTCCTGGGCTTCTTTATTGAAGTCTCTCGTGTTCCTTAAAATTTCCATTCCAAAGTCAAGCCTTCTTCCCATCTCAACTGCCAGTTCATGGAAATCTCTCAACAAAGGACAAAGTTCTTTTGCGAAACCCCATCACACACATACCCCATCCTATCTGATGGAAAATGACAAATCACCCAGCTTCAGAAAGTTCCTGAGATTTCTTTGATTAGGTGAAGTTTCTGGTGCCACAGAGAAAGTTATTTTTTTCCCTGTTGGCTATCACATTAACAAATGAACTGGCATCCTCCTATCCTGGCTGACTGAAGGCTAGATAGAAAAACTGGCTGTGCAACTTGTACAATTAGTTTTAGCTTAACATCTGAGCATTAAGAGTAAAAAAAAAAAAAAAGGTAAAAGCCCCCTGTGCAAGCACCGGGTCATTCCTGACCCATAGGGTGACGTCACATCCCGACGTTTACTAGGCAGACTTTTGTTTACAGGGTGGTTTGCCAGTGCCTTCCCCAGTCATCTTCCCTTTACCCCCAGCAAGCTGGCTACTCATTTTACTGATCTCAGAAGGATGGAAGGCTGAGTCAACCTTGAACTGGCTACCTGTAACCAACTTCTGTTGGGATCAAACTCAGGTCATGAGCAGAGCTTGGACTGCAGTACTGCAGCTTACCATTCTGCGTCACATGGCTCCTTGAGCATTAACAGAGTACAATTTAAACATTTAACACCCAGAGTTGTATTTTTCACCCTGATAGCTGAGGCTAGTGTGGGTGTGCATGTAATTCTGAATTTGGCCTCTGACTGCAGGTTAAAAAATCATATAATGGGTTCAGATACAGAAAAGTGAGATACAGGGCTGCCTTTCCCCCACCTTCAGAGTGAGGCAGGGGGTGACCAGAAACACAGCCCTTCCCCTCGAGGCTCACTTGGAGCCATCATTCCTCTCTTATTGGTGCCAGGCAAGCTGTTAATGAAGGGGTTGATCAGAGGGCGGCTGAAAAATAGTAGGGTTCCCTAACTCCGTAACAGGCATGAAATGTCATATAAAAGATGCCTCGCTCATTTGGCAGCAGTATCAAAACTATTGTCGTTGTTAAAATTACTTCATTACCACCAAGCACCAATTTACTGTTGTGAGCCGTCTTGGAGACCAGAAATAGTGGGGAGGGAAGGATGCAAGTCTTATAAATGAATATATAAACAACCTCCTAGATGAAACGAGCTTGTCTTTCTGCTGCCCTCTGCTATCACCAAGTAGGTTAGAAGCAGGACAGGACCGGCTGGCAAATTTCACTGGAGCGCCCCCTTGGTTTATATGGTGTGCTGAAATAAGCCTTCCCCACTCTCTCACCTTTGCGGTCTCTAATGAACAGAGCAACAAAGACTTCTCTTTCCTTCCCATCACCACTCTCAGTGCCTTGTAATCCAAGAGCAAACCCCCACCCGATATTCTTACCAAAGAACAAAACTCTTTTGCTGTAAGAAGATGTTGTAAATCTGTTCGGCTCCATCAAAAGCAAGCCTGGTGTCCTCCAAGGCCCACCTTGACTTTATTAAGTTTGAACTGCTCCAGGGCATGTTGTCGAAACCTTTCATGTGCCCCCAGTATGAATAGCTCCTTGGTATATTTTTAATTAAAATGACGTGGCTTCAGAAGGCCGGCTAAAATATACCATCTTGTTTGAAAGGCTTGTCCTTGGAGAGGCAAAGCCGATACATTCATCTGCTGATACAGTCATTGATTTCTTCAGACTCAGAAAATGGACATCAAACATGTTAGGTATTGGAAAATGAAAAGGACGGTGGCCATTTTGCATAGGCTGGCTAGACACTAAGGAACAAAAAGACTTAGAAAGGCATTTGAGAAACAAACCATTTGGATTAAGCCATCAGTCACAGGCTTTAGGAGACAGAGGGTGCCACTTTGGAAGAAGCTATCCCCTCAGTAATCCTTTAAATGGACACTTCCTAGAATCTTTAAAAGACAAGTCTTCGGACTCTTGCCCAACCTCTCAGTACATATAGAAAGTTATGATTTGCCAATATTCAGTCAACTTAAAGTTAACTTGGAGTTGCCAACCTCCAGGTACTAGCTGGAGATCTCCTGCTATTACAACTGATCTCCAGCTGGTAGAGATCAGTTCACCTGGAGAAAATGGCCGCTTCGCCAATTGGACTCTATGGCATTGAAGCCCCTCCCCTCCCCAAACCCCTCCCTCCTCAGGCTCTGCCCCAAAACCCTCCCGCCGGTGGCAACACTAAGTCAACTATAGGCAAAATAAGGTGTTTTAAGACTGTTGCTACAATTTCCATTGGCCACCTCCTGACTTCTGTGGTCATCATATCTCCGAAATGTTTATTCCCAAGAGCACAGTTCTGATCCAGGCTAAATACCATCCTACCTCTATTCCAAGAATCAAAACAGGGAGAGGATTCTGGGATCTATCTTACAGTGGAGCTTATAAATTATGCTGCAGACTGGTGGCTTTTCCATTTCCCCTTAAATGTCTTTTTCTCTTTTATTCTTTCTTAGCTTTATGTCACCCCGGAAAGCTTGCTCACTACTTTGTGACATTTGGCTTAGTCTTAATAATAAACAATATTATTCTGCTGTTGTGGTTTGTATTTTTTTAAAAAAAAAAATCTTCTAATGGGCCATCATGGCTGCTTGTGATCGCTGAATGATTAACTGTAAGACATTTTCACCGCTTCTTTCTTCATTCAATCAAGGTGGCCGAAGTGGGGTTAAACTGAGTTTAATGGAAATTCTCATGATCTTATATCAAGTTAATTATCCTGAAGTTGTAGCACAATAGGCAGTGCTGATTAGAAAAATATTTCTAGACCTCAATGGCGTCAACTTTGTAAAAATCTCTCTCTCAAAAAGTCATTGCACTCATTCGTTTTTAAACTAAAGGAAACCCATGTTCTTGCCTCCAAAACTCTGTTTCAGAAATACTCTCCTATGTTATACAAAGAATAGCTGTAAGGAAGCAAGAGAGAGAGAGACAGGCCCCGCCAGGTGCAAGCAAACCTTTGCATGTGTGCAGAGGGAATATCTGGATCTCAGCCACTGTGTTCACCAGAGAACTAAGAAGACTCTCACAAGGAGACTAAAAAAGACCAACTTTGCATTCCAATCCACTCTGTTAGGGGGATAGATTTGGGGCTTTTGTTTTCTTGTCTAATGTATGACAGATTTAAAATATCAGGAGTTATTTTTCTAGACTTGTTCTCTACACTGCAATTTTTCTTTATTGCTTTGGTTTTCTCTGGCACATTGTTGTCCAGGTGATACGGTCCTAAACTCATTGTGATGTGAGCATCAAATGAAAAGAGAGATTTTGTTCTTGTTGGTACATTCTGCCTCTCTCCCTCCTTCTCGTTCATGAACTTATTTATTTTATTCATTCATTTAATTCATTTGTACCCCACCTTTCTTCCCAATAGGGACCCCAAGCAGCTTACATCATTCTCCTCTCTACCATTGTATCCTCACAACAACCCTGTGAGGTAGGTTAGGCTGAGAATGTGTGATTGGCCCAAAGTCACCCAGCCATCTTCCATGGCCCAAGTGGGGATCTGAACCTGGGTTTCCCAGATATTAGTCCAGCATGCTTAACCACTACACCACACTGACTCTTACTTCCTGCAGTGTTAAAATGAAAGGATCTAGGGCTCAAGCTTACTTGGCAACTACAGTGCCAGAGAGTAAGAACTGGATGAATATTATTTTCTCAGTTCCATACTGGTTCCATAGTTTTACTGCAGTATTAAATTCCAAACCCTTCTAATGATCAATTGCAAAGTTCTGTGAGCTTCTGCGTACATATGCATTTATATACGTATTCAGTAAGTTGCAATCTTCAGTCACTGCTGCACTGGCTGTATCCTAAGTGGAACGTGGTGACTATCCTATATCATTAACTGCAGTCAAAAACTATTTGAATCAAGTTTTCTTAACATTTGGGGACTGATGAAGAATTGAATTGAAGAAATTTGAAACGGCCGTATCCCCGTGTCATCTCTGAAAGCAATGTTTCTTCTGCTTTACTACCTTCAAGATACTTACATCAGTGACTATTGGACTTTGTAGACATTGGTTCACATTGTATATATTTGTTTTTGTAATTATGTTGCTTGTAGCTTTTCCAAATTGATTTTTTTGCACTTTGTAACTACATTGTTGTGTTGCTCCTGTGCTAATTTCCTAACTACCTGGAGGTTGGCAACCCTACCTCCTGTGCTTGCTTTTTTTATACCAAATAACACCTCTAGAGTTCCAGTTATGCTTAGTGTGGCCCTAAAATGAGGCAGAGACCAGAACTGATAGCAAACAGTAGAGGAGGAGGAGCCTGGTTTCTGCCCTATTCAGCAACCCAAGCAATAGGACTGAGTACTGGGCATCAATTTTTTGCAGCTAGCTATAGGGACCTTATTTAAATATGAAGCATTATGCACAGTAAAGCTCTGATTCCACACAGCCATGATTTTTTCTTCAAATCGTCCCCTGTTGTTGATTTGCTTGCTTGCTTGATTGACCAAAACATTAGTTAATGTGTTCAAATGAATGCATTTGCAGCTCAGGCCATGTTTGAAGTGAATCATATTAATCATGCGAAGCAGGAGCAATGGGGAATACAACAAATGGTTCTTGTTTGAACAAGAACAGGATGGTGTGTGACAGCCATGAGTTGACACTGCTCCTGAGTACTCTCAAGTGTGCTGACCCTGCATCCAAAACTGTCTGCAATGCAGATGAATGCTGGGGCTGGTGCATGGCACAACGCAGACTGTGCAAGTCAACTGCACATTGAGGAATATTAGATACACAAATCTGCATGTGCAGGCATGATCTCGGGATTGCCACATGCAATACTTGTGGATTCTGCTACTAGTTTCCTGAAATAGATTACTCCACAGGGAATCACAGTCAAACAGTGGTATGAATCCATATCAAACATATTTTTAAAAGCATTACATTTTTAATATGGGCAGTACACATACATGCTAGAACCAGCATGTGAACAGAACACATGAACAACACATGAAGCTGCCTTATCCTGAATCAGACCCTTGGTCCATCAAAGTCAGTATCGTCTATTCAGACCAGCAGCAGCTCTCCAGGGTCTCAGGAAGAGGTCTTTCACATCACCTACCTGCCTGGTCCCTTTAACTGGAGATGCTGGAGATTGAACCTGGGACCTTATGCATGTCAAGCAGATGCTCTACCACTGAGCCACAGCCCCCCCCCCCCCAAGAGGTGCTCAGTGAAATTGAAGAAAAGGCAGAGATGGATACTCATTTAAAAACATAGGCTCCTCCCTCTTTAGGCTAGCAGCAAACCATATGCTCCACTCAGAAGAGGCCATTGGTGCACATACACCCTACCCAGATTGTATTGTTATTAATTCCAGCACCCCAATATGTCTGCTGTGTAAGAAAAGCCATAGATATAATGGAAGCCATATAACTGGTGTATTGGAGATCAGTGGATGTATGTGAAACCCATGGAACCTGGGACAATAGCTAGAGCTGTCTTTAAACAATCAGAAAGGACAAGGGGCAGCCAACAAATGACTGAGTTCATGGGGAGTAGGGGAGCATTTTCTTTATGAGATATACAGTATTAATGCAAAAAGCAATAATAATGAATGTGCTGCACTGGAATTGATTACACGGAGCAGTAAGTGCTATGCGCTTAGCTCATCTTGGTGCTGGATTACAGCCTAAAGAGACCCCATCTATTTAGTTTGCTGCTTAATAGTTTATGCAAATGGTTGATGGTGTGTGCACAGATATCAGGAAAGCAGTTCAGTCTCCTCTGCGCGTCCTGATTAAAGGTCCCATGCTCTTTCAGTGTGTCTGGTGTATCATGTTAGGAAAGCACTAGCAGCCAGTTACAGTACAACAGCCAACATAAGGTCAGCACTGCTGTCTGTGACCATCAGGAATAGGAGCCCATCCATGCTATACTGGCAGAAGTCAGATAGGGGTGTCAAAACAAAAGGGCAGCTAGATTAGCACTGAGTAGACACAAAGGCATGAGTTACTGGCATCAGCAGTCTGTGCCCCTCTGCCCCTCTACGGCTGTGCATCTCCTGCTGGTGGTGGGGCCTCCTCTTTAGTTGCTGCTCAGTACCCATAGCTATATGCCACCTGCCACACCACCTCACCAGCCTCTACTTTAAAACAGCATTACACTGTTCTACTGGTAGAGCTGCCAAATGTCTGGGTTTTAAAAAGTCCTGTCCTTTTAACAGACGCTTAATGGGTTCTTATTTGGTGATGCTATTTACCCTCATGCCATGAAATGTTTCAACTGCCCATTTCCACACATTAAGCCTCTATTAAAGGGGTTGAACATTTTTCTTCAGGCATGCTGGCAACCCTATCTCCTGGACATTTCTCCACCCACATGCTGCTAGGGCTTGGCACAATGTAAACTCAGGAAGGCATCCTATTCATAAACACATATACACAATCAGTTATCCCTAGATTATACACCACATGAATAGCTGGTAAAATCTGCAGCATTTTTTAAAAATGGTTGTGTTGCTTTAAAATGTGCCCCCAACATTTCTAGTCTCATTGATCAGACAGACCACCGCTGCTCAGTCAAATCAGAAGCTGTGGAGCAAATTGCCTTGAAAATGTGGTTAATGGCGCCAAATAGAAGAGAATGCAATTTGAAAGAGTTTTTTAAACAGTATTTGAATGTCTGTAAATACATTACATGGGTCTTGGGATTCCTTTAACACTACTGTGCAACTTGCATAAGAATCATGTGCCTCTATCATCCACTCCTGCCCTTGTTATGCTCCTGATGGACAAAGCTCTCTTATTCTTAATGTTCCTTAGAAACCATAGTAGGTGCCCCTTCCTTCAAGACACCCCATAGCTCGGCTGCCAGCCAGATGCAGATCTGCTCCTAGCTCCCCACGATCCATGTGTCAATCCCTGTCCTTTCTCTGTCCCCAAATGGATCTGGTTATTGTCCAATACAAGCCCTCCAGGCAGGAAGAGTAACACTTCTCTGCCCTGCACAACTCTATAGTTAAGTGTTAATTAATAGGACGAAGAACAAAAGAACTATTTTTTACACATTGATTTAGACCTTGCGATTGTGAAGCCTCTGTGGATGTCCACATGTGCAGCTAGCTGCTCTTATGATTTTACGGTGTCATGTGAGGCTAAAATCACAAGCCTTCCAATGACGCTATGAAGTTGTGTGCTATTATTGTTAGGAGGATGCCCTTACACTGGCTTGTATTGTCCTCTTCTCCTTCTGTCTTCCTTGTTGGCAGCCAAATTGTGTCCCAGAAATGGTAAACTCTTAGGGGTGCAAAAGTGGGCTGTTATGGAGCTTTTGCATCAAGCCTGTAGAGTTGCAGAATCATATTATTCATGTCCAATTGAAAGAAACCCTCAGCCCTGTTCCCATTTTCCAGTGCGTATAAAGCTATTCATGCTTCATTAGCCTCCCCTAGGACATGGGTCGCAAAAGTGCCGCTCCCGAGCCGCATGCGGCTCTTTGAGCCCTTGAGTGCGGCTCTTTCCATGTGCGGGCCTGGCTGAGTAGCGAAAGGGGCGGGGGGCGGGAGAGAGTCTGTGCAGGAGGCGCTTGGGTTACGTAGGAGCGACCATGTGCCGTTGCTGCTGCTGGCAGGCCTGCTGTGGGGAGAGAGTCTGCGCAGGAGGAGCTTGAATTACAAAGGAGCGACCACGTGCTGCTGCTGCTGGCTGGCCTGCTGTGGGGATTGGGGGTTTCTTAAGCAGCGGAGGAAGCGGCCGCCGTTTCAATATTTGCACGGTAAGCCCACCTGCTGCCTCCTGGCTTCTGCTGTCGGCTCCTCGAGTCCCTCTTCAGAAAGGCTCAAGAGAAATTCTCATTGCCTTGGGTGCGCTTCGCCCGGACGAGGAATCCCTGCGCGGCGCCTTTCTCGCTTCAGGCCGCCCGCAGCCGGAGGGGAGGTGGAGGCAGAGAGCGAGCTGCCCCGATGGCCGCCACCTCCCCTTTCCTTTCCACACGGGCCTCTCTTTCAGTACGGCTGCTCTCGCCCCCAGGGCTGCAGAGCGGGCCCAAGGCCATGCTCAGGCAGTCCCTGGGAGGGGGGAGGGGGCTGGCGCCGTGGCCTCGAGGGAGGGAGGGGCAGTTGGGAGACTCTCCTTTCTCCCTCCCCCATGGAAGCCGCCTGGGCTCGTGGCCCTGCCTGCCTGCCCCCCCCCAGCTGGGGGGGGGGGCTCCTCCAGCCAAGCCACCTTGCTCGGGCGCCCGCCTGCATGCCCTGAATCTGGAGCCTGTTGGTCCCAGAATGGTGTGGGGGGGTGAGCACCTGCCCCTCCCTCTGGCCAGGAGGGAACTGGCATGTCCGTGGCGGGGGGGGGGGGGAAAGGATGGATAGACTGTGCATCTCCACCTTGTTTGTTTGCATGGAACACACACAGACCGGGGACCTGCTGGCTTCTTCCTTTGTGCCTGGGATCCCTGGACATCTGGACCCTCACTGGGTGATGGGGGGGGGAGGAAACAGTGGGCCTTTTTGTCTGGCAATTGTTAGCCCTTCCCTGGCCTATTACTACAGGTTTCCCCTCTTCCTGCTACTTTATGCCTCTTTCAAAAGGAATGGGGGGGTTACACTCTCCCCACAGCCATTCACCACCCCACTGTGCAGTAGGTGCTCTACTGGTTTCCACTTCTGCTAAACTTTAATTAAAGTTTATTAAGTTAATAAACAGTGTACCTACCTATATAGTTTGAGTTTAAAAAATTTGGCTCTCAAAAGAAATCTCAATCGTTGTACTGTTGATATTTGGCTCTCTTGACTAATGAGTTTGGCGACCCCTGCCCTAGGAAAAGACACCTTTTCCCAGCTCTAAAGCCCTAATCCAATACCTGTTCAAATCAAGGGGAACTTCCAAGTGACTGGAGCGATAACCTGATCAGAATGTCAGTGCTTTCACACTTGGAGCATCATGTAAGTCAAATATACCATACCACTTGTTACTTAAGGCAGAGAAAGTGCCAGGAAAGTACCTGGGCTTACAGGCATAGTTGCACTCTCAAAAAAAAAATCATAACATCTGGAACAGGGTGAGGGTAACGTTGGAGCTATAGTTGTAGGAACTTGTTCTCAGAGTTTTGCTGTACAGACACTACTGATCTAAGAAAAACGCATATTCCAGTTCTGAAGCAGTGTTTTCATGAATGCTTAGGCATACTGGCACTTCCCAAGGAGTAGAATTGTATCTTTCAGAAATGACACTTTCCCAGTTTTGGCTGAAGGAAATTCAAGTTCGAGCATGAAGATCACTGGCTGGCCCAGATCAAGTCACTCTCCTAGCCTACCTAACCTTACAGGATTGTTGTGATGACAGAATTAGAGCCCCATTAAACAATCCAAAGAGAGGGTGGGATACAACTTTGATAGATGGATACAACTTCCCCTAAGCCAGGGGTGGGGAACATCAGGCCCAGGGGCCGTATAAAGCCCGCGAAATCATTTGGTCTGGCCCTTTGTGGGTCCTGGCAGATCTCAAGCTCAGAAGGATCAAGACTAGTGATCTGCCCCCTCCCACGGACAGGAATAGCCTCCATTCAAGGCGGATGTGAGTTTGTTTTGCCAAGAAAAGGAACCTGCTTTCCCCCTTGCAGAAGAGTCGTTAGTTATGGAGCTGCTAGGACCGCTCAAGAAAATATGTTAACCCTTTCCCACCCGGACCATGGATAAATGTATTCCTTCTGTACTACAAGAGGGCTGGGGACAGAAGTTGTAATAATGGAGGGGTTAAAGGGGGCAGGGCCTGAATGCATGGGGGTGAGTTCTAAGCTGATAATTCTGTATGGCCCGCGAATGATATTATAAATATCCAAATGGCCCTTGGCAGAAAAACGGTTCCCCACCTTTGCCCTAAGCAATTGAGCAAAGCCCTGATAATAATCCCACTTGCCCCAACACACACACACACACACACACACACACACACAGAATGCATGCATTTTCTTGCAATTTAGTACTATAATCTCAACTGCCATGTAAAATACAATGACCGATAGAGTTGCCATTTAAAAAAAAGCCTTCTTTTCTTGTGTGCAGCCTTTGTCCAGAAATAAAATATACCTGTGTTGGAGAAATCACAGAATGTTTTCCTTGGGGATCATTTCTGCGGCTTGTCTTTGGTTTGTTGCACCTGACTGTAAATGTTGTGTGTCGGAATGGGGGTGGGGGGCTCCATCCATGACATTTGGTTTATGTTTAGAAATTCAGGCTCCCAATCTCTTTTCTCCTTGCCAGAAGGAGAATCTTGGAAGCAGACTAACAGGAGCTCCTGCATAGATGGGAGGAGGGGGGAATAGAATAGGGGAAAAGAAGAAAAAAAAAGGTTGTGTTTAGTTAAGGACAAATTGTTCTCCTGGCATTTTTTTTCCTCCCATTGAATTTCAATCAGTCTCATCGGAGGGAGAGAGGTACTTTGGGTCAGTATGCAACAATAAAGATGAATGCCTGCTAAGATGGATTTGTGCAGCACGCCCTTTGCTTTCCCCGAGTGCCAACAGGGAAGCAGCCAGGAGCACAGACGCCTCATTAAAGGAGTTTTGCACAAGGCCAGGAGGGGAGGTCGCATTGCAGTTGAAGATGACATCATTGAGTTGGCAGCAACCGGGGGTACAGCTCCGTTGCCGGCAATCGCGGGGAAGGAAATGGGCAGCTTTTATTCCCCACGGTGTATCGGAGCTAATGGAGCAAATGCATCGCTGAAACCTATTCCTCCGATAAGAATGAACAGTGCAATCCCCATCAATAAAAAGAGAAGACAACATTCTTGGAACGGAGTCAAGAGAAATCGTCATCCTCAACCCAGGGAGAGGGGGGCGGGAGAGAAGATAGGTGCATTCTCAAGGTTGAAAACACAAGCGAGGAGGAATCAGGCAAGCCTGCCTTGCCCCAGAACAAAGGGCTCCTCAAACTGCTTCTGCAGCCTGCCAGCTACTGGGCAAGGAGACTCCGGACTGCATCTCGTGTCCTGCCAGCCTGCTGATTAATCTTTAAAGCAGATCTGGCATGGCTGGGTGACCCTGCGTGGGGCTGTTGATTCCCTGGGATTCCTCAGGCCAGAAATGGGTTTGAAACCAAGTTCCAGGTTGGACTGGTCAGTTTTCTACTTGCTGTGTGTGTGTGTGTGTGTGTGTGCGTGCGTGTGTGTGTGTGTGAGAGAGAGAGAGAGAGAGAGATGCCTGACTGCAGACACTGCAACCTGAACTTCAGTAAGGAACCTGGGGTCACCACCTTGAAAGCAAAAGACCTCCCTTTGTCCAAGGGGGGGGGGATGAATCAGAGAAAGATAAAGAGAACTGGGGCAGATACCTGGCAACAGCCCGTAGCTCTGCTGCTGCTGCTTTTGAAATAATGCATTATTATAAATATGGAAAATAATAAAGCTGGTTTTGGTTCTGTGAACTAAGGAATTCACATAACCTAAACTGGCTTTATTCTTTTCAGTCTGTGAGATGGTTGTTATATCAAGAGTTGAACAATGTAAAGGGTTAAGTTATGACCTCACCTCAACTTCTGGAAAAGACTTGCCTTCCCTGTGACATAATGAGAGATATGGTCCCATGACACCTAAGAACCGATGGAAGCCGAGCAGAGTGAAAAGAAATGGGGAAATCACATGAAAGATGTGATCAAATGTGAAGCCCTTAGCAATAGCACAGAGCTGGGTATTTACCTGGTAGTTTGTAATACGAAAGTGGCCAGCTTTTAATGCTCCACAGTCATCTCAATTGCCATCCCCCTCCCCCCGGGTACTCTCTGGCTCAAGCTGGCTCCAGAGCATGGCGGGGCTGCATTCTCCATGCCAGGCACCCAAAGCCAGCTGCACCCTGACCACACGCCTGGAAGATCTTTTGTTAACTCCTTGCTATCACTGAAACTTTATTGCTTTGAAACTTGGGGTAACTTCAAAATGGACATATAATGGACAAAACAACATGTCATTGTGTGAATAAACAAATTCATTTGTTTAAAATACATATACCACGCACTCTTAACATTGCTACTATGACTTCCAAACAGTCAAACATATAAACAATCAAAAGGCAATAAGAAACATAAGATTGACAGCCCCAGTGTGGTGTAGTGGTTAGAGTGTTGGACTAGGAAATGGGAGACCTGCACTCTGTCATAGAAGCTCACTGGATGACCTTGGGTGTCATACTCTCTAAGCATAACCCACCTTGAAGGGTTGTTGTGAAGATAAAGTGGAGGAGTTCAGAGTCATGTTGTAAGCTACCCTAGGTCCCCACTGAGGAGAAAAGTGGGGTATAAATATCTAAATAAATAAAACCAAGAGTAAAACCAGACCCCAAAAGAAAAACAGTTGTTACAAGCACTTCAAACCACTGAGGTTAGAACCGGTAGCATTCTTTTTGGGGGCCTACCATAACCAAAAGGATAATCAACAGCATCAACCAAAAGTCTAGGAAAACGACATGTTAGGGTTTGGCACATGAAGCCTAACAACTTTGATGCCAGGCAAATGACTGTGGAGAAAGAGTTCTATAATTGAGGTACCACGACCAAACAGGCCCCATCTCTGCTGCTTGGCCACCTTGCCTCTACAGTTAGCAGGGCTTCAGAAGCAGATCTCAACTATGGGCAGGACTCATCACAACTGTGTCATGACCTGGATGGCCCAGGCTAGCCTGATCTCATCATATGTTGGAAGCTAAGCAGGGTTGGTCCTGGCTAATACTTGGATGGGAGACCACCAAGGAAGTCCAGGGTTGCTATGCAGAGGCAGGCAATGGCAAACCACCTCTGAACGTCTCTTGCCTTGAAAACCCTACAGGCTTGCCATAAGCAGGCTGTGACTTGACAGCACTTTCTACCACCAGTCACATCTCTGTGCATTCACACACATGAAAAGTGCAGTTAGGAAATGTCATGGGATTTACAAGAACCTGTCTTGGATAAGATTTTTTCTTCTGGTAAGTTTAAAAAGCCAGAATCTGCTTTACTCAACACTGCTATGTTCTGCAGTTGGATTTAGTCAAGGAACAGCAGTACGCACTCAACCAAAGGTTCCCTTGCTGAACCTTTACAGAGCATCCCATTCACCACTCTTCTGAGCATATTCTCCTCTGAGGTCTGTTCTTGCATGTTTTATTTGTTTTTCAAGCATGTTACATGATTGTTCTTAATCCTACCTTCCTGCTGCCTTAATTTGCAGGGAGGGGATTTCCAAAGCAGTTTCCTTGAGTGGTTCTTTGCTAATGGGGTGGATTCTCTGGGATTTCTCTCCCCCCCCCCCCTTTTCTGCATTATTGCTAATTCATTTCAGGGCCCATCTCTTAGCATTTTTTTTATTTTTTATTTTTTTGCAACTGCATTACATTGCAGATGATTCTTCCTGACCCTTCTGCTGCCTAGGGTGTGCTGAAGGGGACAAGAATCTTGCAGACTTTAAAGAAGGGAGAATATATGAAAGAAAGCTTGACTTGGCTGAATATTTTAAAGGGGCATGGGAGAAAAGGCTACAGTGGCAGTTTCAAAAGCTTAGGTTTCTGTCTTGTGTTGAACTAAAACAGATAAAAAGGTGGTTGGTTGTGTATGGTGTGCACAAATACCCCATAAAAAGAAAAAAAATTAAAAACCCAAACATCAGTTGAAATAACTTATCTTACTTGGGAAAGCAATAGAAGTTAAACAAGCAGGGAACCTGCAAGGACTTGCGAGGGTCACTTCACCTTCCCCTGTATCCCCTTCCCCACACAATTTCCTATTTCTCTCCTCTTGGTAGCCCTCATATCTTCTCCCTTTTCCTTGCTTCCATCTCTTCTTCCCACTCACCAACCAATTTTTCTTTTATCTGTTCCCCAGGTATTCAGCTTTATTTATTTACTCCATTGCCCCCCAATTTTTACCATAATAGGGATCTAAAGCAGCTTACAACATTCTCCACTCCTCCATTTTATTCTCAAAACAACCCTATTAGGTGGATCAGGTTGAGAGAGAATGACTGGCCCAAGGTCACCCAGCAAGCTTCTGGGTCTCCCAGATCCTTGTCTGACCCCACTACACCACACTGGGTGGAACTGGCTCTCAGCTTTTCCTCATTCCTTCCCAAGTTGCAAACGTCATGAAGTGGAATGTCATTCAGGTGAAGAAGAGGAGTTGGTTTTTATAGCCCGATTTTCTCTACCTTTAAGGAGTCTCAAACTGGCTTACAATCACCTTCCCTTCCTCTCCCCACAACAGACACCTTGTAGGGCTGAGAGAGTTTGGAGAGAACTGTGACTAACCCAAGGTCACCCAGAAGGCTACATGTAGGGGAGTGGGGAATCAAACCCAGTTCTCCAGATTAGAGTCCGTCGCTCTTAACCACGACACCAAGCTGGCGCTGAGTTTTGTGCTGGCCACCGACAGGCCTGGCCAAGTCTCACAAGTTGGATGGAGGCTGCTGCTGGGCCTAATTGAGTTGTGTGGCATCAAATCATCCAGTAGCCACCATGGGCACTTGAGTTGCAAAGTTGCCTGGTGGTTGCTGCTAGCCCTGACCCCAATGAGGCTTCCCTCCAGGGCAGGGGAGAGGGAAGCAAGGGTAGATGGGGAGGGCAAAATACCCCTAAAAAGGGCCCTATCCCCTCTCTCTGCCTTTTAGAAGAGGAAGAGGAGTTGGTTTTTACATGCTGACTTTCTCCACTACTTAAGGAAGAATCAAACCGGCTTACAATCGCCTTCCCTTCCACTCCCCACAACCCTGTGAGATAGGTGGGGCTGAGAGAGTGTGACTAGCCCAAGGTCACCCAGCTGGCTTCATGTGTAGGAGTGGGGAAACAAATCCAGTTCACCAGATTATCCTCCGCTGTTCATGTGGAGGACTGAGGAATCAAACCTGGTTCTCCAGATCAGAGTACACTGCTCCAAGCCACCGCTCTTAACCACTATACCAAGCTGGCTTTACTGACAGAAACCAAGGTTTGGAGGCTAGTGATATTATTGTAGTTGCCTGGCAATTGCTTGACCACTGTGGCCACTGAGATCTCAGAGGGCATCTATTTCTTCAAGGTATAGGCACTGCTTCTATCTTTTTTTGGGGGGGGTAATTCCCCCAATGTATTTTTTTGCAAACCTGGGGCTTTTTCAGGTTTGTAGAAAGACCTAGCTTGTCTGTTCATAGTCTCAGTCTCCTGATTTAAATATCTACAGATGGGCCCATGTTGAGAATTGGATATATTGATGTAATTAGTCATAAAATATAAATACTATCAAACTATTAAAATAAGTAATTAAAGAAATATAGATACAAAAATAAGGAAGTTCATTTGTTAAAAATAAGAATAAATTTAAATATATATCATTGAATTCTATGGAAAGAAAGCAAACAGATTCTGTGTATCATAGTTGTAGAGGGGAAAGAGTAAAAGTGATAACAGATCAGGGAACTGCTGGGATATAAAATGCTGTAAAGTGCAAGGAGCGCCTGTCAGTATAATACACACTTCAATACTGAGTGTGAGTAGAATCACTGGATGGCAGGTATTCGGTGGAAGAAACTAGAGATTCATGAGGTTCCTCCTTTGAATGGGTTTCTGGGCTTGGTGTGCTTGCTGAGAATATTTACATGTGCCCATAATTTGCCATGCCTTATCAAGCTACTGTTTGCTTGAGTGCTGGTGTGGTCATTTCCAATGGCATGCTTGACATAGTTTGGTTGTCATATGCAGTGGCTTGAGTAGGTCCTTGTGGAGAATTCTGAATTCTGAAGTGAGTGTGTTAGGTGGTGTTTAGCAAGAGTGGCTTAGGACTTCAAATTCTACCTCCTCTGCATTAGTACAAATTGATAGCACTGCTAATGAGGACCAGATGGTCTGCCAGGCATCATTTTTTAGATATTCTGCTAGATCCATTTTGCAGGCTCTAGTATAAGGAGGATTTTTTCTGTATGTGGAGAATTCCGTCTATTGATGCTGTGGTAGACAACTGGATTTCCCTAAGATATCTGCATAAGTGGGGTGCTTTGTTAGTCACAGAACCTATAGATACCTGTTTCTTAGCAGGAGTGAGAAGCCTTTAGAGTTATTCAATGTTGCAAATTCTGAATGATCATCCACAGGTATTAGAGGAGACCAACCCAAATGCTAGCTGTTTCCACTAGCATTCCCAGGCAGTGGCGGAACTACATTTTGGGGACGCTAAAGCTTGAACTGTTACGGGGGCCGCTTTGCAACCAGCAAGATATCTGGGTAACCGCTGTTATCTTTTTCAGTGGGGTTGTTCTATGGCAGATGTATTGGTTCATTCTCTAACAGAGAGGCAGAAGGTCATTTGAGGGGGCTCGCTAGGATAAAAAGGTGAAAATCTGGATTTTGGTGTTAAAATGCACAAGCAAGACGAGTGCAGCCTGAATTGAGAATTTAAATGTCTTTTATGGTGCCGATTGGCTCTAGCCTAAGGGCTGAGCTATAGAACTATTAAGCCGAGCACCAACAAAGAATTCGAGGATCCAGCTTCCAAAATGTAGGCTATGAATAGATTCTGGCAAGCTCAGCCAGCCCATAGAGCTGGGGGTTTGGGCGCTGCAAGCCCCCAAGAAAATTCTGAAATCAGACCAATTGCAGGACATTTTGAGGCCATAATGTTAGGGCACATTCTGTCAATATTAAGTACTTCAGCCCATTGGCTTATGATTCTATCTCTAAAATAGCCTTGTTTTAATAACAAACTTCATCAATTTTGTTGAAAAATTCACTCATTTTAAAAAAAAAGTTGCTTCAGGGCCCCTCCAGGATTAGGGGCCCTGAGGCTTAAGCTTCATTAGTTTCATAGTAGATCCGCCCCTGTTCCCAGGTTCGCCCCTGTTCCCTGCGAGGCCTCACCTGCTTCTGCCCTCATTCACCTTCCAAACAAGTTATAGAGAAAGAAAACCTGCACAGATAATGTGCTGATGGAGGGAATGTAGCATGGTACAGCCCACTCTCATCACATCTCAGAAGCTAAGCAGGGTCGGTCCTTGGAAGGGAGACCACCAAGGAAGACTCTGCAGAGGAAGGCATCGGGAAACCACCTCTGCTTTCTTACTTGCCTTGAAAGCCCCTTGCTGGGGTTGCCATAAGTTGGCTGTGACTTGACGGCACTTTACACCCACACAATGTGCCAACAGCAAATTATTTGCAAAAATATACCCAGCTTTTTTGTGTGTTTGCTTGTAAAGAACCACAGTTAGCATAAAACATATCAGCTCTTAGCATTTAGTGTTGCCAACTCTGGGATGGGGAAATCATGGAGATTTGGGGGTGGAGCCTGGGGAGGACACAGGGTTTCTTAGTTAACAGGATTAATTTTCGTAATCTGAGCACTTGGTCCAGTTTTGAAGCAGCATCTGGTGCTTTACCTATATTTTAAATTTTATACAGTTATAAATTAACAGCCATTGACCTCAGCAGGAACTACTTAGTCAATGTACTTTGTATTCCACCTATTAGATAACTGCCAGTCATAGGAGGCAGCGCAGCCTCCAAAGGAGGTTTCGCTCCCCCCCCCCCCCCAGTGGAGCCAAGACCTCCTTGCGGCAACAAAAATCTGTGCTCTTCCCACCGCCTGGTGGTGGATTGCCTTAGGACTGGCGTCCAAATGCCGGTACGAGGCTGTGCCGGCATCCCTGGGCTGCGCTGCCAGAGCAGCACAAGGAGGATGGCATCCGGGCCTCCCCGCCGGCGTCTGGGCCACTTATACCAGTGCAGCCCCTTTTTTGCCTTTCAGGCAAAGAGCTCAGGAATGCACTGTTTCATTCACATGAAACAAATGTCAACCCTCACCAGTTGATATGGGCTGCACACACAGTTCTAGAGCTCCCCAGAACTCAGCCCAGGAATCTATTTTCAGTGCTCCTAAGTATTCCTGTAATGTGCAAAGGAATAATGAAGAGAGTGCTTTTGAGCATGTTCAGAGAACTGCCCTCACTATTAAACAACTACGACCAGCTCTAACTAGAGTTGCCAACTCTGGGTTGGGAAATTCCTAGAGATTTGGGGGTGGAGTCAGGGAAGGGCGGAGTTTGGGGAGGCGAGGGACATCAGCAGGGTATAAATGCCATTCAGTCCACCCTCCAAAGCTGCCATTTTCTCCAAGAGAACTGATCTCTTTAGATTAGTTGTAATTCCATGAAATCTCTCCAGGCCCTACCTGAAGTTGGCAAACCTATAATGGGACTTGAACCATTCCTCTATGTCCAGTATTCATGTGCAATAGAAGCAAAAGGTATCCAGTCCAGTGTTTCAAGATTTATTTCATTAGCTAGCCAGCAGATCAGGTGGAAAATCTCACAGGGTCTTCAAGTAACTACAAACTAAACACTCTGAATGCGGCTAATGTGTAACTCAGCTGATTCTCTGCTGTCACACTCCTCATTGTATCCCCCTCCTGAAACAATGGACGGAAGCTCAGCTCAATGCAAATGATCTCGGCCAAACAATGTGTCTCCGGATCAGCTGCCAGCACCATTGGGTTTGACCGGCTGCTGCTGCCAGTCAGTCTGAGATCTCCAACTCTGGGTTGTTCAGAGTTCAGCTTGGAGAGCAGAAAAGGATTAAAAGAGCTTCTCATTGCGTAGGTGGTAAACTGAATATGCAGATAGTTGTGGATTTTCCTCTCATCCTGCAAATTCCAGGACTTCCTTCATTGAAATAGGAAAATCAAATGCTTAATGTGTTCCCCACATAGCAAAAATGAACAGGAAACACTGAAGAATCTTCAGGAAACACTGAAGAATCAGCTATATTTTGTATTTGTGGGCTCATTTGTAAACAATTCTTTCTGGTCATCTGTATTTATTCAAAGACTTTTGTTACAGTTACTTCCTTCCAAGTGAACTCTGAGTGGTCTTCGCATGGTTCCCAGGTGGTCTCCCATTGGTGTTGGACTCTGCTTAGTTTCAATTGCTGGCTCCAGCCCATGATCCTCAGACCATTTTCTGTGCCCCAAATATCTACGTATCTGTCCTGCCTATAAGTGCAGTTACTGGGAGTGCAGCGCCCTTGCAGTATCAGCATGGTTTTTCCAGTGTCACACTGGATGAATCTAGTTTACAATGTTAAAAGTGCTAATCCGGGAACCAGGAAAATCATATATAATGGTAAAGGTGGAAGAAGGGTTTTATGGCACATAGGCAGCTGGGCCAGAATGTATCACATGCTTACTTTTAAAAAGATAATATGGCAATAAAACTCAATTTGATGGGGAGGGAGTAGGGTTGCCAACCTCCAGGTATTAACAAACAAAGCAGCACGGAGGCTCTCTCAATATATACACTATATTAGTGAATAAATGCTATAGTCCTATATATATACATAAAGGTGCAGGTGGAGTAAACATGAAATCAACAACCACACAAATAAGAGCACAAGTACAATAAATAAAGCATATAACACAAAGCTGCAGACACCGTAAAAACGCTCAGTAAAGTCCGGCTGTGCGAGAATGGCCCCAGTCCGACACACAGATACAGTTCAATGGAGCACAAGCTCAGTCCGATTCAGCGGACCTGATCCAAAAGATGACGCGGATTCTAGATAATTCCAGCATTTTTATGGTCTTCTTCAGCTGTCCGTATGATTTAAAGTAAGCTGCAGGTGAAACAACAAAACCCCAAAAGTATACACAAACATGACAACCGCAGGTATTAGCTGAAGATCTCCTGTTATTACAACTGATCTCCAGCCGATAGAGATCAGTTCACCTGGAGAAAATGGCCGCTTTAGCCATTGGACTCTATGGCATTGAAGTCCGACCCTCCCCAAACCCCGCCCTTCTCAGGCTCCGCCCCAAAAACCTCCTGCCAGTGACAAATAGAGACCTGGCAACCCTAGGAGGAAGCAACAATTAAAAGAAATAAAGGAAACACATACTGAATGTAATGCAGTGGATAGAATCCAGCTGATGAGGCACTTACAACATCTGAAACAAAAAAAAAGGCTTTCCTGTGAAAACTCATGCTACAAGTAAATTTTTAAAGTGCCACACCACCTTGACTTCTTAAAAGTGATTTTGTATTTGAACCATAGCAGGCTGCGCATCAGCTTCTATGCGGCTTGCAAAGATTGAGTGTGTTTGAAAGAACACCTCTAACCCCACTCGACTAATGCCATCTGCAGATGCCTCCTAACATGACTGATCTCAACAATGGGTTAGATCAGCCCAGCAATGAGATCAGACTAAACTCACCTTTCTTGTGCACGCAGCTCACATCAGCTACATTCGTTTAGAAATAAATGTGTTGCCATGGTACCTTCAAAAGTAACAAGATTAGAAGGACATTTCCGTGACAAATAATAAAGGAGCCTTGCCAGAAAATGCTTCCTTCCTACCCTTCGTGAGCATGCCATAAAATTGTCAGCTTTCTTCAGCCACCATGATCACTGCTGCCTGCATAGACTTTGGGTGAAGCTGGGAGATTTCTGTGGTCATTGGGGATTTCTCAATTTCATACGGTATTACTGGGACTTTACAAAAAAATCCCCATTTGTAGAAAACGTTGTGCCAATAGTCAGGAGAGCAAGTGAACAACACCAAGATTTAATACGGTGGAATTAGAACTGGCAATGTATATAATTCCATCAGAAATCTCTTTATATAATCCTTATTCCACATTCTACCATAGTTTCTATTCCCTCAAACAGAAAATACTTGGAGATACAAAGACACTGTCCTTGGAAATCCATGGCAAGAACCGGGATAACCATCTACATAAACCCACCATGGTTTCTTTTCTCAGTAAAAGGCCCTTTTCCAGGCCGTGTTCCAGTGGTGTGGCCTTTTGTTTTGTTTTTATGAGTACTTTCAGATGCAAAAATGAGAAAAGCTCTGGAACAGAGAGAAGGAAGTATGCAGGGGGGGAGGGTTTTCCCCTCTTCAGAATTTTTTGACAGCAAGGCCCCAGCTACAGGAAGAAATTGAAAGCTTTTATGCAAGTGTCCAGGAAGAAATTGACCACACACCTAAACAAGATGTGCTGTTAATGTGCTGACTGGAATGCAAAAGTGCAGAATTAATCAAAGAATTCGTCAAATATTAAAGCAGTAATACAGACAAAATGAAGGATGCATTGTGATTTGTGTGGCTTAAATGGAATGTCCCACAGATCCCTCGGGAAATTGCAACAGTAACAAATGCATTATCTGGGGGAAGCCTTACATGATCGCAAGTGCAAGATCTGGTGTTTTCAGTGCTGGCAAAAATGCCATATCCCTACTACAGAATTCTCATGGCAATATGTATGGACTGTTCTCAATTTTAAAATTCAGTGGTGCAAAAAAGCCTGCCCAAAGCCATGTGGCCCAATTAAATACATACTACTTTGCTTTTTAATCTTTCTGACTGTCCTGAATCCAATACAGTAACAGCAAAAAGGCCAAACCCCATCTTGGTAAAAGCCCTGGTCTGTCCTCCCTGTGACAAACACCCTTCAGAAAGGTAGAAGAATGCCTTGATTTGATTGGACACAAGCAGCTTTTCACAAAGTACAGATTACAGCTATCTCCATTGTTTCTCAGGAGCCTCCTTTCTTAATACCACTTTACAAAGAAGATGCAGCTGATTGAAAGGTCCTTGTGGGGGGGAAATCCTAACAGTGATGTGTAATGGATATTCCTTAAAAACATACGCAGGGTCTCCTTTTGAGTAAGTAGGTTGAGTGCACAAAGGGGGAACTTTCCACAACCAAACTCTTCAATGACACCCTCTGAAACAGAGCTATATAAGCACAGTTTTTTACATCATTCCTGTGTCCTTTACATAATCACAGTTAATTACCAACTCTGGATTCCCTCACCAGTCCCAGAAGACAAATGGCAACATTACACATGCTTTCACACCAACTTTCAGAGCTGCAGCTGTGGCATGAATTCTTTCTGGGGCTAAGAAGGATTTCAGCCCTCAGTGCAAAAAAAGTACTGCGTTTGGAGGTCCGGGTGGCACTATTAATAGGGTTGCCAGGTCCCTCTTCACAACCAGTGGAAGGTTTTTGGGGCAGGGCCTGAGGTGGGTGGGGTTTCGGGGAGGGACTTCAATGCTATAGAGGCCAATTGCCAAAGCGGCCATTTTCTCCAGGGGAACTGACCTCTATCGGCTGGAGATCAGTTGTAATAGCAGGAGATCTCCGTCTACTACCTGGAGGCTGGCAACCGTAACTATTAATTATGGTCACCTCTTCCAGAAGAACACACTTCACCCTATTGTCCCATATTGTTGGGATCAGGGGGAAAGTTCTAACATCAGCACAGTGTTAACAATCCTTGATCTTCAAAGGGCAAGGCAGGCTTTGGGGAGATTTCTCGGAGAGCACATGTGGACACAGGAAGCAGGGCCCAATGGTTTCGGTGGAATACGGCTAGTTTTACGCCCACGGTACTTCAAACAAGGCTCAGAGATTTACAGTAAATTGCAGCTGTGCCCTCTCTGTTTTGGCTGCCAACATAAAAAAAAAATACTTGTTCTGCCTTAACAACTGCCAAGTGAGTCATGTTGGCCTGGTTCCTAACTGGCATGGTGGGGGGGGGGGAGAGAGGTTCAGATTACGAGACAGCCCATCTAGACACTGCCCACGCCGTCCTAATTTACGCACCTTGACCCTTCTCAGATACCTTACTAGGAAGGACACAATATTTAGTCTTTTAAAAAAAATTAAAAATTTCAGCTGGGAAACGTGCTAGCTTTACTGGGCTGAACTAGGGGTTTATGGGCATTGTAGGAAGGAAACAGAAGATTGTGTAATAATACACAAAAAGTCTTTGGGAATGAACATCACACTAGGAAAAAGAAAAGAAACAAATCACCGCTCAAATATCTCCCTCCCCCCATAGTTGCTCCACATTTGTCTGTGGCAAACTGCTGATTGGCATCTGGTACTCCACATGGAAGTTGCATGAGAGCTAATTTACACTTTACATTTTAAACTTAAGTCTCATAAAGTTAGGGCCATTCCTCCCACCAAGCCACCTAAGTAGCTGTTTGTGGTGGCACAATGAGACCGAAGAAAGCCTGCATGGTTGTGGTGGCGGTGTGGGCACCGCAGGTCAAGAAGTGCACGGCGTGGGCAGAGGCGCAGTAGTTATTTGCAGAATTAGGAGGGTAGGGCCAGCCTGAGCCTGCTGGTAGCATGCTGGCCCTAGAGAAGGCAGGAGGCATCGCTCAGTCTGCTTCCTGCCCCTCTGAGTTTGCCTGATTCCCTCTCTGAAATGGCAGAGCCTGCCCATGCTGTTCAGCCAGTGTGTGGCTATAGGCAGGGGGATGCGGAGGGCACAGGAGCCAATGTGACTGTGTACTGTGGGCTAGGGTTGCCAACCTCCAGGTTCTAGCCAGAGATCTCCTACTATTACAACTGATCTCCAGCCGATAGAGATCAGTTCCCCTGGAGAAAATGGCCGCTTTGACAATTGGACTCTATGGGAATGAAGTCCCTCCCCTCCCCAAACCCCATCCTCCTCAGGCTCCGCCTCCAAAACCTCCCACCGATGGCAAAAAGGGACCTGGCAACCCTACTGTGGGCTGACTCGGCTGCTGTATCCACCGATGCTGGGGAAAGTGTAGGACGAGTTGCCAGACCATTGCTGTTACTGTTGTGCTTCCCAGCTCCAGAGTGGCCTGAAGATATATTATGTAAATAATATTTATTAAAAATATTAGGACTAGGAAACTAAACTAGTCAGGAAGCTGACCACACTGTTTGATGACGAAGTTGTGAAAATATTATTGATGGAAGGCAATCCAAAAGCCATGTCATACATCTGTGGAGAGAATGGTGACTGAATCTATTTCGTAGGTAGCATTGTGGATTAATATGTGGCCTAGGGTTACTGGTGGTGGAAAAGGAGCACTTGTTCTGCCATGTTACAGCAGCATTGCTGAGTTTTCAAAGCTAACACATAATGTGGCTTCCATTAAAATGGCAGAACCTGGCACACAGCAAACATTTTTGGATCATGATCGGCAATTCCCAGTGGGCCCTCTTGAGGAAGGCATGGGTTTGTAAGACAGAGGCTGAAGCAGGTGACATTGCAGCCTGATTTTCCTGAGCTTTGTGTGTGTGTGTGTGTGTGTGTGTGTGTGTGTGTGTTAAGTGCCATCAAGTCACTTCCAACTCATGATGACCCTATGAATCCTCCAAAATGTCCTATCCTTAACAGCCTTGCTCAGGTCTTGCAAATCGAGGGCCATGGCTTCCTTTATAGAGTCAATCCACCTCTTATTGGCTCTTCCTCCTTTCCTGCTGCCTTCAACTTTTCCTAACATGATTGTCTTTTCCATTGACTCTTGACCAGTGACTGGTCAAGCACATATTCCAATTTTATTGACCTATCCTTTCTGGACTAACACTCTATTAGCCAGACAGATCTGAAAATGTCCTAGTATACCTTTCCTCTCCAGGATCCAGCATGGAGAAAGAATGGTACTACAAGTTTGAATGGGAAGGCAATAGTGCACAAAGCTGTCTGCCTGCCTGCCCTCTCCGCCCTAGGAGAATCCCTCACTAGTGAATTGAGATCATCCAGTCTCTGGGACTAAAATGTATAATAAGTCAAGGTCCAGCCTCTTTGAAAAACCATCTTAAAGTTTGAAGAGTATGCTAGAGACAGCCAAGAAGCAGGATTCACACCGTGTTCAACATGTACACAAGTTGTAACTCTCCTAGCAAACTTCATTTCCATTTGCATGTGCTATATATGAAAGCAGTCTGAAGATTTCACCCTGACTTGGATGGCCCAGGCTAGCCTGATCTCGTCAGACCTCAGAAGCTAAGCAGGATCAGCCCTGGTTAGTATTTGGATGGGAGACCACCAAGGAATACCACAGTTGCTGTGCAGAGGAAGGCACTAGCAAACCACCTCTGTTAGTCTCTTGCCGTGAAAACCCCAAAAGGGGTCGCCATAAGTCGGCTGCGACTTGAAGGCACTTTACACACACACACTGAAGATTTCAAATTTTGCCAGTTATGCCCTAGTACCTGGTTTTTCTGTTCCTAGGGCAGTATGACAGCTGTAAAGCTTGGCTAAAACTTAATGAGACCTTGGCATAGTAAGGTTACAGAAATTGCTGTTGCGACAGACAGAGTGCAAAGTATGAGCATTAATGCAACTGTTATGAGCCTAGCCTGTTGCACCAGGGCTTTTGCCTGTCACAGGCACCAGTTGGTCAGGTACATTGCTTCAGATAAACATGGTGGTATTCTAGTGTGGCCCTGACCTGGATAGCCCAGGCTAGCCTGATCTCGTCAGATCTCAGAAGCTAAGCAGGGTCAGCCCTGGTTAGTATTTGGATGGGAGACCACCAAGGAATACCAGGGTTGCTGTGCGGAGGAAGGCACTGGCAAACCACCTCTGTTAGTCTCTTGCCATGAAAACCCCAAAAAGGGGTCACCATAAGTCGGCTGCGACTTGAAGGCACTTTACACACACATTCTAGTGTGACATACACTGCCAGGCAGAGGAAAATATGGAGGTAATCACAGTTGAAGGAAAAGGGAAACTGAAAAGGCTTTTGATGCTTCAGGCTAGTCAAGAGAAACTTGGCAGACATATGTACATGTTGAGATTCATATTAAGAAAAAAGAGACTTAGTATATTGCTGTATAAAAACCTTATCAAAAGTACAGAATATGGGATCAGAACTGTATTCTGACACAAAAATTAAGTTTAAATAGTTCATGTTTTTGCCATTTTCACAAAATCTTTTCGCATACATGGATTAACAAGGAACTGGGGCCCTGTGTATATAACTCTCATGAATATGCCACGCATCCCTTTGCCTTCAATACACTATCATTCCTAAAGTAGGACCATTTACAGATCTGTTTTGAATAAGATCTAGTGTCACTCTCAGAGATCAGAATTTAGCACAGCAGGGGCCCACCTTCCATGGGTCCAAGGCCTCTGCAACATCCCCCCCCCCCCCGCGCGCCTTGGGTTCAGCTCCTCCTCCTTTCCTTTCACTAACAACCAAACTACACATTACAGAAAACCACACATCATGGGAATGAGATGGTCCTTTTTTTCCCTTGAAAAGTCACTTTGTGAGGGGATGATTGGATCAGCAAAGTGGTGTGGGCATTCAATCCTTTCATTCTCAATTATTTCCCACATTCCAAAGCAGCTTCTCTTCCCCAGCGGGATTTCAAGTGTATGGGATTTAAAACCCCATGGGGACCAGGAAGTTGCTTGGGGTGGGGGTCCTGGAATGGGGAAATAGCGAGGAAAAGTAGGGTATCCTCTACCCCACTGTTTATTCCCAAGCACTTCTCCCTAAGTAGCCTTTCAAGGGGAAAAATAAGCTGTTGAGCTATGTGAGGGAACAGACTCTCAAGCCTCATTCCCTCAGGTTCTGGGAGCTTAGAAATGACAGTTCTGGGTCCACCCCTCGCCGCTTTTCCTTCTCCCTTTACTCTCAAAGGGTTTGTTCAACTTCTCTCTTGGTATTACCCACTGAAACCAACTAATCTTGAACAGTATCTCTTGCAGCAAGGCTGTCAAAGATAGGACATTTTGGAGGACATTGGTTCATAGGGTTGCCATGAGTAGGAAACGACTTGGTGGCACTTAGCACACACACCTCTTGCTAGAAGGATTAATATTTCTAGTACTCTTTATCAAGTTGCCGTTTAAGGGCTCCACCTGTTCGCTAAGTCTCCTGTTTTGCTCATACTAACACATGGACAGTGTATCACACTTCCATACCTTCGCACTTTGGAGATGGCACACTCACTCACAGCCCCTCCCCCTTACCTCTCTTTGGAAAGAATGACTGAATCAGGCAAGGTATGGCACAAAGATCAGGCTTTGAAAATCCAAGTTATAACAAAATTTAATAAATAAATAGCAAACACACAATCTGGACAAGCATCACACTGAGAAAGCTTATAAAGAAAAGGTGAAAAGATGCATTCTTCTAACCCTAACCCTAGACAGGTCTTAATGGTGCTGTTGCTAGGGTAGGCTCTTAACTCTTGGTTATAGCAATTTAAAAGTCCTCCATTATCTCTATGAGGAAGAGGTATGATCTAGTGTTTCCCTAGTCTCTGTCTCTAGGTGTGTCATTCTAGCTGAAGTGGTAGATGATAAACCTTTTGTTCCACTCCAGCCATGTCCATCTACACAATTAAGCGCGGAAGTGCTCTATGCATGAGAGGGAGATGACTCATCTCCTGTAGTGTTCCCTTTGCCAGTCTTTCACCAGTAAAGCTTCTGGAGCATGTGTAGAGTGCAGCCCCAGTTATGGGAATACTGAGATGAATTTTAAGGCGGAGGACATTTCTCCACAAGCTACTATTGGGGTCTGACCCTTTGTTCAGTAGTGTATTTCTCATGGTATGTGCTGCTTAACACCTGGAAAGAGTAGAGAGGTGAGCAGTAGCACTAGTAGCACTCTGATTTTATTACAAGCTTTTCTAAAAACAGACAATTTCAGTATTGTAGACTAGCAGCCGTTACTGTTGCATTCAACACCTGAGGGCAGTATAGAGCAGAAGTGAACATTTGTTGATAATAATGGCTAGTCCCTCCCTCAATGCACATGTCTTGGATACTGAGCCTTGTAGCTATTATTCATCCCACCCTACCCCCATACATGCAATTCTCAGACTGAATTCAGTACTCAAGAGGAAGAGCAAAAGCTCGTCTCCATGTTATCTCTCCTCCACACATTGCAGAGACACGCAGTCGATCGGGTTGCCAGGTTGCAACCCAGAGATTTCCCTTGTACAATTCCATTTGACACTGAATCAAGAGATGAGGTGGCCATGACTCCTCCCATCCATATTTTCATCTTCTCATCCACCTCTCTTGACTGCCTGCTGTACGGCACATCTGGACTCTTGCTTGCTACAGCAGGTAGATGAAAGGACTGGGGGAAATCAGCATGGGAGAAGGTATTACTGAATCATGAGCTGAGTCAGCTGTAAACTGAAAGGTGACAGGGATCTCTGGGACACAGCAGTAAAGTCCTAGAAGTGGACAGATGGAACATGTCTTTCCTGCTATGTCCAAGCCATACAGGGCAATTACTTAGCACTTTTTGTGTTCAGATTAAAGACTCTTGAGGATGTTCTTCTAAATTCTTTAGTGTTTTTCACCATTTCAGTTAAAGTACATTTCAATTAACTACGTGATTGCAACAAGTGAGTATCATTTTGCAATGTTGCAATTTTGAGTTGAAATGGTGGAAGGTAAAAATTGAACCGTTGGAAAATAGTGCTGTCTGCTAAACACACTAATTTACCAAGTAATAATTATTTCACACTGCTACTCCTTTGAGACCATTTGGAGAGTGTTCTTCTTAGGTGAACGTAGTCATACCTACCCTTGTGTGGCTTTTTACAAACTAAGTATGAGCAGTACATCTCCTTCACTCAAGGCATTCTCTTGTCACAAGCCTAGGCAAGAGACTTGATCTGAGAGTGCTGTATTATAAGCAGCCTTTGTTGGAAGAAACACTGAGTAGTGGAATAGCCCTTCACCATACCAGAAACAGGCCAAATAAGAACCAACGGTGGAGGTTAAGTTCGACTAATTAAGTTAATAAATTGTGTACCCCTTAACTATTTTGTATGCAATCAACCCCAAAAGTCACCACATAAGGGTCAATGAGAATTTTGGGGGATATTTTCATAAAAGCTATGTCACTGTCAAAATTAAACAGAAAAAATTATCCAGAGGACAGGAGTTAACATATCAGAGAACACTGAATGCCAGAAAGAAAGGCCATGGAGATCATGCCACTTAGATTTAAAGATAGCTGATCAATAGTATTGTGGGTAGCACAAGAGAATGTTCAGCCTGCAGCTGCAGAAAGTGCCAAGATTGTTGTTGGAGGTGCCAAGTCTCATAACTGGGGGACTGGGGATGGAGAACACAAAGGGTTGCCCCTCAAACCCATTAAGTATCAGATCCAAACTCCACAACTTGGCACCAGATTCACTTACTGCCAAGCATTCCTTCCACAAGTCCCCTCTTCCCAAATATATTTTTATGGGGGGGATAGTATTGGGAGCCCTCACAGCTGCAGAGGCCTCAAGTTAAGGTCTGCATCCTCTCACGAACACCAGGAAACATGCAAAATATAGGCTGCATTGACTTATTACAACCTCTATTTTTTCATAGGGATCAAGAACACAACTTGTTCTCATACTTATATGCTCCCTTGCATGTAGAGCACAGCTGAAACAATCCTGGTTTGTGAAAGCTTCGCTCAAACTCTTAATTTGCTGCATCATCCAAATACAGGTACCCGGGCACACTGGAATTTGAAACTCCAAATTGCTCAGGTACCTGCATTCAACTGTCATAGCAAACTGGAGTTCGACTGAAGATTTCACAAACCAGGAAACCTATCAGGTTTCACATCCAAGGAAAGAGGGAGAGGGAGCTCTTGGTAGCTGTATTCATGGGCAAACAGATCTGTTGTGACATCTGAATGTCCAGAGCATTACACTGTCCAGTTTAATGGGCTAGCTGAGAAGCACTGGGAATTATACTTCACATTTTTCCTGAAGGCATAGGAAATGTAGTTTCCAATGCTTCCTGGTTCGATTTATTTCTCATGTTTCCCAGCAGCAATGGCAGCACCCAGATCTTAAAGCTGAGGCCACTGCTACAAGACCTCTCTGCTTCATCCCCCCTTCATGATAATAATAATAGTGTGCTGTCAAATCACAATGAACTCATGGTGACCTCTGGACCATGGGGTTTTAAAGGCTAGAGATGAGCAGAGGTGGTTTGCCATTGCCTTCCTCTGCATAGGAGGAGGTCTCCCATCCAAGTCCTACCATGACTGACCCAGCTTAGCTTCAAAATACTGATGAAATTGGGCAAGTCGGGCTATTCAAGCTGCTTCATCCCCTCTCCTTACCATGTAAACTTGGGAATGGGAGGGGTATTGAATGACTGAGATGACTACAGTCAAGGAGGTGTCTCTGAGGGTCCCAGGTCCTATCTGAATGGGGTTCAAGCTTGAAAGTTGTTCATTCAGATCCATGTTGAATGAAGCCTAAATTAGTTTGAGTCATGCCAGTTCCCAGTCAATCCAAGAGAACCATGACAATCTCAAGTTAGAAAGGGAACCTTGAATGAACCCTCTTTGAAAGTAATATTTAAGTACAAGTTTCCTTATTAAAACAAAAAAGTCATAATAAACCAGTTTTCATTTTTTGACTGCCCATGGCAGTAAAAAAACAATGCATTGGGTTGTGTATTTTAGGGAAACAAAGAGTGTTTTAGATGAAAATTACTCAGCAAACAATTCTTACATAGCCTTTTATACAACTACTAGGATTAATGTAATTTGAATGGAGAATGTACATAAATACTGGCCATTGTGCGCATTCACCAGACATCATGCAAAATGTGCACATATTAGCAGTCACAAGAGCATGGAATCATGGGCATTGCCCGGTCACCAGGAATAATCACCATGTTGAAGATAGTAATTCTAATCCACTTTTACAAGACTGTCATGTAGACCATATTTAGTTGTTGTTTTTAAATCACAGTGGTGGAATTTATCTCCAGCATCACAGCCAGTCCAGTCCCACGAATTTAGCTAGGCTTCCTTACAACTAAATAATGTCATAGCCAATGGTATCAATTATACATTACACTTAGTCCTGTGATTATTTTTCAGGGTTTTCTAACAGATTGCAGCCTTAGGGGCTGTGACAAAGTAGAACTCTGCTGCACGGTGCAATGCTCTCTTTAAATCCTTCTCTTCAGTCCTTTTATGCAATTAAAAATTGTCATTCCCAGCTTGCTTTTACCCTAGTTGGGGAAAAATCTATGAGGGCCTGTAAGTTTTCCCAAGCAGGTATAACAGACATACGTTAGACTTAATTTTTTCCCCTCTGAATCATTGGGGAAGAACTAGTCTGGGGACTGGAGATTCGCCTGTGTCATGGTACAAACACTGTCCGTGTCCAACCAACCAAAGGTGAATTTAGCACTAACACTCTGAGGGAGTGAGGAGTTGGTTACAATGTTCCACCCACATAGATTTACACTTGTTTTTCCTAGAGCATGATTTAAGTCCAGTTGCACCTTAAAGACCAATCAGATCTCCAAGATATAAGATGTTGAGAGTCAAAGCTCCCTCTCTTTCAGAGTGGCCAGTGACTACCGATAAGAACTCAGTCCACCAGGAAGTTCTCCTGCACAGCCCCACACTGAAATTATTAGGAGAAGCACAAGAGCATGGCAGCATCTGAATGGGGCATTAACAGGCAAACTTTCCAACAGAATGGGTCATTAATACTTATAATAATTAATTCTGAATTTCTATAATATAGGGTTGCCAGGACCCTCTTTGCCACCGGAGGGAGGTTTTTGGGGTGGAGCCTGAGGAGGGCGGGGTTTGGGGAGAGTTGGGACTTCAATGACATAGAGTCCAATTGCCAAAGTGGCCCTTTTCTGCAAGTGAACTAATCTCTATCGGCTGGAGATCAGTTGTATTAGCAGGAGATTACCAGCCAGTACCTGGAGGTTGGCAACCCTACCATAATATCCTTACTGACTCTTCATGTATCTCTAATCCTGAAGGATAAAGTCATAGGAAGCACTGTATTATTTGAGAAATGGTTGCAATCCATTTATGTAATTAAAGACTATACCCTCAAGATGTGTGCTGAGAAGGGGTCATACATGCTACTTAACAGAGTCTTTCTCCAATTGTTCCACATTACAAATGGAAGTTAACTATTTTAATATAGTGTTGTACACGAAACCGATCAGATATCTGCAATTTCCAGGTAGAAAAGCATTAATAGGGCCAGAAGTTCATCTATGATTACAATGATAATCCCTCTTTTGAATGTGAAGAGAAGGTTCCCGGGTAAACGGGAGCCTCATTTGCCGCCTTGGCCGGGGAGAAAAGAAAGTTTTTTTTGTTTTGTTTTTTTAAAGGGAGAGCCAGGCGGCGCCCGATCGGGAGCACGGGGGCTTGCACGAGGCTCCTCGTGTGGGGGACCATGTGAACCGGATGGCTCAGTTTAAGCCAACAGGCTGCCTCCAGGGAATTTAAAACAGCCAATGGGTAGGGCAGCCCTGACCTGGATGGCCCAGGTTAGCATGATCTTATCAGATCTCAGAAGTTAAGCAGGGTCAGCCCTGGTTAGTATTTGGATGGGAGACCACCAAGGAAGACCAGGGTTGCTGTGCAGAGGAAGGCACTGGCAAACCACCTCTGATAGTCTCTTGCCATGAAAACCCCAAAAGGGGTTGCCGTAAGTTGGCTGCGACTTGACAGCTTTTCACACACAGACAATGGGGAGGGCAGCCTGTTGGTGGATGGGAGGGGTTTGGGGTTTGGATTCTGGAGGCAGAGGTTTTCACTCTGGTCCTCCCTGTCCCTATAAAACAGGGGAAGTGGGGGTGAAAGGCTTCAGTCCGTCTCCTGATTTGTCCCACTCTGACCCTCCCTATGCAGGAGGCATTTTGGGATATATATTGTCACAGCTTAGGCGGTTGCGCATGGGAGCTGGAATTAGTTGGCTGGGGAAAGCGGCTTGCATGCCCCTTTCCTCAGGACGGGGGACCCCAATGAGGGGTTTTGGGGTAAGATGCTATAAGGGGACTGGACCAGATTGATGGTCAGGCAGCCTCTTCCCAAGTGGTGTGGGTAACACCGAGTGGCGAACGTCCTGGTTCAACGCAAGAGCACCATCGCTTCCCATTGGTTTCCCACAGCGGGATCGCTGTGGGTGGGAACAGTACATATCGCCGCATTGGGGTCGGCACATGTACTTGGTTCCGCCCCCATGCTACGCCAAGACTTGTAGCTGTTGCCATTAAGCTGTGGTCACTTAATTTCCAAATAAAGTTAACAAGTTCTTTTCCAAAGTTAAAAGTATCAATGTGTTATGGATGTTAATAAAATTTGCAAGTTTAACAATGATGTGTAAGTAATCGTTGATAAGCAGTTTCTCGGGCTGGTCCTGGGTCGGCAAGCAACATTCTTACTATCCTAGCAAAGGAGGAAGGGATAAATAGCTGTGAAATACTATCTTTAAAAGATCAATGAAAGAAAAAAATAACATCTTCCTTAGGGCAAAACTTCAAACTATCACTCATCTTTTGGCATGTGTGTGTGCGCGCACGCGCAAGTGTGTGTGAAGTGGACTTATGGTGACCCCAGCAAGGGGCTTTCAAAGCAAGTGAGAAGCAGAGGTAGTTTTCCATTGCCTTCCTCTGCAGTGTCTTCCTTGGAGGTCTCCCTTCCAAGTACTGACCCTGCTTACCTTTTGAGAACTGATAAGATCAGTCTATTTGGTGCCACCTTCCCTCCCATCTTCTGTCATTCAAAGGCAAAATTCTACATGCCACAGTAGATGGCAGCCATACAGAAGGCAAACCAAAGCAGCATTGTGGTGGGCAAGTGCAAGCCCCTAGTTGAATAACTTAAGATGGATATGCATGAACACTATTTTATTTTTACTCTTTAATTGATGTACTGGGTGGTAACTTTTGTTTATTTTGCAGGCAACTGTTCAGTGGAGTGTTACCTATTAGTGACAATACCTTTAAACTGTGCTTAAGAGATACATTTTAAAGGGGAAAGGAAGGTATGTAGGCTCCCCCACCAAGGGAGTGGTTACAACTTTGGGATTCAAAGCCATCCTTAATTCCCATAATTTACTTCATGATGCTAAAGTGATGATAAAGAACATTATTCGTTATAATAAGAATTGGTAGTTTAGAGTAGTAAATTCCAACAGAACTTTGGACCCCACTTGTTCAGGAATTTACTGGATTTGACAGAAAAAAGTACAATGAAATAACACACATGAAACAAATTTTCCTAGACATTTAAATTTGAATAAATTGGCATTCTCATATTGATTACAGTATTAGGGGCTTTATGAGGAACTCCTCCATAAATCAGGAGTGTGCCTTTGCCACAAAATGCCACAAGCAGCAAACTGTATTCATCTGTTTCTTAGGGGACTACAAAGCCATTCAAATTACCAAGGGTTTCTTGGAAGCTCATGGAAAAAAGCTTAGATAATTTGAATTACCAAATGTTACCCACTGGTCTTGCTTGAAGTTCAGCTCTAAGCTTTTCCAGCCTTCAGCTGTCTAAGCTAAAGCTGTCCTAGCTCTCAATGACATCAGAGCAGTTAAGCCACTCATAGAGCAGAAAGACCTACCTGGGTACCCTGTGATATCACAGAATATTAGCCAATTGTTACTGGAGAACACCATCAGCATGTGAGCTATGAACATTCTAGTTAATGTATATGTACAATTATAATTGCCCTAAGAATGCATTTCTAGAACTTCAAATGAGGGAATTTTAGCATTTAATGAACTTTCAGACTTTATCTCTGTCCCTAAAACTTCCGCAAGAAGTAACCTGACCAAAGCCATGACACGGAAGCAGCAAAATCTCCAGTTTACAAATGAAAGTTGCTGAGACCAAAGAAAGAATAACTTCAACCAGGTGGTCTCACTACAAGGCCTAGTAATTTATTACCTAGCTTCTGGGCTTTTGCTTCAAGCAAGAAAAAAGCTACTTGTCCCTCTCCTGCTCTTGATCCCCGTATGAAACAAAGAGGATAACTTTGATCTGAGCTGCTCTAAAGGAATTAACTGTAGTGCTAGTACTGACATTAACACACTCATTAGCTGGATTAAGTTTGGAGTTGCCAAACATTAATCCAGTTAATGAATGTGTATTTTTCCTGCCACACATATTTTATTGGCATTCTGAGTTGCTGTTGGTGAATACTGTGACCTGGTGACTAGGACGCTGACAAACTCTTGATTTTCATGTATTTATTTATGCCATCCGTTGCCTATTAACATTGAGCCCAGAGCAGTTATATGAGGCTTTCATGAGCCTTTTGGCTAACTCTAAGTGATGGCAGGTAGAACTTGTGGCAGGTAGAACTCCAGCCAGGCGGTTCTTGCTTTTCTTCCTTTATTGTGCCACACTGAAGAATGACAGAAACCAGAATCATTGCATACTGAAGGGTTTGGGACACTGAAAATTCCCTTGTTCCTTAATTTTAAATATATTTTATATGAGTTTATAAATTTGTATATATTTCATGCTGCCTTGCTCTGAGGGACTGGATTGAAATGATATCATTCAAGTAATCCATTTGAAACAAAACAAACACAGCCTGTGCATTAGGCTGGCTATCATATCCCCCCCTCCCACTGCAAACCACAGGCCAAAGTCCCTATTGCTCAAGCCCAAGGGCTCACAACTCCATGCCTGGGCAGGAAGGAGACCCAAACACAGCTGATATGTTGTGCAGCTAGCAAGAGGTTCCCCCTAGCACTTCCCCTTAATAGGACAGAAGCCAGCATTCTTGGCAATTAGCTGCAAATACGCTGTGTGGCACCAAAAGATGAAGGAACGGGACAGGCAGAGGTGCTCAGGACTGATGTGCAATACGGAAAGCCCCATAGCTTCTCTCTACCCTGTTTAGATAGTTAACGGCTATGTCCGTTGCAACGTACTACATTTCAGTTCACTTTGGGTGCAGGGAGATCCCTTGCAGGCTTGAAATAATTGCTACACATTTTCCATATATTTATATTTTCCTTTCCCAGAATAACATGCTTACAGTTTCAATTTTTATTGTAATAAGTGCTGAATATTTGCAATTGTACCAATGGTCCTATATACTTACCTATAAATGTCATGCATGAAGAGGAATGGGCCTTGAGACAGAATTCAGTTTCCAGGGCTGGAATAGTCAAGCTTTTAGTTCCTGCTGTTTGGAGAATGGGTGGATGGAAACAATGCCACAAATCCTACCCACCCAAAGAGGAAACATGAGATTCAGTCTACACCCATTACACAAAATGCTTGTTCCTTTTTTAACAATTGCAAGGAAGAACACTTAACATAGAGCACAAATATTAAACAATTTGCAGGATTCAGCACTGAATGCCTTCCTCCTCATGGGTATAGGGTTGCCAGTCTCCAGGTACTAGCTGGCAATCTCCTGGTGTTACAACTGATCTCCAGTGGATAGAGATCAGTTCACCTGGAGAAAATGGCCGTGTTGGCAATTGGACTCTATGGCATTGAAGTCCCTCCTGTCACCAAACCCTGTCCTCCTCAGGCTCCACCCCAAAAATCTCCAGGTATTTCCCAGCCTGGAGCTGCCAACCCCACGTACGTACCAACAGCCCATTGCATGAAATATTGCTGCTCAAAACAGAGCCTTATGCTCAACACAGCACAGTTGGCTCTAGTCCACAGAGGTCCCTTCCTCCTGCAATCCAGTTCTGAGCTGAACTCAGCTGAGCCTAACTCTACATAAGGTTCCTCATCCATTTCTCAGATTGTACATGAAGCTTCCTCACTGGTTTTAACATCCCCTTACAGACTGACTGAAGCGTGAACGCTGCCCGCAGGATTACAGGGCCCTTTGTGACAGCTTAACAACCATTTTGTGATGAGGAGACTTAGTTAAGCCTGAGTGAAATTTGGCAAATGCCGGGCATATTGACTTTCTAACAGTCAGATGATTTGGAATGAGGACTCTAACATGGTAACAACATTACCAGCCTGCATAAGCTTCTCAAAAAAATGCTTAATTTTGGAGTGAGGAGAAGAGGGGCAGGTGGGTTTGTCATGTCGGAAAGGTCTAGAATAGAGCAGGGGGACTTTCTAGAGAGGGCCAATGTTCTGCAACAAGGCATAACTGAACCTGTCAAATAGATGAAAGAACCCTTACCCTTCACCAAGTACCCTCATGCTTAACCAGTGCAAATAACTAAGACTGTATCTCAATATAAGTGAGTTTCAGCACTTTTAAAGAATAAAGCAGTTTCTGCTAAACGATGACACAAATCACTGGGCTGTATCATACAGATGTTCCACTGGCAAAAGTGGATCTTTATCACTTTCCCTTAGTAGCCTCTCTTTGAATAATGTTAACAGGATCCTGGGGCTTCTGAAGCCAGCCACTTGATCCTACTCTGTTAATGAAATCTTGTTAAAGGGAGCCAGTGTGGCATAGTGGTTAAGAGCGGTGGTTTGGAGGGGTGGACTCTGATCTGGAGAACTGGGTTTAATTCCCCACTCCTACACATGAAGCCAGCTGGGTGACCTTGGGCCAGTCACAACCTCTCAGCCCCACCTATCTCACAGGATGTCTGTTGTGGGGAGGGGAAGGGAAGGTAATTGTAAGCCGGTTTGGTTCTTCCTTAAATGGTAGAGAAAATCAGCATATAAACACCAATTCTTCTTCTTGTAGAGACAATGTGTCCCTGACTTGGATAGCCTAGGCTAGCCCGATCTTGTCAGATCCTAGAAGCTAAGCAGGGTCAGCCCTGGTTAGTATTTGGATGGGAGACCACCAAGGAATACCAGGGTCACTAAGCAGAAGCAGGCAATGGTAAACCACCTCAGAATGTCTCTTGCCTTGAAAACCCTATGGGATAACCATAAGTTGGCTACATCTTGATGGCAAAAAAATTCAGACAAGGAGAAAGTTCCATTGTTTCACATTATTAGCCCCTCATTATGGAGAGGCATGTTTTCAAAGACCTTAAAGGAAGCCATAAGTCAGTCTCTCTCAAAGAAGCCCTCTCTTGAAAGGGAGATAGTAACTAATTACCAGCCTCTTTCAAACTTACCATTTTTGGGCAAAGTAATCTAGATGGTGGTGGTGTAACAACTCCAGGGTTTCCTGTATGCGTTATCTACCCTTGACTAATTTCAGTCTGTCTTCAGGCCTGGTTTTGGGATGGAGACCACGTTTGTTGCACTAATGGATAATCTCTGAATACTGCTGGGAAAGGAAAATGCATCCCTGATTATTTTGGTAGATTGTCTTCCATGTGCGAAACCATGGAGCACTCAATATTACAGGAACACCTTGAGAAGAGTGTGAGGTAGAGAGGCACGGTGGACATGAGATTTCAGTCTTCCTTGTCTGGTCATATCCAGAAAGTCATGGTGAAAAATGACAAGTTGGGGTGTGGCAGGCTCTTTCTCGGGATTTGATCCTTTCATCCATCCTGTTTTATTTACAAGATCCTCAGAAGCTTTGATGTTGGATGTCACCAGAGCAGCATAGAAATATTTAAATAAATAAACAAATCCTTTTGTGGAAGCTAGGATTTTACTAATTTGTTGTGCAGTTTTGGAGACTGGTGCATAAGTGCTGTCACACGTGTGTGCTGTTACAAGAAAATGAGCAGATTTTGTTATACAAGGTCCTCCTTACTGAGCATAAAACTGTTTATAGTGTCATGTTACTTTGTAACCCAAAAAAATAAGTGCGTTGCGCAGACACTTGGCATGTATGCTGCAAAACATGATGCCTCTGAAAACATGTTGCCTTTCACTATAGTCTGTGAATGTGTAAAATGTACAGGAGGGCTAATGAAGACTGCAAATTTTATTTCAATTTTCATTATCTCTTTCATGTGCCTGTTGCTTTGTCCCACCATTCCCTACTGCTGGGGGGGGGGCGGTTAGCTGTGTGATTAATTTAACCCTTGAAAAAGCATTTTGGAAAGCAGGTTGCCTACAAGCTCTTTTATCAGTTTTAAAATGTGTATACATAGTTTGGATTGTGTCTTGATTGGAAAAGATAAGAGTTTCAGAGTCTGGACAATAAAGGTTGTTTCTTCCGGAGCTGGCAGCTTATTCAGAGCTTTTACTGTTCCAAGAGGAGTTGGGAAGTGGTGTGTTAACCTAGTCACTGTGATTTGCATAGGAACAATACAGGTTTTCAGTTTTATGGCAGGTTCTTGGCCTAGAAACTGTTGTTATTAAACCTTGCACTGGAATGTTGGTCCATTAATCAGCACTGCAGTATTAACCTTGCCTTTCCCCTGTAGACAATAAGTATCTCATGGGTTTTCAGTACACTATAAAGCCAAAGCTAACTTTTTTTGCAATTTCATAATCCTCTAAAACCATAGATATCAAAGCATGAGACAGGGCTTCCTACTTGGACAGGGTTGCCAACCTCCAGGTACTAGCTGGAGATCTGCTAATACAACTGATCTCCAGCCGATATAAAACAGTTCACCTGGAGAAAATGGCCTTGGCAATTGGACTCTATGGCATTGAAGTTGCTCCTCAAGCCCCGCCCTCTTCAGATTCTGCCCCAGAAATCTCCAGGTATTTCCCATCCCGGATCTGGCAACTGTATACTTGGAAGTGCCAATAGTTGCTAAGGAAGGTGAACGCTTCTCCCTTGTGTATATGTCCATTCCATTAGAAGTGACCTTTTCCCACTCTTGTTCATGGTAAAAATTGATAATCCAAAGCTTTTACTATGTGTTTGAAGCCTGGTAGAGTTCCCACTGGTAGACAACCCACATTTTGAAGATTTATAGGGATGTCTAAAATTGCACATTCCTCTACTGGAGGTAAACAGTTTGGATGGCCTATTCCCCAGTATCATGGAGGTTCCAGAGGCTGGAGAGTTGGAGGAATGTGTGGAACAGGCAGAGGCATAATGTATGTGAGATCTTGCTCAAATGAATCTGGGATATCCAAATGAGCCTGGCACCTTGAACCTATAGCTCCTGTTTAAACCCTACATTCTGAACTATTCTAGCAAGTTTCCAAAATGAAAGATGTCAAGGTTCTAGTCTGTTGGTGTACAAGCAATATTCTGTAATCTGGAAACCCTAATCCCTAAACAATGCACTGTAATCAGGAAACCCTGAGGCCAAGCTGTGGTCATTAAGTGGAACAGAAAACATACCATTTATGTGATCAGATGCACTTTTGAAAAAACAGATCACGGGGCTAAGCCATCAGATTAAACCTTGGTTCTTGCTCTTGTAACAGTGACAGATTTGTTGAGGAAAACCTCCTCCTTCTGAAATACACTGTTCTTCTGACAAGCTGTAGGAAGGGAAAAGGCAGCAGGCAGGCAGATCTTTCTCTTTCCATGCCATCACTCGCTTTAGAAAAGATTGCTGGGTGGGCTGCAGGTAATATCCCAACTCCCACCACTGAGTACTACAAAAGGCAACACCATAGAGAGTGTTGGGAGGTGGTAATAGAGCCGCAGTGGCACAGCCACTGGCTGGCTCGTTAAACCCAGCCAGAAAGTATAATTATCAGCCTATATTCACACCAAGTTCCAGTAGCCACCTAGTAGCATGGCATTTCCCCCAGCAGCTCTATTGTTGCCTTCAAGTGCCTGCTAATAAAGGTGCCACCTCCCCCTTCCTTTCCAGCAGAGCTCAGTGCTAGGGGCATGGATATTCATTGAAACCCACCCAGACCCCAACCACCCACTGACTTTAGGAGATATCACTTTCATAATATCAATATGCATCAAGCAGAAGCACTAAGTATGAAACAGTGTCTGTAAGAACCACAACAGGATTTTTCAGATGAGTAAGAATGCTAGTTACACCATGCCGAATGCAACATGCTTCTGGGTAATGCCTAGGTTACAAAATGACAAGGTTCCATTAGCAAAGGCAGTATATAAGTGGCCATTGTGTCGCTTCATACAGGATATATGGGATTTTATACGGGCACAAATCTGCAAGGACTGCTCGAAGTAGCCACTGCTCCCATTGTAAAATCTAAAAAGATGCAGGAGTTCAAGCCTGCCGGGAATTCACACCCTCTGAGCTGGATGTCTCCTCCCCTACCCTTTTCAGATGAGTGAAAGCTGACTGTAGCTATCCAGTGGTAAATAAAAGACACTCTGCACTTGCCCAGAGTCACTTTTCTTTGTTATTAGTTCACATGCTCAAGCCCTGATGAACTCTGCTTCATGTTACATTCTAACTGTATCTTTTCCCCTCCAGTGGCTTGCCATTAAGATGGGGTAATGTTTTCATGTCTTCTGAATAAAGCAAATAAAACTCCCTTATAGTATCTGCAGTTTTTGAGAAGAGGTTACTGTTGCCCCACATGTTTCCCTTAGGAAAGGTAAGCCAGGAAAAGCAGCACCTACCAAGCAAACATAACCATGTTTCCATCTGAGAAAATGTTAAAGGAGAGTAAATGTAGCCAATCAGCCACGCGTTGTGATAAAATAGGTCATTTCAGTGGCATAAATTGCATCTGTGCTGTGCTACTGTAGGAGAAATGATACTCCCCAACAAAGATGTGTTTGTGGTGTCTGCCTTTGACCATTTCGTTCAACTTATTAAGAAATAATGTGGCCTTTTTAAATTTTTCATGCCCTCAAGTCTTCTCCTTCCCTTTCTCAGCTTTGCAGTCACATTCCTCTCCCCACCCCCAAGCCTTGGATCACAGGCACGCTCTCTCCTTGTTGGTGAGGACGAGAGGATTACAGATCTCTCAGTGGGATCTGTATGGCACTCCCTGGGTCCCACACCTCTGGGGCAAACAGAATTGCCTCAACAGCATTCCTAATTCAGGCTGGGGGGGTGTGGAGCACTACAGCCTGACAAGATCTCCCACAGGGCCATAGAAAAGTTTGTAGGTTTTAACTGAAAATTCACGATGTCGTCCACAGGACAAATTGTGAAGACTGCCTAGAGCCACATTCTGGCTTGCCACAGATGGCTTCAGAATCATGGTATTTTGAAGTACATCGTTATAACGGCGGGCCCATATCATCCCGATATGAAAGAGGCATTTTGCATGTTGGAGCCTAAAATCTGCCCTCAAACATGAAGCACAAATATGGAGTATACACCTTGTTCAACAGGATACAAGAAGAAAATTCTGCCTTTCTAGAAACAGCAAATAAATAAACACAGTAAACAATTAAGTAACTTTCTTATAAACAAGCTATATAGACTTTTGTATAAGATTTGAATGGCCAGTGTGTGTATAAATTAGATTTATGCCTCTATAACTATTAGAGAACAATCCTAAGTGGGTCTACTCAGGAGCCTACTCAGCTGTTGTCCATGGGGCTTATTCTTGATGAGATGTTCACAGGACTGCAATGTTTGGGGTGGATCTGCTGCTGAAAAAGAAATGAGAGGTCCTCATAGACCACCCAAAAATGTGGCTGGGTACCATAGGGGCTGCATGGACAAAGCCATGTTTGGCTGGCTGAAGTAACGAGGAGAATTGGGGGAGACTGGGTGGAAAAGCTGACTAAATCTAATCTTCTGCCATCTAGAACAAAGGTGGGCAGAATGTCATTCAGGAGTGCCCAGTCATTCTCCAAGGAATTAAAAGTAGCTCTTCTTCCCTCCCCTCTTCCAGCACAGCTGTGATCACTTTCTTATCTTTGTCTTTAAAGCTACCACAACAGTTTCTCTCCTCTTTCTCTTTTGTGCAAATGAAAGAAAGAGGCATACACACACACACACACACACACACACCTTCATCCTGGATGGGAAAATGAGAGCACCAGCACCCTCTCCCATCTGCTTCTCCTCCTCCTCCTTCATCCATGCATATGCAGACCCTTACTTGGGATGAGGAAGGAGCATGATATTGATTCGGCCCCCTGGCATCAAAGCTGCTATTGTCCTCTTCAAGGGAAAACAGAAACAACATGTGGTTTTCCCCTGCAGTTTAAGTTACAATTTGGGGCGGGGGATTGCTCCAAAAGGCTGTCATTTTTGTACAAGCTGCCATTTTGTGAGTGGCTTCAAGCACTGAGTCACCATTTTGTAACTGGTAGATGCCAAATCTCTTGGGGGGGGGGGAATTAAGTAGTTCCCAGAAACATAAAGTCTGTTCTAGAATAGGTATGCTCTAAATTACAGAAGATTTCCTAATAGGAAGATAGTAGAGATGAAGAAGCTGGGGGTCCTTTTAAGGATTTTGAGTTGAAGTACTATGAGGGGGTATAGTTGGTGCCCACCCAATGAGAACAGGATAAAGCTCGTGTAAGTTTCTATCTGTACAACAGTTATGCAACCATATTTTTTGTGCTATTATTGCTGTAGTTTCTGCCCGTCCTGGTATTGTTGGATTAGAATGAGATATATAGCTGAGTAAAGATATCTTCATTGCTAAATTAGCAAATCAGGGACACATGCTAAAAGTCAGAAACTTTCCAAGTACAATCAGACACAGAAAGAAAGCATGACTAGTTAAAATAGAGGACACAAGATGAGGAATGGAAGGAACAAAGATGGTCAAAGCAAGAGCTATGGTCAGTATTCTCTGGGTTTATTCTTCCCAAAAATGGCAAGTATGCCCGTAGACTTTAAAGGAAGACCCAGGAAAGCTCATCCATCCCAAAATGAGTAGTTGGATCTGTTAGAGTTTTTAAAATTGGACCCCTAGAATAAGTGGTTATTTTCAGAAACATATTTACTCACCAGCACAAAAGCACTCAAGTAGACTGTGAGTAAGCTTCTAAAATACTTCCATGTTCCACTGACAGCTCAGTTATAGACCAGTTCAAAACCAAGAACCTTCAGAACAGGGTCATCTCTTCTATGTAGCTCTGGTCTTTCAAATAATAAATGCAACAAGTGTGTCCTATGGAGCTGACACTGTCTGACACAAGAGATAATTCTTTAAAACAGGGACTGTCACTTGGAAAAAGGGATATCTGGCTACATTAGTCAGCAACTTTATAGCATATATACACAAATGTATATATTCCCCCATGTGATGACAGCCTAAAGGAAATGAAGATAGCCAAATCCAAACCTTCAGTTGGTACAGAACGCCACCACTCAGTTCTTTTCAGGAGCTAGGTGAAGCATGCATATTACTCCCATTCTGCAGTCACACCATTGACTGCCCATCAATTCAAGGTATTGGCTATCACATACAAAGCCCTTCACGGCCTTGGTCCATCATAACTGCAGGACTCCCTCTCTCCCTGTACTTTACTGTGACACCTTCACTCATCTGAAAAGGGCCTTCCCATCCTGCTTTGACTTACTGCGCAACCCTAAGGAGGGGGGGTGTTAAGAAGTGCCAAGGGACAGTGCCCCCGCACCGCTGCCTGAGCAGATTCCTGGCCTGAAAAAGAAGGCAAAAAGTTAATTTTAACAAAACCCCATGAAATTCCTCTATAGGGTTTCACAGAACTACTACAACTACCTTTTTGCAGGTGTAACTTGGTATCGGCTAAAGGGCTTTGGGAGCACCGTCCCCGGGAATGCTCCCCTGGATGCTGGCGCAAGCCCTTGCACCAAGAAAATGCTGCTGGTGAGGCTGTGCTGGCACCCATGGCTTGCACTGCCACACTGCTCCCCAGAGTAGGCATAAGTGGCCCCACGCCGGCATTAGTGCCAGTTTAGCCAGCCAAGTGGCACAAACATCGACACTGGGATCATGCCATCTCCCCTACCTTGGGATTGGGCTGCCCCACTATGTAATATGTATGAGTCTCAGTGAGAAAGGTGGACTATAAATAACAAATAAGTACCTCTTTCCATTGGGAATGCTTAACAGTCATGTTTACTTTCACATCTGGAGTCTGGTAACTATATTTGTAAACCAGAAGGAAATTTCTCAAGAGATCTTGGAGTGAATTTTTTTGTTTACCTGTTTGCTTTTCTCAGAGGTATAAAATGATTTGTCTGCTTGGATCACAGACAAAGTTAATCTGAAGCAGTTTATCCTGGAGGTTTCCAGAAAACAGGAAGTTAGAGAAAGATATATGGATAAATCACCGACTGACCCTTGCTATGGATGAGTGTACATAGGCCAACTAGGCTATTACACTTTGGGTTTATTTGCATACAGTTCCACCTTTTGATGTATTTCCAATATAATTTTAGTCTTCTGTGCCCCACAAGGAGTCTTGCTGCTTCAACATCTTGGAAATGATACCGCTGGGAGCAAACAAGGGTGACAAGGGAAAAGGAGTGCCATTCCAGAAGCTGGACTGAACATTATGTTTTATTCTCCACTACATCCATAACAGGGTTGAAACCTACCCAGGACCTAATCCTATGAGTAGAGTGAACGATCCTAATCATAGGTTATAAATATGGCCCACCTAGGCAGACTCAAGACATATTTATAAATGCAATTGATTACAGGGCCTTCATTGGCCATCCCCTTTATTGGGTTGCGGAGAACACTGGCCTGGATATGCGGGCCAGATTGTTTCTCTTAAACAGCTTGAAACAAGATGACCCTTAGTACTGGACGCAAAAGAGGACTATACAACCCATGCCTTTCACCACCAAGCATGCACTTTGCCACGGGCTGCTGCCATTCTTACACCAGTGCTGGGTGACTGTAGCTAAATCAGGTTGCTGGTTATTAAATTTTTGTAGCGTTGCCCAGAAGCAACCCAGCAGATTGGCTCAAATGGCTTTTCTGTGTTCAGCATATTCTACTGGAAGTTCTTCTGGCTTTTTCCAAAACACATGAAAACACTCAGGTCTTTAATATTTAATCTCGCCTCAAAGTATAAATTGTCAGTTTCAAGGAAATGAAAAAGAGTAGATAGCAGTTGACAAGGGGAACCTTTGTTGCATCAGAGTGCAGGCAGAGTGTTGCTTCTATTCTTTTAGTATCAACATCATCCTCATCATTGATATCTTTATTATAAGAGACCAGAGATCATGGGTCTTGCAGCAGGAAGACAACATTTAGGCTACAAAGGAATACGGCATATTTGGACCACAGAAGAAACACTATATTAGAGCAAGATATTTGACCACTATGAAAGGTTAGCTGGGATATATGTCTACTCACTTAAGTTGTAACCAGAATGCATATAATGCTTTTTTTTTAAACCTGTGGTGCGTTCGCTGAAGCCTTTTATAAAGAAAGGACTCTTGCCACATAGCAAGTTACATGTGTGTGTTTACAGAATCCTTTATCTCTGAGAGGAATTATTTGAATTTATAGCCACAAATGTGCAAATGATTTAAAAGATACAAAAGTAACTAGTGAAGTTGACCACTGTTACGGACAACATAATTCTAACTTCAGTACAGAGGGAACTAAGGATACCAGAAGGGGGGCCTAACCTAAATGCAACTGAGGAAAGGCCGTGGCTCAGCGGAAGAGCATCTGCTTGGCATGCAGAAGGTCCTAGGTTCAAACCCCAGCATCTCCAGTTAAAAAGATCAGATGGGCAGCTGATGTGAAAGACCTCAACCAAAGATCCTGGAGAGCCACTTCCAGTCTGAGTAGACAATATTGATGTTAATGAACCAAGAGTCTGATTCAGTATAAGGCAGCTTTGTGTGTTCTGTGTTCATGAGATGTCTAGGGCTAGCATGGGAGGGGGGTATTGTGGCATGTTAACAGGGCAGGGTCAACAATGACTCAGTGCAAAAATTGTGTCTCAGTCTGTTCTAAGCTTTTTCCACGTGAAGCAACAGTGATTTCATAATTATTAAAACTTTAAAATGCAAATGAAATGTTCATTTTAAAAGTGAAGTTTAAAATCAGCAGTAACACCAGTAGCTAGTGACTGGGGTTAGCACAGGGAGAACAGTGTCAGTGGAAAGAGTTAAAAATTCAAATGACGGTATATCAAACCATTGTCAGCTTTCCACCTATGAAATTGCACCGATTCTATATTTATTCTGTCTATTAAATAGAATGTATTATTCTGATAGCAAAGCTTATTTACTGAGGGGGGGGGGATCAATGCCATCAAAGGCATAGCAACTAACCAATTGTGAAAGGAGTAGCACTGGATTAAATCAAGATAATTGATCTTTCACAGATGAATCCTGGGGTACATGGAATTCAGCTGTAGAATCTGTAACTGAATCCCCGCCTTTTTGTAAGAACCGATTCCGGCCTGTAGGAGGGAATAATGGTTAGCCATCCAATCAGCTTTGACAAAGAACTACATAGCTCCTGAGCACCGTATACATACAGAAATGTATGGATGACAGAAGATACCAGGGTCATACCAGGGCGTCCCTTTCTTGCTTACAGACAGCTGGCTAACCTAAAACAACTTCTCACCCATGATGATAAACTACTTAACAGGAACATGGACTCTGGCACCAAGGCCTGCAACAAACCAAGGTGCCAACTTTGCCCTCATATAGATTCTAGGAACATCATCTCTGGACCCACCAATGTCTCAGGTTCATACTCCTGCTCATCTTCTAATATGATTTATGCCATCACATGCCAGCAATGCCCTTCCACAATCTACATTGGACAAACAGGTCAGTCTCTTAGACAAAAATTAAATGGACATAAGTCTGACATCAGAAACCACAATATTCCAAAACCAGTGGGAGAACATTTGAACCTTCCAGGACATTCTGTTGCAGATTTAAGAGTAGCAGTTCTCTTACAAAGGAATTTCAAAGGGAGATTGGAAAGAGAAACTGCTGAATTACAGTTGATATTCTAACTAAAGACAATGCATTTACCTGGGCTGAATAAAGACCTTGCATTCATGGCTCATTACCAATGCTGATTTCTCCACACCCATCTCTCCCCTGGACATCACAGACTCTTCTGCATACCACACCTAATCCCTCCTGCTATTCACATTTACATACTGTTAACATTTACATACTAATGCTTGTCTGAATTCACTCTCCTCTATTTAAAGACAGATGGATTCACATTCTAGCTGTATCTGAAGAAGTGTGCTGTGGCTCACGAAAGCTCATACCCTGCCAGAAAATATTTTTGTTAGTCTTTAAGGTGCTACTGGACTCTTGCTCTTTTCTACTGTTATTGTAGATTAAGTAATTTAGAATAATCCCCCCTTGCTTCTGCCCTGTCACCATTACCCAAGTTAGAATACACTGATGTAATAAAATAAATCCATCCACTTATCCTCTTTGTTGAGTGAAAAAAAGGATGGTTTAACTAACGACATTCTGATTACTGTGATGAACAGTGTAATTGTGACATTGTAACAGAACAGATTTTACAGTGGTATTGTACGGTAAGCATGATACATGAAAATTGCAGGTATATCTGTTGATTGCCAATGCCAAAGCATTAAAGGGTACCTAATCAATGTTAAGTAATCTTGTGAACACTTCTGGGATTCACTATTTCTGTTAGAGGATGCTAAATTGAGACATATTTTAATCGTCTCTAAGAAACGTTATTTAAAATATGAAAAAGAAAGCCTATCTGCCTATCACAAATTAATCAGAGAGTGAATAAGGATATAAAATTAATTTATCTAGAGCGAATTACTTGAATGAAAGCCCTGTGCTTTTATGCAGCTATCTCTCCATCAAGGAGGTTGGTTACTGTAGCAGCAGCTTTCTTTCAATTACATGCTATAAAGATTGTTCAAGTAGTCCGAGTAAACTTCAAAATCTATGTTGCCATACTTCTGTGAAGAGAGTTTTCTTAATTTGCAACACCATTTTTATTCACATTCATCATTCACCCAAACCCACAGCTCTGTGTTTAGCAAAGGGGTTGGTTAATTGGTGCACATTTTGTATCATCAGAATGTGTAATATGGTTGTCAGAAGCTCTGGATGGAGAAACTATTAATTGCTTGTTTTCAGAGGAATAAAGTAGTTAAAGAAGTAATGTTGTCTCTTTCAGGTCTCATTCTGAAGTCACGTTTTAAGTCTTGTGTCTTAATTAAGCCCTGTGTCTCAAGACATCAGATAGGGAGAGCTGTACCATGAATGTTTATTTTGCAGCAAAGATGAACGTTTAACACAGGGGTTCTCAACAAGGGGGGGATTCCCCCCCGGGGGGGATTTTAGGGTTCCAGGGGAGGAATTGGGATACTATTCAGCCAAGTGTGATGTCCTGTAGATTATGTACAATCTGTAAAATTGTAGTTTGTTTTTAATTTAATCGGCGACATTCAATAAAGTTTATGACTATCTTGGGAAGGGGGGAATTATATTCTGAACAATGGTGAAAGGGGGAACTGCGCAAAAAAGGTTGAGAAACACTGGTTTAACAAAACCAAAAATCAGTCAAAAGAATCAGTGTAATTTCATAGGCAGTGTGTGTTGTTTTCCCTTTAAAATAACTGTTCCCATGTGTAGCTTGCATATGTCCTGCAGCATATATCTCAAGATTTATTATTCTAACATCTTACACCATAAACTGCCTCTCAGTATGACATCAGATTGATTCTACCACCAGAACAGAAAATGTGCCCTTCAATCCATGCTCTTATGACCCCTGTCATTGTTTGGAAATGTCCAGAAGACTCTTGTTCTCCTTAGTTAAAGAGCTGTCTCTTTTATTTCTGCAACTGAGCTTCACTCAGGCCCATCTATTACACTTGCTAAGGGTAGTTTCACACATCTAATTGAAAAACCATGGCAAACTGCACTGTATCTTGCTAGCTCAGCTTACAACCTAATGCTGCATCACATTACTTCTGGCTTTTGGGTTATCTGCAACAAGTATGCTAGATCCCTATGAAGTGTTGCATGAAAACTGCAAATTGTCCTGAGCATACTTTCTAGGAAGTAAGTTCCCCTGAGATTAGCTCTGTGGGATATTTGTTAATAAACACATTTAGGAACTGGCTGTAGAGGAATGCAAATTAAAGTAACACACAACAAACCCATACATAGGAAAGACCTTCTAAATATATGCTAAGGCAGGAGTCCCCAGTGCCCGCTGACACCTTTCTTGGTGCCCACAAAGTGTTTTTAAAGTGGGTGGGCTCTTACACAGCAGGCCTTCTGACTGGCCAAAGAAGATCTGACTGGCTATGCCAGTGGTTCCCAAACATTTCGGGCCACAGCCCCCACGGTTCTACAAACTCAACTCCAGTGCCCCCTATCCTATCCTATCCTATCCTATCCTATAAAAAGCATTATTCAAAATAGGGGTTAGCATGACTCACTAAAAAAGACAATAACAATAAAATTTCAAAACAGTAACACTTAATTGCACATCTATTCAAAATCAAATTAAAACTTTTTAGTTGAAATTTATTCAGCAAAACTGAAGAACTTGATCCAGTGGTACCAGCTCTTCAAAGTCTGGGGGGAAATTCTGATAGTTTCCACCAAATTTGCAAGCAAGGTGCCATGGCTTGATCTATTGTAAATTAGTGAACAACACAGTTGAAGGGGACTACCTCTAGTCCCCCCCTGCTGCCCTCTTGCCTCTTAGCTTCCCCCCCAGGTAATCCCACCGCCCCCCCAGGGGGTAGTACTGCCCATTTTGGGAGCCACTGGGCTATCCAGATTAAAACAACATTGTTTCAGTGGCAGCTGCCACCACAATGTGTGTTTTATTTTCTCTCACTCCTCTTTTCCAGTGTATTTTTAAATTACTGCTCTTCTTCACTGCATGTGGACTTCCTCTATGTGGTTGGCTCAGCCTCCTGCAGCAGCCATTTTGCGGTTGGCTCTGCCTCTCGTGGTGGCCATTTTATTGTTGTGCCCACTACCCTGCATCAGAATCCCAAAGGTGTCCACAGGCTCAGAAAGGTTGGGGACCCCTGTGCTAAGGAATAAGTCTTATTGAATTCAGTGGGATTTGCTTCTGTATATAGGTACTTCAAAGGATCACGCAGACAGTCATGAGGTTCGACCTCAACTCAGATTATTTGTGCAACTTGCATTTAGGGATGTCCCTTTCTGAGTACTGCTCTCTCTTTACCACTATTCCTTGAATATCTGTAGATTATTGCATAGTAAACAGCTAGGAGCAACGTTTATATGCCTAAAGTTGATGCAAAACATTTTAAAGGCACATAGGATTTCGTTGTAGGTAGCCTTAAAATTATCTGTCTAGAACGGCATTCATTAATTTTTTTTGTAAAGTCACTCGAAAAACTTGAATTTAAATTCCTGCTGGCTTCAGTCTCTCAAGCAGCTGTAAGGGGCACTGGGGCTACTGGGCCAAACGCCAAAATAAGAAGGCTGTGGGGTGAGGGAGCATCGGGGGACGTTGCAGGCATTTCCATCTAGTCAGCGTTTGGGAGCACAGCGCCTGATTTTTCGGCTATAATCCAATGCAGGGCGAGTAGATCTTAAGATCTGTACAACCGACCCAGATCTCATAGTTGATATTCGTGAAATTCATCACGTGTGACTATTGTTCTGGGTAGCGAAGCACCATTTAGTAAAACGAGGGGGGGCAGTACTGTGAAGGAAAAGGGAGGTTGGATACAACAAGCTCTTTCGTCCCCTTTCCCCCCTCCCCTCTCCCTCCTTTCTTTGTCCCGCTTAGTAACTGGGGTTCCCAGCCAATCCCCATCCAGCCGGCCTGCTTCTTAGCCTTCCTATTGGCTAGTTAGGCAGAGGGCCTTTCAACCAATCCGCAGGTTCGATGCTTTCTTTCAGACAAAAGACAAGCAAAGCGGCTCTCGCAAACTGGGCTAGCTAATCCAGCCCCCCTCCTCCCGCCCGTCGAGCAGGCGTGCATCCTGGCAGCTAGCCAAAACTTGAATATCTAACTTGGCTCCTTAAAATAAGGGGGAGAAATGCCTAGAAATTTATACATACATGTTTAAAAGGATGCCGCGCAACTTTTCGTGTCTGCTGTCATCTTAATCAAAGTTCTCTAGACAAAGCACTTGAAGTTCAGGCACGTTTCCCAACTCGAGTTCATTTATTTGTGTTGTCACTTAACTGACTGGTTAAATAACTTATCTCCATCTACAGCACAGGAAAAAAATAATAATCCCGTAGCCTCTGAAATACTTAAACATCTGTGCCATCAGAAGCCGTATGAGCAGTAATAATACAGGTTAAAGTTTCTAAGGACAGTAGCATGTTTTTTGTCCACAAACTACTTCATTATTATGTGCAAAACTAAAGCAGACTCTCACCAAGAAACAAGAGGATGCTTCAGCTCAGCCTGCCTGCAAAGCCTAGTATAACTAATCAAGTGAGGAGACTGAAGCCCATTTTAGATATAAAAACCACTAACACAAAGAGCTTGCAGATGGTAAATAAGTGATTTCTTCCCAGATGTGTACTCCCTGTGGACATTGGATGAAGTCGATACGTGTGTACTTATCAGATATGACTGTGCATACACAGTTTTCCTACTTGATATCCTTAAGGACCACAAAACGCCTGTGTGGCTGGGTATTAACAACTAAATTCCCTGTGAAAAATAATATACATGTGATGTATGTCCTGCTAAGTTTTCTCTAGAAATAGACATGATTCTAAATTTAATTTCATTATCTATTATTAGTAAAATGTATGGAAGCAGATGTGTTCTGTTAGACTACTCTGAATATAAGAAACTGTAACAACAACAACTCCAAAATGTTAATGATTTTGCAAATACCAGTCTATGAGCAACTACCAAACAAGATGAGGAAAGAGTGATTAGGGAGGAGACAGCTGAGACAATACTACTGCATCGTAGCACTTTGTCATTAGGAATGACCAGGATGGATAAAAAATCTATGTATTTTCTCATTTCATATAAAGGTCCTGACCTGATCCTAATCCTGGATGGAAGGTATCTCACTTCAAAAAATGCTACATAAGCATATGCCCTTTGCCCCCAACATGTCCTGTCAATGAAGCATACAATTTTAGTTTAACAATCACAATCCCAACCTCTTGAAATGCATAAAATGTTCATATTGTTCAATCTCTCACACAGACACAAACAGAACATTGTGCCCAGCCTGCCATAATGAGACCAGCAATTGCCTTTTCCTGGGAGTAACACCCATTGAGCAAAGTGGGACTTACTACCAAGTAAATATGGCTGAACTAGGCTGCAAACTACAAACTTTCAGCCAGTTGCACTTAATCACATATCATTAAACACACACAGAAAACTGCAACAGGGGAAGTCAGAGAAACTGTAACCCAGAGATTTAGCAATCTCATTGACTAACAGAACTAATCTGAAAGAAATTGATTTATCTCATGGAGCAAAGAAACACTGTGATCCATAACTAAGTGTGAATGACATTTTTTTTGCCCAGCTGCCAGCACAAGTAAAATATAACAGATACACTGTTTGCTACGTACACACACACACAATACCCTAAACGCTAAAGCCTATACCGGTATGTGTTCCAAAATCCTTTTATCTGTAGTATGCAGAAGTTTTGTTACTGCTGTTATCCTCTTCCTTTCTACACATCAATCCAACTTCTATACATACAGTGTGATTTACTCAATACCTGGATTGTTATAAAGAACCAAAAGAGAATGTGCCAGTTCTTGCTTCAATTAAGATAAACTAGCTTCTATAATCCCACCACCAAAATTGCTCCAGATACAACTGTTAGTTACCGCTGTTATCCATCCTGACTAAATATCACCCCCCACAACCAGAGCATTCAAAGCTGTCTATTTACCAAATAATGTACGTCTCCACATTCCACTTAATTTGCAGTAACCCCACTGGAAACAATGGGATTGTCCTGTAGTAGGTAGATGCATACAATATAACATTGCATGTGTGCACAGTATGCCATCATGCATCCGGCCAGTCTCTTCCACATGCAGCATCCCATTCAGGAGTAATGCATAATCACACAGCCCTGTCACCCAGAGTCAGCACACACATTGGCAGGGATGATTCACATGAACATGTAGGAGGTATGTGGCCAAAAGTAACATACTCTCCTCAGTAATACCAGTAATATCAGCAAGCAGATACATACTATCTTTTGCCTCATCTTCTGTGAGCCGTTTGGGAGGGAAAGAGGAGGGAAACACTGAAGAGCGTGTCCTAGCCTTGAATGTTCTGATGCTAGCAGATCTACCTCTGAGCAAAGAGTGTGTGTGTGTGTGTGTGTGTGGAGTGGGGAATCTACATTTGCACGGTGCTTCCATCGCCTGCTGCTCCTGCTGGAGGCATCTACCTTAAAACGCTGCTGCCACCCGTGAACCACCCACAGTACGTGCGAACTCTGAAAAGATCGCCCTAGGTCAGCCTGGATTTTTTTTGAAGTTTACCGACTCGCATCTTTTGTTCCTCCGCAAGTCGGGGGAATGTCAGTGCAATTCCGCTCGTCCGAGCACGAGAGGGTTAACCGAGGAGGGGTGGGCGGGGCGTCCCGTCCGCTCGGTCCCTCCCGCGCTTCCCCTCGGGTGGGCGGAGTCTAATCCGGGCACAGAGGCGGTTGGCGACGGTTGGGGCCCTCAGAGCCTCTTTAAAATGAAGCCGTGCGGGGCTGGGACTCGCCGAGCAGCCGAGAGCGCGCGCGCCGACGCGGAGCTGGTGCGCGGCGGGAGCAGCGGCCGGCGCCGAGTCGGCGGGGGGGTCGGCTCGGCCCTGTCCTGAGGCGCTAGAGAAGCGAGGCCGTCCCCCTCCGGGCTCCATGGCTGCATCCTCGCCTCGGGGGAAGCCAGGAGGATCACTTTAAAAGAAAGGGGAGCAAACCCCAGTGAGATTTCTTCACGTCTGTTTTTTAAAAAACCCTCAGACTGCCTCTACGCTCACGCCTTTTCGAACATTATATATAGAGAGAGACATATATTTGCTCGTATCTTTTTTTTCTTTTCCTTCACCCTCGCTCTTTAAATTCGGATCCGGCGAGGACGCCTGGACTAAAGTGACTCCCTTCCCCACCCCCTCCTCCGTTTCCCCGAAGGAGGGGATTAATAAAAGCGTTTTCTTTTGCTCCCTCGCGCTTCCTGAGAGGGGAGTGGTTTTCCTTGAGGAAACCGTCGCGAAAGTTTCTTCCCTTGGCTTTTTTTCTTCTTCTTCTGTGCGTGCGATGGGCGGCGAAGAAGCCTCTTCTTCTCTTTTCTGAATGCTCTGCCGTGCTATTTATTAGCGGGGGGTGGGGAGAAGCTGACAAAAGAGGGATCCCAGCGATCGCTCGCCTGCCTGCCTGCCTGCCACCATGTACAATACGGTGTGGGATATGGATCGCGATGATACGGACTGGAGGGAGGTGATGATGCCCTACTCCACCGAGTTGATATTCTATATTGAAATGGATCCTCCAGGTAAGGCATGGATTGCACTCACCCCCCCCCCTTTTTTTTTAAGGGAGACTTAATTTTGGTGAAAAGGGCTGCGCGTATTGATGAAACACCAGTGTCAAGTGTTAAAAGTTCATTGTTCTCCCTTTTTGGTGGGACAGCAAGCCTCCTCTTGCTTATTGGTTGCTGAAGAGGCAAATAAATGTTCTGAAGTGTAGACGTCGTTGTTGCTCGATTCTTTTGTCTGTTTAAACGAGACGTTTGAAATGCCTCGTTTTTGTCAAGATCGGAGAGCTGCTTGCGTTTAGGCTGCAAAGTCTGGAGTATACATTCTTTTTCAGATTACTGAAAGTTCTGTTTGTTGTGTATCTGTACTTACATGCAACTTTTTTCTTCCCAAGGCTAGCTTGTGTGTCATTTTCTAAGGCTGGAAGGGGGGGGGGTTATAATATGCACTCAGTGTAATGTTTGGGAGTACCTTTGTTTTAGCTCTTGGTTCTGCCGTGGCTTTCAATGGCGTTATAACTCGGGGGGGGGGGACGACGACTTTTGCAGCCCAATCCTAGACATGTATACTTGGAGATAAGTTTCACTGAGTCCAGTGGAGCTTACTCCCAAGTAAGTATGCATGGCATTGCAGTTTAAGTGTCTTGTATATACTAACGTCTGTTGTAAGATTTAACGTAGATTTGTAATAATCTCAGGTTCTTGAGCTGTATTGTTCTGACTTTTCTTTGGTATAGCATTTCTTTTGTGCCTGGGGAGGACTAGGTTGAGAGAAGAGCCAGAAGTTAGTGGAATTTTCATATCACAGTTATGGTTGTGAGTCTTTAAACACTTCAGACATGGGATTCTTGGGACAGCTTTAATATGGAAAAGGCAATTATATTTTTTGTTAAAAGTTGAACATTAAGATCTCTAATTTTTTACAAAATTCTGGTCGTCATACAAATATGTAATCTCAAGTATTTGGACTGTTCTAGCTCAATTGTAAAAGTAATCTCCGAAATCATTTATATCAAACATGATTTCTTAGACTTTAACCACCTCTATGATGTTCATTCATACTTATGTAAATCTCCAGAGAAGGCCATTCCGTAATGTCTTAAAAGAACTTTGTCATTGCAGAATGCTCATTGAATTTGGAGACATTTTCTGATAGCTAAAATCTTTTAAGATGTGGTTTAAACACTTCTTTGAAGTTTGATCTTTCCTCTGGTGCATGTAAAAACCACTTGCTGTTTCTTTTAGGATATTTTGGATACTTAAACTGCCATCATATTCCTTCTCTATCTTTTAAGTGTAGTGCTATATTTCCATGGTTATCATCTGTTCTTCTCTGAATGTATAGAGTATTATCATTTTTATGTAGCAAAATATAGTTACTAAAACTGAAAATGGTACTCCAAGTTTTGGCCAAAGTGGATTGTTTTCCTTACATAACAGTTGAGATTTTTCCTTAAAATCTTGCTTCTATAAGCAATTTCAACTTTTACTAAATGTGCCATTTTTTATAAAAGCACATCTGTCTGGTAAACTTTTCATTAGCCATGTGTAATCTGAAAGTATGCCCCAACTGTCCATCACATCTAATGAATTATTTGGTGAGAGGTGGTCTGGGCTATGTAGTTCCTGCATCCCAAAAGATTTTTAAAAATGTGCTGAGAATAATTTATGTAAATGAAGTAAGCTTGTATGAGTCTACTCATGAGAGCTGTGATCCCAGGCTTATTTTCAGAGGATTTATATTGTTTGGAAAACACTGAGATGAGAGAATGGAAAGTAACAGTAAAATGAATGTTAGTTATAAATAGTGGGCCATGAGAGTTGGTAATAGTCATAAGGAGAGGACTTTAGTGTCCTGCTCATCCGTACTCAGACTACTGAGGCTTCAAAAGACTGGTTGATTTTTCCACCCCTGCACAATCATGAGAACTGAGAACCTGATTCATCATCCCCCCCCCATAAAAGCAGACATTCTCTGCATTTTAATCCTTATGCAGTGGCCCTGTGGATATGTAAAAAAATGTGTATTTCTTAGTGTGATACATAGATTATCAAATTTAAAGTAGTACTACCTATCTGGATTACTTGGAGAATGACATATGGACATACCAATTTATCTAATTACCTATGAGCTATTGAACTTCCGCATAACAGTGCTTTTGCTACTGTTTTTATTGTGGATACCTGTGTAGTGTGTTCTTTTATACTAATTTCCTGTTACGAGTTTAAAGCTTTTGGGATTGTGTTCATGTAAGCAGTGTTTGTGGGGTACTCTAAAGATGATCACTGACCCAGAGATTTTATTAGATTCCAGAATGGTTTGTTCTGTTCTACAGTATGCCTAGAAAAACATACTTGTTACCTGGACTTCTCCCAGTTTGACCCAGACAGGAACTCTACATTCTACTTTTGAAAGCTTACCAGGCGCTCACTTGACTTTTTTTATTATATTGTGGAGCTTACTTGGGTAATACATTGGTATGGGCAAATCCTTGAAAAGTGAAGAAGATGCTGACATTTTTTCAAAATGATACTTACCTGAATCAAGAACATATAAGATACCAGAACTACGTGCAAGTCAAAGAGGAACTCGGTCTCAGAAATAATAATTATGGCTATTGTAAATACCTTTTAACTTAAAAGGTTATACCTTCTAAGGTCCAAGATAATGGACCTGCATTGTTGCATATAGTTGAACTTTATTTCTTGCAGAAAGCTTATTATAATATTTGTTAATGTAGATTTGCTCTGCAGAATAACTCTGATTGCGGGAGGCTGCACTGAGACTACACAGGCCTGATAGCAGAATTTATTTATAGGAGAGAATACCCCTTTTTCAAACTAGTATCCATGTGTGTGAAAGAGAACTAACTCGCTGGGGTATACGAGTAACTTAACACATACAATTTTGGTACTATTTGTGTCCCTATAACCTGAAATAGCTCCATTTGCTTTGGTTGGTAGTGAACTTAAGAGGCTTGGATAAAAGTAGTCAGAGGAGCCACTACTATAGCATAATATGGTTCTGGGGCAGAACATAGAAATGGGATCCTAGACTTCTGTAATCTAAATAGCCGTCTAAGCCAATTCCTACTGAAATGTGTATATCTGGAAATAATGATACTGCAGTAAACATTTGGTAGCATATCATAAAAGTAAGGTTTTGTTCCCAGCATGATGGTTAAAAGTCAGATTTCTACAAAGTGTGTTTTGAATTATATGTAGTTAGGTAAATGTAGTCCCCAGTGCAATCACCGAGTCTTCACTGACCCATGAGGTCACATCATGACGTTCGTATGTTATATGTAGTTAGTCTTGCAATAAATATAAAGAAAATAATGGCAAGATAATTTTTGGTATATTCGGACTCCAAGAAGATTGGACATTTTCTGGGTACTTCACCTATAAGTTCTTTTCCTTTGCTGCTGCAAATAGGGATAGATACTGCAGTTTCCCTGGGAAGGGCCTTTGCATATTGATTGTGTTATGTGTGTGTGTGTATATATATATAATAAAAGAAACATACCACAAGACCATCTCATTATGGTTTGGTAGCATTTAATAAAACAAATTACAGGCTTAATATGTTGAAATTATTAATGTGGTTTGTGGCTATGCATACTAGTCGTGCAGGTAGATTACATCATCTCCCATGGTACTGAGGCACAATTGTGGGATGTAAATTAGATCATCCATTATATGTGACAATTCTAAATAGAGTTTACATAAAAACTGGTGGTCAATATTTTTAGTAACTTAACATTTGCCAAGCAGTAGTTCAAAATAAAGCAGTAACATATAACCTAACTGTAGTTAACAGTATTTTTAAAGCGCTTATCAATCATTAGCAGCCACAATTTCTAGTCTTTCTATCCAAGAAACTATTTTGCTTAGAATGTTGGAATAGTATTGAATGTGCTGTGTTGCTTTCATTACGCACTTAGCTGTTCAAGCTTTGTAGCTAATTGACTTTTAGCAATAGTGTAAGCTTTTAAGCAGAAGTCTTGCACTGATTTCAAGTTCTTGAAGGATCTGTAAACATGCAGTAGAAATCGGTAGGCGATCTTAATTTGGAAATTGAGTGGTGTATAGGTCTAACCTATACCCTATTTCATGTTACTTTTTGCAAATCTTATCTAAAGCTTAATTAAAGATTAATTTGTTTGACAGAAATTTGTCAATCTGCTATTCCAAAGTGAAGAGGGGTTTCTAAAAGTCCTGGCAATATATGTAAGTGGCGGTGACAAACTATTTAAAATGTTTCTTTATTAGAATATCAAGATCTAAGGCAGGGGTGTCAAGCATACGGCCTGGGTGCCGGATCTGGCCCCTTGAGAGCTCTTATCTGGCCAGCCGAGGCAGCCATCCCCCCCCTCGATCTGGGCTGGCAAGGCATGGCCCAACCAAGTGACATTTATGTCATTTCCGGCCCTCATAACAATTGAGTTTGACACTCCTGATCTAAGGTTTTCAGAGAATGATAAAATTCTTAGTGAAAGCTGAGGATAAAATTCCTTTACCTTGAATTGCTGCAATAACAAGCTTTGATGAATTCAATAGAATTTAAACTTTGGGACATGTCCTTGTAAAAGCATCTGGAATTCCCAAGTATTTTGATGTGTTCTGTGTTCTACTTTTGGTTTTCAGGTGCATTTTTCATGTAAGAACCTTCTTTTGATAATGTGCAAATTACATGGTCAGAAATTGAGAGGCAACACTTGGCCACAGCCTCCAGGTACACATACATTGTGATATATGTGTGTGTATATAAAGTGCCGTTAAGTCACAGCGGATTTATGATGACCTAGTAGGGTTTTCAAGGCAAGAGACTAACAGAGGTGGTTTGCCATTGCTTTCCTCTACATAGCAACCCTGGTATTCCTTGGTGGTCTTCCATCCAAATACTAACCAGGGCTGTCTGTGCTTAGCTTCTGAGATCTGACAAGATCAGGCTGGCCTGGGCCATCCAGGTCAAGGCACATTGCATATAGGAATAGTGGAAGGTATGTATGGTTGTCTCGTTTAACATTTTGCTTGTGGATTTCATACATCTTCATATATGTGTTGTCTTGCATTTATTAAATCTCTTCTTAGTGGATGCTGGATAATTCTGAGACAAGACAAAACTCTGCCTGTATCCCTGAATTTAGAGACTGTTCAGAGTATGGGCCTGAGCCCTAATTTCCAGAGCAGTGGGGCAGCAGTTAGTTTGCATGCATCCTCTCTGGTTTGCTGCAAGTATTGGAGGACTCATAAATAAACTCAGGAAGCCAGCTGAGTTCATCTCCCTTTAATACATACTTTGGTTTATGCTGGCCAATGGCTGTAAATAAAGGTATCTGTGATTCATATTGTGATTAGAAAATACTTGGAACTGGCCAAGTGTGTGAAATGGCTACCTTATGGTTTAAAAAAGCTAAGACCCAGGATTACACCAAAGAAGCTGCCATTGGTTTTGCTAGAAGCCTATTCCAGCTATGTGTAGCTCTGATTTCCTGTTTACATAGCCCTAAAGTGTATCTTTGAGATGAACCCTGCCACAGAGATGCAATAGGAGTGTCTCTGTGGTAGGGCCCATTTCAAGAGATCCATGTGTACTTGTTCACTTGCCCCAATTCTAGAGAAGGAAAGAGTAAATTCTACTAGTACCGGGGTGTCAGATTAGTGAGTTTTGCATGGATTCCAGATAACCCATCCACAGAAAAAATCCCTTGGAAAGAATCTTGATTGTAAATAGCTAATTTAATTTTCAGTTGTAGTAGACACCAGCAGTTTCTTTCTCCACCATCCCTTACCTCAGTCAAGAGGTGTGACTTGGTTGTAGTAACGGGAGGGTCTTCTTTCCCTCATCTTGCACCCAGCCAGAAAGCTACAGTTTTAGAACAAATGGCTACCTTATGACATCAACATTTTATCATCGCTCTCTGAATTTAAGCAGAAAGCAAGCATAAGCACATATACCATGATGCAGTGAGTGCTTCCAGGATAACACAACTCAACCATATAGTTTTGAGTCTACTGAGGACCTTTTTTCTCTTCCACCCTCCCCTCACATATGAACTGGTCAGTTTCTCTCTTGTGGGTTAGAAAGTGTTTTTTGAACATGAGGTGGCTCATATGGATGCTTATGTAAGCGAATAACACTGAAATCACCACAAGAGAAGCAAAAATGTACATGTAAGCAGGCAGCTTTCATATACCAATTTAGCTTATCCAGCAGACCTGAAGGCATTGTGTAAAAGGATGGATTTCTCTTGTACAAACTCTCTTGGTGTAGAGGGGAATCTACTCTGAACCATCCAAGACTAAAGATGGGATATAAAAGGGTGGTGATGAAGGACTTGCAATACAAAAATCAAGAAAAACAATTTTTAGACATACTGTAGGTGCAGATTACTTTTTTCAGGAATCTGTCATATTTGGGATAAAGAAACCACATTTTCCCCTGCTCAGGCATTATGTGATCTTGGAACAGAAGGAATGCCTCCCATGTACTGTGTTGCTTATCTTGCTTTAGCTACCAATATTTTCCCCCTATTTTCTTCCTTTAAGCAATATGTGCTTGTGCATCTCTGGCACTGCCATTGCCTATGTATGGGTAAAAGTTCTAAGCATAGGGCTTTCCTGCTAAGCTCCAGGGTGCTGGGGAAGAGAAATATTGTCTTGCAAAATCTCTCAGGGGTCTTACAAAATAATCCTGTGAGCCAAATAGTACTTGGGGTCTACTGGTTGACCATCTGGAGGCCTTTTGCATCGAGGGTTTTTTTTTTGGATGTGGGACCCAGTGGGTTAAACTAAATTACTTTCAGAGCCTGACTGGCACTGATCCAATAAATGAAAAATGCTTTGAAATAACATATATAAGCTGTTGTATCCCTTTAACACTTAAAATGAATGACAGAGGTATATGTTTACGTAATAGAAAGGACTGTACAGTGCTGAGAAAAACATGCAGTTTTCATCCCTTAATCTCACAGACTACTCAACAAGGAATTGGTACAGAGTATGGAGGTATGCCTCATCAGTACCTCCATCTCTCTCCCAGTCTGGAATTAGGGATGGTATTATGGAGGAGTATTTGCACATTTCACTGACACTGCTTGGATGCAGTAGAAATGGATGGAAAGTTTGCTAGATACTTTGTACTTCTTGAATTGGGGGCATCATCACATGGGGCAGCCTAATGCAGACACCTGTCTGAAAGCTTGTATGCGCTGGGACAGTGATTGCAGAACCATTCTGTCAGTGCTGCATTGCGGGCCTCCTGGTTCAGTTGCACACCAGGAAGGAACAGATCATCTGGATCAGTTGCACATCAATGCATAGTTGATCTTAAGCAGATGTGCATTTTTGCACTCATGCAGGCCCATTCATAAGCAAATATTTCATTTCCTTTCGGAGTTCTCTCCACTGTTCATGCTTTAAAAATTGTGGGCGGGGGGAGAAACACTAATACTTTCCGATTTGAGAATGACAAATTGATAGGTCAGTCAAGTTAGCTTAATCCCTTAGCTCCACATCCAAATATCAACATTGAAACTGGTCTTATTCTTTGGGCTGTTACTCCATATTATGGAATGGCTCTGTTGGAGAAGAGTTGCACCCCACCATATTTCACTAGGCTCAAGGTGATTTTAGAAAGTGAAAGTAAGATTTAAAATAAGTTTGCTATAAATAGCCAACAATATAAAAGAAACAGTATACATCTTGTTAATGAGATCACGTTGCACCCCAGTTTGATAAAGTTTTTAAAAGGTGCCTTGCACTCTCAAGCAAGGTATGTAATTCCATAGCTACAGGGTACAGATTTTAGCATACAAAGGGTACATTGTGTACACTTGTGTTTGAGATAGCTATGCATGTCTATTCAACCATGTGTTTATGTGGCAAAGAACTGCAGCTGCCCACAGATCCGTAGCATTTATGTGTGGTGAAATGAATGTGTAGTCGATCACTTCAGATGTAATAGTATAGACTCTTAATCCATAATTTTTCTTCTAACTTTCCTGTTCTGATTTTAATGCTGCTACTGCTGTTTTATCGTGTACTTTTTGTTTAGAATTGATTGTCTAATGCATCTGTTGTGTTTTATTGTGAGCCACCTTGTAATAAGGTGATATAAAATGGATTTAGTAAAATATGAAAAAACCCTTAGATTTAGTGAAGTCCGTCATTGTGGCAGCATGGGTTTTTAATTCACCTGTATTATCGTTGTCCTGAGCATTTAAATTCACCTCTATTGTCGTTGTCCCGAGCATCTGTTGTCTTAGTGAGGCAAACATTTATTGCACCTCTTGAAAAAAATCAGGTGTAGTAGGACATGAGCGAGAACACATCACTTTATGGATGGATCTTTTTTCATTTACAGCTTTCAGAACTATATTGTAAACTGCTTTATGCATTCACATTGCATAAGTGAATAGCTTACAATAGTTCTTTAGCTTTTTTGTGAACGTGTGAACATATTAAAGTATCAGAAGGATAATCTAATATAAAATTTGTGTTCGTACAGGATTAAAATGTTTCTACTAAATGGCTTTCCACCTTTTCCTTATTTATTGTATATATAAAATATAACTGTGAAGATGTTCCTGTAGAATCATCTGTTTCTGTGTAACTTCAGGTTTGAAGGTTAAACTTGTTAAATGAGCTCTTCTTTAGAGAAAAGTAGCGAAAGCTCAAGAACTATTTTTAGACAAAGTTTGTTTCCTATGCCCATGGCTTTCTGTTTTAAAAATGTCCTTATTTTTGCTGCTGGACTGTCCTGACAAAATCTCTCTATATACAGGGCAAAGCATTTGCTGCATGTCATATTGACTCTTGGTGTACTATGTGTAGTGTTTCTTCTCTCAGTTGTATATGTAAACTTATAGGAATTGGGTTAGAGGAAAAAGTATTGCTGCTCCAGCATCTGTGAATTAAGTATTTGCTGATCCAGAATCACAGTTGAAGTCATCTGTACAATCCCAAATAAGTCTTTGTTGGTTTGTGCTGGGATAGAAAGAAAATAGTTTCAGAGCTGAACAATCCTTTTCAGTGCTTCTGCACTGGTTTTAGTCAGTTGCTAGTGCCTAGTTTGGGGCAACATATCACAATTAGATAGAAGAAAGTAATTCTTACTCAAATGTAATACATGCTACCAAACTCCTTTGTCCTTTTCTGATAATAGCAAGCCCCTCTGTTGAAGAAATATCAGGGGGGCCTCCTATTCACAGCCTAAGGGATGCTTTAGTCTTCTGATGAGGAAAAAAGTTAGTAGTACTATATGAGTGCCATGCATGCAGAAAGCATGCTGGTCATCAAAATGTTTGATGCAACAAAGTAGAGGCTGCCTTGCTTGTACCATTATAGCATAGATGTGCAGTTAGCAAGTCAGTTATTTGTGTAGGCCTTCCAATTAGCCTTCTCCCTCTCTTGGCTTTCTGAAGCAAGGAGATGCAACTCCAATAGCATTGTGGTACTTTTCCCACGTATTCAGGAAATAATGCTGCAGTGCTGTTCTCTGCTTATGTCAGCTGGGAGGGGGCAGCATAGCAGAGGGAAGGAAGAGGAAGTATGCACAATGGCATTAATATCTCAGTGTTCTAAACAGATGGGACTTTGTACTTCTGTTGGCTAGAAAGTAAGTAGGTCTGACCAGAAAAAGTACTATACTGTTGTCCTAGCTATTTTTGCCAGCCTTGAAAAGCTGTGAGATGAAACTGTGGTAGTGCTGTTCTCTGAGGCAGGAGAGCATCTTCTAGCTTGGGTATTTTCCGCTCACTGCTCTAGAAGTTCTAGACAGAAATTTTGGGTTTTACTAATGACTTTCAGAATCAATAGAAATAAAGAATAAATGAATTCTGGGTAATTTCAAACTAACAAGCCCACTTAAATGGCTTTCTTGGGGTACCCTTTTCAGTGCAAAAAGTACATTGTTTCTTTGGCCTCATTACCATTCTTTTATACAGCAGTGTTGTGGTTCTTTTTCTGCTCATTGTGACAATATTTGTAAATTGTTATTTAAGGGAAGTAGAATATGATTTGTATGTCTGCCAATTACTTCGGTAACCATACAGACCACCAATGTATGCAGTTTTTAGAGGTAACTTTCAATGTAGCAAATAGTGGAAGCTTCAGTGTATGCAGTCACAACTTGCAGTCTTATACAGAGTTACTTAGTACAACTTACTACTGAGTAAACGTGTATATGATTGACCTACTGAAATGATTGACCTACTGAAATGTACAGTGATGATATATCTCCTGGATATGCAGTAAGATTGGCAAATAGACACCTTTTCTGCATATACTTGAGGCCATATTTTCCAACGGAGAAATTAAATGGTTTATGGAGAATAAAGATGTATTCTATATAGAAGCAACTAGTTTGACTTTTTCTAAACTCTGCTGTCCCTCTACTCATGGTCTTTGCCAATGACTTGCAACCTTAACTCTCCATTGTTGTGTTTTCGCTCCTCCTCCCCATTCTTCATATAGGCCTTGGGGGTTATAAAGGTATTTGGTCATGTGCTTGATTAACTTTGTTTTAAGAGCATCCTTTTTTTCAACGTGAAGCACTACTGGGAAGGGATTCCTGAGCTCGACTTTTCATTGAAGGCTGTATATCTGGTTTAAAAAGGAGTGAGTGGGGTCACCACTTAAATTGCATGAAGGCGTAAATAGTTTGGTCCTTAACTATGTTACATAGATTATCTTCATTGTATGAGAGGGGTGCCAATTTGATTGCAGCCATGGTATGGAGGGAAAGCCCATCCCCCTGTGCTGTTTTCCCAGTTGAATTCCCTCCTCCAAGCTGGGATTTCCCTTCAGGAAAAACGTCACCTAGGTTGGGATTCATATTGGGGAAAGGATTGAACGTCTCCTCTCACCACTGTTGCAGTAGAATTGGAAACCCTCTGGTCCTCATGGCTACAGTTCAGTGTGTGTGGTGATGGTTGGGGGGGACATTGAGATATCCAGTTGTATGCAGTTGGCAAAGCATGCTTATGAACTCCAGTTTAAGCTAAAGATACAGTTCTTCATCTAGCATCCAGATTGCTTTGGTCCTGAGGGATAAACAGACAGTGGAGACTAATTAGTATTATTCTAGATACTTGGGTATCTCCTCTTCCTCATCCTCCAAGGACTTTCTGCTTTAGATGAAAACAAATTACAGCATCCTTCAGAGTTGGAGGTGAACAAAGTATATTCTAATTGATACTCAAAATAGATGATGTCTTTGAAAAAATTTGGTTAGTCTAATGGGACTTGGGTTCATTTTCTACCGGGAAGTACTGAAGGGGAACTAATGGAAATTATCAACATTCTCCATCTCTATCACTACAGTACAGATTGGCCTTGCTTCCTTGGGGCACTTTCTGTAGAAGGCCAGGGTAAAGGTCTCTCCCAATAAAAACAGAGCAGAATTATCCCCTTTGTACTATTTCAGTCGGCAAAGGAAAACATTAGGAAGAGAAGCCTGGGTTACTCTTTTTCAGAACAGGAAAATAAGTGAGGGGAAAACTAGATTTAGTCCAGTTTGCCAGCTTAGTATTTAAGCTTAAAATAAGGATTGCCATTTTGGCTTTGTCAGTTTATGTCTTGCTTCCTGAGATTTGACTCTCTTCTTCAGATACTAATACTGAGAGTAAGGGCAAGGTGTCCTGATATTCTTCTGCACTTTTCTTGAAGGTGGGAGCTCTAACATTGTTGGCAGCTCATTCCTGCAGTTTGAAAGAACTACTAGCCAGCTTTCTTGTGCGAATGGCTTTTTGTCTTAACACGCTTACCCTGATTTAGCAACAGCAATTTTCTCACGTAAGTAGGCTTCTGGGTGCTTAGGTAGTGAGGGTATCAAATCTTTATCAACACTGAGTCACACAGCTAGAAGTAGATTGGGACCTTTCGACCTTGTGTATGCTTTATGTCAGGGGTGGGGAACCTTTTATCCACCAAGGGCCGTTTGGATATTTATAACATCATTCGCGGACCATAAAAAATTATCAACTTAAAAATTATCCGACCAAGCCCCAAGCAGGCAGCTGCCCCTGATGACCCCCCATCACGTGGGCAAGCAGGCAGGCATCCAACCGGTGGCACACTTGCCCACCTGGTGACACAGGATGGTCTGTTGCACCAGCCGAGTGTAGCTGTCCAGCTGCACGCCAAAGTTGCTCCTGTTCCGCATGGTTGGGGCCGGATTCTACAGCCAGCTCCTGCTACCTCCACCTGCAGCGATGAAATGAGGACACACTGGCTAAGAACTCCCCCACACACACACACATTCTGGCCCTGCCCCCTTTAAACCCCTCCATTGTCGTCACTTCTGCCCCCAGCCCTCTTGTAGTACAGAGGGAATAAGTTTCTCCATGGCCTGGGTGGGAAAGTGTTAACAGTTTCTTGGGCAGTCCTAGCAGCTCCATAGCTAATAACTCTTCTGCAAGTGGGGGGGGAAGGTTGCTTTTCTCGGCAAAACAAACTCACATCTGCCTTGAATAGAAGCTATTCCTGTCCATGGGAGGGAGCGGATTACCAGTCTTGGGTCCTTCTGAACTAGAGATCTGCCAGGACCCATGAAATCCCAGACCAAATGATTTTGCGGCCCTTAAACAGCCCCTGGGCCTGACGTTCCTCACCCCTGCTTTATGTGCTATATGAACCAACAACTGGTTATTTAATTCAAGAAATATCGGTGCAGCTAATAGAGTAATTTGATAAATAAGGGCCAAAGTATACTTGATGTACAGTTGGCCAGAAAGAGTAAATTGGGCCGAAAGTTCTTTGGAGGCAGCGTGATCTCGCCACCGGCGTAAGTGCGTGTAATCGCGCGATTACATGAACTTATGCTGGCGGCGAGGCCAGTCGTGCTGGTGACTGAGTGCCAGGGACCACGCCTCGCCCCTATGCAGGTGCGGTGTCTCCGTGGCGCAGGCGGCTTCCTATCCCTGTACGCCACGGTATGCCTTCACCAGGAACAGTGGTGCTGCGCCTGCTTTTTAGCAGGCGCAGCCTCGCTGTTTTCAATGGGGCTTTTGGCAAAAATGCCGCAGCGTGCGTGAATCGGCTTAGGAAGAGGCGCCGCTGCACCTCTTTCCCGCCAACTCCGGATGCCGACTTTTCAGGAATGGGCTGTTAGAATCTGAGGAACAGTACAGCTTCTATCAATACTGGACAATTAGCTTGATATATAGTTTCTTTAATTCAATTTCCTCTGGGTTTTATTACGAAGAGTCCATTAACTAAACCTTCATCACATTTGAGCAGGATGAATATTCCAAGTTGGTGTACTTGCTTAAGGAAGAATAATTGTGAAGGAAGAATAATTGTGGTGTGAACACCTCCTTCTGGTGCTGAACATAGAGGCATTTTGGACTCTTGAAAATGATGCAGACACTCAGGATTGGAGTTGGGTTGTCACTAGTAAGCAGATGCATGTTATAGGCATGACTTGGGATTTTTTCCCTTTGTGGGAGTTTGGTCTTCTTCGTTTATTTGTAAGTCTTTGTCAGGCTGCTATCTCGGTTTCGTTATTGCCTCTGTCTCTGTGCTGTATTGTCTGCCCCCCAAGGTCGCATGCCTAAGCCTAAGCCTGGGAACTCAGCTCCTGGGAAACTGTATTCCTGCGTGTAATCTCCCGCCTTTCCTGCCTTATAATATCTCCCAGCTAGTGAGCCTTTCATAGCTGTCATTTTATTCGTTTGCACTGTATGCCTATTTGATCAGTAAAATCCACCTGTTTGGACTCTATACGACTTTGTGGTGATTTCTGGTTCTGTGGGCCAAGGGCTGACATTATGACAGCTATCGCCTCACATCTTCACCGTTCTCCTAGCCAGGCTGGAGCCCAGGGGGGTTCGCCTGCCACTTGGATGGGAGCTGTGCAGCTCTCCAGGTGATCTACTACCCTGGAGCCCTTCTCAGAGGACCCTACTCTGTTACAGGACTTAATTGCTGAACTTTTCCGGACGAACCGAGAGGTTTGCCGCTTGAGGGGACTGGTACACGCGCAGTGGCAATCTCTTACAGGACGTCTCTGGATGTTAACATCGGAGGATACTGATGCTCGTTTAGATCTTCAGGACTTGGATCAATTACTGGACGATGCCCGATTGGCGACTGAGGATTTACAAATATTAACTGGACTTCTAGATAATCTTATTTCTCGACAAACTCTTTCTACCATGGCGGGAGCCCCACCGGAGGGTTTTTCCCTGATCCCGGATGCGGCCAGCTGCCAGGCTGAGGCCAAGCGAGTCGCTATTAGCACCGCTCTTCTCCTTGTGGAATGTACAAAGGACACCCCGGTAGCCACCTTGGCTCAAGTTTTGACCCCGACGTTTGGAGCCGAGGCATCCGCACTGGCGGTTCGAGTACAACCTCTGCTGGGCGGGGAACCTGACCCCATACTCTTGCTCCTCGAGACAGAACTTTTGCCGCGCATTACGGCAGAGGCTGCCCTAAGACTTGAGAACGCCAAAGTTCTTGCGGATCAGCAAGCCGCCGAAGCGGCTAGGGTCGCAAGAGAGAGAGAGGCGGCGGAAGCAGCCAGGGCGGCTGCAGCAAGGAATCAGGCGAACGTGGACACGCGCCCCAAGGACTATGTACTGGGACTATCAGGTCTCACCTTTTCCCCGGCGTTTGTCCCGTCGCGTACGACCCAACGCGCACGCCGTTTGGCTGACCGACGTCGAGACTCAGATGAGTCTGAAGACGAGGATTTATATGGGGATAGCTCTCAATGGGCCACGAGCTTCCGAACCAGTAAGCCTCATCTTACTGGGGGCCCAAGTGAGGAGGTTCATCTTTTACGAGCCCAGAATCGGGAGCTCTCCGACCGTGTGGATCAACTCCAGGAAGTAATGGAACTTATGCTTCACGAGAACAGGCAATTACAACAAACCCTGATAGCTCAGAGACAGCCCGTTCCGATACCGGGTCAGGCGGTACCCGTACAACCACCCGCTAATGTGCCGGCTCCACCCTTACCTCCTGGAGCTCCTGTTGCTCCTCCGCTCCGACCACCCGTGCAACCACCTGCTAATGTGCCTGCTCCACCCTTGCCTCCTGGAGCTCCTGTTGCTCCTCCGCCCGGACCACCCGTGCAACCGGGCCAACCCGCGCCCGGCCCTTGGAAGCAACTCAAATTGAGGACTACGTATGACGGATCTCTTGAGACTTTGCCTTGTTTCTTGCATCAAGTGGACAGTTATATGCGAGAACAAGGTCAACTCTTCCCCACGGAAGATAGCCGGGTGCGGTACGTAGCTTCCCTCCTGACAGGCAAAGCGGCTGACTGGATGGTCCTCCAGTTTGACACCCGCTCTCGTGCGATTCGTTCCCTCAACAACTTCATGACTGCCCTGAGAAGGAGGTTTGAGGACCCCTTCCTGGGAGAAAGAGCCAAAACGGAACTTTTACAATTAAAACAAGGCTCTGCTACAGTTCGGGAATTTGCCGATGAATTTCAGCGACTGGCAAGTAAAATTGTAGGTTGGCCCGAGACCACCCTAATCCATCATTTCAGGGAAGCCTTGCATCCTGACATTCTGAACTGGTCTTACATGCGGGGCGATCCCGATACCCTCGAAGGCTGGATCCTATTAGCCGAGGAAGTGGAAAGCCGCCGCCGCTTTATTTCTCTCGTCCGTCAAAAGCACAAGGAGAAGGGCACCCAAAAGCCTCAACCCAAGGCACCACTGCTCGTCCCACGAAATCCCCCACGTCCGCTCCAGGAACGTGAAGTCCGATTTCAGAGGGGTGCCTGTCTTACATGCGGAGAAATGGGCCACTTTGCAGCCGTTTGCCCACGCCGCCAGGAATTATTTCGTCCCAGCACGACAACCCGCGCCCGAGGTCGTCCACCACGCAGAGGCACCGCGGCCACCCGCAGCGCAGCTCCGGGAAGGCCCACACCCTCTGCACTCCATGCCGGGGACCCAGCCTCCCTGCCTGCTTCCAACGACCCCGCCGGGTCTCGGATTACAAGTGCCCCATTGGGGGACAGCTTTCCCTCTTCGGATGAGGAAAACCCTTGGATTTCTCCAGCCTTAAACCTGGAATCTCCCCTCGACTTGTCAAAAAACGGCTCCGGTCTGTGGTGAATGGAGCATCTCCACAGACCTCTCAGGATCTTCCTATCAAACCGAATGCTCCTACCAAAATCAAAGAAGTGGACTCCACCGTCTACGTAGATGCAGTTTTACAACAACTTAACGGAGGTCCACAAATCCCCGTCAAAGCACTAATTGACTCCGGTTGCTGTCGCACTCTCATAAGCGAAGCCACGTTTGCTGCCCTCAGAGCCGACTCAGAGGCTTTACCCGCCCCCGTCCAATTTGCTCAAATGGACGGGAGCCAATTCCAGGGGGGTCCAGTTGATCGTCGCACCATAGGGGTGGCAATGGGAATTGGTTCCCACTGGGAACAAATAGACTTCACTATAGCCCCTATCCGATTTGAAGTGGTCTTGGGAATTAACTGGATTAAAGGACATAGTCCCAGTATTGATTGGGAAACAGACACTATTTCTTTCGCTAGTCCCACCTGCGACCAGCATCGGCAAAACTTTGCTCTGCCATTTCCGCCCGTTCCAGCGTTAACCTCTACTGCCCCGGTACCACCGGCTCTACCCGCTGTATACCGGGACTTTGAAGATGTCTTCGACCTTAAGGAATGTGATGCCTTACCCCCCCACCGGGCCTCAGACTGTGCGATTGAAGTAGTAAAGGACTGCACATTAACCAAAAGTAAGATTTACCCTATGAGCGCTTCCGAGCGCACTGTCCTCCGGGACTTTTTGGACAAAAACCTCGCCAGAGGGTTCATTCGCCCTTCGAATGCCCCAAACTCGGCCCCCGCGTTTTTCGTCCGGAAAAAAGAGGGCGACCTTCGCCTGTGCATTGACTTCAGAAAGCTCAATGCGGTTACCCAGACCAACGCCTATCCTATCCCATTAATATCGGATATTTTGGGACAATTACAGGAAGGCCGTGTGTTCTCTAAATTAGACTTGGTGGAAGCCTACTACCGAGTCCGTATCCGCGAAGGAGATGAACACCTCACTGCCTTCTCTAGCTGTTTCGGAATGTATGAATTCCTTGTAATGCCGTTCGGATTAAAAGGGGCCCCGGGGGTCTTCATGCAACTCATCAATGAAATCCTACATGACCTTCTATATCGTGGGGTGGTGGTCTACTTAGATGACATTCTCATTTATTCGAAAACTATGGACGAGCATGTGACTCTGGTCAGAGAAGTTCTACAACGCCTGCGTAACCATCAACTGTTCGCTAAACTAGCTAAGTGTGAATTTCACCAAAGCAAACTCACGTTTTTGGGATACATCATCTCCCACCAAGGTCTTCGCATGGACCCCGCCAAAGTCCAAGCCGTCCTCGATTGGACTCCCCCCACCAACCGTAAGCAAGTACAGCAATTTCTGGGATTTGCAAACTTCTATCGGGGATTCATCCCTAACTTCGCCCAAGTGGCTCTACCCATTACGGACCTGCTGAAAACTAAAGGAAAAGTAAGCTCGGCTGCCTTGCCCTCCGCAAAGATCCTATGGACTGAGCAATGCCAAGCCGCCTTTCTAGCCCTCAAACGCCTCTTCACTTCGGAGCCGGTGCTACGGCACCCAGACCCAAATCAAATGTTCATTGTGCAAGTCGATGCTTCCGATGTAGCCATGGGAGGGGCTCTCCTCCAGCAAGGACCGGACGGTCTTCTTCACCCTTGCGCTTACTTTTCAAAAAAATTTGCGCACGCTCAATTAAACTGGCCCATCTGGGAGAAAGAGGCCTCTGCAGTTCATCATGCACTGATTTTATGGCGGCAATTCTTGGAAGGGTCTAAAATACCCTTTGAAGTTTGGACCGATCACAAAAATCTAGCTGCCCTCACGGGGTCCCATAAGCTATCGGCGAAACAACAACGGTGGGCGGAGTTCTTTGCTCAGTTCCGTTTCACCCTGAAGCACGTCCCTGGGAAGCAGAACGTTCTCGCGGATGCCCTCTCCCGTTTACCACAATATCCGGTAAAACTCGAAAGACCCACCAACTCTCTGTTCACCCCTATGCAACGTGGGGCCCTACCTATGCTGGCTGTGCAAACCCGATCCCAGCATCAACACACCTCGCAAGCTCCGCCAGCCCAACCGGCTGCCCAGCCGCCACCGCAACAGACCGGAGTTCCCGCCCCTCCTACCCCTCCGACCGCTCAGCCGCCTGCAGTCTGCGCGCCGCCACACGTAAGCACTAGCCCTATAACTATTTCTCAGATCTCCAGAACCGACGGGGGGGCTCCCTCCAAACTCCCCATCTCCGAATCCTTTTTAACTGTCCTTCGGGACCAGTGCCTTTTAGAACGTTCCGCTCATACCCTACCTCCTGGTGTTTTGGAACAAGGGGGGTCCTGGTACAAAGACTCAAAATTGTATATACCCAAAGCTCTCCGGAAAGACGTTTTACATTTAGCTCATGGAGCCAAAACAGCTGGGCACTTTGGGTTTCTGAAGACCCTCCACTTATTGCGCAGACAGTTCTGGTGGGGGGGAATGCGTTCCGACATTGACTCCTTCATCCGCAGCTGTCCCGTTTGTGCCGCTGCGAAACGATCGCAGGGCAAACCCCCAGGACTGCTACAACCTCTTGAAACGCCCAGCAAACCTTGGGAAGTAATCGCTATGGACTTCATGACTGATCTCCCTCTCAGTGGGGGTAAAACGGTGTTGTGGGTTGTTACTGATTTGTTTTCTAAGCAAATACATTTGATTCCATGTGCAGGGATCCCCTCTGCTCAGAAACTGGCCCGCCTCTTCGTGACGCATATATTTCGTTTACATTCGTTTCCGCGTAAAATAATTTGTGACCGCGGAAGTGGTTTCGTTTCTAAGTTTTGGAAAGCTTTCCTCAAGTTGGTGGGGGTGGAACAGGGATTGTCTAGTGCATACCATCCTCAAACTGATGGTCAAACTGAACGTGTCAATGCTGTACTCGAATGTTATTTGCGTTGTTATGTTAACTACCACCAGGATAACTGGGTGGAACTGCTACCTTTAGCAGAATATGCCTACAATAATGCCATGCATCAATCCACAGGTTTTAGCCCGTTTTTTGCTGTGTATGGACAAGATTTCAGTCCCATCGTTCCTACAGATGATATAGAGGGGGAGGGGAACCCCGACATTGCCTCCTGGGCACACGCCCTCCGTACCACTTGGCCCTGGCTCGTTAGCAACCTCGACCGGGCCAAACGTAAATACAAAGCGCAAGCTGACAAACATCGCTCCCCCGGGGGTGATCTGCAAGTGGGTGCTTTGGTTTACCTTTCCACCAAAAACCTCCGGTCCACCCAACCGTGCCATAAACTCAGCGCCAAATTCATTGGCCCTTTCCCCATTACTCGGGTCATAAACCCTGTCACAGTGGAACTGGCTCTCCCCAAATCTTTGAGGCGTGTGCATCCTGTTTTCCACATAAGCCTCCTCAAACCCCATGTTGCTTCTCCACAATGGCATCCAGACCCACCGCCTGCGCAACCCATCATGGTGGGGGGGGAAGAACACTTCGAAGTCTCCAAGATCCTTGACTCCCGTATTCACCATGGTACTCTCCAGTATCTAGTTCGTTGGAAACATTTCCCCCCTGCCTATGACGAATGGGTGCGCGCACGGGATGTCTCCGCCCCCGACCTCATTGACGCCTTTCACATTGCTTACCCGAACAGGCCAGCCCCCTTGCGAACTGGGAGGGGGCCTTGAGGGGAGCAGAATGTCAGGCTGCTATCTCGGTTTCGTTATTGCCTCTGTCTCTGTGCTGTATTGTCTGCCCCCCAAGGTCGCATGCCTAAGCCTAAGCCTGGGAACTCAGCTCCTGGGAAACTGTATTCCTGCGTGTAATCTCCCGCCTTTCCTGCCTTATAATATCTCCCAGCTAGTGAGCCTTTCATAGCTGTCATTTTATTCGTTTGCACTGTATGCCTATTTGATCAGTAAAATCCACCTGTTTGGACTCTATACGACTTTGTGGTGATTTCTGGTTCTGTGGGCCAAGGGCTGACAGTTCAGGCTATTGTATTTGGAATGTAGGATTGAAAGTGGAGGAAAAGGAAATGCATAGCTGACATATTAAAGCTGGAGCGAAGAGTTGCACAGCTACCACCAAAGTAAAGGTGGAGTGAGAAAATATCCCTTCTAGATCAATTTGCCATTTCTATGTATTGGTCCTACGGCTAAACATTGTTTCAAAGATCCCTGCATAAAATCACTTCAGTCCATCTAAGCTTTCAGATGTATAGAACTCTGTTTCCCAAGAGTTAATGCTGAACTATGAATTGTAGAATTGTTAAAGGAATCTGAATTCTATAATTTGCACTCTCCTCCAAGCAAAAAAATGACCCACCTTCTCCCTTCTGGATAGAAGCAGGCCAAGTTGCTTAGGACTCAGGAGAATCCTCTGTGGGTCTTGTTGCTACTGCTGCTTTATGGAGTCATGGGGATTTTAGCTTTAACTCTGTGAACAGCTTGATGAAAAATAGTCAAGAAGAGCATGCTGGTCACTGCTTCTGTTCAACGTGACATTCTTGTTCATGCTATATACTTGCTCAGCTTGTAGGTTTCATAAGGCATCGAGATATTATCCTATTAATATTGTGACAGAGGAAAAAATAAATCATCATTTTTCTCCAGCAATTTATTGCATGTGGTAATACAGGCTCTTATGAAAGTTGTTCAGTGTTTCAGGTGCCATGGAACCCTGTCTCTTTACACTTTAAGAGCTAGCCCAGCAGAAAACCAAAATAATTCCTGGTTTTATTTAAGATACTGTTTCATCTTTCCACTGCAGCCAGTCTCAAAGTGGTTTACAGTTTAAGTGGAATACAAACTAACAATAAATCATTGGTTCTCGTAGGTTATCCGGGCTGTGTAACCGTGGTCTTGGTATTTTCTTTCCTGACGTTTCTTTCCTGACGTTTAACAATAAATCAATTGAAATAAGAACGGCAATTAATAAAGTTACAACATTAGTGGAGATCAAAGCCAAACAAATGTTGAAGTTTAAACAAATGTGCTGGCTACACAAAGGATAAAGAGTACATAGTGTCATTTGACAAAACTGGATAAATGCAGTTTTTTCAGACAGAAAAGAATCTACATTTAAAGCACATTCAGTGGTTAGCTTTTAAAAAAGAAATCACATTTAAGTGAATTGTTACTAGTCTTTTGAGGTTTCAAAAGAAATTGTTCAAATCTTAATTTCTGTTGTATATCTGGAGACAAATTGCTTTGTAAATATGTGACCAGATAGCTTCCAGTATCTTGTTAGGGGCAGGAGATGGCCATGCTCTACTTAGAACCTAGACTGCCTGTCTGTTCCCTTTCATTGTCTTTAACAGAACTCTGAAGCTTCAGTTTGTGTACTGAGGCATTAAATTTCTTCATATAAAGAGAGGTTTGGGATTTTGTGAAGCCAAATTACGCACATAGAAAAGAGAGATCATATTTGCAGAAGCAGAACAGCTATACTAAAACTACCTGCTGGAACTTCCACAGATACAGTCTATATACGAACGTCAGCAACGTATGATCTTGTACAGTGCTATCATTGGTTGAAGCACTGTTTCCTTTCAGAGTTCAGTTTCTCACATCCCAATCAGAATCAGCGGATTTCTGAACACAGTTGGTGATGCTGGCTAAGGAGTGGGAGTAGAGTTACTAATAAGCAGGCTTTCGAGAAACCGTTCCAGTGTGAGAAATGGTGTTTATCTTTGCTTTTGTAAGGAATTGTCTAACGTAGCAGGGCATACCAGCTATTCATTGAAGTCTGGATCTGATCATGTATATGCACATGCAGAAGAAATCTTTTGTCGAATGACCAGCCATTCTGAATTAACACAAAAAGTTTAACATGTTTCTTAGTGATCATTAGCCACTTGTGTTCTTATGACAAATAAAATCTGAGACTTTTTGTTTTTAGGCTTTGACAGCCTAATGGCTGGGGGCCAAAGGACTGGTTTCTGATGGGGGGGGTATAATTTTATCTAATTCAGGAGACGGGCAATTTGCTTTAATACAAAGTCATGCAGGAAATATTTGTCACTAAGCTTTCAGATTTATCACTGCTGGTATTTAAGATAGATACCATTTTTTAAGCTGATATTTCAAGGATTCTCTCTTTTAGGGTGAGAAAAGAACCTTTAGGGGCACACATTTGTTAGTATTTGCATAACATTTGTTGTAAGATTAGATGGCTCTTACCGTTGCATTCTGAAAGATGGTAACAACATGCCAATAGGTAAATAAAACACATTACAATAAAATATATATGCATTATACATGTCACAACATATGACCAAATTGAGAATTCTTAACAAATCTCAGACTGGGTCCAAAAATACAAAATAACCAATATTACCAAAAGGCCTTTGCAAAACAGACCTTCCTAAATGGTAAGAGTGATGGCACCTCTTAACTTCCTCCAGCAAGCCATTCTGTAAAATTGGCCCAGTGACCACAAAGGCCCTAGTATGAATGGAGCCATTTACTGATCTACAGAGGGCACTTCAGGCAGAAACGAAGACAACAATTGGGGCAGAGGTTCATTTAGGGAGATGCCGTCCTTTTAGATGAATGGGTCCAAGGTTATAAAGGGCTTTAAAGGTAAGTACTAGCGCATTAAATTGAACTCAGAAGCAAATAGTCAACGAGAAAAAATGTTTGAACATATATAAATATGTTCAAAGTAGCTTACCTCATTTAAAAGACAGGCAGCCACATTCTACACTAATTGAAGCTTCCAAGTTGTCTGGAAGCTTAGTAACTATAAAATTAATGCCAATTTAAAGTATTACTATGGAAGCCTATTCCAAAGTATGTGCATAATCTCTCATCTCTGTGCATACTCTGTAATCTCTGTGCTGTCACATATGTAACTCTGTGTACTGCTATGCTGACGTAGTTGGAGCAGTAGTGTGATAGTGGCTACATTGCTGCTGTATGCAAGTGACCCAAAGATTTGTTAAATCAGCAGATTAAATCTTCAACTACAGTGCTGTATGCAGTGAAGGATCTAAATTATTCTAATATATCCAGTTTGGTTCTAACAGATGCTAATTAAACATAGGAGGTGTCAAGTAGTTATACAAGTGATATCAAAGGGGCATGTGCCTAGTTAAGTGTAAGGATCCAGTGCCCTGTCTTGAGGCATCATTCAGTGACTGCTCATATTCCCATGAATACCATTGACATCCAGGGATCCCTTTTAGTGTTGTTCCTCTATCTACAGTTAGACCCACTCCCTTCCACAACACATAGAATCATAGAGTTGGAAGGGACCACCAGGGTCATCTAGTCCAACCCCCTGCATAATGCAGGAAATTAACAACTACCTCCCCCCACATCCCCAGTGACCCCAACCCTCCCCAGCCATGCAGGACCCCACAATCAAAGCACTCCCGACGGATAGCCATCTATCCTCTGCTTAAACACCTCCAAAGATGGGAACTCCACCACCCTCCAAGGAAGAACATTCCACTGTCGAACAGCCCTCACCGTCAGAAAGTTCTTCCTAATGTTTAGGTGGAATCGCTTTTCTATTAGTTTAAATCCATTACTCCGTGTCCTAGTCTCTGGAGCAACAGAGAACAAGCTAGTTTGACATTACATGTCAAAGTAATGTTTAGTTCTTTTTCTTGGTAAGTGCATGTTTTCCTTGCATTTCACAGGGTTTAAGCAATTAAAAAGACTGTACTTTGGGATTATAAAAGCAATGTTTACCACTTTGGATCACAATATCATGTTGCACAGTTTGGAACAATTGATAGGTATGTATTGGTTGACACTGAATCGCTGTAATTTTTTTTTTTTTTTTTTTTGCCAGAACAGTCCTCAAAAGTGGCTAGGAGATGCTTGCTCTGCCCCTATGTGATCTGGACAGGTGGATTTTGGGTTTTGGTGACATCAGCATATTTACAACACCCTGTTCTATATTTCTTTCGGGAATTGCAACGGTTGTTGCTGTTTTGAATTAGTTTTGAAGTTGTGGTCAGGTAGAAGAATGTTGCTGAGGCCGAATTCAGATACCATGGTGGTAGCACTGGTTGGGAGGCCGCAAAAAAAGTGCAGTCTGCTTAATGTTAGTGGTGTATATTTTGCTCTTGCTCTGTCACAGTAAGTATACAGATCTACTGCAGCTGAAAAGCAGGTGGCAGCAGTGACCGGGAGTACTTTGTATCTGTTACATCTTACATAGTAGTTACATTCCCTTATGGATAATTAAGACTTGACAACAGTTACAAAACCCTTTGTAAGATAAGAATTGACTTCTGCAGTGTACTCTTCATGGACTGTTCTTGATGACTACAGAGCTAATGCAGAATGTTAATGCAGTATGAGCTTCTGGACACAATTTAAAATGGTCATTCTTGCTTTTAAGGCCTTGCCTGGCATGAAATGGATGTACTTTAGAACATCAAGTCCCATATGAGCCCACTCATTTTGTTTTGTTTTTAAATGTGCATTACAAGCCTGCTCGAAGAACCCTCCTTTTGAGAAGTTAAATTGTCAATAGTAAGAGTAGTGCTTTTTCAGAGGTTGCCCTGGTTTGGTGGTATGACCTTAAGATATTTGTCAGTGGCCCTTCCTCCCAACTATTAAATACTTTTTGTAAATTCCTTCTGTTTTGGAGAGATTTGGGCTTGATTATTACCTAGTGTATGTGTTCTTCACACATTTATTCATCATAATTTAAAATTAGATCAAAACATAAATTTCACCTAAAACAATGCAATAAATTATACAGTTTAAAAAGTCCTTTTTATGCATCTAGTCCAGCCTCTTGCTCAATACAGGAAATCAAAAGCTACAGCACACACACCCCCATATCCTAAAATCTTAAAAAGTAACCACAGAACTTGAACTCGCTTCTGCTGCTTTCAAGAGCAGAAAGGAATGCACTGCAGCCACGTGCAGCCTGGGCCAAGACTTCCCATCCCACTATCTGATTCATTGAGTTCTCACTCTGAGGTGGAGGATATCTTCAGCAGTGGGTGGCTCCCTTCCCATGCTCAGGGAGGCAGGGTTTAATTTCCTCTTTGTATGATCTGTGCTGGGACTGCTCCCACAGGAAAACGTGAGAGTAGCAGAAGGGCTTAATAGAGTACTGAAGGCTGTCATCTTCATGGTTGCCGCCACCCTGGATTCCATGACCTTTTTGGCTAGGTCAGTGGCGGCATCCAATGCTTCCAGGAGAGCACTATGGATGGCCAGCAGATTATGTCTTCAAGTTGCTCCTTTTAGCATACCCCTTCCAGGACGGGCGCCTCTTTGGGGAAAAACTGGCAAAATCCTGGTGGAGACCAGGGACAAGAGAAAAGCTATGCCCAAATACATTAGAAGAGGAAACAGGGGACCCAACTCCTTGGGTCCCTTTTGCACCTCACACACACTGGCGCATCCCAGACCTGATAACAGACATAACACCTGGGCCAGTGGAAGGGGCTCCTTCCAGAGGGAAAACAGATTTAACAGATTTTCCCAGTTTTCACAGGGATGCGAAAAGCCCTGGCAAATTCACAGACAAGCAAGGCAAGCATTGACTCCAGCACAATCCAGGTGGGAGGAAGGATCCAACACTTTACCAATCAGTGGGACCTCTCCCACCCAGACGCATGGGTGCAACAAATTGTGCATGAGGGCTACCTAATAGAGTTCCAGAGTCTCCCACCAGAACAATTAATCCTTTCTCCCAATACTCCAAACAGAGAAAAACATCTTTGCACGACATCTGCAATAGACCATCTGATCCAGATTGGGGCCATCAAACTGGTTCCTCAAAAAGAGCAGTTCTCTGGGGTTTACTCCATCTTTTTCACCATGCCCAAGAGAAACTGAGACTGACGGACAATCCTGGGCCAGAAGTATGTGAACAGGCTCATAAAGATGAAGCACTTGAGGATGGAGACGCTTTGCTCTACGTCCATACTCATTCAATAGACCCCACAGAAGCCTACCTTCATATGCCCATACACGTGATTTAAATCAAACCCACCCTGATTGCAGCCAACAGAACTTGACCAGAAAAAAGATCAGCTAAGAGGCAAGGTTGAGTGTCACCCCCATTGAAGGAGAAAACATTTAACAAAAATCTGTACAATAGGGACTGGATAAAACCTATGGGACCAGAGGGATCAAAATCCCACATAAGCAACCAGAATCTCCTAGACATGGGAGGGTGCACAATGTCCCCTTCTATCTGAAATAGAAGGAATCCTCACAGCCAGCTGGAGCGCAGGCCACAATGTCTGCCTGTCACTCTGTAGCATTGCACCTTCCTCCCTCACATAGATTTGCTTTGTAGATTAAAATCTGGGGTGTAGATTTACTGTAAATTAAGAAACAATATTTTGATACTTGACATTAACAGTTCATTCATGTTACTTCACAGAGGCTCTAATGCTGCTCCAGCATAGATCCAGGATATGTGATTGCTGGAGTGGTTGCCGTGAGTTATAAATGTGAATTTTTCCTTCTTGAAAATACAGGACAGCATGGCTTGCTGGGGTGGTTACAAGAGGGGTGATTTGTTGATCTGGGTGAGGGGGGATGTACTTTTGTAAACACAGCCCTGGATTAGTTTTCTGTAAATATGATGTATAATATATAATGTAATATTCTGTATAATATAGATGGGAACTAGGACACCCTCTGGTCCGGACGGGAACTTGTATTATTCACTCTTTTATGAAACTGTCCTCATCTGGATGTACGGACATGCTGCAGTTGCTCAGAAAAGTCTGGATCTGCGTTTCAGATGCTTACAAAGTTTCAAAAATTGTTGCTAAAACTCAGAGTATGCTGCTTTCTGCCAGCCATGTTCTGCCCTTCTCCCCCCCAGCTCAATTTAGAGTTGCTTGGCAACTGGTGGGAGAGTTGTGGGTGAAGATATGGGGGCCATGATGTCAGTTGTGCTGTCAGTTCTGGTAAAAAACAAGACAAAACACAGAAGTGACATTGGTACAAGGTCTAAGAAACTCTATGGTAATACTAGAGCCATCCTATGTCACTTCTGATGGGTTTTTTTTTTAACCAGAACTGACATGGCACCATACACAATGCTACAGAGTTGTTGGGTTTTTTTTTTTACTTTTTCTAAGCAGCAGGCAACAGGAATAGGGCTAATGGGACACTTAGCTCAGTTGTTGCTATATAGAGATATATATCTGCTGTTACTTTTTAAGATTTTAGGATATGGTGGGTGCTGTAGCTTTTGATTTCCTAAGAGGCTGGACTAGATGCATAAAAAGGACTTTTAATTTATTGCATTGTTTATTGCATTGTTTAATTTATTGCATTGTTTTAGGTGAAATTTATGTTTTGATCTAATTTTAAATTATGATGAATAAATGTGTGAAGAACACATACACTAGGTAATAATCAAGACCAAATATTTCCAAAACAGAAGGAATATATATATTCATATAGATAGATAGATAGATAGATAGATAGATAGATAGATAGATAGATAGATAGATAGATAGATAGATAGATCCTTCGACAATATATAAAAATAGTTGGCCCAATCCCAGAACTGACTTTTTTTTTGGGGGGGGGAATTCTATTTTTCACATTCAGTTCTGATTTATTGGTCTAAATCTGCATTCCAGAAGCAAGTAAAACTCTAGTTGGTTTGATTGGTGTGTTGACATTGGCCCTGAGGGCCATTTGCACCTGTGTATTTTGAATAGAACCCTCCAAAAACCCTGTATCCTGAAATCTGACTGCTCTACCACAGAATGAATGCCACTAACTGAATCTGATGTTTGATAAGCAGCCCAGTGTGTGAATGTCTAGGTCGAAGTTCAGGATAGTTTAAATTGGCTTGATCCAGCATTTTCTGGTTACTCAGGAGAACAGTTAACTGCTGTATTGAGCTATTGAAAAGGAGCATTTGAAATTTAAGTTGCTGCATCATTTGAACTTTAATGTGGCAGGTGTGTTGGAAGCAAATAAACCTTTAACAGATGATTAATCTATCGTATGCTCGCAATAAAAATGTGAATGAACTTGCTTCTGACACCTGAGGTATTGGATGCGGGGGAAGTTGTTTTACTTACTCTCTTTCTCCAGCTAGCCTCCTCACCTTTGTTCACTGGAAGTATCAGAGGGGTCTTTCTAGTCCTTTGGCAATCCTAGCATTTTTCAAGGACTGTTATGGTATTGTGCCTAGCATGATAGTTTGCTGCATTCTGATTTCTTCCTTGGTGATATTGCCCGTTGCAATAAAACTTTGATGCTGCACTGCTTTGCTAGCAACAACAATTGGGAGAAGATGGGAGTCCCTTACTTTGCTGGCCTATATCACCTGGCTTCCAATTCAGTCTGGTCAGTCCTTTGCTTGGGCACATCTATGTAATAGGTCTTTTCCAATATTTAATTTTCCTGCTTTTGAAAACATACAACTGCCCTGTAAAAAGTTACACAGTACCATTGATTTAATTAAGTCAGCACTGACTACTTTGTCTGGCAGTCCTTTTCAGCTCATTTACCTGATTTCACTTGTTCTACTGGAGAAGCAAGGTTTCGAACTTGAGACCTTTGTTAATGCATGCAGAGCATATGCTTTACCATTGAAAGGTGCCCCTCTTAATTCTCAAAGGTGCAAACTGCAAATGTAGAGACCCAGTATACTTACTCAGCCAAAGGAGGAAGACAACACCCTTTATTATACTGGATTTCTTGCTGGCTAGCAGTTGCCCTGCTTGCAGAGTACAGCACCGAGAACCCTATTCTAGCTCTCCCATCACCATCTAGGAAGATGCAATGCAGTAACTTATTCAGGCTGCAGAAAAGAGAGAAGGAATTCAGGCACTGCCAGAAAGCCTGGGCTAAGTAAGTGATGGAGGCTGGCAAAAAGCTTTCTTACCGTAGCAACCATTGGAGCTGTTTGTTCCTTCAGCGAGCAGAAACGTCTGGACACACTGAGGTGGGACAGGGCTGGGAACTAGCACTGATGAAATGTAGTGGATTTAGCATCCACCTCCATAAAGGATAGCTGCATTCTTTAAAGCATGTTATAGCTTACTTGAGCTCTAATCTCGTGACACAAAACTAGATTTTTTATGAGTCTAGATTTTATGAGTAATCTAATATTGGCTAGAGAAATAAAATATGCCTTAAGATTTCTCCTCTGTTCAATTTTATGTCTTTAGCATGGTATGGTATGCCTTGCTTAAACTTAATGTGAAGTTACTTGGTTGATTTTCTAGTTTTACTTTTCTACCTTTATTGTGAAACTTCAAAATGTTAACAAGCAAAATTTCTCTTTCAGCTCTTCCCCCAAAACCCTCCAAACCAATGACTCCAGTAAATACAAATGGCATAAAGGAGAATTGCAGTTCTTCACTTCAGGATGCAGAATGGTATTGGGGAGACATTTCAAGGTAAATAATGCTTATTTATCAAGTAAAACGTAACTTATATCTCATTTATATGCATATTTTGGTGACATTTTGGGGCTTGAGCAAAAAATCCTTTCTAAACTGTCAAATGCTGTGATTGTTGTTAAATGGTAAAGACAAAATTAATTAGATCTCCATAAAATAAAACGAGTGGGTAAAAGTTAATTTTTTTTTGTCTAAATCAGATTTTTAATTTTTTAATTGTGTCTAATGATCTGGTATGCAAACATGTTGAAGTCTGTGAATAATCTCTTAAAATTAAATCCATGATTTCCTCACAAATGCCTTTAGTTAAAGCTTGCTTTTCTATATCAGAGAAAATCCAATACAATTTAAACATTACTTATGAAAATACTATGTATATGCACCACAAACATAAACTAGTTTTTAGATAGTCTCTTAATTTTTCTTTCCACTTTAGATGCTGCTCCAATAATTGTCCGATAGGAATAATTTTCTAAAGTTTTGCTAACTTCAGGGTTATAATCCAGATAACTGAAATCAACATGAATCTAGACCAAAGGAATGTTTTATGAGCAAAACAAAAAGATGGCAGTTTAGATGCCGTTTAGGAAAAAGTCCATAACTGTGGCTGCTTGAAGTTTATATTTTAAATAAAGTTCAAACCTACCTCAGAAAGCCCTAAAACTTGACTACAAACCCTGTGTTTTAGATATACAGTTTAAAGACCAGATATGTAGTTATTTTAAAAGCAGGATGGAATGGCCTGTCATACATCTAAGGAATTAATAGTGCTATTGTGAATGAAGGCATGTTAAACATAACATTATGTCATCCATCTTACAACTTTTTATTCTTTCAGGGAAGAAGTAAATGACAAATTACGAGATATGCCAGATGGAACATTCCTGGTGCGAGATGCATCAACCAAGAAGCAGGGAGACTATACTCTGACGCTGCGGTAAATAATCGGGGATTTCCCCTGTTTGTCCTGCCCCAATTATGGGTAGCATTTGCTAGTTATTGCTATAGTTGTAGATTTGGATGATCACATTCACGCTAGCCACAGCTGACCTAGAGCTTGCTAAGTGTTTCTCACTTGGTCTTGATAAGCAGTATTAAGAATGAGCAACTGGAATCTACAATGGCATTTGGCATTCAGAGAATTATTGGATTTCTCTGTGTAAAGCAAGTTGCTATACATTCTGGCTGTGTTCAGGATGAGGAAAGAGGCCATATTCTGCTTGTACCTTTTCTTTTTAAACCCAGTTCCTTATGGGAAGTGGGAGAGAGTATCAAACAATGCTGGAGTTGCCTTGCCATGGGTGCCATCCAGTATCAGGGATGGTTGATATTTTTAACAGTGCAATGTTTTCTGCAATTGCAGGGCTTTATTCTAGGAATAAACTACAACCATTCATTTAGAAGAAAGTAAAAGGGAACTGCATCAGGATAGGGACTAAATATGCTCCCTGTTCTTGATCATTCTAGTTGTTAAGAACTGTCATCCTATCTCCATAGCTCCATCCTTGTTTCTGTTTCTTGATCACACAGCATATGGACGGCATGTTGAAAGCACTGAATCATTATATAAAACGGACTGTATATAAATAGGTTTCTCTATAATGTGCCTTTGAGAAAAATGATATAGTTGCTGTTACACAGAAGTTCATACCAAAAAATTGATCTTCAAATTGGATTCTCAAGATACTTGTTTAGAAAATACTTCATCCATAGCCTTTTACTGGAAAGAGATCAGGAGAGAATTTATGTCTTAAACGGTTCCTTCTTTGTTCTTACTTGTTCTGTACTTAAATGTGCAAGACCTATACATTTAAAAGATATAGGGAACTGTTCTGATGTTTGCTCCTGCCAGAAGTATTGGTTCTGCAAGCAAAGTATGTTATTGTGAAATTTAATCTGGGAATGCAAGAAGTTTGAATACTCTTCTGTGTCATAAATAAATTTTAGGATTGAATCCAAAAGAATAGATATATCTGTAGAAACAACATGCAGTGTGATCTTAGCATATTAGAAGCCAACTTCATTATTTAGAATGAGATTCTGAGGAAATATAGGAGGAATGTCAAGGTAACTGGACCACATGAATGTGTTAAAAGGCCACACATACCTTCAGGAAAGAGTCATTCTCACTCTTAACGAAAGAACTTCTAGTCGGATGAATGTACCTGGAGTAATGAAGCAACTATACTTAGAGTGTAGTTTGAACATTCAAATCACAGTGTAGCTTCTCAATATTGGTAGTGCAAACTAACTGTGCAGAACTTTGGATTTTTAGTATAGTTGCAGTGTTCTGTATTAGTTGTGTACGCAGTTGCACATATGATCAATGTAGTCTGTTTTACCTCTCCCTTGCAGAAAGGGTGGCAACAATAAATTAATAAAAATTTATCATCGAGATGGAAAATACGGTTTTTCTGATCCACTGACGTTTAGTTCTGTTGTGGAGCTGATTAACCACTATCGCCATGAGTCTCTTGCCCAGTATAACCCTAAGCTTGATGTGAAGCTGATGTATCCTGTGTCCAGATACCAGCAGGTGAGAACCCAGTTCTATCATTAAATGCAAGTGTTCTTATAGGGTTTTCTTAAACAATGTATCTTTCTAGAGATTGTATAGGAATATCTTCAAATCGAAAGTCAAATGCTTTCAAGAAGACACCATAAACGTCTATACACCTTAATATTATTCTTATCATGGGTGTTCAGTAGCCTCACTTACACATTTTCTACATTGCACTGAAACATGAAATTGGTGTTTTAGTGAGTGACTGCAATACAAACTAGGTTCTTACAAAGTTGGGTGGCACCAACAATTGACTGGAAACCTGCTCTCTGTACAGTCTACTAAACTTGAGAGAGGTCATTCCTGGCATACATGCCCAACAGCAGCACACCAAACCATTTTTGTCAGCATGCAGAGCTAGTTGTGTGCCCTAAGGTTTGCCAAGGTAACCTGAGGTGGTGGTAGCACCACCAGCAATTAAGCTGCCCCCAGTGTATCTGGAAAAGTACAGCCCTCTCCCATTTGCCAGCACACTATCATCTTCACAAGTAGATGTGGGATTTGGGACACTTGGGCCAAAAATAGTTCCTGTCAATTTTCTAGAACGTTTGGCCTGTTTGAACAATACATTTGCAGACTAAGTTTAACAACATGTGCATTATCTACAGACTCCATTATATTTATAAAAATATTTTCGTAGGGGAAGCATTATAGGATTGAAAGCCTAACACACTCTGTAAAAGAAATCTTGCTGATATTGGTATTGAGGTTATTGTTGGGCATCCAGTTGCAAACACTAGTTTACACAAAGATCCAGCTGTGATTCTCAAACATTTATGTATGCTTTCTGAGTAACTGGACTAGTCAGTATTCAAAAACTGGATAAAAATTGTATTGGCAGATGTAAGGCCCCAGAGGAACCAAATAAGTATATAGATAGAGAGGATTTGTTGTTCAGCCTAAGACAGTTGGCTTAATACATGCTTTTTCATGATGGTAGCTTTTCAGGCAGATCAGTATCTTTTTGTTGTTGTTAAAAAGTTTTCCTGTTTTCTACCTCTGACATATGCAGGACCAGTTGGTGAAAGAAGATAATATTGATGCTGTGGGCAAAAAGCTGCAGGAATACCACACTCAATATCAAGAGAAAAGTAAAGAGTATGACAGGTTATATGAAGAATATACCAGAACCTCACAGGTCAGTTGCCATTATATTTTGTTCTCTTGGTCATAAAGCCCAGAATTGGGCATTTGGCAGCAAACCTGCAACTTCCAAACCAGCTTGTTTTCATCATACAAAGGGGGATCAGGTCATGAAAACATAGCAGAGGATTCCTAACTTTCTGTGTCCACTATTTTATTTCCCTCTCTTTTACTGGAAACCTGGTTTCTCGGGGGTAAGGCTGCAGGGAAAGAAGCTGGGAGAAGTGGAGAAGAAAAGCAGCTGGGAGAAGGGGCTAACTGGGAATTGTGTTTCTGTCACCAGACATATAGTTTGAGCAGCCTTTTTATTGAATGGCATCATTACAGATTTTGAATATCAATTTGAGTGTGCAGTCTTGGATGGTAGGCTACAGGAGCAGCCTGCCCAGAAGAACATGGTCAAGAACATGAGTGAAATCTCTTCAATACTGAAAAGCATGAGAGGTGACTTGTGCAGATTTGCTTAGCTATAACTGTTTAAACATTCCTTGGCATTCATCCAGGACTGGCTCAAATATTGGACGTCTTCCCATTATTTCCCAGCTGTGTAAGATTTGGGAGGAATTATACATCCTGTAAACAAACTTTACCTGCTTGTGGAGTCTTGTAGGTTCTCTAAAATCAAAAGAACAAGAGGCCATTGGAAAATCACTGCAAGGCCCACAAAGTCTCCTCCTTGGACCTTATCAATATTATGACATCTGACTTTGCACTTAAACGTAAGCCTTACTCTTCAGGATCAGGTGTTCCCCACATCTAAGCTGCTTTTATTGCTATTGTTAAAGATACCTGCTGCCTCATAAAGGCCAAACCATCCCCTGTCACTGTATCTAATTGGGATGACTGGGACTAGCTTCATTCAATTCTGCATACTCAAAGTAATTAAATGGTTGCCTTGCGAAAAAAGTGTACCTAGTTAGCCAGAGGTTCTTGCAGGCCTAATTTTGTAGCTTCCATTTTAGAAGCTAGAATCAGAATCCCAAACTGAAAGGCAGCATGCTGTTCAGAAACTTTGTGATTCTGGTGGCTAACAGTGGTCTCTGGAATTGATTTGTCTGTGCAGGAAATCCAGATGAAGAGAACAGCAATAGAAGCTTTTAATGAAACAATTAAAATATTTGAAGAGCAGTGTCACACCCAAGAGCAGTATAGCAAAGAATACATTGAAAGGTTCCGAAGAGAAGGGAATGAAAAGGAAATTGAACGGTAAGGTTTGCCAAAACGCTACATTTATTGACTGTTCTGTTTGAGTATCATTACTGGACATCTCTGTAATTATACCTACTCCCATATAACCCCAAAATATCTTTATCAAGTAGTAATTTAACAGTACTCAGCTGTATCAGAAGTGTATAATCAAGACCTTTGCAATGGAAGTAAAGCTTCTGCAATTTATGAATCACACAAGGAAATCTCTGCACATTTATTCTTTTGAATTAAGTAGCAGTTAATCCCCTGTCCGATTCTGAATACAGCAGTTATTTGCTGGTTTAAGGGACGTAACACAAGGTGCTAAATTACTTAGGATAATACAGTCTGAAGCAGGCTGAAGAGCTCCAAAAGGCTCTACCTCAAAAAGGAAAAGATCTCTCAATCTCTAGTATGGATGCTTACTGTACAGTGTAATTCTAAGTACAGTTAATGGCATTGGGTTTAGAGGGGTGTAACTCTGTTTAAGATTGCGCCATCAATTACTGTAAAAGTCACTGGTGGTGGGTATTCTTAGAAAAATCACTGCTGAAATATGAACCTGCTTGTATAACCTGTTTATTGGTTGCACAGTCTCACTGATAAATTTGAGACTGCAGAGGCTCAATTCTGATGAGAGTAAGTAGAACAAATTCATTCTTCCTGGTTATGTTAGGTATACCTTTAGTTAGATGTCTAGTGAAGTCTACTTCCAGTATCTATGCATTATTCAAAGGAAGGAGACTTCCCTGGCCACCTAACTGAAAGTGTATACTGTGCAGCGTTCTGTGATCATATCTGCTTAGTGAATTAATCCTGTTACAAAGTCCACATAACCCTTTTGCATGACCCATCTACATTGCAGCTGGAATATCTGGGTTGTCTGGACTATCCGTGGTGCTCTGTTTGCTGCTGAATTCGCCTGTGCTATATTATATACCTGGTTTCCAAGGTGATTATTCTGCACTCGTGGTTTAGTGATGAAGTGGAGGAATAGGAAGCTCTCATATGGATGCACCCTTAGGTTGAAAGTTCTCTGAACAGGGAAAGTGTCATGAGTTTACCACAGTGCCTGTCACACTGTGCAGTATTAGAGCACAGTATTCAAATATTTTCTATCTTACAATAGTCTGATATTCTTGTCTGAAGTACATAAACTAGAAATATTTCTTACAGTATTATGATGAATTATGAAAAATTGAAATCACGTCTGGGTGAGATCCATGATAGCAAGCTGCGATTGGAACAAGATTTGAAGAAGCAAGCCCTGGACAACCGGGAAATTGATAAGAAAATGAACAGTATCAAACCTGATTTTATCCAACTGCGCAAAATCAGAGATCAGTACCTTGTGTAAGTAGGCATGGGCTGAGAAGTTAATTGTTGGTTATTAAATGGTCAATATTATATTTCTGCACTGTAGTGGAGCTCTTCTTTAAATACTGAATGGAAGTACATTAATGGAAGGGAAGGGTAGCCCCTTGATATGGAAGGACTTCAACAGATGGTTAGCCTTTTCAGCACTCGTATAATAACTGCATGGCTTATTAATAACTCTGATACAAAGCATGCTTGGTATGGTACAGTTCTGGCTCCAGGAAAATATCCCCCTTAACTTTGAAGTGAAAAGCAGCCTATCCTAAGTCTTTGTTGTCTGATGAACAGATTCAGAGCAGATAATTAAACAAGACCTCTATGTGGTATATTGCCTTTCTAAAGCAGTGCTACAATTTCCTGCCTCCTAAAATGCAGCTGAGGCATCATTGATCAGGTGGATGACAAAATGCATCTCCTCTTGCTGTGCCCACATATTGTTGGGAATGTGGGGGGCTGGGTTAATGTGAATGAAAACTACATCTTAGGCATGTTCCTTTTTAGCCCAGGTATTTTATAGGTATTTGAACAACTTTTTTCTAGTGCTAATTTATTCCATATGTTATATCCAATTGGCAGCTGGCTGAATCACAAAGGAGTGAGGCAGAAGCGAATAAACGACTGGCTGGGAATCAAAAATGAAAATATTGATGAGTAAGTGTCCTTCTACAGCCATTATGATTTTTAACACTATGAATGACCAAACTGCATGGAGAAATTGCACAAGAACCTATAATTCTGCATTAGTGTGTGTGTGTGTGTGTGTGTCTATGTTGTTCCAGAATGACCATGTGTACTATTTTTTAATCTGATGACCATGTCATAAAATTCATATCTACATGCATGACCAAATAACACAGATGGTAGTTATTGTTTTTTCTCTTGGCCAAATTATTCAGGATAACTAACAAATCTGCTACAGTAATAAAGCTGGTTGAGGATAGAGTGTTAAAGGAATTAGTTCTAGAAAAGGCATATAAACAATCATAATTAGTACTGTATATGATACTCTAAATAACATTTAAACAACAATACCTCAGGACTGCTAATAACTGCTACAAGCCTTGATCGTGTATGCATTCCTAAATGAAATTGATTTTCTCTATATGTCACTTTTTTCTTGCCTTTCCTCCAAGGGGCTCATTGTCATACAGTTCTTCCCTCCTCCATTTTCCTCACATAAATCCTCCATCCTTCCTCACATAAATCATGTGAGGTAGGTTAAGTTAACCAGTAATGACCGGACAAAAGTCCAGTCCAATATTTCAACTGCTACACTGTGCTGGTTCTTGACAGCGGCAGTATTAATATGCTGCCATTGTGTAAAGGCCTCTTCCATTGTTTAATACAGAAATGTTCCTGCATTAAAAAATAACATTTGTTTCTTCCTAGTACATATTTTACAAATGAGGAAGATGAAAATCTGCCACATTATGATGAGAAGACTTGGTTTGTTGGAGATATCAATCGTATTCAAGCAGAAGATTTGCTTGGTGGGAAACCTGATGGAGCATTCTTAATTCGTGAAAGTAGCAAGAAAGGCTGTTATGCCTGTTCTGTGGTGTAAGTAGTGATTCTCTGAATTTCCATGAGCCTAAAAACCTATGTGAACTCACAAGAGTAAGCCCCGTTAAACTTATTAAACTTGATGGACCTTATTTAAGAATAAGAATACACAGGATTAGGTTGCATGGCTTGGTTAATTTTGCTGCCTTAGTCTCTTCTGAAAATGCTCCAGTGTGCATGTTGTGGAGAATGAAACATGCAGATATGAAGATAATAAACGTACACTGGCCTGTAGGAGGATGAAGGAATTCCTGAATTGTCAATACACTTGCTATTTTCCAGTCTAGTCGCACTGATATGAAAAGGATTAAACCATTATAAGGGGACAGTGATTATCCTGCTATCATGCCCCCTCAGTCCCATAATAAGTATGGATCTGAGGTTAAATTCGACAATGGTAGACCATTCTAGGAATGCGAGTAGAAGAAAGTTTCAACAGCTGACTTGTATCTTACTGTTAATATGTTAGAGAAGCATGTGCTTTTAGCTGCTTTGTAGGCTAAATCCTTAATGTTGTTTTAAAGATGGAAAGAATATCAGGAATGGCCCTTAGAAGAAAAGAGATTATGACTTATGGGATCACTTGGTAGTCTAAAGTGTTACAAGCTTTAATAGTGTTCATTGGGCTTATGGATTTTTTAAAGTTTTTTTTTATTGCCCTGTCAAGTACTTGGAAGAATCTTCACTTCTAGTCTGCTGTCATTTCCAAATCTGGTAGTTATTTAGTTGTCAGGGAGAGGGGATATTTAAGTGAAAGATTTGAAAACTTATTAGATCAAGGCACTCTTTTTCTGCGCTCATAATTGTTTACAGTGTTTTTTCTTTGTCTTAATCCATCAAAGTTCTTCAATATTTCATTGATTGTAATATTCTAAGTAGTTGATCAGTATGTTAAATGTTTTTTTTTCTTTTCTTTACAGAGCTGATGGGGAAGTTAAACACTGTGTGATCTACAGCACTCAAAGAGGTTATGGGTTTGCAGAGCCATATAATCTATATAGCTCCCTTAAAGAATTAGTCCTTCATTACCAGCATACCTCCCTCGTCCAACACAACGACTCCCTCAATGTCAGGCTCGCTTACCCTGTCTATGCACAGATGCCCTCCCTCTGTAGATAAACTCTAGGAGGGTGAAGTATAGGGAGAAGTGTTGGTTATCTCGGATTTCTTTTCTACAGTTTTTATTAGAACCCAGAGGGCATTCTTTCTCCTTAAACTGCTTGTTTTGCACAAGAAGTGATTTGATGAATGTGAATCGGAGACCTAGCAGCAACAAGGTATCAGCTTTGGGATAGGTGCCCTGGTGCTACCTGAAGATCAGCTGTGTTTTTATATATGGAGACTCTTGTGTTCCCTGTAGGGAACAAGTAAACTCTCTAAAATGCACACACAAAAACCTAGAACAAAACCATGGAGAGAGACATTTTGCCAGGCACCGTCAGCGGAACTTCTACTTGGATTTTGGTTTTCTGAGGTATTGGTAACGTCTTTCAGTCTTAAGCTCCAGGAAAACGGAGGAATAGTCTCTGCTACAGACGCTTTTTTTCCTCCCTGTTAATTTTTAGCAGCTTTGCTGCAAGTTAGACAAACTTACAAATGAGGGCTTATCTTGATGTAGCACGGGATTTGGTGAAAGGAGACCAAAGGAATTACGGGGAGAGTTTCAGGTTCTTATTTAAAAGAAAAATCGTCAAAGAAATATTGCTTTATATTTTACCAACAATAACAAAGTTTTGGTTTTGACAGCACTACAGGTCTTCATATTAAAGAAACCAAACTGAAACCACCAAAACTCCGCTCATTGCTGGACTGAGCACATATGGGGAAAGATTGCATTTGCAACCGCACACTTGCCAAAACTTGAAGAGAAAAACTATAAAAGCTAAAACTTTCTTATGTACTTCTCAAAACTCTAACCTGACCTGACGTAACTGCACCACTTCCCCTTTGTTACTTTTTTAAAAACACATTTTCTTTCTTCCAAGGATGTCAGACAATTTTTGTTTTTAAAAGACACTAAGCTTTGGAATGTAAACCAGAATGAAGCTGGCACTTGGCATGTTTGTAAGATGCTAAACAATGAAATATTCTATTTGAAAACATTTGTTTCTTTTCGGAAAAAAGTGCAATGGGTTTTTTCTCGATGGCTTGCTAAACCAAAAATTAGGGGTGCAGTCTACATACTGTTCATACAGGCTACAAAGCTAGTAACGCATTTGGATTGCCTCCTAAATTGTTAATTCCATTGCACAGGTTGTATACTTGCCCTTCAAATTCATTGTGGGCCTACCATAAAAGCAAATATTTGGGTAGTTGAATTCAGTGGAACTATACAAGACATAGAATGGTAGACTCTATCAGTACACAAACAGCTTTTCTTAATGTTCTGCCATGGTCAGATTCATCTGGATTATACGTAGCATCAGTAACAAATTATAGCAAATAGTGAGAACTGGATATTCAAGACTGTGAGAACTTATGTGCTCCTAAAATGCTGTATTTGACTTTTTTGTCACTGCATTATGCCCTTGATTCTTTATTGCCATTTCTAAACATTATACCTGAGCTAGAACTCTTGTTAGGCATCAAGGAAAAAATAGATTCAGCATGAGGTCTTTCCTTTTTCTGTGTAGTATTTGAAGTGCATGCCAGGGAGTTGGGACATCTAGATCTTTTCTGGCTGCACCCCAACTTCAGTGCCACCTTGAACCCCCTGACTGTTAGACTATCATGTTTACACGAAGCAGAATGCACTATAAAGGAGCATTGAAGTATTATGCAGAATATGAAATCGCTGAACAGGAAAATGATAAATCTTGCGCACTAATCAGCAGCTGGAGGGGCCAAACTAGATTGCTTGATGTGTCCCAAAAGCACTTCTGTTTTGCACTAATCTACTGCCGCTTAAGCTAAGTGCTGGCTAACCAGCTGGAACATCATCTTCTAAAAATGGAATGATGGTTGCCCCCCTCCAAAAGCTACCCTGCAGTCATTTTAAATTGGTGAGATAATAATGACCCAATGTACCCCTTCAACCTCCCTCCCCCTTCCCCATCACCAGCAATATACTTTTTTTAAAGTGTGGCTCTGGATTCTGCTAGTCTTCAGAGAGAAATTCTGTCCTTTCTTTTGGGGTCTGACCTAGCTTGCAGGTTCTAATCAAGTACCTGCATGTTGCCTAACACTCCCCTGTCATAAAATCCAGCCTAGGTTACAGATGTCTTTCCTGACTCTCAGAAGAGACCTTGGTGCGATTTTGCCACCAATGATAAATCTTGGTTATTTTGAATTCTAGAGGAATTGGAACCAAACCATGAAATGAACTAATTGAAAATATAACAAAGATATTAGAGACAACCTGCCTCATTGATCTGTGTTAACTCTTGTAAAGTCTCTGGCTTCTATTTTTAGTTTGTATGCTCATTTTTAAATTTATTTTGTTAATCTTCTAATTTTCTGTTACATAAATCTACCCTCAAAAGTCATTTTGATGCACTTCCCATTAAATTCTTCATGTTCTAACGTATTTTGATCAGGACTACGAGCAATCTAAACCTAGATATCTGATATCCTTTTGTCTTGCCTCTTTGCTTTCGATTACGTCAATGAGTACTGGTTGCTGGTGCTGCCTATCTGGTTTTCATATGCCTTTGCATTAGACTTTTTAAAAACCTTGACCAGCAAAAGAAATGGTTGGAAGCCTGCTGAAATATGTAGCAAGTATGCTGAACTCCATTCCTCACCCAGCATCCATCAACATCTCTTGACTTCTGCTTTTGCCTATAGTAGTTGTTAAATGAGTGAAATTAACTGACATCGGGTGACAGCATTCTTAATTCTTACCTCTGGCCTATTTAATAGCATACCCTGTTTTGTTTATGAGCTAAAACAAAGGCATAAGAGAAGAATGGCAGAAGTGAAATATATGAATGTGTGTGGCATAAGTGCAGAAAAGTTTGATGTGGCTTTAAAAAAAAAGCCAATGTGCTAGGCTTGTTTCAGTAGAATATGCTTTTTTCACTTGATAGCCGCTGGATTGGTATTGATCTCAGTGACCCACTTATATAGACTTTTTGTTTTACACAGTGTTAAACAGTACACAGGGTGGGGAGAAATGGTGTTTTCTAATATTCAGTTTATCTGAAGTGTATTTGCAGGGACTAGGGATAATTCAGTATTTTGCTTCCTCAGAAGTGGGAAACTGCATCTCTTTCTGGAGTTACAATATTAATTGTGATGCGCAGTAGATTAGCCAAGAATGAAAAGTCATTGAACTGCCAGTACTTCTGCTGAATAGTTTCTTGGCAGTCACACTTCATAAGAACAAATACACATATTAATGAAGTTTCAGGAAGATGAGTTTAATACTGTAACTGAAGTTATAGCATGGTTTCCCCTCTGCCCCCATATTGTACAAAGCAGAATCTGAACCTACTGCGTAGCAGAACAAGAATAAATCTGCATCAATGGGTTTCCTTATCATTTAAGCCCATGAGCCAGAGAGCTATTGTAGAGAGGCACCATTGCCTATATACATAATGGAGCTTCTCTTTTCCCTAACAGCAGCTTCTTCCACTGAATCAGAAACCACTTCTGAGACACCTCAGAACTTTAAGAAGTGATTGAGCAAGCACTGAAAGGCTGCTGTTAATGAGGAGACAACCTGGTGTGTATACGGAGCTTATTGTTCAGACCTCAAGATCTTGGCTTAAAATGTTGGCCTACCCAAATTTAAACCGACAACTCCCCTCCCCCTCCAACCAAATCCAGCTACAAACAGTTAGCATGCAGAATCATTCCAATCAATATTTTTCATTGGAAGGTGTTTGAATGAAACTACGCATATGTGACATCAGCAGGGAACACCACCCTACACATGCCCCAGGTAAAGAAACTGGAGCGATTATTTGGCTTTCTTTAAGGGCAGGCAGACTGTGGAAGCAACATTGGCCTCATTCAGTGCTATGTCAAGGATGTCTTGGTTCTGTGATTATACCGTCACTTGTTCACTGTACAAAAACCATGACAATATGTCCAGTGACTTAATGCTGTGGCTAGTAATTTTCCTGTTTTGCTATCATATTTCCAAGTCTAGAAAAGCCCTTTTGGTTACTTGAACAACTTTTTTTCTGTTTGAATGTCATTTTTTATTCACACTAATAGGGAATAAAAATCAGAAGTGTTAGTGAGTATCATATATATGCGTACATAAAGCAGAACTTTTTTGTGAAAGGAAGTTATAGGTGCAGATCTGGGAAGGCCCTATAGTCTGTATTCAAGGATTTGTTTCATGTTCTAACTTTGATTTTTGTTGTACCAATTTTTTGTTAAAATGAATTTATAAATATCTCTTTTATGGCTCAGTGAAATTTCAGTAGGATTTACATCCAGCGGTGCACATTTGGTTGGTTGCGGGGGGGTGGGGGTTAGTTGCTGCCTGCTCATGGAGACATTTGCAGTTTAAGCAAAAAGATTTCCAGTTTGGGTTCCTTGAATCTCTTCATTAAAAAAATATTTCTAAAACATATTTTAAGGCATGTTTGGGCTAGGAGGTCAAATTAAAATTAAACATAGAGATTAATGACTTGTACCCTGGGGGCCTCATTCTGGCAGAGTGCTCACTGCCAGATGGAGTCCCCTGCTGCTGCTCCTAGCCATCACCACCTACCCACTTACTCTCACTATTTGGACTCCTGCCTTCTCAAGAGTCTCAGGGACATTCAGATGCTCCCTGCCTCCCATCACAGCCTCACATGACCCATCTGTCTTACCATGAGTTGAGAGCATCTCCTGTTACCAAAGCGACAGGGCTGATTCTCCCTGGCTTGTCCAAATGGGCAGCAACGTGGGACAATACACCCATCATCCAAGCAATCAAATCAACTCCTGTCGCCATGCATCTGGGGCAGTGCTTTCCATTTTACCCCATCCTTATTGGCTGTACTTCTTCAATCTGGTTAAAATACGTTGGCCAAGCCAGCCACTGCTTCCTGGCCCCATTCCCATAAACCCTCTACCTGCTGTCATCCCATGGTAAACTGGGTAGGAGGAGGCAGCTGGTAGCAAGGGAGTACCAGCAGCCGCCCACTTGTTCATACCCTGATGGGGTGGGTATACTGTAGGGGGGAGGTTAACCAACACCTCAATTTCTTTGGAGGCCCAGTAAGAGTGTCTTGCTAGGGTGATTTCCAGAAACTTTGAACTGGTACTGTATGAGCCCCATGACACACAATTCAGCTATTGTATGGAGCAAACCACCATGAGAGGCAGTTTTATGTGTACCTGTTTGCCATGCAGATTCGATCCTACCATATGGCTCATTTCCATGTTATCACAAGCCACTAGCAGGAATGTTTGGTATAGGTGGTAAGGCAGTACATACAAAACACTGTGGTGGTTATGTCATGCAAAGCTACCTTGAAGTTTACAGAATGTCCCGTTCTAACTTAAAAGAAACATACAAGCAAATGCTCTTTTTTGGTCCACTTTGTCAAAGACAAAAATTCTAGAGAAGCGCAGCAAAAAAAAATATTGGGAAGTAGCACTGTGTTAATGACTGCGGTAGGAATAGGCTTTGTCTGGCTAACAGACAAGAGACAACCAGAGTTTTGAGAATCTAATCTGCAGGCAGAAAACTTTGGAAGGGAGGGAATTCTTAGAAAACCCTTGTGCCTGTTTTGTTCTGAGGGGCATGTGAGGATCAGTAATTGGTCTGATTTTTTATTTTTTTTAGACAGTAAAATGTTTAAAGCCCTGGCTTCCTGGGCTGGCTCCATAGTTTTAATGCAGATTTTTCTAGTAGTCGCCATCCTTTGGCGCTATGCCATGTTCCTTTCTTATGGCTAATGCAGATATTCCTGTTGGCTTGGAATTTAACTTGAAGAGTTTTATGCAGTGGATGGCACAGAGACATCTCTGGGATCTATCAGAGAGCAAGTCTCGCTGAGTCCAGGGGTATTGTGTGTAGCAGTGGCTCTTCTTTGAAGTACACTCCGGTATTTCACACTGCTTGATATCATGTCATGCCTACATCCATGGGAGCATTGCACTTTCTTCAATCAGCACCTCGTGTCACTTTTTAAAAAACAAACAGAAAGAAAAGGTAAGCAGTGGTTTGCAGTACCTGTAGAGAAAGAACCATTGAAGCATTTTTTTCAGGGGATTTCTCTGCCCCCTCTCCCCCTTCGTTATAGGTCTCTTGCTTTCAGTGAAGTTGAGCCCTCCCTTATGCCAGCCAGCCGTGCAAATGAATCTGTGTGTTGTCTTTTGAAGTTCTGAGTGTTTGGTCTTTGGGTGAGTGACTATGAAGAAATTAGACTCAAGCTGTTAATAATTTTGTAAGTTTTGGCAGTTTACAGCACCTGGAGATTGTACTGGTCTGCAACCTATCTCTGTGTGTATGTGTGTGTATATGTACTGTATGTATATAGGTATATGGAAAACTAATTCACATGCACATCTATATGCGTTAGCCATAAGTGGCTCTCTGCCCCCTGGAAGTCCAAATTCACCGTTTGCACTTGCTCTACATGCCCTACAGTTTGAAAGCTGGGATTTTTTTTCGCCCCGTCTTTCTCAAAAATGAGGGGTTCATCACTAATAACTCTTGATGTGCTTTTAAAATTCTAAGTTTTCAGCTTTTTTTACGTATTTGCTCCACAATAAAGTGTTAGTTTATTTTAAACTAAGTTGTTACGTTTTTGGAGAAGCCAATTTTCCTTTGAGATACAGTAGTTGCACATTTTTTTTCAATAAGTGAAACACACACACCCCGAGGTAATGTGCAAAGGAGAGCAGTAGCATTAATCACTGTCTGGACTCATTTTTATATTTATAACATATTTGTATCCATGTAAGAATGAGTGGGCTGCCTCATCTTATAGTGAGGTATGCCAGGACTGTGCACTCCTTTGTACATCCCGCACATGAACTTCACATTCTTGAAATCCATTTTGGTTTTCCTTTTAAGGGATGCTATTTGTCAAAGATTTGCTTCTCAAGAAGCAATGGGATTGTTTTGTTCTTTTAATATGAATTCCAGCATGTAACTTTGGTAGTCTTGTTGGTATGTAAAACCTGTTCTGTCATTTTATGGTGTAGTCAGATTCATGTAGTTTAACTTTTAAAAAGGCAACCGCTTCATGAGGAAAACAGTTACGTTAGTCATATTGTAGTTTCTAGATGAGTAATGCAACATTGTACTTGTCACCCTATGTGCTATGATCTTACTGTATGTTTCTATTTTTTAAAATAGATGGTTGAGCTTTGGAATCCCAGACACTAAGCATTCTGGCCTACTTTGCTTTAGAATAAAAATGCAATAAAAGATTGCAATAAAGCACATTTACATGTAATGTTTTAGAAGGATGTATGGACAGCTGTTTCTAATAAATCCAGAAATGCAGCCTTGCTGGTATGGTGTAGCAAAAATGTGTTGTCTGCTTGAAAACTATGAAATTATTTTGTTCAAGATCAATCCCAAGAAAAAAATGTGACTTCTACTGCCAAAATACTGTTGAATTTCTAAAACAGTATTTTTACACCAAAACCATTGTTGCATTAAATTCCCAGTTGGCAAGCTGGGTCATCCAGAGGGTGAAATGCAAAATTCTAGGTAAGTTCTTGCTTCAGTTACAACTGCTGTGTTTCAGGGGGGACAGTTGTTCAAGGTGAGAGCTGAGAAATTTCTATAGAAGATCCCCTGATGAAGCAAATCGCAAAACAGGGAGGAATCTAGAAGAGCTGAACAAAATCTCAACCTAGCATCTTGTTCTCCTTGGTCTTCTCCTGCTGAATTACATAATGTCATTGTTGAATCTCACAGTTGTCATTCCAACAGTGCTGTTCAGAAAAACCACACTGAATTTTAGTGCTGTGCCATTCAAATTTGGAAATATTCTGAATTCAACAAATGATTGCATATTTTGAATGTTTCTGAATCAAAATTTTATACTTCTGGATATTCAGCATAATTCTAGATACCTGGGATCCCATTGGTGCCCATATATTGCAGGCTGGGTTGCCCAGGACAGGAAAGTGAAGCAAACTCCACAGCCTGACACCTGGTCACCATAGTGTCCCATAATTAGTATTGCCTGGGGCGAGAGCAAAGCTTGTGATCGGTCTTTCTCTACACTGTGGAATCTTGAAGCAGCTACAGACAGTACTTTTTACACAGGTCCTTTCTAACAGAAAGGTGGGCAGAGTTGCTTTGTAATTCCCCTGCTCTCCTTTAACCACTCGTTGTTGATTAATACTCTGCACACTGAAACAGCCCTCCCTTTAAGTACCTCATCTTCATATACCCCTTTGTCTATATAGTAACACTTCAGAATAAGATTTAGGACTGACACTCATTGCTAGTCTTCCCTGTGTTGGTGTAGACATAGGAACAGCCATGCTGGATCAGACCAGGGCCCAGTCAAGTCCACAGTGGCCAACCAGGTGCCTCAAGGAAGCTCACAAACGAGGCGACTGCAGCAGCATCCTGCCTGTGTTCCTCAGCAGCACACTCCAGCCCCTACTTATAAAGCAGGACATGTCAAGCTTCAGCCGCTACCCCATCCCTTTTTCCAAATGCTGCTCCAGGACTATGCCATATATTCCACTGAGCTACGCCCAGTGCTGTTAGCAGTATTTTTCTATCTCCAGCCACCTGTTGTTCCCGTCTCTCTGCCAGTGCTGTCCAGCATGTGACACCAACCATCTTCTGCTCCACTGTGCCATGCCCAATGCTTCGACGGTGGCACTTGCACTATTTGTGGTTCTGAGTGCCAGATTGCAGCCATTGCCCATGCCTGGACCCTGCTATCTGGCAATTGTGGCTGTTGCTGTGTTCTTGCCAGAACTTCTCAGTTCTTTGGTGGTGGTACCTCTGCCAACAAATGTTCAAGGGGGTATGGGGCACCTTAACAGGGTTTTTCCTTATTTATAGTGAGAAATTGCCATTTCCTATTGACTTTAAGGGAAGTACTTTTAAGATTCTGATATTTTTTAATTGCAATTCCAAATGTCGGCACTGGTGTAAATCCCTACTAATCTTAGACACCACCACCCCTACAGCAAATATAGGAAGCTTGTATGCTCAAGAATTCCTCACAAACACTGTCATAGAATCATAGAGTCGGAAGGGACCACCAGGGTCATCTAGTCCAACCCACTGCATAATGCAGGAAATTCACAATTACCTCCCCCCACACACCCAGTGACCCCTACTCCATGCCCAGAAGATGGCCAAGACCCTCTCATCTTCCTAGGGTCATAGAATCAGCATTGCTGACAGATGGCCATTTAGCCTCTGCTTAAAAACCTCCATGGAAGGAGCACTTACCATCTCCCGAGGAAGTCTGTTCCACTGGCTAGCCACTCTAACTGTTACAAAATTCTTCCTGATGCCTAGACAGAAACTCTTCTGATTTAATTTAAACCCCGTTGGTTCTGGTCCGACCTTCTGGGGCAACAGAAAACAGCTCAGCACCATCCTCTATATGACAGCCCTTCAAGTACTTGAAGATGGTTATCATATCCCCTCTCAGTCGTCTTCTCTTCAGGCTAAACATATCCAGCTCCTTCAGCCTTTCCTCATAGGACTTGGTCAGCCAACTAAGGGTTTTCCCCTCACTTGAGGCTGTGTCACATAATGCATGGAACAAACATCAAATTTTCATGTTGTGAACAAAGTTCTAAACCTCTTTCTGATTGCTGCATGTAGTGGCAATGTAATGTTAGAGCCTGCAGTATGATAGATTATGAAATATGGAAGGACTTTGTTCTAGATACAAGTCAACTGTTTTTCCAACACTGACACTTTGATTTGACTGAGACCCTGAGCTTAGTCCATGAAAGTTAAAACATCATCTGATCTGGAGCTCCTAGAATTCCTAAACTACCATAATTAATCCTGTTGCTGTGACAGCTGTAGAAAAAATGAAATTGATTTTCATGGCAGTGAGCTGCACCCCAACAAACTTTATGTTCACATAGAGAAGGCAGGCCAACAGGGAGGAAAGCGACTAATTTCTTTTAACGGTGGGGAAATCTTGCATTTGTTCCGTTTGCATATAACAGTGCCAATTTGAGGGCTGAAAAGAAAATGCGAGTTTAATTGGAAAGAGTGTGGGTGTGAGCAAGAAGAACCTTTAAAACAGCAAGTGAGTTGCGTCTGAAGAGTATCTGCTGTGGTTTGGGGCTAAATTATTGTTACAAAGTACAGCTTGGACTTGTTTCCCCCCCCCCCCATTTATGGTCCCAGTTGTAAAACACTGTTAGTCAGTACTTTAATTCTGCAGTGCTGTCTGTGGTGTATTTATTCAAAGCATTTTGTGTGTGTGTAAAGTGCAGTCAAGTCGCAGCCGACTTATGGCGACCCCTTTTTGGGGTTTTCATGGCAAGAGACTAACAGAGGTGGTTTGCCAGTGCCTTCCTCTGCACAGCAACCCTGGTATTCCTTGGTGGTCTCCCATCCAAATACTAACCAGGGCTGACCCTGCTTAGCTTCTGAGATCTGATGAGATCAGGCTAGCCTGGGCCATCCAGGTCAGGGCCAAAGCATTTTACATGATGCTTTTTTAAAACATTGGAGAGAGGGGTGTTCAACAAAACTCACCAGCAAGGGCCTATCTGTACAGGTTTTAATGTATATGTTTCATTCCCCCCCCCCCAGTCTGTGGTTTGCTTGCTTCTTACTGGGCCCAAATGCAAGCGGGTATTACCAGTGTGGTGCAATGGTAGTACTTGATAGCATTTATTGTACATAGCCAAAGCCTATTACAATAAATCGAAGAACATAGCATAAATAATTAAAAGAACCAGATCTGAAAGTGCTCACCGAGTTAAAACAGTTCACCCTTCACATGTAACTTCAGCCCATTTGTAGTGTTGGACCAGGGTCTCTGAGACTTGGGTTCGGCAATGAAGCGCACTGAGGGACCTTGGACCAGCCCCAGGTTCTTAGCCTGGCCTACCCCAGAGGTTGTTGTGAGGACAGCATGGGGGATGGGAGAGTCATGTATGCCACCCTGACCTTGGAAGAAAGGCAGGATAAAAAAAGGAAGGTAACATGAGTTCTGTATGTATTTGCATGGTTGTCATTGTTATTAAACAATGTATACCAGAAACACAATGAGATGTTTCAGTCAGTGTGGTTACTCTTTTTCCTGAGAATACAGCTGGTGGTATAGATTACTTTTGCAGAGATTAAACCAATTTCTGCTCCTGTTCTAGTTTGTGCAGGTGAATGGCTTCACATACTACAGCAGACTCGTCATTCACATCTTAACAAAATATATACAGGCTGATATGTATTAGGGTGTATATTAGTACCTCCCCATTGAGCCTCACAAAAATCTGATGGGCTGAATTATAGTGACTGGCCCAAGGTCAGCAAATGAACTTCATGGGACAGTGGGGATTTGAACCTGGGCCTTTCAAGTCCTAGCGTAACCATTGCACCCTGTAGCACATGTTCTAGTTTCTATCCTGTCAATCCATTTGTATACTACAGCATCTCTTCCTTGCATCAGCTAGCATATTTTCAAAACACTGCAACCGTTGTACTGGGATATGAATTAGCCTGGCCTATTTAATGGGTCTGCCTTCCCCTTAGGGGAGCGTAGTGCATCCCTCAACTAGCTTGATGTGACTAGGTCAGTTTTACAAGTAAAGGAAGAAAAAAAAAGGCAGCATCTATGCTTAACATCAGCTAGACTTTTAATAGAACAAAATATCTCTGGTATTGTACATTAAATGCAGTTTTGCTGCCCCTGCCAGTGAACCTGAAGGGAAAAGAATATTGGGTCAGAACCTAAAGGGGAAGAGATCACCAAACTACTTTATATCTGGTGTAAAAATTTGAAAGGAATTATGCATGGAAAAGAATGCATAGTAGCTATTTGAATAATTCATGTAAAAGGTAGTCAGTTATATTGAATCGTTGTTTCTATCATTTATTTTCATTTTGGAATTTGAGATGAGCGCTACCCCTGGTCACTACACAAATGTGAAAGGATGCTATTGCTTCACCTGCCTATTCTGGTTGAGTCTCTGCTGTTGGGACTGATACTGAAGTTTTCCTTCCTGCTCATATTGAAATTATATACATTTGCATGCTATTCAACATCACATGAGAAATTCTTTGAAACCATAAAATTCCTTCTGGCCCCAGTACTTTTTATATGACCTTTAGAGAAGCCTCCCCTCACTTAACAATAAAATGCCATAGATAAGATGCTATAGAAAGGATGGATGAATCTAATAAGTCAAATGCAACATATTTTTAGCATCTATGCCTTAGGGAGTTCTTAATACTCCTTTTGATATCTTCATTCTGGTTTCTAAGCCACTTCCTCCTCATGTCAAAGGTTCCTGTAAGAGAAACATCTGTGTTCCCCCCCCCTTTGCACTAATAAACAATGTTCTATAGCATAAATTTTCATATCTGGAAGCTTGAACTGTGCCATGATCCTGGCCTCATCAGTTTGGATTCTGCAGTGTATCGTCTGTGCAAAACTCTTGACTGGAAGTCAGATTTTGGTTCTAATTAAGAAAATTGCCCTAGTTGTTCTAAACTTAGGAACTGATTGAGGGGGCTGGGTGGGCTGGAAAGAAAGCCTATCCTCCTCCCCATATGGAAGAAATGTTTAGAGGAGCTTCTCACAGCAACCACCCAAGGCTGATTTGTGGTCCTGAGAATTAAGTTCTGAGCTTTCAGCTGGAAGACCACATATTCTTGACAGGGCTAAGGGTGGTCAGGTGGACTTTGCAATATGTTGTGCCTCGGAAGCTTGTTCCTGGGCTGGGCAAGCTCCATTATTAATTCTTATTTACTAAAAAATGTATATGTTGCCTCTCCAGAGACCTGCTTGAAGCAGTTTACAACTAAGATGGTAAAGCCATTAAAACAAGCCACTAAAAACAGGCTGATGTTGCTATGCTTGGCTTGTTTTAATGACGTCTGGGGACCAGAAGAGAAAAATCATCTCAGATTCCTGATTGCAGCTGACGTAGCTCCAGCAGGGCAGGGGCATTTGCAATGGTATTCCATGCAGCAGGGAGCCCCTTTGCATCCCAGCCTACTTATTTAAGGCTTTAAAATCTCCATCATCCATAACAATGACGGGATTTTAACTTCCTGGCTTAAATCCATTTTGTTGGTGTGATACTGTAAGGAGAAATATTCCAGCACTGCAATTCCCAGTTCAATGACAAAATATTAAACATCGCCTCTTGGTTTAATGGGCAGTGGTTATTTAATTTTAAATCCTGCCCTGCACTAAGGAAATTGCCTGCCCTTCAATATCCTCAAAAAGCTACTAATCTATGCTCAGGCTTCAGTTATATACAAATTTATTTAAACATAATCAATCAATTAAGAGCCAGATGATAAATCAACTACCATCTATAATTGGTTGACAACCTTAATTATTTACACTATCATTCTTCTGCTATTACAGAAGGCTTCCTTGCCTTTTTTGAAGCATTTTATTATATAATCAAAACTGAATTTTCTTGCCAAGTGTTCCATATTGACAAAACTGCCAAGGCAAACCAGAATCTTTTCACAAATGAAAGACCTTGAAAAACTCCTGATCAGAAGTTTGCTAACACTTGTCAGAAGTGGAGGAGGGGAGAGTGATGGGATAAAAAGGGGTTAGCTAAATAAATAATAAAACAGACTACTAATGAGAAATAAATACCATGCAGTATCCATGTAGAATCACACCATCCATTGGATGGATTGATCACAAAAAGTTAAGCCCCCGCCTAATATGTTTCCCCATGCATCAATGAGGGTCATATTGTTTGATTATATGAACATTACTAATATCCTGCTAAAGAGGCTCAAAACTCACTTTTTGATCTGTCATGGGAACATTTGTATATTATTTTTAAAATGTGCACCCAGGGCTGGTGCTACCATTAGGTGAACTAGGCGGTCATCTAGGGCACAGACCTCAGAGGGGTGCAGAACTGGCCTGAGCGGCACAGTTTTAAACAGATTAGTTTCTTGGAAAAATGCAACTGACAATTTATATATTTTTTTATTTTAAGATAAGTACCATTTTTTTTACCATTTATTTACTAGCTCCTTTGACCAAAGGTCTTGAGCTTAATCATAACAATAATACATAATACAACACCAAATAATCAGTTTACAACACCCAACATATACTTAAGGTTAAAACACAGTAGAAAACAATTACTAAACATAGCATCACTAAGATAAGTACTACAACAGTGCTATGGAATATAATTAATTATAACGTCTTATAAAAAGTTTTGCACTTTTATTTTTTCTACAAGACATCTGTTTTTGAAAACTGGCGCAAGTGGTTAGCCTTGCCTAGGGGGCAAAAATGACTGGCACCTGCCCTGTGTGCACCCTACCTTTTGCGTACTCAAGTTGGCTAACATAATCATAAAAAATATATGAAAACACATCTATCTAAACCACTGTGGTATTGAACATCAACATGCTATGGTTAAACAGCCATTTCAAACTTTCCATGATTTCTTTTCAAATTCCTTGCCTTATTTTTATGATGCCACTATTTCAAGAACTTCATTGGCTTCCAGATGCATTAAATGAAAAGGATAAATACAGCGGCATCACTGACATGCCTCTGTCATTTCATGCCTAATCTCTGAGCAATCTCTCTCTATGGTGTCATGCAGATGATAAACAGCATAGGAGACAAGGCAGAGAGCCCTGAGAAACCACTGAGTATAAGTACCATTATGCAGAGCTATACTGCCCTAACACCAGCTCCTGCAATCAGTTCACCAGGCAGATAGGAGCTGAAACACTGGAGTACTGGAATTCCAGCTTCCTAGTCTGCTTACTAGACCCAACAAGAGATGGATTAATTCAATAAAGGAAGCCACTAGGGCTGTTGAAAAAAAAATTCAGTAAAATTCGGATTCGGCAAAATTCAGCCCGTTTTGATTTGGGAAATGCCGAAGTCCGAACTCCCCCAATTCGGATCCGTGGAATTTGGCGCCAAGTTCCAAGTTCGGGAAAATATTTGGCCGAATAAAGCCTTTAAAAACACATTAGCGCCTTTCTGCAGCTCCGGGAGGGCATTTTTGGAGGTAGAGGTCCCACGATTTCAGCGTAGCTTGAGGGGACCCTTCTTGCAAGAACCCCCAAGTTTTGTAAAGATTGGGTCAGGGGGTCCTGAGATATGGGGCCCGGAAGGGGTCCCCCCCAAAATCGCCCACAGGAATAAAGGCATTAAAAATACATTCGCACATTTCCGCGGCTCTGCGGGGGGCATGTTTGGAGGTAGAGGTCCCAAACTTTCAGCATAGCTTGAGGGCACCCTTCTTGTGTTTTTAATTCCTTTATTCCTGTGGGCGATTTTGGGGGGAACCCTTCTGGGCCCCATATCTCTGGCAGCCCTGACCCAATCTTCACAAAACTTTGGGGTTCTTGAAGGAAGGGTCCCCTCAAGCTACGCTGAAATTTTGGGACCTCTACCTCCAAACATGCCCCCCCAGAGCTGTGGAAAGGCGCAAATGTGTTTTTAATGCCTTTATGGTTATGCTGCTGATTCGGAGCCCCCGAATTTGCCGAATTTATTTGGCAATCGCCCCGAACTCGCCGAATTCAGCTCGTTGTTTTCCTGCCTTTTTTGAATTCGGTTCCATCCGAACTAGAAACCGCCGAATCGGGGGAAATTCGGCTGCTTTTCGGTTCGGAACGAACCAAATCGACAGCCCTAGAAGCCACAGCCCTAAATTTGCAAGACTTGCGCAAGGCTATCAAAGATAGGACAGTTTGGAGGACGCTGATTCATAGGGTCGCCGTGACTTGGAAGCGACTTGACGGCACTTAACACACACACACAGTCTGCGGTGGAGTCGAATGCCAGTGGAGTGCAGGATAACCAAGAGACCTGCATTCCCCCCACTGCATGAGGATAACCTCAAACCAGACAGAAACGTTCTAGGTTGTCAGCATCATCCAAAAAAGGCCACAGCTGGTTCACTATCATTTGCTCAAGCACATTTTTTTCCAGTTCTAGCAACAGACCAGCAGCAGACAGAACAACTGAAAGAGAGAATATTGGCATTGGAAGTACCTCCTCCCACTGCCTTGTAGTTATTGCTAAGAGGGAGATTAGGTAGCTGGAGAATAGCGGTCCTAGAAGGCAGCTAGCCCCATAGAAACTCCTGGAATGGCTGTTTTCAGTCTGAAATCTCATTCTTCTGTGGCCCACCAGCAGCACTGTGAATTACCTTTGGTAAGAAGCTGGGGGCATATCTGGGACCAGCCAAGAGCTGGTTCCATGAAGTAAAGCCCAGTGAGAGGGTGTCTTGGTGGGCTGAGCAGTAGTTTTGAAAGGTGGGTCAGCTGAGTGTGTGGTTGTGGGTTTTTTTGGGGGGGGGGTACTTGGGCCTGAGGAAAGGGATGAGCCAAGATGCATCCCTAATTGTACTCTTCCAGACAGGAAAAGATATAGTTGTAGGAGAAGGATGACCCAGGGAACGGCATGTGATATTCCTTCCGTTCTTCCTCACAAGAAAGGTCTACCGCTCTGTCCGCTGCTAAGAACCCCCCACCCTCACATTGATGCAGCTGCCATTCCTTTATCAAAATCTGGGCAGCAGCCTTAGCAGACAGAGAATTAACATTTCCTAAACATGATGGGCAGAGACAATAGAGCTTTGGTTAGTTCTAATCAATATATGCAAATGAAGGCCCCTCCTGGCATCTCCATTCCATCAGTGGGCACAAATGAAAGTGCAAGTAATTAAAAGCTTGCTCCAGTGATACTGAATTGAAATCAGCTTAATGAGAAATTGTCAAACTTGAAGTGTGCAGGGTAAACAGCACACGAGAGAAAGTGGCCTAGCAAACATGGAAGGGTCCAGGCTGCACTGGTGTCTTCCTTTCTTGGGATGCTATAGAAAACAAGCCAGAAACTTTTGGGGTCACGGATTATGGATGCTGAAAGATGGCTCCATCCTTCCCCTGTGAAACCAAGATGGATAGATTGCTTAATCCAGCTGTTGGTGGTGGTGGAAAGTGCCGACAAGTTGTAGCCGACTTATGGAGACCCAGTAGGGTTTTTAAGGCAAGGCACATTCAGGAGTGGGTTTGCCATTGCCTGGCTCTGAGGAGAGACTCTAGACTTCCTTGGTGGTCTCCCATCCAAATACTAACCAGGGGCAACCTTGCTTAGCTTCCAAGATCTGATGAGATTGGGATAGCCTGGGCCATTGAGGTCAGGGCCATTAATTCATAGGATCGCTATAAATCAAAAATAGTCTTTATGGTTGTAAACAAGATAGTTCAGTAGCTGTAACTTCTGAAGTGCATAAGACCTAGAGGAGAGAATCTGTATAGCAGGTGTTATTTCTTCAGCAGAGAGACAGCCTTATTGTTTTCATGTTAATAACAGTTTTGTTGCTGAGTGGGAAGGATTCAACATAGAATACTGGCACAGAAAACAGAAGAAGAGAAGTTGGTTTTTATACCCCACTTTTCTCTACTTTTAAGGAGTCTCAAAGTGGCTTACACTCACCTTCCCTTCCCCTCCTCACAATAGACACCTTGTAAGGTAGGTGGGGCTGAGAGAGTTCGGAGAGAACTTAGACTAGCCCAAGGTCACCCAGCAGGCTTCATGTGTAGGAGTGGGGAAAGCAACCCGGTTCACCAGATTAGAGACCGCCGCTCATGTGGAGGAGTGGGGAATCAAACCCAGTTTTCCAGATCAAAGTCCGCTGCACTTAACCACTGTGCCACACTGACCATAGCAGCTTCTGTGAGGAAAATGAAAAGTTAGTTTGAGGGAAAAGCTTCACACAAATGCATTAACAGAAAGTTGCTTTGTGAAAGAAGCAGAGGACTGTGGGAAAAATAAGTCAAGGAGGCTGGAAGACAAAGGAACAAAAGTCCAATCAGAAAAGGTATGGTGATAAAACATCTGACAGAGCTCTTAGCTGCAGGAAGGATTTGTGCTGTTGAATAGATGGTGGTTATGGAAAGGAACTGCAAAGGCTGTGAAAGCATACGGGCCGCCTAAACTCCCGGACTGGACCTGGCAACCCGATATGCAGGCACACGACTACTGTTCCAGCCGCGAGCCCACCCCAAACGCTACTGGGATGGCCGCTGCGCTTTCCATTGAAACTGACACGGCCACTCATGTGCGCTCCGTGCAGCCAGCAGCTAGGAAGCAGAAGCAAGGGCAACCTCCAGTGAACCTGAGAAACTCCGTGTTCCTGCGCAAACTCTGTTCCAGCCGCAGCCATGTCGTGGAAAGCAGACAGTCACGTAGTCAGTGCCAACACCCCCCTTTCCCATTGCAACATCAGCAGCTTAATGGGCAATCAGCAGCGATCCTGATATCAGCAATGAGTCGTTCCTCCAGCTATGCAGCAGCGATCCCCAGACGTTTGCAGAGATCGTGCCTATTGTTCCAGAATGTTAATCACTTCAGCAGAGATCTCCCAGTTCCTCCCGGGTTGCAAAAGCCATTGGAATCAGAATAGATTTCCAAATTCTCACTACCCCACCCCGGCAGCCGAAGATTAATCCTTTTGTCACCTTTTGTCACCTGGGAACCTAGGAGGGGTAAATCCCCTCACCCCGCCCCCAGAAAAACAGTATATCTGGGGTGCCCCCAGCCCATAATGTTACTTTAGGTCTTTCCTGGCATCTTTGCCATTACTCTGTTGGTTTGGTTTTGCGCAGCCTGACCACGCTCCCTCCCGCCTTGCTGGCCAAGTCTACGGGAACCCCTTGCCCCCGCCTTTGCTCTTAATTTCTGCTATCTTAGTCTATGTGAACTTGGACAACTCCTCTTCAAGAACGGTAAATATCGCCCCATCAACGATCCCTGCCACGTTGGCATCTGTGCTTGTATTACTCTCTTTGCATTGTGTATGCATCACGGATTTGAAAGAAAAACATAAACTCTCTTAATTCGGAATCCTTTGCTTCTGTCTTTATTTAAAGGTCAAATTACCGGCTCTGGTATACAAAGGTTGCTCCCGCTTTATAAATATTGTAGTTTGCCATCTTGCTTGCTAATTCCCCAAGTTAAAGGGCAGTTTGGCTAACAGCTGGTAGGCAGTGGTACCTGGCTAGCCAAGACAGTAGGAAGGGAGGCTGAAATTCACATATTGGGTCACAGTTTGACATCCAGGTGAGTTATGACAGGGTTAAAGTGCTCCTAGCTGACAATTGTTAAGGGTGAAGAAGGATGTGATTGTACCACAACACCAAGCCACCACTCCCCAAATGATATTAAGGCCACACATCAAAATATACTTGGGAATCACATTCTGCAGTTTCTAACCCACTGCCTGTTGTTTCCATCATAATAACAATCAAGGTTGGTTAGGGAAAGAAGCAAAGCAGCAGTCCCAGTTGACAGAGTGTCCACCAGGCTGTGGAATCATAGAATCATAGAGTTTTAAGGGACCACCAGGGTCATCTAGTCCAACCCCCTGCCCAATGCAGGAAATTAATAACTACCTCCCCCCACATCCCCAGTGACCCCAACCCTCCCCCCGCCATGCAGGATCCCACAATCAAAGCACTGGAGAAAGGTGGGACCCAAGGGAATCCAGAAGAAAAGGCTATCACTGGGCACAGGCCAAGATGTCTGCATGGGCATGCAACTCAGCTAGTAGAACCAAGTTTTTCAATGTGTATAAAGAATTGTTGACTACGCCTTATATGCCATGGCAGAGATGTTTGTAGTTTAAACGTTTCGCATGCCTTTCCTCTCAAGCATTTTCATCCATGATATTATGTTGCAAAAACAAACAACAAAAAGCCTCTTCCCCAAAACAGCCCTGGATATTTTTCACCTGCTCCTGCTCAGCTTTACATAGTAGACCAAGGCTGCAATCCTATACACGCATCCGTGAGATGTCACAGTCTGTACCTCTAGTGTTTCATTGCCTTTTGATCTCCACTGTTTATCATTTCCCCCCCTCTACGCCCTTGAATAATATATCTCCCAACTGAGGGCACTTCATGCATCTGATGAAGTGGGCTCTAGTCCACGAAAGCTTCTGCCACAATAAATCAACTAGTCTTTAAAGTGCCGTAAGGCTCGTTTTTATTTATGCTGCAACAGACTAACATGCCCACCCTTCTGGAAAGTGTTTTGAACACTGTGGAACATACTTCTATGTAAACACATACAGGACCAGGCTGAAGGACATGACAGAATAGTGGCAAATGTGATTCTTTCAGAGCTAACCCAGCTCCCTAATAACCCCCTAGGCCATATTTTTTCTGGACATATGGATGAGCCCATCTGAATTTAAAGGCATAAGAACATAAGAGCCCTGCTGGATCAGACCAGTGGTCCATCTAGTCCAGCATGCTGTCTCACACAGTGGCCTGCCAGTTCCTCTGGAGGTCCATCAACAGGGCATAGAGGCCGAGGCCTTCCCCTGATGTTGACTCCTGGCACTGGGATTCAGATGTTGACTGCCTCTGAATGTGGAGGTTCCCTTTAGTCACCATGGCTTGTAGCCACTGATTGACCTATCCTCCAGGAATCTGTCTAATCCCCCTTTAAAGCTGTCTATGCCTGTGGCCATCATTATATCCACTGGCAGCTAATTCCACATTTTAATCACTCTCCGTGTAAATAAGTATTTCCTTATGTCTGTCCTGAATCTACTGCCAATCAGCTTCATTGGATGTCCTCAAGTTCTAGTATTTTGGGAGAGGGGAAAACATTTGCTTTTGTCAACTCTCTCCACCCCTTGCATAATTTTATAAACTTCTGTTATGTGTGCCCTAAGTCATATCTGTGCTAAACTGAAAAGTCCCAAACTCTTCAGCCTTTCCTTATAGGGAAGGTGCTCCAACCCCCTAATCCAGGGGACCCTAACCTTTTGAACCCTTGGGCACCTTTGGAATTCTGACACAGGGTGGTGGGCACAGCCACAAGATGGCTGCCACAGGAAGTGGAGCCAACCACAAAATGTTAGGGAGTGAGGTTATATATGACTCTAATAGTACTTCTTCAACATTTCAGGCAGAAGCTCTGTTTAACAGGATGTCTTTTAATCTGCAGAGCCAATCAGAAGCCCTGCTGGGCAGAAGCCCCACCTAGCCCAGCCCACTTTTTAAAGCACTTGGCAGGCATCAGGAAAAGTGTCTGTGGGTGCCATGAAACAGTCTGATGCAAAGGATGGATAAGGACTTCATTGATACACTATAGCAGTATAGTAACAAGCCTAATATGAACCTCAGGCTGACAGATTCAATCCTCTCCTGAGACACTGTAATTTCCTTATTCCAGTCAAACTGTGGTTTGCAATTCTCATTTGCAGGTTATTGCAATGCATAGTTTTCATAGTTGTGTGTAAAAGCAAACTGTGGTTGGCTGCAAACCAAGCACAGAGAAAGGAAGAGACCCACAACACTCAAGGAAAGTGAGTCCCTGTGTGAACCCAAGGTACATTGACAGGTTATCTCTGAAGCAAGACAATGGGATTTCTAAAACTATGAGACAAAGTATTTTCCAAAGTAACTCAAGGAACGCAGTTTCAGTTTCTCATGTTGTTAATGCAAATGAAACAGTCGTGTTGATCAGAGGTTATATTTTATTTGCACTTGTAAAATAAGTCAGGAACAATGCTCTGGAAATTCAAAGTTATGTTTAACATCCCTTGAGAATAAGTCAATAGAGAGGAACCGAGGTCTTTAATTGGGGCAACTCGTTTGCAGGAGTAAAAGAGAGCTTAGGCTGACCATTTAGTTTTGTTAACCTCTTCTTCAGGCTAAAGTGAGCAAAGTACAAACCAAAAAAGGAAAAGGAGATCTGAGTTGGACTGGGTGGCCATCAGAGGAAGTTAGTTTGGGGAAATAAACTAAGGTCACAATTAAGAGTCAGAGTCTGTGCTTGCTTTTGCAAGGGAGTATGACCTTATTTATTAGGTAGATATTTTTCATACTCCAGACTTGAGTCAAACAACACAGAGGTTTTTAGGGGAGACAAGGAAAAACCCCACAAAGTTGCCATAAGGGGCTAATATACTAGCAAAACAGTATTAGGCAAGAAGCTAATGGATCAAAATTAATTTTAAACAGTTGTTTGTGAGTGGGATGGAAAATATTGGCATCCATGATTTTCCATTTGACAGACCTGTGCAATAAATCCACAGCTGTGTGCAAACACGGCCTTGTTCTGAAGTTCTGTTTCAAGGTCAGGCATGCTAGCAGTGCAGTGGCGAAAGGGGTTTGCATAGATTAACAAAAGGGGCAGTTTGCTATTATTCTTGCTTGAGCCATACTGGAACCAATTTGCCGGTGCTGAGTGGTCGCAATGATGCAGTAAATCAGGTCCCCAGCAGCTCTTAGGACTGGACCTATAATCCTACTCCACGAGTGGCTGTGGGGTGGCCAGCAGGAAGAAGCAGAAGAGGCCAGGCAGACAGGCCAAAGAGCTCTGAGACAGTGGGCACCTTATCAGCGAACTAGAAAAACAAATCAGAACTTGCCATTTTCCATTTGACACAAATGAAGGAGTGGTTTTTTGTGTGTGACTTTGCTTTGCCTTACACAAGTAGGCCACTTGTATGAGCAGCTGGTTTCTTCAGAACCAGCTCTCAGGTTCTTGATGTGAAATCCTAAACAGCAAGAAGAACTACTAGAGACTTGAACAACTGATATACTTGCATGTGTGGAAGAGAAATGAGCATGCTCTTGTTGTGGTTTGTCTCTCTTCTAGGCATGCTGTATTGTGGTTTGTCAAACAACACAGCAAGGTGGGATTCATGTGGGGTAAAGAAGGCACGAGATCTGGAATCTTTATGATTTGGTGCAGGTGGGGAGGGGGCTTCCTGTTTTGGCCAGGGCCCCCAAAATCAACCATCTCCTCTTACCCTTCAGCAAAGCGCACAGCACCCACCTGGTATCTGCTCAGCTTGGACAACCAGCCGCTGTTCCCTCCTTACCCCTTGCTTCCTCTCTTAAATGCAAGTTGCCCAGACAAACTGAGCCAGCATCTGCATGCCATGTGGCGGCATTTGCCCACTAGATTGGGTCAAGAGACAGTACTGCCACTGGGGCCGCCTAAAAAGAAAAGAGGGTGGGAAAAACGGTTTCTTCTAAAGCATCCAGTCTCAAAAGGGGCACGGTGCTCTTTAAAATGGGCATACATTTGCATAGGATAAATACACAAATTAGGGTGTCCCAATTTCCAGTTTCCAAAGGTGGGCACCCTACCAATGTCCCTTTTCCCAAGAAAATGCCCCAGTTTCAAAACAGCTCAAATCCACAGAATACAATAGCCTTATCCAGTTTCCCAAACAGCTCGCTTGAGCAGACTAAATCTCCCATGTGTTTCTCCACTGTTAATCTGGAAACCCTAACAACAGGTTATATTTATAGTCCCCAGCAAGGAGCATTTGTTGGCTGTCTGCCCAAGAATCTGGATTCTGAACTGAAAGGAGAAAAAGTGGTTTCCCCCCCACCTTCCCTCCCTCCATACTTTCCCCCTGCCCCTATACAATGCAACAAGGAGGGAAGCGGGGGGGGTGCGGGGGAAATAGCTGACACAGCACAAAGAACTGCTTTTTCATCAGATCCTGTGAAAACTGCTTAGCAACCTGGCCTACTGGCTGCACATGGCCCCAGTCAGTGAGCACTGTGGAATCCCTGACGCCCATCGCCTCCAGCACCTAGCAACCGAGCTAGCCAGTGAGTGCTCCGCGCGTTGCAACCCCACCTCCCTTCAGCTTCAGCCTACGTGCCAGCCTCTCCTGTATCTAGCCAAATTAATCCCCCTTCTTGGAAAGCGAGCGTCTTTTGAATGGCAGCACTGGAACAGTTTCCGTGTGAACAAGGCAGGTTTGCCTCTCTCCTCCCTTCTCTCGATACGCTGAAAGGAAATCGAGACTATAGGTGGCTGCGGGGATGGCAGCAAATCCGGGAGCAGCGCGTGGCTGTTGCTGTGACCAACTCAGAAAGCCATGGCAACAGCCGCACTGAAACCCAGCTCAAGCAAGCGCAGCAGGGTAGGGGGGCGGGGGGGAGGACACGGCCTACCAGGGCCACACTATTACGTGGGACAGCTCTAAAAATTTACTCACTTATTCAAGACGCGAGGCAAGAATTGAGTGAGGGGGATAATTTTTCCCTCTGCATGCCAACAGTGGCGGAGAGCAATGTAACCACGTCTGGACAAGGCACATGCTTTACGGAGTACGAAGGGAGAATGTGGGAACAAAGTCGGAGAAGAGACACGGCGCTTAAATGACGGGGAAGGCACAGGGGGGAAAGGCCTTCAAGATGAGGGAAGCGAGGCCAAGAGCATCGTGTCAGGAAAAGAAAAATGCTAAGGTGTAGCAGAGTCATTGTTGTGGCACAAAACTGGGGGGGGGGGATGTGGCAGACACACAGAGAACCAGAAAACCAAAGCACACTTTCTCACGTGTAGTGATTTTGTGGAACAGGGAAGGGGTGATTGGAAGGAAGGAAGCAGCACTGCTACAAAGCTTCTGTTTCCCTATGAGTGTCTTTAAAATGACTTACTTTCTCATCCCACTTCCCTGTGGGAGGGGCTGTGGCTCAGGGGTAGAGCCTCTGCTTGGCATTCAGAAGGTCCCAGGCTCAATCCCCGGCAGCTCCAGTGAAAGGGACCAGGCAAGTAGGTGATGTGAAAGACCTCTGCCTGAGACCCGGGAGAGCCGCTGCCGGTTTGAGTAGACAGTACTGACTTTGGTGGACCACGGGTCTGATTCAGTAGAAGGCAGCTTCACGTGTTCAAGTTCTGAGGGTAATGCTCCAGGGCTGAGAACACACTGGAGACATATGGTGCCTTTGTGATGTTTGCTTTATTTACAAATGTACAAGCAGAGGACAGGGGAGGAGACAGCACAGCTGCTAATCCTGCATCAAGCCCCCAAAGAGAGCAATTTAGCCAGCTGACACCTCTCGCTGACCATTTCTAATGCCTTCCAAATTCAGACTGCAAATTGGCTCTGGCTTGTTTTGCTGCTCCCTCCTACTAGCTAGAGGATGGCAGGTTTCTAAACTCTGCTAAATATTACACATCCGAAATGCTGGATAAAGTCCTAGCTATCAGGACTTCTGCATCATTAGCTCCTACAGATTAAACTTCAACTGGTCATGGTGGACTAACACAGGTTAGTCACTCACATTTTGGTAACTGGAGGTAGACAAGTATCTCCAAATTGGCCCAAACACAGGTTTTCATAATTTCAGGAAGATCAGATCCTAAATATAAGATCCCTGTCAGAGGGTCTCTTCATATATTACTAAAGTTCTGCACACAAAGCACTCATGCAGGAATTATTGTGAAATCTGTGCACAAATTATACTGTGTGATTATCTCACAGATTTTTTTTTACACAGGGAGTTGCAGCCATACTTCCCATGTGTAATGTAACAGTGTCCGAAGGGGGTTCATGTTAATTCCAATCCCCAGAGGAATCTATACAGAACTGCACAGAAGAACTTTGAAATATGTGATGTCGCCCAAAGGCTGTGATCCAAAAGCAGATTTACCTATGATGTATCATGTTCTGCATATTAATGCTCTTGGCAAGTCATGCGTGTGGGAACTGTCAACAACATTTTGCAGTTTTAAAAAGGTAAAGGTCCCCTGTGCAAGCACCGGGTCATTCCTGACCCATGGGGTGATGTCACATCCCGACGTTTCCAAGGCAGACTTTGTTTGCGGGGTGGTTTGCCAGTGCCTTCCCCAGTCATCTTCCCTTTACCCCCAGCAAGCAGTTTTAGGTGGCCCGAAAAGATGAGACCAATCCCACATTGGCAGCCATCCATCCGCACGCTAAAAACAACCTGTTTCCCCTTTCTGGACCAACCTCTCATGTCAGATGTGTGGAGTTTTCCTCAGTTATAAGAAAAGACAACCTGCATACTTTTCGGTTGAATTTTTCAGTTCCTGTTGGCACTGCGAACTGGTTCTAGGGCCAAACCTTCCAGACTCTTGGCTTAAATTCAGTCCTGGCTTGCTTGTTGGGCTCAGTACAGACTCTTCATCATGGCCTTATTGTCCAGGCCAAATATCTTTTCAGAGAAATGGGGTTTCATTTCCATCGTGCCTGTATCTTTCCACTGGCCCCTTGTTAGATCATCTGCCATGTCCCAGCTGAATTTATTCCTGAGGGCATCTGATTTCACTAGTAGAGCCAGCAGATGTTTCTTATGAAATACTGAAGGGAGGGTGTTAAAATGTGTTTCCAGGGTTGACGTTGATTAGGTTGGGTTCGGGTTTTTTCCCACTATGGAAGTCTGACATGCATGCAACTACTGAGTCTAACAGTACACATTGCTAACTGTTTTTCTAACTTCAGAAATGTTAAAGGCTCTGATACCATGATGACTCACTTAAGGAACCTGCCTTTCGATTTGGCATTTAGGAACCCAGAAAAATAGAGTTGCACTCACCTGTAACTGTTGTTTATCAAGTTGTCTTCTCTGCAGGCACACATGGGACTGTGCAGGCCAGCCATAGGAGAATGATTTCCCAAGCTTTCTAGAAGATCCATTAATCAAGGAGCGTTACCCCATCCCCTCTGTTTAAAAGGAGTGACTGAAGACAGGGTGATGCCTAGCGACTTCACTGTTAGCTTGTTTTTATGGGTCCTTTCAAGAACAGCATCCGTTTGGTCACTATAAAGATCTTTCCCCTCAAATGGGAAGTCTTTGATTTTGGCTCTTGTTCCATTGGAAGTGCAAATGATCTAAGCTAAGAGTGCCTTCTCAGGATTATGCCTGACACCATGGTCCTACTGCAGCAATCAATAGGGTTTCCAGGTCCCCCCTCTCCATCGGTGGGAGCTTTGTGGGGAGCGGGGCTGAGGCAATCATGCATGTGCGCAGCCACACACAATACGATCATGTCACTTCCGGGTTTACACCCTGAAGCGCCGCATCAGCACGACCGCTTTAGCACTCAACTGGCCTTTGGGGGGGGCTTGAGTGCTAAAGCGGCTGCGGCAATGCGGCACTTCTGGGGTAAACTCAGAAGTAGGGTTGCCAGCTCCGGGTTGGGAAATACCTGGAGATTTTGGGGGCAGAGCCTGAGGAGGGCAGGGTTTGGAGAGGTGTGAGACTTCAATGTCCAATTGCCAAAGCAGCCTTTTCCTCCAGGTGAACTGATCTCTATAGGCTGGAGATCAGTTGTAATAGCAGGAAATTTCCAGCCACCACCTGGAGCTTGGCAACCCTACCCAGAAGTGACGTGATTGTGACGTGCGTGGCCATGTATGCATGTGAACCCCACTCTTGAGCAGCTGGGTGGATTGGCAGACAATTGCCCACCGAAATCACCCAACTGGCAACCCTAGCAATCAGTGACCTGCCTGGTTGTGTTAAGCTGCTGCTTCCCTAGCTTGTGACCTTCAGCAAATAAAACATTAGTTAGGGGCTTTTTGTCCTCTGGGAAGAACTTTATATATTGTGCCATTCTGTCCCATAGGAACATTTGGTAACATCCCATGATAACAGTGAAACTGAACGCCTTGAGGCCTAGTGCCTTAGATCAGTAGATCTTCCTGCATAGGGTATCTAATTTTCTGCCTTCTTTGTCCATAGGAGAAGAATGTGCTCCCACCTTATGCCTGGAGGAGATGACCTCTGTAATCAGGGAGTTGGCCTGTGTGTGGATACTGGAAGAGATACTCACAGCCATCCTCTTTGACTCTATGCAAATTTTCCACCTTTTTGGCTGATGCTGGTCCCGACACTGGTCTCACCCATATGTTGCTGGCTATATCCGAAATCCCCTGCTTCATAGCAGAGTGACTGGGTCATAATGGAATTTGAAGGTTTGGGCTAAGTGGAGAGATAGTCTAACTCCAGCACCCTGGCCATTCTAACAAGCTGCTCTGAGTAGAGCTTTCGATCCTCCATGGGAGAGACTGGAGCGACTTCTCCCACTACATCATGTGGTGAGGTGTCCTCAGAACTGCCCATGGAGCCACGTTCAAAAGCTTCCTCCAATTCCAATGACTGATCTGATTCCACTGGGTGATGCTCCTTGTAATGGCACTCTGAGTCAATTGAGGTGCTGGCGGGAATACCCTTTTTTCTGGATGGGTCTGTCACTTTTCCAAGAGAGTTTCTGAAGACATCCAAGTTTTTCCCCCATAAGCCTGCCTTTAGATGCACTGCTCTCTCATTGCAGGCTTTTGGGGTAAACAACCGACAAGCGCTACAGGCCTTCTTGATCATGGGCCTCTCTGCCTTCTCCACTTCTCTTGGTGCCATTTGGATTATCTGCTCTGATATGCACATTTTTGCAATGACTTGATGAGAAAACAAGAATCCAAGAAAGGGGACTGCAAACACCTTAATAATCACATGTAATAAGCAGCAAAGGCTACTCTATCTATTCCAAATGGTTTCAAACAAAAAAATGGGTATTCTTCAAAGAACTCATTTGTAATGATGTAATGTGGTTTAATTTAACAAAAGTGTCTCATAGATTTTCAAATTCTAAAAAAATCTTTCTTCAGACTTAGTTTCTCAGCTACCTACCCTCTGTGACATCAGGACATCTTAGCCAACAGTTGCTAATGGAGCTGTGACATCCTGCTTGCACAGTGTGAGAAGCAGCACTGGTTAGAGGTCAGAGGCCATGTAGGAGACCGCGAGAGTCAGAAAGAACATGAATGGCAATGCTGGACTGTTTTTGGTAGCTGAGTAATGGCTTAGAGCCTTTAGGCTGTGCACTTTCTAGGGCAGCAGTAAGAAATGAAAGAGAAGTACAACCACCCAGAGGATTTCAAGATGCACTCAGTGTGTGAGTGCAGGATCTGGCCTCTGTGCTCCAAATGAGGAGGTGAGAGGCGAACATAAAGGTGCACAGCTGAGATGGAGGATTTACAAGAGCACCTCTCCTTTCCAGTGAGAGATCAAACTGCTGTGAAAGCAAGGTAGGATTACCCTGGCTGAACTCACACATCTTAATCATGAATTTATGAGGCCGCCCATCCCCATGCTAAAAGCATTGTCTTGTTTGCTGAGCTGACATCAGAAGAACTCCACTGTGTACAAAGGTTTGCTTAGTTACCGTGGCAGGGTGCTGTTACCTCCCTCTTGGCAAGCAGCTGCTGTTGGCATGCAAAGTTGCATACAGAGCACATGTTGCACATTAAAGGTGTGAGATGGGAAGCTGAGTGAGAGACACACCATTTGCAAATAAGCAAAGAGAAGTGCACCAAGAGACCAGCTCCTTCCACCAACAGAGGAAAGATTAAGTGGGATGGAGAGCGGTGAGTTATTGACATTTTCATTGTTCCTGTGCTCTGAACCTGGAGCAGAAAGCTTCTCAATAAATGATTCCTGTCTGTCCTAATTTTCTGGCCTCTATGATTTCAGCAAGGCCTCTTTCTCTCAGCTCTGCTGCCGCCTCTTCTTCCAGACTATTCATCATATATAAAAAATCCAGTTCCTGGGTACCATTCCAATCTAACGTACATAACCAGTGTGGCGTAGTGGTTAAGAGTGGCAGCCTAGTAACTGGGAGACCCAGGTTCAAATCGCCACTCATGCCATGGAAGCTCGCTGGGTGACCTTGGGCCAGTCATGCTCTCTCAGCCTAACCTACCTCACCGGGTTGTTGTGAGGATAAAATGGAGGAGGAGAGAATGAGGTAAGCCACTTGGGGGTCCCCATTGGGGAGAAAGGTGGGGTATAAATTAATCAAATAACCAAGAAATGGAAGCTACCATGGGGTTATGCAGATGAAGGGGTAGGCCTATGAAAATAGGGGCAAGATCAGTGGCTCTCCCTCTGTGATTAAATGAACCACCTGCCTTTGGGGACTAAGTAGTGGAGAAAAGTCAAATACTTCCTTGAAGCACTAGGGCAGAGTTCCCAGCATATCAGTGTAACTTAGCTCAGTGCACCATTTCAGTGTCTGCCATGCAAAAATAATGCTTACCATTTGCCAGATCACAACTGGGAATAAGAAAAGAACCAAACGTCAGGACACCCATCCAGGAAGGAAAAGCTAAACTTGGCTCTGTTTCTGCCACTGCATGGACCAGTTTTCCTTTAGCAGAAAATCTGGCAGAGTTGGAGCAGTCTACACCAAATCATATATCCTATTGATTTTGTTTCACGCTCCATTTCCAATTTCTTTTGGTGGAAACATTAGGAACTCATTAAAGAAATCCAAACAATCTAAGTTGGAGGTAATTTTATTAATGTATGGTCATTGTATGCAAATACACTCTTTCACCATAAGCATTTCACTAAAAAAAAAGTGTAGGGCTTAGTGGGAGTGCCTGTATGAAAGACAGCATTAAATCTACATGCCATCTGCAGTCTCTGGTCAATGCACTTCTATGGTGGGGAAAAAGATAAAATTAAATTTGTCAGGAAATATGTGTTGGAGGCAAAGAAGCATTCCTGTGACTTTTCTGAGCTCATGGTTAAATCATGCAACTGTATCGATTCCCCATCTATAAGAATCCCATGTCCTTACCATTCTTTTTCATAGATAAAATGTCAGCCACTCTACCGGTGGACTACAAGCATTTCCCACAGAGTTGTGTCCCCCTTTGCCATTATCAAGTTTAGAAGATGATGTGTTTCAAGACCCAGCTAGATTGAGTGTAAACGTTGACCAGCCATGTTCTGTCCCAACACTGGGCTGGGATAGAGTAGGCACACCGACCCAGAGACTGGGGGGGGCTAACGCACTCAGTATATACTACGTTTTAAAAAACATGTTATCCCGGTTAGATCGCACCTCAGACCTCCCATTTGGGCTTGGAAATGCTTTGGAAGCGCCAGACATCTGTTCTTTCCAAAAACGCCTATACCACGATGTATTTCCTTATGTCGTTTCAAAACCGGCAAGCCAAGGGGTTGCGTTCAATTACAAACGCTATTCTGTTCTCCTCCCCTCTTTTCGCAACAACCAATGAAAATCCTTTCTCCTCTCACCACCTTCCCCCTCCCCTCCCGTTTGCATCCACCAATCTTTACTGCTACTAACCCCCCCCCCCATAAGTGCTTGTGCAGAGGAGGGCGAGGGCTGGAAAAGTAGCAAAATTGCTGCGAGCGGCAGAGGGGGGAGGGGGAAGCAGCACAAGGAGGAAGGGAGAGAGACCGAGGAATAGAGAGAGCTCCCGCATGCGCGCACACACACACAAAAGTCAGGGCTCTCCAGTGCCGGCACAAAGTTTCTACCCCCCTTTTCCTATCTTTCTCCCACTTGTCCCAGTGATAAAATGCAACATCGTTGCACCAACGCCCGCAAAGACAGCAGCTCTGTGATCAGCTCTGGGCAAGGAACGGCTCATTTTGGTTTATTTTTTTTGGGGGGGAATGCCTGCATTGGTTGTGATTAGGGTTTCCCTGCTGTGCAAATGATGCAATTCTTAATGGTGTACAGCGCTCCCTTGGAGCAATGATATTGCGCATGCGTGAAACAAAGAAAGGGGAGGGGAGGTGGGGAAGCATCAGCTACGTAGACATGACGCGGTGCTCCCCCACGCTCCTCCTCTCAACAGTGCGATATGACGATAAACCGTCTTGGGAGCAGACTTCACAGGCACGGTGCGATTGGAAATGAAGAATACGCATCCAAAACACACACACCGAGCACGGTGATACTCTGCTGTAAATTGTTGGTGCGTTATACCCCTGGAATATACCTACACTTTTAGCTGGGTCATTTCTACTGATTCCTAGGATGGACTAATGAGGTAGCATTACAGGAAATATGTCAGTCACTAATTGGCTAATAATGTTCAGGGCTTTGACAGCTGGGTTATGAAAACACGGTAGGGAAAATCTAGGGGGCAAAGTGAGGATGGTGTTTGGAAATTTCCATGCTGGCTGACTGGAAAGAAAAATGATGCCCGTCAGATGTCTTCTTACAGAAAGAGCATGCACTTTTTTTTTCCATTCTGGTTTCTTGGAATCACTGAACGGACTATGGTCATCCAAGGAGCTTTCAACATGCTGGCATGTAGCACTCACCTCTCTTATGGCACATGCAGAGAGTCAAACTAAACTTGAATCTGAACCCAGAAAACTGGTTCTGATGTTTCTCCAGTGAACCGGAAACAAACCCAAACTTGAAAGCTCTCTGTTGCCTTGAACCTGCCCTACAACTGAACCCTCCCCCAAACAAAAGGAAGTAACCAATTCAAAATATTTTATTTGATATTCCCAGGGTTCATTTGGAGTACTAAAATAAGGTCTCTGTCTTTATGCCATCCACAGCAAAAAAAAAAAAATCTTATTTCCTTCAGAGAATAGGGTTGCCAGGTCCCTCTTCCCCACTGACGGGAGGTTTTTTGGGCAGAGTCTGAGGAGGGCGAGGTTTGGGGAGGGGAGGGACTTCGATGCCATCGAGTCCAATTGCCAAAGTGGCCATTTTCTCCAGGTGAGCTGATCTCTATCAGCTGGAGATAAGTTGTAATAGCGGGAGAGCTCGTTGAACATTGGATAAAAAATAAGTACTCTGAAGATGATATAAAATTCTTTGCGGTTTGGCAAATCATCCCTAAAAAATACCAAAAAACTGACTTTGATAAGATCTTGTGTCAGCAAGAAGCCCCATTCGTGCAACTTTTGGATTGCATTGCACCTAAAGGGTTAAACTTGTGTAATGACTTCTCTTCTTTTCTGTGAGATAATTCTGTGCACCTGTAATACTTCTTCACTTCTATGTATTTAAGTATGTGTTGCTTAATGATAATTTGACTGAAGAACAAGAAAGACTCTTGTCAGGTCCATACCTCACAAGTTGCTGTGTCAGAAATTGTATTATATGATGTAAGTATAATTTCTTATATAAGCTATATGTTTTTTTTAAAACATATGTATATTAATAGCTATATTTACTTCAACAGTAAAGTGTTATTTGGGAATACCCCCAGATACTTTGACTGCTGGAATATACCTAGACAATTGGATTATTGTGGATTATTGGAATATATATCCTTTGGGTGGCTGAAGAAGATTGGAAACAGGCAAAAGTAACCAGCATCCTGTTCTACCTTTAATCAACAAGGACATTCAAAGAGAAATTATCTCTACACCAAAGAAGACAACGAGGCAACTAATTAAGGACTTTGCTGTTGAAAAGTTATTCTTTATTTAAGTTATTGTATAAGAGAAAAATTTAGGCACTCTGTTGCATCTTAATTTTATTTTCTAAAAGGCATTACAACTATTTCATTATGAATCAATCATGTGTAATAGTAATGCTATATGAGTTATAATATATGAAGTAATATATTATAATATAGTTCTTATCAACTATAACAAGCCTACAACTGTGTTATTTAAATACGACCTAAATTTTACAGTTGAAATTACTCTTTGTGAATAGTACCTGGAGGTTGGCAACCCTAGAAATGTGCAAGGCCCCACTTTGGGCTTTTCACAGACGCATGAAATCAAGGCTACGTTCACTCACAAATCCATGCCCAGAAGATGGCAAAAAACCCTCCAGGATCCCTGGCCAATTTGGTCTGGAGGAAAATTCCTTCCTAACCCCAGAGTGGTGATTGGCATTGCCCTGGGCATGTAAGAAAGGGCCACAAGAGTGGAGCACTGACTCATCCCTTCCTGCCCTCCCTCTCATGATCTGCCTAAGTTCACAGAATAAGCATTGCTGTCAGATGGCCATATAGCCTCGGTTTAAAAGCCTCCAAAAAAGGAGAGCCCACCACCTCCTGAGGAAGCCTGTTTCACTGAGGAACTGCTCTTCCTAGCATTTTAGCCGAAAACTCTTTTGATTTAATTTCAGCTCATTAGTTTCGGTCCGACCTTCTGGGGCAACAGAAAACAACTCTGCACCATCCTCTATATGACAGCCCTTCAAGTACTTGAAGATGGTTATCATATCACCTCTCAGTCATCTCCTCTCCAGGCTAAACATACCGAGCGAGCTCCTTCAACCTTTCCTCATAGGACTTTCCTCTCCAGACCCCCTACCATCTTTGTTGCCCTCCTCAGGACACGCTCCAGCTTGTCTACATCTTTTTAAAACTGTGGTGCCCATAACTGAACACAATACTCTACGTGAGGTCTAACCAGAGCAGAGTAAAGCGATACCATAACTTTGCGTGATCTGGACACAATACTTCTGTTGATATAGCCCAAAATCGCATTTGCCTTTTTAGCTACTGCATCACTCTGCTGACTCGTGTTGAGTGTATAGTCTACTAAGACCCCTAGGTCCTTTTGGTACATACTATAGCTATAACAGCTTCCTCATAGGTTCCTTTTTCCATGATGAGGAACACTCTTAAGGGCATGTGAAAACCTTCTCATGCTATCAACCCATCTACACACAACTTCCAAGGAATGGAAGGTGTTTGTAGGTGGTCTATAGCTCTGACAGCTCCTCTCAGACCATGGGCAAATGGATTCCAAAAGAACTGCTCTGCCATGGGCTGAGCGATTAATGCCAATGCACAAAAGGTTTGTGTGGATTCAGGCTCCTATGCGCTGCAGTTAAAATTGGGAACAGCACCAGGCTAAGCCCCCCTTCTTGAGTTCATCAAGGCACCAATGCCAGATGTGGCCTTCAAGACTCAATTGTAGAAATGTGGGTTCAAACCCAGTTCAGCTGTGCACTTGCGGGCAGCCCTGAGAAAATCACAAGCTCTCAAATTAATTTATTGTAATATAGTAAAAGGATTTTATGAGAACCACTATAAAAGGAAATATGATTACCCATCCTGATGTTTAGGCTTAATTATCCCCATTAGTAACTTCTTTAACTGAACCAATTGAACTATATTCAAGCAATAAAAGGTAGCATGGTATAGTGGTTGGAGTGCCGGCCCTAACACTTGAGAAATCTAAATTTTAATCCTCACTCTGTCATGAAGCTTACTGGGTGACTTGGACTTTCTCTCAGTTTTTATAAGAATAAAATGGAGGATGGGAGAACTATACACCCTGAGCTCCATGGGGAAGGTTCAGGACACAAATAGAGTCCTGGAATTGAAAGGAGTCTTAGGGAGAAAACGCACGGTCGCTTTAGCCTCCTTTATTCCCTGTTTCAGCCAGGATTCATCCAGGATTGAACACATGTTTGGCAAAAACGCATGTGTTTGATCCTGGCTGAATTCTGGCTGAAACAGGGAATAAAAGAGGTTAAAGGAACCGTGCGTTTTCGCCCATCTACTCCAATGCTTTGCTTACTGCAAAAAAACAAAAACAATTCAAAGCTGCAGCATTCCTGACAGATGGTTGTCCAACCACTGCTTGAAAACATCCAGTGAGGGAGAGCCAAGTCCCTACCCCCAACCACGTAATTGGTTTCATTGTTGAACTGCTCTTATCATTAGGAAATTTGTAATGTTCAGTCAAGTCTACCATCCTGTAACTTAATCCCTAATGTTCCAGAGGGCAAGACTAGATCCAATGGGCTTAAGTCTGCTCTCTTCCACTTGACTGGCCTTCAGGTATTTGAAGACTGTGGCCATGTCTCCCAGATGTTTCTCTTCTCCAGATAAGCACCCAGTTCATTCAGGCTCTTCTCTTCTCATAGGACTTGTTGTCCGGATACCTGTTCATCCGTCCCAGTTGGCCTCCATCCTTTAAAAAGTGTGTTGCCTTAAAGTGGAAAAAGTATGCCAGATGAGGTCTGAGTAGAACAGAATAGAGTGGAAGCATTGCTTTTTATAGCTTGCACACCATGCGGTTTAAAATGGCACAAGCCTCTCTCTTTTTGTAGCCATATCACAATGCGGATGTGTGTTCAGCTTGCGATCAACTGCAATCCCGATATTCTTTTCACATAAACTACTGCCAAGTCAGGTTTTCCTAGGGTTGCCAGGTCCCTCTTCGCCACTGGCGGGAGATTTGGGGAGCAGAGCCTGAGGAGGGCGGGGCTTGGGGAGGGGAGGGACTTCAATGATGCAGAGTCCAATTGCCAAAGTGGCCATTTTCTGCAGGTGAACTGATCTCTATTGGCTGGAGATCAGTTGTAATAGCTGGAGATCTCCAGGTATTACCTGGAGGTTGGCAACCCTAGGTTTCCCCCACCCTATGTGTTTTGAAATACAGATAGCTGTCATTTCTGTTATCTCTCTGTTTTCAGACAAGTACTGTGTGCTCAGATGAACAAGATTCCAACTGTGGAAGGGAGTGTCGTTCAGATTCTTCTGCCTGATAATGAAACAGGGCCTCCGGTGTCCTAGCTTTGATACTGAGTGTGGTGTTCATTTTACATGTAATACAGAGCAAGGCATCTCCCCTCCCCACACACAGGCCCCTCATGGTCTTTCTGTTCAACTTCACCTCTCATGCGTAGAAGCATTTCCAATTGAAACAGGAAAGGACAGCAAGATGGAGCCGCTACTTCTGAGAGTGGCGGGTTCAGGCAATGCTGACATACTTTCCATGAGTTGTCTAACAGCATTCATTTAGCTGAAGGATGGATCTATTTTTGGAAGCTGAAGCAGCATCCAGAGAGACAGCCTGTCACCTTTTTATCCATCGCCAGAGAGAAAACGTGCTTTTATTTATTAAAGACCAAAAAAATCCATCAGCGTCTATGATTTAAAACTTGCATATTAACTGAAAGACAGGGGCAGACTCCATCACGCTGGCACAGTGAAATGTCTTCACACATCCCTCCTTCTCTAAAGTTGTTGGGGGAAACAGCACTGAGCATATTGTCATAATCTGTAAGCGCCAGGAGGTGGTGCCTGCCACTTAGAGACTCTTTCTTTGGATCAGGAGACAAGCAAGTTCCAGCTCCTCCCAGTGTGCAGCACGGTAACTTTCCATTCCAGGAGTAAACTATGGACCAAGAAGGACTCACAGGTCAAATACTTTTCACAACCTGTGAATGATCCTTATTGGCACGGACTGGCTTTCTGAGTATTCTTTTTCTAAGTGAGATGCCACATGTTTGGTTGCAGTCTTGACTAGTCTGACTCACACCATAACCAATATTCTAGGCAGATCCCCACCCCTCTACACAAATACACGCACAGGAGAAATAGAAAACATTCTAGAAAAAGCAGTCATCTGGGAGCTGCTGCTGGAAGTGCCCTCTAAGTAGGGTTGCCAGGTCCTCTTCACCACTAGTGCAAGGTTTTGGGGGCGGAGCCTGAGGAGGGCAGGGTTTGGGGAGGGGTGGGACTTCAGTGCCATAGAGTCCAACTGCCAAAGTGGCCATTTTCTCCAGGTGGACTGATCTCTATCAACTGGAGATCAGTTGTATAGCAGGAGATCGCCAGCTACTTCCTGGAGGTTGGCAACCCTACCTCTAAGCTTGCAAGGTCCTCTCTCAGTCTCTCTGGCTATCACTCCAGATGTACTTGCCTGCCCTCTGTCTCCAGGTCTTTTATCCACCCCACCTCAGTTGCCTCTTGTCTTCTGTCCCCTATTTCTTTTTGAAAGGACAACAGCCCTAAAAGTTACATGGAATTGGGGAAGAAAGAAAACAAAACCTCTCCTGCTTCTGGGTTTGGTCACTGAACTGAATGATAGCTCAACATATGGGACAGTAGCTCAAAGGATACTTCTCAGAGTTGGTTTAAATATTCAGCAGTATATACAGGAACATAATTTCTGACATGCACATAAGGAAGTGTATGTTTGAAGACCCTCCCCCCTTACAATGCTTCATCCTGTGATCTAAAATATCATTTTGTATACTTTAGATGCTAGGGTTGCCCGCTCCGGGTTGGGAAATGCCTGGAGATTTTGAGGGTGGAGCCTGAGGAGGGCAGGGTTTGGAGAGGGGAGGGACTTCAATGCCATAGAGTCCAATTGCCAAAGCAGCCATTTTCTCCAGGTGAACTGATCTCTATTGCCTGGAGATCAGTTGTAATAGCAGGAGATCTCCAGCCACCATCTGGGGCCAGGCAACCTTACTAGCAGCCCTGAACTAGATAGCCCCAGGCTAGCCTGATCTCATCAAATCTCAGAACAGGATTGGCCCTGGCAAGTATTTGGATGGGAGCCCTCCCAGGAATATGGTTTTAATGGTAAATTAATTTTGTATGCCAATGTAATATGTAATATGGATTGTAGTGTAAATGATGTTTTTATGATGTAAGCCCCTCTGAGCCCAGCTTTGGCTGGGATAGAGCAGGCTACAAATTTGTAAAATAAATAAAACCAGGGTTGTGACATGGAGACAGGCAACAGCAAAACCATCTCTGAATGTCTCCTGCCTTGAAAATTCCACCGAGGTCACCATAAATCAGATGTCAGCCAGTCATGTTTATTGCGCATGGCCTTTACAATCAAGACAATATTACAACAACTTAATATAAACCCAGTAAAAGTCATAAGGTTAAAATACACCAATTTGGGCTCCTTTCCTCATTCGATGGCTTTCTTTGCCCTGATTTTCCTGACTGCAAGGCCTCAAAGTGCCATTTTCAGATTCAGACACCTTTATTGGCATAGTAAAGTGCCATTTTCCAGGAAACAAAAGGGTCAATATCGGAAAGCAAGAACATTAGTTTATCAGCATCAGATAATAAGTGGAAAGTGGAAAGCATATTTGCCAGGAACTTATTCCGAGGTTTAGCATAGAGAGGGCCGGCCAGGATGTAATGGGAGTAGTCTTCCACTGAGCTACCGCATATACAGATAGGTTGTGCTCAGGGTTTTTTGTTTTTTTTAAACGACCGGCAAGACGCTCCGTGGGCATAGTTTGAAATTGCGGTGATGTGAGAGCTGCTCTAAGACTATACATTGTTATATCTACCAGATAAGAAGATCTAAGTCAGATGTGATGGCAAAACAAAAAAGTAGAAAGAGAAAGAGGAGGGGTAGTGGGCCTTGGGAACTGAAAACCAAGGGCTTTCAGTTACAGATCCTGACAGCAGGATGAGAGAGGAGGGGGAAGTAAAATGCCTAGCAGAACCTGCAAGCCCATATTCCTCCATATGGAGCATTAATAGGCACTGGATATAGGGTTGCCAACCTCCGGGTGGGGCCTGGAGATCTCCTGGAATTACGACTGATCTCTAGACTACATAGATCTGTTCTCCTGGAGAAAATGGTTGCTTTGGAGGGCTGACTGTATAGAACTGTACCCAACCAAACCCCACCTTCCTCAGGCTTCACCCCCTCCCCAAATCTCCAGGAATGTCTCAACCGAGAAAGTTGGCAACCATCCTGTGATATGGAACCTGAAGCCCTTCCCTATGTACTTCTCCCTCCTATGTCAGATTCACAATTGTGTTTGCCCTTTGAATCTGTGGTCAGAAAGGCCTGGGAAGTTGAGCTCTTTTCTATTCCTTCTGGGATTTAGCCAAGGCTTTCCTATTTCTCTCCTCTATCTTCCTAGAAAAGATAAATCCTCCTTGGCTCAGCTGAGACAGTGCAAACATACCGTTAGGACAGCCAGAAAGCTGGCATGCAACAGCCAAGATTCCTTTGCTAAGGGAGGAATGTGGGTGGGCTCCAGTTCAGGCGTTCACAGATTCTGCCCTGTCCAAGTGCATTGCTTGTACTCTACAGCACAGAGGTAGGTGTGAAGACATTGACTACATTACTGTACAGTGAACCACCTCTCACCTCATAAAGAGTAAGAGCCTGGTATTCCAAGGCCATCCAGTCAGGCATACAGAGTTACTACATGGCAGATTGGTGGCTGATTGCTAAGGTTGTCAGGTCCCTCTTCACTACTTGCAGGAGGTTTTGGGGTGGAGCCTGAGGAGGGCGGGGTTTGGGGAGGGGAAGGACTTCAATGCCATAGAGTCCAATTGCCAAAGCGGCCATTTTCTCCAGGTGAACTGATCTCTATCGGCTGAAGATCAGTGGTAATAGCAGGAGATCTCCAGCTAGTACCTGGAGGTTGACAACCCTACTGATTGCATGGGGCTGGCGGCATGTGTGGAGAGCAGCAGCAACATAGGACAGCGGCAGCAGCAGAAGTGATGCTGCTGCATTTCTCTCCAGATTAAGCAGCACTCTCCTTTGATGGCTATTGTCCAGGAACTGTCCCTTCCAGAATACAGTGATTTTATTCACTGGCATCTGTCTCAATCATAAGGACTCCCAAGTCAACATGTCAAGAAAAAAAGTCACTGAAGTCACTGTGACTCTTCATTGTGGCCAATTTGCCGCATATAAATAAATGCTGGTTAAAAAAAAAAAAATCCTACCATTCAGCGTTCTTCATCATTTTTCAAACTCAATTGTTACAAGGGCCGGATATGACATCAATGTCACTTGGTTGGGCCGGGCCATGCCTCGCCAGCCCAGATTGATGGGGGGGGGGCTGCCTTGGCTGGCTCGGGGGCCGAATAAGAGCCGGATAAGAGAGCCAGATCCAGCCCTCCGGCTTTATGTTTGACATCCCTGATCTAAGTTCTTAGTGTCATTACTCTGTTTGGACTGATGGTGTCTGCGCATGCACAGTTTTTAAAAAATCTGATGCAATCTAGTTTAGGTGTTTGTTCATCTGGTACTGAACCGATCATCACAGTCGAGGCAAGTTTGACTGTTGGACACATTTTACATTAAAATTTGAGGCATGGAAGTGAATAATTGTATACATTTGGTTTTTTGGGAAGGAAGTGTGAAGCATTTCAAAGCACAATGCTTCACCTATGAATACATCAGAAAGCCTCACAAATCAGAAAGAACTCAGGATACCACATTTTGCCGATGTATGATCAGCGTCTATTAGGAGCAGGGGGCTTGTGGTAGGGGCCTCATCATTGTTGGATGCCATACCTGAGTGGGTTGTGCGCCGTCACTTGCCCCCTTTTGAAGGCAAACTAAGACACTTTATATGTTTTGGTGGATTGATCCTGACCTTTACTATTTCTTGGCTTTATTTTGTTAGTTTACATTTTTTATTAGGGTTCAGTGTCTGTGTCTTATAAACCTCCTTGCAAATCAAAGTCTCAGATGCAGTATGGAAATATGGCAGACTGAGTAGTGAAGTAGCTGACAAGAAGTCAGTCCCGTTGTTAGGGTTGCCAACTCCAGGTTGGGAAATACCTGGAGATTTTGAGGGTGGAGTCTGAGGAGGGTGGAGCTTGGAGAGGGGAGGGACTTCAATGCCATAGAGTCCAATTGACCAAGCGGCCATTTTCTCCAGGGGAACTGATTTCTATAGCCTGGAAATCAGTTGTAATAGCAGGATATCTCCAGCCACCACCTGGAGGTTGTGCAACCCTAAGGAAATAATCTCAGTACACAGCCAGCAATTGTTCACTTATAAATATATTCTTTCTCAAAGTATTTTCTTAATTTTAAACCTTTAACTTGTCATAACAACATGTACAACAACGAAGTTATAAGTTCTGAATACAAATAGATTTACCGTGAAGCTTCACTATACAATAACACTTATCAGAACCTTTTAACAATGATGAGTACCCCTCGGGAAAGTCCAAACGCCAGCAGCAATGTCCTTTACTCGAAAGTAGGCAATGTTGTGGGGATCGCTGTGACCCGCTCTGTGCCAATTACAGCACCACTTCCTCGGTCAGCTGATGAAAGGTGGTTTGTCAGTGCCTTCCTCTGTATAGCAACCCTGGACTTCCTTGGTGGTTTCCCATCCAAATACTAACCAGGGCTGACCTGCTTAGCTTCTGAGATCTGACAAGATCAGGCTAGCCTGGGCCATCCAGGTCAGGGCAGCCTCTGCCTAGTCACAGCAGAAATCCTTAACATAGCACCCATTCAATCAGGACAAGATCTCAGTCTTCCCATCCTCTTCCTTACCCAAATGACAGCCACAGTAATAGTTAATTCATAGGGTTGCCAACCTCCAGGTACTTTATGGAATATCACCAGTACTGCTAAGTTAGTTGCTAAGAAGAACCAGTACTAAGCCAATATACACTCAATAGAATTCAATGAACAACAATTTGTGTATTTCAACAATTATACGACAATACAAACATTGTAACAGAAATGTGAATGTGCAAACAAGTTTTTTCAACAACATAAGCAAAGACCACACAAAACAACAACACAAAACAACAGCAGTCCACAAGGAAGGACGGAGAAGTCCACTCGCAAGGGGCTTGTGTGCCTCAAACAATGAACAGTCTCAATTGGACCACAAATTGCAAATCCACATATCAAACGTTTGAAATATGCAAGAACATGGCACAAAGTGCCCAGCGAAGTTCAGAGCGGAGCCTGGGAACGCCTTTCGAATGTATAGCGTTTTCACCAATATGCATTGGCTTCTTCAGCCAGCACTAAATCTCTTTGGCAGTCACAGTGGAACCCGCAAAATTCACGTAGCTAAAAATAGCTCAGTCATTAACGTTTGCCACAGTCTCCAGATAAGGGCAAGTCATGTTCTTGCATATTTCAAACATTTGATACGTGGATTTGCAATTTGTGGTCCAACTGAGACAGTTCATTGTTTGAGGCTCATAAGCCTCTTGCTAGTGGACTTCTCCATCCTCCCTTGTGGACTGCTGTTGTTTTGTGTTGTTGTTTTGTGTGGTCTTTGCTTATGTTGTTGAAAAAACTTTTGTTTGCCCATTCACATTTCTGTTACAATGTTTGTATTGTCGTATAATTGTTGAAATACACAAATTGTTGTTCATTGAATTCTATTGAGTATATGTTGGCTTAGTACTGGTTCTTCTTAGCAACCTCCAGATACTAGCTGGGGATCTCCTGCTATTACAACTGATCTCCAGATGATAGAGATCCGTTCACCTGGAGAAAATAGCCACTTCGGCAATTGGCCTCTATGGCACTGAAGTCCTTCCCCCTCCCCAAACCCCGCCTTCCTAAGGCTCCACCCCCAAAACTTCCCGCCAGTGGCAAAGAGGGTCCTGGCAACCCTATTAATTCATTAGTATGCTCGATGCTGATTGTGGCAATGCCAGAATGATGGCATTAACATGAATGCATGGGGGGGCCCCTCCAGAATCAAAGTCACATTCCAAACAACAACCAAGTAAAACCAACATGGATGTGCATGTGTAGAAATAAATTCTGGCTTGAGAAGGATCCCTTTATTAATTTCACATCTTCCCCTTTAAAAAGTTTGGATTTGGTCTCCTGCTGTGGCCAATGAGAGCGGAGGGAAGCTACTGGCTTCACACCAGGTCTGTCCCATCTCCTGACCCTTGGCTCCCAGCCTCTCTTTCTTCCCCCCTTCACAGAAGGGGCATTGTTAGTGCCTTTTCCAAAGAGTTCTTGGCAGCCGCTCGGTACACTGGGAAGCTTTGCACCTGTATACATAAAGCTGCCCTCCGCACAGCGGGTGCGGACAGGGAGCCTCCTCAGGGTGGGCCAGCAAAAGCCACGCACGCCCTCCCTTAGCGCCCTGAACAGTTTTGACTATCACTCAAGGAAGCAGGAAATGAGACTTGCAGGAATGCCAGCAGCAAGGGAGGGGGGGAAAGGGGAGAGGAGAAAGAGGATGAAGAACTACTATGGAACTTTTGTGCTGCAAACGGCCAAGCAAAGGAATGAGATACCGAAACCCTCTCCAGACGGATGTTGGCTTTGGATTGGGAGCAATGTCTGACCACAGCTGCCGAGCAAATGCAACGAGAGAAGAGAAGCACACACGTATCCATACGTCACTGGGGACATCTGGAACTCATTGGCAGTACCACCTCCTGCCAAACCCCCATTTGCTGTTTAGTTAAAATGCAGGCCTTTTCCCCAGGCAAAATGGCAATATAAGCAGTTTGCTTTCCAGTTGGCTGATGGTTCCCCCTCCTCCGTGCCAAGGCAGGCCTGCAAAGCCAGCGTGGTTCAGGTATAATCCTGTGTGTCAAAGCTATGCCAGATGCCGCCCGGGGGGGGGGGGGGTTGGAAAGAGCCCAGCCAGCTCGACCCAGGGGCCAGGGCACCTCCAAGCCCAACCTAACCAGACCCCTCACACACATACGTGCTGCATCCATGTAATAAAATTGACCCTGAAACTCTGCAGTCTTTTGTATTGTTGCAGTTCACACGCTCTCCTCAGCAGTGCAGGCCAGACCAGGGATCACCTTTAAGAGTGCGCTGCCACTGAGCGTGCAGGTAGAAACAAACAGGAGATTTTATGGAGTCACCATAGGGTTGCCAGGTCCCTCTTCGCCACCAGCGGGAGGTTTTTGGGGCGGAGCCTAAGGAGGGCGGGGTTTGAGGAGGGGAGGGACTTCAATGCTATAGAGTTCAATGGCCGAAGCGGCCATTTTCTCCAGGTGAACTGATCTCTTTCGGCTGGAGATCAGTTGTAATAGCAGGAGATCTCCAGGTATTACCGGGAGGTTAGCAACCATAAGTCACCAGGGTGCTCTCTGATGGATATGTTAGGGAAATGGTGTCGCCACTAACCTCAGTATCAATACTACAGTATTTACTCAAAAGCAAAACTAGGTTTTTTCAACAGGTATACCATAAAAAAGAAGGAGGGGTTCTCTTACATTCACATACAAGTTACAGTTACGTCCAGCAATTTTTTTTTCCAGTGTATAACAGTTTAAAGTGGGTTGCTTTACTTTCACGGTCAGAATCAATTGTAATTCCAGGAGATCTGGAGTTTGCAGCCCGACACATGCACTGGTGAATTTCTTTCAGCCTTTGGAATTAAGTCTGAACTTTCTTATGATGCAAAAGGGGATGGAAACAAAGCTCTGATCTCTTACTTTTCGGCATGCATAGCTGTTGACCTGAATCCCAGGAGTTTCAAGTACCCCTCAGCGTCTTGAAACCAAATTCCATCGAAAGCATGGATGTATGGTTGGAAGAGTGCTGCTGTTATTATTGAGGGTAGCTAAGCAAACTAACTGGAGAATAAATTGCAGTCCTGCTGTAACACCAGCAAATCCCTGTGATCATACGGAAGATTTAGCAGAATATTTGGGGTTGAGTTGGAGTCCGAAGTTTGCCTGCCATAGAAGGAGCCTGGGACCCCTCTGGCTTTTCATATATCACACAACCCCTTAGATCACTGCCAGATATCTCTACGGTTCTAATTTCTTTCCAGCATGTTAAAATTTCAGCCCCCAAAACCAATGCTGAGGAGGTGGTGGAAACTAGGAGGAGAGGGAGATTGGATTCCAATCAGAAATGCTTTTCCCATTTCTCTTTCCAAGAAGTAACTTCTCTCTGTTGTCTTTTGGCTCTGGAAATGGAAAATAAACTATTCTAACAGACGGTGCCTTAATTAGAACCCATTTCCAAGCAAGAGTGGGGGATGCTGGAAAAACAGAACCTGCAGAGTTTACAAACCTGTTAATTTTTTTTATTTATTCAGTTGGTTGCTTTACTTCACTTTATTCACATTTCATATAACATGCACAAATCCAGTTACATGTCACAGAAGCCGAATGACACAGGGACATACACACTTGTCTGAGGAATGCCTAGACACACCAAGCAGTTAGTAAAACAGTGTCTCTTACTTTAATTACCATCAACCACAATTTATATCAAAATGTGTGCTTTCAACTTACCCAGAATTCTTTCTCAAACTGGATGTTCTAAAAAATAATAGCTTTTTCTGAGCCAGGGCATCATGTTAGGCTTATTACTCTCTATTTCAATCATAGGATAGAACGAATGCACAGTGAATTAATTTAGCAATTTGCCATGCGGTAGATTCTCCAGCTACTCAGAAATGTATTAAGATGATGGAGAAATGGATCTCACTCAGAAAACATAAAACCCAGCAGTGAACAGCCAGGTCAGTCTTATGCTCAAGCATATTTTGTAATCCATGGTTCTCTTGCAAGATAGGTAACAGAAGCAAAAGAAAACATGGTAGTATTGTCTAGTCAAAGTGGTTATTCAAAATGTAATATAAGCATACTGTAATGTAATATATGCATATATATATAATATATAATGTAATATAAGCACAAATAAAATATACTGTAATGTAATATAAGCATGCATCATGAAAACTAAGCAGATTCAGCAGGGAAAGGGGACGGCTTCTTAAATACCTATCTGGAGGAGCTCAGGTCTGAGCCTGCCTGCTGGTCCTACCCCTATTGAGCCAGGGCCTGATTGGTCCGTTTGAAATATAGGGCAGACTAGGAAGGTATGCAGCAGGGCAGGAAAAGTTCCCACTAGAGTTAAAGAAGCTACGGCTCCTTCTCCAGCTTCCACACCAGCAGCCATTTTGTGGCAGCATGCTGGCTGCCCAGCTGAGACCCTGCCCCACCAGCCAAGCCCCTGAACCTTGTGCCAGATCCCAACTCCTCCCCAGCGCTTGCCAGAAAACTGGGCTTGTAGGTTAATCTAAGCCTTGCTTTTGTTAAAAAGCAATATTTTACTGTTCTAATGGACCAACCCCTACTTAGTATTCTTATTACTTAAAAAAAAAAATCATCTTGTCCATCCAGTCGGAAGAAGAATGCTGTGTAACTTTAAAGTTTGTATACCGCTCAGTGAACATTGTTTGGTTATAATAAAAAATATTTTAATGACCCCTGTAAATGTTATCAAAGGCTAACAAGACTGCCTCGTTTTGATTTAGACCTAGTATTCATCTGAGCCAGGGTTCTTCTCCTGTTTTAAATGTCACAGCTCAACCGGTGTAAACGTATGACAGAACAAGAAAATAGTACCTATGAGCATTGCAGAATATCTTTCCTCCATCATTAAATAACCTATCCCAATTTATGTATGCATTTATTTGCAAATTTACATTCCACTTTCTGACAAGCTCTCACAGCAGCTCACAATACCATTAAAACACAATTTAATAACAACTCATTTTAAAAATAATCAAGCAATATCAAAGTTACCAACAAAGTGTAAACGTTTCACAAACTGCTGAGCTAGAATTTTAAAAGAAGGTCTGTGTGTCCTGAGAGGACAACAAAGCACATGAATCCATCTGGCTTCTACTGACCAAAGTTGAATGAGCACCCCTGAAAGGGCCTTGTTTCGGTTTGAAACCACTCTTGCTTCTGACTGTGATCGCTGGGACAGAGAGTTAACATTCATGTTTATTTCTCCACATACCACGTTACAGAACTCCCTGGATCATTTATTTGTGGTATAAACGTGCCCCTGTCTAAAGTCTTTAATCTTTTCTGGTCCTGAACTTCCCCATCCTGGTCCCCTCCCCATCCTGGGGATCAGCATCTTAGCAAATGGGGAAGGAAGACACGGGGAGGGGGGAGAGATCCAGTACTACTTGTCTCTGCAAGATAAATGGCCTCTCTCTTCTTCCTAACTGGACCCCCAAGTTACCTGCTGAGGTAGGAAGGGGAGCAAACTAGCCCAAGGTCACCCAGCAGGCTTCATGTGGAGGAGTGGGGAATCAAACCTGGTTCTCCAGATTAGAGTGTACAGCTCTCAAACACTACACCATGCTGGCTCTCTAGGTAGGTAGACTAATATAAAAGAAAACAAAGTTTCTGACTAAAACAATACTTGCAAACATTTCTAGTAATTATGTATGTCTCGGAAGGCAGGTTGAAGGCTGACAGAATCCCATTCTTTCTAGATGTGTAGCCATGTTGGTCTGTAGGATAAAAATTAATCAGTAATGCAGAAAAAAAAAGCTTTTGAGAGTCAGAGCTCCCTTCATCAGATGCAAGGTAATTCTTTCTAGAGCCCATCTCAGGTGGAAAATGGGGAAGGGTCGTTTGACTAATCCAAAGGATATGCTCAGATCTCACCACACAATCAAGGCCAATAAATGTAGTTTTCCCTTGAATATGTTTGAAACTGTGCACAGTTTAGAGTGTATATAATCATTTCCCCCTACATGGGTTTTCCAAAGATATTACTTGGGCTGGGTACAACAGAATGGACCATTAGACTCATTATCCTTAGAGGAGGTACCTGTCAAGGGTGCTTTTCAAAGAGAAGTGTTAAAACCCTCATTGCCCATGTGACAAGTCTCAAAGAGTGAAATATTTTGGGCTTTTTGAGTCCCCCACACAAAATGGAGTTCCTAAGCTGAAGAAGGGTGCTTTTCTATTACCCCAGATTTTGTCTTTTTACTACTATCGATGATGAACAAGGATTGAGTACAGTGCAGCATTATGGACTGAATTACCTTAGGATTCAACAACCGAAATAAATTCAACAAACTTTTAAAAAGATGAGTTCTTGGATACCGCTGCAATAAAACTATGAATCAAAATTGGGCTGAATATGAGTGATTTTATCTGCAAATATATCACAGTGAGCAATCAGGTGTTCCAATTTCTCAGCAGGGGAAAGGCCAGGTTGTAATAGGCCCTTAACTACTTGGAAAAATTCAAGTTGAGGAGAATTTGAGGGCTTCGTGACAGAAGTGAGATCTCTTTGTTGTCATCATGCTAACATGGAATAGGCCGTTAAAGGGGCTCCATCTTTGATCAGATTCATCGTAAGTTTCCTTTCAGTTACACCGAAGGTACCCCACTACCTCATGGCCATAGCTCTCCGCTATATTGCAGGGAAGCCTGCACTCCAGAAATGGGGATAAGTTATTTCAAAGCTATTGTGTCAACTGCCCTAGCCAATGTCTTATTCAAGACATTAAGGGCTTTGACAGAACTGGCCACATCATCTAAAGAATCATTTAAGGTTAATTAGAAACCCTCTGAATCCATAGGCTTTCTGGAGAGAGTCATGCTAATACAACACCCATCTCTGCAGAAATCCATAAAGCTCAGCCTTCACCACTAGCGATGCACCTATGGCAAAGGAGTCCAGCCCAGCTTCTCTACTCAGAGGGCACCCATAACCGTCACGGAATGAAATAGTCTCAAGAGAGTGACCTACAGCACGTGTTCGACCGGACATATTGAGCCAAAAGCATTGGGATAGGCTCCTGGTTGCCATGGTAGTTATGAGCTCTTCAGCTGTACCTGTTAAAGCAGCCTTTGACACTGAAGTTGCCAGAGACTATAGGTCTCTCGAATCTCAACGTCACCCCTCAGACTTAAGAACCAGAATGTACTTTGTCAGAATCAGAGGAAGGTTCAGTGGAGAGTTGAAGGATGAGAAGGAAGGACAGTGTAAGAAGGAAAAGCTCTTAATTGCCTGTTACGTTTTGACAAATCAGCCTTGCAGGGCTGTATCGCTTATTCTGAACAACACCAACTGAAACAACAATTTCCTATGTTAACTAGAGAGAAATTATATCTACCCGCTGAGCTAGGTACATCATGAATGCTTCTCTCACACCAACAAAAATATAAAGCCATTAAAATAAGCATTTTCTGATCCCCACCTCTGTCCTCCCCCCAAACCAAACAACAATAAATTATCTTCCCTGTCTCAAGGGAGCCTCTCATAACCCCAACGCACTGAAGTGATTGCACTCTAACCGGCCACAGCGCGCATGCTCTGAACCAAAAGAGAATTTGCTAAGCAAAAGTGTGCTTAGGTTATTCCTGCACAGATCAGATTTGCCCTTCTAGTCAACAGCCGTCCAAAGGAGAGCACCTCCCTACCAATTCACTTCCAACTCAATGTACCTGAAAATGGAGAGCAGGATATGCAAGCGTTTGTATGGCTACTTGGGATTCTGGCAGGGCCAGAAGGCTGACACTGAACTATGGAAAAAGAAACACAACCAACCCAGACTGAAATCTCATACCTCTTTACACTGCCAAACCAAAGCAACCCCAAAGTATCTACTCACAGCACCCTGGTCTGTCTAATAGCATTTGCTTCAGTTGGACAAAAGATAGCCAATTCTGCTCCACCATTTCTGAAATATTTCTGAAACTGCTACACCACAATTACTGAAAGGTCTGGAAGGTTCAAGCTTGGATTACAACCATATGCAAACTGACACATGAGCTGCTTTTTTACAATGTACTGATTACATAGGCTCCAACTATATCTGTTGAGGCAGTAGAATCCCGCTGATTGCATTTTGTTACAAGATCCTGCAACTTATGAATGAGTATTTCCTCTTGAGATCAATTCCAGTGTTATTTAGAAAATTGGGGTACCTGGCAAATCTTGCCTTAAAATCACAGCCACTCTCTTTTCTTCCTCTGCAGGGTGTAAAAAAGATACTAAACAACTGTAATTCCTGGACTATTTGGGATTTAATATGGAATACCAGACCTTCAAAAAGACATGTTGGAGGCTGAAACAGTTGGTCACCAGAATGTGACCAGACGGACTTATCAAAATCAGTAAAGACAGAGTTCTAAAAATATTTTAGATCACAGCTGGGGGCGGAGGGGGGGGGAAGCATGGACTTGTCTTCTTGTTTTTACTTCATAAAATATCATGTCACACTGATGGCATTGGCACAATGTCAATTATTAACAATAACAGAATCCAGACAAGTGACTTCCTTCAACCACTGAGCTTACTGGAACATATGGGAAGTGGGAGATGGAGATAAACATATATCTACAAGTCCCCATAGAGTATAATATTATAGAACCTGAAGTGTTATTTATATGCCAGTAGGGTGTTTTTTTTTGGGGGGGGGCATTCAAACTGGAACCCCAGATCTGCATTTTGAAATGTTGCAATCCCAGGCAGGCCGTATCCTATGCTCTTTTTCTAAACACATAATTCAGCTAGAGTCCCAGTATAGTACGCTAAGCTTTCGTAAAGACCTGTAAATCCATTTTCATCATGACCTTCAATCTAGTTCACCCCTGCAAAAACACAGTGAAGCCAAACATGAATTTTAGAGGGCTCCTTTCATGTTGAGCATTCCAACTACTATTCTCTTTTAAGAAGCTTGGTTTCTCTTTGTATCCTGGCCATTAACAGCTAAATATTTAAAAGTCTCTGAATGATAGAACCCAGGAACAGGATTTGTGTATAGAAATAATACTTCTGATTATGGTATTTAAATGCTAATATGGCTGCACTGTAGAGGGCAGGACAGAAATATACCTTTGTGAAGGCTACCTCACCTGACCTATGTTGGCCATACGTCTAGGAGGGCACAGAGTGTTCCCTGGTTGCTGGAGTAGTTCTGAAAACAGCAGGGATGTGCACAGTGGTTTGGGTTTAGTTTGGATTTGGTGTTGTTTTAATTTTATCATTATTATAGTTAATGCAAATTTTCTTCATTAGTTCCCATATTTTTCAACTGGAAATATGTTTCTATCTGTACCTCCCCCCACCCACATGGGATGGAATTCTCAGATATTTTACCGCCGCCATGCCATGATCCTCCATACTAAATTTCAGCAGTGTCCCTGTTATATAGTCAATGAACTTAAAACAGACAGATGGAGATGTGGAGGATATTGGTGTGAGATTTTCCTTCTTTCCTACGTGACAGAGGATATCTATCCTCCATCCTTGCCTCGTGGAGCTTGAGTGGATTCATCATTTCTCTTCCAGCCTGGCTGAACAAGTGTCAGAGCCAAGCTGGGAGAAAAATACTGAAATCCACTGAAGGTACCAAGGGAAGGAAGGTTTAGCTCCTTTCATCTGCCTGGTTGTTGCTTTCTTGACACATGAACATTGCGGGGTTGGGGCCAAAACTGTAAAAAAAAAAAAAACCTGATCTTTCTCCTTCCTTTAATGTTGTGGTCATAACCAAAATGGGCATTCCCAGGGCTGCTTTTGAATAAAATTAAAGATGTTGAGAAATCTCCCATATTGGATCCTCACTTCTGTTGTCTTGCATATCTTCTATTCTTCTTTATGTTCCTTATTGCAAATCTCTCATGTCACATCTGGCTTGGTCCTCTGTGTGTTCCAATCAAGGGCGGACTGGGAAACAAAAATGGCCCCAGAAAGAGTCCTCTTCCCCAGCAGAGAGTGGGGAAAGGAGTAGCAGTTAGCTCTTTTGCAGCTGTGGCAAGCGAGCCGGCTGCCCTGGACCCATGCAGGGAGAGCAAGCCAGCTGCCCCAGTCTCATGTGGGCTGGGGCAAGCTGCCAGCGTGTTCGTGGCAATGCATTGCCCGCTCTGGAAGGGGCTGAGTAAGCCAGCTCACTCAGGGTGCCCTAAGGCCACCAGCCCAATGCAGTGGCGCCTAGAAGGGCCACCCAAACAGGATGAGGGCTGCCCCTCACTTGGAGCCAAGACTCCCCTGGCAGGGGGAGGGGGCTCCCCTAGGCCATCAGCCCACTGGTATTAAGGCCAGGGGCCTTAATAGCCAATCCGCCCCTGGTTCCATTGCCACTTTCACCAGGAGAAGAGCTTCTGCCTCAGTTCCTCCTTCTCAAGCTGCAGAAGCCTACCTGTCCTCTAGAAGGTAAACGCTCCTTTCTGCTGCAGCCACTCTGCCCAACATGGGTGCAGGACCAGAACCTCTGCCCCTCTGTTTCCTCCCCTGTTGGATCTGCTGCGTTCTAGATATACAAGCAAAGCATGCTCCCCCCGCCCCCGTGCGTAGCAGGCAGGTGCAACACTGGAGCAAAAAACAAGCACTAAAAACCTCCGTTACTTTTCACACAGAATTAAGAAAGCCAGCCACTGCGATGGTGCAATGGCTGGCAGAAAGTGAACACAGTGTGCAGAGAAACACCTATCAGAGCAATCCTCCTTGGCAGGAACATATGCTAACTCTTCTGGTTGGGAGAAGCCTCTGTCAGATTAACTTTCACCCTTCACCTCAGGAAACTGAGAAAAGCAGATAATGAGGCACCAGAATAACCGGCATTTCTGAAGTTACCCAATTGTTCTATATAGCAATTGGTTTTGGTTTATTGATGAATACAGAGTGTTTGGCTCACATTTTGACTAGTTGCACATTCCCAGAAAATAGGCACATACTATTGCTGTTTAGAGGTCACAGTGACAGGCCAAATATAAGGACTGGTATTATTTCTATTCCTGCCATCTCTTGCTTCTGTTATACACACAAATCAGGTTTTTTCTTCCTACACCCTTCTTTACTAAGTATTCAGTTAAGGATTATTCATACTCTTGAGCTTACCCCTGAGCAGGAAGCTGAATGTTTTGTTACTATTAGCATGCTTGCACAGCCCAGTCTCCTAAAGAAGACGAAGAGTTGGTTTTTATACCCTGATTTTCTCTACCTTTAAGGAGTCTCAGACCGGCTTACAATAGCCTTCCCTTCCTCTCCTCACAGCAGACACCTTGTGAGGTAGGTGGGGCTGAGAGAGTTCGGAGAGGACTGTGACTAGCCCAAGGTCACCCAGCAAGCTGCATGTGGAGGAGTGGGGAATCAAACCCGGTTCTCCAGAGTAGAGTCCACCGCTCGTAGCCACTACACCTTGTTGGCTTTCAAACTGGCTGGCTATGCATATCTCCCTTGATTAGCTTCATGGTGGATTGGGAGGTCAGATTTACACCAGTGTAATACGTCATGGAAATGTATGCCATGGCCCTCGCCTGGATCTTAAAGAGATGACGATGATAATGCCAGGATGCAATTAGGAAAATTTGGTCTCTGGCTTCCTCCTCCTCCTCCTTTATAAAAGAGTTTGAACTTGAAGAGTTGCTTTCCATCACTGCCACAGCAATAAAAAAGACACCCTGGGGTTCCCCTTGGACAGGATCCCAGCAAGCTAGAGCTGCCGAGAATAAATACTACGTGTCATCTCTACAAACCGAAATGCTTTATGGCAAAAGCAATAAGTGCACAGTCCAGCCCTAGATCAGAGGAGCAGGAATGGAAGCTCAGTTAGCCTCCCCCCATGTAATAAATCGGGCAACTCTTTAAATGCGCTTGAAGAGAATCCAACTCCTGTGGATTTGAGGAGGCAGCCCTTTCCCAGGAGGCTCTTGCTAGACTAGCATTAGCCAGAATGCACTGATGCAGCATGGAGCTTTGAGGGTGAAAGGGAAATGGGGCCTAATTAATTGCAGTTTCCAAACGAATGTGTCTCTGCCAGGGGCAGGGGAGGAGCATCATGCGCGAGTGTCTGGAGGTTTTGGCCCTGCTGTGGGGAAAAAAACCAACGGCTTGGCAAGGAGAGCAACGGAGAGGGGGGCAGTCTTCAGCAAACAGGCAGAGGCCCACTGAAAAGTCTGGCCAGCTTCAAAGAGCTGAAGTTACTGAAGGAGGCCTGAATTTAAACAAGAAAAAGAAACCGTGTCAGATCACTGAAAGCAGCATTTGGACCTCTGTGAAAGCGAAATGCAAGAAAATGGATATTTAATGCAGAAAGAGAATCAGACTTGCTTTTCAATTTCTCCCCCTCCTTGATGTCCAATTTAAACTTCTCTAATACCTCTGTAGGAAATAGAAGCCCAGTATTGGAGAACAGTTGGAGGGAAGCAGCAGGCTGTCTGCTGCTGCTATTCCACATAGTTGTCTCCTTTGGTGTTTTGAGAAGCTTCACATCTGAGTACTTTAATTACCAGCAAGTAAGAGCATGGCTTGGGCTGGAGAAAGAGTCTTGGGCATCTAGCATAAAGCCATACCTGGAGAGTGGATCTCAGGTCCTTGCAGATACCAGGCAGGCTGATAGCACCTTTGGATTTGCCTATACATTGGGAGTCCACATAACAAACTTAAAAATGATTTAACAGTCGTATGCTTTTTCCATAGACCCCTGGGAAAATGTAATTCTTTGAGGCTAAAGATTTCTTAAATAATCTGCAACACTTCCCTAAATTGCAGCTTCCTTGATTCTTTCGAAGTTCATGACCATTAAATTGGAATAGACAGTGTAGTGACTGTACATAAGGTCAGTGGCCTTCTGAAAAATCCTGAAGTTTTACTTCACAGTAGGGTCTTTAAAAAAACATAGCTACAGACTAATTGCCAAAACCTGCCTCCTCTTTTCCTTGAGGCTATCCGTTAGGACTGATTTACTTGCTTTAGCAGTTTTTAAAATGCATCTGTCACCTCCTAGTTTGCTTCCAATGGGTGTCATCAAATTAAGAGCCACAAACTATTTAATTCTCCACTGAAGTTTAAAAACAAAACAAAGCAATGCATCAGTGGAAGAGCTGAGCTGCTAGAGGGAGCCTCTTTAGAAGAGTCACCTTGAGGGCAGATAATGAGTCTACCATAGGAAGAGATCCACTGAAAATATATGGAAACCAGTACTAGAACAGAAAAGAAGGAAGAAGAGGGAGAAATCCGTTATCTAGTACTCTACCTTCAGATATGGCATAGAATAGCCAATTGCCTTTTATTCTTCTGTCCAGCAGCACTTGCTTTGGCTGATAATCTGTACAGAGGTCTGAAATGCCACTGCATCCAGCCATGAACCAATAAATATCTTATGCTTGGTTGATTTGGCTTCCTGGAGTGAAAATTACCAGGAAGAGAACCTGCAGAGGTTGTAGTGATGGCCATGATCATGGATGGCTTTAAAGAGGGGCTAGACAGATAGGTCCTCATGGAGAATATGTAGAGCGATGGCTACAGTGAGTAGAGAGAAACCTCCTCATTTAGAGGCAGTAAACTAATACCACAATAGGAGGCAACATCAGGTGAAGGCCTCGACCTCTGTTTGTTGGCCCTGTGTGAAACAGGTTGCTGGACTAGATGGACCACTGGTCTTATTCAGCAGGGCTCTTCCTATTTTAGGCCACAGATAGCTGAGACAAGATATGTCAGTCAAGGGGGGTAATATTTTTGTGGCTTTGATTTGGCCCTCATACAACAAGCACCAGCAGCCTTCCAGATTCTATGAAGTTCCACCCATTGCCCAACACCTCCCATGTGACTAGTATTTTTGAAATCAACAGTTTACAATCTTAATATAGCGACCTTAAATGTCTTGATTTTGCCTTTTATAATATATGCAAATCCAAATACCCTAATCTTAGGCCTTTTATGCAGGGACGTTTCCCCGCGGTCACCTCCGCCGACTGCTTCGGGGCTTCCTTTTGATTATGCATGCCTTTTCCACCCTTCAGAGGTCGCCTCTCTCCCCGCTCATTTTGCCCGTGTTTTCCAGATGCTGTTTTTGCCAGAATCTGGAAAATGCAGGCAAAATGCACGGGGAGAGCGAGGCGACCTCTAATGGGTGGGAAAGGCATGCATAATCAAAAGGAAGCCCCAAAGCAGTCGGCAGCGGTGTCTGTGGGGAAATGTCCCTGCATAAAAGGCTAGAGAAAGACTACAGTCCACAATAGCCATGCGGATTAGCCTTGGATTCCACATGTTAACAGATCACTTCAGGATACAATGGTTCCACATTAACATACCACACCCTCATTAGCACATTATCTTCATTCTTACAGGACAATGATTTGCACATTACCTTTAATACTTTGCAGGACAATGACTCAGCTCAAACCCAACCCCCTTCTGACTATATATTACTCTTCCTACACACTTGACACTGAGAGACACTGTCCTTCAGTGTTACTCCTCTGAAGATGCCTGCCACAGCTGCTGGCGAAACGTCAGGAAAGAAAATACCAAGATCATGGTTACACAGCCCGGATAACCTACAACAGTGATGGCGAACCTTTTAGAGACCGAGTGCCCAAACTGCAACCAAAAACCCACTTATTTATCGCCGAGTGCCAATGCGGCAATTTAACCTGAATACCACCCCCAGAGGGGGCCCAGAGGGAGAGGCTAGGGTTGCCAAGTTCCTCTTCGCCATGAGTGGGAGGTTTTTGGGGTGGCGCCTGAGGAGGGCGGGGTTTGGGGAAGGACTTCAGTGCCATAGAGTCCAATTGCCAAAGTGGCAATTTTTTCCAGGGGAACTGATCTCTATTGGTTGGAGATCACCTGTAATAGCAGATCTCCAGCTAGTACCTGGAGATTGGCAACTAGTTCCTTAGTGTTTTCTCTCTACATATCAAGACAAATGGAAAGGTGTTTGGAGGATGGCTTGTGGGCACTTCAAAGGTGGAATAGGACTGCACGCCCCTCCGCCCGCACAGACCCAGAGGGTGCCGGAGAAGCCGCTGGAGGGAAAGAAGGAAGGAAGGAAAGAAGGGAAGGGAGGGGGAAAGGGAAGGAAGGGAGGGAGAGAAAGAAAGAAAAAGAGAAAGGGAGAAAGAAATGGAGCAAGGGAGAGAAAGAAAAGGACAGAGGGAGACAGAAAAAGAAAGAGGCCATTTATGCATGGGAGGTTTTGCCTTGGATTTGCCACTCGGTGGGGCGCGGCGGCAGGCTTGTGAGAGGCGAGCAGGGTGGGGCAGAGGGCGCCTCCTTCGCACCCACCGACCAGCCATGCCCCTCCGCCCGCACAGGCCCAGAGGGCGCCAGAGAAGCCGCCGGCCATGGCGAGTGTGAGCGCTCGGCTTCTGTTCCCCGCTCTCCCACCCGCCTGGCTGGCCGCGCACGCTCCAGCGGCGGCAATGGCGGCAGCTTCTGTGGGAGAGTCCGGGGGCCACCGCCAATCATGTCGGAGGTTCCCCACCCCTGGGCTACAGCCTCCCCCATCCGGGGTGGGGCAGAGCCGGAAAGGCCAGTGGCTTGGAGGAACCGTGCGTGCCGGCAGAAAGGGCTACGCGTGCCGGAAGTGGCACCCGTGCCATAGGTTCGCCAACACGGACCTACAAGAACCAATGAACTTTGACCGTGAAAGCCTTCGACAATATATAGAGAAAGCATCTTTGTTGAATTTACCGGATTGGATGAACAGCCAAAGAATTGCATTTGATGCTTTACTCTTGACTCGTCCCCTTTCTCCCAATGGGAGCTTATGGCTTTGCACACAAACAAGCTAGGAATAGATGTGCACTTGTGCAGGCTGTGAGCAGGGAGCCAATTGCTCAATAGGCAGTTGTGCTGCTTGCAAATGGCCTGATCTTGGTTTTCAGGCTACTTCTGATGTGTAGCATAATACGAAACAGTGCAAATTACATGCGAGGAATAGCTCAACATGCATGGTCAGTATCCTTAGCAGACCCCCCCCCCGCACACCTCCTGCTGGTGCAGCTCAGTACACCTGCCCTGTGCTTTCTGCCTACTCCATATATCAGCTATTACAGCTTGGCGGTTGCAGGAGACCAACATGGCAAGGCAGGAAGGACTGAGGTTCAACCCCCAGACAGGCAGTTATGGCACTTGGGTACAGCACACTCCCCTGCCAAACCTGCCTGCAGCCTTCCTACCTAGGAAAGGGCCACAGCCTGACACAGCCTGAGGTCAGGGTTCATAAATAGCACATGAAAAGATGAACTTGTGTTTGGACTTTTAACTCAGATTGGAGGTGAGGTTCTCATGCCCGAATGTTCATCTGTACCCAAAAAATTATCTGCTCATAGGAAACTAGATGTTAAGGGGAAGAGTTGGAGCTTAACCCTCTAGTTTTCTATGTGTAGGGATTTTAAAAAAATGTATGAAGAAACATTCAAGGATGTGAGCCTGCACCTACAGTATGACATGGTATTGCAAATTAGATTCCAGATAGCAGATGTTGTGGTGAAAGACCTTTCTGCCAAAGGTGCTAATAGAGTAGAAAATATTTGACTAGAGAGAGCAATGGTCTAATGCAGGATAACACACTTCCATACGTTCTGGTTGTGATGAACTGGGGATGGAGCACTGCTCTTTGGCAAATGTCTCTTTGAAGGCTGTAGGTGATTTTTTTTTTTTATTCAGCAGTTAGCTATTAGAATTATTAATTATGGTGTAATTGTTAGTCTTCATAGGCATTTTTCACACATAGGTGTTATATTTCTAAAGCAGTGTCTGGCATACAGGAGGGCATCTGTATACCGAGCTCTTGCAGCCAGAGAATTTAGGGCACAAATACTTGGCTCATTTTGGAGATGGATAGGGTTGCCAGGTCCTTCTTCACCACCGGCAGGAGGTTTTGGGGCGGAGCCTGAGAGGGGCAGGGTTTGGAGAGGGGAGGGACTTCAATGCCATAGAGTCCAATTGCCAAAGCAGCCATTTTCTCCAGGTGAACTGATCTCTATTGGCTGGAGATCAGTTGAAATAGCAGGAGATCTCCACCCACTACCTGAAGGTTGGCAACCCTAGAGATTGAGACAAAAGCAGGGACACAGCAGACAGAGAAAAACAACTCGACATGTTGTGAAATGGGAAATTAAAAATGCATCTTTAATACAATTGTTTGTTAGCCTATCACATGTTTATCCCACCCATTCTCCAGTTTCTGTCAAGTTGTCCCCACAGTTTCTTTATACATAGTCTGCCTAGGAAACGTCGGGATGTGACATCACCCCATGGGTCAGGAATGACCCGGCGCTTGCACAGGGGACCTTTACCTTTAAAGATATGGCGCTATTGCTTACTTTTACCACTCCAAAAAAACTTACAAAATGAGAAAAGTAAACATACAAAGCATTAATTAGAACTATCAAAATATAATGTATGTCCAGATTTTTTAAGTTAGATCAAATTACACATCAAAGCAAGGTATTAAATGAACAAACTAGTACAAAAATCATTTGACAGAGGGTACAGTATTAATTTTATTTTTACGCTGTCAAGTTGCAGCCAACTTATGTTGACCCTGTAGGGCTTTCAAGGCAAGAGACTTTCAGAGATGGTTTGCCATTGCCTGCCTCTGTGCTGCAATCCTGGTATTAACTGGTGGTCTCCCATCCAAATACTAACCAGGTCCAACCTTGCTTAGTTTCCGAGATTGGGCTAGCTTAGCCTATCATATGAGGAAAAAAAGAAATAGTGATTCAATATCGTCATTAATTTTAGTACTCCAGTCCAAATAAGTAATTATCATACATTTATCTGTTTCCTGTCTGCCTCGTGTACCTGCGAACATTAAAAAAATGTTCGAGTTCCAACATACTCAGACATACAGACTGCAAATATTAAGCTTTCCTGTCTCGAGTCTCGCAATACTGCACCACCTAGTGGCCAAGGGCGAAAACGCACAGTCGCTTTAGCCTTCTTTATTCCCTGTTTCAGCCAGGATTCAGCCAGGATCGAAAGCATGCGTTTCGCCGAATGTGCATTCGACCCTGGCTGAAACAGGGAATAAAGGAGGCTAAAGCGACCGTGCGTTTTCGCCCACCAAGATTTCATAGATCTGAAATGGTAAGATTGTCCTGCAAAGGGATTCCAAAAAAGAAACCCATTCCACGAATTCTTTGGCAAGTGAGGAAAGGGAAATGTTGTTTTGAGCATGCTAATATCAAGATTTGCCAAAAAGACTTTTGCCCTTGTTCTTTCACACGAACTCTGCCTTTAGTGACTGTCCTTTACTAAGCAAGTGGCAGTGCTAAAATTCCGAAGCACTGAACACAGCTGCTCAACCTAAACTCGAATTGACTATAGATGTCCCTTATTTTTCTTAAAGAGTTATTACTCAAGACTACATGGGAATATGATACAGATCAGCTACTTACAAAAAAAAGTAGTGGAATGGAGAGGCTCATGGGCTTCTGGTACTTTTGAGAAATACCTTAAACAGTATAGATTCCAGAAAAGTTTGCAGCAGAAACAGAACAGCAAAAATGACTTGGGCATCTTGAAGATTAAACACACAAACCATTAGGGTTTGGGTCAATCCCACTGAAATGACTGGGAATTTGGCTCAGTGGCTGTTCCCATTCATTCCACTGGCGTTGATGCCGCATCGTGCTAGGAAGTTACATAGGAAATTATTCGATCAGTCTCATGAAGTGGCCAGTTAACCGCTCAAAGTGGTTGGAAGGTATTTTTTGAAGTCACGCTAGGAGAACAAGAAAAAGCTCAATAATTTTGCTGCCTCCAGTAAAAACTGAAATGGTTGTTTTCTCAGCTGTTGGGTTCTAAAGCAACTTCTTAGCGGTTACCCAGATTCCCTCTCTGCCCCCAAGGTAACCTTTGGCGCGAGCAGAGAGAGCAGAACAGAAAATGAAAGAAGGAAGGGAAGGGTGACACATTCTGTGGGATGCGGGGAAACCGGAGCTGCGTTTTGCTAAATGGGACAGAGCCAGTGCCCAACATTGCAGTACAGGGATGGACTCCAAGCACTGGGAGGTCAACTAGAGGGCACTCCCCCCCCCCCAGCTACATCTGATGAGTTTAGAAAGTTGCCTTCTACTAGAATATTATTTTAGAGGGAAACTACTAAGGCAAATAGTCATGAGGAAAAAGCAGCAGAGCCCTGGAATAGACACTTTGTGATGTCCTGCTTTGAACGTGTTCCAGCCAGGCTTGCCTCCTTGTTCAACAGTTATTCCGGGGCTGTGAGGACCCTACCATGCCCCAAAGGCACAGGGGGGACCCTACCATGCTCCAAGGGGTGGCAGTAGGGGAAGAGTCTGTGGCCACAGGAACAGCATTGATGCTTCGCAAAGGGAAAAGCTGTCCCTGGAAACGAGAGTCCAAAATGATGCAGACGTGGTTGCCTTCAGTAGCGCTAGACTTTCTCAGGCTGATGTCCATGGGGGGTGGGGGGCATGTTCTCCTTTGCTGTAACCCTGGGGACACATGTGTAAAAATATGCAGGCTGACTTTCCCTCTGCTTTATGGATTTTGGAAGGCTTGTGTGGGCTGTTCTTTGTGCAGCTCTAACGCCTCTGAAGGCTGAGTTTGTGCAGCTGGACCACTTCATTCAGTGTGACAGGAATGCCTACTCTGAGATTAAATAAAACGGGTTCTATTTTCTTTTAAAAGAATACACAAGGATGGGTGGCAAAGAAAACTGCTGCTCGTGCATAGCTGCGGCCTTTCTGGAAGAGGATAAGTCACTGCTGTGTAAACCCAGATTCTGCTTCTCCTTTAGGATCAGCAAAGAGTAGGGGGATGCCCTACGTAGCTGCCTGGCAAGTGCCACAAACCAACAGGGGGGTTGCTGCAAAGTCTACTGCAGACAAGCCATTCCGGACTCGAAAGCTTCCTGAGGCCCCAGGAAGCCACTTCAGTAGCTTATAGTAGATTTTAAAATCATTCATTTCTAAAACAAACTGAGGGGGGCCGAGGTACCTAACAAATCTTCTCACATTAAAATAACAAGCTGAGCAACTATTCAAATACATATTTCACGTTCACTTAAATGCCGTTTCTTTATCAGACCAAAAGTATATTATTATGAAATCCCTTCACATCCAGCTTTCTTTTAAACAATGCTAGACAGCTCCTGGGGGCGGGGGAACGTGGGTCGCCCCTCACAAGATTCCTAATTAAAGTACTGGGCAATTGCCCAGTTAGACATTACTTTTCAGCGCAGGACGGAGGGAGATAAGTGGCATCAACTGCCCTTTACCACATTAAGAACCCCCTTGGTTCCCATGGCAGAGCAGAGTCTGTGCCAGTGCTCAGAAAGTATCAGTTCCATAGCTTGCTTTGGCTCAACAGAGAGAATGTCCTCCACTCACCATTAGCCATGACCACCTCCCATGGAGTGGTGCATCTGGGGAAAGGGCTCTTTCATCAGCTGTGCCTGTGCCATAGTACACTTCTGCCTTAGAAATCAAAGGCTGGTAAAGTTATAGTCCTCATCTACGATGATGGAGAAGAACAGTAGGTTTTTATACCCCTTTTTTCTGCCTTAAGGAGTCTCAAAGGCGGCTTACAATCGCGTTCCCTTCCTCTCCCCTCAATAGACACCTTGTGAGGTAGGTGGGAGGCTGAGAGAGTTCTGAGAGAACTGTGACTAGCTCAAGGTCACCCAGCAGGCTCCATGTGGAGGGGTGGGGAATCAAAGCTGGTTTTCCAGATTAGTGTCCGTCACTCTTAACCACTACACCATGCTGGCTTAACCATACCACATTACAACCAGCAAGGGTACCATTCACAGTTCTGGCTTCAGATCCCTTCAGAAGGAGGCTCCTGTTTGTTACACGAGAACATCAAGGCCTTTTCTTGTCCTCCTTTGTTCACACAGGAAGCAGACAGGCAAGAAATCAGGGCTTTGATTCATGCATGCATCTCAAGCAAGTCCTGCTGAATTTCTAGGGCAAAATGGAAGCTTTATGGCTCATAGACTTGCATCCTCTTTTACATAGACCAGAACACCTGAACATTTATCTACTTTCCCACTGCTATAGTTTTTTTGCTCAAGCCCTTATACAGGGGGCAGCATCTGTTAACTTTTCCTCTCGTAGTTCAGCACAGGGGCCTTTAGAATAGAACAGTCTGATGCTAATGTTCTGATCCAAAACTGCATCATATTGAGGGTAAGGGTGGAAAGAAGCCCACAGATGACGGCTCTGCTATCAATTCTAATTACCCAACTGATAACTGCCTCTGTTTCCCCAGGCCCAGGGAACCTTTTGCTGTGCCCAATGCTGCTGTTTGGAAACCAATAGCAACAGTAGCCTGAAAAGGCTCCTGAAACCTGTCATATGCAATCAGCAAAGCTCTCATTGCACAACCCAAGTGAGAACTCATGTCCGTTGCATTGTGGCTGTTTCAGCCCTAAACACCTAACACTTGGAGGAACAGCTTAAAAGAAGAAGGGAGAACAGTGTGTCTGGAATCCCGTGCAAAAACCAACTCTGAAACCTACGTCCCTGTTGCAGTTGTTTTGTGGGCAGCTGTCCACCAGAAGGAGCAGTCAAGTTTACAGTGAATTTCTTAAATCTTTGAAGTGAATAAGATTGCTTCAGATAGCCCACTGTTCCCCACAAGGATGGCCAGATAGCATACAATGGTCAGCCTCAGCAAGTAGACCTACTAAGCAGCCTGATGGGAGATATCTGGGAACAACTTGAAAGCCACTCTGAAGAATTAGATGACTGTTTTTATGTTCTTTGGAGCAGAGAGAAGGTTGGTTTTTATATGCTGGCTTTCTCTCCCACTTAAGGAAGAATCAAGCCTGCTGGGTGACCTTGAGCTAGTCACAGTTCTCTCAGAACTCTCTCAGCCTCCCACCTACCTCACAAGGTGGGGAATCAAAGCTGGTTTTCCAGATTAGTGTCCGTCACTCTTAACCACTACACCATGCTGGCTTAACCATACCACATTACAACCCCTCCCCACAACAGACACCCTGTGAGGTAGATGGGGCTGAGAGAGGTGTAACTAGCCCAAGGTCACCCAGCTGGCTTCAGATTAGCCTCTGCCACTTATGTGGAGGAGTGGAGAATCAACTACAGTTCTCCAGACCAGAGTCCACTGCTCCAAACCACCACTCTTAACCACTACACCATGCTGGCTGGAGAGAGAAAACCAAGCAGTTGCCAGATGATCACACTTTTCTCCTCAACTGTCCTGGTCTCTGAAGCTCCTGGAGAAAACTGGATTAGATGGGGAAACACATCAGCCCTCAGGCAAGACAGTGGGAGAATTTCCCACACTCTTCAAACAGGACAAGAGGAATACTCCATTAACCCCTTGTTTGGAGCACGACTTGCTTCAGCTGTACCCTGAAGCATCACAGCAATGGCGGGACTTCTCCTCTGCCGTTGGCTCACACTCTGCAAATGCTTAGGGAAGAAGCTATGAAAAGCATCAGTTCACCAGCTGGCCCATTTGCACCCCAGAACATTACAGTAGCAATACAAAAACACAGATTGGCCAAAATTTTCAGCTCTATGCTTTAGTTTAAATGTAGATTTTGAGGACAGAAATTAGTGGGTTTACAGAAGTGCCACATGGGCTTATGTCTTTACTTCCACCCCTCTCCAAAGGTCCTGGAATTCCCAATACCATGAAATTGCACAGTGTTTCTGTGTAGTGCTTTTGCATAGGATCTTGGCAACCTGGGTCCAACGTCTGCTCTCTCAGATCATTCTTAAAGTGCACTTGACTGCTCATTTGCCAAGCAAGAGACTAGAAGAAGAGTTGGTTTTTATATGCTGACTTTCTCTACCTTTTAAGGAGAATCAAATCGTCTTACAATCTCCTTCCCTTTCTCTCCCCACAACAAACACCTTGTGAAGTAGGTGGGGCTGAGAGAGTTCAGAGAGCACTGTAACTAGCCCAAGGTCACCCAGCAGACTTCATGCGTGGGAGTGGGAAAACCAACCCGGTTCAGATTAGAGTCTACAGCTCATGTGGAGTAGGGAATCAAACCCGGTTCTCCAGATTAGAGACCACCGCTCTTAACCACTACACCACCTTGGGGAATCAGTAATGTCCAGGAGTTATTTGCTAATATCACATGCTCTGGAAGGCACATCCTTTGAACTAGAAGCCCCAAACTGAGGCATGTGGACATGAGCTGTGATTGGTCAGTAGTGCACTCAAACCTGCTTTTTGTGACTCCAGGGTGAGGCTTGACTCATTGAAGCCTTTGTACTACTCCAAGTTTCCAGACCATCATGACTGTACACACTTGTTAAGCCAACCCCCCCCCCCCCCGTGAATTAATTGAAAACAGCACAGGCTACCATAAGCACAATTCTGAGTGGCTGTAACGGTCATAGGCTTGCCAACTCCAATTTGGGAAATTCCCAGACATTTGGGGGTGGTGCCTGTAAAGGGATGCAATGTCATGTCCTATGATGTCATGACCAGATCAAAGGTCAGGTTCTCCAATTCATTCCCTTCCTGCAGGGGTCACTTCTTCCACCAAAATTTACATTTTAAATCCTCACTTCATATCACCCCCCATTGCTTCCACCTTACATCATCTACATGCATGTGTTCTGTGTCATAGTAACTCTTTGATCCTAAACATTTGTGCTTGAAAAACTGGTTGCTATCCAGTTCTGTCCCACTCACACTAAAGAAGCTCTCAAAATCCTCTCAATGTTAGAGAAAAATCCACTCTGAAGACCCATAGGAGGACACCAGCAACAGCAATTGCACCCCTTTCTCAACTCCTAACCACTTTCTGCCTTTTAGCGTCTGTACAAGTGACAAGCAGTTTCTCTTAGAATCTATGATACACCACAGGAGAAATGGAAGTCCTAGAACAACCAGTTTGTAGCCACTCTAGGACTTCCATTTCTCATGGATTCCATGATACATGATACAGAGAGTCCGCTCTCTGAACCTGCCACTTCCTCCAGGGGAAATAATCGCCAGTCTGGAGACCAGTCGTAATTCCAGAAGTCCAGACCCCACCTGCTCAAAAACATAGCTGTCAAAGGCAAGCTCCCAATCCCCACTGACGTGCTGTTGCCGTGCAGCAGAGGGCAGCAGGCTGTGGACTGACCACATGGCCAGCTGGGAGAACAGTCTCCTTGCCTTCCTCCATTCACCTCCACTCCCTCTTTGCAGCCCCCAGGTTCCGCAAATTTATGCACTTGGGAAAATGTAGCACTCGGGATGTCTGGGATTAGATGTTTAGCATCCAGAACTGGTACAGAACCTGCATCTTGTACACCCAGCTTGGGGCGGGTGGGAATGATGGAGGGAAGCAGGGAGAGTCTTTCCATGCTTTTGGCCAACTGACCAGGCCACCTCAAAGCTTACTTGTGACCCTTTGATGACTTTTTCTGTGAATTCAACTCAAGCCCTTTCCCTTAAGCCTTTTAAGATTGCCAAAGGCAGACAGACAACTGCATGAGCTGCCCCCACCTTTATTTCAAAGAGAATATGAAAGAATGGGGGGGGGGGGGAGAGAGAGAGAAGGTATGACTAGCACTCTGGGGAAATAGTTTCCAAGAAAAGGGCTGCCAGGTTTTGCCCATATAGCTTCACACACACACCCTAACAGCCTCAGCAACAAACTTTCTTCACTATTTCTAATTAGGAACTAGTCAGCAGTACTGATCTCCACTCCTGTGAGCCCCAGCCAGTCCCTCCCATCTTCCCTCTAGTTGAAAAATGAAACATTCATAGGAAAAGCAAATGAAAGTTATGAAAATAAGCTGCAGCATGGGATTCCTCCCCCTGTGTTATTATCTGTTTATTAATCTGTGCCTGAAGGCAAAAGTTCTTCATAACACAGCACAAGAAACCAAGACTTACAGGATTCTTTAGAACATTCTGCCTTGTATTTATTTATTTTTAATGTAGCAAATAAGAATGCAAAAGTGGGTCAGAGAATGTCTTTTCAGGTCCCTTGGGCAGGGCACTTTCGTTCAGTGATTTGCTTGCTGGATGCATTCCAGATGCAGACTTGATGGGGGGGGGTTATGCATTTTAATTTGAATTATTGATCTTGTTTCTATAGTAACATTTTGAGAGAATATGACTACTTTCAGACCCTCCCCGAAAGGGATTTAATGGGGGGGGGGGGTAACATAATACTAGTGCTAACTCTAATTCATTGCTAACTGCAATACCTAATCTCCATGTAACGGATAGCATGATGCAACTGGGAACTGGGCCGCTACATTTGGAAAACTTTACCTTCTACGCTGCTTCCCTTAACCAATGGGTGGGGTGTTATCAGCTTCTAGGTGGGACCTCGAATTAAAACCAATCACCACACTAAAGAGATTGGTTTCCCTGGAGAAAATGGCAGCTTTGGAAAGTGGACTCTATAGCACCATGTCCCTGCTGAGCTCCCTCCCTTTCCCGAACTCTGCCCTTTCCAGACACCATCATGAAATCTCCAAGAATTTCCCAAGAAACCCTAACTAGCGGTTGGCAATCCTAAGCAGAGGTTACGTTGCCTAGGGTGATGGCACCACCTTAGAGCTGCCTTTACCACCTACTGGGGGGGGGGAATGGGTACCTGTTTTTTCCACTTTGTTGCTAAAAATGACTTGGGTGGCATTTTGGTGGGGAAATGGCAGAAAAAGCATTAAAGAGCCCCTTTCTCCCTCTTGAAAATGCAGCCCGGGCATCTACGTATCAAAAAAATAAGTCTTTACACGATCGCAAAACAAGACAGCAGGTGGCAAAATAATGAACTCAGGCAGCAGGAAAAAGAGTGAGCACAACTCCATCCAGCTCTGCAGCAGCCATCTTGCTGCTCACCAGTCTCCTGCTGCCACATGTGACTAGTCACATGCAGATCTCAGTCAGATGTGGGGGTGCTGAGGCTCAAGACCCATTTCTTGGGTAAGGAGGCAGGGAATGGCTCAGTGGCAGGTGGTGACAACAGGAAGCAGCAAGTAGCCACTTAGGAGTTCAGACCTAGGCTAGGAGCCAGGGTAGGCATTGTGTGTGTAAGGTTTTCTGGGTCTTCATCTCTAAGTTTCCTGCCTTTGTGTTGTATGTGTGTAGGGGGAAGAAAGACCAGGCAGAGTTGCCAAGAGAGTAGGACCTGGGGGTCCATAACCCAGGCAGGTCATATGATCTACTGTTATAGGGTGTTTGGGTTGGGTCCAGTAGAGAAAGGAAAAAGAATTAGCATCTTCCTAAACCCCCGAACATAAGATTGTGCCTTTCATTTCAGTTTAGCGCTGGTGGTTGTAGATGTTGGGACGACCTATAGCACACATACACATCCGACTTCTTGAATTCAGAAGGATCTCAAGTGATGTGGTTAAGAGCAACCTCTTGCCATGGAGAGCAGCTGCCCATTATTTATTTATTCAAAACATTTATTAGCTTTCTTCGTTATGGAGTTCAAGGCGGCTTACAACATCGATAAAACACATAAAATGCATTAAAAATGTAAAAACCAAAATTTAAGATCACAACTTAGGGACTGCTAGTAAAGTTAACCAAATGAAGTCCTAAGGAAAACAAACTTTAACTGCCTCCTGAAGTTTGGATCTTAAGTGAGGGGCTGGGCACACCTCCCTGGGGAGGTTATTCAATAAATCATGTGACTGCCACTGAAAAGGCCCTCTCTTCTGCACACCCCAAACAAGCTTCTTTGATTGATGGGACAGTCAGCAGGGCCTCTCTCTGTAATCTTAATTCCTGGGCAAGAACATACTGGGGAAAAAATCCTTCAGATGGATCAGTAGCAAGTGCAATTGCTGTAGTAGCAGGGTCGCATGCTCCTGGTAGCTGATCCCAGTCTAGCTGCAGCCTCCAAATACTCTTCAGGGGTAGCCCCAAATAGACGGTATTGCAATAGTTCAGTCTAGTAGTAACTAAAGCATGGATCAAAGTGACTAGATATGACTGACCCAGGGATGGGCGCAGCTGACACACTTTCCAAAGCTGGCCAAAAGCACTCCGAGCCACCACAGCCACCTGGTTGTCTAAGGTGACTACTGTGCTGTGTAGCACTCCCAAGCTGTGAACCTGGCCCATCAAGGGGAGTATAACCCCATCCAAGACAGGAGCGATCTGAAGTCCCTGGTCTGCCTTTCTACCAACCCAGAGAATCTCTGTCTTATCATGACTAAGTTTCAGCTTATTCACCCTCATCCAGCCCATTAATAACTCCAAGCACTGGTTCAGAACTTCAACATCATCCTCGGAATTAGGTGGGAAAGAAAGGCAGAGCTGGGTATCATCTTCATAGTGGTGACGCAGCAGCTGAAGCCTCTTGGTGATCTCTTCCCACAGCACATAGATGCTAAATAGCTTGGGGGATAAAGATCAAACCCCAGAGGCCAATGGCGATGGGGCAGAGCAAGAATCCCCCTTCACCACTTTCTGAGACCGACCCGGCAGACTGGACTCCAACCATCTTAACACAATGCCCCTTAGCCACAGCACTGAGAGGCAGTTCAGGAGGATACTATGGTCAATAGTATCAAAGGACACAGAGAGATACAGCAGAAATAGCAGGGTCACATCCTTGTCTAGTTCTCTATAGAGGTCATCAGCCAAGGTGCCCAAAGCCAGTCTCTGTTCCAAATCCCGGTCTGAGCGAAATGGGTCTAGAAAATCAGACTTTTCCAAGGGTCCTTGGAGCTGAGGAGCAACAGCCTACTCAAGCAGCTTACCCATGAATGAAAGACTGGAGAATGGCTGGAAGTTCTCCAACAAAGTAGGGCTTAGAGAATGTTTGCTTCTTCTTTTTTTTCAAAACAGGGCCATTCAGACCAAGGAAAAGCAGCTGGATGGACCAGTGGACTTTCACCATCTTTGGCAGGTTCATACGTTAAAATAGATGCCTGGAAACCATACACCGCTGCAGTTTTATTATATACAATGTTGTAAATTTCTTTTGCAGGGGCTGCCTAGCCTGCAGAGGTGACCCAAAACAAATCAAATTTTAAAATATGTATCCTAATAGAGCCCTTTCTTTCAGGATGGCTTTACATGGATTCCCTAATCGTTGAAATGATCTGGACATCTCAAATAAATATTTATTTAAAATATTTATATGCCCACCTTTCTCCTGAGCATCTCAGAACTCAAGGCAGGAATGAAAAAAATTCATATGCTCTTCCACAAAATCTAAATAATGATGTCCCCTTGCACACAATAATCTTTTTTGTGCTTTTCCTGAATCTATAATGCAAAAGTAAAACATGTATTGACTAGATAACACACTTTTGATTTTAAGATACTCTTTCTTGCCTTTCACCATACATTAACAACGTTCAGTGTAAGATAAAGAGCAAGAACAGACATCTTAAAATCAACATTTAAAGTAGGATCGATATAAGGGTATCTTTGGGCCAGCCCCTGGTCCCTTAGCCTAATGGACCTTGGGAGGTTGTAAGACTAACATAGAGGGAGCCACATTCACTATCCTACATTATTTGGTGGAAATATGGGTTAAAATGTAATTCAGTAAGTAGACATTAAACCTATACACAAACAGCAATGAGTACTGGAGCTCAAAGATGTTTCGTTATGTTAAAATGCTTTACATGTGGAGAATAACTGGGAGAGAATGTATAACTCTTTCCTTGACTTACATTCTGCAACTCAAACTAGAATGTTGCCCAAAACATTTGCAACTTGTGAATTTCTTCTAAAAATAAATTGTGCCATGGTCACAGCTGGACTGGGGAAATGTCCGGGTTAAACTTCAACAGATGAACTTTGGAGGCAAAACTCAGTAAAGCACCCCCACCTCTCCAGTCCTGAATGGAAATGCCTTCCATGACAGGGCAGATGAGACTTTTCCTTCAGTAATAAACTAAGACACACAGACTTGCCTATTTTACAATGTGTCACTCCAAAGGCTCATGAAGTTTCTAATAAGGAGCCTTAGAGAATACGAAAAAGACAGAAACCTTTATCTGAGGTTCTTGGCTGAGACAGAAGTTGCATCAATATTTCAATATGCTGTAAGAGGCCTCAGCACACAGGATGCATTCAGGAAGTCACATTTGTGCTCAACTACAGCTGCTGGAATTTCTGGATATTGCAGTATTTCAGAAAGCCATCTCAAAGCTCCAGCTAAATCGCTTCAGCCTTCATGCCGGTGTGACAACACTGCCCTCTTGTGGAAGGTTGTGGGCACTTAAGACCCCATCTCCATGCATGAATGCCACAAGTGATCAAGGATCCAAGGAGTATTCACAAAATCAAAACTGTGCCATGGTGGTAAGCACTGAAACAGTCACCTGATCAAGATAAAATCATGGCTAATAATAAATAATGTATTGTCTGGACAGCAGCGAGAGCTGTTTGTGTTATAAGAACACTGATGCACATATAGCACAGCGTGCCTAACTTATGTCAGAAAATTACATTTGTGCAATCCAGTGAGAGATACAAATTTATTTTCCTCTGTGATCTTTTCCCTCTATGAAAAAAGGAAGAAAGTCTGTTATTGGAGGGAAACCAACTGACCCACAGGCAGGTAGAATACAAACCCAAGCAATGGATATGGGAGCGCCCCCCCCACACACACACACACAGTTGCAGCAAGCTGTGAGTTCTTAGCCATCTCTGGCTACAAGAATGAAAATCTGAATTGAGGCTAATGGCAAAAGCACAGTGGGGGCACCACTGAGGTGATCTCACAAAAAGACCAATGTTTATCTTAGATAGTGGATGGATAGATTAAGGTAAAAATGGCACAGTGAAAAAGCTGGAAATTTAAATCTAGAATCTGAAGTTTCCATTTCAGTACAAGTCCTTTCTTATGAGCAAAACAAAAACAAACAGAACTCTATGCCTCTACCAAAAAATATAAGCATGTGAAACGGATCAACATGGGACTCCTGTAAATTAAGCTCCACATTCTCGTCAATGTTGCAATATACTGTGAATACACAATCTAGTCCCCAAACTGCCAGATTCACAATAAACCAGTTGAAATATTCCCAGTTGACAGAAACCTTCCTACCCCCTCTCCATACACCCCCATCAATCAGATGCCTCATACTTTCCATTTAGATTCTTGCATCCATGGCCTTTTCTAGTGACATTACTGTGTAACTAGAATTGAGGACATACTTCCATAAAATGTGGTTTGGTATTAAAACTGAAAAGCTCATGAATGGATATTGTTTCAACATAATGTCCAAATCACCCTTACGTCACAATGTCTCCAAAAATGGATTGTTTTCCTCTTCTTTTATATGGCTGTCTTGTTTTCTAAAACTCTATTGCGTGACAGTAATTATCGTGCTTAATTAAGAGCAGCAATCTTTGCCACACTAGTGTTAACAAACATACATCAGAAAAATGGCAAATATGGAGCCCTACAGTTCAACAGCCAGAACGTTTAGCAGGAAGTCCCCACCCTATAGCAAGCTAAAAGTGGTTTTATCTCGTCTTTAAACCAGAAGAGTTGATATTCTAGGTGCTATTATAATTCTCAGCATGGAAGAAACATCTGTTCCAAAATTGTATTTTGCAGACTTCAGCCTTGGAAAAAATGGGTGCATTAACCAACCTGCCTAAAGATGTAAAATGCAAAATTCTGCTCAAGTCAACAGCCTATTAATGCGATCTCCCAGAAGATCTGCAAAATCCCTTTATAAGATCAACCAAAATAACACAAAACAGTGTGCAAGCATTCAGTTTCTCCAGAACCATTAATCAGCCACACACCTATGCAGGGTGTGTGTGGGGGGGGTGTTGCTAAAGGCCATGAGCTTGTGGTCATTAGTCTACTCTTGTTAGATAGGCATACGGATTTAAGAATTGTTGGGTTTCAGGGTGGAGCATTTTCTGCATTTAAATGAAGCCCCCACGACAAATTTCCCATTGTTAAAACACAACTGTTTGCTGAGAGGCAATAGGACCCACTTTTTACTATTTGCATTATTCTATTTGCAAAATACTTGACAATTTTTATTGTGCTGATCTTCTTAACCCAGAAACAGGTTAGCATTTTTCCATTTTGTAAATGGACATAAAAAGTGGCTTGCTAGAGGCAGTTCAGTCTGCTAGCTGCATCTTTAGCATATTACGAATTAGTCTGCTCCCAACCACCCAGTGTGTGTACGTCAAGGAGACTATGCCTCAGTTTCATGTGTTAGAAAATCACCTGTAATCTAATGAGCTTTCTAGTGGGCAGGTTGCATTTGCTATGGAATCTAAATTTCCAGACAGGGAAAACAGGCAACAACAACAAAAGGCACATGATATTCAGTGTAAGTGTGGATGCAAGTATAAGATGCACACTGGGATCAAAACAACTTTGAACCACTTGTTCACCAAATAGGATCTGAACTGATGGTGACCAGACAGGAAAGAGACCTATGTGTGTGTAAGTGTGGATGCAAGTATAAGATGCACACTGGGATCAAAAACACTTTGAACCACTTGTTCACCAAATAGGATCTGAACTGATGGTGACCAGAAAGAGACCTCAGGGCTGTGCTGGACAATACAATGAATTTGATTCAGTATGCAGCAGAGGCAAAAAAGGGAAATTCTGCAGTAAAGGGGTTAAAAACAGCATGCCTTTATTTAAATTTATGTAGCTGTATTTGCAATACTGTTTATAATTTTGAATATCTTCCTTATGAGAAAAACTAAAGTCTGGAGCTTTTCAGCTTAAAAAGACAAGGGGGGGAGGGGGAAACAAGGCTTATACCATTATGCAAGGCTTGGAGAAAGCAGTGAGATAATGTTTTCCCTTCATGATACCAGAACTCAGGGTCACCCAGTGAAACTAATTGACCAGAGATTCACAACAAAGTACTTCTTCATACAACACAACCAGTTTATGGACTCTGCTACCACTGTGGGCAGAACAAGACAACAGTAGACAGAATATCCGAACTGTAGGCCAGTGGCAGGCAAGTACACAATGGATGTTCCACAGAAATCCAGGATGGCCTTTTTCCTAGGTTGCTAGAGTATAGTCATGTTCAGCCACCCTGTGATGAAACAATAGATTCCATGCAATATTGAATACCAATAACGATTTGCCAAAGGACAAGTTACTGCACATAACATTTGCACCCAACCTCGAAAAGCAACAGATGCGCTCACAGTGGTAACTCAATGCTTGTCAAGTGGTGAACTACTGTATTTGCTTGAAAGGAAGGCGACCCGGAATGTAAGATGCCCCCCAACACTATTTTTCTTGACATAACTGAAACTGGTATGCAAATGTAAGATGGCCCTCCTGGAAAAAAAGCAGTCTTGCATTGGAATAAATACCTTTAAAAATACCAATTAGGTTGAAGCAAAGCAAGATTGTCCTAAGACATTCAGCATAACTACATGAAAACACATATGACTCGTTTTACAGGAAAACATCTAAGCAAGAAGTAAAGAAAAACAACCCAATCAAGAGATGCACACTGGTTTAAGTAAAAAAATGAAGTGTATTTCAGAGTAGTATTTGAACATCAACATGCAGGTACAACATGAATAAAAATTATTGCACCTCTATTATGTGGCAATTATTCAAGTTTCTAATAACACATCCCACGTTATCCTTTCTACTAGCCAGGTGCTGGTTAGCACCAGCTTGAGAATGAAATCAAGCCTGAAAGCTGTGTTCCCAGCCTCCAAAACAATAGACAGAACAAAAATACAATGTAAACACACACATACACACCCCTGTAAAATCATTTACTAGAAGTATGGCATCATCCTTCACGTCCAGTAAGATAAAACCAGAGAAAGACTTCACCTTCCTCTCACAGAAGAAAAAAAGCAAAAAAGCAAAATTCCAAACCACACCTTAATTCAGTGCTACCGAGGAAGAAAATCTACAGGTCATTTCCTCTTATCCTGTTCCTTGGTGAGTATTCTTTTGTAGCATAATGAACACCAAAAGGTCTCAGAAATCCTTCCCCAGGAGTGGTTTTTGGCAACACAAAAATCTAATATTTACACTAAATATTAATTTGGTGATTTTAGATGCACCATTTAATGGTGTGCAGTATTACTGAGGAATGCATCAATTGGATACCAAAATTTTAAAGGATGCATGAAGCAAAAGAAAAGGTGAATTTCAAACATGCACTCAAACTAAAAGAAAAGAAACTGGAAAAGGAAAAATGCTTGCATGGCTACACGTATCTCAAAACCTACACAGTTCTCTGACCATTCTCATTCACTGTGAAAATGAGAATTTTATGCTAGCTGGATGAGCAGGGTATTTATAGAGTGGATTCCATCCAGGCTTTTAAAACTTATACTAACTCCTATCCCTCATGATGCTAACATCAGTTCTAGTTCATCCTTCCACACCACCTCCTGCCAGACTTAATGCCTGTCAGTTCTTAAGATCTAAATGTTGCCTTTGGAAACCTCATGATTGTCAGATCTCTTCAAAATATATAACTTTTAAATTTCCAAACAATGCCTTCTTTTATCGTCATGGGGCTTTGGAAGAATTTTTAAAAACCCAACAATTTTATAAAAGAGGTCTGTAATTGTAGGAATACTGAATGGGGGTGAAGAACAAAGGCTTCCAGCCTTTGTTAACAATGACGGAGCTTTCCTGCTAAGTATAATGGAAAGAAGCATATAAAAAAGGTGTCATTTGAGTGACACCTATAATATACACGAGGTGGCCCCAATATATTTTATTTGGCTAAACTAGAGATACAAACCTTGACCCCTTTATGTGTACAAATGCTGTAAATATGTTTGAAGCAACGTTATTTATTCCAGAACTCAAATTTATATAATGTAAATCATGGCATTTAACATTTAACCATTTCCAAGTTAATGTGTATTTCTAAGTAACTCTGGTATCAGTCCATGTTAGCCACAGCAATTCTTTTCCCCAAAATTTAAAAGTGTACTGATGCCCCAATTACCTTTGTCTCAAGGGCAATGCAGCAAAGGCTGGCAAAATACAGAGCTGGCTGGACGGAAGGAAGCTTAATGTTTCATTTAACATTCCCATGCTTAGAGTTTCTGCACTGGTGGCCAGGTGAAGGACATAAGCATCTCACGTAATAAAATAACACTGAAAATTCTTCAGTACTGAAGCTTCAAGGTGCTATAGGAGAAAGTCAACTGACCTTAATTTACAGGGTTGTAACTTGAAGGCACACCTCATTCCATTTTATTTTCTTTCTAACAGACACACACCCAAGTAAACAGTGGTTACTGTAACAAAAGAACCCCAAACCAAAAAAATATATAAGTTGGTCCAGAAGTGAAGCCAAAGAATTGGGTACAGAGTAAACCTTGAAAAAGGAACTTCAGGGAAGAAACGGAGCAATAAACAGACACTTGAAATGTGATTACCATGAATTATGACCATTAGAACATGTTCCTACTGAAAAAATACATAAGGAGAAATGATGCAGGAAAAGCCTTTATATCGGAACACATTGCCATATAATGAAGCTACACTGTAATTAACTGCAGTGCTTGCACTGGAGAGCTATTAAAGTCACCATATGATCACCTTCCTATCTATGCAGAGAAGCAAACTTCACAAATAATTACTTTCTCTGCTTACACATACAGAGGTAATCCATTAGGCCAGGGTGTAAGTTAAAATTCCCAAGACTTTGAGGTTTAAGGACATAGCCAATGTTCCCCATAAGCAGTAATTAGATTCAATAAGCAACGGAGTTACAATACCCCAGTTATTGTTTTGCTGTGTATTTATCAGTGCATTGTTATAGAGCTAGTGGGCTTTTAAAAAAAAGAACTCCAGAGTGTGCCAGCCATCACTGAATATTCAAAAGCAATCAAAATGTTACCTTAAAATGTAAGCCTTTTACAAGAGTAGTAAATGGATTAAACTGCAGAAAGGGATCTGGGTTCATATTCTGCTTACAATTCACCTGTGTAATCTAGGGGCCATTTTACTGAATGTCTACAACACTTGGAAAAGTGACACTAAGATCACAGGACTATTTCACTTGCGTGTCCACTTTCTCCTGATAAATCAGTGAAGATTAATGCCCAGTGTAAGTCAAATTAGAACATTTGCTGGACACTGATTGTTTTCATAACAACACAGGCACATTAGGCAGGATTGGGTAGAGGTCGCAAAAGCTCACTTCCTCCAACAAGGTCTCAGACCAGGCTAGGATGCTACTTGTCACTAAAGGGTCAAACTAGGCAAGATACTGAGAGACCAGTAATTGGATCTTCTGAGTGTTTTTCATTGGTAAGCACCTGCAATGCCCAACTTGTATGAAGGCTGTGGAAGTGTATGCGTTAAACTTTTGCCTGACTTCAAATACCCAGTTGGGAGTTACTACTGGCCCTGTTGGGGAAATGTGCAAGTGTCAAGTAGGCCTGCAATGAAGCAAACAGTGCCTCCAAGGAGACTGCAGAAATGGCACGGTGGAAAAGGGTTAAATCCACACACACCCTCTTTTGAATCAGAAGACCCATCAGCTCCTTACCAATTAAAAATGCTTGAGAGATAACAAAGCATCCTGGCACCTTGTCTACTTTCACACTGGCAGTTACCGTAACTGAAGCATCCAAAACTACTTTTTAGTTTATTGCCTAGTCTGAACAAAGGTGATAAGGCAACAAGCATTAAAAATTCTAGAAAGACAGAGCATCACGCTTCTTTTAAAATTGCATTAAAATAATACCCCCCAAAAAATGGAAGATATATTGTTTTTCTGGCATTTCAATTGGGAAAAAAAGGTTTTTTAGTTTATTTTTAAGGATACTGTCCTACTGCACAAGCTTGCACAAGAAGCTACCCTCTTAGATAGGCAGAAAAATCTACGATATGCAAAAGAAAGAAAGAGTAATGTAGCATAAGAATTTCAGATGACTCAGCCATCAAGGATGTATTTCTTCAACTCTGCCAATATAAAGGAATTATCTAAAATTTTGGAATCAAGGACTAAAATTCAAAATTGGTCAAAATGTTGCATTTTTCAAATGAGCTGCCTTATTTTTCAAATGTAGTTCTCTGGAATTTTGAAGGCAATGCAAAATATTCGAGGAAGCAAATGAATAGGATGCTCCAATATCAGGACAAAATAAAATAAAATAAAATAAAAAACTGATGGGAAGTTTGCAAACTATTTTGTCAACTTGGTTAAAGACAGCCTGTGAAGAGGCATCAAATGGCAAATGCTGTGTACAAAAATAGAATTGCAAGAATGAAAAAGGCAAGAGTGTGAAAAACAGCTACAAAAAATAGATGTACAGGTTTTCTGTTTTAGATTTGTGTTCTACTAATGCTGCCTTTGTGGCAGAATGTGGAGATGCTGCTATGTTTTCTTACTGCTTTCTGACAATAGGATGTCTCTTGCTTGCGAATTATCTCCAGCCTCCTTGATTTTTTCAGACAATGGAGCAGCCTCCTTTTTAAGGGTCAGGCTAATCTCTGGTCCCAAAGACACTTTCATGTTCTCCTCAGTAATGCCATGTTGCTGATCTTCAGGTGGAGGTGCTTGCCACCTATCCTCCAAAGCTTCAGGTGCCAAAAAAACTTCCTTTTCTTTCACTCCCACTGGATGCATTGGTTCCCAAGACACTGCTAGACTTTCTGACTCTATGGAGGAACCACATATTTTACTGAGACCACACGTGCTGAAAGCTTTGGCTGTTTCTGGTCTTGAACTTTCCTGTAATGTCTCCTGCATTCCTTGCTTTGACACACACTCCTCTGCATAAAACAGTTCCTCCTGAGGGAAGTCTTCACTTTTTTTTCCTAATGCCTGTGAGCCAGACAAGCTGCGATCCGCTGTGTCCAATATACCTTTTTCACCTATTTCTATACAACCTGACCAAACTGCTTTTCTACTTTCTGCTGGAGCATTAAAAGTGGGAACTGGAGCACTTGTGGGACATCTCAGACTCCAGTTTTTATTGCTTGCCTGATTTGTGTGTTTTGAAACTGCCTCTGCAGAGGACAACCTGGACTGTTCTTCAGAATTAGGAGACTTTTGTGCAGGAGCCTTGCTAATTTTTGCCAGATCTGTAATACTGATGCTGTCCTTGGTAGATGGGAGTTCCTGCTTCTGATGTGCATCTCTGCAGTCCATTTGGCTTATTAGTGGAAGAGAGCTTATGCTAGTTGTGCAAGAAGAACAAAGTGCTAACAAAGAATTAGTATCTTCAGACAATATGTAAGTGGTTTCTGAGGAAACAGATTCCTTCAAGTTATTTTTTCCAGTTGGCAACCCTGAGCAATCACCATGATCAAGCTGCAGGAGGCACTTCACCTGCTTTGGACAGTCTGTGCTTTTCTGGAGAATCTGAGTTTCCTTTGAATCTTTAGTGTTTTCAAAACTGGTACCTTTTAGACAAACTAGTTTGGGGATATTGTCTTGTGGAGACCTTGATGCTGCTCCAGATATTCCAGCTGTTTCACTGTCACCAGACTGTCCTACAGGAGAAATTCTTACACAAACCTCAGAAAGTGGCTCATCTGAGACAGTCTGTGGTGACCTTGCAACATCTTTTGGTTGCTGCTGATTTGTCCCTTCCAGCAAATGTTCAGTTTTTGGTTCCTCAGGAAGAAAGGCATCATCTTCCATACTATCTTTGCTTTCCAAATTGGAAGAATGTTTCCTTTCATCCTCAGTGAAAGGATCAGCAATGTGGTGGTCTCTGCTGAAGGTCGGCCTGTCCAATCTTTTCCCATCTTGACTATCTTCTGACCCTTCATCAGTTTCATCTTCAGAAGAATCCACCTCTGTGATGGCCTCCTGCTTTTGCAGAGACTCCCTTCTCTCCACCCTGTCTTGCCGAATGCTCCCCAGTTTCCTGGAAGAAGGTTTCTGCAGTGTCCCTTTTTCTGCAAGTCCAACTTTACCCCCTATAGCTTCACTCACAGATTCCTGCCAACTCTGGAGACCTGGGTCTCTTTGGAGCATCTCCTTCTTGAATTCAGAATGGGAAGTATCCAAACTGTGTTTGCGCGAAGAGGGAAGCTTTTTTTCCGAGGACAGAGAACAGGTCAGTTTCTCAGCTGACTGCACTCTCTTCAGCAGAGGGGATCTTGGTGGCTCAGCACTCTTGGGCCTTGAAATCTGCCGGACCAGAGGTGGGGAGGAGTGTAACTTCACAGGGAAAGAGTGCATGATATTTGAACTGCCCACTGAATGCCCTGGTAAAGGAGAAGGAGATCGCTGAGGCGAAGTGGACTGCGGGGTTGGCGAGGGAGTATGAGCAAGTGGTGAAAGAGGAATGTTTCCTGCAGATTTACGTCTTGGGGATCGATACTGCCGTTGAAGCTTTGGCGCTAGCCCATGCAAGGAGCTAGGTCGAATATGTCCTGAGCTGGCAGGAGAGTTAGGAACACTGGAGCTAGGTGAACTGCTTTGAGAAGAATTTCCACCAACTGCAAACAGTAAAAAAAAAAGGGGGGGGGACATTAAAAGTCAGTCATGTAAAGGCATTAGGAACTGCTGTCATATGGCAATGTACATACAATCAATTGCCTACAGCAACAAACCAGCTGAAATAATCCCAAACTCTACCTTCCAGAACCTACTTGCAAAGCAGTTCCATGCTACATTAATAATGCCCCTATACAGATCTATGTTGTGGCCTCATTTGGTACTGTGAGCAGTTCTGGTTACCATATCTCAAAAAGGACATTGCTGGAAGAAGTACAGAAGAGGGCAACCAAGATGATTAAGGGTTTGGAACACCTTCCCTATGAGGAAAGGCCAAACAGTCTGGGACTTTTCAGTTTAGAAAAGGGACAATTAAGGGGGCACATGATAGAGGTTTATAAAATTATGCACAGGATAGAGAGAGTGGACAGAGAAAACTTTCCTTTCCTCTCCCAGAATACTATGTATTTTAACCCAGCCTTTTCCAACCAAGGTCAGGCTCAGGGTGGCTTACATCAGCTAAAATACAATATCTCAGCAATAAATGCATATCATTACAACCAATAATACATCTTCACAGTTAACCAACTAAACCAAGAGTCCAATGATGCCATTTAAAATTGGTACTGGTGACGTCCTAGCCAGGTGGAAAGGCAGACATTGACCAATGCCAAAAGATGCAGAAAATGGCAGGCAACGCAGCCGGCGCAGGGAGGCCAGCCAAGGTACATCAGTCGCTGCCCTCAACCATGGGCCTGGTGGAGCAGCTCTGTCTTACAGGTCCTGCGGAACTGGAGGGGGGGGACCCAATGAGTTGATGGGCAGTAGATTCAAGATGAACAAGGGATTAAAATTTGAAATTTGCTGCCAGAGGATGTAGTAATGGCCACAGGCACAGACAGATTTAAAAGGGAACTAGTCAGATTCGTGGAAGATAGGTCTATAGGTGGCTAATAGCCATGGTAACTAAAGGGAGCCTCCACATTCAGAGGCAGTAAACCTCTGAATATCAGTGCCAGAAGGCAACATCAGGGAAGGCCTTGGCATCTATGCCCTGCTGTTAGACCTCCAGAGTAACTGGTTTGCCACTGTGTGAGACAGCATGCTGGACTAGATGGACCACAGGTCTGCTTCTGTAGGGTTCTTCTTATGTTCTTATGAATCTGCAACACTCAGACTCTTTCAGCTCCCCCAGTAAGGTCACAACTCACTTTTGGAACCCTGAACTGTAATAAGGACTGTCTCCTGCACTATCCAGTTGGAGAAGACATTGCATTACTGATGGAATTGATTAAAGGTCAGTCCCCACCCCACACCACCCCGATTCCACATTTCTGCTTTTACCTGAATGCAAAGACTCAGGAGTAGATCGGTAACTCTGTGTTGGTGAACGAGGGGACAGATTGTGAGTAGGTGAACCTGGAACACTTTCCCCAGAGGACAGAGAACGGTTGAGTGAAGATAAACTCCTGCTGGTGTGCAACAGAGAAGCCTGCTTGGTAATCTTCCTGAATAGAGAGCTCTTCTTCTTACTGGGAAAGTGAAGGTGGGAACTGTTAGCATTTGTACAAAGTTTACACAAACTGCATTTCAGTGACTCAATATAACGAGACACAAGAACAACATCCACCAACAGCAGCTTATTTCCAGATATTATTTTAGCACATTTCATTTTTCACAATTAAGTATCTCTCACCTGTCCTGCCCATCTTTTGTTTTGCTTTTCTTGTTCCTTCGAGCCATCTTGGATTTATAACTGGACTTCCGAGCAGGTCCTACTTTGATCGATGTGTTCTCAAATGGTGTAGTTGATATGGATACCTTATTGCCACTCTACCAGTCAGAAGGAACAAAAGTACTCTTTAATACTGCATTCATTTTATCCTTCGTGAGTATTTTGGTAATACTAGGTGTTAGATGGGCACTGTCTCTGCTTGTTGTCTTAAATGTCCTTGAAAAATTATATTTCCTTCCTTATATCATTTATTCCATTTTTAGAAAATAATACAAGAGGGACCTTATGAAGTAGACTTTTCCCCACAATTAAACAATGATTTTCTAGTTGATGTGACAACTGCAGAGAGCTCTCAAACTAAGATTTTGGGTATTTTAATGTAAACATTGTGAGATACTCAGAAGGCAGTCAAACAAATCAGAACATGTCTGCACCACACCATGATGCTAGAAATTCTGCCAAGAAGTGCATCTCAATTTCAATGCTACTACTTGGTTGTGTCTCTGGTATTTTTCCCCTCTAAAGCACTAGCATCAAGATAGAGTAAGGGGAACATAAACATGTTGTTATTACTTCTTTGGCTATTTATTTAGGCAAGTGGTTCAAATAGTGCCCCCTATTACATTTTAGCATTTGCAAGATACTTCTCACAATCCCAAATAAAAGGCACATGTAATATCTAGGGCAAACATAATGGATTAGAGTGGGACAGAGGGTGCCGTTCTCTTCCCCCACTCTTTTTAAAGGCTCTGTTACAAGATGTTCAGACAAAATAGGGAGAACACTGTACTTGAGCCCTGAGCTGACTTCTCAGAGTTAAGTCTGAAAACTGAATGAACTGGCAAGGCCTTCTCTACACTTACTTTGACACTAGTCTAGCTCAAGCTCCTGTACAGGTTCCCTCTTTACAGATGAACTCTGGCATCAGGGTCATGACATGGCATAGAATGACATTCTGACGCTGGCAATATGACATTGCTACTGTTTAACAGGTTCCTTTGATACTTGTGCAAGTCCAGAAAAGACTCCAAATTCAAATTGCCATGCAAGCTGGAGTAAGAACTTTCCCACCAACAGGATATTGCTATGCTCCCCTTGAACAGAAGCATATGGAGCTCTCGTGCTACATAAACAAAAGTTGCACATTTGTTATGCTGGAAACTGATCAAGTGGAAAGGCCCTAAGGCCACCCAGGCAAAAACTTGTTTAAAATGACAATTTTACATCATTGCCAGAAGGCTAAACATTGGCATAATGATTCAGGGTACATTTTCTTTAAACGTTAACAGAGTTGGCTGATATGCTTTTTCAAAAGCAAAATATCAAGTAGAAGCTGAAACATTTAGGAAAAAACTCTAACTGCAAAGTATGTATGTGGATTTCTGTATAGCAAACACGTTAAAAGTCTCCTTGTATTTATTTAAAATACCCAAAACTGCTTTGTACAAAGCATGTGGGTTTATATACACTGCTCCAGTCATACTGCATCTGTGAAAAGCCAATCTTCACCTTTAGGACCAATTCCACCACTTCAGTATGCACCAATCCGTGTACAGGCTCTCCGTTCACGTGGGTTATCAGGTCTCCTTCTCTGAGACCGGCCTCACTTGCAGGGCCACCTTCTTCTACGTGCTGCCAGTGATAGGGGGAAAAAAGGGGGGGACGACACTGATTTCAAAAACAGTTGCAACAATGAAAGCAAACAACCCCAGAAATTGCCTTATTTCTTTTTCTCATGTATTCTGCATTTTACTGTGTACCAAAATTTTCTACACAGTCCTTGATCAATGGAACAAAGAAATAGAATAACAAAAGCAATATTCGACAGAAAATCCTACTCCATGTTAATATTGTATCACAATGATTACCTTCAAATAATAATCTTCATTTATAATGATACTACCTTCCTTTCCTTTTCCCCTGTATTTTGCAATTAAAAATGGCAAACATTTTTATGATTTGGTATAGGGAGATTGGCTATAGTCAACCACACATTATTTTAAAAAGAAAGGAAGCACACATGCAAAGACTGATTGAGAACTTTGGTGAAGGGGAAAACAGCAAGCATACACAAAAGCCCTTTGTATAACTCATAGCTAAATTCCAAATTCCTAATAAATTCAGTAGGAAGACAATTATGTTTAAAGACATGTAATCAACTCCAAGCAATTGTGTAAAGAATCCTAAGGGAGGGAGATGATATGATATGAGGTAGACCATCAATATCAATGTATCTTAACAGCCATGATAAAGAGCATATGCACCCACACAACACTTGGGAAGAAAGGAGTTGTCATGCTTGAGGAGATTCTAGGAAGTACTGGAAGTCTTTTTGGAAAAATGAAGGGTGGACTTTCTATTCCTAGTTCATTCCAAGCCATATGGCTGAGAACAACCCACTAACATGCAAAAGAAACATACCCAGACCATATGCTGTACTGTGTAGATATCACTGTTTCCCATGTAGACTCTGATGGCACGAAGTGTGAAGCCATATTTTTTCTCAGCTCGGTGAATTATGATTGGTGGTTTTGGATTTAATACAGCAGGAGAAAAGTCTCGACTAGGAGAGGAGTCTCTTGAAGATGGGTTGGAGGAAAGGGAATGAGGTGACATTGGACTAGCCAATGGGGAACATGTGTGATGCTCTACAGGAAAATACAAAGGATTAAAAATTAGAAAAAAATACAATTTGCCTTAAACCAAAAGAGAATTAAATACCCTGATTGTGAGACACCTGACACCTGTTTTCTTGACTAATGCATGAAGTGACTTAAGAATCAGAAAAATATAAGTTGAGCACTTTGCAACAGTTGCCACCTACAACTTGGCTTGCCCACTTCTGCCTTTATGAAGACATTTCTGTAGCTTGTCTGTGTGTTTAAATATATTGTAGTGCCTCCAAGTTTAAAATATGAAGTGTTTCATCTAGAAGTCACTCTGAATATGTTTTAAAACTTTTAAATAAAAAAATGGACCAGGAATGAACCAATACTAGACCGTCATGAATAACCCAATGAGCAAAGCAAATTTTAAAAATAAAGGCGTTACAGGAAAAATATATTTTTGCTATGCATTTAAACCAAGAAAAATATGCAACTTTTATGAAGTAACAAATGTGTGCAATATGCAGCTCAGACAGTTTAGTCGATAGACTACTCAGATATCTCAAGAAACCATGGTTTGTTTCAGCTGCAGTTTGTTGAACAAAAAGCTTGGCTATTCTATCAGTTATACGTAACAGACCACAGCTGTTCATAAATCCTAGCTAGTCTGCTGCTTTCCTCCTTTTCTGCCTTCAAGCAAAATTCCTGTATCTTCTTGGATACAAAGACCAAGCCACTTCCAAATTTTGCTGGCAAAGTATCACTATGTATGCACACCACTCACTTTTGTTTTGCCACAATAAATGGAACAGGCAGAGCCTCAGACATCTTTGTGCCACTATTTGTGAAGAACCACCCTCCCCCTTTGTCTAGTCATAAACTGCATTCACTACACTTGCTACTCTAAAATAAAATGGAGCTTAGCAGACCTCATCTCATCCCCACACCAGCCCAAGTTCTCCCTTTCTGTTTTGCCACAGCAAGCTTCTATGGAAGAGTGGGTATTCAAACCAGGATCTCCTGAGTTTCTTATTTATAAACTGTCTGGTGGAAATGGTCAAGTTGTAAATGCCATGAAATTTTTTAGGATGGTGGCATTTCAAGAAAAGCTACAGAAGAAGGATCTCTCCAAATTAGATACCTGTGCAACGGAATTTAATACAAAATCTTAATGTCAAATGATGCACACTGGGTAAAGATTAACTACTTATGCACTGCTAAATCTAACTTGGCCGAGAGCAGCCAGGAAAGACATCTTGGGTGACACTGGAAAGCTCACTGAAAATATCAGCATCATGTACAGTGAAACAAACAAATCCCCATTTGATTGTGCTGATTGTATAAGTTGATACTGCTGACAGCAACAGCTCAGTTTCTGGTCACTGTAGAGCCAGTGTGGTTGTAGTGGTTAAGGTGTTGGACGAGGATATGGGAAACCCAGGTTCAAATCCCTACTCTACCATGGAAGCTTGCTGGGTGACCTTGGGCCAGTCACACACTCTCAGCCTCTACCCTGGCAAGTATTTGGATGGGAGACCTCCAAGGAATACCAGGGCATGATGCAGAGGCAGGCAATGGCAAACCACCTCCAAACAAACATCTCTTGCCTTAAAACTCTACAGGGTGGTCATAAATCAGCTGTGACTTGATGGCAAAAAACACACATACAAAGGCGAAACTTATACTGTGTCAATATTGGTTAGCCTCACAAAGCAGTTTGACTTAGACTTTTTAAAATATCAGGAATTGGATACCTTCATTCTAAGGGAAAGACTAAATAGCTCCAGGTTTTTAATTTTGGGAGTTTGGAGGCATAACATAGGTGTGCAAAATTATGAATGCGTAGAAACAGTAAAACATGTTTTTCATCTATAATTCTAGAAGCCAGGAACAAGCAATGAAAGTAGATTCAGAACAGACAAAAGGGAGCACTTTTCACTTCTGTTACCTACATTCCCTCCACTCCACCCCCAACAGCACTCTCCTGTGGAAGCCTCGGGCCTTATAAAGCCAGAGGTTCAGAGGGACTCTGATATCTTTAATATCATACCAGAGAATCATGATCAGGCTGAACGCAACAAAAGGGCACTTGCAAGAGGAAGCAGCCTGCTTTCATGAACTCCAGACCCCTGTAATCAAGATCCCTTTTTCCTGCAATTCTCCAAGGCACCTCACATTTAGGATGATGTACAGCCAATGTTGGTAGGTTATTAATCCAATCTAACAAATGCAGCTAAGTCTATTAAAACCATCAGTCAACCATGTGGCCATGCAGGAAGGTTCATCTCCTACTGGGATTCAGTGGGACAGCATCTATTTGGCATGCAGAAGGTCCCTGGTTCAATCTCGGGCATTTCCAGTTAAAGCATCAGGTAGTAGGTGATGTGAAAGACCTCTGCCTACCTGTTACTGTGTCTCTTTCCTCTCCCATTCTTCTCCACCCACACACACACACACACACATACAATTTCACCTGGGATATTGTGCTGAGATTGCACCTGTGTAAGTCTAGACTCAAAGATCTCCCGGGGACTTGGCTAAAGGTGCCTGAAGGCTAAAGGTGTGCAGCCCCCTTGATCTCCAGATATCCCTTCACATCCATTAGTGGAACTCACTACTGTAAGATGTTATGGTCTCTAGCCTGAAGGACTATAAAAAGGAATAGGCAAATTCATAGAAGAAAGATCTATTAATGGCTATAAATGGTGACAGTTATGTGGAACTTAAATGTTTGTATTTCTGAGCACCAGAAAAACAACAGGAGAGGGCCAGAGTTAAAAGACTGGAAAATCTGACATGGGCACCAAGTCATTGCTGGAAAAAGAACTATTTATTTAAGGATGTCCATGGGTGTTGTTCAGCTTTTATTTTATTCTTACAGCAAGAAACACTGGACTTCATCCTAAAAGAATTTACTCTACCTCTGCAACCAATTTGGGGACATAAACAGCCATTTCAGTCAATTACTATTAGAGATAAAAATATGTAGGGAGCATAGGGCAGTTTCTTAGAAAACATCAGAAGTGATTACATGTGAAAAAAAAAACATTTTGCCTAGAGCAGGGGTGTCAAACATAAGGCCCAAGGGCCGGATCCGTCCCCTTGAGAGCTCCTATGCAGCCCGCAAGCTAGCTGAGGCAGCCTCCCCCCACTCTCGATCTGGGCTTGTGAGGCATGGCCCAGCCCAACCAAGTGACATTTATGTCATATCTGGCCCTCGTAACAAATGAGTTCAACACCCCTGGCCTACAGTGATCGAGTGAAGCAAGGCAAATGGGATTTCTCTTCTATGGATCAGTGTCCCAAAAACCCAGTTCAGTTTAGCACACCTACTTGCTACCATATTTGTAATGCCATTTCATCTACATACCATATCCTGTAACACAGTGAGCTGAGTCAAGGCAGTGTAACAGCAAGGCAGTTACTTCTCATGCCTGCAGTTTTAGCATGTGCTGCTTTCATAATGATCTACATAGCCCTTACAACCAAGTTCACAGAACAACAAACTCTATTTTAAGGAATCATAATTAAGCCAACACTTATGGTAGCTGCATAAAACATCATGATTTAAATTGCAGTCTTCCCAGCATTCCTCCAAACATAGACAATTCTCTTTGACTAGAACAATGTGGCTCTTGGCATGACCATAACTATATAAGACGCTTAGAAGTCACTCCAAAGATTTTGTTGTTGCTGCTGTTTCTTACCTGAAGGAATCAGGAGGGAGAGGGCTGTGGCTGATGCTGATTTAATAACTTTATTGACAGGCCGAGAGGTACGTTTTTCCCCTGACTCCCCAGAGAGGAGCCTATGGCGAGCTCTCCGCACTGCCAAATCACTTGTGGCTTTTGGAGTTGCAAACTCTGGGCCCTCGTTGCTATTACTGCGAGTGCGTTGATCAGAGAAGTCTGCAGTGCTCCCAGCTACAGTTTCAATTAAAATAGATTAGAACCACAGGGAATTTCTAACAGCCTGTTCCCCTGCAGGCATATATATGAAATCAAAGTCATGTTTATACACAGTCCAACAGTGAACTTTCCTCAGAAGTAAACCCAGGGCCCTGAAGCCTTATTTACAGATTATTTTAACTAGGGGTGTCATAATCTCAACAAAATTACCAGCTTTCCTTTTGCTATGAAAACACATAATTAAAGTGAAGAGAATAAAAAAGAAACCTGAATAAAACAAATTCTACTACAGTGTTGAAAGTTCTATGAATTTGAGGAGAGAGGTTTAGAAGACATAAACAACATGAAGCCTGAGTAAAGGACTTTAATTAGTTTTGTTATCAACAAGAACTGCTGTTTCAAAGACTACAAACTGACTAACTTCTGGGTAAGACCTTTTGCAATTCAGAATGACATTATGAGGTAAACTTTTACTATTTTAACGTGACACAAGAGGAAGACAAAGCAGCTTTTTAATGGTTACAACATGTGCCTAACAACTGCTCACCATGGGCTGATTGGGACAATTTACTTCTCATGGTGGGGCTGCCCCGGGCTCCATTCATCTGTCCCACCTCTGAAACGGCTGGGTATCCACTGTGTATATGATATGCTTCACTATGTAAAACCTAACATGGGCTGGCTTAAGCCATTCAGCCAGTCCCAAACTGCATCATTTGTTCAGACATGTGCTAATCTGGCCCAGTTTTGCACAGGCTTGGTTTGAGGTCTCTGTCTTGGAACTAAAATCGATGTTTCAGTGCACTAATTTTCCTCCTAAGCCTGAAGTTCCCAAGCTTAAATTTAGAACCCTGCATGAGACTGATGATTTTAGCACTATATGAAGAAAAACAGCATTTTTTTTGGGTTTATGAACGTACTAACGACCAGTAAACATCTTCAGCGTAGATAAGGTGATGACATCATCTTATCACATATATTTCAAAGTGGGCTCACAGTCTACTCCGATGGATTTTTACATGCATACTTTCACTTTCACATGCAGACTTTCACAGTCTACATTTTAAAATCATGGAATATTGGTCATTTTTAATTTGTTGGGCCAGTAGTGTGCATGAACCAGGCAATATCCGGTGAAAATAAACTGTACTGAAGCAACATAGCCTATATGACTGTTTAGTGCTCTTACTGGTACTTGGTTGTTGTTAATACAAATGACAATAGTGGCAATTGGCAGAAAATCAGGAAGTTCATGTGTCATAAGTACTGCAAGTGCTAACCAGAACCAAAATTCCCACAAAAGGACACTCAAAATATTAAAAAGGCTAAAGTTACTAATGCTTCTGTTGTAAAGGATTATCCCTTTCTTGGACCAAAAATTTTAGGAACTGTCCTAAGTGTCCCCAAATGCAATGTTGTGTAGTGAAAAAGCAGGGAAACTCCAAGGCCAAAAAGATACCTTCAGCTGTGAACGACAAGAGTATCCGCTATGGAAATGGGCCAATCTGATGATGCAGTGGTCACGCTGAAAATGGTATGACACACACCCCCAGTGAAATTGGATGCTAACACAGACAAAAAGTGTGGGAAAACTGTGTCCATGGCTTTGTCCCTCCTTCTAGCAGACTGCACCTCTGATTAGAGAGGAGGTATGAAGGGTTTAGGAGGGAGGCTGGCCAGTGCAGTCAGAGTCTATCTGCTCTCAGACACGTACAGCCATTACCCTGTCTTCAAGCTATCCTATTATATCAGTCTGAACTGCAATCTGCCTTCAAGCCCTGGCTTCTATTTTTCCTGGTCCTGTTGCCTGGGTCTCTTGAGACCGCAAAGGCATTCCAATACTGGAAGGAAATGTCCAGCATTTCTGACCCTAACTTTTCAAGGACTTACCATCCATTTTTGTTGTTGTTGTTGTTGTTTTGAGCCACTGAGGGTTCACAAGCCTGTGAAGGTTCTATCTTGTGACTGCCCTGGTGTTCTGATAGGTAACTACTGGACTGCTTTTGCTTTTCAATAATTAGGGGACTACCCATTCACTAGCAATGAGCTGAAGGGTATTGGGGCGGAAGGTTAGCTGTAATGTACAATGGCTTTGGATATTATACATTATAGATTTGCTCTCCCCCCCCCCCACTTTGTATCTGCTCTTTTTGTTTTTGTATTCCACATTGTTTGCTGTAGCTCTGTATATCTTTTTGGTATTTCTATAGCCTTGTCTTTTACTATTTACTACCATGCTTTGTCTTTACATTCCCACTAGCAATAGCCAATACGCACCAGAATCACCAAACCAGAAATAATATGCTTTCTTAGAAATGTCAACTGGATTAAGTAATATGCACCAACTGAATTTTATGAAAGTATGCCCTATTTAAATATTATATCTGTGCATGGCGTGAGTCTCCAACAGGACAGGCATATGATCTGTCCAAGACCTCTGAGTCAGAAGAACAATAAGAAGAGGGGAGACAGGTATATCTAAGGACAGAACAGGAAGATGGATTCTTGCTTCCCCACTACACAAAGGGAGACTGGGAAGAAATAGCCCAATGAGAGTTAATTACACTAAGCTATCTGAATAGGCACCGATAATATTTCCCTTTCCAGCAACATGTACCTGTCAGTGTTGAGCTGCTCACATTACTGACAGTAGAAGAAGGTGTTTTTAGTCCACCATCATCATCCAGTTGGAGTTCTCGCTCTACAGGCTGTTCTGGAATTGGCAGAGGAAGTCCTTCTCGTGGCTGTGTCATAGGCAATTGTATACCATCCAACTGTTTCTTTTTCCCCTCTTCCTCAGATGAAATGGCAAAGCGGGGCATGTCGAGAAGCGCAGAACAACGCCGACGGACAGTCAGCGGTGGGCTGGAGTCACTCTCTGTGTGAGAGGATTCAGATACTGAGAGGTGTTTACGTAATCTGAAGGAAAAGAATGCAATATATTGCCTTCAATTTATTCTACAATAAAGTCAATGAGATGCAGTTAAGAGATACACAAGTACCATAAGGCTGAAGAATGAACAGCCCATCTGAACCCACCAAAGAAGGAAAATGGAAACGAGGATTTAAGTCACAGAACATCTGCAGACTTCAGACAAAGAGACTCTCTCTCTATATATATATATTTCTCAAGTGTGGGCAGATCTGTGAATACCTAAATCAGTGGATTGGGCCCAGCTGAGAAAAGGGAGATTTTTCTCCAAACTTGGGGGACTCCCCACATTCACAGAAAAATCTGAACACTGTAAAAAATTACATTGTGAGGCTTTAACTCCCCACCCCCAACAAGAGTATTGTCTCTGTGCATGAGCAGACAACACGCCTATCTCTGTTGGAGTCTCAGCAGACGTGGGGGGAGCCATGGAGGGCTTTGGGAGCCATTGCAGCCCAGCAGCAGCCTAGAGCCATGCTGGGCTCACTGGCATCGAAGAAGGGGGCCGGCAGGGGGCAGGAGCCATGCCAGGCTTGCCAGCAGAAGCTTTGAGGGTGGAGGGGCTTCAGGAGCAGAAGCTTTGAGGGTGGAGGGGCTTCAGGAGCCACAGCAGATCTTGCAGCGAAGGCTTGGAGTGATGCTGGCCTAGCTGTCAGTGGGAAGGGCTGGTGGGGGGGGGGGGCTGGGAGCTGTGCTAGGCTCACTGGTAGAAGCTTTGAGGGTGGAGGGGCTTCAGAAGACGCAGTGGACCTGGTGATGAAGGCCTGGAACTGTGCTGGGCTAGCCAGCATTGATGTCAATGGTGGGGAGGAAGGGGTAGTGTGGCAGCCCGGCAGCAGAGGCTGGGAGCCACGCCAGGCTTGTGGCAGTGGCTGCAATGGGGAGGGGAGCAACGTTACTTGCAGTGGGGGATCCCTTCCCTTTCTTAGCTGGCACTGACTGGGGGAGGATTAAAGTTAAGAGGGGGGAAGGATACCCCCGCAAGTATCACAGGCCCCACTAGTCTTCTCTATTAATAAAATTGACAGGAAACAAACAGGAGCCATGGTTCCGCAATATAGCATATGTTCTGCATGCAGAAGATCCTAGGTCTAGTCCTTGGCATCTCCACTTAAAGGACATCAGGTAACAAGAAGAAGAAGATATGGTTTTTATATGCTGACTTTCTCTGCCTTTTAAGGAGAATCAAACCGGTTTACAATCTCCTTCCCTTCCTTTCCCAACAGACACCTTGTGAGGTAGGTGGGGCTGAGAGAGTTCAGAGAGAATTGTGACTAGCCCAAGGTCACCCAGCTGGCTTCATGTGTAAGAGTGGGAAAACCAACCCGGTTCACCAGATTAGAGTCCGCCGCTCATGTGGAGGAATGGGGAACCAAACCAGGTTCTCTAGATTAGAGTCCACTGCTCCTAACCACTACATCATGCTGGCTTCCAACAAGTGTTGGAAGAAGTCTCCCTCTGCCTGAGATACTAAAGGGCAGCTAGTAGTCAGAGTAGACAATACAGAACTAGATGGACCAATATAAAGGCAATTTTATACATTAAAATATTTCAGTCAATATAGCACTGTGATTGGCTAGCATGAAAGGACTGAACTCTTATAATAACTCTTCTCTCTCTCAGTTTAGTCATCCAATTTGATAATGGTGCTACAATTTTCCTGAACTCTTGACCTCATGTAACCCAGACCCCTATCATCATCACAGATGCAACACATTTTATAAGCATCAGTGAATTACAAAGTTCTTCTGATGATCCATTGCACTTTTCTACACAGCAATAGCAAGGGGAAAAGTTTAAAGACATTTAGAATTTTTGTTAGCAAGAATGCTAAGCTCACATTTCAGGCGACCCAATCACCCAACTGCGGTCTCGACTCTTCAGGCTCGCAAGGCTATCCAGTCTATCATCTTTCTCCTCACTCAAGCTGCGCTTGGTGGGAGGTGGTGTTTTCCTCTCTTCATGGATGGAAAGACGTTCCATGCTGCTATACACCTGTAGGTATACTCCAACTTTATATCAGGATACAGAAGATAATTCTCCTAGCTTCTTTAAATCACAAAGTACTGCTCTCAGAAAGGGAACGTTTAAATGTAACAACTAAATCAGGCAAAATTCTTTCATTTGCTACTGTAGGCAATAATATGGTGCTGTCAACTTATCCAGGTGGTGATGGGAACTGTATGAGCACAGGTCAATTTGTCTGTTCACTGGACAACTGTTTGCTGCATTTAAAACAGGTCATGCTGATGTTGTTGTAACAGCCTTTTAGTAGTATAATAGCAACAGATTTCGGAAAGCAATTATTCATCAGCTTAAAGCTAGGAGCGGGTTACTTTTTGTAACATTGTCAACCACAGAGGATATCTGTTTCTAAAACTGCTATACCACAAGCTTAACCCAGAGAGATTTTTCTAAAGAGAAATTCTACTCCCTCCTGACTAATGTGCTTAGTCAATCATGCTTCAACAGCTGTTCTACAATGACATTTCAAATCATTCAACAGTTAACAGGAAGAAAAAAGGAATCCATGTTTATGAAACTGAACTAGACTGAGAACCTAATTTGCATATGCAATGAAAACAACATTATTAAAAATTCACATCAACAGGCCTGCTATTAATAAATTATCTGGCTGAATTGTCAGAAAAGGTTTTCAAAATAATGAGCCTTTCTTGCCACCAACATTATAACAAACGCTGTACTGTTTTCCAGAGCTCAAAATATAGGCATGCCTGCATTACAGCAATTTAGCACACTATCAAAAATAGCGCAAGTAGCTGATTAAATTTGTACTTTAGAGTGCCCCCTCACTGTTTATTTTGGATGGGCACTCCACTTCCATGTTTTTAACACTCCTACAATGTCCCTTGCTTATATTTCAGCAAACGTCTTGTGATGTCCCAAGCACTACACTCCAGTGCTTCATTATCAGGTCTTTTCTCGTATGAAAATGATTTGCATATATTCACCCACTTGGCTGAGATCCTAATACCTCTGGGGGGGGGGGGAAGAGTTTGCCAAAAGAAGAACATTTTATATATGAAAAAGGTACAAAGATTATTTACTGAGGTAAACCAAAAAGAAAAGTGTTTGAATAAATGGTGTTAGTCCATTTATCTCCTACAAACATATAACTATTTCTCTTTTATTAAAAACTCTTGTAAACTGTACAGAGGTAGCAAGTCCAAAAAGGCTGACTGCTATCTGGAGAGTTCTGTTCAAATCCCCGCTTAACCCATAAAGTTCACTAGATAATGTGGGGCCCGTCACCCTCTATCAATCAACTCTTCCTCACAGAGCTGTTATGAGAAAAAGATGGAGGGTAGGAACATATTGTATACCGCCCTGAGCTTTTTGAAGAAAAGGCAGGATAAACTGCAATAGAAAAAAACAAATTAACAAGCAAATAACGTAATCTATAGCTGGGGTGGGGGGATAAAAACCTTGAATTAAAGAAAACTCCTTATTTATTTATTTATGTTATTTATAGTCTGCCTTTCCCACAGATAATGAAGGCAGATTATACAATCAATAGTCAGTACAATCAACAAAACGGGACATTCAATAACCAGTGCATTAGGATTTTAGAAGTCTGGAACCAACCAGAAAGAACTGAAGCATAATGTAAGTATTAACATGACACATTAAGCAGTACAAAATTAAATAGTAGGCTCTTACTTACAGTGAGATCCTTTGCATGATGAGGAACTGTGGTCTATACTGCTGCATAGATCTTACTTACTGTAATATATACAGCAGTATAGACCACAGTCCCTCATCATTCATCCAAGTAAGTTTGTTAACCATTTTGTATAATGCAAAAACACCCTCTTGAATAGTTCAGTTTTGCATAGTTTCCAGAAAGCCAGGAGAGTGGGAGCTTTTCTGACCTCCTCAGGTAGGCCATTCCACATGGTAGGAGCCACAACGGAGAAAGCACATCTATAGGCAGATGCTGATTTTGCCCATGTGCAGTTTGGCACCTGCAGAAGCCCCTGCTGTCATGAACAAACTTATCACGGCGGAGCGTAGGGAGAGAGGTAGTCCCACAAATAAGAGGGGCCAAGGCCATGAAGGGCTTTGTATGTGATGGCCAATACCTTAAACTGAGCCCTGTAAAATATATTCCTTCAGTGAATTAACAGGCATTATTTAAATTTTTATCTCAATCTAAATTAGAAGAGGTCTCCCAAAATTATTGGGAGATAAATCCATTGTTATTGCAATAGGTGCAAAGACAGAAAGTGCTATGAATACAATGCATTCTTACATAATATATTCTGTTTTACAAAAGGAGCAGCAAACACTTGCTAACCCTGGAGTGATGCTGCAATTCTCAAGTAAAAATGCTACCATTAGTGTCTTTCTAATTAAATTCAGCTACTGTTTTTCAGAACTTATTGTTTTTTATCTTAAGTACTATCTGAGGTGTCATAATGTATTGCTGTTGTAGAACTGCCAAAAAGAGTAGCATTAACTACATGTTAATGAAGTTAGCCTAAAGCCAATATTGCTGCCCCTATCTGAGCTTAGGCCCTGAAGGATATGAAATGGGATGAAACGTCACTTGCTTCTTGCCTATGTTTTCTTGCAGGGGACAGTCTCTGGAGTGTGGGGATGTGTAATGTGGGGTGGTCCAAAGATTGTTTTGGGGTGCGGCTGGGCTCCAGTATCTGTATGTGCATTTGTCCTGGAGGCACCCCACTTGGGAGCAGCTGGCACAAGAACTGGACTTTGGACCAGGACCCAGCATGCACCCTCTCGAAGGGAACCGTCCCCTGAATGTGCGGGTGTATGATATGTGATGGCCCAATCCTTATTTTGGGGTGCAGAGCTTTTAAATTGTCCTCAATATCATCCAGGAACTAGGAAATGTGAATAGGAAACCAACTGGGAACCAACTTCAGCCTTCTCCTTGCTTGCTATGTTCAGCAGTAGCAACTGAAAGCCAGCGTGGTACAATGGTTAAGAGCGGTGGACTGTAATCTGGAGAACCGGGTTTGATTCCCCACTCCTCCACATGAGCGGCAGCTGCCACTCCTACATATGGTTCCCCCACTCCTACATATGAAGCCAGCTGGGTGACCTTGGGTTAGTCACAGCTCTCTCAGCCCCACCTACCTCACGGGGTGTCTGTTGGGGGAGGGGAAGGTGATTGTAAGCCAGTTTGATTCTCCCTGAAGTGGTAGAGAAAATTGGCATATAAAAACAACCTCCTCCTCTCCTCCCCTTGCATTCTTGGCCCTTAGCCTGTGGTGCTGGTTCTTATCTTTAAGGCCCTAAATGGCTTGGCGTTTCCTCCCACACTGTCCAGCCCACCAGCTAAGATCTTCCTCACAAAGCCCTGCTCTCTGCGCCCTTCACAGGTGAGGCAGGTGATGACCAAAGACAGGGCTTTTTCAGCAATGGCACCTCACCTGTGGAATGCCCTTCCCCTTGAGGCTTTCCTGGTGTCCTTTTGTGTGTGTGTGTGTGCCATCAAGCCATAGCTGACTTATGGAGACCCCATAGAATTTTCAAGACAAGGGACATTTAGAGGTGATTTGCCATTGCCTGCCTGTTCATGACCCTAGTATTCCTTGGAGGTCTTCCATCCACACACTTGCCCAGGTCGAAGCTGAGAATGTGTAACTGGCCCAAGGTCACTCAGCAAGTTTCCATGACATGAGTGGGGATTCGAACCTGGGTTTCCCAAATCCTAGTCTGACACCTTAACTATTACACCATGCTCGCTCTTGTGCCTGATGTCTACACTACTCTATTTAAGGTGCCAAGCCAAAGGGTTGTTTTTTGTTTTGTTTCTAATTCCAGCTTTTAATTAAGGGATTGATTTTAACATCATTTATATGGCTTGCTTTTCCCATGAAAACTGTAAAAATCATTTTAAGGTGCTCAGTGTATTATGTTCGTATGCCCTAGCTGGGTTATTAGTGCTTTATTTTGTAAACTGTCTCAGACAGGTTCCCTGGAGAGGCAGCATAGAAATTTTCTAAATAAATAAACTGTATTGTAACTTTCCTACAGTTAACTCAGGGTGATTGTGATATTTAATCATAACATAACATTTTATTTCACAGATGCAGAAAACTACACGTTAGGTGAAAATTCATTTGGATTTTCCCAAGAAATCTCCACAAATGGAATAAGCTAAGAAACAAACATCCTACTTAGGTACCTACTAGTACTTGATACTAATCACACATTGAGTACAAATTTTGTTTTAGGCTCTTTCCTGATTTCCACAGCATCTTGACAATGTGTGCAGGGACTGAGGCATCTTTCCCACCCTCCCCTCTGCCCGTGAGCCATTTCCGATCCCAAGAAAGTTTATTCCTGGGGATGGTGTGTACTAATAGCTGCACCAGTTGGGAGGCTGTAGTGGGAGGAGGCAAAATCATTCCTTCCTTTTTCTTCTGTGAGCACAGCTCTGCTCACACAACAGGCACAAACAGTGATCTCACTCTCTTCTCCCACCCCACTACAGCCACCTGACTGGGGCATTAGTACATGCAAATCCCTCAACCCCAGGAATAAACTTTCCCAGGACTAAAAATGGCTCCTGGGGGAGGAAGTGGGAAGATCCCAAACCATCACTGATTTCCATTGGCAGTTGGCAGGATCCTAATGACATATGACTATGCAAGCTACAATAAACATTCAGGGTATGCTCAACCGCTTGCACCAATATAAGCAAATAATTATTAACAAGTGTATTCTTTTGAGATCTCTTTAATCTTACCTGTTACAGTACAGAACTGTGTTCAGTACAACAGTAATTTATAAATGAACAACTTTTGTAGTTGCCTTCATAAGAGTGGAGGATCACACAGTTCTTCAAGCTGTTTTAACATTGTTCAGATCTCATTAACTCAGGAAGATCTACATACCTTGCTAAACCTTGGTGAACATGAGGAAAATTGCCTAATTTCTACATGATCATCATCATTTGTGTCTTCTTCTTCCTCAGAATCTACATGATGGTATCTCTCAGAGCGTGCTGCAAACAGGAACACAAATGTGAGCCCAAGAAACCACAACACAGCTAGTGATAGGTGTTTTCTGTGGCTAAATGAAATCAGGAACATCCCTGCTAATCACCAATCAAAACAGACATAACAACAAGATTTGAATCTTAGACAACATCCAATTTTCTTCTTCATCATCAAGTTTTTATTCATCTTAGCCACAGGTCACCCAAAGAGATTCATTTTTTTTAAAGTTTGAGACTTCTCCAATCAAACAAAAGATATGCACCCTCGTTATATTTAAAAGGCTTTCATAATTAAATAACATGGAAGAAGAAATTCAATTACCCCGACTGGAATCTACCATATTATCTTCTATGTAATTATCAGTGCAATCCTCAACCCCCCCCCCCGAATCTGGTTAGGACCCAGTGTGACCCTGTGCCAGCATTAGTGCTACTTGTGGCATGAAAATGGGCACTAACACCAGTGCAGGGTGGTTTTCTAAATCACAGAGAACTAATAAATTGATTTTGAATGAAGCTCAAAATGTACTGATGGGTGTTTTCATTAAGAGATTTGTGTAGCACCTTAGAGACCAACTGATCCCTTGTATCCGTCAGAAGGTGGGAGAGGTATTGCAAAGAAGGGAGTCACAATGCAGAGATACAATGCACATTGTGATCACTTTGATTAGAGCAGAAGACAAATGCTTAGTGGCAGAATTTTCTGCCCCTGAGTATTTCTCTGAGAGCCAGCATGGTGTAGTAGTTAAAAGTGTTGGACTAGGATCTGGAAAACCCAGGATCAAATCCCCACTCTGCCATGTAAGCTTGCTGGGTGACCTTGGGCCAGACATACACTCTCAGCCTCAATCCTGGCAAGTATTTTGGATGGGAGACCTCCAAGGAGTACTAGGGGCGTGACGTGGAGGCTGGCAATGGCACACCACCTCTTAATCTCTCTTGCCTTGAAAACCCTACAGGGTCACCATAAGTATTCCTCCTCTGCTCTAATCAAGCTAATTACAACGTGCATTGTACTTTTGCATCCTGTGTCGCTTCTATGCCTCCTGTGTCCCTCCCACCTTTTGACTGGGATGTAAGCATTCAGGGATCTCCATTTCAACTTTTACCTGATGAAGGGAAATTTGACTCTCAAAAGCTTATGCCCCAAAAATCTTGTTGGTCTCTAAGGTGCTACTGGACTCAAATCTAGCTGTTCTACTGCAGACCAACATGGCTACAAGTTTGAAACTATCTTCAAGGAAGTTTGCTACTGAGATTCACATCTTTAGGTGTAACATAATAATATTATCTACAATTAATCATGAGCGTTGTTCCTTACTGTCAAAGTAGCTTGTGTCATCTTCTGATTCTAACTGTGGAATAAATTCTGCTTTTTGCCTGAGTAATCCATTCCAGTCTAAATGCTTAAAGAACCGGTGTTGTTTCACCTCAAAAGCACTACCTAAAAAACCAACATAATAAAGTATTTTAAATATGCTGTGGTAAATCTAGCCCAACACCTGTGTTTACCTGGACTTGGGCTGAAGTCACTAAGCTTTATTCCCTCACAGAGATTACACGAGGATGAAAGATACAAAACATTCATTTTGCCCTGCGCTTTAAGGATAACTATAAATCTTATAAAATAAAATTACTGAGAAATAGAAGAGAGAAAAGATACTTGTCACACACTTTCTGACAATCACATCAAATCTGAGGTTTTTCAAGTATAAATAATTAAAACTGAAAATGTTTTTTCACATGCTCACTGCACAAAACAGAGGATCTCTCTGAGCTCATAAAAAGTTCACATCTCAAATATCTGAGCAAACCAATACTTCAGAGTACAAAAGGTTTTCACTGATGTGTTAACTGAAGTGCAAGAACCTGGGACAGACTGTCAGAGGGAATCTGCTTTATTTGGCAAATAATCTATATGTCAAAGATGTTTTAATCTTCAACACTAGGTATATAGCAAATTAAAGAATGGCATATATCATGCATACATGCATTCCCATACTTCCCATATGTAATGACTTCTTTCTACTACAGAGCCCTTTATACTGTTTATCATTATCATACTACCATACTATGGAATGAACACATTCACTGAGAAGGTTCACACACATTAATCCCCATGATGAGCTGCTTTTTTTTTCTTTACAACTTTTCATTAAGCTCTGACATTTCTAGCAAGTATTTTTCTAAGAATCTATTTATACCTGTTCCCAGTCTTTCCAAAGGGTTTTGGTGCAGAAGTTTACCAATCAGGTCTTGTGCATCTGGTGGAAAAGCTTCATCTCCTTCTGGCCAGACAATTTCATCTATTGAATTATATGGATGAGGTTAGGAAAATATATGTTGCATAATGATCTCTCACATTAAAACTTTCATTCCCTGTACAAAGACAGTAAATCTACCAAAGTATTGTCATAGTATTGTCAAGTGAATGGGGAAATGGAAGAACTATGGGTTGAAATCAGAGATATTATCAAGGAAGAATGTTCAGAGATTATTCCTGTAGCCAAAAGCAATGAAAAGACTCGATGGATGACTGAAGAAACTAAAATGATTGCTAAAGACAGCCGAGAAGCAAAATAAAAGACAATAGAAATAGAATCAGAAGTCTAAATGCAGCATTCCAGCCACTGGCACGAAGACACAAAGAGAACTATTATAATAACCAGTGTAAAGAAATAGAAGAGAACAATAAAAAAGGAACAAGAGATGTTTCGTAAGATCCAAGAAATCAAGGGGAAATTCAAAGCACAGTTAGGCATGCTAAAAGATCAACACAGAAATATATTAACTGAACAGAACAAAATAAAGAAAAGATGGTGGTAATACACTGAAGAACTATACAGAAGAGATGATAGGATGACAGATACCTTCAAAGAAGAATCTTTTGAAGAAGAACCTACAGTTTTAGAAAGTGAAGTGAAAGCTGCACTCAAACCAATTAGGAGAAACAAATCAACAGGAATAGATGGGATATCAACAGAACTATTTCAAGCCACATAAATGGAGTCTATCAAAATCTTAACAAAGAGAAGCCAATAAATATGGAAAACAAACAATGGTCCACAGACTGGAAATGTTCAATCTATATTCCAATTCCAAAAAAGGAGACGTCTAAGACTGCAGCAACTATTGGACCATCACATAAATTTCTCATGCGAGTAAAGTGATACTAAAAATTGTACAAGAATGTTACCACATAAGGAATGAAAAATGCCAGACGTTTAAGCTGGATTCAGAAAAGGAAGAGGCTCCAGAGCTCATATTTCAAATTTATGTTGGTTACTAGAGCATACGAGAGAATTTCAGAAGAAAATCAGCTAGCGTTTCATAGATCACAGCAAAGCTTTTGACTGTGTGGGTAATGAAAAACTATCACTGGTTTTTAAAGAAATGGGTATGCCACAACATTTCCCCTTCCTGCTGCAGATCCCCATTAAATCATTCCTCAGAATCCTCCAGGAATAGTGTTTTGTGGAGATCAGTTGCCTGCAGTGGGAGGGGGGAGGGCGAAAAGTTCAGTTCTGCCATTGGAAAATTTAGTCTCACTCCAACCCATAATGCTAAACTAGATTGGCCTTTGGTTTGGTCCTGCAGGACTTTTATATGCTTATGATCTTTTTTGCTATAGGAAGCATTTATTACCCTTGCAAGCATGCCTAGTTTGCAGGTCACTCTCATATTATGTGCAATACAGGTACTGTTGGCCTTGCAAACAGAGAGAAGCAGTTGGCAATTAATACTTTATTTATTTAATATATTTATGTACCACCCTTCCATAATGCTCAAAGTAGTTCCCAACATTAGCCAAAATCAGACTATTTAAAAACTAATCAGACTGTAGATATAAATTAAATAACATTAAAACATTTGACAAATGACATTTAAAACCATGTCAGGTAAAAGGCCACCTAAACAGTGCTGCCTCGCATTGCCATCTGAACTCTACAAAGAGAAGAGACAGCCCTTACAGTTTCAGGACAATGTCAAAACCTTTCATCATAATTTCCAAGCTCCACGTGCATCTAAGTTCAAGTCATTCTGTGGTATATTTGTATCATGTATTCTAATGTCATCTTGAGTACTGATTAACAGAATGGTCTTGGAGCCTTTTCCAGACTGACGAAACATGTTTCTGATAAGGAAAGGTACATACCACTGATAACTTGCCCAAATAACTCTTCTGGTGTGTCGCCAAAAAAAGGAACACAGCCAACTAGAAACTCATATAGGATAACTCCCATGGCCCACCAGTCCACAGGCTTTCCATAACCCTGCCGTAAGATCACTTCTGGGGCAATGTATTCTGGAGTCCCACACACCTGAATAGAAAAAATGTGTAATGCATAAGTCATTTATTTAAAGGCAGGGTATTTTTTCATAGCTCATTACAATCTTCACTAATGCATATTTATCTCATGGTAACTTCCCAAGTAATGAGACTTTTACTATGAAAATCTCATAGAACAGTTACTCAGGAGTTATATGAACTGACCCAATTTTCCAGAGAAAGCTTCGAAGAGATAAAAAATAAAATTCTGAACTTTTGTCATTGAAGTTGTTTTCCCCCCACAAAGAAAATGTCTCTGTGAAGACATATGATCAAAGATAATTTCAGCTTACCTGCTTATCCAAGAATTCTCTGGTATCTTTTTCTATATGCCCCTCATACAGGTTTGTTGTCAAGCTCATTAAGCCAATTTTAGAAAGGCCAAAATCAGTTAGCTTGATGTGACCCATTGATGTTATGAGAAGACTGGAAAAAAGGGGAAACACCAATACTTAATAATTCCTATTGATGAGAAGTATTTTAACAAAGCAAGCTATGGAGTTATACTATTTAATTACCTATCAAAACACTTTTTGACATTCTGTTAGTTGTTAGTTATAACTCTCACTGACATACTGTGACTGAAGTTGTTAGTTATAGCTCTTACTGCCATACAATGTAAGTTCTTATGGAAAGCAATGTTAAAAATTCAAATATGTGTTTAGTGTATAATTTTTTTCTTTAACACTCAGTTGCCATGTGTCTAGCTCAATGCACATGTTAAGGAGATGATTATTTATTTATTTAAACTGTTTATATTCCCGTCTTATTTCTTTGCACTGAAGATGGTTAACAGTGCCAATTACAAGTTGCAGGGACATGAAACACAAAAGTTCATTAATAGATGAATACACACACACAGCTAAATCTGCTGAGAGTTCACTGTCCTACAAATGTCCTCTAAAACAGCTGTCTTGCACACCTTTATTTATTTTATTAGTTTATTTTTTTCAATCTTATATCCTGTCCTCGATCCCTGGCCAAGGCTGGGCTCAGGGTGGCTGACAAACATACCACAATAATACAGAAGCTAAAATCATTTAAAATCACAACATCTAAAATCAATAAGAGTTCTCATTACAATAAAACATAAAATATCAAGTGGCGCTTTCTTGTAGCCTAAGACCACAGCAGGGCCTGCAGTTAGCCAGAGCCTCCCCAACATATCAAATTGTAACACCGGAGTGGGGGGGGGAGAGTAGGGAGGCCAGCATAAAAACCTTCACAAACATAGATAGTGAAGCCGCACTCTGTACCCATTCTGGCACATCATTCCAACGAACTGGAGCTACTGCTAAGAAAGCCAGTTGCACAGACAATCCTAAGAGAGGACACCACAAGGCGAAGGCTGTCCAAGGAGTATAACTGGTACATGGGAGTAGACCGGGTGGTGCAGTTGGGCAAGTATGAAGGCTCTAGGCCACGAAGGCCATAAACCAGCCCTTTGAATTGGAATCAGAAACAAACAGGTAACCAGTGCAATTGACATAGCACTGGAGTGATATATTCTGAGCAGTAGACCCCTGCCAGGAATCTTGCAGCTGCTTTTTTAACATGTGTGAATGTATATCAAGGATTAGTGACAGAGGCCACCGTATCTTTAAATACTAATGCATTCAGATAACCAGAAGATAAAAAACCATTTATGAGGAAAAGCTTTATCTGTCTACCTAAAACCATCAGAATTTACCCAACAAACTCCCTTAGGCAAGGAATTCTACAGAACCAGGTAAATCCTCCTTTCTGAAAGATATTCCCTTAAATGATGCTCCCCTCCTTAACACACACATGGGGCTCTCAGGGGCAGAAGCATTGCTTGAGAAATGCTGGACTCAGGCTGCCCAGGGCCATAAACCTTAGCAGCATACTGAATGGTGCCAGAACCTCTCAACAACTAACGGTGCATTCCTAAGGAGAGTTACTCCAGTCTAAGTCCATTGAAATGAATGGGCTTACACTGGAGTAACTCTCCTTTGGAATGCACTGTAACACACTTCACAGGACTGGTGTTCCACCACCCCATCAATCTGATCATGTCAAAACATGCACAGCTGCATCCTGCACATCCGCTACTAAACATTCTTCAAGAAGAGATGCATATAAAATGCATCTCGATAGTCACTTGTGGAAGTTACAAAAGCATCCATGATGGTAGCCAAGAATGGGACATCAAATCAAATAAAGCTGGTAAAAGACATCTCTAAACTTAGCCATAATTTGCTTCTCCACAACGTTCACACTAAAACTGCAGACCTGATCCTTCAGTGGCGAAGACACATAAATGCTCACCTCCAGGGAACTGTCAACTCACATAACTTTACATTTATCTGGATTTGGCTTCAGCTTATGAGACATCAGCCATCCCACTAAAGCTATCAGACACTGTTTTAGAGAAGACATGGCTGTTTCTGCATCAAACCAGCAAATCCTTACAGGTTACCTAGGGCAAGAATCGAGATGGTTGGAAACATCTCCAGGAATTCTATCAGCATCAGATGAACAAAAGCACAGATACAAAGCCATCAAGACAAGGGGCAGTACATAACGCTTCCACCACTGTAAAGGTAAAGGTCCCCTGTGCAAGCACCGGGTCATTCCTGACCCATGGGGTGACGTCACATCCCGACGTTTCCAAGGCAGACTTTGTTTGCAGGGTGGTTTGCCAGTGCCTTCCCCAGTTATCTTCCCTTTACCCCCAGCAAGCTGGGTACTCATTTCATCGACCTCGGAAGGATGGAAGGCTGAGTCAACCTTGAGCCGGCTACCTGAAACCGACTTCCGTCGGGATTGAACTCAGGTCGTGAGCACAGCATTTGACTGCAGTACTGCAGCTTAACACTCTATGCCACGGGGCTCATTCCACCACTGTAGGCTCTCCATAAATGTTAGCGTCTGATGTACTTTACAAAAAAAATATTATTAGGTCTGCTGTAAAGTTATAAGATGTATTCTGGTTGTGTTTTAGTGACTGTTAAGGTTTGATGACATCTTGCTATACAAGGATATCTGAAACACAACTCTCACTAAATTCGGAGCATCACTGATAAATGAATATTAACTTTTACTGAAACAACAGCATAGTGCAACATGCACAAAGCAGCATGCATTAATGAGAAAGAACACAGAAATAAATGTTGTTCTTGTGGAAGAAAAAAAAATGTACACATGTCATTCTTGCATGGACAGCTGCATCTACAGGCCCAAACATGAGAAGCTAAAAGCGTACTTGTCAGGCTTTAGGTCACGGTGGACGATGCCATAATTGTGGAGGTATTCCAATGCCAGCACAGTTTCTGCAAAATACATCCTTGCCATATCAACAGGCAAAGCTCCAATATTCTTCAAGAGAGTTGCACAATCTCCTCCTAGACACCAATGAAAAGGAGCATAGAGAGGCAGTAGTCAGGCAACAACAACAGCTAACAAATACAACTCATTAGATTACTTTTTTTTAGTAACATATTCTCCCTTTAGTAACATATTCTCCCTTTATTCTTTGGCTCAATACGCTGTGCCTGAGATAATGGAGATGTGCACTGCAAAGGGGCAATGTAAATACACAAAACCAGAAGGGGGAGGGAAGAACTGATAAAGCATTGCTATGATGTGGGAACCTTGCTGGTGTTGTGAGCACTTGTCCCGTGGTAGTCCCACAAACAGCATCCAGAGACAAAGAGTCCAAAAGAGAGCTGATTTAATGGAAAACACACAGGTATTGCAGAGCTTACAGGTACATTGGCACGAATGGCAATTGGGAGCACGGAATAGGCCTATAACGGATAGTATTAGTCACAACAGGTCAAGGTGGCCCCCCTTCTACTGAGGAGTCGTTCCCACGGGAGATAGCACTGGAACAGGAATGCAGCAGCTAGCAGTTTGGCCTTGAGAGGCACCTGGTAGAATCGAAACTAAAACGGTCAGAGTCTGACAGGCTGCTTAGAGCTGTGGAAAGCAGGCCTGACATTCTGCCCTCCTTATGGCCGCCTCCCACCGTCCGCCACCGGTCCAGGCTTGTCGGGGGAGGCGGCATGGAATTGGCGGACCAAACGGGATGCAGACACGTCACGTGCACGTACCCATTCATCGTGGGCAGGACCAAAATGTTTCCAACGGACTAGATAGTGGAGAGACCCATGACGGACGCGAGAGTCCAAGATCTTCGCAACTTCAAAATGTTCCTTCCCCACAACCATCACTGGTACATCAGGGAGTGGTTCAGGATGCCACTCGGGGGAAGGTACGTGTGGCTTTAGCAAACTGACATGAAAGACAGGATGGATTCTCCTGTGTGATTTTGGGAGTGAAAGTTCCACAGTAACTGGGTTGATGATACGAGTAATGGGGAAGGGACCCACGTACTTGGCACTGAGTTTGTTACACGGGCAGTTGAACCGTAGATTCTTGGTGGACAAATAAACCATGTCTCCCACTGAGTAGTCATTGCTCGGTGAGCGATGCTTATCGGCTTGACTTTTGTATTTACGTTTAGCTCGCTCTAGATTACGTACCAGCCAAGGCCAGGTTGTCTGAATCGTGTGAACCCAGTCAGCAACACTTTCTCCCCCCTCTACCCCGAAGAGGTCGTTATGGCTTATGGGACCAAAGTCTTGCCCATAAACAGCCCGAAAGGGGCTAAATCCAGTCGACTGATGCACAGCATTATTATACGCATATTCAGCAAAGGGTAACAATTCAACCCAATCATTTTGATGATAGTTAACATAACAGCGCAAGTAGCATTCCAATACAGCATTCACCCGTTCGGTTTGGCCATCGGTTTGGGGGTGGAAAGCACTTGAGAGACCTTGTTCCACCCCCACTAATTTTAGGAAAGCTTTCCAGAATTTAGCCACATAGATACTTCCGCGGTCGCTGACCACCTTGCGCGGAAAGGAATGCAGACGGAAGACATGTGACACAAAGAGGCGGGCCAGTTTTGGGGCGGATGGGATACCTGCGCAAGGGACCAGATGCACCTGTTTAGAGAACAGGTCCGTGATTACCCAAAGTACAGTTTTCCCCTCACTGAGGGGGAGGTCAGTTATAAAATCCATAGTAATAACTTCCCACGGTCTAGTGGGGGTCTCTAACGGCTGCAACAATCCAGGAGGCTTCCCTTGGGCCCTTTTTACCGTAGCGCAGACTGGGCAACTGCGAATGAAGGAATCCATATAAGTCCGCACGCCCGCCCACCAAAACTGCCTCTGTAACAAGTGCAATATTTTTAGAAACCCGAAGTGTCCCGCGGTTTTGGTTCCATGGACCAGCTGTAGGACTTCCTTTCGGAGCTCTTTAGGCACATACAGCTTAGAGTCTTTGTACCATAAGCCTCTACGTTCAGTTAGAGCGGAGGGAAAGGTTTGCTTAGAGAGTTCGGCTTGGTACGTGGAACGAAGTGAGGTTAAAAAAGAGTCTGTGAGATCTGGCGGTATGGGCTCCGTGGTGGAAGGAGGGGATGTCCCTGGGGGGGGGTTGGACGGCTGGACTGTCTGAGTGACTGGGTGCTGACGGAGCTGGTGAAGGAGGCGAGGGGGGTGGCGTGGTCAGGCTGACCAGTGTGGTTGGGCTTGAAGTGTCCCCCCTTGTGGGGGTTGCGGCGGGAGCCGGGTTTGCGCTCGGGTTTGGACTGCTAGAGTGGGCAGCAAACCCCTTTGGGCAGGAGTGAACAGGGACTCCGTGGGGCGTTCAACCTTGGTTGGATATTGGGGAAGTCTGGATAGAGCATCAGCCAGGACATTTTGCTTCCCCGGCACATGTTTCAATACGAAACGGAACTGAGCAAAGAAGTCCGCCCAACGAACTTGTTTCGCGGACAGGTTCCGGGACCCCGTGAGTGCTTCCAGGTTTTTGTGATCGCTCCACACTTCAAAAGGGACTTTAGACCCCTCCAAAAATTGTCTCCACACCGTAAGGGTATGGTGGACGGCAGCCGCTTCCTTTTCCCAGATTGGTCAGTTGAGCTGAGATTGTGCGAATATTTTAGAGAAGTAAGCGCATGGATTAAGACCATCCCTCCCCCGTAGTAAAAGTGCCCCCCATTGCCACGTCTGAGGCATCAACCTGAAAAATAAACATTTGATCGGGATCCTTCAACACTGGTTCAGAGGTAAACAGTCATTTGAGAGTATCAAAGGCGGTTTGGCACTGGGGGGTCCAGTCGATTTTGGCTGAGGGCAACGTGGCGGCGGTGCCCTTTCCCTTAGTCTTAAGGAGATCTGTGATGGGGAGTGCGATTTGAGCGAAGTTGGGAACGAACCCCCTGTAGAAGTTAGCGAACCCAAGAAATTGCTGAACCTGCTTGCAGGTGGAGGGTGGTTCCCAATCGGTTACCGATTGCACCTTGTCAGGATCCATGGTAAGTTCGTGATGTGAAATTATATAGCCCAGGAAGGTTAATTGTTTTTGGAGAAATTCACATTGAGACGCCTTAGCATAGAGCTGATTGTCTCTGAGGCGTTGCAATACTTCTCTCACCAAGGCAACGTGTTCGTCCATAGTTTTGGAGTAAATAAGAATATCATCCAAATAAACTACCACGCCCCTATACAACAAGTCATGTAGGATCTCATTAATGAATTGCATGAAGACCCCCGGGGCCCCTTTTAATCCAAAAAGTATCACTAAGAATTCATACATGCCAAAGCAACTGGAAAAGGCAGTGAGAGGCACGTCACTCTCTCGAATCCTGATTCTGTAGTAGGCTTCTACCAAGTCAAGTTTTGTAAAAATGCGCCCTTCCTTTAATTGTCCCAAGAGATCCGAGATCAGAGGGATGGGATAGGCATTGGATTGGGTGACTGCACTGAGTTTCCGAAAGTCGATGCATAAGCGCAAGTCACCCGTCTTTTTGCGCACAAAGAAGGCAGGGGCCGAAGAAGAGGAGGTATACAGTCGAATGAAACCCCTTGCTAAATTCTTGTCCAAGAATTCACGTAACACGGTACGTTCGGTAGCGCTCATGGGGTAAATCTTACTTTTGGGCAGTTTTTCATTTCCCACCACTTCAATAGCACAGTCTGTCTGGCGGTGGGGGGGGCAGTACATCACATTCCTGTACATCAAAAACGTCCGAAAAGTCTTGATATTCAACAGGTAGAGGAAAGGACGAGGGGGGGTCTGAGACTAAAGCCGAGGCCGACGGAGGTGCAACAGCTACCTCGAGACGGTGTAGATCGCAATTAGGATCGGAGAATGTTATAGTTCCAACCCCCCAGTCAATACAAGGGCTGTGCCTTTTGAGCCAGTTGATTCCCAATACCACATCGTATCTGATAGGGGCTATGGTAAAGTCAATTTGTTCCCAGTGGTGGCCGACGCCCATTGCCGACCCGCTAGTGTGACGATCCACTGGGCCCCCTTTAAAATCACTGCCATCCATCTGGGCGAACTGGATGGGAGCAGGTAGGGGCACTGACTTGGCTTTGAGCGCCTTGAAAGTGGTTACGTTGATCAGGGAACGGGCACACCCAGAGTCTATAAGTGCTTTAACTGGTAACTGGGGGGCCCCTTTATGGCGTTGTAACCCTACGTCCACATATACAGTCTCTTTGACCTCACTCACCTACACCGGAGCGTTGGGTTTTGCAGGAATAGCTGCGAGGGTCCGCAGTGTCGCTCCACTCACCGCAGACTCTGGCTGTTTTTTTGACAGATCCAGAGGAGATTCGAGATTCAAAGCCGGGGGGTCCCAGCCTATGTCCTCATCTGAAGACAGCGAGTTGTCCCCCAGTGGGGCACTTATAATCCGGAACCCCGATGGGTTCGTTGGTGCAGGGTCGAGCGGCGCTTCTCCGACATGGAGAGCTGATGGCGTGGTCCGTCCAGGAGCAGAGCTACGGTTGGCCGCGGTGCCTCTGCGCTGAGGTCGCCCCCCATTCTGGGGCGGTCCATCTTGCCGCGAAGGGACCAACCGGTCCGGTCGAAGTGGGCAGGTGGCAGCAAAGTGGCCCATGGTTCCGCAAACGAGACAGGCTCCTCTTTGGAACCGGGATTTGCGGTCCTGCGCGGGCCGCGTTGGTCTCCGCGGGGTGAGGGCTGCAACTTTAGAAGGAGATTTTTGACGACTACTCCCCTCTCTGGTCCGGCATCATAAATTGACGGCGGCTTTCCACTTCCTCTGCTAGCAAAATCCAATCTTCCAGGGTGTCGGGGTCCCATTGCATGTATGCCCAGTTCAAAATGTCAGGGTGTAGAGCTTCTCGGAAGTAATGTATTCGGGTGGCTTCAGGCCAATCCACGATTTTACTGGCAAGTCGTTGGAACTCATCTGCGAATTCCCGAAAGGGAGTAGAGCCTTGCAGGAGTTTGGCTTTGGCCCTTTCTCCCAAGAAGGGATCCTCGAACCGCCTCCACAGGGTAAACATGAAATTGTTGAGAGAGCGAATGGATCGGGCCCAAGTGTCAAACTGGAGGACCATCCAATCAACCGCTTTCCCTGTCAGCAGAGAGGCAACGAATCGAACACGACTGTCTTCAGTGGGGAAGAACTGTCCTTGTTCCCTCATGTAACTGTCTACATGATGTAGGAAACAGGGTAGAGTTTTGATCGAGCCGTCGTAGGTGGTTTTCAACCGAGGTTGCTTCCATTGCACAGGTGAGGAGAGCAAGCGGTTGCCCTGAAGGCGGCAGGAAAGGCGCTCCAGGAGCTGGCAACACAGGTGCCCCAGGAGCCGGTAAACCGGGAGCGCCCGGGGCCGGCACCACCGGCTGAGCTGGTTGGCCCGGTTGGGCTGGTGCTGGTTGGCCCGGCAGAACTGGTGCTGGCTGGCCCGGAAGGGCTGGGGCTGGCTGACCCAGCAGGGCTGGTGCGGGCTGGCCCGGCAGGGCTGGGGCGGGCTGGCCCGGCAGGGCTGGGGCGGGCTGGCCCGGCAAGGCTGGCGTGGGTTGGGCCGGCACGGCTGGCTGGCACGGGTTGAGCCGGGGTAGCTAGAGCTTGTTGCAAACGGTCGTTTTCACGAAACAATTGTTCCATTTGATCCTGTAGAAGGGCCACACGGTCATTTAAGTCCCGATTTTGGTCCTTCAAGAGGCGCAATTAATCCCCAGCTGACCCCGTGCGTCGGGACTGACTGACCCGAAGATCAGAAGCTTAGTGAGATCTGTCACCATAAAGGTCTTCCTCGTCAGAGTAGTCCGATCCTTGCAGGCGTTTCGCAAGGCGCCGTGCGCGTTGTGTGGTGCGAGACGGGGCAAAGGCCAGGGAAAATGTGGACCCAAACGAGAATCCAACTCCTACAGTGTCTTTAGGATGTACATCCGCGGCCGCTCGCGCACGTTCGGCGGCCAATCGTTGCTCCTTCTCCCATTCGGCCCGAGCCTTGGCAGCCGCCGCGGCCGCTGCTCGCAACTGTTCCTCAGCCTTCTTTTGGTCGGCAAGTGCCTGGGCAGTTTCGAGCTTCAAGGCGGCATTCGTGGTGACGATCGGGAGGGCTTCTTGCTCTAGAAGAGCGAGGAGTGGGGCAGAGTCCCCACCAAGCAGAGGTTGCACTTGCATGGCTAGTGCGGCCGCACCATCCCCGAACGTCGGGGTCAACAGTTGTGTCAGATCGGCAACCGTGGTTGTGGTCGGGGGCAGTTCCACGAATAATAACGCCATTTGGACAGCGACCTGTCGTGCCTCTGCTTGACACCTGGCAGGATCAGGTACTAGCAACAGCGGGGATCCCCCCGCTGGTGTTCCCGCCATGACTCGAGGCGAGTCGGGGCGGATAGGGGCCGCTGTCGAGGTCTGTTGAGTCTCTTGCAAAGTCAATCTCGCCAACAAGCGAGTTAAGGTTGCTAAGTCCTCCTGTGCAGCATGCACTTCATCCAATAGTCCGTCCAGGACCAAATGTTCGTGATAGGCGTCCCGATCCAAGTCCTCGGACGTCCAAGGCTTCGCGTCGGCAAGGGAGCGCCACTGAACCCGAATAAGTTCCACTAGGCGGTTGATTTCCGCATCAGTTCGTACAGCTTCGAGGAGCACATCGCACAGCAGAGTAGGGTCGTCAGGGCAGGCCGACGTTCCCAACAACAGGGCCCAGTGGTCCAAGTCCTCCAGGATTCCACACAGGACACTCGAAGCTGAGATGCAGGCGAACCCTCCAGGGCTCCAGCCACAGGCAATTCACTCGGAGAGCAAGTCCCCTGCTCCAATCCGAGGCCCCGGCGAACCCTCCAGGGCTCCAGCCAGCCAGGGAAAAACAGAGAAGGGATTCGTGCCAAAATGTTAGCACTTGTCCCGTGGTAGTCCCACAAACAGCATCCAGAGACAAAGAGTCCAAAAGAGAGCTGATTTAATGGAAAACACACAGGTATTGCAGAGCTTACAGGTACATTGGCACGAATGGCAATTGGGAGCACGGAATAGGCCTATAAGGGAAAGTATTAGTCACAACAGGTCAAGGTGGCCCCCCTTCTACTGAGGAGTCGTTCCCACGGGAGATAGCACTGGAACAGGAATGCAGCAGCTAGCAGTTTGGCCTTGAGAGGCACCTGGTAGAATCGAAACTAAAACGGTCAGAGTCTGACAGGCTGCTTAGAGCTGTGGAAAGCAGGCCTGACAGGTGTTGACATTTAGCTTTGTAAAATGTCAAAGGGCTTGGCTGAGCATTCCCTGCTGCAATAGTATCACAAAAGATTCTCGGCTTCTAAAGCAATACTTTAACACACACACACACACACACACACACAATGTTCCAGGCAAGTGGGAATCACTATATTGCTTGCCACTAATGATGCCCCACTAATAGGTACCTGTGAAACTACACAGCTGCAGTATTCCCAGTTGCAATGGCTGTCTTTACTGGGGAAAGTGAGAAATGTCTCCCAGTGATTTAAAAAATGTTCAGGATTTAATGGTTCTGCAGAGAGAAAAAGTTCTAGAGCTATGAGGTAGCAAATGATTAAATTCACTGTAGGTATCCTGTGTTCAGTTGGCATACAGATAGTAATAACAAAAAAAGGCTTTTGATTATCATGGTGATGGGGGGAGGGAGAGAACAAGACCATCTTTAAGTAAGTTGGACACAATCAGCTGTGCACGGAGAGCGTTGTAAGTCAACATCTGGAAGACAAAAGGAAACCAGTGCCCCACGCAACCCACTCTGTCATGCTCTGCACTACCTAAATCCTCATGTTGACTGCAGTATAAAAAGTATGTATCACAGTTGTCATTAACATGTTATAAAAAGGGCTGCAACAGTATTCACACAAAACTCAGTAAGAATCACAAATAAGAGAGGTGGGGAAGTTGATCCTTGGTAGGTGATTAATCCCACCCACCCCTCAGATCACAAGATCTGCCAAAAATCATTACACTTCAGTCTTGTCTGGATACTGCCATTACCATAAGCTGTCCCTGGAATCCATTGTTCTTTCCTCATATGAAATATAATTGAATGCTTCAGACAGAACACATAATTCGTGGTTAATTGGTGATACTAGAATTTAGCTTCTGGATGAACACCCAAATTCTGCTTGCTTGCTGGTTTTACTGCCCCTGCTCTGTAGCTCAGCAGAGCAGTGCCAGGAAACAAACCAAGATTAAGGCAAGGTGTCTTTATTCTCATTTCACACAAAAACATACAAGACTAAGGTTAAAATAAATGACTTTTATCAAACCATGGCCTCAAATCTTAATTTGACAGATAACTAACTAACCATAATAAGTGAAGTGACTGCATTCAGTCATACTAACCATAATTAATTTAATTAAAACATGGTTGTGCACAATTTCTGAATTGAGATGAATCAGTGCAGGAGTATATTATTTATTCCTCCTCTGTGGATACTTTCCACTATAAAATTCTCCGGTTTCTTCAGATAAATCTTTAATCCAGAACTCACAACAAAAAGCATGGTTAACTATTCCACAATGAACAGGACCACCTCAAGCAAACCACCTACCAAAGGTAAAACCCGTGGGGCACAACACAAGCCTATCATTACATCCTAGAGAAAAACAGAGTTTCACTTACCTGTAACTGTTGTTCATCTGATGGATCTTCTATGCAGTAACACATTGGGACTGCGCAGGTGCAGGCCAGCCACGGATAAGATTTGTCAGCTTCTAGCAAAATCTAAAAGAGTGCTCCCCCTCCCCTTGGGGCATGCAATCTCCCCGCCCATCGGTCACATGAGCCAAGGGGGAGGGAGCACTCTTCCCTCCAGTTCTCCAACCTGCTGCCACGGAACTAACCACTGGTCTAGCAGAAAGGTCCCACAGCGGGGAAGGAGGGAGGGAATGTGTTACTGCATAGAAGATCCATCAGATGAACAACAGTTACAGGTAAGTGAAACTCTGTTTTTCATCTGAATGGCTTCTATGCAGTCCCACATTGGGAGATTAGCGAGTTAACTTACCAGGACGGTGGGTGTGGGACAGTCACCGAAATAAGGACTGCAGCACGGCACGTCCCACAGCTGCGTCTCTCGCTGAATCCACATCCACAGCATAATGTTTCATGAACGTAGAGGGAGTGGACCAGGTAGCAGCTTTGCAGATGTCCCGGAGATCAATCTTTGACGAGAAGGCTATAGAGGTCGCATATGCTCTTGTAGAGTGTGCCTTGATCATAGGAGGGCACTCTTGGTGAGCCAGATCGTAGGCTAACTTGATGGTAGATGTGATCCACCTCGATAAGGTCTGAGGAGAAGCACGAGGATGAACGGCGTCGAGAAGAATTCGCCGACCTAGAAGGCGGTCGGCGCCTGGGAGATTTAGAGCGGGAAATGCGCTTTGATGAACCGCGGCCATCTTGTGAGCCCGGAACGATGAATTTCGCTGGCCGAAGGATGACCGAGGATGGCTTTTTAGAAGGGGCAACCCCGCTGGACTTTTTGGCAGGGGCACCCTCCACAGATTTAGCCTTACCGGTTGAAAGGCCAGGCTCGACAGGACTATCTTGCGGGCGGAGGGATTCCTTGTACAGATGGGTGATGAGACGAGTGGAACGGACTCTCAAAGCCTTGGCAGTAAGTTTACCACAACTCTTGCAAGTCGCAGGAACATGGCCTTCCCCAGACAAAGGAGGCATTCCTTGTGAGGATCGGTCTTTGCCACCTTCGAAACGCAAGAAGAACATTTCTTGAAAGGTGGAACCTTCTTGGACTCCATTGCTAGAGACAAAGCTAGACACGTTCTCTCTCCGTGGCGGCAGAAAGAGAACTGGAGGGAAGAGTGCTCCCTCCCCCATGGCTCATGTGACCGATGGGCGGGGAGATTGCATGCCCCAAGGGGAGGGGGAGCACTCTTTTAGATTTCGCTAGAAGCTGACAAATCGTATCCATGGCTGGCCTGCGTCTGCGCAGTCCCAATGTGGGACTGCATAGAAGCCATACAGATGAACAATATATACAGGGCAAGTTCTTGACACACAATATATATGGGGAAGAGCAGCTGAATGGAACACTGTACAGTGTATACACTGATCTCTACCTCTTTTCATAAGAGAAAACAATTTTATTTGTATGTATGATCATTATGACTAGGTGACTTCTGTGGTAATGAAACAAATACCTTCCACGTACTCCATGACCATGCACAGATGGCGCTTTGTCTCGAAGGAGCAGAACATGCTGACTACAAAGGGGTTTTCTGCAAATGTTAAGATGTCTCTCTCCACAAAAGCTTGCTGAATCTGATTTCTTAGAATGAGGTTCTGCTTGTTGATCTTTTTCATTGCAAAACGCTGGCGGGTAGTCCTGTGGCGCACCAAGAACACTGCCCTGAGACAAAAGAAGACGATTACACAACATAAGAAATGCCACAAGCATACTCCAGGAGTTCTGAATCCTGTTTCATCTCTTTGGCAAGTTCACAATTATCAAGAAGCTGAGAAAGAAGTACATAGTTGTCTCTGCTTCTACTGCAACAAGTAAAAGAATCAGATCTATGAACTCCACAGGTTGTTTTGGACTAACTCTCATTATGAATGGGACTGATGAGTCCAAGCTCACACATCATAGCAGCAGGGAAAGATTATGTACAGTGACATAAAAGCCAGACCTTGGATACAGGAGCAAATTTATCATTCTAATTAATCGTTGGTGAAACTAAAACTTTCTTCAGACACTGCAAAATTTCTACCCAACCCAATACAATCTAGAATGCTCAACTAGTGTCAACAAACCAGGATTCTTGGCTTCAATATTATCAAGTACAATCTGTATACATCCAAGATATGAAAAAGGGATTTCTTAAAGAAAAATCAATTCTACAACAGACACTTTTGGATAATACTGATCATCTAATTTCTAGGATGTATAAGTTTTTATTGTTGTTGTATACCGAACAAGAAAGAATCAAGCCAACAATGATTACCTGGGCACAAACTCTATTTCCTTGAAAAGTTGGGAAAGACTTTGGTCAAGAGACATGAAAAAGATTCTTTCCCAGTCGATAAGGGAAAATATCTACAAAATGATTTACAGATGGTACTTGACACCGAAAAAATTGTCTGCAATGTACGGTACAATTTCAGCAAACTGCTGGAAATGTCAGGATAAAGTTGGCTCATTTCATCATGTTTGGTGGCTTTGTGATAAAGCTAAAAACTTTTGGGATATGATATACAATGAGCTAAGGTTAATTCTACAACAAAACATCCCTAAAACTTCAGAGATGATGTTGTTAAGCATTATACCGGACCACATTATAACACAACGGACTTTTTTACTCTATGCCACCACAGCTGCGAGAATGGTATACGCAGCTAAATGGAAAATATCTGAAATACCGGACAGAACTGATTGGATTCATAAAATGTTTGAACTAGCAGAAATGGCAAAATTGACTGAGTTAATAAATCAAAAAGATAATGATGAATTTGTTAAGGAGTGGGAGGCGTGGATTGTTTATTGCAAAAATGAACTTAATGTGCAAAATGTTAAAGGTTACAACTTAGACTAGGTTAATTTTCTTGTTTCTATTTTTCTTTCTTTTTTAATAACTGTAGAAGGTTTTACAAAAATTTTTTTTATAAAGAATTAGAAAATAATTGCTAAGAGGTTACAAAGATAAGTTAGAGCTAAAAGAAGGAAGAGGGGAAGTCAAAGCAGGGGAAGATAATTGTTATATATATATGTTAGTCTTAATTGAGAATTAGAAAAGATTGAAAAGTAATGTTAATTGATTGTATCGAATGTATGAAAAAATAATAAAAAAATTATAAAAAAAACAAACAAACCAGGATTCTTTACTAAAATGAATTTAGTAAATTATTTTCATGCAATTCCTTGTACACTAATATTAACATTTTCAATTTCTCTTCCTTTATTTAATAATGGCTATTTCCTTTTCTTTGAAAGTGCCTGTTGCACTGCAGTCCATAGAGCATTATATTCCACAAGCAGATGGATCAGGGGTCTCAAAACTGCGGCTCCAGAGCCGCATGCGGCTCTTTGGCCCGTTGAGTGTGGCTCTCCGAACTTGGTTCGGAGCCTCTGCTCTTGCGCCCACTCGCGCCGGCAGCCGGGCTGCAGAGCCGGCGCGCCTGAGAGAGCGAGCGAGCGTGAGAGAGCAGGCGAGCGGGCGCGCTGTCTCTCCCCCGCCCCCGCCGTGGAGAATGGCCGGGTCCCCCTTGCCCTCAATGGTTGGGAGGCTAAAGCCTCCCCTCCCCTCTAGCCGCGCGATTGCTGGGCGGGCGGCTCGGCGGTTCCTGCCCCCCCGCCTATCAGCTGTTGGGCAGGGCAGGCTTCCTTTGGTAGACCTGGCCTCCGGCTGAGTCGCATTGGGAGGCCATGTCTACCCACTGGCTTTCTTGGCGGTAGACCTGCACTCCGAGGAGGGGGGAAAGTCCCCCTTCAGAGGCTAGGTCTACCAATTGGCTTCTATGGGCCTCCAGAGGCCAGGTCTACTGCCAAGAAAGCCAATGGGTAGACCTGGCCTCCCAATGGGACTCAAGCCGGAGGCTAGGCCTACCAATAGGCTTTTATGGCGGTAGACCAGGCCTCCAGACGAGGACTCCGGACGGGGAGGGGGAAATGGCAGGGACTTACAATTTAATTTTTAATCAATAAATAAGATCACTATTAAGTATGATATCAAGTTTTATTCAGTGTACCTATAGTTTAATTAAGACTTAAAACTTTAATTAAAGTTTATTAAGTTAATAAACAGTGTACCTACCTATATAGTTTAAGTTTAAGAAATTTGGCTCTCAAAAGAAATCTCAATCGTTGTACTGTTGATATTTGGCTCTTTTGACTAATGAGTTTGCCGACCCCTGAGATGGATGATATACACCAGCATAGCATAAAGGGGTAGAGGCAGGTAATGGCAAACTTCCTGTGCACATCTCTTGCCCTGAAAACCCTACAGGTCGCAGTCAGTCTGCTGGATGCTAGGGGGGAGGGTGACTATACAGTGAGACACAAAATAGCACCTGAAGGAATTGCATGAACTGACTGCGACCTGTAGGGTTTTCAAGGCAACAGACGTGCACAGGTAGTTTGCCATTACCTGCCTCTACCCCTTTATGCTATTATGTATGTAGCCAAGCTGGTCCTAAAAAAGCAAGGTATGGTGAACGCAAGCACATATTGACCCTAATTCATGTTACAAAGGATCTTTAAAAGGTTAAAAAGAAATTCCTTTCTTTCCTTTATCCCTTAGAAGCTCTTTGATCCATTGATTTTGAGAAGCATAGTTTTAAATCTATTATTTGGGGAATATAAGGAGTGAAATAAATTTTGCCACTGCCAGTGTAGCCTTGGGATCCCTATCACTTAATAGGAAAGGCATTATATCAGACACAGAGGCATTAGATTTGTCTATTAAAAGGGGAGATATATATAGTAATTTAAGACAGAAAATACACAGAAATTACAAGATCAAAATATTATATCAGTGAACAGGTGATAAAACTCAATCAAAACATTTTTGAAGATCTGAATTCTGCTGGCCTTTATTAGAATGCCAATTGAATTTTTTTTAAATGGCTGGACAAAATTTAATTTTCTTACCCATAAGCCCCATTGCTGATTAGCTTAATGGTTTCAAATTCTTCTTCAGAAGGAGTTTTCTTTATTTGTATAGTAGCTCCTCGGCTCTGAAAACAACAGATACACTTTTTCCCTTTTGACATAATTATTTTACACATTCAAACTTTTTTACAACTCAAGTTTCTCAACATTAATCATTATGCTTTAGAACAATCTTTGGACAGGAGGTATTATTTTATTGTACTTCCTATGTCACTGTTCTTGAACTGAATTCTATCTTTCTAATCAAAAGACATACTAGATGAGGAAAAATTTAAGTTTGCAATTAGGCTAAAAAGGGGGAACCCGCAAGGACTTGCGGGAGGCATCTCATTTTCTCCAACCCCCACTATGTCCTCTTTCTTTTTCCTGAAAGCCCCCATAGCTTCTCCCCTTTTTCTGCTTCTTTCTCTCCATCTAGTGTTGCCAACTTTCAGGTGAGGCCTGGAGATCATCTGGAATCACTACGGATCTCCCAACTACAGACATCAGTTCCCCCTTAGGGTTGCCAGCTCTAGGTTAAGAACTTCCTGGAGATTTGGGGGTGGAGTCTTGGGAGGCTGAGGTTTGGGGAGGGAAGCAAGGTCAGAAGGTTATGCCATAGACTCCAAAGCAGCCACTTTTTGCAGGGGAACTGATATCTGTCATCTGGACAGCAGTTGTAATTCTGGATGATCTTCAGCCCCTGCATGGAGGTAGGCAATCATAGTTCCCCTGGAGGAAAGGGCTGCTTTGGAAGGTGAAGTCTATGGCATTATATGCCTCTGAGGTCCCTCTCTTTCTCAAACCCCACCCTCCACAGGATCCACTCCAAATCTCCAAATATTTCCTAACCTGGAGTTGGCAACTCTATCTCCTTCTCACCCAACATGGAACCTAATTTTATCTGCCCTGTCTTCAGCTTCCCCCACCCCCCACAACCTCTATCTAGGAAAACTGTGGACCAGTTGCGTGGTGCTGGTTACTGGGCAAGGCCCACTTGCATTATAGGGAACCCTCAAGGACTTGTGGGGTGACATCTCCCTTTCCCTGTATCCCCCTCCCCACTCTACTACTTTTTTTCTCCCTCATGGCACCCCCCATATCCTCTCCCCTTTCCCTGCCTCATTCTCTCCTTTTCAGCCATTCACCAACCTATCTTTTATCTCCCTGCAATCTATAGTTACATTTATTATTTGTTTACTTCATTTATACCTCACCTTTCTCCACAATGGGGACCAAAGCAGCTTACATTATTCTCCTCTCCTTTTTATCCACACAACAACCCTGTGAGGTAGGTTAGGCTAAAATTATGTGACTGGTCCAAAATGACCCAGTGAGTTTCTGCAGCAAGATGGGGATTTGAACCTGGGTCTCCCAGACCCTACTCTGAAGCTCTCACTGCTACATCACACTGGCTTTCATAGTGTAGTTACTGTTAAAGAGTAGCAAGCAGCCAGGCCTAGTTGATTTATGCAAGTTGGGTAGAATCAAGTCACCCACTGTTTGCTTCCAGGCCTCAGGTTGGCTGCCTCCAGGTGACACCTGGAGATCTCCCAGAATTATATCTGAACTCCAGACAACTGAGATCTGTCTCCCTTGACAAAGTGACTGCTTTGGAAGGCAAACTCAGTAGCATGTTATCCAGCTGAGGCCTCTCCCTTCCCCAAATCCTGCCCTCCACCAGAAAATCTGGAGCTGGCAACCCAATCAGGCCTGGCCCAAATGAGTCCTCTCTAAAAGGCCAAAACAGGTCTGGAGAGGGACCTGCCCCATCCCTCTGTCTTTTACTCAAGAAAGGAAGCCTAGGAATGCTGTGGTTGCCTAGCAACAGCCACTGAGGGACTCAGTTGCTTAAAGCAATAAGCACTCTTTTAATCGTTTTTAAAAACCACCAATGTTGGTTTGTTTTTTAGATTTCACATTTTTCTGCAAACCTGGGTCTTGACAGTTCACAGCTCCAGTCACCAGATTTAAGTGTCCTCAGGTTTGGCTAACTTGGCTATTAGTATGCAGATGTGTTTTTCCCTCCATATGTAGCAATTGCCTTCTCTATCAAAATGTCCAAATATGAATTAAATTTAGCAATTTATTCATCTTCTAAATATTTTCTGGCACAAGTATATTTGATTCTTTATAAAGGCTTACAACACCATCATTGGAAAAGAAACCCAAGATTCAGATTTTTCCCCTCTGAAAACAATGTATATATTCATACATACACAGAAATACTTTAGTTTATTAGAATGTCATTCAGTTGTAGTTATTTTAAGTATTCAATTTACACTAAATACAATCCAATGAGCTATGTGAAATGACTATTATACATAATACTATTTTATTATAATACTAATGCTATAATTCAGTACCTTTATCTCAGCAGAATCATCTGTCTCTGGAGTGTCTGGACTATCATAGCTATTCAACTGGGCCATTTCTAGGGAAGGAAAAGTAACATGTTTTGTAGTTACCTTACACTTTTATGGAAAGTACTATACAATGTGGGATATCCATTATTAATTTGTTTTTAATTTATTTTTTATCTGATTTGATTTATAACCCAGGAAAGCCAACACACACAACACACAACACACTCAGCCACTGAAAGGCTTTCCATAAACTCCACAGCTTTCCACACATAAAAAAACCGGGCCAGTAGGTTTTTGCAGGAAGTTGATAGCCAAGGGGAAGAGACAGAGGGAAAGGGGCAGCTCATGAGATTTTTCATAGCAGGATTCCTTCACCAAAACAGTAACGTTATCAGTGGTCTGTGCACTGCATGATCCTGCAATGCCCTTATCATATGCATTAAGTTTCTTGAGTTAAGGAGGGTACTTTTAAGTATGCACAGTCTCCGTGCAGTTCTTCATAAGGACATCATCTTGCTGCTGTTGTGTTAAAATAACTCATTTGTTTTGGGACATGGTAATCATTCTATAAAAGAAACCTGTTTATTAACAATTACTCTTTCTATGTGCCATGTACAGCTGGGAATATTTTTATAAAATAAAATTCAGAAACTTATCACACAAATTAAATTTTATATCATAATGCATTTGTACTTTCTGTGTTAAAAATTATTAATGTATGGCAGGTGACAATAAGTTATATATGGTTGAGTTTTAAACACATACAAAAACTGTAACTAAGGTGGCAGCTGATACAGGTGAATTTATATTTTTACAATTAATACTTCTAACATTGTGATATATGTGTATGCACAAGCTCAAACCTTGTTACTGCTACTTTTCCATTATTATATACATTCAGAAATATTATAAACGAATAATACTGCAAAATATAGCTGACTCTTAAATGGAAGGCTATTCCATTTAAGAGACTAAAAATAATTATGTGCAGCTGTTTCTGGCAAAGACAAGGGAAAGAGATGGGGTTCACACATATGTGAGAAATTTCCCTATAATTCCAAAGGCAATAAAATGAAACTTATTCTACAGGATAGCGATGATTTCTCTAGTACAAATTCATTGTGCTTTGCTGCCTTAGGTCAATGTAAATAGTTCTTCCACTTATCCTAACTTTTTTTTCCAGTGTTTGGAATGTTTGGAATCATCTGGATGAATAATTATTACTACCGTATATACTCGCGTATAAGCCGAGTTTTTCAGCCCCAAAAATGGGCTGAAAAAGCCGGCCTCGGCTTATACGCGGGTCAATACGGGGGAGGGAGGGAGGAGGGAGGAGGGAGGGGGGAAACTTACCGCCGTCGTCGCCGCCGCCGGGCCCGTGCCGCTTCCTGCCGCCGGGTGCGGCCTGGGGCAGCCTTCCTGCAGCTGCAGGATGGCTGCCCCGGCCCCCCCGGCCCCCGCCGCCATTTTTCCCGGGCGGGAGGGGCCATGGGCAGCCATCCTGCGGCTGCAGGAAGGCTGCCCTGGCCCTTCCCGCCCCCCCGCCCCCCCCCCGCCATTTTTTTCGGGCGGGAGGGGCCTTGGGCAGCCATCCTGCGGCTGCGGGAAGGCTGCCCCGGCCCTTCCCGCCCCCCCCCCCGCCATTTTTTTCGGGCGGGAGGGGCCTTGGGCAGCCATCCTGCGGCTGCAGGAAGGCTGCCCCGGCCCTTCCCGCCCCCCCGCCATTTTTTTCGGGCGGGAGGGGCCTTGGGCAGCCATCCTGCGGCTGCAGGAAGGCTGCCCCGGCCCTTCCCGCCCCCCCCCCCGCCATTTTTTTTGGGCGGGAGGGGCCTTGGGCAGCCTCCTGCAGCCGCAGGATGGCTGCCCAAGGCCCCCCCGCCCCCGCCGCCATTTTTTTCAGGCGGGAGGGGCCTTGGGCAGCCATCCTGCGGCTGCAGGAAGGCTGCCCCGGCCCTTCCCGCCCCCCCCCTGCCATTTTTCCCGGGCGGGAGGGGCCTTGGGCAGCCTCCTGCAGCCGCAGGATGGCTGCCCAAGGCCCCCCCGCCCCCGCCGTCATTTTTTTCAGGCGGGAGGGGCCTTGGGCAGCCATCCTGCGGCTGCAGGAAGGCTGCCCCGGCCCTTCCCGCCCCCCCCCGCCATTTTTCCCGGGCGGGAGGGGCCTTGGGCAGCCTCCTGCAGCCGCAGGAAGGCTGCTCCGGGTCCCCCTGGGCCTCGCCGCCACTTCCTACCGCCGGGAGCAGCCTGGGCAGACTCCTGCAGCCGCAGGAAGGCTGCCCAGGCCTCCCCGGGCTGCGCCGCTGCCGGACCCTCGCCACTGGAGAGCCCTGTCAGGTAAGCCTGCGGGGGGGGGGTTATAAGCCGACCCTCGGCTTATACGCGGGTGCCTAATTTTTCCCCATTTTTGGGGAGAAATTAGGCACCTCGGCTTATACGCGGGTCGGCTTATACATGGGTATATACGGTATGTGTGCATTTTTGCAGGTTTAATTCAACTTGGGATTAAAGCACCAGGAAAATTTTAAAATGTCATTATTGTCTCTAAAAGGTCAAGCAAACAGGAAATCAAAAAAGTCACTGTGCACTTGAAATGCTGGGAGCACTGGATGCTGTGTATTTTCTATCTGTCAGCTGAAGGTCTGCCATACAAAGCCACTTCATGTTATGAAGTTAGTATGTACATCACATGCACAAGATCAGGTGTGAAGGAAATGCTTGCTTTTTAAAAAGGAAATGAAAAATAACATTGTATACACATATTATGGACACACTGTGTCAACTGCAGCTCTCTCAGTATATACTCATAATGCACATATATTTCTTTAAAAAGTACTTCCCACTCTCATATTAAAAGTTTCACCTGCTAAGTTCACAACGTATGCTAGCCCTTAAAATTACTTGTTACCTAATATACCCTAAAAATACAAAGTGGAAGTCCTCACCCTCCAGGGGATCCCGGGTGAGGCCCAGCTGGCATATAATATAACGAGGGATGTCACATTTAATTCCTTCCCCTTCCTTAGCATGGCCTTCAGCTGCTTCTAGCAAGTGATAGAACTCTTCGGGATCAAACTCCTAAAGTAAAATGATACAAAAAGATAATAATTTTATCTCCCAAAGCCTTCAGTGATTATTTATCAAATAAATAAGGAAAGTGAGAGAATAGTTCAGCTTAAACATCTTGGTCTGCATTTCAAAACCAGCACAAAAGCAGAGGACACATTACATATTGCAATAAGGTTTCACACGCACACACACACAGCCCCATGCTAGAACACTGTAAACTGCCAGATTCCAGGAGTTACCGTATTTTTCGCTTTATAAGACACTTTTTTCCTCCTCAAAAGTGAGGGGAAATGTCGGTGCGTCTTATGAAGCGAATGTGCGGACCCCCGCCCCTCCCCCCAGCCGGCTGGGCGCACCCAAACGCAAGCCGGCGTTCCGCAGGGACAGCCAGCTGGGAGGCGGGGTATTTAAACTGCTCTGCGCTGCCTGCCTAGGCAGCGAAGAGTAGTTTAACCTCCTCCGCTTCCCGTTCCTGAGTAGACCGAGGGGGGGGTCTGGTTGAGCATAAGGCAGCTTAACGAGGAGGGGCCCGTGGCTCAGTGGCAGAGCCTGTGCTTTGGCATAGCAGGAGGCCCCCGGTTCAGTTCCCGCGGGGCGCCTCCGCTCCCTCCCGCCCCTGGCCCCGGCGAGCTCGGGCTGCCAGGCCTCCGCCTCCCCCCCTCACTCGCTGCACCCTTCCGCTCGCCCGGCCTCCGTGCAGTGGGGATCGCTGAGGGGGAAGTGGGAGAGGGAAGAAAGGAAGGCCGGGGGGTCGGGGGTGGGGTCTGCTTACCTCCAGCGCCGGCCGCCCAGGAGCCCAGCATCAGCAGGAGCCGCCCCAGCACCACCATCTTCAACCCCCGGCCTTCCTTTCTTCCCTCTTCCACTTCCCCCTCGGCGATCCCCACTGCACGGAGGCTGGGCAAGCGGAAAGGAAGGAGGGAGGGCCCGCGGATAGTCCTGGCGGCGGGACCCGGCCTCGCTCTTTGCCCGCCTCGCCTGGTCTCCATGCAGCGAGTGGGGGGGGGAGGCAGACGCCGGGCAGCGCCGCGCTCGCCGGGGCCAGGGGTGGGAGGGAGCGGAGGCGCCCCACGGGGACTGAACCGGAGGCCTCCCCCCCCATTCGCTGCACGGAGACCAGGCGGGGCGGGCAAAGAGCGAGGCCGGGTCCCCCCGCCGGGAAGATCCGCGGGCCCTCCCTCCTTCCTTTCCGCTCGCCCCAACCCCCCGGCCTTCCTTTCTTCCCTCTCCCACTTCCCCCTCGGCGATCCCCACTGCACGGAGGCCGGGCAAGCGGAAGGGAGGGAGGGAGGGACCCGGCCTCGCTCTTTGCCTGCGTCGCCTGGTCTCCATGCAGCGAGTGTGGGGGGGAGGCGGAGGCCAGGCAGTGCCGAGCTCGCCGGGGCCAGGGGCGGGAGGGAGCGGAGGCGCCCCGCGGGGACTGAACCGGGGGCCTCCTGCTATGCCAAGCACAGGCTCTGCCACTGAGCCATGGGCCCCTCCTCGTTAAGCTGCCTTATGCTCAACCAGACCCCCCCCTCGGTCCATCTACTCAGACGGCAGCGGCTCACCAGGGTCTCAGGCAGGGGCCTTTCCCATCACCTACTTGCCTGTTCCCTTTAACTGGAGATGCCGCTGGGGATTGAACCTGGGACCTCCTGCATGCCCAGCAGAGGCTCCACCACTGAGCTCACAGCCCCCTCCCCATGGCTCTCCAGGGTCTCAGGCAGGGGCCTTTCCCATCACCTACTTGCCTGTTCCCTTTAACTGGAGATGCCGCTGGGGATTGAACCTGGGACCTCCTGCATGCCCAACAGAGGCTCCACCACTGAGCTCACAGCCCCCTCCCCATGGCTCTCCAGGGTCTCAGGCAGAAAGGGTCTTTCCCATCACCTACCTGCCCGGTCCCTTTAACTGGAGATGCCACTGGGGATTGAACCTGGGACCTCCTGCATGCCCAGCAGAGGCTCCGCCACTAAGCTCACAGCCCCCTCCAAAATACACATGAACACATAAAGCTGCTTTCTAATGAATCAGACCCCCCCCCCCAATTCAGTATTGTCTACTCAGACTGGCAGCAGCTCTCCGGGGTCTCAGGCAGGGGCCCTTTCACATCACCTACCTGCCCGGGCTCTTTAAATGGAGATGCCGGAGATTGAACCTGGGGCCTTTCAAGTGGCTTCCAGGGAGTCCCTAGAAGCTGGGCGGGTCCCTGCCCAACAGCTGAGCCTCGGACCGGGAAGGGGGGGGAGGTAAAACTGTTCTGCGCTGCCTAGGCAGGCAGCGCAGAGCAGTTTAAAGACCCCCGCCCGGCTTCTAGGGACTCCCTGGAAACCGGACGGGGGTCTTTATTCAGCAGAATATTTTTTCTTGTTTTCCTACTCTAAAAACTAGGTGCGTCTTATGGTCAGGTGCGTCTTATGGAGCGAAAAAAACGGTACTTCATCAAGACTTCCTACTGTAGAAGCTCTAATAAGTAAAGAGTAAGCAAAGGAGAGAATTTCAGAAGAAAATCAGCTTGTGTTTCATAGATTACAGCAAAGCTTTTGACTGTGTGGATCATGAAAAGCTATGGCTGGTTTTAAAGGAAATGGGTGTGCCACTACATCTGATCGTTTTGATGCGCAACCTGTACTCTGGCAAGAGGCCACAGTTAGAACAGAATACGGAGAAACTGAATGGTTTCCAATTGGCAAAGGTGTCAGACAAGGATGTATTTTATCTCCCTATCTCTTCAATCTATATGCAGAACATATAATTAGGAAAGCTGGATTAGATTTAGATGAAGGTGGAGTGAAAATTGGAGGGAGGAACATTAATAATTTGAGATATGCTGATGACACTACATTATTGGCAGAAAATAGTGAAGATTTGAAACGACTACTGCTGAAAGTAAAAAGAGAAAGTGCCAAAGCAGGACTACAGCTGAACATCAAGAAAACAAAAGTAATGACTACAGGAGAATTACACAACTTTAAGGTTGACTATGAGGAAATTGAAATTGTTCAAGACTTTCTATTCCTTGGCTCCACCATCAACCAAAAGGGAGACTGCAGCCAAGAAATCAGAAGGAGACTGAGACTGGGAAGGGCAGCCATGAAGGAGCTAGAAAAGATTTTGAAGTGTAAGGATGTGTCACTGGCCACCAAGACTAAATTAATTCATGCCATCGTATTCCCTGTTACTATGTATGGGTGTGAAAGCTGGACAGTGAAGAAAGCTGATAGGAAGAAAATAGATTCCTTTGAAATGTGGTGCTGGAGGAGAGTGTTACGGATTCCGTGGACTGCCAAAAAAACAAATCAGTGGGCTATAGATCAAATCAAGCCTGAACTGACCCTAGAAGCTAAAATGACTAAACTGAGGCTATCATATTTTGGTCACGTCATGAGACGACAAGAGTCACTGGAAAAGACAGTCATGCTAGGAAACATTGAGGGCAGCAGGAAAAGAGGAAGACCCAACAAGAGATGGATTGACTCAATAAAGGAAGCCACAGCCTTCAGTTTGCAAGATCTGAGCAAGGCTGTCAAAGATAAGACATTTTGGAGGACTTTCATTCATAGGCACTTAACACACACACAAGCAAAAGGACAACGTATGTACTGTTAATTTCCTAGAGTAATAGGTAAGAAGGGCAAAGAAGGGGAATAACCATAATAATTACATTAATGTTCCAGCTTTATAGCTTTGAAAGTAAAACAAACTCTGAAAGTAAAACAAGTTTCTTTGCTATTCAGCATCATACCGCCCTGAGAAAAGTCCCATTTATTCCTATTTGATAGATGGGAAACCAGATGCAAGAGCAACTTGTCCATGACTTCCTAACATCACTAATTAGTGACATCAAACATTCTGAAACAGTCATCAAGCAAGAGAGGACGGCGAAAATAATATAAAACTGTAAGGGGAAATGTACAGTATAAATATATTTTATGCTAAACGCTTGTACAAAATGAACACATATCCCTCTCATTTTCAGCTTCAGTGATTTAAAATGAATTGTGGATGAAGAAAACTGACAGCAGTAAATCATAATAATGAGATAGCAGACAATGACTAAGGAGGAAGCAAAAAAAATTAGCAAGCCTGTTTTTAGAACTTAGCCTGTATTTATTTTCCCCTTGGAAGTTACACAAATTTTCCCCGTAGTACTTTTGTTGTGGAAATATTGAATTGGTTAAGTATCATATCTCATACACAGAAAATATTGTATGTCCCCTTGGTAACTGCAATGTAGGTTTTATCAGCATGGGTGTCACTGGCACTTTTCAGGTATAGTTTAGGAATGTAACAGAACTTCCTCATGGCCAACAGCACCCCTGGGCCTCTTTGTGAAGCATTTTAAAAGTCGTTTGGAAGTTGTGGCTCTTCCTCATCAGAGAGTCTCCTAATGAAATCTCAAATTTTTTTAATACAAGGTTCTATTTCCCATGATGATTTTTTGGATGTACTTCCCCTGCCTAATTATCTGAATCGTTAATGAGCATTTTCAACCTTCAACAACTCTATTGTGTATTTCTTTTTATAATACCTACATGAAATATAGGTGAGACATTTGCACGCATCAAAATTTGGCGGTATGCATAGCTTGCAGGATTTGGGAAGGAAAAAAGAGAAAGGAAGCGGCAAACAGCACATAAATTATGAAGGTACAGATGACAATAAAGGATGCATAAAATGTCACTGAGAAGTAGTTTTGGTGATCAAGTGGATAGTAGATAAATGAACTGTTCAGAAGAAACTGTCTAAATGCAGCTATATAATCAAGTGGAACTGCCCCTTTTGGATGTGTTCCTGGTTGCCTTATATTATTCTTCAGCTATTTGGGTTTTGGGCATGTAAGGCATGAATGCAGAAAGAAAATAATACTTTCTTGTTTCTTAAAAAGCACACGTAATAAATTTTCTTACCATTCACTGAAAACCAGAGAACAGTAATCAACTCTGGGCATATAAGAGTACATCTACACAAAACAGAAGGAAACTAGATGCTTTCGTATTATTATAGAACAGTGATGGCGAACCTTTTAGAGACCAAGTGCCCAAACTGCAACCCAAAACCCACTTATTTATCACAAAGTGCCAACACGCCCAGCTGGGCAGTGGGCAGTCCAGGAAAGGGGGGGCTTTGAACTGGGCGGCGGGCAGTCCAGGGAAGGGGGGCAGTCCAGCTGGGTGGCGGGCAGTCCAGGGAAGGGGGGGGGCTTTGAACTGGGCCGTGGGCAGTCCAGGGAAGGGGCGGGCAGTCCAGGGAAGGGGGGGCTTTGAACTGGGCCGCAGGCAGTCCAGGGAAGGGGGGCAGTCCAGGGCGGGCGGGGGGGGCAGTTCAGCTGGGCGGCGAGCAGTCCAGGAAAAGGGGGGGCTTTGAGCTGGGCGGCGGGCAGTCCAGGGAAGGGGGGGCTTTGAACTGGCCGTGGGCAGTCCAGGGAAGGGGGGGCAGTCCGGGGGGGCAGGGGGGGCAGTCCAGCTGGGCGGCGGGCAGTCCAGGGAAGGGGGGCTTTGAACCATGCCACGCTGCCTGGCAGCGCGGCGCGGTTCAAAGTCCCCCCCTTCCCTGGACTGCCCGCCACCCAGCTGGACTGCCCGCCCTGCTGACAAGTCACAGCTGACTCGCCCAGGAGACGCAATGCCTCCCGACGGCCGTTCCGCGCGCGCCCCGCCCGCCGGCCTTCGACGGCTCCTCTTCTTCCCCCGGCGGCGTCTTCCGCACGCACCACGCAGAGAGCCAGGCGGGATGGGGGTAGGAGCCGCCGCCTCCCGCGCTCCACCCACACGTTCCGGGGCGGCTCTTTCCGCAGCCGCGGTTGGGCGAAGTTGGGTCCGCCCCTGGCTCCTGGTCAGCTGAGCACTCGAGTGAGGAAGCCCGGCGAGGCCAGGAGAATCGAGCGCGGGGGGGGGGGGTGAGAAGTTGCACGGAAGAGAGAGGGGGGCGGCCGGGCCGATCCTTTTCCTCCCGGTTTGCTGGCCGGGCTCCGGCGGCCGCCCCCCCCCCCCGGCGCACAGCTGCTGCTGCTGCGGCCCCGCGGAAAGGCCGTCTGGGCGGGGGGTGCGGGGGCAGGTGCCGTCCCGCCCAGCTCAGGCTGGGGGGTGGGTGGGTGGGCGGCAGCGGCTTGGGATCCCCCCTGAGGGCCAGAAGGCTGCGCCGGCTTTGCGGGCGGCGGTCCCACTTTCCCCAGAGGGGCCCAGGGGCGCGAGCGCTGGGCGCCTGGCGCCGATGACGGAGCACAAATGCGGGACGGGCCCCCGCGCCCCCCCCGGGCGCCTGGCCCTGCTGCCCCCCAACCTCCTCCCCCCTTTTAGAAAGCCCCCGCCGCCCAGCTGGGCAGCGGGCAGTCCAGGGAAAGGGCGGGCTTTGAACCATGCTGCGCTGTCTGCAGGCAGCGCGGCACAGTTCAAAGCCCCCTGTCCACCTGGGCGGCGGGCGCGTGCCCACAGAGAGAGCTCCGCGTGCCATGTACGGCACGCGTGCCATAGGTTCGCCACCACGGTTATAGAAGATGGATTGTATGGTTGGGACATCTATTGCTAGATTTTATATCCTTAAGATATAAGGCAAAACTGTCACTATGATTACATATTACAGCAAACTGAGCTATAAACACTGAATGGATAAGACATTACTAATAGAAGCTATATTAGACTAGTCCTCTATTTTTAGACTTTGGGATTTTGCCATATCATTTTCTGGATTGTCACAATAAGCTTTGGAGTTCATTACTCTGATCCTTCCAGCTGCCACCTGCTCTCATTACTCTTCAAAAATATAGGGAAGGAAACTGCTACATATCAAAGGACTTGATTAGCTAAATTCTAGCACAGATTAGGAACTACTTCCAAGAACAGCATTGTTTAGATTTTCAAGAGTGGTAAATCAGCAAAAGTGTACGTGTGCACATATTTATTTTTAAGCAGTATTCGTTAGAAGCATTACTGTAATCTACTTCAAGTTTCATTGTGTTCTTCAGATCACGGTTTCATATCAGTGAAGGGTTTTGAAAGAATGCATTATATTTTAATTCCACATATGCTACTCTGAAAATACAGTTTCGAATGCTGATGCAATAATCACTGCCTTCCTTAAGTTTAACATATGGCTTAAAAAAAACCCTGGTAGCAAGAGAACTCAATTCACTATCACATAGAAACAGTAGTCAAAAAGGGCAAGAGTCCAGTAGCACCTTAAAGACTAACAAAAATATTTTCTGGTAGGGTATGAGCTTTCGTGAGCCACAGCTCACTTCTTCAGATACAGCTAGAATTATGCCATCACATGCCAGCAATGCCCTTCCACAATCTACATTGGACAAACAGGTCAGTCTCTTAGACAAAGATTAAATGGACATAAGTCTGACATCAGAAACCACAATATTCAGAAACCAGTGGGTGAACATTTCAACCTTCCAGGACATTCTGTTGCAGATTTAAGAGTAGCAGTTCTCTTACAAAGGAATTTTAAAGGGAGATTGGAAAGAGAAACTGCTGAATTACAGTTGATATTCAAACTAAAGTCAATGCATTTACCTGGGCTGAATAAAGACCTTGCATTCATGGCCAATTACCAATGCTGATTTCTCCACACCCATCTCTCCCCTGGACATCACAGACTCTTCTGCATATCACACCTAATCCCATCAAGCCTGCTATTCACATTTACATACTGTTCCTCTACTTAAAGACCGATGGATTCACATTCTAGCTGTATCTGAAGAAGTGAGCTGTGGCTCACGAAAGCTCATACCCTACCAGAAAATATTTTTCTTGGTCTTTAAGGTGCTACTGGACTCTTGCCCTTTTTGACTACTGCAAACAGACTAACGTGGCTACCCATTGTGAATTATCTACATAGAAACAGAATACTTAAGTAAACCCTATTTCAACAATGTGATCAGGATCCCATAAACTATGCACCCAATTCCATGCACCAAAGGGGCTTTGAACTTGAATTTCTTGGTTCATTAGATGCACCTCAGGTATTGGTTGTGACTCAATAGCTCTTTGGATTCAAAAATGTCAGAGTTAGAAAAAAAATCAGTTAAAATTCACACTCTGCCCAAGACTAATTTCTTGGGAAGAAAGATAAATGAATACAAGGTAAGTATTTTGCTAACTGAGGACGTTAAACATGACTTAAACCATGACTCAAACTATTAAAATTTTGTCAATTGTAATGATCAATTAAGCAATGGAAAAGGTAGAAACTTCCTTTTTATTTTTTTTTAAATCCATTTTTATGCCATCCTTTCTACAAGGAGTTCAAGGGAACTTACCTCCCCCACTTTATCCCTACAACAACCTTGTGAGAAAGGCTGGGCTGAGAGATAGTGACTGGCCCAAGGTCCCCTAGTGAGCTATACAGCAGAGTGAGGATAAGAAGGTCTTCCTTGTGCTAGTTTAACACTATAACCACTATATCGTGCTAGATCACAGGGGCTCTTTTTTACTACACTCAGAAGCTTGTACATGCATCCCATGCCTTTTGATTTCAAATGTTTGAACAGGAGCAACAGCATGCTTAGGCTAGTTTGGGAATTCTTACACATTCAAAGGTGATGTGCCACGCAATAGTGGAGGGATCTTGTCCAAGGGGTACTGGACATACATGGATTAATTAGGTGCATGGTTCTCTGGCTAATATCATTATTTGTTTGCAATGACAACTAAAAGAGGGTCAAGGTTTACAATGTGCTAGGCTGCTGAGAAGCATTCCTTAATATATACAAACCACTTCCCACAGAACTTCCAAGGTTTCAAGAAGCAGATTTTCTTTTGTTCCCTGACTTGCCAAAATAGTTGCTTCTGTTTTGATTACCAATTTACCGACTTTACATTCCTTGACTCAACAACATTTTATTGTCCATCTCTTGAAAAACCCATTTGCTTACAAGGCATTCTAGCAGCCGCGCAGGCCGTGCAATGATGATCATCAACTTTTTCACCAGCTGGGTAACAAACGCCACCTCTGAGCTCTCCGATCGTTCGTGGGCCTGTGGAAAGAATATCATAAGATTGTTTAAAGTAAGAAATGGTCCTTTCAAATAACAAAAACAGTCAGTTTTTTACTATAATTCATCCAAGACATAACAGAAAGGAAGCAGTCAGCTCATTCTATGCTGCCAGAGTATGAATACTGTAATAAAGTATTAATATTGTGAAAGCTTTATTAATAGGAAAATCACTGGCTGAATTCTAATGTCATAAACTAATCTGAGACTTCCAAGTCCTTGGGAATCCTGGTTTGTAAACACAACACAAGCTGCAATTTGTTAACATTTCACAATTTGGATGTCACAACAAATTGCAGATGACTGAAGACTTTTTGGTTTGCGATTCTTTCAATGCATGGAAAGTGAGAAGACCATATGTGAATTTGAAGACTATGGCTCATCTTTACGCACAAAACCAATTACATCAATAGTATCTATACATAAAGGAATGACAATAAACTAGTTCAAGCTGAGGTTTGTAATGTATGAATGTAATGAATGAAAATATGGTTACAAAGTTTCCAACCAAACATTTATTCATTTAATTATTGTTTATGCCAGAACATTCTATTTTATAATTTAGACTTACTGGGTCTTCTTGACTTTTTATTTATTTCACTATTACAATTAAGAAAAGAAATGTTTAATTAAAAATATCAATTTTATTAAACAAAATATATTACACGCAAAAAAAGGAAACAGTAAGCTTAGCTTAAAAGTCAGTTATATTAATCATGCAAAAAAATTGCAAGGAATTAATATAATTGTACGATTAATACATCTATATAAAGGAGTGATAGTAAACTGAGACAGCTGAAAGTTTCCTAGTATCTACATTTGATACACAATATTCCTAAGACACCCTATTTAGCCTGAATCACATAGAATTCATAAATATTTTGTTGCCTCAATAAATCTTCTGTACTCTTTTTATATTCTTTCTTAAATGAGAGGTGAACAACAAAAAGTGGTTTTCAGTCTTCCTTACTGAGTGCAGCTATGATAAGCACATTTAGGAAAGACTTCACTCTTTAGGTTTACAAGTACTCTAAAATATCCACTCAGTAAGGAAGACCGAAGACAAACTACAGGTATTTTTTTGTGATTATAAAAAATTATTTTGCAAAACCTCAGAAATAGGGTTCAAAGACCAGACGGGTGACAAACATATCTTCTGAATGCCCTAGTTGCTTGCAGAAAAACCGCTCAATCAAAAGGCATGCAGGCAACTAGCAAAAGGAATTAATTAATGATATTCATGTTTTTAAAAATCCACATACAGATGAGCAGTAAGAAAGCATGGGCACAGTAAGGCATGTAGAGAAAAGGTGATCTCACATCTTAAATGAAGACTTCTACATTCATTTTTAAAAGATAAGAATTAACTCATTTTGCTAATGTATGTTTTATATTGCCGGCCTATTACCATAATAAAAACTACTACTACTACTGCTTTACCCCACTGTTTGTTGGGAAACTGTCAATTACTCAATTTGGCTCACCTATTAAAAATTACTGGGTTTTACACAGTACAATGTGACTCATCACAACACAGTCTAAAAATGCATAGAGATCCGGTGCCTAATAGTTTTACTCAAGATTTCACAGGAATACTTTATCGAACATTTAAATTAAAGATATAGATATTCTGTATTCCAATGTCATAATTGTAAGGATTTCAGCAAGTGCAATTCAGCTTCCACTAAGGTAAATAGTGCAAGATTCTTGGACTTTGATCAATTTAGACAACCTTAAAAACTTACAAGTAAAAAGTACTGTTTTAATCATTCGTCCAAATTCATGCGCTTACTGAACTTTATTATGAGGTGCTACATTTAAGAAGTAACACCAGTGTTTTAAATATTCAAAATTATTTCCATAGACCACCATGGACTAGCTTTGTTTAAAAGCAAAGATAAAAGGTGACCACACTGCATTACTTTAAATCCAAAAATGTGCAGGTGAAAACTGTAGGGTCAGATCTTTCCTTTATCTAGACAACATTAAATTTAAAAAGGTTTATTAACACTTTAAGAAACTGTTTCAGTATAAAGAAAATCAAGGCAAAGAAAAGTTTAAAGATCTTATACAAATGGGCTCTTAATGTTAACACTTAACATAGCCCAAAAATGATAAATGCAAGACTATAAAACCAGATTATAGAATCACAAAAACTCAAACACAACTTGTAGCAACCACTCAGCCATGATATCCACAGAGCACTGCAGCTCCAGAGTCCTTAGTAAGATTGCTGCTGCTTGTTTTTGCCTCTCAAAGAGTAGTCTTCTGGACATCTCCTCATATATTTTCTTCAGAAAACATCCCACCGCTACCGAATCTTGGATGCTTCGGTCATACACCAAATAGCTGCCTATCACTCGTTTGCCTTTCCTTTGTATGATGCATGCCATCTCAACTCAATGACAGCATGCTTGTCTGAAGGTTGCAGGTGTCATTTCAGGTTTTTCTCCCACTCCTTGAGGGAGGGAGTGGAGTATGTGCAAGGGCTAAGGGCTGAAGCTAGTGCCATTTGTTTATCGAAACCAAGCTATTTCCAGTGACACATGTACAGGAGGTGGCAATGGGCAATTTACAAAGTGATTCCCTTATCTGAAAGACTCATCTGTCACTAACTGTAGCTATTGGGGCATGAAATTAAAATCACTGTTCTCCCCTGGGGTTTAGCAGGACCAACAAAAATGATATTCAAGTCACAATTCGGTAATCAAGTGAATACATAGATACAGAGCAAGCCAGTCAAACTCCAAAGACAAGAACCAATAAATTAGCACTTAAATCATATTAAGAACAGGGTTTCAGTTTTCAAGATGGCAATACTATGTACTGTGTATACATTTACTAACATCCAGTATAACAACCTAGTACTTTCTCCACATAGGGAACCAACTGTGAATTTTTCCACTGTGGGAATCAAAATCTTAATTAATATTTGTATAAGCTAAACAAGCATATGCATTTTATGTTCTCTAGTTAATTCAATGTGCTGCCTATCACTCGTTTGCCTGTCCTTTACATTCTTATTAAATATTCTGGGACCTTCATACCTATGGGACCATCTCTTACAATACATCCCCCGAAGAGTCTTACACTCAGCTGGAAATAATCTTCTGATGATCCTTGGCCCAAGAGAGATCTGGCTATCCTCGACCAGGGGCAGGGCCTTTTCGGCACTGCTCCCTGCCTGGTGGAACTCTTTATCTCGTGAGACCCAAGCCCTTCAAGATTTGGCTCAGTTCCACAGCCTATGGTGGAGGACAGCGATGGTTTGTACAACTGCTGGCCTCCCTCTCCCCTACCCCCTTTTGCTGATCTTGTTGGACCTTCCTTCAAACTCCCCCTCCCTCCAGTTGGTCTCCATTTTACTATTTTATTCTCACCAGTATCACTGCTTATTAGGGTTTGTTGATCCCCCCCTTATGATAATATTGTATAATGTTGGTTTCTAATCCATATTCAGGGAGAAACTTAGGGCGCCATCTGTTTTAGTCAGGTTTTTTCTAGGATTTTAATGGTTTTATAAATTTATCCTGTATGTGATTTTATGTTGTTGTACTGAAGCATTGCAAGCCGCCCTCAGCCTGGCTCTGGCCAGGAAAGAATGAAAAAAAATTGGGGGGGAAATGGTGATTTACTACTAGCCTACGTGCCAATTTACCAATTTTTTTCATTCTTTTGAATTATCAGCATAGGTTTTTTCTTGTGTATAATTCTGGCCAGGTAAGGGCAGGGTATAAATCTAATAAAATCTAATAAAAATAAATAGTTAGTAGTAATAATTGAAGCTACCTCTCACACTGTTCAGAGGTTTCTAGAAACACAGGATACAAGGCCAGTTAAGTGCTTTTACATCCCAGCTACCACTGAAATCAATAGGTGGGATTTTCTGAATATTTTAACTCTCCCACTGAAATCAATGGAAATTAAGACTGCTTAATTGCAGTTAGATGATATTTATATTCTACAGGCCTAAATTACTGATTCCTTTTATACTCCTTTGGTTATAAATAAAACTGCAAATGTTTCTAGAATGAATCCTAATTGATACAAACCCTTTGTTATAAGGAATCTGGGATGTTTCCAGACATAATTCAAGACGAGCTACAAAGAAGGGAAATTAAAGAAAAAATTGGAGGACATGTGTTTTTTTTCTTTAGAGCAAAGAAGAAAGAGCAGGGAAAAGAGAAGCATTTTTGCTTTCCTTCATCAATATCTTACTATATTAATTTTCTTCGTCCTGTCCTTTTCAGTACATTAGCAGCTATCCCCTATTACCTTCACTCCCACTACCTAATCTTTGTGACTGGCTTTTAGGGAGGTGATGAGATGATGCCACTTTAGAAAAACAATTAAATATCATGAGCTCCCCCATTCAACCTGTACACCTTGTTACACATGCTGAAACAGAAGATGGGAGAAAGAATCCTGTCTGACATACACTAACAATCTGTGTGTATTTACACAACATTCCAAGTCGAGACAGACTGATCAGGTACTAAAAACTTTTTAGAATAAAGTATTTTGCCTTTTACATTTCAAGATGATGAATATACAGAGCTCCCTTTATGCTAGACCACTGGATCCTCAAGGTCGTTATTGTCAGCTCTGGCTGAACAGCTCATCAGCATAGATGGGTCTTTCTTGCTAAGATCTACAACTTGAAATGCTAGGAACTGAATTGCATCAAGTGCTCTTCTACTGTGCCATGGGCCCCTCATCCTAGCTTTAGATACAACCTCCATCACCTAAGGGCAATAAGCCATCTTGATACAGGTCAAAACTTTTATCTCTTTTGATTAATAAGAATACTGTTGTAGTATGAGGAAAAGTAAAGAAATGGTAGCTGCATTCCCAAATGCAACACATAACCTCTGTAGCAGAAAGAAGGCATAGGGCAGGAAAGGACATAAAGGAGATGTGTCTGGTTGGTTTTACAGACAGCAGACAATTTCTATGAATAGCAAATGGTTTCCGAAGATAATAAGCAAAGACAAGGAAGCTCTTCTTTAGCCTGAGGCATTTAAAAATGGGAAGAACAGGCACATATTGGAGTTCAGTCTGAATCCTCCTTTGGCTTTGACAGTTTCTATTATTACTCTAATGTAGAACCTCAGAACTGAATGGAGAGAGCGCGCTGGGGCCATAAAACTCTGGATTTCTTCCTTGTGCAGCCACCCTCCTCCCCCATACTATCTGGTCCATTGCACAACTAAAGATGGAGCATCAGGTAAACTTACATCCCAGTTTACTGGTTCTGCACAGAGTAGAAATAATCACCCCATTATTTGGGGTGAAGAAATATTTTCTTGCTCAGTTAGATGTGGATTGGCTTTCTTGCTTGATTTAACTGGAGCTCTCTGCTCTGCTTGCACCTGTGTGATGCATCTTGTTTACTCAGCGCGCTGTGGCATGGATTATATGGGGACTGTCTTGTGAATACTTCCATTTGACAAGACATACCTAACTGGATCACCTTCTACTCTCTTCCAATCCAGAGAATTATACTGGATTTCCATACTGTTTGATGCTCTCGCCTGGATATCCCAGGCTATCTAGTTTCTCGTTTGACACATTATACCATGCTATATAAACACCAAGGCAAAAGTTATTATCCACTGCTAAAGTACTTACATCCTGTAAGAGTTTTTCAAGGTTTTCCTGCAGCTCATAAAAGTACCGAGAAGTAATAAGTCCTTCACGTGATTTATCCAGACAGTCTCTGGCCAACTCAATAACTTGATGATGAATAAAGCTTAGGACCCCATCTGCTAGTTGCAGCACATTCTCTGGTGCATTAGACGCAATAAACTCAGCCAGCCGTTCCTCCATCTGGGCTGTGGCCTAAGAAGTGTCAAAACAATAGTTAATGGCATTTTGCTATCAAGACATATACATACGAATGTAAACTCATGGCCTTCATTCTTCATTGCCAAAATGCCTGCATGTTTGAAGGAAACGTCATGAACTTGAGTGATACTAGAATTTGCAGGTGAAAAAGTAAACTGTCTTAGAATACACAGAAATAAATTTAATCTTAACTTGAACATGCTAGGCATAACCACCACAGGATGAAATCCTGCACCCAAGGACCTAATGTAGGAGATTTGTAATTGGATCTCCTGATGATAAAATCTGTACTTTAAGCAGCTTTGACAGGTACTGAATTTGATAAGTACAGTGGTGCTTTCCCATTCACCATTATTTCAGACTAAATCTTTGTTGGGATAAGAGAAGCTTTGATGGGAGGGGATTTTGATTAGGAAAAAGAGCATGTGGGAAAGGTTAAAACCACAAACACCACTGTTTAATCAAATTAACAGTCTCTCACCTCTGCTTTAAAGTAAACTTTTTAACTTCAAATTTGTAATCCTTTTACAAATCTCCCACATATGGTGTAGCTTGGCTGTTAGAGGTAGAATTTCATCCTGAGGTTTTTACACACAGAACATTCTTATTAAATTTAAATCTTTTTGTGCATTCTAAATGAGACTGGCACCACTGTGTCAGTTAAATTTGACCCCCAATAAAGAATAAAATGGGGAGATATTCACAGTAAAATCCTAAACTGAGTTATACTCTTCTAATCCCACTGACTTCAATAGAAGGGTATAAACTGTTTAGGATTGTGCTGCCAATCAAAGGTCTATCATATAACATGCAGTTTGGCCCTATGAAGGCAAATGAAAATTTGGAAGGCTGCATGATGGATGTGTGTCAACTAGGTAAGCCTATGAACACATACCAATGATTACCTACGAAAGCTTTCTCACATTCACTAACTCAATGATATAATAGTAAGAACCAGCTCAGCTCAAGGAAACAATAGCTTAAAATGATACAGGAAAACATATTCAATGTAATGACTTCGAATCCTATCATATACTGATCAAGATATTGGCTTTCTATGCATTCACCTTTAAAACCAAAGATAACAATAGAGACAATAAAAATCAAGCTTCAAACATAAATAGTTTCTCGATTTTTATGGAACACTACAATATTTTAAGTATAATCAGCAGAAATTTAACAATATTGATTTTAAAACTCAGAGAAACAGAGATGGCTGTATTACTAGTGTTCATTCTCTGTAGGTTAATTTCCATTTTAGATTACCAGACTCTTATTTAGGAAACTGAAGCATACAGAACTGTAATGACAGATATAGGCTCATTCAACATGAAACTGTGGTTTCTTTTACCTATGGTTAATTTGGCTTCCAGGTTTGTCCTAAGAAGGGTGTTGTTGTTTTTTTGTTTTTTTTTTGCCTTCACTACTTCCCCAGTGTTCCTCTACAAAGACCTAGCTGGCGTCTTAACTAGGACTGCTGTACTCAGTTAAGAACAAACCATCACCATTGAACAACTCCCTTACCATTGATTATTAGCACTGACGCTGGGGATCCTGAACAAATGGCAAGCAGCCTCAGATCTGTGTCCTTCCTCAGTCACTGACAAAGGAAGGTTTTTTTATCATTAACCCTTTCTTCACATTAATCCATGGAAGCCATCCTCCTGCTCACACAAACCCACCCACCTAAGGGCCCAACAATCATCCCCACCAGAATATCATCTCGCTACTGGCACCTTATTCCACCCTACAGGCAACAGAGTAATGACGATCTTTATAGGGGTGGAGATATGTGGTGGAGCTGTTTGCAGTCCCTCCAGCCTGCTTTACAAAATTCCAGTCATTCTCTGTGTGAAAATGAACAAGCCAAGGAACTGTTGTATGAAAGGACTGCATTGGCATCCTGGTCCTTTAAGATGACAGAGACAGAAGGAGAGACCAAGACAGTTCCAAGGCAAATTACAAGTGAATAGTTGGCTGTTGCCAGGCAGACTAGAAGCCCAGGGTGGGGTTGGGGAGACTGCTAGTGAGAGGTGGAGAAACAGAAGATAGGTTTCAATTGTAAGCAACTTTGGCCTAGCACCTTTGTTGCTGCGAAGCACGCAAAGGAGCATGAGGGAATAAACCAGGATGTCTATATTTGTACATCATACAACACCATAGTTTAATTACCTGTGATTAATAAACCAACTTCAAACCATATTTTCAGATCCTGGTTTGACATACCCTAACCATATTTAATGGGGTGGTCTTCGTTCAATCAACTTAACCACAGTTAATTAAACCAATATTTCATGTGATGTTTGAACCAAGCCACAGAATATTTGGATTACAGAGAAACCATGTCTTGCATTTTTAGTGTTCCACAATACTGGCTCTTACCTTTGGAAATCTTTCTTTGTATACATGGTTCATCATTACTATTTCACTATCGAAGGACACAGGAGAACGGCCAGGACTGAAATAAAGTTTAAAAATTCAAATATAGTGCAAACAACAGCAAGACGGATGCATAATCAATTACCATAGCAACTATATTAATATATTTACACTTTTATATGTGTATAAATGCCCAAGTGGTTGTGGCATATCCTCCATGCTCCCAGGTTTATCATTTTTTCTTTGATAACTTATGCAAACTTGTTGTTCACAGAGTTCAGTGTCACTGTAGATTCCAATAATAGCTACATGCTTTTAAAAGAAAATACCAATTTATGTATACATTGTTATTAGCAGTTTTCTCTCTATCATGTGTATGTAAACAAATATGCAACTGATGTGTGGTTGCATGCAGATACATGCAACCACACACACAAACTTCACTGGAACCAGCTAGGGGAAAGGGTGGACACTAACTGGGTTTCAGCTGAGATGAAAGGACCGATTAAGAACAACCGAACAGCAGTGACATTTGCTCAATCATATCGCACTGTCAAGTGTTCAACAGTTGTCAAATGGTTAGGTGCCAGAATACATGGAACATGCAGTAACTTAATTTGAGCTGTCTTGGGCATGGTGCCTGGTGGAATGAACTTTGTGTCCTTACTCCTGAGACTCTGCACAGCCTGCTAGTGAGATCTGATGAACCTGCAATTGGAAAGTGGTTGGGGTCTTGCACGATATATCAGAAACCAGCAGTAAGGACTCCATTTATACCTGCTGGAAAGAACTTGGCATGAATGCCCCTGCAATCTGCCTTGGGTATTTTTTAGAAAGACATTTTTTTAAAAGACATCTTTTAGAAAGAAATTTAAAAACCTTGCTTTTTGTGCATGCACATATTGAAGCCAATTAATCAAAACAAGCTGTGTATGGCTAGGCTCTTTTTTTCCTAGCTTGGACTGGACCATATATAATGGTCAACAAGTCATCTGACTACCTTCCTACATGTCATTCCTATTTGTGATGAACTGAGACAACCAACACTTGCAAGTTGTAATCTAGACTTATAAAGAAAGCAGCCACTTGTATAAAGTGGCTGTCATGTACATACACTCAATATCGCATACACTTAATACAAAACTGCTTTGAAGCACAGATTTTCCACAGAACCTCCTTGCTGCTTAACAGTTGGGGGGAGGGGAAATAAGTTACCAATGACATATTTTGCCTAGTGTGATTAAACTTTCTTATTGGTTACATTCAACATCTCCAAAATGGTAGGAGACAGGAGTCTACAGGGAAGACCAAAGGTGAAGGAAACCAGTAAGTATGACATTAGTAGATATAAATCCTGGAACACAGGTCAAAACCACAATTTGCACATAAAGAACAACATTCTGTTAAATCCCTTAGTAAAGATCTTTAGGAATAACATGATTGCTTGGGGGCATACAACTTAAATCTTAACTGATGTTACAGCTTTAGAATACAAACTGTATGGTTTCTTCTAGTTTTATCAGAGAATCTGGTGTGTAATGCTATGACTCGTTCTACGGTTAAGTAGCCCTAAAGACAGGGTGAGGTAATGCAGATAGAAATCATACATGCTTGAATAACTGCAGCAAATTTGAGCTATATTTCCGTCCAAAGACTTTTTAATATGTTTAATGTACTATGTTGCTTTCCCCATTATGAACCAAACTTAAATAATAATTTATTGACAAATATACTTCATGTATAAAACAAAATCAAAGATGAAGCGTAAAATGTTTCATTTCAGGAGGAAGGATCACACTTAGTGGTTTCACTAGCTAAGCACTTTGTGTTAAATTATTTTAAGCTGTGTGTAGAATTTTCACAGGAGAAAACTGTCTAAATATTTCAATGGAGTGGTACTTGTCTGTTACCTAGATCTCATAGCCTACCCGCAGACTGTTACCAAATGATAGCCACAGAAGCAGTGTGCCAAATATGCAAATAAAACAACAAACAGGGCCCTTTCCTGTAAGGCTCAGACAGAAGAAAACACTAGCTATCTGTATATAAGAATGCAAGCACATGTCCTTAATAACTTTCTGAGACGCATCAGTAGAGAATGTTTATTTGCCGCCAGTCAACTATTATTAAGGAAAAAATTATCTCTGTGAAATTAAGTTCCTGGAGCTGAAAAGACCACATAGCCCACTACATGAATTTAATTTTTTGTCAGCTGCAATGCAGATTTGTTTATTTACTTTTGATACTATATGATAAAAGATTTAATCCTACTCAAAAGATTCCTTTGGGAAATGCAGCAGGTAAAATTAGACTAGACTGTTTCCTAATATATTTTTGTTTTTCAGCTTGTCAGTTGTATTTATTGGGAGAAGGCAGGTCAGACCCACAATGCTGTCCCATAATTTTTCATGACACTGACACAGCCGATTTCTAAAATTCAATTTTCTCTGGAAATAAAACTATATCTTAAACATTTTGGCATCAGGATAAAAAGATGGATATTTTAGTAAGTGACAGTCAAAACACAAGTCTCACAGCCAGATCATTGAATGATTTTATCTCAAAGAGCCAAGCACCACTCATGCTTAAAATTAGGCAAAAATCAAAAGTATAACTGTGATTATAACTTCAATCACTAGTTCTCAACACCAGTAACACTCTGATCCTAAGTATTAGCAAGAGTATGCCTGTAATGTTATACTTGGCATACAGCTACTGGTGCACTTTATCATAAATGTTTCAACACAGCCATTGTAGGTTTAGGACTGGGTCACAAATATTGGATTAAAGCTTTGAGCTACTGCATCCATGATGAAATGCAGCTGCTTCTAAGACTTAGGCAGAATTTACTTTAGGAGACCATACCACAAGAGGACTTGTTAATGAGAGATCCCCAACCTTTTTTGAGCCTGTGGGCTCCTGTGGAATTCTGCCACAGGGTGGTAGGCACAACCTACCATAGGAGGAGGAGCCAATCACAAAATGTCAGGTAGTGAGCTAATGCATAACTCTAATAGTAACTTTTCAACATTTCAGGCAAAAGCTTTGTTTAAGAGGATACCTTTTAAAGCGAACATATTGTTTTAAAACCATTTTCTTGCATATGCACAGCTTACTTTCAGTCATGCAGTGAAGAACATTGTGCTGCAGTGCCAGCTGCTACTGAAGCAATGTTCTGTTTTGTTTTTTGAATCTGCACGGCCAATCAGATCTCCAATGGCCAATCGGAAGCCCTGCTTAAGAAAGCCCTACCTGCCCCCGTCCATTTTTAAAAAACACTTAGTGGGGCCAAGAAAGGTGTCAAGCAGGTACTATAGTTCCCATGGGGCACTATCCCGGGTGTCCCTTGCTGTAGACTGCAGCCTACTCTGTGCTAAAACTCCTTTCTAATTAATGCTATAGCAGCTTTCTGCTCACTGAGTTACATGACTGAGCAGCATTTTCAACACATGCCTCTCACAACCAACTTCAGCACTCTACGAACTCTCCTCTCTTCCCCAGCTCCTTCAGCTGCTGGTGCTACTATCATCCTTTGTTCACTTGGGAGGTAGTAGATTAATACCTTATCCTCACTTTTAAACTAAATGGGTGAGGGGAAGACCTGGGTGCAGGTAAGAGCACAGTGTAATTTCTATAAATTCTGAATGTTTGTAATGCAAAATGAGATTATGCACAATGTACTTTTATATGTTTCAGATTTTTCTGCAAACTTGGGGGGGGGTCCCCCAAGTTTGGAGGAAAATCTCCTTTATGTCATTGTGGGCCCAATTTGTAAATTTAGATATCTGGAGATAGGTCCACACATGGCTATCAGCCATATATACATGAGCCTAACAAAAAAGAACTTCCCTAAAATACAAAGACATTGCACAGGTGTAAGTGCACAATTTACTTGCATTTGAGAAGCTTTCAAGAGCTCTGTCACACAATTCCTGGGATTCTATAGCTTTTGTTCCCCACGGCTCAGGAGCTTGCATGACTTTTCACAGTTTCCCAGAAGACTTAAAAACCATTCACTGAGGGTAGGCCAATGACTGCAACAAAATTAGATTAAAACTAAAAGCACATTTAGAATGCTCAGTAAAAAGCGAGGGTTTTTGAGGGATGAGGAAAGTTTTACATTGCGTTCTCAAGTTTGCAATCCATGCTCTACTACTGAAAAGCCACAGTATGGGTGCTGGAGAAGTTTCAAGATTCTAACAGGGAAGAACTGTATAGCTGTGCTACACTCACTTCACACAATGCTACTTCAGTTATTGCGCTGCAGCAACTAATCGCAGAAACAGGCCTGGGCAATTTTCTTGTGAGTATATGACAATAAGCAATTAAAGTGCAAAGCTCACCTGAGGCTGCGAGATCGGGGGCGCATGGCTGGAGACTGCCGCCCCTCCTCATCAGTGATGCTCTCTGTGCTGAAATGCTTTGTCAGGAAATGAAGTTCATCTGGTGTTGGCTGAAAGGGCAATTGATGTAGCTTCTCCTGAGATGAGCATGATGACTAAGAACAAAATATATACAAAACAAGTTCAAACATGTGAGCCACGTGGTTCACAATTCCACACACAACTTTTTTTTAACTTCATGATGAAAGAAAAATGCTTAGCGTTTCTAACTTTTCTTGATTAATTCATCTACTGAAAGAAATAAGATCTGATATGCAAGATGAGGAACTTTGGAGAGATAAAGCCTTTAACCATTTTGCTTTTTACTGAGCATTCTAAATGTGTGTTTAGTTTAGTTTTAGTTTAAATCTGATATGCAAGATGAGGAACTTTTGAAGGAGAAAGGCTTTAACAATTTTACTAGCACTCTTCTTATGCTACTAGCTGGACTTTCCTGCTGTAAAAGATTGAATGGAACAACATTTCTATGCTTGAATGGAACAAGAAGGAACTATATATGAAATGTGGAAAAGTGTGTGCATGGGAGGAGTTCATTCTAAATTATCACACTCTGCTACATAATAGTCAATTTTGTCATACAATGAAACAAAAGAAAATAAGTAAGATGTCCCCAGATTGTTGTTGTTGCATCAGTGGCATAATTATCATAAGAAAAAGTATCCCTGTAAATACTATCAGAGAAATCTTACTCTTATTTATAATTTTTAATAACCCATCACAATTTTCATATCACCCAACATCAAGTCAAATGACACTGTTCAATAAGGACAAATCACAAATTAAGCAACATTCACAAATGGGTGAAGGAGCTTTACAAGATTAACGAAAACACAATTGGCTCCTTTTATTAATATTCTAAACAAATAATTAAAAGAATGACTATGAAGGTGTTTTATATTACAGGAAGAAAACAGCAACAAAAATAACAATCATCGCACTGACAGGTTATATATATGCTAGTGAAGGTAGACAAAAATCAGTAATAAAACAGGAGGGGGACCCACAAAGACTTGTAAAGGGGGGGTAATCCATTTTCCCCTGCAGGGCCCCAGCCCCTGTGCTGTGTCTGCTCTCCCCCACTCTGACCAGCTCTAGCTCTTCCCACTCTTGGCCCTGCTCCCTCAACTGCTGCCGCCAGTCCTCCTCCCTCTTCCACTATTGTCCTCTGCTTCTGCCCCCCACACACCTTCAGTTCTATTTGTACCCATTTCTTGCTTCCCCCCGCCCCCCCACACACTTTAAAACAGTTCTACTCTGCTTTCTTTCCTTCTCATGCCTGCCACTTTCATTACTCTTCTGGCTCTCCCAACATGTGCTGTCCTTTTGGATTGGATATTGAAGGAGAGGGAGTCTATGATATCTGGAGAAGGAGGAGTTCACAAACATTGTTGTTCTCTTTTGAAACCCCCTCTTTTTAACCCCCCAGTTGTTTTTAAAAGTTTTTAAAATTGTTTTGCACAGGAGACCAATCATGGCTATTAGTTATATAGATATTTAAAACAATGCAGAGTCCATTAACTAATGGAATGAAAAAGAATGAAAGCTAGTTTTCTAATAATGGAGAAAACTTACTGAAACAGTTGAACTAGGAGTGTTTGTTCCATATCCAGATGAAGGAAGGGAAGCCAGGGACCAACGACGGCCATCTGTCCTAGAGAAAGATGTGAACAATATTAATTAGACTAAAATCATGGGTGACGTAGCTGATTTATTCCACTTTGGGACAATGGTATGCAGCAATTTATGAATGCTACTGTGCTTACTTCAGACATTCCCTTCCAATCTACCCCCAATGGCTTTTGACTGACTATGAGTCAGTAGTAGGGATTATGGAGTTAAGAATCTGGCCTGCAAGCCTCAACACACTTTAAAATAAACATGAAACATTATTTATAGCTTCTATATTCTATATGCATTTTATTTTCTTGGACAAATTTTAGCAATCTCTTGTAATGCCAGCCAGATCCAGTCATAGTCAGATGAATTGATATTACCAGGTATGGCACAAACTCTTGCTAGAATTCTTAAATTCGCAAAACATTTCATTGACTAAGAAGCCTGCTGTAAACATTTCAACTAGCTCTTGGTAATGGAACTGGCCATGAGATTCCAATTATTTGACATTTGTTTCTTCTATGATTTACTGAACAAAGACTTACTGTCTGCCACATTTTAGCAGACAAAGTAGTTATCAACCATTAATATGTTAAATTCTCACAAATATGTATTTCACAGGATACCTAGCATATTCTACCTCAAAAAGCCCACCAAATTAGCTTAACAAAATAGGCACATTTTAAAGAGACTTTACCCCCAACTGTTTTGCAATGTGAGGTTATGAAATTCTACTTAATGTAAATTAAAGAGAAAATACAGTTAGGGTTTATTTGAACAAAAGCTTTGTAGGTCATATGCACATCAAGTATTTGCATTTGGGCCTTCAGTTCATACTAGACCCTGCCTATCTGCACTGCAGACAACAGTAACTATAAGATCAGCATGAGTTGTGCAGACTGCATGACCCAATCTGCAATGTCAACACGAGCTTCTTGCCACACCATATTGTAGCTGGTTTGTAGACAAAAATAGTTTTCCAGACTTTTATACTCAACTCAACTTTAACAGGTAAGCCAGGTCAAAGTGTCTGAACCCAAATTATGGCAGATAATTATGCATGCAGCCTTTGAGGAATAAAATAATGCCCAATATCTTAAATTATCATTAGCAAAACTGCACTACATTAAATATGCAGAGGTATTAGTGGTTTGGCATTGTATGCAACTGACTTTTGGAAATTTCTGACATTTTGCTTGCCTATGATGACAATGTTATGAATCCTATTTGAGCAAGAACTGACAGGCTGAAGTATTGCTCTTAAAAGAAGATAATGTCAGCAACCCAGTATATAGTTAATCTTTTGCAAGACCATTGAGAGAACCATTATTTTCATTGTATTTGATATCACAAAAGAAAAACAGGTGTAACAGGGTAAGGGTCAGTCCTATTCCATTTATTAGATTCAGAAAGACACCTTACATTTCTAGCCCAACCTATCCCTTAGTTTTAGGGGGGGAAACCCCATCAGTATTTGATAAACACAACCTTCATGCTTCATGCACAAGAACACAAATATTTAAGCTGCAGTTATAAAATGCATGCTGTAGTTAAAACCCCATGTAGGCAGATTTTAATATAAGGATCTTCAGATGCCACTGGTATGCTGATTGTATACTACCCTAACATGGCAAGCCTACTGCACATTAAATTGCCAGTTAACTGCCCTATTACAGCTTTCCAATAAAATTAATATCGGCAAAATGAAAAAATATAGGCCAATTTTCTACAAAGTATACATATAAAAATATTTGAAGCTATATTGCTAAACATTTGTACATTTCAAAGAGAACTCAGATCTTGAGGATGTTTTCAGAACTGATGGCATTTTGAATGGCAGTTCATTTGACAACTAAATGCCACAACAGGATTTTTTAACTTTAGGGGCTACTTCTCACAACAGATTTGTCACATGGGGGCCAGTTAAGTCTGCTTCTGCATGGTAGCTGCTTTTTATAGCAAGCTGATTCAGGACCACAGCTTACAACATAGATTGGTCCAGTGCCCCCCACCCCAACATGGTAATGTGGTGATCAGCTATTCACAGGGGCCAATATATATAACAAATGAAGAACACAGAAGCGACCATGAAGAAGAAAGTTTCAAGTGGCTTTCACATGGAAGCTATACATTAAAAGTAGTTATTAAGGAGTTGCAATGTGTTTTTTTTCCTGTCCTCTTAGTCATCTCCGGATTACCATTATCCTCAAAATAGAGTGGTCACTCAAACTGGATACAACACCCTGAGTTTAGAGATAACCAACACAAAGCACTGCAGCATCCTGTATCTTTTAATGTAACTCTTCTCAGAATGGCATTATCCCAGTAATTATTAATGGGGCCATAAAGCCCTCAGGGGGCAAGCTCCATATCTCGGGGGGCATTCAGAACTTCAGTGGGAAAACTGGGAGCACTTGGGATTTTAAGAAGCCACTTCTGTTTTATAGTGCTCACACAATCATGAAGACAAAAATCCCAGATTTCTCCCCCAGGTCCTTAGTGGCACACAGGCTCCCCACCCAGTATTTTCCTTTAGAGGGAGGCCTATTAAATGTTAAAAAGTCGAAGTCCCTCATCTTAATTGATAAAGTGTAATGTCTGTGTGCCTAAATGGGGCTATGACAACACATAAGCTCACTAGGAATGTAGCAGACTAAAATAACATGCAAAAACATCCATTTTACACACAACACAATATATATCTGCTTTAGTGTTACCTGTCTGCCCTGTGTCCATGGCTATATATAAAAAAGACATAGTACCAATGATAAACACCAGGAGGAAAATATATTATAAACAGACAAATTATTCAAGTAATTTTTCCTGACCTTAGCAAAATTTTATTCTTTCATAGTTTGAAAACTACGCCTCATTTATTTATGTTGTATGAATCCTGAAAGTGCTGAAATACTGTGTTTTGAGAAGTGCTCAGGTCTTTGTTATTAGCAACCAATTTGCACAAAACAATGATTAAGAATTATTAACAAATAATTATTTCTGCAGCAAATTCCACTCAAGTAGGATAAAAAAGTGCAATTCTTTCAAAACACATGGCTGGATTCAGTATCCATTAGTCAAAGGTGTTGGCAGGTCTCTTAGCAGCAGTCCCCTCTGACCATGAGAAAGTTGATTCCCAGGGTCACAGGACCCAGGTCAAGGGCTGCACTGAGGCAAGGGAAGGAGACAAAATGGCCTCTCTTTCTTCCATCTGTCCCCATCTGTTTCACTATCAAAACTGTAGGGACCCAGAACAGAGCCTCCTCTGTCAAAATCAGTTGCTGTGGAGGAATATGTGTGACAAGATACACAAGGACCAGGCTGTTTAGGACTATGAAAGTAATGCCAACACTTTGAACTGGGACTGGAGGCTCATGGACAGCCAGCAAAATTAAGAATTATTAAAGGCAATAAGCACTCTGAAACCCATCCTCACAAAAAGATATTAATGTTGAAATATCTATTCAGATGTGTTAGAAAAAAAGAGTGTGAACAGTTTCCAGCACTACAAAGAAGGTGAATATGATTAAATTGGGCAGTTGTGCTGGGGTGGGGAATGAGTTGTATCCTACAAGCTTCTCTGCTGGTAAAAAACAGAGAATGACCACTGAAAACACTATGCTAGGATCTATGGGGCTCACATGGACAAAAGACAATTGGGATGACAGCTGAAGTGAACAGGGGAACTGAGTTAAATCACATAGAAAACCTATAGGATTCAACCCACTGCCTTCCAACAGAAGCAACTCCTAAGAACACAGAAAGCTATTATAGTTTATAATATGTGCCCTGATCACCTCAGTACTAACCTGAATTGTACTTTGTCTTTTTGTCAATATTTAATCAATTTATTTAACTTACTTACTTACTTATTTAACTTACTTACTTACTTTTAACCGTTTCTCAGATAGTTCAACATGAACAGAAAACTAAGCACATTCTACCCTCCTCTAAAAACAGCCTTTACTGTGCTAGAACTACGTTATATCTGATTTCTTTTTAAATTGAATGACATGTCTCTATTAAAAAAATGAATATTCAAAAATCCCACAATTCACAAGCATCACCATAAACAGCCATCAAGTATTTAATTCTCCCCTGTACCACTATAATATCGAGAACAATTATTCATAAACTGACTAGGGATGGACAAACATGATATTTGTTTCTTTTCATTTCTGTATGTTGTCATTATATATGGTATTATTCCACTCGTTTTCATATGCAGCTGACGTTCAAAGAAGGCTGAAATGTGGGTCCATATTCCAGGAAAATTTTTACATGAGGAAACAAAAAATAGTGTGAAAATACAGACTCTTGGGTTCATTTCTTACAGCGGAGAAACAAAATCAACACTGGGATTTTCAGGTACAACCAGGAGTGATTAAAAAAAAAAAAAAGCCACAGCTGCTGGCGAAACGTCAGGAAAGAAAATACCAAGACCACGGTCACACAGCCCGGATAACCTACAAGAACTGATGAACTCTGTCAGTGAAAGCCTTCGACAATACTCTAACAAGGGATCAGCCAGTTCCAGCTGAAGTCTAGTTTCCTGTATTTTAATCTCCTTGGAGAACAACTGATTGAAAATAAGAAATACATTTGATTAGTATATAGTTCCAGCTTGTGTCTATGGCCATCCATGAATCACAAGACTGTGAAGGATTCATGACAAAATACTCTCATTAGCAGAGCTACTGCAGAACTCAGATGCTGCTAATACAGGGGATGTGAAAATCAACATTAATACTTCTTTTCTTATCTGTTGACTACATAAACATGCCAACACAGTAAGACATCAATTAAGTGGTTACATTTTTGAAATACTATATTACACTAATCAATTGTGAAAATAAATATTCTGATTGCTCACTAAGGGCAAGTTTAAACTATTCACTAGTCTAACTTCTTATTAAATTTATTTGATGAAACCAAGCACAGAAAGCATAAGTTCATTCAGTCATCCCTTGCACCATCCTGAACAATGTATAATTAACCTTCCTGTTTTTTTGTTGCCAATACTCTGGGACACTGTATAATTCCATATACATACACTATAACAGCTTCCACACTGCTGAAGCAGCATGAGTAGAAGAGTGTCAAAGAGGATAGAGGCTGCAAGAAAAGGAATGTGAACAAGACAACAGATGTTTTCTTGACCAGGGCATATAGTTGCACCATATGGACACCCTGACATTTGCATTTCAGACTAAGGGGGTGACCGCACTTTGTATTCCCAGCGATGTATTAAGAGTTTGAAAATGTTGTAAAAAACATCGCTTTAAAAGGGTTTTTGGATTCCACGGCTTATAAATGGTTGGAAGACGTCTTCACAGCTAAAGGGGCCAAACAAAGTGCGAACAGTATTTTTTATAACGTTTTCAAGCTCTTAATACACCGCTGGGAATACAAGTGCGGTAACCCCCTTAAATAGTTCTAGGTGTATAGCACTTCAAAGAAAGCAAAGTGGTTTGTTGAATACTTTGGTTTGGTGGTGGTGCAAGACTAACTCTCACAGGAGCTACCTGCCTCCCATGGCACGTATGCTCTGGACAGGCTATATCATTGTGTTTGGGTACCCCAAAAGAGCCCACAAATGGAATGGGGTTCAGTCACACCTCAATTGGAAAGGCTATGGGGAAAGCAACCTTCTTTGGCCCAAGTGCCAAAAAAAAAATCTACATTTATTTGGGAAGATGTTTTCAGGTTGGCATACTGGAGGGGGGAAGGAGATAAGGATTCTACTTAGCCGAACACATTGGGAGCAAGCTGAGCCCCTGCAGCGCCTCAGTAGCTCACTTTGGACATAGTACCTCATGCATGCTGAGTAAAACAGTCTGGCATGGCACTCTTCATCATGTGCACCAGGGATTACCAACCCCTAGTTAAAGGCATAGGGACCTACCTGAGTTGGGCCTCTTTATGCTGCCATTTTTTTCTCCAGATTTACTCAGTAATTAGGCTGGGCCAGTATAGAAGCTAACACCCAGTAGTTAAGATGGGCAAGTTCAAACAAAAGTCTCTGTCCTCAAAATGTTAACCCTTCCCCCCCCCATACCTAATGTGAGCAAAAGAGAGAGCAAATTCAAAATTCAGTTTCTACATTTCTTTGTTTCATACTTTCAGATATAGGTACAGTAATCTAATATCACTATGGTTAAAGATAAGCAAGCATAAAACAGGTGGCTGAATCAGGTCCATTTGTTTATTTACAATATCACCAACTCTGAACAATGAGTAACAAGATTTCTTCTGAATAACCAAGTCTGTCATGCATCACAAGGCCAAATTACTTTAAAACATGAAAACTATGAATGATCCCTCATGGCCTCCACACACTAATCAGAACAAAAATGTGTAAACATACCTACGGGCAGGAACAAAGGAAAAGTGAGAAGGTGCATTTGGTGAGAAATTTCTGGGACTGTCCAATGGACTTCCACCTGTTTGAAAAAGGATAAAAATATCAACACTTGTGCAGTATTCACAATCAGTACCTTCTGTTATCATGTTTAATGATGCCTGACACACTGCATGAACATTGCTAGCAATCATTAATCTTGATTTTTGGTCTACATCGGAGGAGCTTATCTTTCTTTATTTTTACAGTTGCAGCTATATTTATTTTATTACCAATAAATTAAATTAATTTTATTACCAATACTTTTTTCTATTAAATTCATTAAGGGGTTTTAAAAATGAACAATTAATTAAAACCTGAATATGCAAGCATTCAGCGATAAAAAGTATGCTTCCCTATGAACCACTGGCCAAAGTGAACGCTGAATCAAGCATGTCCCACCAGAAATGAGGCCACTGTTAGCAGAAGTTACCAAGAGGATAAACACTGTAAATGATTTTTTATCAACACTTCAATCCTATGAACTATGAATAGGATCTTTGCTACATACAAAAGTTCATTCAATAATTGGGGGGGGGCAATTTCTGCCTATCCCCTATGCAGCTGCAGCCCCCTCATACTGGCTTCTGTGCCATTCCTGAAGTGCAATCTTCCTGATAATCAACAAAAAGGGGGAGAACTCAACCAGAAAAGTACAGGGACCCTCAACAGTTGAGCTGGAAAACTATAAAATCGATAACAAAATAATTATATTTATTATATGGTGTAAACAATTAGTTTGTTAAAAACACAGGGCCTGGAATGCAAGCTACATATAAACCATCAGTATAAATGGTTACAAAGATAACAAACATAGTTTGATATACACTCATTATAAATGACCAGTAGAAGACCATACACATTTCGGCCTAGTGGGCCTTCCTCAATGGTCATAAATACAAAACATGATTATTAAAACACATCCAGAAATAAACCTTACAAGGTATTTCTGATCCGAAAATAGAATGCCTTATATCTTCTGTGGCCTGGTGTTCAGTATTAACACAAACCATGGGTCTTGCAACATGGGAACTTGGCCAGATACATTCATCACTAGTACACACATCTGGAAAACATTGGTAATTTTATACCAGATTTCTGTGTGAGCAAATTTTCATGCTGCAAGACCTATGGTTTGTGTTAATAGTGAACATCACGCCACACAAAATATAAGATTTTCTATTTTCAGATAAGAAATACTTTGTAAGGTTTACTTCTGGATGTGTTTTTAATCATCATATTTTGTATTTATGACCACTGAGGAAGGCGCAATAGGCCAAAATGCTCCTGGTCTTGTCATTTATAATGAGTATATCATCAACAATGTTAAAATCTATGTAACGGTTTATACTGATGGTTTTACATGTAGCTTGCATTCCAGGCCCTGTGTTCTTAACAAACCTATTGTGTACACCCTATAATATAATTATTTAGTTATGGATTTTATAGCTTCCAGCTCAACTGTTGAGGCTCCCTGTGCCATCCTCTGACCATCAGGAGTGGAGTTCACAGGAGGGCCACAATGGGCTCCGTTGTTAAGCATGGCAAAATTCCTTCTGTGATGAAATCAGGAAAAATATCCAGATACTATCTGGATCAGGATAATATCAGGAAAAATATCCAGATGCTAACTTGTCTTCCCAAGTTAGACAGCCTCCCTTTCTTGAATCTTCAAGATGAACAGAATGACCGGCCTTGGTAATAGGAGTCACTGCTCAAAACTCTTATATATATGAATGAACAAATGAGATTGCAAGATGTTTCTAGGTTTTGAAATCAACCATACTGAATGTGTAACACATTGTAGCTCAGCACATAAGGTGGTAGGGACCAAGCTTTGATTCTGCAACAGCTTTACAGAGTCTGTGTGGCATATTTCTTCTCAGACTAGAATTTTAATTAGATCCCAGGTGAGGTATTTCTTGGCTTAAAATAAATAGTTAGTAGTTCTATTCTACTTGTAAGAGTGGAATACTAAAAACAGGAATGAGAAAGGGAATTTAATTATTGTAGTTCAGCACCTCAGAATGAAACACAGTAATTAATATTTGCCCTGACCTGGATAGCCCAGGCTAGCCTATTCTCATCAGATCTCAGAAGCTAAGCAGGTGCGACCCTGGCAAGTATTTGGATGGGAGACCTCCAAGGAATATCAGAATTGTGATGAAGAGGCAGGCAATGGAAAACCACCTTGGAACGTCTCTTGCCTTGAAAACCCTACCGGGTTGCCATAAGTCAGGTTTGACAGCAAAAAAACGAATGTTTAAATAATGCACAAAAAGCACCTGTCAGAAACATGGATCTTTGCATGTTGCTAAGAAACCACAAAAGGTGATTAAGTTCTTCTCTAAAATAAAGAATTTACCCATAAAGTTGGTCTGAACAATACAGCATACATGTTAACATACTTTCTGCAGGAAAAAATACTAACTGTGAGGACTTCCATCCTCAAACATGAAACTCAGTTTTCTTTGGCCAAAAACGCATGGTCCCTTAACCCACTTTATTCCCCATTTCAACCAGGATCAAATTGACCCGGGCTGGGGGGAAACTGTATGCATTACCTTGAAAAGCAGGGACAAAACTGTGTGCAAATCCACCCATGTAAACAGAAAGTGCGGGAGACGTGCACAGTTCCTGTTTAGCTTGCAATACCCCTGCCCCCAGTGATCGGTTGTTTCCCGGGCAGAGAAGGCCCTCATTGGTCAATTTGAAATTACCAATCACCGGGGGCATGGAGTGTGTGCCAAACTAAACAGGAACTTAATGTCTCCCGCACTTTCTGTTTTACGGATCGATTGGCACAGTTTCATCCCTGCTTTTCAAGGTAATGCGTACAGTTTTCCCCCCAGCCCGGGTAAATTTGATCCTGGCTGAAACAGGGAATAAAGTGGGAATAAACCATGCGTTTTTGGCCTTTGTATCTAAAGTTTGTTTCAGGATTTGAGGAGCAGAGTGTACACAGTATGGAATCAAGACTGTGGATGGCAACAACTCAGGATTCAATTATACATTCCCCCCTCTGCTCCCCATATTTATTTTAATTCTTTAGCAAACAAACTCCAGGGCTGTTTGATAGCACAGGGAGAGGGAAAAACTTTACCCCTTGCCCCCCATGCCATTTTTTTTGCTGGAAAAAGCCTTCCCAAACTGCTTTTACTAATTTGGGAGAAAACATACAACCCACTGTTTTCTCAGTGGGGATAGGAGCAGCTCAGGAGAGATTTTTTTTCTCTAAGAAAAAGTAGCAGAAGAGGAAAGAAAGCTTCTCCCCCTCATACATTCTCTTCCCTGATCAAACCAGAGGCTGAATCAGCTAATGAAATGGTTACTTAAAAATGTGTGTGTGAGGGGGAGAGAGATACACACATAGTTGAGCCCTCAGATGGTTTGTTAATAAAGCTGCAGGACCTAAGACAGATGTCAGGTCCAGTGTGCTCACACCAAGTAGGCATCTCTAGCCACCTCCACAGTTGTTGATGATCAAGAGCAAGCACTGATGGTGTTTTAAACAATATATAATTCGATTTTCAATAAATAAATTTATTTATTTGAAATGTTTTTATCCCATATTTCCCCCTTGTTAGGGTTCTCAATACTAATATACTGGATCCTTACTTAAGCTGGAATCTGTTAGACAGAAATTTACTTTTTAAAAATTTGAAATTGCAGAATTAAGATCTAGCTACTGCTAAATAGGACAGTGTACTTGTGAAGTGCCCACTGGGGCTGCCCAAGCCCTTGCTTCATGTGCCCAAGCCCTCTGCCATGGTCCTTGGAATCTTTGCCTGGCCTCAGAACTGGGGCAGGCCTTGCCAACAAGTGGCCCTAGCTCCCCTGGTTACCAGGTACACCTACTCCTGGCTGACCCTTCAGCCCACTTCCTCCCCGGCCATCTGGCATTTCCTCCTTTTATCCCTCCACCCGCCTTCCCAATCTCCCATTTCTCCCTGGATTCATCTTAGCTGATGGTGTTGCCCCACTCCTCCCTACCACCCTCTTCTCCTCTCCCATGCCCAGTTCCGTCTCATTTCTCTAATCTCTGCTGGCATCCCAGCTGTCATGGAGATCTCTCCTGCCATCTTCTCACAGTGCGCCACCCAAATCATCCCCCTCCATCAGCCCAGGGGGGTGGTCACCTACCCACGGCTGCCCTGAGCTGTAGGTGAACCCCTTTTCTCTCAGGCAGTGACAGGGCTGTCTTGGCAGGCCTCAGCGCACCCGGCAGTTGTTCCTGATACTGTGGCTTCATGGCTTGCCTCCCCCCGGCCTCCTGATGGGTGCCTTGTGTCAATGCCTCATCGCCCAGTAAGTGGGGAAGCAAAGTCTCGGGGGAGTCTGAGGAAGCAGGGAGCATGACCCCAGATAATACACTATACAGCGGAGTTTTGCAATCTGTTTTATGTATAGTAGCATAATGAAGCCACATGTGACATAACTACATATCTATCTGTAATAATTAATACAATAATGGAACATTGCTTTTGGGAATATGTTGTGCACATGAAGTTACTATTATAGGGGAATTAAAATTTGAAAAACTCAGGCTACAGCTTATTTTTTAAAAATAAGTGGTACACCCAAATGTACCTCGTGTATTGGTTGCTGCTTCCAGGGAATTGGCATTCTTGAGCAGTCCAATGCAACTGCCTGAAAGATGCTTAAAGGAAAATCATTCAGCCACAGGTTCTTTCAAAGAGAGCTTCTTTAAAAAAATCTGAAATCCTAATTGTCTCAAAGATCAGCAGGCAGCCACTAATACTCTTCTTGGAGAACTTAAGACCGATTTTCTCTGCTTGGATACCAGCCATCTAAGATTAGAGGCTCTTGAATCAGAGGAGCAGGTGGCTCATTCTAGTTGAATTGCTACCAATTTTCTTTCGAACATCCCCTCAGTTTTGTTGTCTAAAGAGCATATATGGAATACAATGTCAACTAGCATGAAGAACATTTTGAACAAAATGAATTGTAGCATTTCACTAAGGATATGAAAGCCAACAATATTCTCTGCTTGCAGTGTGTGCTTAAATTCTATTCATATTTCTTGGCAGAGTTATAATACCATCTGGAATTCCCCAGCAGGATTGGATCACCACCAAGGTTTAGAATAGATTAGCAGGGCTGTCTGGGTCACCAATTCCAGAAAGGGAACCATCTTGTTTCATAATTTTACTTTTATGAAGCATTGGATCAGAAGTCTCCCACTTTTCTTTGTCTTATACACACTTGTCTAATTGGGGGAATCTCTTAAAAGACTGACAAATCCAGCATAATTTCTCTCTCAACTGCAGGCATTCTTTATTGATGTATGGTGAAAGTTCCTAGTCCTCTCAAGTCTTTATAAATGCTAAGCACCAACATACTTATTGATGCGCTAGGGCACAAGTTAGTAACTGCTGATACTGGGATATCCTCTTATGTTCAGAAAATGAATAGTACTACTTGGGTGATTTCTGTATCAACTTTCACAGAGATCTCAAATCTGAACAGCTGTTAGCATTATTTGAGAAGCAACTGACATGAAATCAAAATTCAAAACATTTGGTTCTGACCCATGGTGTCATAGCATAAGCTACCCATTAGAGGCGACTCTAGCAACAGCTATACTCATACTCATTGAAGAGGGCAAGACTAGAAAATGGGAATTAAATTACAGAAGGAACTTCTGATTGGTAAGAGAGGGACTCTTTTGGGAGGGATTCTTTCTCCCTGGAGCTCTTTAAGTAGAGGCTTTATAGCCATCTGTCAGGGATCCTCTAACATAGAATAGTCTGCATGTAGCAGGTAGATGGACTAGATGGCCCCTTCCAATTATAATTTATTCATTACACAGGTCTGGAGTAGACAAGCAAGAGCACAATCCATTCACTGTTGTTGCACGACCTGTTGTTGCACGACCTGTGTGCTAGCTGAGACACTCAATCCACAAAATGATGCATCAACAGGCAACTCAAAGTCCCATGTTTAAGGTTAAGCAACCTGCAGCCAGCTGCTCGATCCTTTGCACATGTTTGAAAGTAAGTCCCACAGAGTTTAACTTGCTTACGCCTAACGCGGCTCTCCTCCCACCTGCCCCTCTTCTAACCTGCTAGCAGCTGGTGTATGCAAGAGAAAGAGCCTTGGCTACTTACCGTGAAGGCTTCTTCTGCTCAGAGGGATGAAAGGCATCTTCAAGATGGGTGTTTCCTTTTCGTCTTAGCTCGGGAGGCAGGAATTAATATTTAAATTTTTCCTTGGCTTCTGGGGGTAAACGCCCCCTATAGCCAGTTTAAAAACTTTCCAAGCCTTATAAGATTACTGGAAAAAATTGTTAACAAACAGCATATATGTCATTGAACTTTAACCAGAATCCCTCTGATCTTTGTAAGTAGTAAAAGGTAGAAGAAAGAACTATTCTTTTAATGAACTGCAATTCTTAAGTAGACGATTTTGACTGTAAACAACTGATAAACTAGATAAAACATGTGATGGACGTCTGGGAGGGCAAGATGCCCTTCATCCCTCTGAGCAGAAGAAGCCTTCACAGTAAGTAGCCAAGGCTCTTTCTCGGCTCAGAGGGACAAAGGGCATCTTCAAGATGGGACATTCCAGAGCAGTCCCCGCCCCGGGAGGGTTAGACATCCTTTAAAATGCTTTGCAGTATTCGTCTGCCGAATGCGGCGTCTGCGGACGAGTAAAGGTTCAATTTGTAGTGTCTTACGAAGGTAGACACAGACGACCATCTGGCCGCCTTGCAAATTTCCTCTAAAGGGGCCTGTCTATCGAAGGCTGTTGAGGTGGCCATGCTTCTAACCGAATGGGCAGTTATGCCTCCTGGTACTGGTAGTTTGCTTTCCTTATAAGCTGTCTTTATACACGAGGAGATGGTGCAGCTGATTGACGCTTTCGATATGGGTTTTCCCTGCTTTGGTTGGGAAATATTAATAAATAGTGACTCGGATGTTCTGATACTTTCAGTTCTGGATATGTATATATGAAGTGCTCTACGTAGATCTAGTGAGTGCCATGTCCTCTCTATAGGTGACCTTGGATTGGGACAGAATGATGGTAGGACAATGTCCTGTTCTCTATGAAATTTAGTGTTGCATTTAGGAATGAAGGAATGATCATGTCTGAGAACCGCTTTGTCCTTGTGGAATATGATGAGACCTGGGCGAGTTGATAGTGCCCCTATCTCTGAGATTCTGCGTGCTGATGTTATAGCTGTTAGAAAGAGGACTTTCATTCTCAACCATTTTAAACTGACCTTCGTAAGCGGTTCGAATGGGGGTTTCGTGAGAGCTGTTAGCACTGTATGTAGGCTCCAGGTGGGAAACCTGTGCTTAACAGGTGGAGCTATAAGAGCCAAACCCCTAAGGAAGGATTTTATGTGGGGATGTCTGGTTACTCTATAACCTGCCACTCGTGGGACTATAGTGGCTATGGAAGCTAGCTGCCTTTTTAGCGTTGACATAGCCAAACTGAGTCTGTGACCCTCCTGAAGAAAGGTCAGAATACTCAGTGTGTGGGGTTTGAGTGGATTGATGTTTTTGCATCCGCACCACCTAGTGAAAGCTTTCCAGGTTGAATTATAGATTCTCTGTGTGGAAGGTCTGCGTGCGGCCTGGATAGTGTTGACTATGTCTTCAGTATACCCTAATTTATACAGTCTCCTGCGTTCAATACCCATACGGTCATTTTGTACCATCCTGGGTCGGGATGGCAAACTGGGCCCTGTATCAGTAGATCTGGTCTGTCTGGGAGCCTCCAGAGGTTGTTGTTCGACATCTGTATTAATGTAGGGAACCATGGGCGTCTGGGCCAATACGGGGCTATGAACAATACGTGTGCCTTCAAAGTTCTTATCCTCCTCAGCACTCTTGGGATGAGTGGGAGGGGTGGGAAGGCGTATAACATTCCCTTGGGCCAGTTCGCTGTTAGTGCGTCCGTTTGTTCCGCCCCCACTAGTGTGTACCTTGAACAGTAACGAGGTAGCTGGTGGTTTGTGGCAAATAGGTCCACTATTGGCGTTCCAAATTTCTGCGTGATTAAGTGGAATATGTCTGGATGTAGCGACCATTCCGCTTCGTTGATTGTCTCCCTGCTGAGCCAATCTGCCCGCACATTGGTGGTACCCTGTATATGTTCTGCCGTCAGTGATGTTAGACTGGACTCCGCCCACTGTAAAATCGGCATTACTTCCTTGTGAAGTATTGATGATCTGGATCCCCCCTGCTTGTTTAAATGTGACTTCACGGCCACATTGTCTGTCCTGATTAATATGTCTTTCCCTTGAACTTGTTGTCTGAAGCTCTGAAGGGCTTTGAATACCGCTCTGATTTCAAGAGCGTTTATGTGTAACTTTTGCTCCTGGGGGGTCTGCAATGGTGGTCAGACCAAAGCAACCTATCAAAAGGTCTCAGATTCTTTTACCCTGTTCCGGAGCAGATCTACACAGATGTTAATAGGACAGAATAGAAGAATAAGAATAGGTAAGAAAGATAAGTAGGTTAGACAAGAATATTTAGATAAGAATAGTAAGAAAGGCTTGAATTTTCTATTCCTTGTAGCTGAGAGCTGCGAAAGGCTGCTCTCCCGATCAAGGCAGGAAATAGAACTGGCTATAGGGGGCGTTTACCCTCAGAAGCCAAGGAAAAAATTAAATATTAATTCCTGCCTCCCGAGCTAAGAGGAAAAGGAAACACCCATCTTGAAGATGCCCTTTGTCCCTCTGAGCCGAGAACGAGAGTGCACAAGATGGGGGGTGGGTGGCAGCAGCACTGCCATGATTCACCTGAGGTTGGGTCATAACCCACATGGTTAAAGATATCTGGAGTTTCTTGGAATAGTCCCAAATAATTTTGCTACCTAAAAACAATTAACATTTCTCTCTTGTTTGTATTTTATCTTTAGTTAACAGATGCCACAACTTTCTTTTAATATTTAAAAAAACTGTTGCAGCATCTATTAGCAACTAAAACAAACAGTGAATTTTCAATAAAGGTATCAAAGCAAACAGGCTTTAGCAAATGTATATGCGTTTATTATTTATTTTAAAAATGTATATGCCTGCCAACCTCCTGAGCATCTCAGGATCCAAGAGGGGAAAGAGATCCAACATATATTCATTTAAATGGACAATATTCTATTATTATACACCAATGGTAGAAAGCAGTGATATGGTTAAGTAATTTTAGACTCTGCACTTGATGGTCTTCTCCCGCTCCCAATGGTATTGTGTATGATTTCACTTGTATGAAATATGAAGTACAAAATGAACATTCAATAACAACTTCTACCAATTACGCACAGGATTAGACACAAGGAAATGGGGGTAAACACAAACCCCTCCCAACAGCTTTTGGAAAACACCACAAGCATCCTGGTCCAGAGGAAAGAGTTAACATATTCTCCCCATGTACTTTTTTCAATAACATTTAAAATTCATTTTACAGGACAGCATGCAGAGGTGGATGTGGATGGTGGAAATCTAGACTCAAATGCCCAGTTAGCTGTAAAGATACTCAAAGATCAAATAAAGACAAATGGCACGCTTTCTATGAATATATTAAAAACAAAAAACAATAATAAAATCTTATAAACGTTATGAAAGTTAAGTTGACGATCAAATATATTATGTAAACAAATGACGGTAATTTGAATTTTATAAGGGGGTAGAACTATGTATCTTCTTGTTAACATTACATGTTGTTTAACCGATAGTTTTCCCCTCCCCTTTTCTTTTTTCCTGTATCGCTATTCAATATTACAAACTAATAAAAATATTTATTTTTTTAAAAATGCCCAGTTAGCTGTAAACTCTCTGGGATACCTTGGGTCAGTCACTGTGAAATTCACTGTAACTTCAAGTTAGTCAACTAACAGTTCAATCCTAAGGAGAGTTACTCCAGTCAACGCCCATTAAAATGAATGAGCTTAGACTAGAGTTACTCTCCTTAGGACTGCACCGTACTCCTTAGGATTGCTCAACTGTTGTGAGGATAAAATGGAGAGGGGACTCCCCTGAGCTCCTTTGAAGAAAAGCAGGATGAAGCGCAATAAATGACAAATGAAAGTATTCCTTTAAAACCCTGGAGGATAGGAAAAGGGAGTTCCATCTCTTCCCCTATTCCTTCATGTGGGACTGGGGGAGAAAATATGGCACGCCCCTCTTCATTTTATTGGTGAAGAGGGAACAGAATGGTTTGACGAAACCAGCTCAAAAATGGATCTTGTACAGATTCCTGAGATATGCATGTGAATGCCGTCATATTTTACATAATGTTGTTGTGATTGCACATGATCAATAACTGCTCTTCTATAAATTCTCTGTGTTTAACATTTGGGGTTCAACACTGCATCTCTACCCTCTTACCACCTTTCTCAGCAGTAGGGGGAAATATTCCTTGCACATTGTCAGAAATACTATCAATATTCTTAGGTTCCCACATATAAGCTATGAGAGACAAATGGAATCTCCATGCTCAAAGACAGCATGCCTCTGTAATTCCATTTAGTGTGAAATAGATACATGGTGGGCTTCACATTTATTTAGTTTATAAACCTGCCTTTCTCCAAACAACTGGAACTTCCTTGTGGGCTTCCTTAAGACATCGGTTGGAAACAAGGTGCTGGGATAGACTGGATCATAGTCTGATTTATGTTGAGATGCAGTCTACCTCTGAATGTCAGTTGCTTGAAGGGGAGGGGGACAAATTACAGCAAAATATTATTGCCTTCTTGCACTGCTTGGGGTCTTCTGAGAGATACCTGCACCCTTATTGGACTCAGGATACTGAACTCAATGATAGGCCAACTCCGGCTTGATCCAACATGGCTAGGCTTATGGTCTTATCTCCCACCACATCTGTTATTTTTTCCCTGGCAGCCAGCAGTCACAAGTAGACTGCTCCTGAACATGGAAACTCTATTTAGTGTGCTCTATCTCACCATACATTATATGCCCAGTATAATGAAAACAATAGCAGTTCTGATAAACAATCATTTGCATTTATACTACAAATACCATTACCTGCATGCCCATGGAGTGGAGAGTGTGGCCGTGGAAGTGTTGGAGATGTGCTAGAAGTCACAATTAAACTCTTTCTATTACTGGTCCGACAGCTGAAATAAAACAGACAAATAATAAGAGGCACAATTTTTTTTAAAAGAATTCATAGCATAAGTTTGTATTGCTCACACTAAAGGATTTATCTGATAACAATGGTCTCAGGATAAAATGTTATGGAAACACTACAGAATTTTTGGTGACTACACCAGTGTACTAAATTGGTACCATGTTCGTGTATTTAAATAGTCACAACAGTTTTACACTCATCTACCTGCTCTGGCTCATTGTGCAGCCTTGTTCATGGTTCTGCTATGGAAAAACTCAAGGACTAAGGAACAAAAATAGTAGGATTGTTTTGTTTCATATGTGGAGGCTCTAGAGTAAAACTAAGTATAGAATACTAGATATGTAGAATATAATATTAATTTTAAATCCTTAATAATATTTTAAAAATAATATTTCCAAATTATTTCAGATTTTGTACTATAAACTTAACTGTAAAAATATTAATGCAAGCTAAACAGTGAGTCCATCAAAATAAGAAGGTCTATTTAAAAGTATGAGAGTTAACTATTCTCAAGTATCATATCAAAATCCAATACCAAATATGTAAAAGACAATCAAGGCTGTGTCCCCTGTATTAATATATATTATGAATTAATGTATTAAAATACAATACGGATTGTTTTCTGTATATTTATATTTTCTATGGTATTCATAGAACTGTTATCCTTCCTTTCCATATGTTCAAGGCAGCTAACAATCAATTCATTAAAAATATGATCATTTTAAAATCACAACTAAAACAGAGATACAGCCAGCTTCCACGACTCGCAAATCACTGCCACATACTTCAAGGAGCTACCGTATATACCCGTGTATAAGCGGACCCGCGTATAAGCCGAGGTGCCTAATTTCTCCCCAAAAATGGGGAAAAATTAGGCACCCGCGTATAAGCCGAGGGTTGGCTTATAACCCCTCCCCTCCCCGCAGACTTACCTGACCGGGCTCCCGGGAGCAAGCGGCGCGGCCCTGGTGGCGGCGGTGGTGCACCCGGCAGGGGCTGGGGCAGCCTCCCTGCAGTTGCAGGAGGCCGCCCCAGGCCGCTCCCGGCCCCAGGAAGCGGCGGCGCGGCTGGACGGGGGCCAGGGCAGCCTCTGTGCAGCCGCAGGAGGCCGCCCCAGGCCCCAGGAAGCGGCGGCGCAGCCGGGCAGGAGCCGGGGCAGCCTCCGTGCAGCCGCAGGAGGCCGCCCCAGGCCGCTCCCGGCCCCAGGAAGCGGCGGCGCAGCCGGGGGCCGGGGCAGCCTCCGTGCAGCCGCAGGAGGCCACCCCAGGCCCCAGGAAGCGGCGGCTCGGCCGGACGGGGGCCGGGGCAGCCTCCGTGCAGCCGCAGGAGGCCGCCCCAGGCCCCAGGAAGCGGCGGCGCGGCCGGGCGGGGGCAGCCTCCGTGCAGCCGCAGGAGGCCACCCCAGGCCGCTCCCGGCCCCAGGAAGCGGCGGCGCGGCCGGGCGGGGGCCGGGGCAGCCTCCCTGCAGCTGCAGGAGGCCGCTCCCGGCGGCAGGAAACGACGCGGGCCCAGCGGCGGCGGTAAGTTCCTCCCTCCCCCCTCTACCGTATTGACCCGCGTATAAGCCGAGGCCGGCTTTTTCAGCCCTTTTTTTGGGCTGAAAAACTCGGCTTATACGCGAGTATATACGGTACATTTGACTTCAAAGTCCCTACTGCCAGCTGATATAGCAGAACAACATCCCCTAACTTATTGAAAGCTGTTACAAATTACAACTTCTTCTGCGATTAACCATTTTGTGTTAAATTGCATTGTCAACATTATGTGGACCTAAATACTGTGAACGAAACAAAGCTCACAGAACACAACTTTCCCATCTTTCTTTCCACCGTAGCCCACTGAGCCTCCCTAATTCTATTTCAAGTATCAGGGAATCCTCAAGAACAGAGGACTAGTGGAAGTCTCCTCTGCCAACAACAATGTGGCTACACCAGCAGACAAGCACTTTTGAATCTGATAAATACCGTATATACCCGTGTATAAGCCGACCCGCGTATAAGCCGAGGTGCCTAATTTCTCCCCAAAAATGGGGAAAAATTAGGCACCCACGTATAAGCCGAGGGTCGGCTTATAAATCCTCCCCCCCCCCCCCGCAGGCTTACCTGACCGGCTCCTGGCGGCGAAAAGCGGCGCGGCCCCGGTGGGGGCGGCTTTCCTGCAGCCGCAGGAGGCCGCCCCCAGGCCGCTCCGGGGGGCAGAAAACGGCACGGGCCCGGCAGCCTCCCAGGCAGGCCCCGCTGGCTGCTCCCAGGCCGTGGGAAGACGAGCGGGCCGGCGATGGGGGTGGCGGGGGCGGCCACGAGGCCTGCCTGGGAGGCTGCCGGGCCCCGCTGGCCGCTCCCAGGCCGCTCCTAAGCGAGCGGGCCGGCGGCGGGGGCGGCGGCGAGGCCTGCCTGCTCCCAGGCAGGCCCCGCTGGCCGCTCCCAGGCCACAGGAAGAGCTTTAGATCTATCTAAAGCATATAGTTTCTGAGAAATAACGATAAAACATTCTCTGAATGCCTTAGGAACACCACAGCTCTAAGGCATCTTTTAGCACTTCAAATACTCTCTCGAAGTGCCAAAAGAGCTCCTTAGAGATGTCCTTAAGAAAAATAATGGACGTGTGTGCCCATGCCTCTTAGGAAATATTTTTCTAAACAGCACACTTCCATGATCTCACAACTTGGACCTTTGGCAAATAGACTTCCATGATTTTCCTAAGGTATCCCAAGTCTTGGGGAAGCCGAGAGGGTATTTGCCAGGGTCTTTAAAGATCACAAAACTGTGAAACCATGGCACTTATCCAATTCCCCTGTCATCCAGTATCCTCAGGGACATAAATTGATAGAAGACAAAGCTGTGGGAATCCACCCAACCTTACCAAATATTCTCTCAAAGGCTCACATTAAGTTCAAACAGTTAGTTAAAAGATTGTTAGCATATAGCAAGAATTACTGTGGAAACAGAAAGGATGAAAATATTCCTTGTATTTAGAGTTAAGCATGCACTCCTATGAATAAAAATAACATGTATGTGTGCTTAAAAGTTCCCAGTGATTCTTGAAACTCAACACTGTGAAACATCAGCCTCAGATATTGTAACAAGATACTATTTCTCAGCTCTCACAGTACTGGATATGCAAAGTAATGAATGAGAACATTTACAACAGTAAGTGGAAGGAAAAACAAATATGCAAAAGCTAGTTTAACATACCAGTAAAAATCACAAGGGTACAACTGCCCCAGACATTTTTTTCATGCCAAGAACTAATTCAACAGGCTGTACTCATAGTTTGTTTCCAGCCATTCAAATATTTCAGTCACTCTTGACAAGCATTTAACAGTCAGAAGATTGCTACCTCTCAAATTGGGGACTTTCATTTAGCTATCACGGTTAACAGTCAATTATAGACCTATCCTCCATAAATCTGTCCAACACCCTTTTACCGTATATACCCATGTATAAGCCGACCCGCGTATAAGCCGAGGTGCCTAATTTCTCTCCAAAAATGGGGAAAAATTAGGCACCCGCGTATAAGCCGAGGGTCGGCTTATAACCCCTCCCCCCCCCCGCAGGCTTACCTGACAGGGCTCTCCAGCGGCGAGGGTCCGGCGGCAGCGTGGCCCAGGGGGGCCTGGGCAGCCTTCCTGTGGCTGCAGGAGGCTGCCCCAGGCCGCTCCCGGCGGGAGGAAGCGGCGGCGAGGCCCAGGGGGACCCGGAGCAGCCTTCCTGCGGCTGCAGGAGGCTGCCCAAGGCCCCTCCCGCCCGGAAAAAATGGCGGCGGGGGGCGGGAAGGGCCAGGGCAGCCATCCTGCGGCTGCAGGAGGCTGCCCAAGGCCCCTCCCGCCCGGAAAAAATGGCGGCGGGGGCGGGGGGGCCTTGGGCAGCCATCCTGCGGCTGCAGGAGGCTGCCCAAGGCCCCTCCCGCCCGAAAAAAATGGCGGCGGGGGCGGGGGGGCCTTGGGCAGCCATCCTGCGGCTGCAGGAGGCTGCCCAAGGCCCCTCCCGCCCGGAAAAAATGGCGGCGGGGCGGGGGGGGCTTGGGCAGCCATCCTGCGGCTGCAGGAGGCTGCCCATGGCCCCTCCCGCCCAAAAAAAATGGCGGTGGGGGCGGGGGGGGCCTTGGGCAGCCATCCTGCGGCTGCAGGAGGCTGCCCATGGCCCCTCCCGCCCGGGAAAAATGGCAGCGGGGGGCGGGGCAGCCTTCCTGCGGCTGAAGGAGGCTGCCCCAGGCCGCTCCCGGCGGCAGGAAGCGGCACGGGCCCGGCGGCGGCGGCAACGGCAGTAAGTTTCCCCCCTCCCTCCTCCCTCCCTCCCCCCGTATTGACCCGCGTATAAGCCGAGGCCGGCTTTTTCAGCCCATTTTTGGGGCTGAAAAACTCGGCTTATACGAGAGTATATACAGTAAATCTACATATGGCCATCACGACATCTCATGGCAATGAGTTTCACAGCCAATGAGTTTCATATAGCAACCCCAAGGTAAAAGAAGGAAAGTTTCTATCCACTTTCTACAACGTGGATAATTTTATCAACTACTATGATGTCATCCGTCAGTTGCCTTTTTTTAAACTAAAAAAGCCTTTCCTAGTGATCTTTAGTATGGAAGTTACCTTTAGAAAAAAATGTCATAAGAGACAGCTATTTTCAATGAGCTATCCACCATAACCACAAGGACTTTTTCTTGGATTGTCATCACCACCACAGACTTCATCAGTATATGTGTGAAATTAAGATTTTTTGCTCAATATGCATCACTTTGCAATTACTTACTTTGAATTTTCTCTGCCATGACATGGCCCATTTAACATAAGAATTCCCCTGCTAAATCAGACCAGAGGTCCACTTAGTCCAGCACAGTGTTTTATACAGTGGCCGATCACTGATGTCCACTGGTCAGGATACCCGTCTTGTCTAGAGCACTGGTTACCACATCCAATATTCAATATGTTTTTCCTTAGGAGAGAAAAGGGGGGGGCGTCTTGACAGACCTTATATGCCAGCATTGATATAAAGAACATGTCAAGAGAAAATGTCGAGAGAAGAGACCATTCTGCCTCTTTAACCCCTCTCTATTTAACATGTCACACAGCTGGAGTAAACCCACAACTCCTCTATGAACTCAGCTTGCAAAAGAAAAATATCACTAGCTGTCACAAGACTACTGAAACTCATAGACAAAATCAGTTAGCGTTATTCACAATGTTTTGAAGATGAAAACAAATATTTTAAATTTTTTCTTCATAATGGACAAGTCTAAAATTGACAGTCTAATGAAAGCACCAGCTGCGCTGGAACATTAACTAGATATGGAAGTTATAGCTTCTAATTATAGTAATTTAGAGATGGAAGCAATTTTGTCAGCAATTAAGTCCTTCAAGATCAGAACAAGCAAACATCCAGCATATAAGACTTGATCCACATTCAGCATTTATATTGTAACTGGAAGAAATGAAATTGCTAATATGTATTCCATAGTCTGTATACTACCGTTTCACAATCCCCAGGGTGCCACATATACCTTTTCACTAGTAGGCAAAAACTGCAGATAGTGTGTTGGTCCACTAGAGAAAACCCAAAAGTAACGTTAAGCTAGTACCTTTATAAAGACAAACTGAAAGGTCTTACATGTGAGTGAGTGAGAGTTCATCATATCATCAAAACAGAAGAGTGGAGATAATATTGTTGGGCAAGACGGAATCAAACAGCCTACATATTGCCATAACCTTAAATGGAGTGGGAGTAGTTACACAAACTTTGATTAGGCCATGTTGCGTGAGCCAAAGGCTACATGGACAGAGAAGTAGGGTTATCCTCCTTCTGAAAAGTCAGCAGCTTTGAAACACTAACATAATTCAGTCCCACACCCAGCATTACTCAGATCCCTTACAAAGTAAGCATTCTGTTAGCAAACCTAGAGATCAATTTTGTGTGGAATTATTTATTATTTACAAAAATGTATATATATCCTGCCTTTCTGCCCTTACAAAGGCCACCAAGACAGCTAACAATTGAAAACATACTCATTATAAAACCATTAAAATAAAGCCCCCTCCCAAACATATCTTATTCAAACAATTTTTAAAAGTTTAAAGAATAGTCAAATATATATACAAAATAGTTAAAATGCATACCAAACATAAAACGTGAGTTAGGAAGGAGGGATCATTGATGGAATGCCATACGAAACAAACAAAAAAAATCTTCACCCACTGGCAGAAGACGGCAACAGAAGAGGACAGATGAAAACTTCCTCGGGAGAGAGTTTCAGAGCTTTGGTGCCATAACCGAGAAGGCTCTCTCCCAGGTTGACACGCTCCTAATATTAGGAGGCAGGGGTACCTGAGGTAGGGCCTCTGAAGATGACCATAACAGTTGGGCAGATTCATAAGGGTTTAGGCTGTCTTTCCGGTATGTTGGCCCCAAACCATATATGGCTTTAAAGAACAAGACAGCACCTTGAATTGTGCCAAGAAACAAACTAGAAGCCACTGTGCACTAATACGTCAACAGAAATCAATGTAGATATTACCTAGTCTTCTGACTCCCCCAACTTGATGAACATTAAAATCCACATCACACAGACTGAATTATAATATATTAATCATTTTATTTACTTCATTTATACTCTGCCTTTCTCCACAAGAAGACCCAAAGCAGTTTACATTATTCTCTTCGCCATTTCCCCCTCACAAAATGATGTTAATGTTTGTTTGTAACTGCTGGTTTTATATAGTGTTTTTAATTTGATTTTAACGTCTTTTTAATTGCCAACCACCTTGATGGCCCTAGTTGGCAGAAAGGTGGCATACAAATGTATTAAATAAACAAACTAACTTGTGAGATAGGTTAGGCTAACCGCATATGACTTACAGTAACCTAGCAAACTTACATGGCAGACTAGGGATTGAAATCTGGGTCTCCATATCCTAGAGACTGACACTCTAACCACTACAGCACATAGATTACATATTCTAAGGATACTGCCAGCTGCTTGAAAGCCAAGAAAATATTGCTAACTCAATAAAATTCAAATTCCTGATGCCTATTACTGCACACAAGGCAGAATGATAACAATTTCCCACAATCTGGAAGTTGTGAGAAAAAAATTCTATTTATGTGAAATTATTCACCATAAATATTATGTCTAGCGTATCATGTCGATTTTTTTATACTTATCACAAATATATATAGGCTTGGCAGTTAATATCTTTGGAACTTCATGTCTAAGCCAAAGTTTGAAGTCACATTGTAATGAGCTTCTCTAAGGAGGAAACTCAAACACACATCATGTGCATGCTTCCCAAGGAAAACTAAGGATCACATACCATTATTTCCTTATATAAATATGGGGGAAGGGGGAGACTATGTATGCAATCACGCATAAAAAGCACACTAGTTGCTTACTTGCCATTCTATCACATTGCCTATACTGGGAAGTCATTGAAAAGGGGTATATACATTAATATGTGTAATGTTTCTGTTTCATATGTAATTTTTCCTTTTATCTTGCATGCTGTAGAATCATTATTTTCTTCTAACACCACCCACACTGGCCACTGAGAGGACATTTCTTAAAGCTACAGGAGCTGCTTCTGTTATTTGGGGTTTTAAATCGTCCCCCTTTTTAGATTTTTCTGCAAACTTGGGGCTTTTTCAGATTTGTAGAAAGATTTGTCTTGTCTATCCACAGCTCCATTATCTGGATTTAAGTATCCACAGATTTAGTCACATTGAGAATTAGATATACAAATGAGGGGGGCACAAGACTTGAGGGAAATCCTTTCTTCCTCCCAACACCAAGTTTGGTGCAGCTCCAGGCCCCACCACCCACCTCTGAGGCTGGCCACAGCAGCAGTTTCTGGGAGCCGTTCTGACCCTGGAGTGGCTCCCAGCATCCACTGCTGTGGCCGGAGTGACTCCTGCTGCCCACTGCAACCACAGCAGCTCCCAGAGCCCAGCACAGGGTGGCTCCTGGTGACCACTGCGACTGTACCTGGACCCTGATAACCTGATAACAAAGTCAATTATGTTGAAGAACACATTCACCCTGATGTAATTTTTGGCATCCTTTTGAGTTGAGTACCCGGGCCCCCTGTGAGTAGCAAAACTATCTGGCACACCAATTTTGATTGACACATGCCGTGCTTCTTCAAGTATATCATTCCATTTCTCTCTCAGTTTCAGATATTTGCCCGTAGTTGATCAATGTTATCCCTCTCCACATCTAATGTGGCATCATGAGATTCTATTACCAAGTTGACCTCATGGATCATTGTGAGAACTTTATTCCAAATGGCTGACATCAGTACACATTCAAAGGTATCCCAGTATGTTTGATGCCCCAAAGATCAGACTTATACTTTGCTGTCAAATTAGTAACTTCACTCAGCTCTGCCACTGCATTTCTAACACCATCCAAATGCTGTGCAATTGGTCTTACATAGCCAATTCTCGCTGACCACCTTGTCTTTGACATTTTATGGAGTGAGACAGGAAGAGCTCCTTTCACTATCTCCCACTGCTGGGAGTTTGAAGTGAAGACACTGAACATTTTCTTTATGATTCCAAATAATGTTATAGCTTCACTGCAGGCTTCAGCACAATTCATACCAATAAGATTCAGAGTATGATTTGCACAACTGGAGAAAATGCAGTTCCCATTCTTCTTCTTTAAGATAGCCTACTGTACTTTCATGCCATATTGGAGCCACTGTCATATGCCTGACCCACACAATCTTCAAAGTTCAGATTGAGACTTATTAAGAAGTCTAAGAATTTCTCTGCAGTTTCTTCACCCGACTACCAGGGGGAGTAGCCCATGCCAACTGGCCCCCCTTGGGCCCCCCTCTGCTCTGGCCAGGGTCTATAGCAGTGGTTCCCAACCTTTTTTTGACCAGGGACCAGGGACTAGGACTTTTTGTTCGGTGCAGGGACCCCAAGGTACAAAATAAAAATTCAGAGAATTTGAAAATAAACTTTAATCATAACTGTTAGTTAAACATTAAACTTAGAATAATATTTGAATATATATTTTTATAATAGAGAACTTTAATTGAAAATATTAATGTATTATCTTTCTTTCTTTCTTTTTAGACTAGTCAAGTGCAGTAGTGGGAAGAGGGGAGAGAGAGAACAAGGAGATCAATCTGTGACTGTGAACAATCAATTGAAATAACCCACTACCTTCGGAGCAGCCATTAATTTATTATATAATAAATTATAATTTATTTACTTTGTTTCGCGGGCCTTAATTTAGTTCTCGTGGACCCCTGGGGGTCCACGGACCCGGGTTGGGAACCAGTGGTCTATAGTAATGTTAAAAGAAAGCTAATACATACAGCAAACAGAGATGCTATACACAATATAGTGTAGCCCTCAGTCGCATTGCCTTTACTAAATCACTTTCTTAAACCATTGCATTGTCATTTGGCTTCATAAAAATGCCCTTCTGAGCAATTCTGTTTTATATAGTCTGCAGAAAGCTGGAAGCGTGGGAGCCTTCTTGATCTTCTCAGGCAGGCCATTCCACAAGGTGGGGCCACAACAGAAATTGCACATGTATGGACAGTTTATCTCACACATATGCAGGGAGGTACCTGCAGAAGGCACTGCTCAGATAAGTGAAGCTGTTCTGGCGGGGAATAGGGGACAGGCAGTCCTGCAGCTATGAAGGTCTAAAGCCATGAAGGTGAAGGTCAAGATCTTGAATTAATTCTGGTACATAAGGAGGTATTGAAGAGTACCCAGAGTACTCCTCTGAGTACCCAGAATATGCAAATCTGATTCAAGTGTACTGGAGGTGCTAATTCACTTTACAGAATTTTAAATATCCCTTCACCTCCCACTTCCTCATTAATTATCTCCTTCCCCTTCTTTTTAACAAGAGACCTTTTTATCAGCAAAAAGTATCCAACAAAACAGATTGTTTAGAAGAGAATCACACTTGATGCCATTTCCTTTGTGACATGCTGCCACCATTCTTAATATTTACCCATGTTAAAATACTATAAATGGGCCTTTTATATGCCAAAAATATTTTACTCTACCTACTCCCAATTACATAATGTAACCCTTTGTTCTCGTCAAGTTTCCAGGGTGTCCAGATAATAAGGGATCAACTACATTAAAAGATTTGCATTACTTAATGTTCCCTCGTTCATTCCATCTTCAGACACACATTTCTTTAGTCTGTTCATTTGTCCAAGGATAGGGCAAGGTTAATCAGAGACTTAATGAGAATTCAAGTCCTTATAAATAAGATCACTAGTTTTAATATACCAATGTCACACTAGTATTTACTACAAACGAACCGCTACTTCAAATTCATTCACACATTTTATACAGCAAAGTATTCGCCAGAGTATTCTAAACTACTCAAGTAACGTTTTGAGTTATTCAGCACACTTAAACTGCCAATGGAAACCGTTCCACATTAGGGCAAACTATTTCTCTACAGCAACAGTGAGAAACAGGTACTAAAACATCCTTCTGTCTGCTACTTAACTACATTTTCATAGCGGCAAGCTGAGAGGACTATCACTTCTCTGAGCATTGAGTTTTTCTCCTATAGCAGCATTTAGTGCCTGTCTCTTCAGCCTATTACAGAAGTAGCCCTGGAGGCATATAGCTGTGCTAAATCTCAATATATGAGAAATTGTATATCTGAAGATTTCATAACTCTTGAATGAATACCATCTGGTTCTGGAAAGCAGGAAATTGGAAGCTATATTTGATAAAAGTGGTCTGGTAAGCTATTAAACCTTACTTCTGTGGTCACTTCCATAATATAATTCTTCAAATGAAAAACACAGCACAGATTCAGGCTTCTAGACAGTGTCATGTTTTTCCTCCCCAATACAGCTTCCAGGAATTAGTTACAAGGCAATGGGGGGGGGGGGGAGAGAACCAAGCCACTATGGTAGGCAATGTAGTGAGAGCACAAGCAAAGTAACACTATTTCACATAATGAGCCAGACTAGTGGTCTGTCTGCACCAGAACATCCCTGTTAAGACCCTGACAAATTTTATTATGATACTATTCCACTGCTTATCCATGTAATGTTTCTAAATGAACCTTGAGTATTATCAATCAGATCTACAGCCAGGGTGAATAAAAATCAATTATTTTTAATGAAAAAATCATCCTTTTATTAAATGTTTTTTGAAGAAAAACTATCTAAAAGATAGTTTTAATTAAGATACATTATACCCAACAGATACCTCATCACAGAATAGATATTATAAATTCTAATTATGTAGAATGAGATTATATATTTAAGTTTAAGAAGAATTTTGAAAAAGAATTTCACTAGTTCATGGATCAGGGAGCCAACGTTATGAGGTACAGATTATTTAAATTAATCTTTCTATCTACTTGTGGGACTGGAGGTCCACCAGCTTATAACTGCAAAAATGTTTTAAAATAAACAAATACACAGATAAATAAATAAACAAACCCTTAACCATACTGTCTCTGAAAATTTAAGTATGCAGAACCAATCCCTCACCTATGTCTTAAAGTGCAACATTTAAAGAAGTTCAATGAATAGATGGGGATGGAACAGATCCAGACAATGAGAAGGAGAGGGACAAGCTAGGCCCGTGTTGGCGAATCTATGGCATGCGTGCCGACTCCGGCACGCGTAGCCCTCTCTGCCGGCACGCGCGGCTCAGCTGGGCGGCGGAGCCCCCGCCCCTTTCCCTGGACTCTCCGCCGCCGTCTTTGAACTGCTCAGGCAGTGCGGAGCAGTTCAAAGGCCCCGCCCCCTTACCTGGACTCCCTGCCGTCCAGCCTTTCCCCTCTCCCTCCCCCCTCCCCGGCCAAAAACCCCTTTGCGGGGCGCACGAGGCCCTCCAGCCCCCTTCTCTTTCTCCCTCCGTGCCTTCCATGGGCAAAAACCCTTTTCCTGGGCGCGCAAGGCAGCTGCCCTGCAGCCCCCTTTTCCTCAGTGCCTTTCCTAGCCAAAAAACCCTTTCCTGCGTGCTTGAGGTGGCTGCCCTGCAGCCCCCTTTCCCCTCTCCCTCCAAAACCCCTTGCCTGGGCGCGCGAGGTGGCAGCGCGCCGGCCCAGAAGCCCCATTCTCTCCCCCCCGCCAGAAGCCCCTTTCCTCAGCTTGCGAGGCTGCAGCTGCATCTCATGCTGGCCCAGAAGCCCCCTTCCCCACCAAAAACCCCTTTCCTTGGCACACGAGGTGGCTGCCGCCTTGCTCACCAGCCCAGAAGCCCCCTTCCTTCCCTGGCCAGAAAGCTCTTCCTTCCTTACCTCCCTGAAAACTTTCCTGATTCCAGCAAATGCCTGCTAGGTCTCTCCAGGACTTGCTCAAAAATGGAGAGTACAGCCCTCCCACAACTGGTAGACTGCCTCTGAATGTGAAGGTACCACTATGGATGCCTGGTTACCAGCTATATTAGTTCTAATGCAGTTTTTGCAGGCAGAGCGGAGCAGTTCAAAGGCCCCGCCCCCTTCCCTGGACTCCCCGCCACCCAGCTGGGAGTCCAGGGAAATTGTTTTTTCTAAACTAAAACCTCAGTATTCAGGTTAAATCGCCGTGTTGGCACTTTGCAATAAATAAGTGGGTTTTGGGTTGCAGTTTGGGCACTCGGTCTCTAAAAGGTTCGCCATCACTGAGCTAGGCAAACAAAAGTGAAAGCATTTGAGCACCATATTCCAGACCCAGTTTGGGACTAATTTAATGAAGTTCTTCTACCTGTGAGTGAGAAAGGCATGTGTGCAAAATGCAAACAGTGCAACAAAGAAATGCAAGGCCTGGTTGCTTAAATGGAACATCATGAGAATGTATGTAGAAAGCCATGATTAACTGGAATATTCCTGATTAGTAATTTAAATCATGGTTTATATCAATTTTGTTTAAATCAAAATACACATTGATAGAAACGAAGCCCCACACTGGCACAATGTGGAGATATGCCCACATAGCATCCAGCTGATACTGTGCTGGTGTAAATCCATCACTGGCACAGGGGTCAGAAATGAGAAATACTAGGAAAAATTAAAAGGAGTGGGGCTAAATCAATATCCTAATCCCCCTCAACCAACATTCTGCCTGTAAAAATTGTATACTATATCAGCTGATGCTAAGTATAAATTCTCCCATTCTATTCAATGGGAGTAAAAAACAACAACCCCACCCCCAAACCACACTTATATAGCCAGGTTGCTACTTAGGACAGTGAATTAGGATATCTATATCTACATTAATGATACCCAGTGTGGCACCCATCCCAGTTTCTTGTTGCCCACTTCCTTCTTCCTCAAAGCATCTCTTCCCCAAAGGTAAAGAACCCGTCCTGTTTTCCTAGCTTTCCTTGGAAGGGGAGGTGCTTTAGAACAGCCCAGAGGGCAAGGGGTAGAGCAGCAGTCCCCCAGCACCACACCCAACCCTGAAAGGCAGTCTAGAAGGATACCATGATTGTTAACAAAAGCTGTGGAGAGGTCCAGAAGAATTAAGAGCTGCACTCCCCCCTTCTATTTTATAGCACAGGTCATCCATTAGGGCTAGGATTGCCAGGTACCCCCTGGCAACTGGCAGGAGGTGGGAGAAGCACTTACCAGCAGCAAGACCGGTAACCATGAATGCTCATGAATGTTAACCATGTATGTTCCACAGCACTAAGTCTTTCTCTACAGTCTTTCCTAGCTGGCTCAAATCCAAGGCCAATGAGGGATACAAAACATCCCAATGGGCTGTCTTTTTACTGTGTGCCCACAGTTGGCTACATGGCTATGAGACTGCACTGCCATGTGTTCAATGTGGGCTCTAGTCCTTCATTCTATTTTGCTGTTGTCTCTACTGACTTCAATGTAGCTGCTATGCTCTCAGCTCCTTGTTGAAATTGGGGTGTGCTTTTTTTCGACTGAATGATTATAGAAGACTAACTAGGTACAGTGATGCTGTGCCAGCATCCAAGGCTTGAACTGTAAAATTCTCCCAAATTTACACAGGTATAAGGAAAGAGCACGCATCGGTGGTGAACACTGATGACACAGGCACCCCTCAACATGCACAGTACACATCAAACTGTAAATGATACCTGCTGGAGGAGATAGCTTTTTTTGGTAGTAAAACACTGCAGTTCACACTGGGAAAATGGTATCTCCCTCCAATAAATTTGTCAAGTGGATGAAGGTTTAGATTTAAACTAAGTAGTTCTCGCACACAAAAATTGCCTGAAAAGGCTCTTTGCAGGATCAAACTTTCAGTATTGATCCTATAATACAATGCATACTCACTAGTCTTTCTAGATCTTATAAAACCCAGTGGTTTGCAAGATGAAGCCCTAAATGCCTTTATGCTTTTACATCCCCATGAAACACTAATATAAAATATGGCAGTGTGCCAAAAGCATTATAGGAAACAATATCCCTGGCAAAAATCTGTCTCACATCACACTGAAAGTTATTTGATATCTAAGACAGTTTCTGTACTAAAATACATGATTTACATTACACTGATAATGAGACGGGCTTATGCCAGAAATCAAATTGCCAGGAAGCAGCTGTTAGTTAAAAAACATTAAATAACTGAAATATGTAGTGGTGACAACATTCATTCACTCCTAGGCTCCTTCACCTATAAACATGCTGAAAATGGTCAGATCAATTCAGGGTGATTCACCCTTTCATGCAGGGTGGTTGCTGTTGTTTTTAAACATTTCAGTAAAACTTCCAACTTCAAGAACAGATTTGAATACCTTCTGGGAGACTGTGCATTTGCAACCGTATTATAAATAGTGGTTACTATGAAGACCCAGGCTATAATCCAATTTTTGGTTACTTAGAAGCAGAAGAGCTCCAAGAATGAATACAGGAAGCTGTAAAATATCCTACAGCATACTGCTACAAGGACAAAACAAAATGCCTTCATTGTTTTTATACAAATTGCCTATGTGTGGTGTAGTGGTTAGGAGTGGTGATTTGGAGCAGTGGACTCTAATCTGGAGAACTGGGTTTAATTTCCCACTCCTCCACATGAGCAGCGGACACTAATCTGGTGAACTGGGTTGGTTTCCCCACTCCTACACATGAAACCAGCTGGGTGACCTTGGACTAGTCATAGCTCTCTCATAGCTCTCTCAGCCCCACCTACGTCACACAGTTTCTGTTGTGAGGAGGGAAAGGGAAGTTGGTTGTAAGCTGGTTTGATTCTTCCTTAAGTGTTAGAGAAAGTTGGCATATAAAAACCAACTCTTCTTCTATTTAAAAAAACTAAATATGTCGACAAAAATATTCTATATGAAAGGAGGACAGAAAGCATGGGGGATATTTTTTAAAGCCCCCAGCAGAGATTCAGGCATGTAAAGGTATCTTCATAACTGCAAAAGTCTGTACTCAGCATTTCCTTTGAAGTTTTACTACATTTTACAACGCAAAGTGTTACTAGGTTCATTCTAGTACACGTTTCCAAATTCCTCGGCCACTGTGTCAATATAATCTAAGCCTGGTTGAAGACCATTTGCCCACCAGCTCAAGCATCCTGCTTGCTTCACAGCTAGAGCCTACATGGGCTCCACACCACACACTAAAATCTGACAGGAGGGGAAGCAATGAGCTAACCTTTATGCATCAGTGTGGATCAGAATGGGACATTCCTCCTGTTAGAGCACTTGAAGGTCTCACAGATTTAGTCAGACACAAATAAATGTAAACAACCACTATGTCAACATGTAAAATGATTTTGCCTGAATAGAAAGATATTTATGAAATCTTGCTCGTGGCAGTATTGTCCCTAAATCAGAAGACAACATGACTGTAATTACCTCAGATTTAGGGGAAGCTGTTATTACAAATGATGTCACAATACTACAATATATATTGCATCCTCCTACCTCTCTGAATACATTTGAGCTTAAGTACCAAACCAAAATATTTATAAAGATCTCCAAATCTTTATCACGCACATTCAAAGGATTCAAGTTAATTTCACCACTATAATAAAGTATATCACCTACAGATAGTAATCTCACAAATGTTTAATTAAAATGTGGTGGTACTTGCCATGGTATTGTTTTGCGTTAATCATGTTCTTTTGCTTCTCTCTCAAACAAGTGTAGAAGCACTTCCATTTTAATATCATATATTTGTTCGTGACCCCAACAGTCTATTTACATAGATTTATAACAACCATTTTCTGTTGCTTCACACTGGCAATTTTAAACTTTAAAACCACAGGAAATGCAAGAGCCACAAGATTATTGCGTGAGTCAACTCACTGAAGTGGCATATTTAAGTATCTATTGTAACAAAATGCTACCAGACATATAAATTAATAGCTTGGATTTCAGCTGCAATCTGAGATACTACTGCGAAGTGAAAATAAGTCATTTTGAAACATGGGCTTTTTTCATCACTTGTCTGTCTTAGCTTTAATTTAGGGCAGATGTTCTAACTGCTGATCAGCTTAACTTGATAACTATTATATATTTAAAGTGTGAACCCCTGTCACCCACTCTTGGGGGAAACAGGCTGTATCAATTGACTTGCATTTTTCTAAATAAAATTCCAAGCAGCTCTGTGTTTTTTATGCCTGATATTGACCATCTATGCATTCAAACATCAGCTCTGATCTCTGTAATACTTTCAGCCACAAGAAACAAGAAAGCATTTTAAGATTTTTTTAAAATCTTTTGATTACCTTTTAGATCGCCTCAGCATGCTGGTTTCTGGGAGAGAGAAATTGGATAGCACTGTCCAGAAGGAGTCAGACATGATCTTTGTATGCTTTCATTGCCAGGAAAAATACTGCACAATCAAGCCACTAGCAATAAATAAGAGACCAAAGAAAACCAGTGACAGAGCCAATGCAAATTCCCTGTAGACCTTGCAGGCTGTTCCATTAATGAAAGTGAGACAAGTAGGCAGGCAAGCTGCTGCTGTTGCTTTCAATGTCTCTGCTTTCTATTGATCTAATCCATGCCTGCTTTTCTTTCTCAACCCAGAAAGGTGTTCACACAATGCTGCACTCAGTCCTTTTCTAAGAAACTACATGGCCATGCTAGTATTTTGTTTATGTTAATTTCTTCCTTTTTTCTTAAAGGAAGCAAACTGTACATTTTCCTTTACATAAAATTAATCCTTAATCCTCAGACCCAACTGTGATGTAGCTTAAATTTCTATAGCTGCAATTGATCACCTTCCTCCCATGCTGCCTCTGGTGTCTACTGCATCCCACTATTTGCACTTTTGTCCCAATTCCCACGATTTTGATCATCTGCACCAAAATATACTGTAAGTTAATTAGAGGCAGGAATTATTGGCCACCACTGGAAGAGGGCATTCACTCCTGCAACTGTGTATCATTCTACCAGCTTGTGGTGACTGTCTTCAGCCATGTGGCTGAAGACAATATAGAGCCCCAAAGTCACATGCTATGCAGTTTGAACACTGTTCAGTACAGGAACTTTTCTTTGGCCAATTGGACTCTGTTTCCCACTCTCTGAATGTGAATTGCCTTGATATGAAAGGCCCCTCTCTTGATATGAAATATGTTGTATTCCGGGCTGTCTAAGGTAGCATTCTCAGGATTGCTATCAATTCCATTCACAGGGATAGCTAAATAGGCACACGTTATTTGTATTTTAGTTACATTATTTATAGGGATCTCAAATCAGGGATCTCAATGAAAAAGTGGTACCAGGAGGAAGGGCTGAAATTTGTTAGGCACTGGGGAACTTTCTGTGACAAAGCTGAACCTGTACAAAAAAAAAAAAGGAGTGTCTTCACTTGAACCAAAATGGTACTATGCTGCTGGGGCATAATATCAAAAAGATGGCAGATCATATTTTAAACTAATCACAAGGAGAAAGCAAACAGAAGCTGGGGAGCCCCCTGTTGGAGACAAATCAATCCAAAGGGACAATACTATAAATGCTCAGGGTAATAGCAGTAGGAGCTCAACAGAACTTGGGAGTGGGAATAGGATGAAAAGGAGGGCCGTTTGTAGAGACAAAGGGGCCCAGGAAGGCAAAGATTATTGGAGAGAGAAATATATTACAGGTATCTATATGCCAATGCTAGAAACCTCTGACCCAAGAAGGAAGAGTTGGAGTGCTTGGTACTAAACCACAATTTAGATACAGTGGGTGTTTCAGAAACATGGTGGGAAAATCAGTGAGATACAGTCATCCCTGGGTATAAGCTCTATAGGGAGCAGAAGGAGGGATATGTTGTAGGAGGTATTGTGGGGTACATCAAAAAGGGCATAGAGCCAAGTAAGTTAGAAAATATCATGGGAATGAACTCCCTGATGGAAGTGATACTGGTGGAAATACTGGGCCCTAAGGGCTACTTAAAAGTGGGTGCGTACTACTGCCCACCTGATTAAAGCTTTGAGGCTGATCTTGAGAAGGAGAAAGGAATAAGGAAGGTAAATAAAGCAGATAATTTTGAGATACTGGAAGAATACAACTATTATCACATTGACTGGGTAAACATGTGCTTGAGTCACGCTATAGAAATTAAGATTACTAGACATTATAAATACCATACATACTCGCGTATAAGCCGAGTTTTTCAGCCCAAAAAAAGGGCTGAAAAAGCCGAACTCGGCTTATACACGGGTCAATACGGTAGAGGGGGGAACGTACCGCCGCCGCTGGGCCCGCACCGCTTCCTGCCGCCGGGAGCGGCCTGGGGCGGCCTCAGGCGGCCTCCTGTAGCTGCAGGGAGGCTGCCCCGGCCCCCGCCGCGCCGCGCCGCCGGGCCCACGCCGCTTGCTGCCGGGAGCCCTGTCAGGTAAGCCTGCGGGGGGGAGGGGTTATAAGCCGACCATCGGCTTATATGCGGGTGCCTAATTTTTCCCCATTTTTGGGGAGAAATTAGGCACCTCGGCTTATACGCGGGTCGGCTTATACACGGGTATATACGGTAATTGTGCACTGTAACAGTTGGTCACAGAACCAACCAGAAGAGTAGTGATCTTGGACACGGTTTTGAGTGGGGCTTGAGACCTGGTGCAAGTCATAGATATTGGACCAGTTGAGAACAGTGACAATCAGGGGTATGCACTGAAAAAAAATCTGTATGTTTAGGATTTGGGTATAACTGACCCATAAATACTCAATATATCTCCAAATCCCCACATCAATATAGAGTTTTTTGGGGATTTTTTTCAAATATCTGAAAATTTTCAAGTATATTAAACTCTATGGGGAATCTCTGCAGGGCTCTTAAAATTATTGATCCATATTTGCCAATATTTAACTGGTTAGTTCTACTTTCTGGCAAGTCAAATGACCAACTCTGAAGCCAAGATAAAATATTTTAAAAAGAGCCTGCTGGTAGTGCTTTGGAACACTCCTGCTTCATCTTTTCTCCTTTTTTTTTTTTTTTTTTTTTTTGAGGTAGCCGAGATGAAAGCCAGACATCTTTGGTGATATCTAGTAAGCCCTGCATGATAAGGAAAGTGACAGGGCTCAGTGTCTCTGAGCGGAGAACTTTAACACTGGGTCAGTAGCCTGGGGGACACAGCAGGTAACCTCTAGGTCTTCATTAGGAGGCTTCGGCCAAAAACTGTTCCAAGGCCAACTCTGACTCTAAATCAGAACCATGGAAGCTTTGAGTGCCAAGTTCCAAGGTCATACCTTGTTCAATCTGATCTGTGTGTAGGAAGGTGGATGGCAACTTTTGGATCTTGACGTAAAATGAGGCAGACCATAAAGATGACATTCATAATCCGAATAAAGATGACAGTAATGGAGGTAAAGACAAGGAGTGTCTCCATAGTCACAATCAAACCTGGAATGCTAGGAAACCTTGAGACGAGTAATGGTTCCAACAGTGGTGGTGGTAGTAGCCATTGGGGTTGGAGTGCACAAGGATTGAAAGTGCTTGCTTCAATAGCTCTCTGGAATCCACCCACACCATGAATTTCCTCTCAGGGGATGAAAGCCAGAGTCAACACTGTAGTGGGAACAGATGGGGCAGGTGAAGTCTGGATGTTCGGGTGCTTTTCGTTTCGACCATGTTGGAGACGTATGTGCTCTGTTCATGGCACTCTTCCCAAAGGTCAACTGTGAAACATGAAGCTCTCTTATTTTGAGCCTAAGTGGTAAATTGCTTGCAGAAGATATACCAAGAGGTGCCATGTCCTTCCTCGAGCCAAAAGAGGCAAGCGCCATGGCCATCCATCTGGGCCATCTTGGTTCCGCATTTGGAACATTTTTTTTAAAAAAAAAGTCTTTGAAACACAGGAAAGACCAACAACAGCAACTTAACAGTTCTTTCCAGAAAAAGGAACAGAGGGACAAACGCAATGTCCTTATTCAGCAGCAGCAAGGAAAAAACTGAGGGAGGCGCTTTCCTCCTTTTATAGGCACTTTGGACGAGAAGCCACACTAAACGGTAGAAAAGCTTTTAGAATGTCAGGAGCTTTTAGAATGTACACAGCTGCCCTACCCATGTGGGACTGCAAATGATGAACCAGGTGTTCTCACTAGTACGCAAAAACCTCCTCTTTGCCGCCAATTTACTATTAGAAGGAACAACCTAGAAATTTGGAAATTCCCCCAGTCTCACTATGCAGGACTCTACAGGCTCTCTGGGGTTTGAGCAGGTTTATTTCTACTTCCCCCTCAATAACTCTTAAAGGGTTTCAACATTTGGTGCCTTCTGGAGCATGCTCAGCCCTTATCAGGCCTGGAGGCGGGGTTCTGGTTAATTAATGAAGACTTTTTTCTTGTCTGGGAAGTCCCTGAGCATGTTGAAATCTTTAACTGGTTTCTGGATAGTCTGGCATTGTTGCCTTTGTGATTACCATAAGCCACCAATTTACTAATAGATGCAGTAATAATAATGTTTGCTCTGACCTGGATGGCCCAGGTTAGCCCAATCTCATCAGATCTTGGAAGCTGAGCAGGGGTCCGCCCTAGTTAGTATTTGGATGGAAGACCATCAAGGAAGTCCTGGGGCATTCTGGAGAAACAGGTAATGGCAAACCAACTCTGAACATCTCTTGCCTTGAAAGCCCTACAGGGTCATCATAAATTGGTTACAACTTGACAGCACTTTCCACCACCGCCAATAACAATTATTATGGCTAAAAGATTAAGGCTGTATATGGTGTATATTTACTCAGGATTACTGACCTTTACTCACTAGATTGAGATGAAATGGTGTTTCTATTATGTTCAGAAACAATGAATTACTTCAGAAGTATACATATGATAGCATACGGGCCTGCCTAAATCTCCAGGACTGGACCTGGCAGCCCGGTATGCAAGCGCACTGACTGCTTTCCAGCCGCGCGCCTGCCCCAAACGCTACTGGGCAGTCGCGGCGCAGCTCTTTTGAAACTGACACAGCCGCTCTCGCCAGCCCGGGCAACCAGCCACTAGGAACCAGATGCAAAGGGCTGTCTCTTGTGAGCCTGAGAGGAGCCATGTTCCTGTAAAACCTCTGTTCTAGCAACAGCCATTTCGCAGAGAGCTGACAGCCACGTACTCAATGCGAGCTGCTCCCCCTCCCAACTTCCTCCGTTGCTCAATGGGTCGTTAGCAGTAATCCTGATATCCAGATGAGTCATCTCTCCTGTCCAGCTGCAGAGACCACAGGACATTTGCACAGATCGCACCTATTGTTCCTGAATGTAAATCACATCAGCAGAGAGATTCCTGACCATCTCGGGTTGCGAAAGCCATTGGAATTATAACAGATTTCCAAATTCTCACTACCCTGCCCCGGTAGACACAGCTTAATCCTTCTGTCACCTTTTGTCACCTGGGAACCTGGGAGGGGTAAAATCCCTCTTCCCGCCCCCAGAAAATAGTATAACTGGGATGTCCCTGGCCCATTCAAGACACCTTAGGTCTTTCCTGGCACCTTTGCCGTTACTCTGTTGGTTTGGTTTCGCGGACCTAACCACGCTCCCTCCCGCCTTGCTGGTCAAGTCTACGGGAACCCCTACCCCCATCTCGGTCTTCCTTTTCAATCTGTTAATAGTCTGCGTGAGATTGGACAACACCTCTTCTAGATACGGTAAATATTGGGTCAACGCTCTCCTGCCACATTGGCAAACGTCCCTGTGCTACTCTCTGATATTTCTTAGCCTCTTGTATGTCTGTACTGCACCATTTGAATGCTTGAATACATAAACACTGTTTAATTTGGAACTCCTAGTCTCTGTCTTTATTCAAACGTCTCATTAAACGGATTCTGGTATAGTTGAGTGCGAGATCGCTATAAAAATACATAGTTACCGATTGCTCAGCTAATTTCCCCATATAAAGGAGCATTTTGGCTAACACATAGCAACAAGTACATAGCAGCAAGTCCTATTTCACTATACCAACAAAGCACATTATACCAACAAAGCACATTATTTTGGGATTTACATTCAAATCTGTATGCATATTTGCCTTTAGTTCATCATTTCAGGTTGTATATATTATGACTGCCTGCAGCACACATTAAATTACACAGTAATACATCATCTAATTTGATGTTAGATGGGTACAGCCAAGAGAGAAGATCACTTATAAAATTATGAACCCTTTGCTAAAACATGTAAGAAAAGGTAGTCACGTAATCTTTTGTAAAATGAGCACACATAGTTAAATGCAATGAGGAAAAATATATCAAAGGTGAAAAAAAACCTTGTATTTTGTCGTTCCTGTTTGCCTTTTAAGGCTATCAGTTTTACTTTTGAAAATGAAGTTAGCTGCCAGTATAAAAAGCTACCACAGTCATCACAAGTACTGCCTCAGGCACACTATTATTCAAAAAATAAATTTCCTTTTGTCGATCTGTGCAGTCGGGTGACAGTGATAAAGATAGTGGAGCTGGCTGAGCAAAGAAAATGGTGTGAACAACAAATAATTTGATAGGAGATAACATCATTTAATAAAATGTATAATTTATATTAGAACTTTAAGATCTATTTTGATTAAATCAATAGGTCATTGTGAACATTACTATAATGGTAAGAAAAGTCTTTGTGATGTTTTCACTGAACATTTTATCCTTGTCTGTAACGTCAATAACTTTTCATGCTGCTATGAATACTCTTTCTTATTGCAGGTGAATATATGAGATTACAATATTAAACTGGCTCAGATATAGTTCCATTTTTCAGTACAGGAATATGAAAACTTCACTCCTTTGATCTATACATCTTTGTTTTACTCAATTTCCACATTTATGGGTTTGGTTTTAATGGAAATTTTTTACTATTTTGTATTAAAGTTTTGTTAATTTATCACATGTAAGAAAACAAATCTATAATCTGAGCATTTTAATCTGTTTTTTAAACTTACTTTCTGTCATTGTAACTTGGGCTACTTTCACACCGAGGCCGGAAAGGCATAGAGAGGGACTGAGGTGCACAAGGACTCCACTCACACATCCCTTTTTCCCCATGCTACTTGCCAATGGCACCGCCCCTCCTCACCCCTTCCTGCTTCTCACATCACCATTTTGAAGGTGGCACTAAATTCTATGCCCTCTGGATTAGCTGCAGACAGCAACTCTACATGCAGCTGTTATGTTTCCCCTTTTTAAGTTTTTCTTTGCTCCAGGCCAGGGGTCTGCAAACTGCGGCTCCCGAGCCGCATGTGGCTCTTTGGCCCGTTGAGTGCGGCTCTCCGAACTTGGTTCGGAGCCCCTGCTGTTGTGCTCTCTCGCGCCGGCAGCCGGGCTGTGGAGCCGGCGCGCCTGAGAGAGCGGGCGAGCGGGCGGCTGTCTCTCCCCCCCCCCGCCGTGGAGAATGGCCAGGTCCCCCTTTCCCTTTCCCTCAATGGTTAGGAGGCTAAAGCCTCCCCTCTAGCCGCTCGATTGCTAGGCGGGCGGCTAGGCGGTTCCTCCCCCCCCCGCCCGCCTATCAGCTGTTGGGCAGGGTGGGCTTCCTTTGGTAGACCTGGCCTCCGGCTGAGTCCCATTGGGAGGCCATGTCTACCCACTGGCTTTCTCGGCGGTAGACCTGGACTCCGAGGAGGGGAAAAAGTCCCCCTTCAAAGGCAAGGTCTAGCAATTAGCTTCTATGGGCCTCTGGAGGCCAGGTCTATTGCCAAGAAAGCCAGTGGGTAGACCTGGCCTCCCAATGGGGCTTAGCCAGAGGCCAGGTCTACCAATAGGCTTTTATGGCGATAGACCAGGCCTCCAGACGAGGACTCCGGACGGGGAGGGGGAAATGGCAGGGACTTACAATTTAATTTTTATCAATAAATAAGATCACTATTAAGTATGATATCAAGTTTTATTCAGTGTACCTATAGTTTAATTAAGACTTAAAACTTTAATTAAAGTTTATTAAGTTAATAAACAGTGTACCTACCTATATAGTTTAAGTTTAAGAAATTTGGCTCTCAAAAGAAATCTCAATCGTTGTACTGTTGATATTTGGCTCTTTTGACTAATGAGTTTGCCGACCCCTGCTCCAGGCTGAAAGGGAAAGACCCTGGAGCACCATGAGCCATGATCAGAAAGAGTACGATGCCTTATGAAACCTACTAAAGAAAGAGGGGGCACACTGTGTGCCACCAGGTGGAAAATCCCTGTGTTGAAACATCCAATGTTGCTGAATTGTTTAAGTCTGAAGAGGTAAGGTGGGACAAAAATGCTTTAAGTAAATAAATACTAGGAGGCTGGGGGCACCAATGATATACCACATAGGAACAAATCTACAAATATTAATCAAGACTTGCTGTAATGCAGGCTTCTTCTTGTTTACTATTTCAAGGCTCTTTTACACCAGATGATATTTTATAACAATGTCAACAACAGAATTGAATAATCAGATACAACATCTACTTAGGGTGAAAAGCTATACTGAATGAGCACATTGAAAACAAAGGGTACTTAAAATAATTTCGAACACGTGAAGCTGCCTTATACTGAATCAGACCCTTGGTCCATCAAAGTCAGTACTGTTGGGGGATCATAATGTTAGCAAAAGTATACACAATTTAATTATGGACAGAAGAGAGTGAAGGGGAAGTCAATTATGTTTTGTTAATTTTAGATTAGAATTTATAGAGTTGAATTTATATTGTTAAGCATATAAGGAAAATATTTTATGATGTATAAAATGAGAAAACAATAAAAAATTATTTAAAAAAAAGTACTGTCTACTCAAGACTGGCAGCAGCTCTTCAGGGTCTCAGGCAGAGGTCTTTCATATTACCTACTTGCCTGGTCCCTTTAACTGGAGATGCTGGGGATTGAACCTGGGACCTTCTGCATGCCAAGTAGATGTTCTGCCACTGAGCCACAGCCCCTCAACTGTTAGCCAAATTGCTCGGTTATGAATGATTAGATGGGGAAATTATCTATCAATAACCGGCAAGGGGCATAACCTCAGGATGTAACCTTTGTTTACGAGAGTCCGTTCCAAGATTCAAACAAGAGGCGGAAGCAATGGTTTCTTTTCAGGATTTTACTTTAAAATATGCACACAAGCAATCCAATAACACGTACACAACACACAATCAGAGTCTAGGAAATAAAGGTAGGAGTACAGAGACGTTCGTCAATGTGGCAGCTTTCCCTTTGAAGAGGGGTAATACTACACCTGGTCTAGTAACGGAGATGTCCTTGGTTCTGTGCGGCTAATAAAGAGGGGGACGGGGATTCCCGGGGCTTGACCAGCAAGTCGAGAGAGTATATTGGCTGGGCTGCGCAAAACCCACACCAACAGAGTGACAGCAAGTATGAGAGGGGTAGAGGAAGGTTAGCTTATGGCTGAGAGAAACCCCAGTTATACTCTTTTTGGGGTAGGTAATAATGGGAGTATCCCTTCATGGTTCCCATGGTGGACAAAAGGTGATTGAAACCTTAATGGTCGGCTGCACAGGTGTGGCAGGGGGGCAATTGAGACGGGTAAGCTAAGACCTATGGCTTGAACAATTCCGGGAGGGTCAGGAGACAATTGCTGATGGGTTTAAACAAAGGCGCAAACAGGGCGAGTCACTTTTGCAATGCCAGATGAGCGATTCTTAGTTGCTGATATCACAGAGGCTTCCGATGGGTCGTTAATTATGCAGATGGCTGGGTAGGTGCTGGCTACGTGTCTGGTTGTTTCTTGCGAAATGGCTTCTGCTGGACACTCGAACGGGGACACAGGAAAATGGATTCCCTCTGGTTCACTTGGAGGGGTTGTCCTGCCCGTAGTTCCTTCATGCCTGTTTCGCGGGACGGTGCGGGAGCCCTTTCCATGGCGTTTGGGGCTTGCTGCACGTCTGGGACAATGGTGACACATAGCTTCTGGGGTTGCCATGTATCCAGTCCGTGAGATAGCAAGCGTGGAGTAACACACCAGATATCTACCAAAAATTATAATTCACTGCAAGATTTTGCCTTATATGAATAACTGCAAATTTCCTAAATACTATACTGTATTGCTGTCATAGGAAGTTTTTAAATTTTGCAAAAATACCACCGCTAATATGCAACCATCCTGACCTGCATAGTCCAAGCTAGCCTGATCTTGTCAGATCTTGGAAGCTAAATAGGGTCAGCCCTGATTAGTATTCGGGTGAGAGAACCCTACGGAAGTCCAGGGTCACTACGCAGAGGCACACAATGGTAAACCACCTCTGAACATCTCTTGCCTTGAAAATCTTTAAGAAGAGTTGAAGAAGATTTTATACCCTGGTTTTATACCCTGCTTTTCTTTACCTTTAAAGAGTCTCAAAGTGGCTTACAATTGCCTTGCCTTCCCCACCCCACAACAGACAACTTGTGAGGTAGTTGGAGCTGAGAGAGTTCAGAGAAAGCTGTGACTGGCCCAAGGTCTCCCAGAAGGCTTCATGGAGAGGAGTGGGGAATCAAACCCAGTTCTCCAGATTAGAGTCTGCTGTTCTTAACCACTATGCCATGCTGGCTCATTAGACTTTTATTCTATCACTATGAAACTCACAGTATCTAGAAATTACAGACAGGGAGGAGACCATTTAAAAAGAGCTTCAGCAAGTGTCCTGGGTTCTGTATTTGGTCCTCTCTTTTCTCTTTACTATCTCACTTGGCCCTTTTTAATGTTTGTTATTTCTATGCAGATGATCCTTTTGTCTCTGTTCTATGTTTTTCTTCATGTTTCTACATTTTCATACAATCTCTACATGCTTAATATAACTGCAGCTGAAATTCTCTTTTCTTACTATTCCTTCTTTGATCATAATAATCTCTAGTCTTCGAGTTTCTTAAATCAGTGATCTTAGTGTGAATTCTTCATATTCTTCCCCAGAGTCAAACCCTCTTCAAATCATGCTGCTTTCAGCTTCTTAATATTTCTAAGCTTAGACTTTCTGTTTTAGTTGATATCACTCGCTCTTCAGTTTGTGTTCTCATTCTTTCACATTTAGTCTACTGTAATATTCTTATTGGCTTATTCCTTTCTTTTCTTAAACTTCTAATTTATAACTTTAAATGCTGCTGTTTGCTTAGTTTCTCTGCTGGAAAGTTCAATATTTTTGTTGTTGTTATTGTTTTCTTTAAAACTAGCTTCTATTTCCATATTATGACTTCTCATTACCTTTCATCTTTGCTTTCGTTATACACCCCACTTTGTTTATTGTGCTCTGCAGGTATTCGTCTGCTTGCCAAGTCTAGCTTTTCTCTCATCAATTATTCATAGTCATCCTTTTGCTTTGGCTTCGGCTTCACTCTACCATTGGAATTCTTATTGTTAGAACAGAATAAAAGACAGGATTCTGCCAGTTTTAGAAATTATTTTAAGGAGCACCAATGTTTCTCTAATGTTCACATGCTCTTAGAATGTTATCCTCATGAAATAAGATGTTTTCGTAACTTTAATTTGGCCACAAAAACAAGTACTAAAAAATGTGGCTGCTGTGTAGAATGTGGAGGGGAATATGGAAAGGAAAGCCCAGTTGCGCCTACATGACACTCTCAATGCTATGAGTCATTATCATTCGGGATGGGAGATCAGAGCCAACCTGAACTTTATGTCCAATATATACAGACTAGCATAAACAACTTTCACTGGGCAGCTTTGCCATACTATAAATGTAACACCTCAATCATGTGAACCATTTCCATGTTACCATCAGAAACCTCACATGGTAACTAATCACATGGAAGTGATTTAAGCATGGCTGGTATAATATTTAGAACAATCTGTTATGGACATTGAATTACTGGAGTGGATTCAGCCCTAGAATTCCCCAAGGAACATTGCACTAGTCTTAGAAACTGCCCTCAATCCACAACAGTTTATTAACAAGCAGAAGCAAAGATTTTCTGATCCTAGTGTTAACATTTGCAAGCTCTTGCTGTTTCATTTATAAGAAATGTGTTCCTAACCCTCCTTCCTCTCTCCCTGACAGCTGCCATGAAAGATGATCATGAACTACCAGCAGTAAGCACAAAAGTTTTTTTAATCAGCTTAGAGTTACCCTATTCTAGAGAATGCTCTAGAATGGTCAACCTAGAGTGACGAAAATAGTAACGCATCACCTGGCGCTGAGCAATTACTCATTATGTTTAAGCAAATGGAATCTGAAATGAAGCAAAAACAAGACTAGCAATTGCTATTTATTGTGTCAAACAAAACTATTTTAATAGCACTTAATATACAGCTATTCACTAACACATCTGTCAAGAAGTTTAAAATCCTCAAAATAAAAGACCAAAATAAATAAACTGAAATGGTATGTTCATTATGTATGCTAGATTATGCAGTTGGTGTCAGGTTTCAATAAAACCCTAAAATTTATTTATACTCTTACATTGACAAGACTGGAAGGTTTGCCCAGAAGCAAACACAAACTTGCGCACAAAGGAAATGCAAGCAGATAATTAGAGATGCAAAAAAAATTTTTGAGGGCCATATTGCTAAACACATCAAAACAAACAATAAGAAATTCTTTAAGTATATTAGGAGTAGGAAACCAGCTAGGGAAGAGGTTGGACCATTGGATGACAATGGGAGTAACGGAACTCTAAGGGAGGATAAAGCGATTGCTGAAAAACTAAATGAATTCTTCTCATCTGTCTTCACTGATGAAGATACAGGGCAGATTCCTTCTCCTGAACAGAGATTTTGGAGAGGGGAAAATGAGGAACTGAGGCAAATAGAGGTAACAAGGCAGGAAATCCTTGAACGTCTAGACAAACTGCAAACTAACAAGTCACAGGGACCAGACAGTATTCATCCTAGAGTTCTTCAAGAACTCAAATGGGAAATTGCTGAACTTCTAACAAAGATATGTAATATGTCCCTTTGATCAGCCTCTGTACCAGAGGACTGGAGAATGGCCAATGTAACACCCATTTATAAAAAAAGGTTCCAGGGGGGACCTAGGAAATTACAGGCCAGTTAGCTTAACGTCTGTTCCAGGTAAATTGGTGGAAAGCATTATTAAAGATAGAATTGTCAAGCATATAGAAGGGCAAGGTCTGCTGAGCAAAACCCAACATGGCTTCTGTAAGGGTAGACCCTGCTCACTAACCTATTAGTTTTTTTTTTAAAGCATCAGTAAGCATGTGGACAGGAATGAGCCTGTGGACATTGTGTATTTGGATTTCCAAAAAGCTTTTGACAAAGTCCCCCACCAAAGACTGCTAAGCAAACTTCATAATCATGGGATAAGAGGACAAGGAAGCAGAGAATAGGAGTCAATGGTCAGTTCTCACAATGGAGGGATGTGAGCAGTGGGGTCCCTCAGGGATCTGTGTTGGGACCGGTGCTTTTCAACCTGTTCATCAATGACCTCGAGTTGTGATTAAACAGTGAAGTAGCCAAGTTTGCAGATGACACCAAATTATTTAGGGTGGTTAAAACAAAATCAGACTGTGAAGAGCTCCAGAAGGATTTCTACATACTGGAAGAATGGTCATTAAAATGGCAAATGAGATTCAATGTGAGTAAGTGTAAAGTGATGCAAATTGGGGCAAAAAATCCCAACTTCACATATGAACTGATGGGATCTGTGCTGGCTGCGACAGACCAAGAAAGGGATCTTGGGGTGGTAGTGGATGAAGATGCTCAATGAAGATGTCAACCCAATGTGCGGCTGCTGTAAAAAAGGCAAATTCCATGCTGGCCATAATTAGACGAGGAATAGAAAATAAAACTGTTGATATCATACTGCCCTTGTACAAATCTATGGTGAGACCACACTTGGAATATTGTGTACAGTTCTGGTCACCACACCTAAAAAAGGATATTACAGTGCTTGAGAAGGTGCAGAAAAGAGCGACCAAAATGATTAGGGGACTAGAGCAACTGTCCTACGGGGAGCGGTTAAGACGCTTAGGGCTGTTTAGCTTGGAAAGAAGGCGGCTAAGGGGAGACATGATAAAGGTCTATAAAATTATGCATGGTTTGGAGAGAGTGGACAGGGAGACGTTTTTCTCCCTCTCCCATAATACTAGAACGCGGGGTCATCTGCTGAAGCTGGAGGGTGAGAGATTCAAAACAGATATTTTTTCACACAACGCATAGTTAAATTGTGGAACTCCCTGCCCCAGGATGTGGTGATGGCTGCCAGCTTGGAGGGCTTTAAGAGGGGAGTGGACATATTCATGGAGGAAAGGGGTATTCATGGCTATTAGTTAGAATGGATACTAGTCATGCTGCATACCTATTCTCTCTAGTATCAGAGGAGCATGCCTATTATATTGGGTGCAGGGGAACACAGGCAGGATGGTGCTGCTGCAGTCGTCTTGTTTGTGGCTTCCTAGAGGCACCTGGTTGGCCACTGTGTGAACAGACTGCTGGACTTGATAGGCCTTGGTCTGATCCAGCAGGGCCTTTCTTATGTTCTTATGACAAACCTATGTATTTCTGTGATATCTAATGCAATCATCAAGCAGGATGCAATTCTTCTGCCCAGAAGGCCTTCTGACTGGCTACTGGAGATCTGATTGGCTGTGCAGATTCTTTAAAATGTTGCTTTGGCAGTAGCTGCCACCCCAGCACAAGGACCTTCACTGTGTGACTAAAGATAAGCTGTGTGCATGCAAGAAAACCTTTTAAACAATAAAAGGCATTGGTTCTTGTGGGTTATCCGGGCTGTGTAACCGTGGTCTTGGAATTTTCTTTCCTGACGTTTCGCCAGCAACTAATGCAATTAATGGACTTTCTAAACCATCTTAATAATATCCATCCAAACATTCAGTTTACCATGGAAAAGGAAATTGAGGGTAAACTCCCATTTCTTGATACCCTTGTCATCCGTAAATCAAACCTTCAGTTAGGTCACAAGGTCTACCGGAAACCAACTCACACAGATCGCTACTTACACAAAAACTCCAACCACCACCCCCGACAGAAAAGAGGAATAATCAAAACATTAATGGACCGTGCAAGACGGATCTGTGAACCACAGTTTCTCAAGGAAGAAACTAACCATCTAAATCACGCACTGCTAGCAAACGGCTACTCCAAGAATGAAATCAGAAGGGCCATTGAACCAAACAAAAATCAGAAAACTCAAGAAAAACAATCTCCCATAGGAAAGGTATTCTTGCCATTTATTAAAGGAGTCACTGATAGGATGGAGAAACTTTTGAAAAAACATAACCTACAAACAGTGTTTAAACCCACCAAGAAAATACAACAAATGCTACGATCAGCAAAAGACAAAAGAGACCCCCTCACCTCTGCAGGAGTATATCGTATACCTTGCAGCTGTGGAGAAGTTTACATCGGGACCACAAAACGCAGCATACAAACAAGGATAAAAGAACATGAAAGATACTGCAGACTTGGCCAACCTGAGAAATCAGCAGTGGCTGAACATGGACTGACACAAACAGGACACAGGGTCTTATTCCAAGACACTGAAAGACTGGACAATTCTACCAACTATTTTGTCAGATTGCACAGAGAAGCCATTGAAATTCATAAACATCAGCACAACGTTAACAGAAAAGAGGAGAGTTTAAGAATGAATAAGGCTTGGCTTCCTGCCCTGAAAAACCTCCAGACAAAGACAACATTCAACAATAGCCATTCAGATTAGCTTTGGATTACACACATTAACAGATCACTTCAGGATACAATGGTTCCATATTAACATACCATACCCTCATTAGCACATTATCTTGATACTTACAGGACAATACTTTTGCAGGACAATACTCAGCTCAAACCCAACCCCTTTCTGACTATATATTACTCTTCCTACACCCTTGACACTGAGAGACACTGTCCTTCAGTGTTACTACTCTGAAGATGCCTGCCACAGTTGCTGGCGAAACGTCAGGAAAGAAAATTCCAAGACCACGGTTACACAGCCCGGATAACCTACAAGAACCAATGAACTCTGACCGTGAAAGCCTTCGACAATATAATAAAAGGCATCATGTTAAACAAAACTTCTGCCTGAAATGTTGAAGAGCTACTATTAGAGTTATGCATGACCTCACTCCCTGATGTTTTGTGGCTGGCTCCGCCTTCTGCACCAGCCATTTTGTGGTTGTGCCGATCACCCTGGTGAGAATTCCAAAGGAGCCTGCAGGCTCAAAAAGGCTGGGAACTGCTGCACTACAGGGTAAAATTTGGTTCCTGGAAGCTAACAGCCATGGTCATTTTTACATCCATTGTCTCAGATGATTACATATTAAGAAGTCTGAGCTATAAAATATTGAGAAGGTGTAACTTTTTACCAGATACTATGAAGAGATCTGAAGTCAGGCAAGCTAACAACTCTTTGTCCACACAGAAAGGCTGACTATGCTAAAACAAGGGGAAAGAAGAAACCTATGTAAAACGTATTGGAAGAACAAATTAGTACAATGCATTTCTAGGACTTATTAATGGGCAATGTAATTCTCTACCAAGCTAAGGAAACTGCAGCCTCACTCAGCTCATCTGTGGGTGTTAATCAGAGTGCAGCAGTGCCAGAAAACAACTTGACAGGATGAAAAGTCAACAGCAAGAGTGACTGACTGGTATCCATGTAAATAAAATGTCAACAAAGAATGAACGGATAAGACAGGATCAAGAGGTGAAAACAACAGGTGAACTCAAAAATTTCCAAACGTCACAAACCTAAGTGATCTTTACAAAGCTAGTTTTGTAAACAAAATACACAGCTAAGTATCATGAACTATTTAATATTCACTAAGCAGATGGCCTCAGAAAAAGTAAGAACTGTAATTAAGTAGAGACTACCATGGTAATGCTGAAACAGAAACCTGCATTGGTACTGCAACACAGAAGCCTCCTGCCATGAACATAATTCACTGACCTCCTACCTGAAGCTTCAGCCTTTCGAATATATCTGCCTGTTAGGATACAATGCTACACATCATTGGGATTTGTTAGAGCTATTAGTGCCACAACTCCTTATCAGAAATTTCTTGACATGTCAGCAGCTTGGCTGTTAAAAAGTACAAACAGCCCCAACTAACTGGGGTGTCATATGGCGTTTTTGACTGATGGCCCTATTTTTTCCAACCAAACACTACACATATTTCCATTTTATAAATTCTTTTGAACACTGCTCCTTTTTTATTATCACAATACATGCCACGGTCAAGATCTGATTTCTCTAGATTATTTCAGTCATTGTTTTATAACCTTAACGCAGCTTAGACTAAAGGAAGCTGTGCAGTCAGCACAGAGGTCTCCAGCTAAGAGGCCATTCTATTTAGTGTAACACTTCTGTAATAAAGACAGAACTCTCCCAATTAACGTGCCCCCACACAGAACACTATTTTTTCTTTTTGTATTTTTTCCATACTGTTCTCTTACCAAGCACAACACAAACTACAGCTATCCCTTTGAAACTGCACCCTTGCCCAGCTGCATTGTTCACCATTAACCAAGAGTCCTGTGACACCTAAAACACTAACAAATGTATCCTGACCACCCTACTTCAACACCATAAATACCCTAAAACTCACTAGCATTCCCAAGCTGTAAACAGTTCATTTTAAGTCATTCTTTTTAGAGAACTGTGGGTGTTTATACACTGAGAATCACTGCAGATCTATTAACTGGATTCTTCTTAAGATTCTATTAAACTGTTTTTGCTTGCTTCCCTTCTGGGTCTTATAGAACAGTATACTGGTACTCAGAGTATACTACACAAGAGAACATGTGTCCTTTCCCACCCACCCCAAAGGATTCTTATACCAAAGATAATACTTTAGATAAAATACAAACTCTTAAAAATTATTAATCTAATTGATCACACTGCATAAGATTGGATAGAGGGATACAATTTTCAATAATGTAGATCAAGTGAGAATTCCTGCTGGTAGTTACAGACATATTCCATGAGGTGAAGCTACAATGGAGGCGGGTCATATTCTTTTGCCTGGCAAACGATAGTTAGTGAGCCACTATTTTCCTGCACTGACTACAAAAAAAGTAAGTTTCCAATTAATATCCTGGATTTGGGGGGGGGGGGGTTTAAGGTTAAGATGCCTAAAAGCTTTTTACCCATGAAAGCTTATACCACTAGAAAACTTTGTTGGTCTTTACAGTGCTCCTGCACTTAAATTTTGTTCTACTAGTACAGACTGACGCAGCTAACCACCTGAAACTATGTAGAGGGGGAGAAATTTATATAAGAACTCCAATATGCAGCTTGTCTCCTATGAGATCCAGTCAAAGAGAAACTCTTAACTGTCTTAACTGTCGGAAGATATTCCAGCCCTTATTTCGTTGGCAGCAGATTGGGTGGGAAGCGCCAAAAAACTGGCGCATCTACATTCACCTATTTTTTTTTCTCATTTCTGCACTTATATACTTGTTTCATCTGTATGCATTAACTGGAGCAGGATTATTAAATGATGAAGTCACTCACCTAGGGATGCTGGGTTCTTCACAGAGGAGAAATAACAGGAAAACAACACTTTGCTCAAAAGACTCTCTTACAGTTACGACAGGCAACTAAAATGCTGCCTTGGAAAGTAACACTTCTAGCAAGCAAACACAAGTAATCAAATTTAAGGAGCCCATGTGAAACCAAGTACAGTTAACTGAGTGTTCTGGTAAATTTGTGAGGAACCACTATTTCAAGACCATATGCAAGTTACTTTAAAATGTTCTTTGTTATTTTGAGAAGTGAGATGGATGTATGGATAACAAAATTGTTTCTCTGAATCACGCTTACTTCCTTACTCTAGGTCAGGCACTAGCCACAGCTCACTAACCACATGTGGTCCTTTTACAGTTAAAGTGCAGCTTAGCAGCAAATCCTGGGAATGGATGAAGATGGTCGATAGAGTTGGGCAGCAAGCTATTGGTAATGCTACCACAGCCATCATAAGATGGTACAAAGGGAAAGGTGGCTTGAAAAACTTTGGCAGAAACCACAGCTCTATCACCAATGCAATGGAGACATCGCTCCTGGATGGGAGAGACCTGGATACCTCACCGGGGGGATGACCTCCAGTATTTAAACCCTTGTGATTAGGCTGCTCTTCCAGGCTCCTTAGAGTGCAGAAAAGCAGAAAAAGAAAGAGAAAATCCACTCTATCCCAGAATGACGCCAAGCAAGACAGGAGGGAAGTTAGGCCCTTGCCAACTCAAGAGGCCTGGCCCAGAGAGATAGCCAAAAGAGGAAATTCTCTGACACTTTTTAAATGAATCAAGTGAAAGGCTATGGACTACTGTATTAAGCAACAGACATTCCCACTCTAAATTTCTCCTTACCTCCACTGAAGTGGATTGCTGTAGCAGGGACTACCAGGGTTGCTCTGAGGTTGTGGGCTGAGGTAAAACACTAGAGGAGAAGCAGCAAGGGCACAATCAGCACTAAGTGGGATTTTAAGATGCTGCAGACCTGGAGCAGATGTAGGAGAGAACACATGCTGATGGACATCGCTTCCTCGGCAGTGGGAGAGGAAAGGAGAGGAGATTCTGACAAAGTATCACAGTAGAAATGGTCAGTGACAAAGCTGTCCTGTTTAGTTTTTAAACACACATATAGACAGAGAGACTAGAAGGCATATTACAAATCTAATCCTCAAAAAATTTATGCATCTATAAAGCTTTTTTAGGATTTGTGTCTATATTAAATGAATTGTTTTTTTAAAGTCCTGAGAGTGATTGCCAATAACCCTGAGGGTGATTGCCATGATTGCCTATAACCATCAATCAATCCAAATGCCTTTATGAGTACTTTAGCTTACATGAGAACCTCAAGTGGTTACCTGTTTAAAAATCCAATGGGAATTTACATATTACTGAAACAAACTATTCTCAACCTTCAATATACCGTGAAATACTACAGTAAACTTACAGAGGTGGACCACCGTCTTTCAGCCTCCATTTGCACAACCTGCAAACGTAACTGAGGCTCTCTCAGGACCTTCAAATACTAGGGAAATATTAAGTTCCTCTTCCCTGAGAGTAGATCCCAGTGAATTAAGAGTCACAGTCATTTTTTAATCTAAAAATGGATTAATGAATACAAGTAGCACATTGCTCTGAGAAGTTCAAGTAAAGTTCACTTTGCCCTGACACTTAAAGCAATTATCTCAGTAATTCAACTACATTAAGATTAGACTAGATTCCCTTACCCCAGGAACATGATTTTAAAATATAGAACATTTAAGTTCAATAAGGAATTATTCACTTTACAGCTATGGATACATGTAGAATATTTAAAAAATTTCCCATTAGATAAAAATGCTACAAGAATACGATTAGGTATTGCATTATCTCTATATTCTATCAGCAAGGAACATAAATTAACATTTGTTATGAAAAGCTGAATCAAAGTATGGATTTGCTAAAATATTCTTTAAACAATTCTCAATTTAAGGTTATATTTGTTGATCCTGATAGATTCACAGTATTCTACTAAATCTATTTTCCAAAACAGTCCTTACTGAATTCGGAGAGATGGGGCTCCAAATCGCTCTCTTCTTCGTTTCATCATTTCACTCAAAAAACAGATCTTAAAGCCAAAAAAAGTTAGTGCTGCTATAAATCCAACACCAAACACTTTGCGTAGCCCAAGCACTAACTAAAGGTATTATGCACTATAGTCCAGATTTATCAAGCAGATCATGTTAAAAAATTTAAAGTAAGCCTTCTGCAAAGTTATTTATGACATCCAAAAAAAAAAAGTAGAAGCTGATGAGCACTGAGAGCTACAACTGCAAAGCCAAAGATATGACTGAATCATTTTGTTACAGGCTCTGCAATATATTTCTGTTACCTATGGCTGCAACACAAAATCACTTTTCACTTCAGCAAGCAACACTTTCAGCAAGCCACAAGGAAAACAGAGTCTGGGAGAGAAAAGGCACATGAGCAAAGACTTTGGCAGAAGCCTCACATACCAACATGAAAGCTCACACTGCAAAAGTAGTACAGTCACTGCTCTGAGCAAGAAGGCCATGGGCAGCTGCACTTTATTGTGATGGAAAGTTTCTCTATGTCTCATTTTTGGATGTTAAATTAGGGGAGGATGCCATACCTTCTCTTGTACTGTGGCTTTTTATACTAATTCTATTATTTGTATAGCCCTTAAGTATACAAAGCTTTTTATTGGATTATTTTACAAGATACAAAGTAATCCAAGGAAAAAGCAGTTTGCTAACCATGTTTTCTTTAATTCTTGATTAATCTAAGAATGCAATAATAAAGAAAAAGAGGGCTCAATTGCTAGGGATGTAATGATTTGAGTTCACGAATTCCTTTAAAAGGAGAAACTTTTGCTTCCCCAAAGAATGAGTCATTCCTTCTGGTTGTCAAATGGCAGTTCTCACTGCTGACTCAAATAACCGACATACATCAGTATTTTCAGCCCAATCATCTGCTAATGCCATGACCCTACACCAGAAAGCCATTGATCCTATGTATATCCAAAGCTATCACCCAGAACATTCCACACAACCAATCATCTATAGCTAAATCATAAGATTTGACATGCACTGTACACCCTCAAATAAGCATTCAAGAACCTACAATACCCACTCAATGAGAAGAACAAACATATCAACCAAACTAGAAAAAAACATAGATACAGCCTACTACCAAACAGAGCAAGAGAAAGGCATGGCAGCACCCTTACTGTTACTTACAACTCCCCATTATAAGTTTCCAGAAGCTCTTTAGAAAACTGATTACCAACCTTGATAAATTAACCCCACCCCAGCACACCTTGACCTTACTTACAAACACAATGTGAAATGCTACTCAAACAGCTATGTCAAGAACCTCTGGGGGGGCTCATAATGCAGAATGCCAATCCTAGAAATAAATAGACCACAAAACAAAAAGAAACTCAGGAACCAAGCCTGGTAAAACACTTCAATCTGTCTTTAGTTGGCCAATACTGTAACATGACCAAACAACAATTAGATATGCAATTGAGGGCTCAATCAGCTATGTGTTCACCAGTATAATATATGCAGTCACAAACAAGAGACATCTGTGGTTTATATAATTATATAAAGAAACTAGAGAAAAATGTTGCAAAGCACTACATAAAGGACAATCAGTAACCAAAAATTTTAACTTCCCAGGACATTCTGTTACTGATCTTACAGTGCAATCCTAAGCATTCAAGTCAGTGGGCTTAGGAGAAAGTAGCTCTGCACTGTTAAAAGAGTCAACAGACAATACAAGTAGAATTCAATTGGACACTTGAGTGCAAGATTGTAATGTTAAGCAATCAAATTTCTATTTTCTTAATATGCCAAATATTTGAATGTAAAGCAGCACTGCCTGCAAAATTTGGTTCTGCCAGTAATAAATGAATTTATAGAAGATATACAACTCCAGCGGACATTAGAAACTACCAGAAGGATCTACAGTTAAATAATGACCACCAAAAATTGTGAATATGAAACTGTGGCCACAGAAAAGTAGACAAATGTCATGTGCAAAAAATGGAGAAGGGTTTCTTGATGAATTTCAAGTCAGTGTTTTTGAACTGCTGGAGTAAGAACTGTAGGATGAATGCAGAGTCCTGACTGTTTTAATCATTCATATGTCCTCTTAATACCAGAAGGAATAAGAAAATCCTACACCTGGTTCATCATGCACTGCGCAGTAACCTGAATTTTTCTTGCCATGCTACGTAAAACTTTTTACTGGTTGGCTCTATATACAGTCAATTTGCTTGTCCTTAACATTCCACTTTTTGGTTTTGCAATAACTGTAGTTAGCATTTTAAACCTCAAGCTTACAAATATTAGAAAAAAATAAGCTATTATATCCCTCTATGATGTTTTGAAGGAATAGTAAAGTGAAGGGGTTCACCAAAGTCTCATTTATGGAACCACACTTAGTATGTACATAAACTAGAAGTACTTTCTACACTAAAGTACAATATATATTATGTTAATACTCCTGGTCAGGCAATGGAGTTCTTCACAGCTGCATAACCTAAGCAATTGAACACCATCCCTCAAAAAAAGGACAGACAGTTGCATAGATAAAGTGGAGCAAGGTAATGCAAGCTGTCTTGGCAACAACACTGGATTGCCATCAGCAATGCATATAAAAAGAGATATCCCAAAGCCCATTTTCCAAACACCAGTATATAGATTAACCAACACTACAGAATGTAATTGCATGTCAAATACACAAGTTATTATATTTATATTATGTATCTCCTGGTAGATTAGTGTCAGAGATTAAACCAACATCTCATTTTAAAGCAATGCTGACACAGTATACTAATTCCTTATGCATATAAATACTGCCACATACTAAGCAAAACTATCCTTTTGATGCAGTTGATACAATTACCCTTTTTCAGGGGAGGAAAAACAGTCTTCCTTCTTACAACTTTGGTAAGGGCTGTTTCAGTAATGCAGATAGCAATTCCAATTCCTGAATCAGCGCTTCTTATCCTTTTAGAATCAAGTGATTATTTTTAGATCTGTTCTTCATAAGAGTCTCATCCATTGGTCAAATGAGTTATTAAGAATGCTATCACTCCACACTTTCTTATTAGAGACACATGGCGAAACTCTTCCCATTTTCTTAGTATTAGACTTTTGACTGTGTGTATCACGAAAAGCTATGGCTGGTTTTAAAGGAAATGTCCTATCCTTGACAGTCTTGCTCAGATCTTGCAAACTGAGGGCCGTGGCTTCCTTTATTGAGTCAATCTATCTCTTGTTGGGTCTTCCTCTTTTCCTGCTGTCCTCAACTTTTCCTAGCATGATTGTCTTTTCCAGTGACTCCTGTCTTCTCATAATGTGACCAAAATACAATAGCCTCAGTTTAGTCATTTTAGCTTCTAGGGTCAGTTCAGGCTTGATTTGATCTATAACCCACTGATTTGTTTTCTTGATGTTCAGCTGCAGTCCTGCTTCAGCACTTTCTCTTTTAACTTTCAGCTGTAGTCATTTCAAGTCTTCACTATTTTCTGCCAGCTTAGCTCAAATTGTTAATGTTCCTCCGACTTTCACTCCACCTTCATCTAAATCTAATCCAGCTTTCCTAATTATATGTTCTGCATATACATTGAAGAGAAAGGGAGATAAAATACATCCTTGTCTAACACCTTTGCCAACTGGAAATCATTCCGTTTCTCCATATTCTGTTTGAACTGTGGCCTCTTGTCCAGAGTATAGGTTGCACATCAAAACGATCAATTGTAGTGGCACACCCATTTTGGAGGACAGTGATTCATAGGGTCGCCATGAGTCGGAAGTGACTTGACGGCACTTAACACACAGAGACTTCATGTATTAGAGATACAGGATTCCAGGTACCATCTTCCTATGCTAAAGAAAATCAGAGCTGGCCCACCAAGTACAATGGCTAAAATTATTGGATCATATACCTGGAAAGAGGGTAAGGTAGCAGAATCTGTCACCACCACCCATATGACAATAAGTGCATAATTCTGCCACATATTGAGAATCCAACTTATAACAGCATCTTAAAACTTATAACCGCAGGCTAGTGCAACATAAATTGATAACCACATAACATCTTAACTTCGTGGAACTCTTTTGAAATATAAAACTGTACAGATATCTTAAATTAGTATTCGATCAGTTTAAACATCCTTCTATAAGTTCAACAAAAAATGTGGCTCCTACCTTTCCTAACTGACATTTTCTTTGTTTTCTCAGTGTTAACTGAGGAATGTTTTACCTCTTAGTTACAAAATGCTAGAAATGTTGGTAATGCAGAAACAGCTTTAAAGTACAAAAATTCTCTGGAAACAGATTACTAAATTATGTTCTACTTCAGTATGAGTTTGTTCTTCCATTCTAATACATATGCCACCTGCCAAGCGTAGCCATTCTGACAATTATGGGATTTGCCTTAAATCTGAAGGTTCACACAAAGTCCTTCTCTTTTGGAACTGATGCTGTTCAAGATTGTGAAAGCAAAGCAGCTTCTCTGAGTAATTTGTAAATAAAAATCCAGTCAGTCAACACAGCTGTAGCCTTTAAGATTGAGACACAAGTTATCACTAGACTTATGTTCATAAACCAGCACCAACAGCTACCCAATACCAACCTGTCCATCCAGAAATAGGACTTATAAAACAACTGTTGTATCAAATACTTCACATATCACATACTTCCCATCGGAAATGTAGACCTGGGATTACAAACAACACTGGAGAATGATGGCTTCAAGTTAAGACCAAACCCACATGCATTTCATGCAAACAGCAAGACTGATTTTAAAAAATGTAACATTTCAAACATATTTAATTGATATATTTTTTTAGATGTAAGAAGTTTTTCACCTTAAATTAGGTCACTTTTAAAAGAGTTTCTGAACTTAATAAAGTTAGGGAAGTAAAGAGTGTTCTCAGGGCAAAAGGGACAGTTTTGTGAAAAGATCTGAGCAAATCCAGTAAATTCCATTCTTTTGAGATTGGGAAATCATGTAAAAATCTAGTATGTGGCGCTCTGCCTTCTGACATCCACAATGACAACCCAAGCTGCAACCTAGGAGGACCTTAAAGGAGAGTCTTTACCAGTCTGTTATTTCTCATATCCTCTCTATGCACACAGCCCACAAGCTCTGCATACATTGTCAGCCCCCTACTTTCACCTGCACACCCCTCTGTCCCAGCCTGAATGTATTTATGAATGTATGTACTGAATGTGTAACACTGTGTGCAAGTCCAATAAGGCACGCACAGAGCATGCATAGCAATCGCTATGTTTTGGGTCCGAAGATGGATCTTCCTGCAATGAACATAGCAAAGGATCTTACAGCAGTGACCGCAGCAAATGCTTCCAAAGAAGCCTTTTTGGAAGAAATTAGGGAGTGCTAACAGGATGAAAGCAATTAGTCCTGCCAGGCTAGAAGACAAAGATGCCTCACCCAATATTATCTTTTCATTACATGCAATCATTAACACAATTTGGATGTTAAGTGCCCAGTGACAGGCTGGAACCTCCGAGTCAAATCTTCCCATTGTCCCCAAATTTCCTGCCAAGTATATGACACAACGTCATGTCTCCTGTTTTGTAATTCTGAATTATAAGTTCTTGGGATAAGTACCCACCCCCACACTCCCTGTACAAACACACAAGCTAATTCTTCCATGCAGTCTGAACACATGTTCATGTCTTTGTGAGGGTGTGGTAATACATACAGCCCTATAAATTCAGGTTACAAAAGCACACCCGTCCTGTAGAAAAGTTCATTGTCTAGACTCCTGTTGGCTGGAACTTTAAATGGGAACACTGAATGTGGAAGCCCTCATAAACACACACAGATATACATACTTGAGTTAATATGGCAGGATCACCAACAGTATTAAGATGCCCACAGGTGATGGCAGTACTACCAATGAGTACTAGGTCCAAGGCAACCACCAGGCGATTTGATACCATGAGACTTGCATGATTCACCCAAGCCTGAGTGCTTGCTAATGTTTAACAGCCACCTCACAAAATCCAGTATTGTGTAGTAGTTAAGAGACTAGGATCTGGGAGACTTAAATCACCATTAAACTATGGCAGCTCACTGGGTGATCTTGGGTCAGTTACACATTCTCAGACTAACCTGCTTCACAGGGTTGTTGTCTGCTTCTATGGTAAAGTGGTGATTCAAACCTGGGTCTCCCAGATCCTAGTCTGAAACTCTAACCACTTCACACACTAGCTTGGGTGGCTGCTGTCGAACAGCAGTGAGCAATCGGTCCTGGTGTGATACATGCAAGGCATTTGTTATCAAGTCTCCTCATGGTTGTTGCTGGGCCTGGCCCCAATAGGGTTGTGAACTCCGGGCTGGGATATTCCAAGAAAATGGGGGTTGAGCCTGAGGAGAGCATGTTTTGGGGAGGGGATGGACCCCAGCATGGTATAATGCCATAGGATTCACCCTCCAAAGCAGCCATTTTTTTCCAGATGAACTTATCACTATAGTCTGGCGATCAGTTGTCATTCCAGGAGATCTCCAGGCCCCAGCAGGCAATCTGCTTGGTTGCCTAGCAAAAATCACTGAGGGCATTCATTTCTTAAAGCTACAAGAACTGCTTCTATTATTGGGGGGGGGGAGTTAACCCTCCAGTGTGTGTGGTTTTTTAGGTTTTGAATTTTTCTGCAACCCTGGTGTGTTTTTCAGGCTTGCAGAAAGATCTGGCTTGTCTGTTCATGGCTCCAATTTCTAGAATTAAGTATCCACAGATTTGGCCATGGTGAGAATTAGATATATTGATGTCATGCAGGTCAGTGGGTAAATCTGAGGCCTCCACTCCTGAATCTGCAGAATCCCTATTAGCTAAAAACAATGTTAAACAAATGAGTGAACAACCACCACCACTATGACCCTTAATAAGAGGCAGTACAAGAAAAATATCATTACTATAAAAAGAACCATTTGCAAATTACCTTAACGAAAGAGAGAGTGCCAATATTTCACTCAATATTAAACATCTATGTCAGTTTCTAAAAAAGGTAACTCATGAGTATTCAGATCATTGTTCTCAGTTAAATACAATCTTTCATTCTCATTACAGGATTAGGCAGCAGCCTCCCTTACTTCTCACATAATCCATGAAGAGAAAACATCACTATTTTACCAGTGACCAGATCATGTGGCCTATAATCCATGAAGCACCTTCAGAATTTTAAAATCACAAGGTACATAAAAATGTCAAGCCAATTTTAATGCAATATTTGAGCTGTCTGCTTTGTTCCCTACCGCATTACTCCTAACAATGCAATTCCATAGTGTCATATGAATGCATGGAAATTGGTAATGCACAAAATCCATGACTGTGTATCACCCCAGCCTAATGTTCCACTAAATATATTTGAAGAACTGCAAAACTGAAGAACATCACTATAAGTATTTGGCACCTCTTTTGGTTCACTAATTAAGATAATGTCCCCAAAACACAGGAAGCTTCCCAGTGTGTGGTGTCAACCACACTGACTTGAATATATTTGGGGGGGTGTACTACCACCTCATTCTTTAAATAGCAGTGAGCTCCACCTCCAGATGGTATTACCCCATCTTTCATCAGCATTAAATAAAAATATATAAAAGGGAAATCTCCATTATCTCCTAACATCATAATTCAGGATGTGCTTGAATTTTTGGAAGATCTGATTGGTCTTAAGGTAAGAAAAATAAAATTTATACTCACAAACTTCCTCTTCTAGGGAGACTGAGTTCCTTCTGAGGAAAAAAGAAATATAAACAAATTAGAAAGTTTCCCAAACTCCATTTTTTATTCAAATTAGCAAATGCAGCTGATATGGAATTCGAGCAATACATTTAAAATAATTAAAGTTGCAGTATTAAGAAACCTCAGCAATCAGTTCATGTGAATCCAAAACAGCCAAGAAAATGTATGAAGTTTGTATGTACTGCCAAGAGCATTAGCACATTAAAACAGACGGTGCCAGCTCATGTATTGTATTATGTTTGTTAAATATAATTAAAGATAATGAATGCAAATTTGATACAAGTACAGATTTAAAAATATTCATTAAATATGTCCATGTTTTACATGCTGTACATATATCATTGCACCACTAGATGGTATCATTATCCTATTTGACAATCTTGTAACAGTATGAGAAGTATAAATTTAACCGTATTCTGAAACGAAATCTATATTCAATTTAAAGGTTTACCATTGAAAGAACTATTTCAGCACTTTTGGAAAAGTCCTGCTGTTCAAATTAAATCTAACACACACCGTTTCTGGAAGAGTACTTGCACAGTTAAACAGTTTTTTTAAGCTAGTTTTAATACTTTCTCATATTATTGGTTTAATTCATTCTTTGTTACACACAGCCATATAAACCTAGCATGATCTCTCAACTGCTTGATATTTTACTGTAATTGTGGCTCAGTTCACACTGAGGTGGTAAACCTGTGTGTGCACTTGTCCCACTTCCGGCTGCACATGAGGACCTGCATAGCTGAATGACAGCATATAAAGATCCCCCAGCTACCACTCAAAAAAAAAAAAAAAGACACCAGAGAAATAGGCAGGCTAGAACCTCCCTCCCTGATATCTATTTTCTTTCCAGAGAGAGTTTCTATTTTTTGAAAGACCGTTCAAGCCACCTTTTGCAGTCTGAAGCAGTACACTCAGTACAGCATTATCACATCACTGACAGTCATATTTTCTTTGAAAGGTCTGATTACATCCTACAGCAGTGTAACTGTCGGGAGAAAAATATTCCTTAAAGCACTCAGTTGTCAATGAAAGTGTTATCACTAAACAATGAACAAGATTCAATTTGAAAGAAAGTTATGGTTACTCCTTGAAGTGTCTGTCTGTCTGTCTCTCTCTCTCTCACACACACACACATAGGGGGACTGAACTAAAATTATTTACTTCATTTACACCCAATTTTTGCTCCCCAGTGTGGATCCCAATGTAGCTTCCAACATTCTCCCCTCCTGTTTTATATTCACAATAACCCTGTGAGGTAGTGTTATGCTGAGTGTTGGAATTTAAGACTGGTCATAGCAAGCAGGTAGATTGCTGTAATCTGAGTGACAGCCAGATGACAGCTGGTGTCACATGACTGCTGCTGACTTAGCAGTAAAGCTGGACTGAACTGGTTCAAGCAGGATGATATCTGACCACTGGGTTGCTAACTGTTGATTGGCTGCTGGACAGGGCCAGAAATGTATATATGCTGTACAGAACTTGTATAGGTGTGGGTTGTGGATTATTGGTAGCCAAGCGGAGCACTTTGACACTGTTAATAAAAGAGCACTTATTTATATGTGCTGAGTCTGCTATGATTACTCGTCTATTGAGCTGTAACGCTTCCTAACATACGCCAACAGGGTTATGGGCCCAGCACGCTTCCGCTGCGCTACGTCCTGGAGGTTCTGAGCAGAGGTACTATCTGTGGAACAAGGGCTGTGGTGAGCAGAAGGTGAGTGAATGTCTGAGGTTGATTCAGACGGAGCAGAGGAGGTGTCCAGCAGATCTGCCAGCAGCAGTGTGTCCGAGGCGGAGGAGGAGAGCGACACAGAGCAGGAGCAGCAGGGAGCGGAGGAAATTATGGCTCAAGCTGCAACGTCCTTGCTTGTGGAGAAGCTCACTTCTACCAACTATGCTGTGTGGGCGTTACGTATGCAACACTACCTTAAAAGAGAGGCACTGTGGATTTATGCCTCCAGCCCCCCGGACCCTGAGACACCCCAGGACGTGGTGAAAGACAAGAAGGCACTGGCTACAATAGTGCTGAGCGTGGCTGACGACCAGCTTGTCCATGTCTCGGGAGCTCTGAAAGCGAAAGCAGCCTGGGACTCATCTCAAGTCTACGTGCAGAAAACAGCAGGCTCTTTAATAGCCATAACGAGACGTATGTATAGAACTGTTCTTTTGCCGTCAGTTTCTGTGAGAAAACATATTAATGAACTGACTGAATGTTTTCAAATGCTGGAGAAGAGAGGAAAGACTTTGCAGGAAGATGACAAGTTGTTTATAATTCTGAGCTCTGTCTGAGCAGTATAATATGCTTGTCACTGCGTTGGAATCTATAGACGCAGATAAGTTAACACTGCAATATGCGATTGGAAAAATTTTGGAGCATGAAAAAAGAGTGAGTGCTTCGGAGCCTGGGAAGCCTGCCAAGCCAGAGGGAAGTCTGCCAAGTCAGAAGAAGCAGAGCTTTGCCGGCGGGGAGAAAAATGCGGAACGGAGTGGTTTGCAGCAACATGTGGCATTGAAAGTCAGGCGTTGCTACTTCTGTGGAGATACAACTCACTTGAAGCGCAACTGCCCAGAAGCAAGAAAGAAAAGCCGAAGGGACCAGTCTTCACGTGGATTTGTGTGCGGTCAGAAGGCGTCACTAGTGCTGACTGGGCACAATGACACAGCCGGTGTCTGGATTTTAGACTCTGGTGCTTCACAGAACATTTGCCGGAATGAGGAACTGTTAAAGGACACACAGGACTCCAGTTTGTTGCATGTTAGCCTGGCTGATGGAAAAAATTCAGAGGTGACATGTGAGGGGAGTGTGTGGTTTCCAGCATTGAACTATGCATTCAAACAGGTGCTATGTGTCCCTGAGATAGAGAACAATTTATTAAGTGTATATGCCCTAGATAGGGCTGGGTTTACTGTAATATTTGCTGGCAAGGCTTGTAAGATATCCAAAGATGGGAAAGTGCTTCTTACAGGGAAAATGTGTAATAATGTGTATGTGGTAGTAGGCATGTGGAGGCTAAAATGATAACTAATAAGAGCCCCCATGATAATTGCATACATCTTTTACATAGAAGGTTGGCCCATGCAAACTTTGAGACCATAAAAAAAACGCTAGCCTTACTGGGAAAGGAAAAAGTTAAAGAGTGTGGGAATTACTTGGATTGTGAAGTTTGTAAAAGCTCCAAATCAAAGGCTTACCCAGTGGCTAAGCATAGTGAGAGACTCTCAGATACTGCACTACAGGTGGTTCATGCTGATGTCATAGGCCCGTACAGAGAGAGTCACTCAGGTAACCAATACGCATTGATTCTGATCGATGATTACACCAGGTTCTCATGGGTGTATCCTTTGAAAAGGAAATCAGAGGTGTTTGAAACATTCAAGTATTGGGCCAAAAGAGTGCAAAAACAGCTTAAATGTAATTTGGATTCTCTTCAAACAGACTTTGGGGGTGAGTTCATGTCAAATGAATTTAAGAAATGGTTGCAGGTGCAAGGTGTGCGGCACAGGGTTGCCAACGTGGCGGTGCCAGCGGAAAATGGTATTGCTGAGCGACATGGGGGAATGCTACAGACTAAAATGTATTCCATGTTGCAGGATGGAGTGTTGCCAATGACATACTGGGCAGAAGCAATCAAGGCAGCGAGCTATGTTTCCAACAGGATCTGGATCAGGTCCATAAATGACATTCCTTACAGGGTTTTGTACCAGAGGGACCCTAGCTTAGGTTACCTCAGAGTGTTTGGTACAAAAGCCTGGGTTGATGTGCCAGTATCCAAGAGAAGGAAAGGAGGAGCAAGAGCTAAGAAACTAACTTTCCTTGGGTATCAGTCTGGCATGAAGGCATACCGATTTGCAGATGAGCATAATTCTCTCAGCTACAGCAGGGCTGCAAATTTTTGTGAGGGAAGTAACTGGGCCAGGATACATGGACAGGAGGAGCCAAAGGAAATTGGGCTTCCATTAACAGATCTCTCACAAGATGCAGATGGGGTGAAGCAGGAGAGATCTCCTCAGAGGGCTTCATCACCAAGGGCTGAGGAGGGGAGGCAGATTCCTAGAGTGTCAAGCAGAAGGACTAAAGGAATCCCCCCGGTGAGGTATGGTTTTGAGACTACTGATGTCAATCATGTGCAAATCAAAGAACCAAAGAGTTTTCAGGAGGTGATGGCTTTGGAAAGCAGGGGAAAAGAGGCCTGGTTCAAAGCCATGCAAACAGAGTTTGATTCCCTGAAAGAGAATAAGGTATTCTCTATAACAAAACTGCCAGAACAGAGAAAGGCCATAGGGTGCAGATGGCTTTACAAGGTCAAACGGTGTCCAGAAGGGAAGGTACTCCGGAAGGCCAGACTCGTGGCTAAGGGTTATTCCCAAGTTGAAGGACAGGACTTTGACAAACTGTTTGTTCCTACTGTGAAAGCTGAAACTATAAGGGCTGCACTGTGTAAAGCAGTGAAAGATAAAATGTTGGTGCATCATTTTGATTTCACCACTGCATATTTAAATGCAAAAATAAGTGAAGAGATATATATGGAGCAGATCCCTGGTTTTGAATGTAGAGATCAGGGAGTACTAAAATTGCACAAGGCACTGTATGGGTTGAAGCAGAGTGCACGTGCATGGTCCCAATGCCTCAGCCAGGCATTGGCAAATCTTGGGTTTAAGCAAGGTGTTGCTGATCCTTGCATGTTTACCAAATATGTGAAGGGCTCTGACTGTGCGTTGTTTGTGTATGTTGATTATTTTTGTTTGTTGTGTCACACAAAGGAACAACTAAACTGGTTTAAGGAGGCTACTGCAAAACTGTTTAAAATAAAGCACCTTGGAGACATCCAAAATTATCTTGGGGTAGAGATTACCAGGAACCCAGAAGGGTATTTTGAGTTGTGCCAGGAGAAAAAGATTGAGCAGCTCCTAGTAAAATTTAGAATGTCAGAAGCCAAAAGCACAGAGACTCCCATGACAACAGGGTATATGAAAGAGGTGGATTATAAGGTGTTCCATGACAAAAGTCAATACCAATCGTTGGTGGGTTCATTGTTATATCTGTCATGCTGGACAAGACAAGACATTTGTATGGCAGTGCATATGCTTTGTCAGAAATGTGCATGCCCATACATGAAGGACTGGACTGCAGCAAAAAGGGTGCTGCGTTACTTAAAAGGCTCAGCTTCAGCCAGGTTGTGTTTAAAAGCTGATGCAGAGGAGACAGTCACGGTGTATAGTGACTCCAGTTGGGGTGACAGAGAAGATGGAAAGTCTACCACTGGGTATGTGCTGTATCTACATGGGGCACTGGTTATATGGAAGTCTTTAAAACAGACTCATGTGGCTACCAGCACATGTGAGGCAGAGTATTCTGCATTAAGTGATTGTGAGATTCAGCTGGAATGGCTGAGTCAGCTGGCTAAAGATCTAAATCTTGGTTGGGAAATGCCTGTATGTGTTTACTGTGACAACACTGCAGCACAGCAGTTGGCTGGGTATCAAGGAATAAAAACCAGAAGTAAGCACATCACAATAAGGTACCAGAATGTCAGGGATGCGGTCAACAATGGTTTGATGGTTCTAAAACATTGTGCTTCAAATGTAAATATTGCTGACATCTTCACCAAGTGTTTGCCTACAGAAATGTTTGAACAGTTCAGAAGTAAATTGGGACTTGCTATGGCAGTCTAGGAGGAGTGTTGGAATTTAAGACTGGTCATAGCAAGCAGGTAGATTGCTGTAATCTGAGTGACAGCCAGATGACAGCTGGTGTCACATGACTGCTGCTGACTTAGCAGTAAAGCTGGACTGAACTGGTTCAAGCAGGATGATATCTGACCACTGGGTCGCTAACTGTTGATTGGCTGCTGGACAGGGCCAGAAATGTATATATGCTGTACAGAACTTGTATAGGTGTGGGTTGTGGATTATTGGTAGCCAAGCGGAGCACTTTGACACTGTTAATAAAAGAGCACTTATTTTTATGTGCTGAGTCTGCTGTGATTACTCGTCTCTTGAGCTGTGACGCTTCCTAACATACGCCAACAGAGAGTGTATGACTGGCCCAAAATCACCGAGGAACCTTCCATGGCAGAAGGGAGTTTTGAACCTGGGTCTCCCAGATTACAGTTTGACATTCTAACCACTACACAACACTGACTCTGGTTCTAACTAGGAAGGAAGCTTGTTGTGAGTGCCTCCTCATCTGGCACAGCTCCTTCACCCTTTGCCATCACACCCCACTAATCCAGATCTCACAAGGCTTCAGAAATGAGAAAGGGAAGACATGGGTCACTGCACCTGCCATCTCTCCCAAAGCCCCTAGAAGTCCTCAGCCCTTTCTCCAGGCTCAGTCTCTCTTCCATTCCTCCACAACCTGGTCCTGGGGCCCTTCTCTTATACCCTCCCACCAACTCCTGGCTTCCTTTGGTCCTGCCTAGACCAATTCCCTGCCCCATGGGTGGAGCCCTCTTATTTCCCTAATAGTCTTCCTCTCTAGACCAGTTCCCTTCCCCATGGGCGGAGCCCTAATAGTCTCCCTCTCTGGACCAGTTCCCTGCCTCATGGGTGGGGCCCTCTTATTTCCCTAATAGCCCCTCTCATTTGCTTGCCTACTCCCCCCCTGAGCTGTGGTCTGCCATGGCCAGAGTGTAACTGCTACCCTCTCCTGCCCATCAGAATTGGCCACCTTCTGGCAGACCTGGACAGCCTGAGGAGATTCTAAGGCTGGGCTCTGCCTGGTGCTGGCCAATGACATCATCAGCCAGTGACATGAGCTTGCTGTAGGTACCGGCTGTAGCTGCAGCTGGCTCCTGCTTGGGCAGGTTGTCGCAGGACATGGAGGCTCCAAGATAGGCTTCAACTCAACCCTGTCCCCACTCCCCGCAGTGGCTCCAAAGCCAAGGGCAACCATGGTGCTGGGCCCTGTGTTGCTAGACTCTTCTTTGAGGTCAGCAGCGGTGCTGGTCCCAGAACTGCCTGTCCTCCCAGTGGCAGGGTTTGAGTGCAGGGTCATTGTCTGCCCCGCCATGGGCTCCTGCTTCCTTGTAGGTGACTTCTGGCAAGCTAAGATTGGCAGGCCTGGGGTTGCTGTTGCTGAGTCTAGAGACAGGGCCATCCCTGGACACTTGAAAAACTAGCTTGCTCAAGATTTTTTGGATTTAGGGATGGTTGACTAAAATTGCTTTGGAAGGCTTCTGGTACTAGCCACTGAGCCTTGTATAATTTATCTTACTAAATGTACTAATTAGGTTTAATGCTTTGTCTTACATTTATTGAACTGTGTAGAATTATTAACAGAGTGAAATGCTAGGTCAAATAGAGTGGTCACAGCTTGACAGCACATTTTATTAGGTTGTCATTTCGGTATGAAAAAAGAAAATGCTTGCATGCTCTCTCTTTCTCTCTCTCCGCAGACCCTACCCCCGACTCATGGCATTAAGTGCATTGTCCTTCTCATACTGCACTTTAACTGCTAATGCACCCTCATTACTTCAAGCCTCGGTTTCTGCCTTAAGGATGCAACAACTTTATAAACACTGGTATTTGCATGATCATTCTATTATACACCCACAGCCAACCATTTAGTCTAGCCTTATTTTACCAGTGGCCCTCTGTCCCTGAACAAAACTGTAAATGTTGCCTTTTGGGATAACCTAAACATGTTTAAGCACCCAGCAGTTTGGCTTACATCCTGCTCAGTCAACAGCAGATCATTTGGTGAGCAGTTTGATGTCCAAACTTGGCCAACCTGAGAAATCAGCAGTGGCTGAACATGGACTGACACAAACAGGACACAGGGTCTTATTCCAAGACACTGAAAGACTGGACAATTCTACCAACTATTTTGTCAGATTGCACAGAGAAGCCATTGAAATTCATAAACATCAGCACAACTTTAACAGAAAAGAGGAGAGTTTAAGAATGAATAAGGCTTGGCTTCCTGCCCTGAAAAACCTCCAGACAAAGACAACATTCAACAATAGCCATACAGATTAGTTTTGGATTACACACATTAACAGATCACTTCAGGATACAATGGTTCCATATTAACATACCATACCCTCATTAGCACATTATCTTGATACTTACAGGACAATACTTTTGCAGGACAATACTCAGCTCAAACCCAACCCCTTTCTGACTATATATTACTCTTCCTACACCCTTGACACTGAGAGACACTGTCCTTCAGTGTTACTACTCTGAAGATGCCTGCCACAGTTGCTGGCGAAACGTCAGGAAAGAAAATTCCAAGACCACGGTTACACAGCCCGGATAACCTACAAGAACCAATGAACTCTGACCGTGAAAGCCTTCGACAATTTTTGATGTATTTGTTGCATGGGATTACACTGCTGTCTTGCATGTGTTGGAAAAGCATAGTCCTGGTTGTCAACCTTGGTCCAAACTGTTTGCCATGGTGACCATTTTTTTTAAATTGAAACTGGCACTATTAAACCATTACACAACTTTTACCATTAGGTATTGCCTGGTATCCTGGCAGGATAGCAGTATTCTGCTCAAACTGGGGTGGAAAAAAACAAATAGACACAATGGAGGTTTACTTCTCTGATGTAAATAAACAGAGGTTACTAATTACATAGTGCTTTTTCACACTGCATACCTCCATATCTGCAGTGTCTGGTCCTTACTAATGTTGGTAGATACCTCTATTATTTGTTTCAGTTTGAGAAGGCTACTGCTTTTATACACCATGATACCAGGAATACTGCCTAATGGTAGAAACAAACAAATGGTGGAATAGGTACAATTAAAAAGCAATTAAATGTCAAGCACAGCAAGAGGTTCAGAGGTTAACAACCAGAACTCCAAGAACTGAACATGCAATAACCTGTAGAATATGCAGCCACTTCACAAGCTCAAAGCTGAATGAATCTCAACAATGACCATTAAGGCAATCCAATCAAGAGCTCCCTTTGCATCTGACTGCAGAACTTGAACAAGGTAAGCTCACCCGGAGATGATGTTAGTGTTGTTGTTTTTTGTTTGTTTTTATAAATTTGTTATTGTTTTCTAATTTAATCACATATATTTCCATCATTCATTTAATATAATTATACAATACATGTGATGTATATCTAATCAATATAAATGTTCTATCTATTCGACTCCCCCTCTCCCCTCCTCTATCCATTTAATTATCTCTATTTTTCCCTTTGTATCTAACTTCTAATTCATTATAGTAATTTGTTTATAGTAATTTAATCACTTATTCCATCTATATTTTAACATTAGTATTACTTTTACTTTAGTCAATTGAATTAGATCAAAGCATATCCTTTAACATACCCCAAGTTAAATTCATTAACACAGTATGTTGTCCATGCCTCCCATTCTCCCACAAATTCCGCATTTTCCTTTTGATTTATTAATGCAGTGAGTTTGGCCATTTCTGCTAGTTCCAACATTTTATTAATCCAGTCAGTCTTATCCGGTATCTCAGGTAGTTTCCATTTTGCTGCATAAACCATTCTTGCAGCAGTGGTGGCATATATCAAAAAAGTTCTCTGAGTTATAATAGAGTCTGGTATAATACTTAACAACATCATTTCCGGTGTTTTAGGAATATTTTGTTGTAATATCAATCGTAATTCATTATAAATCATATCCCAAAAGTTCTTGGCTTTTTCACAAAGCCATTAAGCATGATGAAAGGAACCAATCTCATTTTGACATTTCCAACAGTTTGGTGACACTGTTTTATGCATCTTAGCTAATTTTTTAGGAGTCAAATACCCCCTGTTGATCATCTTGTAAATATTTTCTCTTAACGGTTATGAAAGTATATTTTTCATGTCTCTTGACCAAAGTCTTTCCCACCTATTCAAAGGAATATTGTATCCCAAAGTCTGTGCCCAAGTTATCATTGTAGGTTTTATTTGTTCTTGCTCTGTATATAATATCAGCAGCACCTTGTACATCTTTGAAATTAAATGTTCATTATTTTCCAATAACATCTGTTGTAAAGTTGATTTATCTTTGTTAAAACTTACTTTCTTGTCATGTAGATATACCGATTTTACTTGATGATATTGAAACCAAGTCAAATGTTCTTTTAAATCTTCATGTTCTTTCAGGGCACATGTATTGTCTTGCCATGTCAGAAGTTCTTGGTAAGTTACAAACTGGGATGGTCTCAATGGTCATAACATTAACATTTCTTGTGTAGAGATCCATAGAGGTGTTCTGGTTTCTAAAAGATGCTTATACCTTAACCAAGTTTTTATCAAAGCAGATTTTACAATATGATGTTGAAAAGCCGTATGGTTTTTGAGTTTACCATACCATAAATAACCATGCCACCCAAATCTATTATCAAAACCTTCTAAGTCCAATAAACGTGTGTTCTTTAGTTGTATCCAGTCCTTTAGCCATACCAAAGCCGATGCTTCCGCATACAGTTTAAAGTTAGGAAGAGCAAATCCTCCTCTTTCTTTGGAGTCCACCAGATGTTTATAGGGTATTCTAGGTTTTTTCCCTTACCATATAAAATTCAACAAGTCTTTCCTCCACACATCAAAATATTTTGTTTGTATAACAATTGGTAAATTCTGAAACAAAAACAACAATCTTGGTAGAATATTCATTTGTATTGCTGAAATACGACCCAGAAAAGAAATTGTATTAGACCACGATATCAAATCTTTTTTAACTAGTTCCCATAACTTAACATAATTATTAACTAAAAGGTCTTTACTTTTATTTGTAATCCAAATACCTAGATATTTCACTTTATTTGTTTTCTCCCATCTTGAAATATTTATAAAGTCATTTTGTTCTTCTTTTGAGAGATTCTTAAACAATATCTGAGTCTTGTCCTGATTGATCTTAAATCCTGAGACTTCACCATATTGCTTCAATACATCTAACAAGTCCTTTATAGATTGGTTCGGGTCATTCAAAATAAGTAATAAATCAGCAAAGGCTCTCACTTTGAATTCTTGTTTGTTTACTTTAAGACCGTGGATTGCATCTGTATCACGTATCTTACAACATAAAGTTTCCAAAGTCAAAATAAAAAGCAAAGGAGACAGTGGGCATCCTTGGCTAGTTCCTTTTTGTATTTCACAATTATCTGACATGGATTCATTTACTAATATTTTGGCTTTTTGCTTACTATAAATAGCATCGATACCTGCCCAAAATCTTATGCCAAAATTTATTTTTTCCAAAACATTTTTCATATAATCCCAAGAAACCATGGCAAACGCTTTCTCAGCATCCAAAAAGATAAAAGCCGCTTTATGTTGATTATTTTGTTCATAATATTCCAATGCATCTAACAAAATCCTCATATTGTCTTTAATCTGTCTTCCAGGAACAAAGCCCGCTTGGTCTTCATAAATCAAAGTTGTAATAAGTTGCTTTAAACGATTCGATAATATAGAAGCATATATTTTGTAATCCACGTTCAGCGAAGAGATTGGTCTATAATTAGTTACTTTTCCCGGGTCTTTCCCTTTTTTATGAATTAAAGATATGAATGCATGAGACCATGCCTCAGGAGAGAGTCCCGTATCTAATATCGTATTGCATACCTTCAAAAAGAGGGTTCTTCAAATCATCTTTAAACAACCTATAAAACAAAGCTGTAATTCCATCTGGGCCAGGTATTTTATCTGTCTTTTGTTTAGATATTGCTTCTTCCATTTCTGTTGTTGTAACTGGGGCATCCATAACTTTATGTTGTGTGTGGGTTAACTTGTTGATATTTACCATTTGCAAATATTTATCCATTTTTTCTTAAATGATATCTTTTTGATACAGTCTAGTATAAAATGATACAAATTCTTTCTGTATATCTATTGTAGAATAATTGTATTGTAGAATAGTCCTTTGTAGAATGGTCCTTTGTAGAAAGTAGAAATATTGTAGAATAGTCCTTTGTCAGACTGTATTTTACTGATTATCTTCTTCTGCTTGGAGCTTCTCAATTGACTGGCCAAAGGTTTACCTGGATGATTTGCATGTTCAAAATATCTCTGCTTCACATATTTCATATTTTTATTCATTTCTTCCATTACCACCAGGTTAAGTTGATGTTTAACAATCTTGATTTTTGTCAAAATATCTTTCCTTTGATCTTCTGTGGATTCCAAAATAAATTGTTGTTCTAAATTTTGTAATTCCCATAGTATATTGTTTGTTTGTTGTAATTGTTTTTCGTCCATGCAGTATTCTTCTGAATCATAAATCCTCTCAGCACAGCTTTAAAAGCATCCCAAATTATATTTAAGCTAGTTTCTCCATTCATATTCATCTCAAAAAAGTCTTTAATAAGAGTATGAACTTCTTTTTTTATATTATCCTCATGTAAGTTTATCATTTAATCTCCATCTGAATGCTTGTCTGTTGTTCCATTCAAAGGAAACCGGGTTATGATCTGAAAAAGTTCTAGGTATAACTTGCACCTTACGTAATTGCGTAAGTATAGTTCTACTTGCCCATATCATATCAATACGGGAGTGTGAATCGTGTCTTGCAGAATAGAAGGTGTATTCTTTCGATGACGTATTCATTGTTCTCCAAATGTCTTGTATTTTAAATTCCTCAATAAGTTGAAAAAAAGCCTTAGGAAGGCAGCCTTCCTTATCATCTTTGGCCTTTGATTTTTTGTCAAGCACACAATCTATAACTCCATTAAAGTCACCCATTAATAAAATTTGTTGTTCTGCATGTTGCAGTAAAATATCATGTAGCTGCTTATAGAATTGTGCTTTTCCCTCATTAGGTGCGTAGATCCCTACCACCAATGTTTTTTGGCCTAATATTTTAGCTCTAATTATAAGTATTCTGCCCTCTTCGTCTTTATATACAAGTTCTGGAGCAAATGAAGCATGTGCATAAATAGCTACTCCTTTAGTTTTTGTATTTGATGAAGAGATGAAGATTTGTCCCAAGGAGTTTCGTTCTAGGTATTTCTTGTCTTTCCTATCAATGTGAGTTTCCTGCAAACATATTAAAGAGTACCTTTGTTTTTGTAAAAATTTAAAAATCCGACCAATTTTCACCTTTTCATTTAAACCATTCATATTCCACGAAATAACTTTAGCCATACTGTCAGAATATTAAAATGTAATTTATAGTCCACCTGCTGCTCCTTTCTCTGAGTCATCCTCTTCTTGACTTGAGTCTTGTTTTTGGTCTGGTGTAAGACCTGTAAGGTCCTTTCTATATTTCCTCAGAAATTTCCCAACATCTTCCATTGTTGTGATGGCATATTTCACTTCTTTGAAGGTGAATGTTAATCCTTGTGGTAGTAACCATCTGTATCTTATTCCACTTTTCCTCAGAGATGCTGTAAAGTCTTTAAATATATTCCTTTTAGTCATCAGGTGTCTTGGTATGTCCTTGAGTAGTATTAATGCATTACCTTCCAAAACAATTGGGTCTTTGTAGTGTTGTTGCGTAATTGTGTCTTTCATCCTGGCATCATAAAAGGATATCATGACATCTCTTGCTTTTGCTCTCTTCAATTTGGGAGGCAAGGGCATCCTATAGATTTTATTAATTGCATGGTCTAATTCTTGTTCTTCAATGTGGAATAAGTCAGCTAATGTCTTCACCAGTGATTCTCTCGTTGCACCACAATCTTCAGGCAAGTTTCTCAAGCGTTGGTTAGATTCTCTGACTTTTAAGTCCATCATTGCAAATTGATCTTTCGTGGTTTCCTCCTGTGTTTGCAGTTTTTCCAGTTGTTTTTCATGTCCTTCAACTTTTTTCCTCACTTCTTTATGTTCTTCAGTCAATTTCTTTACTCAGGCATCCATAGTCTTCATGTCAGCTTGCAGTGAAATAACCTGTGTCTTCACCTCCATCACTTCTTTTGTAACAATGTTAAGCTTTCCAGCTAACATTTCTGTTAGCTGGTTCATTTGCTTTTCTTGTTGTTTAGACATTTGTTTAGTAAAAGTGTCAGTTTGTTTGGCTAAGAGGTCTTGCATCTTTTTGTCTTGTTTCTCCATTATTGTATCTGTAGAGGGTTTTGGAAATGCAGGGCTATGGAATGATCCAGTGTTGCCGAGAGCAGACATAAAAAAACTAGCAATAACCTCGGTATAAAGGCAGGTCTCCAATCTTTTAATCCTTCAATAGATTAATTCCAATATAGTCTCCCAGCTAATTCGCCTTACTTTCTTGTTTTTTGGCCTTCTAATTTGTAGTAAAAAGCAAGTTTTTAATATTAAGGCACCATAGAGTATTAGGACGCTCTAGGTCGTCTCCCAGGACAGGAAATAGGAAGTACCGCAGACCTTCTGTCGTCTCCTTTCTATGATCAAGCAGGATGGTAATACCTGTTACACAGGGAAACGCACTTCCGGTCCTACGGTGTCACTTTGCAGCCGGTATTCTCTGTCCACGCCAATTACAGGGTGCCTCTATCTTGCAACGTAACCGAAAGTCTTAGCGATGGAGGCCATTTACTAGGGGTGGGACTTCTTGGACTTCCTCCTTCTCTCCCAATATCCCAGCATTTTTATTGGAGGTTAGTATGCCATTTCAAAAATTCATTTGTTTAGTCTATGTTCAGATAGCGTTGATAAGTCTCCTGCCGTCTTATTCAGTTGTTTTAACAAAGTCCAATATAATTATATTTTAGGGTGGGAGGCTAGGAATCCATAGCAGTTTGTTGCTCAAGTTCCGTTTATTTTTTCAAAGCGTAACAAAGGGGTTTTTGGCACTCACTCAGATTTCGGAGGGTGAGGCTTTCGTTTCTTAGATGCTGTTGCTTAGATGGTACTGGGTAGGGGAGAGCGAAGCCTTATTCCAAAGAGACGTCTGCGGCGATGAAAATCCCCTCAAGCCGGCGGGACAGGCATCCGAATCTCCGGGAGTCTTAAAAAAGCCCTCTCGGAGAATTCAGGAGTCAAACCGCTCTTCTTCGGCAGCAGGAGCATTCCTATCACCTGTTCCACTGTTTAGGAATCGGGGGGGCACTGGGCCCCCCGATTTTTAGACGTTTCTTGGTTCTCCGCCGGAAGCACCCGGGAAGACACTGTGCTTCGGTCAGCAACCCTACCGGAAGCCTCCGAGATGATGTTAGTGTTGAAGTTTGCACCATTCATAAATTTAACATGTTAGCTGGCAACATTATTGAGAATAAAACTAACTATTCACTAAAACAAGAAGAAAGCAATAGACACCCAAAGCCTTACACATGTCGCTGATACCTTCAACCTCTTCTAGCAATTAAGAACCTATTTTCCTGAACAGGGGCAGGACTACAGCTGAAACAGAAAGCATATTCTTCATCTTAATGTCTCCTATCCTAGACTATGAAACAAGCAAATAAAACAATAAAATCTATGTTTTGAGAAAGGGTTTCCAATGGATTAAATTCTTGCATCTATGAGACAGCTCACTATTACCTAATTTCACAAACAGGGAACTCAAGACAAATATAGTGTCTTTTCTTTCAAGGACCGCACTACAGAGAACCTGTCGTCACAACTCTTTCAGGTGGACTGAGCAATTAGCTCTTTTCTACTTCTCACTTCTTGAGAAAACAGTTTGTTGTACACCTGCTCATTAGATTTTAATGGCACATTACAGGTTTGTGTCTAAAATACACACGTATCTATTTTTAAACAGAAAATCGCAGCACAACTGCTTCCCTGGAAACAACTTAAAAACTTTGTATATTCCTTTCAGTATAACTATAAAGTTTGATTGATTGGACTTTGTATTTTTTTAACATCCTAGGCTGAAATAGCAAAATAATTTTAATTCTGAACATCACTTTGGCACAGCTGAACAAAATTATTAACTACCACTGCAAATTTCCCCAAATCTTCACTTTGCTCAACACAGGAACAGCGGCATCATTTTGTTCCCCAGTTGATGCTGCTTCTTGCTTCCCTCCCTTACCTTCTGGTCTCAGTTACCCACACTGATGTTTGTTCTTTCTAGTTGTTGCAGCACACATACATGGTTTTGTTTATAAGCATTCATGATGTTATCCAATGAAAAGCAGCATTGCAGTAGCATTACAAAATCATCTGTGGTGGTACAGTCAATATGACAGTGTGGGCAAATTAAAAGAAGGAAAGTGAGTGCAAAGAAGGAAAACAGCCCTGAGAAAAGCACTAAAGACTTGTCTTCAGCATTTGCAGAAAAGTGCTGAAAATGGGTAAAAAAATTTGATACTCGACACCACAAAATCAAATGCAAAGCAAATAACTTTGCCTCTGTTTTTAAAAAAATCAGTAATCACGGGGAGATTTTGAGAAGGATCAAAACTGTATACAATTATTACTTTTTATGTACTTTCAGTTAAAACTGATCACTTTTTTTTTACTGTCCAAGTACACAAAAACACTTGTCCTATTGTAGCTTCCAAAAATGCTTTCAACAGCAAAGTTCAGAAAGAAAACATAGGCTTACTGTATCCATTGCTTTTTTTTATTCTCTAAAAGCAATTATCTTGTTGGCCATTATTTCTCAAAACAATACCAAGGATTCAGAATGCACTAAAAGCAATCCCAGTGAGATTTCACTTTCTACAGCGCTCCCACATGACATACTAGAAGCTCTCAGCTCTTGAAAGTTCTCTCAGTTTCAATAATGGTTTGCCATGAGCCAAAACCAAAGCACCTTCAGTATACTGGTCAAGATGCAATCTAAATGATCCTGAGGATCAGAGTGAGGACAAAATGCCACACTACATGGAAGGCTGCAATAAAGAAGGCAAATGAAATTAAATCACTCCCATCTTCCTCATCCTGTAGCCTCGCCCAGCTTCTATTATCCCAATCACCTACCTTTTCAGGGGCCAGCATGGTGTAGTAAAGAGCAGTGGACTCTCATCTGGAGAACCAGGTTCAATTCCCCACTTCTCCACATAAAGCCTGCTGGATGACCTTGGGCCAGTCACAGTTTTCTCCAAACTGTCTCTGCCCCACCTACCTCACAAGGTGTCCGTTGTGGGGAGAGGAATGGAAGGTGATTGCAAGCCACTTTGAGACTCCTTACAGTAGAGAAAAGTGGGGAATAAAAACCAACTTTTCTTCTTCCTACTTCCCCCCACCACTTCAGTTTTATTTCCATCTCCCTTTCCCTGCATCCTTCCTTCCCCCCCACCTTACTCTCTTCCTCCATACGTCCATTTACCAAGGCATGGAAACCAGTTACCTAGAACCCTCCACTCTGGCCACCAAGACATCATCTAATGCACAAGTTCTCAGTAGCATTACTGGTAAGTTACAGACATTGATTCTGTTTGTTTTTACTTCAGACTGTTCTGCAAACATGGACCACATTGGTACAAAAATCTCCCACATATGTCCTTGGCCCCACTGTTTATTTAGAATATTTCTATGCCATCTCTTCAGAGTCCTATTGGAGGCAGCTTACAATTAAAAACTTAGGCATGATAGAAACTAAAGCCATTAAACATAAGCAGCATAAAAACTATCTGTAAAACAAAAGCAGACTATTAAAAAGCGGATAAGATTTTTTAAAAACCCTAATTAAAAGCCAGAGTAAAAAGATGTGTTGTAGCCTGGCACTCAAGAGAAAGTAGTTTGTGTCATGTGAGTTTAAAGGAGGAGGTTGTTCCAAGGCTATGTACCATCATAGAGAATACCCCGTCTTTAGCCACCACCTGCTTCACCTCCAAAAGCGGGGGCACAGAGAGCAGGGCTTGAGAGGCAGATCTCAACCGGCAGCCTAGACAGTATGGGAGGCGATGGTCTTTTTTTTTCTTTTTTCTTTTGGTTCCACACTCCGGGGCCATGTTAAGAATTAGATATATAGTTACTCTGACTGCTGGAACAGTACAAAACCTCCAGGATCCCTGGCCAATTTGGCCTGGCGGAAATTTGCTTCCTGCCCCCAAAGTGGCTATCGGCAATTACCTGGGCATGTAAGAAAGGGCCATGAGAGCAAAGCACTGACTCATCCCTTCCTCCCCTCCCTCTGATGAGCTGCCTAAGTTCACAGAATCAGCACTGCTGTCAGATGACTATCTAGCCTCTGCATAAAAATCTCCAAAGGAGAGCCCACCACCTCTCGAGGAAGCCTGTTCCACTGACTACAATTAAGCCAACGATAGAAGCATGTTAGCTACTCAGGTTTCCCAACAGTTAAACAAGAATAATTAGAGTGTAAAACCTGTTTCTTCTTTGTTGTGTTAAGTGCTGTCAAGTTGCCTCCTTATGGTGACCCTATGAATTAATGACCTTCACAATGTTCTATCATTAACAGCCTCCCTAAGGTCTTGCAAGCTGACCTCCATGGCTTAGCTAATTGATTGCCATCTGGCCCAAGGGAGGGGGGGGTGTCCTGTCTTCCAGCACTATATCTTTTTTCATTTTGGATTGTCTCGTCATAGGTTACCAGTGCCATCTTCTACGTAGTACTAACCAGGGTTTGCTGAAGTGCCACTGCTGTTGTCTATGGGGGTTACCGCACTTGTATTCCCACCGATGTATTAAGGGTTTGAAAACATTATAAAAAATACTGTTCGCACTTTGTTTGGCCCCTTTAGCTGCAAAGACGTTTTCCAACCATTTATAAGCCGTAATATCCAAAAACCCTTTTAAAGCGATGTTTTTTATAATATTTTCAAACTCTTAATACATCGCTGGGAATACAAAGTGCAGTAACCCCCTATGACAGATCCTCCACCAATGTCACCTTCCACTACTGCTGCTGCCCAGTATCTATCCTTCAAGGATTCCTCCACCCCATCAACATTGGAACTGTCTGTCCTCTTCTGCAGATGTGGCCACTAATTCCTGAAGGGGGTGGATGCATCTTACCGTATATACCCGTGTATAAGCCGACCCGCGTATAAGCCGAGGTGCCTAATTTCTCCCCAAAAATGGGGAAAAATTAGGCACCCGCGTATAAGCCGAGGGTCGGCTTATAACCCCTCCCCCCCACCGCAGACTTACCTGACGGGCTCCCGGGAGCAAGCGGTGCGGCCCTGGTGGCGGCGGTGGTGCACCCGGCAGGGGCTGGGGCAGCCTCCCTGCAGTTGCAGGAGGCCGCTCCCGGCCCCAGGAAGCGGCGGCGCGGCTGGGTGGGGGCCGGGGCAGCCTCCGCGCAGCTGCAGGAGGCCGCTCCCGGCGGCAGGAAACGACGCGGGCCCAGCGGCGGCGGCGGTGGTAAGTTCCCTCCTCCCTCCTCCCTCCCTCCCCCCTCTACCGTATTGACCCGCGTATAAGCCGAGGCCGGCTTTTTCAGCCCTTTTTTTGGGCTGAAAAACTCGGCTTATACGCGAGTATATACGGTATTCTGATGTCTCAGCTGTGACCATTCTGCCTTAAGTGACTCTGCAAAGAGTTTAGCCTCTTCACAGAGTCTAAGCTCTTCACAGTATTGCTCTCAGTTTCACTGACACACACAAACCTCCTCACCACATTAAGGCGTGCATCCAAGAGAGGGTGTTTCTTCTTTAGCAAGTAAATACATTTCACGGTCCATTGGTAGACCACTGACCTATTTCTGGTAAGCTACCCTTTGCATGCTTGAATTCTTACTAGATTGGCACACTTGAATCTGTTCTGGTAAGGTACTTGTGTTCTTAAGCAAGTGTGCATGCTCAGGGTAAACTCATTAGTTATACATAAACAGTTCCATAATCTCTGATATATACTCTGTTTATTCATTTAGAAAACTTAAATGCCCCCTTCTCCATGGACCTGCTTAAAGCAGCTCACAAAGTTAAAATAAAATAAAATCATGAAAACAAATACATCATTATTCAAAACGCCATAAAAACCAGCTAATCACCAGGGCCACACAACCAGCATAAAACATTAGGGAGCCTAAAGTGATGTCCACATAACAGCTTTAAGGCTAGAAGCAGAATACAAAACTACTTAAAAAGATAGTACATTTCAGTTAAAAGAGAGATAAATGTTTTGGCCTGGCACCTATAAGACAAGTAATCTGGGAACCAAGGGAGCATCGTGGGGGAAAGCATTCCAGAAGCAAGGCACCACCACTGAAGAACCCCTGTCTCTGACTGCCTCCAGCCTCTCCTGCAGGCACAGAGAGGTAGTCTTGAAACCAGGTTCTTAACTGGTGGGCTGAACGTACAGAAAGAGGTATTCCTTCAAATATCCTGGCCCCAATTCATTTAGGGACTGAAATGGCAAGAATCGGCATTTTGGAAGGCCATGCTGGTCTTTCAGCACAAGAGTAATAAAATCACTGTATCTCTTACTTTGTAAACTGAGCACACTGGGAGAACTGTTAAAAACTTTTTTTCAAGATCACGTTAGACTAGCAGTCCATTCCTGTGGTCGGGGGCTGAAAGTGCTCTGGAGCCAGCATAACCTCACCGCTAGCGTAAGTGGCCTCTTATCATGGGGGCAGTTCCAAGCTGCACGCCACTCCTCCGATGCCACAGTCTCTCTGGGACCTAAATCCTGGAAGATAAATGCAGCACTGGCATGGGGGGGTGTTCCTGGGGCGTTCTTGTGGATGGATCTGACGGTAGTCAGCTTCCAAAGCCCCTCCAGCCAGGGAACACCCCCTCCAGCAACAGTGTTGCTGTGCCAGGTTTTTCCTGATGCAGCAGTGCTGTTTTCTATGGGGGAAAGGGCCCATTTTCTTTTTTTAACTTAAAAAAGGGGCTTTTTAAAGACTTGTGGCAACTGGGGAACCTCTTTGAAAGTGCTGCAGCTATGGTGTTCCCAGCCGCCACAAGGTTCAGGAATGAGCTGTAAAATAGTCTACCCTAGAGATATGAAGGTCCAGGGGGGGGAACAGAAAAAATTATGGGGAAACTGAGTTTTCTCCCTTTTTTTAAGGCCTTTAAAAAAATATCCAAAATTGGAAATTTTGGGGAACACTGAAAAAAACTCGTGAAATATTTTCTCTTTTCAAACGACTGAAATGCTTTCAAAGAGAAGGTGGTCATCATCATCATTCCTTTATTGGCATAAAAAACACAATACAAAAGAAATGGAAATATTAAAAGGTGCCCTTTGTAGTATGGTTAAAAGACAGTTACATCAGGTAATACTGTTTGCTGCTACTGCCATCTAATTAAACTGTTTGGTGGGCTTTTAAAACAAGCTTTAAAGACAGTGCCACCGTCTCCAACATCTGAGGAGAACAATTATTCAATAAACAGTAAACATTAAAAGAGTCTGAGACATTCAGTCTATTTACCAACAGGGGGCTTAGTAGTTCATTGCAAGATTCAGTATAAAAACTACACTGGAATAAAACATGAGCAAACAAGGTGGTCATGCTGTAGACATATACAGCTCTTAAATCTAAGATGCATTTCTGTACCTAGAAGGATACCTGATCTTTACGAGGGGAGCATGCAGGCCTTTCATTGCTCTTCAGCTGTTGCATACTTTCTGTTGTCCTTTTGACAATGATAGACCTTGCAGTTGACCTTTTCATCCCTTCCTCAGACCACCGTGACACATATACCCAGATTGGGTAAAAAGTAGCTTATTGCCCTACCTCAGGGTCTGCAAACTGCAGCTCCCGAGCCACATGCAGCTCTTTGGCCCTTTGAGTGCGGCTCTCCGAACTTGGTTCGGAGCCCCAGCTCTCGCGCCCGCTCGCACCGGCAGCCGGGCTGCGGAGCCGGCGCGCCTGAGAGAGAGAGAGAGAGAGACCGTGAGAGAGCAGGCGAGCGGGTGCGCTGTCTCTTCCCCCCCCCCCCCGCCGCCGTGGAGAATGGCCAGGTCCCCCTTTCCCTTGCCCTCAATGGTTGGGAGACTAAAGCCTCCCCTCTAGCCGCGCGATTGCTGGGCGGGCGGCTCAGCGGTTCCTGCCCCCCCCCCCCGTCAATCAGCTGTTGGGCGGGGCGGGCTTCCTTTGGTAGACCTGGCCTCCGGTTGAGTCCCATTGGGAGGCCATGTCTACCCACTGGCTTTCTTGGCGGTAGACCTGGACTCCGGGGAGGGGGAAGTCCCCCTTCAGAGGCCAGGTCTACCAATTGGCTTCTATGGGCCTCCGGAGGCCAGGTCTACTGCCAAGAAAGCCAATGGGTAGACCTGGCCTCCCAATGGGACTCAGCCGGAGGCCAGGTCTACCAATAGGCTTTTATGGCGGTAGACCAGGCCTCCAGACAAGGACTCCAAACAGGGAGAGGGAAATGGCAGGGACTTGCAATTTAATTTTATCAATAAATAAGATCACTATTAAGTATGATATCAAGTTTTATTCAGTGTACCTATAGTTTAATTAAGACTTAAAACTTTAATTAAAGTTTATTAAGTTAATAAACAGTGTACCTACCTATATAGTTTAAGTTTAAGAAATCTGGCTCTCAAAAGAAATCTCAATCGTTGTACTGTTGATATTTGGCTCTTCTGACTAATGAGTTTGCCGACCCCTGCCCTACCTTGCAGGAGCAGTTAGAACACACACACACACACCAATTCCAGGGCACATTTCTACTATAGAGCTGGGGAGGTTTAGAGCGAGCCATCTCTGTAGCACTGTCCCATTCTACAGCAGTTCTGAATCTTTTGGGTTTGGTGACCCATGAATCCAAAATTCTTGGTATGGTGACCCACTTAAAAACAGAGCATGCAGAAATCAATAAAACTGCAAAAGCTTGGGACCCACTTGCACAGACTTTGCAAGCCACTTTTGGGTCAGACTCAGGACCCACAGGTTGGAAAACACTGTTCTAAGGCACTTTGTGTTCAGACTGGGCACTGCCATTTCCTGGGAACTTGCTTAACAAAAAGTACAGTTTTCTACTGATCATCAGGTGAGCTACTCCTCTGTGGCCTCTGGGCCATCTTTACCTTCAATGCCAGGAAGGCTGAAAGGCAGCTGACCAGTCAACTTAGAAACACACTGCTGAACTAAGCAGCACTGTCTGGCCCAGTAGAAATATGCAGCTGTTAGTCTCTGAGCAGGCAAGAGCCAAGAGGCTGGGTGGAACTGGCTAAATTTCTGTCAATGTACATATGTACTAATTCATATAGTGTAATTTCATCGTGATTTTGTTGATAATGTATGGTACTTTACGCAAGATGTGGTTCTGAGCGCTGAAAGGAAACAACATTGAGCAGGTTAGGGTGTTCAAATACCTAGGTATTCACTTTCAGAGCAACTTGAATTGGAATAACCAGACCAGCTTGGCAATCAACACCATGAGACTTCGGTCCGATGCTATCGCAAAAAAATTCTACTCCAGGGGTGGCAAACACGTGCCTGCCGCTCTCAAAATCTATAAAGCGAAGCTGCTCCCCCTGCTACTCTATGGAACCCCCATTTGGGGGGCTACCCTCAACCAGAAGCTAGAATCAGCCCATTCTTCCTTTTTACGTCGATTACTAGAAATTCCCAATTGTGTCCCATACTCCATTCTTTGTTTAGAGACAGGACTAGTTCTTTTAGGACTAGTTCTTTCTGGCTGCTTATTTTTAAATTCTGGTTGAGGCTCCACTATAGAGCCACCCCATCGAGTCTGACGTGGCATATGCTTTCCGACCGCTCTGTCTCCCTCTGGAGCAGGCCCATCACTGATAAAATTAAATCCATAGGGATTTCCTTTGAGGCGTTACTCCCCTTAAATGAGGCGCAAGCCTATAGAATCTTAAAACAAAGGATCACAGACATTGGGGAACAAACCCTTCTTGCTAGATCCACAAGTTCCTGCTCACCACTACCCTATGGTATTCATATGACCCCGAGCTCCCTACCTGGTTACTTCTACACTCTGACCTCCCCTCCTCTCAGACGCCTTTTTATGCAAGCCCGCTTAAATATCCTTCCCACGGCCTGGACCAGGGGCAGATATGCCAAGGTCCCCTATGTTAAAAGGCTATGCTCTTGTGCCATCGGCCAAGCCGAAACAGTGGTCCACGTTTTGCTACATTGTGAGCATGGCTCACCCTTTCGAGAACAGATCATCAAACCCCTCCTGAAAGATTGCCTTGGCGGCACCGATAAGGAGCTAGTCAGATTTCTCCTACGTGATAGTCACTCTCAGGTTACTGCAGGAGTTGCCAGCTTCCTGGGACTTATTTTTGAACTACTCTAAACCACGGGTATGATTCTAAGGAAGAGTCTTACTCAAGTTTTAAAACCGCCTTTTATCCTAATATGTATGTATTTATTTATTTTATGCCAATAAAGGTTTTGATATTGTATGGTACTTCATACCTTCTCATCCTGTTGATGATTTAAAAATACCTAAGACAGTAGCCCTATGCTATAAAATGAGACTGTAATTCTGCATTTTTATGAGAAACAAAATAGCTCATCCCATTACACAAAGCCCTGTCTTCCAAAATTAATATCCCCACTGGACTTCTTTCAGATTTACACATCAATTACTTCACATTAGCTTTTATGACACCCAACTGTATCTTAAAAATCCCAATAAGCTAATTGAGAAAGAGGAAATGGAATCAATTTGTCTGCCAACACAACACCAAGTTCTGTCCTCTACTGCTTTTCAACTAGATACCACCATTCTAAAACAGAACAGTGTATTCAAACAATTAGCTGTTTTCTGTCAGCTTTCAAAGCTTCAGCCGAATTCTTTGAACTATTTATTTTGTCAAAGTGAACCCAACCCAACTAAAAAAATATGTGTTTGAGAGATTTCATGCCGATTGATCTTAACATAACAAGATCTCTATTATAATGTGCAATAATTTTATAAATAAATAATGACATCCTGCTACAATTTGCCTACAGTTTACATAGGGGTCGAATAAAAATACAAGTGAATGAAGATTTAGGCTTAGATCCAACACAGCAGTTCCCCTTCTGGCATAAATACAGCTACCAGAAAACGGAGGGGGGGGGGAAATAGGGAGGCCAGCATTTGATAACACCCGAGGCTGCCCTCAATTATAGGCCTGGTGGGATAGTTCTGTCTTACAGGTCCTGCGGAACTCCTGCAGAGCCCCGATGTTGCTAGGCAAAGCATTCCATCAGGCTGGAGCCAGGGCCAAAAAAAACCTGGCTCTTGTCGAGGACAGCCACACACTCCTGGGGCCAGGGGCCACCAACAGGTTATTGTCACTTGAATGTAGTGTTATTCAGGGAATGTAGGAGAGGCGGTCCCGAAGATACAAGGGTCCCAGACCATGTAAGGCTTCAAAGGTCAAAACCAGCATCTTAAACCTGATCAGATACTCCAGCTGATACCAGTGCAGCTGTGGGAGCACTGGCTTTATATGTTCAAGGAGCAAGGTCCCTGTAAGAAGCTTTGCCACTGCATTCTGTACCAGCTGGAGCCTTCGGATCAGTCTCAAGGGCAGACCTATGTAGAGCAAGTTACAGTAATCTAGCCTAGAGGTGACCGTCGCATGGATAACCGTAGCAATAACAGCAAACAGCACAGAGTGCCATGCTGACACTCTCACTGCCTGCTTTCATCCCCACTCAATGCTGTTTCTGTAGTTAGGGTTCCTTTTTTTGCACTTCTGTGTGGAAGCAGCCCTAGACCCAAACTTGAATGACAATAACATATAAAACAAGTCCAGCATCCCTTGCTCAAGAGATAACCATGACCCAAGCACTCAGTTTATGACAGAGTAACTAGATTTTACTGTCCAGTAATCAGAAATGCCTAGCACACAGATAAAATGGAAATTTCTATCCCTCAAACCTGGCAAATGTTCAGAGATTAAAACAGAATGGAACTCACTAATTTCTCAGTGCACTGAAATCACAAAGCTTCAGTACAGTAGGCTAACTGCCTATAATCCTTCCCAATCATAAAAAATAAGAATAGGATATTTCAAGCAGGAACCTACAAGAACTTGCAGGGTGAATCTCCCCCGCCCCAATTACTTTTTTCTCTTTCTTGAAAGCCCTCATAGCCTCTTTCCCTTCTTCCTATTCACCAGCTAACCTACATTTGTCTTCCCCCATCTTCAATTTTCTGCCGTACTCTACCCCTGGCACCTTCTACCCAGGAAAACTATGGCCCAATTACGGAGTGCTGGTTGCCAGGACAGGCACACAGCTGCATAGTGAGGAACCCCTTTAGACTTCAACACTAACATACACACTGGGGCTACAATCTTAAAAATGAATATTTTGATAAAAATCCAAATGTCATCAACACCATTTACTTTCAGTTGGAATCAGACTAAATTAATCTAACTTGAGTCTCAGCAATAAGGAGATGATGAAATATAAATAAATATATAAATGGTTTGATTAGCTTTTCTTCTGTCACAGAACTCATTCATTGGGCTCCCTAGAGATCTTCCATCCATGTAATGACCAGATCACAGGTCACCTACATAGTTTCACCTACATTGCTGTTGTCATTTGGCATCAGACTATATCCCTGGAGCCTGGGAGTAACCATTACTTTCAGCTGGACATTGACAGTTCTTTTAATTAATGATGTACTTTAGTGGAACATGTATGAAATCCAAGAAATTTGAGGTTTTAATACTCATACATTTGATCAAACATAGAAAAGAAAATATGTCATTTAAATTACCTGTCTCCTAGTTAAAACCACAGCCATAAAAAGTCAAATACAAATAGAAAGATCATATATTACTTTAGGACCACTGGTATCAAAGTTCCAGAGAAGTTGCAGGGTAAGAGTTCTCCAAAACTGTTCAAAGAATATCAGTTTGCCCTGACAACTGCCTAGTATTAAGCAGAAATTCTCAGATGCTTGAGAATAGAAATCACTTGACTCTACCATTAGACAAGGCAAAGGGATTAGGACATTTTTTGTCCAAACACATCATCTTGCTTCTTTTTGGAAAGCACTAGCAAGCCAATGAAGCTTCCAGAGCATCTTTCTAATGGGATACTGGAAGCCTACACCTTTCAGCAAAGCCTACCATATTGTATTCCAGTTGTATAAACAATCTTCTATACAGAATTGGGGGTTCAAAAGCACAAGCGACAAATGCCTTAGAATGCTTAAATGAAAACTGTTAATGTTCCATTGCTGTAAAAGTACTGTACACCTGTAATACCTTTCCTATCTGATTCCACACTATTTCCTTTTCCCTTCTCCTCTTGTCCATTGAGTATATGACAACATGGTGAGATCACACAGACATTTGGTAGATATTCAACACCCTATTTCTCAACTTCCTTCTCTTATACTCCCAGTTATTTGTATGACTGTATTTTAATCTACAGTTTGCATATTCCTTCCTGAAAAATAAACTGTTAAATGCTGTTCATAAGTCTTACAAGAGTTGGTTTACACTTCACTCTACAAAAATTCCCTTTGGCAACTGAAATATTTACAATTCTCAAGAAAATTGAAATTGTGCTGCGACATAAAAGTATTAACCAGACTACAAATGATGTTTCCAGGTGTTAAAATGGAAAAATTGCATGTTTCATCAAGAAGAAATAACACCCCTTTGTCAGTTTTACAATGACAAAGGTTCTAAAGGTGAACTATAAAATGTCAAAGCCCATCTGTGCTGGGCCAAACTCACTGGATTAATTTACAGATCAGCCTGATTGTGGCAAAATGCTTACATTTGCAAGCATGTGGACATCTTCTGCCGTACAGGAGAGAATTAGAGCAACTACTTTTACCATGGAAAGGCAGTATCTTTAATTCTTACTTTTTGAGACTGAAAACCCTCTCATCACTTTGCTTTGTACCTTGATACCATTTAATTTAATTATTCAGTTGAAACAACCCTATAAAAGGTCTGGGATGTTCAGTGAATGGAAACAGCATTTGTTAAAGGCCAGAATGCATATGGCATGTCAACCTATCTCACGGAACCGTTTGGTGGAAACAGCACAACCAGTAAAGTGGCATAGGTGCAAAATCAGCCACAATCATATGAGGACAAGTTAAGCTCCAGATCTACTTGCTACACTAGGACTTTGTTAGCAGAGGTTTGCTGCATTCCGTCGTGTGCTATGGCTTTTGAACTAATGCAATAAAATTGATAGATAGAACCATTGCTGGGGCTTCATCTGCCATAGCTCAGCTAGAAACGGAGAGGGAGCCACTGGGTCACAGTACTTGTCCTACTGCTATAAATCCACGACTCTCTCCCTATGGTAGTACCACAAACATCGGTAACATGCCACCACCATGTTCAAATATAAAAGTAGTGGAGGGGGCGTTATCTAACTTTTTTTTACATCAAAATATAAAGATAACCATCCCTTCCCCCACTGTACTTTTCAACACACTGTCACTTCAGACAGCTTTCACCAAGTGCAGTTCACATCTGGTTCTTGAGACAGACTATAAGAAAGAGCCTGGGACAAAAGAAGGAAGAGAGATAAGATGGAGGAACATTCACTTTCCTCATCATTTTTGATGTATACATCTTCCCACCCAATCCCTACCATCAGCCCCGTTTCATAAATGAACAGGGAAGACATGTGAATAAGCAGTTACCATCAAATACAGTTTAGCCATTTGACATAGGAAATAAAGCATCACATCTCCCAAAACATACCCAACACCATCACTTACCAGACAGGTTAATTGATAAGCAATGCACTGGACTCAGTGAGATTGGTGCAAAAAGCAGAAGATTTTTTAAGCCTCATAATTTTTATTGTATTTACGTTATTTATAGCCTATCTTTCTCCCTTTTCTTGCTCATCAATAAGACAAACACCAGTTTCTTAGGGCAACAAGTGAGTACAAGCTGGCAGGGGTTTCTTTTTGTTCTTTAAAATGCAACGGGACACATGGCCCCAGAAAAACTAGCATATATGCCTTATTAATACAAGAATTAAAACAAGGATAATCTATCACAGGCTTGTACAATGCAATTAAAGTGCTTTCTGAAGCCTTGCATGCTAAGGTAATTACTTCAACTAGCAACTTGGCAGATCAAGGAAAGGGCACAAAGGATCAGTACAGAATCCATTATCACATCCCACAGTGCTAATATAGGAGCCATAATTATTTCAGTTTTCTGGGGGGGAAATCATCTGACAATAACTCCACATAATCAAAGCTTTTAGATCTATATTACATAGATCTGTCCTCTGTTTTTATAGTTTATACTGACAAGAACATTCTTAGCTAAATATTTGAAATTTAGCAAAATTATTACCATTATGAGATAGATCAAAATTGTATTTTAACACAGAATTGATGTTCTGCAACAACTAGAAAATGATTAGATAGTTTTACTAAGCCCTGAAAGCCCTGATGGAACTTACACCACAAAGGGGGGATACTGAATACCATAATAACCAGTTTGAGATTTAGAAACCGATAACACACTACATTGTTAAACCTTGAAATCCATGCAAATAGGTTATTTTTATGCTTTTATCTGTCACAAAGAAGTTTTGTATCCATTTCAGGCTGCAAATGGATATTTTTGTGTAAGGTACAGACCTCTGACATTCTCCACATCTTATTTATACCAATGACCTGACCTCTAAAAGAGAAGTACAAGTTTAAGCATGCATGTATATCACCTTAATCATTATTATTTTTCAGTTAGGCAACAGAAGCAGAAAACACTAGTCACCAAAAACAAAACATTTTAATCCAAGATAAGACCAGGAATATTTGGTAGATTCCAGAAAATAGTAGTGCCATTGTTTAAAAAGTTTTCAGTTCTAATTGTTCTGCATATTCTCTCCAGAGCAAAATTTCCCAGAGGCAACTGCAACAGAAGCATGTAGACAAACACAGGCTGCTATCAAGGATACATTTAAAGCATAAAATAGGGTGCTAAGAAAGGTGAGAAATACCTGAATCTGCTGGAAGAACAGACAAGTCAGAATATGGGAGCCAAAGTATTCAGCGAACGAATGGGAGGAACAAAAGGAAGTACAGTGGAGTTGAAGGGAATGTCTGCAGGTTTAAGAGGAAGAGACTAGGTATGGGGCTACATTATAGGATGAAAAATTGAAAATGTCGTTTTTCCAAAAAAAATTCTAACAACAATTTCCATCTTTTAAAAAAAATTCTGTCAAGCCAATAGATTTATGGTAACCCCATGGGAGTTTTCAAGGCAAGAGACATTCAGAGGTGGTTTGTGACTCTGTTATTCCTTGGTGGTCTCCCATCCAAGTACTGTCCAGGGCCAACCATGCTTGGCTTTCAAGATCTGATATCGGGCTAGCCTGGGCTATCCAGGTCAGGGGCAATCTTTCTTAGTTCTCAGAAACTGGGCGTCCACAATCCCCCACCCATTTTGCCCTTCTGAAATTAAGAATTTCCACCCATTTATCAATAACCAAGGCAAAGGATCATATAGGAAACACAGTTAGGGAGAGTGGATTGCTCGCAGACAATGGAATACTGTGACAATGGAATAAAAGACCAGAAGGAGGTGACAACAGCCATCCACGGATAGATTTCCCATAGTGTGTGGGACCAACAATAAACGAATTAGTAAAATATTCTAAGAAAAAAAATCACTTCTTTTGCATTATGTATTTGATATTTTGAGCATTAGGAGTTATGCCCAGAAGGAAACATAATATAACATTCATTGACAATATTTAACAAGCTCACAGACATGTTACCTTTTAACATTGTAAAAATGCAAACAAAACAACAAAACACAAGTTAAAAATTCCGGGCAGCTCCAGTTAAAGGAACCAGGCGAGTAGGTGATGTGAAGGACCTATGCCTGAGACCCTGGAGAGCTGCTGCCGGTCGGAATAGACAATACTGACTTGGATGGACCAAGGGTCTGATTCAGTGTAAGGCAGCTTCATGTGTGTTCAACTGTTTGGGCAAAAGAAGTCCACAATGGAGCCTTGTTTACTCACAGAGTAGGTTCCTTCCGCTCTGAGGAAGAAGGGCATCTTGCAGCTCGGGTTATTCACGCCCACTGCTCGGGGAGGCAGGACTAAAACTTTAACTTCCTGTCTCCTAGGGCGGGAATAGCCCCAGCTTTCAGTTTTCCACTAGCTAGGTACTTGAGACAGGAGAAAAATAGATATATACTCATAACGTGAGAAAAAACCTCATATAACATGTAAACAACCTGAAGGTGAATCTTCCAAGAAATATAAGTAACGGTATGAACATAATAGTCAGAAGGTAGTAAGTAAGAGAAAACCTTGTATTTCGTTTTTATATTAAACTTGCTGAGAATTGGAATAGAACTGGATTAATATCCCACTATATGTAGCACCCTGGTACTTTTTGTTTTCTTATTTGGGTGGGCCAAGATGCCCGTCTTCCTCAGAGCGAAAGGAACCTACTCGGTGAGTAAACAAGGCTCCATTCCCGCTCTGAGGGTAAGGGCATCTTGCAGCTCAGGATGTCCAAGAGCTATGATATGGGTAGGAATTCTTAATCTGTAGTAACGTGCTGCCAGACCCTTCTACCGAAAGATGTGTCTGCAGCGGAGAGAGTGTTAATTTGGTAGTGTCAAGAAGGTTGAGATTGTGGACCAGGTGGCCACTTTGCATATTTAACCCACGGAGGCTTGGTTATTGTAAGCTGCCGTGGTTGCGGCACTTCTAACGGAATGGGCAGTTATGCCCACCAGGATTGGTAATTTTGAAGATTTGTAGGCTTTGGTGATACACTGTTTGACTGATCGACTTATGGACGGTCTGGACATCTTGAGTCCCTGATTGGGGGCTGAAATTGACACAAACAGGGCCTCCGACTTTCTGATTGGTTCGGTACGATTGATGTAGGTACCAATTGCCCTATGCATGTCGAGGGAATTCCACTCTTTTTGCTTTAAGGTAATTGGATTGGCGGAGAAGGATGGAAGATGAATCTCTTGCTTATGATGAAAAGGTGAGTTCACCTTAGGGATAAAGGTGGGGTCCAGACGTAGCACCACCTTTTCCTTATGGAAAATACACAAATCTTTTTGGACGGACAATGCCCCAATCTCAGATATCTTCCAGGCCGATGTGATGGCAGTGAGGAAAATAACTTTCATGGTTAAGAAACGAAGAGACACCTTACGTAGGGGCTCAAAAGGTGGTCTGGTTAAAGATGACAATACCAAGTTAAGTCTCCAGGTTGGGAACCTATTGTCGCGAGAGTTTTTTGTATTGAACATTCGTTCATATTAAATATATTAGTTTATAATGAGTTTGGGTTAAGAATAACCACATTCATACCTTAATATCATAACCTATAGTCATACACAACCTGACTAAGGCTTTCAGAAAGCAACCCTTTAGCTGACCCCAACTTTTCCATTAGGATCCTGACCTTAGAAAGTAATAGGAGATTTGCATTACTAACAGTTAGTCACCCAGAACACATTAGGTACCTAGAAATTATGTTCAGGGGTAACAAGGTCATTTAAAACGGACAGCAGAGTGCCTGCTTACGCAGGGAGGAAATGGTTTATGAACACTGGGTGACGGACGGAACAAGATTTATCAGAGGCCTGAACATGGCAAACTTATTATGGAACAAGATATTTCTAAACAATTTTAGTCATGATTTGTGGAAACTCATTTCCTAAAGAATGTGACAGGGAGGGGTCATTTGAGACCCTCTCCTCATGGTCCAGCTTATAAAAGGGTGGTCCAAATGTCCAGTCCTTTGTCCTTCCCAGGGAGAAATCATTCTGTCTCTCCTTTGGAATGACCCAGAGCGGCTCTGATTGTCTGTCTGTCTGTGTATCAGTCTCAATGTGGGATGTTGTTAAATCTGTCTAAGTATTTTTTTCTCTTTGCCTTACAACCTCTTTAAGTTCAATAAACCTATATGCTTTACTGTTATGTGTGTGTGGTCTGAGACTGTCCTAAGTACATTTTTCCTATTACACACTCTGGCTTTGCTTGGTAAGTAGCAGGCAGAGGAGTCCAAAAAAAATAAAGAGCTCAAGGGAGAGAATTTGCAGAATTCTCGCATCACCTATGTACAGCCGGTGGATTTGACTGTGTGACTCCCTTGAGGAAGGCCTTAATTTGTGGGTGCCCCGATAATGAGAATCCATCTAGTGAAGAGATCACCGTGGATATAGCCGCCACCTGTTTTCGCAAGGTGGCTGGTCTAAGTTTTTGTTTAGCCCCATCCTGGAGGAATGATAGGAGATTCAGAAGGTCAATAGCTAGCGGATTCAGGATTTTTTTACGGCACCAACGGGCGAAGGCCTTCCAGGTGTAATCATAGATTCTCCTGGTGGATGGTTTTCTGGCCTCGAGAATGGTAGAGATTACCTCCTCGCTCAGGCCAAGCGACATTAATTGCTGCCTCTCAATGCCCATGCGGTTAAACTGAACCAACTGGTGATTGGGACGATGGAGCGGTCCCTGCTGCAGCATATCTGGAGGAATCGGAAGGCACCAGGGTCTCTGAGTTGACATGGCTGTGAGGGCCGAGTACCAGGGTATCCTCAGCCAGTCCGGAGCGATCAAGATAACATCCACTCTTTTCGATCGTATCTTCCTGAGCACCCTTGGTAGTATTGGGAGGGGTGGAAAAGCGAACAGCTTCCCTGGGGGCCAGGGAGAGAGAAGGGCATCAGTCTGTTCTGCCATCGGATGGAAGAACCTGGAGAAGAAACGGGGCAATTTGTGGTTCTGGTAAGAAGCAAACAGGTCTACCTGGAAGGAATCGAACTTGTTCTCCAACATCTGGAAGGATTGACTTCTCAAGGCCCACTCTCCCTTGTCTATGGTGTAACGGCTGAGCCAGTCTGCCTGTATGTTCTGAACGCCCTGTATGTGTTCCGCTCTTAGGGCCAGTAGGTGACTTTCTGCCCAGGTGAAAATCTTTTGTGCTTCTTGGTGCAGCATTGATGATCTGCCTCTGAGAGGTAGTCGTCCTCCTCTCGGGCACTAGAGGCAGCAGCGGTAGCCATAACCTCTGGAATTCTCAGCAAGTAGCAGGAATAGCGGAGGAGATCAAAGGCGAAGAAGACCCACAGGCGGAGCGAAGAAGGAAATTTTTTTTTGTACAGAAATGTAGAATAGATAAAACCGTTATAGTAAGAATAGGTAAAGACAAGATAGAGGTGGTAGTCCCCTACACTATCCTAGATTTAGCAGGAGCTCTGCTATAAGCTTGCCTCCCCGGCAAGGCAGGAGGGAAACTGGAAGCTGGGGCTATTCCCGCCCTAGGAGACAGGAAGTTAAAGTTTTAGTCCTGCTTCCCCGAGCAGTGGGCGTAAATAACCCGAGCTGCAAGATGCCCTTATCCTCAGAGCGGGAATGCTTATGATCAGCAAATGGCATAAAGCCTATGAACAGGAGCCAGTTATTGGAAGTCCCTTATAGATTTCAGTGACATACCTAAGAGCTATGAACTCACTCACTCCTCAATATGAGTCAGTTCAGCAAAGCTGACAACTGGGTGCACTACTGCATTTTCATGACCGTCTAAAAGGGTATTAAAAGTCTTCTCTCTTGTACTCTTTCAAAAAATCAATGTAACATCATTCTCAGGGCAAGCGGTATTTACGGCTGATCAGCAAATGTTTAAAACAAAAGGAAAACACTGCCTTTGGGCACTACTGCAAATAAAACATTTTAAAGTGAGAAAATCCATCCTTGTTCAAGCAATACAAAGTAATAATAAATCAAACACCATTTATACACTCTCCCCAAATTTTGTCTGATTGAGGGACTCTATGAACCTTCCCTCTTCCTTTCCTTGTTAACTTTAAGTATGGAACACTGTTACATCTTCAGGTGCATTAAACATGACTGGTTTCTAAACCTGGCTGAAAAGCCGAAGTTAAAGCTAGCCAGGATTAATCTGACTAATCAGTGCCAGCTACATACTCAAGAGTGATAATCAGAATCTGAGTCAGAGGAGGTGAGTGGCACCAAACACTGTGTAAGAGAAATCTGTAAGGCTTAAGTCACCATTGCCACTAAATTTCAGACATTCAAGTTAGGCTATGTGACAGGCCTAAGGCCACCTAGCAAGTTTCCATGGTAGAATGGGGATTCAGACATGGGTCTCCCAGATCCTAGTCCAACACTTTAACCTCTACACCACTGGAGACAGAGGGAAGATAATTCACTCTCCTACACACACACAATTCCTTGCTTTCCCCCACTCATAGGCGGCTTTAAATCCCAGTGGGGGGATAGGAACCCCCATTGTGTCTGCTTTCCCCCCTACTAGGGGTTAATGTATGCTGCATGCAAGCAACAGTACCTTGTCAGCAAAAGATGGTATTAAAGTTGATCCTTTGGCAAAAATATTTCTAAAGATAATATAATTTCTTGGGACCATTAAAAGGGACCTTTGCATCTCTTAAAAACAGCATTTTAAGAGACTCTGGTTATATATGGATTCTCTTATCCCACAGGTTCAATTTTATCTATTTTTTCTGTTGCAGAAACTAGAGCTCATACACATGTGCAAACAATACAAATGAATGTATGTAAAGGCAGTATGATATATTTATCAAAATTCATGTCAAATCAATATGTTGTCAGCACAGCTAATTTGGATTCATTGTACTCACTTCTTAGGGCAAAAATACAGAATTTTATAATTAGTCCCATTGGTAATGGACATTCCATTCCATATTATATGGAGTTTTAACAAAAATGATTTTGCTATACTACTCTATTATCTAAACATAATCTAGCACAACATTGCTTTCTGAACCTATATTATACTCCCTCATATCCAGGGGAATTAGTCATTTTGGGGAAAAAATACAGAAACCTAGTATGGCCAATTTATTAAAATTTATAACTAGGTAGTCACCAATAATTGGAGTGTTTCACTATCACTGATCATTTTTTACAAAAACCACTTAAACAGCAGGCTCCCATGGGGAATTCTTTATGCGCAAATACATAAAAACTGCAACTGAAACAGAGGATCCCCGTTCTTTATGTTAGAATTTGTTTAATTTTGATCCCGTCTAGTAAAAAGCAGTGCAACTTTAAAGAATTACCTAAATTCCATGATATTTTGGTACTTACACCTTGTTTCAAGTCATATACATGTATTAGTTCTTTGGATAACACACGTCCCATAGTTCAGTGTGGATAACAAGAATGAACACTAGTAAAGTACACCTTTCTACATAAGAAATATCACCCCACCATAAACATGTGTGCCCAAAGAGCTCAAGGTCATATGCTGCTAGAGTCTTTGACAAACATACAAAGAAAAGGAATTTCAGATATGTAGGGAAGCTACCCAGAATGTCCCTTTATCCATTAGTGTGCAAGTATCTGAGCATTTTAGTTAGGGCTTTTTAGTATTATCAACAATTGAAGAGATGTATTGATCCAGTATCTCCTCACTCTAAAATCTGTCAGCCCCCCTTACTATTGTCTGCTTCCTTTCTTTTAGATCTTCCTGTTTTGTCTCCTGTCAACTCACTGACAGAAAAGGAGGAGAAATAGGCAGAATAACTCTCTCTCAACTTCTGACAAACAATCAGATCTTCTACATTCAGGTTCCTGAGTCCTGAGAGCTCAAAGCAATTGCTAGCCACTTTTCTTTCTTTCTTTTTCTTTCTTTCTTTGCAGAAAAAAGTTTATTAGTACTCTATGGTATATACATAGGCACAGACACTATATTTTTACAAGTAATTTTTCCCAAATTCTTTGCAATTATGACATATCGTATCCTTTAAAATTGTCAGTTTAATTAGGAGAAAGATTTCCTTACATTTCAGAATCCACTCGTCAAATGTAGGACTTAGATTTGAATTTCAATATCTTGCAAATACTCGTCTACAGCTGTCAACAGATGTGCAATTAAATTTCGTTTGTCTTTTGGGGAAACAGCTGTGCAGCTTAGTGGCATGACCTCAGCAGAAAAGGGGAAATCTATATCAAAGCCTCTACAACATGTCCATCACCTGTGCAGATAATCTGCATTTAGTAATTTACAGAACCAACAGTTATCCTGCATATTCCCATAGATTTTAGCTAATTTAAGTGGCGACAGGTGCCACTGATATAGTATTTTTATTGAATTTTCTCTGAATCCAAAGAAAACAGAGAAAGTTAAAGCGCAGGATCAACTTTTTTTCAGGAATTTCATAACCCCGGATCCAGCTTGCTATCTTGAAAAAAATATTTGGATTATTTATCTTCCTGGCAGTAGGACTGATTAACAACTAACAACTTGATTCCACTTTGATAAACAGCCTGTTTTTTTCATTTTAACATAATACATTAACGATGAACTTTTACATGCCAAGTTCTTCCTTATCCTCAACTTCAAGTGTAGCAAGCTTCCATCCAACTTCTTCAATCAAATCTAGTTTGCTAAAAATCATGTGCCAGATACCCCTCATCATCCCAGCATTCATCTTATTACTCAAAGCCCAAATAATGTTACGAGAAGAGGTATTTTGCCAAAGCAGCATCTGGTGGACTGAAATAATCTGATTGCAAAGAAGCAGAAGCGTCAGCAAAATGAGTCACTAAGAAGCCTGATGAAAATGAGATAACACAAATTATAAGGTCTGCTACCTTCTCTCAATTTCCCTCCTGTCTAAATGTATGGTTTGCCATCCCTCAAAAATCAGTCACCCACCTTTCTCAACATCAAACTACACTTTTATTAAAAATCATTCACTGGTTGAAAAAAGAAACACAGAATATTCTGCCACACAAAGTGCTAGCAGACTAATTACAGTGGAGCATATCCAATCAGATGTCAGTGGAGTTCATCTCCAACTAAGTGGTGTTCTGTTAATGCAAAGTGGCACTGGACATGGCATGATCCTTGCACAACATGAGCACTTAGCAATTTCTACTTTGAAACACCATTCTTTAACTTCTGTTATTAAGTTAAAAATAAAAACAAAATATGTAGATCAATATTCTAGTGCTATGCCTTGTGCAAGTGGAAATCCCTTATTATATAACGGGGTTTTCATACAATGAACAGTAGCATACCTTTTTAAAAAACACACTTCTGCTAATGTAATGGCTTTTATGCTAGCAGAAGTGGATCAGAGGATACATGCTAACAAATCAGAAAATATGAGAGAACAATGTGATACTGATACATAGAAAGCAGATGTCAAAAGTACCAGACTAACACTATACACATTTCATGAAATAATCACTTATCTGATGGCCAAACAAAAGTACTAGAACAAAAAATGCTGGATCAGAGAATCCAGTTGCATGGCACTTCATCAAAAGATAAAACCAAACAAACTGCAGAAGATAAACACATAATCCAACACAGATTAAGGCACATAATCCATTGAAATCAATTATCTTAAATACTGCCAATGCTGGGTTGGATTCCAATGCTTGTTTACCACCAGTAATAGCAAACTTCCACTAGCAGAAATAGGAAGGAATTGTTGCTGATACACCCTTGCCAATGCAGGCACCCCACACCATACCCAAAACTGAACCCCAGGAACAGCATGGGAGGACTACACTAGGGTGAAATTCTATTCAGTGAGCACAGCTCCACTTGTGGATTATTGGATATGACAGAAGTGTGCTACATTGTTTCCTGAAGAGAACAGCTAAGAGCCAATGTTACAATGAGGTTGGAATTTAGCTTTCCCACAATAACCGAAGTGCTGACAAAGAAAGGAAAGGGGAAGAGGGAGAGTACTTTTTGAAAGAGATACCAACAAATTACCACAGCACTTTTGACACCACAATAGCTAAACCACATATATTGATTCTGCTAGCTCTAGTAAATACTGGGATCAACAAAATCTCATTGTGGTTTATGAATGTCATTGGCAGTGATTCCTTAAACCTGACATATTTGAAACATTCTGTCTGGAAGCACCACAGGAATGACTGTACATTTCGAGAACAACATGGAAAAGTTATGACTCAAGGTAATTTAAGATGTTTAAGACAATGGCTAGTTTATGGTTAGTATGTAAGCAGTTGGACCCCTCCTACTGCTGGGGGATGCCAAGAAGGCATGGGGGCCAAAGACTGGCATAAGAGCAAGACAATGCTCCCCACAAAATGAATGCCTCTCAGAGGGTTTTGGGATCATCTTGTGTGTCAAGCCTGGCAGGAAGGCAGTTGGAAGCTGAACTTTTCCCCTGGTCCTAAGGTGTGCCTGGATGGACAACGGGGCTAGCTGATCCCCATTGTGTCACCCTAAGGTGACTTAATCAGCACTCAGAGCATACCATTACTTATCGTATCTGCATCCATCCCACCAATCAATCAGCATTTAAGAGAATAGTCCAGGCATTCTCTTTGGTCTTGACAACTCATCAAACCTCTTCTATCTTTTTGTTGGAACCCCAGAAGAGCAATCAATTCTCTCTTTTTTTATATAGAAAATTTTATTGCTTTTTCCATAAAGTTGATACAATAATCCCATTCGATATGCCATCTAGCTTATTTTTCCATATATAAACAATAATAATACAATGCTGAATGGATATCTTCATAGTAAAATACATATAACAATTTGAACTTTCCCCCCCAACTTCCTCTAACCCATTCTTAATCCGGTCACTTCTTTGTATCATTCTTTGTCTATCCTTCTAAAACATTATATATTTATTTTTATTTATCTATTTCTTTATAATATCCATACAAACTCCATAACTTTGTAACCCTATTTGATATGATTAGTTAACATTAAAAATAATTAAAAATGTTAATGGGGTATAAATTATTCCAAAAACTAGGATAGAACTACACATAACATTATCATGTAAATTAAACTTTTATTATTATTATTTCCCTACACCTCCCCTTATTCCCATTGTTTTAATACCCTCCAACCCTTCATCCCTTCTTTTTAAAAGACTTTTTCTGTCGAGGGTTTCTATTGTTCTTTTCTTGCTTTCTTGGCGTAGTCTCTTGAAGTCCATGGTGTCCAGTTGCTACATCTTGCCCAGTTGAGTCTTCATCCCGTCGCATTTCTTCTTGGTCTCTTCCTTTAATTGGATCTGTCAGTTCTTTGTGGCTTAATAGAAATCTTTCAGCCTCAACTGGTGAATTGACCGCACATCTGCTTTGTTTATAGATGAACGTGAGTCCTTGTGGTATTAACCAGGCACACTTTATTCCATTTTTCCTCAATATCGTTGTGAAGTCTTTGTAAGCATTTCTCTTTGCAACCAAGTGGTGAGGTATATCTTTCAGCATTATTAATGGTAATCCATCTACCAAAAGAGGACTATCATATTGGATTTGCATGATTGTATTCCTCATTTTGAGATCAAAAAAGGCAATCACAATCTCTCTAGGTGTTGATTTCTGTATTTTTGGTGACAGGGGAACTCTGTATATTTTGTCTATTGCATAGTTTAATTTTTGATCATTTAAATGGAAAATGTCAGCAAGTGATTTTATCATAGTCTCTCTGGTGCCCCCATATTTTTCCGCGAGATTGCGTAATCGTAGATTTGATTCTCTCGATTTCATATCCAAAAGTGCTATCTGGTCCTTCAGAATCTCTCCTTGTATTTGTAGGTCTCCAATGTGTTTCTCATTATCTTTGGTTTCCTTGTAAATTTCCTTTTGTTCCCCCTCCACTTTTGTTATGGTAATTTCCATCTTATTCATGCCTATTTTTAATACCCTCACTTGTTCTTTAATTGACTTAATCTCATTCATAAGATTGTCAAGTTTCTGGTCAAGTAGTTGAGTCATATGCTGTGTTAGATGTTGAATTTGCTTGTTAAGTGTTTCAGTTTGCTGCATCAAAAGTTCCTCCACTCTTTTGTAATCCATGGTTCCCTGTAGAATTAGTTGTATAGGCGGTCAGTATTGATGTAACACTCACCATCGAGTTTCAAGAGTCTTCTAGTTACATCCGGTATTTCTCACTGAGTCTCCTCGTTCTCACAATGAAACGTGGCAGAAAGGCTCAAAAGCGAAAGTATTTCAAATCGGAAATAAAACTTCTTCCCTCCCCCTTCTGCCTCGGAGTCTTCAGTTGCTGCGTACAACGTCACTCAAATCCTTAGTTGTTATGTCTACCCGCAAGAAAGATTTATAATCCTCAGTCCGGTTGGTGATTTTACTTGCTTATTATCAAGTTATCTCATGGTCTTGTGGAGGATGCGGGTGTACAGCTAGTTTAAAGAAACTCCTCCGTCTCTCTTTTTTTTTTTAAAGCAAACAAAAGAAGTTCTTGGCACGTCTCAGATGTTGGAGTTTCTGATGATTAAAATAATTCAATAGCTGGTATTTGGTAGAGGAGATCTGGTCCCGATTCCATTAGAGGCGCTCGCAGCGATGGTCCTCCCTCAGCCGAGCGGGACAGCATCCAAACTCCCCCAGGGTACGTTCCCGGGGGAGTTTGGGAGTCAAACCGCACTGGTCGGCAGCAGGAATTGGCTGCTCCACATTCCACCTTTTAGGAACGTGGTCGAGTCACTGAAAGTGACTCGTTTCCAAAGCGCCTCCTGGTTCTCTCAAGAGCTCTTGAGAGAAGTTGCGATCAGATCAGCCATCTTGCCGGAAGTTGATCAATTCTCTCTCTTGATTCTCCTGCCAGCTTACCTCATACCACCTCAAGACCTATTTTGGAGTATACATATTGGTCCTTTGGCCATTCATAGTGTGTGTGAGAGAGTTCGGGATCCATGCCTGTACCCCCACTTGAGTGTGGGCTCTTTCTTTTGCTCCTGGAAATGCTGGTCATTTTCCTCTTCAGCGCTGCTTTCCCTGGACATCCCTTCAATAGCACCAATTCCTAAAACCCTACCCAATTTTCTCCCTTTTCTCTTAGCCTGCTCTTCTATGCTTTGTGTATGTTCATTGCTTAAAATATATTTCTTGCTTTTATTCTTTAATAAAACCAATTTTAATTATACAACTGCCTGCTCATTTGAGAGTTTTCACTCAGGATTATCCTGGTATACATAGATTATCAATCCCAGTTACCCCTCTCGCTCTCTGTCTCCAGCTAATTCCCCCAACTAAAGTGGAGACTACCTACTTAGGGTAACAAGTAAACCATGCCTTCGTACATGGTGGCTATAAAGCATGCTTTCACACAGAGGTTCAAACTAGGCTGACCTTTGCAGTCCTCTAAAAGACTCACTGTTTGTTTTTTAAACTAACAGATGTGTAACCCTGTCATCTCTTCAGTCCCTCCAATATAATAAGCAGGGATGACAAAACCAAGGTTGCTAATCAATTTCTCCCTTAAGGCATCAGTTTTACCAAACACAATGAATGCTGCCTTGCTGCAAGATGCTCCTTCTCATTAAAGTGACAGGTGAGAATTCTTACATGGTAAAGATGGATACCAGAGCAAATTAGAAAAAAAAATCAGCTAGCTTGTAGCATGCTGGCAGCATATTATATTGCCAAGTGGAAAAACTGGTTTCTGCTGTAGGCTTGGGATTTCTGGCATAGACTCAGTTGCATCTGGGGTGATATTAATAGAAGTGATATATCCTGTGTCTCTAATGGCTACAAGGAGAATACAAGTCGTTATTCCTAGGCTGAAAGGCACAGCTGAATATTCACCAACACTATCACCACACTGTGGATAAAATAATCGAATCCTTCATGCTGACTCACAATAAAGTGCAAATGAAAAGGACGAAATATTACAGTAAATACTCATTTAGTCAATTTCATCAGCAAAATACTACAAAAGCTATTTTAACTTCAAAATAGCTTCAGAGGTGTTTGACAAAGGGAGCATTGACTCTTGAAAGCTTATACCCCAAATATCTTGGTGGTCTCTAAAGTGCAGCTGGACTCAAATTTAGCTGTGTTACTTCAAAATGTAACCCCAGGGACTGAATAATAAGGAAGCCCTTACCTTGCTTTGCATCACAAATTTTGGGCCACAACCCATTACAGAATTCCTGCACAGAAGACATGTAGATGGCTTTCACTAGCTTATTACTCATATTATTATCTCCAATTTGCCAGCAGAAAAACATTTAAAATTAGAGAAATAAAAGTTCTAATTGCAAGAAACATGGACTATATAAAACTATTTTAAAATAAACAACCCATTTGTTACTTTTTGCTTTCAATTGTCTTCCACACTAATTGAATAGTGTTTCTCATATATGCCCAAGTTTTTATGAATATGAAATTATAAGTGCACTGTTGAGAGAGAAAAATACAGATGCCTATCTTTCCGCTGCTTACATTCAGATATCATGGAAAGCGCCACATTAAACTAGCATGAACACGAATCTGTCTCATTACTAAGCCTGCACACCTTACATTCCCCCTCCCCACCTCCATGTAGAATACCAGTAAGAAATTAACTCTGGCTACTCATGACATATAAATGCATGCTCACACATTAGTTTGTTACTCCCACACACACACAAACCAGCATGATACATTAGAATTTTATCCAAACTTAGAATTCTGGTTTGGAGGAGGGAACTAACTCCGGTAAACCGATGCATCTGCATTTATACAATGTAAGTAGCCATAACTAATTTCTAACTGGAACTCTCCATATGAGAAAGAGGGGGTAAAGCCCAACCAGCTGGGTTCTTACACATGTTGGTTTAACGCAGGCCTTAACATGATGTCTGACTACAACCCTAGTTATACATCAATTGGGTATCACAACATCACATCAATTTTTAGGGGCCTTAAGTGACCAGGCAACTGGCTCTTCACAGTCCTAGTGTTAACATACTAGAAAACTGGCTGGGTCACCTTGGGTCAGTCGCTCTGTCCCAGCCTAATCTACTTTTACAGCAGTGTTGTAATGATAAAGTGGAGGAGAATGATGTAAGCTTCTTTGGGATCCCCACTGGGGAGAAAGGTGGGTGTAAATTAAGTAAATAAATAATTAATAGAACTGAAGAATTGGGGGTACATAAAAGTTTCGTTGTGGGTCATGGGCAGGACAGGCAAAAGCAACAAAGGGGAGAGGATTTGGGGGTTGCCACAAAGAGGGGAAGGAAACAGTGTTTGCTACCAGGTGCACAGCAAACCACTATTCTAAACTACAGTTTGCACTTGTTATGCCTGAAAGTAGACATCTTATTTTGTTCCTCTCAGATTCCTGCATAAGAAGACTACTCAAAGGCAACAGAAAAACCTAGCCATTGCAGCTACATTCAACAATCAAAGGTGCTTTCTCAGAACACACCCTCCCGCCCTCTGCCATGTACCCCCTTCTCCAGTGATGACTCAAAGCAGAACTGCTGCTCTTGCCTCCCTCAGAGGAAATTTAAGAGATCTCACTTAATTGCATCCTTTTACGCCAACAGGCGTAAGAAATTATTTCACACAAAGCATTGTTAGTCAAAAGCAGTTCACAATCTACCAGTCATACTTTCTTCCTCATGGAGAGAGATCTTCCTTCAACTCCCCCCCTTACATCCCAGAAGAACATGAGTCAGTGATTGATCTCACCATTATCATTTGTTTCTTCCTAAACTTTAATTTTATTTCTAAGAATCCTAATGTGGAGACACAACAAGAAAGAAAGAGGCAGTGTAAAAGCTGTAAAAAACCTATTTTGTTTCAAAGCAAAAAAAGTTTATGGAATGAAGAGACGCAACTAGACAGGAAGTAAAAGCTGTAAAAAACCTATTTTGTTTCAAAGCAAAAAAAGTTTATGGAATGAAGAGACGCAACTAGACAGGAAGTAAGAGGGCAGGATGAGGGTTACTAACAAACTTTAGATGAGGCGAGAAAGCAGGTTAGCATGTCCTAGGCATCCCGACCCTTTTAATATATATTTCAGCTGACCAACAGCAAGAAGCTACACATGTTTGCCAGCAGCCTGGAAATACAAGGAGTTGATGATAGCATCTGTTTGAAGACAGAAAGAGGAGACAGGCGACAAACTAATTGAAGTTTACAAACACTGGTCTGTTATGTACTGCTAACAAACCAACCAGGGTTTAAGCAGCAAGGTGTGATGTAAATATACAGGTGATTGTAACACCTGAAGGCAGCATACAGTATTTATCCAGCTTTATGACCTCAAACCCCAGCAAGCTAAAATGAACCAAAAGTATTGGTTTTATTACTATAATTTTCAGGTAATGTAATGGTGGGATATTTTTAAAAGGCCTTAACAAAACAACCACTTTTGCACCTGTATATTACAGGCAATAAGTGATTCTAATATGTACCAAAGCTACAAGGGAAATGAGCATAAGTGAAGACAGGTGTTACTTAAAAATGAAGTTAGCCCACTGGCTCCAAGATTCATCTGTCTGCAAATGTGGACAGTCTAACAAAACTGAAGTGACTGTGTAATAAGCTTTGGCTGATTACTGAGATACTAGATGGACTTACACATTCTTTAACAACTGAATATGACTCACTTTGGAGTCCTTTTCCACTCTGAAAGGCACAGTTCCTAATTTTAAAAGAAGGAAATATTAGAAAATAGATGAGGCAATGGCTGTTACCGCACTAGGTATTCCCAGCGATGTATTAAGAGTTTGGAAATGTTATAAAAAATACTGTTCACACTTTGTTTGGCCCCTTTAGCTCTGAAGGCATCTTCCAACCATTTTTTAACTGTGGCATCCAAAAACCCTTTTAAAGCGATGTTTTTTATAACATTTCCAAACTCTTGATACAGCGCTGGGAATACCTGGTGCGGTAACAGCCAATGATTTCAAGAATTCTTCTCTCAGGCCAACATATACATCTTCTGTAATCAGTAACAATAAAAATAAGCTAATGAATTGAATGCCATATTCTTGAAAATCCCACAGTACAGCCCTGGACTTTCAACCATGGTTAAAGGTCATATTGCATCTGTACCAGCCCACACAGGAAGAGACTGATGTACTGAGGAAATTAATAGAGGATCCTATCAATTATACAAATGTAAATCAAAATGACATTTTTGTAACATGTTTTATTAAAATTATCTAATAGACATCTCAAAAGTTTGAGATTTTAAATATGAGTTAATAATATTGAAATAGGATTGCATCAACTCAAATCTAAATGGTGGAAACAAGTCATTCTGACAATCAGAAAACTCAGACCTTTAGATAAGAACTCTACAGCAATGTAAATATTACACACAGTATTCCCTAAGCCAACAAACCTCATCAGAAACATTTTATATACAGCATGATGCTTAATTTAATATTTACTATTCCTTTTCATTTCACATTTAACTTTAACCTGTAGATCAAACCTTCGTTGATTCACATTACATGTCAACAAAAAGGTTTATTCATTACTAAATATAATTCTCTGTAATTCATACATAAGAACTATTTAGTATCGTGTCAGTACTTTGATCATTTTCAGACTATCCTGCAATCCCAAATAAGCTATCAATTGGGAAATGCAGTTGTTTGTTGTTAATAATAATACATTTCAAATGCAAGCATGCACATTCTGTTTGCTGGGTTTTCTTATACTGTTATTTCATTTTGTATTCAAATGTGGAAATACTGAATAAGTATTATAATATTCAGGTAACTTGCAACTCAGAAATTCAGAGAATTTGAAGATTAGCCTAATAGTAAAGAACCTTATTATGGTATAAGCTTTCATAAGCCAGAGCCCACTTTGACAGAGGCAAAAATGTTATAGATAGCAAAAATGTTATAGATAGCAAAGCTTGAGATGTTTACAGAATTGTATTGATCTCTATTGTTGTCTGCTGCACTTAGTATTACCTTGTTTGATTTCAGAAATTTTTTCAACAATGGTACGAACTATATCTTAACAAAATATTCTGCTTGCTATAGCAGTACGTTAAACATTAAACACTGTTTTAAACCTATTTAGGCAGCTGAATCTGTAGTTTCAAACTGTTCTCTTGGCAACAATGTCAGTTTCTACTCTTCAAGATGGAAAAACCTCTGCTATTTCAGCCCAATATGTTTTGCTGAAACTTTTGGCCCACTGTAATTTTAGAAGGCTACAAGAGCTGTTTGCTCCAAAAATGTTGGAAGCAGTTGCTATCCATATTATTATTAGTAAGCTTTACTTGTAAGCTTATTTTGCTTGTGAACATTCATCCTTAAGTATATATACTACAGCACAAATAAGTGACTTGATATGTTTTTCATACAGGTTTGGCAATTTTATTCTACTTAAATCAGACACAACTGGACAATTAAAGTTCTTAATATAACTTCAAAATAATCTTTTTTTAAAAACTGTGTAACTAAAGTTGTTGAATACTTCATTATCATTTTAAATTTAACCCAATTTAGAACATTCATAGATATTAAAAGAATTCAACTACAAATAAACTCAGCCTTGTATTTTATTTTTTCAACACAGTTATGATAGTTCAATAATACAGTAGTCTGAAGTCAATCCTGAAGGTGATTAACTAATTAGGTTTGTTTCTTACCTGTAACCCTCTCCTTCGCAGAATGCTTGAATCATCCATATTTTCCACTCTTGACTGTGCTAGGTTATCACAATCTTCCAGTATTCTTTACTGGTGATATTCACCCCCTTATTTTCCAGTTTTCTTTACAAATAAAGAGAAATTATCTGCCATTATCATGAAGAATGGCAGCAAAAACCTCTGATCAGTTATATACACTTTAATCTACTTCCTTATTTGCACTATCACATAATATTTAAGTAGCTGAGACAACTGGAAATCTAGCATCCAGCACAGAGGGAGCTTTTGCTCTCTCACACACACACATTTGTGTGCAGGTTAAACACCTAGGAATGCAAGCATGAACAAGATGCCAAAAGCAAATCAATTCATGTTTTCTCCCTGCTTCAGTCCAATTGATCTCCTGCACAGGCTCAGTAAACTACAACAGATGCATTCATCTCATATGCACAACACAAAATAGAAATCTTATTTCTTTCAAAAAGTAGCACCCCAAACGCTTTAAAAAAAGTCCTTCACAAAGTGATTCAAATGAATATAAAAATGAAACATTAGTAGAGGGATTTCATTCTGTTGAACACACAAAATTCTTTTAGCCTTTGTACAGACAAAGCAAATGTCAGATTCTTCAGATAACAGTAGCATATTCTTTTGTTTCTGCTGTCTCAAGTATGCTGGTCTCCCTCTCTTTCCTTGAATGTTGCAGGCATGGTTGTTTTTCTTCTAGTTCTAATCTTAGAGCTAACTGCTCCTTTTATGTACTAGGGATCTGAAACACGTGTTGTACGTTCTGAATACATAAGATTGGAGGAGCTATTAACAACTGACAGAGCTGTCCCAGAGACACCCTTCCTTTAGATATCTCACAATTAACTGGCATGCATATTTCTATAGATGATTTTCCATCCTATATTATTTCTCCCCCCTCCAAGAATTATTTTCAAAATACAACTCTTCAGCATTGAGTTCAAACATTTCATCCTCATAAAAATAGCAATAAAACACCATTTTAAAACCCAAATCGATTATATTTTAGAAAAGCAAAGATATAATTAGAAGAGAGAGCTTCTTCAAGACAAAGTAAAACTCTAAAGATACAAGATAGTATATAAAGGAAATAAGACAGCTTTGTTCTGCGTGATCTTAAAAACAAACTTGCTAACAAAGGAAATATGTGAGGTAAGCACTAAAAACAGCTCCATAATCTTAGGCAGGGCTTTCAAGCAACAGATCCCACTTTCTAATCAAAACATACTCAACAATCTGGTTTGAACCAACAAAAGCTAAAAGCTTTCCCATTTGAATTATTCTACCAGATATTTAACAGGAAAGTTCAGATGTTACAAATTCTACTGCATTTAAGGTAGCTCATCTGATTCCCTCTCAAAAATCACGATGGAGTAATAGCAACAGCTCTGCAAAAAGCTCCTGTTCGTATAACAGCTGCCATTTAAGAGTGCCTCAATCAAGAGATACAGGTTGCTAATGTTTAACAGAAACATTTGCACATTTTAGCCAGACCCTGTGCTAAGCAACTTGGAGTCACACAAACTAACCATGCCATTACAAAAATAATCCCAAAACAAATAAAACTCCATTTCATTCACTGTAGCCCCTGTTGCAATCTCGGTGCAGTCAAATCAGCCTTTTCTGTAACATGCTAACAAACCCATAGATCGTCAGCATCTCCTTCCATCTGCCGTTCTAAACAACTGAATGCTGAATTAGGTCTACTGATTCTTTGTGAGCCACCCGACAGAGAAACCAAACTGCAAGCAGGCTGATCAGGCAGCTGATTTGCATAGCGCACCATACAATGCAGTATCACAGCACTGCAAAAGCAACTGTCAATCCCCTGGATTTTAAAGCAACAGGACTCTTTTTCCAAATGAAATGCACATGAACTGCAGTTAGCTTGAGTCTACATATACTTAGCACACAAGTTAATGTATTGTAAAGCAACACGAAAAGCATTTGGAGTACCCAATGTAGCCTTACTTAAATTACTGCCTCCTGGATTGCTTTTCATTGAGCACAAAATGAGCTCCCAACTCATGTGAAGAATTCTCGAATCTTCTCTTATACTCAAATATTATCATTTTAAAAATTAATTGCAAAACAAACTCTGGAGTGATCTATTTTTAGGGGGAGGGTAAAAATTACCGACCACTTGGACACTCCCAATGTCATTGAGAGACTACATCCGTTATCTAGTTATTTACTTCATTTATATCCTGCTTCTCTCCCCAATGTTCTGCTCTCATAAATTTTAGCTTCACAGGAACCCTGTGAGGTAGGTTAGGTTGAGAGTGCGCAACTGGCCTAAGGTCACTCAGAGGGGACTGAACCTGGATCTCCCAGATCCTTGTCCGACATTCTAACCACTACACTAGCGCCACCATTAAGGTTATTAGCCAGTGAGTCGCTTTTAATTTTCCAGGTTGTTCATTTTTGCTTCAAAAGTGAACATCCAGTCTTTGTCCTATATTTGCCACAGCTTCATGTATTAATCTTTTAGTCTCTTATAACTTTCCCATACAGATTAAACCTGAAACAGGCATGCTGTGCAGACAGCTACTGACACGCTTACCCAGCTAAGCATTTAAATAGGCCAGCTGACATAAAAATAGGGATTTTATGTATAGTAATTAAAAACATTCACAACTCCTCTGTGATCAACCCAAAGGACATGCTCATTCGCCATCAAGTGGATACAACTCCCAGAGGATTTATTTCTAACTACTGACTACAGAGTAATTGTGACTATAATTAAGAATAAACCAGGTAATCTTATTGCAATCCAACTATATATAGTCTCTCTGAAATTTAAGATTTTCATGTCTATTAAGTAGTGTATTTAGAATTTTGGCTGGTGAAAAAGAACCTTCAAATTATAAGCCAACGTTATTATACCAGTTTAGTTTCTTCTAATGAAAAAAAGGAAATTGTTGAAGTCAGAGTCTAATGATTCTAGAAACCATAATGATACAGTCAGAATCTAGGCCCTGTTCTGTACTGGTAATCTCAAACTTTGAGAATACTCACCATAAACTTTGAGAATACTCACTACTAAATAACACTATAAAAAACATGTAGATTCAGAGAGGGCAAACCTTTCTAATCAAAGTAATGAGAGAGTTCCTTGTCATTGGATGCCTACATTGAGAATGCCAAACTAAGATGTCACCCCCCCCCCAAAAAAAAGATGGAAGCACTTTTAGACAGAGCAGGCAATAACAACACTGGGGGGGGGGAGTATTGATATTATCTACTTTGTTCTCCAGCAGACAAGCCATTTGAGGATTCCAGCTTCCATTATTGCTGAGTATTGTTGAAACGGCTCCACAAGGCTTTTAGCAAATGGCAAGACTGTTGCTGAAATTGCATTCTGTATTCCAACAATACTTCAGAAAACTTTTCACCTGTGGTAACTTTTTCCTACTTTTTTTACTAAAGCATGTTTATTTATCTAGTAAATAAATAACCAGCATGAGAGCCAGCGTAGTGTAGTGGTTAAGAGCGGTGGACTCTAATCTGGTGAACCGGGTATGTTTCCCCACTCCTTCACATGAAGCCTGCTGGGTGACCTTGGGCTAGTCACAGTTCTCTCTCAACTCACTCAGCCTCGCCTACCTCACAAGGTGTCTGATGTGGGCAGAGGAAAGGAAGGAGATTGTAAGCCAATCTGCTTCTCCTTAAAAGGTAGAGAAAATCAGCATATAAATACCAACTCCTCTTCTTTTAAATTTGTTTAGTAAATTTGTATGCTGCCTCTCCAAACCTGCTTGAGGCAGCTCACAATTAAATAGAGTAAGGTAGGAGTCACACAACCTTGCTGCAATCTTCACAACTATTACTCAATCAAGAGGCTCCCAATTTCAAGTGGGACTCCTCCATACACAGCCTCCAGAAAACAAAATATTGAAAAGGCAAAAAATATATTAACTATTTTGCATTGGTGTAACACAAGCATATAAATTGAACAGAAAGCTTCTTGAGACAGAAGGGGAAAATAATTCATTCCCAGTTATTACAAGTAAAGATGCAACGTTTCCCATAAGCTCCTTCTCCTCAAACATCCTATGCAATGAATAGGAAATTACAAACTATCGTGAATCCAGACCCCCCCCCATTAATCCACCATCTAGTCTTCTCATTTTAGTAATATTCTTTATTATCTACGTTTTGAAATTTTAACAAAACAACCAAACAGCATTATGAAGACAGGAGGAGAGATGAAGAGACGTTTTGCTTTGGCTCTGGCCAAGTTACACAAGCTCAAAAGCTGGCAATTCTGCCTCTCCATGAATGTTAAATAAAGGTATTTGCTCTGTTACCCAGTGGCTGTGGTATGATTCCAATGAGCAAACAGTCCTTGTGTACATGACAAACTGCACAGGCCTCTGCAAAGCTCTGGACTATGGCCATTATGTTTTTCTCTGCTTTTCTGTTTCTATAATGAAGGAATGTGGACCTGACACAACAACATCACCCTATCCTCAATTAAATAGACATTTGGATCAGCAGGAATATGTTTCAAATACAGAATTTGTATGAATGTTAATGCTAACCCATTTCATACTCATGGATTGAATGTAGTATAATCTAATACATGCTGCTCTGAACAAGTACGCATAGCCATTTCCTTGCAGTGATGCCTTCTTTAGAACATGAATTACAATTAACCCACAGAGTTAATTCAGATAACTGGAACAGTTCATCTATAGCTATTTTAATCCAAGAGTTTAGGACACACAATAGTTATTTTGAAAACAGTCCTTGAAGAGTGTCAAACCTACAGAGACTCAGTTTGAAACAGACATGTATTAACATGATTCATACAATTCATACAGTTTTCACTTGTTTTAACATGCTATCTGTAGGTTAAACACTTACAAACGTAAATGACAAAGCAGGAACCTGAAGGAATATCCTCTTTGCCAAGCCATGGTTTGGTATTATAATTGAATCTGTGTACTCAGTGCCCTGAGGTATTTTTTTTTACTGCCTTAAGAATTTTGTTTTCCTGCATCTTGTTTGTAGTGTTACTGTCTTGTCTCCAAAGACTGAATAATCTGATTAATTGAAGAAAACTATAAAGTTGGTAATCCAAATCTAAACTATGTATACACCTTCCAGATCTACTGCTGTAAACAATACCCAACTCCTCTATATGTATCTAGCCAAAATATATATTATTTTTAATTTCTTTGCTCTGCACTCACCTAGACTGAAGAACTCTGCATAACTCACGGCACTTCTTGAAATTAGAAGGACCTCTATATGGCACTGCCATACATGCTCTCCATTTTAAGATTGTTCACATGTTTCTTCCGAAGCAAAAGTTTCCAGACAGTTGAAGTGCTTTTTATAATGCTATTTCCGAACAGTTTACTGAGGAAGCTTAGCATGGATGGACCAAAATCAATGTAATTCAGAAAGCACTAGAAATAAATGTTTATTTACCAGCCACTCTCTTCTTATACCAGTTTAAGGATATTAATCCTCTACAAGCAAAACCAGAGCCTGGATGTTATCAAATGCCTATATAATCAGGTGCAGTGATGAACCTTACGCAGGCATACGTAGAAAAACACAAAACAAAAACAGAGAAAGCTTACATGCACAGGGAAGAGTTCTAGACTATGTCCAGAAATATTTATGCTGTAGAGACCACCAACAGAGCAACCTCTGCCATTATAAGATTTCACTTCACAAAAGGGGCCTCCTTTATCCCTGCAGCAATCAAGGTTTTTTAAGGCAAGAACATTACCCAGTTCCTGTACAGCTCCCAGCTTTGTATGTATAAAGAAAGGTGCCTACTGGAAGCTGTTCAATCTAAGTTTTTATGAAATACTTTTGGAGCTCCCTGATGCATTCTGAATGCCCTTCTCATATCAGAGGCTTGGGTGATCTCTCTGGAGGCATGTATGTGGTTACTGACATTAACTTATTGGATAAAACTTCTTTTCAATCCTACAAGTCTAGTGTCTTGATTTTTGCCGAGCGAGATCGTTCAACCTTGTTAACAGCAGTTGAGGGGAAACTTCAGGAGTATGGCCTTTCCTACCAAGTTCTATTGTGCCTCAGGCCCCAAGTAGAAGAAATGATTAAACAGGGGCATTTACCCTACCTCAGGGGTCTCAAAACTGCGGCTCCAGAGCCGCATACGGCTCTTTGGCCCGTTGAGTGTGGCTCTCCGAACTTGGTTCGGAGCCCCTGCTCTTGCGCCCACTCACGCTGGCAGCCGGGCTGCGGAGCCAGCGCGCCTGAGAAAGAGAGAGAGAGCGGGCGAGCGGGCGTGCTGTCTCTCTCTCCCCCCCCCGCCATGGAGAATGGTCGGGTCCCCCTTCCCCTTGCCCTCAATGGTTGGGAGGCTAAAGCCTCCCCTCCCCTCTAGCAGCGCGATTGCTGGGCGGGCCGCTCAGCGGTTCCTGCCCCCCCCCCCGCCTATCAGCTGTTGGGCGGGGCGGGCTTCCTTTGGTAGACCTGGCCTCCGGCTGAGTCCCATTGGGAGGCCATGTCTACCCACTGGCTTTCTTGGCGGTAGACCTGGACTCTGAGAAGGGGAAAAAAGTCCCCCTTCAGAGTCCAGGTCTACCAACTGGCGTCTAAGGGCCTCCGGAGGCCAGGTCTACTGCCAAGAAAGCCAATGGGTAGACCTGGCCTCCCAATGGGACTCAGCCGGAGGCTAGGTCTACCAATAGGCTTTTATGGCGGTAGACCAGGCCTCCAGACGAGGACTCCGGACGGGGAGGGAGAAATGGCAGGGACTTACAATTTAATTTTTATCAATAAATAAGGTCACTATTAAGTATGATATCAAGTTTTATTCAGTGTACCTATAGTTTAATTAAGACTTAAAACTTTAATTAAAGTTTATTAAGTTAATAAACAGTGTAACTACCTATATAGTTTAAGTTTAAGAAATTTGGCTCTCAAAAGAAATCTCAATCGTTGTACTGTTGATATTTGGCTCTTTTGACTAATGAGTTTGCCGACCCCTGCCCTACCTAATGCATCTTCTCTTCTTGTTTTAAAGACTCAATAACTTACACAAGCAGAGTCTACTAGTATAAGCAAAAAGCATGTATTGGATTGCATAAACACAGACTGCACTTAGTACCATGAGTGTACACAACAATAATAAAGCACAATCAAACAGGCACTCCTGTTTAGAAACAGGAGTAATAAAATACCCGGAGGAACTCCCCGCATTTTCTCCCACTTCCAAACAGTAGAGAGAAGGAGACTACAAAAAGCTCTTGACCCCATTTTATTTAAAATAGAGGCAACATTTTCCCTAAAATGGAGACAACTGACAGAATTACAAATCAATAACAAACAATAATAGACTCTCTATAAAAGAACAATCTAGGCTTCCTGGGAGGTGAATGAAATCCTCATGTGATTCTTCACATGCTGTATCTAAAAAATGACAGATAGTATGAAGGTACTGACTGAAACCTGCAGGACGCACTCCTCAAGTTTCCTTCTCTATGACTAGTAAAACTGCATGGCTATCAATTACTACATCCTCAATGACCCCTTTCAAGCTGTAAGTATAAACAAAAATGTGTATTAAAATATGAACAGTATATGACAAACTAATATTTAAGCTACTCTTCCATGAGTATGCTTAAGAACTAAAAAGGAAAAAAAACTTTTTTTCAAAAACTTGCTTTTAAAAGCATTGCTTTCACCAACGCTGATTAATTTATTTTCTTGGACTCAAATGGTATAGAAAATCAGATCAATGTCTTTATGGATATTTCTGCTATTATGATAGGGCAGTCTGTCTCACTTGACAAAATACTGTAAATTAGCATATGTACAAGGTAAAGCTCGATTATCAAAGCTATCATAATTTAAAATTTGACATAATTACCCTTAAAGCTAGGAAATGTAAAAAAAGGATTCTGGAACAGCTGCTCCTCACCAATTTAAATGCTCATTTGTTTCATGTTGACCTAGAAACCAGCATCACCCAAACCAAAACCTAATTAAATAATGATGGCTTTACAGCTTGTAGAATAATAATTCATTGTTTTTAGAACCAAAAAGCAAAGCAATAAATCACAGGTGTATAAGCCAATTATTCATTAATATGCAATCAAAGTGCTCTGCTTTTTTCAACTGAAATGTATATGACGTGAAATAAATTAGATTGTGACTAGGTCACTTGTCTATCTGAAGTCACAAAAAAGGACACAACACTGTTCTTTATATATATTAGAGAATTCTACATAATAATCTTGGTTAGGACAATAAAGTTACTCTCTGTTTAAGCATCTGTCTCTCCCTCTTCATCCTCCTCAAGACGGATATCAAATTTGACCTGGAGCTGTGTATACAAAATAATTAAAGATCGCTTAGAATGCAGGTTCAGGTTCTACATATGTGGGAACATTCATATGGAGATACGCTGGCCTGGGTATCCCCTTTGTTCCTGGTGTCATCTCTCAGCCCTGCACAACCACCAGCTGAGCCCAAGGTGAATCCCTAAGATGTTGGCAGCAGCACTGAGGCTTGGCTAGCTTCAAGCATCTCAGGCTAAGTACAAACTTCATTTTCCCCTCCCTCCCATTTTCTTTCCTGGCATACCAACATCTTCACAGGTAGATGTCACATTTCTTTGGCACTTTGGCTAGAAAAGTTGCCTACCCTGACTTATAACAAAATGACATTACTTTTTCTCTTCTGCAACGTTCACAGATTTATTTATAGCCCACATTTCTCGCTGACACTCAAGGCAGTTTACAAAATATAAAAATGATGCACTCATTCTAAAAATACAAAAATGATGCACTCAGACAGCATATGCAGCAATGCAATAAGAGCAAGATAAAACAATAACATTCCCAAAAGACTACAAACCTCTCCCTTTACAAATATGCCCTCTTGAACAATTCAATTTTACACATTCTGCAGTAAGATAGAAGTGTGACTGCCTTTCTCACATTCTCAGACACACCATTCCACAAGGTGGGAGCCACAACAGAAAATGCATGTGTATTGGCAGCTGTTACTCTTACCCATTTGAAAAATGGTATGTTCAAAAGGCTTTGGTTAGATGAGTGAAGCAGTCACAGTAGAGCATAGCAGGAGACACAGTACAGCAGAGTCCAAGGCCATGAAGGGCCTTGGGAGGAGATAACCAGTACCTTGAACTGAACCCAAAGCACATCCCTTGATACCTACTACTGCGGTCACAAAATCTGTATCTGCAATCAGCAATACGCTTGCAGGCTACGCTGAGGAAGCAGGAATGGCAGGCACATCTCCATCAAAGCCACACCTTGCTTGTCTGATGTGCAAACCATGACAGTATCTGAGCCACGTTGAATTAGGGAAGCTGCTGAATGAAAGTGATGGAGGTCAGTTTAATGAGGTGAAAGGATAGGCAGACTATACTGAACCTGTTTTATCAACCCACATTTCCTGCAAAGCCCACTGCCTCTACCCCTCCTCCTGTTTCTGTACAATTCTGAAAACAAGAAAACACATGGGAAAAGGTAGGCACATAGTGGATGTTGCCTATTATTCACCTCTCTTTTCCTCCACCAGAAATAGAAATGCAGGTGTAACATTAAGCCTGGCAATGGGGAGGTGAGAATGTAAAGACACAATAAAACATTAACAGAGTTGTCAGGCACTATTCTTTAAGGACGTTTTTGAGGACATTGATTCATAGTATCGCCATGAGTCGGAAGCACTTGACATCACTTAACACACACACATTCTTTAAGGAACTGGCTTAAAATGTAAGAGTTGACTACCAGCTCAAGATAAAAAAGCAGTAACTCCCAAATGGGTCATCAAGACCCATCAAGCAGGACGCTGGAGGCTCATTGGTCAAGTGAACAAGTTAGAGATCCATGTTCTTCTGACCTTCTTGTGACAATAGCGTTACAAGCCTGTCTACAGATGCCTCTGTAGAAGTGTCATTCTTGCTGAGAAAGCTTTGTTGTCTCCACTTAAAGACACTTAAACACAACTGCAGAAATAAGCACATAACCTGCAAAATAAAAGGGTCTCTCTGTAGAGGTGCATTGCAGCACATAAAATCTTCCCCACTTTTAAAAAGGCAGCAAATGAACACACTAACACCACACAGTACAGCAGGTGTTTGCCCACTCACTTTTTCAGTACATTTAAAATTGAATTGCAAACTTTAAAAGCCAGCACACTGAATACTGTTATTTTAAGAATTTAAGAAGTGTTTTGCAAATAAAAATGCTTTGACAATTTTTGTTAAATCTTACAATTTTAGGAGTCAGGATCATGATTTTTGGTCTTTCAGCAGAGTGCAGCAAGTAGTACAAGGACTCAATCACTCCAGCTGTCTTGACGATTCAGCTGGCAAAGGAGGATTTGTGACAAATCCCAGCATGCTGTAACTTTCCCAATTACGTTAATAACTTATGCAAATTAACTGGGGCCTCCAGCTCATTACAAACTGTCACACATCCCTCATACTGAGAATAATATTAATACATTCTGCATCCACTGACCAATATAAATTATGCAAGCATTGCAAAAGGATTACTCGGCATTTTAATTATTTTAGGGTTTTTTTAATTCTCATACCATTTTCATAGCTTATCCAAACATTAACACACACTAGTGCACAATCAGACACACTGCCATTTTATAAAATAATATTGCAAGCCCAAGCTAGCCCAATGACAGCACAAATCACTGCATATACCTTCCTGCATGCAGGGGCAGAGACTAATCACCATAATTCTGCAAGTACAGAGCCAAATCAGGTTTCTGTTCATGGGCATCCTTTCTCTCAGAAAGCTGCTACAGGCCAGATAGATCCCCACATTCAACTCTCCAGCTGCTACAGGCGGCTAATATACATTTATCTTTGATAATGCTGACCACTTTTGTGGGAAGAAGTGGCTGATTTCCCCTTCCCTCTCTCCACCCATGTTCAATACTGTCAGAATCAACAGTGGTGACCACCTGTTCAGAAGGGGAACCTAAGCTCACCACAGGTGCAAAGGTTTCTGGGGGGAAAAGCCCACTATCTCCATGGTCAGTACATGCTTAATAAAGTAAAGCCAATACCTCCCTGGATATAGGAAATTATTAGGAAGTTATTAATGTGTCAAGCATTCCTATGCAAATATTTCATTGTCCCAAAAACTATTATCCCAAATAACAAGTCTAAAAGGTTAACCTCAAGGTGCTTCATATTTTATAAGAGGTTTTAACAAAACAACACAGCCAATCCTCAACTCAATAATTCGCACAGTGCTTCGGTACCTGGGCTCCAAGGACCCCTGAGAGTTCCAAAGTCTGCTGGTCCCTTGTAAGGCCAGAAGTCAAATCTTTCTCATGTCCATTTGGTAATATGAATACTCTCACATTTTTTATGAATGTGGCAATGACTCTCTACTTCACAGGAGGAAGACGAAAAGGGGTTCCCCTTCTTTCAAAGGGAAGGATCTCAGAGCTGCTGTCACCCACAATCACTAAAATTTTAGAGCACTAGCCAGAAAATCTGTGGATTGATTGTTGTGAAACAACAGCTGAGGCTGCTGAGCCCTAGGAAAGCTAACTGGCTGAGTGGTACCAGGGAGGTACCATCATCATAGTTACTCTCAGTTTAAAACTCCAGCAGACCTCTGGAGAGGAAGCATAAATAAACTGATTTTCTATGGAGCAATCTGAAAGTTTTCCCGGCTCCCTCCCATTCCTGTTAAATTGGCCTTTAACCAGTTTCTTGCTGTCTCCAGTGCAAATTTCCTTCCAATCAAAGGGTGAGACTTTTTAGAACTTGAGTCAGACCTTGGGTCCTATGCACATTTCATCTAGGTTGGTCATTCCATAAAGTTTTTCAAATCAATTATACAAGTATTTACTGATACTTTTCAAATGAAACAATATACCTAAATCAACTTATACCTAATCAATCAATATACCTAAATCAACTTATAGAAGAATAGAATAGAATAGAATAGAATAGAATAGAATAGAATAGAATAGAATAGAATAGAATAGAATAGAATAGAATAGAATAGAATAGAATGAATTGCAAGGGGATCGCTGTTGTCTTTTCCTTATCTAATTTGAACAAAGACTTCTAAAAAAACCTCCTACAATCCTATAGCATCCACAGTGCAGCACTTCACAACATTTGAAGTGACTTGCATCAATTAATTAAAAAAATCACAGATTAGGTTAAATCCCCTCTCGTGGGTTGAAGTCTGTGAAGAATTGATTGATTCCAAATTGAACTATCTTATTCATAAAATTACTGGTGCTCCTAACTGCACTGCATTCTCTGCAGGCAGACCTGGGCCTTAGATCCCTTGAAGCTCGGATTGGAGCCAAAGTTTTTAGGTTCTGAGTTAAGATTTTATTCTCCACAGATATTTACATCTACTGCAAACCTATTCTTATCAGAGCTCATGGAGAAAATTGGTTGAAAGTCACAGTCAGATTTTAGGAATGTCTCTTCATGATTTAAAAGACCGTGGGCTATCAGCAGCTCTTTCTTTAATCCTGAGCTGCTTGTAAAAACTGGATTTTAGAAGCACTATGACAAGAGCACATAGAGTATGTTCACCTTTATACCTAGGTTTAATGCTACCAGAATCTCTTCCAACATACTTTGACTTACTGATAGTGCCACGTTATAGACAACTATTTATGTTGGCTAAATTGAATTCCATTCCGTTAGGGGAGCTATTGGGTTGTTTAAATAAAGTGCCATACCCCGAGCGAGTGTGTCAATGTGGTTCTGGTCAAACAGACACCCTTCAACATTCTCTGATCATTTCTGGCCTGGTTAATGTGGCAAGAGATAGATGAATTAAAACCTTTTATTCAGGACTCTAGGAGTGAACTGGACTGATCTGAAGAAGTGAGCTGTGGCTCACGAAAGCTCAAACCCTGCCAGAAAATATTTTTGTTAGTCTTTAATGTGCTACTGGACTCTTGCTCTTTTCTACTACTGGATTATCTGAAGTTTCTTTCAGCGGGGGTGGATTTTAATATTGCTCTGGTTGCCAAGTTTTTCCCCCAGATGATTAAGATTACAAATTATTATGTTTTGATCATTTATTATATATGTATAAATATACTTCCCTTTTTCTTTTAATCTTAGTGTGACAACTGTTCAGAGCTGAATTGGCTGCATGAGCTGTTATCATTAAAGTAAAAATTAAAGTTAAACAACTAGACTGCTTCATTATGTATATGCATAGGTGTTTGTATGAAATTGTTTAAGGTACAAAATGTAAGTCTTACATTAAATTAGCCACATGCTTAGGAATCTCAAAAGTGAACAAAATCTTGAATCTCTGGAAAAGTCTACACCACAAGGCTCACTGGGTGACCCTTGAAGATATCAGGATTTCAATTTCTGATTTAAATTACTCATATAGAATTACCTCATAGTCATTCAAGATTGACTAAGATAAAGCATGCTTTTCAAAAAAATAAAAATAAAATAATGGGTCCAAGCCAAGTGAAAATACCAAATAACCTATGTTTTCTAGCATACTCAAGAGATTCCTGGGTATCCAGAAAATATTTTCAAATAAAAAAAGAGGACTGAGCATTGCCACTCAGGAGCCATGGAATGTTGAAATCTACTGAATATCAATTTACCCCCCCAATAACACTGAGAGAGGGGGGTAGTGGCACATTCTCAGTCCCTAACAGCCTATCCTGGCGAAGGGTCAAGGGATGCACACCTCACAACCTAATTCTCCACCACCACCACTCCAAGGAGGCTATAGCTTTTAAAGGTTCTGGCCCCTTTGACGTTTTAGAAGCAGTAACATCCTCCTAATTATATGTTCAAGGCTACAAAGATCAAAATAGTTTTTAAGACCCAGAATTAGAACGATACAGCTATCCACGGTCAGTTTATCTCACAGTACATGTACCTTTAAGAGACAGAAATATAATTTCCTTAACACTCTAATTCTGAACTCACTTGCCACACCACTGAAGTAAAAGGAATTTATTTCTGACTAGAAATGCATAAGGATCAAACTGGGGTGATGGAAACTGCTGTCAACTCACAGCCAACTTATGGCAACCCCATAAGGTTTTCATGGAAAGAGACAAACAGATATGGTTTGCCACTGCCTGTCTCTGTGTAGCAAGCCTGGATTCCTGGCTGGTCTTCCATCTAAATACTAATTAGGGCCAATCCTGCTTAGATGCCCAGATGAAGTTAACCTGAACCAGAAATGCACAAACTGTAAGGAAGCTATTATTATTATCATCATCCTCCTCCTCCAGGGATCATAAAGTCACCTATCCTTAGTACTTCTGAATCCCTGTTTTGTTCCACATTACAATGATCTTAAAACCAATACAGCCAGCCAGAATTTCACAGAACTGAAGTATACTTTTAATGCAGTTCAACAGGACATCAAAGGGATAAAATTTAAAATGTATAAAATATAAACAGCAGGCTAGACTCAAGTCCAGAAAATATTCAGGCTATGAGCACACAGATTTCAACCCAATGACCTTACATTTTAAGAAGTCCTTTATAAAATACTTTCTCAAGAATAATAATAAGAATTTTGCTTGCCTAGCACTCTCCAGTAGGTTCTCACTTTACACTTACAATAGGGCTGCTGTCGGGGGGAGGGGGAAATCAAGCCTGTGCCAAATCAATTCAACAAGCTCTTGGACAAAACACACACACAAAACCAACACACAGCATCGGAGGATAATGAGAACTGCAATCACTCCAGCTGACAGTGGATGACTACCAATTATCATAAGGCAAGTTCCATGCATTTACATTTGGCTGTGCAGTCCTAAGCTGACATGCTTCAAAATATACGGAAAGTATTCAGCGTCTATGTTCAATATGGAAATTTGTCATCAGCTGCTGAGTATCTCCAGAAATTGAAGAAGCCTATTAGAACCGGTAACTGCACTGTTTGTGAAAGATTTTAACAGTTCAGCAATAAAGTAGACCAATGCTGGGAACTCTATGAAATGGTTTGTGTACCAACAAACTCCTTTACTAAACCTAAATGTTTAATAATCAACTCACTATGTAAGTATTTTGCATTTGTGTAGAGGGGGATGCCTAACATTAATTGTTATTCGTCTCAGAGCCACTGAAGCTATCAGCTAGTGCCACACTCTGGGTATAATGTGCCACTGTACATAATTATCTTCCCTATAATTATCATCATACAAATAACTGTGTGCAGGATCATCTGTTAAACTATACTCATTCTAACATGTTCCTTCTAAAAGGAGTAATTATTTTCATCTTTGTACTTACACTTCCATAACCACTACACTTCAAAGAACTGTGAATGCTGATGAAAAAGCAGCCAATCTGTCTCAGCAGTATTTTTGTCAAAGGTTCAGTTGTGAGTTAAAAGCATATAAAATTTCTACAAATGTTTTAGAAGACTGGCTCAAATTGTTATTGTATCACCTCCTGCTGTCTTACCCTGTTTTCAGATTAGCCGCTGAGAGCTTCACGGTAAATTACAACTGAGTTATGATAATCAGCTTAAGCATTACTGGAAGTATGGTAATTTACTGTATTTTAATTTCACTTCTTTGGCTACTATCTCTAATTTTGATCATCTAATTAATTTGATTGCTGCCCCTATGCTCCCCTATGACAGAGCTTTGCTCATCTGAGCAGAGTCTTCTGCAGATGCCACCCTGCAAATGGGTCCAGACAAATGCACTCTCTGTTGTGACCCCCCCCACACACACACACCTTATGGAATGGCCTGCCTGATGAGATCAGGAGGACTCCCACTCTCCTGGCATTCTGTATGCAAACTGAATTCTTCAGTAGGGTATTCTTACACATGTAATAGGGCTATACTATAACGAAATAGAAAGCCAGCGTGGCGTAGTGGTTAAGATGTCAGACTAAGACCTGGGAAACCCAGGTTCAAACACCCACTTGCACCATGGAAGCTTGGTGGGTGACCTTAGGCCAGTCACACACTCTCAGCCCTGACCCCGGCTAGTATCTGGATGGGAGACTTCCAAGGAATACCAGGGTCATGACGCAGAGGCAGGCAATGGCAAGCCACCTCCAAACGTCTCTTGCCTTGAAGACTCTGTGGGGTCGCCATAAGTCAGCTATGACTAGAAGGCAAAGGGGAAAAAAACGGAATGGTTCAGAAAAATGCTTTGAAGAAGGGAAAGGGACTTGGACTATACCACTGTGTATAGTCCATACTATCTGCTGTAGTATGTACTATCCTACTATGTAATTTCTGTGTCATTTAACATGTGATGTTAATACTTATGCTTTGTTTCAGATTTCTGCAATACTAATATTATTACACTGCTTACTGGATGTCCCATCCTGTTGATTGTATTGACTTATACTGTATAATGCGCCTTCAGTCTGAGAAAGGTGGACTATAAATCACATAAATTAAAATTAAAGACAACAAATTAAAAATTTGGTGGTGTTTGTGGAGGAGTGACTATCAAGTGATAAAGGTTTAATATTCTAGTTAAGATTATTGGTTTCTACAAATTAAATGGAAACTTGCACTGAGAATCAGCTAAACATTACTTCTTGACCTTTGCCATGCAAGGCTTATGCGTAATATAGAAATAGGTTCTTCTCCCATGACAGCCTTTTTCTTGCATCAGCAACCTTAAATCTCTCAGCATAGGAATAAAATTTCATTCCTCAGTTCTTTAAAACATAGGGGCATTATATTCTAGAATATATACTCAGTAGAAATCTTTTAACAAGACCAGCTCTTTTCTGTTCCCAACATATCCCAGAACACTTGCAAATATTAACAGCCCTAACTCATTAAAGTAGCTGCAGCAGGCTTGCTTCTCCAGACCTATGTGAAATTTCCCCCTGCAATCTTATCCTGCTGACTGCTAATGTCTTAACCATGTCTTAAACCTAAGAAAACATCTGAATCAGGATTGGCAACCATGGTTATATGACAACCCATAACCATACCTAAGGCTGAGAGTAAGGAGACGTTGCACATGACATGAGAGCAGAATGGCTATGAGGAAGGCACATGCGATTGCAGAACCCACTTTCTTAACCACAGTAAAGTGAATAGAAGAGCTATATCAGCGCTAGCCCTGCAGTGTAAATCAAGGCAACAAAATCTACCATTCATCTACCAACTTTTTCCCTGCATGAGCCCATGCTCTACATGTGATAGGAAAAAGGAAGGCCATATAATATATCCTTACAATCTATCAGACAGCTTTCCAAGTATCCACAGGAGATCTCTGTAGACGACAGGAGAGGTTTCACATCAAAAAGTTAAATTTAAGCTAAGTATATTAAAATAAACCTTTGTATACTTGTCAAAAATATTTTACATGTGGTGGAATGCTATTTTAAATATCTTGTAAGGAGCACTCCTAAGTAGGTCTACTCAGAATCTAGACCCATTTTACTCAATGGGGATTACTCCCAGGAAACTGTTCTTAGGATTGCAGTCTACACCAAGCATCCGCAATTCTCATGGCATCATTTCCAAAGCAGAAGGAATCCATCTACTTGGGAAGGAAATGTTTTAAACATAAGGCTCAATAAACCTTATTCATCCTTATATCCAGCAATGCCAGCTTGGCCATAAGGCCTCCCAATAAGAAGTTCTTGCCAAGACATGGATGGGAGCACAGGAAATCTCTATTATAACACGATGTAAGAGGTATCGCAAAACATAAACAATTCCCCCTATTAATTTGGACAAGCTGTGTTGGTATCCCTCTGATTGTTAGGAAACATCACGTCATAAAGCACCAATTGAACAGAATATGAATTCCCTACAGTTACTAGATGATGATTCTTAGAAGTAACAGGGTGAAGGGAAAAGATGTCCAGAAGCTTGTACTTAACAACACACTCATGGCGCTGGCAGCAGCAACAGTGAGAGCAAGCCCAGCACAGCAGCTACCCAACCCACCGGAAGCCACCCAGTTCAGAGAGCAGCCAACTCCCCAGAAGACAGCTAGGAAGGCAGAACGGGCCCCTGGAACCTGGAAGTGCTCCCGGGAGTCAGTAGCACTGGCAGCACCTGGGCAGGGGGCCTGGCCCAACAATCACTGTCAGCCTGGACCAGGACCCACCTCCAGGAGGGGTGGAGGAAGGAGGCGAAGGTCGCTTTGGCTTCCTTAGGCCTGCATGGACTGAAAGCTAGGCCTTTTGGAAATTGGTGGGAAGGCAAGGCGACATGGATGGGCTCCCCTCTGGAAGCTCCATTGGAGCTGGCCCCAGTCAGTCCCTTGGCCCCAGTCAGTCCCTTGGCCCCTAGGGCAAGAGACTGGGAAAGCTCAGGGATGTCCCTCCCCCAGGGAAAACTTTAAGATGTGAACCAGGGAGGAGCTGAGGAGGAAGAGCCAGGCCGCTCACCAGACTACAGGAGAGAAGGCAGTAGCAGTCAGAAGAGAGGGAACCAGCTGTAAATTAACACCCCCTATTGCTGAGGCTCTTCCAAGGCCCTGCTAGAGAAAGAGGGAACCACTGGAGGGTGCCACAGTCCTGGACAGACGAGCCCTGTCCCTGTGTCAAAAGAGTCAGACACAAAAACACAGCTAACCTCAAGTTTCAATTTGAGACACCCAAAACACACACACACTTTTAGGCTGGGCCTACAGATGTACACATCATACTTAATTTCACTCTCCTTTTGGCCCTCACTGCATATATTTCCTGCTCATATAGGCTCCCTCCTCCCAAGATGGCAGACTAAATTATTGTATTTGTGTAAGGCAGCGCTATAGCTTCCCTTCAACTATTAGATGCAATATCCATATAAGGGAAGGCAGAAGGAAAGTCTTGAAATTGTGAAATAGCTGTGTTTCAGGATTGTGAAACAGTCAATTTCCGCATCCCCTGAGAGCAAGGTGTCTATGCCAACAGGAACACAAATAAGCAAATACTTGCAATTCTAATGAAAGAAACGTAGAAGAGGCCTTAAGAGAGTTACAAGCCTTCATGAGGAAAAAAATCTTCAAGTGAGAAGCAAAACAGAAACAAGAACGCACATTACACCATGGCATAAACTATACATATTTTCCATAGTAGGTTATGCAGTAGACCATAGGTCTAGTTCTAGATGTAGGCTTACCTTCTCAGCAGTTTTCCTAGGGCAACTTTGTGTTATTTATTTCCCATTCAAGATTTAACATAATAAACACTTGCGCCCAGTAGATGGCTCCACAGTATAAAGTACATAGATGCTTGTGGAGACTACAAAGCTGATCCATTTCACTACATTTCTGAGATTTATAATGGCCTGCACAAGACAAATGTATTCTCAAAGAATCTTTTTGGGTGGGGGGTAACAGTTCTGATTTTGCCACCTCAGAGGATACCAGAATTATCCTCAGAAGATACCAGAATTATTCTATCATTTGATGTATACTACCTACATTAATTTCCATTATATACCATGAACAGCTTTAAAAGCCTAAAAAGCAACCAGCAATATTCATCTTAGGTCCAAGACACGCTGTAATACAATTTACTGTGGCATCAATCTAATATACTTTGTTGCTGAAGAATCTACAGCAATTATCAGACACTGATTAATTTAAGAAATCATTTGATTAATTTAGTTTTCTATCGAAATTGTGAGTTTTATGTATTTTTATGGTCACTGTTTTGTTTAACTTGTAAGCCGCCTTGAGTACCCAAAGGTAGAAAGGCAACTAATAAATGTTTTAAATAAATAATGTATATGAATTTGAAAACAAGTCTTCTCTGCAAAGACAGCCATGGAAATCTGAAACCCCAAATGGACTATTTGGAAACTTGATCACATGTGATAAACTAAACTTTTGCAAGGAGTCAGTGCGCACATGCTTTTCCTGTAACCTACACCTATAATCATCTTCTTCTATAACTTTTAGTTGTGTTTCAAACAAAGAAATCAATTGTAACGCAACTCATCTCCAGAGTCTGGCTATTCAATTGCAGTAACTCTACTCATAATAACCAGCTTGTGTGGGTGGAGTTACCTCACAATAGCAGTAAGATTTGCAGACCGGGAAAAGTCTATCCCTGCCCACTGCTTTCTAGCCTTAATCCCTCTCAAATTTCCCCCTACAACTATCATGATGCATAACACAGTGCAAAGTCTTATAAAAACAGGTACCACAGTCCTATGCAAATTATTCTAGAATTACTGGCGTAACTGGAAAGAGAAATATAAGCAAGTACTATTCTACTTGTTGCATAATTATGACAAAATAGTGAAACATTGAACTTGTTCAACTTTCTGATATTCCCTTACCCCCACTTGAGCAGCAACCATGCAAATATCCTTATATTCATGCAATGATCTGTGACGTAGGGGCACTAATTACAAGAGAAATATTATCAATTCCCTCATGAAGCCCACATAAAGGAAACATTATAAGAATAAATCAGTATGTTCCTATGTCTGCATACCCTCCTTCCCTCTATTTCCCACACGATTAACATTTCCCCTTGATCCATATAATTTTGTGCCCATTCCCATTTTATAGAATTTTTTTCTTTATTTAAAATTATGTGTACAGTGTTGTAAGAGGAAACACAGTGGTGTTTTTTTTAAAAAAAAAAAATTAAATCAGCAGCTAGTCCAGAACTCCCAAATGGGACTGAGATGATGGGACAGTGAGAAGGAAGGATCCCACAAATTCAAGGAGGCTTAGTAAGGGTCCGGTGAAATAAGCATTCAATCAGTTGTAAGGGAGGGTAAAATAAAGGCTTAATCTGCTTTAGGATTTTATTCTTTAATAGAACATCGCACCCCCTTCTCCAGGGATCCCTCTCCAGTATACCCTGCAGTTTGAGAAAGCAGATATTTACAGATCAGTATAATGTATGATTGAGAACACACATTTAAACAATTTCACCTGAACCGCCTTTCTTTCCAACCAACTTTCTATCAAGGCTTTCACCTGTTCAGCCCCACCATCAGGCTACTCAAGCGTTGAAAAGGAGCTACAAGTTAGTGTTGCCTTTTGCCTTGGAAGAAGTTTCTCTCAAGAGCTCAGCTTTAATACATCATTCTTACAATGCAATACTAAGAACTGTTTCCTGGCAGTAACCCCACTTAATATAGCTGAGTAGAATTCTGTGCATTGCTCCTTAGGAAAGCATTGGAAATCTTAACAACTCTCTATTTCCCCTCTCTCTTTGGGGGTGGGAATACCTTATGGGTGTGAGGACTTTTGATCTATTTTTAAAAGGAGTTTAAGGGCAATAGAATGAGCACTAAGTAAATGAAGATCTGAAAAAAATTAAAATATCCAAAACATTAAAGTAGCATGTGAAATCTAGAAGCAATTATTTAAGCAAAACTACTTTTATATAAATGATGCACTAGGACTCCCCCTCACAGGGGACCTCCATTTTGATCCTGGTATACATGCACATCTTAGCATGGGCCTAGCAATGAAAAATGGAGTCTGGATCAAACTGGTATCAAAATGATAGTGAGTCACACTTACTGTGTGCAAGGTATGTGAAGACAGCTCCTCCATTAATCATACATATGCCATAACTGGTGGGAATCAACCAAGGGCCTTTTCCCTCAGGGACCCTCCCTGATAATTTGGATATAATGAACAACCCAAATAATCAAGACAATGAGCGATGAGCCAACCCTTATCTCTTTATCTTAATGGCTGGACAGGAAGATTTCTCCCCCTACTCCATCATGCAAATTACTCAGCCATCAATACTTGCCTATCTAAACTCTCAATCTCCCTAAAGGAACACTTCTCTTTGATACTTTAAATTTTAATGCAGAAGAAGAAAACTCCCCTCCACAATGCATACATAAACACCTTTTCAAATTAGCTCAAACAGGTGGACTTTTCATCACTCCCACATTCCAATGCCAACACCCTGTCCCTCCTCAATCTCGACTCCAGTATACACAGGGTTAGGATCTCAGTATATTGGTAATTAATACCCAGTAACACAAGCATTTTCTCCTTGTTAACAGAAGAACGCTTTTGCTAGCTACCGGGGCTGCACGTGTACTAGTGATTTGGGTAACAAAGTTGTGAAATACATTGAAACTTACCAAACCTGCTGTTAGAGAAGGAGCAGACTGTCCCAACGACTGGTTTCGCATGCGGACCAAATTGGAAGACTCCCCAGATGGTTGCCATGATGACTGCCCCACTCCACTGTGCATACTAGTAGATAAAGGAAGCAACTGCTTTCCTTCAAAGCAGAAAAAAAATTTGTTACTAGTCAATTCAACTACAAGGGTAATATGAATAATGAATACTTTGAAGAAGATATTTAACAGCCGTAGACAGTAACGAATATTTAAGTATCAGTTTTAAGGAAGGAACCCCCTATCTGTCCCAAATGAACCCACTCTAACTGAAGGCCGCTGCAAGGGGGGGGGGAATGGGGGGACAAAATTCCAGGGGCCCTAGTCAGCTGGAGGATCCCTGAATCCAGAGCATTTAAAATATTGTCAAAGGCTTTCACGGTCAGAGTTCATTGGTTCTTGTAGGTTATCCGGGCTGTGTGACCGTGGTCTTGGTATTTTCTTTCCTGACGTTTCGCCAGCAGCTGTGGCAGGCATCTTCAGGGGAGTAACACTGAAGGAGTGTCCTTCAGTGTTACTCCTCTGAAGATGCCTGCCACAGCTGCTGGCGAAACGTCAGGAAAGAAAATACCAAGACCACGGTCACACAGCCCGGATAACCTACAAGAACCAGAGCATTTACTTTTTAAAAAATTCTAATGCAGTTCTCCAATGCAGCCACTAGACGGAGCTCAGTAAACTCTGCTGGCTGGGCCTTTCTGCAACATTTACTAGGAGGCTGAGGGAAACCTTTGCTTCTCAGATTCTGCTAAACCCATCAGCCAGGCCGCACTGGAGCAAGGCAAAACCAGCCAGGACAAGCTAGTCATTGCCAGGTTGAAGTCTCCAAATAAGTTTGTTATCTTCCTTTAGTTCCAACCAGGTTCACAGTTTTGTTTGCATAGCCAGATCTTGCAAATGGGCAATCCTGTTAGCGTGTGAGGGCAAAATAAAAAGTTTCATTATTTTTTCCTTAATTTCGCTAACTCACTTTTCTCCTCCATTTTGCACTCTTCCTTTCATGATCTGCCATTTCTCTACCCTCACTTGTAATTTTTCTCTCAACTTTTCATCCATCCTGGTTGACAACTTAGACTATATTTAATAGTAGTATAGTGGCAAACCTTTCTAAATATGAGTTAATATTTCCTTATAATCTATCAAAGCAGTAAAAGGATGCTTTCCCCCTCCATCCTTTACGTTCATGATAACAGAATGTTAATCTGCCTTAGTGGTAATAAATGAGGAACAGAAGTTAGAATTTAGCTTAGCTTCCATTGCAAATAGCACGGGGGGGGGGGGGTCCTGGAGATAACCTGGGCTGGGATATTCCCATTCCTTTCATTTTTGCCCCTGGAACTCCCACAATCATTCTGAAGTCGGTGGCCAATTCTGGAATTCCTAATTTTATTTTCTGATGAGTTATGCCTGCCACAAATGGACAGATAGATGGTCATGCAAATTCTTTTATCATTATAAATGCATGGTCATAGCTAGCTAAGTGATTTGTTTGGTTATGATATTTGGTTTAGGACAGGGAGGCCAGATAGAATCTCTGTCCAGGGGCCCAAAGTGGCTCTTGGCGGCCGCTCTACTCCATTTGTTCCCATAACATTACAAATTTATGGTGTAGGTGATCATTTCACCTCTTGTTCATTGTTATCCCACCTTTGCATGAAGGTAAAATACCCAGCTTTCCCCTCATCCATGTTCCCTCACAACAACCCTATGAAATAGGTTAGGTCTAGAAAGAATAATTTACTCAAGGTTACCCAATGAGTCCCCATCTTGGATGCACACCTTGAAGCAATTGGGAGAAACAAAGCACCAGGAATAGATGGGATATCAATAGAGCTATTTCAAGTCACAGAAATTCAGTCCATCAAAATCTTGACAAGAATATGCCAACAAATATGGAAAACAAAACAATGGCCCACAGACTGGAAACGCTCAATCTATATTGCAATTCTTAAAGAAGGCGATGTCAAAGACTGCAGCAACTATCAGACCATCACATTAATTTCTCACAAGAGTAAAGTGATGCTCAAAATCTTACAACAAAGACTGTTACCATATACGGAATGAGAAATACCAGATGTTTAAGCTGGACTCAGGAAAAGAAGAGGCATATTGCAAATTTACATTGGTTACTGGAACATATAAGAGAATTTAGAACAGAATCAGCTTTTATTTCACATATTAAAGCAAAGCTTTTGACTGTCTGGATCATGAAAAGTTATGGTTGGTATTAAAAGAAATGAGTGTGCCTCAACATCTGATCGTTTTTAAGTGCAACCTGTACTCTGGACAGGAGGCTACTAGTAGGACAGAATGAAGAAACAGAATGGTTTCCATGTGGTAAAGGTGTCAGTTAAAGATGTATTTCATCTTCCTATCTCTTCAGCACATTACTGGCAGAAAATAGTGAAGACCTGAAACAACTACTGATGAAAGTTAGAGCAGAAAAACAAGATTACAGCTGAACATCAAGACAATGACTACTGATGAATTACACAACTTTAAGGTTGACGATGAAGAAAAACTGAAATTGTTCAAGATTTACTACCTCGATCATCAACCAAAAGTGAGTCTGCAACCAACAAATCCAAAGATTGAAACTGACAAGGGCAGCCATGAAGGAGCTAGAAAAGGTCCTTATGCGTAAGGATGTGTCACTGGCGAGCAAAATCAAGATAATTCATACTATAGTATTCCCCATTACTACATATGGGTGTGAAAGTTGGACAGTGAAGAAAGCAGATATGAAGAAAAACGATGCAGGAGTTTTACAGATACTATGGGCTGCCAAAAAGAAAAATAAGCGGGTTCTAGATCAAATCAAGCCTGAACTCTCCCTGGAAGCTAAAATGACCAAACTGAGGCTATTATACTTTGGCCACATTATGAGAAGACAAGACTCACTGGAAAAGACAATAATATTTAGAAAAGTTGAAGGCAGCAGGAGGGAGATCCAACATGAGATGGACTGAGTCAATAAAGGAATCCACGGCCCTCAGTTTGCAAGACCTGAGCAAGACTGTTAACAATACGACATTTTGGGAAAATTAATTCATAGGGTCACCTTAATTCAGAAGCAACATGACGGCTTTACACACACACACACACACAATGAATTTCACTAGACTGGATACAAGTTGAATGGGACAAATTACCTGACAAAGAACTGGTTAAACTACCCCGTCGCAGCTTGCAGTCATCTTGACTCAGTTGACGATGAAGTTTACTTTTCCCAGTTGATGAAAAAATGTCAGGGTTACTGAGTTTTCTGCATCGCAAAGTGATTGGTTCTGCCATAATATCCTGGAAGAAGAGCCAAAAGAAAGGAGGAGTGAGATTACCATTGCCAACATTCATTACAATAACTGAAAACTACACCAATGGTTCCACATCTTCAGATGTAAAGTTCAACCTTAAACACGTTTACTCAGAAATAGGTCCTGCTGAATTCAGTGTGGCATAGTTCCTAGTTAGTACACTTACAGAACCCTCTTCAGAACCCTCTCCTAGAGGTCAGCCTCACTGAGTAGACTTCAGTAGGATTCTGAGCAGACCTGCTTAGGATGTCACTTGTTAGAGAGCAATCCTAACCAGATATATTCAGAATCCTACTGAGGGCTATTCAATGGGGCTTAATTCAAACAAAATATTCTTAGGACTACAATCTTGAGGAAAAGTTCTTACTGCTACTTGAATTGTGGCCAGATTGTGGCCTCAAGTGTTTTTCTTAAGTGTATAAGAGATTTGCCCTGACCTGGATGGCCCAGGCTAGCCTGATCTCGTCAGATCTCAGAAGCTAAGCAGGGTCAGCCCTAGTTAGTATTTGGATGGGAGACCACCAAGGAATACCAGGGTTGCTGTGCAGAGGAAGGCACTGGCAAACCACCTCTGTTAGTCTCTTGCCATGAAAACCCCCAAAGGGGTCGCCATAAGTCGGCTGCGACTTGACGGCACTTTACACACACACACATAAGAGATTTAAATCCTACTCTCCCTGCCCCCACCCAATACACATCCAAGGAGGCTTTCCATCTTCAGGAAACCTCTGAGTTCATGCAAAACGATTTCTTGCATTTAAAGAGATTTCTGTTTTCTTTCTCAAGAAGAATTCCATGCTCTCTACATAGAAACTCTATCCAGAAGAAAAGCTTTAAAGACAACCAGGAAAAGTTATTCACATTTCAAATAATTTGCAAGCTAACGTAAAAGGTAAGCATACAATGAATGCATTCTTGCCGTAACTTGACTAAGTTAATTTGTTAAAACAGTAAATAAATCCACATAATGCAAACTGTTAGTCACCCTTCATGTCAAGTACTCCACCACATGTAGAACACACAACAAACGTCCAGTCACAATAACAGAAGTTAAACAACATTTTAAAAATGTTTAACATATTTCAGCAAAATAGATGTTAAGCACTATAACATTGCAACTGTATATCACTAAAAAGTAGACTGATTTCAAATAAATACAGCAACCATACATGCACAGCACGCAGCACAACATAAAGAAGCATGTATAGCAGACACCAGTGCAAATACCTACAAGTGTAGATAAGTGCCATGGAATCTTTTAAATCCATATACATGAATAGGATTTCTGGCTACGAACTCTTGCCAGCACCATCAGCTGCTTGCCACCAACATGTTTCTATGGAATTAATTTTACACAAATTTAAAATGACCTCAAATGCAATACACACACTGAAAAAACCAGAGCTCAACCTTGACTAATTTAATACTTCACAACTTGCACCAGATCCATCTTTGTGACTGTCACAAGAGCAGCTGACAATCCAGAGGGAAAAGGGCCATAGCTCAGTGACAATGCTTTACGTGTACAAGTTCCCAGGGTTTATTCCCTGGTATCTCCAGTTAAAGAGCTCAGATAGCATGGATGTAAAAGACCTGTGCTTGACACCCTTGAGAGCCACTGCCAATCAGAGCAGACAATATTGAGCTACATAGACCAATGGTCTAAGTCAGTTTAGGGACAGTTATTGTATTTCTGTACTTATATATTAGACATTTCAAATATTATCACTGAATAATAATAATAATAATATTTTATTTACATCCTGCCCTCCCCTAACAATGCCAGGCTCAGGGCAGCTATCTTAATTAGATACACATTAAAATACATTCACCCATACCACAAATTAAAACGTTTTAAGCTATGCTGAATTTGAAGATTCACTCTAATCCATAAAGAATGAGATTCACTCTAATCAATGATGAAAATGAATCATAACACTAGCATAAGAAATACACTCATTCATTCCATAAGAGATCTAAATCTCTTATGTATGAAATGAATTGAAAGGGCAGCCACCTTTTTAGTCATTAGTAAAATAACAAAGTGAAGCTGGTACCAGCCATAGATTGGAAGGCATGTAAGTCTATTTCCATATTCCAAATGTTTTGTTCCTAGAGCCAGCGTTGTGTAGTGGTTAAGAGCAGTGGTTTAGGATCGTAGACTTTAATCTGGAGAACCCGGTTTGATTCCCTGGGTTTGATTCCCCACTCCTCCACATGAGCGGCCGACTCCAATCTGGTGAACCGGGTCGGTTTCCCCACTCCTGCACATGAAGCCAGCTGGGTGACTTTGGACTAGTCACTGTTCTCTTAGAGCTCTCTCAGCCCTCCTACCTCACAACAGTCTGTCGTAGGGAGGGGAAGGAGATTGGAAACCGGTGAAGTGGTAGAGAAAGTCGGCATATAAAAACCAACTCTTTTTCTTCTATTTGCCTCCCTACTACAAATCACAATTTTTTCCATAACATCTTGTTTACCCAAGGTACAGCTTTCTGTTAAAAAGTTCAATTTGATAATATGCTACATTATTTCATTTCTGCAGTGTTGTAATAAAAATGTACGGATAATCTGAGGGTTTACACTGGACATGCTACATTTAATCTGGAGTAGAGTGCAGATTTAAATTTACTTCTCTAATATTTGCCAGATATTTAAAAATAACTAGGGATGTCTTAAAATCTACAAACTAGGACCTTCCCTAGATCATGCTTCTTGTGGAAGATGAACAGTTGAAACAGAGTATCACAATTCTAAATCTCCTCATTGAAGTCCACTCCACAATATCTCTAGTTAGTTATTTCCACCACTCTGGTTTAAGGAACTTTGTGTGAATCCATTTGATGTAAAATCCCATACTGCCCAGACCAAAGGTACACAACTAGTTTTGTGGGCCAAAATGAATCTTTACAATGAAAGATTCCCCAATGAATTTCAAATTGTCACACTTTAGACTTTACGGTTATGAAGAGACATAAAAGCATAACTGATCTACACTTTACCTAAGAAGATACAGTGGCAGTATTTATCCCTTTGCATAGAAAGTGACAAAAAAAACCAACAAATATTGTTAACCATCACAGCAACTTCTGTTTACTATGGTTTTTGCGGTCCTGTGAAGCAATCCAGCTAATTAAATCTGTATCTCACCAGACATATTTTGAAAAATAGAGAAAAATAAAGCCCATTCTGTTCTCTTACAGTACTAACATACTGAATAAACACAATAAATCTGCTTTGAACATTTTATTTCCAGTTAATTAGGAGGTTCATTTACCATGTATATAACCATGATGTTCAATATGCCCGATGGCATACTATGCAGAAAGGCACACATCCATATGCCTCATTAATGGCAACTTGCCTCAAGTAAAATGCTACTGAAAACCTTTCAGCTGATTTTTTTAATGGCATAGTACTGCTGTGTGTAGCACAAATAGAATAAATACAGTATTAATTCAGACACAGAAGTACTAGTCCGATCTGTTAGAAGAGGAATATAACTTGATCTTAGATCCTCATAAAAAATGACATCCCAAGAGAACATGTGCTAGAGAATCAATAGAACCAGAAGAACACGGGCAGGTCTGGGAAACAGATTTAACAAAATAAGGATAAATATTAATGCGATAAATAAAATATACCACTGAGAGACATTCACATGTTCACTGCACTTTCAGAGTGTATCAATCACATCCTTACTGTAATGTTTGACAAAGAGATGTACATATGCAAATAAGAAATAGGTACACACCTGGATCCTGCAAATTAGTAAATCCCCAAAACTGAGTTTTCTGCATTTTCAAATCAACTCATCTTCCATGCAAACATTATAGAAAACATGTGGTCAACAAACTGTGGAAATGCTGAAATCAATCTTTCCAAGTAATGTGGGAAGCAGCTTTAAATGAATTGAAATTTTAGCAAGTACACAACTGATACAATGTCACAAAGGAATAGACTGGTGAGCAATTCAATTTTCTGCTGTTTCTACATATTTTCTGAAATCTCCATCAACAGTCTACTGTCGGATTACAGACTACTGCCAAATTATGGCAGCAACCACAACTGCATTGATCAGGTAAAAAGGCAGCATAAAATATTTTAAATAAAATTAAATTAATAAAATTAAATAAATAAAATTTACGAATTATCCCCAATTGCTGCAGTGTATTTGGAATTATTAGGTATAATAAATGATAGTGGAGACTAACAGAGTAAATGCTGTACAAACACAACCTCTATAATAAAAGCCTTGGCACGACAGGGTCTTTTCTGTATATGCCACCTCTCCATCCTACAACCACACAAGCTTCACTGTTGCCCACTGATGACAATTTGCTAATGGACTTTGCTTTTTATGGTATTGCTTTTTATGATTTACATTGTTTGCTGCTGTAGAAAAGAGCAAGGATCCAGCAGCACCTTAAAGACTAACACCATTTTTGGCAGAGTATGAGCTTTCGTAAGCCACAGCTCACTTCTTCAAATACAGCTAGAACGTGAGTCCATCTATCCTTAAGTAGAGAAGAGTGAATTAGACACACAATGGCAATGTAAACGTCAAAAGTAAATAAATGACATTAGCAAGTGTGATTAGATTAGATGTGATATGCAGAGGGGTAGTAGGCATGGAGTTGGGTACTGTTGAAGATCCCAAACTGACATGTTTCTGACATACTGAAATAAATTTTTCCTGACATAACATGGAATTCAATATGCCCTGGTTGCCCCTTGCCCAAGATGACTGTCCTGGTCAAGAACTACTTATTTGCAGCCAACATTAAGAAGCTAGAAATATTCCTGACTTGCAGGAGATAGGTACTTCTTCCAAAGGATGTTCCAATGTCCATCCTCAATCCAACAGCAAACATTCTCTTAGTGATATTGTCAAAGGCTTTCACGGTCAGAGTTCACTGGTTCTTGTAGGTTATCCGGGCTGTGTGACCGTGGTCTTGGTATTTTCTTTCCTGACGTTTCGCCAGCAGCTGTGGCAGGCATCTTCAGAGGAGTAACACTGAAGGACAGTGTCGAGAGACACAGCCCGGATAACCTACAAGAACCAATTCTCTTAGTGAGCCTTCAGAAACCCTTAGTCACATGCATTTTTATCTGAAAATGTTGCAAAACCCCCACATCTTAAAGAAGTACAAGAAAATAATATTCGCATCATCATCATCCCACTGGAAGAACATCCCAGAGCATAGAGGCAGCCGTATACCCCCATGAGAGTAGTTCCCCAAAATGACACGCACACGCCTACATCTACACCGCAGCTTGCAGGGGATCAGGTCGGTCCGCATCCTGTGCCCCCCATCCATGGAATCGACCCTTCTCTTTGCATGCCTCTTCTGGGCCTAACAGCACGCGTGAGACCTCCGAAGCCTCTCCCACCGACCCACCCCCATTTCACAGACTCCCACAACTTACACGCCCACAAGCCACCCGTCCCCCTAACACCGCAGTACCTTCTCGGGCGGTTCTCCGCAGGCGGCGCGACCCCGAGGCGCTTCCTCCGTCTCTTTCCTGCCGCCAGCCGCAGAGGAGGCTCTTCTCTCGGAGACGTCCACGGGAGCTCGGGCGGGCTGCTCCAGCTTCCTGGGGGCCTGGAGCGCCGAGGGCCCCGCTTTGTCGCCCCGCGAGCGGCCCTTCCTCATGGCGACGGGGGACAACGGCGGCGCCTCCTCAGCGCGGCGGCACCCAGCATAAGCAGCCGGCCATGGCTGCGGAGGGGGTGGGAAGGAAACGAAGAATCCCGTCAGGCGCGAGCAAGCGCGGACCCACCACCCCCGGGCGCGGGCATCCCCGCACTCCTGTCAGGGGGCGAGCGCGGCCAGCACTGCAGCAGCCCCGCCCCTTCTGTCACGTATCGCGAGAGGAGGGGCCGCTGGGGCGCGCGCGAAAGCGAGAGGCAGTTCAAGCCGTTGGAGGGTCAGCGTCAAGCGAGGCCCCGGAGAAGCGCGCGCGCGCGGGGGGGGGCGGACGAGAAAGGCGGGGCTGAATAGGAGAGTAAGTGAGCGCGAGCCCGTTCGAGCGCAACAATAGTGGCGAAGGGGCCGCGAGAAACACGTGGGGGTGGGGGGGAACTGTGTAGCTGCGCAGTGCATGCTGGGCCGTGAAATAGAGCCGGCAGAACGTCTTCCTCCGTTGGGACTGGGCACGTGACACATGCTGCTGCCGTCCCGGTCTTCGCTGCAGCAGCCGGCCGTCTTACACCGTGCGAGTGACTCTGGGAACAGGAGGCTTTGGGAATGCCACCTTCGGACTGGCCTGCGACAGGACGCTTCGGCGAGAGATTTCTGTATTTATTTAAACTATTTATTTATTTAAAAACTATTTATTTATTTAAAAACTAGCGTCCTGTATTTTCTTTCTCAGAAGGACTCAAGGCGTCTCACAGCATCCAACAGTACGAAATACAGTCATACACATTTTTTACAACGAATGCACTGATGTGGAAGCAGGCGGATTAGCAGTTATCCAGGACACACCACCAGAACTCCTTGCTTTATAGAAAACAGTGTTGTTTAATTTACAGGGCACAGATACAAAAGACAAACCGTCACGTACACTTCTCTCCACCAAACTTCCCAATACAGAGTTACAGTTACATAGGCTTATGTACAAAACTTCACCTGAAACCAATAAGGCCACCTGCAGACCTGGCCACAGTATTACATCATCCTTACTGCTTCAAACGGGTTAGTTGCAGTTCACCCTAGAACAGTGGTTCCCAATCTTTTTTTGACCAGGGACCACTAGGACTTTTTTGTTTGGTGCAGGGACCCCAAGGTTCAAAATAAAAATTCAGAGAATTTGAAAATAAACTTTAATCATAACTGTTAAACATTAAACTTAGAATAATATTTGAATATATATATATTTTAAAATAGAGAACTTTTAATTGAAAATATTAATTTATTATGGGTTTGTAACTTTGTTTTGCGGACCTTAATTTAGTTCTCGCGGACCCTTGGGGGTCCACGGACCCCTGGTTGGGAACCAGTGCCCTAGAACCTGCAAGGCTATTGCTGCCTCTTGCATCATCCTAGATGCCTCTGATCTGACAGCTACCTGTCAGCTGTCTCTGTCAGATTATTATGGGCAACTTGTTACTCTGACATGCACAGGATAAAATCCCAGTAAAGTCACTAATAACTCACACCGAAGGCCCACCTTAAAAGCTCTTATCTTTTACCCAAAGCATGAAACCAGGCTGAGGCTCACTGATCTTCCTGAAAAGTCAAACAGGCATTGCTGGGCAGAAGGCAGTGGTTGATAAAGGGAGAGACATGCAAGTATTTTAGAGATCAACTTCATCCTACATGGAAGCATCCGGTTATGTCTAAAGCGGAATCTAATATGTTGATGTGTTCCTGTAATTAAGAAAAATAATTGATTTAATTTTATTTGTTCTAAGAACTCTAGTATCTGAGAATACTGGGAATGTTATCTGAAATGTACCAATATAATTCTTATGATCCAGTGCAAGGATAACTCTCCAAATTAAAGATAAATCAGAAATCATACACGGTTCCTATACATTAAATAACTCTGGGTAGAATTAACTTTGTTTATAGGGTAATGTTATATTCTCATATGGATGTCTGTTACTGCAAATGTTGAGGAGGGGGTGTAGCTCCTTGAAAAAGTATTTGCTGGATATGCAGAGAATTTAGGGCTTTGAGATCCCCCCCCAAATGAACAAAGATATTTATGAAGTCAACTATAATTTGTTAAAATAAGATTTTTGAATTAAATCTTGACAAATAATACTTTCCATGTATGACCTCATCTTTCAAGTCATGATAACTTCTAGTTGGCAAGGGGACAATGTGGGAACTGGAGGCAATTTTTATGCTTATGTTTGAACTGGGTTTCCAGAACAAATACCACCAAACTCTAAAAACAAAATGTGGGCCAGAATAGCTTTCTGAATTACTGGAATTTAAACTCAAGTAGACTTTAAAAAAAAAAAACCTAGCAAAATGCTAACAGTGCAATCCTATGCAGAGTTACTCCAATCTAAATAAATTAGTTTAAATTGGAGCAACTCTGCATACAATTGCACTGCAAATGTCTCTAGTGCAGGTAGGATTGCCAACTGCCAGGAGATCTGCTAATTCAACTGATCTCCAGCCAACAGAGATCAGTTCACCTGGAGAAAAATGGCCGCTTTGGCAATTGGACTATATGGCATTGAAGTCCCTCCCCAAACCCCACCCTTTTCAGGCTCCGCCCCGAAACACCTCCCGCCGGTGGCAAAGAGGGACCTGGTAACCCTAAGTGCAGGTGTACCCAACATGGTGCCAGTGGGTGCCATGGTGCCCACTGGCACCTTTTCTGATGCCCACCAAGTGTTTTAGGAAGTGGATGGGGCCAGGAAGGGCTTTTGGCAAGCAAGGCTTCTGATTGGCTGTGCAGATTTTTTTAAATGTTGCTTTGGAAGCAGCTGCTACCACCACACAAAGATCTGCACTGTGTTACTTAAGCTGTGGCAATCATTTTGTGGCTGGCTCCGCCTCCTGTGGCAGACATTTTGTTGCTGTGTCCACCAAGCTGTGTCAGAATTCCAAAGGTGCCGGCAGGCTCAAGAAGGTTGGGGAGCCCTGCTCTAGTGAGTAAAAATGATTGTTACTGCCATGCATGGTAACTGCTACTGTATATTTATGTGGGGCTGCCTTTGAACACAGACCAGAAACTTAAGGTCATCCAAAATGTAGGAGCCAAACCTTTGTCAGTGTGGGATACATGGATTGTACCACCCCAGTGCCAAAAGATCTGCACCGGCTGCCCATTTCTTTCTAAGCACAATTCAAAGTTTTTACCTTTAAAGCCCCAAATAGCTTGGGGCCAGGGTACTTGAAGGACTGCCTCCTCCCATATTATCCACCCTCCCAGTTAAGATCTGTCTCACAAGCCCTGTGCTCTGTGTCCCTGCCTTCAGAGGTGAGGTGGGTGGCAACCACTGATAGGTCTTTTTCAGTAGTGGCACCTTGCTTGTGGAATGCCCTTCACCTTGAGGCTTGTCTGGGGCTTTCTTTTAGGCACCAGGCCAAAACATTTCTGTTCACCCAGGCTTTTCGTTAAGAGGTTGATTTTTTAAAAACAATGTTTTGGCCTGGAAGCTGTTGTTTCAAGCTGTCTGTGGTCTGTTTTTATGCTGGGCTGGGTCTTTTTAATGCTGGATTTTAATTAACAGCTCTTAATGTTTTGTTTTTTATTTTATTTTGTAAGCCACCTTGGGCAGGTTCCTGGAGAGACAGCATAACAATGTTCTAAATAAATAAATAAAAATAGAAGTACATAACTGGAAATTAAAACTGAGTTAAACCCTTCTAAGCCCATTGACTTAAAAGGACTTAGAAGGGTGTAACTGTTTAGGATTGCACTGTAAGTCTAGCAGCATAGTCATATGTTTGTTTACTATGAAATAAATCCCAGTAAGGTCGATGGTACTTATTCCCAAGTAAATGTACAAACAATCCATATGACTCTTACTTGGAAATCACATTGATGTTAGTGCGATTTAATTCAGAGTAAAGATGCATGATGTCCTCCTGCTAGACATCACATGCAAGCCCTTGCCATCATTGTTGTGTATGCTTTGGTCACTGTCCTACTGTCCCAGAACTGTTTTGACCTCTGCTAGCATCTGCACTATTGCTCAGCTGCTTAGACACTCAAAACAGGACTTTCATATAACCCCAGTGTGACAACTATTGTTAATTAGTCTTGCGTATAGGGTCTTAGCGGTTCACAAAAAGATGACAAAGATATTTTGTTTCCTCTGAGATCTCTCAGCAGCATTCCTTCTGCGTATGGAAAAAGAAAAACAATGTTGTGTCACAGCAGGATTCTATGTCTGACAAAGTAAACATTATTGAGTTTGTTTGCTTGAACTGGCAAGGAGATCCTTAAGCACTGTAGTCCACAGGAAGTCATGCTCTGGAAAATGAATCTTTTACTACAGCTTTATAGAGTTCTGTCCCTATGGCATGCCAGTGATTTCTAGATCAACCATATACACAGCCTCCATGTTTCCTGACACCATGTGTACAGGAAAGGATTAAGGCTTTTAAGGGAAAAAATACATATTCCATCATGACTGAAAAGCAGCTGAGGGGAGGTCTATAAAATTATGCATGGTTTGGAGAGAGTGGACAGGGAGAGGTTTTTCTCCCTCTCCCATAATACTAGAACGCGGGGTCATCTGCTGAAGCTGGAGGGTGAGAGATTCAAAACAGATAAAAGGAAGTATTTTTTTCACACAATGCATAGTTAAATTGTGGAACTCCCTGCCTCAAAATGTGGTGATGGCTGCCAGCTTGGAAGGCTTTAAGAGGGGAGTGGACATGTTCATGGAGGAAAGGGGTATTCATGGCTACTGGTTAAAATGGATACTAGTCATGATGCATACCTATTCTCTGTAGGATCAGAGGAGCGTGCCTATTATCTTAGGTGCTGTGGAACACAGGCAGGATGCTGCTGCTGCAGTCGTCTTGTTTTGGGGCTTGCTAGAGGCACCTGGTTGGCCACCATGTGAACAGAATGCTGGACTTGATGGGCCTTGGTCTGATCCAGCAGGGCTTTTCTTATGTTCTTATGACATTGGCTCCCTTAAAGGCCACATAAATGTAACTCTTTTTTTGTGAACTGTGGTGGTAAGCATGTCAAACCCGAAGCAGCTACTCAGCAGCATTAATGGGTCAAACACAAATCCAGGAACTGAATCCTGCAACCAACCCCAATGCCAGCTCTGTGTCTCAGCTGACAACTTCACTGAACCTTACAACATCACCCATACTATCAAGGGCTCATTATTTATCTGGTCTTTAAAAATGTGATTATGTCATCATCTGGCAGTAACCTACTTCTGTCATTTGTATGTAGGCTTCCTCTTTACACAAAAGGATAAGTAGAGGCTTCTTTTGAAAAGTGGAAAGTCTGCCCCAGTAAATTGAACAGAAGGATCACAAGCTCTGGCGAAAGAAATGTAAGTCAATAATCAGGCATGCAAAAAGAGAATTTGAGGAGCAGGTTGCTAAAAACATCAAGACAAACAATAAACATTTCTTTAAATATATCCGGAGCAGGAAACCAGCCAGAGCAGCATTTGGGACTTTGCATGACCAAGGAATAAAGGGATTGCTAAAGGAAGATGGGGAGATGGCAGAGAAGCTCAATTAATTTTTTGCTTCTTTGTTCACTGTGGAAAGCATAGGGCATGTACCCATGCCACAGCCACTATTTTCAGGAAGGGAGTCCGAAGAACTGAGTCAACTTTAGGTGACGAGATATGAAGTTCAACCTATTGGGGAAATTAAAAACCTATAAGTCTCCAGGTCCTGATGGCATACACCAGAGAGTTCTTAGGGAACTCAGATGTGAGATGGGTTACATATATCAACTCAGATGTGAGATAGGTTACAGATATCAACTATCACTAAAGTCAGCCACTGTACCAGAAGGCTGGAGACTAGCAAATGCTACACCAATTTTTTTTAAAGGAGTCCAAAGGGGAACCAGTAAATTACAAGCTAGTCAGCCTAACGTCTGTCTTAGGCAAATTAGTAGAAACTGTAATCAAAGAGAGGATTATTAGGCACATAGAGGAACAAAGCCTGCTGAAGGAAAATCAGCATGGCTTCTGCAAAGGAAAGTCCTGCCTCACTTACCTTTTGGAGTTCCTTGAGAAAGTGAACAAGCATGTAGACAACGGTGACCCGGCAGGCATTATGTACTTGGACTTTAAAAAGTATTTGTCATGTTGTTGTATGTGAATCCTTGAGGGTGCGTGTATTTATGCTCCCTCGTTGCTATTTTACTATGCCAATAAAGGTGTCAATCTGAATCTAAAAAGTATTTCTAAAAGATACCTCACCAAAGACTCCTGAGTCAAGTTAGCAGTCATGGGATAAGAGGACAGGTTCTCTTATGGATTAAAAATTTGTTAAATGACAGGAAGCAAAGAATAAGAATATATGGACAGTTCTCACAATGGAGTGAAGTAAGCAGTAGGATCCCACAAGGTTCAGTATTGGGGGCAGTACTATTTAATTTGTTCATAAATGTTCTGGAACTAGGGGTGAGTAATGTAATGATCAAAAAGGGCAAGAGTCCAGTAGCACCTTAAAGACTAACAAAAATATTTTCTGGTAGGGTATGAGCTTTCGTGAGCCACAGCTCACTTCTTCAGATACAGCTAGAATGACATTCTAGCTGTATCTGAAGAAGTGAGCTGTGGCTCACGAAAGCTCATACCCTACCAGAAAATATTTTTGTTAGTCTTTAAGGTGCTACTGGACTCTTGCCCTTTTTGACTACTACAAACAGACTAACATGGCTACCCACTGTGTAATGTAATGATGTGCAACCTGTACTCTGGACAAGAGGCCACACTTAGAAAAGAATATGGAGAAACGGAATGGTTTCCAATTGACAAAGGAGTCAGACAAGGATATATTTTATCTTCCTATCTCTTCAATCTATATGCAGAACATATAATTAGGAAAGATGGATTAGATTTAGATGAAGGTGGAGTGAAAATTGGAGGGAGGAACATTAATAATTTGAGATATGCCGATGACACTACCTTATTGGCAGAAAATAGTGAAGATTTGAAACGACTACTGCTGAAAGTTAAAAGAGAAAGTGCCAAAGCAGGACTACCGCTGAACATCAAGAAAACAAAAGTAATGACTACAGGAGAATTACACAACTTTAAAGCTGACAATGAGGAAATTGAAATTGTTCAAGACTTTCTATTCCTTGGCTCCACCATCAACCAAAAGGGAGACTGCAGTCAAGAAATCAGAAGGAGATTGAGACTAGGAAGGGCAGCCATGAAGGAGCTAGAAAAGTTTTTGAAGTGTAAGGATGGGTCGCTGGCACCAAGACTAGATTAATTCATGCCATCGTATTTCCTTTTTCTATGTATGGGTGTGAAAGCTGGACAGTGAAAAAAGCTTATAGGAAGAAAATAGATTCGTTTGAAATGTGGTGTTGAAATGTGGTGTTGGAGGAGAGTGTTATGGATATCGTGGACTGCCAAAAAAACAAATCAGTGGGTTATAGATGAAATCAAGCCTAAACTGACCCTAGAAGCTAAAATGACTAAACTGAGGCTATCGTATTTTAGTCACATCATGAGACGACAAGAGTCACTGGAAAAGACAGTCATGCTAGGAAAAGTTGAGAGCAGCAGGAAAAGAGGAAGATCCAACAACAGATGGACTGACTCAATAAAGGAAGCCACAGCCCTCAATTTGCAAGATCTGAGCAAGGCTGTCAAAGATAAGATATTTTGGAGGACTTTCATTCATAGGGTCGCCATGAGTCAGAAGCGACTTGACGGCACTTAACACACACACACAATGTAGTGGCCAAAGTTGCAGATGACACAAAATTATTCAGGATGGTGAAAACCAAGGATGAGTGTGAAGAGCTCTAGGAGGATCTCCACAATGTTGGTAGAAGTGTAAGGTGTTCAGAGTTCGATGTTGGTAGGTGTAATGTGACGCACATTGGACAAAAAAATCTTAACTTCAAGTACAGGCTATGTTGGATCTGAACGTGCTGAGACTGAGTGGGGAAAAGGGCTTGGGTTTGTAGTAGATAGTTTAATTAAAGTGTCGACCCAGTGTGCAGCCATAGTGAAAAAGGCAAACTATGTTAGGGATTATTAGGTAAGGGACTGAAAATAAAATGGCCAATCTTATAATGCCCCTGTATAGATCAATGATGTGGCCTCATTTGGAACACTGTACAGTTCTTATCACCATATTTATGTGGCAGACTTAAATTACCCTACTCCAACAACAACAAAAAGTTTCTAAGGGAGACTCTGACATGAAGCCACCAAACTGGATTTCATTAGCAAATCTGACAGTCAAATTTAGTTTCAACTCATAGTAGGAATTCTTTGCTAACAAAAGTAATTGCCCCCTTTCTGTTGTTTATTTATACTAACTTTTCAATATCTATTCATCCATGGTTCTTGTTGGAAGTTACTAGATCTCATTAATTTGATTGGATTTTGTATTAATTTGTGTTCAGCATAATGTTGCTCCTGCTGTCTCTTGCATTGTGTGACATTTTGACTTTGTAAAAATCTTTTCTCCTTCTTGATGTGTTCAATGTGTAATATTCCTGTACACTTTGGTGAATACTTGTGATGAAATGGGGTCTGACCAATGAACTTTTTTTGCCATAGTGTTAGTCTTTAAAGTGTCATAAGACACATAATTGTTTTTACTAGAGATTTGGAAGCTCACAGTTTCAGATAAGTAATTTTTACATTTGAAAGATCGATTCACTTTTACAATTCTAATAGCTGTACAACAAATTTCTTTTGTGGAAATTAATAAAAGTTTTGAACTAACTTACTGTTCCACCTACCACTACTTTTGTTATTCTGGCACTACTGACAATTATGATTAGCAGTGCAATAGTAAAAGGGACATTGGCTAGCCAAAATAAACATCAGCTTATCAACCTCTGCTCAAACGACCTAGAAACCGCTCTGTTGTTGACTGGAGATCTCAAACTTTGTCACTGGGTTTTTAATGGCAAACAAGCTGTTGTCCCAAAGTTCCAAGGTTAGCCCTGTCGTCAAAAATGGAAATGAATGTTGTCTCTTAACAATCAGTGCTTAAGGTAAATATGATAAACCATCACTGCCAAAAGGTTCGGTGCATTATTCCAATCGAATGATTGCATGATATAATGACTTTAATACAAACTGACCACCAGCACTATATTGTGCAAGATGTGTCAGGTATAAGTTTCAACTTATTGGCCCTCATCTACGTGTGTAGATAGCAGAGGCATCACTATTTCTGCTTCTTTTTGCACATTGCAAGGAGTGCAGGACAGTAGAGTGAAGTCATTTTTTAGCACAAGCAGGTTTAGAGATCCCTTCCTTTCCACAAAATCTCTTCCATGCCCCCCCCCCATTTCCTCCAGCCCAGCACAGTCAGTCCCAGCCACCCTGTTGGTTGATTCTCCACTGCTCTGCACAACTATTTGCAGTGCAGAGTCACTTCCTCGAAAAGTTCTTGTTGCCTTCCCCTGACCTGGCCATCCACTACCCCTGCAGTTGGTCCTCCAAAGCTCTATGTGTGTTTGCACAAAAACTCTCCAGAAAGAGACAAGCAAAAGCAGGGAACCCTCCAATATATTAGTCTTCCCACGGCATCATCTCTGTCTTGTCTGGATTCGCTTTTATCTTGTAGTCCCCTTCAGACTACAGGTTTTAAATACCAGTTTGACATCCACAGCAACTTCTGGAAGTTAAGATGATGTAATACAGAGGTGGGTGTCATCTACATACTGATGACAGCCATCTCCATAGCTACAGATTACCTTCATCAGTAGCTTGACACTAGTATTAAAGACAATAGGTAAAACAACCCATACCCTTGACTCCACATCTCCGGTTCTTTTGTGTAGAACTGCAGTAACAGCTTCTTTTTTTTGTTCATTATATCATGGAGTGGAGTACTGCATGCTAAAACACTGGTCCAGGTTAAGGGAACAGACTTGTTACAAGCACCACACCAAGGTCATCCAGCAAGCTTCCGTGGCAGAGTGAGATTTCAAAACAAATTTAGATGCTGTTATCTCATTGATGATATTGATGTTATATTAAATGATACTTTACTTAGTTGCATGCTAAAGCAGTAAGCATCCCTACCGCAAGTGACCCTGAGATAAATTTGTTAGCTTTGTAAAAGGTCGGAGAACTTTACTTGGCAAACCAGCTATGGGTATCTGCTGACAAACAGCATATATAAAGAGAGATGTGGGGAAAGAATGAGCAGCATTCCTCTGAAGGAGAGAAAAGGATCTGAAAACTAGCTAAAAACAGGTGAGAGAAGGAGGTATGTTTGGCTTTGTTTCCTTTACAACCAATTAATTTTAGAACGGATATAGCAACTAATCAAATCTTTGCTTCATACAAGTTTTGCAAGTCATTAAAAGGAAGTTCACCTCAAGGAGAGAAGACTTAGTCCTATAATAATTTGCATGTGATATGCTGTGTTTATTCTAACTAGTCTACTCTTGTAATTGGCAGTCTGGCAAATATGTGTTTCATGGTTTCTCCATACACCAAAAAACTAAGCTTAATCCTTAGCACTACTTTATGCACTAGGCTTATGTCCAACTGTTAGTGCACAGAAAGTACACAGTCTTTGTGCATTCCTGTCCTTTCCTGCCACCCCTTCCAACAACCAAAAAGATAACTCTGGGGGTCATAAGACTTGCTGAAAGGAATATGGTTACCAACTGACCAGGATGTCCTGTCCCTTTTTTAGGATTGCCAACTCCGAGTTTGGAAATTCCTGGGGATCTGTGGGTAGATACTTGGGATGGCAGGGTTTGAGAAGGGCAGGGATTTTAGAGGGCTATAATGCCTTAGTCCACCCTCTGAAGTAGTAATTTTCTCCAGGGAAACTGATCTCTGTAGTCTGGAGATCAGCCATTCTGGGAGATCTTCAGGCACCCCCTGGAGGCTGGCAACAGTATCCCTTTAACAGAGGTTTGCTGCATATGTATCAGTAGTGGAAGCTTTGCATGGTATGACGTTAAATAGCAGCATCTTATAATACCTGCAGATCCAAATGATATTAAAAGGACAGCTAGAGATACCAGTTTAAAAGTTGGTAACTCTAAGAGCCAAACTACACATTACAGTGTTCTCGGGTCCACCTCAGGGACTTGCAGCCATATTCCACCTGCAAGTTCCCAGTAGGAACTCCCAAAAACACCATGGGGCCCAATTCAGTTCAGGGACCAAAGCACATGGGTGAGGAGGAGCTCCTACCTTCCCCTTGCATCATTTTCCCAAGATGAAATGGTGCTGAGGGCATTATTTGCCCTGTTTGGAGCATCAAGGGAAATAACACCTTTCTCGCACCATTTCAGCTCAGAACACAATACAAGGGGAAGTAGGGTTGCCAGGTCTCTCTTTGCCACCGGTGGGAGGTTTTTAGGGTGGAGCCTGAGGAGGGTGGGGTTTGGGGAGGGAAGGGACTTCAATGCCATAGTGTCCAATTGCCAAAGCAGACATTTTCTCCAGGTGAACTGATCTCTGGCGGCTGGAGATCAGTTGTAATAGTGGGAGATCTCCAGCTACTACCTGGAGGTTGGCAACCCTAGAGGGAAGACATGTGCCCCCCTCCTCCCTCTGGCCACAGTCCCAGTCTAAATCAGGCACCCCATGATGTTTTTAAATGGAGCTCCCACCAGGAACTCATAGCTGCAATATGGCTGCACATCCCTGTGGCAGACCCAGGTACATTGTACCATGTAGTTTGGTCTTTAAGGAGGAATAGGGTGCAGGCCAGGAGACTGTAGTGAGGAGGGACAAAGAAATTCAGTTGCCTTCTCCTCCCCTCAATGGAGCTGTGCTTGTGAAAGGGGGGGGAAGGTAGGAACAATTTCACCCCCTTGCCCTCACTTCAGCCTAGCCAATCCTTACAGTTTATTGCCCCATGCAGGTCCTACATTTGATCATTTTTTAATGTAACCAGTGCTCACTGAGAATCATTTATTCTCTACAGAAATGTATTTTTTAACAAAGAAAAAGGGAGACACAGATGTTGGAGGTGGACTTTAAGTCTGTAATCATCCTCTCCCTGTCCTTCTTCTGTGTTGAAAGACTTCTTTTTAAAAACACAATTCTAACCTAACAGAGGTACATAAAAGGTAGCTAGCTCCCCAGACTGCTTTCCCCTGTCTTTAGCTTGAGTACAAAAGAGAGGCTTGCATTACCACACCTAAAATGGCATCCCAATCCTATTCCAGGAAAGCCTCTGCAACTAACTTCTTTGCTACTATTTCCCTTCATGCTATTTGGATACCGATTTGTTCTAATGCCTTAGAATTGGGATACAGGGAAGAGGTGGGGATGTCATCACCCTGAAGCATCAGTCAAGTGTAGGATCTCATTCTCCTTTTAGGCTTCTCTCATGAACTGAGACTGTGCTCCAGAGTGCTCTGGGACAGTGGAGGCAGCGGGGCATACTCTTGAGCGTTAACAGGATGACATCTGGCCCACTTCTTCATCTTGCAAGCCTACTGGCTGAGCTTGGGCCCAGCTACTCAGAATTTTACTGCCAATACATACAACGTTCTGTTAGTAAGGTATCCATCTTGCATACAAACGTTGACTGTACCTAAGGTTAGTATATGGCAATAAGAGGGCAAGGCAACAACTTTCTTGCATTTGGTTTGCTCCTCTGTCGCACTGTAATAGCACTTCTCTCTGACATTTCTCACTGAGCTTGAACTTAAAGCTAGCGAACTCTTTGACTGGAATGTCATCATTTTTACGCAGGACAATTGAAAACAAAGGAGACAAGATGTTGAAGTTTTCTGTGATCCTACTCTTCATTGTCTTAGCAGTGTCTGCCAAAAAAAGCCCGCGATGTCTAAAAGGGGCTACTCATAAGCCCAGAGCTACCCCAGAGCCTGACATGCAGGAATGCACCATATATGGCAAATGTAAGACCTACAAAAGCTTTGGAAGACCATTTGCAAGACTGTGTAACTGTCATCTCTGCTGCCATCCATGTTAACTTGGGGCCCTCTGGGGATTCCTTATAGTTGAGCTGATATATTCTTATGTATGGACTATCCAGACCCCTTCTCCTTTTGACCTCAGCCGCAAAATTCCTGTTTGCTTGTGTGCTTCAGCCCATGTATTAACTCTGTTATCACTTTCTCCAGATGATTATATGCTGTTGGGACTTCCATGGTGTCTTGCTAGCTAATGGGGCACAGCCCTGTTATAGTGACTGATGGGAGGATTGTCTTATTGTACGATAGGGAATAACTATTACATGAAGTTGCTTTATACTGAATCCATCAAAGTCAGTATTGTCTACTCAGACCAGCAGCGGCTCTCTAGGGACTCAGGCAGGGGTCTTTTACATCACCTACCTGCCTAGTCCCTTTAACTGGAGATGCTGGGGATTGAACCTGGGACCTTCTGCATGCCAAGCAGATGCTCTACCCCTGAGCCACAGCCACAGAGTCTCTCTCTCCCTCAGTACCCACATAAGAAGGATTGTGATACCTTGACAAGTGACGAAGGCATTTCTCCCACTGACCTAGTATGAAATATTTGCAGGAAAATCACACAAAGGGGCTGAGAAGGACAGTTCTGACTGTTTCAAGTTACAATTGTGGTGGGGGGGTTTTAAGTTCTTTTGAGATCTTTGCTTTAATTCTCTGCAGCCTCTTGTTGCCATGCAAACTTTACAGAGGAATTGGCTCAATCACCGGTAATTAAAGTACATAACACCTACTGGAACAGATGTGGAAATCTCAGCAAATCGTAAGTCCCTTTTCTCCGAGTGTATTCTAATTAGTTCAGGATTTCTTGTAGACAGCCATCAGCAAAACTCAATGGAAAAAACAGCATGATTGATACCTTTTCTTCTTAGCCTACTTTGTATGTCTTTAATGCTGCACACTGTGCAGAAATTCAACAGGTTAAGCTTTTCTCTGCATGCAGAGACAGATGTTTAAGCATGCAGAAGCCATACCAGAAAAACAGATACAGCCCACCTTCGTACGTTACTTTGGTTTAATATTTCCTTTCATGATCTTCTTAGATGTTAAAAGCGAAGGGGTAACAATATATATTTGGGGAAAAATGAAATTGAAAATAAAGGGTATTTTGAAAGATAGTGAGCAATGCTGTCCTCAGGGATAAGAAAATAACTTCAGGTACAATTTATTCCCAAACGGATAAGCAGAAAATATTTTGTCAAAATGTGTTCACTAAACTTGAAGATTTTGCTAATGGGGTAGCAGCTCTGGGTTGGGAAATACCTGGAGAATTCTGGGGCAGAGCCTGAGGAGAGCGGGGTTTGTGGAGGGAAGGGACTTCAGTGCTATAGAGTCCAATTGCCCAAAGTGGCCATTTCTCCAGGTGAACTGCTCTCTATCAGCTAGAGATCTGTTGTAATAGCAGATATCCAGCTAGTACCTGGAGGTTGGCAACCCTATTGATTGAGGGAGATGATTTTCTCCTACTGAATGAGCCTGTGGCACAGAAACTGAAGGAAGAAATTGATTTGTTTTTTAACAGTAAACATAGCAGATGAACTATCACCTAGATCTTTGTGGGAGACAAGTAAAGAAAGATTTAAATGAGAGGAAAGGTTTTAAAAAGCAAAGAAAGAATATAAGAAAAAACATAATGAACAAACTTTTTGGGCATTATGGTTAGTGAATAGTCAGTTGTAAGTGCTAGATGCTAATGAAACACACAGGATGATGTTGTTTACACTAGTAATGAAGCAGGTAGATTATAATTTCTTTATTTATAGCTATTTGACAGATAAAACAGACAGACCTTGCAAAGAGTGAATTTACAAACCAAGACTAATCTCAATATAAAATACCAGGTTATACATTTTCCAAGTTAGATTGGGGGAGTACTCTAAAGGGACGTTTCTTAAGTGCAACAGTGCAATATTTAGCTACCGGAGAGGTAATTGGGGAATTATCACCCAATAAAAAAACCATTTTTCCAATGAAGAGTTCAATAATTTTGGAACGGGCTGTATTATTAAAAGAACATCTGAAAAAGACATGTTCAGTAGTCTCCAGTTCCCCTGAGTAACAGGGGCTAGGGACCCTCTTGAATTTCCCTTCTAGGATGGCAGAAGGTAAGGCTGCACATCTAGCCAGTGGATAAGCCCTCCTATGAGTATTCATTTCTAGGGAGTACAAGTAGGCAGCTGCTGTTAAAATATACCTGGAATAATAGGGAGCTATAAATGTAGGGTAACTCACCAGGCCTGTTTGGCGCTCAACGTCTTTTACCCTTTGGCTTATAATTAATCTAGCTTGGTCCTTACCCAACTGAAGGAGAGCTAGGGGAGCTAGACCCAGGCTATTTAATTTCTTTTCTATAGCTACAATCCACTTTGACCTAAAGTAGCTAGATTATTAACTAATAAGATCAGAAAGAGGAAAGCTAAGACGTTGAATTTGGGTATTAAAAAAAAGGATGGTAACTTTATGACAGGCTGTTAAGGATAGGACACTTTGGAGGACATTGATTCATAAGGTCGCCATGAGTCAGAAACGACTTGACAGCACTTAACGCACACACACACACCTTTATGAATTTAGATAAATTCTACAAGCATTTGAGACATTTAATAAAGAGCTTTATAAAACACATACTTATTCAGTACATTGTATTGAAAGTTTCTTGGCAAAATTAAATATTCCAAGACTGTCAATGGCTGAGATGGAAGAACTAGATAAGGTGATTGTAGAGGAAGAGGTTAAAGGGGTAAGGAATTATTTTATAAAAAAAGGAAAGTCCCTGCCCAGATGGTTTTACAGCAGAATTTTATCACCATTTTGCTGAAGTTCTTAGTTGGCCATTGACCATGCATTAAAAAATCCAAGGCATCACCACAGAATTAATAGGAAAAACTCTGTTTATAAATTATTTACTTTCCTTTATCAGTAAAATGCTGTTTGCTTTCGCCAAAGTTATTTTCCTTTGCTGAGTACAAAGCTTATGTTTTTTGGGTTATAGTTAAGAAAGCAGTGCAATTAACAATGGTGACTAGGTTTGCCAAAAGGTCTGGAGAAAAATGTCCTGTCCTCTTAATATGTGGAAATTGGCAGTTTTCATGGATGGGGGTAAATAACCTGGTAAACGACATCTCATTAAGCCTCTACTAAAGAGACAGGACATTTTCCCTCCAGGCCGGTTGGCAACTCTAGTGGTGACTGTAGAAGTGTAATCAATACTGTATAGTGATATTTTGGCTCAATAGCCTCAATTTTGCAGCCACTTAGCTGGAGTTTTAATCCTGTTGGAGTTAATAAAAATGGTCCATCCCAGCTCCAGCTGTAATGAACAAGGAATACTGTCAGTGAACTGCTTTGAACTCAATGTGTACTGGGTTCAATAGGCCCATCTTGAGCCAGCTGGCTGGGGAGGGCGGGTTATAAGCCTAATAAATAAATAACTATGACTTCAAATAAAGTTGCCAAGGGGATTAGGACTATCTAATCACAGCTTCATGTTGCAGGTAATGTTTTAAGTCTGATAGATGGCTTTGTAATTAAATTATGGTCAAAAACAGCCTGAGAAATTATTCTGTGTTATTTATTTTATCTGATTATTAAAAGTCACAATGCAGAATTCAAGCAGAAATAGAACAAGCAAGATGCCTGTGAAGGGTGTGTGTTTTATATTACAATAGACTTGGACACAGAGTAATTGGCCATTTAAAATGGAGGCAGTCAAAAATACTAGAACATGGTACTGGCACATTGCTGTCCTGCATACCAAAGACCACAAGCACGTGTGAAGCTTCCAATGCAAGAGGCTGAATGGCCAGTCCCTGAATTTTGACTGGATTGTCTAATTCGGGGCTTTTTTAAAATTTTCCACTCGCAACCCCTTTTTGCCCGAGAAATTTTTACGCAACCCTGGATATATAGGTATATATATATCAGCAAATGTTTGATTTGTATGCCTATTTTATATTGCCAATTTTTTTGCGACCCCACATTCAGTTATGCGACCTCATATGGGGTCATGACCCACAGTTTAAGAAGCTTTGGTCTAATCTATTGTGCTGAATCTCAAGAAAGTGATTTGGAAAATGCAGGCTGACTGCTGTATGAAGATAAATATGAACAGTTATGTGATTGTTGTGATATGCAAAACAATGACTGCTTCTCACACCATAACAGCTGCGAGAGTTATATGAAGAAGATGGAGTGCTTCTACAGGTGTTCACCACTTGCTGCTCACTGGGCACACCGCAATTACTCAGCTGCTATTGAATCCGTTCCCATCTGCCAACAGTTCTGTGATGGCTGGTAGGTTCTGTGATGGTTTATTTATATATCTAATAGCAACATGTGACCTCCATATGACGATACCTACATCTGCAGATGGGGGCCACATTGACAATAAACCAATTTCCCTTTAAACTTGGGGGACTCCTCATGCTTGCAGAAAAATCTGAAATCAACAAAATATCTGGGAGGTTAACCCCCCCCACACACACACACACCAATAATTTGCATTAGTGTAGCAGTTAGAGCTTCAGAATCAGGTCTAGGAGACACAAGTTCAAATTCCCATCTTACTGTGGAAATTCACTGGGTGATTTTGGGCCAGTCACATACTGGAAAATAATGTGGGGAGGGGGATACAGGGGAAAATGAGATGCCATCCTACAAGTCCTTGAGGGTTCCCTACGAGCACGTGGGCCTGGCCCAGTGGCCAGCACCACACAACTGGACCACAATTTTCCTAGGTAGAGGCTGCCGGGGGAAGCTGAAGACAGAGGGGCAGATAAAGGTAGGTTGATTGTTGAGTGGGAAGGGGAGAAGGAAACAGAAAAACCTCACCCTCCCAAGGCTTCACCCCCAGATTTCCAGGAATTTCCTAACCTGGAGCTAGCAATTCTAAGGGGAACCTGATTTCTGAGGTTGGGAGATCTATTGTGATTCTAGGAGATCTCTAGGCCACCTGGAGGTGGGCCACCTTAGCAGGAGAGAAGGAAACAGGAAAAGGAGAGAGGTTCTGGAGGCTTTCAGTAAAGGGAAAGAGGAAATAATGGGGGAGGGGAAATGAGATGCCTCCTGCAAGTCCTTGCAGTTTCCCACTTGTGTCCCCTTATTTAAGAAATTACAATGTCCTTTCATTTTTAAAAGATACTTGAGATAATCTGCCTTAAAAGAATACCAGGGGACTGAAGAACAGGATATCTGAAGAACAACTATATGGTGTTTTGAATCAGAGAAATGAGGGGGAAAGTAATGTCCTTTCCCCAAATCCAGTTTCTTATTTTGCCAAAAGTCTGTTTTCATTTAAAACTACTCTTGGTATCTGTAGTGAGAATTATTAAATGTGCCAAGTCCACAATTTCCTCTGTAACCATCCAAGAACTCTTTGGCAGGTTAGTTGGAAAGGGAAGCTGCCCCAAGGGCTGTCTATCTGCTGACAGCTGAGTTTTGGAAGCAGGCAATTCTGAGCCAAACGAAAGAAAGAGGGAAAACTTGGCACAGTGTCTTATTTATTTTTTTCAAATAAAGTCCCAGCTCCCACAGAATCTTGTGAAAAATGCTAATTAAAACATGCAGGAGATTTTGAAGAATGAGCAGCACAGGGTGGTGGGGGGAGTAGGTGTTATCTCTGGCAGCTACATACTTGTACAATAGATCCGTGTACATGTAACAAAGAACTGTGCAAATTTTACCTAGTATGTGGAAAAAGCGGGAACATTGTTACAATTTTTCCTTATTAGAACTAATAATGAAAATAGCCCTAAGTAGAGTAGGGATCACCAACCAGGGCATCTAAGGAAAAATTGGAACCCAGGGTGTCTACCTTCACGGTAGCATAGTAGTAGTATAGCTGACCTTTTGGTCTTTCTTGGCTACCTGTCCGATTAGTGGGTTCAAGGCAGCTTACACAAAGGTCACTTATGCATGGGAGTTTTACCTGAGGTTCGTTGCTCGCTGGACCCACGCTTTCTTCTCGTGATGCTATGCACCATCAGTTTCCAAGGTCAAAACAAACTTGTGAGTTCCCGCCCCTTGAGATGCCGCTTTGTAATTGGCTGTAGTGTTTAGAAGTCCCCCAACCCAGAAACCCAAGTGCCGGGTCAAAAAGTATTCTAAAAACCAAAAACAAAACAGAACTCCCTAAAAGGAATTGGGGGGTGGGGAGAGACACCTAAGCCTCGTTTCTAAATACCTCTCTTCTGCTCAGAAAGAATTCCCAGGAAGCATTTGAATCCCCACCCTTGACATGCTTTGTAATTGGCTGTAGTTCTTTCTGTGAGAGGAACATCCCTCCCCCAAGCTTCCTTGTCCCGCGCCTTGCCTTATGTATGGGGATTTCAAGTGGGCTGAGCTCAGGGGAGAGGGAAAAATCAGGTTAATAGAGGGACAGGAAGTCCTCGGATTTGTGGGGACTGGTAGCGAGGTCATTACTAATGGAGGGAAAACTCATGCATCTCTCTAAGGAACAACCGAGACAGACCGGGGGCGAACGTGAGTGAAAGTACCCACGCATAAACAATCAAAGACTAGTAAAAATGCTTCACATAAGCTAGTTAAAATGTCTGAAGTAAAATTAAATCTGGTGACAAATCTTAAGGTTGGATACTGCATAGGATTTCTGTTGACAGAAAGAGAAGCAATTTTTACTAATTCCCCCCTCTCGCTGAATACGTCCAGCTCTTATTTCATGCTGATCCTGGGGTGGGGCCCCCTGTGTCCCGTCCCCCCAACAGCCTTTTGGTGGACATTTGGGTCTGCAGATTTTTTTTTTAATGGCTTGTTTTTGATGGCTTTTAAAATATGGTTTTTAGTTGTAAGCTGCCTCAAGGAGGATTCTAAAGAGGCGGTATAGAGATATTCTAAGTAAATAAATAAATAAATAAATGCAGTGAGAGTGGGGAGGCAAGGCAGTTGTATCCCACTGATGGAAATCCTTCTCCCTCAGCCAAAAGGTTCAGCAGGATTCAGGCTATTTTTGCCTCCATATTTTTTGTCAAAAATTCACTACACCTTTGTTAATATTGTTGCCATGTTGAGAAAATAGTATCAAAACAATCCCTTTTGTTATACCAACTTCTGCTGAAGCACAAGAAAGCAAGATTTCAAGTTAAACAGAGTTCTTAATCAGACTAAATGCATAACCTAAAATCCTGAAGACTCACCCAGAGGTTGATCCCAGGCCTAGGGTTGCCAACGGGACCTGGAGATCCCCTGGAATTACAACTGAACTCCAAAAAACAGATCTGTCCCCCTGGAGACAACGGCTGCTTTGGAGGGTGGACTCTATGGCATTATGCCCTACTGAGGACCTTCCCTCCCCAGACTTCACCACAAAATCTCCAGGAATTTCTCAACCTAGAGCTGGCAAACCTAGTCAGGCCTAGCCCCAATGAGTCCTCCCTAAAAGGCCAAAATAGGCCTGGAAAGTGCCTCCCCCCCCCCGCCTTTTACTGATGGAACCCAGCCTGGAATACTGTGGTTGCCTAGCAACAGGCAATGAGGGGATCTGTTGCTTAAAGCTACAGGTGCTCCTTTTATCAATTTTGGTTTTTTTTTAACCCCCAGTGTATTTTTTTTTTAATATTCCATCTTTTTCTGCAAACTTGGGGCCCTTCTCAGGTTTGTAGAAATATCTGTCTTGTCTGTTCACAGTTCCAGTCACTGGATTTAAGTAACCAAAGATGTGGCCAACTTCTCTGTTAGAACATAAGACAATTGGGGGGTGGCTGCAAAACCCTTGAGGAGGAAATCCCCCCTCCCATTACAGTCCGACCTGACTCACCTTGGAGCCCGGCCACAGCAGCAGTGATGTCTGGGAGCTGCTGGGAGCCCAGAGCAACTCCAGTGTCCGGAGAGCATGTTCTCTTGAGAAAGGGTCTGGAGAGCATGTTCTCTTGAGAAAGGGAAGGAGAAGTGGAACAGAGAAAGGCTGTATGCATATCCTTAACCCCCCCCCCAAAGCCTTCTGTACTTGGGCCTGATTTACACATGAGGTAAAAGAATTTCACCCTGTGCATAGGCTCAGCATCTCATTTAAGCTGCCCAGCAATCTGTGCAAAGTAGCTACATGTGCTTAGTTAGCATTGCTAGCATAATATCTGCAGACTAATGGTGTGTAAAGTAAATGTGTGTAGCTGCACGAGCAAGCTGAGACGGAGCTCTTTTCCTCATCAGCATTGTTTGAATGAGACTTTAGAGGCACTGGGGGAAAGGAATGATGATGCAGCTATAATTGGCAAATGGAAGATGAAGATTAGTTGGGAAAGAGGAGCGTATCCCTGATCTTGCTCTCACTTGAGAAGAGGATCAGGAACACGCTTTCTGTTTCCTTCCATCAACCAAATGCAAGACCAGGTACATCAGTCTGAACAAGAGTTGTGTAATTTCTGCTTGCATTCATAGAATATGACCTTGAAAAGCTGAATGGCCTTTAACAATGATTCACATTGGTATTGCTAGGGTACAGTCTAGAGATCTTTTCCACTACTGTGAAGTAAGGACTGAAACAGGAGTGGCTCCTCTCTTGCCCACTCCTTCCCTGTGCCTTCTGTCCATCATTGTCCTCAGCCGGCTGTAGTGAGTAGGGCTGTAGTGACATAGCAATGGCAGAGGAAAGGGAAAAAGAGCAAGGATTGAGAAGCCATGGTTGCAGCTGCTTTGACTCCTGTCTCCTAGTTAATTTTAAAGCTTCAATGTGAATCTCTAGGTTGCAACCTAACCATAATAAACACTACTATGCAGCAAGTCTGATTTAAGATTAAAGTCTTATTATGTGGTATTAGCCGGTGGCCACCATATAATAAATTTTGGCTCTTGAGAATCCAGCTGGATTATTATTTATTGCTGTCAAGTCACAGCTGATTTATGGCAAACCCATAGGATTTTCAAGGCAAGAGACGTTTGGAGATGGTTTGCCATTGCCTGCCTCCATGTCACTCCCCCAGTATTCCTTGGAGGTCTCCCAGGGTCAGTGCTGAGAGTGTATGACTTGCCCAAGGTCACCCAGCAAGCTTCCATGGCACCAGTGGAGATCTGAACCTGGGTTTCCCAGGTCCTAGTCTGACACCTTAACCATTACACTACGCTGGCTTTCTAGCTGGATATTAGCAACATAGAAATAAGAACAAGGACTAGTCTCCTTTCATGTCTTTACACTGGGAACCAACAAATACATGATGTAAGAGCAAGTCCAAAGACTGATTTATCAACAAACTTCATCCTCAGTATCAACATGTTTGATTAGGTTAAAAATATGCTCCAAGGTCTATTCTTTGCCCAGAAGGGTTCATACTTCAAAGTCTAGCTTGTGCAAACACATTCTGCATTATTAATTAGCAGAAAGCAAGGTCAAAGGAATTGATTTCATTTCTGTTATTAACAGTGCAAACTGGTGGAAATGGTGCACTATGCCTCAGATTTTTCATGTGCCTGAGAAGCAGCTTTGAGGTAACTAAACTCAAGTCATTATTATACTGCCTGCACACTTTCTATGTTTTGATTGTATTGACTGTGCTTATTAAACATCTCCTCATATTGATTGTATTGATTTACACTGTGTAATCCACTTTGAGTCTCAGTGAGGAAAGCAGACCATAAATATAGTCAATTAAAATGTTTTGAATCAAGAGAGACAGAGCAAGTAAACAAGCAAAGTAGTAATCATCTCTGCTTTGACTCTACTTTGCAGGTATGAAGCTTGTAAAAATGATTTAACTTGTGTCAGCAACTGGCTGACAGACTGGGAAACTGATGAAAAAGGAGAAAATAATTGTAAGAATGAGTGCATCCCCTACAGCCAGGTAAAGTATTGTAAGTAACCCACGGGCTACTTAAGGAAGCCAGAGGGCTTCATACAGAGGGAAACCATGCCTTTCCTGCTGCAGTTCTGCATTCCAAACCAGTACTTAATGGTGCCATTCTAAGAACACTTTACTACATCGAGTAAGACCATTGAATAGACCTGAGTAGGATTCTAAGTAGACCTCTTTAGGATGGCACTGTTAGTTTAGCAGGTGTCATTTACAGCAGGTATCATTTACAGAAATAAAAGAAACTTGTTCCCTACTTATCCTGTACTCACACAAAAAGTCCAGTATCCAAGCCAGTATACATTGATACCACAATGTATAAAATTAAAACATCCATATTTTAAGCCAAGTCAGAAATTGTGAAGATCAAGTATTGTAACAGTATTTATATAAAACTGTTAAGTCTAAAACAGTGTGTCCCAAACTTCTGACACAAGCCATTCTAGTACTAAACTGGAAGTTTAATTTTAGAAGATGTAAGAAGAGCCCACCAATGTGTTGTGTTAATGCTGGAGTTTACAGATCATGCTTTCTGTCTGGAAAAAGCCAACCCTAGAGTAGAGACACAAGAGAGGCAAAAGCAAACTCCAATGAGGACAAGTAATTCTGTTTGAGTCTTATTTGCATCTGCTTGAGTTAATAATCCTGATGCAGGGACGAGGGTGAATTACCTACCTGCAGCGGATATTCTTTTAAAGAAGGCCAGGCAAGAGCAGTGAAAGGCATGGAGATGCAGCAGACAACCTCCTTTGTGGATGGAGGTTTCGGGCTTATGGGGGTTTCCAGTTATTTAATTTGTGTCAGTCTCTTCTTCTCTTGAAGTAGCATATTAACATGCACCACCCTCACAGTTTGGGGAACTACTGATCTAGATCTGATCTGTGGCCTTCAAACCTCCTCTGACTCCCCTAACAATGGCATGAAATTATACAGCAACTTATTTTTGCTGCTGCACTTTTCTCAACTCACAGTCTGGTGATCAAGCCATATCCAACTATTTTTAAACACTTCACCATCCTCGTAGCTCTTGCACATTTGAAACAAGGAAAGAAAATGGTGATTTCTCTTTGAGTTGGCCCATGCAGCTAATTACAGTTACTAAGATCCAATTACATGCAGCTAATTACAGTTGCAAAAGCTCCAAAAGGCATAGACTTGGCCAGCGCCCAGAAGGTAGGGGCATAACCTTCAAGCTGAGCCTGGAGAGCTCCCAGAATTATAGCTGATTTCCAGACCACAGAGATCAGTTCCCCAGAGAAAATGGCTGCTTTGGAGGCTAGAGTGTATGGCATGATACCCTGTTGAGGTCCCTCCCCTCCACAAGCCCCCTCTCCAGGCTCCATCCCCAAATCTCAAGGATCACCTGTGTTTGCTCTTATGGTGGAGCAATCAGCAGCCTCCTGCCTGTGTGAATTATTGGAAAAGTCTACTCAGAATTAATATTATATAGTGTGAATATTCGATGGAGCATGACCATATTTGGACTTGGACTACAATGCTTCATCCTGACCTGTATCTTGTTTGTTGAAGTGAGCCTGATACAGGGTAGAAAAATACAGTCCAAATTGTACAGCCTATGCGAGCACAAGGGCCCAACAAGAACAAGCCCATTCCTTTTTGAGCCTGCAAGGCTAGATGCTGCAAAATTGATGGGTTTCGCCTCTCCAACTCTTAGATGTATTCCAATGGGACTGACATGTGTGAGAGCATGTGGGGGAATTCACTGAAGGTAAGCGAGTCCTCTTGCCGCTGCTTGAACCTGAATGAAAACGATGCCAGCTTCTTCAAGTACATGCTACGTACTACGTCCAGTAGTATTAGCAGCAGTGACAGCAGTAGCGATGAGTGGGCCTGTCGCAGAAAGATGATCGAACTGGAGCAGCTGAAGGAGGCAGAAGAAGGCCTAGAGAAAGAGTGAGTGCCAATGTCTTGGTAGGATGCATGGCTGCAATGCTTGGGTGTTAGCTTTGGTAGGATCACGTTAGACTGTTCTGCCCTTCGCGTTTGGGAGACCACATTATCTAAATCATGAAAAGCTGCTTCCAGCTTAATCCCTTGCCTCATTTACTTACTTTACCATGTGCATCACAGAGCTGCACAGTGAATGAATACTGATGTGGCCAACATATCTGCGAGTTCTCATGAATTACAGAATAATTATTATCCATTTCTTTCCAGACTCTTTTGAGCGTATCTGTATTGGGAGGGTTGCCCTGAAAACTAGACATGGTTGTCTTCTTACTGGCTTCATTCCAGCCACCCAGCGGCTTCCAGTAAGGAAGTAGGATGGGGCTACTGGTTGGCTCTCGACAGTTTAGGCCTGCTACTTTCAGACTGCTTTACTGGATTTGAACCCATGATTGGCTTTTATTTCTTCTTGTTCTCACTGATTAATACTTGCCTACAACTTGTTTCCTGGGATTTGGCCTCTGATTTTCGTAGAGAATCATCTTGCCATGTTCTGGGTTCTGCAGGATTCTGTGAAAAGCATCTATTCTGGCCAAGTTTCTAACAGGTTCTCCTACAGTGAAAATATCTGAAATCTCAATAATGGAGGCCGTTATAGTGGATCCTGCATAACTTCATTTAAAACAAATAGGAGTGGGTGAATTCTAGCAGTTCAAGTTCAAAAATAATTCAGACCTAATACATTATTTTTCCAGATGTCCAATTTTATCTCAGAGGTCCAAATTATTTTAGCATGTGCCTGACCCAGATTCAATTTGGCTTAGTTTCATGTGGCATAGTTTAACAAACACACATACAAATTCTCAATCTTGCTCCAATAATACAAGATGTAGTGTCTGTTGTACCCTTCACAGGCCTGCAATAGATTTCAGTAAGTTTCTCTCCCACACTGCACAGTCCTCCCCCAACTCAATAACTGAAATCACTCGTTGTTCCTGGAATTTTGCAGTAACTAAGAGCAACCAACAGAATTCAGCTCTCACAAGCTATGTGGAAGTTCTTTCTGCCCTGCCCAACTCCCTCCCTTTCTGTTCTGCAAGGGTGGAATCAGACACTTTCAGTATAAGAAGCTGTTCCATGTGACGATGTTCTACTAAAGATTATTCTTACAGTGATGCTTCAATCTGCGTGTGCACAGACATACATAGGTAACCCAGCTGTGAATTCTTACCCACCCAGGCAGGCACGGGTGGCCGTAGCTAGAGGGAATCCAGGGCAGCTGCCCAGGGCCCCATGCTGGGGGAGCCCCAATGGGCCCCACACTATCCTGCAGCCAGCTGATCCTGCCTGACCGAAAGCCCCACACAGTGTGGGCTGGTGGGTGCCAAGCCCAGCCAAGCCCCACACAACTGGCTGGGTAAGCAGGCTTTTCTCCCTCCCTCCTTTGGGTGGACAGGACTCCTCCACCTTCCCTCACTCCCTGAGACTGGGGGAGAAGGCAATCAGATTAGAGTAGTGGGGGTCACAGCTCTGGAGTCACGGTAGCAGCCTAGGGTCAATCATCTGTGCAGAGGAGTGCCCCCCTGTGATTCTCAGGCCCTATCCTTGAGTTTTGCCCATGGCCCCAGAATTCCTAAGACCTCCCCTGCAGACTGGCCTCTTGTTCATAGCCTCCTGAACTGACAGAGCACTGGCTGCAACAGTTGAGGGATAAATGCTGTTTTTAAAGTCAAGCTGTGACAGGGCTTGGAAACAGAGTTGTATACTCTACCACAGTGCAGAACTACAGTGAGAATTCTATTTTTAGATCATTGCAGTCTTCTTTTCCACTGTTATCTAAATGGGAAAAGGGGATTTTTTTAAATAATATGCACAGTTTTGAGATTCTGAATTACTTGCATTAAGAATTTCATTTTGGTGAAGGCCCAGGATTGAAGAAGATTGTGGCTATTGTATAGATTGCATCAGTTCTTAAGGAACTGGCCATCTCTATCTACATTATTATCACAGCAAGATTTAGATTTTGCATGTGTGCTCACTAAGTTATGTCAGTTTGAAAGGACTTGCAGTATGAACATGAAATGCAAATGTACTTTGTTTTTGTCTCTGCAGTGGGGAGGAAATTCTGTGAGCGTTTGCCTGTCAGAAATCTGAAGATCACCCATTGAGTCACTAAGTCAGGCATCAAGGATATTCCCTTCCAGCATTCCTGCACCTTTACCAATTTGCTGTTTTTTTCTTTCTTTCCCCCTGTTCTTAGACTGAGGTCTTGAACAATAAAACCATAAAACTTAAATAAGATCCATCTCTAAAAACACCTCCCTTCGTCTCTTCTCTGCAGCCTCCAAAAAACGAGCAACAAAATAAGTACACTGAGGGTCAGAGTCCTCTAAGAGGAACTGAACCTTTTGCACCAAAGTTGCTTGAGAAGGTGTGGACCATTTGTTAAAACATGGTATGATCCATTTTAGCCTAAGTTGGTATATGTAAAAACAGAGCAAAAGGATATGTACCAAGGAGTACAATTGGTGCTTTCTAACAACAAAGCAGACCTCAGATTTAATCTGTATGATCAGTTACTTTTGTTAATGAAGTTGCTGGTATCAGTCAAGTTGATTTCTCTATGTCATCCTTGCTGGTAGAAACCAAAATCAAAATTAGCCTCTCCTCTAGATCAGACTCCAAGGCTGTATACAGATGTGCCCACAGAGATGATCTGTGCTTCCCTTCACTCTTCAGAGGGCATAAGAATAGGTTCTGACAACCTCTTCTACTTCACCCCTCCACCAATGCTTCAGGCAGCATCTCTGCTTTTTCTATTATGTATCTTGTTTGCTTATCTGTTCAAAGATTTGCTTGGTTCTTTAAAAAAAAATGGTATGGGGGATTACACTTGAAAAAGTGCTGGGAGGGAGGGGGTTACCGCACTCTGTATTCCCAGCGATGTATTAAGAGTTTGAAAATGTTGTAAAAAACATCGCTTTAAAGGTTTTTTTGGATACCACAGCTTATAAATGTTTGGAAGACGTCTTCACAGCTAAAGGGGCCAAAGTGCGAACAGTATTTTTTATAATGTTTTCAAACTCTTAATACATCGGTGGGAATACATAGAAAGTGCGAACAGTATTTTTTATAACATTTTCAAACTCTTAATACATCGCTGGGAATACAAGTGCGGTAACAGCCGATGTCTCTGACTGACCAAAGGCCAGCCGGTTGACACTGTAGACAGTCTCTTCAACTGCACTCAAGGTTTCCCTGTAATTATGCCCTTTAGAATACAGTGAGTGTTCTTCCACAATGGGGAAGGGATGGTGGATGGCTGCTGTCCCTAATAGAACCACAAGCTGAAATCCTACAAAGCAGTGTGTCTGTATGCAGGGGTTTGACTGTATAGGGTGTTCCTACCACAGCTGAATTTTGACATACACACCCCAAGGTCTATCTGTAGCTATATAAGAAACATCACTTCCAACTGCACCTATGGTCTTTTCATGACACAAGCATCTTCATGACATAAGTTGAGGTCTGCAGCCATTGGGGTGTATACTGGCCAGCTAGGGGGCTGGTCCATATAGTGAAATTCCCTTCCTGCTGTATTCTCAAAAAACTTGGCCAACTACTACAGTCCAGTATGTATTTGTCTGTTCTTAGACAGTGAAGAATGAACAGGACTTCTTATGCTTAAGGTCAGGTTGATTGTCTCATTCATTATGACCTAATATATGACAGCGTATCATCCAACACTTCACAGATGAAAACAGAGACCCACTTGTAACAGCCACATTCCCCTGCCAAAGATTATGTCCTGAACACCCCCACGTGCCACTAGTGCACATTGCTGAAGGTTCTCTGCTGCCTGTAGTATTGATTTGCTCTGCAATAGCCTGTCTTAGTGATTTTAAAGCCAAGAGCGTTTTTGTTTTGGGTTTAAGATAGATCAGACAGACTTAATAGTCACAATAATTTATTAAAAGAAAGGATGCAGGATATAGGCACATATTAATAAGTTTGCCAACAAGCCTAGAGAAAAATGTCCTGTCCCTTTAGCAGAGGCTTAAAGTTTGGAAAAGGTGAAGCTTTTCATAGTAAAGTAAATAACACCCCATTAAGCCTCTATTAAAGGGACAGGACTTTTTCCTCCAGGCAGCTGACTACCCTTCATATCAATTAGATTTGAGTCCAGTAGTGCCTGAGAGACCAACATTTTCAGAGTATGCGCTTTTGAGTGTCAACGTTCCCTTTGTCAGATATGGTATCGGAGGAAGGGGGCCCTGGCTCTCAAAAGCTCATACTCTGAAAATGCTGTTGGTCTCTCGGGTACTACTGGATTCAACTGTAGCTGTTCTACTGCAGATCAACATGGCTATCCTCTGAAATTATCTTCATATCAACGCCTTCCTTCTCTACTGCTAATATTCTATTTTGGTTCCCACTGGGGAAAAGGCAAGATAGAAAGTAAATAAAATAATACTTCCTGGACCTCTTTAGCACCAGCTGTAGTTTGTGGCCACACCTTTTAAACTCCTGAGTCCCACTTGTGTCCTTAGGTTACCCCATGCCTGTGCCTTTAGAATGGAAATGTACTGAACTCTTGGCAATTTAAGCTTTGGTTCTTCTCTCACATAGCTGTGATGAATTAATTACAGAAACTCTTGAGTTAATTTACTTTTTTAAATCATTTTCCTTTTCAATGAGATGATCATTCCCAAGGGGGAAATGACTCACTAGCCCAATATAATATTGAGATCTGAAAAGCAGTATTCTGGATGTTTACTCATCAAAACTAGCAGCCTCCCTGGATTGTATCCAGACTTGGAGTTTAAATATAAAATTTCACTAAACTACAGGTTTTCACCATGAGAAACATTTGTGTAACATCTTATGTATGCATAATAAGACATTCTTTATTACTTCAGTACTGGCTGAAAGATAGTTGTGAGGAGATGAGAGTGGCCCCCAACAATAGAGTTTGGCTACAGCTGGCAAAAAGTCTGGCCAGTTTCTCTTTTTCCCCAAGCAATTCCTTACAGTATTCTCAGACTCAGTTTGGTATGCTATGTGTAGGAGGAAATCTCTTCATTGGCAAAGTTCTCTTGCTGTTTATCACTATAGCACTGGAACTGGCTACCAACAGTAAATAGATGCTGTCATTGGAAAGCAAAGATACCCTTTTAACTATTGTTTTACTTTAATTAAACGTGTTGTCTTGAAAGTTGCCTGTGTGGATGCTGGCAAATTAGTAGGGCAAATGTTCAACATTTAGATAAGCAGGATATCCAGAATGCAAAAGGCACATAATTGTCATTAATTGCCAACAGTGTACAGGAAAACTTCTCAGGTAGCTGCACAAAGTCTGGCCCGCAGAGATTCAGCAGAGATGCATTTTATATTCTTGTGTTACGTTTTATGCTGTTTAACTGCAGAAAATCTGCTTTATGAAGCTGACATTAACAGATAAAGCACAGATGACTGTCCAGTATCCCACCCATCCCCCCAATATTCTATTCTGCTGTGAGTAGTTATTCGTTGAATTCAAACCCATAACACCTATTACAGTTAACAAATAGGAAAATGTTAGTGCCTTAATGAAGTCATAAACCTATATTTGCAGCTGCTCCATTATAAGATTAAATATTATGTATGGGTCATTATTATGGCCCACCTGCTGCAGGAATCATTTTTAATACATGCTGCAGTTGTGCCCCCTGCTGGACGTCTCCCCCTCCTATCACATTACTTCAAGAGACAACAGGAATTTCCTCCAGCTGTGATAATCTGCAGTCTCAGTTACTAAACTCCTGAAGTTGTAAAATTCTCCTGGCGACCGTCAAGTGTTTAATAGCTCAAATCAAATTCTAATGATATTGAGTCATATGCAGTTCAAAAGCTGTAGAACCTTTTGTTTAGACAACATTTCCTACTGCTGCAACAGGGTTACCCCTCTAGAATTATTAATACAAAATCATTAACAACAGCTGTGATCTTCTGAAGAGCCATCAGTGAGAGAATAAGTGTTTTAAGAACACCATGACTGAATGAGTATATTGGTTTACAGCACAAGATTTCTTTATAACTGATGATATCTATATTTGCTAGTGGACCAGAAGTCTAATACATGTATAGACATGGTGACACCACAAAGGACAGAGTTTAGACCATAGCTATAAGTCCATTAAGGCTTCCAAGACCGGACATTGTTCTGAGAGCATCAGTTTCTGGATAATTATATAAGCATTTCTCATTTAAAAAATGTATATAACTAGGGTTACCAACCTTAGAGGAAAGTGTCCTATCCTTTTGTGGTGGAAAGTGTCGTCAGCTTGCAACTGACTTATGATGACCCCATAGGGTTTTCAAGACAAGCAGAGACTAACAGAGTTAGTTTGCTATTGGCTGCCTCTGCATAGCAACCCTAGACTTCCATGGTGGTCTCCCATTCAAGTACTAAACAGGTCCGACCCTGCTTACAACCCGAGATCTGAGGAGATGAGGTTATTCCTAGACCATGCAGGTCAGGGCTTCATCTTTTTAATAGAGGCCTAGAGCTCTTCAAGAACTCAAATGGGAAATTGCTGAACTTCTAACAATGATATGTACCATGTCCCTAAGATCAGCCTCTGTACCAGAGGACTGGAGAATGGCCAAGGTAACACCCATTTATAAAAAGGGTTCCAGGAGGGACCCAGGAAATTACAGGCCAGTTAGCTTAATGTCTGTTCTAGGTAAATTGATGGAAAGCATTATTAAAGATAGGATTGTCAAACATATAGAAGGGCTTTTGCAAATTTAGGTCCTGTCTCACTAACCTTTTACAGTTTTTTTGAAAGCGTCAATAAGCATTTGCCCTTTTCTACCACTTGCTCCACATTCAGCGTTCAGTCAGTGTAGGTGTTCAGTCACGGAGCTCCCAGGCCATTTATGCACGGGAGGTCCTGCCTGGGATTTGCAGAGTTTTGGTGCCTCTGGAAAGCGGAAAATCCCAGGCAAAGCCTACCGTGCCTAAGCGTTCTGCTCCACATCCGGCACTGCGCAAGCGCCGACTTGGGTCCCGACATGCGCAGTGCAGCCTGCGCAGAAGAGCGTTGAATGGATGCTTCTTAGCGGCGGGAGATGCGGCGGGGACGGCGGAATCCAACCACTGAGCGGGGGGGAACCAGGTAATGCCTCTCACCGCCCTTCTCGCGTCTCCAGGACCCCGGGGTGTTCTGGGGGCTGAAGATCTGCAGCCGGCCAATGGGCTCTGAGACGGACGCGAAGAACCGCTGCGTCAGCTTTCCCTTTCCCTAAGGGGGACGCTGGGCGGCTTCAGCTGAGTAGAGGCGCGGACGCAGACCGAGGCGGTGTTTCTGAGCATGCGCAACGTGTTTCCCGTCGTCCTTGTGTAATTTCACCCCTGTGGATTTTCTAGCTGGGAGGGGTTCGGTGGGCTTTGCAGGAGACTAAAGCCCCGCCTGCCGTCCCTCCTTTTAAAAGAACAGCTCCTAGGGAAAGGGTTGCCAACCTCCAGGTCATAACCAGGAAAAAAAAGAGAGGCTCTGTGCTGTATGTCATGTTACAAAGAACAAAACCAGCACAAGTATCAAATGCAATCGCCTATATTAAGTGCAGAGAGACTGAAAGACAAACAATACAATATTTACAACAAGGAAGTTCCACAGAAGAGCAGCGGGAGAAAATAAATCTTCTCCAGCTGCTCTTCTCTGGAACTTTCTAAGTAGAAATCATACCTACCTGGATGCTTTGAACCTTGAAAAGAAGGAAATAAATAGGATAAGGTTATTACATATATTGTTCATTGCTAGATATTTGTTGTTAGTCTGCACTTGTTGTAAATATTTTATTGTTTGTCTTTCAGTCTCTCTGCACTTAATATATGTGATTGCATTTTATACTTGTGCTGGTTTTGTTCTTTATAACCTCCAGGTAATAGCAGAAGAGCTCCTGCTATTGCAACTGATCTCCAGCCGATAGAGATGAGTTCACCTGGAGAAAATGGCCACTTTGGCCATTGGACTCTATGGCATTGAAGTCCCTCCCCTCTCCAAACCCCGCCCTCCTCAGGCTCCGCCCCAAAAACCTCCCACCAGTGGCGAAGAGGGACCTGGCAACCCTAGCTAGAGACCACCTCCTCACGTCACCCTGGCTGCCTGGTCCAACCGGCTATACCCATTTTGATAATCATGTTGAAGGTACTTATGGGTTGTCCATTATTTTCTCTCATGGTCTCGGTTTCTCTGGGCCTGGTAGAAACCTGTAACAACCCTTTCCCCCACTTTATTCCATAACACAATTTCATGAGTTATGAAATCAACATTCTTTTATTTCAGTAATGTTATAGATACCCCATAACATAGTAATGGGCTTGCAGTCTAGGCTAGGTTCTTCTGGCCTTTACCTTTACCAATTGGCCTTTACCTGGGCACTGTTTTGGTAGGTTGATTTTGAGGTAATAAAATTCCTGGGCCTTCCTAGAACTTAAGCATCAATTGCAAATATAGTTTGTGTTGTGCCTGACACATGTTTTGTGCTGAGATTAGGTCCTGAACCCTAGCTTGAACAGAAACTGTTTTGAAATCTGTGGGACTGAATTGATCTGAAAAATTGACTTCCATTAGTGGAACTGCTATGTATGAAAAGGGGCACTTTTCCTCCAATGTGAAGTAAGATGTTTAAAGGGCATTTGGTGACTCACCTGTGAATATGTTTTTCTTCTGTAGAGAAGTTAGCCACATTGACACCATGCCTGTTGCTACAGTATGGCTCTTGTCCCTGTCAGTTACATCCATTAACTTTCCTGATTTTTGTAAGTTTCTTATACCGGAACAATAAACTTATTAACAAAAACCATGTTCACTCCTTTAGAACATAGTTTCTCAGATATGCCTACAATGGGCTTCTTTGTGCAGCCACCAAGGCATAAAGACTTGGGACAAATGGGAAGGAAATGCTATGGTAGTTTGAAAGAAAGTGGGGAAAACCAGAAGCAAATATAACCAGCCCACCTCATATTCTTCAGCTTTTACTCTTTTTTTAGGTTATTATTATTGAGCAGGCAATGTGAGACAATTCAAAATTTAAAAAACAAAATCATAAAAGAAACTGTATTTAAAGTTATCAATAATAAACAAGCCATTGGCATAAAAACAGAATAAAACAATATCCAGCATGCTAAAACAAAGTCCATGAAACAGTCCTCAAGCTAGACACAGAACCAGCTTTAAAAGATGGAACCTCACAAGTTAAAGCTCGGGTAAAAAGAGATGGTTTGTCCTGGTGCCTAAGGCTGCAATACTAAAAATGCTTTCCTGGGAGTAAGCCCTGTAGGACAGGTGCCAAGCAAGCTTCAAGGTGGAGGGTGTTCTAAAGGCTTATGAAATCAGATTTGAGACCACGTTGCTGCTACTGTTACTAAAACGGTATCTGAAAGGCTTCCTTACTTGAGTCAGGTATTTTTTCTTTTAAAATAAAGCTGTGCTCAACAAAGTCTTGATAATTAGAGCTGTTATTTTCAGATTGTTCCTTTGTCTTCTGAGGTTGCTGGTGGATAAAGATGGGCATCGGTCAGTTGCTTTCTCTCTGACTGCATCATGGCTTGCGTGGCTTATCCCAGCACAAGTGAGTCCCCCTTTTTGGCAGAAAGACATGCTCGTCTCATACTGGCCCAGATCAATAAGATGAGATGTGGACAGCACTTCTGTGATGTGCAGCTCCAGGTTGGTGATGAAGAATTTAAGGTCCATCGACTTGTCCTGGCTGCAAGCAGCCCTTACTTTGCCGCTCTGTTTGCTGGAGGGATGAAAGAGTCTTCAAAGGATGTTGTGCAGATCCTGGGAGTGGATGCTGACATCTTTCAGATTCTGTTGGACTTTATTTACACAGGTAGACTAATTTGTAAAACATTCTCTCTTGTTATACTTTGTGGCAGTGTCTCAGCAGCCCAAGTTTTCCTCTGTCCAAATGTTTTAGTTCACTGGATACTTAATACTAACTATTTTATAGGCAATCCCATATGTTAGGATGTCTTCAGTGGTAAACATATGAGTTACCCATCTCCACAGCAATTGGAGACCAACTGTTGTTTCTCCCCATCTGTCTCTTGTGTGGGAACAGTTGTGGGTGGTGTTAAGGATGAAGACTTAGCAGTAACTTCCAGTTGTATGTTTATCTGTGGGGCTCTTATCAGAGTAACCCTGCTTTATCTTATTTCCTTGTTAAAATAATGCAAGAAGCCATTGTAGGTTCAGATAACGTAGCATTCCTTCTCCTGTGGAGCAGATAACAGGCCTGTTTCTTACAAAAAGCAAATACTGTATTACAGAGTGCAAGTGGGGTCTCACATGACATTAAAGAGTCTCTTATGTCTAGAAAGCAAGCCTGCTTGGGAGAAAGCTTCTCTTTGCATGCCTTTTTTTTCCCCTATGGGCAGAGAATTCTGTGTGGATAAGAGATTGATTTGCCTAGTTAGTTAGTTAATTATTTTAATGGTTACTGATTGCCCTTTAAGATATTAGTAACATAACAGTCATGCCACATAAGATGTTACAGTTTTTGTGGGAAAGCCATAAGCTAAGGGGCTAACAAGATTTTATATCGCCTGAAAAATGGTCTCCTTTATGTGTTCAGGCATCGTCAGCATTGGAGAGAGTAATGTCCAGGAGCTGATTGTGGCTGCAGACATGTTCCAGCTCACTGAAGTGGTGGACCTTTGCTGTGAATTTCTAAAGGGACAGATTGACCCCACAAACTGCATTGGACTCTTCCAATTCTCTGAGCAAATTGCCTGTCATGACCTGATGGAATTCACGGAGAATTACATCCATGCCCACTTCCTGGACATCCAGAATGGAGAGGAATTCCTGGCACTAACAAAAGACCAGCTTGTCAAGGTCTTACGAAGTGAGGAGCTGAGCATAGAAGATGAATACCAGGTTTTCATAGCAGCAATGCAATGGATCTTGAAGGATCTGGGGAGAAGAAAGAAACATGTGGTAGAAGTGCTAGATACAGTTAGATTTCCTTTGCTACCTCCACAAAGACTCTTGAAGTACATAGAAGGTAATTGAGAGTTAGGGATATGCAAATCTGAATATTGTGTACTTTCAAATAATGATTTCAGTGGGCTGGGGTAACTCTACATAGAATTGCAATGTTATTGACCTAGCTGGAGGCTCTGGGGATTGAGTTCTGTGAATGGTAGCTGCTACAATAAAGGGGTGCTCCTTCAAAGTAGTAGCTCTTTGGCCTGTATTGGGCCCTGCCAAACACAGGGCCCTGATAATCGTGTCCCTTACTTGGAGGTTTGAAGCACTGAGAAGGGCTAGGCTCTGTTAAAAATAGTCTACAGCTTCATGTGGAACATGGTAGCATTTTGTTTCTCATCGGCAGGCCATGTGGAAGAAACCTAATGTACTAGCAGCCTGGACAAGAATTAGGGATTTCTACAAGATGTGGTGGGCATGAATATATGTGTAACTTGGTCTGTGAATGTTGATAAATGACAAACATGGCTTATGCATTAAGGGGTCAGTCTCTGGTTTGGCCTAAGGCCTCTGTATTATTCTTGTTAATTGCTTGTTTTTATACATGTTTGTTTGTGCGTTTAAGTGATTTTGTAATGGATTTTATAATGTTAATAATGCTTTTATAATGTTATAATGCTTTTAATTGTTAGCCATCTTGGTGGCCTTTTAGGGCTTAAAGGCAGGGTATAAATTCGGTACATAAACATTTATTTATTTATTATCACAAAGGTATTTCATGATCTATTCAGGTATCTAAAGGTAGGCCTATCTGGGAAATTTCCCTCCTTCCTCTGCAGACTCATCAAAATCTGTGTGGATATTTTTGGGGGAAGAATTGCAGAATTTGAGTCTGTGTAGTGGCTAGAGTATTGGACTAGGTTCTGGGAGACCCACATTCAAATCCTCATTGTACCATGGAAGCTTGCTGGGCGAACTTGGGCCAGCTGGCCACTCTCAGCCTAGCCTACCTCTCAGGGTTAGGAGGAGAACAGTGTAAACTGTTTTGGGTCCGCTTCAGAAAGAAAGGTGGGATATACCGTAAATGAAATAAATAATTGTTGGAGTTCATAAATAATTGTTTGGGAAATTGTATGTATGAACTTTTTTATATTAGTGCTGTTACCTACTTTGAACTTGTGGGTGGGGAAATTTAATTTAATTACTCAAAACTGCACATGTGCACAACTTTTTTTGTAGAGTGCCTGTTACTGATAGTTCAATTCTTCTGCACTCCCCAGGGGTTCCCGATTTCAGTCTTCGAGTGGCTCTTCAAACTCTGTTAAAAGAATATTGTGAAGTGTCTAAGTCTCTCAAAGAGAACAAGGTGAGCAGTTTCCTGCAGCCATCTAAGGCACGTCCTCGAAGGAAAGCCAGGAAGTATCTTTATGCTGTAGGTAAGAATCCAGTCTTCTTGGTTAGCGCTTTGGATTTCTTCAAACCCAAACAACTATATTTATTTATTTTGTTATTTCATTCATAGCTTGCCTTTCTCTCTGAGAATCAAAACAGTTCCCAAAATATAAAAACAGCACAGTCAGGCAGCATATGACATCCAACAAGCAATGCAACAGGACTAGGATTACCAAATTTAAAGATGGTGCATGCACAGACACGCACGCACAAGACCAGTCTTCAGTCATGATATACCATAAACAGTGCAGAAAATGGATTACCAAAGTAGAAGAAAGGCAACCAAAGCAAGATAATACTTACAATCAGTAGTATACCCTTATAAAAGTACTATCCTGAACCATTCCGTTATACGGCAGCCCTGTTTTCTTTATAAAAATGCCCTCCTGACCATTCCTGTTTAACATAGTTTGCGGAATATCAGAAGAAGCACAGGAGCCTTCCTGACCTCAGTGGTAGAGCATCTGCTTGGCATTCAGAAGGTCCCAGGTTCAATCCCTGGCATCTCCAGTTAAGGGACTAGGCAAGTAGGTGATGTGAAAGACCTCTGCCTGAGACCCTGGAGAGCCACTGCTGGTCTGAGAAGACATTACTGACTTTGATGGACCAAGGGTCTGATTCAGTATAAGGCAGCTTCATGTGTTCCTCAAGCAGGCTATTTCACAAGGCACAACAGATAAAATTTGTGTATGGGCTGCTGTTCTTACCCATTTGCCAGGACACACCTTCTGATGACTTTGCTGAGATGACCGAAACTGATATAGTGAGCATAGCAGGAGAGGTGGACCTGCAGATAAGTGGGTCCAAGGTGGAAGGGCTTTGTAGGTGATAACTAGTGTCTTGAGATAAACCCAGTAACTGATCAATAGCCCATGGAGCGACTGGAGAATAAGTATAATATACATTCTCTGCTAAGCTCCCAATAATAACTGAGCTGTGGCATTCTGTTCCAGCTGGAGTTTCCAAGTTGTCTTTAAGGGCAGATGTATGTAAAGTATATTACAGTAGTCTAGCCTTGAGGTTATTGTGCCATGGATCCACATGGCCAGATTGGCAGAGTCAAGGTAAGGTGCCATCTTATGGGCTAAATGAAAATGGAGAACAGTGTGTGTGTTTTTTTGCACTTGCATTATTGTCCAGTATAACCCTTAAGCTCTTAACTGAATCGGTGACTGTCAATTGAACCCCATCAAATATGGGGAGCATGATGTCCTTCAAGACCTCAGCCTTCCCAACCAGCATCACTTTTGCCTTGTCCTGATTCACTTTCAGTTTAGCCATTTAACTGGTCAGGCACTTCCTCAATCTGGATAAAGAAATGTAGAGGTGGGTGTTGTCAGCATGTTGATAGCAGCCTACTTCAAAACCATGAAGGATTTCTCCTAAGGGCTTTACATAGAAATTAAATAGTGTGGGGGATAAGACTGAGCTTTGTGGAATCCTACAGGACAAGTCCCACACTGATGACAGTTGGTCTCCAACAGCAATCCTCTAAGACAAATCCATAAGGAACAATTTAAGGCCATTCAAATCACATCCCTTGATACCTACTTCTGCCTTCGAATGCCTGCGCAAGATGGCATGTTCCACAGTATCAAAGGCTGCCAGTAAATCCAGTAAGCAACACAGAGGTGGAGTATATGTGTACATTCAAACGAAGATCATCAAGCTAAAGCCACAAGAAATGTTGAATAGAACTCTGGGGGGCATTTATACTATCTCTGCTTCTTGAATAGGTGGATATACTCGTCTGCAGGGGGGCCGCTGGAGTGACAGCAGAGCCCTTAGTTGTGTGGAGCGTTTTGACACTTTCAGTCAGTACTGGACTACCGTGTCTTCCTTGCACCAGGCTCGCAGTGGGCTGGGAGTTGTTGTGGTAGGAGGAATGGTCTACGCTATAGGAGGTAAGAGTGAAAAATCCCTTGGGGGGGCATGACAATATATGATTCTTTAACATGTGTTCATCAGCCTTTTCATTGAATGGAGGAACTCAGCCACAGACTGATGGCAATGTTGTGTCTAAAACTAGAGTATTTCAAAGATGCAGTGATGTCTAGAGTTTGGCAAACAGAACATCTGTGAGCAGTCGGGGCTGCTAGGGTGAGGGGACTCTGAGACAGGACACCCCAGCACCATGCAGGCACAAGCCCATTGTCTTGTGGAGGGATGTGTGTTTGCTTGCAAACATTCATAGACAAGCACAGTTGATCACTTTCCCAACTGGGGTGTGGCTCAGTGGTAGAGCATCTGCTCGGCATGCAGAAGGTCCCAGGTTCAACCCCCGGCATCTCCAGTTAAAGGTACTAGACAAGCAGGTGATGTGAAAGACCTCAGCCTGAGACCCTGGAGAGCCGCTGCGGGTCTGAGTAGACAATACTGACTTTGATGGACCAAGGGTCTGATTCAGTATAAGGTGGCTTCATGTGTAACTTCACATCTCGTCATCCAGAATAATAATAAGAAAAAAAGAGGCCAGTGCCTTTTTCAGCTTTACTCAGTGTCCTGTTCTTCATTACTGGCTTTAGAAGATCTCCATTTCTGGAGGAGGGCTGTGAAATGTCTTGTTCCTTTCATAGTGGTGGTGAGAAGAGGAAGAAGAAACTTGCACCATGTGTTTTCACCCTCCTGAAGTCAGTATATCTTTACATTTGTCTGTCTTATACATGTGTGTGTTCACAGACATATATATAACTATGAAACTTGCCAGAACTTTCTGTTTGACCAGACAGATGTTGGTGCTTCAAAGTATTTTCTTGTTCCCCAGTTACGTTGGTGCTAAAACTTGATCAATTGTTGATATCCCGTAATCATTTCCAGCAGGTTTTGTATGGTTTCCTTTTCTTTATCACTTGGTACATCAGGCCCCCTCAAAAGTGTTTCTTTCATGGTCTGCATCCAGAAATGGAGCTGTGCTTTATCTCAGCTGCCCTGGCTGAGGATGTGGTAAAATTTCTGTCAGCTGTGAGAACTACATTTTGTATGCAGTGGGGGGAAATGCAGAGAAGTTTAAAGGGTTTTATTTGTAGCTTGTTTTTCTGGCCTTCTGAAGTTTACGAACCCAGAAATTTTGTACATTCTATTAGTTTGTAATACGTTCTTTACAAAACACATCCACCTCCAGGAAGACCCTCTTGATGCATCTCTTGTTGGACCATAACATTTACAAGGCAAAAACTTCTTAAATTTTATTTATAAATCAAATGATAACTACTGGGCTTGAGTTGCAGTTGAAAGAACTGCAACAATTATATTTTCTGCTTGCAGGGTTTGCATTTATCAGTAATTTTGTGATATTCAGACATGCTTGGCATTCATTTCTTGTAATGTCCATATTCCAAATATTGTTTGAAGTTTGTGCCTCACTGAGCAGTGAGAAGAAACTAGTTGGCTGGGTTTTTTTAACTTCTTGTCATGTCTAGCTACTTTTATTGCCACGGCTCTCTGAATTCCATGCACCATAAATGCACAAGTGTATTTATTTATTTTACTTTATTTATATCCCACCTTTCTCTCCAGTGGGGACCCAGAGTGACTTACATTGTTCTCCTCTCCTCCATTTTATCCTCACAACAACCCTGTGAGGTAGGTTAGGCTGAGAGTGTGTGAATGGCCCAAAGTCACCCAACAAGCTTCCATGGCACAAGTGGGGAATTGAACTGGGGTTTCCCAGATCCTAATCCGATGCTTTAACCACTACACCATGCTGGTTCTCATCCAGTGGCTGGTCCATATAGTCACAGAGATAGAAAACATTAAAGGGCATCTAGTCCAACCCTTAGAGGAAAGCCTTCCATGTCCACCCAGCAGATCTGGCTCAAATAACATCAGACCATAGTGTGCCATAAGCAGAGCAAGCTGGTGTTATAGGACAGATGGTAGAGCAAAGAAATATAAACATTGGATTCTAGGGCCCTTAGCTTTCTCATTAAAAAAAAAAAAGAATTAAAGTCTCCACCCCTTGTTATTGCAGAAATGAGTTTGCCAGGAAGTTTCCTGCCCTTTCCCATGACTCCTAGTACCATCATCCTATCATGACTGTGTCTTCTGCATCCTTTCTCTTTTTCCTTTTACCGCTTAGCCATTTGGTTCTTTCTGATGTTCTGAATTCTGCACAAGTGGAACTATCTCATATATGTACAAGATGGCACGATGCGCATAATGTATATATATTGGAGGACTTGTATTTCAGACATCACACGTATAGTTGTGCTTTATTGTCACCCTTAGTTTACCTTTAGTAGAAAATTACTGAAACCTGTGAGAGGTTCAGCCTCTTGGCTTGGAGAGAACCTTTATTTAGCCTGACCAACAGAGTGGTAATTTTGTAATTTGTATCAAGCCTTTCAAGTGGATGAACATTGGCTGAGCATGACTGACTTTGATGGACCATGTTGTATTCCTCGTCTGCTGGCTGAGCATGACCTTACTTACATCAGATTCTTTCCTCCTTTGTGTTCTTGTCTCTTTCCTAAGGTGAAAAAGATTCCATGATTTTTGACTGTACCGAACGCTATGACCCTGTTACTAAGCAGTGGGCAACGACAGCTTCCATGAACCATCCTCGCTGTGGATTAGGAGTGTGCGCCTGTTATGGAGCCATTTATGCTTTTGGCAAGTCTATTAATTGATCAGCAAATCCTTAAACCCAGAGTAGTGTTTCATTAGCATTGTGTACCAATGGGAATAGAAATAACACCAGTATATATCAGCAGTAACTAACAATTAGCTTCTCTAGCAAAATATCTTTTTTAGCAAAGATAGACTACAGATGTTTTCCTGCAATAAAACCTCAGAGCTGCTTGGCCAGGAATACATGCTGATAAGGTAGCTGAAAGCAAAGTACTCCCTAACCTGCAATTTGCCTATTCGTTACATGATTAATTAAGGGATTAAGACTATGAAGTGACATTGTTCAGTCCATAAAATTGGATCTGTGGGGAAATTGATGATCTATAAAGCTGGTGGTTCATCTAAGTGACTATTGTGGATGAGCTTTGGGAATCTGTGAGCAATGCACCCTTGTTACCCACTCCCAAAGAACTTTGAATCTTGAGATTCCTATGAACAATGTCTGTAGATAACAAAGGAATTGCCTAGAATATAACTTTGTAGGCAGGGCTGGATAACTTTAACTCTTGCTAAACTCTTGCCTAGTAGAATTAGGTGCATTAAAAAACTGTGCTGTGTTAAACTTCCATGTTGTATTCCTTATCTGCTGGCTTCCTTTGGTTTGCAGGCGGTTGGGTTGGAGCAGAGATTGGCACTTCAATTGAACGTTTTGATCCTGATGATAATAACTGGGAAGTGGTGGGCCACATGGCGGTGCCTCGTTACAATTTCGGATGCTGTGAAATACAAGGTGAGTAGGTTTGACCTTGAGCAATCATCCCAGTGGTAGCATATGTGTAAAGTCCAATTTCTGTTGATTTGTGGGGGGGTTGCCATAATACTTGGAATGTTGTGTTTTGGCAATGGCTTCCTACATTTCTTGGTTGTTTGACGTTAGTTTTGTAAGATTGGTTTTGAACGCAACTGAATGCTCTCTCTTTCCTCCATTTATTCTTTCATCTGGGAATGTTCAACAAAAAGTAATAGAGAGCAGGTGTTACTAAGAAATCATTCATTTTCTTCTTATATGAACCCTTTCCACAGTTGTGGTTAGGAGATCCTAGCAAGTCCTTTCCTACATCTTAGTCCCTCACCAACAAGTTGTATAGCACATATCACAGTTTCCCTCTAGCCATATTTTTCTTCATACTGTACCTTCTATATCCCTATATATTCCTACTGTGCTCTGTGCCATTCAATTGTACCTACTCCTTGTAACAAATAAACACTTTTTACAAATAGGTTGAGGACTTTAAATTATCTATGAAGGCAGTGATGAGTCTGTACAGCTAAGTAAGGTACTGCGTCTCTAGCTAACCAGTGCAACGGGATGATTGAGATTAAGGTGATGTCACCTCTTGGGGGAGTGGCTCAAAGTGGGTCAGGTGACTTTTGTGCAAGATTTGCACTGCAGGCGAGATGAAGAAGAATACAAAGAATTAAAAAGGCCATTGAATCGTATCTGAGCTGAACTTAAATAAAAAGATCAGCAAGTTCTCAAAATATTGGGGAGGTGGGAGGAAGTTGCTCATTGCTATTTAGTTGTTTGTTTTTGTATCTTATTTATACCCTGTCTTTCTCACTGAGACTGAAGGCGGATTATAAAGAGAGAGAGAAATGTAATCGTACAACGTAAAATATCCAGTGAATAATGCTTTAGGACTAGGAATACAAATTCAAAGATAATGTGAGCAACCATGGCCATAAACGGTATCTAGCAGAAGCTCAGGATAATTACACAACTATTCCACACATCAGTCGTAATAGCATTGACTGCACTGTCAGGTACAAGTATTTTTCCAGGCTCAAAAAAAGCTTAGAGTGCTCAGAAAGCCTGGTATCCTCCCAGAGTGCTGTCTTGAAAGACAGTATGCAAACAGCAAATGAATCCTAATGCAGGAAGTCCGTTCACTTCAATGTATAAGCAGTCCCATTCATGAAAGCCACTGAAATTCTCTGAAGTAACTGGGCCGTGGATTGCATCCTTAGCATGGCCTGTTTCCTGTAAGCCCCCTTCGTAGCCAGCGTCCAGGTTGCATGGATTTAATAGAAACTGTTTGGTTCCAGGTTTAATTTATGTTGTTGGAGGCATTGGCAATGAAGGAATAGAACTGTGTTCTGTGGAAGTCTATGATCCAATATCTAAGCGCTGGTCTGCACTCCCTCCAATGGGTACCAGAAGGGCATATTTGGGTGTGGCTGCTCTGAACGACTGTATTTATGCCATTGGAGGATGGAATGAGGCACAAGATGCGCTCCCAACTGTCGAGAAATACTCCTTTGAAGAGGTAGTGTTGAATTCCCAGATTATAATCTATTCGTTTGCATATTCTCTTGCTCAAGTAGAGTTTGTTTGTAAACCTACTGCCTTCCCACTCCAGTACATGCATTTCAAACAGGAGAAGGGTCTACATAAGTCTTGACACTCGGACATGTCTAGACCTCTTCAGTGGAATGGAGGTGGTGAGAGGTGACTTGAGCATTCTTGTGACTGTAGGCATTAATATCAGCCTCTTTTTCTCCTTTCTGTTGGTCCAGTGGTTTTTGTTAGGACCATGTGTAAGGCTGCTGCTAGACAGGCAGGCAAATTATGGCTGGGCCTCTGGAAGCTTTTCCTCTGGCCCTCAGGTGTCAAGATTGTTGGCCTGCTACCTGCAGCAGCATCTAGCAAACTGATGCCCTCCAAAAGTGGTTCAACAGCCGATGGCTGAGGGCTGTTTAGAGCTCAGAGTGGCAGAAAGGACCACACCTGAGTCTGTTTCTGTTTTTTTAAAACTTTTTTTTAATTTAAACATACATATTTTGCACTCCATCTTAATCTTTTACTGTGGAATAACGGGGTCATTATTTTTATATTTGGTCACAAATGTTGATTAGCCGCCCCACCCCATTTCACCCTTAAGAATGTAATGGCCAACTTGGCACAGCCCTTTTTATGGAACATCTTTTATCAACTAGTTTCATATTAAGTAGTGTTAGAATGACTTTTCTGAAGGAGAATATATTGCATAGATAGCAGTTTTTTAAAATATCTGTTCCTTTTTTGGGTGTTTTTTTTTTAATTATCAGGAGAAATGGGTGGAAGTTGCTTCGATGAAGGCTCCAAGAGCCGGCGTGTGCGTCGCAGCTGTAAATGGCCTACTGTATGCCACAGGAGGCAGGACTGCCAGCTATGATTCTGCTGCCCCAGTAACTTCAGATTCTGTCGAGGTTTATAATCCACATATGGATGCTTGGACTGAAATCGCTAACATGATCACCAGCCGTTGTGAGGGAGGTGTGGCAGTGCTTTGAAGAAGACAATCCTTGCCGCAAAAAAAACCTCAACAGGGATCTGAGAGTGAACATTAAGTGCTCTGTGAGGAGGATTTTGGCACTAAGAAAGAAGAATATGTCTGGAGATGGAGGAGGGAGAGACTTCAGTCATGCTCACTCCAGTGACCACAGTCCCTACTGGACACTTAAGGTTTCTCTGTGGAGCATGAGATAATTCCTGGGTCATTATAAAGCCATAGAAATGTTTGATGATGCTTGGATTTGACACCTGTTAAATAACCTCCTGTTCTTCATAGACTAGGGCCCAGTTGGTATGACTAGGGTTTTACAATGTTTGAAGTGCAGCAGTTAATGATAATATAACCATGTCATTCCTTAATGGGAGATCCTAAGCAATGGGGTTTTATTATCCTCAAGAAAAGGTTAGATAATTTCTTTGTGACTAGGCTTCTGCCTTCTGTTACATCCTTGGAGAAGATGGACAAGACAAGAGGAGGTCTTGCTTGAAAAGTAACTTTTTTGGGAATTTTCTGTAGTTCCTTAGTTTTAAAATTCAAGCTTTAAAATTCAAGTTTTTAAATTGTTTCCATCTGTTTCCAACAGGTAGCTTCCCTGTCACATCCCTTATTTACCCATCAAGATTCATCGTGATTCTTTCTAAACTTTTAATACCAAAATACAATAACTTGCTTTCATGTGAGAAGCAAGAATTTATTACCATCTTTTTGTTTCTGTGTTGCAAATTTAAAGACTTGTAAAATCCCATAATTTGTTACAACATCTGCTACTATAAAATTGTTCTGCCTTCATTCATCCTCACTGATTGTGTCCACTTAAACTTTCAGAGGATCCATGTCACTCCACATACACACTGAAGCTGAAAGATCATCTTGAAAAAAGAATTGGATATATACAGAAGGTTAAATAATAGCATGAATTTGTTTGGGTAGTGAACATGAGAAGTAAGTTGGACAGGAGAGAGAAGTAGCAGTATAAAGAGTGATTTCTTGACTTAAAGAATATGGGCTTAAGCTATGCACATCATACCCTAGAAGCCTTTTGCCTCTTCATGGTGGCCCATGTAAAAGGAGGATGAGTCTGTCTGGAAGCATCATTATTTACGGCTAACATGCCACAGATGAGTTGCTTTACAGAAGCATGTTAGCACAGAGCAATACATACAAATAGTAGATCTGTGGGCAGATGACAGATGCACCCAGTCCTAGGCAGAGTTATACCCTTCTCAGCCCATTGACTCCCCTGGTTTTAGGAGGGTATGACTCTGCTTCGGATGGCCCTAGAAGTGGCTTAGGTATGCAAGTCTCATATCTTAATCCAGCCATTTATGAGCATTTCTGTGTAAGAGTTTTAAACATACTGTTGTTGTCTCCAGCTTTTTAAGTACTTGCTCAGTTTTTTCACCCTCAGAGAACTTTTTAGAAGACCATATTATTTTTTACCATTCTAGCCTTTTTACTTTGAAGGCCAGTGGATTTCACTGGTACTTGTTTTCAAGCTAAGTGTAGTATTTGTCTTTTGAGGATGGCAATTTTTTCTTTTAAAAAAGTAGGAAAAGCACAGTCCTCCTTGCACAATATTGGTATGTAGGTTGAACTGCTGAAAGGGTGAGACTCTTAGGAATGTGTATTGATTCACTTAGAAGGGATATTTATCACAAGCCCAGCACAATGGAAAGCCTTCATTGTGGTGCACATGCAGCCTAGATCAGCAGTATTAACTGAGGTCTGGATGCTGAATGTAATAAGTCCACCATGTAACTGTCATTATGGGATTGTAGCTGGTGAGAATCCATACACAAATATATATGCTGTAGAGAGCCAGCTTAGTATAGTGGTTAAGAGTGACGGACTCTAATATGGAGAACCAGGTTTGATTCCCCACTCCTACCTGCTGGATGACCTTGGGTTAATCACAATTCTCTCAGAACTCTCTTGGCCCCACCTACCTCATGAGGTTCCTATTGTGGGGGGGCAGGAAGGTGATTGTAAGCCACTTTGAGACTTCTTACAGTAAAGTGGGGTATAAAAACCAACTCCTTCTTCTGCTTCTTCATTTACTGTAGCTGTAAGAGAGCCAGCGTGGTGTAGTGGTTAAGAGTGGTGGACTCTAATCTGGAGAACCGGATTTGATCCCCCACTCCTCCACATGAGCGGCGGAGGCTAATCTGGTGAACCAGGTTGGTTTCCTCATTCCTGCACATGAAGCCAGCTGGGTGACCTTGGGCTGGTCACAGCTCTCTTAGAGCTCTCTCAGCCCCACCAACCTCACAGGGTATCTGTTGTGGGAAAGGGAAGGTGATTGTAAGCTGGTTTGATCCTCCCTTAAGTGGTAGAGAAAGTCAGCATATAAAAACCAACTCTTCTTCTTCTGATGTGAATCATTTTGACTTCTCCATGAACATGTTTATAAGCAAGCTTTAAACTGCATTCACCACCCACTCACCGTTGGTAGGAATGGATATTAGGTAGGGTTTGCCTTTCCACATTAATGGAAATCAGTGCGATTTAATCCAACCTAAGGACTTTCAGCTTACAAATGAAATATTATGTTCCTGGAATCAATTCACATGGGTTTTTAAATGGTAAAGAACACAAGATTCTTAATAATTAATCTGTGTAGAAAAAGAAGCACACATACAAATTTTATCTTTAAAAAAATGGAACAAGTGACAATTAAATAGCTTGTAGAATGTGCACTGCATTTAGCCCACCTTGCTGTTCAACATCCCTTACATATTACTACAACACAAAACATATGCAGTATTCATCAAATGGAGTATTTACTGGTGCTCTTTCAATATTCATTGTGCATTAGAGCAGCATTTTACGGTTTGAGAAAGTGGGCAGAAAAAACAAGCTTAAGCAAATCACACTTCTGGAATAACATGCAAAGAGTTACTCGTGTATCTTTTCATACAGTAAGAGAAGAGTTCTCTCTCACAGCAGAAGCTCACTCATCTCTTGTTTTTTTATGCATGGCTGTTTCACTCGCTGCCACCCCTCCGACGACTTTGGGTCTTTGTTTTGATTATGCATGCTGTTTCCGACCATCAGAGGTCACTTCACTTCCCCACGTTTTGAGGGATCTGTTTTATCTTGAATTTGAAAATGCGGGCAAAATGCGGGGAAATGCAGGAGGAGAGCGAGGTGACCTCTGAAGGTTGGAAACAGCATGCATAATCAAAACAAAGACGCGAAGTCGTCAGTGACGGTGAGTGAAACAGCCATGCATAAAAGACCCCTGTGAGCAGATAATACATAAATGCTTTGTAAGTTTCAGCAGGAACATGGCAAACCTGTGGCTCCCTTGTAATGCTCCTGCTCAGTTTCCCAATCTTTGAGTACAGCTCACAGAGAATGAAACCATTATTTTCTTCCTCTGTCACAGAATTTTTCATACAAGGAGTAGCAGTATGCTCTTACACAGCCTTGAAAACATTCTTTAGGAAAGAAGCTGATGTCTCAGGATACGGCATTTTCTGTTAGTTTATTTTCAGTCTTCCACTTTATTTGTGGCATGACCTAAATGCTTCTCTGGGCAAATGTTTACAATAAATAACGTAGCAACCAGAGAACATACAGCCACTATTGTTACAAGTGCCCTCAAGGCTTTAAACCAACTGGGATAAGTGGGAAGGAGGGCAAGATCATAATGCAGGGCTATCCCTAGTCCCATGATAACCATGATTCCGGCATGAAATATGTAATCTTTGCAAAGCAAAGCTATCCAGGCTAGTAGTGAAGGAACAATACTATTCGCTAAATTAATCCAATCAGGTTTGGCAGGGCTGCCTTCTGGAAGAGCAAATCCCCACCTGATCCCACCTAAGAAGGACAAAATAGAGGCACCATATGCTGTCTGGGCAAATACCAACTCTGGGTAAGAGGTCTCCTGGATAGCCATTAGCAATGGTACTGAAACAAATGGAATTAATCCTGCAAAACTCAAGTACAGGGCAGGCTTTGGAGCGTCCTTGAGTGATTTCATGTCATATCGCAACAAGTCCAGCTCTCGGGGTTCAGGTTCTGGAGGTTTCTTTTTCTTCCAGTTGCAGCAAGAGGAATGGAAGCCCTGGGCCTTAGTTAAGCCAGGAGATGTATGCCTGAACAGCTGTGATTTTGGCAGGCCAGTAAGAACGCACTGCAAAGGAACAAAAGAGCAGGCAGCCCTACTCCTGGGTTTCAGTAATATTTGAAGGTATGCCATCTGCAATGAAAATTGCAAAAATGCATTAGTTGATATTCAAAGCTGTGATGATTTAAAGGATTGGTTACTTTACATGGTCTTGGATGTGATCACTTTGATTTGGACAGTCTAAGATGGACAAGCAACCTTTTATAGCCAAAGAGTCAAGCTCAGGTTCAAATTTATTGCATATGGCTAAAGGCCTTACAAAAGTTAATCTAAAAACACAATAAGTCAAAGAGTCAAACGACATCAAAATTCAGAAGCAGAGATCAATAAAAGAGCCCGTATAAGAAAGTCCATTTCATAGAAACCTATAAACCTTTACTGATATGCTGATTAATAATTAGGGTTGCCAGGTCCCTCTTTGCCACTGGCAAGAGGTTTTTGAGGCAGAGCCTGAGGAGGGCAGGGTTTGGGGTGGGACTTCAGTACCATAGAGTCCAGTTACCAAAGTGGCCATTTTCTCCAGGTGAACTGTTCTCTATTGGCTGGAGATCAGTTGTAATAGGCAATCTCCAGCTAGTACCTGGAGGTTGGTAACCCTAATAATCATATTTTTTTGCCCCTGAAACACTGGTTGATGCAAGTCCTTTATTAGGAAGTAGCACACACAGAGGAGCATCTTGCACAATCATTTTAGTGTACTAGCATGAATCTGTATGTGGTTTGTACTTGGATTGCTAGCATCTCTATAATTTTCCTTTCTATAAAGCATCTCTAGGAGTCTCTTTGGTCTCATAAAAATCTTTGCTTGCTATTCCCTTCACATACTGATTATTCTAGCATCCCACCCACCCCTCCAATATATCATAATGTAAAGTTTTCATTTTTTTTTTTTAAGAGCTACATTTGACTCTGGACCCATAGGTTGCAGGCCACTGGTCTAGGAGGCTGATTTGTGCATCAGCAGTGGTTGCTTGACACTGTTTACATTATAAGACAGTAATGCTGAGACAGGGACTCCTGCACTATTAATTTAATGGATTATAACTTCCAATTTGCTCATACATGTCAGTATTAGAGAGGCATAGTTACAGGATGAATTGCCACAGCAAATAGTCGGCCAAGGGTTTTTGCTGCAATCCTTGCAATATCTGGTAATGAGCACAAGCCCACCTTAGGATTTATAACTTCCACTGTTATGCATTCAGGGAACCCCAAAATAGTTCAAAGGAATGAAGCCTGTATTCTATGTTTGGGTAGCAATTTTTCAAAAACATCATTTATACCCTGCTCTTTCCCATGGTTCCTAGTGGTCTCCCATCCAAGAAATTTTAAGAAGAGGTTAGATGGCCATCTGTCAGCAATGCTGATTCTATGACTGTAATCAGATGATGAGAGGGAGCGCATCTTGGCCATCTTCTGGGCATGGAGTAGGGGTGTGGGGTGTGTGTGTGGGGGGGGGAGGTAGTTGTGAATTTCCTGCGTTGTGCAGGGGGCTGGACCAGTTGATCCTGGTAGTCCCTTCCAACTCTATGATTCTATAATTCTAAATGGATCAGGTCCACATCTGTTGTAGCTACAGCAGCAGGTGCTCCCAGGCCATTCATCGTGACCTGGCCACAGTGATCCATGCTGTGATCACATCCAAGTTAGATTACTTTAATACATTCTGTGTGGAGCTGCCTTTGAAATGGTTCAGAAACTTAAATTGGTCCAAAATTGAACTAGATAAATAAGTGCAGCAGCTAGGCTACTGTCAAGAGTTGCTTACAGGGATTGTATCACCCCTGTACTGAAAGATCTGCACTGCTTACCCATCTGTTTCTCAGCTCAATTCAAAGTATTGGTTCTTTAAGGCCCTAAATGGCTTGGGACCAGGCTACTTGAAGGACCATCTCCTCCCATACTATCCAACCCACCAGTTAAGATCTGTCTCTCAAGTCCTGCTCTCTGTGCCCTCACTTGTAGAGATGAGGTGGATGGAGACTACAGATAGGGAATTATCCGTGGTGGCACCTTGCCTTTGGAATGCCCTCCCCCTTGAGGCTCGTCTGCCACCTACTTTTATGCTGCTAGTGTTTCATTACTGTGGTTTTTAAATTGTAAGCCACTTTGAGCAGTACTCTGAAGAGATTTCATAGAAATATTCTAAATAAATAGGAGGGATACATTTGGTTCTGTAACAGTCATCCCTATAGAGGAAGATAAAGTGTTTTTAGAGCAAACTAGTGATGAATGGCAAATGAAAATTCTGTCTGCTATAATGTAGTTGTTCCAATTGTGTGGGAAGACAAGATTTTCAAGCAGTGGACACGGGTTAGTCAGTTCTCATATATTCAGTGATATTGAGGCATGGGAATGCCTTGTGATGCCAGTGATCTTCAGCGGAAGCAGCTTTCACATAGCAGCAAGCACAAAAAATAATTGCAGCTAGATGCCATCCACTGACCTTCCTTGCAATGAAAGAATCATCCCTGAACAGAAGTGTTTTCACTGACAAAGATCTCAGAAACATTAGTCAAGCAAAGTCTTTAGAAGCAATGACACAAATCCTTTTTTTAAAAAAATGGCTATGTTGTTTACTAGTGCCTTTCCATTAGGAATTTTAACTAATACTTTAGATGTCCTTTTAGGCTGGCTCTGTGTCCAATGTACTACAAATCACAGTTAGATTCTACTCCCAATATCAACCCATTGTGACCCAGGAACTTAAATATATAACAAAACATTTGTGTCCTAAAGCATCCAGTTGGCTCTAATGTGGCCTGACAGTGCAGTTCCTATGTCAAAAAGCAACCAAACCTGGTCTAAAAAAAGGGAGGGGTCACATTCAGCTAAAAGTTGGTAGGATTGCAGGCTGTACTGTAAACCTGTTTTGTCTCAGAAACGTTTGCCTTGATAATTGGTTTCCTGGGCAATATAGTGGCCCAGCTGGTCCTTACAGAGGTCTCCATCCTGGTCAATGTCAAATGCCACCCGGGGTGGGAGGGAAACACTTGAGGCAGTAACGAAGCTTTTCTTCCATCATTCTCATTTACAATTTCCACCTTCTAGTTTTGCCAGACTGCAGAACATCATCATTAACAATACACTGACATATGCCATCCTCTTCTAGCATTGAGTAACATGTATTATTGAACCAATAATCTACCAGCCATTTATATTTTCATTTTCCATCATTTGTGCACCAATTACCACAATGAAGAGGGAACAAAACTGGTCAAAACAAAACTGTACTTTGCTGTGCTTCAATACATTACCTGAAGGGAATAAAGTCAGATTTACTTCTCTACACTGTCGAAAATACTTATGAGATTTAAATTCCAGTCCTGTTGTTTGAGCTGAAAGGACAATCATGTACACCATCCTCAGCTCTTTGGAGGAAGGGTGGGATAAAAATGTAGTGCATAGCTACAGCTCCTGCAGTGTGTGAGAAACCATTGTGCAAAGTGTGTGTGTATGGAAATATTTTGAATGTGGCAAAAATTGTACTACACAGAAATTAAACATCAATTGTGAAAGGTGGTGGCTTTTGCTTTGCAAGTAATCAGACTTTCTGTATAGAAACAAAAGATATTCTTCAAAATGAAACTTTAGAAGAACTTTACCTTGGAAGGACCTTGGAAATAATATCGTTTGAGAAGGTGAAACATTTTCAAAGACACTGAAAGATGGGGAAAAGGTTACATTAATATGCATTTATGGATTATATCTCCTAAAATAAAAAAACTTAGGTAAGAGTAAAATCCACTGTGCTGGTGAGTTATACAGATGCAATCTTCCTCCAGTTCCAGCTCAAGCAGAGGGGGCTCCAAAAATATCCCAGCCATATACTTTGGCAACCCAGCTAAGGTGAGGTCTGGACATTTGGCTGCTTGTGCTGGGATGGGATAATGCCAGGGTAGAGGGGCTGTGGACTATGATTTAGATCTACTTTTGCCACCTTTCTTTAAAACAAGTTTTAAAACATGTTTTAAAGAGGCACAAGTTTCCCCAATAAAGCATTCAAAACCAAATGTTGCAAAATAAAGTTAACAGGACTAGTAACTATAACCCAGCAAGAGGAAAGCTCAGATTTTAATTATTACATAATGCCAAATTTGTATTCCTCAAAATTGCACCAGTGTTTAATCATTTAATAAACTGATCTTGTGTATCGTTTTAAAATCCTTTACAAATATGTTTTCCGGCATTCAGAAAACAAAAGAGTGAATATCCTTGCTATGTAGATTGCTCAGCTGCCCTTAATGCATTGTAATGTAGTCAGGGGCAGCTAAATCCAAGCATTTAGGAGGCACCCCTAACTGTACAGGATCCAACTGCTACTTTCAGGGCTTCCAAAACGTTCACAGCCCAAATATATCACATTTGCAAACAACTGCTTATGTTTTAAGTAATCCTAGCCTGTTTTCAGTCGCTACAGAGAAAGTTTGCTCTCCCCTTTCTTTAAAGCAGTGGTTCCCAACCTTTTTTTGACCAGGGACCACTAGGACTTTTTAGTTCAGTGCAGGGACCCCAAGGTGCAAAATAAAAATTCTGAGAATTTGAAAATAAACTTTAATCATAACTGTTAGTTAAACATTAAACTTAGAATAAGATTTGAATATATATTTTTATAATAGAGAACTTTTAATTGAAAATATTAATTTATTAAGGGTTTATAACTTTCTTTCGCGGACCTTAATTTAGTTCTCGCGGACTCCTGGGGGTCCACGGACCCCTGGTTGGGAACCAGTGCTTTAAAGGAAGGGGGCTAATACTAACCTCCTGCTTCCTTTGCACCAATTATCAGTGTCCCCACCTCGCTAACACACTTGCCATGTCCGTTCACACACTCACCCTTTAGTAGCCAGTAGCTCGACTAGGGAATTTCAAAAGGAGGACGTAAGCGGTGGAGGATTCTCGGTGGCCAGCTGGAGCGCGACTGTCAATCTCGGATCTTTAAATCTCCAGTTCTAAAAAGCAAGGGAGACAGGAACTACGAGTCGATGGCTTTTCAGGTACCCACAGAAAGCGGCTTCACTACCCAAATAGGATCAACGACAAATACGCTCATTTACACTTGTGCAGATGGGGCGCGGAGTCGTCTCGCTTGCAGGCTGCCAACCTCTGCTCAGCCCTACAAACAAGCGATCCGATCGGCTATCCCACCGTAACCCTTTAAACTCAATTTCCTGTCCTCTGGTGTAAACCAACCGTGTACGTGTTCTGCACTTAGGCTCTCGGTTTGGAAAAGAGATCCCAATGTAGTTCCTGTTTATTAAGAGAAACGTGTACGCCCCTCCATGAAGTTTCTTCGTTTGATTTTTTTTTTATAATTTTTTTTATTTTTATAACATTAAACAAAACGAACAGATACAAACAAATACAATGATGATGATAAAAAAGACAAAAGAAAAGACAAAAGAGTATCAATTATATGCTCTTATTAAAACATTCATAGTTACAAAATTATAAAGTTCAAAAAACAAAAAATACCCTTTTGACCCTCCACCCACCTTAAAAAGTGACCCATCACCAGACTTCTGAAGAAGCGTCTTAACAGTTTTACTAATTTCCATTAACAATATAATAAAAAAATAATAAAACATGTTTCTATAACTCACTAACTAAAATCGTAAAATCCATTTTTGCCAGTTTATCCCAATATGTGACGGTCTTTGCCCAAGTTTTTTTTAATTTTTCCATATCTTTTCCATGTAGGAATTCTGTTATTTTGGCCATCCTCATATACATCCATAATTTCTCTCTCCAGTCACGAATTGAAGGTTTATTCACTTGCTTCCAAACTTAAGTTTCTTCGTTTGATAGCTGCTCACTCACATTGCGAAAAGTTCTCTCTCTCTCTCTTTTTGGTCCGGACAATTGCGATGTGTTTGGGCAGGGTTCTGCAGGCATTTTGGGAACAGGAAATCAGTCCGATCCTTTGCAAAGTTAGATATTCCTAAACGCGTGGATTTAGACATAGCAAGTCTTTGAAGCTATGGCATTAATCACGCATAGAATTTAAGGACATAAATGCAAGTTGGATATTAAAATATTGTTATATCAAACTAGACTACAGTCCTTTGTCCGATTAGTAGCAGTCGCATGAAGTCAGAGACTTCAAAAACTCTGTTTCTAGAAGATAAATGCTAAACTATTTGGTGCGTTTGCAAACAGGATATGATGTTGCTACATGTGTGATAAGTAATGCTAAGTAATCACTATAATACAAATTAGAAACTTTAGGCTCTATTTCAGTAATTTTCTGTGATATTTCATTTTTAATTGTGTTGATAGTGTTCTGTTTTGTTGCTGTTCTGTCTTGTTGTCATCTTCATGCTGAGAAAAATGTTGTGGCTATTGCATTTTACCTTGCAATGAATTATGAAAAGTGAAGGCAATTGCACATGAAGGGAATATTTATAATATGCAGCTATTTTTGTTCAAGAGAACAGAAGGCAATAATTTGATTATGGTAGCTGCTAAGCAGCCATCACTTATTGCCTCTTTTAATGCTATGTCTGGGAACTTCTCTAGTATGACACCACCCCACATTCCAGGAAAGCAGGCAAGGGCATTGCCCAGTGGGGCTTGTGGTGGGCAGGTAGTTCCTACCCTGTAGCATCTACTGCTAGAGGAACTGGAGGATGAGTTAGCTGTGAGCCTCCCTGAGGTATGAACCTGTTGCCATCCTCCCCAACAACTCCCACCCTTCTCTGCAGCCTCTGTACTCTAATCCCACCACTCAGGTAGCTGTCAGGAAGAGAGCAAGCTAGAGAAGAGAGAGAAAAACCACCAAGCTGGTCACAGTGTGAGGGGGTGAGTGGGGGGGATTTACTTCCCTCTTTCCCCAGCCAACTTGCTTTTCAGGAGCCTTTGCAACCTCGGACACTTGCCTGAGCCACTGGGCCTCATGCTGAGGACAGAGTGAGAAAGCAGAGAGGAAAGCGCTTCTCACTCCAGATACACAAGGACTGGCTAAGGTTCTACAGTGGTGGGGAGAGGCAACTCTACATGCTCCGAGGTACTTTGGTGAATTTAGTAGGTTATAGTTATATATTTAATATTAATAGTTTTATCATATATTATTATATAGGTGTGTTCGGGGGTGGCACACAGGAGATACGGAACCAAAATGATCAGGGGGCTAGAGCAACTGCTCTATGAGGAGCGGTTAAAATGCTTAGGGCTGCTTAGCTTAGAAAGAAGGAGGTTAAGGGGAGATATGATAGAGCTCTATAAAATTATGCACGGTATGGAGAGAGTGGGCAGGGAGAAGCTTTTCTCCCTTTCTCATAATACCAGAATACGGGTTCTTCTGCTGAAGCTGGAAGGTGAGAGATTCAAAACAGATAAAAGGAAGTATTTCTTCACACAACAAATAGTTAAATTGTGGAACTCCCTGCTCCAGGATGTGGTGATGGTTGCCAACTTGGAAGGCTTGGAGGGGAGTGGACATGTTCATAGAAGAAAGGAGTATTCATGGCTACTAGTCAAAATGGATACTAGTCATGATGCATACCTATTCTCTCCAGGATCAGAGGGGCATGCTTATTATATTAGGTGCTGTGGAACACAGGCAGGATGCTGCTGTGGTCATCTTGTTTGAGGGCTTCCTAGAGGCACCTGGCTGGCTACTGTGTGAACAGACCACTGGACTTGATGGACCTTGGTCTGATCCAGCATGGATCCACTGCACAATAAACAAATGAATCAGCTTAGAAGCATATTGAGGGGCTAGTGTCTCTTGGCTGACAGCATGTCCTGAGAAAATCAGCCCCATGGAGTGAGTGTTGGGTAGCAGAGCAGAACATTGGGTAAAAATGCTGGTCACTGCTCATTCAGAATAATTTTATCCAATCTCCTAAATTAGTTTGTGAGAACCAAACTATCTGGTTTGTCTCTCTTATTTATTTTTAAAGTTTTAGGTGAGAATTCATACTTATTTTATTTAGCTTGTGACAGCATTCCAGAGTCAGTGGCTGTACTATGAACAAGAGTAGCACATTAAAGTCTTAACAGTTTATTTCAGTATGCACTTTCGTTTACACTGGACTCCCTGTGTAATTTTGCTACAGTAGGCTAGCACTGAAGTACAGTATTTTCCAATGAATTTGCAAATTAATGTCTTGGTTAATTAGTATATACAAGTAGGAAAACTGGCCCAATTGTGTGGAGCTGGGTAATGGGCCAGGTCTACTTTCATGCTAAGGAGACCTCAAGGACTTATGGGGTGGCACCTCACTTTCCCCTATATCCTGGCAATCCCCAAATCCTCTCCCCTTCCCTTCCTCATTCTCTCCTTTTTTAGCCATTCAGCAACTTACCTTTTATCTGCCTTTTTTCAGCTATATTTATTATTTATTTACTTAGTTTATACCCTACTTTTCTCCACAGTGGGGACCAAAGCAGCGTACATTATTCTTCTCTCCTGTTTTTTATCCTGCCCCTCCCCCTGCTTTTTACGCACAGAAACTCCAAGACTGGAATGCTGTGGTGGGCTTGCAACAGCCGCTGTGGGAATCAGTTTGTTAAAGCTATAGGTGCTTCTGTCATTTTAGGGTTTTTTTTAGATTTTACATTTTTCTGCAAACCTGGGGCGTTTTTCAGGTTTGTAGAAAGACGTCTTGCCCGCTCACCACTGCAGGCTCTGGATTTAAGTATCCTCAGATTTGACCAACTTTGCTATTTGTATATAGATGAAATATTTTCTGAGAATCATGGCAAAGTCTTCCTTTTTTATGATGTTGTACCGTTCTAGCAAATTGTCACTAAGGAAGGCATTGCTGTGCAGAAAATGCATCTATAAATTGCTTTGCAGTTGTACTTTATTTAAGCCTGATATATCCGCAGGACAGTGTCAGTGAGGACACCCAGTTGGACCCGGGATGAGTAAACTCTGTTCTCTTTCCCCCCCCCCTTCCGTTCCCATGGGAAAGAGGGACAGAGACTGGAAACTGTAACACCTCCACTTCAAAGCCTTCCCGTTGTAAATCTGAGATCGATCTTCCTAGTGTCATTTATAACACCTTGTGGAAGCTTCAAAGAAACTTGTTGTTCTTGCATTTCAAAGTCTACTTGTAATTAATTCTTTGTATGTTCTATATATGCTGTATTTGTCTTTCTCTGGTCATTCTACCGTTGGACATCTCAAGGATGCTGATCTCGTAAGCTTCTCTGAAATAAACTTTAAACTTTCTGTAACGTCTGAAGTGGAGTTTATATTACTGGAATGCTACGTGGTACTGAAACCCTGACAGTACGGCAGAATGCCTAGCTTTTTTGTTTTGTGTTTTTATTTTGTGTTCTAGATAGTGTTAGTATGCCTTTCAGTCAGAGCAACGAACAGGGGGCAACTCCCCTTATTGATTTGGACGTGGAAGCTGCGACCCCGGAGCAGCGCCCGGCCGGGCCCGCCGGCTTCTCCACAGTGCCAGCATGGACCTCCTTGCCTGCGCAAGTCGAGCAACGGCAGAGAGTCGGCACAGACGGACGGGCAGCCTCTGAACCATGGGGCGGATTTTACCGGGGACCGTTGACCGCTTGGTATGGCGACAGGGGAGAGCGAGGCCGGGAGGACGTTCCCGGGGGAGGAGGGGAGGAACCCTTGCTCCCCCGAACCCCAGCCACCCCGGTCACCATCGCCACGGAGGAAGTTGCCCTGCTACGTGGACAGAACCAGACCTTGGCTTTACAGAACCGGGACATGCAGGCGCAGCTGGATGCCTTGCGAACGGACTTAGCTGTGGTGTTGGAGGCAGTGAGGGGGCTCGGCCAGCCCCTTCAACCACCGAACCCTCCTGTCAGTACAGAGGTACCCTTACCCAGGCGCCCCAACCCCAGGGATCTAAAAGTGTCTTTTGACGGGTCCAGCACTCAGCTGCCCCACTTTCTACTCCAGGTGTGTGGGTTTATGAAGGATCAAGGAGACACCTTTCCTTCGGAAGAGGCCCGAGTTAGGTATGTGATTAGCCTCCTCGAGAAGGAGGCGATAGAGTGGGCTGTGACTGTTGCAGAGACTATGCCCAGGGTATTGAAATCCCTGCCGGAATTTATGTCTGCACTGCGGCGCCGGTTCGAGGACCCCCACAGTGGTGAGAAGGCAAAAATTGCCATGCGCCGTTTAAAACAGGGGGCCCGCGCCGTGAGTGAGTATGCTCAGGAATTTCTCTCCCTTTCCTGCAAGATAAGGGAGTGGAGTGAAGCCACCAAGGTCCAGCATTTCCGCGAAGGGTTGCGTTGGGAAGTGCTGGATGGCTGTTTAACGCTGGGAGATCCAGAGTCGGTAGAGGACTGGATTAAACTGGCAGCTCTAGTGGAGAATCGGAAGCTGACCCTTCAGTTCTCTAAGGATCGTTCGTCAAAGGTCTCCCCCACAACTCCCGCAAAGGGGGACGATGCGATGGAACCGCGGCGAGACGGAAGGAGCCGCGGGAGCTTCAGTCTAGAAAAGGCACGCCGTTTCAAGGAGGGAGCATGTCTCCAGTGCGGGAAGATGGGCCACTTCGCGGCGAAGTGCCCCGGCTCTTCGGCGGTGTCGTCGAGCAACCGAACGCCTAGAGGGCGAGGGACCCCCCCAACGGGAACCCTGGATCGGAAAGGAACAGAGGGGGCTGCAACCCGGCGCGGGACAGTGGCTCTGCATGCGGAGGCGACGCCTGATCTAAACATCCTTAGCCCTCGGGACCGCTCCAGAGATCCCTCGCCGGCAAAAAACGAGGACGGCCTTCTGTGAGGGAGCTGGCACGGAGGGCATCCTCGGAGGAAACCAAACCGGCTCCGAGTAGGGTGAGTGATCAGGGGGAAACACTACTACTACCCGTTGTGTTACGGAACCCCCACGGAGGGGAACCGGTGGCTGTAGTTGCCATCCTGGACTCTGGGTGTTCCCGGACATTGATCGATCAGGCGGTGGTAGATCGCCTGAAAGTTGGGACTCGAGAACTGGAACAGCCCTTACATTTTCATCAAATGGATGGAAGTGATTTGAGGGGGGGGCCGGTCCACTTGCGCTCTCGCAAGGTATTGTTGGGGGTGGAGGGCCACTGGGAACAGATCCACTTTACGATAGTACCTAAGATTTCTTACCCAGTAGTTCTCGGTAGCAACTGGTTAGCGGGACACAACCCGAGCATTGACTGGGAACAGAAGCGTGTTGTTTTTGGGGCTCCCCAGTGTGAGAGACACGTCCGGGACTGCATGCCCGGAGGCGAGGGGGGCGATGCCGCCACGTTAGAGGAACATACGCTGCCCCCGGAGTACAGTGACTTTGCAGATGTATTTGGGGGGTCGGACTGTGATTTATTACCCCCCCCACCGCACAACGGACTGTGCCATAGAACTGGTCAAAGACATCAAGCCGTCCAAGGCCCGGGTTTACCCCATGAGCCCCCAGGAAAAGGCGGTGCTGCGGGAATTTCTCGATAAGAACTTGGCGCGGGGGTTCATACAGACGTCCAAGGCGGCGTTCTCTTCCCCCTGCTTCTTCGTGAAGAAGAAGGGAACCTCGGATCTCAGGTTATGTGTGGACTATAGGGGGCTCAATGCAGTGACTGAGACTAACGCCTACCCCATTCCCTTAATCCCAGACCTTCTGAGTGCCCTCCAGGAGGGTTGTGTGTTTTCGAAACTTGACCTGGCTGAAGCCTACTACCGGGTGCGGATCAAGGAGGGGGATGAAGCCAAGACGGCCTTTTCTTGTTGTTATGGTTTGTTTGAATTCAAGGTCATGCCTTTCGGTCTTTCTGGGGCACCGTCGTGCTTCATGCAATTAATTAATGAGATCCTCCATGATCTATTGTTTAAAGGAATAATAGTTTATTTGGATGATATTCTAATTTATTCTAAGGATCCCGGAGAGCACCGGGAGTTGGTGCGGGAGGTGTTGCGCCGTTTGAGGGAAAATCATTTGTATGCTAAGTTGTCCAAATGCGCATTTAATCAGAACCAGTTGTCTTTTCTCGGATATGTTATATCTCCCCAAGGTTTGACTATGGACCCCGAAAAGGTTCAGGCGGTCTGGGAATGGGAACCTCCCAGGACCCGCAAGCAGGTACAACAGTTCCTGGGATTCGCGAATTTTTATAGAGGGTTTATACAGGACTTTGCCAAAATAGCTTTACCAATCACTGACCTACTTAAGACCAAGGGTAAGGGACAGGAGGCCACTTTTGCACAATACCAGGTTCCTTGGTCTGACCGGTGCCAGGCGGCGTTCGAGGCTCTGAAGAAGCGTTTTACCTCGGAACCCGTTCTGGCTCACCCCGATTGTTCTAAGTCGTTTGTCCTTCAAGTAGATGCCTCGGAGAAGGCAATGGGGGGTGCCCTCCTTCAGAGGGATGAACAGGGGAGGCTTAGACCCTGTGCGTATTTTTCCAAGAAGTTCTCTGGCCCTGAATTAAACTGGCCAATTGGGGAGAAGGAAGCCATGGCTATCAAACATGCCCTCACGGTTTGGCGACAGTTCCTGGAAGGGGCAGCGGACCCGTTTGAGGTTTGGACCGATCACCGGAATCTTGAGGCTATCTTGGGACAGCGGAAGCTCTCGGCTAAACAATTGCGTTGGGCAGATTTCTTTTCTAAGTTCCGCTTCTCCATTAAACATATGCCCGGGAGGGACAACTGTCTGGCCGACGGGTTGTCCCGGATGCCTCAATACGAATGCAGAGTCGAACGGCCGGTGGGATCCCTCTTTACACCGGAGCATCTGGGTTTGAATCTGGGGAGGGGGAGCGCTGGAGTCCTGAGCGCGGGAGTCCTGACCAGAGCCCAGTCCCGTGCAGCGGTGGGAGGCTCGACCTCTGTTCCCTCCCGGGCTGAAGTGACTTCGGCCACCTCACCCCCGGCGGCGTCGAGAGACCATTCAGATGTACCCACGGACAAGGGAAGGGGATCCTCCTTACACGAGCGGGGGGACAGGGCGGAGGGACCGATCACAGCCTCCTCCCGAGAGTCGGTTCTCCGCACCCCCCATGTCTGGGCGATCCCGGTAAACCTCCCCGAGACCGTCATAGGCAGGTGGGAGGGAGCCCTTCAACGCGAGCGGGGGAATGGATCTCTTCCACTCCAGGCTGCAGACGAGTATGGTGCCTACAAGGGTAAACATTATGTGCCCCTGGATCTCCGGAGAGAGGTAGTGGAGTGGAGCCACAGTGCTAAGTTAGGGGGGCATTTTGGGTTCGTAAAAACCTTGCACCTAATAAGGAGACAATTCTGGTGGCCAGGAATGCGCCAGGACATCGAAGTGTTCGTCAGGTCTTGTCCGACGTGCGCAACGAGCAAACGCTTGATGGGTAAATCCCCAGGGCTGTTGAAACCCCTAGAGACTCCCGAAGCGCCCTGGCAGGTGATTGGGATGGACTTTGTGACCGACCTTCCGTCTAGCCTGGGAAAGACGGTCCTGTGGGTAATCACAGATCTCTTCTCCAAACAGGTTCATCTCGTCCCGTGCGAGGGGATGCCCTCAGCGCGTAAGCTGGCCCGACTATTTGTACATCAGGTCTTTAAATTACATGGATTTCCGCGCAAGGTCGTGAGCGACAGGGGGTCCGTGTTCGTATCTAAGTTTTGGAAAGCATTTTTGGGACTCGTGGGTGTGCAGCAAGGTCTGTCTTCGGCTTATCACCCACAGACGGATGGGCAGACGGAAAGGGTCAATGCGGTGGTAGAATGTTATCTGCGTTGTTTTGTAAACTACCACCAAGACGATTGGGTAGACCTGCTGCCGTTGGCGGAATATGCCTACAATAACTCGGTGCACTCTGCCACTGGCATAAGCCCGTTCAAAGCAGTATACGGAATGGATTTCGGACCCTTGGGGGCTGTGCCCCTACCTCCGGGCGGCGACCCCCCCCGAGGTATCTGTATGGGCCAACACGGTGAGGAACACCTGGCCTTGGCTAGTGAAAAACTTGGAGCGGGCTAAGGAAAGGTACAAGGCGCAAGCAGACAAACACCGAGCGCCTCATTGGGAGTTACAGGTTGGGGGGAAGGTGTACCTCTCCACCAAAAATCTCAGGTCGCTACGTCCGTGTAAAAAGCTGAGTCAAAAGTTCGTGGGACCGTTCCCAATCTCCCGAGTTATCAATGAGGTTACAGTTGAGTTGGAACTGCCAAAGACCTTGCAGGGCGTGCATCCGGTATTTCATGTAAGTCTCTTGAAACCCTTTGTACCGGCACCGGAATGGCACCCTGAACCCGCGGCGGCCGCCCCGATCATGGTGCAAGGGGAACAGCACTTCGAGATCTCCAGGGTGTTAGACTCTCGAGTGCGAAGGGGCCAGCTGGAGTATCTCGTGCATTGGAAACACCTGAACTCCAGTCACGATGAATGGGTTTCCGCTGTGCACGTACAAGCCCCCACCCTGGTAGCGGAGTTTCATCGACAGTATCCCGCCAAACCGAGAAACTCCGGGGAGGGGTCTTTGGGGAGGCGGAGTGTCAGTGAGGACACCCAGTCGGACCCGGGATGAGTAAACTCTGTTCTCTTTCCCCCCCCCTTCCGTTCCCATGGGAAAGAGGGACAGAGACTGGAAACTGTAACACCTCCACTTCAAAGCCTTCCCGTTGTAAATCTGAGATCGATCTTCCTAGTGTCATTTATAACACCTTGTGGAAGCTTCAAAGAAACTTGTTGTTCTTGCATTTCAAAGTCTACTTGTAATTAATTCTTTGTATGTTCTATATATGCTGTATTTGTCTTTCTCTGGTCATTCTACCGTTGGACATCTCAAGGATGCTGATCTCGTAAGCTTCTCTGAAATAAACTTTAAACTTTCTGTAACGTCTGAAGTGGAGTTTATATTACTGGAATGCTACGTGGTACTGAAACCCTGACAGACAGTTAAGAAGAATGAAGAGGACACATTGCTCTGAGATTTAGTGAAAAGAGGAAAAGTTAAATTGCTTGGCACTGAAACATTTGGCAACATTGGTCTCGGTGAGCTGGAGACCCACACCTGTGAGTTCCTCCGTGGCAGAATGGCTTTTAGGTAGCCAGTCTAGGTTTCTTGTCGGGTTCTTTAAGAACGGAGTGGGGCGATCACAGCCGGGGGCAGGAGGTGGAAGAGGGAAAAACAAACCTTAGGATGTGTTACACTCCCACAGGACTTAAGCCGGTGGGATCTGAGTGGGGAAGCCCGCACTGTTACTGAAGTGAATTCACAGTGGGTAGCCGTGTTAGTCTGTCTGCAGTAGTAGAAAAGGGCAAAGAGTCCAGTAGCACCTGAAAGACTAACAAAAATATTTTCTGGTAGGGTATGAGCTTTCGCGAAAAGTAGTAGAAAAGGGCAGTAGAAAAAGGAGTTAAAAAGTACCGTAGTAGTAAAGGGCAAGAGTCCAGTAGCACCTTAAAGGCTAACAAAAATATTTTCTGGTAGGATATGAGCTTTCACAAAAGCGAAAGCTCATACCCTACCAGAAAATATTTTTGTGAGTCTTTAAGGTGCTACTGGACTCTTGCCCTTTACTACTGCAGACAGACTAACACGGCTGCCCACTGTGAATTATGCTTTTATTCGTTAGTCTTATAAGGTGCCGCAAGACGGTTCATTATGTTGGTTGCAGAAGACTAGGGTGCCTGCTCCTCTAGAGCAGTGGTTCCCAACCTTTTTTTGACCAGGGACCACTAGGACTTTTTTGTTCGGTGCAGGGACCCCAAGGTTCAAAATAAAAATTCAGAGAATTTGAAAATAAACTTTAATCATAACTGTTAGTTAAACATTAAACTTAGAATAATATTTGAATATATATATATATATATATATATATATATATATATATATATATATATATAATAGAGAACTTTTAATTGAAAATATTAATTTATTATGGGTTTAGAACTTTGTTTCGCGGACCTTAATTTAATTCTCGTGGACCCCCAGTAGGGAACCAGTGCTCTAGAGGAATCACGATGGGTAGACGTGTTAGTCTGTCACTAGCAGTAGAAAAGAGCAGGAGTCCAGTAGCACCTTAATGACGAGCAAAAATACAAAGGTATCTGAAGAAGTGAGCTGTGGCTCACGAAAGCTCATACCCTACCAGAAAATATTTTTGTGAGTCTTTCAGGTGCTACTGGACTCTTTGCCCTTTTCTACTACTGCAGACAGACTAACACGGCTACCCAATGTGAAGTGATAGCTGTAGCTCTATCAGCCTGCAGCTAACGTAAGGACACGCGGCGGGGATAAGAGAATGGTTATATACACTCACACACGCATGCGCAAAGCAGAAACAGTCGACTCGGCGCGAGCGTCCGGAAGAGGCCGTACGCGTGAGGTTGACGAGCGAGCGTGAGAAGGACGAGTAGGCGGAAGCGAGTGCGCGTGCGCTCCGCCCTTGGCACGGGCTGCCCAGGTGGGTGTGTCCCCCCCCAGCGTGGGTAGCCCCGCCCCCTCCGACCCCCGGCCGGGCAGGGCCGGGCAGCCATTTTGGGCAGAGCTTTGTTATGATTCGGTCTGGGGAACTCAATCGACACGCAGAGTAAAGGGGGGGGGAGGGGCTGAGTTACGGCCTGGTCCCTCGAACACGGCCTCGGGTGGAGAGAAGGGAACAGGAGCCGTCGGTGTCGGGCAGCCCGTGTCTTTGAGGACGCTGAGGTACGGGTTGAGCAGGGGGTGGGAGTCTGGGGCAGGGGGGCGGGAGTGCCCATAGGCGGTTCTGGGGCAGAGGGAAGAGAGGTGTGGTCGAGGGCCTGGTTTCTAACTCGGCGGTCGAGGGTCTAGTGGAGTATGGGGCGTTGACGGAGTCGTGTTTTGGGGAAGTCGTGATTGGGGGGGGGGCTTGGGGACCTGTCTGGGCACGCGTGCGAGGGGAAGGGGATGGTGTTGGGAGACCTGCGGACGGAAGGTACGTGAAGGTGGGTCATCTGGGCTGGGCAGGAAGCCTGGAGGAAGGGGCTACGGCGGGCCTCGGAGTGCGAAGTTGGGGTGGCAAGTCAGGGTGGGCCGGATCTGGGAGGTCAGTGAGCGTTGAGTCGGAAGCGACTTGACACAACCCGCACAGGGGAAGCGGCTCGACTTGACACAAACACGGGGGGAGAAAGTAAGCCGTGGGGTGGATTCTGGGTGGAGAAGCGCAGGGAGGGGCGGGAAGAAAGTAGCCGCACAAACATACGGGGTGAAGAGAGAGCCGTGGGACGGGGTTATTTCGGAGTGGACGGGTGGGGTGGAGAAGTTTGATGCTTGTAGAAAAGTTTTTTGGGGGGTGTTGAATGTAAACATCGGATTTTGGGGGGGGGGCTGATTTGTGGTGGCCCAATTTGTTGTGGTCTCCGAACAGAACTTGATCGATGAACGGTGTGATGGCTTGTGTGGACTGCCTCTTGTTTTCACTTTCTGTTACGAGAGCAAAACCTGGTTGCTCCATAACGTCTACCCGGTTCTTTCTTTCCTGTATAAACAGGAAATACATGTAGGCTGCCCTTAAAGTAATACAGCATTGTTGTTCTTCCTGAGCAGCTGAGGAAGGATGGTGGCAGCTTGGGAACGGTGTTTGAAGGAACGCATTAATCAAACATTTTAAATATTTGGGAAGGATGGAGGCTTGTTGTTTGCCGATAATGAAGTTCTTTGACACAAAGATTTATTACCTGTAGATGTGTCCTTACTAGAATTACCATCAGGCTTGGAGAAAAATATGTGCCCTTAACAGAGGCTTTACCTCCATTTATTTAATTTATAACTTATGTTTCCCCCCTATGGGTATTCTCAGCGGTTTACAGCATTCTCCCCTTTTGTGTATTATCCTCACAACAACTCTTGTGAGATGGGCTGGGGGTCCACGGACCCCTGGTTGGGAACCAGTGCTTTAATGGCAGTGGAGACTCTAGCCTGGGTCCCCCAGATCCTAGTCTGACGCTAACCACTTCACCATGCTGGCTCTCTTGAAAAACTGCCATGAAAAGTTTCAGTTTCCCATTTCCACAAATGAAGCCTCTTTTAAAGACATAGGACACTTTCTCCCAGGCTGTCTCTTTTGTTACTGATATTTGAAGGCTGGCCTTGATGAAAGATGCAGGGGTAAGGGGGCCTTTAAGGGGTACTAGGGCCTGTTGGGTAGCATATTTGTGTATGCATATTGCATTCTGTAAGCTTAATTGAGGCCTGAGTGTGCCAGGGTGGGGGGAGAGAATAGGCTAAAATACTTAAATAATGAATATCCTCACATTGACTTTTACAGGGCTGGGGTTTTAGCAGTTATACTAGAAACCACAGTCAAGTATATACAGTTAATAGTTACAGGATTGTCTCTTTCTGAAATAAGCAGTTGGAACTAGTTATGCCTTTTGCTATGTAGGTATATAGTCAGTGCTACCATTTTGCAGTCCCTTTAGACATATTGAGTGACAGTTGTAGTAATGTTATAGAGAACTTTCCCATAGTTGGTGTTAGGAATAAATACAGTGCAGGGATAGAATAAGTGTTGACAGTATGTAAGTGGTAACTTCTACCCATAGTTCTCAAGGGGCTTTATAAAACTATGTAAACACAATTTTTCTTTTGTTGGTGATAGAACTTCCACCAGTGGAGCAGTCCAAACATTCAAGACCTCATAGTTGGGCATATGCTGAGTCTAAAATACAGAATAAATCAACTTTCGCTGTGTTAACATGTACAGTAAATTCTGTTTACTAAGTATACTTTAACTCCTATAGTATACTGTAAGGGGAAACATTGAAGTGCAATCCTAAGGAAAGTACTCCAGTCTAAGCCCATTGAAATGAATGGGCTTAGAGTGGAGTAACTCTCTTTAGGATTGCACTGTTAAGGTCTTAAAGGAGCAGGACAGAGGACTTGTATGAAGTGGTCTAACTTCTGAAGTTGTATATACACAATAGCAGTAGGGAAGTGGAAAAGAACAACTTCCTGTAAGATACAGAGCCAAGAGGAACTCTAACAGTGCATTCCTAAGGCGAGTTACTCCACTCTAAGCCCATTTAAATGAATGGCTTTAGAGTGGAATAACTCGCCTTAGGAATGCACTGTAAAATATCTTTACAAGACTAGGGGGTGGGGGGAGAATTGTATATTGTTTTGAAAATGTGCAAGTGATGAAGTATGGCACATCCTCTTAAACAAGTGAAGCAGAAGTATCCAATACTTGGAATCAAAGAGACCGGTGATACAAAATATACAGATTACATTATTCAAAACAAGCTAGCGTGGAAACAAACATTAATTTAATTAACATGAATAAGGGTCTAGCTTACTGTATTCTTTATTCTTGGATTCGAATTTTAAAAGTATGTAATGTTCGCAGGCAATTATTCTAGCTCGTTAATTAGCTTAATTTCTGGCACAGATGTAACAATATTTGCCTCCGCTGTGTGCATGTGAGTAAATCTTGAAACTAGTAATTCAGGTTCAGCTGTAGCTGTATACAAAAGATTGCTAAGCTGTGCATAATGATTTGCTTTCAATTAGCAAGGTATAATTCTGCACACACGCTGTTGCTGCCTAGAATATCCTGAAGAAACATGAGCTGACTGTATTTACTTGAAATTTTAATGTGCTGCTTTTTAAAAAAAGTTTGAGCTTAAGACATTTAATGAGTTTGTACTGTATTTGGAATGTAATATCAACCAGCTTAATGCAGTTTAAACCACAGATAATTTAAATAATGAAATGAGTTACCTTTGACTTTGTTTAAGGGTGAGGATACCCATTGTGATGGTCAGTACCATTTACAGTTCATAAACATAATGCAAAGGATATTAGTCCATTCATGTGAGTCCAGGGGCCAGGAGCTTAGACTTCAGCAAGGCAACCCAAGGTTCAGATTGCAGCTAAACATTTACTATTGTCTTGTGAACAACAAGAATAGTAATGGAATGCTTCATAATGATATGCTTTACAGCGATATTGTTTGTTCACACCGAAAAAAGCACATACATTCTGTGTGAATGTTGCAGACATCTCTGATCCTGAGACTTTTCTAGGAATGCTAGTCCTAATCATTGCATCTGTTCTCTGAGTGGCACTTCTAGGAGCTAATAAAATGATTTTTCACCATAAGAGAGGAGAGAACTTGAAGGTATTCAATGGACGAGGCAGGGAATGTTGCCACTGTGTGAACACTACTAGGGGCTAGCTGCTAGATTGTACATGTTTTATTTCTGCACACAAAAATGCTAACATTATTTTAGACATGTCTCACTGAAATGACTACCCTTTCTGCCCTAGCTGGAGGTCTTAGTTCTTCTGCCTGTGCTGAATTATAAGAATAGCTAAAGGAATGTCCCATGGATCAACTATTTTTTAAATTTTAATTATACTTTTACTATACATAAAAGATGTCCTTGTGAAACTCTTCTATACTTTATGCAGGGTGGATGAATCACCACAGATATTTTTTAGATAAATAAAAGACCAGGCCTCAAAGGTTCCTGAGTGAAAAATTTGATACTGACAGTAAGAGCTAGAATTTTTAAGCTCCGTGTTGCACAGGTACTTAACAAATTGAAATATTTTTCTGGCCCAGTGGAAGACAGTGTGTTATGTTAGCAAGTAGTTGTTAGAAATGATCAACTGTTTGATTAACATCGCTGATATTTTTAAAAAACCAATATGCTTTGCTTGAGTAGCAAGCTAAATAATTCCATCCTAATGTGGTGCAGTTTCTCTAGCTTTCACTTTACTGTTTGTCACAATCTCTTCTTTCAAATAGTCTGCAGGGGTTAAGAAGCCAGTTCAACTGCTAATCCCAAACTATGGTTTGGTGCTACAGAATTGAGACTTGTGCTGACATCCATTCGTCCTTCCTCACAAATCATAATTTGCAGTTGCATCAAACTGTGGCTTGCATTTGCCACGGTTTTGAAGTTATCTTGCAGCAGGGAGGTGGAGGGCAAGCACAAACCATATATTGCAGGTTTGGATGTAATGGGAAAGTGTCCTGCACTAAAGCTGCAGTAAATAACAATTACAGCTGAGGAGGGGGAAATGGGGTAGTGCACAAACAGAAAACTTAATGTCAACCTAGTTCTAGGTTCTGCTGATTAATTATTGCATTTTCCTTAAATCCAAAAGATGCCTTTTCCTTAAATCCAAAAGATGCCTCTTGGTTTGTAGGGATTGTAGCCCTAAAACGTCTTATTCCTTTTGGTTTAAGTTACATTGTAATTTCTGAAATAACTACTTTTTTCTTGTATTGAAATACAAGTTAGCAAATGTGGTAAACCTTTCAGATGCATGACTATAGATGACATCAGTATAGTTTCAATATAAAGGTTAATTTTAAGATAACTCATGCTTATTCCAGCAATTTACAAAAATCAGCCAAATTCTGAATGAATTGAAATTACCTAATTTTATGGGAGATGTCAAACTGTTTCTCCCATAAAATTAGGTAATTTTATCTGCTCAGCACTAGTGTTTCAAGATAGTTTGCAAGCTTTTGACACTTTTTACTCTTCCAGTTTATTGCTGCTTTCATTTTAGCAGTGTACAGTAGATAATGCCAGATTACATAGCTTTTTTCCCCTTGAGATATTAGCGTTGTATGTTAAGAGGCTCTAATAGTAGACTTGTAGTCCCTTTGATAAGAATAGAAATCTCCTAAATAAGTAAGTATTGTGTATTCAGTAGCTGAGTTTGAGTGCAGTGTCACAAGGCGTCTGTAAAACTGCCAATTGTAGCACCAGTGTGTGAAACTACCTGTTCTTTATCTGCCTTGTAGAACTGCAGTGTTCATACAGAGCTGCTAGCACTAGTAGTATATAAGGAATTTTATGCATGAGTTGTTCCTGTTGCAGTCACCCCCGACTACTTTGGAGGTTTTAATAATGCATATATTTCCCAACCTTCAGGAGTCACCCTCGTGTTTTCCACGCATTTTCAGGATGCTGTTTTACTCCAAGTTTAAAATCTGCCTCAATCCCAACCCGAAACCCAATCCTGTGCATACTTGTCACTTCAGGATTTTCTCACCATGCCCATTCTCGCTTCTCCCTCCCAAGTGTCTGTCCCCTTCATCCAACCCCTCACCTCAAAGCCATTTGCTGGAATACTGTGAGGCTGCTTATTTGGTCAGTTTCATGGCAAGTGTGGGTCAGTTTCAGATTGAACAGTTGAGAGGTCACTGAAGTAATCACAAACCACCTATGCCTCTGTTTATTTGGTCAGTTTCAGTCATTGGCCGGATGGAACAGAGCTGGGCTGATTTGCCACCATCCCTATACACATCCTCTTACAGGCATGAAAACCTTTTTTTTGTTTGCGAGTACAAGACTACTGATGGAGATAGCCAGAAACAAATTGGTGTGTATGTGTGTGGGGGGGAATTGTCCAGACGCTTCTCTGCTTTGGCTGTAAAATGGCCACTCGGTTCATTTCAAATGAAAGAATCCGCTGCTGGGCTGGCAACGTATTTTAAAGAAAACACACACTACACCCCATTACAAAGCAGCATTTTAAGGGGGGAGGGACTCAGAAGCTCCGCATTTTTGCTGGGGATGCATAATTCGTCTCAAGATCCTCCAGGAATTTCTTTGGGCGGGGGGACCCCTGTGCATAGTGTTTTGAGAATTCGACTGCAGATACTGTGCAGTTAGAGAGCAGCGGATCCAGTGGAAACAGACCATGCATAAAATACCTAAGTTATCTTCAGAGTTACATTTTTTCAGTTTATTGACCCTCATCCAATTCATTGCTGCTGCCAAGTAATGGTTCAGAACATCTCAATCTCACATGCCTCAGCTGGAAAGAAGCAGAAACTGGATATTTCGATATATATCAATAGTTTACCTCCAATTTCTGAACAACCTCTCCTAGTAGTTTTGTGTAGACGTTTAAATAGCATGGGGGACAAAATAGAACCCTGTAGAATCCCATAGCCCTAGTGCAGAGGTGGGGAACATTTTTTCTGCCAAGGGCCATTTGGATATTTATAACATCATTCGCGGCCATACAAAATTATCAACTTAAAAATTAGCCGAACAAGCCCTAAGCAGGCAGCTGCCCCAGATGACCCCCCCCCCTGGTGTGGGCAAGCAGGCAGGCATCCAACCGGTGGCACACTCGCCCACCTGGTGGCACAGGATGGTCTGTTGCACCAGCTGGGTGTAGCCGTCTAGCTGCATGCCAGAGTTGCTCCTGCTCCGCATGGTCAGGGCTGGATTCTGTAGTCGGCTCCTGCTACCTCGTCTGCAGGGATGAAATGAGGACACACTGGCTAAAAACTCCCCCTCCCTGCGCATTCTGCCCCTGCCCCCTTTAACCCCTCCATTGTCACAACTTCCGTCCCCAGCCCTCTTGTAGTACAGAGGGAATACATTTCTCCATGGCCGGGGTGGGAAAGGGTTAACACAGTTTCTTGTGCGGTCCTAGCAGCTCCATAGTTAACGACTCTTCTGCAAGGGGGAAAAAGGTTCCTTTTCTCACTCACATCTGCCTTGAATAGAGGCTCTTCCTGTCTTTGGGAGGGGATGGATCACCAGTCTTAGATCCTTCTGAGCTAGAGATCTGCCAGGACCCACAAAGGGCCAGACCAAATGATTCTGCGGGCCTTAAACACCCCCCAGGCCTGACATTCCCCACGCCTGCCCTAGTGTCAAGGGCTTACCTAGGACCACCTTCTGATGGAACCTCTGGGGCAGAGCGCCCAAGTATCCATCTTGGCTAGCCTGTTCAGAAGGATACTGTGCTTAATGGTATCAGAAGTCACTGAGTGGTCTAAACAATTAACAGGGACACACTCATGCAAGGATCATCTTTCATTGCAGCAAAGGAAGGCCGGATCCCCAAACATTGTCGGAAGCTAGATTGCAGTAGCTCTAAATAATACTTTTGGAGGGTTTATGCTACATTTCCCTGATCTGGCTAGCCCAGGCTAGCCTTATCTCATTAGATCTCAGAAGCTAAGCAGAGTTGACCCTGGCAAGTATGTATGGGAGACCTCCAAAGAATACCAGTCATGACATAAAGGCAGGCAATGGCAAACTACCTGTGAACGTCTCTTGCCTTTAAAACCCCACCATAAGTCAGATGTGAGTTGATGGCAAAAAACAGGCTTTTAAATGACTGCATACTCTAGCTGTAGCTAAATTAGAATTAAGCTCAGTGTTCCATAGCAGTTGGATAATAATGTGCCAGAAAAACAGTTCTGTTCATCATTACATGTATGTGTGTGTGAACTCCATTGGTGAGGGATTGTCTCACTATTATCCCATAAATGTCATTGTCTTATTCTTTGGCTTCAAGAAAATCTTGTGTGCTGAATGATATATTTGAGAGGAAGTGCTTAGCCTTTCCAAAGTGAAATCCAGGCCTTAAATAAACCAAGTGAAGAATGGAGTAATATTTGTGTTGTGCAGGAAGCGTTAAATACTGCTTTGGCAGGTGTGAAGCCGTCTTGTAACCTTAGCTTTGTGACTGGAGACTTCTAATTTCTGCACAAGTAAAATAACAAGACCTTGGTTTGATCTAAAGTGAGTTGCAGCCTTAGTAATAGCTGTCATTTTGAGGTGTGCATCTGCAACCTGGTAAAAATTAGTCATGGTTTTAATAGCTGCTAGACTTCCTTAATTATAAGGATTTTGGTAGCAGGGGTGATTTCAGCAGATGATGAAACCTGATGCCTTTTCAAGTATTGTCTGCACTGGATTGTAGGGAATGCCTTTATTGTGTATATACTGGCAAAGGAAGCATCTTCATGTGTATTTCAGAAAGGTAATGCAAAACCTTGCATTCTACCTTTGTCTTGGAAGAGTTGTTAAGGTGCAGGGACTTTCTTACAGTTAATCAATCATGAAAGCAATAAAAATGAGCCACCCACAGGAAAGTTAAGGGTTTCTACATACTTGGATTCTTTAGGTTATGCCAAAAAAAAAAAAAACACCCACGGAAAATTATCCAACAGGACAGAAATCCCGATGAGAACTGACTATACGTGAGAATATGTTGATAGCAAGTTGACTGTTAGTTGCAGGGTGGGGTTGCAACCAACCAGCGTGATGTTGTGGTTAAGAGCAGCGAACTCTTAATTGGGAGAACCAGGTTTGATTCCCTACTCTTCCACAAGAAGCCTGCTGGATGACCTTGGGCTAGTCACAAATCTCTCCAAACTCTCTCAGCTCCACCTACCTCACAAGGTGTCTGTTGTGGGGAGAGGAAGGAAAGGTGATTGCAAACTGCTTTGAGATTCCTTAAAGATAGAGAAAGCGGGGTATAAAAATCAATTCTTCTAGTTCCTGATTGTGTATGAATCCCAGAGAGCGACAGGGGGTTTCTATATTGTTCCTCTCAATTTCTTGTGGGCCTCAGCATGTTCATTTATTCACAGCCAAAATGGCTTCAGGTTTTTTCCTTCTACTTCATAATGCTCCTTTAAGTTTTCTTCAGGAGCTGATGAGCTACAACAAGACAGTGTGAGGGAAGGGGGATAGACTGTGCAGAATGGATATATTAGAATTCTTTAAAAAATGTTTGTGTACATATATTTAGGTATGGGCCCTACCATCAAATGTTTCTTAATTGGCACAGAGTCAGAAAACCTTCATAATAACTGAAAGTTTTGTTTTTAAAAATAGTTGGTGGCACTGGTCTCGGTTTGTTAGACACTTTAGCATGGCAGTCTAGTAAACAACATCTGCTCACTCTTAATGTTTTGAAAGAGAAGATGCTGTTGGTGTTATAATGTTGTGCAACACATTGCAAATCTGGAAATTGATGCTTATTGATGGCTTGATGGGAATGTACTGGCTGGGATAGAAACTAAGAGATGTAGATAGGAAAGGTTGTACTGGAATAAGGTGTTCTCCAAATGTGCCTGATACTATTTGTTGAGAACGTCTAGATTAGCAGTGTGCTAACATAGTAATTGTAGCACACCAGATTCGTTCATCCACAATTTATCACTTTATACTAGTTGTGCTTCTGAGTGCTTCTCCTATAGCAGCTTGCTTCCCCCCCCCCTTTTTTTGCCTTGATTGAACTGTTCACAATGAAGTTGGATGGTGGTGAAATTTTTGGGATTCACACTGCAATCTAGCATAATTGTTGGGAGTTAAAATATCCTTTTGACCAGGTGACTAAAGAGATTCTCTGTCACATGCCAAATGAGATGCCTACTTCAAAGATTATGTTTTGCACAGTACTCAGCATAATCTATTACCAGAGTATCAGTGTCAGAGGCTCCTTACCTACTTCCCTAACTGTGCTGAGTAGCAGTATCTTCCAGTAACATCCATCAAGTTGAAGATCAGATCTATTTGCCTTCTAATGAAGTAGATGGGAGCAAAACTCAGATACAAATGTTTGTTTTAGTACATTTTAGGTAAAGATGAGGGCAAAGACACAATTATGTTTTCATATAGCTTTCTGACTAACTCTGGAATAACTGAAATTTCCATTTCCAGATTTCATAAGGGTAACTGATTCTGGTAGTAGCAAATAGAACGTAATTTGAATTCAAAGCCAAAACATAGCTGTGAAAAATCTGCTTATGAGTGTTCACAAGAACTACTTGGGATACTGTATCTTCTAGTATCTTTGGCAAACAGTGGCTTGCGTCCCATCAAAGATCCACGTGTATGTGTGAGGGGAGGGGGATTTTGCCAGTTCCTTCCTTATACTGCTCCTGGGAGGGTTCCCATTATCCTGGAGCAGCATTTACAGGCTGCAGCAGGAGGGAGGAGGTGAGGAAGTTGCTCTTTGTGAGCAGAACACTGAATAAATCTGGGAGTGTCGAACTCAGTTGTTACGAGGGCCGGATATGACATAAATGAGACTTGTTCAGGCCAGGACATGCCACACCAGCCCAGATTGAGAGTGGGGAGGGGGTGGCTCCCTCGGCTGGCTCGTGGGCCAGATAAGAGCTCTCAAGAGGCCAAATCCAGCCCCCGGGCCTTATGTTTGACACCCCTGGACTAAATACTTCATAGATGAGCCCAGTCAAGTTTTTGCTGGCCAAAAGTACTGTCCCTTTCCCCATTTCTCTCTCTCTATCATGTCTTTGAGATCTAGTTGGCAACATGATTGTTGGATACCTTCATGGTTGCTTTACAGTTTGCCAATATAGTCTTCACTATATTCCTTTGCCAAAATATTCAAGCCATAAACAAGGCAGCTGACTACTACTGAGACTATTGCTTTCTGGTAGTAATTGCTTTCAAGACTGCTGGTTCAGTGTTGCTAATATATTGTTCAAGAATGTGTTTTCTTGTATATCAGTCAATTCCTCTGACAATGCCACACATTCTTTGACCAATCTTTTGAACTATTGCTTTAACATTGTTGCGTTCTTCATCTAAAAGACTGTGATAAGGAGTAACATGACTTAAAGTAATAGGAGGGCTGATTTTTAGTATTGAATTTCAGTTCTAGAAAGTGGTGTAGCACTTGCAAATATACGGGCACCAGGTAGTCACAGCAATTTCACTGTAGCACCTAGCATATTTAGCAATGATTTTACTGTAGTGTGTCTCAAGTACAAGGCTTATTTATCATTGCACATCAGAATATTTTTTGTTGTATGACATAAAATATGGGTGCATGAAGTTGTTATTGTTTCTGTGTTGATGTACATCATCCAATTATGGTGGATGAATTAATTTCTTAACCAGTTGCTTGCTTGTTGCATTTGAGTGGGGGGTGTTTGAGAGATTTGATATATCTACTTCCTAGAAATAGACATCTGGGGAAAACTAATTACAGCTTTGAAACTGCCCAGTTTGACTGGAGGTTTGTTCATATTAATTTTATGAAACAATGTATTTACAGAACTCAGAAATTTTCTGCAGAAAAATGTCCACACCACAGCCTTTTTCTAAACATTGATGGATATTTTTTTTCTTTTATCTTGCTTTCAGAGTATACTTCATGGAATTTTGATGGAAGATCATCATTCAGATGTGAATTCTTTATAAAGCAGCCATCTTTTCTTCTTCATAAAAAAAGCATCAGTTCAAGTAGAACGATTTAGAGGGGGCTTGCTTTCCAGATCTTTTACCTGTTTAACTGAGTGCATAAATGGCAACAGTAGAAAGACAGAAATCATTGTGACTTCTTAGATCTTCAGCAAGTTGCTTTTAGTTTTAAGCAACAAAACTTAAGAGTTACCCAACGTCAAAAGCCTTTCAAGACACTTTTAAAGAACATTGATGCAACCTTTTAGCAACTGTAAAAGTGTGGAGACGAGGCTTGCATTTTAGGATTTCTAGAAGCAGATCCATAACTTCAGCATTTGGAAGACCTTTTAGGTTCCAGTTGCCCTTCCTCTCTTCTCTCTTCTTCCATTTCAGTCTGATGTGCTACAGAAGATGAACAACAGAGTGGATTTGTGGAGTTCACCAATAACCATGGTGTTTTTCTGAATATTGTGCAGATCTGACAATTACATTTGTAATGTAATAGTCGACTTACATAGTATTGTGACAACAGCAATAAGTTTAATGAGGTGAACGTGGTTGTGCCTTTCCAAAAATGCTCACAATTTTGTAGATGTATGTGTGTATATATATTTCTCCTATGAGCGCCAAGAGCTATTAAAATGAGCAGCTAAAGGGGGAAGGCGTGCAGTCAGCACGAAGTGCGGCTTCTCGTGCTTCCTTTGGGAGTCACCATTGCCACAGGTGCACCCTGGAGAAGGAAGGAATCTGGAGGTCCAAGAGAAGCATTAAAAGTGAGAGGAGTAGAGTGCAGAGGCCAAACTGGGTAAGTTGTTCTGAGTTGGTCTTTCTCATTGTCATTTAGGTGTAATTTGGCTTGTGAAAAGAAGGCTGCTAATGACAGAGCATGAGCATCTCTATACCATTCTTACCCACCTAACCGGTGAATGTGAATTTCTTGTATGACCATAGCTATCAAAATGGCATCGAGAGAGAAACCTGATAGGAGGATATTAATATGCTGGAGAGAAAGTAAATTCTTCTCACTCAGACAACAATTGTAGCTGCTGATGAAGCCCAGTCAGTAGTCATGGGGTTGTTTTACAGGCTCTAAAGCAGCGGTGTCGAATTCATTTGTTATGAGGGCTGGATATTACATAAATGTCACTTGATTGGGCCAGGCCGTGTGTACCATAAAGTTTAATGCTAGGTACCGGAGATAAAACATTATAGAAGACACAGGCAAAGCCCATTAATTATATTATGTGGCTTTGCCAGGGAGAGTGGTATATAAGAATAATAAATAAATAAAATAAAATTATTTTGTATTTTATTTTTTACTTAAAATACAAACATGCTTAAAGCAATAACACTCTTACAGTATTCTCTTTTATTTAACAGTCTTTGATAATTAACCTCGGGACTGGGTGAGGTGGCTGGCTCACAGACCAGATAAGAGCCCACAAGGGGCCAGATCCGGCCCCTGGACCTTATGTTTGACACCCATGGGTTGCAGCACTTTGAATTTGATCTGTGTCATTTCATTAATTCTTAGATGCCAAGGTACTTTTTCCAGGTTGTGAAGAGCAGACCCAGGATAGCTTCTTCTGGTTTTACTTTTGGGAAGACTGACTATAGATATATGGTGGTGGTCTTCTCTTAGGTCCTGTCCATGAGGTTTGATGCCTCGCTTTATTGAAGGAAGACACTGGACCTAAATGGCGCAACATGACTTTGTTCCTGCCTGGCTTAACTTCTCTACACCACAGTCTGCAAAGGTAACTATTGCTTCTTGGATCAGCCCTTTAGATTATGAAATGCTTAAATGGCACTCTTAAACAGTACTATAGACAGGGAGATTTGTTTATATTCCCAAGAAAAAGACATAAACACAAGTTAATTGACAGTGTTCACAGAGAGAGTAGCACAGAGTTGCTTCTGGAGTCCATAGTCCATTTGCTACTTTGACGCTACTTTAATAGTAAATGTTTATTGGATTTTGAATGTTGCATTCAAAAAGTAATAAAAATTGCATTCTAGGACAAGCTGTCACTAATACCCAGGTATCAAACATTTGGGAAACTAATTGGTAAAATAGCTTTCTGTTCAGCAACCCAGACGCTTAGAAATTTTGTTACCAATGGGGAAGTCACATGCTTCTTGTTTTCACGAGAGTGGGAGACCATGCATGAAGATTTCTCCTGTAAGAATTGATTAATCTGTAGCATCCAGGTTCTATATTCTTTACGAATGCAGTTTAAAAGCGAAGCCATTCATATGTAATCATGTATTATGTACTCTCACAAACTTATACTGTTAAATCTGCTGTAAGTGATATCAAGAATGTAAGGGGGGGGGCTTGCCATAAGGAGTGATCTCTTTTAACATTGCTTTCAATCAAAGCAATGTAGTCTGTTAAACTCCTGATAACTCCTGTGGAGTCCAGAATGGCAGTTATTGATAATGTTGGAGTGGCAGCCGTGGTACATGGTCTGAGTTCCTCTTCATTCATAGCAAAATAAAACCAATTCAGTGGCACCTTTAAAAACTAACATTTATTTCAGTGATCTTTAGTGAGTCAGCTCATTTCTTCAGGCAGATATGGGATATCTAAAGAAGTGAGCTGTGGCTCACGAAAGCTTATATTGGTCGGGGAGGGATATAAATCTAATAAAGAAATATTGATATAAATGTTGTTTAAGGTGTCACTGGGCTTTTGTTTTGCTATGATAGACTAACACAGTTACCCCTTTGCAATCTTTATTTGTAGGCCCCTGGATCCACCTTTGAGAAGCACGGAGAGCATCTTCCTCGGGGAGAGGTTCGCTTTGGAGTAAGCCGAAGACGCCACAACTCTTCAGATGGCTTTTTTAATAATGGCCCCCTCAGAACTGCAGGAGGTAAATAAGGAAGATGTGCACATTCCAGGCCTAGCACAACATTTTGGAATGTCAGTTTTATCACTCTACTATGCCAGGTGCAGCAAAAGCTAAGTGCAGACAAATGGGAGAAAAGGATGAGGGGCTATAGCTCAGTGGCAGAGCATCTGCTTGGCATGCAGAAGGTCCCAGGTTCAATCCCTGGCATCTCCAGTTAAAGGGACTAGGCAAGTAGGTGATGTGAAAGACCTCTGCCTGAGACCCTGGAGAGCCACTGCCAGAGTGGAGCTGAGTAGACAATACTGACTTTGATGGACCAAGGGTCTGATTCAGTATAAGGCAGCTTCTGGTGTTCATGAATTTGTTTTCAAACAACCCAGTCTTGTTTATTTTTATCAGGAGAAAGTTTAGAGTTTTCCCCTCCTTATATCTGTCCATTTTGTCTGGCAAATATTTGATCCTTCCTGATTTATTAACTTACTTAGTGCTCTGCTTCATCATGTCACTTTCTGCTATTCTGACAACTTATGCTTATAGTGAGTTGTGAGAAAGGTGCATGATAGAGGTTTGCAGTGCCATTACTGGTATGGGTAGTATAGGAAAATTATTCAGTCAATACAGGTAGAGGCTTCTGCTATCTCCACCACTTTTTTAGGAACTGCAGCTTAGGTTGGGTAGTCCCAGCATAGAAAACTACAGTAAGTGTGGGAGTGGAGCTGAATTTTGGAGACAATAATCTGGAGGAGGAGAGAAAGGAGGCTGCTTTTTATTAGCATAATACACTGTGAACACAGGCTTCTGCAGTAGATCTAATACTGGTTTTTATGTAGTACTCATACAGGGATCTTCTTTTTGCCTAGACTGCTGGCATCAGCCTTCCCTGCACCGCCATGACTCTGTGGATTCCGGTGTTTCTAAAGGGACTCACGTCGGGCTAGCTAGCAATCAGTCTGGCTGGCATGGCTCTTCACGGGGCCATGATGGTATGAGTCAGAGAGGTGGAGGAGGAACTGGAGCCCATCGCCACTGGAATGGCAACTTCCACTCCCGAAAGAGTTCAGCCTTTCAGGAAAAGCCACCTGCTGAGGCCAGGGAGGAGAAGGAAGAGAAGGAGAAACTGCAGTTTGAAGAAGATGACTTTGTAAGTGTGGCGTTCTGCAACAAATTTCCCAGGTTCTTTTTTTTTTTTTTTTTCATTAGTACTGGTCAACTTTAAGAATCTAGAATTGATTTCCAGCTTTGGTTTTATGCCTCCCTTCAACTTGAGTGAAGTGGTCTCTATCTGGTTGCTTCCAAAACTGCATAATGAGCATTCGCATGTTGCATTTAGTATGACTCCAGCACTTTAATGGCTTTCTGAATTGTTTCCTTGTAATTTATTGGATTTCAGTTAGGAGATGATCTTCCTTTGTGTCAGTTTGTCAGGAAGATTGGTACAACTGAGGTGTACCAATCATTAAAGAATGGAAGTAGCCACTGCATTGATTATTACCTTTTACCTAAATAACCAAGACTAATTATAACTATAAAGGCCTTATATAAATAGAACAATTCTGAGATAATGAATCATTGGCTGATTTTTTTGCTTTTACTGATCAGTGAAAATTGGGATATACAACTAAATGTTTCCAAAGTCCCCATTCCCAAAATTTATTGATTTAAGGATTTTTATCCTGGTTTTTGTCCTGCAGGTGACCCAGAGTGGTCAACAGCAAAAAATGCAATATAAATAAATCAACCGGGGAAAAAAAACCAAACTGTGGGAGTAGGGACACAGGTTGAAAACATTAATTTTCCTCCTATCATTGGCATATAGCGAAATGAATGGTAACTTTTTCTCTCGTGCACATGCACCCATCTAGGTCCTCCATACAAAAGGGATCTCCAGGATGGCTGGGATATAATTGGTTTTCAGGCAGAATATGTAAAATACTCTGTTGGAATAAAAGTGACAAAAGATCAAGCCTGAGAACCTAATGACAAATTTAATAAGGAGTTCCTGGGTCTAAATAGCATTCACCTAAATATTTTTAACCAATTTGTGAATTTGTCCTTTTGACTAAGAGAAGCGACTTTCCACTAAAATTAGCTTCTTGATCAAGACTGGAATTTGACATGTAGGCTGAGGATCCAGATAATTGCAAATCTGATGGCCTAACTTCCGTCTTAGATAAACTGGGAGAAAGTATTAAGGCTAGAGTTGTCAGCTTCATAGAACAAGCCATTGTGAGGAGTACTCAGCATGGTGTCTGCAAAAGGAAGTCTTTGCTCATCAGCAATTCAGAATTCTTGGAGTATGTCAGAACACGTCAATCAGGATGGCAGTTTTTAATAGCTGAACTTTTGATACTAGGCAAAATGAAAGCAAGTAGGAGCAAGGAGATGACAGATTGTAGTTTGTATGGCAGGTAGAAATGTGCAAAAAGATACAAACTACACAGATGTCTTCAGATTTCTGCACTTTTCTTGGAAGCTGGCCCACATATTCCCAGTGCAAGTACATCCTTCTGCCTAAATCCACAACAAAGCATAGACTTGGTTCAGGCATAATTGGAAACCATGTTTTATTTTAACTAGGTTTAGGTTGCGAAACCATCATTGAACTCAAGGATAATAACTTAAATCCTGGCTTGCCGTCTCTTTCTCACACATGTCTGGGTTGTCCGAGAACAAGCTAGAATGGAAGCATTCAGACATCATGCAAAACCACAGGGAAGACTAACTATGGTAAACCAATTCCAGAGCCTGGTTCAGAGCCATAGTGGTGTGGCCTGCATTTAGACACACTAGCCATAATTGACTTGAGCCATGGTTGTGCATGATGTCTGAACTGAGCCATAGGCTCTGTCATTAGCTGTCAGCATGTTGAAGTTCATGCTCTAAGAAAACAAGACTTTGAAAAAACAGCTTTTAAATAATACCATTAACTTTAAGATTCTCATCCTAGTTTCAGTATTCTGAAAAGGGAAAGCCTGACGTTATGTAGCCTAATCTGAAATGTATTTCTCTGGGTTTTGTATTACAGCCATCACTGAATCCAGAAGCTGGAAAACAGAACAGCCAGAGTAAACCACTTGGAACTCCTTCTGGTGTTTGGGGTAGGAACATTGTGCTGTAGAAGTAGTGGAACAAAGTAAATTAAGTGTTTCTCAATATCCAGTTTTGTATCTGAAGCTTGTGTTTGGGTGCTTATAGCTTTTCTACTTTCAGTAGTGGTAGAATAAGCATACTTAGGAATTCTGGCACAGCTATAGTTTTGTACTTTCCTCCCCTCACTCACCCAGGTTATGTGTGCTTCTGTAGATTTGCAGTAGCGTTATTACAATTTGTGTCCACACATTTTAGTACATTCATATTCATTCTCGTAAGGAAGAACATACAAAATAACCTTGTAAGAAGCTGTTATAAATCATTATGTTCATAGATTCATTAACCTAGTTTAAGAAGATGAATATCTTGAGGGCTCCTTAGTGGATTCCAAATCCACTGGCTGAATAGGTAAGGGGAGTGATATATGTTTCCTTGGCCTAAGTCCTATGTTGGAGAACTTCCAACCAGTCTCCAATCTTCCATTGTTGGGCACGTTGCTTGAGCAGGTGGTTACTTCTCAGCTCCAGGGGCTCTTGACACAGTACCTTTGAAAACCAGATAGCTGCAGTGGTTCAGATTGCTTTGGCTGGTGCATCAACTGCATCTGTTCCTGGTCAGTCAGGTCTAGCCACAGTGATCCATGCTTTGGGTTACATACAGACTGCACTACTGTAATGCATTCTTTTGGGGGGCTACCCTTGAAGAGTGTTTGGAGGCTGCAGCTATTGCAGAATGCTGCAGCTAGACCTCTGGTCTGGGCCAGCTATCGGGAGCATGTGACCCCAATATTACAGCTATTACACTGGCTATTGATCTACTCCAGAGCCCAATCCATGGTGTTTCATGGCTTGGGACTGGGGTTTCTGAAGAACTATCTTCTCCCATATGTTCCTGCCCAGGAATAGGATCACATCCTGACTGTCCCATCAAAGAAGCTCAGTTGGTGGGTGCACGAGAGAGGGCCTTTTCAGTGGCAGCCCCATGATTATGGAACAACCTCCCCAGGGAGGTTTGCCTGGCCCCCTCACTTTCAATCTTTAGGGAGGCAGTTTAAGGGGCCAAGTTTGTTTAAGTTTACTGGCGGTCGTGAGTTGTGATTTTAAATCTGGATTTTTATGTTGTTGTTTTTTATTATTTTATGTGTTTTATCTATTTGTAAGCTGCTTTGAGCTCTGTTAAGGAAGAAAGGCAGCTAATAAATGTTTTTAATAAATACCTATGGCATCTGTGCCATAACCACATAACATCCAAAGTAATCCTTAGCATTGTTTATGTGTTGATTGAGCCTAACTGTAATATAGCCAGAAAGAAAAATGCTGTGGTTTCGAAACTATGAAGCCTGCATTGAAGGCAGTTATGATGAACACAAACATTCCTTGCATTCTTTCCCCCCAAATAGGCCCTTCTGACCCTTCTGATGCTGGGGATCTTGGGGACCTGTGTGAACAAAAATCCATGCAGTGATAGTGAGGAGGGAGAAGTGGGCAGAATTTCCCTTACCTTTGCTTCTTGTTCCAAGGGAAACACCATTGGTTAAAAAGCACAAAGGGACACCTTTAACATGATTCATCCTCTTTGCTGTAGCCCTGTCTTGCATGGAGTTCTGTCCCTGTAGGACACCCTGCCCTGGCATTCAACTTTTGCTGCCTCAAACTTGCTTCTGGGGAAAGAGGAACATATGGAATGTGTATATACATGAGTATCTTTGGCTCATGTTTTGTAAGCTCCAACACATAGCTGAAGACATGAGGCTTTGCAGAGGACCTGTGTGCAGTAAATAGCTTTTCATTGCTCACTGAAGCAGTTTACGTAGAGGGTAGCTTGTACAGTTGTCAAAACGTACCGGTTGTCAAAATGTACCGGTTGTCAAAGTGTACTGGTTTGGACTTTTCCCTTTAAAGAAAAACCCGATGGAGCTCAGTTGGTCTGGAGTATTGCGAGCATAAACCATGTCTTGTAGTGAATATTACCTGAACTGAACCTTGGCAGAGCTTTATTTTAATAGTATTTTTACTTGGCATAAAACTAAAAGTGATTTCTACTAGTCAGGTTCTTATCCTGTGGAGACCTACAAGCTGGACTGATGTCATGAAATGTTTCCCATTTGAGCAAAAGCTGCCAGAATGACTGGGCTGAGGAATAGTAAAATTAATAATAATAATTTATTGGATTTTTAGGCCGCTCTATCCCAAGTTGGGCTCAGAGCAGCTTACAACATTCATTAAATAATTTAAAATCATTTATAATATAAATAGGCTAGAAGATCAATTAAAAGCAAAACAATAAATAATAAACTAGAACATCAATTAAAATCGATGCCCTTCAGTTATAATCTCTCAACAGTTGAAGAACAGAAGAGGGGGAAAAGAGAGAAGGGAAGGCAGCAGAATAAAAACTGTTGCTGTCCTCAACCATAGGCCCGGTGGAACAACTCTGCTTTGCAGAATTGGGTTAAGTCCCACAGGGCCTGGATCTCACTAGGGAAAGTCTTCTACCAGGCTGGGGCCAGAGCCAAAAAGCCCTAGCCCTGGTTGAGGACAGGCAGGGATCACCTGCAGATTTTATCCTGTGGAGCAAAGAGCTCTTGGGGGACATAATGGGAGAGTCTGCAAAGTTGCATTAATGTGAGCAAGAGTGGCATTATTGAAAATTTCCTCTTTCTCCCTCATTTTTAAACTAGAAAACCCTCCTAGTGCCAAGCAACCTACCAAGATGCTGGTCATCAAAAAGGTTTCAAAAGAAGATCCTGCTGCTGCCTTCTCAGCTGCATTTACGTCACCAGGACCTCAGCTTTCAAATGGCAACAAAGCAACCACCATAGTCCCAAGTGTCTACAAAAATCTGGTTCCCAAACCTGCAGCACCCCCTTCTAAGGTACCTAAGGCTTTGCTTTCGCACTGGATAGCTCCTGCATTAGTAATTAGTGGTTTTGCCTAAAACTTTACATATGTATCTAAAGAAGCTTTTAGATTGCACCCTACTAAATTAGTGCTGCACTGTTAGAATATTGCCTCATGTAGAAATACACATGCATGTATCTATACTTCCTTCCTTCTTTCTTCCTCCCTCCCACTGTACGAGTGAAAATAAGGCCAGTTAAGGATCGTGGAGGAACAAAATCCAGATTTAAATTGCTTTTCTCCGCAAAGGAAAGGCTCTTGATAATACTAACAAGATAAAAGTATTTATTCAGGATATGCAATTTCCCTTGAGAAATATCAGCTTCCTTGCTTCACTCAAAATACATGCATTTACCTAAGCTTTGCTTTAGACAAAACTTGGTTGCATCTCTAGTTTAATTAATGTAGACTTTATTTTCACAACAGCTGGAATTGTAGAGGATAAGGATTGGGGTAGAGAAGAATGGCGGAAGACCTAGGGCCTAGAAACTGTACAGAAGTAGTTAATAGGGTTAAGAAATGGAAGTCATAAGAGATGGCAAAGGCTCTGAATGAGGGTCATCAAATCTTTGCCCTTGACTGCTGGAAGCCCTATTTGGTTCCCTTTCACTCCTTCACTCAGCATTAATCTCACATTTTGAGACTCTTCTCCACCTCCATTAAGCCAAGAAACAGTTGAGATTTTCATTGTAGAGTTTAGCCCAGCTTTTAAGGAAGACAAGGCAAAGTAATTGACCCCTGCTTTTTTTATAAACTCTAAATGTTATATGATTTGTCATTTGTCTCATTGTAGCCAAGCCAGTGGAAAGCTAACAGAAATGAACATAAATCAACCTCATTGTCCTCCAGCCGTGATTCTGCCTTTACCAGTCCAGTGTCTGTAACCAAACCAGCTGTATTAGCCAGTGGCTCAGTTCTTGCCTCTTCCAAAGAGGTAAGCAAATAAGGTTGAAATCATAGTATTGTGGATGGGAAAGGACTCATCTGCTAGTATATGGGTTTGATCCTTCTGCCCGTGTCCCACTGGTGCAAAGCTGGTGGAAGGCACAGATTGTCACGGATCTTTTGCCTGTTTGCTTCCCACCGGCAGTCATTTCTGCTGATGGGAGAAGCAGTAAGAGCAATTTCATTCCCTTCCAAACAGCAGCCTCCCAACCCATGTGGCTGTTAGTCCATATAAGTCCTGTGGCCCTAGGAATCAACTTTCCCAGGATTGGAAGGAACTATTTAGAGGAGAAGAATGTGAGAGAGATCCCCAATCCAACACTCTATGTACAAGGTAGAAATCTGGGTGATCACTAAGTGCCACAAGCAGCCAGTGACAAGTCCTGGAAGGTTTGACAATGCTATTTTTCCTTCCCTAGAGTCCTTCCAGCACCACCCCTCCCATTGAAATAAACTCGTCTCGTTTGACAAAGCTGATGCGCCGCAGCACAGATAAGAAGAGTGAATTCTTGAAAGCCCTGAAGGATGACAGAAATGGGGAAATACCAGAGCGCCATGACAGCAACAAACTAGAAGATGTAAGGAGGCTGCTTTCTATTTGAAGCATTAAAATGATAGGGTTTCATTCAATGTGAAATAAAATATTGCAAGGAATATGCATTCTACAAATGTTGCAAAATAAATGCTAACAGCATAGTGGCTGCTTCCAGTATGTTGCTACCTTCTAATGGAACTAAAAATTGTGTGACACAGGTTCTGTTCCCTAGTTGATTTTATTGTGTGGATAGGAGCTAAAACACAGTTGAACATTTCACACCAAAGTTCTGAAGACAGATTAAGGAACGTGCTACAGAGGTGTAAGCAGAGTTTGCATAAGCAAGAGAAGAGCAACTTTCTCCTTATGCACTGGGCATTTAATTGTAGAATAACACTTCTAGAGATTTGGAAGAAATACAATCCAGATGAGCTACTTCAGAACATAAGAACAGTCTTGCAGGATCGAACCACATGTCCACCTTGACCAGCACCCGGATTCCTGCAGTGGCCAGCCAGGTGTTTGAGAAGTCCCTCAGCAGAGTGTGGACGCAGTTGCCCTCCCCTGCTGTTGCGCTCCACATATGATATTAAGGGGCATACAGCCTCTGAACATGAAGGTTCTGTTTGTTTAATTTGTCTAATATTCTTTTAAAGGTAATGATGATCACCAGTTTGTGACAGTGAATTCATAAACTGTCCATTCTGTAAAGCTGTTTTGTTCAGCCTGGATCACTGTCTTTAAAATTTGTAACTGTATCATGCCCCGCCCTTAGTAATCCTTAAAAATAAAAAGCCCCATGCACTTTAATCCTGTCCCCATATAGAAGATGCTCCTAGCTCCTTGTTCACTTTTTATTTCTAATCTGTATTTTGAGTTTTAGAAATGGAAAATTAGTAGTACAAAAATCTTTATAGATATTTTTCAATTTGATTGAAGTAATGGAGCTAGGTCAGCATGCTAAGAATCTTTGTATCTGTCCTCCTTTTTTGGAAATAAAGTGTGATGGGGCTTGTTTATCAGATGCAATATTGATGCACAGTCAGATCCAGTGTGTGCTGTGCATTTATTGTTCTTGATCCAGCATTGACAGCCTCCTGTATGACCTAGTTGTGGGATGTGGTTGCAAGTCAGTAAACCAGGATGTGTATTGGTTCTTTTGCTAGAGGAAACGAAACTCTTTACCGTGCAGTGGCTGCTTTACACCAAAATAAAAGTGAATTCTGTTGAAGCTCCCAGAGCTGGAAACAACATGTAACTGTTCATCTCTTGCCAGCTGTATACTTTTGGTTTTGAGCTCTGAAACTGATTAAGCGTTCTTGCTTTTTGAGAACTTTTTTTTCCTAAAATGACCCTTGGTGTTACAAGTCCAACAATACCTTGTTTTTATTTCTCTCCCACACCAGGTTGAAAGTGGCCACACGCCAGAACCAAAGGAAAACTGGGAAGAGAACTGCCATCAGAATGGGCTTTCTCTCCCTTTAGAAGAAGGGGAGAACCTTTCGCACTCATTAGAAGCAGAACACAGGTCAGCAGACAGAAAGCTGATCAAGGGGGGAAAGTCTCATTCCACTGGCATTTTACAGAAATTAATGGAAGAAACCTAGCCAACAATAATTTCAGAATTAGTCACTTTTGATGCTTTCCTAGCTCATAATAATGGAACTAAGTTATACACAGTCATGGATTTCCTGAGGGAACTCTAGGAATTAGTGCAGGGTGGGGAACCTTTTCCTGCCAAGGGCCATTTGCTCATTTATAACATCATTCGGGGGCCATAACCAGGTGTAGATCTCCCGGTGCGGGGGGGGAGAGGGTGGGTTGCCAGGTCTCCAGCCACCACCTGGAGGTTGGCAACCACAGGGGAGGCCACACAGAGAAGGCCTGGAGGGCACCCCTGCTCCCCCCACTTTCCCAGGCGGGAGGGCAGCCAGCGGTGGGACCTGAGCAAACGAGGCACCAGGGGGGTGCAGCCCACAACCAATCCTCAGGGAAGGAAGGGAGGAAGGAACACAGCAAAATGGAGGGGGAGAAAAGGACGGAAGGAGACAGACAAAGAAAGAGACGAGGGAGAGAGGGGAGAAAGAGTGACAGAGAGAAAAGCTTTCCCCCACGCACACCGGCCCCATGCAACCAGGCTTCAGGCTCCCCTGAAGAGAGAAAGACAGAGAGAAAAGCCTCCCCCAACACACACGGCAGCACACGCAGCCCCGCGCAACCAGGCCCCAGGCTCCATGCCCTTGCACCCACTCCCCACCCCGAGTCCACAAAAGGCCCTCCAAGCCACTGGCCTCTCCCCCCCCCCCCACCGCTTGACAGGCGGCGAGAGGAGCTTACAGTGTGCTGTGGTGTTCCTGCATGCCGTGACTGTAGGGGGCAGCCTTGGGGGAAGCATCCCTCCCCCTCCTCTCACTGACCAACAGTCAACGGGAGGAGGTCCAAAGGGCGCCGCGGCCCCAGGAACACCCTCGGGGAGGGCCGTGCTGCGCCTCCGCGGCTGGGCCCTGGAGCTCCTGAGGGCCGCCCCCGGCCCGGATGTTCACCATCCCTGAATTAGTGTGAAGAATGATGGAAGCCCTTTAGCTCTTTTACATGATTTCAGCTTCTAAGATGTCTTAAGAGAAGTCATGGCAGTTACCTAGTCTGTAATGTAAACGTGCCCAGGGAGTCAAGTTTATTGTTATATGCTTACTTATTTGTTCAAACTAGATGAGCAGGTACAGCTAGCAAACTGCTCTTTTCATATAAGTTCAGCATACAGCAATGACTGTCATGAATACTGGGAGTTTATTCATTTATTCTTTTAAATGGCCAAACTCTTCCAGAGCCATGAAGAATGGTTGTTTAATACTACCTACTAATAACTGATTGGGGGTAGAAAAAGTGGAACAAAACCCACCCCTCCCCAAGTTAATCACTTTACCTAGTGGTTCCTAATGATGCTTGTAAAATAGAACTAATTAACTGACAAGATTATTCCTGCCAAAATTGGAGGTAGGTGCCAAAAGGAAAGTTGCCCATTTTGTGTGGTTGGTGGCAAGGGTTGATCTTTGCCTTTGTGGCATATTTCATCTGATCTTTTTTTTCTTTTTCTGCTCCTTCAAATGGCTAGGTTATTGAAAGCAATGGGATGGCAGGAATATCCTGAAAATGATGAGAATTGCCTTCCTCTCACAGAAGACGAGCTCAGAGAGTTCCAAATAAAGTCAGAGCAGGTTTGTTCAGCTTGTTTTCCCCACATCAAATGCAATAAGCATTATCCTGCTTTCCAGACTAACAGTGCAATCCTAAAAACAGTTTCCTAGGAGTAAGCCAATTAAATAGATCCAAGCAAGATTCTGAGTAGACTGCGTAGAATAGTAACAGCTGTAGCTGCTGGAAAGTAATTTTTTTGTTTTGCTACACTGGCAACCGACTTTATATGCATATAATTTTTACAGTACATCTAAAAAGGGGGGGAACCCCCAACCCAGAATCAACAGCTGGTTTGGCTAATTATATCAACACTTTTTTTGGTGTGTATGTTTGTATTTCTGACCACTGAAAAAAGCCCATGGGGCCAAAACACATTTGGTCTTGTTCACCCTGATTGTGGTTTTGTTTGTATATCAACAACTTTGGGATATTAATTTGTATTTTATATTACATATTGAAGATTACGCAATCCATTGCCTTTCATTCTAAATTCAAGGCCTATGTTTTTAAATCTGTACAATACATTTATTTTGTTTAGTTCTTTTTTATATTGCTTCGGCTCGACCTTCATTGTACCTGATATGATTTTACAGTCCAGTCTCTTTGAGCTGCTTGCCTGGATAGCAAAACAGAATGTAAAATGTAATAAACTCTCTTTTGGTTTTTTTCCCAGCTAAGAAGAAATGGCTTTAGGAAGAATGGATTTCTTCAAGGCCGTGGCAGCAGTCAATTGTTCTCCCACTGGAGAAGCACTTTTAAGACAGAGTTTGAAGAGTCAGACACAGAAACCAGTAGCAGTGAAACTTCAGATGACGATGCCTGAAATGGGCACAGAAAATTACACAGTACAAAACCAACCCAGCAAACTCAGTTTGTAGTTCAGCACATAAATGTTTGAGGTTCTAATGAAGCAGAGTTTATTCTGTCTCAAGTCTGTTCAATTTCTTTTTATTGTTGAAAACTACATGCACAAGGAAAATAATTATATCCCAAAGAAGAAAGCTATCGGCTTATTACTTTTTGGTTTTGCCCTTCTGTGCTTCACGGAGAACAGTCCACATAGATGGGTGACCCAAGGCCTTCGGGGGCAAGGCACAGGTGTTCAGTCTTGTCAGCAGCAGGATGTCAGGGACTGAGTTGGGCAGCCACAAGCTTCTCATACTGCCGTCCACATCGCAAAATGCTGTGCGGCAATAATGTGCTAAAACAATCATTGTCAATGACAAAATGGCTATGGAAGTTCTAATTGTGTTAAATTAATGCTAATAACATGGAACTTTTTTATTTTATTTTTTGGCGGCTCGGGGAGCTTCATCACTTAACTAGGCGTGTTTGGTTTTTTTCTCTTTTGGGGTACAGCTGTAAAATATTTGGATATAGGAATTGTTTGTGTTCTTGCAACCTTGATATTCAGGGTGGATTGTAAAATATAAATTTTTGTGGGATTTCAAAGATTAAGATTATTTTGATAACATTATTTACAGATTTAAAAAAGTGATTATCACATTGAGTCTGTATGAGGGGGAAAAACTACTGCATCAAAAGATAACTAACTTGGAATAAATATTTTGCATCAGTTTGCCAATCCTGTGTCTGTCATTTCTCAGCAAAGCGCTTCTAAGAATTATTGACATAAAGCAACATGTAAGCAGCAGCACCTTTTTAAAAATTCAGTGATAACTCTGAGTATCCCTTATTTTCTAAAGCAAAAGATGCAAATTGGATTGTTTTCCTTGTTTTCTTGCCACACGTTTCATTAATTTTTCTTTTTAATTTAAAAATATTATTTTAAACTTTTATACAAAAATGCACAGTATACAGAAAAGCATAAACAAAATAATGACCATACTTGGTGAGATAACATAACTTTTGTTCTGGAGTCCAATTTTGGCTGTTATGAATCTATTCAGTTTTGTTTGCAGAGCAACTCTTGCCACCCAACAGGAGGAAAATAATAAAACCGTGTACCAGAGCTAGTACATTCAGAGAATTCTGATGTGAATATTGAGAATTCAATTGCAATGTCCCTGAGACTTAATGAAGTTTAAGAAATAAGAAATGGGGTGTCAAAATGGCTTAAAAAGCCAAAACATCTTTTAGTGCTTTAACAAAATGTATCCTTCATAATTTAGTTAGCATAAAATTGTACAGTGACACTTGAACGTATAAATAAATACCTTAGTTTTTCTACTAGCCAAATTTCAAGTGCACCCAACACTAAAGAGAAAAAGGCAAACTGTTGCACTCTTATGCTAATTTACCACAAATATCTTCGTTTTTGCAACCTTGGAGGTGGGAAAAAGAAGATGAAAACAAAACAATTTTTTTTGGCAAAAGTAGAATATGGACAAATAGTCTCAAACAGTCACAGAAGCAGCATATTTGGATATTGTTGAACTCAATGCTGTCCATTCAGTTGGATATTCTTGACAACATGAACAATAAGCTGCTTGTTTCCCATTCTGTGGGTCACTGTCACAACCTGCTGAGGAGAAAGCAGCAAAGGCTGAGTGAGCATGGGGATCCAGGTCAAGAGGACAGCGGATTCTGGCTGTCCTGGCTTCCATTATCATTACCAAGCTTGCCAGATAAAGTCAAGTAGCAATCTGCAAGCCAATCTGCAAGCAATCTAGTACTCTCATGAAAATGGCAGAACCTCCAGGGTACAGAAACGTATACTGGAATGTGAGTGTTGCTCATATCTATACTGTACATAGGAATCATTCATATAGTACATTTTGAGTATATAAAAACTTGTATTAAATCATTTCACTCTTGAAAAGTTCAGGGGCATTGTAATGCTCCCCCAAAATTCCAATTTTTTGAAAAAAATGAAATTTGGAGTGTCCACAATTTTCCCCCCACATATGAATTATCCCTTAGGCTTCAGAGCAAACTTTGCTTATAAAATTACAATGTAAAAAAATATTCAATGGCTGAGATTCAAAGAACCACACACATCCAGTTTTCAACTGAAATTCAATTTAGTTTTCTAAAAGTAGAATTTCAGTTGAATCCAGTTTTATTTTGTAAATGGGGGTTTGGGAACAGCCGAATGGTAAAGCACTGTTGACAGGGTAGTCAGGGAGGTGGGTGGCAGCAAATACTGTTCAACGAAAGGCCAAAAATCCCAGTAGGCTGACCTGAGCTCTAAAGAGGCTTTTAAAATCAAAGCATTCAGTTGTTACCGCACCTTAAAATGAAGTTCAGGTTGGTTCACTGTACCATCACATTCTATCTCGTTGCACCTCCCTCTTACCATCTCAATACCATTTGGTGTAAGAGCCAGTGTTGGTTTTATATATAGATTATGGAAGTGTTGCTGTTTTTGGTTTGAGCTATATTTATTTCAACAATGAAAAGAGCTTTTATCTTCCTTGATGTTTTACAAAGCTGAGTGGCTTCATTCTTTGCTTCTCTGAACATTTCCACTCAATATTTTAAGTTATTTTTTCCCCAGTCATTACCCCCCCACACACTCCTTTTCAAACAAAACCTGTTCTCAGGTACATTCAGCTTGAGAAATTGTATGGGATTTATTCGCTAATGCTTAGAACTGCAGTCATAATTTTTCACCCATAGAAGGAAGCATACAGTTGACGCTGTTTCACAACACTGATGTTTGTTTGATTCAAACAATTTATTTAAAAATATTTTACAACAGTCTTGTCTTAGATCCTAGCGTTCCTCTCATGCTTCTCCCCAGCTGCTGCAGAGCACTTTTTTCAAGAAGCATTTATGCACACACAAGTGCTACCTAAAACAATTTAAGCATTTAAAAATAAGTGCTGTTTAAAAGTAGTATATTTTTAAAATCATCAGCATATCTCAACATCAAGAAATTGAATTAAATAAATCATGCTGTAGTGTTCCCTGTTACTATTAATGGATGTGAAAGTTTGAGACAATGAAGAAAGCGGACAGCTACATGAAACATGGTGTTGGAGGAGAGTTTTACAGACACCATGGACAGCCAAAAAGACAAATAAGTGGGTTCTAGAACAAATCAAGCCTGAACTCTCCCTAGACTAAACTAAGGCTATTGTACTTTGGTCACATGAGAAGAGTCAGTGGAAATTACAATAATGCCAGGAAAAGCTGAATGCAGCAGGAATCGAGGATGATGGATTGAGAAGCTGTGGCCTGCAGTTTGCAAGACCTAAGCATGGCTGTTTGGAGGACTTTAATTAATAGGGTCACCATAACTCGGAACGATTTGACAGCACTTAACATACAATAGTAATCCCTCATAGGCTTTGAGTAGCAGGACCAGTCTGTTGCTGGTAAGTAGCTGTTTTATATTTGGGGGCTTTCCGCAAACCGCTAGAAAATGACAATGTCTTGATGGTGTATTCTGTCTAATCATGGGTTCGGTTGTTACCCTATTTATTAATTGGGTTTGCGGTGTAGTTATACACTTCTTCCTGGTACCTTTTAATAATTTGCTGAGGGAATCCCAAGCGGGGTAAACGCGCCTTGCCATTCAGCGCTGAAGATCTGCGGAAAGCCGCACAAGGTAAAAGTTCCTCGGACGGCAAAGCTATTTACAAGTACAGGCGCCCTGTACTCGACTGCGTCTGGCTAGCCCCGGCGACATACCTGCGCAGAGAACAAAACATCATTCAGGGTCTGAAAGGCAACTAGAGCCCCGCACGAACCCTTTATTGACAACCGGTCCCACGAACACCTCCCGCCGGCTCTCCTCGAGGATGTTTGCGACATTCACGTCCTCTCCTCGATCACGCGCGCGGGCCGCATTCTGATGACGTTCACGCGCACAAACGGAAAGGAATCGCGTAGCGTAGAGTGTCGCGAGATGTCACGCGAGAGAAACCGCCCCGTGATGCTTTGCGGCCTTCTCTTTGCAGTCGGCGCCTCCGGAGAAGGATGGGTGAGTGGTTTGGGGAGGAGGGGTGAAGCCTTTTTATCCGTTGCCATCCAGCCAGGCGCCCGGCCCTGCCGAGCTCCACTTCGGGTAACAGGGAGAGGGACGCTTGTGGAGTGAACTGCGCGGGTTATTGCCGGCCAGAGCCTCGTTTTTGTGCCGCGGCCGTGCCCTACCTGGACGGCAGGCTCTCCTTCGGCCTGCGTGTTCGTGCCATGTTGACACAATGGCCGCCGGCACCTGCCCCCAGGCAAGACTGGGATCTCCTCGCGCAGTGGCACCTTTCCCACGGCCGAAGGCACCCCCCACCCCGCGCGGTCCTTTGCTCCGTGTTCCAATGATGAAGCTTCTTTCAATGCTGCATTAGGCCGAGTACGCCATGCGGAGACTTATTACCTTGGAGAGCTGAGTAACTCTGGGCATAAGGATCGCGGGGGTGGGGGGAGCTTTCGTTGTGCGATGTTACCCGCGTGCCTTCATTGGCTGGTTTTTATTCTTTGCATCCAGGTATCTCCAGGGACAACTGGCACAAGCGCCGCAAGACTGGGGGGAAGAGGAAGCCCTACCATAAGAAGAGGAAGTATGAGTTGGGGCGACCCCCTGCCAATACCAAAGTATGTGATTCCGAGTCACGGGTGGTGGTTCTGCAGTGTAAGCGTACGTGCAGGTGGTGGTTACATAGGAGAGCTATATAAATTAGAATTATGCATACTTATTTGGAACTTTTCGTGTATCTGCAGCTTTTCAGTGTCCAGTGCAAGAAAAATGACCGGAAAAGTTCTTAATAGAAAGCAGTCGGTAGACAATGTAACCCTTCATTGAAACACCCCCAGTCCTAAATAAACTGCATCTCTGCCATATTAGTTTGTCACGTGTGTTGTGGGTAATACCCGGAATTGTTAACTGGAGGAGACATTCTGTTACTTTTCAGCATATAGGTTTCCCTGAACCCATCTTAATATTCTCCACAGTCTAGCTATTCTTTCTTTTTAGTATTCAGCTATCTGCTTCTGTATATCAGGTGCAAATAACCATTTCAGGCTTTTTCAAGAATTTGAGTTTGGGACAGTAGAGATTTTTCTTTGATCAACAGCCCCCTCTCCTGGATATATTGCAAACTTCTTTTAAAAAAATAATGGACTTTGAGGCAACTGGAGTGATGAGAACTACACCTTAGGTGGGTGCTGGGGACTGTTTTGGTCTTCTTTGCACTTGCCAATGCTAGGAGTTGTCATAGTTACACTGACCATGTTGCTGTGTGGCCTTGGTTTTTGTGAAAATAATTTAGTGCTGTAATTGTTTTGACACAGTCTGTTGTATGCTTTTTTTTAGATTGGCCCCAGGAGAATTCACACAGTAAGAGTACGTGGTGGGAATAAGAAATACCGTGCTCTGCGCCTGGATGTTGGAAACTTCTCTTGGGGGTCTGAATGTAAGAGCAAAATGGGTACATAGCATGTGTGTCATTAGCTGTAGTGGCAGTAGTAAACCGGATGCACAGCCTAGAGAACAGTGATGGTAACTTTGACCTTAAGGGAAGTGTAGGGCAATGCTTGAGCTCTCTGTGGTTGTGTCATAGTTACTCTTAAGTTTTGTACCTACAATAGGTATTTAAAAGAGCAGTGTGGTGATTTGAACACGTAATGTGGAAAGTATTGTTTGAGTTGCAAAAATGGTTCTGCTTGGATTGCATATGCATAATTCTAAAGAGATGATTATCGTAGAGTGAAAGATTGCTGTTAAGTTACCAAGGGTCATAGAGGGTGTGGGAGAGGGGAGGTTGCTTGTGCACAGCTCCTCCTTTCTTAGCAGGCCCTGTTCAGGTTTGTGAAGTAATTTACTGTTTCTGCTGAGATTACTGATGACCTCTTGGGTTCCTTGGGGATTGATACTGGCTTGGTCCAGGATTTGGCATCTTTTCAGAGGAGTGTGTGTGTACATAAAATTCAGCCATTGGGGGGTTTGGGGGAAAGGAAATAACTGTATCTTGTAAAAGGGATTGTTTATGCTGTCAGCATTGATTTGTGGCCATGACTCCACAGCAGTTTCCACAGGGAGTCTGTGATTGTACACACACAGTATTAAGGTTATACTTAAAGTCTCTGTCTCATGTTTGCCAGGGCTTTAAGTTACACCTGAACTCTACCGGAGACCCTGGAGAGCCGCTTCCGGTCTGAGTAGACAATACTGGCTTCGATGGACCAAGGGTCTGATTCAGTACAAGGCAGCTTCATGTGTCCAACTGGGCAGGGTTGGTACTGTGCTGTTGTCATGATAGTGACAACAGTACTGGCTCTTTGTTTGGGTGCTGCTGTTTGGTGAATTGGATATTCTGTATTCACAAAAGTTTGGCTAAACTGATATGGGCATTGGACAACTTCATTCCCATTTGTAATTTGTAAATGCTAAATGGGATGCCTTTTGGGAACAGCCAGCAGAAACAGTAGTAAAGCCTCTAAATCCAGAGTTATCCAGGTCCCACTGGCTTCAGCTTGTAAGGTAAATTGTTGGGCCCGTTTTGTGTGTGTGTGTGTGTAGGTGTTATTTGTGTTCTGTTCTTGGAAGGTGTGATATGGCTACCTGCTCTTTGCAGGCTGTACCCGCAAAACAAGAATCATCGACGTGGTGTACAATGCATCCAACAACGAGCTGGTGCGCACAAAGACCCTGGTGAAAAACTGCATTGTACTGATTGACAGCACACCATACAGACAGTGGTATGAAGCCCACTACGCCTTGCCCCTTGGGCGTAAAAAGGGTGCCAAGCTGGTATGTATGAAGTAGGCTGAGCTCCTCTTGCTTCCATCACTTAAGGCTAATAATAGTGATCTGCCCTGCTTGATTTAGCATCAGTTTTAATCTGTGGTAATATGTTCAAATATAATGTGCTATGGTCTTCTTATGATGATACATTTGTTCAGTTCTGCTGCTGAATGGAAAATGATGTAAAGTGGTTTTTATCTGAAGAAGGCATTGTCTGGAGCCAGTTCCCATTAGAACATTTAATGGAGATAGACATTTTGGATACTTGGCCATTTTCTTTGTGAACACAGTACTAGTACTGTCTTAGCAATCTGTTTCTGCTTGTTTTCACCCCAGGGGGTGGGATTTGTGGAAGAATACCAGGTTGAAATCACATTAAATTAAAGTTGATAAGAGTTGGGCAGTTCACTGCTTTGTACCAACTTCTCACAGTATTGAGAATATAAATGCCAGAAAGCAAAGAACTTGGTACATTGCTAGTGCTGTTCAGCTTTCATGATATAAACCAGCGGTGTGGTGTCAGCTATTTTATAGTAATCTTCAGGTATTTGTAAAATACTGTGAAACAGTAGTATATAACTTCTTAAACCTAGAAAGTTTTAATAATCATTCTGCTCTTTGTTCAGACTCCTGAGGAGGAAGAAATCTTAAACAAGAAGCGTTCAAAGAAAATTCAGAAGAAGTATGATGAGCGGAAAAAGAATGCCAAGATCAGTAGTCTTCTGGAGGAGCAATTCCAGCAAGGAAAGTTACTTGGTAAGAAGCAGGAAGTGAATGTGTAGCTAAGCACAAAGGCAGAATGCTGAGAAATGCTGCATTTGCCAGTAAGATTGATGATGGATTGTAGTGCTGTCTAAAGCTGTGGCTTATTCCCACTGGATTCTAGGAGCGTTTTCATAACTAATGTTAGTTCATTACTTTGCTTTGTGGATCTTGTATAGCTTCGCCAATCCATTATTACTGAGCTTTTCTTAGTAATACTTGCCTGACATGAAAAGTACCTCCCAGGGAATGAAGTGGTGGCTGATTCCCTGGAGTTTTGAAGTGGACCTCATGATGAAAACTCTGTCCAGTTCTGCTACTGAATGCAAGTGGTGACAGTTCATATTCTGAAGGTGACTTCATCAGAGTCCTTAGGTAGGCTCTGCAGCTTGGCAAAGGAGTCTTAAATGGCCCTGATAAACAAGAGATTGGAGACATTACTATCTGAGCCTATTAGTGTTCAGAAGTGGACAGCAAAGAAATACAGTATTCTTAGCAAGGGTGCTCAGTGGCTCAAGATTATACTTTCCCTCTTCTAATAGCACGTTTTGTTTTGCAGCTTGCATTGCCTCCAGGCCTGGACAGTGTGGCCGAGCAGATGGCTACATTCTGGAAGGCAAAGAACTAGAATTCTACCTGAGGAAGATCAAGGCCAGGAAAGGCAAATGAACACTCGCTGGAGGGGCTCAATAAATAATTCCAGATTCTTGTTATAAATTATTAATGTGATTATTTATGGGTGTCAAGAGGAAGGGACATTTGTCGGCTTGTTCTCTCTATCTATATAAACACACACATACACAAACATACATAAATACACACACACATACATGCATGCAGCATGGAAGCTGGTTTGAGTCTGTGATTTTGTCCCAGACCAGTGAGTTCATCTGCTAACTTGGGAGTGGTTCTGAGCTTGCTTCAGTATTACACTGATGTGGCTTCCTTGCATGCTGCACCAGAGCCTATGCAGGAAGTGGCTAGAACTGGTGACCCCCACCCCCCCAAGCAGCTAGATGTGGAAACTGAAGAGCCCTTCTATTTCATCAAGAGTTATCACTGGTGTGCAGGCGATTCCTTACTATTCACTTTTTGAATTGCACGAGCCTTAACTCAGAATGGCAAGTTCCCGTGAGGAGGTTTCTCTGCTTCTGGGGGTATAGCAACTTAGTCACCAACACGGGCATGTGATATATGTAGTTTGTGCTCGGCTCCTGCTGAAGAGTCTTCATGTGAGCTTGAAAGTATCATTTGGGGAATATCCTGCCCCTTCTGGCTTTGTAGAGTTTGCAGATTCCCAGAGGACCTAGACCTCTCTTCCGATGAGTAAAACATATTTCTGATGGTTTGGTTTGGGGAAATGCAAGGGAACCAAACAAAAAAGTATTAGTGGGTTTGCAGCAGCTCTTTGCTTGTGCCTTCCCAAAAGTAGATATTGCCCGTTGTACCTGATGCTGCTGCATTGATTTAGCTGTGGAATCAGCCTGATGACGCACTGCTAAGTGACTGGGTTGTCTTCTCTTGACCTTCCAGTCTCATTCCGGTGCAAGATGAACTCCCTTCTAGCAGAAGGGCCTGGCCTCTTTTCCAAAGGTCTGGTTCTTTCGAAAGCTGGGAACAATCCTCCATTTTCTAACTTGTTACATTCTCCTTTTTGAAAATACAACTAGACTTCAAGTGAGCATAAGTAAAATCTGGCGTGCGGTCCAGTTGACTAAGCATAGCTGGTGTTACAAAGTTGTAAATTATAGGGCTGTTGCCTGCGGGTGATCTGGGCTTGTCTCTCCTGCCTTTGGACAGATAAGAAATTAGCATCTTCCAGGAAGTGAAGTATTTGTCAGATATTTTAACCTTTTGTGTTTCTTCTAGCTGGTGTATATAATAGCATGAGTGTGTTCAACAAAACCTCTTTTGAAGCAGGCTTATAATGGAGCGGGGAACCTGTGAGTTAGTAACTGATATGTCACTGTGTTCTTTCAGGCGATACAGAGCATAATACTCTGGGCCCAGGGATCTTGCTTTTGTCTATGTTTTTATTTGTTTGAAGAATAATTGTGCTTGGTCAAGGCTTGTATGTGTGAACTACATACAACTTGATTTGGAAAAATACCACTTCTCGATCAGGCTTGAACAATTATTTCAAAGCCTTAAGGTACCAAAGAGCCAGGGATTTTTCCAGTCTTATACCGAAGCTTCCATCTAACTGGATCCCTGAGTAAGGTTACAGTATCCTTTAAGTGCCCAGAGGATATGCAGACTAATTTGAATTGTTTGAAATCCACGTACAGATCTGTCAGCCTAGTTGTGACATTACTCATGTATATATCATTTGCTGAAGTTACTTTGAGAACCCTGATTATACAGACGTTCGCCTTAATGCATAAGGTCACAACACAAAGGCCACTAGAATCTGGACAGCTGTGTTTTTGGAATTATCTTTTGTTAACCCTGTGTTTGAGGCAAAGAGTTTGGCATCATGGCCCTGTGTCGTGAACGATCAGTCAAAGTAATAGCTGACCTCTGCTGGTTGAAAGAAGAGAACAATTGCTGCACAATACCTTTTAGGCTTTTAAAGGTTTGCAAGAATTGCATCACGTTACATATTCAAGCATACTATTTCATGTAAATATATGTGAAGTAGCTGCTCATTTGTTTCTCAGCATGCCCACTGAGCTGCATCAACTCCCTGCTTCAAGTAGGAATTAACCATGTAATTCTTTAAAATGTCAATTCATAATTAGAGAAGTGGGCCTGGTTCAGCTACAAAAGTAATAGAGATTCACTTAGCTTGTTTCAGTCCATAAGAAACTGCCTCCCTGATCTAGCTTTTGCTTAGTGACAGAGACCTCAACCTACCCAGCAAGCCCTGCCGTTGAGGGGCTAGCCAGAGGGCTGGTCAGTGATGCTTATGCTGTCTTCGGAGGCTTCCACCACTGTAATTTGGGGTAGTTCCCTTCTGTGTATCCCTGTGTTTATAGGTTTGTAGGGGACTCCAAGATGGGAGTCAGAGGTGGGGGTTGCACTAAGTGAGGTCTCTTCATTCTCCATTTCCTCTTCCTCGATACGACCAACTGCCTCTGGGTCTTCCCTACGGTAGAAGCTGGGGCTGGAGGAGGGGAAGGTGCCTTCTGCCCTTGCCCGTAGTAGTTGTTGATTTCGGCTGCCCTTTCCGAAATTCTTGAGGCTGACTGCAGGGGAAGCTGCTGCAGTGAGGAAGCGGTTGAGCAGAGGTGTCTGGATCCTAGGCATGTTGGGTGATGCGTCTACCTGCTGACTCTGCTCTGGGTCATTGCTCATCCTGCACAGGGAAGAGAAAAGATCACTTGGTGAAGGAAACTTAATTCACAAGCAGTTGGATCCCATCAAGATCTCTGTGTGGAAGGACTCTGTGCAGAGAAATATGACCTCTCCCCTCCTGCAGCAATCCCAAATGCTGCTTTTGAGGTACGGGGGTCCCAGGAGCAACGTGAGAAGGGATTTCAAGGGCTGCAGCAGGAGGTGGAATAAAAAAAAACCCTCCCTCTTAAACAGGTTCCAACCCAAGATTTCTTGGACTATCAAGATTCCAGCAGCTTACATAACATGCTTTAATACAGTTCTGACAGGGATTTAGTGTGGTTTATATCTCAGTTTGAGCCTAGGCAGGATCTAGATGGGAGTCATTCTTAAATGAAGCCCTGTATTTACACCCCCAAATACACCCTGGATTTCAATGAAAGCCTAGTAGTTTTTATGGTGTTGCTTCTGGAAAACTCAGAACGTGAAGGCAATAGCCTTCCCCTGTTTGTCCTTATCACCTAGTACTTAGCAGTATAGGGGATCTGCACTGGGAGGTTTCCGTTGGCTGTCATGGTTATTGATAGGCCTGTCTTCCCCAGACGTCTTTACACCACTTAAATTCCTTTAAGTCAGTAATATGCCATGTATTAAGGCACCCAGTATATCAGCATCTTCACCTCAAATCAACTATTTATCACATGGGTAGCCCTAAATTCTAGAATAGGCCAATACTTTGTGAGTTGACCTTTCCTGCACCTTCGCTGGCTTAAATGGAGTAAGCGGAGATTTATACAGTGGCTTGGATCTAAAGCTGGTTTTCTTTCTGTGGAAATTTTTTTCTAATGTGCATTTTTAAAAAAATTTCCCCCCTTGTATCACCCGCCCAGTGCTATTCCTGGGGTGGGGGAGGTGTCTCTTGCCCAGTGTTATAGTAGTGTAGCAGGAGATGGCATGCAGAAGATTCGTTTCCTATTGCTGATCTTCACTCACTGCTTTAAATCCAAGCTGGTATTTCCAGTACAGCCACACTGCAGGTTTAAGTCCTACAGTACTGGATATTTGTTTTTAATCTTCCTAATATCATACTTGTCAAGGTAAGGTACTCATCCATTATTTCAATGCTTTCTGCCTTGGGTGCTTCCTTGATGCTTTTTCTTTTTTCTGTGGCTCGCCCTCAAGAGTTTTGTCAGGCAGTAGTATGTCTCAATATGGAAGTAACAATAGCCTGTTATTTCTACCCACACGGGTTCCGTGGAACAGTTTATTCCTAAGGTTTTCTAGCAGCCCATGCTTTGGGCAGGGAGAGAGCTCAGCTGATCCCTGAGCAGTCAGTTGCCGTTTGTGTGTCCCTGGGCTGAGGAGAAGATTGAGACCTCCAAAAAGCAATGCCTTTGGCTGGATTGTGAACGATTTAAAGGGAGTGGTCTGGGCGACGAGAGGAGGATATAAGTCTCAGATATAATTTTTAATAGCTGAGTGCTTGTGGGGCTAGAGCCTCTGTTGGGTACTCTCCCATCTTTGAGCAAAGTAACTGTTTGGATATCCAGTTGAACATACCGCATGTCAAAGGTGGATCCCATGAAGGAGGGTTTCAATGTCTCTGCCACTGTGGCCATTGTGTAAGGGGGTTGCGCTGTAGATTCATTCCAGTATTTGTCCTTGCCAGTCGGAGGTAAATTTTGGTACATGTCATCCACTGAAAGCAGTGATACCTGATCAGGCAACAAGGGACACTTTGAATTAAAGGGCAACCGAGTAAAACTCATTTTTTAGTAATGACTGTTTCAGTTCAAGATTGAAGATCAGGAAGAATCTGATAACTACAAGGAGTGAGCAAATTATGTCCAGATAAACAAGGATGCTTCTGTTTGGAGGGGTGAATTAGACATAAGAAAATTCCTAGCACTCATTGCTGAATGATTTGAAGAAAACCAGACTAAGCAACTCAGACATAAAAGTCATGCCTGAGTCCACAATATAATCTTGCTCTCCAGCTCTTGTTACATAGAGTCATGCCATGAATGATGTGGAGGAAATCAAATTAGGAAGTCTTGTGAGAAACTGAATTAATGCAATTACAAATAGATAAAATCATCTGGTGTGCAGTCTGTGGCTAAAAAGGATCATGAAGGTATATTCTGATCCTCCACTCAAACTGCATATTTGTGCCATGGCCAAGTACTGTTGATGGCAGGCCATAGTCATAGGATCCAGCTGTCTGGTGTTTTTTTTTAATTGAGTTTTCACAGAAGCATTGTGTTGACAATAAGTCAGGGTAGCTAAAATGAAGCTCGGGTAAGATTATGCTGATCACATGTAACTTATTCAGACTGGTTACTGGATGGTTCCACGTTACTGTAGCAACTGAAACATCTAGAAATGCTTACTTAAAAAACTAATATTCCCAACGCGGGTAGCATTTTGCTTTTCCTTTGCATAGCCAGACACACCTGCAAGTTCCTGTCGATTAGTTTGTTGGTTTCAAAGTCATCATCATCCTCTCCAAAGGGATTAATGATCTGTTCTGCCACCTGCAGGAAGAGGAAGATACGAATGTTCAGTGCTTTTAAAAAGGACAATTCTGAGATTTTGGAAGATTATTTGGAGGAACTCTGCTCCTATATGATCTACTAAGTACACCACATCACTGAATCTCCTTCCCCAATTTTTTGGGGGGGACGCTGCCACTGAAAAAGAGTGGGCGCATAAGACCCTGGTGCCTAATGCCCATCAGCCAATACCTTTATGTTAGGTTTGTTTCCTGTGTGTAGTGTGTGTGTGTGTGTTTTTTTAAATGACTTATGGAAGAAATCCTCAGTGCAGGGCAAGCAGTATAAAACAACGGCCCCTTACAAATGAGAAAGGGCTGCCTAAAATCCCTATTTGCCCCCAGCATTCTGAATTCTGTCCCCACCCTCATTTGTAGATTGCCACCAGATCCCTGTGTGTACCTCTCATCTCCAGAAGCCGTATGCCACTGAATAAACGGGGGGGGGGGGGAACAGTGGGAAGACTTGTTTTCAGGACCTGTTTGTGGACTTCCTAAAAGCATTAGTGGGCCCTTGTGGAAAACAAAATGTTTGACTTTGGTCTGATCCAGCAGCCTGTTGAGTTCTTACAGATGACTGACTGCTGTGGCAAAATCACTCAGTACAGGCATACCTAGTTTTATTTTGCTTTGCTTTATTGCGCTTTGCAGGCATTGCATTTTTGAGCTAGTCTATCAGGGCCATTTTTTTCAACAGCATGTGCTCACTTCGTGTCCCTTTCACATTTTGGTAATTCTTGCAATGTATCAAACTTTCCCCATTATTATTACAGTACATTTTTAGACAATGTTATTGCATCCTTAATAGACCACATTATAGTGTAATCATAACTTTTATATGCACCAGGAAACCAAAAAATGCACGTGACTTGCTTTATTGCGATAATTGCGTTATTGTGGTGGTCTGGAACGGAACCTGCAATATCTCTGAGGTATGCTTGTAGCTATCAGTCACTTCAGGATCCCCAGAGAATAACAGGGCTTTAAAGCCTGTTGTGCATCTTGTCTACTCTGGTTCTATGAATGGCTCTCCAGTAGACTAGCTAATTGGTGAAACCTTGGGCTTGGAAGACCTCTGCTCAGGTTCATGTTATGTCCCTGGGGTGGGGGCATTCTCACCTTCAGCCATCCAGCATAAAAGAAGAACTGCAGGAGGGTGGGCAGAGGCACATACATATCTAGATCTTCATCTTTTTGTGGGTCCAGGAACTGACGCCCAACCACACAGAAGGCAAAGAACGAGTAGACAGCAATGGTGACTACCTACAGAGAAAATAGCATTAATCTCAGCTGGAGGTGGTTTGGTGTTACTAATGTCACAGAAGAGCATTATCCTGCAGTACCTGATCAAGGATTGCACATATGTGCTGGCAGTGTACTATATGCCCAAGCAGCTGCAAAGCAATGAAAACAACTCAGAGTTGCTGATTTATTTCCTGCCTTGTTTGCTTCTTTTGCCAATTTAGCAGCTGTAACAGCAGGCGTGTACGTGTTCAGTTCTGTGTTGTGGTTCTGCCTGAGTCTCAGTGAGAAAGGTGGACTATAAATAAAGTAAGAGTTTATTTATTATATTTATATCCCAACCTCTCCCCAGTAAGCTCAGGGTGGCTTACAACATAGAGATAAAACAGTCCCCCCTTTTTTTGTGCCATCAAGTCACAGCTGATTTATGGCAACCCCTGTAGGATTTTTGAGGCAAGAGATATTCAGAGGTGGTTTGCCGTTGCCTGCCTCTGCATCATGACCCTGGTGTTCGCTGGAATGTTGCCCATCCGAATACTAACCAGGCCAACCCTGCTTAATGTCTGAGATCTGACGAGATCAGGTTAACCTGGGGCTATCCAGGTCAGGGCAAGAGTTCCCTGGGGGGGAGCAAAACCAGATGGACAACAACTCTTGCTGGATGCTTAGAGGGCTTCCAGGTCTCTTGGAAGTACCTACTGCAATAGAACTGACCAGGTCTCTTGGAAGTACCTACTGCAAGGAGCTGCTGAAGGAAGAGCGAGCAAATCAGCAGCAGCAAGGGAGGTGTCTGGATGCACATTAAGATACGTGTGTGTTAAGTGTCGTCAAGTTGCTTTCGACTCGTGGCGACCCTATGAATCAGTGTCCTCCAAAATGTCCTATCTTTGACAGCCTTGCTCAGATCTTGCAAATTGAGGGCTGTGGCTTCCTTTATTGAATTAGTCCATCTCTTGTTGGGTCTTCCTCTTTTCCTGCTGCCCTCAACCTTTCTTGCATGACTGTCTTTTCCAGTGACTCTTGTTCTCTCATGACGTGACCAAAATACAATAGCCTCAGTTTAGTCATTTTAGCTTCTCGGGTCAGTTCAGGCTTGATTTGATGTATAACCCACTGATTTGTTTTTTGGGCAGTCCACGGTATCCGTAACACTCTCCTCCAACACCACATTTCAAAGGAATCTATTTTCCTATCAGCTTTCTTCACTGTCCAGCTTTCACACCCATACATAGTAATAGGAAATATGATGGCATGAATTAATCTAGTCTTGGTGGCCAGTGACATTAAGATATGCAAAGGGAGATAAAGGTGATGATGTGACAAGTGGCACAGGCTCCATTGTTTCGTTTTCAAGATAACAATGAAAGAGAAAGGGTTTATGTGCTTATTTAACACTGATTATTAAATAGACTAAACAGGAAAGTTCCAGAAAGGACCTTGGAGACTTAAAGGAGCTAATGTCTTTTCAGGCCCCATCATCTCTGAGTGCTAGGCGTTTTCTCTCTTCAACAGGAAAACTAAGATGTCCCAGGAAGCTAAATCTTGTGCGGGGGAGAGGATCTCTGTGCTTTGCGCAGATGTATCTTTAGAATTTGAACTGTGTGCGTTTTTGTGGCTATGGAAAGAAGCCCTTCATCTGCTCTTGTTGGAACAATTGTTACCGAGACGGGAGCATCTGAGCATGTGGTTATTAACAAAATGGGAATGGGGGGGTGTTCCTTACCAACCTGTGTGTAGACCAGGGGGATGCTGATCCAGTCATAGTGAAAAAGCATGCTGCATTTGGAGCGGTAAAGGTTCAGCTCCTGAAGAGAGATTTTTTTTTTCTTAGTTCGGTATTGACTGAGCTAACAGGCTTCCTCTTGCTAGCTGCTGAACTGTATATATTGAGTGAAATCTCAACGCCTCTCTTTTTTCCCACACCTGCCAATTCAGTTTAAACTTTGATTTTCAGCTGAGAGAGTACTGGATTAGTTGGCACTACTAATTCATGCAGCCCCTGTAGTACCCTTTTGTGTTACAGAAGTAATACTTAGCACTGACTGCCACAGTGCTGGAGACTGTAATCAAAAGTCCCTGTCTGGTATAGTTTATTTATTAGCTGCCTTTCTACCTTGTGGAACTCAAGGCGACTTACAATGTAAATGAAATGGTTATTAAAAAAAAAAACATCTAAAAGACCACAATTAGGACTGCAAATAAATAAAAATTAAATTAGTCCAACTCAGTTGGTCAAATGCAGTCCTAAATAAAACTCCTCTTCCATTGTCTCTTCTTTCATTTTTAAAAAAGGCTGGTTATTGCCACAGGCATCAGCACATCCTTGAAGCAGATTCAAGGCTGAAATTGGGCAAAGGAGCAAAATCATGCTTGGGGCTGTGCAACAAGAAACACGCTTGAGTTGCCCACTAGCAATCCCCTGACTGTTTCCACGGCTTACGTCCATGAGCAGGCGGAGTGCCACATCGTCCCGGATCCGCCCATCCCGTCGTGCCTGGGCTGCTAAATTGGTGAACCACACACAGGGGATCCAGTATTTGTTGAAGTCTGAATGGAGGCTCTCAAACTTCTTGCGTTCCTCTTGTGTCATGAAACCTGTGTGAAAACAACAGCCAGTTGAACCCTTGCCTTGCCCTCCTTTCTGCTCCTTGGGGCTAGAAACAGCACTCAGGACTAGCCTGCCCTACTGGCTCTGAAGAAGGCCTGCCGATGATAAAGGCCGTCAGTGAGTCTATGTGACATAAATACATGCTGAGCCTCACATGAGAGTTTGTGGGAAATTTGGAGCAGGGAATGAGTTAAGCACCCATTTCCCCTTGCTACTCTGCCCTAAATTCCCCTCTTCCAGAGTGGCCTTGGTTTGTTTCTTTTTAAAGACCAGTAGTGAGGTACTGTTATATACGTTACTGTGTAACGTATGACTAATCCTTGACAGCTCCTGTACTAGAGTTCATTATTAGTGTAATAGAAAGCTGATCCATAACTTCACATGCTGAAAATTAGCTTCATATGTCGTTTAGTAGTTCAGCAACAAGCTGTAGGACCCTGTTGTTGATGCAAATACATTGTGTGAAGAGTTGAACTGGTTTTTACTGATACGGACAGAGGGTATTTTACTCTGTTGTCTAAATACATAACAACACAGAGGAAGAGTTAACTGTCAGTTTAAAACTGATGTATTTCTTTACAAAATCAGAGGATTTCCTCAGCAAAAGGATATTATGCACCAAAAAGTTTCAAATCATCAATCCTTAATCTGAAGCCTGACTTCAAAAGAGGCAACATCCTATATGGATGCAAGTACCATTTTTATGCACACACTATGGGGATTTCTCAGCTTGAGGATTTAGCAGATATATTGCAGAACTCTCCCTGGTGTCCTGAGACCAGTGATCAGATTCAGGTGCTTCTGGAACAGTGACCTTTGTGGAGTTGGTGAAATGTTTGAGTCATTACATAGTGGTGCTATCTAGGTTCAAATCCTTCACGACAGTAAAACACGTTGGGGCCTCACTACCTTCCCAACCCACTTCTCCTTTCCCAGGGTCAAGATGCAGAGTTACCAGCATCTACTAGATGATCCATCGTCGGGAACCTCTTAAGCACCCTGGTGCTGACCGAGCGCAGGATGAGTACAGATGACAGGTTGGCATAACGGATGAGGGTACGCCGCAAAATGCGGCCTTTGTCATCCTTGCCATGCACGTTGCTAGAGATGACGCACATCAGTTGGTCCGGCAGTGGGATGCTGGTGTACTGAGCCCACCAGCGGTTCACAATCAGTGTGACATAGAAACCTGCCCAGAGAAAAAAAGAAGAGGGCCTTGATATTATTGCAGTACAGCAATGCAGCTTTTCCACATAAGATGCAAGGCATCCAGCCTCAGGGAGACAGTTGTTGCCACTTGAGCATATTAGCCCTGTGCACTACTGAGTGGAAACATTTAAATTATTACTATATCAACAGCATCAATAAAAACTTCAAAAATACAACTTGTCAAAAAGAAAAGTCAGCTTTGGGGATCTGGTTCATTTGGCCCTCAAAGTCTTTCTGGAACAGAACTGCTGTAACCAGTTTTCAGAAGGCCAGTCAATGAGGGGGCTATTTGAGGAGGCTTAAGGGGCAAGTCTCTCCCATGTGACCACTGATCTTATTTATTTTAATATTTATATTGTGCCTTTCCACAATGCCAAAGGTGGTTTACAAAATATACACTGTTAAAAACATAGCTAAACACGTGAATTAAAACACATCCGGTTAAAACTGCACCATGGGCAACAACCAGCTGCCAGAGATATTCATTAGGTAATCTTTTACGGAAGGAAGGGAGTGGAGTCACAGCCACTAAAAACAAGGGCACACAGGCCATAGCTGAACAAACCTCCCAAATAGATGGGCTCGTAAGAAGGGAGGTGCCTGGTGACCTTTAATGGGTGCCCCAGGACCAGATCTCTTGCAGAGTTGGGCACATAGGAAAGCCAATTCCAGAGCAGGCTACAGATGAGCTCACATCTGCCCCCTGGCCTGTAAGGAGAATCACCCATTCCTGACTTATTCCCTCTAGAAAGAAACCAGTACCTGGTAACTTGACCATATGGATCAGAGAACTGCAGTTTTACTTTGTCTGGACTTTGTAGCACATGTGGCAAGGTGGGGGGGATATGTGAATTATAGCGGGAATAACTTGTGAACCCATCAGCATAGGTGTACAATTCTCCCATTTCTGTGCTCTAGCAGGCGCTTGCACCGGCAATGGCAAACATGCTCAGGAGGCTTTTTTTTTTTTGCTGCCTTAACTGTATATCATTTAGACAAACCTTCTCCCCTGCCAAACTACCTCTTCCCTTTTCTATTTAATTATGTGTTCCCTGCCCATTACTTCCCCTTTTATTCTAGGCTGCAACATGACTCACAATGTACCTATGCTAACATACGTTCCACCACATTATGCCTCTCTCTCATTAATTAGGGCCAGCTCTCATGTATACCACAGGACCTGTTCTCCAAACATGTAGTCTGTAGTTCACTTCATATTGGTTTATAGATCAGCTGGGGGGGTTGTGATCCACAAGCAGCATTGGAAGCTGAAAAGGAAGGGAGGTACAGAGTCTTGTACAATATACTGGAACATGAGAGCAGTCTGAAATTAGCAGGATTCAGTCCCAGCTAGTGTTGCCAGTCTCCAGGTGGTGCCTGGAGATCTCCCAGAATTATAACCAATCTCCAGACAACAGAGATCAGTTCCGCTGGAGAAGATGGATGCTTTGGACTCAAAGGCATTATATCCCAATGAGGCTCCTCCCTTCCCCAAATTCCACCCCTGGGCTCCATCCTCAAAATCTCCAGATATTTCATATCCCAGAGCTGGCAATCCTAGACCCAGCTCTGAGAGAAGACTAGGAGCTAGCACTTTGAATAAGAGGAAGGAAGTGGCTTAGAAACCAGAATGTCTGGATTCTCTTCTCATACCCATGAACACACATGAAGCTGCCTTGTACTGAATCAGACCATTGGTCTATCAAGGTTAGCATTGTCCACTCGGACTGGCAGTGGTTCTCTAGAGCCTCAGGTAGAGGTCTTCCACATCAGCTACTACCAGGTTTGTTTGTTTTTAACCAGATATGCCAGGGATTGAACTTGGGACCTCCTGCATGCCAAGCAGATGCTCTACCACTGAACCAGCCCCCACCCCATGAGGAGAGACATTTAATGGGACAGAGGAAGTGTTTAGGAAAGAGAGACTAGGATTCTGTTCTCCCATTCTGAAGGAGAATGTTGGGGTTATTTTAGATTAGGGAATGTCAGCAACAACTATTCCTATTGTAGAAAAGAGACCTAAAGTCCTATCTCAACATTTTTCTTCTGTCAGCAGAAATTTCCGCTGGGATCCAAGCTAGATGTGCAACTAGGGGCCAAATCCCTTGGGATCCAGCTTTAGCTAAGTGGTCTGAGTCCAGTTCAGATTTTGCTTTGCCCACCCATAAAAGGGAAATGGAGAGACATCATTTATATGCCCAGTATTGGAGTTTTAAAGCCATGTTTACAAGTAAGGTGGGATTCTAAAAAAGTAAATTTTGCTAAATGTAATAAAGTGTAAAATGTAATAAATTATAGAAGTGCCCATGCAAGAAGCTGCAGAAAGGTATTCTGTCAAGAGCAGAAAGGGAGGGCTGTGCACATATGTAAAGTGTGAGTATGTAGGTGTGCCATACCTAAGACGAAAGACAGGGGGATTAGGTCAGTGGAGCTGTTGCAGTACCGAGCCACTTTTGAGAAGAGATGTTTCTGTTCCTTATTCAGAAGGTGCCTAGGATGGGAGACAGACAAAGAGACTCATAAGACTGTAAGAGCCTTGCTGGGTCAGACAAGTGGTTCATCTAGTCCAGCATCCCATTTCACACAGTGGCTAACCAGTTAACCTGGAGGGCCAACAAACAAGGCATAGAGGCCCAGGCTTTCCCCTGACATTGCTTCCTAGCCCTGGTATTCAGAGGATCTTAATGAACAACAATTAATTTAAATTTCCTGTTTTCCCAACCTTTCCATTAAAAGCTTACTGAAAGGGGCCTGTAATAACATTATGAGCCAATTCATCTGTAGCCTCCAACCATACTGGTAAACCAAGCATTACAACTACTCTGAAATCCAAGACAGCAGAAGGGTGGTTGCACTGCATGTGATATATTGGAAACTATACTGAGCTCTTGCCACCTCATTCAGAGTTCTCTGTATGCAATTCCCCAGGCTTCCAAGTCAACCATTGCAACTTAGAATCATAGAGTTGGAAGGGTCACCAGGGTCATCTAGTCCAATCCCCGGCACAATGCAGGAAATTCACAACTATCTCCCCACCCCCAAACCCCTAGTGACCCCTACTCCATGCCCAGGAGATGGCCAATGTGCCCTCCCTCTCATGATCTGCCTAAGGTCATGGACTCAGCATTGCTGACAGATGGCAGGTACAGTTTATTGGAACAGTCCATGACCAGTAAAATATCTATCACATATACAGAATAAAAGCTGACAGATGGCCATCTAGCCTCTTCTTAAAAACCTCCAGGGAGGGAGTGCTTACCACCTCCCGAGGAAGCCTATTCCACAGAGGAATCACTCTAACTGTTAAAAAATTCTTCCTGATGTCTAAACGGAAACTCTTTTGATTTAATTTCAACCCGTTGTTTCTGGTCTGACCTTCTGGGGCAACAGAAAACAACTTGGCACCCTCCTCTATATGATAGCCCTTCAAGTACTTGAAGATGGTTATCATATTCCCTCTCTGTCTTCTCTTCAGGCTAACTTTAAGGACTAGAACCATGTTTTTTAAAAAAGGAAGAGCTGAAAATGTTACACAGCAAAATTATGCCTAGTACAAGATTCTGTAGTTTTATTGTACTTAAGCTGAATCACAGGTTCCATGTTGCTGTACTTGTAATGGAGCCTGATATTGGAGGCAGGCATAGAGCCCAAGGTGCAGAGTTCAGAGTTATGGGTTCCTGGTAATTCATACAAGGGGTTGCCAGCTCACCTGTAGGTGACACTCAGGGCTGCATACAGCAAGATGAAGACAAGGAACTCCTTGTAAAGCAGTTTATAGATGCTCCCTTTCCAGCGGAAGAGCAGCTTGGAGAAGCCCCCAAAGCGAGCATTGGCTACTTTCAGGGTGTATGAGACTGTCATGACTGCCTTGTCTGCATGCCATGCAGGCACCGGCTAAAACAGAAAGGGAGAGAATGTTTAGGGAGGAAAAGATCATGTTCCCCATTTTCTCCTGCATGCTTGCTTGTGGAATGCTGAATGCTGATCATAGTGTTTCTGGGTGCCATCTGTAAATCATACAGCATGTCACCAGTCTATCTCTCTACTCACTTAGCAGCTATATTGCAATCTGGATTACAAAATTAATTCTCCTCAGATTAGTTGCACAGCACAGTGGTTGTTTTTAACAATGTGCAAAGACTATGCAAATCATTGAGGATGGGAGACAGATTGCATATTGGATTTTGGCCCTGAGGGTGACTTCATAATTGGTGCCACCTTCAACATTTTAAGAGCTGATGACAAAGTTCTAAAACCATGCCAAGGTCCAGTGGCATACGGCACCACAATGATGGCAATGCTGGATTTGGGGTATGGTATTTACTCTTTGCCATGTGGCTGAGCAGAAAAAATAGCTGCTATGCAATCATCTGCCACAGAGCAAGAAGCTGTATCTTAAGGGTAGGTCATTTAGCCAGAGCAAATGTACAATGTATATCAAGAAATGTATATCAGGAAAGGCCATGTGGTTCTTCATGCTCCCCTCTACAGATACATTTCATACACACTTCTCAGAGCCAGGGATTGGGCAAAGTGCCCTTCATCTTGTATTGAAAAGCCTTTGATAGGACTCACACAGCAACTACAAATGGTACCCATCAGATGATTATCAGTCACCCAAATATCCGGCCAATGCTTTCAGATCTCCAGCTCTTACACTTTCACAACCATTAATCCACTGCTGACTCAGGAACAAGCCTCTGGAGACAACAGTGCTTCTTCTCTGGTGGTCCAGAGGGTTGGCTGCTCTCATACCCTTGGCCAGCCGCAGAAGAGCATCCCGTTCCCACAGCATCATACAAGAGAATGTAGCCTGCCACACCACACCTTTCCTGAGGGTGTCGATATGCAAGCAACCTGTGAGTGTGCATTTTGTCTCTTTCCTGCAGAAATTCTGTATGGTACTATAAAATAAAATTGCTCTCAAACGGCAATGAAGGATCATATTATTACTGCCACCAAAAAGAAGTTTTGGCTTGAGTGGCCTCCCTTTGTATATTGCTGGATAAGTTACCCATACAAATAGGCATCCTTTCTAGTTTGTTACTGAGATGTCCTTGGAGCTCACAGTTATTCTAAGTGAAATCGATTTCCAGCTTTAACAGAACTTGATGCAATCATTCACCGAATGGAAACAAAACTCTTTTTGCTCATGCCTGGAGGTACAAGCAGAAGGAAGCTCCCAAGAGAGCCAGAAGCTTTCCTGCTCCCCTTCATGCTGCCATTTACAACCATAAATCCCTGCTAAATAGCCACAGAGCCCCAAGAAAGAGTGCAAGTCCCAGGCATACAGCACTTGCAGTAGGGAGCACAAAGCAGAGAGTAGAAGGAGCATTGAATTGCAGGCAGTCAGTAATTGTCAGAAAGCTGGTTGGTGGCATGAAGGATGAAAAGGTCCCATGCCTGGCACAGTGCTGGGGCTGTCACTTTTCTTTTCTAGTCACCCTCCTGTGCCTTTGGTTTATTAGGTATTCTGGCCAATTTTCAGTACAGGAAGACATCTTTTGCATACCATCCATCATAGTGATTACATTTTGCCTGTTATGCTGCTGATACATACACCAGAAGAAAAAGCAGCAACTGTGATGAATGCTGCCTTGATGAAGAGAAGCTGAAATAAGTTCTTACCTGTCCTGGGACTGGCCTTTGTAGTGACTGTCCCACTAATGCTGTGAGGGCAGAAAAACTGTTACCCACTTCCTTTAAATATCTTACCCATGGTCTATCCATCATACTGTTCAGAATGATGGATTGGAGGCTGTTAGGCAGTAGAGAAAAGGGAACTTGGCCTTCGACTCTTACAGTTACAGCTAATTTTAGCTGCCTTCTCAGCTCAACCACCAAGCCAGAATTTTACTAGCCAGACCAGAACTGTCTTATCCAGTAGCCCAAATTAATATTTAAAGCTATTGGGTGGGGACAGCTGAGTGGTTCCCACCATAATTATTATGTGGGTCTTATCACACCCAAATGTTCTTCACTCACTTCTGCTTGCCACCAGTTCCTCCCACCTGGCTATCAACTACTTTTCCACTCTTTTCTTCTTTCCCTAGACTCAGCACCCTTCCATGTTTGCTTCATTCCATAACTATGCAAAAGGCAAGAACCAAGACACTGGTGTTTGCCACCTAAGAAATGATTTAGAGACATAGTTGACCCCAATAGATAGGGTTGCCAATTCCCTCTTCGCCACTGGTGGGAGGTTTTTGGGGCAGAGCCTGAGGAGGGCAGGGTTTGGGGAGGGGAGGGACTTCAGTGCCATAGAGTCCAGTTGCCAAAGTGGCCATTTTCTCCAGGTGAACTGATCTCTATCAGCTGGAGATCAGTTGTAATAGCAGGAGATCTCCAGCTAGTACCTGAAGATTGGCAACCCTATCAATAGACAATGTGCAAACTCTCACAAAGCTGAGAAAACTGTGTGCTGGTAAAGGCATCCCGAGAGATGCCTTTACAAGGACTTTAAAATTCTACACCTTGTGCATACCCTAGCATGCCAACTGGGAATCCCAGTGTGTACACATCGTCCCCCTGCCCTAGATGTGACAGCACATTCATAGATAGGTAGGACTGTCCAAAGAGCTTCCACCTCTCAGCTCCTCTTTTGGATTAATCTGCGTCAAATAGCGTGGCACCAAGAACAGAGAGCAGGAGAAGTACCTGTAACCAAGAGTATGTCTCAGGCAAGTGAGCCAAACCACAAGGTATCCAAGGAAAGCATAAACCTCCCAGGTTACTAGTTGATCTCACTTTGGGGGAAAACTGCACGGCCCTAAAGAAGACAATTAACTTGAGTGGATGGCGTCTTTCTATCTATCAATTACATTTTTATCCAGCCTGTCTTTCAAAGATCTTAGAGTGGTGTACATGGTTCCCTCTTCCTCCACTAAAAAATCCAAAGCACTCCTCCACCCAGTTATGATTGATTGCATGTATCTGACCCAACAACAGCTCAGCTGCAGAGTCCCATCCTTCCTTCCATGGTACAGCACATGTTTTGCATGCAAAAGGTCTCAAATCCAGTCACTTAAAAGGAGCTCAAGTAGTAGAACTGGAAAGGACCCAGGTGCCTGAGATCCTGTAGTGCTACTGCCATTCAAATCCAACAGTGCTGAACTAGAAAAAACCAATGGTCTCAGTATATGGTAACATCATCTGTGCCTAGAGTTGCCAGCATCCAGGTATTAGCTGGAGAGCTCCTGCTATTACAACTGATCTCCAGCCGATAGAGATCAGTTCACCTGGAGAAAATGGCCACTTTGGCAATTGGACTCTATGACATTTAAGTCCCTACCCTCCCCAACCCCCCCTTAGGCTCTGCCCCAAATACCTCCTGCTGGTGGCAAAGAGGGATCTGGCAACCCTATCTGTGCCTTCCTCCATCTCTTTCTTTCCTGGTCCAACTTATAATATTTTTGCATTTCCTTTCCCTTGGCTTAATCCATCCATTTCTTACCCTCCAGTCCTGACAATTGCCCCATGAGTCCCGTGACAGTTTTTAAAAGCAGGTTTGCAAGAAAATGCCCACTTTACTTTTCCCTTTTGTCTTATTCAAATGATGAATTCCTGATTCACCAATCCATATATAACCCAAGCCTGTGGCTTCGCAGCAGATGTTAAATCAAGAGATGTTAAACTCTTCCCACCAACCTAAATATTCTCATCCAGACAAACAGAGAAAGATGAGGAAATGGGTTGCACTGAAAATACCAGGAAAGCATATAGGTTCATGGATTCCCACTTTAGTCACTGTGGTAGTTGCTGATGCTAGTGGCCGTTCCAGTAGAATGGATAGAACATGTTCTCTGTGTGAATTCCCCTGGGAAACCTGACTGGACTTTACACAGATAATGCATTTACAACTCTATGACCTCATAAAGATAAGTGTAATTTATCACACAGAAAACATATGCTTGGTTTGCAATGGTTATTACTGCTTGTAAATCTATCCTTTATTTTTCAGAGTTTTCACTATTGCCTACTATTTTCTGACTATAACAGGGGTTCTTGTACTTCACATTCATTTAGACTCACTAAGATGATAGAAACATTTGAAATATTTCTTACTGGCAGAATTCTGTTGGTCTGAACCTAATTTTTAAGTTGCCCCCTATTTCCTGCGCAAATAGCCCTGTTCTACTCATCTGTCCTTCATGCTCCAGATTTACAATCAGCTACCTAATGGCTGCTATGAAGTGATACCTTCCACATTTAATAATGAGCAGAAGAGTGTTTGCTCAGTTCCTTTTCTCATTCAGCTCTAGTGGAGGAGCAAAATAAGAGAAAGAATTGAGATGGAACTGCCCAAATTACATCCACAGTAGCCTGGTACAGACAGGAGGAAAAAAAGGTTTGGTAGGAGGATTGATGGTTTATTTTATGGCTTGTTTTTATTGCAAATATTTCATAATATTATTGTATTTATTAAGGACTGGCTTTGCAGCATAAGATTCTCTTCATGCATAGAATCTGTAAAATATCCAAAACTGGATCTGATTTGTGCCAGCATTGCTTTCAGGCAAAAGAAACACTTTTGCATATATGTTGGGATTGTTCTGTGGTTGTGTGTGTGTGTGGAATCATCAGTGAAATGTTGATGTATATGGAATCCAGGAGTTCAGTGTTGACTTTGTTGGGTCAGATGGATAAAAACTTGGAAAAGAAATATGGATATTTGTTAAGGAAGTTAATAGAGGCAGCTAGACTGCTCTTAGCAAAATGTTGAATGTAAAAGGCATTAGCTGACTCAGAAAGTGTTGGTTCAGCTTGTAACATTGGAATGTATACACAACTAACAGAAAAGAAAATGCTGATGCAAACTGTATTTATTCAAAGATGGAAATCCTCTTCATTCATTATATTGGCCTCAGAAACATAAACCAGTTATCATGGTAGGTGCTGCAAATCTCTTTAGAGAGTATCCATCACCTGGCAATGTTGGTACTTCCCACTAATCCCTGAGGAGGTGTAGGGCCCTGGGCAAACTCCCCCCACCTCCCCCCCAACCTCATAAAACTTTCAGGTCTCAGGAGACTTACATCCCAAGCCTCCACCAATCACCAGGTTAGGGGCTCCTGTACAGACCCTGCCACCCAGGGGCTTCTTCTTCAGAGGGCACTAATTTTCTTCTTCCAAGTTCTATTTGTTTCTATTTCTATTCTATTTTTCTATTTGTTTCTATTTCTGTTCATTCAAAGAAATTCGCCCCAATTCAGAAATGTGCATGCACAGTTTAATTTTTCATGTTGGATACAAAAATATCTAAGAATACAATCAAATCCATCTTGAGTTCAAAAACATTATTCAAACACCTCCAGCAAACCTCTGACAAATTACCCTTTAATCGTTTCAGCAAACAAAACCTCTTTAGCCACCCTGGGGCAATGCAGTGATGACAACAGCGGAGTATATGGCACAGCTGTTATGTACTTAGTACACTTCACTAAGCACTGGATCGACTGTGTGGATAATGAGCATGAGTCTGAAAGACCAAGGGGGAAGTGTGGGTGCATGGCACAGCCTCCGCTGGGAGAGAGAACCACGTGTGAGATGCTGCCGAACTTCTCTGTTACTTGCCTGAAAGGTAGTTAAGATGGGCGCCAGGCTTTTAAGGGCATGAGTTAATTTGCAAAGCCCATTTTCTCCTAATTGAAGTGTTGTTGTTGTGGTTTTTAATCCTAAAATATCTTTTTAACAGTGACAAAGAGAAGCAGTTGCTATATCTTCCTTGTAAAATGGGTAAAAGGCAGAACAAACCCATTTATTCAGTTTCACATACACTTTGCTTTGAAAATATTCTCCCCTCCCCTTTTTGGGAAACAGGCCAGTATGCAAAGAACATAGACCAAAGTTTAATACAGAATGCTCAGCACAAAAGAAACTCTCAGTTGTGAACATGGAAGTATTTCGATCACAGCAAAAATAAACTGTAAAGTAAGAAGGCAAGGAAGGGTTCCTTGGTCTAGAGAGGAGGAGGAGGAGAAGAGTTGGTTTTTATACCCCAATTTTCTCCACCACTTAAGGAAGAATCAAACCGGCTTACGATCGCCTTCCCCTCCCCACAACAGACACCTTGTGAGGTAGGAGAGGCTGGGAGAGTTCTGAGAGAACTGTGATTAGCCCAAGGTCAACCAGCAGGCTTTATGTGTAGGATTGGGGAATCAAACCCGGTTCTCCAGATTAGAGTCTGCCGCTCTTAACCACTACACCTCGCTGGCTCTGATGGGCCCTTATAGGGTGTTGTACTTCTGAGACCTGCACCTAGGCCAGTGATGAACAGACTTGTACAATTTAGTCTGATTCTGGAGAAAGTGCAGACTGGTGCGGGTGGAATCCTGTGGGGGGGGAAAGGATCCAACCTAGTGGCTAGTCTGTAAAAGTCTGTTTGTGCCTGAAAACTAACTACTCTCTGAAGTCATAACCAGTTTAAATTTTTGTGCCTCAGCCAGGTTTCTACTTTATCTACATGGAAACCTGTGCTGCTGGTTTGTTCCTTTAAAACCAACCTGTAAAATAAATAAATCTTCTTAGTTGTTTATATATTAATCCAGCACCAGTAATCTCAATAATCTCCTTGTGCACCACAACATTTACCTCCCAGCAGAGAACCCAAAGCCTATACACTCGCTACCTGTAGAACACCTGGAAACTGAGGGGAAGGTTTATAGTTCAAAATGAACCTAGATCCCAAAAATCTTAGGAGGCTGTGCATGTCCCGTAAGTACGAAAAAAAGGCTTATCACACTTACCAATTCTTTTAATATCATTTTACTTTACACAAATGTTTGTGACCCGATGTTCAATCATACAGTCAGAAGGGGCCAAAAGGCCACCTCTGACCAGGATCGTCCACTTACTTGCCGCCCTCTGGTCAATCTACACACAGCAAATGCTGTGAGAACATAGCGAAGCGGAGGGATCCATTTAGCTTAGATTAGTGTTTACTAAATGAAGACGTGTTACAAGTTTCCAAAAAGGATGGCAAAAAGGATTGTGCATATCAGAATTTTCCCATGAAGTAAAACTACCCAGTTTGGCTATAATTGACTATGTCTCATGTATCATCTTAAAAGTATCTCCAACATTGTTAATACAATGACTGCCAAGTAATTCCTTTGCTCTCACCCTACAAGGGATCTGTGAATTTCACTTTGTGTCAGAAAGATGCAAGGAAAACTGCTGGCCTTTATAATTTCAACAGAGAGACACCATTTCTGTTTTTCTTGCTCACAGAAATCAGGGTGCAACCTGACATGAAAGGCACTAATGTATATCTATTTGCCTGCTGGCACTGAGACACTGGAAAGAAAAAGACCTTAAATTCAGAGACTAAAACATTTGTCTCCCCCCACACACCTCTTTTTTTTTGGGGGGGGGGAATATCCAGCCTGAAGAATAATTCTGGAGAGCTTTGCACACTGTTTTGTGTCATTTTGGTTCATTATGGTTTGGATTTGGATTTGGAGGATAACCATTGTGTGCACCTCCTCTCCACTAGATGTCGCTCGCCTCTTTCCACAAGGAATCAGAAGAAAAGGCATTATGTACTCTAAATAACTGGAAGGAATTCCCAGAGAGCGAACTTCAGCCAAGATTTCTGCTTGGCAGAGAAGGAGAGTGGAGAGACCAGGCCACTCAGGCTCTGGGAATTTGGGAGGCAGCTTTGGACAAAGCCATGTAGGGATATACAGAACAGTGTGCCAAATATCTTGCTCAAAATAAAATATGCCTCAAGTTTTTTTAAAAAATGGGTACGCAGTGCCTTGCTCCAATTTATGACCTTTTTCATATTCATACACTGCTGGCAAGCTTCAGACACACACACACACACCCCGTTCTCTGCTTAGGATGTGGAACTATGAGAAATCTTAACCTATTTGAAAATGCAGAATTAGTGAAGTAAATCTTAAAGAGGCTCAACATCACAAGGGCTAGAAAAAGAGCTGCAGCTCGTTTACAGTGCACTCCTAAGCAGAGTTATACCCTTCTAGGCACGTTGAATTCAATAAAAGGATGCAACACTGTTTAGCATTGCCCTGCTAGTAACCTTCCATCCTCACACTGGTGCAGATTCTGCCATACTGTTAATACAAATTGACTTCTTTTGATAATGACAAGTGTCATATTTCAAAGTCCCAGAAACCAGAAGGTAGAGAAATAAAGCAGCCCTAACATAAGAGAAATCTCAATTGGAAACTTCGCATAAAGTTTGAGGCTGGTGTGCCTATTCCTATAGCAAACCAGCTAAAATATATCATGATGGGTAGCCATGTTAGTCTGTCAGTAGCAGTAGAAAAAAGCAGGAGTCCACTAGCACCTTAAAGACTAACAAAATTTCTGGCAGGGTATGAGCTTTCATGAGTCACAGCTCACTTCTTTAGACAAAGAGATAAAATGTTGTCCATTCAAACTATTCTGCTCTGGTTCAAGTGGCAGCCTCAGCAAAGGTCAACATTCTCATACTCCATGTGGTCTGAGTCCTCCAGTTCAATCCCTGGAACCAGGTTATAATAATCCACCGAATGGTTCATGTAGAGCTTCTCCCGGTCTGCTGAATCCTTCAGAACATCGGTCACGCTCACTGTCTCAGCTTCAGGCTCACCAGCTAGGAAGCCCTCCTCTGCAACAGTCAGTTTTTTGGCGCCCAATATCTCTTGGTCAAGGCTTCCCTCCTTGGTCTGCACTAAGGAATCATCAGAAGCCCTCAGTTTGATCTCCACCTCTTCATAGAGGTCCCTGCTGCTCCCTAACAGTGCCGATGACGGTTTCAGCAAGACTTGGTTCCTCAAGAAGGTGTTCTTCTCACTCTCGGCAGCAGCCACAGTAGGTAGCTCACATGGGATGTAGCAATGACGCTCCCCCAACGTTTTGGCACCGTTGCTCTCCACTGTGGCCAGCCGGCATTCTTTCCTATCACGGAGAGCATAGCCACTCTCCTTCTTCTGCTTGCAAAAGCACCAGGTGATCAAGATCAGGAGAGCCACCAAAGGCAGACAAATGAAGAGAGCTGTTAGTTTATAAGTTTGGCACAGCTCCTGTTTAGGAATGGTTTTGATGTTCAGGCCCCTGTAATGCTTGGGGCTGCTACAAACCACCTCACTATAAAATGGTGCAGACAGATACCTTTCCAGACCTCCAAGCAAAGTACAAGAGCAGTCCCAGCTGTTGTTGGAGAGGCCTAGTGTGAGGAGAGAGGGCTTGAAAATCTCTGAGGAAAGAGAAGATAAGTTATTGAACTCAAGGTGGATCTCCTGAATTTGATCAGAAGCCTTCAGGAATGATTCAGGCAGCTCCTGGAGTTGGTTGCTCTTAAGCTGAATGACACGCAAGCTGGGGGCATTTCTTAGGAAACTGCCTGGGAGCCCCCTTAGTTGGTTATGGTCCAAGTATAGAATCTCCAATGTGGAAGAATCATCACTTGAGTTGAAAATGTCAGATATGCTACAGTTTGATAGGTAGAGCTCCCTCAAGCCTGCAACTCCATTGAAGAGGCTCCAATCTAAGGAGCCAATTTTAGTTCCAGTGAAATTCAGACAACACATCTTAGGTATCAATGCAGTCTGGAATTCCTGGAAATTGGTACTTGTGCTACAGTTGCAGGTGTCTTCCAGAGCACCTAATGTGACCTCTATGCTTAGCAGGATCCCACCGAAGAGTATAACTGTCCATCTCTTGTGATCTAAAGAAAGGAGAGTACAAGCATCAGTGATCTGTACCAAAGCTTGTAGCATAGCAAGAAGTAGGTAAAAACTGTGAATATTTAGAGCCTTTGTTTACAATTTCATTGGAATTACTTAGCACCCGTATTGGCAATGTATGTCCAACCAGTGGCTTGAATCCAATGGACTGTTTCAGCAGGCAAAAGATTTCCATCAGCACAGCATGCCTTTCTTGCCTCCTCTGTCCACTGCATCAAAATGCCACCCAAAATACTGCAGCTGGGGAGGGGGCTAGAAAGTCACTCTCCAAAGGCAGACACCCTCCATTGGATCCAAGCCACACACATCAAACCATGTAAAAATCTATTTGTGCTGGGAGAAGTGCTATTGAGTTCGTTCTCTTCAGAAATTCTCAGAAACTTCTCATGAACAATTGTTTCTGCTAACAATGGAACTGAAAAAGTAGTATATATTTCTGAACTCTTTATTCTCATGACTGTAGCCAGAGCTGGAACACCCCATCTCTTCCTAGAATGATTCTGTCTATCACAGTTAGGTAAAGGGCTTCCCTCTAGAAAAAGGATGAGAAGACCCACCTCTTTTCTCAGGCTTTCCTTCCTTGACTGTTTCTTCTCTCCGCCCACCACCCATTCCCCTCCCTTTGTCTGTCACATTCTTTAATTTCTGTCTCTTTAAAATGGTGAGCCTATGGGCATGGTCAGTAGTTTTGAATTTTTTTTTTAAGTACTTAATTTAGTGGTTAGGGGGTGAGGCTCAATGACAGAGCATCTGCCCTGCACGCATGAAGATCCTGAGTTCAATCCCCAGCATCTCCAATTAAAAAAGGTATGTGAAGACCCTGAAGAGCTACTGGCAGCCAGAACAGAAAACACTGACTCTTATAGACTGAAGGTGTGACTCAGTACAAGGCAGCTTCTTGTTCGTGAGTGTCTATTTTTAAAGCACTGTATAAATGATGTTACTACCATTACCTACTTATGTAGAATTCATACTAAGCTTCTTGCAGCAGCTGGCAAGAATTTGGGTAATTTAACTGGCTCAGAAAATCTTTCTCTGTTAAATCAGAATTAGCTGCCACCCACTGCCACCCGTACTGGAAGGAGCCTTTGTGTGCTGGTTACCTGGACACCCTCATATGCCGATAGGGTTTCTGGAGCAACCAAACCTAGTGCAAGCAAACAAGCCAAAGAAGCTCTGCTCCTGTGCAAACAGTGACCAGTCCCATCTTTGCTGTGAGTACAGCTCAGGGAAGGCATTCTGCTCTCTTTCTGGTAGCCTTTCGACATTACATCAACTGGGGGCAGAAACATCTCTATGCACAGACTGCAACTTTCTCAGCTCTCTCTGAAATGAGCAATGTTTTTTTTGGGGGGGGGGTTGGACTGCAGTAGGAAGGGGGACATGATATAATGGCAGAGTTTTGTTCTGCCTGACTGAGGGTCTCTGCACAATGTCACGTCACCATGGGATGAACCCATGGGAAAGCAGTTTCCATGGCACTGCAGAAACATATAAATGGCATCTAGCATACCATTCAGCACAGTTCACAGGGCACATTTTAAAAGGATAGCTCACGTCAAAAGGTAGCCCATCAGTCCTATATTGATCTTACTCAGTGGTCTGGGACCAGGTATGGCTTTGCTGAGCAAGGGCTATGCATATAGTCCACAGTGCAGGGAAGACTGTCATTTTGAGTATAATGATGATTCCACTTAGTTTTCAAAGCATCTTGTAGTCCAATTCTATGCATGTTTACTCAGAAGTAGGTCCCATTGACTTCAGTGGGTCTTACTCCCAAGAAAATGCACATAATATGGCATCATTAAATCACTTTAACAAACATTTTCCAAGGTGGAGAGGAGAGTTGGCAGCGGAGAAAGACTCTGCTTGTTATGCAGCAACCTGTTGGTGCTGTGCAGGGGAGGATCACAGTCTTGATTAAAATAATGCTTCCCAAGCTTTTGATACCTGACAGAGGTGTGGTTAGAGTGTCAGGTGTGGTTAGAGTGTCAGAAAGGGCCAGGGAGTAACAGGTTCAAAACCTCACTTCTCCATGAGGTTCAGTTGGTAACCATGGGCCAGCCATTCCTTCTCAGTCTACCCTACTTCACAGGATTGTTGCAAGGACAAAATGGAGTGAGGGGAGAAACGTGTGCTTCATCACGAACTCTGGAGAAAGGATGAGATTTTTAAAAATGTAATATATAGCATATTTTCCTGGAAAAAAATTGGGAGGTACACAGGATAGTCTTGTTAGTATTTAGGGTTGCCAACCTCAATGTACTAGCTGGAGATCTCCTGCTATTTCCAGCTGATAGAGATCAGTTCACCTGGAGAAAATGGCCACTTTGGCAATTGGACTCTATGGCCCTCCCCTCCCCAAACCCCACCCTCCTCAGTCTCCACCCCAAAAACCTCCCGCCAATGGCGAAGAGGAACCTGGCAACCCTATTAGTATTGCCTCCCCATCACACCATTTGCCCACTTTCCTGGGCTGCCACCATAGCATGTCATGACAAGAAACCCATGAGGGTTGGAGGGTGTCCCCACCAAAATGAAGGCATATTCTTGGGAGAGTTGGTAAGGGTAGGGTTGCCAGGTTGCAAGGAGGGGGTTTTGTGCTTCTCTTCCAAGGCAAGACAGAAGGACGTATGCCCATGATCTCTCCTGCCACACTTCTTCTTCGGTCCCCTAGTCCATCTTCCTTCCTGGCCTGCTTTGAGGAAGAACTGAAGTTCCTCTAAGGAGGGCAGCCAAAGGGTTCAACAGAGCACGGAAAGGCAGGGTTATGTCACCTGTTCCAGCCCATAACCTTTACAAGGCAATGCAACTTTTCCAGATTGTGCCTTGGCCACTCCCAGTGAGAGTCATAGATGTTTGGCTATTAATCTCACTCCACGTGAATCACCAGCCCAATATACACAGCCTAAGTTAGGTGTGAAGCCAGGCACTATGAGGAAAAGAATACCAGCATATTCCACGCCCAGAATCATCATTAGGCAATACTCAGATAAACACAGCTTACTGGGCAATATTACCTGCTAGGTCCTGCCATTAACCTTGTTTGCTCTCCAAAAAGCACAGTTCTATACATACTAATCCTGCATAGGCCTCATTTGTAATCTGTGCCATTCTTTGTGTTAGTTTAGACCCCTTAAAATCATGTAACGGAGACAGTCTGAATGAAAGTAAGACATAATGCAAAAACACCATTTATTTTAACAATGGGTTTCATTCAGCAGTCTGTCAGTGGAAGATGCTGATGATCACAGATCTTTCCTGCATTCTCCTCCCAACAGCAGACCTTTCTGACCCCAGGAAAAATTATCCCGAGGGCTGTGGGATGTAGGTGGATTAATAGCCACATGGGTCAGGAGGCTGCAGTGGGGAAGGGGACAAAATCACCTCTTCCACCAGCACAGGTCCACTGATGGAAGAGGAAAAGAGGAGCAATTTTGCCTCCTTCCCCTTTTCCAATGCAGCTGTCCAATCCTATTTGTTCATTCTATTTGTTCATTCATTTCCCATAACACTGAGAATAAACTTTTCCAGGGTGGGGAGGGGAATGTGGGAAAGATCCATGATCCTTGCATTCACAGATCACTGGATCCATCCCAACAATTAGCTTGTGAAAACAGGGATCAGCTGTCAGATGATCACCCAAACCCTAATTTGCCTCAACAAAAGCTGGTTTTGTCCCCTTCACTCAGTAACTGGGGTGGGCAGATTAAGATGGGACTTCAGTGTTCCTACATCATGAAATCAGTTAAACCATCTTCAAACCATGGGCTGACAGACCATAACTAACCACAGCTAGTGGACAGCCCATGTTCAGCCAATCATGCTAACTGTAATTAGCTTAATTAGACTTGGGTTTTGCGTAATGTTAGAACTGAGCCAAAAGGTTCTGTAGATGACATCATTTCTGTACATTCTCAACCTCACTGGATCATCATTGGTACCCCTCTGGAAAACTAAGGATAAGAGACAGTGAACTACTCAGGTGACTGAACCAAGCTGGAACTGTGGCTCCTTTCAGTTATTACCATCAAAACCAGTTTGGAGTACCACAAGCCTTTATGAGCAGTTCAATCTAAATTAAGGGGAACCGAGGCTCGGAGTTACTGATTTGTCCAAGAATCTTGGAGAAAAGGCTAGACGTAATTCCATGCTATCTAGAAAATAGCAGGCTAGCTCTCTAACCACTGATTTTGTAATAAGCCTTTCTGTGATACATCATTGGATGCTATTGACAGAGCCTGCATTATAAACAGAGAGTGGCCCACGCAGTGCAGTACAATGAGACAGAAGAGCACTGAACACTATCAAACATTACACTGTGGTAGATGAAAGTGCTGATCTGTCTGCAGGCAAATAATGCAAAAGCTACAAGAAGCACTGCAAGACTATGCAAAGTCTTAACTGGTAGAAAGCCTCAATGCACCAGCAGTGAAGGCTGAACACGTCTTATCGGTATGCTTCAACAGCATCCATCTATTCTTTATGCAGAGTTGCTGTTGTGATCCTGCTTCTACCATTGTGTGGAATCGGAAACTGTGGTATGTTGGACCCATTTCAGGGGACAATGATTTAATCTACGCAATGGTGAAACAATTAAAAGACTATGAACCGGAATGGGGTCCCTCCCTGGGCCCTTCCTGACCAATGACATCAGCTTTTCCTCCCCATTTTCTTCCCTTAAAGGCCCAGGAACTCTTTTCAAATTTTAAGGCAATCAATGAGAGCTGAGGGGGGAATCTTATCAGCAGCAAGCTCTGCTTGTGAGAATAAAACTGAACTCAGTTTTAGCAAACAGATTTTGTAACAAAGGTCATGATCGAGCCATGGAACTTATTATCCCTGGATCATTTAAAATACAACAGTATTATCAGCTTCCCAAAACTACCGGACAAAAATCACAGTACTCATGTCCACAAATACCTATTGTGGGAAGTGTTTGGGGAAGGCATGCAGCCTCAACATCAGTGCCCCAAATTTTCTAGCTGCTTGAATCTCATCGTGGACAATAGATGGGTTGCTCCACAAATGCACTTTTGTTATACAGTCTCTTTTGAAGCACAGGCTGCTTTGGGAGACAGGATGTTAGATGAGATCAGCGGTATTCAAGAGGCAACCTCGGATCTCCTTGCTTACAGTCCTCGGTTTCTTACCCAATCTCCCATCCTCTCTCTCTGCCTTAGATTTTGTGGCACTTAATGCTGGAACTGCCTCACCAAGGTGTTTAAGCCATTGAGTGCTGGCTTCTTAGTACATACAGCCAGTCTCTCTATGTATTTCCAGGGTAACATGCAAATGGTTCCTATATCCCTTGTAGGGAGCTGCGTGAGCTTCTGTGAAGGTACAGTACCCATGCTCCTCCCTCCTAAGATGCTGAGTTCCCTTCCCATGTTACCCTGGAAGCACAAAAAAACAAGTATATAGGTGACTTGCAGGTCCACTTTTTACCCCTTTTTGTAATGCGAAAACCTGCCCTAAGAGGGCCACTTCCATTCAACAGGCCCCCAACTACAGCCAATCAGAGAGGAAGCAGCTATTTTAGGAGCCCCCCCCCCCAGATCACAGCCGTTGGTAGGATGCATTTGTTGGTGATGGAAAGTGCCATCAAGTCACAGCTGACTTATGGCAACCTCATAGGGTTTTCAGGGCAAGAGAAGGTGGGAGGGAGTTTGCCATTGCCTACCTCCATGTGGGCTGAGAGAGTTCTGAGAGAACTGCGACTGGCCCAAGGTCGCTCAGCAGGCTTCATATGGAGGGGTGGGAAATCGAACCCAGCTCTCCAGATAAGAGTCTGCCACTCTTAACCATTACACCATGCTGGCTGGACCATTTCAGGTTACAAGGTAGTATATTTTAAAAAGGTAAAGGTCCCCTGTGCAAGCACTGGGTCATTCCTGACCCACGGGGTGATGTCACATCCCGACGTTTACTAGGCAGACTTTTGTTTACAGGGTGGTTTGCCAGTGCCTTCCCCAGTCATCTTCCCTTTACCCCCAGCAAGTTGGGTACTCATTTTACTGACCACGGAAGGATGGAAGGCTGAGTCAACCTTGAGCTGGCTACCTGAAACCGACTTCCATTGGGATCGAACTCAGGTCATGAGCAGAGCTTGGACTGCAGTACTGCAGCTTACCACTCTGCGCCACGGGGCTCTTAGCATATTTTAAAGATCCCCCATTTTCCAGATGTTCTCATTTTCAAAGAGCTGTTAGATCATGAAGAAGTACTTAAAATTACCCCATCCCAATGTGCACTCTAAAATTTATACCAGCAACTTTGCTTCTTTGTTGATCACTTTGGAGATTCAAATCCTACAATCATCAATGAGAAATACAGTTGAGCACTCTATCCACTGAGCCATCACTTCAACTGGAAAAATAATAGAGGGTAGAAGTATGCCACACTGCAGTCATATGAACTGCGCCTCATCTACCAGAGCTGCACAAGATTTTTGTGGTTTAGAGCATGGGTCCCTAACATGGTGCCCGTGGGCACCATGGCACCCATGGACACCTTTTAATGGCACCCAAGTGTTTTTAGGAAGTGGGTGGGGCCAGGTAGGGCTTTTGCCCAGCAAGACTTCTGATTGACTATTGGAGATTTGATTAGTTGTGCAGATTTTTAAAAATGTTGGCAGCAGCTGCTACCGCAGCACAAGGATCTGGACTGGGTTACTGAAGTTAAGTTGTGGCAATCATTTTGTGGCTGGTTTCTCCTCCTGTGGCAGCCATTTTGTTGCTGCGCCCACCATGCCATGTCAGAACTCCAAATGTGCCTGCAGGCTCAAAAAGGTTGGGGGACCCCTGATCTACACTGTGTTACTGAAGTTAAGATGTGGCAATGATTTTGCGGCTGACTCTGCCTTCTGTAGCAGCCATTTTGTTACTGTGCCCACTATGCCGTGTGCCCACTATTCCAAATGTGCCCACGGGCTCAAAAAGGTTGGGGACCCCTGGTTTAATGGTATTATTAGTTTGTGGTCCAAAGGTCTATTGCATCCTTCTTGAGAGCCAATTGAGGGCAGGGATTCTAAGGGGGCTAAGGGGACAAAATATGGGGGGGCATCATGTGATTTGCTTTCGTATGGTGTTTGGGTTGGGTCTGGGTAGTGTCAGGGAAGGAACCCAGAAGGCAAGTTTGTCTAGGGGTCCACGGTTGTTCTTGTCAACCTTGGTTGTGGGGAGAAATGTCAGCTGGTATCAGCTGGAGCGGTGATATAACCGGCAATGGCGCTGCTCTGTACTCACCTACCTCCTACTCAAAGAGCTGGCACTCCCTTTCTTTCCTAATAAATAGTCCCTTTAGCATCGGCCTCCCTATTATCGGGAGACGGAAGCAGGTATCTCATCTCACAAAGGCACGGGCCAGCCAGAAAGGGAGGAACCGGCTATTCCTCTGCGGCCTTTCGGGGACTTGGAGAAGGGCTGGAGATGTGAGCACAATGCACAGACATTGCACAAGCTCCATGTAACAGATTCTTCACCTGGGACGTCATGTGTGGAGAAAGCCGTACCCTCCAGGATGCAAATGGCGCGACAAAGCACACCATTGTCCAGGGCAAGAACCACCTCATTGAACTTTGTGGAGTTTGCTGCGCATCCAGTTACAACAACAAACGACAGGGCATCAAGCCTTCTTCTCATCACTTCCACACAGCCCAACTCATGCACTTTCAATGCACTTTGAAGGTGGATTTTGCTGTGTGAGCTGGCAAAACCCACTTGCAAACGATCGTTCAGGTGCACTGAAAGTGGACCGAAAGAGCATGATTTGGGAGCGCCACTGTGTGGAAGCGCCAAGTGCGCTACCAGAGGTCTTCCGCCCCCCTGACGCACTGGGGTGTAACTGGCGGAGAAAGCATAGCCATTGAGAGACTGTGGGAAACATTTCTGAGCACAGCCAAGTGGGAAAGGGATACCCTTCGCCGGACACGTCGCCTGGCGGCAGCGATGAGAGAAACGTTTCATGGCTCCCCGAAGAGCTGGGCTCCGGCCCCAGCCGCCGCAGAAGTCAGGCCAGCCCCAGGGATCTTTTCCCCCCCGCTCCATTGTAACGCTCAGCCGAAGCCATTCTTCTCGGCCCCCGGGCCCGAAAGGGTTACGCAGTCTTGATGACAGCTTGGCTCCAGGAGAGAAAACGGATCCTCTCGCAGCCCTTGGACTGCGCGCTGCTGTCGCCGGCGGGGCAGGGAGGCCAGCGCCCGGCCTCCCCCCCCCGTGCCCCCCCTGTTTCTGCGCAGGGGCCACGGCGGAACAATCAGGCGCCTGTGCCTTTAAGGCGGGCTCGCTCCGGGCCACTTGAGCGCGGGACTGTGGTTCCCACCTTGCGCGGCCACCCCGCCAAGGACTTTCTCCGACGCCGCGGGTCCCTTCTTGGGTCACACCGACGCCGGCTGAATCGTGTTACCGCGCTTTGCGATGTCTCTGTTGTTATCTTCTAAATGATTTTTTTTCTTTTCTCTTTCTCTCTCAATTATTATTATATTATATTATTATTGCTTGCCGAAATATATTAAACAAGGGGAAAGCATAACATTAAAACAATGACTTATAAGGATTAGAAAATATTAAATCAAAGGAGACACCAGATATTTGTAGGGAGGGAGGAAGTCGGTGGGGAAGTCAATTATTATTACTTATATTTAATACTGAAGACATGCACCTAATAATTTTTTATTTTTTTTTATCGAGTCAAAGATTGGTATATAGGATGCATTGTCAAATGAGATGTATAGTAATTATTGAAAAATTATATATATGTGTGTGTGTGTATACGTGTGTGTTTCTATGTGTGTGTGTATGTATATATATTTTTAAAAAAAACACCGACGCCGGCTGAAAAAATGGACTGGAGCAACAGGATCTCAAAAGGGGGGGTGGGGGATCCTATCCCCCCCCTGCCCGCCCGCCGGCTGGATCAGCGGGGCGCGCCCTTCTCTCTTAGCAGATGCCAGGGCGAAAGCGCACGGGAGGTTTCGCCTTGGGTTGGCCGCTCTCAGGATGCCCCTTTCCCCCACCCGCATTCGCGAAACTCTGCCTGGGGGGCTGCTTGTCGAGTGTGGAGGATTCGGCGGGGGGGGGCAGGGGCCTCCAGAGAGCGGCCAACCCAAGGCGAAACCTCCCCCCGTGCGCTTTCGCCCCAACCGCGCGCCGGCGAATCAAGCCACACCGCCACGGGTCCCGGCAACGCGAGGAGCACAGCCGCGCATCTAAGGGCAAAAAGGCACGGGCGCTTGAGCCTCCTTGCTTCCCTGTTCCAGCCAGGATTCAGCCAGGATCGAACGCACGGACGTTCTTCCCTGTTCCAGCCAGGATTCAGCCAGGATCGAACGCACGAACGTTCTTCCCTGTTCCAGCCAGGATTCAGCCAGGATCGAACGCACGGACGTTCTTCGAACGTTCGTGCGTTCGATCCTGGCTGAATCCAGGCTGGAACAGGGAAGAACGTTCGTGCGTTCGATCCTGGCTGAGCGTTCTTCGAACGTTCGTGCGTTCGATCCTGGCTGAATCCAGGCTGGAACAGGGAAGAACGTTCGTGCGTTCGATCCTGGCTGAGCGTTCTTCGAACGTTCGTGCGTTCGATCCTGGCTGAATCCTGGCTGGAACAGGGAAGAAAGGAGGCTCAAGCGCCCGTGCGTTTTCGCCCTAAAAGCGGGATGGGGAGGAGCGGCAGGGGGCGCTGTCGGGGGGGCCGGGCGGGGTGGCCAGCGCCCCCGGCCGGCTCTCCCGGTGGTGGCCTCCCCTGCCTGGAGGCCGGTCTGCGGCCGCTCACCTGCCCCGGCCCGTCCCATTCTCCTCCGGCCGCGTCGCGCGGAGCCTCTCTCAAGGCGCCTCCATGCCCGGGGCGCTCCTCGCTGTGCGAGAGCTCGGCCGGGCAGGGCCGGGCAGGGCTTGGGCCGGCCTCCTTCCCCGGGGCGTGGCCCTCCGGTGGAGAAGGCGCCTCGCCTCGGGGCTCCCCAGGCGGCCGGACCGGGGAAGTCTTCGCAGTGCGCTGGAAGGCCGGGCCCGGGGTCTCCGCCCCCCCCCCCCGTAGGCCGCTGGCTCCTATTCTGTTTCCAGGCTGGTCGAGAACGAACAGGTCTGTGTAACCAGGAAGTGTGCGGCGTCCAACAGTTAGCCAATACTCACTAATCCAATCGAAGCCTTGCCTTTTCTTATTTTGCATTTAGGTTTGGCGCTCCAGCATGTCTGTTTTTTAACTATTAATGTTTAGCGCGCCAACTGTCAGGACATGCACGTGTGGACGATAATCAGGGTTGGTTTGCGACGGATTGGCAGGGAGCGCCATGGGAGAAGGAGAAGGAGTTGGTTTTTGTATGCTGACTTTCCCTACTGCTTAAGGGAGAATCAAACCAGCTTACAATCACCTTCCCTTCCCCCCCTCCGCAACAGACACCCTGTGAGGTAGGTGGGTCTGAGAGAGCTCTAAGAGAGCTGTGACTAGCCCAAGGTCACCCAGCGGGCTTCACATGGAGGAGTGGAGAAACAAATCCTGTTCACCAGATTAGCCTCCACCGCTCATGTGGAGGAGTGGGGAATCAAACACGGTTCTCCAGATCAGAGTCCACCGCTCCAAACCACCGCTCTTAACCACTACACCACGCTGGTGGATCACACCTGTTGTTACTTCCGACACGGGATGCAAGGCAGGCTGCAGAGTCCGCCCGCAATCCACCATTGGAGCCGCAGGACAGGAGGCTCACGCTCCCTCCCCTCCTTCTACCCTGCAGCGGCAAAACCAAGGTCAGGCAGGAGAGGGACAGAAGCCTCCTCCCGCCGCTTGGGACAGCCAAATAGTCGAACTAGTTCTAAGGATACTAATAACTTTTAATATTGGCTACTTCCATTCTCAAGAAGCGACTTTCTTCTCTAGTATACCCTAATGATCAGGGGCCTGGAGAGCAATCCCTATGAGGAAAGGCTGATGGTGTTTTCCCTCAGTCGCAACAGCTGCAAAGAAGCTGTTTTTAGGCAACGAGTCTCCACTATAAATGAGCTGTCATTGGTAGAATGTGACAGCAGTTCAGTGATGTGCATTTTCTTCATGCTTTTCACAAGCCAGGCAAAGCCCAGAGGTGGAAATATACCTTCAGTGGCCTGAAAGTTAAGCCAATGGTTTGGAAGCATCTTCAGAACATCCCAGGATAGAATCAGCACAATTTCTCCTTCTACCTGAAGGCTTGCAAACACCCCCTTGCCTGCCATATGGAACTGTCTACAACTTTCCCCCACTAATGAGAGTGCCTTTTGAGTATATTTTGTCATTACTGGGCAGCCGTCCACTTAAGCACCTCTCATTCCTTATCCATTAGGAAAGCCGTGTCCTGACATGACCTTGACACAAAATAAAATTTAACGTTTGTCTATAGTACTATTGAATCTTTGCACTCAGAGAGGAATAGTGCTTGTCATGTGCAATATAGATTTATTTATTTAATTTATACCCCACCCTGTATAGCAGAAATGCAGAAACTCTCCCTGTTGGCTCGTACAAGCCTTAGGCATTCCTACCAATGGGAGGGAATGACCTCTTAAAGAATGGATATTAGGAATGATCCCAAGGGGTCACAGTTGGCCCATGGGCCTTATCCTGCATAGCCCTATTCTAGACGCTAGGCTGGTTAAACTGGCTCAGGATGTCTATGGGGCTGGCTACTAGGATTGTCAGTTTTTTGAAACACCCTCTAATTATCCCTTTAATAGTAGCTTACTCTGCTGCAATTAGCAGGTGAGAATGTGCGTTTCCATACTATCGAAAGATTTGCATGCTGATTTCTGCATAGCAAACCATTAAGGAAAGAAGCAGGACAACCAGTTAGCAACTTCATGTGTCACATAGCGGAGCAGATACTTTTCTCCTGTTTTGATAGAAGGCGTGTATATGCCAACACAAGGAACACTTGTGCTTTTCAGACATCTACTGCCTTGGGGATCTGATTTTTTTCAGGATGATCTCTCCTCCTCTGCAGTGTGCCTCCCCTATCCAGATAATCCCAATGCCCTGCTTTCTGCCTCTGAGCCCTCTCTGTCTGCCCCACTAATGAAATAAAGTTCATCGCGGAGGGGAGGGCCAAACAGCTTCAGCTTTCCTAAAACTGGCTCCAGTTTTCCTGGACTACGTAACTGCTGACAAGTCGCAGCTGACTTATGGCAACCTCAGCAAGGGGCTTTCAAGGCAAGTGAGGAGAGGTGGTTTTGCCATTGCCTTCCTCTGCAGAACCTTCCTTGGTGGTCTCCCTTCCGAGTACCGACCCTACTTAGCTTCTGAGATCTGATGAGATTGGGCTAACACCATGTTGCCTTTCCTCCCCTTGCACAGAATTTAATATAGGCACATTAAAAATTAGAGTTTCCCTCTTGCCCCATCAAAGAAAAGAAAGAAATTATCTTCCTTTTAACTCCTGATGATAGGGGACGATTGCCCAGGGAGAAACCTGTGCTTGTGGGTTACTATAAAACATCCAAGTGCCATGGGGATCACCAACTGAAGGGCTGGTTAATTGGTCACTGGGGCCTGTAGGCAGCTCTGTTTTTACGCCCATGTGCAAGTCTGTGTGGATATGCTTAGTTACTCCAGTTATATATTTGCCATATCCCTAACCGATATGATTAATAGTGGATGGATTGGGAATGATGAGGTAATCAGGAGGGGAACCATGTGTTTTAGCACTGAACTTGAGACTGAAGAGGTGAATTCTTGCCATGGCTATCCCAAGGGAATTTCTTTAAAGAGCTATTGTTCTAATCAGCCTAGAAACCATGTGGGAATTTCTTCTGCCTGTGCTCAGAGGCACTCTTTTCCTTATCCTTACCGGTCTGTTCCAGAGCTGAGGCCTGACATTCAAAACTTCTTTGGATATTGAGACATGGTGAGCCCTGGCTCAAATCCCTCCCCCCCCCCACACACATGCACACATCGTGGAGCATTATTTGCAAAGGGTCCGATGCCCCCATAAAAGGAGTAAAAGGTTTCCTAATTTATTTGCAACAATGCATATGTAAAAGGCTGCAAGGAATAGGCTTGTAGAGCTTGGGCAACCTCAGCCCCATTTCTTGGATTGCCAGTTTCAGAGGAGACTATGGGGAGGGCTGTGGCTCAGTGGTAGAGCATCTGCTTGGCATACAGAAGGTCCCAAGTTTAATTCCCAGCATCTCAAGTTAAAGGGACTAGGCAAATAGGTGATGTGAAAGACCTCTGTCTGAGACCCTGGGGAGCCACTACCTGTCTGAGTAGACAATACTGACTTTGATGGACCAGGGGTCTGATTCAGTATAAGGAACCTTCATGTGTTGGGGAAGGGCTGTGGCTCAGTGGTACAGCATCTGCTTGGCATGCAAAAGGTCCCAGGTTCAATCCCCAGCATCTCCAGTTAAAGGGACTAGGCAAATAGGTGATGTGAAAAAGACCTCTGCCTGAGACCCTGGAGAGCCACTGCTGGTCTTAGTAGACAATACTGACTTTGATGGTCTGATTCAATATAAGGCAGCTTCATTTGTTCATGACTCTGCCCCCTGAGAAAAAATGTGTGGGCTCACTTGGGAAAATGAAAGGCCCATGCTGAAAATGGCCAGAGAGAACTAAAGAAGGGGACTAACTAGCCAGCTGCTGGGCTGTGGCACTCCAAGCCTAAACATGATGGGGGCTGGGGAGGGCTTGTAAGGGCAAAGGTGGAATCCTTTCTGGATTAGGGTTCCATGAAGCTGCAAATGTTTTACAGGCCACTTCTAGTTTTTTTTGGCTTTTGTGCTTTGGAGCCTTGAGAGCAGTGCTAGTCAGTTTATGAGCCAACAGTCCCTGCTTTAAACCATTCAGTATCTTTGTTTTAAAGAACGTTAGATTCACCTGTATTAAATGTCCACATGGACCTTTTGATGTTTTTAATGTAATTTCAAACCTGAAGAAGGGTGCTGTGTAACTAGAAAGCTTACTTCCAAGTTGTTTTAACAATTGGTTGGTCCAAGAAAAATATTATTTCACTTGGTTTGTGGGTATACCTCTGATGGGAGGTATGTGATTCAAATAGTAGGAGCCAGTGAGATCGCTGATGGATTATTGACACTTTACAGTTTTTACATTTGTCATGTCCATAATATGAGGGTTGGCAGTTTAAAAATACAAACTACATTAACTTTCTGCTGTAGTCAGCAAAGCTCCCATTTTATAGAGCAAACTCTGAACATCTTACATCTTTCTCCACTAGTGGTGGCTACAAAAACACAATAGTTAGGGGCTAAAATGTGTGTAAACTAGCACTGATTTGCCCTAAAGCAGTTTTACCTATCTTCACTACATAGACAGGATGTAAGTGTTCATTTATGACAACCTCAAATAGATACTAGGATAGCTGTATTTGATTTTATTTGCATTACGTGGTTAATTGTATGTTAAAAGCATATTGCCATGCTTAAGACTGGGTAACTGATCTTTTTTTTTTTAATTTTTGTCATTCTATTCTTAAACTTTATTCCTGGTAAACTTGTAAATCATTTCCTGCAAAGCTTGTTGAACTTATTTTGGGGAACTAAGGTATTACACAAAGTCCTGCCTCAATGTAACAATTTAGGTTTTGCAAAATTTACTTTAACTTATAGAGAAGCTGAGATTTTGCAATGGGCTTTGCTTTGCTAAATTCATTCCTTGCAAAGCTTATTTTGTATTAATTATAGGAGAACAAAAATAAAATGGGAGGGGACATGCTGAAAAAATGAGTCTAGTCATCTCCAACATAGTGCCCACAGATGTGTTTCTTGGTGCCCATTTCCTTCTTCCTCCAAAGCATCTTTTCTCTAAAGTTTTCCTCTACTTCGTTGGAGTAGAATGTGCTTCAGAAAGCCTAGGAGGCATCTGCTTTTTGCTTCAGGGAGTATCTGTTCTGAAACAGCTGCATCCATCATAGGAGGACCCTAGATTTGAAACGTCCCCACATTATTGTGTGATTAACCCTAGTCTCCCCCCCCCCCCCACTGCCTTGTACCTATTCACAAAAGTCTAAAAGTGCTCATAGGCTCAACAGGGTTGGTGACCTCTGGCTGACTGCTACTCAGAGTGATTGAATTTTTCATATAGGGTTTGAATTAAGCCTTATTATATAGTTCTAAAAACATGTGAACAAGGCTTAAACCCCCACTCCATGACAGGACCTGAAAATATTTTTGCTTTGTCTTGAAGAACCTGATTTGGTAGAGAACTTCTAATCATTCTATACTATTTTAGTCTAAAATTGCCCTCCCTTGTTCGGTCATTCATTTTAAGCAGAGAATCCAGTCATCAGCAACCCATTGCATTCCAATGTTTTTTCTGTTTTTCTCCTGTCGTTTTTCAGACCTGATTTGTGGTGATTTTTTTTCAAGCCTTAACACAATAATAGAGCCAGGCAGTCCGGTTTTCCAAAATACTATCAGAGTTTCTCAGGGTTTCTGTCCCTTTAAATCTTGCTTCATCACTTCTGCTCCTAGCTTAATTAAATACTGCCTGCTCTTTTGTAGCTGTCTATGACATTCTTACAATAAATCACTAATTGTCAGCTATTGTTGAGGGGGAGGTCTGCGTTCAGTTTAATCAACTTGATTAAAGCAGAACACAACAGGAGGGATGCTTGTGTGGCTTCCACAGGACATGCTGCTTTCTAAAGGAATGTGGCTGAGGTGAGCTCTAGGATTCCTCCGGTAAGTCATGATTAAGCCCCGTTCATCTTCCCTTCTTCCCCAGCAGTTAGCAAACAAAATAAGTATCATGGCAACTAGTACAACAGCACTGAGCGGGCCCCAGGAGCTTTTCAGAAAATCCACAGTGGGCAAAATGGAAAGAGAAGCCCAGAGGGACTTCCCCTTCTGTAGTGTCATGCCAAAAATGGCTTTCTGGGTGGTATTAGAGGGTCCACAGGACAGAAACTCCCAGAACATATCTTGAAGGAATGACTGACAACAACTGGAATGGAACCTGCCTGATAAAACAGATCCCCTTAGTGGTTGGCATCCGAACCTGGAACTCAGGGAAACTGGGAATTTGTGGTCCATCTTTAGGTGTGTTGCTGATATAGTGCATAATTCTGCCCCACCAAAGGGCTTAAGAGTTCAACACGAGCTCTAGTGATAGGTAGCAGAGTACACAGTTCTTCCCAAGAAGTAAGGAAGTCACCCCCATTTATAATACACTTAAGCTTTCCTTATGGACACACTTTGTTTCAGCATAGAAGTGATCACTTTTCTTCTAGCATGGGGTCAAAGGTCTTTTAATTTTCGCCCAGGAAGTGGGTAGTTGTGCAGATTAGAACTTCCTCTTCCCCATTTCCCCCTCTGTCCTAGCTCTTGTTTGTACTGTCTCTCATTAAGGCTTGTATCTTAAAATACAATCCAAGTAATACTTTTTATTAGGACCAGTCAATGACACATAACAGTGTGCAAGCTTTTGAGCTCACCAGAGCTCTTCATCAGTTTAAAAAACGGGGAGGAGGGGAAAAATCAGATTTAAGATCTTTGAGCCAGTTCTAACATCACAACTGGGGTGTTTAGATGTGGGTAGAGGAATCTGTAAAGGTATGTTCAGCTAGAAGGGGCCTGTATGGTTGAAAAGCCCTTGCCACAAAAACTAGGGGTAGATGGGTAGGGAAATTATATTTAGAAACAAATCGAAGGCATTGGTTCTTGTAGGTTATCCGGGCTGTTTAACCGTGGTTACACGGCCCGGATAACCTACAAGAACCAATGAACTCTGACCGTGAAAGCCTTCGACAATATAAATCAAAGGCAGTTTGTGAAACAAGCCTTTTTAGGCCAGAAGGGGCAAGGTCTATTTTCGAACTGTTTTCCCCACCAAGAAACTACCTGCACATTATTGCTAGGTGATAAATGACAAGCAAGGGACCCCTGCAGCTTCGTTTAGTATCACTTTAGGGTGCTGAAAGTGAACACTGAAATGTGCTTATTTGGCTGTGGAAGCCATCTGAGGAAAAAAAACAGCGAGCTACAGAGAAGGACTGGTGATTTTCTATCCTCCAGTCTTGATGGACTTGGCACAAGGACAAACTCTGGCAGCTGTAAACACCTAGTAGACTGCTCTACTAGGTTGATACCTGCACACATCGTCTATGAGAGGCATATACTAACCAGTATTACAACTAGAACCAATCTGACCAGATGTTTGAGTAATTGGTAATAGATTTTACAAACTATACACATGCCTGGTTTGTTTTGAACTGTTTGTATATGTATTTATTTATTTCTGTAAATGTGTGCAGGCTTAACATGGGTTTTAATTGACCACTGATGAAGGCCCAGTCGGCCGAAACGTGTTTGGTATGTGGTTACAGATATCAACCGTAGGAAATGCCATTGTGCTATTTTAATGTTTTTAAATATTTTTAACCTTTACATAGAGCTTTGAATAAATTATATTTTCAGTACATGTGTGTGTGTGTGTGTAAAGTGCCTTCAAGTCGCAGCCGACTTACGGCGACCCCTTTTTGGGGTTTTCATGGCAAGAGACTAACAGAAGTGGTTTGCCAGTGCCTTCCTCCGCACAGCAACCCTGGTATTCCTTGGTGGTCTCCCATCCAAATTCTAACCAGGGCCAACCCTGCTTAGCTTCTGAGATCTGACGAGATCAGGCTAGCCTGGGCCATCCAGGTCCGTTTTTAGGTTGGGTTTTATTCTGCTCTTTTTTCTTCCACAGCTGTAACACACCACCAGGGTGCGCTGTCCTGGAAGGTTTCTGCAGAAGAAGAAAAAAGTGTGAAACAACTGTTGCCTAGAGATCAAGAACATGGAAGTGTTTCTGTTTTTTTTAAGCCTGCCATGGGCAGGCAGTTAAAAAAAAAAGGGGGGGGGATGGCCCAAGATATACATGTATTGTGATAAAACCTTAGAAATGAACTCTGAAAATCCACCCAGCCCTCCTCAGTTCTCCAAAATGAGAATAATAATATTTGTGTTTTAACTTCATGGCAATGAGAAATTTCTTAACGGCACATCAGACTGAGTTGTAGATTTTTCTGCTCTGTCTTTGTTTTAAGCCTAATTGACTCATGCCTGGCTCACACACACTGGTTTTTGCTTAACTCACTTGCACAGAAGCTGTGTGCAATGCTCTTCCTCTGCTCGTAAGTAACTTAGGAAATACATTGCTATGGTGACGGCCACTGACTTCAGTGGCTTTAAGAAGGATTGGAGGATTGATGTATTAATGCATGTTAATCAGGATAGCCAACACTGGCATCTTCACGATCAGGCAAAAGACCCCCACCTAGTTACCAGATGATAGGCATAAGCACCAGGGAATGGTCAGCTGCTCTGTGATGCCAGATAATGACAGCTTGAAGGTAGATTGCTGGACCTGATCTTATCCCCAATCATCCAGAATAACCCCATTCCTTTGCTGCTTTGATTCACCCATTGGGGAAGGTGATCTTGTCACAGGGACAATATTCACCCATCTGATGGCAGAAGTTGCACTGACATGCTGCCTGCACTCACTGCTTGCTGTGCTGTCATGTCGCTTGGCTTTGACCCTGTGAGGCACTAAGTAGAAATGTCCAGCCAGGAATACAAACAGCATCTGCTGTTCATCCCTGAAGATGGCAGTCGTCTCCACTGCCTTTCTCAGCACATGATGGCAACTTACCTGGATTTGCAAAGAGTGGCCTCTTTCCTGAACAATGCAGATTCTTCCTGTGTGGGATACACTGCGACAACCAGTTGGGTAAGGGAAAGTTGTTTAGCCAGTATATAATTGGCCCATATTGCAGAGGAAGGAGACACTCTGTGACCATGGGTGTTTAGTGCTCAGCACACCTTGGCAGAAATGCAGGGTGTTAGAGAGTCACACTTTAGGGTAGGCCTTCTTCCCTTTCTTAATACTGTGGGGTACCTTCTCCTTGTAGCCCAGATCCAGAAGTGGAATTGAGGCTCCTTCAGATATTAGTGCTGAGACCTGAACCAGAGTACATGTAAAAGAATACAATAATCCGTCCTTCCTCTTTAATTAATTAATGTATACACACCCACACCCACATTTCTTCCCAATAGGAACATGGCTTACATCATCAATCTCCCTTCTTCCTTTTGATCCTCACAACAACAACCCTGTGAGGTAGGTTAGGCTGAGAGAAAGTGACTTGCCCAAGGTCATCCAGTGAGCTTCCTTGGCAGAGTGGGGATTTAACCCTGTGTCTCCCAGTTCCTTGTTCAGCACTCTAACCACTACACCATACTGATTGTTGTCTAAGCAAGGTGCCTCTGAGTTGGCTCAATTCACCTGCCTCAATGCTCCCTCCCAAATCAGTTGAAGGACCAGGTAAGAATGATGCAGAATAGCTAGCATGGTGTAGTGGTTAAGAGTGGTGGAGTCTGATCTGGAGAACCGGGTTTGATTCCCCACTCCTCCACATGAGCGACGGATGCTAATCTGGTGAACTGGGTTGGTTTCCCAACTTGTACACATGAAGGCAGCTGGGTGACCTTGTTGGAAGTGAAGGACTTTGCGCTGTCACTTAACCTCAGACTCCAGAGGGGGACAAGACTAGTGAGTCAGAGAGACAGAGGGGACAAGACGCTGGGTCATCCTTTCTCTACTGCTCTGAACTATCCCTTTGATGTGTAGATTGCTACTCTTAGGGAAACTTCCTTCCTGCTTCTTCCTCACCTCTTCACACACACTGACACTCTTCTCCATCTTGTCACCATGAGGGAAGGACACATGTCCTGGATCTCCCTCCATCCTAGTTAGTTAGAATAGATAGGGAACTATACTTTATCCTATCCAGAAATGGATTTCCTACAATAAATGCAGTATATTAGTTGAATAGGCAAAAGGCTCCTAGCAATTTTGTTCCTGGCACACACAGAGGTTTGGATGAGCTTCTCTGCACACAATAGCCTTTGTGCACGCTGCTAACTTAACAAGGATTTGAGCATAACAAAGCCCTCATAATCCAACAGACCTTGGGCTAGACACACTCTCTCAGCCCCACCTACCTCACAGGGTGTCTGTTGTGGGGAGGGGAAGGGAAGGTGATTGTAAGCCAGTTTGATTCTTCCTTAAGTGGTAGAGAAAGTTGGCATATAAAAACCAACTCTTCTTCTTCTTCTTCTCTTTTACGGGTGGGCTGATAGATGAGCTTGTGGTACAGCCCAGTTCCTCCTTGGTCGTGCAGCCTTCCCTTATCTACAAGCCATCTGGTTTGGCTGCCCCAACTGGCCTGCCTGGTTCCAGAGGGAAGGCAAGTATTGAGAGCGGGTTACTAGTTCCCAGCTTCCCCTGCTGCCCTTGTCCTTCTCTCTCCACGCAAAGCTCCTGGCTCCCCTCCCTTGCTAGCCATCCCACCTTTTAAGTATGCTTCCCGGCCACTCGGGCCGCTGGGGCTCACCTTCCATCCACTGCCTCTCACCCCCCAGCATCCCATCTCTTCCTGTTGCTTCCCACAGATACCTACTGATTATGCCTTTTCCAGGTTTTGGCTGCTGCAGCCACATTAGACAGCCCCCATGATGCCAGAATGGGGGACCTATGCTGGCCACCTGCTCCTTATTTCAGGGAATACTTCCTTTTTTAGTATTAATAGAAGTACTCCGGGAACCAATGAGATGTACTGTAACTACGAAAAGAAAATGAATGCATTATGAGGACAGGATATTCTTATAAAACATTGGTAATGTTCTGAGACATAAAAATGTTATTTTCCTACTGGTCCAAAATATTAGCCTTATTTTGGAGCTCTTCAGTTGGCACCTCTGGAGGGAAGCCCAGAATTCCTTTTGTGGCCACAGTGCCCCTTATGCCAAAGTTCCTGATCAATAAAGGCCTTTTATGCACAGGTTGCTTCTGTCGCCATCAAGCCCCAAGTACTTCGGGGCTTTGCTTTCAGTATGCATGTATTTTCCAACCTTTAGAAGTCACTTCACTCTCCCCTCACATTTCCCCTACGTTTTGTGGATGTTGTTTTACCCCAAGTTTAATGTCTGCCTTAATCCCACATTGAATGCTGGTCCTGTTCCTACTTGTCAATTTTGGGGTTTTCTCCCCAAGCCCATTCTTGCTTCTCCCTCCCACTTGTCTTTCCCCTCATCCAACCCCTCCCCTTGAAGCTGAACTACTATGAGGCTGTTTATTTCTTCAGTTTCATAGCCAGTGTGGTCAGTTTCAGACCTCAGCCTGATCTAACAGGGTTTTTCTTATTGAGACTAGTGAGAACACTAGCTAGACCTTCTGAAGCTTGGCATTTTCCCTGGTGATGCATACATTTAACCCCAAGTACTCCGGGAATTTCTTCCAGGGGGGGGGGAGCCCCTGTGCATAGTGATTTGAGAATTCAAGTTCAAATACTGTGCATTGAGAGCAGCATTTCCAGCGGAAACTATCCTTGCATAAAAGGCCCAAACTTTGCCAAATGACCAAAAACAATGGCCTGACCCTGCTCTTGTGTCTTTAGTATGAATTTTATCTACCAAAACCTTTCAAAAGCATGGAGAAAATATTATAATCTGCTAGAATCTGTACATCACTGCTGTTAAAGGTAAAGCTACACAGATGTTCCAGGTGGTGGTGGTGGATTATTGTCGTAGGAAAATGAAACAGGAGTCCAGTGGTACCTTAAAGACTAACAACATTTATTCCAGCATGAGCTTTTATGAGTCACAACTCACTTTTTCATACAGCATCAAGAAAGCTCATATTGGTATAAATGTTGTTGGCTGAAACCCTAGAAAAAACTGGGACTTCCCAAAGGAGGTGCTTTTCCTTGCTGAGTTTTGTATGTGAGAGATCTAAGTTCCATCTGTTCCCAGGTGGAACTTAGATCTCTCACATACAAAACTCAGCAGGATGTCATAAGACAGGTAACCCAGTTAAAGTCCATCCACCTTCCACGTCTTGACTCCTCCCTACAAGGCAATTTATCCTGAAGGTGATTAATCACAAGTTCAGCTGCAGGTCCGCCCTCGTGAAAATGTGACTTTTCCTACCTTTGCTCAAAATGGACCTCTCAGAGAAGGAATGTAAGCAAGCAAAATTGGCAGGGAGGCACGCAATCCTCTGATTCGCCAGTAGGGGGTAGTGCATTCATGTCATCAACATTATTCATTACTTTGGAAAAACTTGGGCGGTTTTGGATTCTTGCTTGCTGTGCTTTAGGGTAGCGACAGCAACAGTCCTTGGAAGTGTCTTGTGAAAAATGAGTTGTTGGAATATTTTTAGGAACAATATTTTCTCCAGCACAGAGGAGTGATCAGATTAGCCATCCAGAGTTTATATATATTTGTTTATTTACAGAATGTTTATATCACTTTTTAAACATAAATGTTCAAGACAGTTTACAAAAGGAAAAAAGATAAATTAAGCAATAATATTAGAAAGCAATTTAACATAAGCAAAAGTAGAACTGAATACAGAATCCCACTTAATCCCTCTAAAAATGTTTTGCTTTGTCCAGAAAGGAATGTAAAAGGACTTCTCAAGAGGTGTTAATACCATGGCCTGAAATTGGTATTTGTCTCCCCATCCTGACTATTTTATTTTGCTTTTAATATCTAGTCTAACGAAGAGTTCAGGAGAATGTGAAAGATTGTACAATGTTTTGTACATTTTGGTTCGTTCTTACACAAATTGTGTTCTTGGGTTTTGCTTTGGACTGATGTGACTGCCTGCAGCCTCTCACAAGACAGTGTATTCCAGCAGTGTGGAGGCATGACCAAAGAGGCCCTGCTCCTCCTGGATGTTGATGCATAACTCCAAAAAGATGGCACTGAGAGCAGTCTTATTGGCAGATCTTAAAGCTTAACTGCAAGAAGCCAGAGTGATGTAGTGGCTAAGAGTGTCGGACTAGCATCTGGAAGGCCTGGGTTCAAATCCCCACTCATGTCATGGAAGCTCGTTGTGTGACCTTGGGCCAGACACTCTCTCAGCCTTCCATCCTTCCAAAGTCGGTAAAATGAGTACCCAGCTGGCTAGGGGTAAAGGGAAAATGACTGGAGAATGCAACAGCAAACCACCCCGTAAACAAAGTCTACCTTGGAAACGTCAGGATGTGACGTCACCCCATGGGTCAGGAATGACCCGGTGCTTGCACAGGAAACCTTTACCTTTTTTTTAGCCATGTCACTGCCTTCCCTCAATGGATAGTTGCTGGAGAATCAACTGGAACTGATAAAAGGCACCCAGGGCCACATGAGAATCCAGCAACATTGCTGGGTCTTTAAAAACAAATCTATCCTACCTAGTCATAAGTGTCTAGGTAGCTTACAGTAAATCATAGACAAAAATAAGCCATCAATATCATTGAAATGGAATCCTATATCTCAAAACTACTGAATGTTAACTCACATTCAGTGCAGTCTGAATAGAAAGATTTTGTGTTATCTACATAATGTCTTCAGGAAAAGACAATAGTCCCCTCCCCATCCCACCCCCTGGAGTGAAGACAGGTCATGGCACTTTCATCACCTATGGTGTGAATCTGACTTCATAATTTACATATCACATAGAAACACCAACATGTCGAAAGGCTGGTGCAGCTATCAGCAATGCCATTGTCCTCATGTATGCTTTTTAAAAAGCAGCTGGTATATGTTTATTTGTTTATATATTCATCCACTTTTGCACAAAGGAATGGGGTGAAGTCACATGTGCTAGCCAATCTAGCTTTTTACCAGTTCAAACTGTAGCTCACAGCAAAGTTGCAAAAATACTTTTAGATGTGGTTCAAGACAGGGTCTTGCTCAGGATCTGAGCAAGGCTGTCAAAGAGGACATTTTAGAGGACTTTCATTCATAGGGTCGCTATGAGTCGGAAGCGACTTGACGGCACTTAACACACACACACACACACACACACACACACACACACACACAAGACAGGGAATGGTACAGTCATACCAAACATGGTGAGGGGGCTTCCAATCTGTTATAAAAATGCTGCTTTTGTCATTAACCATCGGGGAGATGAAGGCAGTTTGAAAGATGGATTGATTCATGTAGTATTTCTTGGTTGTCTTTTTGTGTTTTTGCAGGACACCCATTTCTATTGTTTCAAATACTTGCAAAACACCTTTCCAAAATAATTCACTGATTTCTTAAAAACTGTTGTCTATTTCCAGCTTAAGTAGGGTCTCTCCTGGAAATGAATTCCATATGATAGAGTTCTTATTAGATAACCCAACACACTTCTTTTCCATCTCTTTAAGGGCAGCTTGATGTACAGATATTAGCAGGCAATTGTTCTTGTCCCTGTGCTGTGAAAAGCCTCAGTCACTGATCTGTGCTGCTGAAGGGATTTTCCTGATCAGCTGGCAATCCTAGTTTACATGAGCTGAAGTTATCAATCGGATCAGTCAACTGAACGAGCAAATCTCCTTAAAAGAAATTGTAACCTTTAAATTAAGATTGAAACAATGATATAATTAACATTTCAAAACAAATATAGTTGCAATTTTCTTGTCTAAAGTTGCGTAAAGGTTCTGAGTGGTGTTAATCTGTTAACAGCAAAAATTCAGTGAAAATCAGTTATTCAGTAGCAAATCAGTTAATTGGATTTAGGTCCTAATGCCACTGACCTGTAATTAAGTCCTGTTAACTATAATGAGATTTCAGACCGATACTCAACATTGCTTAAGTCACATGGAAACCAATGTAACTTAACCCAGAAGCAAAAGAGAGCCAAGTTTCAGGGCCCCTGATAGATGTGTAAAAAGAAAACAAAAGAGTCTTGTGGTAACTTAAAGACTAACAGATTTATAGTGTCATCCTTAGCAGAGTTACATCCTTCTAAATCCATTGAAGTCAATGAGCTTAGAAAGGAGTAGCTTTAGTAAGGATGGTAATGTTATTGTACAAAAAGGGATTTCAGCAGCAGCAGCTTGCCATGAAGGGGCTAAGAAAAGTGGCACTTACTGTAATTCTCTCTTCAACACACCCTGGTGTATTTACAACCTGTGCAGTGCTGCGTTTCCCCAAAACCTGGATATTTGGCATCTACACTAGGGGCCACAGTAATATCACACACCCTCCACAGACTATACATTCAATTCCTTGAGTCATTAAGGGGGAAATGGTATTTTATTTCTGAAATCACATAGATAACCCCTTGCCTGGCCCCATGCATGCTCTCATGCACCAGTAAAGGATGCTCGTATGCTTCCCCCATGCTTTGGCCCTGCATAAGGGCAATAATTCAGATAAATTAACAATGCAGTATGCAGTATGACCCTGTGAATGTTTAGGTTTATGCATTTAATTTATTCAAAATATTTCTGTCCTGCCTTTCAGAGTCCAGGACCCAGGTTGTGACTTGTGCAGCATTTAAAGGCAGTAGCTGTAAACCAGAAGCAAATCCCATTGAAACGTACATGGTTAGGATCAAGCTGAAAATTAATTTTAAAAAAGTTTCCCACACTTTCAACCGTTCTGGAATATTTCACATGGTACATACATTGAGGTTCCAAACCATTGCCACTTAATTTTTCAAGGAAAAAAGGTTTCCTGTTTCCTTCCCTTTCTTTCACTCCTAAAATCTGACTGCCAATGGACACACATGAGGAATTTTTAGCATTTTTCACAGTGTAGACAATATTATTCTGTAGACTGAAAAACCAAGAACAATTCATAAGCCAGACAAAAGTGGCCTTAAACAGCCGATGGAATCCGAGTGTGGATAAAAGGCTCTGGTGATGAGTTGTACTGATTCTCTTCTCTACCTCCAGGGTTAATAGTATTCCAGAGCGCGGCTGAAGAAAGGAGAGAGAAAGGAAATCTCTCTCCCTGCTTCCTTTTTATGTTCCTCTTTGAATTTCCTCTTCTTCGTGCACAGAAGACTCACCAGTATACCCCCTTAAAAAAAAAATCATGCTCAGCGGTTAGTTTAAGAACTAACCCCAAGTATTTCCTTTGGAGGAAACAAAGGTTCAGCGGCGGCGTTTCCTTTAAGAACTAACTCCGCCCCCGGACTGAAGGGAGGGGTTCCCTACAGGATGACGTCTACCGCTCTCATTGATAAAAGCGCCGGGATTCCCCGGCCGTGGGTAGACAGCAGGCAGCAGTTCTGTTCGCCGGCGCGCCACGTGGCTTCGTGCGGGGCGGGTAGGGCAGGCGGGGGTCTCGGGCTGAGCGGTGCCCTCGCCGCCGCCAGGCAGCCACCCACCCACCCGCGTCCGCCATGGACCCCGCGTGCTTTTTCCCCACCCAGCCGTTCCCGGGTAGCGCGCTGGGCTCGGACTCGTACAAGCCGCCGCCTCCGACGCTGGCTTCCTCCAAAACCGGCCGGCCGGAGCCGCCTAAAGCGACCGAGCCGACCCGCGTCATCACCGATCCGGTGACGGGCCGGACTTACAGCAAAGGCCGTCTGCTCGGCAAGGTATGCGGGGTCACGGGGGGCGAGGCGGGGTAGGGTGGGTGGGGAGATCACGAAACCCCTAAACGCGGCTCGCCTGGCCCTCTCTATGGCCATTTCTGCAGGGGAGCCTTGGCCTTGGACGGGCCGCTCTCTCGAGGCACCTTTCCCCCGTCTGAATTCTCCGAACTCGGCCTGGGGGCTGATCGTTGGGTTTGGAGAATTCAGATGGGGAAAAGGTGCCTGGAGAGAGCGGCCCGTCCAAGGCCAAGCCTCCCCGGCGTCCCTGGCCTCTCTCGTTGGCGAGGGCTTTCCTGCCCTTGGGACGCGGGCTTCTCGCCGCCATCGCGTTGCTGACCCGGAGGACGGAAGCGAGGACGCGGCTCCGCTGGAGGTGTTGCGGGTGGCAACGGGGGCCCTCGTGGCCCGCCGCAGTCGGGGAGCGGAGGGCGCCGCCGTCTACCCCGAGGCTCCGGCCCTTCTGGCTCCCCAGCGTGGTGCGGGTGGCCTGCTCGCCAGCGGCGCCCGTGGACCCGGAGCAGATATGCCTGGCCATGATGCGCTCCCCCCCCCCAAAAAAACCCCCTGTGCTTTGTAAGAAGCGGGAGGTGGGCTGAAGCCAATCCTGATGTTCCTCCCCCAGCTTTATTATGCGTTGCCCTCCGCGCGTTATTCCTTTCTTCTTTCTCTAGCCGGAAAGAGCTCCCTTTCAGTCGTGTGTGTGTGTGTGTGTGTCTCCCCCCCCCTCCGCCCCGCGAAACTGGCTGGCTTCTCCGAGTGGAGATGGACTTTTCAGTCCTGGCCGGGCTGCTGAATGGAGGGAGACGGTTGTGGGTCTGCAGCCTTGTGAACACAAGGCGTGATTGGGCCATGCGTGTTCTCCTGTGACATATTTGGCAAAATGTTATAAGCTGTGCGCCAGCTGCTGGGGTTTCTCTGTGCCCCCACGGTCCCATCTGACCGGGGAGTAAATATTACCAATTCTTTATATTGTTTAATTTATATTTTTTATTTATATTGTTTAATGACGGTTTAATTTATATTGTTTAATGACTGTTCTTCATGGCGTTTGTTGCCTGTGGAACTCCCGCAGTTAAGGCTGATCTGAATAGGTGGTCTCTCTTGCCTCCTGTAGGAGTTGGGCGGGGGCCTGAGTTCGCCGATGGATTAGGAGGCAGTTTCTTGTGGTCTGCTCAGTATTGTGATTCTTCCAAATGCTCCCGGGCTAGAGGGCCCTTGCTGTGATAGCATAGTGGGTAGAGCACGTGTGTAGCAAGTACAAGATTCCAAGTTCAGTAGCTGGCGTTCTAACTACCATGATCTCATGGTAGGTGCTAGGGAAAGACCCCCCCCCCCCTCAGGAAGCTGCTGCTAGTCAAAACAGGCAGTCTCGAAGTTAGACAGATGAGCTGGTTAGATGACACTGTATAAGACAACTTCATATGATCTGGTGAGGTGTTGCTTATTGCAGAACTGAAGCAGGGCACTTTTGAGTGTGCCCCCCCCTTTTGCTTTGTAAATTTAAAATGATCTGTAGGCTTTAGCAAAATTAAAAATACGTTCAAGAGTGAAATCTGCCTGCACTGGCCTCCTGTATTCCAAGCAGAAAGGCCTGATAGACTACTTAATCCAAATCATTAGGGCCCTGTTATAGTCGAAACAGGTGTTAATAAAAGTGCGTAGTGAATGCCTGCAACAATTAACTGATTCCTGCACCTTAGCGTTAGTGCTGTTGTGACTTAGGGGTTACAGTGACAGGCTTGGGTCTGAGTGCTGTTCAATGGAGTCCGACTTTCATGAAGCTTTCTGGGTCGCTTTAGGACAATCATACTTTAGCCTACTTTACTCACATGTCTGTGAAGACAACTGCCGCATGGGTTTCTGGGGCAAAGTCTACCTGAGCACTGGTTTTTGAACAGCAGTTTTAATAAGAAAGACGTCCACCAGGAGTAGAAAGCTATTTGCTTTGAGAAGGTGGCTAAATCCTCATGCAAACATAGGCTTAAAAACTGCATATTTTATATCAAAAATCTGAAGCTCCGCCAGGATTGTGGACTTCTGCTGTTCTACTTTATGAGGGGTTCTAGTTCTTATGGCTGCATGAGGCTACTTGAACATACTGTTTGGTCCACAGTAAAATACAAAAACAAAAGCTAGTTAACACAGCAAGCTTTGAAGTCCTCCAGAACTTTACATCAGCCTAGATCAGGGGTCTCCAACGTAGTGCCCATGGATGCCATGGTGCCCGGCAACACCTTTCCTGGTGCTTGCCAAGTGTTTTTAGAAAAGGAGTGGGGCCAGGTGGGGCTTCTGAGTGGCCGCTGGCGATTTGATTTCAAAAACATTGCTGTGGCAGCCACTTTGTGGGTGACTCCTCCTGCTGAGGTGGCCATTTTGTGGCTGCGCCGTCATGCGGTGTCAGAATTCCAAAGGTGCGCACAGGCTCAAAAAGGTTGGGGATCCCTGGCCTAGGGGCTTAACAACCACCCTAGGGTGGGATTATGATCTTCTAGGCCATGATCAGAAGGCTTCTGGCTGCAAACCTTGACAGAGTAGTCTTATTGATTCCAATGACCATCAGGTGTTGCTGGCTGCAGGCTGCACCCATCGCCTTCGGGGGTGGGGAGGAACCTTCCAACTGAAAACACAAAGGTCTGTCACTGACATTTAAACAATGGCTGGGCTTGTGGGGGGGGGGTTGTATACACAGTGACCAGATACCACCCAAATCTGGCCTTTGTGTGTTCTGCTTAGATGGTGTTTGTTTTTTTGCTTCTTCCCAGTAGGCCATGAGCATAACCTGATATCAGCTCCATCCTGTACCCATCCCTAGGGTTGCCAGGTCCCTCTTCGCCACCAATGGGAGGTTTTTGGGACAGAGCCTAAGGAGGATGGGGTTTGGGGAGGGAGGGACTTCAGTGCTACAGAGTCCAATTTCCAAAGCGGCTGTTTTCACCAGGTGAACTGTTCTCTATCGGCTGGAGATGAGTTGTAACAGCAGAAGATCTGCCACCACCTGGAGATTGGAAGAGGGTATAGGTAGAGGGTTACAATTTGGTCATAGTGCTGTTGTTTTTCTTCCACCACCTGGAGGATGGCAACCCTACTTATTACCCCCAGAACTTTCAGTCAGGATGTAGACAAAAGATAATGGCCTGAAAGATCTTGCACGTGCACACGCCCCCTCTGGTCTGAAGGGTCCTGGAGATCTTGAAATCTTGCATGGTACATTATGTTTTGGCTGGACTTAATTAAAGCTGTTGCACAATGTATATTCAACACATGCGTCTGTGAAATATGCAAGAGCTGAAGGGAGGCTTGGCTTCAGTGGCTAAAGGAAAGCCTTTGATACTCTCTCCATGGATCAGCTCCTACACAATCCTGTTCTATCCCACTGCACTCATTCCCTGGCAAAACAAAACTTTGCACAGTGGCAGAGTTGCTGCAGAGTGTCTGCAAACAGAGCAAAAAACATCATTTTTTAATTACTTAAATGATAAAACCCCAGTTGTCTTGTTTCAGTGTAACAGTGGGGCTGCAAAATGATGAGAGTTACCGGTATATAATATTCTGCAATGATAAGGACCCTTGTAAATTGGGTAGCTGTGCGAGTCTGGCAGGAAACGAAGACAGGAGCCTGGCAGGACTTTAAAGGCTAACAGCATTTCTTTCAGCTTAAGCTTTCCTGAGGCAGAGGTCACTTCCTCAGATGCCTACCCTATGAATCTGAAGTGATCTCTGACTCAGGAGCATGCACGCAGGAATAAATGTTGTGTTACTCCTTAAGATGCTGCTGGAGTCCTGCCTTACCTTTAGGGGCCTATGTAAGTTTCCCAGAATGCTTGGTGGCTTTGTTGCCCCTGGGCTCTTTTAAGTGAGAAATGGCTTTCTGATTTCGAAAACCTCTCTGCCCCACTGAGCCATCTGTGTAAGCAGATGCGGGGGGAGAGACAAGCAACAGTGTGTACTCAGTAACCTCTCTCTTCCCAGTGAGCAAAGCTGGCATTCTTCCAAAGATTGTGCTGCAAAGTCAGGGGAGTGTCTGTTGGCTGCTTTTGTCCCACATCAAACAGTGTGATGTGTCACCTGGAGAGCTGGCTCATCATATCTAGGGTTGTCTCATATCTTCCAAACAAGGGATTTACCTTGAGTTTGGCTGCTTCTGAGCCTTTTCTGTTCTTACTAGATCCTTTTTGGAGATGTTGTCTGGAACTGTGTCAGTAGCGATACCCAAGCTAGGATTCTTTCACACAGAAACTGGTCCCTCCTTGTTTTCAGAATGTTGTATAGGCGTGAAGCTTATTTTCAGTAATTCATGTGATGCAGCCAAGGATGTACTTGCTTCACGGCTGGAAAAACCTGTCTCTGGAATAACCTTTTAGTGTGTGGTTGTCCTGTGAGCAGGGCTTTTGCACATCCTGGAGAAAGGATCATGATGCTAGTGGGTGGGAAGAAGCCCGAAGGAGCAATGCCAACTCCAGAGCACCAAGATGGTATATGGGAAATACTTGAGTGTGTGCATTAAACCGCAGATAGAAGATAAAGATGTGTGTGTGTGTGTGTGTTCAAACTGGCAGATCAAAAATATCAATCACTATAAATGGATATACAAGTGTGATACAATATGGCACAATTCTGTCACACAGAAGAGGGCAGAAACTTGTTCTGTGCTGCTCCTCAGGGCAAAATAATGGGCAATATCTTACTACTCTGTGCATGGAACGTGTTGTTTTCCAGTAGTCCTTTCTGATCCGTGAAAAGATTGTTTCCTGGCTCACAAGACCCACGTGAGAGAATAAGCATGTGGGTTGTTGGGGGAGGTGGAATAAGGAGGAACAAGGGAGTGAAATTGTTCTTCCCTTTTCTGCAACTGTAGATCTAGTGAGGAAATGGGTCGATTTCTTCCTCTTGTTCCTTCTCATTCCACCCCACTGTTTCTGTAATTACATTTTTATTATTTTCCTATCCCTTCAACCATAGGTTGGTAGGATTTGGAAAAAGGAAAACAACAAATCAATGACTTATTGAACATTACAGCTATTTAAAAACATGTGCAAGAAATTTGACAACAGCTTCCAATCAGTTCATATCAGTAGCAAACAATAATTTCACGATAATATAATTGCTAGAACACTGAACATCAGAATTAACAAAAACTCCCAATATATCGTGTCTGGCTGTAACAAACAAAGGACAATGTGACAACATGTGTGAGACAGGGAATGGCTTTAAGCCTGCCAATATATTCAGCGGTTGGAAGTGAATTACATCTTATAATAAAATTAAACACCTAGATTTTGGTTTTTGCAGAATGATCAGATAATTGGCAAGCATAAAACAAGTAGTGGGAATATATCCATACAATGGAGGAGAACACCCCCTATACAAATCGGTATGTACCACACTGACCCACACAGCTGTTCCTTCACATGGCACCTGCAAAACCAGGAATTCTCCTGTTGAGAACTGAGTAGCAGGAGTGGGGGGGGGATTGTTCACAGAGAGTTGTATAGTGCCCATTGAGCTTAAGTTACAGGAGAGCAGACTTTGGCTAAACATTGGGAGAAACGTCCTAATGATGAGAGTAGTTCACCAATGGAGCCAGTTACCTGGGCTGAGGGAATCTTTTCACTCACTGGAAGTTTTCAAGCAGAGACTGGGCAGCCATATTTTTGGGAATGTGGTAGCTTTGGATTTCTTGCCTTGAAGAAAAGGCTGGATGGTGACATCTAAGGCCCTCCAGGACTCTATTTGCTGGAAGAATGCAACGAAGGAGTCTTTGGGACTCTGTCAAATCTCATGAAAATGTACTTGCATGCTTAATTCTCTTTATCCAAACAAGGGGATCCTAAACGAGCATACAATACTTGGAGTATGGATTAGAACCAAGGTCAGAGCTGTGTAGCACTGTGGGAGAAGGACTTGGTTGAAATATCCCTATGCTTAAGTGCTGCTGGATATGTTCTGGGGGTTGCTTGCTAAGGGTGAGGTCATGCATCTAAACTGTTGGCTCCTAGCACCTGGTTTAGCTCCCATGTTGGTAACTTTTTGCCTGAGGTGATGAGGCAATGATCTTTGGCACATGCTTCTTGCACTAGGACTACATTGGTCATGTGGCAATTTCACTTACATAAGCTCATTTTACCTGGGGCTTACTCTACCGTCCTAGCAAATGTAATTAGTCTTGGTTCTCAACTGCTCCTAATAGCATTGAATGTTGGAAGGACTCGAGCAAGCACAAGGGGCATATTTGGGGGCCAAATTATAGTCTCTTTATGAATAAGACAAACATATTCACCAGTGATTTGATAGAACCCAATAAAGACTCATGGATTGTTTAAGGGAAGTGTGTGTTTGAAGCTTGAATGGCAAATGTTTTCAAGCTGGCTTAGTAGAGATCAGTTTGGGTGCCATGTGCTTGAATGAAGCTGGCTCAAAATCTTAGCCACTCTGTTCAGGGACTCACAAGGATGCAGGTACTCCACTCCCCATCCCCCAAAAAACTGTTACTGAGAACCTTCAGATAAGTCATGCAAGGATTACTAACAGGAAGCTTCTGTAATCTGTTTTTACAACAGCCATTTTTGTTTTTGGCAGGGAGGATTTGCAAGATGCTATGAAATGACCGACCTCTCCAGCGGCCGGACCTATGCAGTAAAAGTCATTCCTCACAGCCGAGTGGCCAAGCCTCACCAGCGTGAAAAGGTATGTGGCACAGGAGAGCCATGGGCACAGTAAGGCGGGCTTCCAGCATACGTCCAGCCTCAAACAGGAATATTTGCTGACCCGGTACTGCTTCTTTCAGATCATCAATGAAATTGAGCTGCACAAAGACCTGCATCACAAGCACATTGTGAAGTTCTCTCATCATTTTGAAGATTCGGATAACATTTACATCTTTCTCGAGCACTGCAGCAGAAAAGTGAGTCCCTGCTTTCTTGGTACACGTGGTCTCTCCTTGGGCATACTTGCCTACCACCTCATGCTTCTGCCTTCCTGTTTGTCTTAGCTTTATACTGCAGCATGTTTTGGATGATAACCAAATGCTATACATAAGTCTTATACAAGAGCCTGTCACACAAGTGCCCTTGCTGTGGGAGTTGTTTGCTGCTGTGTATAGTGGCACTTGCACTATTTTTGGTGGCCTGCTCTTTTGTTTCAGTTCAAACACTTGTAAACAGTAAGTCGGCCATGGGCATTTTAACAGCTTTGGCCGCTCCTGGTATAGATCAAATTTGATGTAAAACTGTCTTAACAAGGGTTGTTTTGGAATAGTGCTTTGATAGAGGTTCAGTTTTGCTAAATTAACATCTGAATCCTTTCCAGGAACTAATTTTACTCTTGGTGTGCAGCTAGTTCCATTTTAGCTTTTCTTTGGCATCTATTGGTTGCCTGTTGGTTCACTTCCATTACATTATTTAATGTTTAATAGAATTCCTTACCTCCTTGCAGTGTTCTTATGAACCTTGTATATTTAACTGTGTCTAGTATCAGAGGAGCATGCCTACATTGGGTGCTGTGAAACACAGGCAGGATGCTGCTGCAGTCGTCTTGTTTGTGGGCTTCCTAGAGGCACCTGGTTGGCCACTGTGTGAACAGACTGCTGGACTTGATGGGCCTTGGTCTGATCCAGCAGGGGTTTTATTATGCTCTTATGTCTGCAGTGTGCATGTGTTGTAATCTGGACTAATTTTCTTAATTTGGGATTGGTCAGATAAAGATCTGTCCAGGAGTTAAGAATTGCTATGCTTGTAATAAAATGGGGCACATCGTAAATATATAGAATGCAGATGTGAAAGTAGGCTTCTGTTGGTGAAAGTGAGAGGACAGGTTCAGAACTAATTAAAGTGTAGAGATTACTGGTTGGGGCAATGGTGGGGGTAAGGGGAGGCTAGGAGCATTTGTCCAGTAATGGTCTGTGCTGTGGGATATCAAAAGGCTGGTACAAATATTAAACCAACCAAGCACAAGTTGTGTTCCGCTGTCATGTAAAGTGAAGCCAATTGCAGACATTCCTGTATGTGATGCAGAAGGAAAAGTAGCTGTCTATTCCTAAATAATTGTATCCTCTGTAAGTAGCATCTCTTTATCTAAACCCTTTTTCTTCTAGTCCTTGGCTCATATCTGGAAATCCCGACATACTCTTCTGGAGCCAGAGGTGCGATATTACCTCAAACAAATCATTTCTGCCTTGAAGTACCTTCATCTTAAGGGCATTCTGCACAGGGACCTCAAATTAGGTGTGTACATTATGACTTGTGTAGACATGAGACGCCGAAATCAAATCTCCCCCAAAATCTCACCCACAGAATTCATCCAGCACACTCCCATCGCTTAACGTGCATGGCTGTAGTGGCATTATTTGTAGTGGCTTCCAGTTTGGGAGATATTAATCTATTGAATGGTAAGGAGTGTGAAGTATAGCCTTGCAGGGTGTGTGACGTGGGGAAATTGTGGTGTAGATTAGCATGAGAGGTGTGCGGAAATGCAAAGCTCAAAACTATTCAGTCCAAAGGCCTCTTCAGCAGGCACCATCTAATTTCTTTCTTATTTAGTCCTAGAAATTTGTAAATTCTGTGTTAAAATGATTAAGAAGTGGAGATTCTGATTGCTGAGATTCTGACTGCTGAAACCTATGTTAGATCTTGAAGTTCTGTGTGGAGGAAGGGTTGTGGAGTGAGAATTGTGACCTCTAAAGCCATAATGCTTGCCCTTCCACTCCAGGTAACTTCTTCATCAATGAAAACATGGAGCTGAAAGTTGGAGATTTTGGTTTGGCTGCCCGACAAGAACCTGCAGACCAGAGGAAAAAGTGAGTGGCTGGAACGACTACCCCTCTGTAATTGTGTCTGGGCTTACTCTGGAATAACCGTGGAGAGGCTTCTGTAGTGCCTCTGTGTCCCGTCACCCCATTCTTGCAGCTGTGTAGGGGCTCACAGTGCAACAGACACAGTGGGGCTTGAAGTAGACTCCTTTGCTTCAGCTGGAACTTGGTGGCCAACGAAACAATGCAGTCACTGTATATGCGGTTGTGTCTATGGCAGAGAAGTCTCCTGTTTGGATAGTGAAGGGAAACAATGGCAACCTTATCTTGGGTTGTGCCTCATGCAAACTGTTAATTCTGGCTGGTCCAGGGGATGGGGAGGGTGTGTGTGCCGGGCAGAAGGGAGCTCTAGAGGGGAAGGGAACGCCTAAGCAAGGGAGTGGCACTACCGACAGTCCAGTGTGAGTGGCTTGGGGCAAGGAGTAGGGTGAGCCTACATGGTCCACGTGACCATGCTGCTAGTCAGGAAGCGGCAGCTGAGGCTTTTGGCAGATCCACTTGTTGGAGCAAGATCCACTGGAATTGCTTTTTGATTGTTTTTGAGCACTGGGCTGTTGGAAAAGGAAATGCAGTGAGACAAACTGATCAGAATCCCTGCTGCAGGCTGTGTTATCAGCTGAGGGTCAGTTTTGTGGTTCTCTTGAGGTAATTTCTTGATGAGCCTTTGCTTACAGTATTAAAAAACATCAGTCTATTTAAAAAGATCATGGTGGGTAGCCGTGTTAGTCTGTCAATAGCAGTAGAAAAGAGCAAGAACCCAGTAGTACCTTAAAGACTAACAAAATTTCTGGCAGGGTATGAGCTTTCATGAGCCACAGCTCACTTCAGATATTCTTCAGGTATCTGAAAGAAGTGAGCTGTGGCTCACAAAAGCTCATACCCTGCCAGAAATTTTGTTAGTCTTTAAGGTGCTACTGGACTCTGACTTCCTCTTTTTGAATAGCAGTAGAAAAGAGCAAATCTTCATTGCTAGTAGAAATTTTAAAGAGATGGTTTTGAAGTCATGAAAAAGATATGTATTTAAATAAAAAAGGATCCCTTCTGGCTTATTTGAACTCTGTTACTTCCTCCCAGGTACTTGATATTAGATCTTTGTAATAGTAGGATAAACAGCTGATTTGGGGGACATTAAATATTTGTGTTGGGTGGCTTTGCTGAGCATTAGTGATACTTCCTATGTTGCAATGAATCAAATGGGAGTGGGGGAGAACTTGAGAAATTCAGGAGTCCTAGCAGTAGCCATGTAATGTTCATCATGCTCTCCTTTCCCAGGACTATCTGTGGTACTCCCAATTATCTTGCTCCAGAAGTGCTGCTCCGACAAGGACATGGGCCAGAGTCAGATGTATGGTCTCTAGGCTGTGTCATGTAAGTCTAAATGTTAGAGGTGGCTGCGCATCTCTGCTAAATCAGGCCTCCCAGAAGTGGTCATTCCTTCACTGTTATCTTTTGGTTAGGCTGGGAGCAAACTGAATGTCGTTACATTAAACAGCAGGCAAGAAATTGGTCCTACAAAGACCAAAGTAATAAAGGAGCCAAAGTAATATTGGGGACATTTGTGACCTGTACAGCTGGGAACCTATCTCCTTGCATGGTGTAGTAGTTAAGAATGGTGGTTTGGAGTGGTGGACTCTGATCTGGAGAACCGGGTTCGATTCCCCACTCCTCCACGTGTCATATAAAAACCAACTCTTCTGTACCAGACAAAACGTCTAAAAATCTTACCAAGGGCTTCCTCAGAGTCCTTGATGCAAAGAGAGCCATTTCCTTTTCACTACGCTGATGGCAAAAGCAGGCTTCCAGTTGAAGGGAAATGCCCAGCCCTCCAAGGTAGTCTGGACTTCCAGGCCTAAAAATGGAACTGGTGACACCTCAAAGCTGTAAAGCTGAGTGGCTCCTGCTTTGCCGGTTCTGTCGGTGACTGGGACTTGACCTCCATATCACACAAACTGGATGCTGACGGCTCCTTTGTCAGATGTGGCCACCATAGTTTGACCGCAACTAGTTCTTATGCTGTTATTCTGAGCTAATTTTCATGAGTTCAGGTGGCATTCTGGGCTGGGGGTTTGGGCAGGCAGTTTAAAGACAAGCCAGTTGGAGCTCAAAGCGTCATGCTGTCTACTTGCCTGTTTTGGCTGAAGAGTAGTTATAATGGAAAAAGTGGTTTGCCTGTGGTGCACAGTTGGCTGTTCGGTTTAGGTGCTTCTGAGCAACTTTCCGGAGTATGTCTTCGAAGTCATTTGAGCTGTCAGATCTTTGCCCCACTTAGCCACAAGTTCCTGTTTAAACTTTCCATTTACTGCTGTGTTATGAAAACTGTCTCCAGTGGCGGGGTGGGGGGGAGGCGGCAGCGAAGACTTGAGTGAGCAGCGGATGATGCAGAGGGCAGATCTTAATCCTGCCTCTTGACGATGCTTGGGCGCAGGGCACCACCTGTACAAATCCTAACTTAAAAGGCTGTTGGCTCTAAGCCCACGGGGAGTGACTGTCTTCTGCCATCCGGATGTGCCTCCGGTCTGCCAGTACCTGGAGCAGTAGCAGTACTTCATGAGCTTTATTGCAGGGAATGCTTAATGCTGGGTGTTGCCTCATTTTAACTTCCTCTAGAGCTGCTGCTGAGTAATGTGCAGATAAGATCATGCCACTGCTGGCTTGTAGAGAAGCATTCTTCATGAATATCCTTGGCAATTCTGCCTTTCACCACCACCTTTCCTTTGCATCTTCTCAGGTACACTTTACTGTGTGGAAACCCCCCCTTTGAGACATCGGATCTCAAGGAGACCTACAAGTGCATCAAGCATGTGACCTATACGCTTCCAGTATTCCTTTCCCTTCCAGCCAAGAACCTGCTGATGGGCATCTTGAAACGCTACCCACAGGAACGTTTAACACTGGAGGAAATCTTGGATCATGAGTTCTTCACCAAAGTGAGCGGCGGTCTTCTGAGTGCATTGCTTAACTCTTAGTAGGGCTGTTGTCAGAATAGAAAACGGGTGTGGTAAACCGCAGAGTGTGCTGTACTCCTAGAGGCCAAGTCATTGGATGAAGCTTCTCATTGGGTTCCTCCATTATAAGGATGGCAAGTGTCCCTTTTAATAAGGGTGTTAGCTTCTGGAATCCTGCCTAGATTGCAATTTAGGTAATTACATCCTGCTTCTAATTAGCTCTTACAGTCCTCATATGTCCTTATTTTTTGCTCTTGCCTTTTTGTTGCTGGGCAGCCTGACTGACATCCTTGCCAAGGGAACATTTAATCAGAGTAGCTCTTGAGGACTACTCCTAAAATTGGGGTGGGTGGGGAGAATGGCCAAATCTAGTCAGTGAGCAACAGGGACCTGTACACAGATTACTAGGATTGCCTCCTATTCCTTCTGTCTATCGCTGTCGAGTTCAGCTGGGCTAATAGTGCTGACTTTTCTAGGGGTACACACCTGATAAGCTCCCACCCAGCAGCTGTGTGATGGTGCCGGAGCTGAACCCTCCCAATCCTGCCAAGAGCCTGTTTGTAAAGGTTACAAAGACTCTCTTTGGAAAAAGGAAATCCAAAGGTAAGCTTATTCCGGTAGCTGGCCTGCATCCAAAGAACTAACTGCCTAAGGGTGGTCATCTGGTCTTTTGGCTGGTCTGGAAACTCATAGGATGGGCAGTATACTGAATACTGTAGCTTTTTTATCATCTGAGGCCCAAAATGTAGGGAGAGTGTTGCAACCAGTTCCTAAACAAGTTTTCCACTTGTGTAGGCCTAGAAGATAAAATTAGTGCTTATTGCTTACAAAGGAAAGGTGTGCTTAAAGAGACAAAAATCAGATGCTTGCTCCAGACATACCCCAGTAGTTAGCCTATTATAGCTTTTTCACTATAAGATACCTGATGTACTTGTCTTCAATGAATAGCTGCAGGCCTATCTCAGCTAGTAATCTGCCGTGAGTTACTGAGCCTTCCTTTCCTTTTCTAGTTAAGAAGTCTCCCTCAGAAGACAAAGATGAGATTTCCAAGTTGGTAACAGGCCTTGTGAAGACCTCTATCTGTAGACAGATGAGTCACAAAACTGTGGAAGGAAATGAGGTAAGCATAACTGCAGGAACTCTGTTAGCCAGTTGGTGCTTTTGGGGAGGGAGGAAAGAAATGGGTGAGGAAGAAATTCTGGTAGCTCCTGAACCTGTCAGGAGGTAAAAGATAGGCTAACCTAAGAGCTCAACTGACTGTTTCTTTGCAGATCACCCCTCTGAGCAGCCAGAGTCCCAGCTCCAGCCCAGCAGAGACTGTAGCAGAGGAAGGCTCACGGAAGTCTATCTCCAGGTCCATTCGTGGGACAATGGCTAGTACCTCTGAAAGTAAGAAGGGTTCCTTGGTCTGGTGGAATTGCCAGCTGCTAGAACTTGCCCCCGTCTAGTGGAGCAGTTGTCTGTAGATTCTGTCCTTCTTTCCGAGTTCTCTGAGGTATCAGAGTTCAAGCAGACTGCTACGTAACATGGAGGTTGTCATTTACCAATGGCTACTGGCTGCAGTAGCTAAGTAGAACCTTCATGTTCATTGGCAGGTTAACTCTGAATACCATAAGCTAGGGACAAATGGGGAGGAGTGTCACTTTCACCCCTTCTTAGCTTCCGGAAGCATCTCTCCTGTCACTGCTGCAAACAGAATGCTGGCCTTGATGGGCCTTGTGTTCAATCCCAGAATGCTTATATTCAAAGCATAGCTGAAAATGGTTTAGTTCAGCATGGCCATTTCCCTGAAGCCCAGCTGCAGCTCTGGAGTGAAGTCCTCCCTTGGTAGAGGTGAATTTCTCTACCATTCCTATCTAGTTTTGAGCTGTACAGGTAGACTGTTGTGAAGCATTCATGGGGGATGCCATGTTAAACTGATCACGCCTCAATTATCTGTCTTCTCCCCTTTTAGTATTTGAAGATTGTGTCACGGCATCAACTGTCATTGAATCCGCCATTGGGCTCTTGAAGAACTGTCTGTCCGTCATGCCTCCAGGTAAATTTAAGCTTCAGGCTATTTAAATTTTGTTGGAATACTTGGATTTCTTCTCTTGTCCTCTGTTTGGGACAGCTGGGAACAGATGGGAGAGCCGGTGTCTTGGAAGTGAATAGTAGAGGATAGCATAGGACATAAAGTTAAATGCAGTTCCCTTTTGAGGCCTTACGTTTATTCATCCTTCTTGGGGCACCACATTACAGGCATGTAGGAATCAGAAGAGCATAGACCTAGGGAGTGAAGTTGCAAATGCCCTGGTTTCATCATGAGGCTGATGAGAATAGTCCTCTGCAGCAAAGTTTTGAAAGAAGCAGAAAATCTGCCCTGCCCCAAAACAGCTGCAGAATAAAAGGGCTACTTGCCTTTACAGTATATTTTGTTAACTTAGGTAGCTTCCTGGGGCATTTTGTAACGGAGTAAAAAATGTGGGGAGGGTGGTATGGGGCAACAGGGCTGCAGCACACTGTTCTACTCTTTTCACTGGAATTGGGTCTCATCACCCAGCAGATAAGATCCCAGAATGGGAGTAGCCATGCCCCTTGGTAGGCCTATTACATGATTTCTGTGTAGGCCTTGGAATTAGCGGTAATATGGCCATGGGTTTCATGTTGATGAGCAGTGCTGAGTTTTTCTACCTCTCCTTGCCTCAGTTAAGTTGTCTCTTTGTTCCCTACCCAGCTGAGAGGAATCCTGCTTCCTTGGCTTGCCATGAACACTTTGTTTGGGTAAGCAAATGGGTGGACTATTCAAACAAGTATGGATTTGGCTATCAGCTCTCCAACCGCAGCATTGGTGTCCTCTTCAACGATGGGACTCATATGACCCTCTCTGCCAACTGGAAGTGAGTAGGAGAAACATTTGTCTAGAGGGTTTGGTTGGGCCTAGGAGTTTTACCTGGCACCCCGTAGGGTGTGTATTGCTGTGATGAAGCAAATAACATCATAATAGAAGTAAATCCTAGAAGAGATGAAGGCTGGGGAAAGGGGACTGGGGTAGCGAAGGTTGCTTGGGCATGAAATAAGATGGAAGGAATAGATTGATCCATCCTGAGCAGATAATCTCAGGTTCATAAAGAACAGCCATTTATTGTGGGGAGGATACTTTCATCTTGAGATGCTGGAGGATGCTGGATGTGAAAAGGTCAGGAAAACTCAGAGCTGCAGAGCAGCAGCAGGTCATCTTCCACAAGCTTAAGCACCAGGGCTCAAGGGGTCTCTTGCTATTCACTTGTCCAACTGTAGGAAGGCAGTTTCTCCATGTGCTGCAAAACTAGGTGTACACCTTTGATGCTGTCTATCAGACTATAATCCAGTTCTTTCATGGACCTCGAGGCAGTGTATGTGGTTCCCCCCCTTTTTTTTTGTCCTTGCAGCCCTATGAAGTAGGCTAGACTGTGAGTGATGACATCAAGCTCACTGGGTGGCTCTTGAGTTTAGAATGGGGATTTGAACCTGATCTCCCTCCTTCCCCCCACCAGCAGTCCAACAGTAACAGCTACACCACTGTGGCTGTCTGAGATGTATGTGGCTATTTGAGATGAGGGTTGTGAGCAGCTTGGCTGTCACAGTTAATCTCCTTCTCTTGTCCTACAGGAAAGTACATTATAATCTGACCAACAGCAAGCATTTCTCCTTCCCGGCTTCTGCAGTCCCCGAACAACTGCAGGGACAGATGAGTGTCCTACAATACTTTGCCTCCTACATGGAGCAACATCTCATGAAGGTAAGCAGCTCCTGGGCTTGGTTTGTTCAGCTTCACTGGCCAGTCTGGATACATAAAGTCCCAAAGACTTCCCAAGGACTTTTGAGGGGCATAACTCAAAATCTTGGTAGACCTTAGAATTGTTTTCTAAGTATGTGTGCTCTTTCCCTCTCCTAGCTGGCAGCTCTCCAACCAAAATGTGCACGTGGGGCCCCTGTACTGCTTTGGCTGTGTTCCTGTTCATGCCCACGTGGCTGTAGCTTCATTAAGGAAGCCCAGCCTGCAGGATGAAGAAGAAATGTCCTTCGGCAATGCTGAGCTTGGTTTTTAGAGTTAGCATATTCATCCTGTGAATCTCGCCTGGTTTATTTATTTATTCTTCATATTTATAGCCCGCCTTTATTCCAAGCAAGCCAGGCTCCGAGCGGGTCACAACAATATAATCACAAAACATTGGTTAAAAACATACTTGAACTATATTAAAACTATACACTCCATAGAATAAAGCAAGATGGCATTCATTAATCGTAGAAAAACCCGGCCAGGCAGTGAACCTCCCATAAACAGAGTTGGGGGGGGGGAAGTATGGGGAGGCCAGCAACAATGACGCTGGGAGAAACTTGCGGCTCCCCTCAGTTATAAGCCTGGTGCAACAGTTCCATTTTACAGGCCCTGCAGAACTCATTTAGGTCCCGCAGGGCCCCGATGTTGCTAGGGAGAGTGTTCCACCAGGCAGGGGCCAGGGCCAAAAAAGCCCTGCCCTCGTCAAGGACAGCTGCACACTCCTCGGGCCGGAGACCACCAGTAAATTGTTGTTCATAGAGCATATTATTCACCTGAACTTCTGGATCCGTTGCATTCCAGGCTGTTACTTAACTGCTCAGTGTCCTGGCAATTGCCTTGAGTAAATAAAATTGCTGGGGTTGGCTTGGGTATTGCTGTGGAAGAGGATTGCTGGAACTGGGCCACTCTTGCATTGGTGGAATAGCTGCTGAGGGCTGACTTTCCTCCCCCATCTCTCTCTTCACAGGGAGGGGATTTGCCCAGCATAGACGAAGCTGGGCAGCTGCCACTGCTGCTCCTACAATGGGTGAAAACCGATCAGGCCTTGCTGATGCTCTTCAGCAATGGAACCTTCCAGGTACGTAATGGCCCTGGGGTCCTTCAAGCAGATGCTGTGAGAGCACATTTAAAATGCTTAAGCATCCAGGGTTCTCATAGTCCCCTTTTCATAAAGCTTGGTCTCTTATGTAATTCAGCTTTGGTTTGACAGATTTCCTCTCTCACTCATATCTAAAAGGGAAAGGAACACATTTCTGGCCTATGTTAGCGAATTCTCAAAGGGTAGAGTCTGTTAAATGGGAGCAGGCACTAGGCATGCCTCAGTACTCATGGCCAATATGCTCCATTCTTCCAGGTGAACTTCTACAACGATCATACCAAGGTGATCTTCAGCAAACCTGACCACTCTTGCCTTCTCACCTACATAAACCGTGACAGAAATTCCTACTCCTACAAGCTCAGCAGTATTGCAGAACTTGGCTGTTCGCCGGAGCTTCAACATCGGCTCAAGTACATCCTTAAACTGCTAATTGAGCGAGCAGATGCCTAAAGCTGCAAGATAGGACTCTTTGTCTCCTTGTCTCTGTCCATCCAAGATCGGTGTTAATGGCATAAGAGGTATAACTGCTGAGACCATCATAATCCAGTGGATGTCTAATCTTCAGGAAAGACAAGACTTCAAACAAAAATGGCACAGATGTAGCTCTGAGTACCTTACCTCTGGACTCATCAACCTCTGGATGCTTATCTCCAAACTGACATTTTAATTGGGGGATTTGCACTTGGTTTGACATGACTGCTCCAGTCCACAATAGAGAGGAGGTGCAGGGATGGAAGTTAAATGCCTTAAGATTATGCCTGTGTGACTGCACAGTTGGTTATGCACAATCGAGAAGATGGTGTCTTGGGTATGGGGAGAACTATTGCTCCATCCACAGTATGGAAACAATTGAGGGTAGGTTGAGGAAGGAGGACAAACATCCTTTGAAAAGACAGTTGCTGGACCTTTTTGTCCAGTGTTTATAATACCTGGTAAGGACTTGGCATCCTAGAACCTGATGAGTTTGATGGGCTTAAGTTCTCAGTTGCTCATCTGTGAGTGCAAATTTAAGTTAGCTTCCGTTCATGATCCTGTTCGGGCATTTGTAACACTACCACTGTCTGCCCACGGACTCTCACATGCTGCCCGGAATGACATCACGTGCCAATAATTGCTTGGCTCTGATTCATGGGCCAAATAAAGCTGTGAATGGACAGTGTCTGGTACAATACAGCTGCACATTCACAGGTGGACTTCTGCAAAGGGCTTCTCTGCTTGGTGTTTAGCAGCTAGGATGCTGAGGGCAGAGGAGAACTGTACGTGGCTGTCATGCCAGGCGGCTGTTTTCTGGAATTGGCAGGGATGAGTTGCTGCCACTCTTAATTTGGGAGGAAAGGTTAGGGGGACGAGAGCTGAATCTTTAGCCTTAAATCAGGGCCAATTCAGGTTTCCAGTGCTGCTGCTTAGCACTTGGTGCTCTGAAGGTGCGTGTTGCATAATAAACTCTTACACTAATAGGCAAATAAGACTTTTTTTGTTTGCTGAGGCTGTGAATTGCCCTATTTTTTTGCCTCAGTTTCTCAGCTGCTTCCTCAAACTCAAGATGCAGCGGAGGGATTTTGTGTATTACTGTGGTACAGACTTGAACAGCTTAAACAAAAGCTGCCTGTTTGGTATTTGGAACTTGACAGACTGTTGTCCAGTTGTGGAGCTTAAATGGTAGAAACTTCCACTGAGACATATTTATGTATTTATATGAATTATTTATTTTGCACCTGTGTCCTGTCAATCATGCAGCACCCTGTCGCCAAACTCCAGCAGTTTGATTACAATAAATTCCTTTTTAATAAAAGCAAATATAAACCAGTGCTGATTTGCACTGGCTGCAGTGAAAAGCAGTTGAATCTTTATTGCTCATTGACAAAGTCTTAAGCATTCATAATATAGGGAAACAAAGAAATGAACAATTTAGCAATTTCAGGATAAACACAATTAATAAAAGATTTTATCCATTTGTGGTGCAGGGTAAACTTGCATTATCAGAGCTATTTGATAGTTTTAGAGCCATTACATGTGCTAGGTATTTCACTATTTGATGTACTTTCTCAGTATCTGAGTCTAGGTCTGATAAACAGTATAATCCAAGGTTTTAATGTGAGACCGTACTTTGCTAAAATAGGCGAAATCCATTGGGTCTCTGCTTCCCATTTCTTACAAACGAGGATCGGTTGATCGAAAGTTTCAACTACCCTGTCTCCACAGTCGCTAAAGAGAATTTAAAAAAAACAACCATTTAAAACCTGTGTAGGGAATGCATTCCCATCTCGCCAAAGTAAAAGCACACCTTTGGTTAGGAAGAGTCAAAAGGTTGAAATATATGGGAAGGGCTTCTGGGGGGAGGTATTCCCATTGCAGCAGTAGAGCAAACTAAGTTACAACATCACATCTATTAAATCGTATACCCTGCAGCAGCTGCTGTCTTAGAATGGTTAACAAGGAATACCTGAAGAGATGTTCTGTTAAGCATGTAATAGGAGCTGAGGATGGTCATTTCTCTAAGGCACATATCCAGGTATCTTCATGCCTCTCATCTGAATATTCGTGTTCATACAGACACTACTAGGTGCATTCACTACTAAGTACGCAGTGACCCTTGTAAGCAGCTTAATTCTTAAGGGGAGGAAGCAAGAACCAGATAGGACCTCTGCCACTATACACATACCCAGTTGGAGAGGCCTCACAGATGGAACTCTTCTTTAAACTGCATGTTTAATCAACACAAATGATATGACCATGTATAGATATATAGTATTTGATTCAATCCAAAACTTAAATGGTGCACAAAGAAGAAATTGTTGGGGTAGTACATTTGTTCACCATAAGTGCATTGGGTAGAGTCCATAGCATGGAACTCTATAGCAGGGGTCCTTAATTTTGTTGAGCCTGTGGGTACTTTTGGAATGAGAACAGGTGCCATAATAAATGGCTGCCACAGATGCTGAGCTTCTTCACGAAACTTTGGGAGGTTCAAGGTTTAGCATCCTTCTGTGATAGAGGCAGCTGTTTGCAAATGGGTGTTATCTGCTGACATAAAGTGATGCTTCCTGGACTCCTCTGATCTACTGGAACAGCAATTAGAAGAGAGCTAATACTGGCTGTTTGCTTTGAAAAAAAGCAAGTGGGGGTGCAGGAAACACTTCTGTGGACATCATGCTGCAGAGTACAGAAATAGCTATCTGCTGGAGATGCATCTCAGCACTCAAAACAGTATAGTTTCACATTTGAAGTGGCAAGACTCTGATCTGGGATCACTCTAATGTCTGACGTTTCACCATGCAAAAAGCAGCCTGTTGTGTACTGCGGAGAGAGAGCAACACTCAAAGTTCTCATATAATGCACTATAATGGAGGAAGAGTGAGAGACACTGAATATGAGGCCTGTGAGGATGTTGTCTTTTTCCTCTCCGGGAGCCTGCAATTGTGGTGGGATGTATTCATGCTGCACTGAAGAATCTAAACATGATTTAATGGCAATAACCTTACTGTCTTTTAAAGTTATGTAACTGTAAATAACATGGGAGTACCTAGTTAGACTACTTGGCAAAGAACAAAGTAACCAGAGGAGCTATGTAGAACAGGGCTGAATGAGAGACTGTGTACAGTTAAAATGTATCATCATGTATCATGTTTTTGGGATCTTAATGTAAAAGTGGAACAAATTTATCTTTCAGAAAGGCCTCAGGTGGGTGCTGATTTTTTCCATCAAGAGTCATGGTGAAGGAGGTTTGTGTGCACCTCAAAAGTGTTATTCTAGAAGAAGAGTTGGTTTTTATATGCCGACTTTCTCTACCACTTAAGGCAGAATCAAACCGGCTTACAATCACCTTCCCTTCCCCTGCCCACAACAGACACCCTGTGAGGTAGGTGGGGCTGAGAGAGCTGTGACTAGCCCAAGGTCACCCAGCTGGCCTTATGTGTAGGAGTGGGGAAACCAACCCTGTTCACCAGATTAGCATCCGCCAATCGTGGGGTGGGGAATCAAACCTGGTAGAGTCCACCATTCTTAACCACTACACCATGCTGGCTCTCTACCAACAAAGTAGATTCAATAACTAGGACTGTCTAAATACAGGTGCTTTGGCCCAAGTGCTGTCCTATGTCTGTCCTAAGGGGCTGCTTTGCTTCATGAATTCCTCCTCAGGAGAGATTATGGTGTTGAATGTGCATGACAAGCTACATCTCCTGAAGAAGCAAGACTCCTGAAGCTTTCTTTTTAAAGCAGCATAGCTGTGGGAGGATGCTGATTTGATTGGACAAGCAGATGGAAGGGATGCTTCATGGTCCTTGTCAAAATTACCTCATGGCTGCTTTTGCCAAGCGAGGGGATAGTGCCTTTACTGGTCAAACATCATGTGCAGAATCAAAATGTTGCTGAGAGTGGTTCATTGTCTTATCCCACTGTCCCTGCCCTGTTCTTTAAAAATAAGGACACCTAATCCCAGATCTCCCACACTAAGATGTCTCACATACATATGGGAAGCTATTGTTGAATCTTCCAGTAACTTGCATACATGTAAGGTGTTGTCTCTGAGGGTGGCCAGTCATGAAGTGCTTTGTATATTCATGATGTAACATCTGGAGTAGCTGTGTGTGTATAGTTAAGGCATATAGTGGGTTCTGTAATTAATGCTAGGGATGTGCATTAACTTCCCAGTGAAAAATGAATTGAACCACCCTTGTTAATGGAACCAGAATGAGAGGAAAAGCCTCTTCTAGCTCTTTCCCCCCCCCTTTCACTCATTGCATTGTGGGTGACAGCCAGGAACGCGCTGATGCTTCAGATGTGGACCACAGGAAACGGTTCTCGGGGTGCTTGACGTTTAAGCTGTCAGGCATCCTGAGTACTACACTTCCTAGTCAAGCCACATCTGGGATGTGTGGGGAAATGGAAAGGATTCTTTTTCTACCTGCTGTTCCAGTGGCTGGGTTGGGGGGGATGGGGCAGCAGCATACCTAATGATTTCAATTTTAATGAAAACATAATGACAAATAAACATATAATAACAATGAAGGTTCTGAAACAAACAAAGTACATTCCTAGTTGCATATTCCAAATTCCCAAGACTCTTTCCACTGTTTAAAAGACCTAAAAAGAACTGGAGAACAGGCAGTACAGGTAGTACTGACTGGAGAGATTCTCAAGGCTATTGGAATGTTCTTTATTTAAATGGGTTTGGAAATTCAGACAATGGATCCCTTTGGGGGCTACAGGCTGAAGTGACCTTGGTGTTTCAGAGGGAAAGGCAAAGAGTGTGAGGCTCTTGTGGTCCATATGCTTCTAAAGAATGCAGTGCAGGCCATGGAGGCTGACCATCAGTCCTCCCGTGCAGGGCTCTTGTGTCTTGGCTGGGGGATGTAATGAGAGTCAAGTTGAGTTAGATGAGCCACGTGTTCTGAATTTTATGGAACACGTGTGTTCTGGGGGCCATAGTACGAGCAAGCATAATGTAGAGTGGTGATCCATGAGTATCACTATAACCTTTGTAAAAAGTCCCTACCAGTTTCTCAGTGTTTTCTAGGGAAAGTGCCTAATCTTCAAAATAAAAGTCAGGGTTCAAGCTGTGTCCTAAAAGGCAGCCCAGTTCTGTAATGATGTGCCTGTGGACTGGCTGCAATTGTTTACTGGAACTGGAAAGACAGCCTAGAGTATTGCTTAGAGAGCATTTCATTAATCTCTCTTTTAAAAGCAGGCATGGTCACAGAGGGGGAAACCGTCTAAATGGATAGATTTAGATGAAGGGAAGAGCTACATGACTAAGACCAACAGCATCTGCAAGAAATCTCTCTTTCTCTGCTGCTTCACCACTGGGTATGAAGCAGATGGTGCCTTTTATAGTGTTTAAATGCTACTGGTGAAATATGCTTTTTGGTGTAAATAGGTTTCAAAGCTTGTATGGATTTAAGCTGGTCCAATTATACTTACTTTATGTATGCTTGCCTCTGCCAGTCAGGAAGGTGGATGTGGGTTGTTCTGAAATCAGCTCTGCTCTGGCAGATCTAATTTTAATAGGAAATCTCTTTGTTCACGCTTCGTGAAAGGTCACATCTATTTAGCAATTCACAAAAGCCTAGAAGCAGTACTGGTCCCGAGCATTCTCGCATTTTTGTTGCCTGCTTGTGGAAAAGGAGCTGCTGGGGCTTTGGCCGCTTCAGCGATGTATGGTTTAAACATCTCACCTTCTCGGTCTGGCCCCAAAGCCTGATGTCCTCTCTCCCTTTCACTGATCTAAAATTGCTCTGCTTTGAGAATAAACAGTTCCCGTTGCTTTGATGAATTTCCTCTTATGTCCTTCACTTCTTGCTCTTGCATGATCCCAGCAATGACGGGCAATTCCTTATGAGTGCGCAGGGTGTGTGTGCATTTCTGCTGCAGGAATCTCCCAGTGGCCAGACCAAAATGGGAACCATCCCCTTTGGGAAAGTTTACAGTTACGCTTAACAGGTACTTGGTGTATATGGTTCCTCCTCCCCTTTGGCCGAACACCGTGAAGCTGCTGATATTTTCTGCCACCTCCTCGACTGCACCTGCTCCCCGGTCTTTTGTTTTACTGCTATTGTTGGTTTGTACACAAAAGGAGTTCCCTCCGGGTTGAGGTCTTCAGAAGGACAGTGCCCCCTGCTCTGCCTGCTGCCATGACGGGGCTGTCAGTGGAGGCTTAGTGAAGCAAGATCTGTGTCCCTGCAGAAACTGGGCAGCTGTTGAGGAAAGGGGGGCTTTATGTAGAGTTGCCACCTGGTTGATGATGAATTGGGCTGAGGTTTTTTTAAAGGATAGACAGCTTTCTGTAACAGGCAAAATTTGCATGTATTTAAACGAATTATCAAATAAATAGTGGCAAGTTTCTTCTCTTATGTAGCAAGGTTTTAAGGCCAGGCGAGAAAAAAAATTCTCCAGTGTGATTAGGACCACAGTCTTTGTTTGCTGTTTATTCACTGCCTAGTGCTTCTTAGGTGGAAAAGAAGATGGTAATTTTTGGATATTTACCAAGACCTTTGCTGGATGTTGATTGGGCCATGGTTCCATTGAAGTTTTGTTAAAAATGGTTTAAGGTAGCATTAATAGGGGATAGTCTGTGCCCTTTCTTCAAACCAGGGGCATCCAATTTTATTCACTTTATTTATACCCCTACCTTTCTCCCCAATGGGGACCTAAAGCAGCTTACATCATTATCCTCTCTTCCATTTTATCATCACAGCTATTCTGTGAGGTAGGGTTAGGCCGAGAGTTTGTGACTGGCCCAAGGTCACCCAGTTTGCTTCCACGGCAAAGTGGGTATTTGCACCCAAGTCTCCCAGATCCTAGTCTAGCACCCTATCCACTACCCTACACTGGCTTTGTTACAGCTGGGGAGGCCCTGCTGGCCCATGCAGACCATGTTCACCCAGCACATGAGATTTTAAAAAATATTACCCATTCAGGGGCTGCCAAATATCCAAGTCAGCTCTGTGCCTCTGGAAGCATGCCTAGAAGTAAGTATGAGTGCACCTGAAGTGATGTGGAGACGGTGCCACATATAGAGGTGTCTCTATAAAGGGCTGACCTTATCCCCCTTTAGAAGTGCTAAGTCAGTTGCAGCCTGTGTGGCATAGATAGGAGGTCAGAATATGTGAGATGGAATGGCGGGGAGGGAAGAAGGAGATGACTAAGGAGGCAGAGAAGTGCAGACCAAATGAGTGGAAGGCAGGCTGTACTTACTTTCCATCAACATTTATTTATTTATTTATTTACATTTATACCCTGCCTTTCCCCCACATAGGGACCCAAGGCGGCTTACAACCTTCTCCTCCATTTCATCCATTTAGTTTTAATATTAAGACAATGGTCCCCACCCCTGCTGTGGTCCACCCTATCAAATGGTTTCTGTATCTCAGAGTGGTCCTTGGATCAAAACATTTAGATGCCTCTACTTCTCACACGCACGCACACAACCCCAACCTCACAGAGCTGACTTATTTGTCTTAGCTATGCCCCATTAGTTAGTGGGTTGATACAGTGATTTTTCCTGGAGCGTCTGAGTAACTGCTCTGAGATAAATAGTTCAGTGCACACCCACACGGCAAAACAAATTTCAGAATTCAGGACTGTAAGTCTGATTTCAATCTAACTGGCTTCCCTGGCATACTACGGGGAATTCAGTCCAGATCCAGATTTCCAGATCCAGGACTACTACAATTCAAGCTGGTGACTTAATCGGAGTAATCTTTTCATTACGCAAACAGGGAGATAGCTGCTATACCTTGAGATATGGGTATACTCTGGCACTCTGAAATATTTCATGCCTGCTCTGCTTCTGTTCCCCCCTCCCCAAATGGCTGCTGGTTTGTACTATGAATCCATAGTACATTCATGCAATTGCTTTGTTCATAGCTTCTAGTACAGGATCAAACAAGGAATTATGAAATTCTGAAGGTTATATTGTTTGGCAACTGGTTTGTATAATTCTGGAACATATTAGACTAATATATCAATGTAAAAACATGTTACCTAAGGGCAAACAAATGTATAGGTTAAAGTTTGTGTCAACCACTAGACCGTATGGGGGAAAGTTTGCTCTTATTACTGTACTTACCAGTCACCCCACTTTTTACTTGAAGTAACCTGTCCATATCTTCATCCGGCATATACAACATTTAATGCTAACTCTAATGCAAACAGCCATGACAATTCAAGAGAACTTTATTTTATTTTTTTCTGACTAGACAACAGTGGGGAGAAAGGGGGCACTGGAATATGTAGTCATGGCTCATTCAAAATACAATCCATGTACTGTGGCTACAGCAAAAAGGTAAGGATTGGTAAATGTGGCAGAGGCAAAGTTGTCATTCTCCATGTCCCAGAGGGATCGACTGGCAATCTGCAGACCTTGGTTGGCCTGCTGGCCCAGAAAGACATTACACACTAGCTTATATCGAGGTGGGGTCAATTCTTTGACTCTGTTCCGGATGAGATCTGACAGGTTTTGAGCCAATTGGCCACTGTTTGCAGGATTGTACTTGGTATCCCCAAGGTAGCTGGCTAAGATAGACTCAAGAACCTGCTGGGTTTGGGAAGCACTAAACCTGCATCCTTCATCTGGCTGGGTCTTGTAGGTGTTTTCATAGTGCGTCTCCCGGATGGGTTCAAAGAGGGGTAGCCCAGAGAAACTCACTCGACCAAAGTGCATCCAGGAGAAGCGCCTGCCTCCAGTAGCTATCGAGCTTCTCCTGCTGGGAAAGGGAGCATTCAGGATGCTCATGATGGAGCTTCTTCGAGATGGTGGGAAAGGGGCCTTCCCTTCTTCAATACTCTGCAGACGCAACAGTGGCCTGGGCGCCATGTCTGTGGACTGGGAGTTTCGGCGGATAGGTATAGATCCTGCCTTCAGACATGTGGAATCTGTATCCTCTGAGGTCATTACTTGGTTGAACTGGGCCACAGTTTCCTGGGATAGTGCCAGAGACCGGTCTGCCATGCCCAAGTTGTCTGGGACATCAAGAAAAAAAGATAATTATATTGGTATGTTGGCTGATCCCACTTGGGAATTCCAAAAGTGGAGTGATAACACACTGTTTTCTTATCTCCTGTGTCCTCTGTGCAAGTAAGAATTTTAATTTATACAAATGGGGCACTTTTATCTGTGTAAATTTGGCAGGGAGGATACCAAAGGGAGGATCCCAAAGATGGCTAAGGAGCCAGCTGAGAGCCAGCATGGTATAGTGGTTAATAGTGGCAGACTCTAATCTGGAGAACTGGGTTTGATTCCCCACTCCTTCACATGAGCAGAGGACTCTAATCTGGAGAACCAGATTAGATTCCCCAGTCCTTCTTATGCAGCCTGCTGGGTGACCTTGGGCTAGTCACAGTTCTCTCAGAACTCTCTCAGCTTCACCTACTTGACAAGGTGCCTGTTGTGTGGGGGAGGAGGGAAGGTGATTGTAAGCTGCTTCAAGACTCCTTTCGGTAGAGAAAAGCGGATATAAACACCAACTCTTCTTCTTCTACTACATTTGTTAAGAATTTCATCCCAGTTTGGCATGTAATTGAAAAGCTACAGGTGGAAATTGCTTTCTCATTGAAGCCAATGGAAGCAAATTTTAAAAAAGGAATAAAACTCTATATAGGAGTAGTAGATATAATAACGAAAATAAAATACTAACATACTAACAAAACAAATAGGGAAAAGCCTACACATCCCGACTGATTTCAGTGGGTCTTATTTTCAAAGAGTATGTTTGGAATTAAAATGCCTATGACCACATATCAGACAGATTTACTCACTGGTGTGTTCTTCCTCTACAGTGAAATCAGTCTTTCAGATAAGGTATAATATCAGACAAGGACTTGAGTGCTCAAAATCTCCATTTTCAGGATCCTTTTCTGTTTTCTTGACCTGGTGCCATTGACCGTTATTTGCCTAGGATCGGTTTTGAGTGTTTTGGCACAGATTACACTCACATCTCACCCTATATACCATCTCTGTTTTATCCTTTCTGCCTCTGCTATTTACCATCCACAAATGGCTCTGCATTCCATGGTGCTGCAAAGGTCTCTGAAGAGATGTCTGGGGAAACTGTGCCAACAGCCCCTCGCAGCTGTTCCAACAGCAGCAGCTTCTCAACAATGAAAGCGTCCAGGTATAAAAGTGATTGCAATTTTCATTTTCCTTGAGGACAAGTTGCCAGTGGGTGGAAGATACTTTGGCAATATTGGCTGCCAAATTTATATGTATGGAATCATGTGTGGGGGGTGGGTGTCAGTTTCGGCCATGCATGGCCCAGTTTGGATCAAGGTCATGTGAGACAGGGTTTAAAACTTCCACCTCCCCACCCCAGTTCTGCTAATCAAAACTGCCCCATGTACTGTTACCCATTTAAAGGAGAAAAGGTAGGTGCCCCCCCCCTTTGCCTGCCCTTTGTCTTTACAGGGCTAATAACAGCTGGAGGTGGCAGGTTCCATGAGCAAAACTATGTGGGAATAGAAATATTAAATTATCCCCTTCCCATGTGGCCCCAATCTGCCACACACAGCTCAAATTGTTTTAAAATTGCTGGGAATTTCCAATCATAAATCCCCTAGCATGTCCTCTGTGGCAATATTTTAGAAATAGGATAATTAAGTGCTTGGGCCACAGCCTTCTGAGCTTATAGGGGGACTTTGTCTGAACTCATGAGAGCTAGTGTCTAGTTATTTCGTTTGATCCAATGGTCCCACTCCTGCTACATTTTATAGTGGTGTGGCTGTTCTGTATGTTAGAATATGGGGGCATACTGAAATGCTGTAAAATAGTGGGATTTCAAGTTGAAAAGCAAAAAAGCAGTGGGCAAGTGACTATGCTGAACTTTTCTTCTGCCCATCGCTTTGCCCCTTGGAACCCTTCCCCCTAACTGCTTCTCTAGAAAGGCTCTGAGACTGGATGGAAATGGCTGCCTCGGAGAAAAGTAGCTGGGACAGGGAAAGTTGTGTGGGAGAGGAAGAAGCAGCAGTTGGGGGAAGGATGCAGTACACTCCATTTCTCTGCTGACCATTTCCCTTACTTTCAATGCAGCCCACGTTCTACAGCAAAAGCCTAGAAGAGTAACGTACAGTTTAAGCCATAAGAACAGAAGGACTCCCGTGCTGGGTTCGCACCAATGGTCCCTCTAGTCCAGAATCCTATTTCCTACAATGGGCAACCAGATTTATCAGGAAGGTCTATATGCAGGTAGGCTTACCAACCTCCAGGTACTAGCTGGAGATCTGCTATTTCAACTGATCTCCAGCCAATAGAGATCAGTTCCCCCGGAGAAAATGGCCGCTTTGGCGATTGGACTCTATGGCATTGAAGTCCCTCCCCTCCCCAAAACCCACCCTCCTCAGGCTCCATCCCAAAAACCTCCCGCCGGGAGCAAAGAGGGACCTGGTAACCCTTTATGCAGGGCATGGACATCAATCCGTGGTAGTCAGAAGGGGTTACGGTTTCTGAACAAGCAGGTTCCATTCAGTCATCATGGCTGATAATCACTAATGGACCTGTCCTCTATTAGTGTGCCTAATCCCTATTTAAAGCCAACAGAACTAGTGGCCATCCCTACACTCTGAAGCAGTAAATTCCACAGATTAACTATTCTTTGAGTGAAGAAGTACTTTGTCGAAGGCTTTCACAGTCAGAGTTCATTGGTTCTCGTAGGTTATCCGGGCTGTGTAACCGTGGTCTTGGTATTTTCTTTCCTGACGTTTCGCCAGCAGCTGTGGCCGGCATCTTCAGAGGAGTAACACTGAAGGACTTCAGAGGAGTAACACTTCAGAGTAACACTTCAGAGGAGTAACACTTCAGAGTAACACTTCAGAGGAGTAACACTGAAGGACTGTCCTTCAGTGTTACTCCTCTGAAGATGCCGGCCACAGCTGCTGGCGAAACGTCAGGAAAGAAAATACCAAGACCACGGTCACACAGCCCGGATAACCTAAGAGAGCCAAAGAAGTACTTTGTTTTTTAATCTACTGCCCACCAACTTCACTGAGCGCCTGCAAGCTCTAGAGACAAGAGAGAAGAACATCATGTCGTCTCTTTCTGTTTTTTGCATACCATGCATGATTTTGTAAACCACTATAATTTCCTTCCTCAATTGTCTTTTCTCTAAATTTAAAAAACACCAACCACAACCTTAGCCCTTATTTGTAGGGAAGCTGCTCTAATTCCATGAATATTTTTACACTTTTTTCCAGTGCTTTCTTGAGGTACAGCACCCAGAACAATAAACTATTGAAATGGACTGCACTACAGATCTATATGGGACATTGCGATATTGGTAGTTGTGTTTTCAATCCTTCCTCTAATAATCCCCATCATAGAATTTGCCATTTTCTCCACTGCTACACACTGAGACATTTTCAGCAAGATATCTACACAATCCTAATATCTCTTTCCTGGTCAGTCACTGCCTGTTCAGACCCCATTTAAAGTTAGGGTTTTTTGAACCAATGTGCATCACTACACTTATTCAAGAAAAAGAAAACAGAATAAATGGATAATTGCCAAAGACAAAGAAGAGAGAAAGAGGGGATGGGAACAGTTTCAAAATAATTTTTGAGCCTCCTTAAGTAATTTTTTTGTTGGAACTGCAAGCAATAAGTACAAATTACATTAAAGAAAATGAAGGTACCTTTCACAAATCACACTGGCATTATTGAATTCTTCTATAGGGATAAGTAAGTGTTCATTTTTAGGGATTTTAAAAGCTCAGTTTTAGTTTATAGTTTTCCTCTAGTAATTGTTTTCTTTATGATTATATTTTTATTTAAGTTTTACATGTAAACAGGGGTTTATGAATTTAAGTAAGCATAATTTCTAATTTGGATTAGACTGACAATTTTGCATTTTAGTTAAACTTTTTATGATCCCTCCACACAAACGGATGAATGTTTAACTGACTTTAACACCCTTTTACGTATAAAGCAAAACTGGTACAACACAGCAAAGGAATAATTTCACCCCAGGTTTTTCAACAGAAGTTTAATGACAGTTCTTACAATTTTCTGTTAACCTGGGTATTTTATTCCAGATTAACTAATCTGGAGTCTTCTCACTGTCTCTAGGAGAGAGAATAGTTGTCCCTTCTTCATTTTTAATCACAGTAAGCTCATGGCTATTTTACACCCTTACCACAGTTGATGTGGATGATGTGACACAAGCATGACTGAAGTTCAAAGGTAATCAGTTCCCATTAAGTCTTGTGTTCACATTTAAAATATCCAAAGCATGCAGATAAATAGACAGCCAGAGCAGAATGCTTGCCTCAGTCGGCAAGAATGGGCAAAGGGCATGATTTTGAGTGTGTGGACTCAGACATGTTGCCTCCCAGCCCATCTTACCTGGTCACAGTGCAGCCTTCCACAGATGCAGTGGGCTCTCTGGAAGAGGAGGTCTGCTGGATTCATGAACCGGAGATCAGTTGCAGAGCTCTTTAATACCCATTATCTCGCTACAGCTTGCTCAGGCATGTTGCAAGGGCCTGCCGAGGCCCTCACCCCCTTTACCTCCCTCGCTTCATAAGCTCCCTCATTGAGGAGGTAAATCATTGGCTGTTTGATCTGGCAGTTCAATGGGAGAGTCATCAAAAGCGCTGCGGCAGGACTGGGCAGCCTGCCACCCGAAATGCATGGTCTCCGTGGAGACTGTATCACAGTATCACTCATGTTATTTTTGTACGGCATGGAGTGTTTGAGGAGACAGGAGCTGTAGTGGCTTCGTTGTGCTAAGGAAACAATAAAGGTTTGGTTCTGGAAGAACTGCTAGGCTGTTGGAGGTTACGGAGGCATATAGCTGAGGTTGCCAACTTCCAGGTGGTGGCTGGCGATCTCCAGCTGTTTACAGCGGATCTCCAGGCATCAGAGATCAGTTCACCTGGAGAAAATGGCCGCTTTGGAAGGCAGGCTCCATAGCATTATACCCCACTGAAGTCCCTCCCATTTCCAAACTCCTCAGGCTCCACCCCCAATATCTCCAGGTATTTCCCAACCTGGAGCTGGCAACCCTACATGTAGCTTAACCAAGCAGGTTCATGATAGAAATTGATATGCTTGTTCCCTTGGTGGAAATCTGGAAACTCATTGGGAACCTGTCTTTGTAGCTGTCTCCTTCTTCTGAGTTTCTCTGTTTTTTTATTTTATACAACTCCTTTTTATTTGTATAGAGAGGTGGCTCTAGCATTCATTTGTTTTCTCATTATTAGCGTCACCTCTGCATTAGTGTTTCCCATGATCAGCTTCACCCCTATATAGCACTCTACACCACAATTTCTTTTTCTCTTCTAATCAAGGGCTGTTGTAAATTTGCCAGTCTCTGAAAGGTTTGGCAGTTTCTGGAAGAGGGATTACTTTGGAACATGTGAATTGATTTGTGTCAGCACCAGTCCTGAAACTTGTTTTTGGTACTGGGATTTGGCTTTAAACCTGTGTAGAGTGACTACAACTAGTCCTTATTTACTGAGGATTCCGGCAAAAATCTTTCTTGGAATGCCTGAGCCTCAGCGTCTTGCTGTTTAGAAATTAAGCAGAGAAGTACCAAGTTCTGTCACCTGATAAGAAATCAATTTTTTCCTCAGTTTTGCTTCTTGAGTCACTTCCTTCCCAACTTTTAATCACTTTCTCCCAGGATGCTGTGATTTCTTTTATGGCATCCTTCATTTGCTTTGGGATGGTGAAGGCCAGCTTCATGGATTGGTATCCTGCAATTTGTCCTCTTGTGACTTCTGAATCCAATTCCCTGTTTCCTGTCTGGCTGTCAAAGCTGTGATGAACAAACGTTATCCTGCCTTGACATGCTCATACGAACTTTGCTGCTCTACTGATTTCCCCCACATCTTCGCAACCACTCTCATCCCTTCTCATTTATGTTAAACCTGCACTTTTTAACCTTCAATGGCTTGGCTGTGAACTCCTCCAGCTATTTTGCCAATCTGCTAATTGCTGTTTAGCCTTCCTACATCTCCTCCCCTTCCAGCTGTGTGAACAACTGCTTCTTTACCACTCATCCCCTTATTGCTATGTTTATAGGGGGACCTCTTCTGCTGTCCTCAGTTTAAGGCATTATTCTTGTTCATGTTTGGTTGCTCTCCTGTTTTTCTGAGTGTGTTTGGAGCCCTCACATAGTAAGACACATAGGCATTTAAGATACTGTGTGTTTATTTTGTAGGGAAACGTTTTTTGTTGTTGCTATGGGACAGGGTGGATTCCAAACCATGGCATTCTCCTTTTAACTCTTTATTTACAACCATTGCTTACAGCCAGAGAGTCAGCCTGGTGTAGTTGTTAAGAGCGGTGGACTCTAATCTGGAGATTCCCCACTCCTCAACATGGAGCTAGCTGGGTGATCTTGAGCTAGTCACAGTTCTCTCAGAACTCTCTCAGCCTTACCTACCTCACAAGGTGTCTAGTGTGGGGAGGGAAAGGGAAGGAGATTGTAAGCTGCTTTGAGACTCCTTAAAGGTAGGGAAAACTGGGATATAAAAGACAACTTCTTCTTCATTTGACCCAGTGCTTACCTTTTTACAGCCATTATACAATTAAAAGGCGATAAAGATTGAAAATCCTCAGGCAAGCCCCTGGCATTTGGATTTGGGAGTTTCAGAACTAGTTATAACATAGTAGCATCCTCTTACTGGTTTTCTTTTCTCAGCCAAACAGTACAGCCTTTATAAAATGCAAGATATTTTTTAAAAGGTAGTCCAGTCATTTGTGACATAGGAAAGTCACCGTTCTTGCTTTTATCCCCCCAGAATATATGGGGTTCCTAGGTGGGGGCCTCAACTGAGAGATCATTCTCCAGCAGGAGCTGTTCAAAAACACTGGATCAAGGTTGGTATTCCTGAAAAAGAAAAATGTTTTTGGGATATATCTTTAAAAGAAATGTGTATGTGAATTTGGTCCTACTTAGCTTGATAGTTCTGTCTGTCATCAGGTACTTGCAAATGAGCAGGGATTAACAGATACAATGGACTAGTGCTTGGACAGTAGTCGGGGTCAGTTAGCTTCAAATGGAAGCCTAAAGAAAAAGGTGCTTAGTGCCTCACCTCACAGAGGCAAATAACAAATGGGAGGTGTCATGTGTTGTCACTGCTAAAAGATATTTCATAAGAACATAAGAAAATCCATGCTGGAAGCATGTAGAAGCAGCACTCCTACTGTTTAGAACAGAGAGTCAAAGTAGATGATCGCTTTTTAAAGAGTTATACTCCACATGGAGCAGCAAAATCAGGGAAACCCCCCCCCCCCACATACCCATACAAAGACACATGTGCACTGTTTCAGTGGAAATAGCGGGGGGAGACAGGAGCCTTTCCTCTTCCCACAGAGATAGGGCTGCCAACCTCCAGGTACTAGCTGGAGATCTCCTGCTATTACAACTGATCTCCAGCTGATAGAGATCAGTTCACCTGGAGTAAATCACCACTTTGGCAATTGGACTCCATGGCATTGAAGTCCCTCCCCTCCCCAAACACCACCCTCCTCAGGCTCTGCCCCAAAAATCTCCCGCCAGTGGCGAAGAGGGACCTGGCAACCCTACACAGAGGCATTCCAAACCCAAACAGGCTCTGCTTTATTTTTTATAGCCATTCCTGGCAGTTACTGTGTGGCTGTGGGGAACTTGACTTGGGTCCACGGAACATCTAGTCTGGCCCCGAGTAGACAGAATGCTACAGATAATTTCCCAGGGATTTTGAGTTGTTTGCAGCTTCCTTGATATCATGCTGCTGCAGTCCTAGCCATTTTCTCTTTTTCTTCTTCTTCCTGCATTTACTCTTCTGCATGGGTCTGAGCTGAAAAGAGTAATGATGATGGATATGGGCCTCATGTGACCTTGTTCCCTCCCTCCCACAAGCTGACACACACACACACACACGTGATTATCCAATGCCAATAATTTATGGAGGACTTCTGGAAATTGTGTGACAGACGTGGGAATTGGCAACTACTCTGTGTTATTTTAATTTTGCTGACCGAGGAGTTGGCAGTCATGTGGTCCCTGCGCTCCAATGATGTGTTGTTGTCAAATTGTGATCTCATTCTAACTCAGGCAATCCTTGCCTTTCCCCATCCGAGGGTCCTGCATGCTTCCTTTGTGAAAGCCCTGAAACTTGCTATCCCTTATGCCTAGGGTTGCCAACCTCCAGGTAGTCACACTGAATCTTGCATTGTTACCCTGAATCTTTGTATTTACAGTTGTAACTCTTGAATGCAAATTGTTTGTGGAAGGTTGAGCTGTATCATCTGATTGTTTATGTTGTGTAGTTCTTCTAAGGCCATGTCCGCACTTCGCGTTTGCAGCTCCCATTTCTACGGGGTTTCCTTGCATGTTCGCACTTCATCTCTTCCGAAGGATTCCGGAGACGTCTCCAGAGCACAATTTCTCCGTGTTAAGAGCATTCGCTTGTATGGCGAATTAATAGAAATTAAACGTTTTCCTCACCTGGAGCCTGAAGTGCGAACATAAAATCTGTCTTCAATCCCCTTCCTGCTGCCAGCTCACCATCCACTCCCCCCGCCTCACTGCCCACGCTGGACCTATCGCCGTCCTTGTTTCAAGCACCGAGTGGACAGGTGCGGCAGGCTACCACCTCAGCCATTCACAATGCTCCTTCGAGCTGGCGCGTGAATGCTGCTGCGAGGGGGAAACATACGGATTTTATCTAATACAGTGGAGGAAGGCGTCGCGGTGGGAACAGAAATTTTAAGTCGTGTTGGATGCTAAGTACTGTTGGACATGGCCTTAGTAGAACTACGCAACATAAACAATCAGTTGATACAGCTCAACCTTCCACATAAGAATAGATTAGAGAATAGGGCTAGTTTTTGGTCGTTAGTTGATGCACTGAATGAGAATTATGTTCCAATAGAAATATATTATTGAATTGTTATTTTTGAATTGTATTGTATTATTGAGTTGAGACTTCGGGCTGTTGTCATCTCCAACCTCCAGGTAGTAGCTGGAGATCTCCTGCTATTACAACTGGTCTCCAGCCAATAGAGATCTGGAGAAAATGGCCACTTTGGCAATCAGACTCTATGGCATTCAAGTCCCTCCCCTCCCCAAACCCTGCCCTCCTCAGGCTCCGCTCCAAAAACCTTCCGCCGGTGGCAAAGAGGGACCTCGCAACCCTACTTATGCCTTTGGCTTCATCTACTACTCGGTTTGCTGCCTTCCCCAGTCTGTTCCCATGGTCCCTCTGCTTTTGCAAAAAAACCTTTCCTGTCAGGATTTATGTGTTCCCTCCCTCCGCAGCTGGATTTTAGGGCCTGGACAGTTGCCTGTTGCCTAGCAATAAGCTGTGTGGCTTCCCCCTTCTCTGGCCTTTTTCTGCATTCCTGTCTCGCAGCTGAGCTTCCAGCCAGCCGTGACTTCTCTCAGCTATATTTTTTATCACCAGCACAGCAAAACAAGGCCGAGGGAGCCCTGACCGAGCCCCTGAACTTGGCTACTTTCCCCTCCCAATCTGGATCCCCGTTCAGAACCCGGTCTTAACCTATGGCATCATCCTATCCAGCCCTCCTTCGGGGCGATTCGGCTGCCTTCACTGCGGCCCTCCGGACTCTGATCAACAACCCACAGTTCAGGTGAGCCAGCTAATAGAGACTGGGGATGTGGCTGGGAGCAAAGGCCACAATTGAATCAACATGGGTTCAAGTGAGGAAAACTGGGAACTAACTTTGGTAGCCCTGTTGGCTTGTTGAACTGTGAGCATTCAGGACATCGGGAAAAGAGGAATGATCCTTTTAGGGAAAGGATCAGCTGTTTTTTAGGCTGCTTCCAGACAGATTTTGGCTTGGTTTTGTGAGCACAGAGGAATGGGTTTTCTTGAGGTGTCCACACAATATTGTTCCTCAGTTGTGCTTCAGTTGTCCTTGCATCATGGACAGTGTTAGCCCCATGCAAATCCCATCTTCCATAGCTGCTTTTAAGGAACATTAAAGATATCAAGAGATGGCAGGTACTTTCTGTTGCTGGAGGACGGGACAAAGGTAGTATTTCCTTCCAGTCTTCCCCATTCCGTGATATGGCCTGCCAATATGGCGGTGTATGCAAGCAAAATACTTGCTCCTGTCTCTGGCAGGTGCTGCTCAAGCAAGAACACTGAAGCAAGTAAACAGGGCCACTGCATAAGCTTGCCAACCTCCAGGTGGGGCCTGGAGATCTCCTGGAATTACAACTGATCTCCAGATTACAGGGATCTATTCCCCTGGAGAAAATTGCTGCTTTGGAAGGTGGATTCTGTGGCATTGTACCCTGCTGAGATCTCTCTCCTGCTTGAAACCCCACCCTTCCTAGGCTCCACCCCCAAATCATCAGGAATTTCCTAACCTGGATTTGGCAACGCCAATCGAATCCAAGGCCTCTCCTAAAGCCAGTGGACCAGCAACATGAGAACTGTAAATAACACTTTAGGAAAGATAGACCTATCAGTGCAAACCAAGGCTAAGATGTATTTCTGCTGATTGGTAAATGTGCCTGCCACATATTTGGAAAGTCTTTCTGTGCTCTCTCTTCTTCTTCCCTCTGAACTCAGTGAAGGCTAAGCCAATGCTGACTACAGACACATACTCTTCCAGTTCCCTTATGCTGCAATTTTCTGTCTTTTCTTTTTTATGTTCTTTTCTTTTTATGGCGTTGACCTGCTTTCCTCCAAGGATGGTTTGTAATGCCAAAAAATAAATAAAGTCTTCCCCCACTCTGAACACCCAATATTTGTAACATGATTTGAAACAAATTCTGTTTTGCAAATGATAGCAGTTACCCAGCTACGTGGGGTGGGGGGAGTGCCATCAAGTCCCAGCTGACTTATGGTGACCCGTTGAAGGTTTTCATGAGAAAAGACAAGCCTTTCGCTGTACAGCAACCCTCATTTTCCTTGGTGGTCTCCCATCTAAATACTAGCCAGGGTTGACCCTGCTTAGCTTCTAAGATCTAACAAGATCAGGCTAGCCAGGTCAGGGCACCTAACTACAAACAGGGATGCTATTATAATTGTCACTTGGTTTCCTTCTGGCTAGATGGGGATTTTTTTTACAATAACTTCACAGGCATTGCTAAATTTTTCTTGCAGGAGAATGTCAGATGTCTTTGCTTGAGTATACCATTTGGTGAAGTTATATCACATTTTCCTGGCGCTTGAACTGCAATACATTATCAAAGAGATAATAATTCCAGAAGGGTTGCTGTGTTAGTCCGTTGTAGCAGTAGTCCCTTAAAAACTAACCAGATTTATTCCACCACAAGCTTTTGGGTCAGAGCTCACTTCAACAGATGCACTCTTAATCAGAACATGAGATTGTGCTTTCCAGCTAATGCAGCCATTGCAAACTGGAATGCTATATAGAATGTGCTTGTGAGTTTCATAAGTGCCAGTTGGATAGGGCCTATGACTTTATTAGTGGCAAGCAACAGACATTTTTATTGTCGCTCTTAACCACTGTAGAGGATAAGTGCTTATCACTGTATCACTTTCAAAAGTGATGAATATTAGCAACACTCTTTAATCTAGAACAATGACTGCTATTTTGTAGAACTTTAGCTTTCTTAAGGCATTCCCATTTCTTGCAGTGAAGCATATTCTCAGATTATTATTTTTTAAGTAAGTAACAAAGAGAAGTTTAGCAGAGCCTCCCCCTCCTTCCCGTTGCTCCCTTCCAATATGGGAGGAAATGACATTTTGCTAGCAGTGCTACATCAAGACCGGTTCTGATAAAGAGCAACTGTCTGGTGATAATCTTTGTACGCCTAAGCTATTGTGTTTGTTTAACTAGTAACTGGGACAATGGTTTCATTTGAAGGAATAATTGACAGTTCACAAAGAAATACAGCTAAAAGATGTAGATCAAATTTCAGATCCACAGAACTGAAGGAGAAAGTCTGTGAGTGATGAAAACTGAAGGTAAATGCTTAAGTCAGTTACAATAACAGGCATTGTTTGAGTAAACCCATGGCAACAATATTAAGTACTTCAAATCAACCAAGTGGCCTTAAGATATACAACTGGGGAATCTGTGGCACTGTTGGGAACTCGGAACTGAGCATTGTGATTCTGTACTCATGAGTATATGCTTCAGCCCATGTTGACTCCCAACTCCCCCATTGCATGATGTGCTCATCACATGACCCACTATCAGTCTCTTATTTGTAGCTTTTAAAAGTGGATGAATGACTACTGGAAGAAACTAGAATAAGAAGAAAGAATAGAGTCTGCAAGAAACATGGAATGTAAATGAAGCAACAAAATAAATGTTTATGCAGAATAATCAGATCACAAATCCTCATATTCAGGAAGTCTCTAAGTTTAAGTTTGCTGAAACTGGAGGAACAGTAAGAAACCATTAAATATCTTATGCCAATGCTTCATTTCTAAAATGGGAGACGATATGGTTCAAAACCTACCTACTCCCTGGGAAGACATACTCTGGCCTTTCTGTGTGTTGGCTGACTTTGATTTCTCAAATGAATTCTGCACATGTTTGAAATCACTGTTTTCTCTATTTGCAACCTTATGACTTCTAGGACTGAACTAGCCTTAAAAACAGGTTTGGGGCTAAACTGTGGCTCAGACTAAGCCTGTTACATATTATACATGCTGTTGTACACTTCTTCCATAGCATCTCTCGAGTAGGTTCATTAAATCTTTTCATCTCAAAAGAAATTAAATGGAGAAGTTCCGTTTGGAGATTACATGCAACTGGAAGCTTCAAATGCACTATTTGTATGTGGTAACCCATAAGTATGGCACTATGTCTTCAGCTCTCAGCATCTTTCATTTATGTTGTTTTAGAGTATGAGTCATGGGTTGGATCCCTGATTTATATATATAAACATATGAAGTTGCCTTATAGAGAGTGAGACTGTAGTTGGTACTGTCTACTCTTCCCGAACCTGCTCCTTTGATTTGTGCCTACCTCTTAGCCACCACACCTCAAAAACATCAAAGTTAATTTATGAACTCAATAAGTGGCGTTGGTCATTTGCTAGGCCTCTGGCCCCCTTGCCAGCAGGGAAATACCTGGAGATTTTGGAGGTGGAGCATTGGAAGGGCAGGGTTTGGGAAGGGGAGGGACCTCAGCTGGGTATAATGCTATAAAGTCCCACCCTTCAAAGCAGCCATTTTCTCCAGGGGAACTGATCTTGGCCACCTGGAGATCAATTTGCACTGCACTGTCAAAGGAGAAATACTTAACCAAGCAAAGTTCTGAGGGAATGGCTTAGTTGACCAAACTGTCCTTTGGGTATAAGTGGTGATTATCAGGCAGTTCTCCCCAGGCACCTTCTTTGGGACTACTTCTAGCAGTGAGATCTGCAGGTTCTCCAGGATGAGGGAAGTGAAGGGCCGGCAACTCAGCCTGCCGTGAGCACTTTATATCTTTTTCTGTTCACAATATCGTCCAACCTGACGACCAGCTTGCCGTGCTATGCATATGGCGCCTACGGCTGAGATCTTAAAACCATGAGTGAAACCCTCCATCCTGTAACATGCATCCAGTCTCCAGGCACCTTAGCTTTGGTAGCTTAATTGGACAGTGCACCTTTTGGAGAAGTGGGGCCTGTTTAGCCTGCCTTTCCACCCCTGGTCCCTGTGCAGTGTGCACCTGCTTTGCAAACCTTTCCCTTAGGCAAAAGCTGAAGGGGGGGTGGAGCCACTGTAGATTGAGCATTCATGCCTGTATCCTCAGAGGCACTTATTGCAGCTGCCATGGAAGCTAGATTCCCAGCAAAGCAAGCGGGGTTGAACCACCAGGCTGTCCCCCCTTCATGGTCATCTAGGGTTGCCAGGTCCCTCTTCACCACCGGCGGGAGATTTTTGGGGTGGAGCCTGAGGAGGGTGGGGTTTGGGGAGGGGCTTCAATGCCATAGAGTTCAATTGCCAAAGCGGCCATTTTTCTCCAGGTGAACTGATCCCTATCGGCTGGAGATCAGTTGAATTAGCAGGAGATCTCCTGCTACTACCTGGCAGTTGGCAATCCTATAGGTCAACACCCTAGAATTTGGGGACCAGGCAAAGAGGTGTTCGCTGTACAATCTCTCCCTCTGTAAGGCTCTGACTGGTATGATGCATTGCATCCACAGTTCTCTCTGCAATACATCCCATGTGAGGAATGGGTTATGGGCCGCCCTAAGCCTAAAATTTTCATTATATTGTAGCCAGGCATGTGCCACAAATTCATTATTACACACTAGGGTTGCCAGGTCCCCCCTGGCCAAAAACGGGTGATGGAGGGGTAAGGTTGCCAGATCCAGGTTGGGAAACTCCTGGAGATTTGGGGGTAGAGCCTGGGGAGGTCAGGGACCTCTGTGGGGTACAGTGCCATAGACTCCACCCTCCAAAGCATCAATTTTCTCCAGGGGAACTGATCTCTGTTGTCTGGAGATGAGCTGTAATTCCAGGGGATCCCCTGGTTCCTACATGGAGGCTGGCATCCCTATGTAATTTGGCCCATGGTGAATTTACTTTTAGCACAAAATAGCCAAACTCTTTATAGTGGGTCTTGAACAAGGGCTCTGGAGAAAGGAAATATAGGATAAAGAGTTGTGAAGTGTACATAGTGAACTGTTAGAATGAAATCCCTGTTGCTTCTTTTTCTGCAGTGATGTGACCTTCTTGGTTGGGAGAGAGCAGCAGGAAGTCTTTGCCCATCGCTGCCTCCTTTCTTCTCGCTGCCAGGCATTCCATGCAATGTTGAGCCAGCCCCAGGAGACGCAAGCCCCACTTCTCCTGAGCCATGTACAGCCAGAGGTGTTCCTTGCAGTCATTGAGTACCTGTACACTAATAGCATCACCCTCAACAATGCCATTGTAAGTAGGACCTATATTAGGAAGGGACTGGGCCTCCAGGGAAGGTGCTAAGTAGGAGGGTGGGTTAAAAGCAAAGGATGGTATGATCTGCTTATGGGAATGGTGAGATTACACAGCCCTTCTAAACCAAATTTGTAGATAAATTCAAAAAGATTACCAGCCCACAAAGTGTTTTTAGTGATGGGGAAATCTACCTTCACCAACAAGTTTTTCCAACATCTACGTGATTACTGTCATTGGCTGATTTATTAATTTTATGCAACACTTGAATCTTGCATTTATCTTGCTGGTTTTTATTTCTTCTTCTTATGATATACCTCTACCGCAGATGTTTCTTTCTGAATAAGATAACACATTAAGTTCCCAAAGGATAGTTGTGTTAATATGTCTGCAGAAGTTAAACAAAGGAGTCTTGTGTAGGGTTGCCAACCTCCTGGTGGTGGCTGGAGATCTTCCACTATTACAACTGATCTCCAGGCAACAGGTATCAGTTCACCTGAACAAAATGGCCACTTTGGAAGGTGGACTATATGGCATTATACCTCATTGAAACCCCTCCCCTTCCCAAATCTCACCCTGCCCAGGTTCCACCCCCAAAATCTCCAGGTATTTCCCAACCTGGAACTGGCAACCCTAGTGATGTGACATCTTAAAGATGTTATTCCAGCATAAGCTTTCATGGGTCTTTTATGCATGGGTACTTTGACTTATGTTCGCCCCCGGACTGACTCTGTTGTTCCTTGGAGTTAAACATAACTTTTCCGTTTCTCTGAGTTGACCTTGCACCCACCCTGCACTCTCTCCGGGTCTTCCCAATGCAATTTTAATGCAATTCTTAGTTCTTCTCTGATATCAACACAGGTCAAAACATCACCATTACTCTGCCTAAGTCAAAACGTGGGTCACCCCCACATGCCCCCGTTCTTATGTTTCTTCTTTCCACTCCTCCTCCAGCCAGCCTTCAGCCTTCCCCTCCATGAGGCCCCGGGAAGTGAGAGGCTAAGTTCCAGTGCTCCCTCGCCCCTTGTGGGTAGCCCATCACCCAAATGCGGGGGAGGGGAGGGAGAGTCAGTTGCCTCTCTCTTCATTTTTAATTATATTTTAATGAAATAATCATATCAAAAGAAAATATGGTGGAGGGTGGCCAGAGAAGTAAGCAGCCACATGGTTGCTTACCTCTCTAGTCCCTGTTGATCGCAGGGGACGGGTAGCTGAGGCAGGTGCTTCCCCACGATCTTCGATCACAGGGGAGGAGAAGCCAACTGCCTGGCTGCCATCCAGAGCTTAGGTTAGCTTTCTATCCCCTGCATTCTCCGTGATCGCAGGAGATGGGTAGCTGCGCCAGGGATGCAGTGCTGGCTTTTGTTTTGTTTTCTGATGGCACTTTGGTTGTAAAATGGCCACTCGCAGGGCGGGGGGAGAGGGGAGCTGGCGAATTGGTTGTGGTGACATTTTTCTAACAATAAACACTACAGCCAATTACAAAGCAGCGTTTTCAAGAGGCAGGGACTCAGATGCTTCTGGATTTCTGCTGGTGATTCTGCAGTACTCCTAATACTCCAGGAATTTCTTTGGGGCAAACAACCATCATGCATAGGATTTTGAAAATTCGGATCAGAAAAGTGTGGGTCAAGAGAGAGTTGAGCCCAAGGTTAAATTCCCATGCATAAAAGACCATGGGCTAGAGCCCACTTCTTCAATTGCAAAGAATGAATCCTCACTATACAGTCATTTTATGTAGGAGTCTGAAAAAAATAAGCAAACTTCAGGATCAGGGGAAATGCAGGAAATGAAATGTTATTATGTAAAATCAAATCTAGTTGAGAAAAATACAGTTAAATTAACTAGCTAACACCTGTAAAACACCTAGGTTTTGCTAAGATGGTTAACATTGGTAGTGAGTAAGAAATCCCATGTCCTAGTTCAAGCCTGGGTGCAAGACTTGAACCGGGACTTGGGATTTCTTGCTCAATGTAAGTATCAACCATCATACAAAACCTGGGCTTCCCTGTGTTTTACAAGCATGAACTATTTCAGCACAACTAGTGAATTGGCTTTGTACTTTTCTTGATTACATTTTAATTTTACAAAATTACATTTCACTCTGGATTTCCTGTATTTTGCAGCCCTATAAACCCACTTTTTCAAAATATATCCTACAAAATAGTCTGCATAGTGAGGATCCATTCACTGAATCTGAAGACAAGGGCTGTAGTTCATGAAAGATTTTGTTTGTCTTATTTATTTAAGGTACCACAAGACTCCTGTTTATGTGTGCAATTCCATGTCATTGTTATTAATCATAATAATTTTACCTACACGTCATTCTGAATATAGGATGGCTTGAGAACCATGCTTGGAAAACTATTCACCTGGATGGAATAATTATTTTACCTGTATGAATAGCTAATCACAAGGCCATTTTAAACCACAAGCATTTGATTAGGCTCTAGATAATGTGATTGTTATTTTGCTTTTGGTTAATTTCAAGCCTTTGACTGCGGGAAATACAAAGGCCTGGTTCAAGAAGTAATTACTTGCTAGTCAGTAATTGCAAGATCGTGCTATGAAATAGGTCTGTCTGTCTGGTGCATTGCAAACACTACCAAGGGGAAAAGAGAGGGTTTGGGAGGGGTTCTGCAAAAATTTTAAAATCAAAATGGGAGTTCTCAGACAGCTAATCTTCTAAAACTGCTCTTGTGAGTAAAAGCCTGGTAAAATGGGCTCAAACCTGTGCCTTCTGCAAGAGGATGGAGAGCCCCGACAGCAGGGCTTTTACAACAATGATCATCACTTTGTATCCTCATGTAGGCCCTGGAGGTGCTGACCTCATCCATGGAGTATGGGCTGAATGACCTCAGAAAGGTAAGGACAGGGGCTTGTGGCCTGTGTTGATTCTTTGTGGGCAGAGAGCCTTTGCCTTATGAAACTGTAGCATAATCTTTGATGCCTAATTATTGCAAGATGTGGAGGTTGAATTTTTCTGTGTAAGTGATGTAGGCGTTTGCATTCATTGTCGTGATCACTGTGCAGTAACACACACCGGGAAACAAAGCAGGGGCAGGCCTGCCACGGTAAAAACTTCTGAAGCTTTCCAAAACTCTAGGAGACAATCTCCCTTTCAACCGGCCTTCCTGCCAAAATGGTCACATGATAGGAGGGGAGAGCACCTAACTCCTTAGTCCTCCGGCTGCTGCCTGCCATCTTTTCCTCTCAAACATACAATTTCTTTATGCTTTCCAGTCATTTTTCTTCTTCTCCTTTTTCACACAGCCTCTTTTTCAACTAAGTGAGTTGCAACTGCCTGAAAGGCTGGATCTTGATCTTACCCAATGGATACTAAAATGGCTCAAACCCATGAAAGAAGGTACAAAACTAGGACATAACATAAATACAATCAGGATCACAGATAAGCGTATCAAATTAGTCTATTATATAGAAAAACCAAATATACCATATAATCATATGCAACATGGTGGAATACAAGAAAACTAAGTGCTAACAGAGACTGTCCAAGGAATAATATCTGAATAGAGTCCAGATAATGAAGTATAGCACTCCTTGAGATCAAAAAAATCAAAGTAGTACGATCTCCCCAGAGTGAAGTCTTTGAATGCTGGACTCTTATCCACGGTTCAGTAACCCTTCAATGGACAATGTGGTTTCTGTGAAACCCTACACTGGAACAGGGATCCGGTATTCTCCTGTTTCGATAGGATCTTCATCAGGATTCAACATTGACTGCACCGTAGCAAGTTCACATGCTGAGTAGAACACCAAGTGTTCTCCCTCTCCTGGAGGTTGGCAACCCTACCATGACCACTGTCGTTATCTGATGTGTCTCACATGACGTTTCCACTTGCTCCATATGCAAACAGTTAATGCCATGATAGGGGCTAACACTTAGGGTTGCCAACCTCCAGGTGGTTGTAGGAAAAAACAGCACGAAGGCTCTCAATAATACTATTAAATGTCTAAATGCAATTGTATATATATATTTTTCCACATAACAAAATTGTAAAGTATCAATAATAGCAGACCATTAGTAACGAATGGAAGCACATATGTGCAATTTTCTACAGTCATTTGTGTATATATAAGTATGTAATGTTCTGGGTTTGTTTTTTCTTAAGTGTTAACTAGACGCAAGAACTTACCTTGTTCAATTTTTTTTGAAAAATTTTTTTGTTTAAATATCTGCTATTATTGTAAATTAGATACAAGCACTTACCTTGTTCAGCTTGGACATTTTTGTTTGAAATAATTACCATTTACAAATGCATGAAGTAATGCTTTGATACTTTACAATTTTGTTATGTGGAAAAATATATATATACAATTGCATTTAGACATTTAATAGTATTATTGAGAGCCTTCGTGCTGTTTTTTCCTACAACTACGTTAGTTTCAGCATAGGTATTTTGTTAGTTAAAACCTCCAGGTGGTGGCTGGAGATCTCCCACTGCTACAACTGTTCTCCAGGTGACAAATCAGTTCACCTGGAGAAAATGGCTGCTTTGGAAGGTGTACTGTATGGCATTGTATTCCAAATCCCACCCTGCCCTCCTCAAACCCTGCCCTCCTCAGACTCCACCCCCAAAATCTCCAGGTACTTCCCATCCTGGAGCTGGCAACCCTACTATCGCCTACAGGTGGCTCTTTGGGAAAAGGCACTAGCAGCTACAGATACATGAAGGGGTCAGTACCCACATCCCCCCTAGGCTGTCCTGGATGTTATGAGAGAGTCCAATAAGCCCTCTACATGGAAGTCCTACTGTACAAAATGGACTAGATCTATCCACTAGGCTGTGGCTAAACATCTCCAGCCCTCATCCAGTGGCTTGTCCCATGGGTTTGATTATTTGTTGAAATTAAACATTTTGGGTTCGCTACTTCCTCAGTAATGATGTATTTAGCTGAAATATATGGATCTCTTATTGGGATTAAGGGCAAATCTATTTTCTCTCACCCTGACTTCAAGTGCTCCCTCAAGGGTTTGCATGTGTTTACACCTTTGGTGTCCTTGCCCCCCTCAATAGAGACTCTCATTATTACTCTCCAAAATGATGGCTACACCTTTTGAGCCTTTAAGAACTTGCTGCTTAACACTCTTGTCCCTTAAGGCTATGTTTTAAAAAATATTTATGCAATACAATTAAAAGATGCACATAATGAAGAGAGTATACATAATAGGTAGAAGGCAAGCACGCCTACCCAAATTATAAAATGTCTGCCTCTCACATTTTTCTGCAAGTTCCATTATCTGTGCTGCCCTCAAACCATCATCTGGAAGTATGTCTATTTTGGTTCTTGTAGGTTATCCGGGCTGTGTAACCGTGGTCTTGGAATTTTCTTTCCTGACGTTTCGCCAGCAACTGTGGCAGGCATCTTCAGAGTAGTAACACTGAAGGACTGTCCTTCAGTGTTACTCCTCTGAAGATGCCTGCCACAGTTGCTGGCGAAACGTCAGGAAAGAAAATTCCAAGACCACGGTTACACAGCCCGGATAACCTACAAGAACCAATGAACTCTGACTGTGAAAGCCTTCGACAATATTATGTCTATTTTGTTAGTAGGCCATTAGTTTCACCAGTGTGTAGTCACACATCCCACCAGCCTTTTTACCAGATTCTCAGTGTGATGTTTTTCTTGCTGTGATTATATTTACATGCACTCACAGATATTTAGATATACATCATTGTTTCTCTCCTTTCAGTATTCAGCACAATAAATTTCTAGTTATTGCACCAATACCATGTTCCACTGTTGCACTGCCAGTGCCAGAGACAGCGTAAGGGCTGAGGAGACTCACCTCCTATCACGTGACCATTTTAGTGGGAAGGCCAGTTGGAGGAACAGTACCCTAGAATCATATAATACAATCATAGAATCAAAGAGTTGGAAGGACCACCAGAGTCATCTAGTCCAACCCCCTGCACAACGCAGGAAATTCACAACTACCTCCCCAACCTCCACACATACCTCTTGGGCTCTGGAATGCTTTGGAAGTTTCTACTGTGGTGGGCCTGCACCTGCACAGATCCCAGATGTGTAACTGCACAGTAGATCACTTGGTGAACACCTCTTACAGGTAAGTGCCACTCTGTTTTCCTTGACCATAGCTTTGTAAACAGCACTGAAGAGGTGTCTGGCTGCTGGAAACACAGTTGCAGGGGTCCATTGCTTCTAACATAAGCTGCCTTCCTCTGGAAACTTTTCTTCTTAGTGAATGGAGAAATTCCCAAAGTATTGGCGCTGGAAGGCCAGATCTATACCTCTGCCCCTTATTAAAAGGAGGAAATTTTTCCATCCATCTGACAGTTTTTCAGAGATCACTCCTTCAACTCCTCAAGGTTAGCATAAGTATTGGACTGCAGGAGCTTAAACTGAACCTCTGTTGTATATTTTACAGTAATTAGTGCTTTCCAGCCACATAAAAAAAACCTGGGAGGTATCACTTTTTGTTGCTTAGCATTAATTTCATGTTTGTGGGTGAGGGAAAATGTCTTTCTCATTTCCTTCTTTCTGATTTCAAAGAGCTGTGGGAAATTGCAAGGGGAATAGAAGTAGGGAAGCCCCATGAGTTAACCGCAAGATGGTAACCCTTAGCATTTGGAAACTGAAAACTAGTCATAAGATTAAACTGAGGAGGCGTGCTGACTTTCACCTTTATATAAAAGATGCACCCCTCCTCCTACAATCTGACAGCATAGGAACCATGACACAGGGCTGCCAGGTCCCTCTTTGCCACCAGCAGGAGGTTTTGGGGGGCAGAGCCTGAGGAGGGCAGGGAAGGGACTTCAATGCCATAGATTCCAATTGCCAAAGTGGCCATTTTCTCCAGGTTAACTGATCTCTCTTGGCTGGAGAGCAGTTGTAATAGCAGGAGATCTCCAGCTCTTACCTGGAGGTTGGTAACCGTACCATGGCATGGCAGATCCTGTTAATATTGGAGTTGCTGCCACTAAAATACTTCTTTAACAGTTCTAGTAAAACTGTTGCCTTATTCGGACATATATAGTCTGGATAATCCCCCATTCTGAATGGACCATGTTTGCTTCGATTTTGGACACTTTCCATGTACAAGAGTCCTGATATGGAACTTCCTTACTTACACACAACCAGGTTCTTGACAAAAGAAGAGCTGATACTGCAGCTGAATTCTCCTTTATCTGATTCAGGGGTGACACAACATTTGCACAAGTGTTGACAACAGATGAAATCTTTTGGATGGTTTTTGTGCAAGGAGGTTATACAGTCCACATTTGCACTGCAGGATCTACTACCTCTTTAAAACCCTTCAGTTTCAGGGTGGGTTCTTTGTGTGTTTCATTAAAGAGACAGAACTCTTTTGTAATTGACCCAAATGGAAGTCTAGCACTGTCTCTCTTCCTGATGTCTGTCCTGCCTCTTCACCTGAGCTATTTTTTCCTTTTGCAAAGACACCCCATCAGGCTTAGCTCTTGGACAAGACCATGCCATTTAAAGCATGGGTTTAAGAAATGGTAAGGGATGAGCTCCCTTTCACCCTTCTGCCCCTAGTTAATGCCAGGGAATACTAACTGTACGGTTCTAAGCAGTGTTTACACCCTTCTAAGCCCATTGACTTCAATGAACTTAAAAGGCTCTAGCTCTGTTTAGGATTGCACTGCCAAAATCATGATCTGTGTTCATATAATTTCTTTAAATTTTTGCAAATGCAGCTGGCAAGGTAACTTTTTCAAGGAGAACAATGTGGGGAAATAGGGAATTTTTGACCGTTTCTTCCCTGCTATTTTCCTGCTGAAAAACCTACCCTTGAACTATTTTTTACACCTACAGGGGAAAACCTATCACACACACACACACCCCAGCCAAAAGGGTACAAGCAGCTTGGGAGTTAAATTTTTCCAGCTGGAAAACAGCCAGGGAGGACAGGGTTAAAATATCTCGTAGAGTTGCCAGGTCCCTCTTCCTTTGTATTGAACCTTTTCCCACAGCAAGTTCCATCACTGAATGGAGGATGACACAGCTTTTTTTGAGGATATTAGCTGAGCAAGGCTAAAAGCCACAGATCAGAATTTAACTCATGAGGGGCCAAAGTCTGTAATCTTAAAATCCATTCAAGATTTTTTCATTATGATGATATTATTTATATAAACCTCAAAAAATAAAATCAGTGGGTCCATGTTCTTTTTCAGTAAAAAAGTTGTACCAAATGGGCACCGACTGTTTTGTGAAGTACTTTATTATTTATTTATTATTTATTTATTTGATATGTATCCCACCCTTTCCCTTTTTGTGTTCAGTTATTCATATTTTTAATTTTCTAGTGGTCTTGCCTACATATATTTTATTGCAAGAACATCTGATGGCATAAATAACTCAATCTGAATTGCATGATGTATAATTGTTTAAGACATTCTTTTTTGTCAAAGGGGTTAATGAAACTTCTCATGAAAGGGGGTATCAGGACACTGTGTGGGTAAAGGAAAAAGTAATTTGATCTGAAATGTTGACATTCTTCCCTATGTTGAGCATGAGGAGGGTTTTGTTTTGTTTTGTTTTGTTTTAGTAATTATATCCTCTATGGGAGGTGAGGCGTGCATTCCCAGATCTTTAGCTCTATGGGATTATCCAGAATTCATTCCAGTCTGGACTGTCTTCTCAGCGACAACAAAATCTCTGACTACAAGAAAGTAAACAGCGGGATGAGAGCTGAGGTCTGCATTTGTTTGCGAGTGAACTGGTAAAATTCTTTGGTTAGGAAAAAGATTTAGTGAGCGTGATGAAAGAGTAAAGAGAGAGATGGCCAGGAATAAAAATTTCACTAGTTGCTCTCGAAATATTTGAATGCCAGGGAATTTAATGACCTGTCATCTCCTTGCTGGGTCAGTGATCTGAAAATAGGTTTTGTGTGATCATGAAGAGTTCCCCCCCTGCTGCAAGCGGAGGATGTGGAAGTATCAGATAATTCTGTTCTCTCTGATTGTATACATACAGCACAGGGTATTCCAGGAAGGCAAGTGGGAAGACGTTGATGTCATTACCTAGCATGACAGGGAGGAAACATTGGTTGTGACCTGTGGGGGAAGTCTAAGATTCAGTGGGAAAAGCAGAGTTTTAGAAAATGGTTGATAACGGAGAATGGGTTGGATTTGATGGAAGTTCCTCACTAGGTGATGTAAATAACAAAAAGGAAGTGCATATGTGGAGGGGGCGGGACACAGGGCCAGCATCAGCATACCCTGAGGTGGGACAGCTGCCAGGGCCCAGGATTTCTGGCAGGGCCCACTACAGCCGATGTCCCCAGCACACTCCCTTGCTATTGCTCCACCAGTCATGCTCCGTGCTTCATGCACTGTCCAGTGCCACTGGGGAAAGTGTTGTGGGCAGCTGTGAGCATGGCTCATGAGTAGACAAGGGAAGGACCCCAAAGCAGGTGGGAGGCATGTAGGTGGGCAGGAGGGCAGGGGGCCTGATAGTGGGCAGAGAATGGGGGGGAGACCCTGGGAAATATGTATATCTGAAAATCTGTGTCTCGCCATGGCAACAAGATTAAAAACCATTGGTCCTCAGACACTTCTAATTTTTTCTTCATAGCTGAGAAATGAATTATTTGTTTTAAAGGGAAACTACAGTTCAGCATTAAGCATGAGACTGGCATTGTTCTATAGCCAGCCTCCAGAAATGAGTGCCACTTCCAGCCATTTCTAAAGCATATACCTACTTGTAAGGGCTAATGTACCTTAGCAAAACCCATCCCAGCACTGCTAAATAGATGTGCGTTTTATTTATTTATTTAAAATATTTATTTGCCTACCTTTCTCCTGAGTATCTCAGGCCTCATGTTGGGTAACAGCAGTAAAAAACAATTTGATAAACATTAAAATAACTTATATGAAAACATTAAATGTCAGCGTGGTGTAGTGGTTAAGAGCGGTGGTTTGGATCAGTGGACTCTGATCTGGAGAACCTGGTTTGATTCCCCACTCCTCCACATGAGCGGCGGAGGCTAATCTGGTGAACTGGATTTGTTTCCCCACTCCTACACATGAAGCCAGCTGGGTGACCTTGGGCTAGTCGCACTCTTTCAGCTTGCCTACCTCACAGGGTGTCTGTTTTGGGGAGGGGAAGGGAAGGTGATTGTAAGCTGGTTTCATTCTTCCTTAAGTGGTAGAGAAAGTCAGCATATAAAAACCAACTCTTCTTCTTCATCTAAGAACATCCTTTGCCCCCACCAGCAAGGTATTCCCCTTTTGTCCAGGCCGAGGCAGCTCTCTGGAAGAGCTCTGGTTTTCAGCCTTTCCTGGAAAGCCAGAAGGGGAGGAACATCTGGTAGTGACTGTGGCAGGTATCTATTGGACTGTGTACGCAATGAGTCACTAAGCTCATGCTCAGAGCCACTGTAGAACTGTTTCTTAGTTTCTGAAAGGATGCAGATTCATCTACACATGCATGAGGGACATGCACAAAAAGGTGTAAGAGTATCCAGCACTTTTTCAATGCCTCCACCACTTTACAAGTCCAAATAGCTTCCCTTGCCTCAGCTGCTTTTACTCCTACTGGATTCTAGATGCATGTGTGCTCTTGGAAATGTGCATTTGGAATTTGGCATGAAAAGTTTCATTTGGCCCTGAAATGTACGCTTACAATGGGAGAAGTCAGGTGAGAGGCAAAGATGCTAATCCATTTATGCAGCCCCTGCAGGGAGAACATGGAGGTGACCTCTCTACTACCCTTACCCCCAGCCAGCACAGATTCTAGGTGGCTTGTCTCTCCTGGATGAATTAGCAAGCCAATTGATAATAATTTACTCTGTTCAGGCTCTGTCCCCTTTGACTGTCTGGGTAACTTTCTCTCACTTACTACACTGCAGGCATGTTACGACTTGCCCAGTATTCTTTGTTTTGCATCACCACTCCTGGGAAAGGTAAGAATCCCTTCAAGGCCACCCAGGCAGGGACGTGCTGCTCTGTTAAGCTGAGGGGGCCATAATGCTTCAATGGGCACTGAAAATCCACAGCAGGAGGGAGCTGTTAATCACAGGGCACAGGGAAATCACCCCCATGCTACTGCCCTCTTCTAAGAAATAATTCTGTCTTATAGATGCTGCAAAACAAGCCACACACGGGCCCATTTAAAGGAAATGTTTGCTTCACTGTCTGGAAGAACACACAAATAATAAAAGCAAGTTACAACAACTGAAAACAACCAGCCACACTCCCAATCAACTAGAGTTCACTTCCTTCCTATATGTAGGATGTTCAGGGCTCCAGCCTCCTTTTCTATTACTGATCTTCCAGAGGCAGCAGGGAACCCAAAGTTCTTGTTCAGAAACCCCGTATCCAAACCCTTTCCCATAGAATCATGAATTTCTGCCTTCTTTCCAGTTCTAACATACTAAAAACCACTTATTGGCATTACAATTTAAGGACACACAAAAATGATTCTGAATGTTGTCATCTATCCAGGCCATTCAGATTTACAATCTGCAAAGGAAAAGAGCTGGGGAAGCTGAGGCTACAGGCTTACCATAGATGGAGTTAACCAGCACAAAAGCAAAGAGATTCGTTGCCAATTCCAATAAAATAATCTATGCAACAGCAGGAGGACATTTCAGGTGGCTGTGTTGGGGTGGAATCTGAAAACAGCAGTTCCAGTACTGACTCTGTGATTTCTGCCATGCCAATTAGCAAAGGATTCATGTAGGCTAGTCTGTGATTGAATTAGATCTCTCTCCCTCAGAGTCTTAGGCGGATACTCCTTCAGCCTGCACAGACTGAAGCAGGAGGGGGGCTGCAGCGGGACCTAGGGACAGGCAGCAGCTGATGGTTGCATCACAGCCCAGACTGAAACTAAAAACTGTCCTCTCTTAAACAGTAATACAGCTGATTGTCCTAAATCAAAGTAGATATGGGCCGAAGGAACACTGATCCCGTTAATCCGTCCAACCCAGTGCTGGGGCAAGCCTTTGTTGTGCCTTTCCCCCAAGAACAGCTCTTGGAAATAAAACCCTTTGGCATGGCCCCATGAATCCAAGCTGCTCATTGTCTGTGGTTTAGCAGCTGCAGAGAGCTGGCTGGGGCCCATGAGCTCTGTGATGATATCCTAACACCGCTCCACCCCTACCCCCCCACCCCCAGCCTTACTCCTTAACTCTCAGGCCTGTGCTCTCTGTGCAGAATAACTTCCCATTCCAGAGCTAGATTAGCATGGTGGTGCTGGACGAACACAGCCTGCTATTCCCAGAAGGCAGATGGATTTTTATTTTTAGGGAAGATCAGCACAACCCGCCTGTAAAAATAAAATCTAAATAAACAGTGACATTCCTGGGACAGGCAACCCATTAGAGTTTCTGCAACTGATCCTCTGAGGAGATACAAGCCAACTATAGCCCAGTTTCTTAGAACACCACTTACGTATCTTTGATGGTCATTGCAGTCTTTGCAAGTAATGAGTGCTGTGAATACCCATGTTTGACTTCATTCTGGAACTGTAGTGCTTGATAATGTGAAACTAAAAGGTGAACACAAAGGAATTCCCCAACAGAGAAAGTTTTATTCACATGCCCTTAATATTTACCTTGAAGACATGCCTGTAACCCTGCCCTATGTTTTTTTGTGTGTGTGTTAAGTGCCGTCAAGTCGCTTCCGACTCATGGCGACCCTATGAATGAAAGTCCTCCAAAATGTCCTATCTGTGACAGCCTTGCTCAGATCTTGCAAATTGAAGGCTGTGGCTTCCTTTATTGAGTCAATCCATCTCTTGTTGGGTCTTCCTCTTTTCCTGCTGCCCTCAACTTTTCCTTGCATGACTGTCTTTTCCAGTGACTCTTGTCGTCTCATGACAAACATCCGTATGTTTTAGTGGATGGTTTTGTATGTATTTTTTGCTTTGGTTTTAACTGTTTGAATGATGTGTTTTTGTTTGCTATTAATAGTTTTTAAGATTTGTTTTTTTATTATGTATGATTTTAAACTGGTGGCCTGGATGAGGGCAGAAAGATGGGGTATAAAAATTGTAAATAAATAAATCAAAATCAAAAGCCAGTCCTGGCTTTTCTTCACTTCATGGGAGGAGGTGCTTCAGAAAAGCCTGGGAGGGTATTACCTTTGTGTCTCCAGGGAGCATCCATTCAGAAATATCTTCATCATAGGGAGACATTCGGCTTACAACCTCAAAACATTTGGGGTTGGCCCCAGTACCCTATAGCCACCATTTTGTGGTTGGCCATGGCCCCTTTGGCAGCCATTTTGTGGGTGATGCCCACTTCCCATTTTCAAATTTCCAAAAGTACCCACAGGCCTGTGAACTTAGGCAGACTATGAGAGGGAGGGCAGGAAGGGTTGCGTCAGTGTTTGGCTCTCGTGGCCCTGTCTTATATGCCCAGGGTAACGCTGATTGCCACTTTGCGGTCAGGAAGCAATTTTCCTCCAGGCCATATTGGCCAGGGATCCTGGAGTCCCCCGCCCCCCATCTTCTGGGCATGGAGTAGGGATCACTGAGTGTATGTGGGGGGGGATGTAGTTATGAATTTCCTGCATTGTGCAGGGGGTTGGACTAGATAACTCTGGTGGTACCTTCCAACTCTATGATTCTGTTATTCTAAGATTGGGGAACCCTGATCTAGTCCAACGTTTATGTTTTCCATGGAGGCAGCCAGTTATCTCTGGGAAATGCAGAAGGCCATAAAGGCAAGGGCCCTCCATTGTTCTTTGCTCCTCGCACCTGGTATTCAAGTGAGATTTATTTTCCCTTAAGCAGCGTGAATATGATTTCTGAACCTTGTTACTGAGGCAGCATGACTTCTTTGTGGTCCAGTTTCACATTCCTTCAGTAATTAATGGAAACTCAATCTCATGGATCACCTTAATATTTACTTCCCACAGCAATGCTACTGTGACACTGGGGCCATGGGTGTTCGTTGTGTGAAAAAACATGATCTGAGTAACTCATACGGACTGGAACTTTCATATAATACCCATGTGACATGGAACTCATCCACAGGGGAGGGGTCTTTCAGCAGCCATCATGTCACCCCCATAATGAAGGTGTTGCTGGTAGATCACATTTCAAACACTCATGGGGAGGGTGGAGAAAGGTCAGCCCTGAAACGGAACACACAATAAGAAAGAGGCAACGCATGGGATGAACATTAATACAAGCAGGCTCTGGTGGCATTCAGTATGGGAAAAGAATGTGGGCATGATGGGGCAAAAGCACCAATGGCAGTGGAGATAAGGAATACTCAGCTTGGAACACTAACTGGTAGTAAAGTGATGTTCTTAGAAAGCTGTGGGTGACTAAGGAGCTGGGAATGGGTAGCCAGAGTCAGTTGGCTTCATCCCAACTCTTCTTCTGGAAACTGGCTGTAACTTAGACCACAGAGGTGGGGAAGGAAGGTGAGATCATTCAGGCTCAGCTGCCATGTGCCAAGCCAGGCAATCCCCTGCTTTACATTCCTGAGTGCTGAGCTTAATGTGACTTCAGCTATCAAACTCACAGACATCGTAGGAGAATCTATTCCTTAGTCCTCTGCAGTTGCATTGCTGTAAATATACCATGCTAGTTAACCTAAGCACAGACCTTTTATGCATGGGTTATTCCCCCCCCCCCCGACTACTTTGGGGCTTTGATTTCGTTATGCACATTTTCTCCGACCTTTAGAAATTGCCTTGCTCTCTCCTTTCATTTCCCCGGCATTTTCTAGATGCTGTTTTTGCCCAGGTTTAATGCCTGCCTTGATCCCAAATTGACTGCTGGTCCTGTGCATAGTTGTTACTTGAGGTTTTTCTCCCCACACCCATATTCTCACTTCTCCCTCCCACTTGTCTATCCCCTTCATTCAACCCCTCCCCTCGAAGCCATCTTTTAAAAATTTATTTGTGAGTGCAGGACTAGGGGAGGGGCCATGGCTCAGTGGTAGAGCATCTGCTTGGCATTCAGAAGGTCCCAGGTTCAATCCCCGGCATCTCCAGTTAAAGGGACTAGGCCAGTGGTCGGCAAACCGTGGCTCGCGAGCCGCATGAGACTCTTTGGCCCCTTGCGTGCGGCTCTGCCACAAATGACCATGTGCGGGCACGCAGGCGCGCGCGGGGATGTCGGTCTGAATGATATTCTCTCTCCCCCCCCCTTTCCCCTCGGAGGCTGGTTCAGTTGCTTGTGACGCGCCTCCCTTGCTGAGCTTGCAGCCCTCCCGCTTCCCGGCTCGCTCATTCCTGCCTCCTACTGCAGCTGCCTTGCATTATTGCACCTCCCCCCCTTCTCCTCCTCCTCCTCCCTGCCCGCCACTCTCCCAGCCAGCTTGATTCATTTTTTTCCCCTTTCTCTGCTGCGCAGAGGAGGAAGAAGAAAGCCGGCAGGGGGGAGAGTAGATGGGTGTTTTTTTTAACCCCCTCCCCTTCTCGATCCGTTTTTCAGTTTGCTTTTTAATTGTGAAAAGAGGCCGGGAGCCTTCGGTTCTCCTCGCCCGATGTACGTCCCCTCGGACGCTTGGACCTCTTGACTCCGGATCGCTCCAAATAGGGCCGTTTACGCCCGGGAGGTTTTGCCTTGGATTTGCCCCTCTTCAAATGCACATTCCCCCCATCCAAATTCTCAAAACTCTTGCTGGTGGCTCATTGTGGAGTTTTGAGAATTTGGATGGGGAAAATGTGCATTTGAAGAGGGGCAAATCCAAGGCAAAACCTCCCGGGCGTAAACGGCCCAGGTTAGCCCTTGCGACGATTCACACCCCCCCACCTCTTCCTCCCCCTCCTCTCTATTACCACCCTGTTTGGATCTGACCAAAAAGGCAGGCGTAGCCAGTGAGGGGGGACAACGACAACAACAAACGGGTAGTTTCCCCCCCTCCGGCAAGGCGACCCTGATGCAGAGGCAGGCTGGCAGCAAGATCACGTGGCGGTCTCTCGAGTTCAGATTTTGCAGGCCGGCAAGGGGGGTGGAGTAAGGGCGCGTACTTGCTTCTCACAATCGTCTAAACTCGCCTTTTATTTGGTCTCTATCTCCCCCCCCCCCCGTCAGTGTACCTATAGTTTAATTAAGACTTAAAACTTTAATTAAAGTTAATAAACAGTGTACCTACCTATATAGTTTAAGTTTAAGAAATTTGGCTCTCAAAAGAAATCTCAATTGTTGTACTGTTGATATTTGGCTCTGTTGACTAATGAGTTTGCCGACCACTGGACTAGGCAAATAGGTGATGTGGAAGACCTCTGCCTGAGACCCTGGAGAGCCGCTGCCAGTCTGAGTAGACAATACTGCCTTTGATGGACCGAGGGTCTGATTCAGTAGAAGGCAGCTTCGTGTGTTCATGTGTGTGTGTTCAGCAATGGAATGCTGAGACCTATGAGGCTGCTTATTGTTTCTCCAACCACATCATGATTGCCATTCTCCATTCAACTTGTCCTCTTCAGCCATCCTCCCATCATGGTCAGTTTCATGGCGAGTGTTGGTCAGTTTCAGCATCTAAGGTTATGGGGCAGACCTCAGCAGGATCAAACAGACCAGCTTGTTTCAAGTCTGGCTGGGCTGATTTGCTTCCCTCTTCTTAACTTTGCGTCCTCTGTAGGATAGCCATGAAAGAGTCATTCTCATGTAAAATGGCTTCCTGTCCAAGATGCCTTAAAAAAGGGAGGTGGCAAGCTGTGTAATAACGACTACATCAGTAACCACTTTTTTTCCCCTGACCACATGTAGACATTGATTCCGAGTAACCCCAAATAAACCCAGGAAATAATTCTTGGGGGAAAGCCCCTGTGCAGAGTGATTCGAAAATGTGACTGCAAATACTGTGCATCGAGAGCATTGTATCCAGCAGAAACAAACCATGCATGGAGGAGGAGGAGGAAGAAGAGGAAGAAGAAGGAGAAGAGTTGGTTTTTATATGCCGACTTTCTCTACCACTTAAGGGAGACTCAAACCGGCATACAATCACCTTCCCTTCCCCTCCCCACAACAGACACTCTGTGAGGTAGGTGAAGCTGAGAGAATGTGACTTGCTCTAGGTCACCCAGCTGGCTTTGTGCGTAGGAGTGGGGAAACAAATCCAGTTCACCAGATTAGCCTCTGCCGCTCATGCGGAGGAGTGGGGAATCAAACCCAGTTTGATCAGACTCCACTGCTCCAAACCACCGCTCTTAACCACTACACCATGCATAAAAGGCCACAGTCATCTTATGTCATCCTTCATGGTTATTTCAGGTCTGTACTTCCTATGAAATGAGTTAGGAATGGTTAGTAGGCCACTAACATCTTATGGATGTCAGAATTCTGACAATGGGTGAAGGAGACAACAAAGCAAAAGGGTGCAACTTCCATATCAGCTACTGCAACCCAACTGTTAAGTCTGGTACTGCAACAAAATTCTGTTGATGTGTCGCCCAAGCTCCACCTACTAAAAGCTTGGGAGTTCATTAAAATGTATACTAGAATTAGAAGAGGGTTGCCTTTCAACTGCAATTGCAACTTATTGTGAAATGTTTCTTACGGGCAGCACTTCCTGGGTTGGTTCTCTTTGAAGGAGAAAACATATGGTATTTCTGTAGTATCTGCTGTATTGACAATTATTCACAGCACCTGTACAGGCAAAGAGACACTCCTATAAGGCAGGAGATCCACCACCAATAGGGTTGCCAGGTCCCTCTTTGCCACCAGTGGGGGGGGGAGCTTGAGGAGGGCGGAGTTTAGGAGGGGAGGGACTTCAATGCCATAGAGTCCGATTGCCAAAGTGGCCATTTTCTCCAGGTGAACTGATCTCTATCGACTGGAGATCAGTTGTAATAGCAGGAGGTCTCCAGCTACTACCTGGAGGTTGGCAACCCTAACCACTAACATCAGATTCCCAAGAGCTCCTGCATTTCAAGGCGTATCTCAAGGTACTTCAGCCAACTTCTGCTTGGCATGCAGAAAGTCCCAGGTTCAATCCCCGGCATCTCCAGTTAAAAAGACTATGCAAGGAGGTGATGTGAAAGACCCCTGCCTGAGACCCTGGAGAGCCGCTGCTGGTCTGAGTTGACAATACTGACTTTGATGGACCGAGGGTCTGATTCAGTATAAGGCAGCTTCATGTGTGTCTGAACTGTCTCTCTGCTTCTCTCTCTGATGACCACACTACAAGATATGATTTCTAAAGAACTGGATCTGGGGACTTGGGCCCAACTCAATTTCCCTGCCACCATGCAGAAGCTGTGAGGAATGGTATTTTAAAAGTCTGCAGGAGATAAATTTGGCTGAAGACCATAGCATGGAGGTAGGAGCTGTGGCTAGAAGCTTAATCAGATGGGTCTCAAGACCTCGTTGTGATAGGAGCCCGTTTTACCAGAATTTGTAATCAAAGTTTCACATTTCAGGCCCAAATAGTTTCATTCTGCAGCTTTTTATCCCCGATGACATGCAAACCATTTCCCCCCTGAAAGGAATCCTGTGCTTTTAACATGACAAATTGCATGGCAAACGTAGAGCCAACAGGTAAAAATTGAACAATCATTACATTTCATAGCAATCCTGCCAGAGAAAGAATGTGGCAGCCCTAGCCTGCCTTACCTAGACAGTTTTTAAAATCTCACCTAATAAATCAGCTTCTTGAACATATTTGTAGGCACTGAACTCTGCAGTTTGGAAGCAAAGACTTCTAGAGGAGGAGGAGACATGGATGTCAAAAGAAAGCACTCCTCACCCTCTTGGCGAACAATCTGCCCTTGAGCTCAGCCCTAAATCCACAGTAGCCTTGCTTTACTGCTGCTACCATTTTAATTTGCTCATGTATACTTTGTACAATGCCTACATGGAGACATAGTAGGCTTTGTTCATATGTTATTAACAAACTGGGGCTTATTCATGATAAACATAAGCCTGGTGTAGCACAAGATCGAAGACTTCCTGGTTTCAGAAGACTTCAGTCTCATTCCAGTTTGTTAATATCCTAGACAATTTGAATGTTGTTTCTGCCTGACACTCTGGGATTCCAGACGTTCATAACTTTTGGAAGTACCTATAAGCATAGTCGGTTCCACCTTCCTGAATTGTTTTCCCATCAAGAAGCCATGATTGAAATTTGCCCCCGGCTAATTAACTGAACTACCGGTATATGTTGCTGACTTTGCCACATTTTAAAGTATCCACCACCTTTGCTTGTTCCATGTGCCTCTTCAGTTGACATATTGCTGTGTCCTCTGTCCAAGTAACTAGTGCTGCTGAATGCAGTTTGTGGACTCTCCTTGTCTGTGTTCATGCCTCTTAGTTAATCATTACCTCTTTTTAATGTGTTTTGATTAGGCCCTATTTGAAGAAGCACAAGATTAACAAGCTCAGTGAAACTTGAAGCACATGGCTTCTGCACAGTGTCACTGTCTTTGGAGGTTTCTCTAAAAAAATAGGATGACTAGATGTACCCAGAGGACAAGCTTCTGCACCTTTAACAACTGTTTCGAACAGGACATTTTTGCTGGTGACACTAATCATGTAGTTGTGCAAAAAGCTATATCAGCAGAAATGTTCTTTTCCATGCCGCCACCAAAAGTAAAAAGACCCTCCTTTTGCATCTGCCTACGTATCATTATTAACTTACCATGATTCTTATAGTTCCTGTTTTGGTTTCATTCAAGTACTGCAATTGGCTTCCTTCTACACCATTAGAAATTCTACAATAGCTTTTTGCTAGTTGCCCTGGAAACTGAAACTGAAACTGAATGCAGTGAGAATGCTGGTATGGATACCCCCTCAGGCCCAAGTCACATAATATTTAACATGTGATCCTCATGGGGACTTGCAGCAGAACACCAGCTGTGAATTCCCTGTGATAGTACTGAGTTCTCACACTGAACCTGCAGTTGCTGTGTGGCTGCAAGCCCCTGTGGTGATTATATGTTAAATGCAATGTGCAGTTTGGGCCTCAGGGTTGCCAGGTCCCTCTTCGCCACCAGTAGGAGATTTTTGGGGTAAAGCCTGGGGAAGGCGGGGTTTGGGGAGGGGAGGGACTTCAATGCCATAGAGTCCAATTGCCAAAGCGGCCATTTTCTCCAGGTGAACTGATCTCTATTGGCTGGAGATCAGTTGTAATAGCAGGAGTTCTCCAGCTAGTACCTGGAGGTTGGCAATCCTAGCCTCAGTGTTTGTTAGAAGATCCATGAAAATATCGCATTTTATCTTCTCAACAACCCTGTGAGGTAGATTAGACTGAGGGACTGCAACAGGCTCAAGATCACACAGTGAATTTTATCACTCTGTGGGGAGTTCCTAGTTCTATTTACTGCATTTAACTAATGCACTTGCTTGAGTGGGACCCAAACAGCTTTTCTATTGATGAAAAAGGCCCCCTTCGACCAGCCAAACAGTCTCTGTTGTGGATCTTGGGACTTGCATGGATCATGGGGTTGTAATAAGGAGAGGGATTTGGTATGACTGAGCAAAAGAGCTGGCTGGATCTCACCCAGCAGTTGTATACTTCCCTTAGACTGCAATCCTAGGAACACTTTCTTGGGAGTAAGCCCCAATGAATAAATATGACTTACTTCAATTAGGCCTATTTAGGATTGATGTCATAGATACAGCCGCATAGATACTATCACACAGCCCCTTATGAGGCTTTTCTAGCAGTCTTGGGTAAGGAATCATCACCCTTTGCACTGTATTACTTTCTGACTGGATAAAGAACTGCTGGATTCTCTGTTCTCATAGCTAGCCACCATTCAGTACTATGTACTTCTCTGCTCACTGGCTCCCACTTAACCTGAATATCTAGAAATATTTCCTGCTCACCTTTCACCTGAACAAGAGTTCTTGCTTTCTTTTAGGACATAGGCTGCAGACCTCCTTGCTTATGATAAGCGTTATTCTGTCACTTCTTTATACTTCTTTGTGTTATACCCTTCTAAGCCCATTGGGCTCTCATGGGCTTAAAGGGTATAATTCTAAGAACATAAGAAAGGCCCTGCTGGATCAGACCAAGGCCCATCAAGTCCAGCAGTCTGTTCACACAGTGGCCAACCAGGTGCCTCTAGGAAGCCACAAACAAGATGAGTGCAGCAGCACCATCCTGCCTGTGTTCCACAGCACTCCTCTGGTACTAGAGAGAATAGTTATGCAGCATGACTAATATCCATTCTAACTAATATCCATGAATACCCCTCTCCTCCATGAATATGCCCACTCCCCTCTTAAAGCCCTCCAAGCTGGCAGCCATCACCACATCCTGGGGCAGGGAGTTCCACTATTTAACTATGCGTTGTGTGAAAAAATACTTCCTTTTATCTGTTTTGAATCTCTCACCCTCCAGCTTTAGCAGATGACCCTGTGTTCTAATATTATGGGAGAGGGAGAAAAACCTCTCCCTGTCCACTCTCTCCAAACCATGCATAATTTTATAGACCTCTATCATGTCTCCCCTCAGCTGCCTTCTTTCCAAGCTAAACAGCCCTAAGCGTCTTAACCGCTCCCCATAGGACAGTTGCTCTAGTCCCCTAATCATTTTGGTTGCTCTTTTCTGCTGAGCATCACACAGCAGATACAATAATGGCCACGAGCATAGATATAGAGGATAGGTCCATCAATGGCTACTAGTCATGGGGACCAAAGGGTATCTCCATATTTAGAGGTAAGGCAATAAACCTCTGAAACCCAGAGCTAGGAGGCAACATTAGTGAAGGGCCTTGGCCTCTGAGTCCTGTTTGTTGGACTTCCAGGGCAACTGGTGGGCCACTGTGTGAAACAGGATGCTGGACTAGATGGACCACTGGTCCAACAGGGCTCTTACGTTTTTATGAGAGACCAGATGAAAACAAAATCCAGTCAAAAGAGTAATCACTCAGTGAGTGTGAGACACTTCCAATTTATGTAAATTCTAGATTGAAATAAGTGACTCAAAGGTGTACTCTAGTAAACTATCAAGGCTCTGAAATGGAAAAAGAACCCTTGGATTAGAGTTCTTTTCCCCCTTTAAAACAATGTTCAAAACCAATTGCATGTCTAACTCTTTATCCTGGGTCACATCGTTTGTTTGCTTGTTTGTTTTTAGCACAGTAGATGGGGATGTCTTTGGGCTGTTTTCCCACACGCTTTCCCCATCAGCTGCTTCTACCACCAAAGGGACCGAGGGTGTGGTGGCAGCTTTTGTTTTTATTATTTGCCTTCAGGCCCCTTCCCAGTTCCTTCTTATTCCCACGCCTCCTGCTAATCTGCTCCAACAATTTACTAGCTGTAGGTGGGAAGGACTAAATAACGGAATGGAGGGAGTGGCTTTAGCAGCTGCCAGAAGATGCTGCTATCACTGCTAGATGAGAGTTTGAAAGTGCTTGAGAAAATGCATAAATAAATATTGCAAATAGATTGTAGTGTCCTCCTTACATAACTTGTTTTAAAGCTAGATTCCATCACCAGATAGCTCTGGCTGTTGCTGTAAAGCCAGATTCTATTCTATCACAAACCAGCCAAATATATAGGGTTGCCAGCTCTTGGTTGGGAAATATCTGGAGATTTTGGGGGTGGAGTCTGAGGAGGGCAGGGTTTGGGGAGGGGAGGGACTTCAATGGGATACAATGTCATACAGTCCACCTTCCAAAGCAGCCATTTTCTCCAGTTGAACTGGTCTCTGTCACCTGGAGATCAGTTATAATAGCAGGAGATCCCCAGCTAGCACCTGGAGGTTAAACAGTAAATACGTATGCTGAACAACGTTAGTTGAATAACAAACCAGCACCAAAGCTCAATATAAGTGAAGAATAAGTATTAGCAACGGTAATGAAGCATTTACAAAAATATCCAACTGGACATAATCCAAAGTACAGACATGAAAACATAAATATCCGGCAAAAGATACTTCAAACAAGGTCTCCAGTTACTGCACTGGGTAATTAAACAACAATGAGGTTATATCACCGTTCAATTCCAAAGGTAAGTTCCAAAATAAATAGACCAGAGGGTTGCTTCACCATACAGTTCTCAAAGTGAATTCCAAGAAAAAAGGTAGTAGGGTTGCTTCACCAAATAAATCCAAATTCCAGTGGAAGATAAGTTTCAAAAATGAAAAGAAAATCAAAACGACACTTCCGGATTCCGTGTTCGTTTCGCAGTTGCTTCATCAGTTGTTAAATGGTCTTTTCATATAGATTCATGTAGGGTACAGTGACCTCTAAAAAGCATAATTAAAAAAGCCCAATGATCAAAAACATAACATTAAGGTAATCAAGCCATACAAATGGTCCAATATGAACAAATAGCCTACCAATATTCAACCAGCGACCCACAGGGCTTCTATTTATCTCTGATAGCTGGTAAGAAACCTAATGCCAAGCTTCAGTTAAGAAACCCAACATACCATCTACACAATTAAGAGTCAAAAAGTGCCTTAAAGAAAACTTGACAGATCAAACTCACTATTCAATCCCCCAGGGGATAGCGTTTTAAATAAATAAATATACCTTAATTCTTGTTGATGTAAGATCTTAATAACATCCTCCTGATGGTAAGAGCGAGGTCTATACTGCCATAAAGCAAAAAATAAGATATCATTCTCAGAGTGGCCCTGCTCGAGATAATGTTCCGTGAGCGGCGCTTCAAGGGTCTTAGAGCGAATCCTTGCTCTGTGTTCACTGATACGAATTTTTAATAGGCGTGATGTTGAGCCAATATAAAGTTTAAAACATGGACAGAGGACGGTGTAAATTACATTTTTAGACTGACAATTAGTAAATTGTTGGCGCGTATACTTAAAATTGGAGCTAGATGCACTGACTTCTTTAATGGGAAGACTGAACGGGCACATCATGCATGCGCCACATTTGTAATCTCCCCGGATGTCAATTCCAGGTTTACCAGTAAGTCTATCAGTGTGAACCAAATAATCTCGATGAGATTTTGTTTTCCTAAGACCAAATGTAGGAGGCTCAGAGCATCCAGGTATACTGTCAAGATCACCCAGTAAGATTACATGGCAGAGTGGGGATTTGAAAGTGGGTCTCTCAGATCTTGTTCCGATACTCTTACCCCTACACCACACTGGCTTTCTGTTTTAAAATATTTCAATCCCATAGAGTTATTTCCCTAAACATTAACAACAACACAAATTTAAAGCCTAAACCTATTTATTACAGCGTCAGGCTACCCAGTCCTGGTCAGTTGTAGCACTGTCTAGCTTAAGCTGCCCTGATCCATGTGCTTTTGGGCTACCTACCACATTAACATTCATGCTGCATTTTTTTTCATGTATGTAAATCAAACCACAGCTTATAAAGATAACTTGTCTCCTTCATGGCTGATGCCTTCCTCCAAGTCAGCATTAAGAAGAAAGAATTCACACAGCCATTATCTAAATTATATTTGGGGAATTGGCCTGTAGGATACTTACCATAGGCATGCTGTGGTGAAGACAACTAACTAGCATCCAGATTGGCAGTGGAATTTTACTGAGCAGGATCTCACAAGACACCTTGCTGGAAGACCTAACTCCACACTACAAACATACATTTTTTTTTGTGTGTGTGTTTAAGTGTAGTTTTGTTTTTAATGAGAAGCAGTTTTAATGAGAAGCAATTTTTAATGAGAAGCTTTTGAAGGGAGTGGGAGGGGAATAGTAGATGTGGTTACTCTTACAAACACGTTCCAGTACCCTGTGAGAAAAAAGCAGCTTGGAGTGTATGTGTGGAGATTTGTAGCAGAAAAACTACTGGTGAAGAAAGTGTTATGTCTCCTTCTCCCTCCTCTGCTTAAAATGACCACATTCCCTGTAGATTTTCTGTACAAAAAAATTGGTCAACATCTTCCTCACACCCATTTGAATGTAACAAGTCATTTGATCCTTGTGGATGAGCAAAGCCACGAAGCATCACTTTGATAAAACGGAGAGTTTGGGGGGAAGGGGCTCTGCTTCATCTTTCATCTACAAATGGCCTGTCGGGGAAACCATTTTCCTTCTTATCCAAAGAGAGCTGTGAATTCTTGCAGCAGCCTCTCAGGCAGGAAATTGTCCTGTTGCCATGGTTACTGGGTTGCTTTCAGGAGCCAGGCACACAGGAAATCCCCTGCAATCCTGGACCTTGCATCACCCTGCATGTGGAACAAATCAAATCCACATCAGCAAGAGCCTCCCACAGCCTTGGCGCTTCAACCCTGACTTTTGTCAGGTGATGCTGCTGACTCATCTTCCTACCAGGTTACTCACTGCCACGGGCCAAGTTACACTTTCCACAGAGTGCTAGTTCTGCCACCTGATCAGATTTTTTAATTAGTATTGTTATTACTTGAAATGTATATAAACGAGAAATTAAGTGCAGTCAACCCGGCATATTCTCTGTCTGTATAGAAAATGCTCAGAGAAGTTCAATGAAGAAGGTAAATTCTTTAGACAGTGATGGAGGGGCAATACCCCTCCAGGCAGGGAAGCAATACACCCTAAGCATTGCCCTTCCCCAACCCAGAAACTGGCTTGAGGGAGAAGGCTCTGGGGCAGGGCAGATGGCTGGGTGCTCCTAACAGGCTGTACAGCTGCATACAAATGGGATGCATCCCTCCCTCCCTGCACTCAGTTCAGAGTGGCACTTTTCAGGAGGATACACAATGGGATATGGCATTCCTTCTTCACTAGCTATGTCTTACTCGGTTATATGCTAGAGACGGAACTAGGGTTGCCAACCTCCAGGTACTTATAAGCTACTGAGGTGAAACATAGACCATATACGTGACATATATACAACACAATTATATACAATATGTACAGTTCACACAAAAAATGTAGAGAAATTTCCAAAGGTCTCAACTGAGTACCAAAAATACTCAGTTGAGACCTTTGGAACTTCCTCTATATATTTTTGGTACTCAGTTGAGACCTTTGGAAATTTCTCTACATTTTTTGTGTGAACTGTACATATTGTATATAATTGTGTTGTATATATGTCACGTATATGGTCTATGTTTCACCTCAGTAGCTTATAAATATTTGCACCTTGTGTGTATACAGTTTCCTGTACTGTTTTTCTAAACCTTTTGGTACGAGTACAGAGGTGCCATTTTTCTCCCCAACCTCCAGGTACTAGCTGGAAATCTCCTGCTATAACAACTGATCTCCAGCTGATAGAGATCAGTTAACCTGGAGAAAATGGCCACTTTGGCAATTGGACTCTATGGCATTGAAGTCCCTCCCCTCCCCAAACCCTGCCCTCCTTAGGCTCCGCCCCAAAAACCTCCCGCCGGTGGTGAAAAGGGACTTGGCAACCCTAGACACAACAAGGGAAAGAAGAAGATGAGTTGGTTTTTATACCCCGATTTTCTCTACACCGAAGAATCGCCCTCCCTTCCTCTCCCCACCACAGATACCTTGTGAGGTAGGTGGGGTTGAGAGAGTTCAGAGAGAACTGTGACTAGCCCAAAGCACAGCCCACTGCTGTGACTTTTGATGCGTTCCACCTTTGGCCAGAAGCTTCTCATTTGGACAGTGGGCGCTTCTGCCAGCCTTAAAAGCAGAGTGGAGGTAGAGTCATAGAAGCCACAGTTATTAAGAGTTCCCCCATTCAGGTCAGCATGTATGTGTTTTATTCCTTTCTAAAATAGGCTCAGGAAACATTACATTGAGCCAATCTAAGCACAAATAGCCTCAGAGATTGGGGAGAGACACCAGAATTGCAAGCTTTTCCTGTTTCTCCTTAATGCCTGATATACACAAGTTCCCATGGTAGCAAAGGAAATTGCAGGAGAGCACAGCACCCAAAAAGAACTGATGCAAAAATCTGAAGAAGTTGAGCATTACTCAAAACTGGGCAGTTGCAGGTTTAAAACATCTGTCTCATTTATCTGCTAGGTATCCTACAGATTCCAGCAAAAGTTGCTGAGGAGGTTACCATGGAGGCAGTTTTTATTAGTATTCAGGCACACATACAGGCAGCAGCAGACCCCCCACCCCCACATGCACAGCCCAAGCTTACATGGGGTAATGTACCCTTTCCTGCATTCATTCATAGAATGCTTGTGCCATCTGGTCAATGTGATAATGGAGCCCTTTGAGTTGGTTATGAAGGGAAACAGGGACTCTCCACCTCCTGGGAAGGAGATGGAATCAGCTATTTCCTCTTTTGAAGAGCAGGAGCAACTGTCGTTTCCAGACCACCTCAGAGCGCTCTGCTCTAGCTAGTTTTGGTTGATTGAGAAGCACCAAGGAGGTACAGTCCTAATGCAGTCATCAGTACTTCTGGTTTAAAATTTAACATGGAAGTTGACTTCTGCTTTCCAATGCAAAAGTTTTCAGCAGAGAGACAGATGCCACTCTGTATCTACAGACAATAATAGTCAATGGTTGTTTTCAAACGAATCCCCGAAGTTCAGGTTTCTATTTCAGTGGGAAACTCTGAAAGTTTTTCCTGGCCCCTTCCCACACCTGGCCTCTGGCTAGAAGCTGTTAACCAATAAGTAGGTTTCCTTCTGTCTCTGGTGCAAAGTCCTTTCTAATAGATTGGCTTGAAGTTGGTTCAAGGCCTTTTGAGTTGTGGCCCCATAAAACTGATTGCTGTCTAAGACCTGGCCTTGTAGGCCAATGAAAACATTTTTTCTTAATTTTGCTTTTACAGTGTAGCTGGCAAAAGTCTCTCTATATTATTTTGAGTGTGTGAGAAAATGGAACCCTCTACAGATCATATGTGGCTTGCCATACAACTGTTTTAAAAAGAGGCTGTCCAGTATATTTTGTGTGCCAGTGACAGAAGAGGACAGGGCTTGTGTGTCCACAAATTTTTTTTTTATTTACTTTATTTATAGGCTGCCTGCCTCACTGACACTCAAGGCAGATTACAAATATTTAAAAATAATCAAAATGGGGTTCCTCAGGTTGCTAAAGTTTGAGAGCTGCTGATGTAGGACATCCCCTCCTAAAATCACATCCAGGGAAATGCCATTAGAATAAAGCAGCAGCTGGTCTTGAGCACTTTTCTTCTCCAATCAGATGTTGGTGATGAGCCACAGGAAGCAGTCACCTCTCCCCCACCCCCCATTTAATGTTGCAGTCATCATCACTTTTATGTATGAAGTGGCAAATTTTAAAATTATTCCCTACCCACAGGCTCACCATTTATAATTGACTGAAGAGGAAAGGGTAAGGGAATTCCGTCTAGACATTAGGAAGAATTTTCTAACAGAGCGGTTCCTTAGTGGAACAGGCTTCCTTGGGAGGTGGGAAGCTCTCCTTCCCTGGAGGTTTTTAAGAAGAGGTTAGATGGCCATCTGTCAGTAGTGCTGATTCTATGACCTTAAGCAGATGATGAGAGGGAGGGCATCTTGGCCATCTTCTGGGCATGGAGCAGGGGTCACTGGGTGTGTGTGGGGGAGGTAGTTGTGAATTTCTTGCATTGTGCAGGGAGTTGGACTAGATGACCCTGGTAGTCCCTTCCAACTCTATGATGCTATGATTTTATGCCCAGGAAAGGGCAAAAGGTATGGATTGAAAGGACAATACAGAAGAATACATATGATAAAAAAATGCACAAGATCCCAAGAAATCTGTGCAGTTCTTATCATATGTACTGAACTATGATGATCTGTGATGAACTACTGATAAGCAGGGGCAGACTGGAGGGAAGGAACAACTCTGGAAAAAGACCCCGCCCCTTGAATGTCCTGCCCTCCCAAAGGAGGGAAGGAGTACCTACTCGGCCAGGAGATGCCTGGTCGGTTGAGGCTGGGTGGGCCTGGCACATCCCTTGCCGCAATGAGGCTGGGCTAGGCATGCCCTGTCCCTTGCAGCAATGATGCTGGACAGGGTGAGGGTGGGCTGGCAGGGTGTGTCCCTTACCATAGCAAGCACTCATTCCCCATACCTCTGGCTTGCGTCTCCCCTCTCTGGGCTGTGGTGGCCCCAATAGGGGGTAGTCCTTCAGGTGATTAACCCACTGGGACTATTTCCAGTAGACTTAAATCTGCTCCTGCTGATCATCTTCAGACCTCTGACTTTTCTCCATGATTAATGTTAGCAAATACTTTCACTCTGTCAGTGTCAATCCATCTAGGCTTTGATTAGCAGTTCTAGAGATTTATCAGCCTGTCTTAGGATCCTATCCCTCTCTGTCATAGGACATAACTGCAAACTGGGGCTAGTGTACTTTATCTCGTTGGGGGTGCTTTATAGTTTGAGAACCAAGATACTAGACATTGGATGATAGTGAAGGCAGAGGGGAGGGAAGATGACGAAAACACTGTATGCTAAAAGAATGTATACCCAGTTGAAGTCATGGAGCGGGGTTGGGGTAATCAGACCTGTAATTGGGGTAAGAAGATTTGGAATAGCTGATGGAGGGGAGACAAGTTGGGGCTGAAGGGAGATCAGCTGACTGTGTGTGGAAGTAACCCAGGAATAAATAAGTGGAAGACAGCAGATTTGAGGTCAGAGGGCCATGATTAATTAGAGCAGGGCCCCATCATCTATGGGTGTGGTTGGCCACCCTCCTGTTGGGGCATGGAGTTCTTCCAGAATTATAACAGATCTCCAGACTATAGAGGTCAGTTCTCCGGGATGAACTGGCAGTTTCAGAGGGTGTGCTTTATGGCATCATACCCTTGCTGAGCCCTCACTCCTTCCCAAACTCTGCTGTTCCCTGGCACTGCCCCCAAATCTCCTGGAATTTCCCAGCTAGAGTTGGCAACCCTATCCCATTGATTGGGGCTCTGGGACAGCACAAGGGGTGAGAGTTCAGAGCAGAAAGAAATAGTAGTATGAGGCAGTGTGCATAAGGGTTTGTTTTCATAGTCACTCAGTGGGTACTTGTAGCAATATTTTGCAGCCTGGTTGAGATTTTATTTTTGCAACATAAACACAGTAGGAGGTGGAAGTAATCTAACAACATTCCCCACCACCACCGTATATGTGTTAATAAAGCATCTGGTAGCTCTTACAGTTATGGGGGAGAGGTGAATGTGTCTGTTCCAACTAAACTGTTCTCCAGAAAAGAGAATTTTATTGTCTTTCCTCCATGGTAAAAAGGTCAATTTAACACTTAATTTGCATGATCTTTAATGTAACAAAATCATATGATGCTGATGCTGACTGTACATCAGAATGAAAACTTGGCTGCTTGCTCTGTTTTGAAGAAGCCTGTCTGCAGCTCCCTCCATATTTCTCTCAGTGAGGTTGTGGGTGGATTGTTGAGGTCCCACGATACAATTTAGCAAGAGCACCAGGTAGCCCCAAAAGCAGCAGCCGCAGCTGGAGTGGTGGGAGGGGATGTGAACACAGACAGAGTCCAGAATATTACGTGGAATATTTAGCATGGAACTAGAGAACAGTTTTTATTCCTATGTTCTTATTTTCTTGGCTTTCTCTAAGTAGAAGGCTCGACTTCCTGTAAAGTCAGTGTTGCTCTATAACAGATGACATTATAATTATGATTCCTATCAGTGTCCTCACAGGAGCCAACTAGATTTACCCTTAGTCAACCTCAGAAGCACCTCTTAGCTGAAACAAGATATGCCTACCTGTTTTATTCTCAGGGCCTTTGGGAATGTTTAATCATGACCGTGCTCTTTCTACTGTGCGAAATGTTTTGTAATCTTAACACTCTTTGTTCTTGCCACCACCCTCCAAGGCCATTGAGAGAGAGCACAGCTGTGGCTGAGAGGGGCTTTTCCCAGGCCACCCAGTGAGTAAATGACCAAGGTGGGGTGTGAAGCCAGACCTCTTGGATGCAAGCCCATCATCTGATCCACTGGATCTCTGTGACACTCATATCCCACCTCCTCCCCCCTCAGTTTACCATGCCTCATCTCCACACTGTTATAGTGCTGCTCCTTGCCAAATGATTCATAAGACTATAAATAGAGGAGAATTATATTCAGGGCAAATTAAACAGGGTTATGCCAAACAATAAAAATTTTATAATTTTATAATTTGCCAAATAGATTTTATAATTTGCCAAAATTTTATAATTTGCCAAATAGACACTAAAATTGAAAGTTTGTGGTTGCAGAGGGAAACTCACCTCTGGAACATTATGGGGGAAGGGGAGGGGAAGAATGGGAAATATTAAGTATCCCTTTCTCCCAGCACATCCTCTCTGCAAATTGTCCCCTCATGATGCATCTTTGCTGCTAGTGTTTTGTTACTCATGCTCATCAGTCATTAGTAGCTGGTCCCTAAATAGCTGCCAGTAGAATATGTGTGACTCTTATTTAGTTATTACAAAGCTACAGAATCCCTCATTTCTCAAAGTATAATTTGGCTGAAATGTTGACCTACTCAACATTAACTCTTGGCTACCTGTTGGCTTCTCATTACAGGAAGAAGCACCGATTGAGCTCTCCCCTGGTTTGAGCAGGCAGACCTCTCAGCAGGGAGAGTTTGCTAGATGAACTAGTTCCGCTTTCCATTTGTACTACATGGTGAAAAGGAAACAGGGTGATTCAGCAAAAGCTAATTTTGTCTTATTGCAAATCACAGTTAACAAGACTCTGAAAAGGAACATTAACCCCCTGCCTCCACTACAGTGTGTCTTTTTTTTTTTTTTTTACAATAGTAATCAGGACAGTGTCCATCTAGAATAGAATGGAGGGAAACCCCCTCTACTCCCAGCCCACACACACTGGTTTGCTCCTTGTAGTCTGACACTTTAGTCATTGCTAGGAAACTAATCATAGCTCTGAAGTCAGAGATTGCAAGTGGGGGTGGAAGTTACAGTGAAATTCTGTAGAAGTGCCACAAAATGAGGCAGTGTAGGACAGTATTAATCCAGAAACAAGCTCTTTCATTACTAGGGAACAGCCGTCCAGTCCAGTCTATCCATGGCCTCATTCTTAAAGTCAGCATGCAGCTCCAATGCTTTGTGTGTGTGTGTAAAGTGCCGTCAAGTCGCAGCCGACTTATGGCGACCCCTTTTTTGGGGTTTTCATGGCAAGAGACTAACAGAGGTGGTTTGCCAGTGCCTTCCTCTGCACAGCAACCCTGGTATTCCTTGGTGGTCTCCCATCCAAATACTAACCAGGGCTGACCCTGCTTAGCTTCTGAGATCTGACCAGTTCAGGCAAGCCTGGGCCACCCAATGCTTTAGCCTCACACAATTCACTCAAACTCCTATTTGCTTGTAGATGAACTGAACTATGGCCAGTCTTTCAAGGAGAGATTCCTCCTCATGACAGTTCAGGGATAAACCCATATTACTCATTCGTGTTCCTTAAATTACTTGATTTTAAATGCTTTCAATTCCTTATGTATGTTCTCCATGTCTTCGTCAATAATACAAAACTTAATTTGCCATGCCTGGTATGTAGTCCCTTATCAGACTTGCATGGATCCATCTAATCTGTCTACTCTTCTCTTTTATTAGCTTTTCTATTATGTAAGCATATAAGAGCCATGTCACAACCAACTTACAGCAACTCCACTAAGGTGACAAGTGAGAAGCAGAGGTGGTTTGCTATTGCCTTCCTCTGCCTTCCTTGGTGGTCTCCCATCCAAGTAAAAACTCTGCATAGTTTCCAAGATCTGAGGAGATTGGCCTATACCATGCCGTCTTCCCTCAATCCCTTCTATTACTGATAATATTAAATCTGATGAATGATATTCAGCACTGAAGCTCATGTGGCTCCAAATTATGGATCATCCTGAAACATACCTGGTTTTAAGTCTCATCCCTCTTGATATCTGTCTTCTGATTCCCTGGTTCAAGATCGTTGGTAGCTTCCCTAAAGGAAAAAGGGACAATTTAATGGAGCAACAAATCTTCTCTGTAGGGAGTCATCTCGGTACAAACTTTACAGGTTCCCAGGCACTCATTTAGTGCCAAACCTGTGGTGTGGGAAGCAGTAGTGCTCCTCCCCTCATTTTCTTTAGAGTAGTTTTCACAGCTGTTTTCCATGTGAATTGCCAGCTGTTTATCTGTTTACCGGTATTTATTTACTTCATTTTTGCCCCACATTCCTCCCCAATGGGAACCCAAAGTAGCTTACAACATCCTCCCCCTTTCTCTGTTTTATCCTCACAACAGCCCAATGAGGTTGTTCAGGCTGAGAGAAAATGACTGGACCAAGGCCACCCCAAGCTTCCATAGCAAAGTGAGGATTCGAACCTGGACCTCCCATGTCCTAGTCCAATGCTGTAACCACTACACAATGCTGCCTCAGTTGATTCCACAGTTTCACTCCATTTACTGCACTGACTAGTGGGGGTTTTCTCTGGGGATGTCCCTGTGTCAGGTGGAGAGGCACGTGCTGAGGCTGCATGCTTCCCAGGCACATGTAGGCATGATTCATATCAGGACCCAGGCATGGAGAGGGGGACTTAGACCAGTGGGAGTTGCATGTATACTGATGAGTTACACATTATAATGGGACAAATAACCCCCTGGGTTATCTCAAATCACAAATTAGCATGCGAGGTGGGGGGGAGGTCTAAGCATCCTCTCTCTGAATGCTGTGGTCCTGATTTGAATTTGACCTGTGCAAACCTGAGAAGCATGAAACTTCAGAACATGCCTTTCTACCAATTTACAATTGCTGACACCAGGTGGGGTGTGGAGATCTCCTGGAATTACAGCTGATCTCCAGACTACAGAGATCAGGTCCCTGGGAGAAAATGGCAGCTTTGGAAGGAGAACTCTACAGCATTGTACTTTGCTGAGGTCTTTCGCCTCCCAAAACCCACCTCTCCAGCCTCTACCCACAAATCTTCAGGAATTTCCCAACCTGGAGTTGGGAGCCCTAACCCAACTTGGCGACAACCCCAGGGAAAATATAGCATGCAGTTCCGCCCCCTACATACGTGTAGTTGCCATATTTTTGGAATAACTGCCCTGAATCTATACTTCAGAACTGAACATATACAGACTTTAAAGTGCTGGCCTGCTTTTTACATTGGCTTCTCTCACATCTAGAATTCTCAACTATCTTTCCTTGACTAAGTTCTATAATTTCTAGCCAGTTAGTGGCAAAGTTGGATCTAAGATGTCTTGTAAACAACTCTGCCTCAGGAGAACAAATCCACTGTCTTCTTGGTTCCTTTTCTCTAATGTACAGTTGGAAAACCCAATAACTTATTCAAGACAAATTAAACATTTTCAGGCACAACAGAACAAAATGGGGAAAAGGTTTACCTTGTCATTAATCAGGAATGTGTATATTTAGGAATAACTTTTCTCCACCTTGGCCATTATGGTGGCCATCTTCTGTGCTTTTATCTTTCATGCTTCAGGAAAGAACATGTTCCTGCATGTATCTATCAGTTAATCAACAGCACAAGGTGTTAGGAGGACTTACTTTTTGTGCAATTCAGTCAGCAGACAACACATATTTAATAGAACTGTAAGTGAGGGGGAGGCATGGGGGAACACTCCCTGTATCCAATGTCCCTCCAGAAATCAAATATTTCAAAATGATTTTTCAGCTTGAGTCTGGATTTAATATCTCACACTCTTTAAATTGTCCCAAGAGATTGCATTATCAATCACGAATCATCACAAATCTGCCCTATTAAGAATGCAAGATTTAATTTAGAGGTTGCTTATTATTGAAACTGGGCTGTTCCCCTATATAAGCAAATTACATTTGTTCTCTTGCTCTGAAGTCTGCATGCAGTCTTTTGTCCAAACTGACACCTAGGCTGTGGTGTAGGTGAGTGTGGGTGAGACTAGTATACATCAGAAAACGAGAATGACATTTTGAAGAACGTGGTGTGAGATTTGATCCATCAGCACTTGTAAACCAGTGTTCAATTGGGGTTACTTTGAGTTCTGTTACAGTCAGAACTGACCTTTTCCTATTGTCAGAGCGAGGACGTCACTCCAGTGTGCCTGATCTTCCCATGTTTCTCTCATGTCAGCTTTGCTCACTGATGAACTGTTGTTTTTGTCAGTGTGGCAATCTTCTTTTCTAGCATTTACTTATTCATAATTTAAAAATTGGTGTGTGTGTGTGTGTTTGTTGGCATATCATCTACAAGTTTCACACCTTTACTGATTTGGTAGGCTTCGTCTGAACCCTCCTTTCTGGTCCCCCTTGAGAGTTCCTGATCATCTTTTAGGCTTGTGAGAGCACCTGGCAGGATAGATCTCTATCATTCACTTGGTTTCTTGAAGATGCTGCTCAGGCTCCACAGTGGGGTTGAGAAAACGTTGGCTTCTCTGCATTTGCTCAGTTGGAGAGTCTCCTACTCTCCAGTTGCAAAATATTCCAGCAGGAGATATAAATATAGCATAACAGTGATTCCCTGCAACCCCCCTTTTCCAGCGTTCAGAGTGTCTGCTGATTTTTCTTAGAAACCAAGAGAGCGATTAATATATATATATATATTTTCCCCTCCTTGCAGTTCCATTTGCCATGACCTTCCCACAACCTTTCTGAGTAAACCACACATTCCACTCCTTGCAACATGGGGCAGAGAAACGATACTCTCTTATTAGACCTTTACTTCTTCACACACCAGAAGCCAAGGGAACAGCCCTGCCCCCTCTCTCCCTCCATGGTGGGGGGGAACCCCAAACCCGTCTGTCTCGATATGGTAAGATCAGGATTCAAGCATGGCACCTGGAGAAGGCAATAGGGATGTGGCTGATTACTGGATTTTGTGAGTAGAGAAAAGAGGCTGGGTTTTTTTTTGGGGGGGGGGTCCATTCGCTGTGAAATAGCATGTGAAACCGTCCTAACTTGGCAATATCATTGTTTAGAAAACCCCAGTGAAGGTCAGATTGGAACACAGGCCAAGTCAAGAGATCAGATTTCAAAGCAGGAATTGAAGTTGCATGTTCCACATGGGAGAGATGTCAGGTCAGGAAAAGCAGCAGACCTGAGGCTGTACAGTGGTTGCCAGTGATGCCAGCGTGCCCAGGTGTTCGTCTCCTCCACCTCTCAGTCTCTCAACCTTCTCAACCTCTTTCTTGTTTCAGCTGTGTGTTGAATTCATCAAAGACTCCCTGACTGTGGAGCAGGCATGTGAGGCCTTGCAGGTGAGTTGTTTCAGCTCCTGACCCTGTTCTGTCTGCCAGTCCCGACAGCCTTTGGCTGATTGAAGAGCAGAGGCAGCCAAATGCCACCAGCCAAATGCTGCCAGGATATCCTTCCTACTTCCTGTTAAAATACATGAAACTGCAGCGATTGATGGATGAAGGGCAAGGGTTTATTTGCACTGGGGCAAAGGAGAAGACACAAAAATTGATAAGCATGTGTAGCGGGGAACCTTATGCTACAATATGGATGCTGAGGGATGGGGCGAAACATCATCAAGCCTGGATCAGCTGCCTTGTAAATAGTTGCCTATGGTAAGAAAGAATCTTTCCATGCTACCAGCCAGGTACACACATTGGTGGCAGGTGGTGGAAATAACTGACATAGCTGCAGGTTAACTAGTTAAAAAATGCGGGACCCAGAAACATTTGGGAATGGGAATGGGAACCAGCATGGAAAGGAAAAGTCATAAGAGTTCAAAATACTAATTTTGCTTAGGTGCCTCTAAATGTGTTATCTGCAGCCCCAAGAAACTCCAGATGGCCAATACTGTAATGCTCTTGTACAGAGACATAACGGTGTATTCAAATATGGAGTGTTGTCTACACTTCTTGTTGCTGTCTCTCAAAAAGGATATTGTCAATGCAATCCTAAGCATGTCTATTTAGAATTCTAAGTATTAGAATTTCCAGGAAAGTATTCTTAGGATTGCACTGTTTAGCACTGGAAATGGTGCAGAAAAAGGCAACCCAAACGATCAAGGGTTGGAGCACTTAGGAGGGAAGACTAAGGAGTTTGTGACTCTATGCATAATATTAAATTACTCTGGGCTTAGTATCAGCAAAATTGCTATTTTATACTGTTTGCCTCTGTCTACAAACCACTGCCCACTGCTAATTTCAATTTATTTTATGTTATGTTTCTTCTTCCATTACTAGAAATGTGGGCTAAAAAGAACATAATTTCCCTCTCCCCCACTGACTCCATCTGCAGGAGCGCATATCTCAAAACTCAAACAAACAAAAGGCCAAGTTTTTCATTGTTTTATTACAATTGTGTGGGGTGGGGGTGGATAATTTGCTAATTCTCAGATTTGGGGAAGAGGATCTGGGAGAGCACGCTGATTCATAATGTGGAAGGGAAGAAAGGGTGATTCCTATACAATGGCTTGTCCAGCACATAAGTGCAGCAGCAAAGAGCAGACAGATTCATATAATCTCTATGATGCCTGCCTTCTCTTTTGTTCCCCCTATAGACTGTGCTGTCCCTTGCAGTGTGATGGAAAAGCCACAACGCAATTTCCCCCTCCCCCACACGAGATCTTGCTACGGGACCTCACCAAGGCCTCCTGTTGTGCAGTGGCCTTTGTTTGGCAGACACCTGCCGCTTCAAGGCTGACAGAGAGTCCCACCGGCTGATTTCACACCAGCTGCTATATAGAACTCAAATTCAGCAGCAGAAGTTTAGGGGCAGCCGTTCTGTGGGACTGTGGTAGCTACAAAAAACACAACCACAAAGCTGCTGATCAAATAAATAAAACAGGGCATTTGATTTCTTTTGCTTCACTTTGATTCTGCTTGGATCTATTTCTTTTGCTCAGTGGGTGGGATGTTAACGGGGTCTCTACATGTTGCAGAACAACAAATCTTCTACCCACCCCACATCATATATTGGGTTGAAAGATGTGGAGCTTTGCTGTAACAAAAAGTCTGTGCTGTTTCGGGGAGTAGCCAGCCTTTTGTTCTGTGCAGCTGTAGCTGTATTCATGGTTAAGGAAAGTACTGTGCAATAAACTGTGTGTCATGCACCCAGCCATGTAACGCTGCTCCAGCCCAAACTAAAATGTGTCTGATATTATCATCCAAGGAATCTCTGAGATCGGGCATTTTGAAGGCACTCTGAACCACAGGCTAGGTATACCGATCCTGCCTGCATTTGCTTACTTGAGTATCAAACAGACGTACTGTTCTTGCTGGCCTTTAGCCACTACTGAAAGACCCTCTGAAAGATAATCTGCTGCAGTGGTGCCTTTCCAGGTTGTAATCCTGGCATTAATGAGGGCACCTTGCACAAAGTGCTCTGTTTGGGTCATGGGTTTCTGTGGGGGGCCGATGTCATTGCTGAGACCCTGCTTCATGAATGCACGGTGGTGATGCCATGTAACATGGCCATGCCACAATACTGCGGCATGGGATGTTACAGGCATGCTGTTGTCTAATTTATGCATAAACCCACCTTTTTCTCAGACAACTGGGTCCCAAGATGGGTAACAGATTAAAAACCATATAGAACAGAAAGTTGAAAACTGCCAGCTAAAACTTTTTAAATGATCCCAGTCCATAGGGACAAAAATGGCCAGGGAAGCCATCGAGAGGCTTCAAATCCCCCTTTTAAAAGTACTGTCTTGCATCCCTTACAAAATCGTAAAAGAGATGAAGCCTTACTAATTTCTTCTGCAAATGCCACAGGTTGCAGTAGCTATAGCGAAACTCTGAGAGACTTTTTTTTCCTCTGCCACCATTGTGGCAGCTGAATCTTGCCTAGCTCAGCCGGTTAAGATGGTTTGTGACCTGATAGCATCTAAGTCTCACCTTGCTATTGATAATCATTTGGCTGGTAGTTGTGATGTTAATGGATGTTTCTTCTCTAATGAAATCTCTCTCATCTGCTCTGACATGGTTATCAGTTGAAGGTGGATCCAGTACCTGAGTTGAATTCACAAGTACCTGCTTGTACATTTTCTATTGATAAATTCATTGCATACGGATGATAATTACTGTCTAGTTTCCATCTTGTCCTTTTTAGGCAATGTGATAGAGCAAGTGGTGGCAGAGCAACTATAGGAATTCCAGAATGACATGTTTGTCCTTCATCCATTTCAGTCTGGTTTCAGATCTGGTTTTGGGACCAAGATATCCTTAGTTGCATGGGTGGACAATCTTCCCTTCCAACTTGATAAAGGGAGTTTGTCCTTGCTGATCCTGTAGGATTTGTTGGCTGCTTTTTACACAATTGATCACTTCCTTTTATTACAGCTCTATCAGCACGGAATAGGTATTAACTCCTGCAGTGGTTTTGGAAACTCTTTATGTCCATCCTGACAGAAAAGACAATTAGAGAGGTCAAGAGTATTGTTACCAGTGCTCTTGAACATTCAACTCAGGCTACTAAATGAAATTATCTAGAGCTCTGGAGTTAGGTGTCACCAATATGTTGATAACCACTATACCACTCTGGCAGAGGTGGGTGTTAAGAGTGGTGGACTCTGAACTGGAGAACCAGCTTTGATTCCCCACTCCTACACATGAGCGGCGGATGCTAATCTGGTGAACTGGGTTGGTTTCCTCACTCCTACACATGAAGCCAGCTGGGTGACCTTGGCTAGTCACACGTCTCTTAGAGCTCTCTCAGCCCCACCTACCACACAGGGTATCTGTTGTGGGGAGGGGAAGGAGATTGTAAACTGGTTTGATTCTCCTTAAAAAGTAGAGAAAGTTGGCATATAAAAACCAACTCTTCTTCTTTGTGGCCTGGTTGTGGCAGTGTTTATTCTGAACAGATATGTTGAGGCTGTGGTCCCATGGCTGAGGCAGAACAACCTGAGGTTTAATCCAGACAAATCAAAAGCAGTGCTGGTTGGTAGGGCTGATGTACTAGAGAGAAGCAAGGGTTCTGGTACTTATCCAGAGCCCTGTTTGCTGGCTTGGGTGGGGAGGACGGCAAAATGGGGAAGCGGCTCCATGAGCCCAGGCAGCTCTGCGGCGAGGCAAAATGGCGCTGGCCCCAGGAAGAATTGTGCAGCCGCAGGATTCTTCTCCACAGCGTTTCCTGGGCTCCAGCACCACCTGCCAATTAGCTTCTGCCCCTCTGGTTTAAATGGGCCGATCCTGGGCTGGCGGAGGGGCGGAGCTTAGCAGGCGGACCGCAGCCCGGTGGTTTCCAGTCTGGTCTGCCTGCTCAGTTTGCAGTTTTAATACAAGTGTGCAGAGGTCTTCAGTCCAGACCACAGTTGTCTCATCATTACATCAAAACGTTCACCCACTGAAGAAGCAACTCCAAGTGTCCAGGTCAGTCCACTTGGTGAAGCCTGGCATTCTATGGAGACAGGCTCACAGCATTCTCCCAAGTCTGAGGAAGAACAAGTAAAAGCACGCCCATGAATAACCTTTTTAATTTCGGATTTAAAAAAGGTGCATCTAGCGAGCGGCAAAATCTCCACTGAGTAAATGGCCTTTCACACATTTCCTCTTTCTAATAACTATCTGGACTCGGGGTTCCATGGAGATTTTACCTGTACAATGGATCATTCCTAACAGAACTGGACAAAAGATTTGGTTTCAAATTTATTACAGATGTTTGTGATCACTAAGCTTTCTCAACTTGCACTTGTCCTTTAAGTGATCAAAATAAGCACGGGGTACTGGTAGCATATTAATTTTTTCATCATAGTGCACATCAACAGCAATTCAGAAACATCAAAAAGTAATTGATCAGTATCTACAGTGACATTCATAGCTGTTGCAGCTGTTTCACACACGTCAGATTAGCTCCATCTCTCATCTTAACTCTTAGAAAGTGCGTAGGTGGACAGTAAAATGAGCCTGTTGTGGCCCAAGTAGTGAAAGTCGTGGGTAGTTACAAATAGATCTATGGGTTCACAGGTTCTCCCTCCCTCTTCCTGTTTTGATGCAAAAAGGACAACGCAGAGCAAAGAGAAAAACCTCCCTATGTGCTGTGATGACCTTTGTGGGCAGGGCGAACCCAGTTCACCAGAAACTGTCGTCAGCATGATTAAGTGTGCCAAATTTCCCTATGTCTGTCTCAAGCTATCCTCCCACACCATTGTGGATGTATTCTCCTTTCTATTCTCCCATTCTTACCTATGCTCATTATCAGTAGGGTTGCCAGCTCCAGGTTGGGAAATACCTGGAGATTTTTGGGGCAGAGCCTGAGGAGGGGGAGGTTTGGGGAGGGACTTCAATGTTATAGAGTCCAGTTGCCAAAGCGGCCATTTTCTCCAGGTAAACTGATCTCTATCAGCTGAAGATAGGGTTGCCAGGTGGGTGGTTTTGGTGGGCAATTGCCTGCCAATCCACCCAGCTGCTCCAGAGCAATGATTAATGCTCAAAATTGGGGATTTGAGTGTTAAAGCGGTCGTGGTGATGCGGCACTTCTGGAAGTAAAACCAGAAGGGAAGTTGTCGCATGCCTGTCCCAGCCCCACCCCCTAAAACCTCCTGCTGATCAGGAGTGGGGACCTGGCAACCCAAGCTGGAGATCAGTTGTAATAGCAAGAGATCTCCAGCTAGTACCTGGAGGTTGGCAACCCTAATTATCAGATCAACAATACTACCACTTTCCCCACCACCATTGTAGGACCACTTGTGTGAAGGGAAGTGCTAGTATAGAAAGGAAAGGTGATTTTACCAAAGTGAACAAAAGCAGCTGTCCAGAGATGAAAACCAAGATGCTACAGTTTAAGTCTGGAGAGAGAATCCTTGATCTCTCCTGTCTTTAGCTGCTTTGATTCTGCCAACCATGGAACCCCATATGCTTTTCTGACAATGGAGTGGTTGGCTCCTAGTTTACCACAGGGAAGTAGTGGCTTCCTCTGCTCTGCGTTCCTTCCTGCCTTGCACTTACCCAGAAATCACAATAAAATCCCAAAGTCTCTCCCATCCCATTCCTTTCCCCACAAACTGGCAGCTGCAACTATCAAAGAATGTCAGAAACCTATTGGATTGGAGTGAAGGCACACAGCTGCAATGCATGCAGGATAATTTCTCCTGCTCAGTCTTTCTACTCACTGAATTACACACACTGTGTTCAGAGAGAGCATGTCATTGGCCTGACGTCCAGGCCTTTGCCAGCGCCTGGCAGAGACTGCTCTGGAGCCCTTGATTTGTATTGGCTACAGTGATTGTTGAAGATTGGGAAGTGGGGGGAGGCTCAATTATATTACTCAGAGATAGCAGGGCAAGAGGGCTCCATCATGCTAGCTTTCAGGGCATTGCTGTACCAAGTTTACATCCTGGTGCAAACTTCTTCCAGTTGTAACTCTTTGTTGCCTGCTTTCATGCTGCTCTTCCAGGATTGTGCAAACAGACTTTATGCCTTAGTCCTGTAATTAGGTTTCTTCATGACACAAGTCAATTTTCTTATTAAAACTCAGAAATTGGTCATGCTATCTAATTTGGCAAAGGATAAAGATATAGACCAGTTGATCTCTCTGAAGTGTGTAGCCTCTGTCCTCTTGGGGAAACAATCATTCCACATCGGTCTAGTTGAGTTCCTGCACATTCGCATGTGATACAGAGAACTGTCCTTGAAGAAGAAATGAGCTTCCCTGATGAGATATTGTCAAAGGCTTTCACAGTCAGAGTTCATCAGTTCTTGTAGGTTATCTGGGCTGTGTGACCGTGGTCTTGGTGTTTTCTTTCCTGGCGAAACATCAGGAAAGAAAATACCAAGACCACGGTCACACAGCCCGGATTCCCTGATGAGGTATGTACTAAATCAGGTTGGTGATATCCATGTCTCTGAATTCCTCTGGGTATTAGTGGAGGATGAGCTGCCTGAAAGCCACACCCCTTACTATATATATTCTTCCTTTTACTGGGCATGATGTTGGTGGAAATAATAACAATATTCTGTGGTCGCAGGTGGGTTGACTGGTTGTCACTGTTTACTGTGGTCATTTGTTTGCCATTTCTGGAATAATCAGTTATGAGATGCATTCTTGGCTGTGTGGTGAGACCGGTGCATCCTGAAAACAACGGCGAGGACAGTGTGGCTTGCCACAAATATATTGTTTTCGAATGTGCACACTTCAATAGAAGTTGTTTGTTTCTTCCTCCCCCTGGCTCCCATCAACAACTTGTGCTTACTGATCCTGGGATATGTCTCATAGAACCGTTAGTGGTTTTATCCCCAGGGGAAGTAGCAAAACATCAGCACTTGATGTAGAAATGTATGCCATGTGCAAGCTGATCATGTAGTTGCCTTGTATCTCTCTCACACACAAACACACGTGATATTCACACCCTCAGAAAATCCTCAAAATTGAACCCTCAGATGCTTCTGCTGCACTGGAGGATGCTGATCATGGGAGTTTTTAGACAGTGATATGAAAGGCATGTATCACAGATGCATTGCTTGATTACTTTGGAGGATATCTGCATGTTCTGCCTTTAGACCAAAGCTTCTTAAACTGTGGGCCGCGACCCCATATGGGGTCGCGTAACTGAATGTGGGGGTTGCTCTTTATGATTTATTATCAGTAAATGTTTGAATTTTTTTAACCTATTTTATATACCTATATACCCTGGGTCATGTAACAATTTCTCGGGCGAAAAGGAATCGTGAGTGGAAAAATCTTAAGAAGCCCTGCTTTAGACAACCTTTTTAATGTATGGATGTTCATTTGATTGGAAAAAAAATAACCCTGCTGCAAACAACATTGAGTCCGGGGCCTGTGTTTTAAACCACATGTAAAACTTCACACCTTTTAATTCTGTTAATTAATAAGGAATCATTGTTAACCCTTTCCATACAGAATGTTTAGCTAGAAACATGGGATGGTTACTACTGTGTTCCCCCTCCCAGTGTTTCTCATAATGTCAAGATGAACACAATGTGTAACTGTGATGGGATCATGTTGTAGGTTGCCTTGCCCTCACCTGGACAGCAAGTGACATGATGCAGAGACCAGGCAATGCTTGATGTGATGACATCAGATCATGCATTATGTTTAACTAGATGTTATGAAAGAGACTGAGGGAACCAGTCATGTGTTTCATAATTTGTTGCCATCACCTCACGTCTGATTTATGGTGACCCCATAAGGTTTTCAAGGCAAAAGATGTTCAGCGGTGGTTTGCCATTGGCTGCCGCCACGTCACGACTCTGGTATTCCTTGGAGGTCTCCCATCCAAATACTAGCCAGGGCCGGTCCTGCTTAGCTTCTGAGATCTGATGCGATCAGGATAGCCTGAGCTATCCAAGTCGGGGTGTTTCATGATTTAGAATAACTAAATGAGGATTGGAACTCCTACTTCATCTATGAACAAGTCTTGAAAAGGGAGACCAGACCACTGTTTTTATCATCCATTCTCCAACCTGATTGTGAGTTCAGTAGGATAGTTACAGGATAAATAATCCCATCATTCTGGCAGGTTAACTGTCTTCTGCTAATCTGAACAAGGAGCGGGGTTGGGCTGGATTGTTTTTTTCCAGTGGCTTGACTATCGCAGTTTCAGTTTTCTTCACCTGCAATACAGTCTCCTTTCGTTTCAGGTTTACTCATTTGTTTGGGGCATGTCCTATTCAGACACAAACATTTTCTCTGCCTTCCTTTCAGCAGCATTGTTTTGGGGAGCAGCCACGTGTCATTGCCCTCTATTCATCCAGTCTCCATGTTTCCCCCTGCTTGGCTGCAATCTTTCCCAAACCTGGTTTGGTATGATCTTTTTGGAAGGACTGCAGTCAATGCACTTTTTTCATGCTGTGTGGATGGCATGGCATGCTTTTTTGCAGGTCCCGCCCATGTCAGCACCATCTTCCTTATCTCCGCCCCTGTGGCCTACATTCCCCTCCCCCAATCGAGCAACATCATACGGAGGCTTCCAGTTGAATGCAAAATCACGTTTCGTAAATGATTTAGGCTTTTGATTTACCATGTATACGATGTAATCTAGGAAGTATTTTTAAAAGGCTCCCACCTATGTACTAAATGGACATACGAATTGGCTGTAAGCTTGAGCTCTTCTGCTTGAGCTGCTTGTCTTCTACAGAGCCCTGAATTTGCCAAACCCATATCTTTATGAAAAAACCTTCCCTGTACAGGACACATAGCCTCCCATCTGATCCTGGAAAAGGATTCACTGTGTGTTGTAGAGATTTTCCTTCCAAACCTGCCCACAAATACCCCATGCTTTGGAACACAGGCAGGATGGTGCTGCTGCAGTCGTCTTGTTTGGGGGCTTCCTAGAGGCACCTGGTTGGCCACTGTGTGAACAGACTGCTGGACTTGATGAACTCTGGTCTGATCCAGCATGGCCTTTCTTATGTTCTTATGATCTTAATAGTGGAAGAACTTTGATGGCATTTCTTGGGATTATTACACTGAGAGGATGAGGTGCAAACCTAGCTACAGCCAACTCTGCCAGACTCAGCCCAGAATCTTTTCTCTCCTCTTCCGTGCTCAGTCAGCTTCCTCTTATTTGTGTGGATGACCCATTCTCTTGACCCAGCTATGACTTCAAACACAGCCATTGTCATTTCTTGTTCTCACTTCATGACAGGCAGCAGTAGCATATGGGCAGATGGATCTCCAGATGCATTGCGTGGCTTTCATCGAGAACTGCACCCGGGTAAGAGGAAGATAGGAACGTGCATGATTCTCCCATGTGAACAGGCCAAAGCAGCCACCACTTTTTAACACCTTGGAGAGAGTGCCCTCCACCCCTCAGATGAGTCACATCTTGTTCTTCAGGAGGTGGTGCACACACGTGGCTTCTTGGAGCTGTCCGAATTGGCAATGCAAACTATCTTGCGGAGCGACTGCCTGGTTATTGATGAGGTGGAGCTGATTCATGCTGTTCAGGAATGGGCTCGTGTTGGCTCTGTAAGTGTTATTGTGTGTGGGGAGTGGAGTGAAATAGACCAGGAATTTAGGATTCTACTCACTGGATCCTCTTGAAATTAATACACCTAGAAATTATTATTGATGCATTTAAAACATTTATACTGAATAACCAAGTTCATGTAGTCCAACCTGTTGGACTAAGGTGGGATTTTCTCCTTTTCTTGAATTAAAAAAAAAAACATTTTCCAAACTTACAGTATTGTAATGGGTAGGTGAAAGAATTTAGCAGCAAGAGACAAGATCAGATTAGCCACAGAAATTTATTTACAGTTATTTACAATGTTTTCCACAGGATTTCTGTTGTGACTTCAACTCTGTCTCGATCACCTCCTTCAGTTAATTGCTACCAGGCCTCGGTTCCAAGAAGGAATCTTGGCATTCGTGCCCAACTGGCAGTGTTTTAAAAGTAGCGAGTCGGTTCATTATGCACTACAAGCAGTGAGCATAAGTGCAACAGAAAGACGTTTACAGAGCAAGTAGCTTCAGATTAGTTGAGAAAGAAAGACAGAGCCACATGGTGAAGGCGTGCTTGTGCTGCTGGCACATTAATGAGTTTCTCCTATTTTCACCCAGAAAGAGCATACGGTTGCTTAGGAGAACAGCAGGACTAAATCTCTGGAATTCTGGTTCCAGATCCCCTACTGTGACACCCTGCATCTCCTGTGATTTAGTCACCTACTCCCTGGAATGGAAGATGATCTCCTTCCTTTTTCTCACTTGTGCTCCGTCAGGGTGTGGACAGCTCTCGGCAAGAGTTAGCTATTCGCCCCAGTCTGTGGATTCATCATTTGACCCTGCCTTCACTTCTTGCAGGCAGTGCTCGGACGTCCAGTGCATGATGTGGCAGAGGGAGTCATCCGTGAGCTGCGTCTAGCTCTGCTGTCACCCAGCGAGCTGACTACCCTGGAGAAGGAGAATAAAAAGGACCAGATGATTCCAGTGAGAGATGCTACCAGCCTCAGCAAAAACCATCAAACCAAACCAAACCGAAAATGTTACCTTTGATATGCGGTCAAATTCATTAGTGAATCATGCAAATGGACCAAGCAGGAAGTGGAGAAGTAGCATTTATATCCTCTGAGATGTTGCGTGTTCTTGTTTGTGCATTATGTCTAGATTGGTGAACAAGAATATTTTAAATTAAGCACCATAAAACATAAAACTCAAATATGAAGTTACCAGCTCTGAAGTGAAATATCTTCCCAATTATTCAGCACTATAGTTAAAATATGCCTATCAGGTTTGCCATTTTATTAAGTTCCCATGAATTTAAATGTATTTGTGCCATAGGGGGTGGTAGGGCAAGGATCAGGATAGAAGACTTGAAAGGTTACAGTATTCATCAGCCATTTGCATCTTTCTCCCCAATGCTTCACAGGTGCTGATACATGTAGGTAAACAGGGTTTTGTGGGGGGGGGGGATTCAATAGCTGGAGCCCCTAAAGCAAGCTATATAGAACTATATTGCTCTTTAGAGCCGCCCAAACTCTATGGCACCAAGATCGGGCTAAGACAGGACTGTTAAAAAAGCTTTCTCCCCTCCTTCAATTTCATGAAATCTGGGTATAATTTGCAGGACTCTGGAAGTGCACTACTATTCTTGGTGGCTATGAGAGCATATTGGAAGATAGAGAGACTCTCGTGGTCTGTTGGGTCATCAGACAGAGCTCTGCTGGGAGGGTGGACGTTCTAGGAGGGACTATGCTCTGAACCTCCCTAGCCACTACCACATTTATTATGAGGCAACACTCTTGGCACTGCGAAGAAATAGATCAGATGGCCAAAGGTTGGCTAGAGCCAGCAACCTGACTCCAAGTCATGATGGATTCCCCCACTTACTCTGTGGTGTTGCAACAACCCACAGTCAAGATGAGATCACTCTACACACCTACAGCTTAACAGCTTATTGCATATTCCCACTCTGTGCTGTCCATTTTCTACTAGGTTTCGTGTAGGAGCATTAAGGTAAGTCAGTTTGGTCAGCGGCGAGAGTGTTAGGTTTAGACCAGGGAGATCCAGGGTCAAATTTTCACTCAGCCATGAAGCTTATTGGATGACCTTGGGTCGGTCACTTCCTACATCATTAGGTTGAGAAGATAAAATGAAGAGAAGCTATATATGCTGCTCGGAGTTCCTGGGAACAAGGTGAGAATAAAAAGGTAGACTATCACAACACTTTGGAATATAAAGAATGTACATTGAGAACTACTAAATTCTTGTCAGCTTAGCAGGAGCTGGCTTCAGAGCCCCTGTGGAGAAAGAAAAGAGGCCTTCTTCATTTGCTTCTGCCTGTTCTTGAACCCTCCCTAATTCTTCTGTGGTATACCTATTTAGACACCTGATTTTAATAAATTTGTTTCTGTCCCTGTCTAGATAGAGAGTTTGGCTGAGGCCTGGAAGATGCATGCTTTATGGAAGGGGCGTGGAACGCGATCCTGCCTGTGCCGGCGTCGGCGTGGCACATTGCCCCGGGAACATCATCGCCACCTTGACCCACAGCACAAGTGACTTGGGACTCATAGAGCAGGAAAAGAGAAGTGCCTCAATGCCCAGAACAAAGAAACTTTTTGATGCTGAGCCAGGAACAAGCTACTGCCAATTGGATGTCTCACAGTTACATCCTGCTTGCAGACTGAGCCATAGACCTGTTGGCATAAAGAGTTCCCATTGTGTAAGGAGAGGCCTGATTTCCATCAAAGTTTGGATTGGCTAAAAGCACTCTCATGTGATATTCCCTCATCCATCCTGCATGAGCCCCAAAGAAAGATTTGAGGTGTGAATGACATCTACTTCCCATCAAAAGGACCAATGAATGTGGCCTGGTAAGTCTGGGACCTCTTAGCATGTTGTTCATTTCCCCACTACCAACATGTTTGTCCCAAAAGACCAAGGATTTGTGGATTTTGGGCAGTTAGTAGAATCTATGCTCATGACTGGAAATCTCTGCAATGGACAGAATACCCTGAGATAGTATTCTGAGAATGCTCTTGCATAGAAGCTACATATTTCCTAAATAAATAAATAGTGCTGCACTGGTATAGAAAATGAGGCATGTCACAAAGCTGTAGGCTATTATCAAAATGTCTAGCATAGACAGAGGCTTCTTAGCATTTGGACGTGGTACCTGTTGCACTTTTAATATTTGAAGAACACCACCACAACAGATCTTCTTGTTGCCATCACCAGCATCCCAAATGCCCATTTTGAGTAGGAAACTCCTAGGGGAAGCCCCCCCCATTACATTTGGGGTCAGTAGGAGAAACTGGGGGGGGGGCAGAAACAAAAGTTAGATTATGTGCTGATGTCAGCTGATGCTAGAACCTCTAGACATGCTGATGTCATATCTGGGTTATTAAGTAAAATCTGGTCCAGAACTGCTCTAGACTCTGGAACCCTGAACTATACTAAAACATGAACCAGACTTCTAAATATTAGTTTTCATTACAATATTTTTGAGCGCCAACCAAATAGAGTTGCCATCCTCCAGCTGGGACCTGGAGATCTGGAATTACAACTGATCTCTAGACTACAAAGTTCTATTTCCCTGAAGAACATGGCTGCTTTGGAAGGTGGACGCTGTGCCATTATACCTTGCTGAGGTCCCGCTTCTCTCTTAATCCAGCCCTCCCCAGGTTCCACCCCTAAAATCTCCAGGAAATTCCCAACCGAGAGCTGGAAACCTGTCAAATCAGTTGATAGTGGACAGCTTTTGTTAGTTTATACAATGATGTTCTGTTTTAAATGGAAATATAACCTCAGCTAGATTCCTTATTTTATAATTTTGATTATAAGTAACCCAAATACAGTTTATAACCCTTGAATGTAATGAGTCATGTTTTATGTCCTTAACCTTTGTTAAATAATGATGCAGGGAAATAGCCCAAAGAACCAATCTGAAGTCAATAAAATTTCAGTTGGACAAGGGCAGCTAGATTTTGCTACTGCCAATGCAGTTCAAATCAGGTGTTAATTCCCTGTTGCCAAACTGCGTCTTTTACAGAGCAGACTCTGCCTTCTTGAAATGGAATATATGCAAATGTGTCCGCAACTCTCCTCAGTGGTTCACATATGCAAACATAACTGTTGCCCCATTGGTTTAACCTTGAGGATGAAGTTTGTTTTTTAAAGGCTAAGAGGCAGAGAGGTTGTCCAGGTTGGAATAAAAATAGCCTGGAGGGCTTTTTGGTATGACCAGCAGGGTATCTTACTACCCTGAAGCCTGTGAACAGCATTGTTCTGGTGTGGACATGGGTGAATTAGTTTCACCTAGGTCAAGGAGTAGCAGGCCCTGGCATTGTGCAACCAGAATTTGACTGTCGCTGCTGACGCAGGCCACTCCCAGGTTGCATGACCTGGCCGCTTTAGGCCCAGACACTGATAAGCTTTGTCTAGCACTGTTTGTTTGGGTACCTGGTTGCTAGGGAAGCAGATGGCTTGGGAGCACAGAAAAAAATCTTGGTCCTTCAGTTTATTGGAATATACTGAGTCGCCCAGGTTTCAGCCGTGCTGTTAGCCACTTCTCCATTGTGGCGAAAGTGATAATAACAGTAATCCTTAGGGTTGCCAACCTCCAGGTACTAGCTGGAGATCTCCTGCTATTACAAGTGATCTCCAGCCAATAGAGATCAATTCACCTAGAGAAAATGGCCACTTTGGCAATTGGACTCTATGGCATTTAAGACCCTCCCCTCTCTAAACCCTGCCCTCCTCAGCCTCCACCCCTAAAACCTCCCGCCGGTTGCCAAGAGGGACCTGGCAACCCTAATCCTGGGCCAAGGGGTAATTTCTAACAGTCGGAGACTGGAAGATATTGGATATAGGAGCAATCACAGTATGTTGGAAGGTAATTTCCTAGATCAATCATTCCGAATACTAAGAATACTGAAATGTGGAGATGTTCTGTGGTGTTCTCATGGAAATTCTATATTCCATATTGACATCTAAGCTCAGCCCCCATACCCATTTTCAAGAAGGCTCAGAGCAACAAGCAAGGCCAACCAAAAGTGGTGCCTTAATTTGTGTTTTTAGAAGTCAAATCAAATTTATTTAATGTTTTGGCATTAGCTGTAACAACACAAATATTCGATTGAGGAAGGAGTACCATGAAGCCATTTAATACATCATTATGATAGTGGATCACATATGTTTTAACAAAACTTGCTCTACCTTTACCTTCTCAGACACACAAACACAATTAAGTTGAACGTGTTTCACAGATTTTGGCCTTTAGAGACCAGACCCTACTCTGAAGCTCTAACTGCTATATCACACTGCTTTTCATATGGTGGCTGCTGTTGAATAGTAGCAAGCAGCCAGGTCTAGTTGAATCATGGAAGTTGGTTGGTATCAAGTCACCCAGAGGTTGCTGCCAGGCATAGGGCTGCCAATCTCCAGGTGGGACCTGGAGAAGTCCCAGAATTACAATTGAACTCCAGAGGACAGAGATCTGTCCCCTGAGAAAATGGCAGCTTTGGAGGAGGGACTCTATGGCATTATATCTGGCTGAAGCTTCTCCTCTCCCCAAACTCTGCCCTCCTCAGACTCCACCACAAAATCTCCAGGAATTTTCCAACCCTATGAGTTCTCCCTCAAAGGCAAAAATAGGCCCCACCCCCTTGCTTTTACTGACAGAAACTGAACCCTGGAATCGGTGGTTGCCCAGAGGGAATCCTTTGCTTAAAGCTACATGTGCTCCTTTTATCATTTTCACATTTTTTAAAAACCCCAATGTATTTTTTTAAAAATTTCACATTTTTTCTGCAAACCTCAGACAGGTTTGTAGAAAGATCTTTCTTGCCTATTCACAGCTCCAGTCACCAGATTTAAGTATCCAAAGCTTTGGACAACTTCGCTATTAGAATATACAATGGATTTACTTTATAAAATAAAATATCGTATAAGAAAGATGATGTATTGATATTGAGTTGATTTTAGTTATAATATTTGTTTTGTATGAACTGAACTTGTAAATAACTTACATAAAAATATGTTGTAACCCCAAATATGCCTTTATAAAATCTATACTAAAGAAATAATTTGGAACTACAAATTTTGCACATATCTATTTTTGTTTTTTAATGTGCTCCTTTTAGTACAGAAAGCAAAATGGCCTATAAAAACCAAAATAAATGATCCTGTTAAAAGAAAGACGATCGAGTAACTTTAACTGAGCATACAAACTCCTTTGAATGGTCTCCACCCTGCCTCATGTTAGGCAACATCAAAACTATACACACCCAGACTCACAGCTACTCTCTATATCAGCTAGAGAATCTCCCAAGGGCAGATGGAACTGCACTGGAATTTATGCCGGATGCTGCACCTTCATCTCAAGGCAGGCCCTGTTGTTGTGGCCTCATAGAAACTGGGAGGTACCAGTACCTAGGAGAGGAGAAGGCACAGGTGTTGTTTTCTTGAACACAGGGAATGAGGGCATGTCCACAGGGCCCTTCTTTCAGGAACTGGTGAGCAGTTCTGGCCCAAAAAATGGCCCCATGTGCAAGGGCTTTAGTCTGTCTGCACACCTGGTAGAGACTGTGGGTTCAATAAAGATTGACCAGACTACATAGCTGACTTCAAGCTGTCAGCATCAGGATGTTCTGTGGGAAAAGTTCTGTCTGGAACTGAGGGAAGTTGCTGCCTAGGCATGCCCAAGATGCCAAGCTAGTAAGATAGTATCTTTTGTGGGATCAAGTTCTGCTGGAGCTCACGGCATACACCAACTTCCTTGTTACACAGAACTCTTCTTCAGGAAGACTGGGGAAGTAGTTCTCATCCAGAGGAAGCCAGAGGTTACGTTATATTTAAGCTGTTTCAGTCATTCTCCAGCCACTCCTCTAACCTTGTCTCGAAAGGAAGCCTGTACCACACCTTTAAAAAAGCCTGGCTGGAAATTTACAGATTATTTCACTCCAAGGACAATGGGCCAGAATACGATTTTGGGTTTCTAGGTCATTACAATAATAATTTGAGATCAGTGCAGTTTGTGCTAAAAGCACTGTGACTGAATTTACAAGAACAGTAATGTGTTGCGCTTTGGGGACAAAAACTGCCCATTACCACCACCCTGGATGCGCTAAAAACAGGGACCTCATAAGTACAAAGGGAAGCAATGTTACTCTTCCCATGCTTCAAGGCTAGGGCTGCCAACCTTTAGGTAGCAGCTGGAGATCTCCTGCTATTACAACTGATCTCCAGCCAATAGAGATCAGTTCACCTGGAGAAAATGGCCGCTTTGGCAATTGGACTCTATGGCACTGAAGTCCCTCCCCTCTTCAAACCCTGCCCTCCTCAGGCGCCACCCCAAAAACCTCCCGCCAGTGGCGATGAGGGACCTGGCAACCTTATTCAAGGCAGTTCACTCCCCCCCACTAGGGCTGCCAGCTCCAGACTGGAAAATTCCTAGAGATTTGTAGGTGGAGCCAGGGAAGGGAAGGGTTTGAGGAGGGGATGGACTTCAGCAGGACATAATACCTGATTCTCAATCATCTATAGCAGCCATTTCCCCCCCACAGGAACTGATCTCTAGTCTGGAGATCAGTTGAAATTCTGGGAGATCTCCAGGCACCACCTAGAAATTAGCAGTGCTACCTCCACTCCTACTGAACTGGTGTAGGCAGGAAAGAACAGAGACTGCAAACAATTGTTCTTCTCCCCCCCCAAAAAAAAATAACCCCCCTGACTTTGGGTAGGATGGGGGAAGTGTTCCTTTCCTCATCATTAAGGCCTGGTTCATACATGAGGGAAATGAGGTGGTACTCCAGGTGGGGCCTGGAGATCTGGAATTACAGTTGATCTCCAGACTACAGTGATCAGTTCCCCTGGAGGAAATTACTCATTTGGAGAGTGGACTGTATGGCATTATACCCCAGAGGTTGCTCCACTCCACAAACCCTGCCCTCTACAAGACCCACCCAACAAATCCTCAGGAATTTTGCAACCCAGAGTTAGCAAACCTAGGATCTCGTTTTGGAATGCTATGTTAAGAACTCCGAGTCCTGGCAAGCAAAACCAGCACAGCAAGCACAAAATAGGGCTACATCTTTCTAACAACTGTGTTTTCTATTTGCATGAAGGTGGTTTTTTAATGCAAAGGAACATTCAAATATGGTGTCCCTTGCTTGTCGCCTGAGTGATCACTGATATAGTTCATTCTACCGCCTCAGTCTCCTGCATGTATAAACTAGGCCTCGCCACTGTGTTTGATGCGATGGAGCAAGAAGCAGGAATAGGTTTGGAAAGGCAGCCCTGCTGGCCCCTTTCTTCACTCTGCCAAGTTATAAGGGGCCTCAGAGAGTGTGTAAAGGGCTGTCAAGTCACAGCTGACGTATGGCCTCCCAGTAGGGTTTTCAAGGCAAGAGACTAACAGAGGAGGTTTGCCATTGTCTTCCTCTGCATAGCGAACCCTAACCTCCCATCCAAGTACTAGCAAGGACCAACCGTGCTTATCTTCTGAGATCTGACGAGATCAGGCTGAGGCTAGCCTGGGCCATCCAGGTCAGGGCCATCAGAGAGTAGGGAATGGAAATGCAGAAAGAGAGGACTGAGGTAGTAAATGGGATTGTGGAAGGGACTGGCTCTGTCAACCCCAACGCCTATTAAATACAATAGACCTTTTACTAGCCTGTAATATTAGACACTTTCAGACACATAGGCTACAGTGTGTGACTCTCCTGGACCAAGAAAGAGCCATAGAGCTGCTGAAGGAAAAGGGTTACTGAATTTCTTTCTTTGTGCTTGTCTTCTGCCCTCTCGTGGTAGAAGCAGAAATTGGTATAGCACATCAAAAGTAAATACAGCTCAGGAGGAAAACTTTGGATCCATATGTTGTTGGAATTTGCGCTATGGCAGGGACTGTAAAATATGGGGAATAAATGATAATCAGTAATTCAATTTGAACTCTGTTTCACTGGGACCTGTTTTTAAAAGTGCATTGCAAATGAAGAAAAACTTAAGGAACCGGTTATTTATAGAGAAATAAAGACATGGGGAAGAGAGGCTAATCACATTTTTTAAAACATCTGAACAAACAGTATTATGACAGGAATGACTAGCAGGATTATTGGGGAAGGGATAAAAAGTAGTATGGTCAAAACTCAGCCAAAGGAATTTAGGCTAAGCTCTGCCTTATTGTTAAAGGGGCCAGGCAAAAAAAGCCGTTTACCTAGAAAAAAATTGTTGGGTTGTCTCTGGAAGTCAGAAGAAAAATCTAAGGAGGAGATTTTAAAATCTGATCAATTTTTTCACTGCAACAGCTAAACTACACTAGATGTACATGTAAGTGTGGGTGTTTGCTTGCATGAGAAATCCCACTGCCTATTTGTAGGTTCTGTCCAGTGCAATGTAACAACTAACACAACAGGCAATCCTGTTGTGGCCTTGGCAACAATGTCATGTTTGGATCTGTAGTGGGGCAGATCTAGGCAGATCTGTGGGACCTGCCCTAATACTAAAAATCTGAGATGACAGAAATGGGGACCCTGTTGTTGTTTTACGATACCTAATGAAAGAGTGATAGAGAGAAAACAGGTTTAAGCCAATATTCAACCCTGCAAAAAAGGCAGACTCTTTTTGCTCTTCTTATGAAGATTATTAACATAGCTGTTTTTTAAAGCAAGGGCAAGCAACATTTGTGAAGGAAAAGAAAATTGATGTGGATGAGATGTAGCCTCAGTCAGAAAGCTGATTGACTCTAAGTTTCAGTGCCATCCACCAGCGTGAGCAACAACAGGTGAGTCTGCTCCATACCTGACCTATAGGTTCCACACACTTTTCTTCTACTGCTATGTAACATTTATTACCAAACTACCTCCACCTCAAAGGGGCACATTCATTCATCTTCCATGGGGACAAAGGCTGTGTGTCCTGATCCTCTGACCTGCATGATTGTACGTGAGGCTGAGAGCATCATGGGGCAGCAGTTGAAAGAGGGGGAACTATCCAATTCTTTTGTCAGAAGGGAGAATGAGAGCTTGAGCACCCCCACTGTGCAAGCAGAGTGTTGATCTTACTATTAAATGTAAGTGTGGCAGATTCCTGCAGTGTGGCAGAAGTTGGACTGCTGGCTGTCCTCTGTGGCTTTGTTGGCCAAACAAAGTTGACCTCACTCATTTGAATTCCATATATTTTTATTTATAACTTGGTTGGATGTAGGGGGGAAAACTGAATAGAATTTGGCACACATGCTTCAGGACACTATGCAAACCCCTAGTCCCATTTTCTAGAGGGCCAGGAATATGTAATTTATGTGTTTTTCAAATGAATATGCCACCTCTCCAGATTACCTGCAATGCAAATAAGTAAGTAGTGCCTTAGAGAGCCAGCGTGGTGTAGTGATTAAGAGTGGTGGTTTGGAGCAGTGGACTCTGATTTGGAGAACCAGGTTCGATTCCCCACTTCTCCACATGAGCGGCAGATGCTAATCTGGTGAACCGGGTTGGTTTCCCCACTCCTACATATGAAGCCAGCTGAGTGACCTTGGGCTAGTCACACTCTCTCAGCCCCACCTACCTCACAAGGTGTCTGTTGTGGGGAGGGGAAGGAAGGGTGATTGTAAGCCAGTTTGATTCTGCCTCAAGTGGTAGAGGAAGTCGGCATATAAAAATCAACTCTTCTTTGAAGAACAGCTGAGAGATCTCAGTGAAACCAAAATATGCATCAGCAACATCATTTTCTATATGAACATCAACTGAATCCCTGCACTCATTTTCAAGTGGACCAAGGGTGACCAAAGGTTCACAACTGTTATTGGTCACTATGTCTAGTAGCAAATTGGATTCTCCCTGTAGAGATGGGGAAAAAACGGAAATGAGGCGAAGGTAGAGGTCTCATCACACTTTGGTGTCTCCCCAGCTATGCAGAAAAACACGACCTTCACTAAAAGAAAAAGGGGAGGATAAACCTTCAAAAATGACCTGATGAGGACTGAAAGTGCTCCAGAAGAAAAGGCATGTTGAGAGCTGTTGGGGATCAGTTTAAAGGGTTACCCAAACCCCTGAGACTTTATAAAATCCTGAAGAGAAAAAGCTTGGGGGTGAGGTGAGATTTCCAAATTGCCCCATATGTGTGATTTCTTGTGGGCCTCCGGCTTGACATTTTTTAAAAAGACAGTGAAGCTTTCTGCAAGAAGTTCAATCATTATAAGGGAGAAAAAAATGTTCCCTGACCTGAAATACTACATAGTATATAATGGTATGGGTTTACATGGTAGGCTGTAAAAGGGCTATAGAAAAGTGCCTACTAGAGGAGGCAACGTTGAAGGCTGAAGAAAGAGCAGAGGAGAAGCAGTGGGTTGTGCCTGACCACATATTTCACTTGCCTCAGCTAGAATCAACTCCAGAAACACCTTAGAGACCAATAAGATTTTTGGGCTATAAGCTTTCGAAAGTCAAGTCTCCCTTCATTGGATACAAGTAGGACAAAGGGAGATTTGATTCGTGAAAACTTATACCCCCAAAATCTTGTTGTTCTCTAAGGCGCTACTGGACTCGAACTTGGCTCTTCTCTTTCAGACCAACATGGCTACTCTCCTGAAATTACCTCAGCTAGATGCTTAACGAGGCATGACAGCCCGAACGTGCTAAGATTAGCACTGTATTTAGATTTTAGTCTCATTTTATGTCCTGGTGTGCAACTCAGTTAATGTATAAGTCAGGCGCTTGTCTTTAAAGTTTTAATTGGTTTAATCCTTTAATTGCTGTAGTGAGTGGTTTATGGGAGGATCTGTCACCATCATGCCTACAGCTATCCAAGCTAAGTAAGTGAGGGGCACTGAACTGGTATTCGACCATTATACAGTGATTAATTCAGTTACTGTGTGTTCTCCTCTGATCTGGCTCTGCAAGGATGAGTATTTGGCCAGCAGTAGCCTTCGATGGCACTTTCCACCACTACAGCAACAGCTGGAGGAGGAACTCTGGTACTTAGAAAGATGTGGCTGAGCTCTGTGTTGCCTTCCCCAGGCTTGATGAAACCTTATGTGTATTGGGGAGAATGGTTATGTGTAGGAAGGGAGTTATATTTGGAGTCACAGATTCCGCTTAACTCACACTGCCATCCTAAGCAGAGAGAAGGGTATCCAAGTCCATTTAATTTATTGAATGTAGAAGAGTATAGCTATACACAGCGTGGTATAGTGGTTAAGAGTGGTGGTTTGGAGTGGTGGACTCTGATCTGGAGAACCGGGTTTGATTCCCCACTCCTCCACATGAGCGGTGGAGGCTAATCCGGTGAACTGGGTTGGTTTCCGCACTCCTACACATGAAGCCAGCTGGGTAACCTTGGGTTAGTCACAGTTCCCTTAGAGCTCTCTCAGCCCCACCTAGCTCACAGGGTGTCTGTTGTGGGGAGGGGAAGGGTAGGTGATAGCAAGCTGGTTTGATTCTCCCTTAAGTGGTAGAGAAAGTTGGCATATAAAAACCATCTCCTACTCCTTCTTCTGACTGCTTTCTTACCTGTGGGGTGCCTAATCCTTGTATCCCCAGCTGTGGCAGATGAGTTGAGATCCCTTTTGAATGTGGGCGTCCTGAGGCACAGTGCCATAGAGGTTCAGAGAAGACATGTTAGCAATATTCTGTTCCTATGCGTCTTCTTAATCCTTCACTTTTCATCATAGTTCCTATCACCAATGTCCCCATTTGTTTCACCAAATATGTCTAGCTCCAACCTCAGACTGCCATAGCTCCATACCACCCACAGCAGAGTGGGAATTTGAACCTGATAGTCTAACAATCTAACCACTACAACAACTACGTATATTGCAGTACAATCCACTGTGTTCAAGGATCCTTACTCCCTGGTAAATACACTTAGGATTACAGCAGTGGTCTCCTGTCTTTGTCCAGCCAGGGTAAGTACAGGATACAAATGTGTAAGGGATTCAAGAAATATATGGATGTGATTTGTCAAGGGACCTCACTCTTTGTTTGATTTATCTGAAGGATAGAATTGAAACATGTCATATAAAATTAAGCGAACATGTTATGCACTGCAAGAATTCATACAACAGCAAAAGTGGAAGGATAAAGAAACTTCTTCAGTTAATGGTTGTGAGAAAAATGCAGGCACACAGAAGAAAACGGCGAAGCCAACGATACAGGATGCACAATAAGGAAAATAAAGTTACTGAAAATTGGATTATCTTTATTCAGAACTAGAATGAAAAATGCAACATTCTTGCAACTTTTGAACACACAAGCAGCTAGAAATGCCATCTGTAGCTGCTTTCCCTGCTAAAATCAATTATTTGGGAAAACAAAGCACAGAGTTAAACATAACTTGGAGTTCTGCCCTCAGTGTTCTTGATTCTGCAGGGTGTATAGCAATTATTGTTAAAACTGTTTTTAAAAAGTAAAATACAATTATTTTATAGAAACCTGCTGCCAGATTAATCAAGTACCCTTTTAAATTGAATTATCTACCCAGCTAAAGGTAGCTCTGGTGTGGTTGCTAGAGTGTCAGAGTAGGATCTGGGAGAGCTTGATTAGAATCCCCGCTTGGCCATGGAAGCTTGCTGGGTGATCTCTGGCCAGTCACACTCTCTTAGATTAACCCACCTCACAGGGTTGTTGTGAGGATAAAATGGAGAACAGGAGAATGATGTAAGCTGCTTTGAGACCCCATTAAAGAGAAAGGTGGGGTACATGAAGTAGATAAGTAAAGATTGCAGTCCTACTAGCAACTATGCAAAATGATCCCTGGGCCATCTGCTGTTCTACAGAGTTACCTTAAGATGGCGCAACCAAGCCACGTTTTAAAGGCTTACTCTTCATTTGCTTTCTATTCAAAATACATCTTTTAAAATGAACAGCTTCGACCAACCTTGGCCCCAAAAAAGTGACGTAAATGCCCCAGCCTCTCTGAACTGTACTGATAGCCTTGAAAACTATGCTGCATGTAGCAAGCATGTGGAGTTTGTTGTAAACAAGCCTGGTTGCAGATTTCTGGCAAGTCTCAGTTTGGGCAATTCTGTGACTTCAGTTAGGGGACTTTTTAAAAAATCCAGTTGTGTAAACTTCAGTGTTATTTATTTCAAACAACTGTCTATGATGTTATGTTTGCTAGAAGTTCTGAATTACCTGACTTGAACCTCTGGAAATACCTGCTAGGCAATTACTTATCTACATGGTTCTGCTCCCATCAACTTTACAAATAGTATGTAGCAAGAGGAGACCCATTAAGTGGAATGTATGAGTGGAGTGGGCCCTGACCCAGATAGCCCAGGCTAGCCTGATCTCGTCAGATCTTGGAAGCTAAGCAGGGTTGGCCCTGGTCAGTATTTGGAAGGGAGGCCGCAAAGGAATACTAGGGTCGTAACACACAGGCAGGCAATGGCAAATCACCTCTAAACGTTTCTTGCCTTGAAAACCCTAAGGTGGTGTGTGTGTAATGTACCATCAAGTCCCAGTCAACTTATGGAGACCCCATAGCGTTTTCAAGGCAAGAGTCATTCAGAAGTGGTTTGCCATGCCTGTCTCAGCACAGCAACCCTAGGCTTCCTTGGTGGTGTACTGACCAGGGCCAACCCTGCTTAGCTTCCAAGGTCTGAAGAGACTGGGCTAGCTAGGTCAGGGCCACCCTTCCTTATTCCTATCCTCTACTTTTTGTATAAAAAGAAAATGCAGTTTCTCATCCAGTAACTAGTAAATTTCTAAAAGTTGTTTTGGTGAAGGGCTTCAGGTGTGAGCAATCATAATAACAAACGATGACCACCTGCCATTTGGAGATACCAAACATGCTTTGGGCAGTTTTGCCTCAACTTGGCAATACCCGAATACAGATCACTTCTATTCTTTGTAGCGCTACCCTGGCAATGCAGGCACTCCCAGGGCATACCAAGAAATCAGCAATCGCACCTATTCACCTACAGAGAACTCTTATGAGTAGAGAGCTGAAAGTTTACTTATTCTTGGCATTTTGGTAGTGGTGACCAATAGCAATGTACTGGGCTAGAAGGCACGAAACTGATTGCATGAACATAGGTGAGTAAACTGTGGGTGAGTATATATGTGATGACTTAGGAAATGGGCAAATTGTATCATTTCAGCCTTGTTCTGCAGTTGTGATTGCTACCCTTCATGGTCCTTTGTTATAATTACTAAGAAAGAAGACTTTAAAATGAGGAAGTTCAAAGAGGGATCTATGACAAACCCCTCAGTATCGCTCTGTAGTTGGGTTACCAAACGGTCTGGAGAAAAAAATGCCCTGTCCCTTTAACAGAGGCATAACATGTGGAAATGGGCTTTTCATGTTTCGGAGGTAAATAAACCCTAGTAAATAACATCCCATTTAGTCTCTATTGAAGAGACAGGACACTTTGTCTCAGGCCCTGCTGACAGCCCTCCTCAGTTCAGTTGCTCACCTTGCCAGAGAACAGTTAATAAGTTTATTTATAGTATTTATTTACTAACTATATTTATAGCCAGCCTTCCTCACTGATACTCAAGACAGATTACAAAATGTGAAAAGCAATTAAATAAGACAGCAAAGACCTTCAATAAACAATGCAGTTGTCCTAGGATTACGGAAACTGAAAAACAGTATAAACAAAAACTACCTAAGGAAACAGAAACTACGTAAGGTATGACATACCAAAATGTCATTGTTGCCTCCGGAGCTGTTCCATTACACTGCCATTCTACTCCCTTTGCAAAATTGCTCTCCTGAACATTTCTGTTTTACACATTCTGAGAAACAACAGGATTGTCTGGGCCTTCCTGATAGGGTTGCCAGGTGCCCGCTGGTGGCGGGCAAACCCCCGGCAATTTACCCCTCTGCCCGCCGACCACCTGAGGGTCGGTGGGCAAACGTGCACGCACACGTGCATACCGCGCACGTCACTTCCAGTTTAGAACCGGAAGTTCCGCCTCGTGAGGGGCCTTATACTTCTTAGGGGGTTACCACACTTGTATTCCCAGCGATGTATTAAGAGTTTGAAAATGTTATAAAAAATACTGTTCGCACTTTCTATGTATTCCCACCAATGTATTATAAAAAATACTGTTCGCACTTTGTTTGGCCCCTTTAGCTGTGAAGACGTCTTCCAACCATTTATAAGCCGTGGTATCCAAAAACCCTTTTAAAATGCTGTTTTTTACAACATTTTCAAACTCTTAATACATCGCTGGGAATACAAAGTGCGGTAATCCCCTTAGTTTGAGTGGTAAAAGGCTGTTTTACCACTCAAACTAAGAGGTAAAGGCCCCTTGCAAGGTGGCACTTCCGGTTCTAAACCAGAAGTGATGCGCAAGCGCACACGCACTTTCCAACAAGAGCCTCCCGCCAAAGGAGAAGAGGGACCTGGCAACCCTACTTCCTGACCATCTCAGGCAGGTTGTTCCATAGGGTTGTCAGGTCCCTCTTCACCACAGGCAGGAGGATTTGGGGTCGGAGCCTGAGGAGGGCACAGTTTGGGGAGGGGTGGGACTTCAATGCCATAGAGTCCAATTGCCAGAGCAGCCATTTTCTCCAGGTGAACTGATCTCTATCGGCTGGAGATCAGTTGTAATAGCAGGAGATCTCCAGCTAGTACCTGGAGGTTGGCAACCCTACTGTTCCACAAAGCATGAATGGACAGTTACCAATCTTACCCATTTGCAGGGTGACACCTTCAGAAGGCTTTTTTCAGTTGAGCGAAGTTGTGGTAGAGGATAGTTGGAGAGGCAGCCTTGCAAGTATTTAGGACCAAGGTCACCACCCCCTTGGTTCCACAAACTCAACCCCAGCGCCCCCTACCCTATCCAACAACACCGTTGAAGGAGCCCACCTCTAGTGCCCCCTGCTGCCCCCTTGCCTCTCAGTGCCCCCCTAGGTAATCCCACCGCCCCCCAGAGGGTGGTACTGCCCACTTTGGGAACCACTGATCTATAGGAAACTGTTGGGAGAGGTCATCTGAATATTTGGGCTGGGTTGTCATCAATATGTAGATGAAAGTCCATCTTCAGTGATATATAGACCCTCTAAACTATGCATCTGATCTTTTCATCTGATACCCACCTTGGCCTTAATTGTTGGCTGGACAGGGAAGAGGCAATTCTTGTTTCATACCAGTAACTTTTAATATAAAGTTTTCACCCTCGTTTATCTTCTGCTCATATAAAAATGAAGGTGAGAAATTTTTTTATTTTCTTTCATTTTGATTCAGTTTTTCCCCCTCTCCTCAGTCCTAAACATTTCCTTGGAAGCACATCCCATTCAGCTCAATAGATATGGTTGCCAACCTCCAGGTATTAGCTGGAGATCTCCTGCTATTACAACTGATCTCCAGCCGATAGAGATCAATTCACCTGGAGAAAATGGCCACCTTGGTAATTGGACTCTATAGCATTGAAGTCCCTCCCCTCCCCTTCCTTAGGCTCCACCCCAAAAACCTCCAACCAGTGGCAAAGAGGGACCTGGCAACCCTATCAATAGAACTTAACTTCCAAATAAGCGTGCTTACAACTGTTGTGTGCTTCTCTCTGTGTGTGTTCTGGAGCAGGCCGATGACACACACACACACACACTCTCCCTGTCTTTCTCCCCAAGCCATTTTTGGTGTTAATTATATTTTTCATGTGAATCCAATAATCTTCTTGGCGGGCAGCAAGGTGGGGGTGGAGTCTACACATTAAAGGATCCACAAATCTTGCCAAGAGTACAAGATTTATAGAAAGCACGATCCTGAATCTTGCATGTTGCAACAGCACTCTGTTTTGGGTCTGGCTGAGAAACGAGACGCACAGTGGGCATTACACACAATCGCACACGTGCAAACAACCACACAAAGCACGAGGTCTTGGCCAGCCACGGACAAGAAAAGCATTGTTCTTCTATTTTCAGACAACCACATATGAGAACTCTAGTCCTTTGCTGAACTGCTCTGTGCTACTTGGCGCTACCAGGCCTGACAGCTGCTGATCAGTGACTGACTCATGGCCCCTTATAGCAACAATCAGGCCTGCTGAAGCAGGGCGGGTACCAAGCAGCTGGGCTAGCTGCTGGGATCAGGATTCCACCCTCCCCCTGCCGTTTTAAAGCTGTGTTGGGAAAGATAGCATTTGTGACTGTCTTTAGATTGGATGCTGCTTCCAAACCCCCTTCCCCACACCCCCAACTGTCTGCAGTGTTGAGGCATTCCCATGGTATCCATCTGGCAGGCTGGAACACTTCTGAGGAAGTCATCTGGTTTGTGGGTGAGGCACCCCCGTGAGTCTGGCTTAGCAAACGCTTCCAATTCCTCTCTGTTCAGACAGGGAGTGGTGAATGAGCAATGTGGAGTGCGAAGTTGGGGGTGGGGTGGGGAGATATGTGCTCTCCTTTTCCAGGACAAAACCACCCACTATGTGGCCCCAAGGACATGTCTCTGTGAACTATTAGATGCCTGCATGTTTATGCATGTGCTCACACACCTCTCTCCGCTTTGGCCTCTAGGAGGCACACACACAGAGTGTTCATAATGCTGCTACAATTGGCTAGATACTGTGAGATTTTTCAGAGTTATATCTTAAGGTAAGTCTCTTGAAATAAATTCAAATGCTCACGTAGTCCCTAGTAAGAAAAAATACTATAATATTGTTACTAGTTTTTTAAAGAGACAAAATTGTAGCATTTATCTTACTTGAACCTTACTTTCTCATTAATAGGGTAGATAAAGCAAGTTAAGAAAGCATTATCCCCCAAAGTAACTTCATTATATCAATAACCTTGCAGGAAGTTATCAAAAATGTATGTTGCATAATACCCTGGTCAATTCTTTGGGTGCCAGCAGGCTGTCATGAGCACAGGAGAATAATATTTGCCGCAGTACTTATGATGCGTCCATTTTAATACACTCTTTCTGCTGTCTGGCTGGCATTCTTCTTCTTTCCCTTTTTTGTCCAGATGCCTGCTAAGCTTCTTCCTCACAAGCAGGTGAGTAAGGGAGAGTGGGGGTGAAGCTATTCATCCCACTAATTAGCAGCCACTTTTTCTTTAGAATGAGAGAAACAGGAATGTTTCCCTCAGCCAGCCGGGCCCCAGGAATGAATTGGAGGCAAACAAGCCAGGGGATAAAGGGGTAGGCGGGTGTTTTCCTGCCTCAGTTGGCAACTGTTTCCCTAATAAAAAGAGAAACATACTTGAGGAGGGGGCTGAAGACCCTAATTAGGGGGAAGGGGATTAGAACAGTGAAAGGGAGTCTTCTTTTTCTCTTTGGCCTGCATACAGGATCTGTGAGTTAATGGGAAGAAAGGGCTTTGGGGGAGAGGATGAAGGCAGCAAGGGAGGGTTGCAGCCCACTCAAAGGCATCGTTCAATTGCCACTGTCATCACCACCACCACTTGGAAAGGATGGTCTGATTTTGGAAAGGGGATTGTCTGGGGAGGCAGCTCTGCTTTTGATTCAGCAAAGCAAGAACCAAATATCGATAAGCTTGTGTCTTGGGAAGGGCAGCACACAGCTATAGGGAGTAGAAAGAATGCTTTTCTCCCGCTATACTAAGATTCAACCGCACCCAATAAAATTGATGAGTGAGGTGTAGTGTTTAAGAGTGGACTCTAATCTAGAGAACCGGGTTTGACTCCCTACTCCTCCGCACAAAGCCTGCTGGGTGACCTTGGGCTAGTCACAGAACTCTCTCAGCCCCACCTACCTCACAAGGTATCTGTTGTGGGGAGGGGAAAGGAAGGCGATTGTAAGACTTCTTAAAGGTAGAGAAAATCGGCATATAAAAACCAACTCTTCTTCTTCTTCATAAAGCACACCAAACAATGTGTAATTAATATATGGAATTTACTGCCACTAGCTACAGTGACAGCCATTAGCTTATATTACTTTAAAAAGGGATTAGATAAATTTATGGATAATAGACAGTCACCTTGGCGACTAAATAGAACTCCCATGTTTAGATGGGAATACACCTTTGAATTAGGGTTGCCAACCTCCAGGTACCAGTTGGAGAGCTCCTGCTATTACAACTGACCTACAGCCGATAGAGATCAGTTCACCTGGAGAAAATGGCCACTTGGGCAATTGGACTCTGACATTGAAGTCACTCCTCAAACCCCGCCCTCCTCAGGCTCCACCCCAAAAACCTCCCGCCGGTGGTAAAGAGGGACCTGGTAACCCTACTCTGAATACCATTTACGAAGGGGCAACAATATGGGAAGGCTATAGCATTACTTGTAGATAGTAATGAAATGAGACCCTGTATACTGTATTACTTTACAAGTTTGTTTATTTTTCAAAAATTTTACACTGCCTTTCTGCCCGTCTGATCTCAGAAGGCAGGGGCACTCAAAGCAGGCCTTGGAAAATGACTGTAGTGGTTGGGTAGGTTCATAGGTAATATGCAGTCCTTCAGGTGTGTTGGTCCAAGACCACATAGGGCTTTAAAGGTCAGCACTAGCACTTTTAATTCTGCCTGGAAACCGATTGGGAGCCAGTTGTTACAGGCTTTGACATATTACAACATATGAACATGGAAATAGTGTTGTACATATGCAGAAATATTCAATATAAAACCAAGCTACACATATAAACTGCAAACCATAAAGCAGAGGCTTATAATTTCCTTTTAAAAGGAAGGAGAGCCTGGATATTCTTTGCTAGAGGCTTATGCTTCTAAATAACTCTATCAAAGGTTTCGGTGTCATTGCAGATTTGCCAGATGCACATTCTGCTTTTTTCTATGACCTTTCCCAGCCATTTCAATGGCTAAAGAAAAATGCTTAGCAGCACATTCTATATTTCTTGAGCTACAGAACAGAGTGCTTGCTTCCTGCCTTTCCAATGACTTCGAGTGCAGAAATGCTCTCTCCCCCTTCTATATTCCAAGGGTATGTGATGCTGTAATGATGTAATGTAAACAATATATTGTATTTTATGATTTAAACATGAAGGCAAGATGCTAGAAATTAATGAAAGGGTTCAATCTCAACGTATTTTTCTGGAGATGAGAATGATAATAAAATTGATTATATAGAGTGATAACAAAACTCAATAATTATTGTTTAAAGTTTAGCAAAATAGCCTGGTGGAAAAGGAAGTCCTTATTTGGTAGTACAATGGAAGGCCACTGAGCATATGCAGTAAAACTGTCTCCTGCTCCTTTGCTAGTGTCAAGCTCATTGAAGGTGATTGAAACAGTATAAATACAGGCAGGGAGAGGGCTAGAACTTCAGACCTCTAAGGGAGGCTCAGAAGATGGTATTGGTATGTATGGCTTTATAAATATATTATTCTAGAATGTGAATTAGATACTTTGAACTAAATCAGACTTCTTTAACTGTTATATTTTAAGTCTTGGATTTTAAAACTGAATAGTATGTAGAACTTGCTTGCTTTACTGTATACATTGTTACTGAATAATAAGACTTTGTAATACTTGCATATACACACATATATATACAATTACATTGGAGTACATCAATAAAAAGACTTACTTTTAAGTGAGTAAAGTAATTGAGTCCTGCTTAGTAGGTGACTATCTGAATAAGATAACATACCACTTCTCAGGAAGGGGTCAATTCTAAGAGCATAGTCACTCGAAAGGCACTGACCCGCTTCACAGTGTAGATAGGCCAAGACTGGAGTGATAGGGTCTCTTTGATCCAGTTCAGTCAACATTCTGGCTGCAGCATTCTGTACCAATTGAAGTTTACAAACACTTCTAAAGGGCAGCCCCACTTGAAACACATTGAAGTAATCTAATCTAGATATAACCAGGGCATGCACCCCAGTGGCCAGATCTTTTCTGTCCAGGAACGACCGCAGCTGGCTAACCAGTTGAAGCTAATGAAAGGCACTCCTGGCCACAGCTGCCACCTGCTTATACAGCAGTCAACCTGGGTCCCAGAACATCCCTAGACTACAGACCTGTTCACACAGAGGTTTCATGAAGATGTTAACAGCATAGGGGACAAGATGACACCTTGCAGGACCCCATAGGCCAAAGGCTAAGGGGCTGAGCAGGAGTCCTCCAGCACCACCTTCTGAAACCTACCCTCCAGGTAGGACCAGAACTACTGCAAAACGGTGCCTCCCAATTACAGCCAAGAAAGGCAATCCAGAATATCATGATCAATGGCACTGAAAGCTGCTGAGAGGCCCAGGAGAATCACCAGAGTGTTAGTCCCTCTGTCCATCTTCTGGTGCAGGTTGTCCACCAGGGCGACCAAGGCTGTTTCAGTCCATTAGCCATCATGAGCTGTAAAACTGCTGTATATAAAAAGGCAAATAACAGTACCAAGTGGGTGAATCTGACTGGAGTCCCTGAACATTCGTATGACAGAATTTCAATCAGCATTTGAGTTTTACAATTGAGATCTGATAGATGAAGACGGATGGAAGAAGGGGAAGCAAGTGGAAGAGAAACAGAATACAGTGGCTAACCAGACATTTTATTACCTCAGAAAGTATTTTACACTGGGATGCGGCAACACCAATACAGTTGTGGTGTATGTTTTCACTGTATGTCTTCTGCGTATTCATTTGCAGACAAGTGGCTCGCTTAGATTGCAGGTTGTGAAAATCCCAGGGTGCCCAACTGGAACAAGGTAAGCTGCTTAGGGTAGTGGCATTATAACTATAATGTCACTGGTGAAGATGGGTAGTGTTTTATTACATGGGCTTTTCTGGTGTTATCTGGTTGGCCACTGTGAGAAACAGGATTTGTAATAGAAGGACTATTGATCTCATCCAGCAGAGATCTCCTTATTTATGTATTTCTTTATGGTCCCCATTAGGAAATATTCAGAACAGAACTACATAAAATTGAGGACACAACAATTTTTTCAGTCTTGAGGGAAAATGATTGCCCTGAATTCCAAAATTAAAAAAGATAAACAGAAGAAACTTAAAGATCTGCAAGATCAATTAAGAAGATTGGAGAAAAAAGTTCAAACTAAGTTAGACAAAAGTACATTACATACTATCAAGATGATCAAACACCAAATTGAGCTGATAGAAACAGAAGAAATTCAAACAAAAATCAGATACGCCAAGCAAAGAATTTTTGAAAGAGCAAATAAACCTGGTCGTTTTCTGGCTAATCAACTTCGACAACAAGAGAAGACAAGGAAGATAATCGGGGCTAAGACTAATGGGATAATTTATAACAAGCAAGAAGAAATCGAAAGAATATTTGTTGATTATTATAAGCAACTATACGCGAAAGATGACCTGCAAGAAGAAGGATCAAGAAAGTACTTATTAGATGCACAATTACCTAAGCTACTAAAAGAAGACCAAGAGAGTCTCAATCAAAAGATAACAACTCAGGAAATTGTAGATGCTATAAACAATTTGAAATCAGATAAGGCACCCGGCCCGGACGGTATAACACCTCAATTCTACAAGTTGTTCGAACAACAACTGACTCCGGTCTTACTTTCTCTCTATAATGAAGTAATTGAACATGGTAAGATTCCTCCGTCCTGGCAGGAAGCACATATCTCTCTGATCCCAAAAGAAGGCACAGATCAATATCTTCCTCAAGCATACAGACCAATTTCATTGCTGAATATCGACTATAAAATTTTTGTTTCTATAATCACTAAAAGATTTCAAAAATATGTTGGCAAATTGGTACATCCAGACCAAACCGGTTTTATTCCAAAGAGACTTAGAGAGACAATGTACGATTGATCCTCAGTGCAATCAAACATATAAAATCTAAATCATTAAAAACTGCAATGATCTTTCTAGACGCAGAGAAAGCTTTTGACAACGTTTCTTGGCATTTTATCTCCAAGACTTTACAACAAATGGACTGCGGAGATACCCTTTTAACGATTTTTAACGCAATATATTCCGTTCAGAAAGCACATCTTTTGATTAATGGTTCATTGTCAACAGAATTTGCTATTACAAAAGGTACAAGACAAGGCTGTCCACTTTCTCCTCTTCTTTTTGATTTATCCATGGAAGCTCTCTCGAATTACATAAGAAATGACCCAAAGATTAAGGGTCTTACAATAGGAAACGAAGAACACAAAATTAAAAGTTATGCAGATGACGTTGTCTTAATCTGTCAGAACCCCGGACAAACACTCCCACAGGTTTATAACCATATTATGGAATATGCAAAGCATTCTGGCTACAAATTGAATAAAACAAAGACGAAAATTATGACCTTTAATACCACAACAGACGAAGACAAGTACATTAAAGAAGTTACTGGTTGTTACATTGCCAAGGAACCAGTTAAATATCTGGGAGTTAATATATCCTCACAAAACAAGATACTTTTAAGGTCAAATTATTTGAAAATTGGGGAAAAATAGAAAGGGACTTGAGTTTATGGTCAAAAATGAACATTTCATGGTTGGGAAGGATATCGGCGATAAAGATGAATGTACTTCCTAGATTGAATTTTTTATTCCAGTTTCTGCCGATTGATATTCCAGACAGAACAACAGAAAGTTGGCAAAAACAAATCAACCGATTCGTCTGGAACGGGAAAAAACCGAGAATCAGATTCAAAGTGTTACAAGACGAAAAGAAAAGAGGAGGATTAGCATTACCTAATCTCAAATTATATTATCATGCTGCCTGTCTAACTTGGATTACAGAATGGATAAAATATCCCAAAACCAGACATGTTATTCTAGAACGAGCGGACCTTGGACAAGGTTTTCACAAAGTTCTGTGGGACTCCACAACAAAAATTAAAAAAGACAAAGCACCAGAAGATTGCGATGTTAAAATAGCGCTATTGAAAGTATGGAAAAAATATAAAAAGAGAATAAGTCCTTCTCCACCATCCATAATGTCGCCAGTTGAAGCTTATCATGATAACGTTAAATTAAAACCGGGTGTCCATCTTACTTACAATCAAATGATAGAGCCCACAGGAGAAATTAAGACTTTGATTAATCTTCAAGAAAAATTTCAAAAACTGAACTAGCTGACTTACCTACAACTGAGGTCCAACTTACAAAAAGACTGTTCCTATCCTCAGCCATTTCGTGAATTAACAGAATTTGAGCAGATAATATCTAAAAATGATTCACATTTATTAGGAAAAATTTACAAGCTTCTTTTAAAATACGAAACAGAAGAAGAACAAGTGAAAACCAATATGATAAAATGGATGCAAAACTTTGGACAAATGATTAATATGGATTTATGGGAAAAACTTTGTACTTCCCAATTGAAATACACCGTTTCTCAAGAAGTTAAAGAAAATTGGTATAAAACATTTTATAGATGGTATTTGACTCCTAATATGCTCTCCCAGATGACTACTCCCGGAAAAAGAGGCGCCTGTTGGAAATGTCAAGACACGGACGGTTCCTATTTTCATGTCTGGTGGACATGTCCAAAGTTACAAATATATTGGAAAAAAATTCATCAAGAACTTCAGTTGATGTTAAATATCAAGTTTACACTTGATCCTAAATTTTATCTACTCAGTATAGTGCCACCAAACTTCCCCTCGAAATCTCACGATGTTTTTAAATATGCCACTACTGCAGCCAGGACGGTTCTTGCTAGAACTTGGAAACAAACTCACATACCTGAAATAGAAGACTGGAAAGAAAAGCTATTGGAATACGCCAGTATGGCTAAGATGACTTTCGAGTTAAACCTAAAATCTAGTGAATCTACAGAGCAATTTGTCGCTAAGTGGATGTCATTCTATACTTATATGAATTCTAGTTAATTGAATGTAATACGATGGTTATGTATTAATTAATTAGCTTTAAACAATTGCTGAGTAAATTTTAGACTTTCACACAATAGAACATCAACATAAGCAGAATAATTGATTGAATGACACCTTGTATTAACTCTTTTTTCTTTTATTGCTGTATAGATATTGTCTCTTAATATACAATTGAGCTTATTTCATAATACTGTATTGTTTTTATATTTACAACATTTTATCCCTCCCCTTTTTTTCCTGTACCCTCTCATTTATACAAATAAAATCTTATTTAAAAAAAAAAGGAAATATTCAGAACAGAACTACATAAAATTGAGGACACAACAATTTTTTCAGTCTTGAAAGATGTTTGGGCCACAAAAAGGGATGTTTGGGACCAACTACAAGAGATCAGCAGAGGAATCTGAATATAAGAGAGGCAATTATGGTAATTTAATAGAGGAAATTGTGGGAAGATGGCTGCCAGCTGCTAAGATCTATGATAAGCTTTTATTTACCTCCTGCTGTGGCTATTTAAATCTGGTTGTGGCCAGATGTATAAGCGTTTTTGGTATGATTCAAGTGGCTCTTGGCCTTTAGAACATGGTTCACAGCCTGTCACCCTGAAAGAGATGTCCCATTTGATCCCAGCTCAGGATATCTTTTGTGTTTTTGTGTTTACCTAACTTGTATTGATATTGTGTGTAAGTTACTTTGAGACCCCACTGGGAAGAAAAGTGTGATAAGGGATGCCCTGAATGAAGGGGAACATTGTAACATAGCTGGTGGTAGCTCTAACTGTACTTAAAGCCTTATATGAACATTGTTCATTCACAGCTAGAATGGTTACTGAGGAAAAGCTTCAATTTGCTGCTAGTTTCTTCTGGGTCAGGAAAGAAGAACTAACCAATAACCTAATTAATAAACCATAACTGGTCATGCCAGTTGTCTTACATGTATGCTTGATCTCACATTAATTTGTTAGCAGGTACTATTTTAGTAATTCTGAAAAATGTAACATTTGGGAATTAGTGTGATTTTTATAAAAGGTATGATATTAGGTATAATATAGGCAAGCTTGGTTCTGCTATTGTCTGCATTTCTGTAAAAACAAGAAGTAACACCATAGCACATAGGGTTGACAACAATCTGGAGAAAAAAATGACCTATCCCTTTAGCAGAAGCTTAATGTGTAGAAATGGACAGCTGAAGCTTTTCATGACATGAAGGTAAATGATATCTCCTGGTATTTAACATCCCATTATGCTTTTCTTCAAGAGGCAGGGCATTTTTTCTTCAGATGATTGGCAATCATACACAGCAAAAGTATATGTCATGTGTCTAACCTTTATTTCTAACATCTGTATGTGGCACTGTGAATTTCAAAGAACAGCCAAATGTCAGGTTTCCTGCCTGAAATGGTCTTGAGAAATCTTCCCTTTGTCTCATAAAGTTATTCCAAGGTTCTACTCTTATATCCATACTTAAAATAAAGTTCTTCTAATGCACCTTTCTTTATTTCCAAACCTTGGATCAAAGGCTCTCAAGTTATTTCCTTCTACACTTTGATGTGTTCATTCAACTTGTAAGTATCTGGCATTGTTCTACTGACACTGACAAATCTAATTCAGTCACATCAAAGAAATAAGATTTGCTGTAAAAAAGAAAAAAAGCCACTTGCTTTTGTCTTCAGTTAACTAGAGCTGGGCTACAACAACGGACTTCAGTCTTCATTCCCTTAGTGATCAGGTATGCTGTGATCAGGTATTTCCAGCTTGTAGGGTTGCCAACTCTGGTTTAGTAGATCCCTGTAGATTTGTGGGTGGTGCCTGTCGAGGTCAGTGAGCTTAGTTAGGATGTATTGCCATAAAGTCCATCCTCCAAAGCTGCCATTTTCTCCAGGGGAACTGACTTCTGTAGTCTAGAAATCAGTTGTAATTCTGGGAGAACTCCAGTCCCTCCTTAAGGTTGGTAACCCTACCAGTCTGACCAGGGGTAAGGCTTGAGTTTTGCCTCTGGAGACTGAGTATTTATTCATGAAACTTTCTCTTGAACAGGGGTAAAGTGCAAGTTTTACTGTGTGTATTGCAACAACTTAGGGCAAAGACTTAAATGGGGAAAAAAATTCCTCCCCCAGTCTGCCTAGTTACCTTGTGATTTAGAAATAAAGGCTTCTTGTTTAAAGTTCTGCTCTTACATGATTCTGAATACATTTGGTTACTCCTATCACTTTGGTTAAGCTACTAGAATAATAAACAAATGAAATAGGTGTAGTAATAATAGTTCAACAGTCCTTTATTAATATAGGATAGACTGCCTATAAATCATATAATTCCCAATATTTCTCTTGGTTGATTGTTACCAGGCATCTTCTCTCACCTGGGAAGTTTATTAAATACTCTGTGAAGTGGTAGCAGCTGGTATAGATTCAGGATACTATTTTCTCTACAACCTAATATCACATCTTGAGATGTGTTCCTTTGAAATCTGGTACTACATTTCACAAGTTTTGTAGCACTGCTCCACCGCCTTGTGGAATATGTAGTTCAGCATAGCTGAGTGACAAAAGGAACCAGAAAAAACAGGAACTACCATGCTCAGAAGATGTCCTAAATATTTACATTTCTGTTCTAACCCTGAAATAATGAAATATTAACATTTCAATGTGTAGCACACAGTAACAAAGTTGTGAGATACTTTCCCCAGATAAGATAAACACAGTCAAATAGGTACAGTGAGCAGTCTATCAGCGAAGGGTTAAACACAGCACGCACCAGCAAGCTGTCCACAGAGGGAGAAAACAGAGTGATAGGATCTAGTGATAGGATTGCCATCTGGTCAGCTTTTGACCACCTGGTATGTGCGTAGTTTGTGTGTGTGTTTTTAACACCCAGCCCCTGTTTACTGTAAGGGCATTATTTAGGAGTGCTAATCCCATCTACAAAATAAGAGGATCTGGAAAATATGCTAGTTCTGCCTATGTATTGTGTCAAGGTGAACATGCAGGTTTTCAGTTTGTGTGTGTGAGGGGGATATTTAGCCATAATGCCATACTTAATTTCTTCAGGTTTAAGATACCTTGTATTTGTTTTTATACATGCTATATAGCACCTGATATAACTCCAAGGTTACAGGGCAGACACTATTTGCTTGATTAAAAATTAACTACGGTAGATTCAGGACAAATATATGTACCTGCAATTTCTTGTGATCTAGCATATCAACTGTTTTGATGAGATTCCTGAAAGCAAACTCAGTTTATCTGTCTTGAAACCTTAGCTAAAAATGCAATATCTTGTATGGACATGTTTTGTATGGGCCTTTTTTTGGGGGGGGATTTCAATATTTTTGAAATGTTTTTGTATACCAGTGTTTTGAGATGCATTCCCCTGAGGTGCATTGAGATAGGGAATTTTTAAACAAAAGTTTTATTGAATTACTTCATTACATTGAAAAATACATAAAGCCACATAAAGCCACAAAGAGACCGAAAAGTAGGATAATATCAGAAAAAGCAAGAACTACAATTCAAAGAATTCCCTACAATTCAGGACAAATAGAAGGTTGGAAATCCAGATCTTTAAATGACAAAAAGTGACTTCTGCACCAAACCTAAACATCTTACAAATGTAGATTCTGCCAAAAAAAAAAAAGAAGTATTTAAGTATTTTCCATTTCACATTGAGATGAAAATGAATTTTGAAACATTAGACTCTTTTGTGTGGCGGGGATTCCATTTCTGGCTGAACTCTAGCATGGACATGCTCAGGAGATTTACATTGTTCAGAAAACTTCCAGATGTGTGGGTTGGAAAAGGAGCCTTAAAGAAATGAAGCATTCAACAACAAAAGGGGGGGCTCATTCGGAAGAAAACATGGAGGCAATCTTCCCTGCCCAACTGCCACAAATGTTTCACGCTTGTACAGCACCTGCTAGAAAGTTCTGCAGTATGAATTGCTGCCCACACAAACAAAGGTGGAGATTCTCTATGGTGCCAGACCTATTGTGAATTCAAAACATACAACATCGGAAAACATGTTTGCAAATGTTTGGATTTGTTTAACTATTCAGCTCCATAGAGCAGCAGAAGCAAATCTAAAGAGCTCTCCAGTTCTTTGATTGCTCCATGCTGCATAGCTGGACTCTTGTTTTAGATCATGAATTTTGTATACTTTAAGTGATTATCACAGAAAACAGACAGGCATTCTGCATTTCTATTGAAAATGTACATACTGACCATAGCTAAAAACCATACAATATGGGGGTCCTCAAAGTCTGGCCCAAACTTAAGAAGATAAGAAGAGCCATGCTGGATCAGACCAAGGTCCATCGAGTCCAGCAGTCTGTTCACACAGTGGCCAACCACTTGCCTCTAGGAAGCCAACAAACAAGACGACTGCAGCAGCATCCTGCCTGTGTTCCACAGCACCTAATATAATAGGCATGATCCTCTGATACTAGAGAGAATAGGTATGTATCATGACTAGCAGTCATTTTGACTAGTAGCCATGGATAACCCTGTCCTCCATAAACATGTCCACTCCACTCTTAAAGCCTTCTAAGTTGGCAGCTATCACCACTTCCTGGGGAAGGGAGTTAAATGCTTCTATTTAACTGATGTTAAATACTGAATGATCCCACATAGCACTGCAAATGTCATATATATTCTATGTAATGTGTGTATAGCCCCTCTCCACGTAAGAGCATAAAGATGAAAAGAGATAAAACCAGCTTAATTCTAGCCACCACTCTCATACGCAGATTTGTTAGTGTATAGCAATAGGGTTACAAAACCTGCTTTGGTACCCTAAGATTTACATGGTTTATAAGACCATGAGCCTTCATAGGCTAGATAGTTCAATCAATCAATCAATCAGCCTTTATTTGTAGTCATAGACCATCTAGATAGTTACAAGTGGTCCCTGAGATAAATTGTGTAAATCCTAAACCTGTAAGAAGCCAATAAACCACTGTATGGATCCTGGTTTCCCAGAAGGTGGGTTCTAGAGATGGTTCCTTTTGTTCCTAATCAAAGTTACTTCTTTCCATACCACACATCTCCATTACATTCTATACACACACAAACAACCTCATACTATTACTTACTAAAACGTCCATTGTGTTGAATTACATGGATCAGTTACATTGTCTACCAGTCTGTTTCCAAGTCCAATTCAAGGCACTAATTATGACCTTCATAACTTGGGACCCCCATATTTGAAGGACCATCTTTTTCCATATGTCCCTATGCTCCAACTATGGTCACCAGGCAGCCATCTGTTGGCTATTCCACAATTTAGGGTGGCCTGTCTGCCATCGACCATAGCTCAGACATTTTTCATCAAGGCTCCAGTTCTGTGGAATGGGCTCCTTTAAGAGGTGAGGGGACACCCCGTTCCTGGAGATCTTCAGGAGGCGCTGCAAGGCCTGCCTGTTTGCCAGGGCTTTTCATGGGGTTTAAATGGCAGGCATCTTTTAAGGTGGGGAAGGGAAGAGGGATTTGGGGCTTGCTATTTTATCTGGTTTTAGCTGGGGTGTTTTAACTAGTATTGTAAGCTGCCTTGAACCAAGAAGAAAGGCAGGATATAAATGTTTTAATAAATGTTGAAATCTAGTTTCATGCACTTGCAGAATAAATTTCCTTTGCAAAAAATCTCTGTAGCTGTAATGGTGCATATTAATTTTTCAGTACAGCACCTTGAAAGAAAATTGGGGTTTCAGTACTAGAAAATTATTGGAGGGGTTAGAAGCAGAAACAGTCAATTGTTTTGTCCCAGTGTAAAGCAGAGTTGTTCAGTTGATACTGAAGACTTCTCTCTAAAACAGATGGAAACCATCAAAAGGGAATCTGAAAATCTCAAAACGAGTACCAGCTTATGAGCAATAGCAAAAGTAAATCTAGTGCATCTGCGATGGATCAAATAGCAAGTCTAGAAACATGAGCCATTGCCATTATCATGACAATATTATTTAGTTCAATTTTTAACTTTCTGCCCACCCAATCACTCAGACTCTAGGCAAGCAACAAGCATTTTGAAATATAAATATTAAAATATTAACAATGCAGATAAAAGCAAGTAATCCTGGCACCCATACAAATCCCTCTCATGGACAGCTTTAAGACTCCTATTGCTTCCAATAAAATGCCTAGATTTTTACTTCAGTGGACCCTCTAGACCTGGGAAGCATTCATTAAGTAGCGCCTGCTCAGGGTGTCCATATTGTTCTTACATAATATTCTTATCATGAGGACTTATTTGGATAACAGCAGTAATTGTTATGAAACTTCAGAGAGATTTTAGAGCTGTTTAAATTTTGCAGCCCAAAACCACCAACTTGATTTGTGCAAAAACAGCACAGGAAATAAAAGGGAGGTAGGATCCCAGTACTCCAACAGGAACTAGAATTCCAAGTTCTAGTGCCAGTCTCCAAAGAATCCTGCAGGGCAAGCCCACCTGACCTATAGCACATTGCAATCGCCTGTTTTTGAAGCTGCAGGGAAGGGTAAGTATAAATACAGACTGGCTTTCTCAAGGCTTGCACGGATGGCCAAAGGAAATGTGATGCTTAGCCTTTAATTCTTCCACTCTTTTTCAGTTTTACTAACCAAAACTGATCCTAGTTGTCCATTTGTTATTGAAACAACTTTTTTCCCCTTTCCAAGGCTAATGACTAGTGTGTGGGGTGTATGTAACCAATCAGGGTTGGACATGGGAGGCTGTCAGCAACTGTGTAATGTCACTTCTGGGAAAACCTGGAAGTCAAGTCACATTTCTCTAGGAATCACTGGAAACTCTATGATAAGTCCATAGTGTTTCCCGTGTTTACTAGATAGGATGCTGTTTCTGTGTTTTCATCAGAAGTGACATCTCATTGTTACCTGAGGGGCAGTTCGTTGTTGTTTTTTAAATTTCCAACTGCTACTCTGAGCAGTGGTAGGAAATGAGAAATGGGGGGGCTGCTGGGGGCTTGGCAACCCTGGGTGGTGGTAAAACTGTGCACAGGGTGTACACCACAGAGTTGATCCAAATGGGGTCCCCCACATGGCATCTACTAGCCTTTTCCAAATGCTGGGAAGATCCATTGTTGCCCCTAGCTCTTTCTTAGAACAAACCTCTGGAGTGGAAGGAGTAAGCGTTCATGTTTGGGGGGGAAATGTTTGGAGTGAAATGGAAGGTCAATGAAGGCCACGTTCAGAAGAGCATTTTTGTTTCAAAGGAATGTAAACAACACAAGGCTTTTTGTTGATGAGAAAGAGACCCAGCTGGACCCTTTTACTAGGAATTAATTACTCAGTCAAGGATATATTTTACTGACAAGTAAAAACTGTTCAGCAACAATATGACTATAGTAACAGGACAAAATCTGAGTAATATGTTTACAAAATTAAATAAAGATCTGAGCAGGGAGTAGACTAGTCAAATCTGGCAATCTAAGCTTGCTGAGATATGTATGAGCTGGCCCTAGTGGTTTCTTCTACTTTCATGTGGTTCCTTTGAGCCACCAAGGGGAGAGGTTAGGGTTGCCAACCTCCAGTGGTAGCTGGAGATCTCCTGCTATTACAACTGATCTCCAGCCGATACAGATCAGTTCCCCTGGAGAAAATGGCCACTTTGGCAACTGGACTCTAAAGTCACTGAAGTCCCTCCCCTTTCCAAACCCCACCCTCCTCAGGCTCCACACCCCAAATCTCCAGGTATTTCCCAACCCGGAGCCAGCAACCCTAGGAAAGGTAGGCAACTTTTTTTTGCCTAAATGCCAAAAAAATACAGAAATGTAATCCTGGGTGCCAAGCAAAATGGACTGGTATGCTGCTGTTGATACATATGCCGGGTGTTACCTACCCCTGACCCAAGATAAGAGTCCATCTAACAGTCAGGGCAGACTGAACTTCTGTTTATCTCTTCAGAAAACTTACTTGTGCTGGCTCACAAAATAAAACACAATAAAATCACAAAACAGCATCAAAATAATTGAAATTAACTAGCCATCAAAAACCCAGCCAAAGTATAAAAACAGCACAAAACATTCAGCAGCCTAAAATGATCCTCTTACAACAGTCCTCAGGCTAGAAGCAGGCGGTAAAAACAATTCAAAGAGATCAAACCGCTTAATAAAAAGCTCAAAAAGACAAAGGCAGGCACCAAGTAAGCCTCAAGAGGAAGGGCATTCTCCTTGGCTCCCAGGTTCGGTCCCTGGCATCTCCAGTTGGGGGGACTGGGCAGGTGATGTGGAGGGCCTCGGCCTGGGACCCCAGAGAGCCGCTGCCAGTCAGAGAGGACAGTGCTGACTTTGATGGACCAGGGGTCTGATTCAGTAGGAGGCAGCTTCATGTGTTCATGTGAAAAAGCCCTGTCGCTGGTCATCACTCACCTCACCTCTGAAAGTGAGAGCACAGAGTAGGGCTTGAGAAAAGGATCTAAAATGGCAGGGTAGACAGTACAGGAGGTGGTGGTCCTTCAAGTACCCCCACCACAACTCATGTAGGGCCTTAAAGGTAATCCTGCCTGAAACAGGTGTAGCTGGTGCAGATCTTTCAGCACAGGTGCAATATGATCCCTGCCACAAATCCAGTGATGTACGAGCAGAGACATAAAGAGACTGCTAGGGTTGCCAGGTCCCTCTTCTCAACCAGCTGGAGATTTTGGGGGCGGAACCTGAAGAGGGCGGGGTTTGGGGAGGGGAGGGACTTCAATGCCATAGAGTTCAATTGCCAAAGTGGCAATTTTTCTCCGGGTGATCTGATCTCTATCGGCTGGAGATCAGTTGAATTAGCAGGAGATATCCTGCTACTACCTGGCAGTTGGCAACCCTACATTCTGCTTGTGCAAAATCTTGTGCAACACTTGGCGCTTTTGTCCCTCAACACAAGGGGCAAGTGTAAGGTTTTCCCCCCACACATCTGCTTGTGTAGGGACTCAAGTGCATGCAGACATCTTCCGATGGACCTAAGGCCCTGTATCTGGCTTCCAATTGTAGCTAATTGAAGTTTTGAAAACAGTGGTCGAAGGCAGATCCACTAGTGCGCATTACAGTAATCTAACCTGGATGTATCCAGAGCCCAAAACACCATGGGGCAGAACAAACTTTTTTTTCCGGAATGGCAATACCTAAAACATGTAATTATATGTTACATTATGCTTGGATGTACCTGGATCTACCATAATGACTTTTCATTAGATGTAACTAGTAAGGTGTGCTCAGAATTCCCAGGCGCGCAGGGTCCGATTTGGATTGACACCACCGTATGTGAGGAGTGGGGATTTAAGCCTTCCTTCTTCCATTTTTTTCTCCAGTGACCCCAGGAAGCCACTATATTTGCCCTGTTGGAGAAATCAACATGGTAAGAACATCCAGGCTCTTCTCCTGACTTTTGTGATGGTGAGGAACCTTGAGGCTTCACTTTTGTGCTGGGCTCGTGTTTGTTTGGCAAGCCTAAGAATCCTATGAATAAAACTCTATATAATATAACTTAAGTAATATAATTCACAGCGGGTAGCCATGTTAGTCTGTCTGCAGTAGTAGAAAAAGGGCAAGAGTCCAGTAGCACCTTAAAGACTAACAAAAAATATTTTCTGGTAGGGTATGAGCTTTCGTGAGCCACAGCTCACTTCTTCAGATACCTGTGGCTGTGGCTCACGAAAGCTCATACCCTACTAGAACATATTTTTGTTAAGTCTTTAAGGTGCTACTGGACTCTTGCCCTTTTCTACAACGAAAGCTCATACCCTACTAGAAAATATTTTTGTTAGTCTTTAAGGTGCTACTGGACTCTTGCCCTTTTCTACTACTTCAGTAATATAACAATGTAATAATCCTTTCGTGTAATAACATTTTATAGGCTCAAAGCATTTTTTTTTATGTTGCACTTTTTGGTGACAGGCGTGCCAGTGGTACCTGCCCTGTTTGAACTGAGCCTGGCTTTTTAAAAACAAAAAACAAAAAGTATGCAAAGACGTAAGGGTTACATCCATCCCCGAGCCAATACCCACTCAGGGACCGGCGCATGCGGAGGCGGAGTCAGAGCAACGGGTTAGGAGATCGATCGTTCTGTGCTCCACTCCCTGCCCCTGACAGGCAGGATCGATAGGCCAGTGCGCCAGGGCTGGCTTATTCTCCACGCGAGAAGTAGGACCGGTTGTTCGGCGTTCTTCTCTAGGCTGCCCATCGTTTCGCTCCGGGAGCGAATAGGCTCCTCAGCGGCGCATGCGTGGAAGCGCTTCCGAGGGAAGGAGGGGCAGCCTCGTTACTGGCTTCCTGTCACGGTGTTGGGGCTTCAGGTCCCAGGTAGGAAAGGGTGGGTCCTGGGGCGGGAGGGGGTTGTATTGGGAAGGGAATCCCTCCCCCTGCCCCGTGAGGGTGCCGATGGCTTCTCCGCTCTGACTGGGGAGAGGGTGACTGAATCGTCTTCAGATTTCCAGCATGAAAGGGGGCTTCGTCCCGTCCTCTTCTCCAGGGGGTCCCAAACGCCTCGCCTGTTTTTTTTTTTGGGGGGGGTACGGAGCTGCACTCTCTGGTCTGTGCTAGCAGAGCGTACGTTTTCGGTTTGGTTTGATGACCAGTTCTGTTTGTTGCTGTTTGAATTTATAGTCTGCCCTGTTCCAAAGGCTTTTAAGGCTGAAATCCTAAACACGTTTATTAGGGAGTCTGTCCTGTTGAGCTCTGGCTTCGGAATAAATGTTTAAGATTCGCCCTTCTAGGCAGAGAGTAATAGACAGCAAACTAAATGGGAAATAATAACCCCAGAGCGGTAGCTGTGTGCAGTGGAGGCACAGGTTAATGGCACGTGTACTCGCATGTGCTAACGTATTAATGGTTGTCGAAGGCTTTCACGGTCAGAGTTCATTGGTTCTTGTAGGTTATCCGGGCTGTGTGACCGTGGTCTTGGTATTTTCTTTCCTGACGTTTCGCCAGCAGCTGTGGCAGGCATCTTCAGAGGAGTAACACTGAAGGACCTCCAGACTAACAGAGACTACAGTACACAATAGCTATGCAGATTAGCCTTGGATTTCACACATTAACAGATCACTTCAGGATACAATGGTTCCATTTTAACATACCACACCCTCATTAGCACATTATCTTGATACTTACAGGACAATGATTAGCACATTATCTTTGATACTTTTTGCAGGACAATGATTCAGCTCAAACCCAACCCCTTTCTGACTATATATTACTCTTCCTACACACTTGACACTGAGAGACACTGTCCTTCAGTGTTACTCCTCTAAAGATGCCTGCCACAGCTGCTGGCGAAACGTCAGGAAAGAAAAAACCAAGACCACGGTCACACAGCCGGATAACCTACAAGAACCAATATTAATGGTTGATTTAGAACAAGGCTTCCTCAGCTCCGGTCCTGAAATGCCTGTCCTCTGATTGAGGTACAGTGATGGCACACTTACCATTTGGACCCACGGGGAGGAATTCCATAAGAAGTTCCATGAGGATTTAAACAGTTCTAACCCCAACTGAACCTAAATCAGTCCGTGCAGTAGGTTCATTTTGTGGACACTGCTGTGCTGGTACACATGGTCACATAAGCCCATTACACAGATCTACATGTGTCCAGTTACCAACCAGAGCCTTCTGTGCAATCCACTGTTTTACTACCAAGCTCTAAAATCAGCTGCATTTGCTTCACTTCCTTGGACGGGGCACTCACCTGAAGGCAGTCTTAAAACTATAATACCCACCCATAAGTAAAGAAACAGGTACAGGTAGCCAGGAATATCTAGTATCAGAGGAGCATGCCTATTATTTTAGGTGCGGTGGAACACAGGCAGGATGGTGCTGCTGCACTCTTCTTAGTGGCTTTCTAGAGGCACCTGGTTGGCCACTGTGTGAACAGACTGCTGGACTTGATGGGCCTTGGTCTGATCCAGCAGGGCCGTTCTTATTTTCTTAATAACCTACTGCAAGGCTGGCAACAGGTCACCTGTAGCACCCAGCTCAAACTCCTCAAATGCATTACAGTCTTTTCTAGACAATAGCACTTCTTTTTCATAGGCCTTGCATAGAACTGGCCTTTCCTAACTTAGAACTATGCTTTTGGTCTAAAACAGCTACTCATCCGTAATGGTCACCTAACAGAAGCGCTGCCCTGGGACCAGAGCAGAAGCCAGCTCTGTCACCATGTTGACTTTTTATTGCAGGACCTGGTAATATCAGCCTCACTATCAGGAAATCATTCACCCACTTATCCAACATAATTTATGTCATAACCTTTCAACAACGTCCTTCTATTTGCATAAGACAAAGGTCACTCTCTATGCAGAAGAATAAATGGATGGAGTCATGTCAGAAGTAGCAACATTTCCATTCTGAAAAGATTTTTCAGTCTGTCATAACGCTACTGCAAAGCTGAAAGTTGTTCAAGGGGCATCCAGCCTTAAACAACTAAATTTAGAGTTCATCAGGAAACCTGACACTGTCATGTTAGGACTATGACAATGGATTCCCATCTTGTTACTGCTGTTCGGTTAGCTTAGCATCTCTGTAAAGATTGTGTTATCACTTATAACTCTTGTGAACTGTCGCTGTTCTTATATATAAGCCTTGCTTAGAAATGTCACAGACTGTCCCTCTGGAATTTAATTGACTTATGATGCCACTATTTAGAATTCTTTTTTCTTTATCCAGTTTGTATATATCTGCCCTCTGAGGACCTACTTAGTGCATCTGATTACTCCATGAGAACTTATGTCACAATATATATTACTTTTAGAAGTCTCAGGCTATTTATTGTAATAAAGAAGAGTCTCTGAGCATGTGAGGAATGTCTTTTTCTCAGCACTGACTGACTACATCTAATCACTTCCCAGCTGGCTTGAACTGCTTTTCTAAATATCATCATTGGGTTTCCAATAGTGGGTGTAAAAATGAGAGGGGCTTCCTGTGGTAGCAGCATATTCTCTTGGGGAGTGAGTAAAGCATCCCACACCCACTAAAGAAGGGCTTAGGTTGATATTGTTCATATTGAGTTTAGGGATAGTTACTTCCAAGTATATTAGAGTATGACTGTGAATGTAAGGGAATTATTAACTGTACTTTTTTCTTCTAAGGGACTTTAGTGGGGAATGACACTCCCTGCTTGCTTTTGAATTGTGCTTGGTTTCATCTTTCCAGGTTTTTGCCATGGAGTTCCAGGCAGTGGTGATGGCAGTTGGTGGTGGATCCCGTATGATGGATCTGACCTCAAGCATCCCTAAAGCTCTCCTCCCTGTGGGCAATAAGCCTTTAATATGGTATCCACTCAGCTTGCTGGAACAAGTTGGTTTTGAAGGTGAGCAATAGAAGTAGCCTGTCTGGCTACATTTTTTTGCAGAATTTTTTCAATTTCTCTAAGCATTTTTCAGAGTTGTACATGTGGACAGTCATCTTGAGGCTAGAACCTTTTTGGCAGTGGCACCGAACTGCAGAATTCCCTCTCCAGAGAGATTCATTCCCCCCCATCACTGTCTTCCACTAGCAGGTGAAGACCTTTTTTGTTTAGTTTAGTGTTCCACAGCTCCTAGGGGATTGGAAAAAGGGGAACGCATCAAGAAATTGGGGATTTCTTGGACACCATGGTTCTTAATACACAATGTATACTCTGTGGGCCTTTTTGAGGATCCTTGTTTGAACCTCCTCTGCTGTATCTGGGAAACTGGCTCTCTAGCTCAATGCAGAGGGAGCACTACACCAATGCCCTGGATGTGCCTGGGTGAAGGGGAGGTCAAAATATTCATCTTCCCTTCCCAGCACATGCATGCAATTTATTTAACCAGCAATTAATTCATGGCAATGAAGGTGGGATCATTGAGGAAATACCAAACAAAACAAGTCTTCACCCACTGGTGAAAGATGGGAACAGAAGGGCACACTTTAATCTTCTTCTGGAGACAGTCCAGAGCTTTGGTGCCATGACCGAGAAGGCCCTCTCCCAGGTTGCCACCTGCCTAATTTCAGAAGGCAGGGGCATCTGAAGCAGGGTCTCTGAAGATGACCATATGTCCTGCTCCCACTGAAACACTAAATAAATGGGCTACAAACAGTAGCATAGACAGGCCAAGTCCAAGAGGGCAAGCACGGGATCCAGAGTTGAGGCAGACAAAGCAAGTCACGGTGGCAGCACAGTCAGCAGGTAGCAAACACAATGGATAGCAGCAGTGGTGTAATCAGCAGGGCGCAGACTTAGTGCTTCCATGCCAGTCTGTCTCTCGCCTGTTGCTTATATCACACCATGGCTCCTCAGCCCATACTGAGTCGTTCTGTAATGGGTGCAGACAATTGAAGCAAAGCAGAGTACATGACAGACAGCAATTTCCCTAGCCTTGTTTCTGTGAGGACTCATCATCACTAGCTGGAGTTGGATGCTGCTGAGCTGCCAGCCGGGCACTAAGGCGCCTGGCCTGCACCTTCTTTCTAGCTCAGCCTCTCCAGCATTCCAAGTTGTCAGGTGACGACGGGGGTGATGCTAACTGCCGCATGCACTCTGCTACAGGTCCCAAACCCCGGGCTGCAAAAGAGGTGTGCTGGCCTTGGGCTGGAGATTTCCTTCTGTTAACAAAGGAGCCACCTCCTCCAGTGGGTCACCCATTGTTGGTTGTAAACTTGGGCCACCCTCACCCGCCACCTCCTCATCAGAGGAAACTTCTGTGTGCCACTGTTCCACAGATCCTGAGTGGCCCACGACACCATAGCAGTCAGGGAGGTTCACAGGGGAGTAGGCTGTCCTTCAGGCATGTTGGTCTGAAACCATATAGGGCTTTGAAGGTCAAGACTAGCGCCTTGAATTGCACCTGGAAACAGATTGGTAGCCAATATAGATGGGCCAGGCCTAGAGTGTTATGGTCCTTACAAGACACTCCACAGCTGCCACCTGCTCATCCAGCAGTAGGCCTGGGTCCAAGAGCACCCCCAGACTATGGACCTGTCCTTTCAAGGGGAGTGCAACACCATCCAGAAAGGGTGACATGTTAAATCCTGGGACAGACAGTCTATTCACCAGTAGCATTTCCATCTTATCAGGATTACATTATAAAATATTTAACTTGGGGAATGTTACCCATACATCTCTTGGACTTTCTGATTTTTAAAAAAATCAGTAAAAAGTGAATTATGTAGCTCTTTCAATATTCATCATTAATGGGAACCTTGGAGACTTGAGGAACTCAGTCAAATTACTAAACTACCAGCAAGGGCTGTAGAGAGCTTCAAATCATGTACAGTCTGGCCATTTATGCAGGGTCAGTTTTGATGCTCGCTCAAAGCTCTTTTTTAAAATGCAACCTTTAAAATCCCTATTCATGGTCCCTACGCAAAAGGAGAAATTCCACCTTCACTCGCCTTCTCCTTTGTTTCCATAGCCATTAGCAACCGCTGTCTGCATAACTAACATGCGGCTGTGATTTTGCACACTTCTTTGGGGGGATTCTTCAATGTGGGTGTGGAGCAAACCCAAAAGGTCGCGTTAAAGGGGCTCTTAAGATATGCGAAGCAGGTATGTGCCAGCTTCGCAGTCACTTCCTGAATGACGGTTCAGCGTGGAAAACTCAAAAAAATATGCGGGGCACTTCAGCCTGGAATGCGCTTCTAATTACCAAGCATAAATGGCCTCAGTTCAGTTGATAAGCAGACTGATGTATATTTTTTTCCGTAGTTTTACTTACCCTGTCTCCTCTTTTTCTCCTCAGAGGTCATTGTAGTTACCACAAAAGAAGTCCAGAAGATGCTAAACTTGGAGACAAAACTGAAGCTGGATATAGTGTGTATTGCTGATGAGGCAGATATGGGGACGGCAGACTCTTTACGGCATATTCATCAGAAAATAAAGGTATAACTTCGGGTTTTTTTAAACAACTTTTGAAAGTGCTTGTTTTTAGTGTTCCATGATCAATTATCGGTAATGTACATATCCATTTTAAGAAGAATGTGTACATGTAAGTGCTAAATAAGGAGGACATAAAGCAAACAAAGTTTGAATTCAAGAACATGAAGGATCATAGCATTTAAAAAAGGGTTGAAGACATCAGTAGTGTCTTTGAATGTTGATATCTGAAAATGTTTGCCTTCTAACCTGCTACCATCCTGCTTCTGTTAAAATCTGCCACTTGGTGCCTTTTTTACTTCTCCATATAGCAAAGTCACAGCCATACATCAGTCCATCCATCCCAATCTGACTTCCTTTCGGACAGGCATTTTGTAGGACTCAAGGCATTCTGGAGCCCATTCCATGCACTAAATCACTAAGGCTGGGATATTAAGTGGTACAAGTGGAGTTGTGCTTGAGGAAGGCAACTTCCCTGCCTTCCCCCATTGGATTGCAGCCTTCTGTACCTTCCAGAATTGTGCTCTTGTGTGTCATTGTACCTCTAGGAACAGTGTGGAGGTCTACGCCGGGAGGGGAAATCAGCAAACCACCACTCTTCCTCTGCAAATGAAGTTGTTCTATGGGAGGAGTTGCTATTGCACTGATGGAACAGCCATGTAGGATCCAGCCAGATAGGCAAAATTCTTGCGTAATAGCTTTGTTGAATTTGGCCAATATGGCAATTTACAGCAAAGTGACTAATAATAAATGGTGATCTGAAATGTCTAATTTAGATCTAATTAAAATCAAAGCTAGTTGGTTTGAAATAAAAAAAAATTATTTAACACAGAGTTAAAATATCTTCAACTCAACCATTCGTAGTAAACATGCAGATGTATTTTGTGTGATCCCTGTTCAAGGTCTGATCAAGAAATGTTGCTGTTTCTAAACATTCTACCTTTGTTTATTAATTTTGGCTGACACAATTAACAGCAGGATTTCATACCTGGGATTGCAGTGCTATCTTTAACATGGATTTTTGTAATGTTAGAAGGAAAATTTGGTATGTTTTCTTGCACAGACACTCTGCTATCTTATTTGCCATTATCTTGGAATTTGCCAAGGTAGATAAGATGAAAATACATAAAAAGGAATGCTGGTTTTGAAGTTTCACACACGTATTGGTATAATACAGCCTATCCATGAAAGTCATACTTCATGCAAATTTTCCAGTTTTAAAGATACGGTGCAGGTTTTTTCTCTATTCAAAGCAGATTGGTATTTGTGATTCTGTAGTAATTTTAGAACATTGGTTCTGGTAGAATTTACTAAGGGGAGCAATCAATCATGTGATCCTGTTTGTTTATCATACATTTTGGCAGATCCATGCTGGATAGAAGATAGTAACGATATCCTAATGCAGCTGTTTTTCTGGTGCTTCTGTGGTGTAGATACTACACACTTTGTTATATCAGTATTGTTATTTTTATATTATTATAAATGTGTTAGGTGCCTTTAAAAAATAGATCACTATGGGTAGCCGTGTTAGTCTCACCATAGCAGTAGAAAAGAGCAAGAGTCCAGTAGCACCTTAAAGACTAACAAAATTTCCGGCAGGGTATGTCTTCCAGTTGCTTAAAGTCTGGGCTGAGGCTTCTGTTGTCTTCTTGTTGCTGGTATTTAAGCCTGTGCATGGCCAGAGGCATGAGTCAAAGGGCTAAAGGACCCTTAGCCCATAGCTTGCAGCCTGTGGCTTTAATTGAGCCAACCACATGGATCCAAGACTAGACCAAGTTATGGCTTAGTGTTTTGTTGGGCGTGTGTGTGCTTGTTTATTTAAACAAATTATTTTTATTTAAATGGTTTGTTTCCTTAAACTTTATTTTGATGCACTGAGCCCATAAATAAAACAAAATCATAACTAGACTACTCCTCTAGTGCCTAACTCTGCATAATCTTTACAGTGCAATACTGAACAGAGTTGCACTACTCATTGACGTGAGTGGATTCAGAAGGGTGTAACTCTGCTTGGGAATGCACTGGCAGTCACCCGCCCAACACCCCTCTGAACAGCACAACCTTGCGTCACTTCCAAAAGCAAGCTAACATAGGGGTCCTTCTTGCATGGCTCGGGAGAGTATCCTGAAGAGCCAGGGCCACTGCTGAGAGAGAACAAATCCGGGCAGTGGCCAATGGAACAGCTTTAAGGAAAGTTTCCACTAGGAGAATCAGAGATGGTGCACAGGCCTATAACAGGAGAGAGAGTCCTTTGAGTAGAGAAATTACTTTTTTCTTGCATTTAAAAGAAGTAAATAAAAGACTTTTCTGGTGTTAAGATTGTTTAGATATGCAGAAAATCAACTATTGTTGACATGCATGGCTTGTGATTGATTAATGTTGATGTTGATTCTCAGCTCTGCCTTTCTCTACCCTGATTATTTTTAAACTTAAGCTATTCCTCCTTACATATTAATTGAAACATCCAGAATTTGCACCTTGTTTTGGTTTGACTAGTGATGCTGCAGTATGCAGCATCGTGTTAAATAGTGGGATGTCAAACAGAAATTTTCCCTCTTGATTTTATTGGCAGGTGTAGAAAAGTTGTGTGTAAATAAAGTTCCAGCATCCTTCTGTGATCCTTTTCAAGGCAGCATGACTAAACCCAAATGGCTTGGCTGGATTCAGGAGAACCAGCATGGTGTAGTGGTTAGGAGCAGTGGACTCTAATCTGGAGAACTGGGGTTGATTCCTCCACTCCTCCACATGAAACCTGCTAGATGGCCTTGGGCTAGTCACAGTTCTCTCCGAACTCTCTCAGCCCCACCTAACTCACAAGGTGCCTGTGTGTGAGGTGGGGGGTGGGAAGGCAATTGTAAACCAGTTTGAGTCTCCTTAAAAAGGCAGAGAAAATCAGGATATAAAAACAAACTCTTCTTCTTTGGTTCTTGTAGGTTATCCGGGCTGTGTAACCGTGGTCTTGGAATTTTCTTTCCTGACGTTTCGCCAGCAACTGTGGCAGGCATCTTCAGAGTAGTAACACTGAAGGACAGTGTCTCTCAGTGTCAAGGGTGTAGGAAGAGTAATATATAGTCAGAAAGGGGTTGGGTTTGAGCTGAGTATTGTCCTGCAAAAGTATTGTCCTGTAAGTATCAAGATAATGTGCTAATGAGGGTATGGTATGTTAATATGGAACCATTGTATCCTGAAGTGATCTGTTAATGTGTGTAATCCAAAACTAATCTGTATGGCTATTGTTGAATGTTGTCTTTGTCTGGAGGTTTTTCAGGGCAGGAAGCCAAGCCTTATTCATTCTTAAACTCTCCTCTTTTCTGTTAAAGTTGTGCTGATGTTTATGAATTTCAATGGCTTCTCTGTGCAATCTGACAAAATAGTTGGTAGAATTGTCCAGTCTTTCAGTGTCTTGGAATAAGACCCTGTGTCCTGTTTGTGTCAGTCCATGTTCAGCCACTGCTGATTTCTCAGGTTGGCCAAGTCTGCAGTATCTTTCATGTTCTTTTATCCTTGTTTGTATGCTGCGTTTTGTGGTCCCGATGTAAACTTCTCCACAGCTGCAAGGTATACGATATACTCCTGCAGAGGTGAGGGGGTCTCTTTTGTCTTTTGCTGATCGTAGCATTTGTTGTATTTTCTTGGTGGGTTTAAACACTGTTTGTAGGTTATGTTTTTTCAAAAGTTTCTCCATGCTATCAGTGACTCCTTTAATAAATGGCAAGAATACCTTTCCTATGGGAGACTGTTTTTCTTGAGTTTTCTGATTTTTGTTTGGTTCAATGGCCCTTCTGATTTCATTCTTGGAGTAGCCGTTTGCTAGCAGTGCGTGATTTAGATGGTTAGTTTCTTCCTTGAGAAACTGGGGTTCACAGATCCGTCTTGCACGGTCCATTAATGTTTTGATTATTCCTCTTTTCTGTCGGGGGTGGTGGTTGGAGTTTTTGTGTAAGTAGCGATCTGTGTGAGTTGGTTTCCGGTAGACCTTGTGACCTAACTGAAGGTTTGATTTACGGATGACAAGGGTATCAAGAAATGGGAGTTTACCCTCAATTTCCTTTTCCATGGTAAACTGAATGTTTGGATGGATATTATTAAGATGGTTTAGAAAGTCCATTAATTTTTCTTCACCATGGCTCCAAATGGTAAATGTATCATCTACGAACCTGAACCAGACTGTAGGTTTGTAAGGTGCTGATTCTAATGCTGTCTTTTCAAAATATTCCATGTAAAAGTTTGCTATTCCAGTAATAGCAAACTTTTACATGGAATATTTTGAAAAGACAGCATTAGAATCAGCACCTTACAAACCTACAGTCTGGTTCAGGTTCGTAGATGATACATTTACCATTTGGAGCCATGGTGAAGAAAAATTAATGGACTTTCTAAACCATCTTAATAATATCCATCCAAACATTCAGTTTACCATGGAAAAGGAAATTGAGGGTAAACTCCCATTTCTTGATACCCTTGTCATCCGTAAATCAAACCTTCAGTTAGGTCACAAGGTCTACCGGAAACCAACTCACACAGATCGCTACTTACACAAAAACTCCAACCACCACCCCCGACAGAAAAGAGGAATAATCAAAACATTAATGGACCGTGCAAGACGGATCTGTGAACCCCAGTTTCTCAAGGAAGAAACTAACCATCTAAATCACACACTGCTAGCAAACGGCTACTCCAAGAATGAAATCAGAAGGGCCATTGAACCAAACAAAAATCAGAAAACTCAAGAAAAACAGTCTCCCATAGGAAAGGTATTCTTGCCATTTATTAAAGGAGTCACTGATAGGATGGAGAAACTTTTGAAAAAACATAACCTACAAACAGTGTTTAAACCCACCAAGAAAATACAACAAATGCTACGATCAGCAAAAGACAAAAGAGACCCCCTCACCTCTGCAGGAGTATATCGTGTACCTTGCAGCTGTGGAGAAGTTTACATCGGGACCACAAAACGCAGCATACAAACAAGGATAAAAGAACATGAAAGATACTGCAGACTTGGCCAACCTGAGAAATCAGCAGTGGCTGAACATGGACTGACACAAACAGGACACAGGGTCTTATTCCAAGACACTGAAAGACTGGACAATTCTACCAACTATTTTGTCAGATTGCACAGAGAAGCCATTGAAATTCATAAACATCAGCACAACTTTAACAGAAAAGAGGAGAGTTTAAGAATGAATAAGGCTTGGCTTCCTGCCCTGAAAAACCTCCAGACAAAGACAACATTCAACAATAGCCATACAGATTAGTTTTGGATTACACACATTAACAGATCACTTCAGGATACAATGGTTCCATATTAACATACCATACCCTCATTAGCACATTATCTTGATACTTACAGGACAATACTTTTGCAGGACAATACTTAGCTCAAACCCAACCCCTTTCTGACTATATATTACTCTTCCTACACCCTTGACACTGAGAGACACTGTCCTTCAGTGTTACTACTCTGAAGATGCCTGCCACAGTTGCTGGCGAAACGTCAGGAAAGAAAATTCCAAGACCACGGTTACACAGCCCGGATAACCTACAAGAACCAATGAACTCTGACCGTGAAAGCCTTCGACAAAACTCTTCTTCTATTTGGAAACCATTGACTCTGTACCCTGTTGTTAAATTAAGAGTGGCCACAGATACATTATCAAACTTGTTGTTTCTTCATTGTTCATTTACACGCATTGAATATGTTCAGAATACCCTGGGATAATACGCTATGGTGTTATTCTAGTTAAGTAATTGTTGGAATGCTAGTTTACATCATAGGAAGGTTTCACTTTACCCTTGCTTTTGTCAAGGAATTAAAGGCTTGAGCTGTCATCTGAGCCTGGGTGCTGGCCTACCCAGATTCATGGGTGTGTTCATACTTTTTCAAGCATGGGAGAAAAAAAGGTGTTCAGAATCATCCTGCCTGCAAGGATGGTAGGCAGGATAAAGAAGAAGAAGAGTTGATTTTTATATGCCAACTTTCTCTACCACTTAAGGGAGACTCAAACCAGCTTACAATCACCTTCCCTTCCCCTCCCCACAACAGACACCCAGTGAGGTAGGTGAGGCTGAGAGAGCTCTAACAGAGCTGTAACTTGCCCAAGGTCACCCAGCTGGTTTGGTGTGTAGGAGTGGGGAAACAAATCCAGTTCACCAGTTCACCACCGCTCATGTGGAGGAGAGGGGAATCAAACCCTGTTCTCCAGATCAGACTCCACCACTCCAAACCACTGCTCTTAACCACTGCACCACGCTGGCTCTCTAGTTGGGCCCGGTAGGAGCCCGGCCTTCTTTCTTTTCCTGCTTAACAGAACAGTCTCTCCAGCCGGCTACCCTCCAGCCTCCAGTTTCAGCAACTGAACTCTGTGAGGAGATAATTGATAAGTTTACGAAAAACCTGGGGAAGACATGGCAAGGTAATCATGTGTAATAATGGGAATAATCCATTCAACCTTGGTGTCTTCCCAGCTGCCCATGAATAATTCAGTAAACAGTACAAGGTGCACTGCTTCATCATGACTGGGGTTGCCAACCTCCAAGTGGTGGCTGAAGATCTCCTGAAATTACAAGTGATCTCCAGGCGACAGAGATCAGTTCACCTGGAGAAAATGGCCACTTTGGAAGGTGGACTCTATGGCATTAAAGTCTCTCCCATCCCCAACCCCACACTCCTCAGGCTCCACCCCCCAAATTTCCAGGTGTTTCCCAACCCAGAGCTGGCAACTCTAATCATGATTCGGTCCTGCATAAGTCTGTATGCAAGGTGCACAAGTCAGATAGATTTACTATAAGAGATCTTGACTGGAGCTATGTAGATTGCCCCATGATGGTCCCCAGCTCCTTTGTGGTCCGCATAACTGGTTAGGGAGGTCAGAAAACCATATCTCAGGCAATGATTTGCCACCCCACCCCCCGACCACTTTCTCTGTTGCATTCACAAGCCCCTGAAAACCAGTAGAGTACTTTCTTCCATACCAGTTGCTGGCAAATGCTAGTGCCCGGGAACCAAAGAAGAAATTTCTTTGGGGGAAAGGGGGGTCAGAACGTTGCTGAGAGTTAGTGTCCTGCACCTCCCTCCCAAAGTGTTTGTGTATGTTGGGGTCAAAATGCTACTTCTTGCCATTCTGATCCCTTCTCCCTTGAGACTTCTCACTGGGCAAGTGGGGATGAGAATGCTAACTTGCAATGACAGGAAGATTGAGGGAGGTTCAGCTGGGGGAGGGGTCTAGCCATGGACCACACAACATAGCTGTAGTGGACTACACCCTTGCTATAATGTAAGAAATCCAAGGTCATGTGGGAGGAGTCCATCACACAGCTGTTTCCTGTGCCAGCATTTGCATGGGAAGGAACCTCTGGGTGAGTTAATCCCACCTCACATCAGATTTCTTACGTTATTGAGTGGCACACCACATTGCAGTTGCTCTTATGCAACTAAAGATGATGTTGAGAGAGGTCCACAGTGGTAAGAAGGAAAATCCTTTTGTATGAGCAAAGCTGTGCTCATATTTCTCTGGATTCTGCTGCTATATCCTGCCGAATATATTTAAAATGTGTCTTCTCTAAGTATTTTTCATGGTGTTAGATTTTCCTCTGTCTTGTGTCATCGGCTGTATTGGATTGGATTTTAGCATTAGAACCTCAATGAAACAATTCTACATTCTCCTTCCTTGATGACCCTTTAATTGTGTTAATGGAAGCCTTTACTGAGTCAGACTTCGTAATATAATTGTTAGTAAGATTTTACAAATGAAATAATGATACCTGAAATGGCCCATCTGGTTTCTTCAAGTTTCTTTAAACTGGATTTTTTTAAATTAAAAAAACACACACAAAACTTCTAAACTAAAGATCCTTCCAAAAACAATGAAGACAGGAAAATAATTTCTCTGAACAGCTAAACAAAGACGGAGACTCTAGATCTTGTTTGGTATGTGCATCTTTTGGAGCCACATTATGGAAAGTGTGATGTCACAGTGGTGGTCTGTATGCTGCTGAGGGTCACTGATCCATGTAGTCTTGGACGGGGTTGGCTTAGCGCTTCACTTCCTCTGTTGAAAAATCTCCTTTCCAAACACATGATGTAAGAAAGCTCACTCTAACGGCTAGGAGACAGAATCTGAATCCTCATACAGTTGAAGAGAACTTGGTGACCATGGAAAGAAAAACTTCTACTCATACATATATAATATTTAGACTGTCAGTGGAAACTTTTTTTAAAAAATACTGTGAAATTCATCTAAAAGGAGACAAATGGGACCTTTCCCTCCCTCACTTAGGAGTTAATTTTGAAATAGATAAACAGATCATTTTGTTTTCTTTTAAAAGCACTTTAGCAGACTCCTTTAGTGAGGCTGAAAGGATGTTCTCTGTATTTTAAGGCCGGAGCGCGTCTCTCTGAAATACAAATAAAAACAGCTTTGCCTCGTTTACTCTTTTGATGGCTCCAAGGAGACTCCTGTGCTTTGTATATGATGTTAACACATTGTAGAGCAGAAAAGAAGGGTCCAAGGGTTTGGTGATGGAATACATAAAATTAACTATCGGAGATACCCCAGTTTAGAGCCAGTTCTGACAGAGGACCACATATCTAAGCCACTCTGTTGGAGTGTAAGGTCCATGAACAGAAACAGGCAGGAATCTGTCTCCTTGCAGATTTTACATGTGAATTCCTTCTCACATTCTCTCTTACTTTTAACACCAGAATTGGAACATAGCAGTAAATTGCATTTTATAATGACCAAATGGCCATCTGAGGGCCTAGTTGAACGTCGGGTGAGAGTTGGTCAAACATTGGTTTGTGAGCCTCATGTGGGTCCCATGTAACTAGAATCATGCTAATGATTTTAAACATTTATATTATGGCTCTGTTAAATTAGAGACAGTTTACAGAGAATATAACATAATTGAATCCCACTATAAAATACCACCCACATAAAATAGTAAAAGCCAATTCAATGGTAGTTATCATTACAATAACAGTAGCACTAGCCTAAAAGTCAAGGGGTCCTTTAAACAGGTGGGCCTTACTTCTGGGAGAGGGGGAATTGAACAAAAATGTATGCTGATGTACCTCCTCACACAAATTGTTCCACACCCTTGGGATTAAGGCTACAAGGACTTTGTACTAGGTAGAAGGAGTTTATATACGCAGAAGCTCTCTATGACATATGGAGGTCAAGTTCAAGTGCTGCTATGCTAATCCAGTTTTCCTGCATGAATACTATTTTCTTTTATGGACCATTGAAAATAATACAGAAGTTCCCATCATATGTTTGCTGGGATACACAATTGCTTATCTAGCCATGGGTCAGTATGTGCATTTTATCCTTTCTTGTCCCAGCTATTGGCAGGGGGTAGGAGCAGAAGGGCTGACTTATTCTACCCTTTATCAGATGTGAATCATTGGTTGAGTGAGAATTCTCCAGGGAGGAATGATTCAAGCCAGTCTTACTTGAAGAAAAGCATGTTTTTTATTGCTGCTGTGAATAAGGAGGAGAAACCTGAATGGCTGCTTCTCCTGGGGATGTGGTCTTCAAGGCTGTTCTTAGTGCTCCTTATATGTGACACATATTTATTTAAACTTCTGCCTTGCCAGTAGGCCTTAGATCGGACACTGAATAATCTAAAGGTGTTGATCATTAGGGTTTTAAGAAGGGGGAGGGAGGTATTTGGAATCAACATTCAGTAATATACAAGATGGTAGGCAGCACAAGAGAAGACTGAATGAGGTCTTAACGGTAAGTGATAGGTCACTTTTGGTCTTGCGGAGTAGTGGAAATAAATGTGTTAGGGATATGGTCAAAGCAGAGGATAAATATGAGGGGGAAAGACCCCCCCCACAAAGTGCAGAGAGCATAGCAATTTGCTGGAGTCCATAACAACCATTCTGCTGCCCACCAATCAGGGAGTAGTGTCCTGACTGCTAACCTGTGTCAGGCAGATGACTGGTGGAAGGAGCTATCCAGAACTCCCCCAACATTAGGCTGCTATCACACACACATAGAACACAACAAGAGACTGGCAGAAAGGTAAACAGCACCCTCTTGTGGAAGGAGGTCTGTGATGTGACTAAGAGGACTATCACATAACATGTGTGTTCTCCAATTACTTGCATGAGTAGGCAAAAAGCCCTGTAGGACAGGGCTGTAGCAAGGAGGGGAATCAGGCAAGATTACCCCCCTCCTTGGGGTAATCTGTGATGTTCAAGAAGTAGTAACAGAGGAAGGATGTAGGTGAAGTTTTCAATGGAAAAGGTGGTAGGCTCCAACCCTCTGTAAGGTTATGGGCACAACCTGGTTGACTTTTAGCACCCAGTGTGTTTTAGGTACCCTTAGAAATAAAGGGGATGTCTGCTTAAATAAGAAGACTTTTGTGTCTTCTTAATTGTGAGATCAGTTAACAGTACAGACTTTTAGTTGGCCACTCTTTGCACCAGAGCATCTTGTTGTCTCTTGCTTTAATTGCCGTTAGTTTCCATCAAGCATCATGTTTTCAGTGTTACAAGTTTTTGAGACTTTGGCTTTCTATTTTTGAAATTTCAGAAGCAATGCATTGCTTTCATATAAATGCTGATATGGTGAAAGAAAAAAATTATATGTAATCTGGGAGGTCCTACGTTTGTCTTAGGGCCAGTCTCTGGGGCATCTCATGCTTCCATGGTTCTTTTGATGTTTTGAGCTGGATCCCAAGGTTTATACTGTGCATGATGTTTTTCCCTTCTCCAAACTGGGTAAAGAATGTTATGAAGTTACTGTTGTTTTTGCATGATTTTTATCTCCACTTGCGCTGACTAAACCTAAGGTATGTACGTAATAAGTATAGCACATACTTCAAATTGTCTTGATTCTTATCATATACTTTTTAATAACTGGGGAGTGTTTCGGTAATTAGCGCTGCATGCATTTAATTAAAATTTGCTTTATTTTTGTCATTTGCATATATTATGAAACACAGCAGGGTCACATTCCCCACCCCCTTTTCGTCTGCATGTTGTCCCCTTCATATCAGTGGCTCATCATGAAGGTGTGCTAGACATGCGTAGTACATACCTTTAAAAGCAGAGGCTGTACCATTTATTTTCTTTTTTACTATCTCAGCCATAGAAAGTAAAGGAAAATACACCCTTCTGCTAGGGTGCTGGCCTGGTTTATTTTTTCATTCAGCCATTAGTTTATTCTTTCAGGGGTTCCACACTGGAAAGGGGGCATCCATCAGACAGTAAGGGCTTTATTTATGAGGGTGTTGGTGTTTCAAAGGGGAGGCTGTTGAGTCCCAAAAGAGCCTTTCATGGTGTACTCTCAGCGTGCATCTGAGGCCACTGCTCTGTTCATCAGGAGGAGAGGCAGAAATGTGGGCTTTACTTAGCAGCCATGTGTTTCACTGGTCCCTGTGCTCTCTGACGTTTATTTACATATTGAGAGAGTAAATGGGTAGAACAGATGGCAACCAGACATTCGGTGGTTCTGTTCCCTTGCGCTCCTCGGGGGTCTTGCATTCAGCCTTTGCCAAAGTTCGTCCTAAAACGAGAAGCCTGTTCACAATTATGAAGCCTTGTTGGCAGTTTACTAGGGTGACAGATTAAAGTACATAGTTAAATAATTACAAGATTGAGTTTATAAGTCCAGATAGTTGCTTCTAAAGCCATGTCCATGGGCCTGAAGTGGGTTTTGCCGTTGATGTGAATATGTTTCAGTTGTAAAATGAAGAAGCTTCCTTTTGGAAAAAGAACAAGTTGGTATCCAAAAAGCAGCTAAACAGTAACCTTTTAGCCAAAGTATTTTTAACAGATTTAATGCTGTCTTGATGATCTTGACAGATACGACTTTGTAACTTTTAGGGACTGGGTGTGTGCTTCAACCTGCTTAAAACTGGTTTATCACTGTCAAAAGTTACTGACTCAGTTTTACGTTCTGCTTTACATAAGACCACAGTTCTGCTAAGGCATGGTTGTTCTGAAGTGGGTGGTATTTTATCTGCTGTTGTTTTCTCTAATGCGGGAAACCATGAGAAACATTATGTTCAAGAAGTAGTAACAGAGGAGGGATGTAGGTGAAGTTTTCAACTTTAATAATGTTTTATCTGTGAATAAATGCTTTTGCACTGGATACTTATTGTTGGTTTACTACTGGAACTACTGCTGACGGTGTTCCTGCTGTAATATCATTTGCACTTTACCAGGGAGAATAATTTAGTGTTAAATCACTCCTTGAACATCTAGTAGTAGTACATTGCTTTTCCCTAGGTTGTTGCAAGAGACAGTTTGACTCGTACTGTTCTCTTTAGCAGATATATAGGTGGATAGGGTACAAGGGAATAGAAGATTGCTGCTTTTCTTCTCCACCTGGGTATAAAGTTTAGGGGCACGGAAACACTTTATTCCCTAACTAAATGGAATTCTGAACGTGATAGAAATATTTTAGTGCTTACATTAATTGGGAGTAAATTACTGCTGTTTAAAAAGGGAGGTATTAAAAAGGATGAGTTTACAAGTTTTCATTTTGTTTAGGACAAAAATTAATAATGGAATTGCTTTTGCCAACCTGGGCAGTCTCTGTGAAGAACGTGTTAATATGTTTTGAGTCTATGATGGAACTGAGTGGGGGTGATGTGCATTAGAACACTAAATAATTCCCAGTAATGATTTATTATATTTCTTCCAATTTTAATTGAGTGAATTTCAGTCTACTAAAAAAAGAAAGTGACTCTTTTACTGGCTTCCTATTTGTTTCCAGACACAATTCAAAGTGCCAGTTCTTACTGTTAACGTCCTAAATGGCTTGGGGCCAGGGTATTTGATGGACTGCCTCCTCCCTTATTGTCCAGCCCACCACTTAAGATATGCCTCACAAGCCCTGCCATCAGAGGTGAGGTGGGTGACAGCTGAAGACGGGGCTTTTTCAGTAGTGGCACCTCGCCTATGGAACGAGCTTCCTATTGAGTCTCCCTTGGCACCTGTGTTACTTTCTTTTAAGCTGCAGGTCACAATGTTTCTGTTTATCCTGACTTAATTAAGGGGCTAATCTTTTAACACCATTTGACTAGTGTGTTTTTAGTCTGAAAACTGGTATTAAACCTAAGTTGCTCAATTATCTATCTTTTATGTTTGCTTTTTTATTGTTGAGTTCTAAGCAACAACTGTTAATATTGTATGCTTTTGTTATGTTTTATTTTGTAAGCCGCCTCAGGCAGGATGCTAATAAATACATTCAAATAAATAATTTTATTAATAGACAAGATTTGAACAGGTTTTTGAAGTGATAACAGCAGTTCTCAAATTAATTGGCTCCTTTCCCTTCCTGTGTGTTACCTCACAATGTGATAGAAATTTCACAGAAATAAAGAGACAGGCTTCCTTCCAGAGCAGTGGACTTCAGATTGGTTGCAGAGCTGCTTTTTGGAAGGACCTCCTGCTTATGCTTTTGTGCAGAGAACAAGGGCACTGCGTCTTCTGGGTCTGTTTTCCACACAAAGTGAGAGGAGAGGATTCCTTTTTAGCACAGGCAGTCCTCCCCCCCCCCCCCATGTAAGCACAGGCAAGGAGAGAGGGAAGGGTGACTGGGTCATAGGGAGGAGGAAGGGAGAGAAGGTAAGGGAAAGCTTTTATAGGTAGGGGGTCTACGACCCTGCTTGCATTGGCTTGTTCCTCAGTATGATATATCTCCAAGTGTTCAGTTGTGTTTGCGGTCTCTGGTTCTCTGGGAACGCTGTCCATGGTCGTTACCTTCACACTGGCAAGGTCATAACTCTGGCTTGTCCTCTTCCTATTGCATGACCCTGAGGCAATATGAGTTCCTGTCACAAGGTTGTGATGCTATGTGACTTCCTGCTACATCCTTACAGTTTAGTGGATCCAGTGCTTCCACCAAGGTATTAAAGGTGGGTCCAGGGTCTGGAAAGTTTGAGGATCACTGGTCTGGAAAAGTTTACGGTGTACAGAACCTTAGAGTCTTAGTGTTTTCAAGAATGAGGTGTCCTAGTACAAGCCTTTCCTATCCTAATCTAAGGCAAATCTTACAATAAGAAGGAATAACAAAAGCAAAAGAGCTGTGTGGGGTAACAAAATCCAAGATATCTTCTTAATTTTGTATAAGCTGATTTGTATCAAAGGTGATACAACAATGCTAGAAAATGTCTAGGTCTGTGTTGGCGAACCTATGGCACGCGTGCCACTTCCGGCACGCGTAGCCCTCTCTGCCGGCACGTGCGGTTCCTCCAAGCCGCTGGCCTTTTCAGCTCTGCCCCGCCCCGGATGGGGGAGGCTGTAGTCCAGGGGTGGGGAACCTCTGACATAATTGGCGGTGGCCCCCGGACTCTCCCACAGAAGCCGCCGCTGGAGCGTGCGTGGCCAGCCAGGAGGGTGGGAGAACAGGGAACAGAAGGCAAGCGCCCGCACTTGGCATGGCCGGCAGCTTCTCCGGCGCCCTCTGGGCCTGAGCGGGTGGAGGGGCGTGGCTGGCTGGTGGGTGCGAAGGAGGCGCCCTCTGCCCCACCCTGCTCGCCTCTCACAAGCCTGCCGCCGCCGCGCCCCACCGCTGCATCCCCCCCTCGGGGCAGGCCGGCCGGCCGAATGGGAGATCCCCTCCGGGCGGGGGGCTTAGGGACCTGGGCAAGCCAGGCAGGCAGAGAGGGGCGCTGAGCTAGGCTGGGCTCCCTCCCTCCTTCCCTCCCTCCGCGCCAGACGGGCCTCTTTTCCGCCAGAGCTCCACTCTGAAATGGGTGGGTGGCGGTGAGGCCCAGCCGGGCGGGGGATCCTCCTCCTGCTCCTGCTCACCCCAGGCACGTGGGAGGCGGCGGAACCCAGCCCCGTCCATAGGCAAAGGGCGCAGCGGCAGGGCTGGTGAGCCACAGGGCGGCAAGTCAGGCGGAGGCTCTGGGGTGCCTCCCTCCCCTCCCTCCCTCGCTGGCGGCCGGCCCGGCTGGGTGGGGGCAGCTGTCAGCGGGGCAGGATTTTTTTTCTTTTCCCCTTCTTGTCCCCCTTCACAGCTGGTGCCTGATTGGGGAAGGCTTCTGGGCCCTTGTCCATTCCCCCCTTTCCCCCCTTCTCCCCTTGCATGCCTTCCTGCTTGCCGCCCAGCTGGCTGGTGGGCCTGAGCCACACCACCGCATTGTTGGCCTTCCTTGGGCTGCTCTGCCTCTCCTGCCCCTTCACCCTTCCTCTCCCAGCTCCTTCTCCCTCACCCAGGACCTGCCCCAGCCCTCCATGGGTGTGTAGGAGCGGGGCAGGACACCGAGCCTTCGCGGGAAGGGAAGGGTCTCCCGCCTGCCCCCCTTGCGCTGCGGGCTGTTCTGCGTACGCGCCCCCCACTTCTCTGCTGAGGGAGGAGGCGGGGGCCGTGTGTGTGTGTGTGTGTGTGTGTGTGTGTATGAGAGAGAGAGAGAGAGAAAGCAGGAAGGCTTTTCTGTCTCTGGCCACTCAAGCATGGGAGGTTTTGCCTTGGATTTGCTGCTCTGTAGATGCACATTTCCCCCATCCAAATTCTCAAAACTCATCAGTAAGTTCCCATGCAGAGTTTTGAGAATCCGGATGGGGAAAATGTGCATCTGGAGAGTGGCAAATCCAAGGCAAAACCTCCCATGCATAAATGGCCTCTTTCTTTCTCTCTCTCCCTCCGTCCTTTTCTTTCCCTACTTTTCTTTCTCTTCCTCGCTCCATTTCTTTCTCCCTTTCTCTTTTTCTTTCTTTCTTTCTTTCTCTCCCTCCCTTCCCTTTTTCCCTCTCTTCCCTTCCTTCCTTCCTTCCTTCTTTTCCTCCAGCGGCTTCTCCGGCGCCCTCTGGGTCTGTGCGGGTGGAGGGGCATGCAGTCCTGTTCCACCTTTGAAGGGCCCACAAGCCATCCTCCAAACACCTTTCCATTTGTCTTGATATGTAGAGAGAAAACACTAAGGAACAGGTTGCCAATCTCCAGGTACTAGCTGGAGATCTCCTGCTATTACAAGTGATCTCCAACCAATAGAGATCAGTTCCCCTGGAAAAAATTGCCACTTTGGCAATTGGACTCTATGGCACTGAAGTCCTTCCCCAAACCCCGCCCTCCTCAGGCGCCACCCCAAAAACCTCCCACTCATGGCAAAGAGGAACTTGGCAACCCTAGCCTCTCCCTCTGGGCCCCCTCTGGGGGTGGTATTCAGGTTAAATTGCCGCATTGGCACTCGGTGATAAATAAGTGGGTTTTGGGTTGCAGTTTGGGCACTCGGTCTCTAAAAGGTTCGCCATCACTGGTCTAGGTGAAGTAGAGCAAGCGAATTTTGGCTTTGAGGTTTTGTGGAGAGTATTCTGTCACACTCAGCAAAACTAGAGTTGCTGCCAAAATTCATACTTCTTGAGTTCTAAATATAAGGTTTGGTTTATGTAGTGACCTAACAAATGTGAGTCTTATAGATATTTCTTCGGTACAGTTATGTAATACAAGCCAGAGAAAAATTACTTTTCCTTCTATTTACATCTGTTACTATCCTGCTGCCCTGGCAGGCACAATGGTGATGGCGGATAAGAAGAGAGCCTCTTTCCCCCTCCGTCTCCCACCCCTTCACCTGTGTGTGAATGCTTAATATTAGGAACTGCGGGGAGTACATTTCCATGGGGTATATCTTCACATGTTGGGCGCAACTGAAGCAGTGCTTGTGATGTTGGAGGAGAGAAAGAGAAGAAAAGGGGAATCATGGAGAAAGGCTCTCTGCTTATCCATTTGCCTACTGGCCAATCATTGGTTCCCACCAGCCTGTCTGGACAACAGAACAGCACCAATTGCAAAGTAAGTAAGGTTGGGTTGAGTGAGAGTGGATTTGGGGTGACTGGGGAATGGTTGGAAACTCTTGGAGAAGGCCAAAGATGTTACAAGTGGTTAAAGAAACAATAGAAGAGTAGTAGTAGTAGTAGGTTTTTATATGCCGACTTTCTCTACCACTTAAGGAAGAATTAAACCGGTTTACAATCACCTTCTCTTCCCACAAGAGACACCCTGTGAGGTAGGTGGGGCTGAGAGAGCTCTAAGAGCTGTGACTAGCCCAAGGTCACCCAGCTGGCCTTATGTGGAGGAGTGGGGAAACCAACCCAGTTCACCAGAATAGCATCCGCTGCTCATGTGGAAGAGTGGGGAATCAAACCCGGTTCTCTCAGAGTGCACCACTCGAAACCACTGCTCTTAACCACTATACCATGCTGGCTCTCAATAGAGAACAGAATATTTTCCCCAAAGAGTATGCTGATCTAGGTCTTTTCAGATTCAAGATCACCCACCACTAGCAAAAACTAGCAAACGTTAGTTAGATAGTGTCTCTTCAAACATTAATGTGCTTAAGACAGTTGGGTAGCTTTCTGGAAAAGGAGGGCAGACTGTTGATAACAGTGGCGTGTGCTCATGCCCTTGTTGAGCAGCTTATTGATGGAAGTGATGCTGTGATTGGTATTAGCTATAAGGCTTGCTTGTTTCATTTACCCTCCTGCCAGTTGTATATGGAGCAGGGAGCCTTGTGGTATGCTGGAACATACAACGCATATGCCCTGCTCCATGTTTGAGGGTTAAACTTCTTAATGTGGAAAACACTAAATTCTTCAACAGTGTATTATCATCAAACACATTATAGCATATTAATTGTAAACAAGATTAGTTTCATTTAAACAATGAACATTGAACGGTATCCTGCCTTAGGCTGGAGGAAGTTCCTCCAGCTTCCTCCTATTTAAGTGGTTCTTTCAATGGAAAAAGAGCCACTTGAGTTGAAGCAAGGCTCATTAGACTGGAGAAAGGCTTCAGACTTTGCTTAGTAGAGTGGTGGGACACAGTCTATTATATAAGTCTACATATACATATGAAATATCATTATCCTGTAGATTGCCTTATATAAAAATTGTTATACCTTGTAGTACACATTTTGAGTAATACCCTGTCTTAAAAAGCATTTCACTCATGCCAAAAAAGAAAATATTTCATATGAGTTCTTTCAGAGTTCTCCACAATTTCCAGTTTTTCTGTTGTAAATATTGAGAATGAGACCCCTCCTCGAAATTGTATCACCCCTCCCGCATCACTACATCACACTGGCAGTCAGTGAGTCTTAAGTCAGTGTGGTAGAGAGAAGACATTCTTTCACATAACAGAGAAAGGAGATGCCTGCTTTTAGAAAATATGTACTTTAAATCTTCTACATAATTTTCCTAGAGGTCTCCCATTCAGATTTATTAGTTTCTGCAGTCATTATAGTATTAGGTATTCCTAGACCACACAGTATTGCCCCCCCTTCTGAGGTTGCTCAGTAACGTTAGGCAGGAGAAGTAAAAGGGTGGATTTCTCATGTCATCATACTGCTAATACATTATTCTGATTACTATACGGTATAATGATGGTTAAAATAATGTCAGTATTTCTGCAATGAAAGATTGTGTACTGTGTCAATAGTCTCAAAACCCATATGTAAGCTTTAGCTGTTCTATTTATTTGACCCATTCTAGAGTTTTATTTAGAGAGCCAGCATGGTGTGGTGGTTAAGAGTGGTGGTTTGGAGCGGTAGACTCTGGAGAACCAGGTTTGATTCCCCACTCCTCCACATGAGCGGCAGAGGCTAATCTGGTGAACTGGATTTGCTTCCCCGCTCCTACACATGAAGCCAGCTGGGTGACCTTGGGCAAATCACACTTTCTCAGTCCCTCCTACCTCACAGGGTGTATGTTATGGGGAGGGGAAGGGAAGGTGATTGTAAGCCGGTTTGATTCTTCCTTAAGTGGTGGAGAAAGTCAGCATATAAAAACCAACTCTTCTTCTTCTTCTTCTTTAACAGAACTATGCTTATATCAACAGGAAAAATGTCTTAATGAAAGGACCCATGTCTTGGGTAACAATGCTTTACAATAGTTGTTGGAAAGCCTCCCCATATTATTGTCGAAGGCTTTCACGGTCAGAGTTCATTGGTTCTTGTAGGTTATCCGGGCTGTGTAACCGTGGTCTTGGAATTTTCTTTCCTGACGTTTCGCCAGCAACTGTGGCAGGCATCTTCAGAGTAGTAACACTGAAGGACAGTGTCTCTCAGTGTCAAGGGTGTAGGAAGAGTCAGAGAGGGGTTGGGTTTGAGCTGAGTATTGTCCTGCAAAAGTATTGTCCTGTAAGTATCAAGATAATGTGCTAATGTGGGTATGGTATGTTAATATGGAACCATTGTATCCTGAAGTGATCTGTTAATGTGTGTAATCCAAAACTAATCTGTATGGCTGTTGTTGAATGTTGTCTTTGTCTGGAGGTTTTTCAGGGCAGGAAGCCAAGCCTTATTCATTCTTAAACTCTCCTCTTTTCTGTTAAAGTTGTGCTGATGTTTATGAATTTCAATGGCTTCTCTGTGCAATCTGACAAAATAGTTGGTAGAATTGTCCAGTCTTTCAGTGTCTTGGAATAAGACCCTGTGTCCTGTTTGTGTCAGTCCATGTTCAGCCACTGCTGATTTCTCAGGTTGGCCAAGTCTGCAGTATCTTTCATGTTCTTTTATCCTTGTTTGTATGCTGCGTTTTGTGGTCCCGATGTAAACTTCTCCACAGCTGCAAGGTATACGATATACTCCTGCAGAGGTGAGGGGGTCTCTTTTGTCTTTTGCTGATCGTAGCATTTGTTGTATTTTCTTGGTGGGTTTAAACACTGTTTGTAGGTTATGTTTTTTCAAAAGTTTCTCCATGCTATCAGTGACTCCTTTAATAAATGGCAAGAATACCTTTCCTATGGGAGACTGTTTTTCTTGAGTTTTCTGATTTTTGTTTGGTTCAATGGCCCTTCTGATTTCATTCTTGGAGTAGCCGTTTGCTAGCAGTGCAATGGACCGTGCAAGACGGATCTGTGAACCACAGTTTCTCAAGGAAGAAACTAACCATCTAAATCAGGCACTGCTAGCAAACGGCTACTCCAAGAATGAAATCAGAAGGGCCATTGAACCAAACAAAAATCAGAAAACTCAAGAAAAACAGTCTCCCATAGGAAAGGTATTCTTGCCATTTATTAAAGGAGTCACTGATAGGATGGAGAAACTTTTGAAAAAACATAACCTACAAACAGTGTTTAAACCCACCAAGAAAATACAACAAATGCTACGATCAGCAAAAGACAAAAGAGACCCCCTCACCTCTGCAGGAGTATATCGTATACCTTGCAGCTGTGGAGAAGTTTACATCGGGACCACAAAACGCAGCATACAAACAAGGATAAAAGAACATGAAAGATACTGCAGACTTGGCCAACCTGAGAAATCAGCAGTGGCTGAACATGGACTGACACAAACAGGACACAGGGTCTTATTCCAAGACACTGAAAGACTGGACAATTCTACCAACTATTTTGTCAGATTGCACAGAGAAGCCATTGAAATTCATAAACATCAGCACAACTTTAACAGAAAAGAGGAGAGTTTAAGAATGAATAAGGCTTGGCTTCCTGCCCTGAAAAACCTCCAGACAAAGACAACATTCAACAATAGCCATACAGATTAGTTTTGGATTACACACATTAACAGATCACTTCAGGATACAATGGTTCCATATTAACATACCATACCCTCATTAGCACATTATCTTGATACTTACAGGACAATACTTTTGCAGGACAATACTCAGCTCAAACCCAACCCCTCTCTGACTCTTCCTACACCCTTGACACTGACAGACACTGTCCTTCAGTGTTACTACTCTGAAGATGCCTGCCACAGTTGCTGGCGAAACGTCAGGAAAGAAAATTCCAAGACCACGGTTACACAGCCCGGATAACCTACAAGAACCTCCCCATATTGATCTCATTTGCATTTCTGAAGAGGGTGTGTGTTAGTCATACAGCTTTTCTTTTCTGTTTGACAGACAGATGTGTTGGTGCTAAGTTGTGATCTGATCACTGATGTCGCTCTTCATGAAGTAGTGGACTTATTCCGGGCTCATGATGCAACACTGTCGATGCTGATGAAGAAAGCCTGTGAACCTACGGAGCTGGTACCAGGACAAAAAGGGAAGAAAAAGCTGGGTAAGCAGATGCTGCCAGACTCCGACTGCCAACAGTTACATAAAAATTGGCAGCTGTTACACAATTTGACAATTTTCATGACATTCAGGCAGAGTGTGCTAACTGAAATAGTGTTCCAGATAGCTTCTTTGTGTGTTTTATGGCAACAGTGTGTTCTTAGTGTATTGTCCTGATAACAGTCCTATATCCAAGCATACCGGGAGAGGGAATTCAAATTCCACAAACAGCCAAAGTAAGTTCTACATCAAGCAATAAATATAGTACTCTTGCTTGTACTACACTTTTGTTCAGAACCTGATTGTTGTACTATCTGAATTTGTGTTCTTCATTGTAGAATGTTGGAAGTTTTTTTGTACTAAATTCATATGAACCTGATTATAGAACTGGGAGGGAGAAATGATCAAGTACCAGATGTGAACTCTGTATGGTTTAAAAGATAATTGCTGTCCACCTTGGTAGCTTAGTTCCTGATGCTTATGTTGACTGGTTTTGAACTCCTCCAGCTTAAATTCCTCTTCTCTCCTCCTTGGGCCAAGAGTCAGCACAGGTCCTCCTGAACTAAGCTGCTGCTTGCCCTGTTGCTTATTTCTTCCTGTTTGCTGTGGCATGGAGGAGATGCAGTCCGTCAAAAAGCTGGGTAGACAATGTAAAAAAGTGTGTGTTGGAACTGCCACTGTTAAAGAGACAGTACTTGATTTTGACGTTTTCTTCTGGAAACCCCAGCATGCGTGTGTAGGATTCTACCTGTTAATAAATAGTCTTGTATGAAAAAAATAAACCTTTCCACAGAAACCAACTGAGTTTTGTAAAAAATAATCTGTTTTTTCAGTGAGATAAGAGGAGCTATTAGCTATGACTTCCTCCGGATCATTGATTCTTAAGAGTGCAAATGAAAAGCAATAATACTGATACAGCATAAGGTATATGAAGTTTTCTGTTTTTAATTCACCAGCTGTTCTGGGGCTTGCATTCTTTTCTCTGCCACTTCCAGGTACAGGTAGCTGCAGTGGCCCCACATAATATTTGTTCATCTTTCTTTGATTCCTCCTCTGAATGTGTTTGAGAATTTTCAGGAATGGTTTCAACTTTGATGAGCAAACTTAGCTGACATTTATATCTGCTATTTTCTAGGTGGAATATCTGACCAGCCCTACTCTTGTTAGATTGCATTAAAACAGGGCTGTAAAATCGTTGTGTTCTAACTTTCTGTTTTAGTGGAGCAACGTGATTTCATTGGAGTGGATGGAATGGGAAAGAGGTTGCTCTTCATGGCCAATGAAGCAGATTTGGATGAAGAAATCATCATTAAGAGATCCATCCTGCAGAAGTAAGCTTTGGTGTTCCGTTTTAGGTAATTCATTTGGTGTGGAACCATGTAATCAAGGATGCTAAAACAAATAGCTTTTTAAAAGGGAGTAACTGGCAAGGAACCATTTTCCAAATTTGAAGGGTAATTTCTGTACAGAATTGTGAGTTCATAGGCAGGGCTGAGTATATTTCATGTCTGAAAACAATTAAATTTCACACCCGGGCAGATTCTACACACACAAAGAATCTGAATTCTATGACCCATATAAATTGTAAAAATTGATCAAATTGCATTTTTTTCATATTTTGCATAATTTATTCTGCAATTCTTGCTAGTTTGTATAACTTATCCTGGTTTTGTTAGTCAAGGATGGGACAAGCACCACTTTACTTTAAATAAAGAGAGAAAATCTTTGGAGATGCAACTTATTCATTTTCTAAACAAATAAGTAGATAAAAACTACATTTTGGAACATTTAAATATTTGCGCTATTTACTTTGATAGCAATACTATATAGGTTTAGTAACTTTGAGCAAAGAAATAATATTTAAAATTGCGCTACCAGTATCTAAAGAATCCAGAACTTCTGAATCTAAATGTTGTCACATGTATTTCAGATTCTAATTTTTTTTACACAAATTTAGATTAGCTTGTCAATTCACAGATTAATATATATATTAAATAATTCCCAACTCTCTCACTGTCCACTAGAAAACTTTTGCTTTAAAGTGGCTAAAGACAGCCTCCAGCCAACACCTATCTCTGTTCTTTTGTGTGACCTATACGAGCCTCCCAGGTATCTTTTTTGTCCCTGTTTTTCACAGGAGGGACATAGCTCACCAGCTCATTAATTCTAACTCCTTTTCTGTGGCCCCCTCACCTTGAAGCAGTTCACTCCCCTCTTTCACTGGAGGGATGGTTTAGAGCTGAAGGTCTTCCACCGATGGCTCTTCTGCCTATAGAAAGGGAGTTGCTGGTTCCTCAGCCACTCCCCCCATTCTGTTCTTGAAGGTTCATTTGTCCCAAGAACAGAATTTTGGGGAGTTCAGAGAGCTACGTCAGGAGGGGGAAGGCAGGGAAGCTCTATTCCGTCAACATAGCTCTGCTGGCAGTACTTCAGATCCAGCCCCAATTCAACCCCAACTCCAGTTCTCATCTAAACTAATATTCTGATTCCCTTCACATTCTGGTGGGGGTCATTTATGTATTTAGTTTTATTTATTTGAAAGATATATCCCCCATGCTCCAAAATCTGCATGAGGCTTCTAAAAACATAAATTAAAACAAGGCTTGGATTCTGAGATCCAGCCGCAGAAGGCACACATGAACGCATGAAGCTGTCTTATATTGAATCAGACCATTGGTCCATCATGGTCTGAGACTGTCAGGAGCTCTGCAGGGTCTCAGGCAGGGGGCTTTCATGTCACCAACTGTCTGATCCTTTGAACAGAAATGCCAAGGTCCTTTAAACAAGAAATGCCGTGATTGTGGATCTTCCCCCATTCTCCTCTACCCAGTGGTCCTTTCCAACCCCAGGAAAGTTTATTTCCAGGACTGCAGGACTTACATGGATAAGTTGGGAGGCTGCAGTGGGGAAGAGAGCTCCTCTGTCAGCTCAGCTCCACTAACAGAAAAGAGAGACGAGGGTGATATTTCTCCCTTCTCTATCCCCACTGCAGCCTTCTGACCTGTGAAGCTATTATACTACAAAGATCCTTCAACCCCAGGAATAAACTTTACCAGATCAGAAAGGTCTGTTGAGGGGAGAGGAATACTGGAAAGCTCCACAGTCCTTGTGTTCATGGATTGTGGGATCCAACCCCATAACTCATAAAAATTAAGGGGCAAAATCATCAAACAGCAGCCAGTAAAATTAACAGTAAGTAAAAAATCAGCCTAAAAATTGAGAGAGAACAGGGCAAGGAGATGAAATTCTGTTCAAATCCTGGGTGGAAATTGTTTCAGCACAGTGCTTAAAAGCCAGTAATGATGGTGACAAGTGAGCTTCATGGGAGAAGGCTTTCCACAGGAGGGGTGCCACCACTGAGAAGGCTCTGTCTCTAGTTTCTGCCCACCTCACTTCTGTGAGTAGAGCACTAGGATTAGTGCTTGAGATGAGGTCCATAACTGGCAAGTTGGACAGTACTGGCAGAGGCCGTCCTTCATTGAAATTTCTGAGTGCAGAGATTAAAGGTACAACTAAAAATGTTTGACGAGACTCCACATACCAACAGGGAGAGAGCATTCTGTTTTGAAGAAGACCACTGTAGTGCAGCCACAGTACAGTGTCATTATACCTTTTACAGGATATTAAAGGGATTAAAGTACATGTCTCGGGAGTTAAGACACAGTACCATAGGAAGTCTTGACTCCATAATTGTGCTGGTTGTATTTACTTCCATAGTTACTTCCCAGTTTTAGATGTTCACCAGTCTGCAGATAATAATGTCTGTATCTCAGTTAATTGACCCCAAGATGTCATTTGTGCCAATCTAAGATGAGCTGAAGTAGCGTGACTTCAAATACTGGGTATAGAGGAGAGATGGAGATTTGGGCCCGGGCAGTGAGTACATCCTTTGAAGCCTCACTTCACCATATCTCTTCTCCCTGAGCATTTGGCAAGCCATACCGTTGGAAAAATTATTCCTTTGGCCTTACCTCCACTCAAAAGTGAGGGCTGATGTGTTTGTTCTCAAGGAGTGATTACTGCAGGCGGGGAATTGTTTGCCTCACCTTGGACGTTTATGGTTGCACAAAGAAAGGCCGTAAAAGACACTTGTCGGAGCAGGTCTAAATTTAGAGCATTTCCTTTTAAAAAATGCTGTGGGTTGTTTGAGGATGAGTCGCTCCTAATAAACCACCCACCTTCGTGGGTGTTCCATCTGCGCAAATGCAGGTGCAGAGCTGCTTGCAGAGGATATACTAATAAATCACAGTGACAATCCAGTCTGCTCATTACCTCATACCGAAAGGAATACCTCCTATATAAATGTATGGACTGATCGCAAGATGGCTTTGAAGTGTCAGTGAAGCCTGGCTTTGAAGGATCCTATTTTCGTATACAAAAAGTACTTTTTTTCCTCCCTCACTCTCAGATGCGAATAAAAAAATAGTCCTCTTAAGATTCTTATTGTGCAGAGGAAAAAAAACATACTCAGGAGCAAGTGAAATTTAAAAAACAAACACTTGTGTTTCAGGCATCTCTGAAACACTAAGAAAATGTCATACAAACTTACTTGGAGCCTCAGTTTTTGTTGCCTGGCTTTTCTCATGAAATTTCCCCTTTACTTGGCAGCTTGAATCCTATTGCATCTTATAATTCCATAAGAGTATAGGTCCTATAAAATACATTTGTCAGGTTAATTTGGGGTTTTATGTCAACGTTGAGGATTTTACAGTTTCCTCTGACATGCTGTAAATCACTGCAGTTGGGAAAGGGATGGGGAAGGCATATTAAATAGCTCAGAGAATTTTCACTTGTGGAGATTGAGTGAATCCCCCCCCCCCGAGTGCAGTTAATTACTATAAGTGGTATGTAGAAGGAACTCTCACTGATGTGAGTCTGCCTGTTTGACTATACAGGAATTCTTTTGCCTGCCATTGTATACTTTCCCATCTTGATTTGTCTGGGTCAGCCACAATTTCCATATCAGCATCTTGAAGAAATCATTGCCCTTGATCCATCTCCATTTTGAACAATTTTAAGAAATATTGATAAAAATCCTTTTTAAAAATAGTAATATTGTTTTGTGCATTTGTTTTCATGTACAATCCAAGTTTGCTTCTAAACTAGGAGAAATAGAGTTGGGTTGGTACAGTGTGCCTGTGTTTGCAGTAGAGAGAGCAAAGTTTCAGCTGACAGAATTACCCTTCATCTTGTAGGTCCCCTGACCCATGTTCTACTGAACAGCTTGGGGACATGAAGCAGAAAGGGAGATGGCTATAGCTACATTAGTGGAAAACTCTTACTGAATCTGTCCAAATATGCCATAGATCCCCTTTGCAGTTCTCTGAAGTGGCATTGAAATCTTTCTTCCCTGTTACCATTTTATCAACTGAGAGGTGTCTGGCTGAACTTTTCTGGGAGAATCAAAGTTTAAGTTCTATATCTGAACCACTGGAAGATAAACTAACTATTGCCCGTTGTAATGCTTTGCTTGGTTCTTTACTGGCAAAATTGCTCATATGCAGTCGGACTTGGATTCCCCATTGAGCGCAGAGTTAATACTCCCAGTGTTGGAAGCAACTGCTTGGTGCAGTTGCTTGGATCAGTTCACTTTGCTCATTCTGGCTGATGTAGTTTATATGACAAAACTATCTACAATTAAAATTTAGTACAGATGTTCCTCGGGGAGGAGATTCTTAGCTGAGCTGGATCCGGACATGGTTGAGGGATGTCTGGCTGCTTTCTGCCTTCCTTCTGATTGCTCCGTCAGTTTGGACAGAATTTGTCATTTTTACTATGGCAACATTTTCTGAAGAAAGATCTTTACTTCTTCTTTAGAAATTGTGTAAACAAATGTTGTTGGGTTTAATTATTTGTTCTGTGATTTCAGATCAAGCCTTCTCATTCTGATTAGTGAAAAAAATATTTTTGTAATTATCATTAATGAATACTTAGCCTGGTGTTTGAAAATACATTCTAATTCGTCTACATTTAGGAGCTGAAGTTCTCTGGTTATTTATTTATTGGACTTCTCTTTATCCCAACTGGGGACAGGCTCAGAGCGGCTAGCATCCATTAAAAAAACCTTACAATAAACAAACATATTGTATATAAAATAGTTTCATTTCCTATTAAAATCAACATACCCTGATAATAAAATCCAGTTGACACCGGTTCATTCGCACACAGGTCCTGTCCCGGGAAGGGGCAGCCAGGATCCTTAATTGAGTTGGCTCAAATGAAATGAGAGGAAGGGGAGAGGAGAGGAGGCCAGCTATGATGAAAACTGTTGCTGCCTTCAGCCCTAGGCCTGGCAGAATTTTTCAGTCTTACAGGCCATGTGGAACTGAACTAAATCCCTCAGGGCCCAATCTCACTAGACAGAAAGTTCCACCAGCCGAAAAAGCCCTGGCCCTGGTTGAGGACAGCTGGACACTTCTCGGGCCGGGGAGCACCAGCAAGTTGTTATTTGCTGAGCATAACGCTCTTTGGGGGGGGGGGGGGCATACCGGGAGAGCAGTAAGGAAGCAATACGAGTCAGCTTGCCTTGATTTAAGGGTAAGAGTTAGATTACATTTGACATGTTCCTTCCAACCCTTAATTATAGGATTATTAACTATTTTATTGGCAATTTGTAAACCAGAAAAATAATGTTTCCCCCATTTCAGAGCTGGGTAGGTGGGAAATCATCTTTAATCCAGTATAACTCCAAATTAAAGAAGGTCTGCTGATAAGCAGTTTGAAAATCTTTTTAGGATAGAATGCTAATTTGGGAAGGGTACCGTCGCTTTGTATTACTTTTCCCCCTCTGTATGCTTTTTGGAGAGTTCAGAGACATCCTGGTCCATTGCTCTTCTAATTCCAGTGTTGTATTATTAGTGCTCCAAACTACATAACTGTGCAGTGACATCTGCCTGCTCATCAGTAGAACAGATGGTTACTGCTAGTTTGAGAGAGGGTAGAATAAGTTGCACAAGCAACCAGAGTTGAAAATATTTGAGAAACACTGTATTACCTTACTTGCTCACTTATTAGACCACACAAAGGGAGGCCCAAGGGGATTCACTATAAAATCAGCAATAAAACAAATAATAAAATCAATAAACAGTTTGAAACAGAAACAATTATAATATATGACCAAATAATCAATGCAATCAATCAACAGCTTAAAACACCTGCTGGCAGTTAACAAAAGCCCCCCCTCAAAAAAGAGTAGCCTTATAGGCCTTCTTGAAGGCCAGCAAGATGGCCAAGCTCATGACTACTATTGATAGGCTGTTCTATTAGACAGTGGCCATTGCTGAGAAGACTTGAGAGGGGGTTGAGGTAGGGTTGCCAGGTCCCTCTTCACCACCGGCAGGAAGTTTTGGGGGTGGAGCCTGAGGAGGGCTGGGTTTGGGGAGGGACTTCAATGCCATAGAGTCAAATTGCCAAAGCGGCCATTTCCTCGAGGTGAACTGATCTCTATCAGCTGGAGATCAGTTGTAATAGCAGGAGATCTCCAGATAGTACCTGGAGGTTGGCAACTGTAGGCTGAGGCCAGTCTAGCAACCTGGACTGGGGTGTGTATGGTACAGCACAAGAAAGTGCTGACCGCTGGTACAGAACTGGTCACAGATTTATACTAAAATGTAGGTTTGTTAGATCACTATGAAGCCACTAAGGCAGGGGTCCCCATCGTGCTGCCAGTGTGTGCCATGGTGCCTGCCAGCACTTTTCCTGGAGCCCAGCAAGTGTTTTTAGAAAGTAGATGGGCCAGATCGGGCTTATGCCCAGCAAGGCTTCTGATTAGCCATGAGAGATTTGATTGGCTGTGCGGATTTTTTAAAAATGTTGTTTTGGTAGCAGCTGCCACCACGGCACAAGGTTGTTCACTGTGTGATTGAAGGTAAGCTGTGGCAGCCATTTTCTGGTTGGCTGTGCCTCTTGTGGCAGCCATTTTGTTGCTGTGCCCGCCACGCTGTGCCAAAATCCCAAAGGTGTCTGCAGGCTCAAAAATGGTAGGGACCCCTGCGCTAAAGGATACAATTTGTTAATTGCATAGATGGGTATATTGGTGGTTCTTAGATACTGGAATAAAAATGGAAGATCTTTTCATATCAGTACCTTTAGCTCAACACAGTAAATAAAATTAAAGGTGTCTTCCTGTAGGGACTCAATTTTTAGAAAAATTTCTAGACTAATAGTACTGCATTACATTTTTCAGAAATAGTCTGCCTTTCTAAATATGATACACTCAAAGCAGTTTGCAAAGAAATATTAAAGCTGTAAAACCATAGAGGCATGATCTTGTCTTCATGACCCCTCTTCTCCTTCTTTGGGCAAACATGGATTACAATAAGATGTCCATTATGTAGAAAAAGAGGCCAAATGTGCATCCCTGTAAAATCTGTGTGTTTTCAGGCTGGTGGGAGGGCTCTAGTGGGCCTTGTTGGGATTCCAAGTACCCACAGAAAAGTTGGATCAGTAAAACACCAAAATAATTTATGTAAAGTACAAACAAGGTGATTCGCAAAAAAAAATATATCTGCAGTGTTCTATAAACAATTGGATTGCTAATAAAATCAATTTTTGTTTAATGTTTTGGAGATATTGGGAAATCAATATCCTGGCTCAGTGAAAGTAGGTACATTGGATCTCCTCTTGATACATATAGGCCAGCAGGTATAAGATTCGGTTTCTTGCAATATTAGTCATAATGTTTCATGCGGAGCCCCGTGGCGCAGAGTGGTAAGCTGCAGTACTGCAGTCCAAGATCTGCTCACGACCTGAATTCGATCCCCACAGAAGTTGGTTTCAGGTCGCTGGCTCAAGGTTGACTCAGCCTCCCATCCTTCCGAGGTAGGTAAAATGAGTATCCAGCTTGCTGGAGGTAAAGGGAAGATGACTGGGGAAGGCACTGGCAAACCACCCCATAAACAAAGTCTGCCTAGTAAACATTGTGATGTGATGTCACCCCATGGGTCAGGAATGACCTGGTGCTTGCACAGGGGACCTTTACCTTTTTTTTTCATGTGGATAGGCAGGGTAAGTGCTGTAGCATTCACTGGTGTGAATTTTAACTTTCATAATTCCAAATATTCTTGAGCCTGACTTTGGAAAGTGTTTGTGATGTGAGTGTGTGTGTATGTTGAGTATATGTGGAGATCTGCTGAAATTGTGCACAGTTTCTCTTGTTGGACCATTCTTAAAGCTGTAGAATCCATTTCTGTGCTGTAGCGATGGCACAGAAGGGTGAGTACGAGGTCAGAGAAGTTATCCATGCTTGTTTGAACACAGTCTGAATGTTCTCTGCCACATGTTAGACATATGTTACTCATCAGTGGGCTATGAAACTCCATGACGCAAAGCAGACTGGAATGTAGAGTTAGTTAACACCCCTGTCCTGGTCGGAAATGTATTGACAAATGTAAGGAAGCAGGATGGAGAAAAATATTATATGAAGCACTGCAAGGGTAGCGATGAGAAGTGTGGCTGTTACGTCCTAAAGTTATTGAGTTCTGTTGTTCCAAATTCAGTCCAAGTTCTTGCTCCAGCTTTCTTTACTGTTCAGTGAATCATGAAATTTGTGCCTTAATGGGGCATTTTCCAGCAAGCTTCAGGGAAATACCTGTGGGATTTTTGCAAGCAGCTAGCGATTCGTCTCTTTCCAAAGGAACCTTGGCCTTAAATCTCATCGCTCAGTTCTCAGATGCATTGTACTTTGGAAGAATACAAAACTGAGTTCATTGTTTTGAAAATTAGCCACATTTGGTATTGATTGAATTAAAGAACTCCAGTTTGCTTCACTTACTGTGCTGACTGCTGATGGCACAGTGCATGGCTGACCCGTACGCTGTGGCACTGCTGGGCACCAGCAAGTTGGGACCAGTACCTTAAGCCGTTTTGGGGGCAGAGACCCGATATAACTATTTAAAATAAATAAAGCAAATTGAAATATTAGCAAGAAACATTGTCTACAACTAGCACATTGTTTTTGAAATCATCTGACGCATTCTGTTTTCAATTATTATCTTTTAAAAGCTTTCTTTATTTGGAAAAATTCTACTGAATGATTTTCCAAATAACTGCTGTTTAGTTTGTCCCCAAATAGAATTGTGCTGGTGCCCTGGCCTGGGTGGCCCAGGCTAGCCCAATCTCATCAGATCTCGGAAGCTAAGCAAAGTCAGCCCTGGCAAGTATTTGGATGGGAGACCTCCAAGGAATCCCAGGTCACTACGCAGAGGCAGGCAATTATTAACCACCTCTGGATGTCTCTTGCCTCAAAAACTATAAGTCAGCTGCGACTTGACAGCAAAAAAAAAAAAATTGTGCTGGTGAGTTCGATTGTTACATAAAGAGACAGGTATAATAGCAAGTATTCCTTTCTCTTGTTAAAGCCACCCTGAGACTCTCCATCTTTGCTTTTGCCATTATCCTGCTTGGTGGCCACCATCTTCATATTTCATGGAATTGTAATAGTCAGTTATTATAAGCCGGAAGTATTTTTTCCCAGTAGTTAAGTGTACTGCCTCTGTGATGTGAAAGCGTTGTGAGTCCTTCCCAGTTGCAGGATCCAAGAGCCTGGTTCTAGGCTGGTCACTTTGAGCCCAAACCTACACTAGAAGAGCCTGAGCTTAAGGAAGAAAACATTCCTTGTGCCATCTCTCACTCCAAGGAGTTGCTGACTTAGTTTCTACACCCACCATAAAGGTTCCCTCAAATCTAGTCAGTCGCCCTCACTAATAAGGGCTGTTTGCCTAAGCGGTAAGGTATTGCTCAGAGCTTGGAAGGAATGCTGAGATCTGGATCAAGTGAAAAGAGGAATCAAGTTTTTTGAGAGGAATAGTACAAATACCTGGGCTAGGAAATTAGCAAATCACAAGCAGTCAAAATATCAAGCATTCGGTGATATTATCCAAGGCTAGAAAGCCCACAAACAAGCACTCCAAAACTCCAAACTGTATGCAAGATACTCCTTTCAAGAGGGGAGAAAGAGTCCAAAGAGATAGAAAGCACAAGACAGAGAAAGCACACCAGGCAGAGGATGCCAGGTCTGAACATGACAAGGCTGATCTCAGTTTGGGGTCAGATTCTGACTCTAGTTGAATGACAAGCAGCAGAGTTCAAAAGCAAAATATGCTGATTTTTTTTCTTTGTAGGCTTGGAAAGAGGGGAAAGAGGGCACAGTGGTGGATTGGGTGTGTAATATAACTGGACAGTGGGAAAGGAGGAATGGTCCAGGGCCCTGAGAGAAATTCCAAAGAAGGTTTTGAAAAGAGGAAGGTTTCCAAGTGGGGAAGGGGTGTGTCCAAAGACAGTCGTGATTCTCATCAGCAAAGCAAGATTTTAACAGGCAATTCAAATAGTCTCAATTGGATCGTTGTTCACAGCAAGTAGGTGGGAAAACCTTTCTTTGGGAACTGCTAACAGAATAGGGTCCATTTGTGGCTAAACACAAACTGATTAATCATTGATGATCCTTGATTAACAGTCTGATGGCCAGACAGAGGAGAGATGTGGCACCCATTCTATTCTATTAGGCTGATGGAATTAGGCACAGTTCTGTGTTATCTGCTGGCTTCCTTCCGTTTTGTCTTGGAAGTGGCATACTGGCCTTATGCAGAGAGGAGAGAAGCTGGTCCTGACACCAAGGTAGGATGAGGTATGAACAAAATGGAGACACCATAGTAACAGGAAGTCTCATCACCATCTCAATCTATACAAGACTGAGGTTTTCAGGGTTGTAAGGGATCTCCAGGGTCATCTAGTCCAACCCCCTGCACAATGCAGGAAATTCACAGCCTCCCACCCACACCCCCAGCGACCCCTGTTCCATGCCTGGAGGAAGGCAGAAAACCTCTAGGATCTCTGGCCTGGAGGAAAATTGCTTCCTGACTCCAAAGTGGTGATCTGCATTTCCCTGGGCATGTAAGAAAGAGCCACGAGAGCCAAGCACTGACTCATCCCTTCCTGCCCTCCCTCTGATGATCTGCCTAAGTTCACAGAATCAGCATTGCTGTCATATGGCCATCTAGCCTCTGCTTTAAAACTTCCAAAGAAGGAGAGCCCACCACCTCAGGAGTAAGTCTGTTCCACTGAGTAACCGTTCTTCCTAATGTTTAGCCAAAAACTCTCTTGATTTAATTTCAACCTGTTGGTTCTGGGGCAATATAAAACAACTCTGCACCATCCTCTATATAACAGCCCTTCAAGTACTTGAAGATGATTATCATATTTCTTCCCATTCCTTACTTTCCTTGTATATTCTCCATATCCCTTGACAACATCATCATTCATATAGTAGTATGAAGCCATTATCTTTGACTCTTGCTCTCAATCATGTTGTTTCTTGCTTTACTACACTGTAAAAACCTTCCCCTCTTCCTCCCTTAGCAAGAACTCTGATTCATGCTGTGGTCAACTTGACTATTGCATATTTCTCTGGCCTTTGTTGTCACACTTTGATACCCATTATCTTTGTCCAGCACTCTGCCATCAAAATCATTCACCTCTCTCATTATTTGGATTATTTGACATTGTGTCTTAAATCCCTGCCCTGGTATCCTGTCTGCTATTATATCTAGCACAGATACTTTTGTCCAAGCTCAACATATTTTTGCTGTTGCTGTAGACTCTGACTCTCCTACTAAAACTAACCAAAAAAGCCCATACCCTGCCAGAAAACTAACCAAAAAAGCTCATACCCTGCCAGAAAGCTCATACCCTGCTACTTTAAGGTGCTACTGGGCTCTTGCTCTTTTCTATAACCATCATCATCTGTTTATCTGTGCCTCTGCCTTCCTCCTCTCCCTTTGTTGTCTTCCTTGTTTCAAATTTTAGATGCTTTTCAAGGCAGGAGCTTATCTTCTTGTACTTTGTAAAGTGTTGTTCACATTGATATAATATGTGAGATGTGTATACCATCATGTGTATTGGAAATTCACATAAGGATGAGCTACTGGGCACATGCAGGAGCTTTCAATTTCCAAACCTACCTCAGTGCCCCATGTGAACCATATGAATATTAATGTCCTTTCTAACAAGGTGGTTATAAAGATTAACAGAGACCTTGTAAAACTGCTTTCGTAACTTTAAAAGTGCAGTAGAATTGCTATACAAATTATTACTATAACAGTAGCAAAAGGGCCATTGATGCTTTTGTATAGCTTCCCCTTTACATGCTAAACATGACACTATGCTTGTTAGGTAAGTCGCTTCTTGCTGTGGCCAAATAAACTAAACGTTGTTAAAAATCTTTAAACTCCCCCCTTGAAACTTTGAGTCTTAGCCAGGTAGAACATTAATAACACAAATCAGGCCGGCAGTGCTATAAATTTCAGCTGGAACCTAGGAGGGGAAAAAATGCCAATTTCTGTTTGCATTATTATTAATGCTATTTATGCAGGAAAGGCCTTTCAGCAAGCTTGATTATTTTTTAGAGGGGCCTAGTGTTCAGTTCTCGCAGTAGAAAGGGTTAGGGCTGCAGTTGGAAAATTGCACCCAAAGAGCAGCTCCAGGATAGAATGGCTAAACCCCTTTGAGAACAGAGCCTCTTCAGACTACTTTTTCTGCAGCCTTTGCTTTTAAGAGCACTTGAAAAATATTGTTCCTCAGGTAATGTCGTGCTCTGTGCTCGGTCTGTGTCTTAGCATTTCAGTGAGCACCTCTTTCCCAGGCCAAGCAGCTATTGAAATTTTTTTAAGCTTTTCAGGAAGGAAAGTATGTGAGCATATATTTAGCAGCCCCAGACACTATTGAAAGCATAATGGATTCTTCCCACACTCAGCTCCATTCTTATCCTAATGGCCAGACCACTGGATCTGAAGTCGTGTCAAAATTATTTTATTTCTGTGCTTTGGTCTTATAAAATACTCCGGGTATTTCTTAATGAGATGTTTACTTCTAGAATTTATTTTTATGTATTGGGCAAAATCCTGTTACCTTTTTTATGCAGAGATTATTCCATGGTCTATACAGTCTTCGAAAATTATTATTTAGGATCTCTTCATGCAGAAAAATGTTCATGTTTTCCTCCCCCATTTGATATATGTAATACTGTAGTTATTGAACTAACTGTTTTGCTGTATGAAGGATGATGAAGAAGAGTTGGTTTTTATATGCTGACTTTCTCTACCACTTAAGGAAGAATCAAACAGGCCTACTATCACCTTCCCTTCCCCTCCCCACAACAGATACCCTGTGAGGTAGGTGGGGCTGAGAGAGCTCAAAGAGAGCTGTGATTAGCCCAAGGTCACCCAGCTGGCTTCATGTGTAGGAGTGGGGAAACCAACCCGGTTCACCAGATTAGCATCCGCCGCTCATGTAGAGGAGTGGGGAATCAAAGCTGGTTCACCAGATTAGAGTCCACCGCTCCAAACCACTGTTCTTAACCACTACACCATGAGAACGGGAACCTTTTTTGAACTTGGGGTATTCTTACAATTACATCACTCATATTGCAGAAAAGAGGTAACAGAGAACAAAAAACTAGCAAGCAGAGGGCCAGGGAAATATCCCTTTAATTTACTCCCCTGATTTCTCTACCTGTATGAAAGATGTCTCATCTTGCTACCACTGAAAGGTTCAGTCAGGAATTCAGCTGCTCCCTTGCTTTTGAAAATCCACTCAATTTACAAAATATGTTCTTTCTTTGCCAAATAAATAATTTGCCTGTGGGGTTATTGTAAGCAATCATTGGAGTGAATGTGTGTTTTTGCATATTTGATCTTCCAACCAACACTGGATGCCTTACAGAACAGAGGTTAATTCACACTGTGTGCATTTGTATAGGCCTGTTGTGTGTGTTGGGTCTACACCAGTGTTATGTTCTAGGAACTGGCTCTGTTTTAGTCTTAATAACATGCTGCATTGAATTAAGTAAAGAATGAAGTATCTACAATTCCTGTTAGGACCTGAGAATCATAGCATCATTATTTTAAGAAAAGTAAATGTGCATTCCTTGAAGACATTTGAAGGAATGATCTCGAAAAGTCTGTAGATTTGTGTTTAAAAGGCTGGATATTGGAGAGAGAATATAAGGGATCTCAAAACCTTAAGATCTCTAAGTGAATTTTTGAAGAGTTTACTCAAGGATTTTTATATCCAGACTTAACAATTCCAAGATCCATCAGCTTTACCTTGCCATCTAAAACATTATTTTTAAAAATCAAGTTATGTAAAACTTCTTACTTGGGTGGGGCGAGGGAGAGCTGGCAAAAGCTCTTAGAGTTTCCCTTATAATCCTGTTTCCTGTGACAGTTCTCTGCTTTCACAAAGTCATCACGCATCTGAAATTATTATTAAAACAGTGAAATAGAGCATAGGGTATTTATTGCAGAGTATTCGGTATTTACTGCAAGGTGTCTGAATAAAGTCATCATGCAGTAGATTATATCTTTATTCTCATAACTTATTTTAATTGTATGCTACTTCAAGAGGACTCTGATGAGGTAGGATAGAAATTCTCTAAATAAATACACTTGCATCCTTAGGGAAATGTACAAGTCACTGTTTTGGCTGTTACCCAGAAGTGTGGGGAAACCTCTTCAGTGCTGTTGTATAATGTCTGAAGTAACTGAAAGAAGTAATGTCTGGTTAGCAGAGGCAGAGGATAGTTCTGTGCGCTTCTCTGAGCTAGAGATGCCTTTACTCCTCTGGGACCTTTTTCTTCACTTAATATGAGTCTTATTCCCACCTTTCTTTTGGTAGTGAATTTCTTTTCCCTCTGTGCTAACCTGTCCCTCATATGCTGCTTGATGGAAGTAGCTGTATGTACAAGAGGTGAAGTGATGGAGTTAGGCACCATCTCTGTCGATCAGCTTCTGTGGTCTTAAGTGACTTTCTTAAGAGTCGCTTAAGCTAATCAACAGAGATGGTGATGTAGTGGTTAAGAGTTGTGATTTGGAGCAGCAGACTCTAATCTGGTAAACCGGCTTTGATTCCCCTCTCCTCCACATGAGCAGCGGACGCTAATCTGGTGAACCAAGTTGGTTTCCCCACTCCTCCACATGAAGCCAGCTGGGTGACCTTGGGCTAGGCACAGCCCTCTTAGAGCTCTCTCAGCCTCATCTACCTCACAGGGTGTCTGTTGTGGGGAGAGGAAAGGTGATTATAAGCTGGTTTGATTCTTCCTTAAGTGGTAGAGAAAGTCAGCATATAAAAACCAACTCTTCTTCTTCCTCCCTTGTTTCTGAACATCCATCCCTCACTGGTTTATCTGGTTGCTTTGGTGGTCTGTCTGTTCTAAATCTTTACAAAATGTTGAGGGTCTTCTGCTTTAGATTTGGAATTGAGACGTATGAAGCATACTTCATACGTCTCCTGTCTTAACATGTCTGATATTTCTCCATACTTACTGAACTTGTGTGTCCATTTTTCCTCTTTACATTCTCATGGGCATGGCTGTTTCAAGTTTTCTGATGCCAAGAGGTGAATAATTATAATACCGGATCATGTTTTGACCCAGTGAAACAGATATGAATCCTCAAATGGTATACCTTTTAAAAAATCCCAAGAAGAGGTTATGTCACAATTGTTTTTTTACTAGATACAGAAAACTATAAGTTCCTGCTTAAAAACCTAAATTTCCAGGCTTGGCTCAAGTAATTCAGTGTTTGTTAGAGCCTCCAAAACATCCAAATGTATTAGGCACTGGTTTATTATATACAAGTATGTTCCATGCTAGTGTTAATATAATTAGTGCAATGTGTGCATAATCTCCTCTTGAATTACTCTTCCTTGCACTGAATGTTCACAATAAAACTTCAAAGATGCTGCGTGAAAAACAACAGCACTGCCTAAAAATTGGTAGCACTTGATGTATGCCTCGCCAGCTTTATATTTCATTGTGGTTTGAATGAATGTCATTTTTAAAGAGTGCCTTAAACGCTAAGATTCAGATCCTATGGTGCCATTCTGTTGTGCAGCAGCAGCTCCTCCAGTGGGACTTTCCATGTGCAGAGGAGGGTGATTTTGGCTGAGTCCTTCCTACTGCTGTGGACCACCAGATCCCCTAACCCAGAGGAGCAGGATTCTGGCAGGCAAATAAGGCTACAGTGAGAGACTGGCATCACGAGAGAACTCAGGATGCAAAACCAGACGTACTCTGAGGCAGAGTGAATCAAAAGGCAAGCTTATATCCATGTTATAGTGACTGGGCCATTGGGGAGGGACATCCCTAATTTGCCTGCTTGTTTCATCATGGGAGGAGGTAGGGAGTGAGTTCAAACCTCCCCATGCCTCCATTTGGAGGCTGTCCTCACATTTTTTAGAAGCCTGGAGTTACAGAATTGTTTGGGTTAGTGAGTGATAGTTGTGCATGTGTTGAGGAATCACTGGTGGTAACTTGTTTGTGCTAATTCTATTGCTGACATTCTGTCCCATGTAAACCATGAGAAGTGGACCTCTTCCCCTCGATATTTGTACATTAGAAGTTTGAAATTATACCTTCATGACACTACCGTAAAGAAAAATCTGAGTCCATCCTTATTTGTCTCTGCCTTGCACAAGTGTCTGTCTAAAGTAATGTTTGCATGATCTGCCCCCTTAAACATGTTTACAGTAAGTTTGACAATCCAGCCCAGTCCCATATCCAGTTCTGAGTAAGGCTATGGTTGGAAGAGGTAGATTGGTGCAGTACAGTTAATACATCACTAAATAAGCTGGATTGGATCCCCAAAAATGTGAGAAGAACATAGCTCACTGAGTGGGATCTTTGCCATCTTCCCCTTCTGGCTGCAGCTTCAGAAGCACACAAAAGCCACTCCTGAAATTTTGGGAACATATGTGAATAGCATGATGTGCAGCATAAAGGGAAGAAGGAATTGACAGAAATCAGGCTTCTTCGTGTCAGTGAATAGAAATACCATTCTGCTTGTAGGGTGCATGGCTCTGTACACTCTCACCAATACATGATGGTTTCTTTCTATCAAATGTAACCACCCTTCCTCTGTAGAGCGCAGGTTAGCATCTATTAGGCTTCCCTTCTCCATGTTATCATTATAACAAACCTGTGAGGTAGGTTAGACACAGAGATATGGTGACTGGCTCAAGGTTACCAAGCTACTCTGACATGCTACTCAATGCACCACTCTTTTTCTCTGTTTGCCTTTCTTATAGTCCCCTTTATCCTGCCCATTGTTTCATGTACCTGTCTACAAGATTGCCAGGCTTTTAAAAGAAAAATCTGATGATACTACATAATCTCCCATTTCTACCTCATTCCCTCAGTACTTTGCAGGTTTTCTTGCCTCCAAACTTATACAAATCCCAACTATTTTTCAGTCCCAGGAGTATCCCACCACCTGACTTACTAAGAATTGGATACCTCAGTCTAATAAGCAGGGACATTTTAATGACAGCCGCCTTTAGTGGGGGGGAAGCTCCAAAGTCTTAAGCCTTCTCCCCATCCCAAATCCTCAAACTCAAGAGAAAAGGGCATGTATATAGGCAGTTCTTCACAGGAACAAAAGGAGCAAAGAAATGTTTAGATCTGCAGAGGAAGGTGGCCTCACATTTTGCACACGTTCAAAAAATGTTGCCTGTTCATTGAATGCAGCCCCCTTGTTGCTTTTTAAACTGAGTCTCTATATTTTATGGGAATTTAATTTTTATCAATCAGTTATGTATTTTATGGGAATGTAATTCCTATCAGTCAATTAAGTCATTACTCAAGATTAGTTTCATTGCTGTAGATCAAACAGGAGGGGGAACTGAAAATTTAGGCTGTAATTAAGAGGCCTGAATGTTGTCCAATTAATATTTATTTGCAATATGTTCAAGCCTAGATTAGCCTCAGACGCTGAGGATCCATACTTGTTTGAACTCCATGAAGCAATATTCTTTTAATCCTGCTGCTGGATTTGTTTTAACACGGAATGCTGTCTTTGTTGCCAGAAATAGAGTTGCAGTGCTGCAGGGGTTATACTTCCAAAAATCCTTTCATGACTTTTAATTTGTATTTGATTGTTGGCAAGATTGTATGATCTGATTGACTGACTGGGTTATTTTTAAAATTAAATATAGTTTGAATGCATTTAAAATGTGTAGCATTTTCTTGTAAAGAGATTTAAAATGAGTATGAAGTATCTTCCTCGCACTTGGTCACCTTCAAGTAGTTGAGCAGACAGTTAACATTTATGACTCCATTTTAATAAATGTGTTGGAGGTCTTTAACACAAACAAAATGTGCTATGCAGGCTAATTAAATCAATACCATGTAGGAACTTGCAGTTTCTGGAATTGCTCTTTTAAAGCTTAGATATAAACAAAACCTTCATTATTTTGTGGTGTGTAACTCTGAACAAGGGAGGTGTTTCCTGCACTATTCTTTTAGTAGAATGCATATGGGATTATGATTGAAATGCGGCATGTAGCTTGAATAGAGCTATGTGGATTGGCAGCATATGAAAATGTCAGTTTCTCCATCATGTCGTCTCCAGTTTACAAGAGTGAAGTATGGGCTGCTTTTCCAAGGGTTCCCACCCCCCAATATGTTTAGTTTGCCATACTTGGCTGAACAGCCAGTGAATTAAATAAGAGACATTCTTTGAACATAAGTGTTAGAGTAAGCTGTGAATAAATCCAAATTATCTAAGTAGAAGACAAAATTCCACATCCTGGCTCTAATCCAAAATTCCTTGTGTATTCCCTGAAGCATCCCGTCTCATGTGGAAACAACACTTCAGGCTGTCCCCACCTCTAAAGTGAACAGGAGAGCCCTTGCATACACTAATGTTCCCATTGCTTATTGAAGGCTCAATACATACAAGCAGTCCCTAGATTGAGTTTACTGGCTGCATTTAGATGTCATGACAAACTCGAATGTGATGAGATTGTGCACAATTACAGTTTGTTTGCCGTACCTGTACTCCCATTTTACTCTTTCACCTCCCTTTAACACAGAGTTAGATTAAACACTTCTTGGTTTAAGCAAGTTCCAGTGTGGTTCCAGTAGGATTATAAATTGGGGTTTAATTGAAGATTAGAATCCCAGTTTGTAGAAGGAAGCAAACTCCAGTTTGCTGATGTACCCGCATTCAAGCATTATGGCAAATTGCACCTTGATCAAGCTGGAAAGTGTTCAGACTTGATATGCACGTGAGAGGAGGAGTAAGGTTGGAGGAGTGAAGGGAATGTGCAAGCGCATCAAAGAAGCTGTGTTTGTGTGTGATACTGGCAAACCTCTGTTTAATTAGAGTTTGTTGTGATGTGCGAATTATACTAAATCATGCAATTGTGTAGATTATAATATAGATTTTACTTGTGGGTGTAAGGAGTAGAACTGGATTACTCTTTCCCTTTTCATCCATCCACAGTAACATGCTGACTTCCATTTTCTATGGTTTTAAGCCCTCATTGTTGATAAACTGTGTCCTCGAATAAATCGCTCCATTGTGGTACACATAATGGTCTAAGAAGTCAGTATCTAGATTCTTGCCAATACCCTTTTTCTTTACATGCAAAAGACAGGACTGGACATGAAATATTGTTACTTCTGTTTTGTCTTCCTGTGCTTATGGGCTGTTTCAAAAGCTAGTAGTATAGTAGCCACAAGCAAAAGGAAATGTGTCCAGAAACGTGGCTTATTTAATTCGTGCTAGTAAACAACCAGAGTTTAAATTTAATTCTTCCTTTTTAAAATATCCTGTAAGTTTCAGTGCATTTAAACCTCAATACCCTAGAGACAGCTGAGAATACAGTAGCAGGGCCTTAGTCATCATCCGCAGAGAAGGGCATGGTCTCTTTGAGGCATTCAAGGGAATGGAAGTTACTTGGTTTTAATAAGATTTGAAATTGTCAAGGAGAATTTAAAGTGATAATTGGCAGGCCATCGGCCGCACAGATTATGAAGCTGTTGCAGTCAGAGTAAGTGATTCAAGATGAGTTTTCTTCCAGGGCATCTGTTGCTCTTTGATACAACACTTGTTGCAACCCTGGACTTCTAGTGAAAGTTTTAACTTAAAGTAAACCCCTCGGAACTGTAGATTTTGACACCCCACTGTAGTCAGTTTGTGTGCTGGAAGAATTAACCAGCTGGTGTTGTTAGAAACACCATTTCACATCTTTGTCATCTTCCTATGCCTATCATGCACTGTAGTTGCCAGATTGTGTGAAGACCTCATAGCCCATGCTAGAGAGGGGACAGAAAGACCCTGTGAGCCCCGAGCCGTGTCTCTCCCTGGCCACACACTGCTTTCCACCCAGCCTTCCCTTGAACAGCATGGCTGACTTCAGATGCAATTTTAAACAAAACGATGGGGGTGGGGGAGGGGGTCTCAATCAATGTCTTAACTGCCAAAGATCTACAGAGAAGAACTTATATTACACAGTGGTTCTCTTTGTTCAGGGGGAAACATATGTTCCAGAGGATTTTTAAGGTTCTTCAAGATTATATTCTTTTGGCAGCAAAACATATTAATCCTGTTCTCAATTGTATGTGGGGAAAGAGACTGTGTAGATAATGAAGGCAAATGTGGAATAAACCTGGAGCACATTGTGACCATACATATATAAAGAATACTGTCCATAATTTATATACAAAAGAATGGAGGTAATGTCTAGGCTGAACAGAATGCCTGCAATGGTTTCCCTTCCATAAAGGCAAATTTAGTAAAAGTACTATGCAACCTATTTCAAAGATTTGCATTTTAGAATAAAGTGGAGGAGAGGAAACCTAACTCTTTAGTTACCAGGCTATAACTCTATTTTAACAGGTTATATAGAAACTATTTGGTCATCTTTTTCATTTGACGCTTTTGAAACTTTAGGTCAACACCTCAAATTAAAGGCAAACTACTTCATCTCTGGGTTTTGTGCCAATAGTTTACCACTGGGCAGAGTAGATTTCTTCCTGTTACTGCATTAATCTGCAAATTTAGTGCCATGTTTTCCAAGGAGGCGTTTTCCCCCTTTTTACAATACTGTATATTCCCTACAGATGTATAATTTTGACCCCAGAATGGTATTGCTGAGCTGTCCAGAAGAGTGGGGGCCTTAAGCTCTTGTTGGTCATTCATCACTGAAATGACCACTGAAAGATTTTCAAAGGATAATTTGAATTACAAGATTAGATTGGTTAAATTGAAGACATCAAGGAACAGAGTGGATTCAGTTTTAATTTTGACTAGTTTATTTCTGAGTACTTGTCCATGCTCAAGGGGAAGGGAGGGAGCACATAAACCCCACTAGAGCTAGTGGCAGGAAGCAAAAGGTGGATGTGGTATATTTTAGGACTCTACTCACAAACCTTATTTTGCACTAGTAAGTTAGTTTGGGACTTTTGGAGGGAATTTTCACAAGTGACCGACATCCATTCCTTCTCCCTTTAATGAGACTTTAAATCTCCTGCCACAACTAGCTTACTGTTTCGTTTTAGTAGAGGCAGAGTGTTTCTGGGTTTGCTTGCAGAGATGATTACTGTGTTTGAGAAGGGATAATAGCTTTTTATTTCCTCTGCATAGTAAGCAGGGTACACCAACTCATGGATCTCACAGTGTTTGTGGCAGGCTGCAGTTCTATATAGAATCTATCCACTTGTGATTGCCTCTGTTTTATCTTACAATGGCAATAAGTAAAAAGATTACTTGCCTGTAACTATGGTTCTTGAAATGTGTCTCTGTACATTGCTACACTCTGTCCCATGTCCCTATTTAGGAGTCACTCTTGGCAGAAACAGAGTGCTGATTAGCTTTTTCGAGCCATTAATTAAACTGAAGTAAGCAAGGTCCCTGCACTTACAGAAACAGGCACTTATAAAACCCTCCATGATAATAGGTAAATGTACTCTATGTGGAATGGAATCAATGGAAAACTTGGTCAGTAGGCATATGCTTGTTGGCACATAGTAGTTGTGGAAGCCATCACAATTCACCTCTCTACTAATTCCATTAGCAGAGACTTAGGAACACAGATGTCTCTTGTAAAGTTTTACCATCTAGTGATTTTAAAGTGGGGCTATTAAAATGGTTATGGAATGCAGAGCTGAGTGACTTCACTCTTTTATTCCCCTTCTAGGCATTCCAGAATGCACATCAGGACAGGATTGATGGATGCTCATCTGTATTGCTTGAAGAAATGTGTGGTAGACTTTCTTGTAGAGAACAGGTAAGAAAAGCTGCTGACATCACATGTGTATTTCAAAGTGCTGTAATTATAATTCTGGAATCTTCTCCGTCACTGCATTTCCTTCAGGAAAAGTCATCCCTCTTTTACCTCCTTTGGATGCTGGCCCATATTGCCTTGTGACTAGACTCTGATGTAATCTCATGCCCTACAGGTATCCTTCTAGCATAGTATGCAGTTTTAAATTGTGTGACATGCCTTGTGGGATTTCTTTTCCATTTTCTGCTCCAAGACTTGCACACTGTAAGAGGTTGAGAGAAGAGACACTTTTCAAGCCCTGCCCGTGCCTCAGTATAACTGTCTTATGCTTCAGTTTCAGAGTTACGTACATCCCTGCTGCAGCCAATCTTAAGATTTCTGCCCTTGTAACCCTTCTGCTTTTCTGGATCTTGCATTGTTTTCAGAGGCACTTGTTCACTGTCTGCTGATTTGCCAGCTCCAAATTAGCAAGGAGCAGAGGTAGACACAGGGCTCAGGAAAAATGGCCACTCTAAAAAAAATGGCACTGGGAGACTGCAGCTGCTTAATTGGGAAAGCAAAAAAAAAAAAAAAAATCAAAGAGTTTTATACACAAACATATACAAACACATGAAGCAGCAGCTATTCTGTAGGGCTAGTTTTGTTACGTATATTTCAGGTGAGGGCATCATTTAAAAATCCACTGTTGCAGATGGATTGTCTGTGTGAATAGTAGCAACCAGGCAGTCTGCTGGAATCACAGAATCATAGAGTTGGAAGGGACCATATAGCCATCTAGTCCAATCCCCTACTCAATGCAGGATCAGCCTAGAGCAGGGGTGGGGAACCTCCGGCCCGCAAGATCATTTTGTCCGGCTCCCGGCCCACCTGCCGAGGCTGGGAGCTCCACGGCCCACCTGCCGAGGCCGGGGAGCTCCATGGAGCTAGCTGTCGCTAGCCAGGCCCTCATCTCAGCACTTCGGGCTTCACTGGGAAGCCAGAGCGCCTGCGCACAAAGCTGAAGGTCCCCCCCAGCCCTCCCCGTGCTCCATTCCCCCGGCCTGCGCTTCCGCGGGAGGGTCCCCGCCAGCCCTCCCCGTGCTCCATTCCCCTGGCCTGCACGCTGCCGCGGGAGGGTCCAAAGGCTCAGTTTGCAGAACAGACCTTTCCCACCTCTTCCTGTTTCAGCCCTTTGTTCTCCCTGAAATGCAGCTACTGGGGGTTGAGGCAGTTGTGGAACAGCATGGGCAAAAACTGCCTACCTTCCACTAGTGAAAGACAACTTTGGAATCCCTTTCCAGCTTCAACTTTGTCATCAAGAGGTTGCCAGGGAGGCACTGCAGAGGCCTTCTCAATCTCAAGGATGCTAGGTTTTTAAATTATAAATATGTTTTTGTATACATTGCGCTTCTAGTGCTGGAAATATGGTCTTACACAAACACTTCTCCTTGGAACAGCAGCCTCATAATTAAGGCAAGCTCTTTAATTTTGGTTAGATGTTGGTGTGTTGTGCCTAGTTGATGGACTGACGTTTCCTGTGGACGATTGAGGGTGTGTGAAGAAAGAGGGCTGGTTGGGCATGCAACAGAGATGTTTCCAGTGTGGTTGTGTCTGTTAGTAGCTAGCAAATAAAGGGTGTTTCGACAGGGGAGGTGGTATTATTATTATTATTATTACCCCACCCTCCCCAGCCGAAGGCCAGGCTTCTGCTAGCATTCTGTGCAGCAGCATTGCCCAAGGCCTCCCTGCTGTTCCAACTACATCTTCCAGTTGGACTGAGGAGATGTATTGCTGGTCAGGGAGATGAGGAAACTTTTTTAGGGAGTATTGTCCTGTGGGCTGTCTCAAGGTGGTTAATGATAGGTAGAAGAAGAAGAACAATACACTGAAGAACTATACAGAAGAGATGAAAGGATAAAAGATTCTTTCCAAGAAGAATCTTTTGAAGAAGAACCTACAGTTTTAGAAAGTGAAGTGAAAGCTGCATTGAGAGCAATCGGGAGAAACAAATCAGCAGGAGCAGATGGGATATCAATAGAGCTATTCCAAGCCACAGAAACGGAGTCCATCAAAATCTTGACAAGAATATGCCAACAGATATGGAAATCAAAACAATGGCCCACAGACTGGAAACGATCCATTTACATTCCAATTCCAAAGAAAGGAGACATCAAAGATTGCAACAACTATCGGACCATTGCATTAATTTCTCATGCAAGTAAAGTGATGCTCAAAATCTTACAGCAAAGGCTGTTACCATATATGGAACGAGAAATGCCTGATGTTCAAGCTGGTTTCAGAAAAGGAAGAGGTAGAGATCATATTGCAAATATATGCTGGTTACTGGAGCGTACGAGAGAATTTCAGAAGAAAATCAGCTTGTGTTTCATAGATTACAGCAAAGCTTTTGACTGTGTGGATCATGAAAAGCTATGGCTGGTTTTAAAGGAAATGGGTGTGCCACTACATCTGATCGTTTTGATGCGCAACCTGTACTCTGGACAAGAGGCCACAGTTAGAACAGAATATGGAGAAACGGAATGGTTTCCAATTGGCAAAGGTGTCAGACAAGGATGTATTTTATCTCCCTCTCTCTTCAATCTATATGCAGAACATATAATTAGGAAAGCTGGATTCGATTTAGATGAAGGTGGAGTGAAAATTGGAGGGAGGAACATTAATAATTTGAGATATGCTGATGACACTACATTATTGGCAGAAAATAGTGAAGATTTGAAACAACTACTGCTGAAAGTTAAAAGAGAAAGTGCCAAAGCAGGACTGCAGCTGAACATCAAGAAAACAAAAGTAATGACTACAGGAGAATTACACAACTTTAAGGTTGACAATGAGGAAATAGAAATTGTTCAAGACTTTCTATTCCTTGGCTCCACCATCAACCAAAAGGGAGACTGCAGCCAAGAAATTAGAAGGAGATTGAGACTGGGAAGGGCAGCCATGAAGGAGCTAGAAAAGATTTTGAAGTGTAAGGATGTGACTCTGGCCACCAAGACTAGATTAATTCATGCCATCATATTCCCTATTACTATGTATGGGTGTGAAAGCTGGACAATGAAGAAAGCTGATAGGAAGAAAATAGATTCCTTTGAAATGTGGTGTTGGAGGAGAGTGTTACAGATTCCGTGGACTGCCAAAAAAAACAAATCAGTGGGTTATAGATCAAATCAAGCCTGAACTGACCCTAGAAGCTAAAATGACTAAACTGAGGCTGTCGTATTTTGGTCACGTCATGAGACGACAAGAGTCACTGGAAAAGACCGTCATGATAGGAAAAGTTGAGGGCAGCAGGAAAAGAGGAAGATCCAACAAGAGATGGATTGACTCAATAAAGGAAGCCACAGCCTTCAATTTGCAAGATCTGACCAAGGCTGTCAAAGATAGGACATTTTGGAGGACTTTCATTCATAGGGTCGCCATGAGTCGGAAGCGACTTGACGGCACTTAACACACACACACAGAAGAAGAAGAGTTGGTTTTTATAAGCCGACTTTCTCTACCACTTAAAGGAAGAATCAAACCAGTTTACAATCACCTTCGCTTCCCCTCCCCACAACAGACACCCTGTGAGGTAGGTGGAGCTGAGAGAATGTGACTAGCCCAAGGTCACCCAGCTGGCTTCATGTGTAGGAGTGGGGAAACAAATCCAGTTCACCAGATTAGCCTCCACCGCTCATGTGGAGGAGTGGGGAATCAAACCCAGCTCTCCAGATCAGACTCCACCGCTCCAAACCACTGCTCTTAACCACTACACCACGCTGGTAAGGTTGTCTGTAGTTTTTTGTCAATTTGAATCTAGAGAAGAGTGAAAGCTGACCCAAATTGGAATCGGGTCAAGGGAGCATCACAGCTTTATTAGAGACCAATGACCAAACACAAACTGAGGAGCAATCTTGAAGAAGCGGTTTATCCAGAATGTCGTGGGGGGGATGAGGGGTGGCAGCCTAAGCAGTACACACAGGAACACCTTCCTGTTCTTTCTGCCAGTACCTCATGCAGCCTCAGTGCTGCAGAATTTCTCCGCTTTCCCACTTGAATCCTTTATCTTTCCCAGGAAGATGGGTTGGAGGGAGATTGAGGAGGGAGAAGAAGTGAGGGAATGGAGACCCTTGCTGGGATCTGGAAGGCCTCGTCCAAGGGCAGTTTCAGGAGTTGGTGTCTTCTCCTTCTTCTTCTTGCTTTATGAGGCATTGGGGTGGAGTGCACAGCCTCAGTGAACTGAAGAAACTGCCCATTCTTGAGAGTGTTTCCTTTTCACATGTGTATGTGCCTTAATACATAAAAATTAGATTTTTTAAAAAATGCTCTCCCAGGAAACAAATTAGTTCACTTCTTTCATCATTCATGCACATCTCTACTTAAGGAAGAAGCTGATTCTTATGCTGGCTTGGTGGATGCTTCCACTTGCCATTTTTATATATATAAAAATGCATTCAAAGCACATTTAAAATGACTTTTCTTCCCCTCACACATTAGCAGGAGAGAGGCACCAAAGTCGCTTGAAGTGCACATGTAGTATTGATCAGAGGAGTCTACAGTGCTCAGTTGGTTTTAATTGATGGATTTCCAGGCAATTAATTCTAATTGTCAAGATCAAAGCTAGGTGTTTAAACACTTTAAATCCAAACCCCCAAATCCTGCTTTTAAAAAAATTGTAACTATTAACTTTCCACCCAACCAGCTGCAGTGGAAGATGGAAGGTTACCACACTGTATCAAGAATTTTACTGCCTTAACAGGTTTCTCTATACAGGTCTGCGGTTTCTCTTCATATCTACTGGGGATTCCTTGTTTTGTAGTGAAGAACTCGTTTTTATTCCTTCTCTTTTTTTGCCTTCTTTGTACACTTTTGTTTTGTCCATCGGCAAATCCCTCCTCTCCCCTCTCCCAGCCTTGCACGTGGGTTATCTTTGCCACATCCTGTATTTTTTAACTTGCAGTGTTGCTACTATGAAATGTAGACCACCCACTGAGAGGAAGAAAAACATCCATTTATGGTAAAAGAGAGATCCTGGCTCTAATGCTTTGCAAGGAAAAGGTTAGTGTATTTACCCTAAATCAGGAGCGGCCCACAGCTGAGCCCAAGACATGGATTTCAGCGCCACCTGCTATACCAGGGCAGTTTCATAGGAGTCATGTTCTTTTGCAGGAAGCACCTCTTCCTGTACATTGATGGCCAATGAAGGCAGTGGAGCACTGGTATCCTGTATATTTACTTCTATATGTTTTAACTTGTTTTTACTTCACTGTCCTATATTTTTACTTCTGTTGAGAAAGGGGCTGATATATTTGATGCGTGGTGAAACTTTGGAAGATTTTGCATAGACAGACCCATGTAGAGATAAAAGATCATTCTGGAGGTTGCAGAGGCATGAATGATAGAGATGAAGCATGCCTTTTATTTTTTGATGTAGGTTTTCCTTATCAGATTTAAATCCTTCAAGCTGCTGCCAACATCTGAAAATCCAAGAATAGAAATCGATCTCAAAGTACTCCAAGACTTTCCAGCTCTCAGTACTGGGTATTAGGCAACCATAGGATAGGGAATCAAGTTGTGTCTGTAATAAGAAATCCCACCTACCATCCACCTCCAAATCACCATATGTAAGATTCTTATAAATGCAGTAAAACAAAATAAAATTCAGTTTTCATGGGATGGTTTTCATCTTCTCTACAGCTAAGGCAGACACAGATTCAGTACTGGGACCACTGAGCCAAATTCTGAGGGGAAAGATGGATATAAATGGGTATCACCAACATACTGAGAACAGACTGCATGCACTCATTGAAGTAGGTCAAAACAGAAGGCACCCACAACAAGGAAAAGGTCTGAAGAAGTTGTGAACATCTTCCCCTGTGAATAACTTCGTGCTTAACTTCTAGAATCAAAGCAAATTGATCTAGCACACGATTGTGAAGACCTGGAAAAACCAGGAGGAAAACTCTGGGTCGTTGCCCCCCCCCCCCCGGTTTTGTTTAGGAACTTCCATTTTTTCCAACAAAAAAAAAAAAAAATTTGAGGAGCAGTGAGAAAAGCCTTCTATGAAGTATTTTATTTTTGGAATGAGTTAAATGCTTCTTAGGGCAAAGTTTTCCTCATTCAAAATGTGTAGCAGGAAGATTTTTATGTAAGGCAGTCTACAGCAACGGAAAACAGTAAACCCTGTGTTTACCACAGCCACATATAACGTATTTTCAAGAATATTTTTATTGGTTTAGATGTGATTAATTTTGTCCACAATTAATATACTATAGTTTTATGGTGATAATCCACTATTGAAGAGTTCAGTGCTTTTCTGTATTATAAAGTTTAAATCAGTATCCAAACATGCTGGTAGTCATATTTGTGATTGTATGAGACTTTCTGTCCAAATAATAAAATTTATTTTCTTTACTACAAAATTTCTTTTCTATTTTCAACTTTTTTCTCTCCTGTTGCTCAGAATGCAAAAACGAAGGTACATGTGCAAAGGTGACATAGGGCAAGGCCGTTTGTAGCTCTCTGACAAGTATTGGTTTATTCACCATTTTGCTTGTCAAAAACTAAAGCATTTTTCAGTTTAAATCCTAGAAATATACCAAATAATAAGTTATAAGTGATGGGTTGGATCCAATGCAGCATTTCTATGTTGTGAGGATTTCTCCTCATGTAGCAGCCTGAGATGCCCTTGAAATCCTGCTCCCGAGGGAGCCAGGAGCAGGATTGGGGGGGTGGGATTCCAGGCTGCTGCTGGTGGGGGACTATGAAAGTCATGCTCTGTGGGCAGAAGTCTTTGCTCCTGCAGAAATGCTGCTCTGGATCCAGCCTGATGTGTTCTATGTTGTTAAAGTTGTAAAATAAGTTTAAGTCTGATTTTTAAAATTATTGCATATATTTCAGTTTTTCCCAATATTTCCTTTTTTTTCTAGAAAAAATCCCCCCCCCAATGGCTTCAAAATTTCAAGACACTTTACATCTGTAGCTAGAACTTAAGAGTATGGGTTAGTTCCATCATCCATCTTTTTAAAAGTCTGTAACAGTCTTAGTCGGCTGCGACTTGAAGGCACTTTACACACACAACAGTCTTTGCAACCATGCAGCAATTTTCCAAACAGGGAGGTTAATCTGCTTTGCAGGAAAGCTTGACACATTCACACTGAGATACTGACTAGCATGTATTCAGTGTAGCTAAATGACACCTTTAGCACTGCTGAAAGAAGCAGGGACACAAGTGTGTGGGAGGGTGAAGAATTTTGCCTTTGATAAGCTGTTTCCTCTGCAGTTCCCTTTCCTCTTCCCTCAGCATTTCAAGGCCTCCAGATTGACCTTTTCTGGAAAACTGCTCTAGAAAAGATAATGTATCCCACCTGAGCTAAACTCTGAAATCCTTCCCACGAAGAAAGAACTGAAATGTATCCTGTACCTCCTATTATGAGTATCAAGATTACAAAGGGTCAGAGGCTCTGTTTCAGTTGATGAGGGTGTATTTTGTCCACAGGCTTCTGCTTGATTTGCTGTGTGGTATGTTGTACACAGAGGCCCCTGCAGGTTTACATTAAGATGCTTCCCAGACTAAACTAGTGCGTGGTTTTGCTTTCCCCTCTCAATGCCTTTTTATCATTCACACTGTCACCTGTGTTTCCTGGCAGGGCTACAGACTGTGAGGGAGGTCTGGCAGAGGCAAACTCTTAGCTTAATGCAAGCTTCTCTTCTTGCCCACTGAAAAGATGGCTGCAAAACAGAGCTTGCTCTGTAGACAACCTCGGGGAGAACACATTGGTCCTATGGCTGGAATGTACTTTTCTATCCTGTGAGACTGGGTGATACCATGAACACTTTCCAAGTGATTGATGCATAGAGAAACCAATTTGTGATCTTCCTAGTAATTAAAATACAAAAGCCTCTTGTGACTAATAAATTAAAATGTGAAATAGGGAAATATCCATTTTAAAGGTAGGGGTTATTGAAACTTGCTCACATTATCAAGAGTGTCATCTATTTTACTGCATTATAGGGAGGCTTGGAGCGGTAAAGGTTTAAAACTGTCAAAGAACATTATCAGCTTGCAGTGGAATTTTGGGTTTATACAGTGTCTCTCTATGGAGGCAAATATATCAAGCAATGCAATTTGTTTGGTGAGTCTATTGTATCAACTGGTTTCATTCATTTTCTCTCACTGGTTCAGCTAGGAATTCAGCACAAATCTGCCTGCTTCTCTGGTAGCTGCAGCTTTTCTTTCTGTTTAGGATGTAGTTTTTCTGAGATAATGAATGCTGTTTCATAGTCACTGGGGTTTTAAAAACTGGTCGTATAAAGCAAGTAGAGAAAATACATATTAGTAAGTTAATGTGAAAGCTATATGCAAAAGGGTTGCCAGCTCTGGGTTGGAAAATTCCTGGGGATTTGGGAATGTACCTCCAGGAGGGCAGGATTTGTGGAGGGGAGCAACCTAAGTGGGGTATAATGCTAAAGAGGCCACCCTCCAAAGGAGACATATTCTCTAGGGGAACTGATTTGCCATCTGGAGATCAGTTGTAATTCCAGGAAATCTCCAGGCCCACATATAGGTTTGCAGCCCTAATATGTGTGATAGTCCTGTATACTCAGTGTGTGTGTGTGTGTGTGTGTGTGTGTGTGTGTGTGTGTGTGTGTGTGTGTTAAGTGCCATCAAGTCGGTTCCGACTCATGGCGACCCTATGAATGAAAGTCCTCCAAAATGTCCTATCTTTGACAGCCTTGCTCAGATCTTGCAAGCTGAAGGCTGTGGCTTCCTTTATTGAGTCAATCCATCTCTTGTTGGGTCTTCCTCTTTTCCTGCTGCCCTCAACTTTTCCTTGCATGACTGGCTTTTCCAGTGACTCTTGTCGTCTCATGACGTGACCAAAATACGATAGCCTCAGTTTAGTCATTTTAGCTTCTAGGGTCAGTTCAGGCTGATTTGTTTTTTTGGCAGTCCACAGAATCCGTAACACTCTCCTCCAACACTACATTTCAAAGGAATCTATTTTCTTCCTATCAGCTTTCTTCACTGTCCAGTTTACATATACATACTGAGTATGTATATGGTATTTATTCTCTGTGAAGCCACATCCAGTAGAAACTTTCTAAAATGTGAATATGCTATAAGAAACCTGTTTGTGTAGGATTGTGTGTGTAGCTTCCTTGCATATTTGTATGTGGTTCTTGACTCTTCAGTGTGACTATACTATAATGTAACTGTACTGGCGGTATTGCCAACTGTGACCTACTTGCAGCTAACCCTGGAGAAAATGGCTGCTTTGGAAGGTGGACTTTATGGCATTGTAGAGGTATGAAGTCCCTCCCCTTCTTCAGGCTCCGCCCCCAAATCTCCAGGCATTTCCCAACCTAGAGCAGCAACCCTATGAATGATCAAGATTTCTAACTGCAACAGCTGAATAGAAACTGTTCACTTATTGCACTTTTTTTTAATTGTGGAAAGGCACATAGATGTTGACTGTCTGCATCACTGCAGGGTTTGAGAAGTAGCACTAACCCAGAAAGTGAAGATAGACACCAGAAGCTACTTAACTTGCAAATACATGTAGATAAATCTTTGCCAACAGAATTCAGGCTGCAAGTAGATTCCTCACAGCCTTCAAGCTCAATTATATCAAACCCAGGCAAATGGCATTGGTACATGTACCTTATATTGAGGTATATTGTTCCAATCACTGTTGCCATTTAACAAGTAGCCTTACATTTATTAATACCTGGCCAAATATAAGCAGCTTTTAATATATGGTGTAAGTGAAATGCACAGTAGCAGCTAACAGATATATCTCTTACAGAACACTAACAAATGCTTTGGTGTATTTTTTACATCTCTAAAATATGAACTAGAGATAAATGTTCTCTGTGTAACCAGAAGGCAATCTTAAACTTGTTCGTCTTACATTTATAAACTGTTGCAGCCAAATGGCAAGAAGACAGGCATGTTGTTAACTCAGAGCCATTATTAATGCCATAAATTCTGTTAGGCAAGGCACAATGTTAAGTACAAGGAACTGCTTAGTAATTTATTGGTCCACCTGGCTACCTCTGCATTTCCATGTAGTAGGTTAAAATTATATGTTGCTTTGAGAAAAACAAAACGATTGGGGGTGGGGGCAGCAACCTGTCCAGCTAGGTTTTTTAGTTCAAGTCTTTCTCCCCCTCCCCCCAAAAAAACCTATTGCCTGTAACATACAAGTTCTCTCATTGCGTTCTTTGCATGTCTCTTCAATGCCCAACTTTTGAAGCAGTGAGTAAGTAAAAAAAAAAGTAGAAATGCTCATAATGGTTTCTTCTATTGTGCTCACTAAAGCCATATTGTGGGAAATCAGCACAACCCCTGTCTGTTAAGGAATGTTGAGTCTGAGGCAGGTGGTATTAACTGGGGGCTGCATTAACTCTTTTCAAATCTCTTTCCTGTTTCCTTGAAGAGACATGCTTGGTGTGTATATACGGTAGGGGCTGTTTGACCGCCTCTAGCATTGACATTTTAATTTGGCCCATGATATAAATATCATTTCCCTAATCCTCCTGTTCTTAGCATTGTTTTGTCTTTTTTTTTCTTCAAAGTAAGTTGACTTTTTTTTCTTTAAAGCAGTGGGGATGGGGAAGGAGAATGGTGACTGGTTGCTCTGCTTTGGAACATAGAGATCTGGGGGAAAAAACCCAAGTAACTGTTGTTTCATTATTTGTATTCACATGGAAATTTTTAATCTCCATCAAAGGATCAGGAGAAAATAATGTTAAGATCCAACAAGAGTGCGCCTGGCTTACATGGCATTTTTAAACGTTATTTGGCTTTATCCCTTAAAACGTTGAGAACCATGAACTATGTACCTACAGGGCTCATAATTAACTTTTCTCTTTCTTCTGTCCCCTTTCCTCCTTTCCTTTTTCGTTCCTTCCGCTTTCTACGCTTGCGTGTCTGTTATTCTGTGTGAACCTGCAATACTCATCATCATCTGAATCTGTGGGGATAATTTTCTCATTTAATTAGCATCAATCTCCCAGTTTGAATACCCTGTGCCCCATGGAATAATCAGTTTAAATCTGGTCTATTCCCATTGAAAATAGTAATAACTCCTTGATCATAATAGAGATAGGAATGTAACAGCTCTTCCTTTGTTATAGCCAGGTATTATAACACAATGCTGTAAAAGACATAGCAAGCCACAGGGCAGGTAAACTTCTCTAAGGAGGTGCAACTGGCTGGTATGGGGAATGGAGACAGATAATGGAAAGGAAAGGGCTAGCAAATGGATCTGGAAGGGGAGATACAGTAAGGATATTGACAACAAATAACTTTTTTTTAAAGTCTTGAGAAAGTCATTTAAAATTGTTACTTAGGTCCCTCAGTATGCTAAGATTTTTTTTTCTACCTTCTAATGAGTCTTCAAATAAAATGGTTAGTGTGTGTGGAGGGGGAGACTCTTGAGATTTAGAAAAATATTTTGCTCTGTGACTTTGGTTTATAGTTACAATTGTACCTGAGAAAATGTGTGGTGAAGTTACTTTTAATGAGGAAGGCAACCTTCCTATCCGTTAACTGGCTCTTAAAGGTGGCCAGTTTCACAGGTGGAGGCGTGCAACAGTAGAAGATTTCATTCTTCATCACAGATCAGTAAAACCGAGGGAGCTATTAAAATGCTAATACTCATTAATACAGTTTTCTGGTGTTTAACTTTAAACACAGGGGGGAAAAGATGAGCGACAGCCAGTAAAATGGGAGTGACACTTGTAGTAAAAACATCTCAAGCAAACAAGAAGCGTTGGGGGGAAGTATAAGCGATGGCTGCTTCCATCACTGGGGGTCAGGCCAAAGAGCACCCTCCTATCTCCTGCAGTTAATGTGTTTATGGATAGCAAGGTAAAGGAGATCCGAACAAAACGGAACAGTTTTGCAGTAGCTAGATATATTGCATCATGACAGTGGAATGATTTGGTTATTAAAGTCCCGTCAGATATTTGCAGGAGATTGGGTGTTACTGTTAAAGTACAGTTGTTGGGATCCTATTTCTGCTGGGATTGGCATCATGTTCTGCTTGAAGGTCCATTTTCTAAATATGAGAGCTATAATTCTACTGCTAATTTGCATATTCTGTTAGGATAATAGCAATGCTATCCCTTTCATGATCAGTTGGAACACGTGGTTCCAGTGTCCTAGAATTATAATCCCCAAGATGAAAATCCTTGATTCAATCCTAGAAACATCTCAAGTGTGGCTTAGGGCAGAACAATATAATACATTGTCTTTTTAACCTGTTTTCTTTTTTTTAAAAATTAACAAGGTAGCCACTGGGGCTGTGATTTCAGGGCAAAGATATGAGGAAAAGAGACTATGTAAAACCCATTCCCCCAAATAGTTTCCCCAGCAGGACCAAATGCACATGAAGGTATGTTAGTTAATGAGATGCCCGTGTCAGTCTTTGCCTTTAAATCAGAGCCCTGCCAGCTGCATTATATACAATAAAGTTAGTAAAAAGGATTATAAAATTATTTTAGAAATTATATTCTGAATTGCAATTGGTTTGAGCTTTTTTCTTTTTTCTTTTAGTTTTATGTACATAATGTTTTCAGAACTGTATCCATGGTTAGAATACTTTTTTAAAAAAGGATAGAAAACACAGTGTGTAAGTGCACCAGAATGTGTACGTGCTTTTGGAGGGCCATGTTGCAAGCAGCAGTCTGTAAATTCAGCTTCCACTGTTCAGCTTCCCTTATATCCCGTATCTTCCTTCTGCTGATATGGAATTTGTTGGCTGCAGCTTGTTATAGCTGCCAGTTTTCACCAAACCTGGGCTGGTTGAATTTTTCTTTGCATGTGAATCATACAATTCAACTACTTGAAGGCTCTTTGGAAGGTTTTAGGAGCTTTAATAAAAGGTTGGAGTCTCTGAATTTCATCAGCTTACTTTTATTGGTTGTAAAGTGGCCTCTTCTTGTTATTTTTGTGTCTTTAAAAAGCAGTCATTTTTGCCATCACTCTTTTATCTCAAGAATCCCAGTACCAGGCCACTTTGGCCTTTAGTTTCCTTTTGATTAAAGCCTTTCACAGTTACTCTCCCATCTTTCCTTTCCTTTTTGATCCAGCCCTGTATTTATCACATAGGTGGACCAATTTCCGTGAAACATTATCATGATGTCATCCATGCTGGCAAAAGTCTTGACGAAAATGCTAAAAACTTCATCCCCACAGCCTCTTTGCTAATAAAATAATGCCTTCTGAAAGCGCAGACTCTGGAACAGTCCCACATAAGCCCTGCTAAACCAGCAACCAACGACCAATGTTCAGATGTGGTTTGTTTTTCTTGTGAAGTGTTTAGTAATAAGGGAGCAGTTGGACAGTGTCATTCTACAGATTTGACAGAAGATTGTCAATCCATTTTAATTGACAGACTAACACGGCTATTGACAGACTAACAAGGCTACCCATCGTGATCTATATTTTAATTGAGGCTGTGTGGCATTAGGTAGATGTCTCGGAAGGATGAATGCATTTGTCAAGCCAAGAACGCAATTTTCACAACTGAGTACAAGCCCACTGCCTTTCAGTTTCCAGTTCTTTCACTCCCTCCTAGACTATGGTGTTCATTGCATCAGGCTGTGGAGACCTCTGCCAAACACTGAGATTTTGTACGTAATGGATCCCATAAATGCCCTGGCCAGCTTCTATAGGAAATACAAGACTGTCGGTTTTGGACACAGCATAAAACCCAAGCAGGAAATCATTCCTGAATGGCACAGCTGCATGCAAACATTTTAAGCTAGTAAACTGCCCATCTGCACACCCACATGCATGGTAGAAGGCAGGGCTAGGAAGGAGGAACCACGTTGTGCACAGATTGTAAACAGCAGGGAGAGATTTTTGTGATTCAAGAATGAAGAGTTATTCATTAGCTCTTGAATTATAGCTAATTTAAGATCTGTAATTATTTCAGACATTAAGGACAGATTGCAAATTACAATGCATAAAGGAGGTAAAATAATGACAAAATAATGAGATTATGTTTGGGATACATCAAATCGCTGCACATGCTGTGCCTAAAAATTTATAGGGTACAATTATGAAACTTCAGTTGAAAACCTCAGTTAGTACCCACGCCAGGAAAATGCTGGGTTTAATCTCTACAGTAGGTCTGGGGATCAAAGCTGAAATATCCCATGGAAGTCTGAAATGGAAAAAAAAGCGACTCTGGCTTTAAATATAATCCAGGGATGTGTTTTTTTACTCTCCAAGGTGTTTTTCACATAACTTTTTTTCAAACACAGAGGTCAGTCTCTGAGCAAGAACATAAAAGCAGCCCTGCTGGATCAGACCAGTGGTCTGTCGAGTCCAGCATCCTCTCTCATGCAGTGACCAACCAGTTATTCTGTAAGGCCACAACAGGGCATAGAGGTTGAGGCATTCCCCTGATGTTGTGTCCTGGTACTGGTATTCAGAGGTTTACTGCCTCTGAACTTGGAGATTCCCTTTAGTCACCATGGCTAGTAGCCACTGATAGACCTATCCTCGATAAATCTGTCTAGTCCCCTTGTAAAGCTGTCTATACTTGGGGCTATCACTACATCTCTGGCAGCTAACTACATTTTAATCACTCACTGTGTAAAAAAGTCTTTCTGTTTGTCTGTCCTGAATCTAGTGAATCTACAGGTGTGTACTTTGTGTTATGTGAAGGTTGTCTCATGAAGAACCAGTGTGGTGTAGTGGTTAAGAGTGGTGGACTCTAATCTGGAGAACCAGGTTTGATTCCTCACTCCTCCACATGAGCTGCAGACTCTAATCTGATGAACTGGATTGGTTTCCCCACTCCTACACATGAAGCCTGCTGGGTAACCTTGGGCTAGTCACAGTTCTCTTCGAGCTCTCTCAGCTCCACCTACCTTACAAGGTGTGGGAAGAGGAAGGAAAGGAGATTGTAAGCCGGTTTGGTTCTCCTTAAAAGCTAGAGAAAGTCAGCATATAAAAACCAACTCTTCTTCTACCATCAGCAGGCTGATACAGCCATGTCTATCTGATGCATATACCTGAGATGACAGTGACATTCTTCACACATACCACCCTGTGTACCCAGGAACTAGCAATTTCAAATAAACAGAGTTAGCCTCATTAAATGCCAGCTTAACTTCTCTTGAATGTCTCACTTTATGAAGCAAACAAATGGGCACCTCTTTTACCTATCTGTTTCAAGAAGGCAGCAAAGCAGGTGCAAAAATGTGTGTGTAAAGGTGCCATCAAGTCGCAGCTGATTTATCACAACCTCAGCAAGGAATTTCAAGGCAAGTCAGAAGCAGGGGTGGTTTGCCATTGCTTTCCTTTGCAGAGTCTTCCATGGTGGTCTCCCTTCCAAGAGCTGACAAGATCAGGCCATGCCACCGTCCCTCCTGAATGCAAAAATAGAACAAGAAACAGAAATCTTCAAAGACTCCTAATCCTTTCACCACACAATTACTCATCTGACACTATCAAGATGCTTAATGAAAACCGATTAGTACCAGTAGCCTTCTCGATACCTGACTATTTAGATTTTTATTTTTAAAAACTCATTCTTCAGGCACATTCTTTGTTGGGTCTCTGAATTCCCACAGTTAAGTTCTGCAACTGAACAGAACATCTCCAGGACCTTCTACAGCTCTGGTGAGGGAGATGGAGATGCTGCCTCTTCCCTGGAGGAGAGAGAATTCGCTTCTGTGCACTTATCCTGAGGAGTGGAGAGAATGTTTTCCTGTCAGTTGTCTTCTGGATCACCAGAAAAGCAGCATTGCAGAAAACTTGTTGGAGCACTTTCAGGAGGGACTCTGTAACAGTCTCTGACATAATCATGGTATTCTGTGAACATGTGCAGAATTAATTCCTTATAGAGCTTAAACACATCATGCAAACTGAGCCACTGCTCATATAATATTGTGTAATATGTAATGAAAAGCCTGTCAGCTTACAGAAGGTTGACAGAATGCTCTTAAGGTCAGCTCTATCAAAAGCTATCTACTAAAGTTACTCTAGCTTTATCCTTGAAGGGGCAGTGTAAAGCACTTTCTCTTATCTATCTGTGTGCAAAAGTCACCTTTCTGACTCAGCTGCCAGATGTCAGAATCTCAAAGAATACCAAAGGCAGAATACTTGTCCTTTTCAAGGTCTTAAGATATCTTAATGTACTAAGAGTGCATTAATAGCTGAAACTGTTTTTAATATAGCTTAAAGGCATTACAGTTCTCTTAAGATAAGAGTAATATGCTTTCTTGCCTTCTGAAGGCTATGCAGCTGACCAAATGTAAACAATGACACTTTGCAAGTGACAATGTCAGCTATAATTGTGTTTTGTTAGTTATATAGTTAAACGTTGTGCTACAGATTTCTAAGTAGTCTCATTTAATGCGTATAGTCCTAACAAAGAGGATGGTATAGAAATTAAATATGTAACGTGATCATGTAACTCAGAAATGAGTGTTTATACTCTAAGCTAAGAGGACTGAAAGAAAAGGAAATCCATATAAGGACATAAGACAGGAGCAGATGCCACTAAGCTCCTGGTATCTGATAAGAAAGAGAGAATAAAGGTACCCTTTTGAAGGATAAGGAAGAGGGGATAAAGGAACACTCTTCACTCTTAATGAGTCTAGAAACAGCATAAATACAGCTGCAGAACAGCTAGCACTTTAGAGTGCTATGACTGGCAGACTGCAGCTGTCTGATGTAGCACTTCTCCATCTCAAAAGGCTTGAGATGTAAAACATTGAAACTCTGATCCTTGCGTGGACAGCAGTTCTCTAAGATATCTTGAAGTATCAAGATCTGGATATTTCAACATATCTTACTTACAGTCTTCTTGTGAGACTGCTCTATTCCTAGAAGAGGATAGAGACCCTTAGAATTCCTATTCTTTGAATAGGAATCTAAGTGCAGTGATCTTTCCATGTATTGGAACACTGAGAGTCCATTGTATATGGATTCTTACAAACTAAGCCTATTTGGCTTACCAATGCTAAGAAGCATCCTGAATACAGGGCTAATAGCTAGATCTCTGGGATTGTGTCAGAACGTCCTCTACTTAACAGAGGGACTTCTGAACCTCCTCAGAGCAAGAGACCAGAGATGTTCCTGAAGGGAAAGGAGACTCTCTGTACTCTGTGAGATATGCACAATGCACATACACAGATTGGCACAGTCAAAGAGACTGTACACAGCTTTAAGCTAACACATAGTATTTTTACATTCAGCATTGCTGTCTAAAAGTAGAAAGAGCATGCATAGCATGTACATACACAATGCCTGATCTTAATGATGATCAGTTAAGAATATTAATAGAAGTCTTTAAAGGACTCCAGATGACACAGATGACACAGCAAGGTATAGTGTGTCTTCTGTACAGAAATGTTATGATGTTTTGAATGATTTAAGTTAGGATGCTTCTAACCAAATCTTTCTCCAAAGAATTAACCATATTTTGACAGGATTTCTGTAACCTTATATTCTGAATGAAGGTGCATTGCACTAAGGATACTTTATGAGTATATTCTGACTAAAATACTCCTTTATGGAGGCATAGAGAATGTGAATGATTACTTGCTACATAAACATGTTTAAGACTAATGATGTCTATCCTTATATGATATTTTAAGGCTTTGCAACCAAAAAGCATATATTATATAATGTAAATAAATGTGTTTTTAATATACTTCTACTCTTGTCCATTATTATAAATTTATTGGCGTGTTCAAGAGATGTCCTAGGAGCAATAACAAGTTTCTAGGAATCGTTGATTCCGGTCTAGTGGTGTCTCGCTGAATAAGATAACATATCCCTTCTCAGGAAGGGGTCCTTTCTAAGAGTGTAGGCACTTAACGGCCCGAACCGCGACAACTCCTTTATCACCGAGAAGTGGCATTTTAGGGCCCAGCTTTCAGAAGCAACCAGCAGCGGGAAGGTAGTGGTGAAAATGGAGTACTATGTCTGAGACTCTTTTTCCCGTCCCCCATCCCTAGCAACTGACAGTCTCAGACTCTCCCTGTTCTTTCATGTCCCAACAGATGCTGCAGTATTTGATTAAGTTTTTTTATATATTATTGGAGGGGAGCATACAGAATTCATAATAGATTTTAACTGTGAATTGGTCTGCTCATCAATAAGGCTTATAAGTGGGGTATAAATACATTAAATAAATACAATTAATTTTCTCTGGGATTCATCTCAGAGATTATCAATTTTATCCCTTTTTAGTAGAGGGCCCTTCCTTTTTCTTAGTAATTCTAATTCACAGTGAGTAGCCGTGTTAGTCTGTCTGCAGTAGTAGAAAAGAGCAAGAGTCCAGTAGCACCTTAAAGACTAACAAAAAATATTTTCTGGCAAGGTATGAGCATTCGTGAGCCACAACTCACTTCTTCAGATACAACTAGAATGTGCATCCATCTGTCTTTAAGTAGAGGAGAGTGAATTCAGACAAGCATTAGTATGTAAATGTTAACAGTATGTAAATGTGAATAGCAGGCGTGATGGGATTAGGTGTGGTATGCAGAAGAGTCTGTGATCTCCAGGGGAGAGATGGGTGTGGAGAAATCAGCATTGGTAATGAGCCATGAAAGCAAGGTCTTTATTCAGCCCAGGTAAAGACTTTGCATTCATGGCTCATTACCAATGCTGATTTCTCCACACCCATCTCTCCCCTGGAGATCACAGACTCTTCTGCATACCACACCTAATCCCATCACGCCTGCTATTCACATTTACATACTGTTAACATTTACATACTAATGCTTGTCTGAATTCACTCTCCTCTACTTAAAGACAGATGGATTCACATTCTAGCTGTATCTGAAGAAGTGAGCTGTGGCTCATGTAAGCTCATACCCTGCCAGAAAATATTTTTGTTAGTCTTTAAGGTGCTACTGGACTCTTGCTCTTCAGTAATTCTAGTTATTTATTCTTTATAACATTTTTAATGCTGCCTGTCCACTCAAATAGGGATCCCAAGGTGGTGAACTTCAAAATATTTCAACATTAAAACAGCATTTATAATATATAAAATAATTCAATATAAACATTTAAACCCACAAACCCACATAACACCACAACCAGGGAAGAGGGCCAATAACAGTTATTGGGGGTATGCCAAACAAACAAAAAAGTCACTTTGTAGTTGTAAATATTGAAACCCATTGTGTCACTTTACAAATGGTCACTTGAACACCTGTTATGGATGATCATCTCTCCTCCCCAAATGTGCCTGTTTGATCTCTGTGTTTGTTTTCTCCTAGATCATTCACATCAATCAGGAGTGAGCTGATTCCATATTTAGTGAGGAAGCAGTTCTCCTCACCAGCACCATTGCAACAAGGACAAAGCAACAAAGAGCAGGATGAAAAGAAAAAGGACCAGAAGTCATTAGGTTAGTGTAAGATTCAGAAGAGCCCCGTGGCACAGAGTAGTAAGCTGCAGTACTGCAGTCAAAGCTCTGCCCCAACGGAAGTCGGTTTCAGTAGTCGGCTCAAGTTTGACTCAGCCTTCCATCCTTCCGAGGTCGGTAAAATGAGTACCCATCTTGCTGGGGATAAAGTGTAGGTGACTGGGGAAGGCAATGGCAAGCCATCCCATAAACATAGTCTGCCTAGGAAACATCATGATGTGACGTCACGCCATGGGTCAGCAATGACCTGGTGTTTGCACAGGGGACTGCCCTCACAGAACCATAGAAAGCCTATACAAGAAAGTAATCTGGAGCACATACAGCAGATATAAACTGAAATTGTATTTGGACAGATCACACTGAGAATATGGCTTTCTGCTTACTGCAGGGTTTTCTGAGCAGATTTTTCTCACTACCACCCCTTCTGGAGCCCAAAATACCCCCCTGAAATGCTACTGCTGGGGACAGGAAACTCCCAGAAATGGTATGAGGCAGGAGTTGGAGGGCTGCAGGGGGAGGGGGAATTGGCAAAAATTGCCCAACTTCTGTTAAAGGGAAATTTCTGCATGATCCAAGCCTATCCTAATGTAGTGCCTGCCTGCTATTTTTTAAGCTATGCAAACCTTCGGGACACTAATGTAACACAGAGGCACCTGACGGTTGAGTCTTTACACCAAGGCCACAAAGCTCAGCAGTTTTTTAACTGGCTCTATTCTGTACTGCACATGCAAAATAATGTGTGATACCTTTTCCCAGCAATCCTTCTAAAATAGCCTACAATGGTGCTCGATCTAATCTCTCTTTCATTTGTATTTTTGTAGATATCTATCACTTCATGAAAGATGATAGCCTGTTTGATTTGGATACAGACAAATTTTGGTGGAATAATCACAGAGGAGATGCGAATGAGGCGTTCCATGGAAAGGAAGTTCGTTGCTATGTCCACATCATGAAAGAGGGGCTGTGCTGTCGAGTAAACACTCTAGCACAGTACATTGAAGCTAACAGACAGGTGAGGCAAAAAAACAGCATTCAGCGCACAGGGGAAGGACACTTGCAGACTTGTTTGTCTTTTTGGACAATTTTGAAATTTTGTATGGCTTGAGGGAGGTAGAGGAAGGTATGCAGATGCAGGCACACTGATATCTTATGGTCACAGATGCACAAATCCAAGGAATGGCTTTCTTAGTATTTCCTGTGGGCAACCACATAATCAGTCTGAAATCTGAAGATCTGGAGATCAGTCCAGCAGGTTCTTGGCATAGTGAGGGGTTGGGAGAGGAGAGATTGGATTAGGGCTTCAGGGGATTCATGTTCCTGCATCACTCAGAAAAGAAATTTTGAGGGGTGCCATGTTGGACAGAAAGTGGTTTTGCCATGTAAGAAGAAAGGTTCTTTTGAAGCCCTTGTTAGGGCATAACTAGATAATAGAAGAACTTATTTTTGGCAGGGATTGAGAAAGATGCTCAGATGCTAGTAGTATTAATTTTAGAACATTAGGATTAAAAGGAAGCAGCACTAGCTGCAATAAGTGAGCCTGTGTATTTGGCTGCCTGTATGAAAAAGTTACAAGGGTGAGCTAGTCAAAAAGTGTGGGGTTTCTGTCTTCCCCCTTTGAAAAAATGCCTAAATAGTTGAAGCATTTAGGGTCTGTACTGAAAATATGTTTACACCTGGGTGTGTAATCCCAACTAATCTGAATTCTCATGAGGGTCTTGGTGGTCAGAGAAGATATTCCTTGAATGTTTAACTTTCTGGGATGGTAACATTACAAAGGAAACTATGCTGAGGGAAAACACAGCAAAAGACAGTGAGTCTTTGAAAGAGAATGCTTATTTGTGATATTCTGGTGCATTTTTTGACTTCCATTTCTGGTACAAGATGTTTGTTTGTTTGTTTGCTTGTTTGCTTTCTCTCTGTGTTATCTCCTTTTACTTCTGCTATTTCTAATGTGAGAAGGTTTTTAAAAAAATATTCTGAATCCATCTATCAGAGTTGGTCATGAGCAAAGTTCTGGGTGGTGTAGGCAATTGCTTGCATTTTACTTTTGGGGAATTGAGGGTGAAATATTGTGCTTTGTTAGTCTGAGTTCAGGACTCAGAGTCAAATTACATGTGATGGGCAATTCTGTGATTCCTCTCTCCAATTTAAAAAAAAAAGAAAAACAACTAGGAGAGGCTGAAATCAAGAGTGGAAGACTGATAGGGAGTGTTTTCCTGTGTACCGTTTTGGGTTTAGAACATAAGAAAGGCCATGCTGTATCAGACCAAGGCCCATCAAGTCCAACAGTCTGTTCACTGTGGCTAACCAGGTGCCTCAAGGAATCCCACAAACAAGATGACTGCAGCAGCATTACCCTGCCTGTGTTCCACAGCACCTAAGGTAATAGGCATGCTCCTCTGATCCTGGAGAGAATAGGTGTGCATCATGACCAGTATCCATTTTGACTAGTAGCCATGAATAGCCCTCTTCTCCATTAACATGTCCACTCCCCTCTTAAAGCCTTCCAAGTTGGCAGCCATCACCACATCCTGGGGCAGGGAGTTCCACAATTTAAAATCACTTCATCCCACATTGATTTTCTATCTTCTTAGGAAAAGATGTGGGGACCCCCTACACTTTCAGCCACAAATGAGTATTGAGTGGATGGCCAGAAGGGTATGAGGTAAGCAACTGGTCATCTGCTCCTGAACCACTCACAATTGCAATATTAAACACATATTGCAAAGAACAGCCATGGAACTGCCCATCAAGTATAGTTTGGCCCTGAGCTAAGATTTGAATCCAGGTTTATCACAGCACTTTAGTCACACAGTCTTTTCTTGTGATGTATATTATTTAGCGTGTGCTATTGAACAGTATGCTGGTTATGTATGGAAGGGCTTCTTATTGTTTTCCTGCAGAATCTCCTGCAATCTTTTTACCCAAACTGGACCCCGAGAAAAGGAAATTAGCTTTAAAAGGGTTGCAGAAAGGAATAACATGAGACCTTGTAGTCTCTATATGCCAAGGTGGATCTCGGTAGGGGTACTCCAAAATAAAATTATGAAGAAAGAGAGTGAGAGAGAGTGTAATTATAAACACAAAGAAATAACTTTATTGTATACACAATAAAAATGTAAAAAACCGACACTAAGTACCTGAGAACAGATTCCCTAAGCAATCACACATGTACACACACCAACAAGAGGATGCACTTTATAAAAAGGGAGAAGGGAGGAAACTGGGAAGTTTTAGGGAAGAGACGTGTAACCTTAAATCTGGGGTTTGAGGGCTGGAGAGGTCTGGGGGGGTAGATGCAGTGGTGATCCAAGGAGAAGAGCGAGGCGCCAGCAAAGCGAGGAGAGAATGCCTGCAGAGTGCTGCGTGGTTCTGAAAAGGAAACAAGAGTTCTGACCAGTAGAGATCTGGACTGGAGATCTGAGGAACCATTTTCTGTTTCGGGCGGGGGGTTCCTTCTTTTATGGATAGAAGGTTTCCAGAGTAGGTGGGGGTTTGATCATTCTGACTTTGGATCGGGTCCAGATAAAAATGTTTAAATCTTACTGGCTGATTTAAAGTTAACTGCTGTCAAACATGGGCAGGAAAAATTGGGAGAAATACCTTGATCAGGCTATTTTGTGCCAAATCGGCATGGACACAAAGAGCCTAAGTGAGGCAACATGATTAACATACTTTAATTAGGTGGAAGTGAGCTAGATCTGCATGCACACAAAAGTCTGGATGAAACAATGTAACTCTCAAAACAGGATGGAGAGCAAATTAATGACTTGAGTGCCCTTCTTGATTGAGTAAAAAAAGGAAGAAGAGGAACTGGGAGTTGGTTAATGAAATAGCAAAGTCCTTGGGCTGGGCCGACACCTCTGGGGTATGTCAGGATATTGGGCGATGTCTCCAGTGGTGAAACATCTTTTGTTTTTGAGAATGATATGCCACTGAGGTGGGAGAGATTGCACTTGTTCTACTTTCCTTGCAGCTTCCTCTTAATTCCTGGGAATTTCCAGTGTTTTGGCTGAACCCAGGTGCCTTATGAGACTCCCTAAGTTTCAGATCCCTTGGCATTTAAGCTGTAAAAGAGGGTATCTATTAAAAACTAAATCCAAAATGAGAGGGAAACCCTACTATAAGGGGACTTAGCTGGAGAAGGGGGCGGGGTCCTCACAATCTGCCTGATTTCAACTTATTAATAGTCCAACATGGACTTGGTGCACAGTAATTGTCTTATATATTAATCAGTACTATTTATCTCTCTGTCTTCTTTGGTCACCTGTTGATGATGATTAATTGTCAGTGTTATGTCCAGCAAATTGGGGATCATTACAATTCAGATACTCTCTAGTATCAAAGGAGCATGCCTATTATATTGGGTACGGTGGAACACAGGCAGGATAATCCTGCTGTAGTCGTCTTGTTTGTGGCTTCCTAGAGGCACCTGGTTGGCCACTGTGTGAACAGACTGCTGGACTTGATGGGCCTTGGTCTGATCCAGCAGGGCCTTTCTTATGTTCTTACAACGGGAGGCAAAATTATCAATGGTTTACAAGTGACATGGGAATTTCATCTTCCAGGTTCCTAAAATGCTGCCTTTACTTTGTCCAGAAGAACCTCTAGTTCACAGCACTGCACAAATAATTGACAAATACCTGGTAAGTATATAAGTATTAACTTCTGCAAATATGGGGTGGCGGGACAAATTTGCGCTGGATGCCCCACACTTTGTTTTTATTGCTACCCTCTCATTAAGAGTTTGCATAATAAAATGGACTCTGTTGGGTTTCTAGCTTCCAGTGTCTCTGAGACAAGTCAAATTCCCTCCCAACTTGTTTCTGATGCATCGGGCTGATGCGATTGAAATACGTTTCCATTTTTGTAGATTGTGAGATAAGCATTTTCATCCAACTGCCACAGTCCAATGGAAGAAATTACCATTTACAGGATCGGAAACGGTCTTCAGTTGAGTTCTCTCTCGCTTCCTGCTAGCCTGTATGGCTGTTGCCAAACACTCTGTCCACTTGAAGGCCATGGCCTCTGTGTGGCAGCTGTAGTGCACAAAGACTGCCCAGCGCTCTTCACTGCCTCAGAGCTTACTTTGTGGGGTGTGTGAACATTCTCCAGTCCTGAAGAGAAAGAAGCAGACATTGCTTGTAAAGAGAGAGACCCTTGAATCCTTGAATGCTTTATTGTTAGGATGGAGGGCAGGACAAATAGCACATCTGGTGTTTTCCCAGAGGCCAAAGCTCTGCCTTTGTTCACACACCCAGTTCAGCTCTCAAGGATCTCTCCTCAATTCTGCCCTATTGGCTTTCACCTGAATTTACCTGGATCTGACTCATTTGCTGTGTACTCATCTGTCTGCTTTACAAAAGTAAACAGGAAGAGGCAGCTGGGGGCTTCTTTAAACTCTGCCAATCTGACTATGTTTTCTTTCTGTTCCACTCTAGGTTGGGTCTGACAGCATTGTGGGTGCATCGACACAGTGCGGAGAAAACACTGCAATTAAACATTCTGTCATTGGCTCTGCATGCATAACCAAAGACAAAGTTAAAATCACTAACTGCATCATCATGAACTCTGTCAGAATTGAAGAGGGGTAGGTCTTCTCTCAAAATCTATGTGGTTTGCATATATACATTTAAGGTTTCTTATATCAGAGGATGCTGATGGAAGACTGTTGCAGATACACTTGATCTAGGATGAAACCTGTTTCTTCATCTTCAGGACAGAAAGCAGAATGATGATTCAGAAATAAGCATCAAGGCACAGTGATAATGTTGCTAAAATACAAAATGGATAAAACTTATCCTGGAGAAGACTTAATATTGGGACACTAAGCTATTTGAAACATTAATGTCATTTGACCCATTACAGGATCAGTCCAGCAGCCTGGTCAGATTGGATCCCCTGGTATGTCAGCTGAAAATGCTGATGGTTGTGGATCTTTCCTGTGTTCAAGTAGTTCTATCCAAGTAGTTCTATCCCTTCAAGTAGTTCTATCCAACTTGCATCACAGGACCAACACAGTCTAAGAGCCATGCAAGTTGAGAGGCTATAATGGGCAGAGGGAAGGGGGTGATACTGCCTTGCTCCCTCTTTCTTCAGCAGAGCTACACTGACAAAAGAGGGAGGAGAGTACCATTTATCCCTTCCCCTCCTCAGTGCAACCCCCCCCCTCCTACGTGGCTATTGGTCCACCGCTGTTTTGCATTCCTACGATTGGATGGAAGTGTTCCCTGCTTCTTAGGAAACTTCTATTATTCCTCTGCTTCCAGCACAATGTTTGTGGATCCTATAGGCCAAAAAGATTCCTAAGATTCAGTGCAAAAATTTGGGAAGGGACCCCACCCCCATTGGAACACCACTGTAGATAAATTATCCCACTACTACTGTTTATAATTTATAGTAGTAGAAAAGAGCAAGAGTCCAGTAGCACCTTAAAGACTAACAAAATTTCTGGCAGGGTATGAGCTTTCGTGAGCTTTAAGGTGCTACTTTAAGGTGCTACTGGACCCTTGCTCTTTTCTACCGCTAGTGACAGACTAACATGGCTACCCATCGTGATCTGTAATTTCTAGGACGCTTTTAAAAAAGCAGTAGAAATGGAACTTAGAGGAAATTGTATGAACCTGTGCCACAAATGAGCAATGAATATTCATTGATTACACTAAAGGATTGGCAGTAAAATCTTGATCATAACATCCAAAATGTTAATGATGCGAGTCTTTATCTCTCCCTTTCCTTGCCTTTTGTCCATGCATGAAAATAGTGTCTGTACTTCTGAGAATCCGAAGGTTTTGAATGTTTAGTAGGATATTTCAATATTTTTGAGCACGCACAACATCACTGAATACTCCCCAAGTACTCAGCTGTGAGTGAAATGGAGGCATTGGTGTTTAGGCATTGCCTCTTTCTTAGAGTTTTGGAAGTGTTAGAGCAGGGATCCCAAATGTGGTGCCTGTATGCGTCATGGCACCCTCCATCCTGTCACATAGATTGGGCTGCGAGAGAGCAAGTGGCCCAAGGTCACCCACTGAGCTTTATGGCAGGGTGGGGATCTCCCTGGCCCTAATCTAGCACTCTGACAATTGCACCATGCTGGCTGTTAGACTGAATTGTAACAGTGAGAATCTTGTCCCTAGAATTATGAGCACAGTGAAAGAAGACCCATGTCAAGGCTCATTGAGCACAGGGAACAGCCCATTTTTGGGTCTTTAGGGATGGTGATGGCAATGAAGAAAAGGTACCTTTCCTCTGCTGTTGTGTCTGGCAATACCAACCAATGATGCTGTTCATTTACATCCCCCCCCCACCCCTGGGACAAAATAGCAGATATAGCAGCAGCTCACCATGATCAATTCACTGTTTGATTTGACAAGCTCCATTTTAATTACAAAGGTGGAGACTGTTCCTCAGGCCTTTTCTTATCACATTTATATGCACCATCTGAGGATATGCTCAGAATACTCTGGCATGCAGTGTATGTGTATTTGCAACTCCATGTATCTTTGGATGAAAGACAGATTATCTATATTCTTTTCTAGCAAGCTTCTGGACTGCGTATGGTCACCCTGATTGGTTATCTATGCCAGTCAACTGATGGGACGCATGCATCCCTGTTGGCTGTCCTGAACCTTTTGGTAGCTTAACATGCTTTCTTAGCCACCTGGCCAGGATGGAACCTTGAAGGCACTTGTTTTATGTTTGTTCTGGCTCTTATTGGAGGGTGGGTTGCAGTGGATGGTCTTGAGTAACTTGTGTTACTTCTGCTTTGCCCCTTAGCCATTGATCTGTGGGTTGCTACGAGGTTCTTTGTTGTTCCCCATGCTGTAACATCTGCATAAGAGACCATTCAGAAATTTAGGGTGAAGTGTCAGCAGTATGCTGAAGTCACACAGCTGTATCTCTCCTTTCCATTCAATTCCACATCAACTGCAAGAGTGCTGAGCTGATATCTGGAGGCAGGGAAGGACTAGTTGAAGGTGAACAAACAAGGAAGATGCTGTGGATCAGGGATAAAGCTGCTCTATGAATAGATGTATTGTCTCTTCTAGATAGAATTGTATTTCCCCTGAAATATTAGGCACAAAGTTTGGAAGTACTGCAGGAATCTTCCCTATCTCTAGTTAGAAGTGGCTGGCAGTGGTTTTTATCAGTTGAGGCTGGATTGTCAGCTATTGCCAGCAGTTTCCTGGGGAAAACTGACCTAGCCATTGTCACTTATGCCTTGCCAAAAAATCATGCTGGACTTCAACATGTTGTTGCCTTTGAAGATGCCTAGGAACTTCAGCTAATAAAAATGCTGTGGACAAAATAGTAACAGGAATCTTCCAAAGTGAACATATAAAACCAGTACTGTACCATCTACATTAGCTTCCTGTTTGTTTCTTGGTCTGGTTCAAAGTGCTGCTTGGATTCAAAGGACTGTAGGAGCCCAACCTTTCAGTTGATGGAGCCTGGGGTGGGGAGGGTTCAACTGTGGCCCCTAAATTGTGGAACTCCATCCCACAGGAATTATGATTGACCTTATCCCTACAAGCCTTCTGGCATCATATGTTTTGATCGTCCTTTAAGGAAATGTGATTGTTCCTGTGGTTTTATTTGTTTTAGACATTGTCTTGTTTTTAATTAATAATATATACTCAGGTTGTGAGTTGCTTTGGGAATTTCTTTTTTACATGGGCAGGCAGTATAGAAATTCTTTAAATAAATAAAAATATTTCCCAAATCCCATGTTCTCACCTATGTACATAATCTGTGACAATAATTTTGAAAATTAAAAAAAATGTGGGGGCCTTTGGAACTTTGTACAAAAGTACTATTATACTTTTTTAAAAGCAGTTGTGCATATTACCATTGATATTGCTGTAGTAGAGTTGCTTTGATTTATCCATCAGTGTAAGGCAGTTGTCTTTTGCAGTGAGACTAGTTTACTAATTTTGGGTGCAAATGACCCTTAATCAAAAGAGTAAAGAAGCTAACTCATCCAAACCAGATCGACAGTTCTCCCCTTAATGCATTTCCCACTGTACCCATTGGTTTTTTCCTTTTCAGAAGACAGTAAATGAATGCGTGTTCCACAAGTGCTGAATGAGAGGCATGCTTGACCAAGTTTTTGGAGAATGGGGAGAGAGCAGCTTAAAGCTGCTAGAGGAGATAATTTATACAACAGTGTAAGTGCTGAGAGATGCTGACTAGTCGGGTGACAGGCTGGAGCATGGAAAATGTTTATGTTTCCCTCGGACATTCCCAAGGGCACAGTGACAAATGGCCATACTGAGTTGTGCAGTCAGGAGGAAACTACTAACCAAGCTGCAGAAACAGTTCACTTGCCAACTGGGGTGTATCTGTGCATGTTGGATTCCTTCACTCTCTGTAGCAGCTGGTTATGCGCACTGGCTTTGTTGCTTTGGTTGAGGTGCAGCAAGCAGTGGTCTTATGGTCATATGATTTATGCTTCTGAGACCCTCATGCTAATGTCATCTGTTTTAGGCCACTTGCAACACAAACAACTATCACCTTTGGCAATGACTGAAGGGAGGGTATTGAAAGGGGAATGTCCTGGTAGAAATGTCCTACAGCTGCCTGCCTCCATTCTGCTCCTCCTGATTAGTATGTAACCAAATGAGGGAATGTAGGTTACACTAACAATGGCTACTAAAGTTGTTTCACTATAGCTTATGCAGCAGTCAGAATCTTAAGACTAAACTCAGATCTGCAAAATAAGGTGCAGTTCCCTCCTCACAACAGTGAATACTTAGGACAGTACTACACATTGCATCTGTTCTCCTTTTGCTGACAGGTTGTAATTGGAGTTTGTTTTTTTTAAAAAACCCACAGCTGTTGGGGTTGTGATTTGAAGACAGAGACCAGCATACGGGAAGAGGGGACATTTAATCCTTGTCCTGTTTTTCTGATGAAAATTATCACCAGGAAATTTCCCCAAGTATGAATAAAAGCAGCTAAAAAGTGGCTAGCATGGTATAGTGGTTAAGGGGTTAAGGTGTGGGACTAGGATCTGGGAAACCCAGGTCCAAATCCCCGCTCGGCTTTGGAAACTTCCTGGGGTGACCTTGGGCCAGTCACACGCACTCAGCCTCAACCCTGGCAAGTATTTGGATAAGAGACCTCCGAGGAATACCAAGGGCATGACATGGAGGCAGGCAATGGCAATCCACCGCTGAACGTCTCTTGCTCTGAAACCCCCACAGGGTCTCCAGAAGTCAGCTGTGACTTTGACTGAAAAAAACAAAAGCAAAAAAAGAAAGAAAGAAAGTGGCAATCTTCAGTGACGAGCCAGAGGTAAGGGCAAGGAGTTAAAAATTGCAACACAGCAGCTGTATTCTGTGTTGTTGTTGTTGTTGTTTTTAAGTTGGAGGTAAAAAGAACATGGAACCACATATAATATGTTCTGTTCTGAGGGATGAACTGCAGATCCATGATTAGATCACCGGATATAATCTTAATGTCACTGGGTATGTGGGGTGTGTGGGGGGAGGTAGTTGTGAATTTCCTGCATTGTGCAGAGGGTCGGACTAGATGACCCTGGTGGTCCCTTCCAACTCTATGATTCTATGATTCTGATGTTTAAAAAAATTGGGCAGACAGCTCGAACCGTTCCATGGTCTGGAGGGAGGGTGATTTAACTGTTTTCCCAGCACTGTTTTCCAAATAGAAATTGTTCTGCCTCAGTGAGGAAAACAGCATGGGGATAAAGGGTTAAAAACTCTGTGCTGTTATCTATAGGCCAGATGGGCAGGGCAGCGGCACTCAGCTGCTTTTTAGTATTAAAAACACACTGGGAAAAACCTTACCTCGTCTGTCACTTTGCTGTTAAATATCATGAAAAGGTGGAAACAGTAGTATAGCACCTTCGTGGCAAGCACAGGGTTCCTCCCCAATTTGGAGTGTGGCGCTTATTTCCAGTCTTGTCAGGTTTAGTAAATGGCCTGCTTAGCTGATTTCCTGTCTGCAGACATTCCATAATTGGTTATAAACTTTTCTCTTTGAACAGTCTTTGGAAGATAACGTTATATTCCTGGTCACCTTTTGTTACTGTTGTTATTTATTGTTATTCTGTATATTTTTATTTGATTTTTATGTTCGAGTTGGATTTTTGTTACTTGAATGCTTATTTTAATATTGTGTTGTCCAGCACTTCCAAAATATTTTTTTAAAACTGTATTTATTTATTTCACTTTTTACCCCGCTTTTCTTCCTAATGTGGACTTTTAACCTTGTTTTCCTCTTCTCCATTTTATCCTCACAACAATCTTGTGAGTTAAGTTAGGCTGTGTGTGTATGACTGGCCCAAGGTCATCCAGCAAGCTTCCATGGCAGAGCAGAGAGACCAACTAGGTTCTCCCAGATCCTCATCTGACCCTCTAACCACACTAGCTCTCATATATAAATGTAGTAAATAAATTACTAGAAAGGTCCACGCTTCTACTATATAGAATGGTTCAAGGTCATATATGAAGTGTTGAAATACACTTCACCTAAATAGGTTTAGTGAAGTTAACTGGGTTTGATGAAATAGGATCATTAAGGTCTAACCCAAATTTCAGTTTCTAAGATGTATATGAAAATGTACAGCAAACATTTCTGGGATAGTCAGTTGGATATCATCATTGCATTGTTTAGTAGGGGTTATTAAAACCATAATCGTCAAAGATACAATCCCCTACTTTATAAAGGCAAACAGATAAAAAAATTTCAAGATCTGCCAGCAACAGTTATAAAAAAAAGAAAAGAGTTGTTTAGGAGAGAAATAAGATATCATTGGCTGTTTCCAGCAGCACTGAAAGTGTATCTTCCTACAGGAAGAAAAATAATCTCAAATCCAGAACAAGCAGTCATATTAGTAAGGGAATTGATCACATTGAAAAAGGGGGAGAAGAGGAGACAGGAGAGACGGGAGAAAGGGGAGGCCAAAGAAGCAAGCACCAAATCAAGAAGAGGAGAAGAAAAGGACAAGAACTCAACAAGAGATTCATCAGAAGAAGAGGAGAAGACTCATGCAGATAAAGATGAAGAAGAGCAAGCAGAAGAAGAAGGTGGCAAATTGGCAATAGTAGCAGTTTACTAATCTAGTTCAAAATGGAGAAATTAAAGAGTGTATCATTAAATATCAATGGATTAAATTCCCCTGCAAAAAGAAACAAAACTTTTCTAGCATTAAACAAATTGGGAGCAGACATAATCTGCATTCAAGAAATTCATATTAAGAAAACACATGAACATGTTCTGGGAAATCAAAGATTAGGCCAATTATTCACAGCGCCGGCTAGAGAGAAAAAGAAGGGGATAGCAATTTATGTTAAAAACCCTCAACTTAAAATTGTGACAGCTTTCAAAGATACAGATGGAAGATATCTACTACTAAAGCTTCAAGCTCCAGATGAGAAAGTTTACACAGTAGTGGCCATTTATGCTCCCAGTAATGCTAGAGACCAATTGGGGGGGGGGGGTTCAAGTAATCCTGGAAGAGCAAAAAGGAGAACTGATATTAATTGGGAACATGAGTGGAGTGTTAGATCCAAAAATTGATCTAAAAATCATAAAGGTGGTAAATTGCCAGAAAAGGTCCTCAATTATATGGAATTGTTACAATTAAATGATGCATGGAGAAGCAAGAATCCCAAGAAAAGGAGCTACATGTTCTACTTGGGACAGGCACAAGTCCTATTCAAGAATAGACATGTGTTGGTTTTCAAAAACATTGCTTAATAATCTATAAAGTGTTTAAATCCTACTGAAGACGTTTGCGGATCATAACCCCTTAGAGCTGATTTGGAAATTTAATAATCAAGGAAGGAGAAGGTGGAGGTTGAATGACAATATCTTACTGAATGAGAAAATAGTAAAGCAGAAAAGACTTAAAGGAATTATTTGAATTAAATAACTCACCGGAGGTTTCCTGTGCAACAGTATGGGATGTGAGCAAGGCCTTTATGAGAGGCAAAAAAATGGCAATAAATTTAAAAATGAGAAAACAGATACTGGAACAGAATACAGAACCTTTATTGGCATTTAAGATACTGGAACAAAGGAAAAACCTCACCAAAGATTTAAAGAATTTGGAAGAACAACAAGACAAAACACAAAAGAGAAATATTTTAAAGAAAATCAAGAAAGCAAGGAACAAAATAGATATGCTAGATACGGAAGAATTACAAAGAAGGATGGTTTTTGCCAAGCAAAGATTTTTTCAACATGCCAACAAACCTGGTAGACACCTAGCTTACACCTTTAAAAAAGAAGTGGACAAGAAGGCTACGATAGGAGATAAGAAGGACAAAGAGAGACTTTTTTTGGGGGGGAAGTGATGTACATGAACAATTTCTCCCCTTCTTCACTAATTTTTGTCAGAGCAAAACATGCCCCATTTCGGAGGAGATGGAAGACTTCATAAAAGGAACTGTTAGCAATTAAAGTAAGAAATGATCCTAAAATTAGTGAACTAAAAGTAGAAGGAGAAGAATTCAAACTGAAATGCTATGCAAATGATGTAGTGGTAACAATTGCCAACCCACAAAATTCAATAGAGCATTTGATGGAACAAATAGAAAAATATGGGAAGTTCTTGGGCTATAAAATAAATTAAGACTAAAACAAAAATACCCAGCTTGCTGAGGGTAAAGTGAAGATGACTGGGGAAATCACTGGCAAACCACCCCGTAAACAAAGTCTGCCTAGTAAACGTCGGGATGTGATGTCACCCCATGGGTCAGGAATGACCTGGTGCTTGCACAGGGGACCTTTACCTTTTTAAAACAAAAATAATATTGGAGAATATGGGGGAAAAAGAGGAAATTATAAACAAATTGGGATGCAAAGTTACAGAAGATCCAGTGAGATATTTGGGAATAAAAATCACAGGAAAAATAAGACTTTAAGGATAATTATAAAGTCACTTGGGAGACTATAGAAAAAGACTTGAAGAGATGGAGCAATCTAAAAATATCTTGGTTGGGAGGATGTCCTTGATCAAAATGAACGTCTTGCCAAGATTGAACTTGTCGGTAACAAGAACATGTTTGGCAGGATTCTTGCTTTCATTAGATGATTCAATCAGTTGTCGTTGTTGTTTTTTTAGCATATTGCCCAAATACTGGGTGTTCTCTGCTGTATTCTGACAAGCCATGGGTTTAAGCTGATACATTTGCATACAGAATGTTTGCCTCTAGGCCTCATGATAGTTCCATTTGAATGGAGACATTAAAGACCAAAGTCAGACCAGCAAAGAGCACTCTGGACAAGTTGGTGACATATGCCTGTTATAATAGATTACTCTAGAAAAATTAGAATTAATCTGCTGCATCTAATCATGCAGGGGAGTTTTGTGTGTACAACCTAGCCTTGAGAGCCCAAGATGAACCACATTTGTGGTATGTAAACTTTGATATTTTACAATGAACCAGATAACTCTGATGGTTATACTAAAAACCAGCAGCCAACATTCTAATGCACTCACAACCCCACCCCCACAGTGGATTGTGGAATAATCACTTTCAACCATCACTTTCTCACCTGTCTCTGCCTTGGTTTCACCTTATTTCACAAGATAATAGCAGCGACAGCTGTTACATAGAGGGATAGCTGTTTCAAGCCCCTGTCATCCATCTATGCCTCAAAGAAGGTGCCATCAACAAATTTCATATCAGTGAAGAGACCAGCAGGAGCATGAAGTGAAATGGGAAAATTAGTACTGCAATCAAAGCTCTGCTCACAACCTAAATTCAATCCTGAGGGAAGTCTGTTATAGGTAGTCATCTCAAGGTTGACTCAGCCTTGCATCCTTCCGAGGTTGGTAAAATGAGTGACGACCTTGCTGGGGGTAAAGTGAAGATGACTAGGGAAGGCACTGGCAAACCACCTCGTAAACATAGTCTGCCTAGTAAACGTTGTGATGTGACGTCACCCCACGGGTCAGGAATGACCCTGTGCCTGCACAGGGGACTGCCTTTACCTTTAGTTATATGTTGGAGACTTCCAGTACAATGATTAATGACACCACCTGCTTGGGTCTTTCATTCAATTTTCTACCACTTCTTCTCTGGCAAAGACAGAAATCTCATTAAAGGAAGCTGTCATGTGAGTGAGGTCATTTTGGAGGAATGCCTGGTTAACTCTGGAGAGAGGCTACTGAAGAATAGTGGTGGCTTTACAGTGCCATCTTTAGCACAGTTACACCCTTCTAAGTCCACTAAAGGCAATGAGTTTACAAGGATATAATGCTGCATATGTTGCTGTTGTTAGCCTCCAGTATATCAGCCAGGGGTTATTCTCTCCTTTCCCTTCTCTCCTTTTCCTTCACATGCTTGCTTCTCTTCTCACTGATGTGTACACCGTTTGTAATGGTACTTCACTGCCACAAGCATATTACAATACAAAATTGTTTCAAGGGGGTTGTTCAGTAATGGTAATGGCCTTACACTTCTTTGTGTACTTTAGACTAGGGGTCTCCAACCTCATTGAGTCTGTGGGCACTTAAGTTTAATTTAAATTGAATGTTCAGGGAGGGAAATGTCAGGTTTTTTTAGGGGTCAAACAAAGTCTGTAGTAGTAGTAATGGTAATTTTAAAAATTGCAAGCTTACTACTATTTTTCCAGTTGAAATCATTGATATTATGAAGAAGAGGAGGAGTTGGTTTTTATATGCCAACTTTCTCTACCACTTAAGGCAGAATCAAACCGGCTAACAATCACCTTCCCTGCCCCTCCCACAACAGACACCCTGTGAGATAGGTGGGGCTGAGAGAGCTCGTAATAGAACTGTGACTAGCCCAGCTGGCTTCATGTGGAGGAGTGGGGAATCAAACCCGGTTCTCCAGATCAGAGTCCACCGTTCCAAACCACCACTCTCAACCACTACACCATGCTGCCTTAGTTACCACCTGTAAGTCTTTGTGGGACTGAGGGCTCTGATAGGGGAAATCCAGTTGAAATTAACAGTTGGCAGTCTTTAAGCCTATGTACCGTGGATTTTACTTAGGGAGTGTTAGGGACGACAGTGAGAGAGTGAAAGTATTCTGGATATAGCAGGTGCTCAGAGCGTGGATTGGGTTTCCCTAGGTGATATCAAGGAGTGTATATTTTCCTCCTCCTCCTCTTTCCTAATCTCTTCAGGCTGTTTGTCATGAAAGTCTCTCACTACCACCACCACTACCCTACTGTTTTTATCTTCTCAATGGACTGTTCTAGTTGTAATCTGCCTACAGTCTCAGAGAGAAAGGCCAACAATAAATGAAGTAAAAAAAATCAATGAACTGTTATAGTTTTTGTGGCTTTGCAACTTCATGTTGCTTGCTAGCTGGATTGAATAAATATTATAAATCAATTGTGCCCAAAGTTCATTTGTCTGCCACCTTGCTTTCCTTAATGGTGCTCAAAATCTCTTTCTGTCTCTGAGCAAAAATGATAAGTGATCAGTGCAGTAGGATACAGAATCAGTCAGAAATGGAAGCTAAGATGGGAAATACTGAGTGGAAAATTTAAATGTTGTGTCTCATTGGAGAACAATAAGCAGCAACCTGAATGAGCTATTGTGCCCAACCTGGATGAGCTATTTGAAATTAGTTGCTGGCAAAGCAGTATGGACCTGGATCATCTTTGTTCAGTCATTTAACAGGAATCAACTGCGGCATGGTGTATGTTTTTCTAAAACATGTTCCATCTTACCTGTCTCAGTGGACAGTGCAGATACATTTACTATTATTCAGGCTGCAAGCCTGTGGAGGGGGGGAGAGAGAGAGAGCACGTGTGTCTAGTTAAACCCTACTGCTGCCTACCACATGTCTCCAATTTAATGCTCCTTTCTATGAGAATATATTCATGGAAGAAAACAACCAGAAAGGCAAGAGGAATTGGCCACTAACTGCAGATTGATTGTGAAGTTTATGGGTTATTTCCTCAATAGTGCCAAATCAGCACCTGATGTACATAGTTGTGAGTGATCTGAAGAAAGTTCTAATTAAGCCTAGGGTGGTATTGGGGATTTATAGGCTTATAGCACAGAAGCTTTCTCCCACCCTCCACCTTGTTTAACACGTACAAGAGAGCAAGTCTGCTGCCAAAGCAATATTTGTGTGGCATCATAAAATATATTTTACAATGCAATCCCCCATGAGAAGGAACGAGAAAATGAAGTTGTTTCCAACCTCATAGTTTGCAAAGCTGCAAATAATATGGAGCTCATGTGATGATCAAACATTTTATATTGTGGTGGTCTGCTTTTTAAGCATGTGTACATGAGTACTTCCCCCTCCCCCAGTGTTATTTCAACATGTTCCTTGTGTGTCTACCCCTGTGACTATACTGCTCTCATACAGGCCACAGTAATGTAACACAGTTTTGTGCAATGGTAGATGGTAGCAGTGGGCTGGCTTAGTTTGCCAAGCAGCACGGCTCAAACAAAATGTGTAGACTGTAGTGTGAAATAGAATATGCTGGAGGAGTGTACATTTGGGGGTACCTGTTAGGCTGTGTAATTCGTCATGGAGGGTATCTGCCATTTTTAAAATGCAGAAAATATTCTACGTCTAAAATCTAAACTCAAAACAGCTTTTTTTCCGAGGAAAGACAAAAAAACAACCGTCAAGATGCTTGCTTTGGCGTAGGGCCTGGCCAGTTATGCCTCTGGAGCCCAAGGATGAGCTCTGCACTGCATTACAGTAATTGAGAATGCCGCTTCTCGACACCTTGCATGTCCTTCACCATTATGGATGATCCGTCAGTGGACCACCCAGAAATGTTGAATAATGACTTACAAACTCATGGGAATTTGTGTGGAATAGGCTGTTTTTGTGTGTGTGACATTTTCTGTTCCTGTTGCGCTGCCAGAATGCCAGGTTGCAGACTGACTGGTTGGACAATTTAGATCAGTTACCCTCATCTCTCCTTTATGTAAATAGTTTATTTCAATTTGATCTTGGCTTATTTCAAATAGGGTTCAGCACATGTGTGGAACAGAAAATGCCTTGGTCATTTTGATAGAGTGCCCATGCTGATAGAAGTGGGGGTGCAGTGCTCTCCTCTTGACCCTCCTGGATCTATCAGTGGCCTTTGGTACCATTGACCATGGTATTCTTTTAGGTAGTCTCTCAGGGTTGGAAGTGGAAGACACGTGCTCCAACTCAGTGGACAGGTTCCAGAAAGGGATTCTCAGAAACTTTAGCTCTGTCCCATGACAAATGTCTTGTGGGGTTCTCTAGGGCTCTACTTTGTCCCCCATTGTATTTAACATCAACATGAAAGCATTGGCACATTTCGTCAGGGATATGAAGTAAGTTCCCTCATTATACTGTGTGTACTCTGTTTCTCCTTTTCATTTCAGTCAAATTAGGACAGTGGATGTTCCTGGAGGTAGTAATGAGCTGGAGGAGAGTGGATGAACTGAAATTCCATCCAAATGAGACTGTGATGCTGTTAGTCAAGGGTCTTCAGTGTTGACTGTTCTGAATGGAATAGCAATCCTTCCTTAAGGAGTAAGCAGTTAGGAGGTGCCTTATCTTTGAATGACAGCCTGCCAACTTCAGATGGTGCACCAGCTGTCTACTAAAAAGGGATCTATTAGACATATACTAAAAAAATAAACATCTGGCTACATCCAAGAGAGGTAATATTATGCAATATGTAAGCAGATGTGACCCTTTGGAAGAAGACCCTTTGGATCTGTGGCTTGGATTCTGCTTCAATAGTAGTATATGCAGTGGTTTTATCTACAAACTATGTATGTGAGTGCCATCAAGTCACAACTGACTTGGTGACCCCAGCAAGGGGTTTTCAAGGCAAGTGAGAAGCAGAGGTGGTTTGCCATTGCCTTCCTCTGCAGTGTCTTCCTTGGTGGTCTCCCATCCAAGTACCAGCCCTGCTTAGCTTCCAAGATCTGATGAGATTGGGCTATGCCATGCCACAACCCCACCGATCTACAACATTCCTATCAAAAAATCACAGTGAGCTTCAGAAGCCATAACAGAGCAAGACTGTATAAATTCCCTAAATACTCAGAACAACTCTCCAGGATGTAACCATATCAATGCAGTGGTTGAAGCAAATAAAGGGGGAAATTGTTCCCACACCAAGAGCCTTCAAGTGGGCTATCATGTGTGTCTGATCAGATTCGGCCAGTTTTCCCTCATTTGCATTCTGTCATCCTATCTGCTTCTTTACCCACTGCGCACCAGTAAAGCAAGGAGATGTAGGGTTTTGCGGGGTGGGGGCGCTAAGGAGCAGTCCTGTCAACAAATAACGATCTTTCCATTCCGGAAACTGGTCCAGTCATTGACAGGAAGACTCCTGAAGTCAGTGAACAATTCTGGAAACCAGTAAGATCTACAGGTCCCCAGGGGTGAATCTTTTTAAGCAGCCCATGTGTTCAAAGGTTAAACGTTCCTCAGATTCATGCCCATGCAAGGTAGTCAGCAGTAACATCTATCTTGCTACATTGGTTGTGCTGTCAGTATATTTGTTCAGCCTCATGATTGACATGGCAGCCTTGAAGACTTGAGCCAGTCCTGACAACACACTGTTGACATGGTTGTCGAACTTTTCTAGGGGACCTCATCATCAGCTCTAAGCAGGTCAGCCAGGAATCAGTTAGCTGGAGTCCCCGAGTGCTGAGTACCTAAAATGAAATGTGTACAATTAAAAATTGCCATAATTTTGCATAGCTTATAATGGGATGATGGAAACTTCTCCGTCCCAGTTATTTTAATTATAAGTGTTTGGGCTGGTATAACCTCCTGCAGTCCCTAATTCACCATTCAGTCAGGTCTTTTTATATATTTATTTACTATATTTATAGTCTGTCTATCTCACCGAAGCTCAAAGAATACAGCATAAAGCAATGCAATCACTGTGAAGAGATATCTATTAACCAACGTATTAGGAATAGATTACAGAAATTTTGAATAAGCAGAACATATTAGACATGCTAAAAAGTATAGATGTTATGCAGAAAAGTGGTATTGCATCAGTAGAAAACAATGCAGTGACAACAGGGTAATACTTGCAGCAAACAGATAATACGACCTAAATGCAATGGTATAGTCTAAAGTCCATTTCCCTTTATAAAGTGCCTTTCTGGACCATTCTTAGTATATTCTTATACCTGTACAGAAAAGCCCTCCTGAACAACTGTGTTTTACATCGTTTGCAGAACGCCAAAAGCATGGGACCCCTCCTAACCTCCTCAGGCAGGCCATTCTTAAATTGGGCACCGTAATTTAAGAAACATGTAGACAAGCTGGAACGTGTCCAGAGGAGGGCAACAAAGATGGTGAGGGGTCTGGAGACCAAGTCATATGAGGAAAGGTTGAAGGAGCTGGGTACGTTTCGCCTGAAGAGGGGAAGACTGAGAGGGAATATGATAACCATCTTCAAGTACTTGAAGGGCTGTCATATAGAGGATGGTGCAGAGTTGTTTTCTGTTGCCCCAGAAGGTCAGACCAGAACCAACGGGTTGAAATTAAATCAAACAAATTTCCGTCTTGACATTAGGAATAATTTTCTAATAGAGCAGTTCCTCAGTAGAACAGGCTTCCTCGGGAGGTGGTAAGCTCTCCTTCTCTGGAGGTTTTTAAGAAGAGGCTAGATAGCCATCTGTCTGCAATTCTAATTCTATGACCTTAGGCAGATCATGAGAGGGAGGGCACCTTGGCCATCTTCTGGGCATGGAGTATGGGTCACTGGGTGTGTGTGTGTGTGGTAGTTTGGAATTCCCTCATTGTGCAGGGGGTTGGACTAGATGACCCTGGTGGTCCCTTCCAACTCTATGATTCCACAAGGTGGGGTCACAACCCAGAAAGCACATGTACAGGCGGTTGTTGATCTTGCCCATTTGTGAGGTGGCACCTGCAGGACGCCCTGCACAGATGAGCGAAACTGTTGTGGTAGAACATGTGCCCAGTTATCAGTCCCATCCATTACTAAATGATGGCTAGCCACTGTTCTGCTCGTCCTCAGCCTGGCATTTAAAAGAACAAGCTAAAGGTGTGGCTCTATTGTGCTTTTCCATGTCTACAGACTGGCTGCAGAGCAAGTATGTGTCTTTTATACCTTTCTGGCTTGGCAAGTCTTAGGCCAGGGCTGTACTTGAGGTCTTGACCTCACTCATCAAAGCTCCTTTTCCTCCATGACTGTTCATTACTTTAATCACCAAGTCCTAAATAATCAGTGGGTAGCCTGAAATTATGGGCTGTGTTTTGGATTTCTGTGGGTTGTTCCTTGTGTGCTGAACACTGCAGATTTTGGTCTCCCTTTCTTGTCATTCCCTACTCACCATAGTATGTTTGACTTCACTCATTTATGTTTTCTGGGGCTGAAAAATAATAGAATACCACAATTCCTTGGCATTCTCACTGCCTTAGGTGGTGGTGGCTTGGCTTTTTTTTTTCTACTTAAGTATAGGGTTAACTTCCCTTGACACACTTGATTTATAGACAGATAGCAAGCTTTGAAAGTCGGCAGTCCTGGCACTGTGTAAATCAGCCTTCCTTATTTATAGTTTCAACAGGAAAAGGAATTATTCCCAATTCTTTACATTTCTTTCCGAAGCAACCGACCACCCTGTCCTTTGGTTTAGAGCTGTGTAGCTTTACCACAAAATTGGTGTTTGGGGTGGGGGGAGAAGGAGGCCTGGGATTGCTCTACTATAAAAACCTCCAGATTGTGTGTTCTTGGACATCGCCTTTAAAACGGCTTCCTTTAAGCCCACACAAGAGATGGCCTGTGTCTTTAGCTTCCTTCCCCCCCCCCTTTCAAACAATCTCTGACCTCTTAGAAAAATAAATAAAAGATAAAGCAAGGCCTGGAATGCTGCAGAATGAGTGTACATTTTACTCTCGGTTGTTTTCTGCTGGGATTAGTTGTTTACAAAGGAGGCTTGGGGGAGGGGAGGGAGGGAGTTGCAGCTTTACTGAAATTAGTAGCATTTCAGAGTCATCTTGTTAGGTGGTCTGCACTTTAAAGACTTAAATCCTTGTAATCTAGACCTCCCCCCCCCCCGCCTTCTTGGTCATCACTCTTCTTCTCCATGGTTCTCCCCCTTTTAAAAGGCAGTCTCTCAAACCCCGTTTCTTCTTATTGCAACTGGATAAAAAAACATTATATCGTGGCATCTTACAGCTACCTTTATGTATGTACCACAATACAGGGCTTGTGAAATCATTCCTTTCTTTAGCATGTGGAAGCAAACACACACAGCTGTTAGACATTGCTCAGTTACAGACAAATTCAGATGGAAATTTCAGTCCTAGATCAAGCTTTGTGAATTTGAAATCCTTCCACGGTTTTTTTTTTAATGATACTTTTAAAATTTATTTACATTATTTATAGTCTGTCTTTCTCACTGAGGCTTAAGGCAGATTACATACAGTCAACAGGATGGGACATCCAGTAAACAAAGCAATAAAATAGATTGCAGGAGTCTGAAAATGGAGCTGAAACCAAGCATAAGCATTAACATGGCATGTTAAATGATGCAGAAGATACATATTAGGATCATACTTGCATCAACATTACGTAGTGTACATGGTAGTATAGTCCACAGTCCCTACCCATTTATCAAAGCACCTTTCTGAAACATTTTGTTACAGTACATCCCTAATTACCTGTGTAAAAAATCTCTCCTGAATAATTAAGTTTTGCCTAGTTTGCAGAAAGCCAGGAGGATGGGAAGCCTTTCTGACCTCCTCAGGCAGGCCATTCTATAAGATGGGGGCCACAACAGAGAATGCACACGTGCAGGCAGTTATTGATCTTGCCCATTTGCAAGGTGGCACCTGCAGGACTTCGAGGGAAGGCCTATGTAGAGTGCATCACAGTAGTCTAGTCTCAGTGTTACTGTGGTGTGGTTCCAGGTGGCCAGATCAGCCGTGTCAAGGTAGGCGGCCACATTCGGGACGAAACTATTGTAAGAAAGTGTGTTTTGCAGCTGCATTAGGAGCGCTGGGTCCAGTATTAGCCCTAGGCTCTTAACCGAGTCAGCAAGGGTCAGGTGAACCCCATCAAGAGTAGGAGGTTTCAGGTTGGTAGCAAAGTTGATCTGCAGAAGAAGAGCAAGATTCGAGTCTAGTAGCACGTTAAGGACCAATTTTTTTCCAGATTATAAGCTTTTGAGAGTCAAAGCCACTTCGTTAGATATAAAAAGAGGAAAGGACAATGTCATTCAAGATCTCCACCTTTCCAACCAGCATAATTTCTGCCTTGGCTGGGTTCCGTTTCAGTTCATTCCCTTTCAGCCATTTAACCACAGCAGATAGGCATTGTCTTAAGACCTCTACCATATCACCAGGGGATTGGGATAGATAAAGAGCTTGATATGAGCATACTGATGACATCCCATGCCAAAGGTGGGAATAATTTCTCCTAAGGGCTTTAAATAGAGGTTGAATAAGATTGCGTGCTGTGGAACACCGTGAGACAGTTCCCACAGTGAAGATAACTGTTCTCCAGGGGCTACTGTATGAGGCCAATCCATGAGGAATTATTTAAATCAGTCCAAGGCACATCCCCCAATACCAATTTCTGCCTCCAAAAACATCAACAGGGTGGCATGATCTACTGTATCAACGGCTGTAGATAGATCCAGTAGGAGCCACAAAGAAGCGTAGCCTTTGTCTACATACACAGAGGTCATCAGCTAAAGCCACCAGAGCCGTCTTTGTCCCATAGCCTGATCTTAAACCAGACTGAAGAGTCCAGAGCGCATCAGTTAACAGAAAACCTGGAGATGGTCCGCTACTGTTGTGTCAGTCACTTTTCCCAGCAACAGCAGATTACAGACCAGGCGATAATTGGCCACATCGTTTTTCTGTAGGGATGGTTTTTTTAGTTGTGGACATATAAGTGGGTGAGGGAAAATGCCATGAGTTAGTGACTGATTTGTGATGGACATCAAGGGCTCATTAATGTGGTCCTTACATGATTTTAGCCGTCAGGATGGGCAATGATCTAGTGCGCAAGTGGTGGCCTCCATAGATCCCAGGAACCTGGCAACCATGGCTCAAAATAAGAAATAATATCACTTTGTGTGCATAATATTGCAGATTAGATATATTGGTGCCAAATATATTAAACTATAGCACTGTAAAGAGAAACTCTGACAATAAACTATTTCATTTGTATTAAACTCATACAAATAGTTTTACAAATAATTATAGGAGTATAGCCAATGTAATACTTCTTACAATAGGTCAATAGGACAAATAAATGAGCATCTTGTTACAAATCTGTTATATAACATATAACACAAAAATGTGGTAAGCATGAACCAGGACCAAAAGGGTGGGACAAGTCCCTGGTAAAAGATCTGGTTTCTTCCTTCTTCAGCCACCTGTGTCCAGTCTCGTGTCCTTTTCTTATGTTGCTTTGAATTGTATTAATTTCACAATTTCTTTTCAAAGCACAAGCTTTATGCAACGTAGTTGTAACAAGAGCCTAAGCTTCTTGTATGAAGACTATTGAGAGCATTAGCTTCATATAGTTGAAATAAAATACTTTGATGTAGTTTAAGGTCCCATAGGATCCTGGATGGTCTTCCAACCCTCTTGAGGTCACCGATCTTGGTAAACCACAGGCCTGGCTTCTACCCCATAGCAAAGTCCTTCTTACCATGTTGGAGGAAAGTCCGAGGTTACAACTGGTCTCTCAACAAGCATTCTGGGATTTCAGTCCAAAGTCAAAGTCCAGGGTTCAGCAACACAGTCCAGAATCATAGTCCAAAAAGTAGTCCAAGGTCAGGTAGCAAGATTCCAAGAACTTAAACTAGGCAGGTAACTGGTAGGCTCATCTGCAGAGTTGCTGACAAGTCGATGCCACATGAACACATGAAGCTGCCTTATACTGAATCAGACCCTTGGATGTCAGCCCTGTCCAGGCAGAAGTGATCCAAGCAGTGCTGTCTGACAGATGGAGGATGCTGATGTGTGCCCAGTATTGGCAAGCATGGCACCTTCTCCATCATTGCAGTGCCACCCAAACATAGAGCACTGGTGGTAGGTGGATATGTCGCACACCTTGCAGAGGCAGGAGGGGGCATCATGCCTAGGCAGTGTGGCCAGGGTCTCCATAGAGAGGATGCTTAGTTCAAAATGGTCAAATGGGTTTGGGAGCCTGTGCTCCAGCCATCCTTATTCTCCACCCCCACCTTTACCTAGCCCCTGTCCCCGCAAATGGTTCCCCTGTCAGTGTAGCCTCCTCCTATACCTGGAGTCCATCATGGAAATGGGGAGGTGGGGTGGGACCAGGGGTTCTTTGGCGTCCAGCGGTGCCTTGGCCCACCTCTGCATTCCCCTGTATGTGGATGGCATGGCTGCTGCAACATCTGGCAACGGCCACTGCCAGCCTAACTGGACAGAGGCTGAGAAGGTGCTGCTGTATAGGTTGGTGATGGAGCATGCGAGCATATCCCTAGCGACTGCAAAGGCCAGCTCTGCCATCGCATGCAGCCATGCCTTCTGGCGCATGGCAGCGGAGCGGGTCTCTGCCCTGGGACATGCCATCCAGACAGAGTTGTCCACCTTGAAGCACTGGAACAATTCTTTTGGCCCTGCTCAGAAATGCGTCCATGCCCTCGTGGCCCAGGGTGTCCCTTATGAGCAGGCAATGACGGACGATCTGCCTGGAGCTGAGGCCATCATGCGGGCGGTGATACCACCTGTGCTAGTGGGCAGCCGTGGCATCAAGGTGTTGTGCAGTGAATGTGAGGTGTCCCCCCACCCCCTCAGTCCTGCAGGTGGTCTCTCCCCCTGCTGCCCTGACCCTTCCCACATCCCATCACTTTATGGCTCCTGCCCTTCCCCCTTCAGGCAACACTCAAAGTGGGGACGCTGTTGCAGGACCATCTTTGGTGTTGGCCAAGGGGGGGCGCCAGGATGGCCATTACCCAAGGCAGCCAGGACCCAGACTAAGGACCGAGGGACGAATGGACTGCCGCCAACGTGGCCGCCCATCTCCCCTGCCAGGGTGCTCATCCGGGACCCCAGGGCCCAATGACCCAGGCCGCTGTCCCTTTGTGCTGAGGCAGGAAGAGATGGAGTTGAGTGAGCCTCCTCCTGAGTGTTGCTTTACCGCTATTAAGGATTAATCAAATATAATATTTGTGGTTGTTTTAGGGAGGCAATACTGAAAACAGAAAACCAGGCTATCATGAAATGCGATAAAAGAAAATATGTCTCTTTCTAGATCTTTACACTGGATTGTGCGGGGGGTGGGGGACTTGAAATTAAATAAACACAAAATTCTTCTGTTGGCAGCCTTTACGGTTTGATTTTTAAAATGCACACAAAAAGCATTTGTAAGTAATTTCCAAATGGCTGTATTACATCTGTCAGTGAATGGAAGGAACACCCACAAAATATGTTTTAGTTCTTCAAAAAAAATTCCACTCCTGTGGTATAAGTTAGCCCAACTGTTCTATTGTGTGGCAGGAGACACTGTGGGGGCTTAGAATTATCCATATGAGTTTGAAATCCTGAATATATAGATTGAATTCTAAAACGTTACCAGCCTTGGTACGCTTTTGTCACCCTGTAACCAGAGAATACATTTTTGTATTTTGCTGACATCTGGTACCCAAAATGAAATTTCTGTTCTTTCACTGATTATTCCAACCTAACAAATATTGTTTAAAACAGAATTTCTTATCCAGATAAAGCCAACAGGAACAGTAGCATAATAATACATAATAATTAGGACCAGTTTTTTTAAAAAAATCAAAAAACAGCTAGCTTTATTAAAGTTTTGGGAAGTTCTTCTTTAAGTGCCAAGTTAAAAGGGGGAGTATACCTCTTGGAATCTCTTTGCATGCAAATTATGTTGGGCACAAAGAAGCAATACCCACTGTCACTTTAGACGTATAAAAGCCATGGTAAGTATATCCTAAAATCCAAATCTCTGAGCCCTGAAATCACAATAATTCCACACTGGTAACCGTGTTAATCTGTCACAGCAAAAATAAGCAGGAGTCTAGAGGCGCCTTAAAGATGAATAAGGTTTTATTGCAGCATAAGCTTTCATGGTCTAGAGCCCACATGCAAGTCTGCTATACAGGTGGAAGCTTGCTTAGAGGCCTGCAGCAAGTCACCCACCAGCCTGAGAGAAAGCACTGGTTGCTTCCTTCCGTTACATTTGGGCTGGAGTCAGTGCAGGCTAAGATGCTGAGAACCTTTCAGGATAAGTCTCTTATAAAGCTTGGGCAGTTATTGTTTGCAGTTCCCTACCATAATAAAGCAGAGTTAACTTGGAGGGGCCACACCTCAGGTAGGAGCAACTTTTGAGTATTTCTCCTGTGTGCCTGGGGAAGAAACCAAAACACTCTGAGTTCCTTGTGGATACGAGCCAATTTTTTTTTGTCCTGCTGTCAGAGGGGGAGGGTGGATGGTCTTCATACTATCATTGCTTATGCAGCAAATGGAGCTGTTGGAAAGGAAGCAGCTGTGACAGTGCAGCAGGCATAGGGAGCAAAGGGGCAGAGCTGTCTATACAGCCTTTCCCCATTAACATCTCAATAAGAGGCCTTGCCAAGGCAACCTGAGCTAGATGACTCCATCATGTATAACCCTGCAGCTTTCTTGTGTGCGAGGGGGGGGGGGCAGTTGGGCAAGGAGAGTCTTGCCTGTTCAAAAATGTCTCCCTTTTCATACTATAGGCCTGCTCTTCTCTGAACCCTATGATGTCTTAGAGAGGGAGTTAAATTCTTTTTTAACAAGAGGATTGTCAACTCTGCTTTGACTGCAGAAGCTCTGTTTCTGATTGTGTGACTGAGATGGGAGCCGGTCTCCTTAGCAACCCAGGGCATTATGATTGCATCCCTGTGAATTTTCATTAAGTCCAGTCAAGGTCGGTCTTGATATTTGAATCCCTCTGTATGCCATTGGCTCAGCGGTAATGGGCTGGCTTGATTCCTTGACAGCAGTGGAATAATGACTGTGGCAACCAATAGGGGGAAGACTTTCCCAGGAGCTCAATCTGCCCTGTTTAAGCTGTAAGAATAGGTGGGACTTTAAGTGTGGGGAAAAAACTAGAGTTCCCAAACTTGCTTCAGTTGCAGTTTGGAGAAGTAACATTGAAAACCTTTGGTTAATTCTACAACCAGGAACCACAAAACATCCTACATTTGCAAAGGAAAAAAAATCCAAATGTATCCAAGTTGCAAAATGTGGAATTTTGGAATTTTATGCCAGGAACAAGACGAAGGAAAGAAATATATCATTATGGCTCAGTGTAGAGAAAATTCTGGGGTCCTTAGGAATCCCAGCAATTAGAAACCATTCATTAAAAAAACAACACCTATTGGTTCTGTATTTTCATTATTTATAGTCCACCTTTCTCACAGCGACTCAGGGTAGATTACACAGAGTGAGTCAGTATATTCCATAAGACGAGAGCCACAACAGAGAAAGTATGTGTTCGGGCAGTTGTTGATTTTGCCCATTTGCAGGTTGGCACCCACAGAAGCCCCTGCTGACATGAGTGAAGTTGTCATGGCTGCACGTAGGGGGAGTGGTGATCCCGCAAATAAGAGAGGCCAAGGTCATGAAGGGCCTTGTATGTGACATCCAGTATCTTAAACTGAGCCCAGTAACAGATGGGCAGCCAAATAGAGCGTCTGCAGAATGGGAGTAATATGCATGCCCCATGTGGTTCCCGATAATAGCTGAGCCGTTTCCAAATTGATTCTGAAGGGGGACCAACATAGAGTGCATTACAATAGTCTAGTCTATGTTACTGTGGCATGGATGCAGGTGGCCAGGTTAGCCATATCAAGGTAAGGGGCCATCATATGGGCTAGGCTGAGTTGGTAGGAAGCATTTTCTGCAGCTGCATTAACTTGTTTCTCCAGTAATAAAGCTAGATCCAGTATAACCCCAAGGTTTTTAACTTGAGTCAGCAAGAGTCGGTTTATTGCCATCAAAAGTGGGGAGAACAATGTCCTTCAAAATCTCCACCTTCCCAGCCAGCATTACCTCTGTCTTTTCAAGGTTTAGTTTCAATTTGTTCACTTTTAGCCAATTAACCACAGCAACCAGGGAGCAATTCAGGACCACCACCACATCACCAGGAGATTTGGATAAGGATATATAGAACTAAGTATCATCAGCATATCAATGACAGCCAACCCCAAACCTTCAAATGATTTGTCCTAAGGGCTTTACATAGAGATTGAAAGGCATGGGGGATAGAATTTCACCCTGTGGAAACCAACAAGATAGGTCCCACACTGACAACAGCTGGTTTTCAATAGCAACCCTTTGAGTCCGATCCATGAAGAATTATTTGAACCAGTTCAATGCACATCCACTTCCTCCAGGTGCCTCAATATGATCATGCCTTCTGGCATGACAGGCTACAGATAACTCCAAAAAGAGCAACAGATGGGCTTGGCCTTTGTCTAAACTCAGATGGAGATAATCAACTCTGTCCCATAGCCCAGGCTGTTAAAGGTTAATTAGAGACCAGGTGATAATTGGCCAAATCATTTTTCTGCAGTGGATGGATAACCACCTCTTTGAGTGGCCGAGGGAGGGTTCAGTACAATTTCTTCACCAGTGCCATTCTAGATGTTTCCCAACCCTCCCACCCAGTTCTATGGTAAACCAAGGGCAGGAGAGGTCAATGAGGGGCAACCTTGTCAATAATTTCAAGGAGCTTCACATTCCATGCTTCTGCTGCAGCCTCAACAGAACCCATGTTTGGAATCCTAAAATCCCATAGAGCATTCTGGAATCCAGTACGATTCATGAGCCTCCGTGGGCAGACCATTTTAACCGGGGTCCTCTCATGAAAGGTGTTGGAGCCATATTCACCTTGGCTTTAAGGTAGTTGGCAGACACATTCACCCTGGCTTTAAGGTAGTGGGCAGATCATGGTTCAGGATGAATCTCCAGCTCTGAAAGCAAACCTTCCCTTAAAGGCTCAGTGCAAAAGATTAAATCCAGGGTGTGACCTCTTTCATGTGTTGGGCCAGTCAGGATTTGGGAGAGACCCAAGGCAGTCAAAGAAGTTACAAAATCCTGGGCTGGTCCCAACAAGGTATAATCAGCATTAATATTGAAGTCCTCCAGAACAATCAATCCAGGAATCTCCTGCCGACAGTACCTCTGTTGTCTTATAGAAGGTGCCCACTGGGGAACTAGGCAGCCTGTAGACAAGAAGAATGCCTAATCTGTCCTTTGTTCCTAATGTAAGGAGCATACAGTCAATGCCAGTGATAGTTTGTACTGGAAGTCTGCAGAAGTTAAAAGTCTTACAGAGGATAATAGCCATACCTCCTCCCTGGCCAGTTGTGCAGGGTTAGTGGAGCACATGAAGCTGCCTTATACTGAATCCGAGCTTTGGTCCATCAAAGTCAGTATTGTCTCCTCAAACCTGCAGCAGCTCTCCAGGGTCTCTGGCAGAAGTCTTTCACCGACTTGCCTAGTCCCTTTAACTGGAGATGCCGGAGATTGAACCTGGGACCTTCTGCATGCCAAGCAGATGCTCTACCACTGAGCCACAGCCCCTCCACATATCCACAGTACCACATATCCAGGGAGGGGAGTGTTCACAGGAACACAGACACCATGTCATTTCCTTCCCACCAAGATTCTGTTATTCAAACCAGGTCAATTTCTTCTTCCTGCAACATCTCATAGAGGTGTGCAGTTTTGTGCTTCACTAATCTGGTATTGCACAATATTAGTGCAGATGTGGGGGAAATAGCTCATCAGCTCTCTGGATGCTATGAAGGTTAGACAGGCAGCAAGCGTCCTTGCCAAAGGAACACCATTTATGTGGTTTCTGAATTACTATACCAACTTATTTTCAATTTCCATGAGGGCTAGAACCTTGAAGTTATTGTTATCATGCAGCATAATGAAATCACATCCATAAGTAGCTAAATTCCCTGGATTTAATTTTCCCATTCTTGCACTAGTTCATAACAATGAAAGTTTCCATGACGTGACTGTTGTATATGTGAGGGAAGGATTTAATGTCAGTGAATGTTTCCAGCGTATGGGACATTGATCCCAGCTTTGTCTAATGGTGGTTTCTCGAGGGACAAATAGGCAAAGACACATTGCAGCTCATGTATGTGATTTTGATAGGCCAGGCACTAAGAACCTGGGGGTTATTTCTTTATCCCTAACCACATAGAAAAACAATGTCTTTTAAAATGATCTTTTGCAAAGAGATTGGGCAAGATAATCTACCCTTCCCTGTATTAGCTATGTCCTTGTTATTCTAGAAAGTAGTGTGCACAAGGTTGCACCAATTGGGAATCTATGAACCAGAGAGCATTCCAGGCTTTATTCCCATGGCTTTTGTTGGTTTAACATAGCAGGGTATTTGTGTGTCATGAATACAAAGTCAGGGGCAATATTTACCCTGATACAAAAAGGGGGGGGGCTGCGCAGGCCTGTAGAGCTGCAAATAGAAAAGTATCCTGGATGTGAAAGGTGGCAACTGTCTTGTCTTTGTCCTTTTGTGTGCATCCTTTGTGACATCTGGCAGTAGAACTGTCATAGCAACTAAGTACCCGGGCTGGGAAAAGAGAAGGGTGGAATTTGGAGAAAAGCAGGTTTTATATCATGGGTCCTTCCCCCCCCCCCAACACACACACACACACACACACACAGAGTTCAGCCCATATTGACAAATCATCCCCTGATGTTGTGGTTCTTGTTGATTTGGGTAGCTGCTTCTGTGCTTGATCAGATTTCCAGTTGCATTTTAAATTCCCATGTATGTTTATATTACAGGTGTACTCTACAGAATTGTGTGGTGTGCCATAATGCAGTGATAGAGAAAGGAGCTGACATCAAAGACTGTTTGATTGGAAACAGCCAGCACCTGGAACACAAATGTAAGCAAAGTGAATGGCCTTTTTATTCAACTGGTGGTAGTTAAAAGGCCTGGTATTCCTAACCCATTATCTCTTCCAGAATTTCTTTTATCCTTTCTCGAGTATATCAATATGCAAGTGAACCTGAGGGAGTATGTGGATTTAATTGGGCAGAGTGGTTGTAAAAGTAACTTGAAATAAGGGTGGTACACAGATGAATCCTTCTCTAAGTGCAGACAGCAGCAACACCCACCATTGGCTCTGTTGCAGATAAAAGATGTTCTTTAAAGGAGTCTGTTTTCAGAGGCAACACTTGGCCAGACAACAAGGAGCTGTCAGTTAACTGTGGCTATCATCACATGCCCCAAACCATCACTGATCAAGCCAGAGCAAGTAGGACTGTCGGAATGCATATTGATCAAACATGCAGCGTAGTAGTTGGTGTGGTGGGAAGACATTTACATAGCATAGGCATCATAGCCCCACCACCTGACCCCTAACATGTTGTACTTTGGTTCCCGACTATTCATTTGTTACATTTTTATATCGTTCTTTGCCCAAGGATTGGAGTGTGGTGTATACGCTTACCATCCTTCCTCACCACAACAACCCTGTGAAGTCGGTTAAGCTAAGATATTGATACTGACCCAATCACCCAGTGAGCATCATGGCTTGAGTGGAGATTTGAACCTGGATCTCCTTGCTCCTAGAATGACACTGTGATCATCATTCCATGCTGGTCTGGGTCCAATTTCAGCTATGTGAAAATATCTGCTGCCATAAAGGCACATATATTTATAAATTACAAACTTGTCTTCTGGACACAAGCAACTTGAAGAATTATACAATGCAGCCCAGAGCCTCTGAGAGCTTTGAAAGTGTTGCAACAAGCTGCTTTCTGCCTGGATCCAGGAGACACAAAGTGGTATCAAGGTGAAGCAGCACAGAGGTATAAAATAAAAACCAGGCCCCATCAGTCTCATTTGAAGCAGGAGGACTGGGCTCTAGAAAGAAATTCATACTTGGCAACCACTTCATCAGAATGGATGAACATGATCTTGAGAACGGACAGGGCTTGATAATTAATATCTGTTAGGGAGATTTTTTTTCCTTTCAAAGTGTGATTTTTATGAGACCCAGTGTAGTGGTTAAGGTGTCAGACTAGGACTTGGGAAACCCAGGTTCAAATGCTTCCTTGCACCATGGAAGCTTGCTGGGTGACCTTGGGTCAATCGCACACTCTCAGCCCTGACCCTGGCTAGTATTTGGATAGGAGACCTCCAAGGAATACCAGGGTCATGACGCAGAAGCAGGCAATGGCAAACCACCTCCGAACGTCTCTTGCCTTGAAAACCCTACTGCGGGGGTGGGGAACCTTTTTTCTGTCAAGGGCCATTTGGATTTTTATAACATCATTTGTGGGCCATACAAAATTATCAACTTAAAAATTAGCCTGCTATATTTGGTCAAACATTTAGCCAAGAGGCACGACCGGAGACGGCTCCGAGTGTCTGCCACGTAGAGCAACTCGCCTTTGAGCTCTGCCATCCCCAGCTGGGCAGCAAACTCAAGATGGAGTGAGCGACAAGCCGCTCGGGGCTTGTAGGTGAAGGAGTCTGGTCCAGTAATGCCCCCAATCTGGCACTTTCCCACCCTACGGGTCTTTTGCAGGACTTAGAGGGGAAAGAACCAGAAGGGAAAGTGGGTACCAACCAAGACCCAAGCAGGCAGCTGCCCTAGATGAGCAAGTCGGCAGGCATCCAACCGGTGGCACACTCGCCCACCTGGTGGCACAGAATGGTCTGTTGCACCAGCCGGGCGTAGCCGTCCAGCCGCACGCCAGAGTTGCTCCTGTTCCCCATGGTCAGGGTCAGATTCTACAGCCAGTTCCTGCTACCTCCACCTGCAGGGATGAAATGAGGAAACACTGGCTAAGAACTCACCCCCGCACATTCTGTCCCTGCCCCCTTTAACCCCTCTATTGTTGCCACTTCCACCCCCAGCCCTCTTTTAGTACAGAGGGAATACGTTTCTCCACAACCCAGGTAGGAAAGGGTTAACATAGTTTCTTGGGCGGTCCTAGCAGCTCCATAGCTGACGACTCTTCTGCAAGGGGGAAAAAAGGTTCCTTTTCTCTGCAAAACAAACTCACATCTGCCTTGAATAGAGGCTATTCCTGTCTGCGAGAGGGGGCGGATCGCGAGTCTTATATCCTTCTGTGCTAGAGATTTGCCAGGACCCACGAAGGGCCAGACCAAATGATTTCACGGGCCTTATAAGGCCCACGGGCCAGATGTTCCCCACCCTACAGGGTCACCATAAGTCAGCTGTGCCTTGACAGCAAATAAAGGAGAGATTTGGTGGTTTGTTGTTTTGGGTGCTGAGGTGTTATGAAAGTTCTTCTTTCAAGCAGTGTGATTTTTAGGTCTCGCATACAGTGGAAAGGCTAGCTAGCTTTGTATACACAGTGTATAGCTCTAGTACCAGAAGTGTGTATAGTCTGTGTTGGCTTTTAGTTTGGACATAAATTGATAGTTTCCACCAAATTTGCCATCATGGTGCCATAGCTTGATCTATCGTAAATTAGTGAACAACGCAGTTGAAGGGGCCCACCTCTAGCACCCCTTTGCTGCCTCCTTGCCTCATAGTGCCCCCCTAGGTAATCCCCCGCCCCCCCGGGGGGTGGTACTGCCCACTTTGGGAACCACTGGTCTAGCAGGAGACTGAAGGTTACTGTTTTAGTGAAGATGCTAGTGGATAGTTTGGCTTGTTACCAGACTGGTGAATGAAAGAAATAGGCTTGTTTTAATAGGTCTGTTAAGTATCTCTTTCCCATGAGAAGATTCAAAGGCCCTCAGCCAACACCCAAAGGTTGCTTTCACCAACTTATGAAGCCTCTTATCTAAGTGGAGAATTGCATTCTGGGAGCTCCAGCTGATCCCAAGAGTTGGGAGAGTTGGGAGCTGAAGGCTGTAGTATACAGTTCTAGAAACTGTGTTAGGCCTGCATGGTTGTATCACGGCTATCCCATAACTGTCTAAATAAAGCCTGAGAGCAGTAGAGCAAGTATTCACTAGAAGATCCCACTCACCCTACCAACATAAACAAACCAGCCCAGCCACCTGTTTCCCCTCTCTCTCACCACACTGAATTTCCAGAGCTGTCCTGCGTCCTGACTGCTCACTGCAGCTGCTCCCTGGGTCCTGGAGCCTTGGTGGCTATCCCCTCCATTCCAGCTCACATCCATTAGACCAGTTTGGGACAGAAGAGTTGCTCTTTCTCTCCCGGGGAAGCACCAGCCGGAGCCACCCACAGTGCGTCTGTGTGTATGCATTTCACAATCTCATTCCCACCTTCCCGTTCCTAGTTCCCTTTTAAAAAATTATTATTATTATTAAAACTATCTCCGGGCTTTTAAAGAGTGCAAATACACAGCAGAGTCTTTCATCACCGGTCTGTAACAGAGCAGTAATTCTGTGCCAGGGACTGTTTTCTATTTTATTTTAAAGGGTTTATAAAACAGTGTATGTAATTGAGTGAGTAAACTGAACGTTTTCTGGAGCCCCTTAGGGCTGAAACTTTGTGGTGGTCCTGGGGTTTGGCCATCACCCTTTCTCTCCCTGCCTTTCTCCTCCTCCTGCTTTCCAGCTCTGCCCTACCGCCACCACTAGCAATCTGTCTGAGGCTAATTGAGCAAACAACAAGGAGATGCTTTCATATTCCTCCCGAAGGCAGGGCTCTCGAAGAGGGACTGCCAGCAAACATCTGCTGTCCGGTGGAGGAAAATACTTTGTCATTAATGTCCATGGCATGGCGGGAGGGGGTGTGTGTGTGTTTGGCTGCAGCCAAGTCATTTCTGTGCCTGTGTTTGTCCAAGTTACCGTTTATTTGTCACAGAAGTTCAGCAGCCTTCTAGCTTTCTGCTGAGCTCTCTTGGCCTGCATTTTCCAAGCAGTTTGCTTGTCGCAGCGTTCATCAGTTCCCACCAGAAATTCCTGTGTAACAAGTAACACCATTCTCCAAGCCATTCAGGTTGCAGCACCCAGAACAAATGGGTCGGGCGCTGCTCCCTCACCAAGTGCTAATCAGAAATCTTGATGCGGGCTCTGGATCGGCTTGGCACAGATGCTCGCAGTCAGAAACAATCGTGCCAAACGGAGTCCAAATTCTGGGACCCTTTTGAAAAGTACCTTCTTTAATCCCTCTCTTTTCTTTGTGGCTTGAATGCATCTGTAACCCTGCCAATGGCAAATAAAAGACAGCCTGGTAAGACATTTCTGAGGAGGTGGAGAATTTGCAAAAGCCTCTCTGGATATTGGAAATGGGGTAAAGCCGGCTGAAAAGAACTGCCTCTCGACCTGGGACCGAAGACTCCCAGATAGCCCTTTATTTCTGGTAAATCTGAGCACCATTCAGTAGAGAGCTGACACAGAAGAGGTTTCAGCTCCTTGCCAACAGGGAGTTGAGGAGGGGGAGGCAGGTTGAGCCGTGCACTCATTTCCACAGCGCTACCTTCCTTTGGTCCTGCGTGGTTCCAAGCTGGTGCCCAGATATGCACCTGTCAGCCACAGCTACTGGCTCCTCTGCGCCTTTGTTGTTTAGCAGCAGTGACACATGCATGTAAGCAATCGCATTAGAATCACCTTCTGCTGTTCGGTCAAGTTGTCTCCAGTGGAATAAACAGATTTGTTGCAGCCCAGCAATCTGTTTCTTTTCTCCCCATGTCCTGAGCTAGGTTTAGTTCGAAAAGGCATTGTTTTTTAACTCATCACTCCTGTTCTCTTTCTCTCTTGCAGCTAAACACGTTAATGAAGTTATTATGGGTACCGAACAGCTGATGGAAATATGAGTTTTGTGGTCTTGGGGGATGATAGTCTGGCCACGCCAGGCAGAAGCACAGCTAGAGATTCTGCTTCACGAGCTCTGTCCTGGCAGCGTTTACACAGGCACCCTTTCCTGCTTCGGTTTCCAATTTACACCTTAATAAAGGAATGTTTACAGACATATCTTTCTGCCTCCTCTGTTTGGCTCTTCCTGCACTGCTCCCCTCATTGACATGTGTGCTGCTGTGCGGAGGGCGATACTGGTTCCTGCAAATCCAGTGAATGCACTACGTTGCCAGCCAAACTAACAGCAGGGACCACACAGACTGTGCTCAGTCAAAAGAACAGCTTAGCTGATCTCACTGTGATGAAAGTGCCAGCTTTCTGGGTTCCAGTACTGTCGACAAGTACAAGATAGTACAAGATAGTTCAGGCTAAGGCTAACGACAAGATGTTGCAAAACTATCACACAACAGTTGGAGAAAAGACTGAAATGGCAGAGTTAGTTCAAGGCAATGCGTGTTTTTAAAAATAACAAAAATTCACTTTTCTTCTTTTTTTAAATATATTTTATTGAGTTTTTTCAGGGTACAGATGGGAAAAATAAGGGGAAAGGGGGTAAGAGAATATATATATATACATATACACACACACACACACCATTCTTTACGTTCCTCTAGCACACAGGCAATCCTCATCACTATCTTAATTGAAGCCCTGATTTCTTATACCAGTCATTCCTACATTAATTCGCTAATGTTACCACTGTATTACCATATTTGATCTTTTTAACTTCTGTTCGTATTTCTACTACTGCTATGTGTTCTTTACATCATAATTTCATTTTACTCTTTTATTCTGAATTAGCTGCTCTTCCCCCACAAGAAAGACATTATCAAATCTGTTTCTGTAGTCTCTGAAAACATCAGCACCAATGTAAAGCAATCCCTACTGAGCAGAAAACGTGCACACACACACACGTATGCACACATACACATATGTATAGTGCTGTAATCAATATTTGTTGGTTATAATATATATAAATTAATATATATTGATTTCTCTCGCCTGCTCTCTTTCATTGGGAGGGTGATTGCTGACGCACAAGGACACCACGAGTTTGGTTCACAATGGGGGGGGGGAGTCCCAAAGCTTGTTCCCTAAACCAACCCCCAAAGTACCATTTATTAACCCCCAAGGATGATGGAAAACCAAAGAGCTTTCAAGTCTCGCACTGCTCTTCAGTGACAGAGGTACATGCTTGCATGTGTACAGAGGTATGTCAAAAGCTAATAAGTTGCTGTGGAAGATCCATAGACCACTTGTTAAGTGGTTCAGTACTTTTAATAAGTGGATTGAGTAATCCACTGTTGTTCAGTCCAACTTTTGGCAGGCCATGGTCACACTAAGGTACAATGTCATAGAGTGTTTCCTGTCTTCTTAGAATTAGCCCTGAGCTGATATTCGCACAAGGCGAGGGCGCACAATGCACCACATCCTATCATCTATCACTGTTTGATCTCCAATTGCTATTTTTGGCCCGTAATACAAGCCAAAAACCAAGCTGCTTTGTGGTTCTGCCTCAAGATGTTCCTCCCACCACCCGTTTTGGGCACACTACATTGGGAGAGTATGGTTGCATGGATGCAATTCAGTTCATTCAATATTTATTAAAGAAGAAGGCTAAAGCTTTGTGCCAGCAATGCCAGGAGCAGGAAGCTGACAAGTGTGTGTATGGGAGATGCATACAGTTTAATTGAGTTGTTAAACATGAAATGAAAAAGATGGTGCAGAAACCTCCTTACTTAAAGGCAGTTTCTGCTACTCTGGGTGGCTTTGTACATTTTACAAGGTAATGTACTGATGGGCTTGATAGTAACCTCAACATCCTGCTACTGGATGCAGGAGAGACAGAAGAAAGACAAAACCAGATTAAAATTCCTAATCCTATTGGAGGACAAGTATCTTTAATATAGGAAGATTATCCCAGATTCAAGCTACATATATGATACCAACATAGCCATGGTAAGCTAAATTACAGGCCAATGTTATGTTCTGAAGTCAGTTTTTAATCTCCCTTTGCAAAGAGCTTGTGAGATACACATCTTGTGAGACAGAGAGTTCTTCCCATTTTAAAATGTTTTGTTTGCAAACATCTAATAGCCTTTCCCAAGACATACATCTGAATCGTGCTGCTTAGCGTCTGGAAGTGCCTCCAGCTATTGGCTCTGAGGAGTATTGATTCATTTTCTTTGGGAAGGTGGTAAACATGTTCCTGGTCTTTTACCTCCCTCAGGAGAATATTGTTTTTCATTTGATCCAGGGCTACAAAATTATAATCCAGCCCTGCCCAAACTCATAAAAGAAAAATAAACCACATTAAAGAACTGGCTCAAATTGGGAAAATGCGGAGCAGCGGCTGACTCAGATGAAAGATTTCTTACCTCTCTGCATGGATCCTCATGCTTCTCTCTCGGTACTCCCACCTAGCCCAAATTACCCTCAGGTCTGGCACCTCTGGGCTATTCCTATGTCCAATTGTGTGCTGTTTGTTGAATGTGAAAAGAGACAATGGTGTGTGGGGGGGGGTTAAATTCCTTCATAGAAATACAGAGAAACTTCAGTATCCCATTCAAATGTTGCCATTTATGAAAAGTGGCCTTGTATTGGGCACTCTGGGGTATGTAACCTGGACACGTATGTTTTTTGGTTGTTGTTTTTTTAATCCACTGCATAGTCAAGATATCTAGTCATGCATATAGATATGATGAATTGAGAAATTCATTTTAGTTTCAGGATCTGGGGCACTGGACAGGACACAGCAGGCATCGGTATTCCCTTTTTAAATATGTACAGTTTCATTGATTACCCCTTTATCTTATTTATCTTGTGTCCTCTCCTTGCTTTATTCCACTTATTGGTGGGGGAGTGACCTATATCATATTTTTGTCATATGATTTAGGGATACCAAAGTACAAAATGCACATTCTTCATATTAACTGAAAATGGTACACATTGAAACCGGCATTTTCCTTTGAGAAATACACAGAAGCAGCAATTGGGAAAGGATCCCGCTATAAAATTTTCTCTGAAAAGGGGCGATTACAAAAAATGGTCATTTCAACTGCCACAAGATGCTTATGTTTTGCACTTGGGTCTCCATGCTCAAGTATGAAATGTAAAATGAAAAGTGACCCTAAGTAGGTCAGCGCTATAGTGCCTTCTCCTATGATGACGCGCCACTTTTACCTGTCTTTGTACTCCTGCTTTGGTTAATGTGCTGAGAGAAGATGGGAAGCCTTGGCGTGCAAATTAGAACCAAGGGCCCTTAATCCATGTTTTGCTTGCAAGTGTTGTTGCCTGTTGGAAGAACAGACTTTTCCTTTTTGCCTTTCATGACCCGCAGGTGTTTGGGGCGAGATAAAAGTAGTTTATCAAAGCCAAGGCTTGCTCTTGATGTAGTCATCGTGTGTGGCAGTACTGCAATTATGGAGAATAATTCCAAATAATGGTTCCTCCAGGAATTGCAAGATAAATGCTATGAATTTAACTCTGTAGTTGATCTGACAGTGAGGTTTTAGGGGGAGGGGTCTAATCTGAACAAGGTGCAGGCAAAATTCTTGTCCTTAGCTTCATGCTAAGCAGGAGGATGCTGGGTGGTGTGTAAGGACCAATTCAAATACAGTTTACAAATAAAATTTGATCTGGCTTGGACACCACTTTAATAACAGAAGAGATGGGTATTTACAAGTCTCTGGCTTGACATTTTCCTGTGAATTTGTGTAGCCTGAGGATCTGAGCAGAATCCTTGGAGATGTGAGGTCTACCACTTGTTTTCTCAAGCACTTCTCATCCTGACTAGCAAAATCTGCCAGAGGAGGACTGGTCATCTCATTTCAGGGAGGCAGTGGAAATCCTGAAGCCAGTACTTTGAGACAATGAGAGTTTTGGGGGCAGAGCCTGAGGAGGGGAGGGACTTCAATGCCATAGAGTCCATGCCAAAGCGGCCATTTTCTCCAGGTGAACTGATCTCTACCGGCTGGAGATCAGTTGTAATAGCGGGAGATCTCAGGTAGTACCTGGCAACCCTATAGAGTCCTAATAAAATGTTTGGAGATCCAATCATGGCACTCCAACATCACATGTAATTTGCTTCTCTGTCATTTTCAGAGGACTATTTTACCCCCAGGGAAAAAATCTAGCTCTGTAACTTCATTTGCATTACCTTTACAGGCCAAGAGAGTAGCAGTGCCCTGCCCCCGCCCAGGAACTAGTGCTTTTATCACTATAAGATGAAGATGCTCTTAACTCTGGTGGCTCCCAGACCGTGTGTCCCATCGTACACCACTTAATTGTGGGGTGGGGAGAAGGAAAAGGCTTGATTATGTGATATGTTATGATTACAAAGCCCCATTTCTGGCCTGTTAGTCATCAGCATGTTGTCTGAAACCTGTGTTAGAAATAGTTAAGAAACATTAGCTACTCTCCTCTTTGGCAAGTGGCTATGTAATTCATGCATTTATCAGTATATCACTGGAGGTGCCCATTTTCCAGCCTGAAAAACTAGCTGATAATTCATGCTTGAACACAACACCAATTTTTAGAGGTAATTTTAAGACGTAATCTGAGACAAATCTTACCCGTGTGCTTTTGGCCACACCAGGTGTGTGGCCAAAAGTAGCAACATTGCCAATTCATGGTTGTAATTCTGTCATGATGAAATACAAGAAAGTAACCCTGAGAAAAATAGTTCTGGGATGTGTTTGGGCATACAGTCATGACAAACGCTCTAATTGCTGGGGAGATGTGGTTTTATTCCGTCATTTTAATGACAGAAAAGATTGTTGTAGCTGGAGGTCTAGAACATTCCATCGCTTCAGTTAGGCCATATCAAAATCTAGCACATGATTTTATAAGGCTTATGAGTATTTCTGAGAACCTCAAATCTCTATCTTTTTAAAGAGCCAGTTTAAAGTCTTCATTATAAAGGGGGAAACCTTGACTATATTGAAAAAAGTAAGAGGCTGGAGGACTTTCCATGCTTAGGGAATGAGAGTCCTGTGTGGTTTGTTCCTCCCCATTTCTTTCTTCTGTAGATGGTTTGTCCTTGCACAATACTGCTCCTTGATCCCAGCGCTCTCTTAATTCCTTGCCCTTTTTCACCTTAATCTTTGACAAGAAGTTATATTAGGAACACATTTTAAAACTTATGCACATTTCAATAAATTTGCCGTTATCTGTTGCAGAGCTCACACATTCTGTTTCCGGCCTTGAAGGCCAAGGTTGCGCGCAGGACTCGAAGGACATAAAATATCGCGCACATTTCAGAGATATTTTAAAAACAAAGTTAACCTTCTGGCCTCAATCCTTTGTTATACTACCCTTGAGACCCAGCAAGTGCAGCAGCTTCCTCACTTTCTATCCCTGCATGTGTGGGCATTTGATTTCAGCCACCCAGCTGTGCAAAAGCAGTAAACTGAAGAGCCACTGAGCCTACTGAAGTTCCCCCATCCATATTTATTTTATTTCTACCCCATCTTTCTCACCAATTGGAACCCAAAGCTGCTTACATCCTTCTCTATTTTATTCTCACAGCAACCCTGTGAGTAGGGCTGCCAGCCTCCAGGTGGCGGCTGAAGGTCTCCTAGGATTACAACTGATCTCCAGGCAACAAAGTTCAGTTCACCTGGAGAAAATGGCCACTTTGGAAGGTGGACTCAATGGCGTTAGACCACACTGAAGTCCTTTCCTTCCCCAAATCCCACCCTCCTCAAGCTCCACCCCAAAAATCTCCAGATATTTCGCAACCCACAGCTGGCAACCCTACCTATGAGGTAGGTTAGACTGAAAGTGTGTGACTGGCCCAAGGTCATCTAACAAACTTTCAAGGCAGAATGGGGATTCGAACTTGAGGCTCCCAGATCCTGGTATGACACTCTGACCTCTATTCCACATTGGCTTGGAGGGGGATGAGCTCAGCTCAGAACCTCTTGGGACACTGTGGGCAGCAAGATCCTGCGGACATTCCCTGTTTCCTAGACAGAAGCACAAGAAAGTAACCCTGAGAAAAATAGTTCTGGCATGTGTTTGGGCATACAGTCCCTTCAGCCTTCCTCTCATTTAGAGACTATAACGCAGCTGCCAAACCACATTTCAAATGGAAGCAATTGTCAAGCTCTCAAGAGAGGAAGCACCTGCATATACTTTATGAAGGATTTCACCCCTCTCCAGTGCTGTTAATTCAGGTTAGGAACGTAGTTAATACTACATATATATATATAAGAAGAAGCTCGCTGGGTCAGACCAATGGTTCAACTAGTCCAGCCTGCTGTTTCCCACAAGGGCCAGCTAGATGAACCCACCTTGCCCCACTAGCTGAACTTCCAGGTTGGATCTCTTATTGTCATATGAGGTAAAAAAAACATACACATCATCAGCAGACAGATGTATCGTTGCCGTTCCTATACGCATATCTGTGAGGGGCTTATTTTGTAGACATGAGTGCAAGGAATAATCCTTCAGCCTACATGGCTAGGGTTGCCAACCTTCAGGTACTAGCTGGAGATCTCCCACTATTACAACTGATCTCCAGCTGATAGAGATCAGTTCACCTGGAGAAAATGGCCGGTTTGGCAATTAGACTCTATGGCATTGAAGTCCCTCCCCTCCCCAAAGCCCACCCTCCTCAGGCTCCACCCAAAAAACCTCCCGCTGGTGGCAAAGAGGGACATGGCAACCCTATACATGGCACTGTCTCCAATGTCTCAACTATTGAGATGCAGCCATTGTGTTTGGGAATAGAAGTTAGCCACAGATATGGAGAGTATAATAGATGACAAGTGAGGGAATCACTGGGTGGGAAAACAAGTGCTTTCAAATAGGAATTGTCACTACAGTGCAACAGCTGGGCGAAATGCTATTTTCTCAAAAACGTATAACCTGATAATGTGTTACAGCAAAATTCCAATTTTAAACCTACCAAAACGTCTAGATATCACAGTTTCAGGCTGTTTCAGCGCACTCCATAAAGATAAGAAAGCAATGAGCTTGTGAGGCCGAAACCCAAGGACAGCTGAGGAGTCTGCAGTTGGGCCTTTATCATTCAAGGAAAACTGGAGGGTTTAGGGGATTTTCTTGGCTTTTGTTTTTTAGTGGAAAGTAAAAGATCTGCCCCCTGGTTCCTTGCCCCCACCCCCCTTCCGCCCCCCAACCAAAGGGACTAGCGTCTGGCCTTGTATGCATAAGCTAATCCTTTGTGCAACATCTAAATGGTTAATTGTGTTTGAGGAAGACATACAGGCAAATGGGGGGGGGGGAGACCACCCAGCATGAAACAGACAAGAAAGAGCAATCTTTGCAATGTTTAACCACGGAGAGAGCAAAGTTGTTTAAAAATATTTAATTTACAACATTCCACTCTGCTGATTATAAGCCAGGCAGCCAAGAAAACGCCACTGCGTGTGGGGAACCATGCAGGAAGTTTGCAACAAATTCCTTGGATTGTTTTTAATCTTCCTGTCGGGTGTTTTTTAACCCAACCACTGCTACAGTGTGGTGGCCAGAGGCCAGTAAACTAGAGCCCAGCCCATGCCTTCCTTTTCAAAAGTGTGGGGGGGGGGGGGGACGACACCCAAATAGGAAATAGACTGGGTTTTATACTTACATGTCCGTCACTTAAATCTTCAGGAATCCTGGGAACACCCCTAGTCTTGCTGCTTTTGAGAGGACTCTTACTGCCTTGGACCAAATGCTTGATTCTTTTCTCTGCAGATAACTGTCATCCTTAACCCAAAAGTGTAAATTGCCTTTTCAATGACAAAAGATGGTAGCAAATAATCCAGTGCTGTCACAATGTGCCATGACAGGGGTTCAACGTAGCATCTCCATTCATCCCACAGCAATCCACAGGCAGTTTTCTGGATTGCAGGAGTGGCGCCTCTGCTGGTATGGGTGTCTTTTCTCACATAATAGAGGTGGCCCAGCTTAGCTACTTTCATAAAAGGAGTGCATGTGTATCCAAGTTAGGGTTGCCAGCTCCGGGTTGGGAAATATCTGGAGATTTTGGGCGCAGAGCCTGATGAGGGCATGGTTTGGGGAGGGGAGGGACTTCAATGCCATAGAGTACAGTAGCCAAAGCGGCCATTTTCTCCAGGAGAACTGATCTCTGTTGGCTGGAGATCAGTTGTAACAGCAGATCTCCAGCTGGTACCTGGAGGTTGGCAACCCTAATCCAGGTCCTCCACCCAGAGGTATGTTTTCTCAGTCAACTGAACTTGGGCATTGGATAAAGGCATGCTCCCATCTTCTTGTGATAATAATGCTGGTGACAGGACCCATGACTTCTGCACGGCTTTATTCCTTTCAGCACTTCTTCATTCCACTCCCTACCCACCGTGTCAGAAATTCTGTGCTTCTTTCCAGGCCCTGCTCCACACATGGGCAGGCTGCCTCTGCCCCTTCTAGTCCCCTGATGGTCCACAAATCTGCCAGGATTGGGCTGTGCAGTTTGCAAGGCTGGCACCCCAGGGTGAGTGAGAGGATATGTCAGGGGGAAAAAGATGCCTGCTGTTCCTCAGACCACTTCCCGCACTCCTGGTTGTGTGCTGCATCTCTGGGCCCAGTCTTAGAAGAAGATGACCACATATAAAATGGGCCATGCGCCACACAATCCATGGCATAGTTACTATAGTGTAGAAGCAAGTTATGTTGGCCAGACAGTCCTATGGGCTTATTCTGCCAATAACAGAAGATTCTCCATGAATGCTTTGTCCTGTAGGTCACCTCCTTAAAGGAGCATCCATCCGCAGCTAGTTGCTGGCAGGGGCAGGATAAGAAGTTAGGAAGACCCTTGGTCAGACACAGTAAAGCCTTCATTGTGATCCTGGTGTAGATCCCCCAAGGTGTATGATGGCTGAGACTAGGCAGGTGATTTTTATTTGTCATTTGGTTTGACTCTCTGAGTCACATCTTTCTGCAAAAGGATGCCTCTTCCTGATTCCTGTGACGGTAGGGAGAGATACCAGCCATTCAGCAGCCTTGGAACAAGAAGCATCACAATCGTATCCAGGTTGAATTAGCCTTATAAGATTTCCCATAGGGAGTTAGAGGTCTGGATTAGTCATCTACAATAGTTCCTGTGGTCATTCAGCAATAATGGTTTTAGGATGGGTTACTATAAGTCCGGCATCATTGACAAATTGACTGAGACCAAAATATTTCATGTTAGGGATCTGTGATCAGATCTGTCCCCTCCGGTGTAATTTAACTGCAAAAAACACAAGAGTTGACCCAATATGAATCAGGACCATGGTGATGGAGGGTGAAGGTTAACTCTTCCCACCCTGTGCTGTTTTCCTAGGCATTTAAGTTCCATAAAGAAAAATGATGGCTACCCTACAGTATCTGTTTTGCCCCTACCATGGCTTAAAGCAGCCCAGGGAGGGACATTTCTTTATTGGTAACTAGTGAGAACTGAGAGTTAATCCACTCTTTCCCAGGACCATAACCTTGATCCATATTAAGATTGCCAACCTCCAGGTAGTAGCTGGAGATCTCCCACTATTACAACTGGTCTCCAGTCGATACAGATCTGTACACCTGGAGAAAGTGGCTGCTTTGGCAATTGGACTCTATGGCATTGAAGTCCCTCCCCTCCCTAAACCCCACCCTCCTCAGGCTCCGCCCCAAAAACCTCCCACTGGTGGCAAAGAGGGACACGGCAACCCTATCGATATTGCCCTTCCTCGACCATGATTGCTTTTTGCAGCTAAATTATATGTCTGGGGATCATAAATCCCCAACATTTCAATATAGTTCGGCCTTAATTGTGTGCAATTGACCATGAATCGTGATTAGATTGCATATTTAGTACTCTCCTTGCTGATTCCTTCCTCCAGACCTTTCCTTCTTTCAGTCAAGTGCTAAATCTCCAGTTCTCTACCACACCCTGATTTCTCAGCGCTTGAATTCAGATTGCTCTTCCCAAGAGCTTTGAAGCAGCCCTTGACCTTGCCAGCTGATCCAACAGACACCTCCCATGGATTCAATCTACAGCTCTAACCATTGCCCAGCACTTTTGTGAGACATCCCGGTAGGAAGATGTTTGCACGATCTTGCCAGCAACTCTGTGTGTGTCACAGACCCTGGCTGCAAGTTTTATAATTTAGCCTAATTTGTGTAGGGGTAACCTGGACTGACACTGCAGATTGCTTACTTGGCAGACCATAAAAGCATTTCTTCCCTGTTAATTAACTCCTGGTGGGAGCTGGAAGCTTCCTTGTTTCACTGTGTTGTGTGTGTTAAGTGCCATCAAGTCGCTTCCGACTCATGGCGACCCTATTTCTACTATTTTTTGTTTCTACTGGTGGGCTTTTAAGAAGAGGGAGCCAGGGGTCACTGGTGAACCACTGTGGGTTTGGCCTGTTCTTTTTACCATGGCAAAGGAGCTGAGGTGAGTGCTGGGTTGGATGGAGGAGGACAGCCAGCTTCAGTAGTCACTAGGTAGAGCAAGACTTGGAACAACAGGGTTTCTGTCCTTACGCCAGCATCAAAACACCTTGCCAGCCAACTCAAACCTCCTTGCTTCCATGGTGCAAGGTACCCAGGCCAATTTGATCAGCTCAGCTCTCCCTCTTCTATATGGAAGCACAGAGTTTTGTTTCGTGAGAACAAATCAGAAGGAGCATATCCAGGGAAGGTGGGATTGTCAACCTCCAGGTGGGGCCTGGAGTACTCCCAGAGCTGATCTCCATACTACAGAGATCTGTTCCCCTGGATGAATTGGCAGCTATTCTGTGGCATCACATCCCTGCTGACCGCCCTCCTCTCCCCAAATTTTGCCCTCAGATCTTCAGGGTTTTCTAGGGCTGCCAATCACCAGGTACTAGCGGGAGATCTCCTGCTATTACAACTGATCTCCTGCCGATAGAGATCAGTTCACCTGGAGAAAATGGCCACTTTGGAAATTGGACTCTATGGCATTGAAGTCCCTCCCCTCCCCAACCCCCCCTCCTCAGGCTCCGCCCCAAATACCTCCTGCCAGTGTCGAGGAGGGACCTGGCAACCCTAGGGTTTTCCCAAGCAGGACCTGGTAACCCTAAGGGAAAGTTCTATGCTCAGCCATCACTCCCCTGTTATCTTGATCATCAGCAGCGGCCTTTTCAGCAGCCATCACAATTATCTCATTCTCATGTACCAGACACACACGCTAACAGGAACATCTGCTTTATCTGGGTGGCCCCTTCCTATACTTCAGTGAGATTTCTCCTTTCCTTGGCTTTAGGCTGAATATCGTTGGAGCTGAGTTTATTTTTGCCTCTACATGCAGGTACAAGTCCTTGGGTATGAGCCAAAAGGCTCTTGGACCTTGGCTCTAAGCTAGGGTTGCGAGGACCCTCTTTGCCACCGGTGGGAGGTTTTTGAGGCGGAGCCTGAAAAGGACGTGGTTTGGGGAGGGGAGGGACTTCAGTGCCATAGAGTCCAATTGCCAAAGTGGCCATTTTCTCCAGGTAATCTGATCTCTTTCGGCTGGAGATCAGTTGAAATAGCAGGAGATCTCCAGCTAGTACCTGGAGGTTGGAAACCCTACTCTAACCCTATAGCTCGCAGCCTAGGAGCTTTGTTAGGCACCTTGGACCAATACCAGCCCAGGATATGTTTGTGTTTGGCTTGGTTAAATTTGTTGTTGTAATAGTATTTTGGAATTTTCTGTAATTCTTGGGGTCCCCCTGGAGAGAAAACTGGCATATAAATGCCCAAATAAATAAATAAAAGATGACAAAAAAGCACAGCCAGTCCCAGAAGGGAAGAGGCTTTAAAAATATTTATATAAGTGAAGGACAATTCCAAGAGAATGCTGCAAGTATCCCCAAACAGGGAACCTCCCAGTGATCTCAGCCCCCAGCTGTTCCAATGATTCCCCAATACTGTATTGCCTAGTGGCATCTAAGGCCTTAGGTGAAAATTCCAAATACCCTGACAAGGTAAGGCAAATGTTTGCACCAGTGACTTGTACCTTCATTTGCTATGTGACATGCTCAAAAGAGGTGCAAAACACATTAATTGCCAACCGTTTCCCTTTTACTTTCATGGTAAGAAGAGAAAGAGGAGTTGGTTTTTATATTCCAACTTTCTGTACCTTTTAAGGAGAATCAAACCGGCTTAAAATCTCCTTCCCTTCCTCTCCCCACAATAGACTCCTTGTGAGGTAGGTGGGGCTGAGAGCGTTCAGAGAGTACTGTGACTAGCCCAAGGTCACCCAGCCGGCTTCATGGGAATGAGTGGGGAAATCAACCTGGTTCACCAGATTAGAGTCTGCCGCTCAAGTGGAGGAATGGGGAATCAAACCCAGTTCTCCAGATTAGAGTCCACCGCTCTTTAACCACTACACCACACTGGAACACATCAGTACGCTTTTATATGCAGGATGTCCAGAAACATTGATCTTTATAGGACCAAACCAAGGTCCTTTACACTGGCATATGTGCCCTGACTGGCTTAGTTTATCTTTTATAATTTTCTCTTACCCTTATTCCAAGAAGTTTAGGGCAGTGTTAATGGTTTCACCTCCTCCATTCTTTCCTCACAGAGTAGTTAGTCCAGGGTTACCAAGTAAACTTCATATCTGTGATCCTAAGCAGACATTCTAATCACGCAGGGCCAAAGTACACGTTACGACATGTGCTAGTCCCCCATGAGGACTGGCAGCCATTATTGCAGCTGGAAGTTCCCAGTGGGAACTTTATTTAAAAGTGCCATGGGGCCCCAGGGCCTTGGCACAGGGGAAGGACTCCTGCCTCCCCTCATGCTATTTCCCCAAGCTAAAACAGTACCAAAGGTGTAATTTGCCCCATTCGGGGCTGCACATGCAAGCATTCAGTGCATGAGGAACCCTCACAAAGAGGCAAATTAGAGCTCCCTGGCACCATTCTGGCTTGGGAAAATGGTGCAAGGGGGGAGCAGGGATCTCTCCTCCCTGCAAGCTGAGGTCCTGATCCAAATCGGGCCTCTGCAACACTTTTAAATTGAGTTACCTTCAGGAACTTCCAGCTGCAATATGGGCTGCAAATGCCTATGGCAACATACTCATGTACATCGTAAAATGACGTACATGACTCTAAGCTACAGTGAGTGTTAAAGGACAGATAAAGCATTTAGAGGTTTTCTACCAAGAAACTGGCACATTCTTCATTCTAGATGCAGCTGAGGAACACATTGAACAATTACTGAGCATGAAGACAGACATTCATTCTAAAGTGTGTGGTGAAGTGGTTTCAACAAATTCACTGCGATCTGAAACATTCAGGGCAGAGAATGGGCTCAAATCGCTTCCGCCACACTTAACATGCATCTGTCTTCACCCTGATACTGTTTACTGAAGTTGGCTGGTGATTTTTCCTGGTCATGCCAATGCTTTAAAACAAGATTCCATGTCATTTAGCGCCATCTGCTCATGTGCAGCAAGATAGTAATGCCCAGTGAATCACATGTGCCCGTCATAAATACTATTGTTGTAGAGGCTGCTATATATTTCTTACTTGCAAAAACTCCTAATGGGGTGCGCTTAACTGGTCCTGCTTTCTATTTAGAGTACACTCTATTCTGGATGATATGGAATAATCTGTAAAATGGGATGAATGTGGAGTGGATGAATGTCATTTTGAGGAAGAGTTCATATCTTTGAACTTCTCAGTTCTTTTCATCTTGTGATGTTACATGAATGGCAAAATCCCCGAGAATGGCATGCAGAACTCCTAAAAGACCAACGAAAGGAAGACAGTTGCCTGCCCACTCTACTCAGTGCTAAGTACATGGATGGATGACAGAATCTGATGCCAAGACATGGGAAATCCGGTGACAGGATCACTGTAACATTAGCGGAGGCACAAACATAAGCTGAAGGGCGTGTAAACAATGTGTGTGCTCATGATCTGCTCCGAGTGGAATGCTGAATTAGAACAGATTTAGCTCTGTCCTTGTCAAAGGCTGCAGAGGGAAATACATTTTGTGTTGACCCAAAGAGTTGCTCATGACCAAGTCAATGTTAGGCTGCCCACAGTCTTTTGCATTGGGCCTGGGACTGCTGGGTCTTCTTGTCTCATCTCCTGTTCTCTTCCCCATCTGCATAATCCCTTTTCTACCTATCAGTCTGGATTCTCATGTCACAGCCACTTAGTCTGATCTGCAAACAACTTGGGGCTGACACCTTGTTAAACATTTTTTTGTGGGGGGAGGTCATGCTTCCAGGGCCTTTACAGACCAACTTTCTTTCTTTCTTTTTCCCCCCACTGCAAAGTTTCAGTTGGCAGGCAGTCGCCTTGTGCTATTAGGTGTCTCTCAAGGAACAAGGAACCCAGATCACTTACAAATTAATTTGGAGTTAAAACTACAGAAAATTAGGAACATGTTCCTTCACAGGAGACAGGTCTTGGCTGGTCCTCAAGAAAAATACATGGAAAACTCCTTCATTTGTAAATTTGCTGTGTGCTCAAGGGGGGGTGGGGGTCATATAAGCATTCCTGCTTCCTTTCTCTCAACTGTTGTCAGAGGCCTTCAGCAGCTGTTTAATGGTCTGAGTCCTTTCCTCCCAAGGAATACTGAAGCAAACAAACAAAACCCAGGAACTGCTTTTTAGGGTCCCATGATGCTGAAGAAAGGGTAGGTTTCAGACAATCTGTGATGGAGAGTACAATCTGAAATGCTTCAGCAGTTAGTTTTTCTTGAAGGCCCCTGGAGACTGGGGTTTGGAGGGGAGGGAACAGTCCTTCCCAACATTCCTCTCCAAAATTCCCACAAAGAGGCCCAATAGCAAGTCCTGATTCTATAACCATCACTTCCTGCTTATCCTTCTTTCACTTTTATGTTAGTAGATTACTTTGGCCCCAGTTTTAGATCTAGTTCTAGGGGTAAATTGCACCAGCAAATGCAGGTTCAGGGTTGTACACTGTTACAATTAGAGTGACATACTTAGTCTTTTCATATGTTCAGTACACATGCATTTAAATTGTGTTCACTGAACACGCATTGACTGTATGTGTATACACACTGAGCCATTTTCAAAACTACATGTGCTCATTCAGTATGTACAGATTAGTACACACAATTGGAACCCTGATTTTTTCAGGGTACTGATCCTGGGGTACAAAATCAAAATTAATGTGCTTCTAGATTCACCCAAACAACAGTGCAGGCATGCAACATAAGATGTGAAAATCCCTATTATCACAACCTGTGGCAGAACACATGCATTATTGTTTAAATTCTGATAATGTGTTGTCTTCCTGAACCTACTAAGTCATTACAAGGCCTGATATATCGGAGTGCATCTATATGCCTCATATGGTACATTTCCTCAGGGTTTACAGTTGTCTGAGGAAATGTACCATATGGGGCATGCATTTGTACTTCAATTTGCCTTTCTGATAATTCGAAATCTTCTAACAATCAATGCCCAACTACTGGCTAGTACAAATCAAAATCCCACACAGGAAATAAAATAGACAAGATGCCCTGCACCACCACCAGCGATCAGACCATTTGGGGGAGGGGGTTTTCTGATATTGTATGGTACATTTGTTCTCAATACTGGGTAAGGCAATTAAATCCTCGGTTGATCCACCCAATGTGGCAATCCTACTGACTGTTGAATCTGCTACATTAGATGAAATCCCCAGTCATTTTGATTCTGGTGATGAGCAGGAAACCTAGAGGCCCTGCGCAGCTAAAGCTTACTCGGGAGGGGGTGGGTGCATGTGCAAACAACAGAGGAAATGGTGCATGTTCTTTGGTGTGTGCAGACCTATGTGATGAATCTAAGTGGGTGAGTTCACTGCTGCTGCTGTCCTGTCCCTCCTCCTCTCTTCCCCCTCCCCAGTTCAATGCCTTACTGCAAAGAACGACACCCCCATTGTTTCTCTCATGCAGATTTTTTAGTGTGAGGAGAGGAGGGGTGAGAAGGGAAAAGCAGGGACAAGATAAAAGCTTTGCTCTGGGCTGATGAGGCAGAGGCAGAGCCCACCCAGGTTTCAAGGAGTTTGCCTGGGTCTCTGACCTCTGTGCCTTCACAGGGTGCTCTCTTCCATTTTCTCCTGTGTTTCTGAAACACAACCAATTTCCTCCCTCATAAACAGGCCTTGGCATGAAAGGGACGACTGGGAGACATCCCAGGCTCTCCTTCACAGGGTTATTTGTCTGTCCGCTGAAGAAGATGTACAGAGCAAAGTGGGAAATTGGAAGATTTAAGGCCAGTGCAGAAAATAGGGTGGACTTCTGGTCTTGCTGTGTTCTATTGCCAACTCAGAAGCCATCCTAGGGTTGCCAGGTCCCCCCTGACCACCAGTGGGGGTTGGGGGGTAGGGTTGTTAGATCCAGGTTGAGAAATTCCTGGGGATTTGGGGATGGAGCCTGTGGAGGACAGGGACCTCAGTGAGGTGCAATGCCATAGAGCCCACCCTCCAAAGCATCCATTTTCTCCTGGGGAACTGTAACTCTGTAACCTGGAGATGAGTTGTAATTTGGGAGGATCCTCAGACCCCACCTGGAGGCTGGCACCCCTAAGCCATTCTAGTCTCTTTCCCAACCTTTAGATTCTCTCTGGGGGCTTCTGAGCTGACTGGTGTATTAACACTACCTTTCTGACAGGTGGATTATTGCATCTTGTTGTCCAAGAGAATGCAAGATGGAAAATAATAATAGGTGGAATGGAAGTAGAAAGGGCTTCCTAACTTGTATTTTGTATTTTGCCCTACAGCCAAACAGGGCAATCAATCAAAGTACTATCTTTTCTGGACTTGAAATATCTGAGATTGTCCAAAGGGGCAGGGAATAATTTGCCTTCTATAATCCACTAGACATCTCCTTCTCCACAGCTCCTTTGTCAAATCCTAAATGTTGGAAACTTGATCCTGTCACAAAGGAGAAATGCTAAAAACACCAGGTGAAAAAAAAGTATTTTCCTCTCACATAGCTTGGACTAGGGTTGCCGACTCCAGGTGAGGGCTGGAGATCTCCCAGAATGACAACTGATGTCCAAACTATAAAGATAGCTTATCGTTTATTTGTTTGTTTAAAACATTTATTTCACTTCTGGATAAAATGGCTGCTTTGAAAGGTAGACTGTTTGACATTATACAATATTGAGGTCCCTTCCCTCCCTAAAGCCCACCCTCCTAGGCTCTGCCCTCAAATCTCCAGATATTTCTGAATCCAGAGTTGGCAACCCCAACTCTGGACTCCGTGGGAAGGGCTGGTTTTCAAAGCACCACTACTGAGAAGAGTTAACACCTGGAACATATAGCTTAAGACATGTTAAATTCATAACTCACCCAACCCAGCTTTCTTTAGTCCTGTTGTTCTGGCCTAGAATGGTTTTGCCTATCCATCATAGTCGGTAGACTTTGTTCTCACCCAAGAAGGCTAAAAGGTTCACCGGTCCAAAAAACCTCAATCCCTCAAAATGTTGTTTAGTGTAAAGACTGAATAAGCTCATTCACTGTTCTTTCATCCAAATGACAAATATAAATAATTTAATAGGCTCATTGGTGGCTCCTACAGGATAGCTCTTGGAATCCTTCCTCAAAAGCAGTTTGGCCCTTAGTGTTCATGGAGAAAATTCCCCTGGACAGCACTGCCATTTTCATGTGAAAATGTTTGTTCTTGTATAAAATGAAGCAAGTATTCTTTATGGGCTTCCAATATTTAGGGCCCTGGAGCAGAAGCCACATTTAGATGGTGTCCCACTATAGCTTCAGGGCAAACCAATTTTTGTAATCATTTGTAGCTCTTTGAGTCGTTCTCTGAAACCTGAATTTAGCTCCCAGAAGCATGACCAGTAATACTAGAGTCTGTCACACTAGAGCTGGTACAGACTCTAGTAAGGGCCAAACCAGACAGGCTGCATTACACTCTGATGTAAACTTAGGGTTTCTAGAAATCCCTTGTTTAAAGGGAAGGACCATCACCACCCATTTCCTCATTGACTCATAAATCCCTGACATCAGCTCATCCAAGCCCTCTGTACATGCGATAGTCCACCTAGGCTAGCATCCAGTTTCACACAGTGCCAACTAGATACCCTCAGAAGTGGGACATGGAAGTCAAGGTACCCCCATGGTGATATTTCCTAGCACTAGTATTCAGAATTTGGAGGTTCTGTCCTCTGAACTTGGAGGTTCCACTTAGCCATTCTGAATAATAGCTATTAATGGATTAGCCATGAATTTGTCTGATCTCATTCCAAAGCTGTGTAAATCAGTGGTCATCACTATGTCGTATCATGGCAGTGAATGCCGGTCTGGGGCCTTTCAAGGGTTCTTACACCCTCACCTAGAAGGGCAGCTGAGGACCTGGCAGTAGGGTTGCCAACTGCAAGGAGATCTCCTGCTAATTCAACTTATCTCCAGCCGATAGAGATCAGATCACCTGGAGAAAAATGGTCACTTTGGCAATTGAACTCTATGGCATTGAAGTCCCTCCCTCCCCAAACCCCACCCTCCTCAGGCTCCGCCCCAAAAACCTCTTGCCAGTGGCAAAGAGGGACCTGGCAACCCTGCCCAGCAGTGCACTTGCCTGGAATACCTCCTGTGGCATGGCACCACCACCTCCCCAAGGAAGCATCGCCATCTGCACCCTGGCGGAAGAGAAGGAGCAGCCAGCAACAAGGTGGGGCAAATTTTGGAAATTCCTTTTGGCTTTTGGAAATTCCTGGAGATTTGGTGGTAGAGCCTGGGGAGGGACCTCAGCAGGGTGTAATGCCATAGAGTCCTCACTCCAAAGCAGCCATTTTCTCCAGGGGAACTGATCTCTATGGTCTGAAGATTAGTTGTAATTCCAGGAGATCTCCAGGCCCCACCTGGAGGTTGGCACCCCTACTTCCATGAGACATGGAAGTATTGTGAGATCTAGGAGGAGAGGCTAGAACCTGCAGGAGCTGTGAAGGTGTGTTTAAATCTCCCCAGCTCTGGGCCAAGGTGGACACCCTGGCTGGCTCTTGAGGCAACCAGAGAGAGAAGGAGAGTAACCATTAGGAAAGAGGAAGAGCATGGTTGTAGCTGACCATCACACCTTTGGGACTGGGGCTTTAAAGGAGGTCAAGGGTAAGGCGTGCCAGGGATGCCAGAGCCTCCAATATTTCACAAGTTAATCAATACATCTAATTCTCAACATGGCCCTGTCTCCAAATACTTAAATCCGTGGACTGGGGCCATGTAGAGAGAAGGGTCATTTTCCTCACACACATGGGCAACCCCTCAGGTTTGCAGAAAAATATGGAACATTTTTTAAATTGGGGGGGAGGGTAAATCCACTCTAATAGAGAAGTATCGCCTGTGCTTGTCTGTACAGAATGTACCTCCATCTGCCCAGCCTCAGGCAGCTGGAGGAGGGCAGGAGAGGAGGATAGGTGGGCAGACAAGGGAGGAGCAGAAGCTGCTCCCACACCCACACTGCTGTGTGAGCCTCAGATGGGTGGGGGAGGAAGGAGCCGACACCACTCCCCCCCCGCCCGCTGTTGCATGAACTACGGAGGGGCAGCAATGGAGTCAGGCAGAAAGGCAGATAGGCAAGAAAGGAAGTGCTACCCTCCTCCCTACCACTGCATGAGCTGCAGAGGGGTGGCAATAGTGGCTGGTTGGTTGGTGGGGGAGTGGGAGCCGGCAAGTGAGTGGCTCAATGAGCCAGCGGAGGGGGGTGAGATCCCCCCATAAGTCTTGAGGGTCCTGCTAATTTCTTCCTGAATCTACTGTCCATCAACTTCATTGAGCGTGTGTGAGTTCTACTATTATGGTAGAAGGAGAAAAAAAATATTTCTATCCACTTCTCTGTCCCCTTTTATAAACATCTGTTATGTCTCCCCCAACCTATCATCTTTTCTCCAAATTAAAAAGCCCCAGATTCCCATGCCTTTCCTTGCTGAGGAGGTTTTCCAAGCTCTTAATCATTTTGGTTGCCCTTTTCCAGTGCTATGATATCCTTTTAAAGATATGACAAATAGACTTGTACTCAGCATCCCAAAAATTTGCATATGGCCATTACAATACTGTACTTAAAAAAAAAAATCCAGTCCCTTTCCTAATAATCCCAAGCATAGAATTTGCCCTTTTTGTTATGCTGCTGCCACATACTGAGCGGACATTTTCCCTGAGCTATCTACTATGATCTAAGAGCTCTTTCCTAATCAGTCTCTGCCGGTTCAGACCCTCTCAGTGTGTGTGTACACAGTTAGGATCTTTTTTCTTCTTCCTGTGTGTGGATAGCTTTACTTTGTAGCAATGGATAGAGGAGATTTTGGCCAGGCCTATGTCCAAGTGTGAATCCAGGACTGATAGCATGGATTGAGAGAAAGGATGAGCCCCACTCGGTGGCAGCCCTGTGAGGCATGCGAGCGAAAAGACAATTCTCTCTAGACTCTTCCACAATGAAGGGGGCTTCTCTCTCTTGTCACTACAAGTCCGGCGAAACTAACCGAGGAGCTTCCCTGCTCTGCTTTGCCTCCCTGCATCCTGAACCAGCTCCCCCCCCCCACCGAAACCCACCGCAGGGAAAGAAAAGCCCCCAACGAAGACAAAAGAGGCTGTTTTGGCCGTGCCACCTGCTATCCCCCTACTCTACAATACCGCCTTAAAAACTGAACAAACAAAAGGCCTTAAAATCTTAAAGGGCCCATTCATTAGGGTGACAAAGGGGGAAAGAAATACATTATCATAATTAATCCTGTGGCTGGCGGTGGGTGGCGAGGCCCTCTGTCTCCCAAGGTGGCAGCGGTGGTCATGTCATCAAGTGGGCAGGCAGCGGTGAGAGCAGGGGCAGCCTCTTCTTTGCCAGCCTCCGCCGCCCCCCCCCACTCCACGTCCCAAATTCCCCCCCAAGGTCTGTGTTGGTTCCTTCCCAGGTTTTAGCCCCTTGTTACCCACCAAGTCATCCCTGTTTTGCAGGACTGAAGCAGACTCTCTGAGCCTTGTTCCTCATGTGAGTGTACACACCTGGCCTTGCGACTTTGCTCTGCAATCCCAGTCCTCCCTGAGGTGAACGAATTTTTCTCCCTTTATCTGGCTCCTTACACTTGCGGTGGAGAGGTGGAGAGCCTTGTTTCCACACACACCCCTTCATTGCAAATAAAAACTGATAAATTTAAGTGCCTGCAACCCAGCATCCTACTTCTGGCAGTAGCTTATAAGAGATGGTGCAGGAAAAATGTGTGTGTGTGTTTTTAAGCAGTAGCAGACTTCTGCCCAATCACTGATCCATTTATCCTTCCAGCAATGAGAACTGAGGGAGCCAGCGTGGTGTAGTGGTTAAGAGCAGTGGTTTGGAGCGGTGGATTCCGACCTGGAGAACCGGGTTTGATTCCCCACTCCTCCACGTGAGCGGCGGAGGCTAATCTAGTGAACTGGATTTGTTTCCCCACTCCTACACACGAAGCCAGCTGGGTGACCTTGGGTCAGTCACACTCTCTCAGCCCCACCTACCTCACAGCGTGTCATCTGTTGTGGGGAGGGGAAGGGAAGGTGATTGTAAGCCTGTTTGAGTCTCCCTTAAGTGGTAGAGAAAGTCGGCATAAAAAACCAACTCTTCTTCTTCGTCTTCTTCCTCTTTAAACTACGTCACCCAGATCATAAGCAGGCATCCCCAGACTATTGTACCCATAGAAGCTAAGGAGTTTCCAAATCCCTCTGTTTCTAAACTCAGAAATTAATATTTGAACTCTATTTTAAAAGTCATCAACACTGCAGATAATTTGTAGACAAAGCAATCAAGCCTGCCTGGAAGCCCACACTCTATGAAGGTGACCTATTTTCTAATCTTGTATATGTGGGGTCTGGCTGTGATTATTTGATGGTTAAAAGTACTCTGCACTTTCTCTGAGATGCTCGGTTCTCAAGCTAGTGTACAAGAGTGCATTCCCATTAATGCATGATATAGGACCGTGTTGGCGAACCTATGGCACGCGTGCCATTTCCGGCACGCGTCGCCCTCTCTGCTGGCACGCATGGCTCAGCTGGGTGGCGGGGGCCCTGCCCTCCCAGCCGCCAGCTTTGAACTGCTCAGTTCAAAGGCCCCGCCCCCTTCCCTGGACTCTCCGCCGCCCAGCCTTTCCCCTCTCCCCCCCCTCCCCGGCCGAAAACCCTTTTGCAGAGCGCAGAGGCGGCTGCCGCCCTCCAGCCCCCTTCTCCCTCTCCCTCCCCCGGCCAAAAAACCGTTTGCGGGCGCACGAGGCAGCTGTCCCCCTCCAGCCCCCTTCTCCCTTTCTCTCCCCTCCTCCCCAGCCAAAAACCGCTTTGCAGAGCGCAGAGGCGGCTGCCGCCCTCCAGCCCCCTTCTCCCTCTCCCCCTCCCTGGCCAAAAACCCCTTTGCAGGGCACACGAGGTGGCTGCCGTCTTCCGGCCTCCCTCTCCCTCCCCCAGCCAAAAACCCTTTTGCAGGGCGCACGAGGCGGCGGCTGTCTTCCAGCCCCCTTCTCTCCCTCCCCCCCTCCCTGGCCAAAAACCCCTTTGCAGGGCGCACGAGGCGGCTGCCGCCCTCCAGCCCCCTTCTCCCTCTCCCTCCCCTCCTCCCCGGCCAAAAAACCCTTTGCAGGGCGCACGAGGCGGCTGTCGTCCTCCAGCCCCCTTCTCCCTCCCCAGCCAAAAACCCTTTGCAGGGCACACGAGGCGGCTGTCGTCCTCCAGCCCCCTTCTCCCTCTCCCTCCCCCCTTCCCGGCCAAAAAACCCTTTGCAGGGCGCACGAGGCGGCTGCCGCCTTGCGAGCCGGCCCTCCAGCCCTCTTCCCTTTCTCCCTCGGTGCCTTCCATGGGCAAAAACCCTTTTCCTGGGTCGCAAGGCAGCTGCCCTGCAGCCCCCTTTCCCCTCTCCCTTCAAAACCCCTTTCCTGGGCGCGCAAGGTGGCAGCGCGCCGGCCCAGAAGCCTCATTCTCCCCCCCCCCCGCCAGAAGCCCCTTTCCTCAGCTTGAGAGGCTGCAGCTGCCTCTCATGCTGGCCCAGAAGCCCCCTTCCCCACCAAAAACCCCTTTCCTTGGCGCACGAGGTGGCTGCCGCCCTACTCACCAGCCCAGAAGCCCCCTTCCTTCCCTGGCCAGAAAGCTCTTCCTTCCTTTCTTCCTTTCCTTTTCCTCCCTCCGTCCCTCCCTGAAAACTTTCCTGATTCCAGCAAATGCCTGCTAGGTCTCTCCAGGACTTCCTCAAGAATGGAGAATACAGCCCTCCCACAACTGGTAGACTGCCTCTGCATGTGAAGGTACCACTATGGATGTCTGGTTCCCATCTATATTAGGTCTAATGCAGTTTTTGTTCTAATGCAGTTTTTGCAGGCAGCGTGGAGCAGTTCAAAGGCCCTGCCCCCTTCCCTGGACTCCCCGCTGCCCACCAGGTAGTCCAGGGAAGTTGTTTTTTCTAAGCTAAAACCTCAGTATTCAGGTTAAATTGCCGTGTTGGCACTTCGCAATAAATAAGTGGGTTTGGGGTTGCAGTTTGGGCACTCGGTCTCTAAAAGGTTCGCCATCACTGATATAGGACATAAAAGCCCTAAACAAGCATTCACTTCATTGTTGAAATCTGCATGACCTACTTGTACATATGCGGGTTATTTGCTGCTTATGAATTTGGTAATTCTGCATGCAACACCCAGTATTAATTTTTGACAATGCTTTATTTTAGCAATCCTGTATTTCAGGGAACCCCAGCATGGCGCCCATGGGTGCCATAATACCTGCCACTATTGCCTCCTGCACCTGCCGAGCTCTTGAGAAAGGCAGAGGGGGCATGGTAAGTCAAAGCTTGTTACTGGCTGCCTTCATTCAAATAAAAGGGTTTTCCATGGCTGCAATAGTAGCCTCAGCCGCTGGAGGATCAGGACTGGTAAGCACCAGTCCTTTCCCTAATTAGTGTGTAGTTCGAGTCCCCCTTCAGTAGGGTTGCCAACCTGCAGGTAGTGGCTGGAAATCTCCTTCTATTACAACTGATCTCCAGCCAATAGAGATCTGTTCACCTGGAGAAAATGGCCACTTTGGCAACTGGACTCTATGGCATTGAAGTCCTGCCCCTCTCCAAACCCTGCCCTCAGATTCCACCCCCAAAATCTCCAGGTATTTCCCAACCCAGAGCTGGCATCCCTGCCCTTAAGGCTTGTCTTCTATTCTCCTTTCTCCCCTCTGGGGTGTTCCTTCCTTTCTTTTTGTTCTGCCTTCTTCCCTCCTCCAGCTTTTTATTCCCCTTCTGTTATTCTTTTACAAAGCAAGGAGAGGGGTATATAGGGTTGCCAACCTCCAGGTAGTAGCTGGAGTTCTCCCACTATTACAACTGATCTCCAGCCGATAGAGATCAGTTCACCTGGAAAAAATGGCCGCTTTGGCAATTGGACTCTATGGCATTGAAGTCCCTCCCCAAAGCCCTCCTCAGGCTCCGCCCAAAAAACCTCCCACCGGTGGTGAAGAGGGACCTGGCAACCCTAGGGGTATTGTATGTGATTCCACCTCATGCAGTAGCCATTTTGAGTTTGGCTGCACTTTGTGTGACAGCCATTATGGGGTGGTGATCATTACCCTCTCTCAAAGTACAAAGGTGCCTGCAGACTCATACCCTTGGGGAACTCTACTATATTCCTTTAATTTACAGCTGATTTGGTTTTCATCTTATTGCCAAAACATGCTACTTATACTGGATTATAAATCCAGAGCTTGTGTGTTCCATAATGCCAGATGTACAAACTATAATGGTAACTTTGCTTTTCTACACAATTCTTAAAGAAACAGAAGCCCTGTCTTCTATTTCATCTGGCAGTTCCCATGATTCAGGGGACTGTGGAAACTCCTGTGTTGTTTGGTGTAGTATTACCATGTACTCACCTACCATGTACAGACACGAACAGTGCAATCCTAAAAACAGTTACACCCTTCTATGTCTACTGAAGTCAGCGTGTTTAGAATGGTGTAACTCTGCTTAGGACTGCACAGTAAAAGTGTTTCTGTATCCATATAATATCAGGAGATATGGCAATTATTTTCATAGTAATTTTCATTGGGGATGCTGTGAACTTTGCCACAAACAGTTTCAGCAAGCAAACATACCATGTTCAACAGATCTGAGACTTGGCATTTGTAAGCCGAGTCTCAGATTTGTTTGGTTCACTGCAGTTAAAGTCAAACATATATCGAACAGATATGTGGCTGCGCAGCAGCTATGATCGTGGAATTTCACTGCCTTGTCTTGCAGAGTAAAAAAAAAGAAGAAGGTAAAAGTCCCTTGTGCAAGCACCAGGTCATTCCTGACCTATGGGGTGACGTCACATCCCGACGTTTACTAGGCAGACTTTGTTTACGGGGTGGTTTGCCAGTGCCTTCCCCAGTCATCTTCCCTTTACCCCCAGCAAGCTGGGTACTCATTTTACCGACCTCAGAAGGATGGAAGGCTGAATCAACCTTGAGCCAGCTACCTGAAACCGACTTCCGTCGGGATCGAACTCAGGTTGTGAGAAGAGCTTGGACTGCAGTACTGCAGAGTAGGTGAAATCAATTCTTCCCCAGGGTCTTAGATGGCCAAAGCAGGTAACTATTGATTTGGGAGGGAACCTGTGCCTGCCATAAGACTGTGAGAAAATGAGGATGCATGAAATCACCTTGCTAAAGACTTAAAGAGTTTTCTTTACAACAGTAAGAGTTTTCTTTAAGACACGCTGGCTATGTTATATTACTGGTTGGCTCATTGATTTGTTCATTGTTTATTTATATGACTGGGTGCGGAGCAGCGTGCAGTGATTACACATCTGCGAGGGAGGGCAGAAAGTAGAACTCTCTCGTAGTGTTGCGTGAGCATGTGCATGTGTGAAACATTTACGATTATGCTGTAGTATACTGTACTGTTTGAATAGGAAGAAAGCAACCCGAGAAACAGGCTTGTAATGCTCGCAAACAGCTTGGTTGATGAAAAATCGCCTCCCTGTTCATGACTTGCAAACAGAATGTGAACCAAACCAGCAGATATTTGAGCACCCCTACTTTTCTTGGTGCCGTGAGGGAAACTGCAAATAATGAAAGTTCCCCTTCTATAGAACTCTTAAAGATACCTGTCAGGATTTAGGTCTAATAATCCCGTCTCCTGCCTTCCTCCTTACTAGAGGTAATTAAGGTGAAGTATAAAAGAAGCCATGGCCCTCAGTCTGCAAGACCTGAGCAAGGCTGTTAATGATAGGCTGTTTTGGAGGACGTTGATTTATAGGGTTGCCATGAGTCGGAAATGACTTGACAGCACTTAACACACACTGGTCTGAAGATGGGGGAGCCACCTTAAATAACCTAGCCAATAAAGGGAAGGGAATGTTTCCAGACCAGGCTTTGGTAGTTAGTGTACCCCTACAGGCCCACCTTGTTACCTGAAGACAATTCTGCCACATACAGCAGTTTGCCTATATGGCTACAGCTATACATAGGGTTTCCAACTGCCATATCCAGTGACCTGGGTTCAACCATGCAGACTCTGAGGGCCTGACTACATATGTCAGGAGTTCTGTGTACAGAGTTATTGGCAATTCTTAAACTCACTTACCAGGGGGTGTGTGTGTGTGTGTAAAGTGCCATCAAGTCACCTATGGGGACCTCATAGGGTTTTCAAGGCAAGTGAGAAGCAGAGATGGTTTGCCATTGCCTTCCTTTGCAAAGTCTTCCTTGGTAGTCTCCCATCCAAGTATTGACCCTGCAAGGCTTCCGGAAATCTGATGAGATTGGGCTATACTATACCATTCCACATCCCCTTACCAGGCATGTAGGGGCCCAATTCAGATTGGCGCTAAGGTTGCCAACTGCCCAGAGAAAAATGGCAATGGAGCAGAATACCTTTTTCCTGGATATGCCCCCAGGCAGAGCTGAAGACATACTGAGAGGAAGGAAGCGGGGATCAATTTGACAGTGTGTGTGTTTGTTTTTCTATGCTGGTTAGCAACTTAAATATCCCTTACACTGTAATCCTCCTTCAGTAACATGAATGGGAATTTTGCTGTTGACTTCTTGGGGGAGCCTGGAGAAAAATGCCCTTTATTAAAGGCTTAGTGTGGGAAAAGGCAGAAAAAGAAGAAGAGCTGGTTTTTATATGCCAACTTTCTCTACCACTTAAGGAAGAATCAAACCAGCCTACAATCACCTTCCATTCCCCTCCCCAGAAGAGACACCCTGTGAGCTAGGTGGGGCTGAGAGAGCTCTAAGCTTTTCATGGGGTGGGATTCCATTAAGCCTCTATTAAATGGACATGAATGTTCTCCGGCCCTGTTGGCAATCTTAGGGGCTCTCCTGGATGCCATTCATAGTGTTTAGAAGCTTCCCATCTAGTCACCATTCTGCTGGATTCATGAGAATGATTCCAGGTGTCCTTGTTCTCCATTTCCCCTCCTTATGCAGCCTGCATGAGTTTCCCACCAGCACTCATTGGAGAGGGTGATGTGCCAAGGAACCTAGCCCTCACCATTGCTGGAACACCACTGCTCACACCACAGTAGAGCCTCACAGCCCCCTCCCATTCTTATTCTGAGTAGGGGCCAGGACTACTTCTCTTATCTGTCAAATCCCATTGATACAGATATTGCAAGACAATCCAGACATTTATTCTAGATCAGCAGGAATGGAGTCCTGGCAGCAAGTCAGATGAACGTGTTGTCAGTTCTCTTAGTGCAGCAAGGCAAATGTGCCTTCGAAAGCTATGCCAATGTGGGTAGAGCTGTTCCTATCACAGTATACCCATGATCTTCACTCGCCAAACAACTTGTTAAGCAGCTGGCAGTGGTGTTGATCCAAACTAGAACACAAGAGATGGGCAACCCCACAGCAGAGAAACTAGCTATACACTAGTTATTGCAGCTGTTGGTCAGGTTGTAGACTCAGATCATGACTGGCACTGCATTGTGAATGAGGTCCATCCTTGCCTCCACCCCTGTTGGAAGACTGCCTGGAAAGAGCCATGAAAGACACAGGGGTAATATCAGTAACAGGCAGCATGTGAGCTCAGTCATGCTGTACATGAGAGAATCACCAACTGTGTGCTGTTCAGGTTCCCATACCTCACCCCCTACACACTCTACCTTGGTGTTACCCACACTTTAGGATTCATCTGTTTGGGGACATTGGACCAATACTCACCCATATTACAGGGAAAGTGGGGAGCATTCGTTGCAACCATAATTTGAAGTGTGAAAACTCCCTGACTTGCTTACCTGTTTGAAGTACGTTGTCCTTGGATTCCCACCTGGAAAAGAGAGCCCTGTTAGATATTAGTTTCTTGAAGATACAATTCTTAGCTAGCAATATACTCTTCCTAATGTTTTTATCTGCGGAGTGCCCTATCTCCCCAGAGTTCCTATCACCTAGGTCCCCACTGGTGTGTTCTGCATGTGCATGACAAGGTGGCCAAAGAGCTGTAGCCACATGCCCTGTTGTGCCTTTATCCTGCTCTTCCTCTAATGTTCATGTTGTCCTTCATATTATCCTCACAATCCTTAGGTTGCAAGGAAGTGACTGGCCCAAGCTCACTAAGTGTGCTTCATGGTGGAGGGGAGGGGGGGCTGAAACTGGATCTTTCTGGTTGTAGTCCATCAACCTAACAACTACATTTCACTGGCTGACGTCTGATATATGGGTGTTTATTTATTGCTCGGAGCAATATTGGCTGCACAGAGACCTAAGCCAGGCTGTCCCCAAAAGTAAAGACAGCCTCCATCCTGATCTTTTCCACTCTAAGTCTGTTTCTTCTGTTTCTAGGAGCAGCCTGACACTTTCTCCACTAGTCTGTCCAGAGGTCGCAAGGGAAAGGCTGGTAAATTTGAGGGAGGCTCCGTTTACTTTTCTTTGCTTAGAGAAGATCATTATGACAAATTCAAGACTCCCTCCGCTAAATGAAGATGAATTACATTTTAATCTACATTGTTTTAGTTCTGTTTTAAATTAGAACACAATGTGTACATATATCACTTATCTTTTTTTGCCGTCCTAATGTCAAGTAAAAAATATTTACATGTCCAGATGTTGCTGATATCATCATTCACGTAATTATTTTGCTGCCAAATTAATCATTAAATTGCCTTTGGTGGTCACCTCACAACCAACCCCCTCTCAGCCCCTCCCCATCTAGGTTGTAACTGAAATCGAGATATATTGGGGGAACTGGCTTTTACTGGCAGCTATTTCTCATACACTCACACATACTGTAGAGAACATCATGTATTTTCTTCCACTTCTTTGCTCCCCTTCACACAGGAGAGTGTCAGCATGTATATTCATGGACACAACAATCATCTGTATGTTACCATTATTTAATTGCTCCTGTTGGTGGTGAAAATAAGGCTGATCAATAACTAAGGCCTGGACTCCATCTTGTAACCGGTTCCATTATCATTAATAGTTCAGCGACTAGAACCAGAAGCCTAGGCTGATGGAGCAAGAGGGCAGCCCTCCAGTGTATCACATTTATTAATACCGAAGTTGGGGACGGAGTGTGGGACTGAATATATCGTCTTTGGCAGAGCTCAACAGGGACAAAGAGGCAATGGGATGGAGAGAGTATGCGTTTGGGGGCATGACAGAGAAAGGGGGATAGAATTTGTGGAAGATAGTATAGGAAAGGATGAGGGAGAGTTGGAAAATTGAAAATATTGTAAAGATTTGAGGGGAAATGCTAGTAATTGTTTTAATGTAGGATTGCTATACCATTTTAATATAGAATAAGGATGAGGGAACTGAACTTCCAGCAGCCAGCTATCTTTAGTTAGGCTCTGACTGGTTAGTGTCTATTCCACCAAACCTCCCTAGGTAAAACTTGATATTCACTTATCCTGCTTTTTCAGACAAAAATTTATCCCAAAGCAGCTCATAGGAATAAAAGAACAGTGCAAACGACATGAAATAAAAATGTTCCATGGTGGAGGAGATTCTCAGCTGAGCAGGATCCAGACGCAAGGGGGGGGTGTCTGTCTGCTTGCTGCCCTCCGGATGGCTCCGTTGGTGGCAGAGGAAATCGGGAAGGGGGGCATCATCTGGGGCTGGAACGAGGCATGATGGAGGGTTGGCACATGATGTGTTGTAATACTTGAGTGAAGGTCAGAAACAAAGCTGAAATTAGTGATTGCAAAAGAAACCCAGCATCTGTGCACCCACGCACACACTGATTTAGTGAGTGCTCAGGGAGAGTTGTAACACGCAGTATTTGCAGTAACAATAAGCTAAAAACAAGAGGCTAAAAAGGAAATCAGCTTCCTTGCTTAGCAGGGACCACTGTTACTGATTTCACAATGAATCGTTTTTATTATTATTATTTTACTTAAGTTATAATACCCTGCCCTCCCCTGGCAAACCAGTCTCAGGGTAGCTAACATCACATATATATATCAATACAAAATTTAAAACATAGTTAAAATAATAAACTACACTAATAATTACTACCTACAGATGGTAATGGGCTGTCAAAGATAGGATATTTTGGAGGACTTTCATTCATAGGGTCGCCATGAGTCGGAAGCGACTTGATGGCACTTAACACACACACACAGATGGTACCTTAATCAACTATTTCACTTTTGGGAAGACAGTCCACCAAGGCACCAGTGAACCTAAGATTAACAGTAGGGGCCAACAACTAGCATCGATTTCATTATTTCAGAGAGATGGAGACAGGGAGGACATCCAAATGAAACAAAGAAAACACAAAAGGAAAGGGAAGGAATGGGAAAGGAGAGAAGGAAAAGGAAGGGGGAGGGAAAGGAAAGGGGAAGGAAAGGAGGAGAAGGGAGACCAGATTAAGATGTATTACCATCTCTGTCCATAGGCCTGGTAGAACACCTCTGTCTTGCAGGCCCTGCGGAACTGGGCTGAGTTTGACCCCTCCCCCTTTTTATGGCTGTATAAATCCTGCATACAGGACCTACATATCAGCCCAAAAAGTTCCAACAGCAGCTCCACAGAATCGGTTCAGGTCACGGGTGCTGATCTAAATCAGGGTCCTACATGCCTACTATTTTAAAAAATGGGAGTTCTATACTCAACAAATTTCCAGAGCATTGTATCTATTATGACTTCCAGTCAGACAAAAAATTGTAGATGGTCCTGTTGAAAAAGCGGTACAGTCGCACAATATCTTTTATTAGAGCTCTCTAAAAGTCACAAAAGAGTAAGCAGGTGTTCCAAGTTCCCACTCTCAGCTAGGTGTTCAGTTGTGAAAAAAGAGATGAGAGAAGCAAGAGAAATCCTTATTCCTTGATGCACTGAAACACATTTTCCTCCCCCTTTTTGTACAGTACATTTATTCTGAAGAAAGCTGTGGGGAATTTGAAAGCTTGCTCGCTATTTTGTACTTTTTTAGTTGGTCCGAACGGATAGTGTTACACTACTGTGATGCTTTTGGATACCTCCTAGCGTCTCTCTAGCTACAGCCTTAAAACTCTAAATGCATCCCACTCTTAACAACAGTTGATCTCAAAGGCAGACTCCAGAAGCTTCCTCTGAAATCTCAGCATTTCTCAGTGTCAGGTCATTTCCTCTGATTCACAAAACTGTAAACAGTTCAGTTTCTGACAGCTTTCATTTGCTGAGTGGGAAGAGCCATTCCCTCTTTCAGTTACAAGAAATCTTCTCCTTTTGCTGTCCCACTAATTTATGCAAGGAAGGGCATTACTGAGTGGCAGGGGCAGTTAAGTTCTACCACAGTTCTGCCACTAGGGGGGTTCTTGCTCCTTTTTTCAATGCCTGAAGTCCTTATTGACCAATTGAGGAAGTGGAGCCATTAAACAGCTGCAGTGATTATAGATGGACCACTGTAGGCCTGACGTATTTCAAATCCTAAAGTTAATTACTATGCATGGATCTACTGTTTAACATATAAATATATTATGTCATAGAAGAAGACTGGGTACTGGAGATTACCGAAGGTGAAGGGGGAAAGCGCCAACTAGAGAATCCCATTTCAAGCTAGGACTCTGTCAGTTAAGGGGAACAAGATCCCAAAGTCTTAGTACTCTGTCCCTTTGAACAGTACGACGGCCAGAGACATGTTTGTCAGTTTCATTACAAGGTGAATATTCCTAAAACTGCCCTGACTTGGATAGCCCAGGCTAGCCTGATCTCAGAAACTAAGCAGGTTCATCCCTGGCAAGTATTTGGATGGGAGAACTCCAAGGAATACCAGGGTCGTGACACCGAGGCAGGCAATGGTAAACCACTTCTGAATGTCTCTTGCCTTGAAAACCTCACCAGGGGTCACCCTTATTCCTTCTGGGAGACAAATTATCCTGCAAATGTTTAGTGTAATATCTGATACTTTAACCTACATTGGCAGCAGCTGTTGTCTCTGTTGAAGATGGCAAAGGGTAGGATTGGTCATAGGACACAGTAAAATAGGTGATTGTCGTGTTTCTGTGAGAACATCAGCCCCAGAGGTCTATTGTCGCCTGTGGATGGTTTGTGTTTTGAAAGGTGCAGAGGCTGGAGTAGAAAAAGAAGGGTTCCCTTTTAGGCCTCCATGGAAGGAGTGCTGAGGCCTTGGTGTTAAATGGCCATACCAAATAGGCAGGCAACCAATAAACAATAGATAAATTGCTCCTAGAGGGGAAAAGTCAGGGGAAAACCTTCACTGACATTGTTCCCTGAGCCCAAACCAAGGTGGTAGTTACAAAGAAGTTGTGTCTCAATGTAGAGTTGGGCTGGGGGGAGGAGAGTCATCATAGCAGCTGGTGCTACATACAGAGACAGTATGTATGGGATGTTTTACAAAGGGCTTGTTCTCATCCCCCTGCCTGCCTTGGATATGTCAGCATCTTATTGATTCAGAAGAAAGGTTGGGGGAAAAAACAATTTGTTAAAGAAAACCAAGGTTGTTAAAACCCTATTGTTATCTTTGCAATCTTTTTTGGCAGTTCAGAGAATACATTTGGTGCAGAATAGGGTGACCAGAGAGGGGGCAGCATAGTATCAGAATCTATATGCCTACAGCATAATGGATCTTTCATAATGGGCCCCGGAATGTGTTGCGCAATACCTCGATCAAAGACAAAGGCCTCCTGTAGGAGATGCCAATTTCCTAAACTTCAGGCGGAGGAGGTTCATCCAAATGTTCTCCATCCCAAGAGTGGACAGAGGACAATTAAGAGAGGCAGTCCATTTTATCACTCAAGATTCCCAGGGAAGCAAGGTAAGGAAGATCTGGAAGGAGACAACTTGTTTGACTTGAGAGGTAAAGATGGTGAATGCTGGCTCAGGTCTTGGGAGGCCACCCACCCCAAGTGGGTTTTGAAAATATCTGTCTGTTTGCTTTGAAATCTTTTCTTTCTCCCAGTTGGTTACTTCAGAATTTCATAAATCGCAGTGTTCCAGTATTGCAGCTGTGCCAGTGTCAAGTCCTCCCAAACATGTCTCCAGAAACCACAATGTACACACATCTCTAAACACTTTGGCAGGCACAAGCACACAGCCAGTACAGTGTATACATAAACTGTAATGCACATTAATGAACTCTAGCACACACACCCCACACACAATCTCCCATACATGGTTGTTTCTTTCCCCTTACCACCCACACTCTCTATTAAGACACCCATTCCCAGATTTTCACAAGGGAGTCCACATATTATTTTCCTGATGTGGGAATGAAAGCAACTCTACCGTTATAGGCTGAAGGCCAGAGCCCTCTCCCTCCAATCAATGAAGAGAAGTAGAAATGCAATGATATATAACTGCATCACCTTGTTTTGTTTATTTGGGGTCTCCAAACTTAACCCAGCAGCTGTGCTGAGTGAGCCAATGAGGCTCTCCGTTTGAAACATACCCAGACAAGTCTGTCCCCCATATTGGGTCTATTACCAGCCTATGCTTTGCAACTAGAATCCAGGCTTCTTGTTGGCTGCCTGTCAGCTCCTCTTCTTCCCATTCCCTCTGAAAAGACAAACACAATAGCTGTCTCCAGGGGCTGAGAAGCTCTTGGTGAATCTGTTACCTGCTCATTGGAACAAAGGTAAGGGCAGAACTTTGTATGGCCGCAGCCCCCCCACCCAAAAAAGGACAGGATGTCAGCATCATTCAGACTCCCTCCTCTGATTTCTGAACTTGGTCCAAAAATTCAGCCAAGGTGCAGTCCATGTTCCCCTGCCTTGAGCACCCACTTCTCCCTGAATGAGACTGAGATCATTTTTTTAATGAAGTGTGCCTGTGTTTTAGTTCCCTAATCTTTGTCATTTAAAATAGATATATTGAGGGAGGAGAGAGATATCAACTAGCACTGTTACACTTCTCTCTGTAGAGAGAAGGTGCCTTGGCAGGTTCTTTTAAAAAATTAGATGCTTTAACTCTGAACATGACGAGGAGCCCCATGGTGCAGAGTGGTAAGCTGCAGTACTGCAGTCCAAGCTCTGCTTATTTCAATGTTAGGGGAATACATTATTTGTTTGGGGGAGTGGGAAAGAGCTCCCGGATGCACCCAGAAGTGCGATTTGAAACATTGGTGTGCATTTGCTGTTTTGAGCCTCCTCTGCAATCCTAAACCGAACCACACCTTTCTAAGCTCATTGACTGCAATGAACTTGAAAGGGTATAACTCTGCTTAGGACTGCACAGTATGTGCTTCTTCAAAGTGCATGATGTCAATACTGTGCGTCGTGTAATTTGGCTCAGTTTCTAAATGAGAGGTGCCGGGGCTCAGCTTTTCTTGGAAATCACATTAATGCCATTTCTTATCTTCATAGGTATGCAGGGAATAGGTGTTGTCAGTGGCAGTCCATGGCAGTCTGCACATGTTTGAAGGTGCACTTTTGTTCATAAGTGCCTGCATTCTCCGGTGGTGGGCAAGAGAAAGAGACGGCTAAAACATCCATCCCCACCAGCTCAAAAAACCAGCAGCTGTAGGGTCGAGGTGCCCGTTTCTCTGGCGGTGCCAGGCATGCCAGTTGGAGCTCTCCTACTTTTTTTTTGTACTTCGAAAGCAGCCAATCCCCCCCACCGCCCTTCCCCAAAGCCGCAAGATGCATCCTTTTCTTCCCCAAATCCTTTGCACAGTCCACTCTTCTGGGGCCCCCCCCCGCAAAGTTTGCAGCTGTCCTGATGCATCGCTACGTCCATTTGTAATAATAAATAAAAGAGCTGGTTTGGTTGGGAAGGGGGGGGCAGCGGGCAGCATTTGAAAATCTGTGGAGCAGAATTCCTGCGTCGAAGGCAAGGCGAGCCTCCCCTCCCCTCCCCTCCCCTCCCCTCCCTCTGCCCTCATTGATTTGAGGCGGGGAGGAGGAGGCGGGCGGGCGGGCGGGAGGCGGGGGAGGCGCTGCCTGGGTGGTCTCCCCTCTCTCCACTTTGGTGAGCTGTTGCTTAGCAGCTAATAATAGGAGATGTTTGAGGAGTAATTTGCCTCTTCCTCGGCCAATGGGAACCGGGGCACTTTCCCATCAAACCAAACCTTCCTCCCCCCGCTCCTCTTTTCAGGATCTCGGAGGCGCTGGGTTGTTCCAAATGTTGGTGGGACGGGACCCGAGGCGCACCGCACCGCCGGGCACCCGGACGCCTCTCGCCTGCGGGGCTGCGTGAGGGCCTCGACCCCCCCCCTCTCCTCGCTGGGAGGCGCCCAGGGCGCCCGGGGCGCGCTTGGATGGCCCCGGACTCGCCCCCATAATGCTCCCCGGGGACCCCCGCAGCAGCCAGCCTGAGCCGTCGGACCCCGCGCCTCTCCGCTCTGGATTACCGCGCCCGCGCCGTCCTCGCCCGACCCCGGAGCATGGCTCCGGAGCGGCCGGTCCCCGCGGCCGGGGGCGTCTCCGCCCAGCTCCCGCCGCCCTACGCGCCCGCCGCCCGCTCGGATCTGCTCCGGAGACCCAGCTACTGCCACGCCGCCTTCGCCCTCAGACAGATCTCCAAGGTGAGCGGGGGGGGGGGGGAGAGGCGCTTTCCCACGGGTGGGGGGAGAGGGCGAAGTGGGGCGATCCCGTCCCGCGGGGCGGCCGGCGCGGCCCCTCGGGGGGCGGCCGAGGGCAGGAGGTCGGGGTCCTGCTGGAATCGCGGGGCAGGGAGGGGCAGGGCCCCGCAGGCGTGCTCCCAGCCCGGGTCCCGGGGGTTTGTTTATGGAAAGGGGAGACGCGATGGAGCCGTCCAGGAAGGGCTGCGCGTAAATGGGGCGCTGCGGAGAGGCCGGCCGGGGGTCGGAGCTGCCGGAGGAGGGGGTGGGCTGGGGAGCAAGGGGCTCCGGGGGGGACGACGGAGGGGTTGGGGCGGCTGTTTGGGGAGGGACGAGAGACGAGGAAACGGGTGCGGTCCGGGACTGGGTGGCAGGGGGGAAATCAGGGGGAGAGGGGAGGAAGGGAACCCGGCAGAGAAAACGGAGGAAGTCTGAATGGCAAAAGTACACACCTGAGAAAAGGGGAGGGGGAGAGTGTATACACACACACACACACACATCCATAACGTGACGGTGGGCCTTCTTCACACCTGTGGTTGTTGTGGCTGTGGGACCTCTGCAGACTCCATCCACGCAGGGAACTTCAGGGCCTGGGGATTCCCTGGACGTGAGAAACCGAACCTGATTGGCCAGCAGACCAAGATCTCTGCTCGGAGCCCGTTGCCAGTTCTCTGTGGCACTGTAACACCTGGGACATTTCTGGGCGCATGAGCTTTCGCACTTAAGCACGACGCAGCTCATGCTTTGGACACCCAGTGCAGGAGCGGAGATTCATGCATCTTTTTGAGGTGTCATTTGCTCACTAGCTCCTCTCTACAGAAAGGGGGAGACGGCCTGCAGAGGGTCAGTGCCCCCCCCCCCACAAGGTTCTGACATAGGGGAGCAGCCTGGGTTCAGACCCGTCCGTGCCCTTGAATCTCTGAGCAGGTCATTTCCCTCCAGACTTGAGGCCTGCCCGAATCCCGATGCCAGCTGCCCAGGGGCAGGATGTTGCTATTCCCTGTAGCAACAGTGCCTTGGCTAACTCTCTGTTTCTCTCCTCAGGGCAAGGCTGTTGGCCAGAAAGCCCCGCTGTGGCTGAGGGCCCAGTTCCAAGCCCTGCTGTTTACACTGGGCTGCTGGATCCAGCGTCACTGTGGCAAAGTACTCTTTGTGGGGCTGCTGGTCTTTGGGGCGCTGGCCGTAGGACTCCGAGTGGCCTCCATCGAGACGGATATTGAGCAGCTCTGGGTGGAAGGTAAGCCTCTTCCTGGGCCGTGTGGCGGCTGGGCAAACTGCACGTTGCCTGAGGCATGCTGGGGATGGTGGAGGAATTGTACAATGTTATGGAAGGCAAAATGAATTTGAGTCTCAGCCTGGACTGGCCTTTTAAATGTGGACGTTGGCAAATCTCTACTTCCACATAAGTGTGTGGACTTTTGCAGTCTTGGTTTTGGAGCCTTGTCGTATTTTGGGGGGGTGGGGACAGGTATCAAGCAGCAGATCTACTTTAACTGTATTACATATTGTTTTAAAAAATTGTTCCAGTTTGTGGAACTCCCAAGACTTGCAGTAGAATTATGAGTCTCCCCATTTAAATTTTTCCTATAATTAAGGCAGAATTTCTAGCACAGAGGAACAGGTTGAAAATGTGACTGTCAAATGTGCTGTAAGGTCTCCAAAGCAACTTGGCAAAGATATAATGAAAACGGGAGGCTTCCTTTTATTTATCCTTTTAAAGAACAATCATACAGAGCTGGTTGAGAACACTTGTCTGTCCTTGTGCAAGGCCATTCAACATGATGGGAATTTCTTCAGAAAAGTGTTTGAACAGTCTTGATATGCCAAAATCCCAAATTATAATCCTTGGGAAACTCTGACCCTAAGTGACGTGCAAAAGATCATCATGATGAGCACATTTGTAAATGTGATATTGGACTCTGTTTATTCTTTGTGTTTTCATGTCAACTTGAGGAATATCAGGGAATAGACAGGAAAATCTAGGATTGCCTTGTTCTTTTTCACTTTTAATTGCCAAGGATTATGGTTTGGGTCTAGACCTTTCGGGCAGTTTTGTTCTTGGAAGCTTCCATGTCACAGCCATGACAACAGAAAAAGTGATGGGTAAAGGTTCTGGTTTCTGGGAAGCAGATCCATTGATTTTAAAATGTTTTTATTTGTTGCACTACCACCCTACAATTCCTCTGAGGAGCTCTGACTGGCTTATCTGTGGTTTCTAGCTGGTGTTCCATCCTGATACTTTATAGGGCCCGATATGCATAGCTTCTATAATACACCTTGTACCTTCAGATATTTTCCAGTGAGAAGGTAATCCTGGTGATCCTCTAGACAGATTTCCTGTCTAGGTCAGGCAAGAGACTCTCCTCTTCTTCTTTTTATTTCGGGACACTTTAGTAATGCTTAGCTCAGCTTGTGAAAATCTTTTATTCAAAGACAGCAAATACTGGGAAAATACCTAGTTCAGAGGTGAACATATCACCCTGTTTGGTTTCTACTCAGCATTTGTCCCCCAAGAGGATATGCGCATGTGTATATAAATCCTTTCTATGCTGCTTTGCATGTGTGTGCCTGAGCAGGCTATGTGAATGTGTGCAATCCTGATCTTTATCAGTGCAAATACATGCCTCCTCACAGACAAATATAATTAAATTCTTTTCCCCATCTTGGAGGAGGTTTTTTCTTCTTCTTGCCACCGGGCCCTGTTTGGTGCATTACATTATTGATATTAAAACCTTAAATTGCTTTTCTGAGGGTGGTGCTGAAGGAGAGGATAATTACTGTCTATGACAGAACTGTCAGTTGAAGTTTGGCTTGGGCCACACGCGCCTGCCAGCTGAGAATGGAATTGGGCTGAATACAAACAGCTGAAAGCAAAAAAAATGGGACACCCAAGAGAAAATCCTAATTTCCTACTGGAAACATTTGATAAAAATGATGCCTTTGTTATTAATAAGTTCAGCATGCTCCTTTCCCCCTCCTCTGCACTACTGTCAGTCCGTAGCCCAGAGTTTGCACTGTGCTTTTCATCTCCTGTTATTGCAGCCTCCTCCTTTTTCCCCGACACCAGGTTGCTGCACTGAGTTTTCACACTCTGGGATTTTTACTTTACTTTATTTTTTTTCGCAAGCAGCCTGGGAGTTTTCCAAGAGCAGATGTTTCTCTGTGATGACTGTCAGCGATCTTTGGCGTTCCACACCTCCTCCCCCTGCACAGCCCCAGCTCCATGTGTGGTCCTAAACTACTCTTGGATTTTGTTCAACAATGGAAGCAACTTTACTCTTCCACCCTCCCACTCCCTTTTAAATAAAACCCACACTCACATGAATGCCAGTAAAGTTTACCCACCTGTTTCACACACTGAAGGGGGACTGGAAAGGAGGAAAAAAATGCCTTAGCCTTCACCCCCTCCCCTTCTCCTTGCCTCTGCCTTACAGAGGCTTGTAGCAAAAAAGGAAGATCCATTAAAACCTGCAGCTGTTTAACATTTAAAGAAGGGAAATCCCCTTTTTGTAACCAACCCATCTTAACCCAAATCAAGAACATCCCCTGAGAACCTGCACGGTTGGGCTTGTACTTATTTATTGCTTTTGATGCCGACATTTGCGCAGCCTTAAAAAAGAAAAGAAAAAGAGAGAGAGTATTCTCCTGTGTCTGTTCCATGCCTGCTTTGGAGATAACATAAGGCTGAAGGAAGTCAGGCTCTAGGAGTAGGAGTTATACCAAAGAGGGTGTCTGTTCTTTGTGTGCTTTGTTTTGCTCTATTGCAGAAATGTGTTAATTTTGAGAAGAAATTCTACAATTTTATGTTCTGTTTTGTGTACTGCAGCAAACAGCGTGAATAGTTATGGACTAGTTTGTCTTTTGCAATGTGTTTTTTCAATAGTTTGGTGTATGGCGGGAAAGCTAAATGGGGAAAAATTGGTCTAAATGTGGAAATGAGGTGTGGAATCACAGTTATAGATCTCCCTGTGTGGACATAGCTACTTCCCTCCGCTTTCTATTAATGTAGTTGCTTGGTTGCTGTGATGCAAGTTTATTTAGCTGGAAAACCCTCAGTGCTCTTAGGGTGCTGCTGAAATACTGTGCTGCCTCCCCTTTTCAATCCTCATGGGTCACCTCGTTCAGAAACTGCTTTCTGTTGAGAGCTTAAAGTTCAGATCAGAAACTCCTCAGATCAGATCCTTTTGCCTCTGTGCTCTGTTTCCTGTGTCACTGATTATGCGCAGGTAACTAACCAGCTGAATATACCTGCAAATTATCCATAGGTCTAGACATGTTATGTGGAGAATGATGGCTGTTACTCCATGACTTTATTCAAGCCTTACCATGCTCTTCGCTTCTTGATTTAAACACGGACCTGCATGCATAGCACTGGAGTGAGATTTCCTTTAGCATTCAACAACCAAGAATTCTTTCCTTCCAAGGGTGCCTCCCACTGGCTTAGTTGAGGGAAATGCAGACCAGCTACACAGATAGAAAGAACAGCTGCCAGTTGCTTGTCCCCAATTCTTGTCATCACTGTTTGGAGCTTCACATTCCCCCACCTTTCTTTTCTGTGAACAGACATCTATGGCAGTTTCTCACAGCCCTAGATCAACACGGAGGCATGCACCCCTTCACGTGGGAAGCATCCCTGGAAAAAGTGGATATTTTCTGTGTCCACAAAGTAAGAATCTAGCTGTACTGACTGCCACGGGGACCATCAGAGGACAATGCATGGTTAAGCACCCTGTCCTTGTATACAGTGGGGTGAACAGCCCACCTGATTCCCTTAATGCAGACGGGATTCTGGTGTGAGCACCAAAATAATCACCGTGTACAATGTTACTTCTCCTAAAACGCCTTCCACTAATCGTGTCTATCTGCAATATTGTTTCATATCCCAGGTGAGAGCTACCTTCTGTACATGGCTTCAGAGTTGTTTACTTTTTTTCTTCTACTATGATCCCCCTCCAAGGCACTGTTTCCTTCTCCAGGGTACATTTTCCTACATCAGAACTGAACACTTTGGGAGGGTTCAAGAGTTAAATAAGAAAAAGCATATTCATTGAAGGAATAGGCTTCTGTGGCCATTTTTAAAAGGCAGCTGAAAAAGGCATCTTCTCTGAGGTGTTCCAGAAGAACAAACTGTTTCTTTGTAGTGGAAGAGTCGTGTATCACTTATGTCCAAGTTGTGACAGAGAGGGGGGCTAGTGTGATACCACTTTTCTGTGGCTCTGAATTCTGTCAGAGATGCACTTCAGCATCACACTGTAGTTCAAGTGGGGAGAAGAAGCATGAGAGCTGCTGTGAGTACTGACAGTCTGACTTTGATGGTTTTTTGAACTGGAAATAGAGTTCAGCCATGATAGAGAAACAGTCACACTTTGGGCATACATTCTTCTTTCTCAGTTTTTTTTTTTTTAAATGTCCACCTTTGAGAGACTGGCCATATTTCAGCTGCACCAAGAAACTTCGGAGTACTCACCATCCAGGGATGGTTCCACAGATATCAGCCAGGCATTATTAGGAAAGATACCTTATTAATTGAAATGTTGAGGTAAAGCAAAAATGTGGACTTTTACAAATACTTTGGTGTAAAAAGCATGAGCTTTATCCTGTATCCCACCACTGTCCTGTGGAGTAACATTTTGAATAGTATACTCATAGTTTTATAGCCCTCACAGCTATTTTTTTAAAAGCAAAGTAATATATCCATTGTATGGATTAATGGGCAAGTCTCCAGAGGCTGTTCCAAATTCTAGAACCTGTAGGTGTTCCTGCAAGTTGGTAGTTCTTTTTTTCACTGGAACATGGACAGTTTTCATGTTTTCCTCCAATACCTGATGGTCTGGGAAGATCTAAAGGCACCCTTGCCTCCCACATTGGCCCCCAAAATATTTGTGAAGCAGGGCAATATTTCCTCCTCTTAAGCTTGCAAACAGGAGGTTAAAGATGGCCAGTCTGTGTACTGCAGGTGGAACAACTCAAGACTGAATGCTTCTCTATTTGAAAAAGAAACCATCCAGATATCAGGGGAAGGGGGTTGTAGGAAAGCCTTTCCCCTCACATTCGAGTTCTCCATGTGCAGGGTTTTGGTTTTTGTATGGAGGAACAATCAATCATGTGAGTCCACACCTGCAGCGTGAAACGGTACAGCTGCAAACAGGTTTGGCACCTCAGTTGCTGTTTATGAGAACTGGGCCTAAGGCAGGGACCCCCAACCTTTTTGAGCCTGGGGACCCTTGGAATTCTGCCCCAGGGTGTCAAGCACAACCACGAAATGACTGGTGCAAGAGGCAGAGCCAATCACAAAATGACAAGGACGGAGGTTATGCATAACTTTAATACTAACACTTCAACATTTCAGGCAGAAGCTCTGTTTAACAGGATGTCTTTGAAAATGAATGTATTTTTAATTTTTTTTTTTTTTTTTTTTTTTGCATACACATAGCTTGCCTTCAGTAACACAGTAAAATCCTTGATCTGTGGTGGAAGCTGCTGGCAAAGCAACTTTAAAAAAAAATCTGCATAGCCAATCAGCAGCCCTGCTGGGCAAAAGCCCCATCTTTCTAAAAACACTTGGTGGGTGTCAGGAAAGGCATCTGTGGGCACCATATTGGGGATCCCTGGCCTAAGGAATGAAGATCTAAAGTACTCCTTTCACACTCCAATAAGAGCGCCCTGATCCTAATTGTAAGAATACTTAATTTCCTGGTTAGATCCGAGGTGGATTTCAGATTTCAACTAATAATCTTTCAGTTTGGCCATAAGGGAATCAACCTTTGATTACAAAAGATGGGAAGAGTTAGTTGGTTAAACCTTAGCTTCAGGAGTTATGAAAGGGAAGCGCTTGGAGATCAGTCGTCTCTGTGAGACATATACAGTATCTGCTGATGTTGACATGGGTATTGCTTGCACCCTGGGGGGAAATGCTAAATATTGATGTCAACATGGAGTGGCCTTAGGAACATGTAGGTAGGCCTCTCTATGGACACTTGCTCCTTGGCATTGTTGAGACCAGGGTAGACTGCTTAGTGGGAATTAAACCTAAAGCTTGGGACTTGAAAGAACACCAGCATTTGGGAGGCAAAAGGTCATGGCTGATTTATAGGCTATGGGTGACCTCAAAGGAAGGCAGGTTTAATCTTTAACCAGGACATTTTAGTGTAGCTGTGTGGCTGCAGGGGCTTTTAAAAGGTCTGTGCTACTGATGGCCATCGCACTGGAGGAAATGCTTTTTATCTCTGAATTCCTGAGAGCGTAGGGAGATTGTAAGAAATTATGGAGAAATGTTTGCTCGCTCATACTGGAGCATTCATGGATTGGGAAGCGATGAAGAGTTTGGTGGGTAATTACTGGGGCAGAAAAAAGAGGACCCCAACAAGCTGACAGATTTGGAGAGCCATTAAGTGCCCTGGGAGTGTGGCAAAATGTAGATGTTGCTATCCGGCTAATTTGGGAGCTAGCACACTTGCTCCTTGATGTTGGCAGCCAAGATTCTCCTGACCTTGATCAGGTTTCTATACCTTGAATAAGCTGGGATAGATAAAATGGGTCATCATGGCATGTTTTTGGAATATAGGTTTAAAATATGTCCTCTTGCTTCAAGGGGTGAAATTGGTACACGTTCTGGATATCCCCTGAATATAATCATACACTGTGAAGATGAGACTAGGGATATTCCTCCCATCAGGATTCAGAAAAGAAACTGATTTGCCAGCACATTGCTTGGGCAAATCAATTTCTTTTCTGACTCCTGGTGGGAGGAATATCCCTAGTCTCATCTTCTTGGCTTGTCACTTGGAGAGTGTTGTGATGGCAGTGCTGTGTTATAACCAGCGAGAGAACAGAAATCCCAAATCTAACTCAACTCTGAGAGAGAGGAAAAATAAAGATTTGATATGGGAGGAAGTAACTGTGAGCCTCAGCTCAGCCCCAGGTTGCATTCACTTGACTTATAAAACAACTGATGTTAAAGGATTCTCTCACAGAGTCTTTGTGAGAATAAAATGGAGAAGAGAATGATGTAAACTGCTTTGAGTTCCCATTGGTAAGAAAGATGGGGTATAAATTAAGTAAATAAATAAATAAATAAAACTGCCTGCTTAAAATGTTAGCAGGCTGTACAGACAGTGTTGAGATAGAGATGGGCAGCATTTTTCAATTCCTAGTGAAATCTGACACTCATTATGTTCACAAATTTAGCCTGATGTCGGCACATGGATGGGTAAAGCCATCTTTAAATTGAGTCAGGCATCTGGGTGTATAAGATTGGAGATGAATCCCAAAAAGGCAGGCCATGTGAGGAATGCTCCAAAGTCCAGCATCTGTTCAATGAGGCTTTTTTACGCTGAAGCCTCCTTCCTCACCAATAAATAAACTGTGGATGTGGGGTCTACATACCTCACTCATGAGAGCAAATAAACAAGCCCTTAATGCTGCTGAATGCAGAGGCCAAGGGGCTCCAGTGTGTGTGTATATGTGTAAGATTCTTGGGTGGCCAGCACTAGAGGTGGGTGGCCTAATGGCTAGCAGAAAGCTCAGAAGTGGTTTTGGTGCTGATAAGAGAAGAGGAAGGCTCTGGAAAGGATGAGAGAAATGAGGGAGATGGGTAAAACGGACAGGCCTGCAATATGCTTCCCATAGTGTTCAACATCTGCACTCCTTAAGGCAAAGTCAGCTGGAAACTGCATTGAGAGGAATTAGGGTGACTACAGGGATGGTTTATGATCTTGCATGAAGGCTGAAATATCATTCCTCCTAATAGCAAACTTGATGACTGAATGTCCATCAGTAGGATAGCAAAATGGGCCCACCCACAGGCAATGTAGCCATTTCTGCATACCTGGGGGTATGTGACATGACTTCTTTTTCATTTACAGAGTTATTTTTGGCATACCTGGGGGACTCCCAAATAACTCTGTAAATGAAAAAGAAGCCCCCACCCTGACTCTGATGAGGAGCGAGCAATTTCTCCCCCCCCTTTTTTGCCGTCATGTCACATTTGACTTATGCTGACCCCTTAGGGTTTTGCCCCTTAGGGTTTTCAAGGCAAGAGAAAGTTGGAGGTGGTTTGCCATTACCTGCCTCCATCTCATGACCCTGGTATTCATTGGAGGTCTCCCATACAAATACTAGCCAGGGTCAAGACAGAGTGTGTGGCTGGCCCATGATCACCCAGCAAGGTTCCGTGGTGCGAGTTGGGACTTGAACCTAAGTTTCCCAGGTCCTAGTCCAACACCTTAACCCCTACACTACTCTGGCTCTCATTGACTGAGCATTTTCTAGGAGCCCTGAATTCTGAGTACGGTTACGCATCAGTTAAAGGGGGAACAAATAACAGGAAAAAAGAGGGAGATGGATAAATTGGCATGCTTAAGCTCACAGTAGTTTATAGTATACAGAAAGGGGATATTTGGGTCAGGTGGAAAATTCCAAATGATTTAACTCCCCCCCCCCAACTTGTGTGAGCAAAAAGGGGGATTCCAGAAAGTTGTGGTGCAGAAATAGAATGTGAACAGCCAAAGGTGAAATGAGGCAGAACATGGAGGCAGGGTATGAACTAAAGGCCTACCAGATTCCCTCCATAAGATGCATTGCGCTTTACCAGGACACACAGTTTCAGGGTCATCATTTTTGGAGTATGCCCTAGCATATTTCTTTGGTATACTCCAAAATCCTTTAGACCTTTTCTCATTGTTTCTAAGAAAGGAACCAGTTAGTTGTCTCTTCATCTGGTAGGAATGTGTGCTGGTATGTCCTTTGATAATACAGATTTGGCTAACAGTGCATGGTGTTACCCATTCTTCTGTGGAAGGGATGCTGCTGTGGTTTAGATGAGCCTCCTGTCGTGGAAGTTTTAGGAAACAATGTCTAGGCTTGGATACCCATTTCCAGGATTCTTCCATAGCCACTTTGCCTCAGTATTCAGTTTCCCCCTTTTTCTTATCTTTCACTGGTTTGGCACAGAACTTGGGCACAGTGGGTGAGAGATACATTTTCATTCACGACTCTTTTGTAAATTTAAAAAATGAAAAAGAAAGCTCAAACAGTATTTTTCTCGTTTGTTCCCCTTGTTAGCCACCAAGTCATTTTTTACTCCAATGGCATGGAAGTTAGATAGACTGGTGGTAAGTAAATATATAGTTGGTTATACAACTGCTATCAGTGCTGTGTGATGGAAAAGTCATTTAAATATTTTCAAATGCAACATAGATTTTGTTGCTACTTCTAATAATTACTGTGTTGGTAGCCCATGTGAATACTGCTGTCAGTAGTTAATGGTATAAAAGTGTTCTAACCTGTCAAAAATTTTAATGTATTGCGTTCCCACTAGAATTTTCCTCAGTGTCTCAGTCCTCTAAAGCGTATGCGCATGCACACACACACACACACACACACACACACACACACACACACACACACAGGCTTTGCCCATTATCCTCTAAATCTGCTTTGTTTTCTGCCTCTGCTTTGACATTTGCTCTAAGAGGCATCTTCTACTGTGACCATGGCCGGCTTTGAAAGGATCTTTCTTTTCTCAGACTAGCTCAAACTTGCTAGAGTTGCCACTCAGGCTGTTTCAGTTTCCCAAAGAATTGAAGGGTTGGGGGAGGAAAGAGCTCCTTTTGTAGGGGGGGGGGAAGTGGACAAGAGAAGAGTGGGAGAAAGGATGCTTCTAAATAAAGATGGAGTCTCCCCAGCTCAGTGATTTGGTTGTACACATTGAGATTTCATTTTAAAATGATGTGAAGAATGCCTGGTGTTTTCTTAGAGGTTTTATTTTATTTTGTATTTTATTGGCAAGGGCTGTGAGTAGGGGACAGAAAGTGGAGAGAGGGAGAAGGAGAGAGTGTTATTCTCTGGTCCATCCCCCCTGGCTTGGAAAAGTGGTCTGAGTTCAAAAAATTCATTTCTTGCCTGAATGAAGGCAGCAATGTGGAAAAATTTCGCCATTCAGAGGGGGATGAATGTATGTTTCAACCGCACATTAAGTCACATTAGCAGGCAGTGGAGTGCTTAATGTGGGCATTTTTCACAGCAGCCAACAGAGGGGATGATTAGCATAATTAGTCCAGGCAACTCTATACATATGGAAATGCCAAATGCGTAAATGCCAACACCAGTGGAAATTTATGTCAATGCTGACAGGAGTCTTAGTGGTGAATGGCTCCCAACTGAATCTCTTTTAGCCCCCTTTTTCGGGGGTTGGACTTTCCCCTCCTCTTTGGCCAAGGCTCCTTCGTGCTGTTCTTCTCCCTACCCGCCCCCTCCACACTGGGAACCTGAGCCCTTCGGATTTCTGGTAAATAAAGACATTAATTTAGGTCTGGGATAAACAAAAGGCCAGGCCAGGCCTGGGGAATGGGGACCAGGCCTCAAACGGGCCTTTCAGTGCTTTCCTTAAAGCCAGCTTCCCTAGCCAGCCTGCCAGCCCCCCCCCCCCACCGCCTTGTTTATTTAGAAAGCAGCCTGGCGTCTCTGTCTTTGTCAGCCTAGGTTTGTTAGAGAACAAGCACCAAGGGGACACGGTGCTGCGCATCTACCCCTACCCACTCCCCAGCCATGTTTAGCCCCAGGGTGTCAGTTTAATGGGGTGGCTGGGCTCCCTTCCTCCTTGATGGAACCAGCTTCTTTTCCGTGGGTGAACAGGATCCTGGCTGGATGTGTTTTGACAGCCATAGGCCAGCGAGCGGCTGGCAGGCCTTTCAGAGCAGCCAGGACAGGTAAAAATGGCTCTTTTAGCACGCCCCCAGCGAGACTTCCTCCCGAGCAGCATGGCTCCTTTCACAGCCTCCCTAATCCAGCTAATCCGCCCCTCAACACTTTGAAGGTGGCCCACGGCATGTGCGTGCAGCGCTGTGTTGAGGACGCTGCACGAAATCAGATTCAGCTGCGGCTGCCACGGCCATAAGGGAGTGTGTGTGTGTGTGTGAGAGAGAGAGAGAGGGGTGGATGCATATTGCCCTCCACTGCATCATCCTTCTTTCTTCACTGCCTCCAGCCTGTCAGGGAATCAGATCCTCACATGGACAGGGGAACAGCTGTCCCCTTGCTTTCCATTGTAGCTGGGTTACTGAATTTGTTGCAGATGGGAATAGTCGTGGATTAAACAAAAATATAAACTGGACATGGTGAGGCCTCATTTTCAACTCGGTTTAGTTCCAATTTAGCCTAGTTTAGCTCAGCATCCGGCTTCAAACCAGGCTATTTATAATGTTTTCAGAGGAAGCTTCTGCAGTAGGTATATGTATGGGATAATCTTCCTACATCAAGGAATAAACTGCAGTGGCAGTTTTGGCAGCTAGTCCTTCTATTCGTTTATAACACTATAAGCATTGAGTTCACAAAGTTAGTCATTGTGTACCTAAATCAACAAAAAATCCTACCTAACTTTTTTCAGATTGCAAGGACAAAAAAACAACATTTTGTTATAATTTAACACTTGTCATAGATAACAAATAAACTGCCTTTAATTAGCTAAATCTAATGTTAATATCTGTGTGCACCATGACATCACTTCCAGGATAAACTGGATGTGACATCATATCTAGGGTTGCCAACCTCCAGGTGGTAGCTGGAGATCTCCCGATATTACAACTGATCTCCAGGTGACAGAGACTGTCCACCTGGAGAAAATGGCCATTTTGGAAGCCCCTCCCCTCTCCAAACCCTCTCCTCCTCAGGTTCCACCTCCAAAATCTCCAGGTATTTCCCACCCTGGAGCTGGCAACCGTAATCATGTCGCTTTAGGAATCACTGGAAACTCTTATTCAGGTTTAGCAGTAAATGCTAAATAATGTGACCTATAGAAATCCATCAGCAAAATGTCTTCACATTCTTACCTGTTCTCCAGGCTTTGAGATACTGACAGCAGTAATATCTCAGCCAACTGTTTCCCCTGTTATTATCCCTTTTACCACTCCATAATGTATGGGTTATAAAGTCACCTCCGTACAAGCAATCTCCCAGTTCAAAGTAGTAAGAACTATTACATTTTTTATATGATAGCAGCTAGAATTACTTTTGCAAGATATTGAAGTCAGACAATTTTCTGCCAAGGGAAGAATAGATTATGAAATGTAAAGAAACCTTTTTGGTAATCAAATTGATGTTCTTAAAAAGAGAGAAGGATATAATTGAATATAGTTTGGCAAATTTTCACTTCAAGAGATGCTCAATTGGTATAAAGTGTACAAAGATTTCAGTAGAATGTTATCTCATATTATTTTATTTATATGTATTCTTAATCAAGTCATGTAAGGCAAAAAGCACTTTAAAATATTGGAGGTTTTTTAAAAAGTCAAAGAAAAATAGAACAGTAACAATGTATGTGATATATAACTTATTTTGTTAGTCTTTATGATGCTACTGGACTCCTATTTAATTTTGCTGTAACAGACTAGCGCAGTTACTCCTCTGAAAATGTTGTGATAAACACTTTTTTTTACAGTCAAGTCATAGCTGACTTATGGTAACCCCATAAGGCAAGAGACTTTCAGAGGTGGTTTTATCTGCAATCACCCGCTGTTGTTCTCAGTGGATAGGTTTGGATGGCATAGGAAATAGGAATGACATATGGGTCAAGCAGTTCTCCAGCTTACCTTTTGTGTCATGTCATACTGTATGGGATGTTCTAATTATATAGATGCATGAAGATCCTCTGTGGTTGGTTACAGGAAGTAATACTTGTCAAGACCGCCTCCTCACTGTTTCTTCAGATAATTTGGCTTAAGAGCCTTATTCATCCCATCTTGGAGAAAGTCGAAGATGCAGCCGACCTAAACATTGCAAGTAGGGTTGCCAGGTCCCTCTTTGCTACTGGCGGGAGGTTTGGGGGAGGGGAGGAGCCTCAATGCCATAGAGTCCTATTGCCAAAGCAGCCATTTTCTCCAGCTGAACCAATCTCTATCGGCTGGAGACCAGTTGTAATAGCAGGAGATCTCCAGCTAGTACCTGGAAGTTGGCAACCGTAATTGCAAGAGAAATACTGCAGAGCTGACACCACAACACCAAAGTCCTCCAAGTATCTGCTTAAATTCTCTTGGTGGACTGTTTGCACTTTGTCATAGGATACTGCCTTGCTGGACAGCCTGGTGTGTTCCCAGTTTAGGTATTATGTCAGGCAGTCAAAATATCTGGATTTGGGTTATCACTGAGCCTTGGGGGTTTCCAAATCTATCTGCAGCTTTAGAGGGGTGGCCATACTAAACTTCATCAGTTTGGAAAATTACAGTCTTGCAAGGCTAATTTGGGGTGATTGAGATCCGGTGTCTTATATTTTATGATGCAACTTGCCCTAGGATCAATAGAGGCAGAATTCATGCAAGAGCCAATTCTGGGGCAAGTTATCAAATCCAATTAGAAAAAATAAAAAGTTGAAACAACAAAAGTGGAAACATTTTCAGCAGTCACACTGAAACTGGTAAAATTACATGTTAAAAGCTTTGGTAAGCAGGAGAAACTTAGTAGTAAAGACCATGCAAAACAAACTTGCTTTAGGAGGGAATTCCACAATTGTCGCATCAATGGAGAAACAGCCTTTTCTCTGGTAGAATTCTTGAGGCCTATGAATGTATTGCAGTTGCCTAGGTGAAGTTCAGAGACTATCAATGGCAGGGGATTCATGTGAAGGGATCAGCATCTGACAGATTTGTTTAGGTGCTTTAGTCTAGAATGTCTTGCTTTCTTTGGAACCAGAAAAAATATAGAACAGATGCCAGTACTCTGCACAGTGTTGCCAGGTCTCCTGGTAGCAGTTGCTGCCCCCTATGATAAACTGGTGGGGGGGATAAAGCAAAAAATTGGCATAGTGTTTGCAATATTACATCATTTCAGGGGGGACCTGGAAGTGACATCCCACTGCTCTAGGAATCATCTAAAACTCTATGGTAAAACCACAGCATTTCCGCTCCTAGAGCAATGTGACATCCCTTCTGGGTTCGTACCAGAAATGCTGTTGCCCCATGTGTCTGCCCCCTGTCTCCTGGGTGCCAGCCACTGGCTGGCAACCATCTGCAGCATGTTTCACACCTGTTCCGTAGCTTGTAATGGTAACAGTTTGTGGATAGCCTCTTTCTCCAGCTGTCACTCAGTCAGACTATCAGCACTCCCTGATTGCTGCCTGGAACTGGAACTCGCTGCCTTTAGAGATGGGTTGTACTTGGTTACATCTGTCTCAGAAGGGCCATTTCCATTGTGCTTCCTGACATTGGTTTGACAATTAGAGGAATAGCTTTGCTTTGTAGTCCCTTATGTTCTCTGCCCCACTTAGGTTGGGAGCTGTTAGTTATGGGTTTTAGTAGCTAGAGAAACAAAAGATCTACTCTAGTGGCTGTGAGGAAGAAAGACGTTAGAAGGTCTGAGGGAAGAGCTTTCTTTTCCTTTCCCACTAAATCAGTGAATAGCTTGTGTGCAGTTCCTCCAAACAGCTCTCCTTGTGAATACTGCGAACCAAGATGTACTCTATAAGGAGCGGGGGTGGAATCAGTGCTCCAGACTCTGATTTTTCTGACCTGGCGTGAAATCTGAACCCCTAGCAGATTCCAAGCCACAGGCTACCATGTAAATGGCAGCAAAGTGGATTTTGTTGATAACAGGCCCGAAGGTGAGCTCTAAGCAGAACAAAAGAGAACTGGCAAAATAAGAGCTTTCTGTGGAGGTCTTATGACTGTGGAAGAAACTTCAGAAGTACTCCTGAATGCATTTTCCAACTTTGTAGGTTGAATATTGCTGGAAGTGGGGAGTGCTATGTCCCTCATTAAAGCCTCAGCTACTGCATTTAGCTGGTATTAAGACACTGATTTAGTTACTTCATTTATACCCAACCTTTCTCCCCATTTATACCCTGCCTTTCCCTCCTTGGAGTGAAGTTGCAAGAGACTTGATCAGAAGGCTGAGGTGCTGGCTTGGGCTTTTTACGTGGGGTTGTACCCCTTTTAAGGGTCTCTGATGGGGAGAGTGTGTTGGAGGGGGAGATAATTCTTTTTCTTTTTTCTGGTTTATGTTGATCACTTGACACCGCCTTTTATAAATGGCCATCTTAAGACATGTTGCCATGCATGGTTTCCATGCCAATGGGATTCTAGTCATGTAGCTTCTTGGGCTCAATTCGACATAGTGATAGGTGTATGTCCCATTTTGGAGTGACACAGGTCTTCCTTGAATTAATTGTTTATTCAGTCTGATTACATTCTTAACTGCCTCATTTGTTGAAGTGTTTTCTCAGAAACTCACGTAAATCTGAGTACCAGCAGCCCCAATCCTGCCCTTATTCTTGTTCTAAGCAAAGGATCCAGAGAAATATTGTCGAAGGCTTTCACGGTCAGAGTTCATTGGTTCTTGTAGGTTATCCGGGCTGTGTAACCGTGGTCTTGGAATTTTCAAGACCACGGTTACACAGCCCGGATAACCTACAAGAACCAATGATCCAGAGAAAATTTCCATGTGCCCATTTTCAGCATAATGGTATTGAAGCCTTCTCTTATCAGTGCAACTGAGCCTCCCTAGGTACTGGGATCTGTGGTCTTTCTTCTAGCAAAGTTACTGTGGGGGGGAGCATGCCTGGCTCTCCCCTCTGCTATGGCTGTCGAGAAAGATGAATCCTGCTGCTTGAGAACTGCCAAAGGAATAGTGACACAGTGGATGACAGAGTTCTTAGCCTTGATAGGGTTGCCACCCTCCAGGTTTACAATTATTACAATTAATCCTCAGGTGGTCAGTTTCCCCTGGAGAAAATAGCAGCTTTGGAGGGCGGACTCTATGGCATTATATTCTGCTGAGGTCGCTCCCCTCCCCAAACCCTGCCCTCCTCAGGCTCCAGCCACAACATCTCCAGGTGTTTACCAAGCCAGAACTGGCAACCCTATTTGATGTAGCTCAGTGAAACGCAATTCTCTGACAGGGGAGACCACTTCAAATCTCTGTTCAGCTGCAAGGTCTTTGGGTAACTTTGGGCCATCATACCATCACATCCTAGGGTTTAGCAGAAATGCTATGGTTTTACCATAGAGTTTCTGCTGAATCCTAAAGCATTGCGATGTCACTTCTGGGTTCCCCCTGAAAATGATGACATGTAGTCGAACAGTGCTGATTTTTTATTTATCCACCCCACCCAGTGATAAAATATTTGGGTAGATTGTGTCCAATAACCTTGCAAACATGATGGACACATTCTATGCTATTTGATCTGTAGGATGTTTTAGGCTGTTACCGCACTAGGTATTCCCAGCGATGTATTAAGAGTTTGGAAATGTTATAAAAAATACTGTTTGTACTTTCTATGTATTCCCAGCGATGTATTAAGAGTTTGGAAATGTTATAAAAAATACTGTTTGTACTTTCTATGTATTCCCACCAATGTATTAAGAGTTTGAAACTGTTATAAAAAAATACTGTTAGCACTTTGTTTGGCCCCTTTAGCTGTGAAGACGTCTTCCAACCATTTTTTAGCCATGGCATCCGAAAACCCTTTTAAAGCGATGTTTTTTATAACATTTCCAAACTCTTGATACATCTCTGGGAATACCTAGTGCGGTAACAGCCTTATTCTGATGAATTTTCAAGCACCAACCTACTATTCATGTCATTTATTTTTAAATAACAAAAACGGAATATGTTTGTGCTCTGTACTTTCTTTGTCATTTTCTGGCTTCCACAGCCTTCTTTAAAAATGTTAATCATGGACATTTAGAATAGGTGGAGGATATGGCATGGGTCATAAAAGGGGAAACAGGAGGAAAAACAAGACAGAAACAGGTGGCCATGGACTGTAGGATGTGTTTGCCTGGAAGGAAAATAGTTTATCCAGATACCACAGAGGACCCCACCTATTCTAAAAAAGAAAACTACATTCAATGCAGCCAAAAAGGCAAATGTGTGTAAAGTCAAGATCTGGAGTCCACAGGATGGTGGCCAGGTCAGCGTTACTAGTAATGGTAGCAAAAACATCCACTGCAGGCCCATGTCTGAGGGAAACGTGGAGTGGGAACAAGTTGTGGTCTGTCAAGGAAAGTTTAGTAGGACACTTTGAATCTTTGTAATGTAATGTGCCACTACATCTGATCATTTTGATGCTCAACCTGTACTCTGGACAAGAGGCCACGGTTAGAACAGAATATGGAGAAACGGAATAGTTTCCAGTTGGCAAAGGTGCCAGACAAGGATATATTTTATCTCCCTATCTCTTCAATCTATATGCAGAACATATAATTAGGAAAGCTGGATTAGATTTAGATGAAGGTGGAGTGAAAATTGGAGGGAGGAATATTAATAATTTGAGATATGCTGATGACACCACATTATTGGCAGAAAATAGTGAAGATCTGAAACGACTACTGCTGAAAGTTAAAAGAGTAAGTGCCAAAGCAAAAGTAATGACTACAGGAGAATTACACAACTTTAAGGTTGACAATGAGGAAATTGAAATTGTTCAAGACTTTCTATTCCTTGGCTCCACCATCAACCAAAAGGGAGACTGCAGCCAAGAAATCAGAAGGAGATTGAAACTGGGAAGGGCAGCCATGAAGGAGCTAGAAAAGATTTTGAAGTGTAAGGATGTGTCACTGGCCACCAAGACTAGATTAATTCATGCCATCGTATTCCCTATTACTATGTATGGGTGTGAAAGCTGGATAGTGCAGAAAGCTGATAGGAAGAAAATAGATTCCTTTGAAATGTGGTGTTGGAGGAGAGTGTTACGGATTCCGTGGACTGCCAAAAAAACAAATCAGTGGGTTATAGATCAAATCAAGCCTGAACTAACCCTAGAAGCTAAAATGACTAAACTGAGGCTATCGTATTTTCGTCACGTCATGAGACGACAAGAGTCACTGGAAAAGACAGTCATGCTAGGAAAAGTTGAGGGCAGCAGGAAAAGAGGAAGACCCAACAAGAAGTGGATTGACTCAATAAAGGAAGCCACAGCCTTCAATTTGCAAGATCTGAGCAAGGCTGTCAAAGTTAGGACATTTTGGAGGATTTTCATTCATAGGGTCGCCATGAGTCGGAAGTTACTTGACTGCACTTAACACACACACACAGTGTCAAAAGGGTAAAACATGAATATGGGACCTATAAATTCCGGAGAATGTTCTTAAAGTTTTGCATACGTATGTCTTGCATTCACATAGGGTTGCCAACCTCCAGGTACTTATTTAGAAATTGCAACGACTATGGCTCAAAATAAGAAATATCACTTTGTGTGCATAATATTGCAGATTAGATATATTGGTGCCAAATATATTAAACTATAGCACTGTAAAAAGAAACTGACAATAAACTATTTCATTTGTATTAAACTCATACAAATAATTTTGCAAATAAATATAGACTTATAGCCAATGTAATACTTCTTACAATAGGTCAACAGGACAAATAAATGAGCATCTTGTTACAAATCTGTTATACAACATATAACACGAAAACGTGCTAAGCATGAACCAGGACCCAAAAGGGTGGGACAAGTCCCCGGTAAAAGATCTTGTTTGTTCCTTCAGCCACCTGTGTCCAGTCCCGTGTCCTCTTCTTATGTTGCTTTGAATTGTATTAATTTCACAATTTCTTTTCAAAGCGCAAGCTTTATGCAACATGGTTGTAACAAGAGCCTAAGCTGCTTGTATGAAGACTGTTGACTAAAAGTAAAGACAATGCTTGCTAAGTGATATTATAGTTCTAAAGCAAAAAACTTTTTACATGTAATTTTGTAAAAATTATAATAATACTCACGAGCATTAGCTTCATATAGTTGAAATAACATACTTTGATGTAGTTTAAGGTCCCATAGGATCCTGAATGGTCTCTGACCTATGATTCCTTATGGGGCTAACTCATAGCTAATTTATTCTAACCTAAAATATGAAACTAATTAAGGTGATTTAGGCAACATTCACAAGAATCCTGTATATTCACATGATGCATTTAACCCATTGGATTCTAGAGAGTTGAAAAGGAAGATGAAGCGAGATTCTTGCTGATTTAATATTCTTTCTATGTTAGCTTTCTGGTATTTGTGAGGCTTGAGTTGCCAAATGGCAAAAAATCTGAGATCAGTGTCTAGATTAATTAGACTTAAGGAGAGCAGGCTGACGAGGCTGTGGACGGCTTGGAGGAGGCAGGAAGTGGCTCAGGGGAGCAGATACTGGCCAGGCAGCTGAAGGGCCTCAGCAGAAGGCCAAAGAGGGGATTTGTGAGGTGAATTGGGCCCTGGTAAGCTCCAGAGTCAGGGGCCCTGAGTAGGGTTGCCAACCTCTTGGTTGATGATGGAGATCAGTTCACCTGGAGAAAATGGCTGCTTTGGAAGGTGGACTTCGTTATTATTACCCCACTGAAGCCTCTCCCCTCCAGAAACCCCACCCTCCTCAGGCTCCACCCCCAAAATCTCCAGGAATTTCCCAACTCGGAGGTGGTAACCCTAGCCCTGAGGCACCACTGGGGAAGGGCCCAGATGGGACAGGCGCTGAGTCAGCAACCTTACAAGGCAAGGGACTTGCTGCAGAAGCCCAGGGACAGCTGCAGGAGCTGTGGGTAGGAGTCGAAGGCCCACAAAAGAAGGCCTGGAGGTCAGCAGGCTCAGCAGGGCGCAGGTGGCACACACAAGGTGATGGGCGCACAAGAAGGCATGGACTATAGAGGGATAATAAAGTCAGAGACAAGGGGTCACCTCCAAGGGTCTAGGAAGAACCTGTGGGAACCCCCACGTGACGTTGGGGTGGGGTACTGGATCTGATGCCTCGAAGAAGGCTTGACAAATGGTTTACCAATTTCTGACATAGAAATTAAAATGTTTTAAAATGTGTTTGACGCTAATGCATTTGTTGCCATCATGGCTCCAGTCCAACAAATGTGAGGCAGACATCTGACCTGACCATTAAAGTTTCCCCTATTTGGTCTGGCTCCAGCAAGAAACCTCTAGTGCTCCTGCTCAATCTGTAAGATGCGGGGTATACAACCTGGTTCTTTGAGTGCTCTATGCAAAATGGAAACGATGCTGCTGAAGTAGTGTGCGGGGGTGGGCTCTGCCAATCTTGGCTTTTTGAAGTGCTTGATCTTGCCCAGGGCTGGTTCAGAGTATTTTGTTACCCTGAGCAAGGTACACCCATCGCCTCCTGTGCTGCCGTTGGCTGGAAGCAAGCCAAGAGCCTCAATGCATGGGCTCTTTTCTCATTATGCCACCTAGGGTTGCCAACCTCCAGGTACTGTACAAAGAGGCAGCACGTGGCTCATGAGCCACGTGCTGCCTCTTTGTACAGTTACCACTATTTTCAGCATAGGTTCCTTCTTTCTCCAGTCAACCTCCAGGTACTAGCTGGAGATCTCCTGCTATTACAACTGATCTCCGGCCGATAGAGATCAGTTCACCTAGAAAAAATGGCAGCTTTGGGAATTGGACTCTATGGCATTGAAGTCCCTCCCCTCCCCAAACTCCACCCTCCTCAGGCTCTGCCCCAAAAACCTCCTGCTGGTGACGAAGAGGGACCTGGCAAACTTAGTGCCACCCCAGCCAATCTCTCTTGGGTGGCTTGGCTGGAGAACTGGCCCTGATCTTTCCACCCTCTGGAGCTGCATCTGTTTCTACTTTATAAAAAACAAAGGATGTGCATAGTTCTTTTTCTCCTATTGTTTGTTTTTGTTCTTTTCATTATTACCCACCCTTTGTTAGTTGATCAATTTCAATTTTTATTACTCCCTCCCCCTCCTCCATCCACTTACTGTGTGGGCTAGACCAGGGTTTATGCCAGAGCTCCCGGATATTAATAGCATCAGGCCTTCTGGGACTACGTTTCCCAAGATGACCTAAGCTGCAGCACTGCAGACACATTAGATGGAATGTCCAAAGTGTTTGGGAAGGTGGGAGGAGAGATTCTGTGCTTGCTGCCTCTCCCTAACCCGGCCTGACTAGGCCAACAGAAGCAGCACCCTTAAACTCAGCCCCAGTATAAGCTCCATTCCCAGTTTGCACAGTGAGGAGAGACTGGTGAAATGTTTCTCTGCCCACTAGCACATGCAGGTTCCCTCTCTTGTACTTCTTCTCGGAGTTCCATGAATTCTACCACAGACAACCAGGTACGAGAACCAAAAATTAATTAATATTACTGTTATTTTAAAAAACAGTCCTGGCATCATAATTATTTTAATGAAGATATCTTTCTCAAAATTTTTAATTAGTATATAAGAAGAGCCCTGCTGGATTAGACCAGTGGTCCATCTAGTCCAGCATTCTGTTTCACACATTGGCCAACCAATTCCTCTGGAGGTCCCAACAAAAGGGCATAGGGGCCGAGGCCTTCCCCTGATGCTGCCTCCTGGCTAGGGGTGCCAGGTGGTTGTGGACAAACCCCCGGCAATTCACCCCTCTGCCCACCGACCAGCTGAGGGTCGGCGGGCAAACGTGCACGCACGTAAACACCGCAGCACGTCACTTCCGGTAACCGGAAGTGCCACCTCGCGAGGGGCCTCATACCACTGAAACTCTTAGTTTGCAAAGGGCCTTTTTACCACTCAAGAGTTTGAGTGGTATAAGGCTCCTCGCGAGGCGGCACTTCCGGTTGTAAACAGGAAGTGATGCGCGTTGGCGCAACCCTTTGAGCTCTGCCCCAAAAGCCTCCCACCAGAGGAGAGGGGGGGACCTGGCAACCCTACTCCCAGCACTGGTATTTAAAGGTTTATAGAATTTATATCCCTAAATAAAACAAGGGTATCTTTTCATCTGTTGAATGTTGGAGAGTGCAACTGCAATCAGCTGGCCCTGTTCCAACTGCGTGCCCCTTTAAAGGTTTGGTTGTCTTATCCAGTGATTGCCTTCTTTTGCACTCGGAATGTTGCGGCCTGCTTACTTGGAACAAGAGGATTCCCCCCCCCCCGCTACCCCTGATGTAATGCACACATGAGTAGGATGTGGCCTGAATATTGCTGGAGTTGGGGGGGAAGGCGCTCAGGAAGTGGATAGCCTGCTCCACGTCCTCCAACTCAAACTCTCTTCGTGCCCAAACTCCGGATACTGCACACAGTACTAACTACTAGAATTTGGAGTTTGATACCACAGTGTGTCATCTATACTCCAGGAGCTGAAACTACAATTCTTCTAAGCAACAAATGCACAGGGGTTGCTCATCTGTTGTGGGATGTAGACCTCTTACCTCAGGGAGGAGCTTTGCTTTTGGAGATGTTATGTTCTCTCCCTGCAGACTACAGGGCCATTGCAATCGGAAGTCTGGCAGGATGGTGTCATGAAAATACTTGGAGGGTATGGCATTATGGATACAGACAGACACAATTCTTCCCCTCTCCAAACATGTCTTTAAACAGGGATGTCAATTTTGTTTTAAAAAGCAACTATTAGACTTTAAATTGTTATTTTTGTTAAAATGTTTAAACATTAACAGTTAGCATCACCTGGGTCACAACCTTGGCTTTCTCCCAGCCCTCCCCTTTAATGGCTGGGGAGCGCCAGCCTCTCCTTCCTCCTCCCAAGTTGATGTCTCTATTATCACCCCAGCTCTGCCCCATGTTATTCCCTACTCTATCTTTTATATCCCTACTTTCACTGCCTCTGTCCCTTGATCCTCCCACACTCCCTTCTTCTGACCAGTTGGAGGCCTCCACCACTCCTAGAGCCAGGCCTCTGAAGCTGGATCTCAGCTATACCTGCATTACCAAAGTGTGACATCAGTGCCACAGTTAGGGTTGCCAACCTCCAGGTACTAGCTGGAGATATCCTGCTATTACAACGGATCTCAAGCTGATTGAGACTGGCTGGTTACCAGTCCACCTGGAGAAAATGGCCGCTTTTGCAATTGGACTCTATGGCATTGAAGTCCTTCCCCTCCCCAAACCCTGCCCTCCTCAGGCTGCGCCCAAAAACACTCCCGGCAGTGGTGAAGAGGGACCTGGCAACCCTAACCATAGTGTCCTATTTGCTGGTGAGGCAGTGGTGGTTTTAATTGGACTCCTGCAATTCCAGCAAATAATTTGCTCTTTCATTTTTACTAAAGGAAAAGCAAGTAGGGTGCTATTCCTCAATACAGTTGGATAGTTGCATAACTATTGCTGGGTTGTGGCTAGTGTGATATAGAGCCAGTGTGGTGTAGTGGTTAAGAGCGGTGGTTTGGAGTGGTGGACTCTGATCTGGAGAACCGGATTTGATTTTTCACTCCTCCAAATGAATGGCGGAGGCTAATCTGGTGAACTGGATTTGTTTCCCCACTCCTCCACATGAAGCCAGCTGGGTGACCTTGGGCCAGTCATGCTCTCTCATCCCCGCCTACCTCACAGGTTGTCTGTTGTGGGGAGGGGAGGGGAAGGTGATTGTAAGCCTTAAGTGGTAGAGAAAGTCGGCATATAAAAACCAACTCTTCTACTTTGGGGGAAGTCCGTGGTTATTTAAATCACCTGGATAGCCCTTGAATGCCATGATAATTTACTGAGGCTGGTTTGTAAAATGCCAACCTATCTTGCCCAACTAGGCTAGCTGATCCTTTAGTATGGATTATATACCCCCTTACTGAAGATACAAGCTAATGTGCTGAAGAGCCTGGATTTATGTCCTTCTGTAAAAGGCAAATGTCACATGTAGCCAAAATTCAGATCAGGCTCCATGGAAAGAAACAGCCTGACTCCTTGACTTCCCATTGTTTTGCTAACATAAACCAGGCTCCCTGCACTTATTAGCTTACAAGGAAAAATATGACTTTTTAAAGGACACATTTTTAAGAATGCAAATAACAGAGCAGGTACTCAGGTTAAATCAGTTAAATCAGACAGGTGTTGAATGGTTAAATCCTCCTTGCCCCTCTCTGTGTGGTCTCAATTTGAATCAGGTCTGCACACACATGTGTGTGCAATTTCTCTTCTGCCTATTATCTGTCTGTTATCTGTCTATTATCTCTGACTTTGGATTTCTTATATTGGATGGGTTTCAGAGGAGCGTGTTGTAACACAGGAGAAAAGGCAAACTCTGGCATAACATTTCTGTTTATGGTGGTAATGCCTACAGTCTAAGCCTTAGGGCGATCTGGCAGGGTAACCAGGATTGACTGCATTAATGGAGAAGGGTGTCTAGTTTTTTAGTTATGCAATGGTTTCAGTCACAGCGGTCCTGGAGCATCCCAGGTTATGGATCTCTTGTCCACCCAGTGTAATATAATCATCCCAAACTAGGTGTTCCCATTTTTGTTGGACCCAGGTCATGATGTTGATATTTACACCCAATCCAAATTACCTGTTATTGATACTCCCGCAATCAAGGCAGTACTATTTCCCTGATTAAATCCAAAGAAGGTACCCGTGAGATTGTACACAAATTGTCCAGTGTTGGGCTGCTATGAATTCCGTCAACATGCACGTCACATCAGGAAGTCACAGAGCCATATGTGCTGTTGCTCTAAGTTCCCCACCCATCTTTGCATAATGTCTGCTCACAAGACAGTGGCCATTATATTTTTCTTGGATCAAAATTTATTTTAAAAAATATTTTTAAATGTGTCCTGTAAGAAACATTTCTTGATATCCTGCAAGGTCAGTTTTTTCTCCTGTATACCTTCACTCTGGTGCACTTTTTATCCCAAAATTGCCTCTCAGGTGGAAAAAAAAAATACAAATTTGCAAAACATGGGGACTGGGGAAAAAACATTTTTGATGGACTTGAATCAACAGGTTCAGGTTGAGTTGACTTTTATCCATTTGCCAGATGGGATCCAGACAGCTTCCCTCAAGGTACTTCTGCTTCAGAGATATGTCTTCCCAGTACACGAAACTGCAAGGCTTACATGGGGAGACAATTATATTTTTTCACCAGATAGTGTGGAATAAAATTGCATGGGAATCACAAACACTTATTGGATAGTGCTTGACGTATACAATATAACACCTCCATCCCGCGTTTGTATTAGTTCGTTTATTTGTTACTTGTTCAGAGTTAGGGCACGCTCTTGCCCTTCTGTACCACCATGGTAGCGGGGAATGCAAGCAGGGTTGCCCCTCCCTTTGCTGAAGTGTTTCATTATTTCAAGAATATTCGCCTTTTAAAAATGTACTTCGTTGGCTTTCATCCAGTGAACTACACAGAAACCTTATGGGATAGGATTCTCCACCCACACTGCAACGCATTGTGATCCCTGAAAATTCTGCTCATGGGAATTAGGGGACCCCCACCAACAGGACAGAGGACAAAGTGGGGGTATGGAGATGGAGGTGGAATCTATGAAAATCACCCCCCCCCAAAAAAAAAATTGTTGAAAGGGCACTCCAGTGGTGGCATGTGATGGTAGGATACAAGTCATTGCTTCTGTTTAGTCCTTGGAAGACTGCGTGCTTCGCTTTTTCCAACAGTGAGATTATTGCCTTGATTCCCCCCCCCCTTAAGTGGAAAATTATAGTCTGCATGCAAGAAGAATATCCCCGCGGCAGCCACCACCATCTATTTCTTGGAGACAGGAAGCTGGGCCTGCTAGTGCTGGATCAGGGCTTCTAGTGAAAGCAGCACTCTAAATAAGATCTAGGTGTTTTACTGTCTGGAAAGGCTTTGAGAAGGGATTCTCTTAGGAGCTATCCACGCTGCCCTGCTGCTATCCTCACTTTACTTTCTGTTTTGTCCATGGTATTCCTGTTCTGTTTCTTTCTCTACCTCTGAGTAAATGGAGAAACTCTGGTCATTTTTCTTTTGTGGGCCTGAGTTTCACTTCCCTGTATGTTAGTCTAAACATACTTTAGGCAAGAAATGGACCCTGCTTTATACCCTCACTAGGACTGCGTCTTTGGTGGCTTCTGCCATAAATATCCATGCTAATAAAAGTGTTAAGAGATTATGTCTTTGTGGAAGGGAAATTGGTGGTGGTGGGGATTTCACTGCAGGAGAGGCTATTTTTTTAGGAGGGGGCAACATTTATTGTCCAAACAGTTTCCCCAAGCCAGGTGGGCCATTAATAGAAGAGCCCTTCCCTGCCCCTTTTAATTGAGGCTCTCTTGGGCCTCCCAGCTGGTGTGGAAACGGGGGGGGGGCAGGGGGCATTTGGGTGGCCCAGCTGGGAGGGAGGAGTGCCTAGCCCTGCAATTTATCCAAGAGCCTGTAATTATGGGTATAATTCTGAAGGCCTGTTCCACTCCCTGGGAAGCAGCTGAAGGGGGTGGGGGGAGAGACGATGTCAGCATGTGTAACCCAAGACCGAGACATTGTTTTTGTGAACACCAGGTAATTGATCTCCCCAACTTTCACAACTGACCATTTCTCAGCTGGGCTGAGAGGCAAATCTTCTTGTTTAGGTTGTCTGGAAGCTGTGCAGCGGATAGTGCAGCCCTGATGTCATTGTTGCCAGGTCCTTCTTCAACACCAGCTGGAGGTTTTTGGGGTGGAGCCTTAGGAGGGTGGGTTTGGGGAGGGACTTCAATGCTATAGAGTCCAATTGCCAAGGCGGCCATTTTCTCCAGGTGATCTGATCTCTGTCAGCTGGAGATCAGTTGTAATAGCAGGAGATCTCCAGCTAGTACCTGGACTGTGAAATGTGTATGACCCCAACTTCATATTGTCAGTGCAATCAACAGGATACGACTCCATGATGCACCTCAAAAACAAGGCACCCAATTGCAGCAACCTTGAAAGGATTATATACGGACAATTATTCCAAAGACATTGGTTCTAAAAAAGTATAACTTTTGTATATAGTTTTATTTGTTTAGATGACATGACTGTATATATCTGTTCACTGGATTTGATCACTGCACATAGAATATAGCACACTTTGCATAGTATAATTAATGTGTTTTGTTGTCTTATGCTGCTGTGTTTATAGGGGTACCTGGAGGTTGGCAACCCTAGGCATAATTCCAGCAGCACCCTAGGTCTGTTAGGATGCTGCAGAGAATGGCCATGGAATATTGCCCACTCTATGATTTCTAGGGTGCAGCCCTAGATGTAAGAAAAATTATGTCAGGAATTAAAAGTATTCTACAGAGCAGGGTGGCAGGGTAGGATCCACGCCAGTCCGTCCTGTTGACAGAGTATGTGTGTGTGTGTTAAGTGCCGTCTAGTTACTTCTGACTTATGGTGACCCTATCAATTAATGACCTCCAGAACATCCTATTGTTAGCAGCCTTGCTCAAGTCTTGCAAACTGAGGGCCACCTCTCTTTTTATTGTTGACAGAGTACCTCAAGGCAAGTTCTCGCTGTAGCCCTTCAACTCAAGCTGATTTTGCAAAAGCAGATTGGCCGGGCCCTTCAGTTTCCAGCCAGCTCTTCCCCGGGCATGTCCTGCTGGACGTGCTGTGTGGATGTTCTTAGATCGGCCGGCTCTGGGTTAGTAGGCACTTCTCCATTTGGCTCCCAACCAATTCAGCTTTCCCTGCTGCCCTTGTTGGTGCCCAACAAGCTGTGCTGCTTGGGGTGGTGGACAGAGTGGAGAGAGTTGAGGGAGTTTCTAAGCGTGCTGTGAGGGTATCTCCTGGGGCAACAGGCCTTACTATATGAGAAGTGCCCTGTACATCGGCTTTTCTAGCAGGATGGGGCAATGCAGGTGTGCAGGAGGGGACCCCACATAGTACAAGGGCCCATTGAGGGGGAGGGCCCTGAGATCTAGACTGACAGTTGGAGATCTACAGCACCAAAAGACCCCCCAGCATTTGCAGGGCCATGGCCCAGTGTTTGCCTCCCTGCCCTTATGAGGATATTTGAACACTCTTGGGGAGTCTGTGGGAACGGTGCATGGCATCGCCGGAGTGTATGTGTGCGCAGTGTATGTGGGGTGGAATGGGGGATAATCCAATCTAACACTTCAAGCCAAAGCAGCAGTACAATTGGGGGTTTGATCAGGAGGGAGAGAGACCTTTTGCATGAAAAAGGAGAGGGCTTCCTTTGTTAATTGGAGTAAAAAAGAATTTGCATAGGGCTCCTCATTAACATGCTCACTGTTGCTACCTCGCTGTATCCCAGAGTCCCCTCCTCCAGCTTTGCGTCAAACAATGCTGCCCTCTCAGTGCAAGGGAAGGGTGGGGTGGGCAGGAACAGCTTGTGAAGGGAGAGAGCTGTGGCATACAGAGCAAGGGTACCTTGTTTAATCCCCACCCCACCCCCAGACTAAAGTGAGCTCCCCATGTAAACCATTCTTGGCAGCCTCTCTCGTTTTGCCTTGTCTTTTCATGTTGCTCCCTGGTTAATTAGGGTGTTGGAATTTGAGGCTTCCTCGTTCCCCTTTGAAGCTTCAGATTGTCCTGTTCCAAATTAACCCTAATTACAAGGAATATCTCCCTCTCTCTTCCTTTCTTCACAACACTTGCATATGCACTGTCATTTCTGCTCCAACGGTTGTTAATACATAAATAAATGCCTCCCCCATCCACCTCGCTATCATTCCGCCTTGGCCACTAGAAGGTTGCTGAGAGGACAGGGCCTCGAGTCACTTTCTAATTTAGGTGAAGGGGCTTGCTAGAGGTGCAAATGTCAGCAAGGTTTTCTGACTTGCCAAGTTGGGGTGTGTGCTCCTTGCAGGATTCTCGGCCCTGGTCATCTTATGGCACAAATCCATGCCTCCTGGCATTTGTTAATCAGGCTGTGTGCTTTAAGTCTGTCTGATGACGGACCCCTCCAATTTTGGGGATCCATCTTTGCCTGTGGTCTCAAAGTTTGGACTGAGCACGCTCCCCACCCTTCCTTCACATTCTGGTTGTTGGTGTGGTTTCTCTCCTGGGTGGCCTATTCAAGATCAGCACAGCTCAGCATGACTTCTGGTGCCTGGCCTCCCAACGGTTTGGATTCAGCCTCTGACACGACTCTCCCCTCCCGGCTCTTCTCATCTCAGATGCACAGTGTATGTCCTCTCTCTGTGTTCTTTGGCATGGCCTCCTCCCTCATTGGCATCCCAGCTGTTCCTTGGGAGAGAGCAGGATGGAAACAAAAAGTATATCTGTCAGTCAGCTTTTCTTTTTACTTTTTCAGCCGCCGCAAAATATTAGAATTTATACTTTAAAATGGCACAAAATAACAGGTCAGAGAAAGATAAACTTAGAATTGTCGGTGTCAGCACTGAGTTCTTAGTAAAAATTGAAGCACAAGCCAGCTTTGGTGATAAGAAATATACAATGCAGTCCTTAGCAAAGTTACACCCTTCTAAGCCCATTGACTTCAATGGCCTTACAAAGGTAAAACTTTGCTTAGGGTAGCACTGATAATATCAGATGAAATACTTAGAATGAGAGAACACCAGTGAGAAATAGAATAATTAGGCTGAGGATTTTCTTTTCATATCCTCATTTTCTGAGTCTGAGTTTAAAAATAAGGGTGAGCCATAGAGATTTTGACATTTCAAGTAGAGGGTTGGAGGCTATATGCTTACTAGTATTTTTAAAAGATGTGTACGATAGTTACTGAATATGAACCAGTATTGGAATCCTATCCATTGTGGTGTGGTTAGGGGGTTGGGCTAGGATATGAGACACTCAGGTTCAAATCACTCCTCTGCTATGGAAGCTTGCTGAGTGATAGGGTTGCCAATTCTGGGTTGGGAAGTTCCTGAAGATTTTTTTGGGGGTAGAGCCTGGTAAGGTGGGGTTTGGAAGAGAAGGGACCTCAGTAGGGTAAAATGCCATGACTCCCCTCTGCAAATCAGCCATTTTCTCCAGGGGAGCTGATGTCTATAGTCTGGATATCAGATGTAATTTTGAGAGAACTCCAGGCCCCACCTGGGGGCTGATAACCCTAAGTGAGGCTCAAGAAGCCTGCATACTGATCTGAGTTAAATGGCTGTAATCTCTACAATATGCCCCAGAATCCTTTGTCATATATAGGAGTTGCCATAGAATATGTCACAGAATACTTTGTTATAAACGGAAGTTAAACAGGAGATATACAGTGATTCTTGAGCAGACAAAGTTAACATGGAAAAGGGTTCCTAACAGTAGAAATTTAAAAACCACAGGTGTAAAACAACATGAAAAGTTACAGCCAAATACTAGCTATGGGGGTGGACAGTAGGGATTTCAGGTATAAGTACAGGGAAACTCCCTAGGTGGAGGTGAATGGTTGATTCTCCTTCTCTTCATAGCAGCTCTTCAGGACCTTGGCCATCGAATGCCGAACAAACAGTTTGTGAAAACTGAGGGAACAAGAAAAAATGGGGGGGGGGGATTTTGTTGCAAGGCTGCTACTAGGGGTGCTACTGGATTCAAATCCAGCTGTACTAGGGGTTTGTGTAGAGTAGAATTTGGGGACACAATCCATTTGCCTTGGCCTTGTAAAGGAAGAAAACAAACTCCTGTCATTCCAGTTTATGATGACTCCCATTAGTCATATTCATTGATCTTACTGTGCTCTTTGGAGCCACCAGTACACTTACCTGGCCACCTCAACTCTGCCAGTAGGTGAGACACAGACAGCACTCTGTAGCAGCTGAGGATCCAGGATCTGAGGGCCAGACTACACCAGAGGCTCGGCCATATATAAACCCAGAACCACCACTGCTTTCTTTATTTCTCTCTTTTTTACAAAATTCTGCAGCAAAATACCCCTGTGGGAAGAGGGGCTTCTTAACCTTTTCTCCTGCGGTGGTTTTCCTGTTAAAAATAATCCCTCCTCCTGTACAGCCCTTCCTCCCTCGCCCCCGCCAAAAGTTGGGGGGAAAGCAGCTTTTTGGGGGGGGGGGTAATTTTTAGCAGAAAACCTTCACAGAAGAAGAGTTAAGATTTTGCTCCCCCTACATGCAGGTCCTCTGTTGTAAACTGCATTTTATGAAAAAGAAAAACTTTGAGGGGAAATGACATGCGACTGAGGATCACACATATCTGTGGCCAGTCTGAATAAGAAAACTTTTTCTTAAGAGAGGGGGTGTTTTCTATTGATTCCCCCCTCCCGCTGCAGCCACTGAGCCACCCAAAATTTTGTTCCTGGGAATTAGCAGACCCTCAAAGAACAGCGTAGTGGGAGTCTGCAGTGGGAGGGTGGAACTGACAGAAGTCACTGTTTCCTTTAAGAAAACTTGTCTTTGAAAGGTGGTGGGGTTGGCAAAATTAATTTATCAGATTAAATTAGCAAAAATAAATTAAGTGCACATTCTATTCATGCAGTTTGGAATCCATTTATATGTTTTGCCAACCAACACTCAACTTTTCAGCCTCCATCTAGCACTAGGAATATTTTCATTTCCCCCCTTGTTAATTTTGTTTGTTTTTTGTTTTCCCCTTTGTTATATTTTGTTAATATGAATAGTACAATAAACGTTTTAAAAGAAGAAATGTCTTTTAGGCTGAAATCCTGTTTATACTTACTTGGAAATAAGCCTCACTGAATAAAGTAGGACTTACTTTTGTGTAAAGTATGCATCTGGATCGAACAAACAACTAGTCCATGTTAGACACAACAATTTACTCAATAATCTTCTTCAAATAAAAGGAAAGCACAGCCTTTCAATACCTTGATAATGTGAAGAAAACTGTGCTTTAAGTGTGTTGAAGGATGACTAATGTGCATGATGTGATCCTATGAAGACTCTCAATTCTAGTGTCTCTGATGGTGATGATCTGTTAGGTATCCATCTAATGGGGCCGAGATAAATGAGTTGTACAGTAACTCCCAAGGAGCCCCGTGGCGCAGAGTGTTAAGCTGCAGTACTGCAGTCCAAGCTGTGCTCACGACCTGAGTTCAATCCCAACGGAAGTTGGTTTCAGGTAGCCGGCTCAACGTTGACTTGGCCTTCCATCCTTCCGAGGTCGGTAAAAGGAGTACCCAGCTTGCTGGGGGTAAAGGAAGATGACTGGGAAAGATACTGGCAAACCACCCCGTAAACAAAGTCTGCCTAGTAAACATCAGGATGTGACATCACCCCATGGGTCAGGAATGACCTGGTGCTTGCACAGGGGACCTTTACCTTTTTTTTACAGTAACTCCAGGGTCTCTACTTTCTCTCCCCACAGAGGGCAGTCGTGTCAGCCAGGAACTTCGGTATACAAAAGAGAAGCTAGGAGAAGAATCTCTCTACACGTCCCAGATGCTCATACAGACTCCCAAACAGGAAGGAGAAAACATCCTGAACCCAGAGGCCTTAGGAATGCATCTTGAAGCTGCTTTGGCTGCTAGCAAAGTACAAGTCTTACTGTATGGAAAGTAAGTAAAAACTGGAGACTGTACTAAAGTACAGTACTATTCTTTGCTGAATTACACCATCTAGTCCAGGATTCTGTTACCAACAGTGGTCATCCAGGTTTCGTTGGGCACTCACAAGCAAGGCATGAAGGTGATATCTTTCCCCCACTTTTTGAACCCAGCATCTGGTATGCAAGATATACTGCTTTGGTACATGGAGGTTCCATTTAGCTATCTTGTATTATCTAACCTTCCTAGCACAGACTTTGCTTCAGGGACTCCTGCAAAGTCCTGATGTTCATAACTTCTGCTTCTTTTTTCAGGTCTTGGGATCTCAACAAAATCTGCTACAAATCTGGAGTCCCCATAATTGAGAATGGGATGATTGCACGGGTGAGTCACCAAGGGAATGTATAAATCCACAGAAAAATAGATGCACAAGTACTCATGGGAGAGAGGTTGATTTGAGTAGCACCATAGAGACCAACAGGTTTTTTTGGGATATGAGCTTTCAAGAGTCAAAGCTTCCTTTGTCAGGTGGATCAGCTGGGGAAATTCTCTTTGTTAGACAGCATACTAGTTCCCTGGGGATGTACTGATTGGTTGGAGAATAGGGTGGGCTCTGGAAAGGATGTCTAGGTTGCTATGGAGATAGGATGCATTTTTCAAAATAGGGATGCTGTCACAATGGAATAGCTTCCCAAAGCATCTGTCTGGGAGCAGAGACCTCAGTGCTTCTGCAGAGTGGACATACTCCTTTTTGCGAAACTCCTCACTCTGGTAACAATCATTCCTGCATAGCTGAGATAAGATTTAACTCTGAGGCCTTATCTCTTTTCTAGCTATGTCCTAGGGGAGTAAGAAGAGGGAAGCCCATTTGATCTTTGCCCACTTGCAGTAGAACCTGTCCTTTTGTGATAAGGGCTTTCCACTTTGCATGCCGACCAACCCGTCCCTGAGTTTTGCAAAATCCTTTATTTAGTCAGCAAGGAGAAATCCTCCCTTGTATTAGCCTGGTGTCCTCAGGGCCAAATTAGATGTGGACTGTGTCCTTGTGTTCGACATGGGGACACTGCTGCCATTTTAAAGCCTAAAATGGGTGGTTTAAAAATGTTGTGAGGGCCCAGTCCTGATCCCCATGCCTTTTCAAATGCCAAAACAGCCACCCCACAGCTGTTTTGGCACTTGAAGAGGCACAGGAGGGGAAACAAGAGCCCCTTCTCCCACCATGCTGCAGGCCTGCAAAGCATTTTTAAATCACCCTTTTTAGTCTTTCAAAAATAAGAAGGAAGAGAAAGAGTTGGTTTTTATACCCCGATTTTCACTAACTTTTAAGGAGAATCAAACCGGCTTACAATCCTTTCCTTCCCCTCCCCACAACAGACACCCTGTGAGGTAGGTGGGGCTGAGGGAGTTCTGAGAGAACTTTGACTGGCCCAAGGTCACCCAGCTGGCTTCATGTGGAGGAGTGGGGGAAACCAACTCAGTTCACCAGATTAGAGTCTGCCGCTCATGTGGAGGAGTAGGGAATCAAACCCGGTTCTCCAGTTTAGAGTCCACCACTCTTAACCACTACACCATGCTGGCTCTCAGACACAAGGAGGTACTGTCATGTCTAGTTTGGCCCTCAGAATCCACTTGCCTGGATTAGCTCATTTAGCCAGGATGTGGTTTCCAGGCCTTCCTTGTTTGAACTGAGGAGTTTGCATCGGGAATTGTGCTACTCCAAAAGACTGCAAGAAAGCCATTTGCTACTCCAGAAGAGTGCAAGAAAGAGAAAAGGGAACTATAATATGTGTCTGTGTTAGGACTGAGTTACAGTAGGACAAGACTTGTAGAGAAGATATACCAGCGGTGAAATTAGATGTGGGGTTGGGCAGGTCAAACGGGGAAAGTCCCAGTGAGATGAAGAAGATTGTGAAAGTGAGTTTATGCAGGGCTGTTCAAAGCCACTGAAAGCCCCCAGGAAAATATTCCCTTGGGATTTCCCTCACACAACCCAGACCTAACTTTAACATCATACAAAAACAAATCACATAACTTTTCTGGCACTGTGTCCCGTCCCCCAAGGGACTAGGATTCCTCTTGTCATACCTGAGCTTGTGGCTTTTCTTTAGGACTATTTCTCTGTTGTCATCCCCAGATGATTGAGAAGCTCTTTCCCTGTGTTATCGTAACTCCATTGGACTGCTTCTGGGATGGGGCCAAGCTGCAAGGAGGTTCTGCTTACCTACCGTGAGTACCTGCTCCTCGGGCAGATTTTTCTGCCCTGGTGTGATTGTTCTATGAGGCAAATCTTGTTCTAGAAGGGTGTCTGGGTTTTAACCAGCCAGCACAAGAATTGCGGGTTGTTGGCTTCCCAGTGACCCTGTGCAGTTCCACTGAAGATACCTGAAGCCATTGGCTGCCTCCGATCTCTCTCCCACAGGACAGACATATTAACACCCTAGTCTCTTGGGACCCTCATGGCTAATTCCATGAGATGTGACAATTCCATGAGATGTGAATTAGTAGTTGTAGCAGTAATTATAGCACTTTCCCTACATGCCCAAAGCAATTCACATGTGTAATTCCAGTGATCTGTACAGCAAACTTGTAACGTGGGACAGTGGTGCTCTTCCCAGATTAAAGGGAGCAGTGCTGAGGCTTAGAGAAAGTTCCTTCCCTGAGGTCTCACGCTGAGCTCATTTATAAACTGAGATTTGATTTGGGAGGGGCTGTGGCTCAGTGGGAGAGCGTCTGCTTGGCATGCAGAAGGTCCCAGGTTCAATCCCCGGCATCTCCAGTTAAAAGGGACTAGGCAAAGTAAGTGATGTGAAAGACCCCTGCCTGGAGAGCCACTGCTGGTCAGAGTAGACAATACTGACTTTGATGGACCAAGGGTCTGATTCACTATAAGGCAGCTTCATGTGTTCATGTGGGATTTCCAGTCATAGCTCATGTCCTCCATCATTATGGTATACCAGCTGTTGTGTATTGTGCAGCATCCAACAAGGAAGAAGGCACCTGAACATGGCAGGAATGCTTGACTGCCATCACTGGGCAGGTTGGGAGATGGAAAGGGGTTCAGATCACGCTAAGGGGTCTGCACAGGGGAAATAAAGCGAGTGCACTGAACAGTTACACTGGTGACATCTTAAGCTGCCAGTATCCATGCCCAACTTCTGTTCCACCATGAAGTCAGAGCTGGATTAATCTGCATGCCTCTCACATTAGGCTGGGTTGACCTGGGCAGGTCTTTCTTGTTAGAAACCATGATTGAGGGTGCTGGAGGAGGGCCTCTGCTAAGAGATGTGTTTCAAAAAGTATTTGGCAAAACTTAAGTATTTCTGTGCAGATAGTAATAGGAGCTTATTGGGTATCTGGGTTCTTGGCCCCTTTGGACAAGGTTACTTGCCTCCAAGATATTTGCCAGACATTCAGTGGGCATTTAGTATTACTGGGTTTATGGGGAGACTGAGGCTGATAAAACAGGATTGCCTCAAGGTCATTTGTAAGAGAGATGAGGACAGTGACTCCTGCTGTATTCGAGCAGAAGCTTTTCATTGACATCTTTTCTAGAAGGTTGATGTGGCGCAAGATGAAGTGGGCTACGGTATTGCTCCAGAACAGCAGAAGTTAGTACCAGCATGGCTCTGTGGCTTTCCTTCTCCCTATCCCTCCAAAATGTAACCAAAGGGATGTTGTCCAGCCCTCCCCCCTCCCTATTCTACAATGCCAAACTTAGGAAGGGGTTGCAGCAAGCAGTGGGTGGCATGACCGCATCGCTTCCTCCAGCCTGCCCCATAGAATTTGGGCAAATGTCCGCAGCCCCAGACTTTGCTTCCTGCCCTGTTTCCAAATCAGAGGAAAAACACTTTCCCTCCTAGCCTGCCCCTCCCTAAAGTTTCTACTTTCAGGCCAATTGCTTTGTTTTGTTGCTCCTGCTGCCTCGTAATTATGTTTCTATTAAGGTGTACAAAATGGGGGATGGGGGGGAGAGAGGGTAAAGATGTGGGGACCAGCCCCTCCGGAGGCACTGGGGGAGGGAGCGCTAGGAACAATAGCCAGCATTCTTTCTGTTTACATGTGTGTTTGTCCATAAGGGGCCCTGGAGACTTATGCTTTGTCAGCAAACGGCAACACCACGTATTCTCATGCTAATGATACTTTGAAAGCTCCAAGTTGTCCAACAAATGGAATAGTAGCTTTATTCAGCCTGCTGCTGAGAGAAAGGGGACAGTGAGGGAGGGAGGAGAAAATGGATTTCTTGAAAATAAAAAGGGAGGGATTTTAATATCAAGTTGCCAGGAGAAAGAATTGGGTTCCCCTTGAACTCAGCAATAGCAGAAATCCAAGGTGTGAGTTTTTAACAGGACAGTTGCCTCGCATCCCACTAAAGCTACAACGCATCGTTGCTGGGTTTATGTGTAGGGTAATTTACTGAACAGTCAGGGAGATTTCCCCTTAACCCCAAAGCATGAAAGAGTTTTAAAATAAAAAGAAATTGGGTGCAGCGTTTGCGGCATTGGGAGGCCCACACTATCACTATCTTCCTGAGCCCCTCTTTTTAAAACAGATGAGGTTTTAAGAATACACTCTGCATAACAACTCTGGTTCCTGTGCAAGGGGGGGCAGCTGGTAAGGAAGTCAGGTTTTTCTTGCGCTTTCTGGACCCTCCCCGGGAACAAACCTAAACTGCTTGGGTTTTCTCTCTTGCCTCTGCCACCGGGTCTCCTGGGTTCCATGTTTATTTGTAATGTCTTATATCCCCCACCCCACCCTGCAAAAATGTCACACACATCCCAAAGTTTGCTTGTGAATGGTTGGAATGGGGGAGTCTTTCCCCCAGGTCCAGCTTCCGCTTCAGTTCAGCTGAGGGTCTCTCTTCCCCCTCCCTTCTTTTAATGCAAAGGGAGCGAAAACTTGGGAGAACAAAGGGCAGGCAATCTATGGAAAAACAAAAGGGCCCCGACTTGGCTCAGTGAAGCAAGAAACAGCAGATAAAAGAAGCTCTCTTTGGGAGCAGGAGCCGGGCTGTTTGGAATGTGGGAATCGGGCAAGTAGGAACCTTCTTCGGACCTTGGGCTTCATGAATGATTGGGGTGATTCTGCCCCAAGCATGACAAGACTTTCTCCGCCTGGTGCAGCTTTCTTCATCTTGGGAGTTTTTTTTTTTTCCCTTCCCTTTAAAAAAGAAAACAGTAAAGAAACCCTAGGCTTTGCTTCACAATTCATGTTGAAGACAACATGTCCCAAACCTCTCCTTCATCCCATTCGTTAGTTCGTATATTCACTTGGCTCGGTTAATAAAATAAACTTGTAGTCATGTGGCTCATTTGCTCCCTAGAAAGAGCACCCAGCAGAATCTCGAAGGGAAACTTTGCCCATCAAGGTTTCCAGGGGTTTGACAGCCTTTGAGGGCAGGGCCTGTGCAACCTAATATCCTATGTACAACTTAATGGACAGACACCAAGCAAGAAAGAGTCTCCTGTTTCTCAGGAATGAGCCTACATGGGCAAGTCCACCTGCATAAGGTTGCCGGTTTGTGACACAAAGTGAACTCCTGTTACTTCCATGGTTGCATGGCAGGAAGTTGTTAATCAAGGACAGATGCTCTTGTTACAATTTCGAAAAAACTGTGTGTGTGTGTGAGGGGAAAGATCATACCTGTCAAACTTTTCCCTGTCACTGAACTATTACATACACAGAAGTTCAGGATTTAGTTGTTCCAGGCCTGCATGAGGAGTCCTGTTGCTGCCCCACCCACTGGGGCGGAGATGTGAAGGAATACCCTTTACTTTGTTGGGAAGGAAGGCAGGCTGCCTAAGCCTGTAAATACTCTGGGCGCTGAAAGCTGCAGCTGCTAGGCCTCCTGTCCTGTCTCCTCTAGCACTTCTTGTCCCTCCCTCCTTGCTGTTGTCAATAGGACACAAATATTGCCCCGTGGGAAGAGAGAAGATAAAGATGGACGAGTGCATCAGTGGTGGGGTCAGGTGGGAGGAATAGTGGGAATCTCAGTGGTTTCAGCATTTAAAGCTTGTAGGTAGGGACTCCTGTTCAGAAGAGGCTCCATTCTTGTTGGGAAGAAGCTTATGAAAGGCAGTGGAGATAGCAACTGCTGGACAGCAATTGGTTAATAAAATAAAATGCAAGGATTTGTTTGGGTTGCAGCTAATTTTTTGGTCCCAGAGAACAAGATGCAAAATGTTCTAATGAGCTATAACATACTGGGTGTGAACACTCTCTCTGGACATTTGTGCCCTCAGAAGTATCAAAACCTTTGCACCTGCCAATAGGCGTGGATCCAGGCATAGCCATCAGTCTTTCTATGTCCAAGAGGAAGATTTGCACATGGAAAATATTGCTGTGTGTGTGTGTGTGTGTGGGGATGAGTTCTCTGTTATCACAGAACTTTAAAACCCATGGGTATTTTATTCAAAACTTTTTATTAATCAGTTCTGCTTTAGGAGTTGGAATTAATCCCTGAGTGAACTGGATTGTCATGGATTACCTAGGAGGTTGGACTTGCCTTTGAAACTATTCTTGTTGCCTCACCGTTGACAAACGTTGGTAGTGTTCATTTTCCATGTGTCATTAAATGCAACCAGTTCTTCCCTTTTCTGATTGCTCCCTCAACTAATTCTAGATCAAATGTTCTTAAATTTTAAACCAAGAATTGCAGACTCTTTCATGGAATCCAGTGGTCACTTTTGAAAGATGTGCTCTGTGCAATGGATACTCCCTACCCCTCTCCTCCATCACGAGTCTCTAATGATTGTAGAGAATCACTCTACAATGCTGAACCGCTTCTCAGAAGCTTCCCCCATAGTCCCCAGTGCTCATTCTGCTGCGTTACTGCTTTTTCTCACAGTTTAGGTCATTGTCAGTAAAACTAGGAAGGAAGCAAAGGATGGACATTTTATTAGTGGCCAACTGGTCTGTGGAATCTACTGTCTCAGAATGGAGGTAGGCAGAATTTGGAGTGAATCAGACAGGGGAGAAGTGATGGGAAACTCCAGGTCTGGAAAAGTTCCTGGTGTTGTATTTGTAGGGGTATGACCACCTCTGTAGTACTAGTTATCTAAGAATACGATTGGTGGGTCTGAGGCCTTCCTGAGATACATTATTCCACATTTGCCCATTGAGACAATAGTGTCTTGGAAGGCTACCCTTTCTCAGGCAGCAGCAAAATGCCTTTTCTTCCATTTTCTGAATGAGCTTATTACCTGTTCCCATAAATGCAAATATCCAGTTTGTTTGTTTATATCCCGCCTTTCTCATTGAAACTCAGGATGGATTACACAGTGTAAATCCATGCAGTCAATAGAATAAGTCCTGGTAAGCAAAGTAATATGACTAGGATTACAGAAATCTGAAAAAAGCACAAGTATCAGACATGAAATGTTAATAATGTCAAAAGGTAGAATTACATAGATAATAATGTAGTGAGATAAAGATAATACATACAGCAAATAGATAACATATACTGTATACAGTAGTGTAGCCCACAGTCTCCTTATACTGCAGAGCAACACAAGCATATGCCAATGTATATATATGTATCCACATGTAAGTCTACAGGGCATGGTTCTCCTTCCTCCTCTCTGATTATTGATCAAAGCTTCCTTACTGCTTCTGAGATATACCATGATGCTGCCCTATCTGTACATGACCTCAGGCTTGTGTACACACACACGTATTCTCTCACACACACATGCACACTATTCCAGTCCTGCTGGAGGAGGCACTGTATGGTCCCCTGGGAGCTGGCACTCCAAACCAGATGCCAAATGAAAGCAGCATGCTTGATCCTGTTATGCATGGGGGACAAAAGGAACGAAAAACTATCCCAGCACTTCACTCAGGCCTCCCAGCCCTAAATAAGTCTTGTGCAGCCAGTCAGGGCAATTTACACCGCCGTGGTAACATCTTGATAGAGCCTGGGCAGGAACAGGCAGGATCCTGCATGTGCGAAAAGAGGGGGAAACAAACTGAGATTGTACAGCATGATTAACAGCCAGACCTGGTATGCAGGTGTTTGTGCATACTCAAATAAATATATTATACTTAGACAATGGTTTCTGTGCTCTCTCTATATAGCTATATAGTGTCTCCATAGGTGAATCATAACTGACTGAATGCCCACGGTGTATGGTGTCCCTGGGGTGTCCATTGACAGGGCCCAGGTTCGGCCTTGCAAACAGGTTCGCAAAATGACTAGCCTTCCTTTCAACACACAAGCATTTAAAAAACAAACTCTTACAACGTTAATCTCATACTTTATGAAACATAGGACCTGGCTGCTCTGAGAGTACATCGTTTTTAAAAAGAAGAAAATCCAAATGGAGAAATGAAATATTTGGTGATTTAAAAAACAAACAAACTATATTCAGAAAAGCTCAAAGGAGCATATCCAGAAATCTTGGCCATCGTTTCTTAGGACTTTCACAGCATGTTTTCCATTCACGCATTCTAACCGAGGTTTGATTTAAATGTAATGCAGGTGAGTCAGAAGAAATTACCTGTGAACTTTGTAGGTGCCAAGCATTTTGTTTAAACTGAGCCACTTTCTTTTCAAAGCAGCTACAAGTGTTTAGTTAGGCAACCGGCACGACACCCACCCAAGTTCCAGGTTTCCAACACGCTAGCTTAGCATTCATAGTTGCTTCGCATGGAAAGCAGCATAGTTTAAATGAGTGGTTGGGCACATACGAGTTGCACAAGGAAATTCTATTGCCTCACCATATTTTTGCAAAATCTCAGACATCCCTTTATAACAAAACTTTATATGATTTGCAGGTGAACATCCATATATCTTCTCTCCTTTTCCTTCCCCTCCCCTTTCATTTGAGCCAACATTCATGTCAAACATTTGTTGTATCTCTACAGGGGCCGACGGGATATCCAGTGGACCAACTTGGACCCTATTCAATTGATGGAGGAGCTAGGTCAGTTTGCCTCACTGGAAGGATTCAAGGAAATGCTAGATAAGGCAGAAGTTGGCCAGGCCTATATGGAGCGGCCCTGTCTTGACCCCTTCGACCCTGAGTGTCCTGCCAGTGCCCCCAACAGCAAGAGCCAAAAGGTGAGTTTGAACTAGGAATATTTCCTAAATGTTGTGTATGTCTGTAAATAGAGGGGGGGCTAGGTCTTTCAGACAACATATTAATTAGTAAATCTGCATCTCAACTGTACCGCTTTGTACTATAGGTGAGGCTTTAGTGATGGAATGTTCCTTGTAAAAAAGTATTCTGACGTACAGAAAGCAAAGATGTCAGCACGAAAGCTAACCTGGTATCTTCTGTCCTGGTATCTTCTCTGTGCGGAACTTCTTTTTTTGTGCAGAGGAGATTCCATCTAGTGAGTGTAATGCCTCTTGCTGTTTTTGAGAACTAGGCTATAGAGATTCTTCTTATCTGAGAGTTTCTGTGTTTGTAGCCAAGAGCCTGTCTATATGAAGAGAGTCCCACTGAATTTTCCACACGCTCTTGCATTCTCTACCTCTGTCTTCTTTCTGCCTCTCTCCTGATGAAGGATCGGCTTTGAAGTCACACTAGCCACAACTATGCAGATTCATCACAGCCCCCCCCCCTTTGGCTATTGGCTTCCTACTTTAATGTTAAAACGAGACATGCCTGGTTTGACCTGGGGCAGATTAGTGCTTAGGCAGATGTTTTTGCATCTTTGAATTCTGAGATCTGTGAACAACTTAGGTTATGAACACTTCCAAGTATGTCAGAGGCTCCATGGTGCATGAGTAACAGAGAAAGAGGGAACATCTCTAACTGCATTGTGTGCCTTTTTTGCTTTCATGTCCCTGATTCCCTCTCTCTCTGAGGCTCTGTTCCATGTATCTGCACTTGTATATGTACAAGGCTGCATGCAAGTGTTATAGATGGGCACCAGTTTTGTAGGTGTGTATATATGCACATTTGAATGACCTCTGTTAGATGCTAGTCCACATTTAAAATGGTGTCAAATTGGTCATGATGCATCAGCATTTCAGTGAGCAACAAGCCAAGCTCCATCAGCTTCTTTAGAGTTAGCCTGCCAGGCGGCTGCCAAGGTCTAACCCATCTGTTTCTAAAGCCTTTTCTCTAAGTTACTGACTCCTTATGTGTACTTGGTTCCTGGAAAAGATATTGCTTGGAACGCTGGCTTGAAGTGCTTCAAGTGCTACATAGAAATATGCATGATTTGAACACATTCTTTAATGATCCAGGTAATATTTTGCACCTCCCATTAAAAAAGAAGCCAGATGAGAGACTAAACGCTGCACTAAGATATGTTGGACAGCTGCGGTGGTCTGTCTGTAACAGCCTGGCTGTAAAAACAGAAGTGGTGATATTACAAAGTGTGCTCATTAGGAATCCTGAATACTTTGCAGAATGGATGCAAACTTTGCCATCTGTGCAAAAAATTTAGCAGATGACAAATGTTAATCAGGGGCAAGACGTTTACTGGCAAATTCCATTGATAAATGAGCTAAAAAAAACATATGAGTGCCATTAATTGCTCTTCAGACAGGCTCCTCGAGAAGTGGGCAATTTTTCTACCATTCACAGCCTCTGCTTCAATTCAGTAGCCAAGGTACACATGAAGTACATTGACACAAGACTGATATATGCTAAAAAAATAAATAACATTTTGCCTACAAAAAGTGGAGAGGATTTTCTGGCCTGGACTCTGTGGGAAGTGACAGTAGACCAGAAGATCCACAGGACTCTTCAGATTGTAACATCTGTCCCAAACAATAGGATTGCTTCCTTCACCCTTGTCGGGGCTTAGGAACCTCTTTTCAGGCATTGTGTGCCCAAAAGGGCGGAACTAACCGTGAGGTTCCCCCCGTTTCCTTCGCTTCGCCCTATATGTGCCTGTGAGGGTCGGGGGGGGGGGGGAGGACCTGGAATGCGTGGCTCGGTGCCAGGGAGGCAGAGGCTGGACTGGCGGTGCTGATCCAGGCAGACGCAGTGCAAGCGCTGGCCAGCAGGTGGTCATAGTTTGGAATGTATCCCAGAACAGATGGCAGCTTAGAAGCTTTTGGGGAGGAGGAGGGGGAGGGAGCAGTGCACACGCACACACAGCGCATATGACCGAGGGCAGGCGCAGGGAGAGGGAGGATGGGGTTGCAGCCATAATTCCACATTTCCTGGCTTGAAAGCCAGACTGTTATCATTATGGCTATCCAGTTTCTCTCGCTGCCACCACAGGAGCAGGAAGGAGCTGCCTTTCGGATTGAAGGGAACACCCAGTGTGCCTGTGGGCAAGCGCTCGCACACAGACGCTCGCACACAGAAAATCGTTGGCTCTTTCGGTCAGAATGGGTTTTTTCAAATGCAACTCCCTGGCCAAATGCTAGGAACTTCTTTTTGCTGTATTTGCTCATCTTCTGAAGTCTTGACAAACCAAAATAGTTCTCCCTGAGCTCTCTAATATCACAGCTAGAAAATCTTAGATATCTGTGGGTTTGCCTTTTGGTTTCTGTGGGTAAATATCATCAAGGATTGACTGTCTTGCATTCATCCACTTGACATTGTCCAAATAGGTTTGTTATTCTTGGTGCTGAATATATGGAACTACTGCTGGGGGGTTATGTAAAGTGACTATATAAAGGCGTGAAAGATACGATCTGTGTGCTTCTGGAAGCTGTTTGAGATATGCTATACCTTAAGAGATGTGTGTTTGGATCTAAGAGTTTCCTGATTTTTCTCGTTGCTTGAGTGTTTGTTGGACTGCATCTTCCTAGATGTGGTTTGCATTGCTGCATTAAAGACTGACTGATTAACTGAATGCGGCAGGGTGATGCAGCCAAACTGATTTATTTTTTTGGCTTGATTCTCTAAGAAATGCCTAGATCAGGACAGAACCAGTAGGGAGTGCTGTTATATAAAAGACAGAATTTCCTAGACCCCCTTAACTCTGTTTGCTGCCTGTGCATAGAGATGGCGTGCTTTACAAACACTTTGGAACTCTTTATAGATAATTATGGCAGTGGCTTTGGAAACCACATTTTTCCATTTTGGGCAAGCAAGAAAGCATTGCTCTTTCCCAAGTAATGATTGTATCCAGCAATCTTGTCTGAGGAAGGCAGTGTCAGATTCAGATTATTGCCACAGCAGTCCCTTTTTTACCCCTGCAGAGATGGTTCTGGGCATCAGGGGGCTTGTATAGACACAAAGCCACATGTGTCAGGAAACTGCAGTGAGAATGGGGGATGGAGGTGAAATTTCCCCACTCTTCCACCAGCACAATCCTGTTGGATACTTGTTACCACTCTTTCTGCTGAAAATGTGTGTATCCTGCCTTTCTTTTAAAAAAATACCCATATTTTGGTTGCTCCAGGGCCAAAGTCACTGAGCTGAAATGGGGATTGTGGTTGCCAGATTTAAATTTACAGAGCAGAGAGCAGAATGTATCCTCTCCAGAAAAAAACTCAGACTCCCCCCGCCCATTATTAATAACTAGTTGAATGTCCATCTCTTGTGATGTTTGCAGGGACAGCAGAGCTTGTATACTGGCTGGACCTGTGCAACTCCCCTGTGTGATCCTTTGGGTTTTGTTTTATTGGCCAGCTCATCTAAAGTCTAAAGCAAAACATAATTTATTCTGAATCACAACTTCCCATCTTTTTTTGCTGTAAATGTGTGTGCTGATACAAGACCCAGGAGACAGGAGAAGTGTTATATAGTCTTCAGTACCCATCTAAACTCCCTCAGTTAATGCTGTGATCTTACAGTTGCTTCGTCTTGCTCCGCTCCCCAGGAACCAGACATTCCCTCTGAGCTCACAGATGGCTGCCACGGCTTCTCTCGAAAATACATGCACTGGCAAGAGGAGCTGATCCTGGGTGGGACAGTAAAGGATTCCCAGGGCAAACTACAGAGGTAAGTGTGTATGTAGAATTGACCAAACTCCATGCCCAGCAGAGGTCTCTGACCATGAATAACCCCAGATAGCTGAGGAATTCTTCTTGCAGGGTGGATGGCTTTCCCCTGCAAGCTGGGCAATTAAAGATGACTGACAAAGTTGTTAACCATGAGTTTTATTTGGGAGGATGGGAGGATGGCTTCCAGGAATTGATTGGACTCTTATTCCTCCTCTTTTTCACGATTGGGGCTGGTGGTGAACTGCGTCCTGAGCCAGCTTGTAACTTGATGCAACGGAGGTTCATGTTTTTGAGGACGCCGGGTGCATGCCCGTGACCTAACCCTAGCAACAACTGGCAGGTGTTTCTGAGCTGTGGGATTTATGCTGATCCCTGAAACTCTGACTGTTGTCATCCATTGAATCCTGAAGTTCCCTCCCTGCCCCCAAACCCTTCTAGTTCATGTGTATGCCATCCCACAGCACATACTCCAGCTTGTAGCAATCCACCTCCCTGATCCTAGAGAGAAGCTCAAATGTGCTTATGCTAGTATGAATTTTGGAACTGGGTGTATGTATATCTGCTCTGTACACTGCTTACTATGATGGGCCTTTGTTCAACTTTGAAACAGACACTGCAATTGACCATATGGTGGATTGCATTCTGCACATTGGTGGAAACAGTATCATCATGGATTTTTCTTACACCACGTTGTTCCTGCCAGGAGGGACTTCTCATGTATGGGAGTGTCCTTTGAGCTTTTCATGCTCAGCATGGCAAAGAGTTGCAAAACTTGGCTAAGCAATGGAAAATAGGGCTGGGAACAAGCTCTGGTTAAGGGTTGCTCCTGATGCTACCTATTCTTGGTCTCACGATGCTCATATATGTATGTTGGAAAGCTCAGAAACAACAAGTATGAGACATGCTTGACACTTATGGTGTTACAATATCTATCCCTTTCTAGCGGCTTCCATGAATTTTCACACCGCAACCACTTGGGCTGCTTTTACAGTACATGCTGACTTTTCTTGTACAGGTTGAATGTGGGGTGAACCACATGTGCAAATCAGTTGCCACCAGCACAAGCCACAGGCTTGATAGCAGTAAGCTGTGCAGCTTTTCTCATACTGTGCACGGTGCACAGCTCAGCAGTTTGTTTCTGTGGCAACTGATAGAGCACATTGGTCCGTTTTATGTATGTTTAGCAAGGGAGGAAAATATCTGCAAGAGCCTTAAAAATGGACTTATCGGTCACTTTTGAATGGACACTGAAGGATGCTGGAAACCAGGGCTTCTGGCTTTGGCCTGGAGCACTGGAAAGACAGTGGGTCCTCAGTTAAAAGGAGTCCTGTGTCCTTTCCCTTACCAGCACTGTGAGCAATAGAAGGTGTCTCTGAGTCAGCTTTTTTACTCTCTAGAGCTGAAGCCTTGCAGAGCATGTTCCTGCTGATGAGCCCACGGCAGCTTTTTGAGCACTACCGGGATGATTATGAGATACATGACATCAGCTGGAGTGAGGAGAAAGCAGCTGCTGTCCTGGAAGCCTGGCAGCGGGAATTTGTTGAGGTGAGATGCGATGAGTGGAAGAGTAGGCTGTGGCAACAGCATGGGGACCGCTGGATGCAAGTGAGATGTGAGGAGCAGGAGACTGAGTATATGAGTGACAGAGCAAATGCATGGGCAAAGGCTAAAAAGGGTGAGGGGCTGTGGCTCAGTGGTAGAGCCTCTGCTTGGCATGCAGAAGGTCCCAGGTTCAATCCCCGGGATCTGCATTTAAAGGGATAGGCAAGTAGGTGATGTGAAAGACCTCTGCCTGAGACCCGGGAGAGCCGCTGCCGGTCTGAGTAGACAGTACTGACTTTGATGGACCAAGGGTCTGATTCAGTATAAGGCTGCTTTCATGTGTTTCATGCGTGTGACTGTGGAAGGGAGGATGCCAGAAAGAGGTGCAGAAGTGCACAGAGGTCCATAGATGGGCAAAGCACAGGGACGGGAAGCAAGAGAATTAAAGAGGGGATATCATGCAGGACTGCATGTAAAAATGCATTTGTAAACATGTCCGCTTTTGAGGTTTTTGTGTTGGAAGAATAGGGAAATTTTTCCAGACTTGGGGTGGGTGGGTCAGTTAGATAAACAGCGCAGAACTTTGGTGCATGATAAGAATAAGAACTCTTTGACATCTTATGATTCTTTGGCCTGATGACATCACATCAGTTAGGGAAGCACATTCTTACAAGCTCGTATAAAGAAGTCTCATGAACGTGAATAGGTCCTGCACAGTGATACGGATGGACATGAGCGATATGCTGGGTGCAAGGGTATCTTTTGAACAGTAGATAGAGAGCAGATGCCTCCCGGGAAGTTGCTCAGATACAGTCAGTGCTTGTGAGTGGAATCAGTGTTTATTGTAATTGGATTGGTTTGTAGGGAAATGGGCTATTTATAAGTGGATTTTTCACGAGAGTGTGCAGGTGGCAGTATTATGGTAGCCCTGCAAACAAATCTTGTGCATTTATGTGAGAAGGATTGATGTATGAGTGGGAGCTAAGCTGTCTAGATTATGGTGTTCCTCTCCCAGTTATCTCACATGACTTATTTCTTCCCAGCTGGCCCAGGAATCCCTCCCTGCAAACTCCTCCCAGACTATCCATGCCTTCTCCACCACCACACTCAATGACATCATGAAATCTTTCTCAGATGTGAGCGCCATCCGCGTTGCAGGCGGATACCTCCTGATGGTGTGTAGCAGCCTTTTCCTTCCTACCTTCCTCTCCCTGTCCCATTATGGACCATTGTGTAGTTTCTCACCCATACCCTTCTCCTCAGTAACTATGGCTCTCATCTTTCTGCAGTTGGCGTATGCCTGTGTCACCATGCTGCGCTGGGACTGTTCCAAATCGCAAGGTGCCGTGGGCCTAGCAGGAGTTCTTCTAGTTGCCCTTTCAGTGGCAGCAGGACTTGGACTGTGCTCCCTACTGGGAATCTCCTTCAACGCAGCGACTACACAGGTGTGTCACTCATTAGCCCTTGGAGAGGGCAGTGTTGACTTTGGATAACCTCTTTGCTCTGCAGTGGATCCCTTTGTGTTCTGTAAACAGCAGGATGTTCCGTCCATCCACATTTCTCATACTGTGCAATACTAAGGCTGTGTTCTGCCTCATTGTCCTTACCCAATGTTAAAGGATGTTGAGTGGCAGAAAGGAATGTCATGACGGAACACTTTCCCTTCGGACTTGGGGCTGTCCCTGAGATTCCAGCATGGCCATGACAGTACCTTCAGCTGCCATAGGACTCTCTCCACCTGCATTCTTCTTTTCATTCAGAGGTGCCACAGAGGACAGCCACAGAGTCATAAGAATAGCTGTGTTAGAAGAGTTCACTGCCCACTTGCACAGAGGCAAGCTAACTATTGAGGAATGTGGCTCAAGTAAACAGCAGGAACAGGCAAGTTGTGCCTCAGCCTCAGTGCCTGCCAGGCCAAGAATAGGTATAATAAAAGCAAATCCAGTTGCCTCAAGGATAGGTTATGCCTTGTGCTTCAGGAGAAGGCAAAAGACCCATGAGGCCTCCAGCTATTGAAAAAATATAGGCATCATTGAGACCCTGAGCATGAATGCAGAAGTAAACATTTGTAGTGGCTCTGAAACAAACTCCAAATCCCTGTGCTCCTCTGTATTGACACCCTATAGAAATATTGCTGTCCCTGCATTGCCTGACATTTGTATTTTGTAAGACAAGTCCTGACCACGCCCCTCTAACTGTGTTTCTCTCCATATCCACATAGGTGTTACCTTTCTTGGCACTGGGCATTGGTGTGGATGACATGTTCCTCCTGGCACATGCCTTCACCGAGACCAGCCAACACATCCCTGTCAAGGTGAGAACTTTTCCCTGTTCTTGTACCTGTATTTGGGTTCCTGAGTGCTGCTGGTGCATGCTCATTTCCCCACCTTTCAGCCTGCGCTAATTGTTTCATTTGCTTCTTTCCAACACAGGAACGGACTGGTGAATGCCTACGGTGTAGTGGCACCAGTGTAGCACTCACCTCTGTCAATAACATGATTGCCTTCTTCATGGCTGCCCTGGTGCCCATCCCAGCTCTGCGAGCCTTCTCTCTGCAGGTAAGCCCTTCCCACTAGCATGCATAGAAACAAAGAGCTGGAAGGGACCTCCAGGGTCATCTAAGTCCAACTGCCTGCACAATGCAGGAAATTCACAACTACTTTCCTCCCACACCCCCAGTGACCCTTGCTCCATGCCCAGAAGATGGCAAACAAACCTCCAGCATCCCTAGCCAATCTGGCCAGGAGGGGAATTGCTTCCTGACCCCAGAGTGGTGATCAACATTACCCTAGGCATGTAAGAAAGGGCCACAAGAGCCGAGCACTGACTCATCCCTTCCTGCCCTCCCGCTCATGATCTGCCTAAATTCACAGAATCAGCACTGTTGTCAGATGGCAATCTAGCCTCGGCTTAAAAGCCTCCAAAGGAGAGCCCACCACCTCACTAACACTAGTGTTCTTACAAATGCAGTGCATTCTGGGCACTGGTACAGGCAAGAGAGCAGCCCATCTTCATAATGAATGCAGTGGCTCAAAGTCTTCAGTGTGTCTAACAGTCATTATGATATCATTTTCCCCCCATTTTCTTGTTTTGCAAAGGCTGCGGTAGTGGTGGTGTTCAACTTTGCCATGGTTCTGTTCATCTTTCCGGCTATCCTGAGCCTGGACCTTCACAGACGTGAAAACAAGAGGCTCGACATTCTTTGCTGCTTCTACAGGTACAGTCTTGGGAGTGAGATGACGAAAGAGTTCCCTTTCCTGGGACAGCCCTGTGCTCTTCAGGATGAGGCTGGGCTCCATTCTGTGGGAGCTGGGGGCAGTTGTTGGGGAAGCCACTACCCTTCAGCCCTTTAAGCGCACACCACCTACCCTTTAAGAGCACATAGGGAGCGAGGTTGGCCACCCCTGCCTGCTTCTCAAAAGCTCTCTCCACCTGCTGAACAAGAGAATGGAATCCCTTTTGTGGTCGCTTCATTCAAGTACTGGGGTGGATCCAACACTGCTGGACCCACTCCACCATGTCTGAAGAAGCCAGAGAAGCCTAGCGGCATGGGCACATGGTTAGCTGTGCATGTTTCCTGCAGTTTTTCAGTATCCTCTTCTTCCTACAGCCTCTGCTCCTCCCGCATCATCCAGATCCAGCCACAAGAATATGCTGACGCAAACGACAACCACACTGCCCCCACATTTCCACATGGACACCCAGCCCTGGCCACCAAGACGCGTATCACCACCACGGTGCAAGCTTTCACCCAGTGTGACCCTTCTGGGCGACACGTAGTCACCATCCTCCCACCTACGCAGCACGTCTTCACCACCCCATCCACTCTGCTCCCTGCCAACCCAATGGGTTCACAAGTCTTCACTCCTGCCAGCTCCACTCGTGATCTCCTGGCACAGGTGGACGAGGGCAAAGTTGCCCAGGAGTGTGCCCCACTGCCCTTCTGCCGATGGAATCTCTCCAGTTTTGCTCGAGACAAATATGCACCCATTCTTCTGCAGAGCCACACCAAGGTAGGCAGCAAAGAGTTGCTCTGAAGACTTTTCTGGAGTGCCTTGGTCTATGATGGAGGGGGAGGGGGAAGGAGCACAGTGTCCTAGGGAGCCAGCTTATAAGGTCCTCCTGTATAAGCTGGATGCCATCCAGCAAATGAGGATCAGAAGAAAGTTCCCTTTCCTTCCCGGTTACTTGGAGATGAGATCTGCATTCCAATTTGGGATGTATCTACTGTGCTGTCTGAGCCATTGGGAATATTGTGTTTTCCCCTTTGATTGTGTCCTGCCCGCCCAATCCAGAAGCAAAGTGTAATATACATTAAAGCCAATCTGGAGCACATATTTGATATCCACGGTAGCCGTTCAAGGCTTCACTGTCTTCTTAGTCAATCTGTGTACATTCAGTAAGGGATGGGGATTCCATGCCTTTCTTAGACGCTATGGGGTGAAGTCAGTCCCAGAAAATCCAGATAATCCCAGTCTGGAATTCTATTTGAAGAGAGATGGGCCAGACTGGGGGTGGGAGAGCTGTATCTCCCTTAATTAATTAATTAATCAAAAGAAACACTGATATGGTCCTTGGCATGGGAGGCTCCCCTCTTGTCAGTTTTGGTGCTGTTGCTCAGGGTGTGTGCTCTCTAGCCCCAGAACACGACCAACTTGAACATACTACACTTGTAATGTAGAGAATGAGCATAGATAGTCACAGCTGTCCAAGCAGTTTCTTTCTTGGCTGAGGGGAGGCCAGTTCTCTAAAGAGCCATCATGGAAAGACCAAATTCTGCACAAGGGGAGGGGGAGGCAGAGATCTAATTGCACCAACCTTGACTCTTGTCTTCCTGCTTTCCCAGGGAATCGTGGTGGCCCTATTCCTGGCACTATTGGGTCTGAGCCTCTACGGCACAACCAAAGTTCACGATGGGCTGTACCTGACAGACATTGTCCCACGAGGCACAAAGGAACATGCCTTCATTTCAGCTCAGTTCAAATACTTCTCCTTTTATAACATGTTTGTGATAACCAAGGGTAGCTTTGACTACCCCAGCTCCCAGGAGGCCCTCTATGGCCTGCATCAGGCCTTCAATGCCATCCAGTATGTAGTGCGTGATGAGAACCGCCAGTTGCCTAAGATGTGGCTGCACCACTTCCGGGATTGGTTACAAGGTGAGCGAAGGACTTGGTCGGCCCTCTCTTGGCTTGCACTCTCTCTTCCTACAGAAGCAGAATGGGATCTCCTCTCCCAGCTCTTGGTACTTGAGCTGGATGCTCTTGGATTGAACTTTCTTGTGGCTGGGGAATGTGCGGGAGCTTGTGCCAAGTGTTGGCCCAGCTGCTCCTAGGGGAGGGCAAGCAGCAATCGTGCTCAGGATAGCAGTGTTTTAGTCTGTTGTACATTAATTAGCTCCTAAGGACAAATCCAGAAGTTCTCCAGCTCACATAGGCGCAGCTTTTACATTTCACATTCACACTTATGGGTAAACATAAGTTATTTGTACACAGGTGTGATGAGTGTGCATGTATGTATCCCTTCTTCAGACATCCTTCCACCTTGTGTTATTGTTAGCTCTGTTCCTGTTTTTCTATAGTAAGGTCAGGAACAATCCCATATCTTGAAGGCCTTGCTGTGGTTTCTGCTAACATGCTAAAGCACAGGGATAGAAGCCCTTGAAGAGGGGCGAAATAATCATAGCTGGTGCATGACGCTCTTGCTTCTAGGCCATATGTCCCACAAAATGGTGGTCTCTTACCTGTCCTTTCCCTATTTCCCAGGCCTGCAGGCAGCCTTTGACCGAGACTGGGAAGCTGGACATATCACTAGGGAGAATTACCGCAATGGCTCAGAGGATGGTGTCCTGGCTTACAAGCTCCTCATCCAGACAGGAAACAAGAAGGAGCCCTTCAATCTAAATCGAGTAAGTACTGGGGGGGTCAAAGACATATTGGAGAGGGGAGGAGGGAGGAAAGAGTACTCACAAACCTGTAAAAATTAGTCATGAGTCCTTGATGAGCCAGGAGGGAATGCAAAGACTCCTGCTGAAGGTGGATATGGGGGAGGGGATCTTCCCCCACAGGTATTTAGGAGCCCCTTAACAGCTGGTGGTCTGCCCTTTCCTTGCAGGATGCTAGAGCCAGTGTAATAGCAACTTGACCAAACTCTTTCACTGACTTCTCTCACTCTCCCATCTGCCCCACAGCTGACAACTCGACGCCTGGTGGATGAGAATGGGATCATCCCCCCTGACATCTTCTACATCTGCTTGACAGTGTGGGTGAGCAATGACCCCCTTGGCTTTGCTGCCTCCCAGGCCAACTTCTACCCACCACCGCCAGAGTGGATCCATGACAAGTACGACGCCACTGGCGAGAACCTTCGAAGTGAGTGCAGACTGCTGTCCCATTCTCATTCAGTGTTACTGTTTCAACCCTACCCCTCATCCCATAGTTTTAACGAAACCTTGTTTCTGCATGTTTCCCACATTTTCAAGCCATGCCTAGCTTCTTAAGTGGTTGATTGCAAGCAAACAGAACAGTTCCCCTTACGCCCTAAAGATGGGAGTTGGGGGCAGAAGCTTACTGTACCTGAGGACTGTGGCTCAGTGGTAGAGCATCTGCTTGGCATGCAGAAGGTCCCAGATTCAATCCCTGGCATCTCCAGTTAAAGGGACTAGGCAAGTAGATGATGTGAAACACCTCTGCCTGAGACCCTGGAGAGCCACTGCTGGTCTGAGTAGACAATTCTGACTTTGATGGACCAAAGGTCTGATTCAGTATAAGGCAGCTTCATGTGTTCATGGCTACATCTCTTTCTGACAGTCCCAGCTGCACAGCCCCTGGAGTTTGCTCAGTTCCCCTTCTACCTCAATGGACTGCGGCAGACATCAGACTTCGTAGCAGTTATCGAGAGTGTTCGTGCCATCTGCGACGAGGTGGCTCAGACACATGGTGTTCTCAGCTACCCTAGTGGCTACCCTTTCCTCTTTTGGGAGCAATACATTGGCCTGCGTCATTGGCTCCTGCAAGCCCTCAGCATTGTGTTGGCCTGCACGTTTCTGGTGTGCACCCTGCTGCTACTCAACCCTTGGACTGCCAGCATCATTGTGAGTATTCTCCTTCATAAACAACAATATACAGAAATGCCTGAGTTTCCAATCCTAAACTTTATATGCAGTAATGGTGTAGTATTGTTTATCGAGACATGCTTATACAATATTGTGGCCTATATAATATAAATCTGTCTGTTCTGGTTGGGTTTTTATTCTCTGGTTCCTTTTTTGTGACTATGCCTTGTCAACAGGAAAGGTTTCTAGCCCTCATAATTAGGACAGGGAACTCAAGAAACTGGGGCAGGAAAATTATATGAAGCTTGCTGTGGTCAGAGTGTAGGACTTCTGCTCTCTGCTCAATCCCCCATTCCATTTTCCTTCTGCCTCTTCTTAATACTGTCATATGATTTTTCCATCTCTTATAATTTATACTATTCCAGTTATGCAAAAATATTGCTACTCAATATTATTAAAGAAATAAGGTGATGTAATAGTTTGCATAATTTATCCAGACTGCAGAAATGGAGTGTCAGATTTCTGATTTTTGGTGTTGACATCTAGACTTCATATTAAATATTTCATTTTTTACACTGGCACATACTATTTTCATATACGTGTGTTAATGAATTTATGCATGCATCAAAATATTTGCCAGGGTTTGTATTCACAGCTGGGAACTAAGATTGGCCATAGATTCATATTACATGTACACAGTGGCACATATATATTTGCTTAAACCAGATCTGTATCTTTCTGTGTTGTCCCCAAGCTTCTCTCCTTGGTGCTGAAGGGGTTAAGCATATGTGTGATTGGCCTTCACACCGCTGTCCAAGTGCCTGTATTAGCATCCTTGTCCACATGTTTTGATGGGATGTTTGCAATTCTGCTTCCCTGCTGTTTTTTTTCTTTTCACCCACCATATTAATTAACTGGGATATAAAGTATCCATTGGAACTTTGTTGTATTAATTAATAATTCACAGGTCACACACATCTCTGTAAGGCACATAATAATGAATGTTAACTATGTGTTCATAAATAATTATCACATACTCACAACCACGCCTGTATAAATCTACTTTGATCATTAATAGTCTTACTGTGCAATGCTATGCAGTTACTCCAGTCTAAGCCCATTGAGGGGCTGTGGCTCAGTGGCAGAGAATCTGCTTGGCATGCAGAAGGTCCCAGGTTCAATCCCCCGGCATCTCCAGTTAAAGGGACTAGGCAAGTAGGTGATGGGAAAGACCTCTGCCTGAGACCCTGGAGAGCTGCTGCTGGTCTGAGTAGACAATACTGACTTTGATGGACTAAGGGTCTGATTCAGTATAAGGCAGCTTCATATGTTTATGTGTTCATGAAATGAATGGGCTTAGACTGGAGTGACTCTCATTTTGATTGTACTGTTAGTTTATAGTCCCCATCCACAATCCATTAGCATAATGTCCATATGCTTGTCTGTTTTTGTTTACATTTTTACTAGTATATCACTAATTGATTACATTTTCCCATGAGGTTTTATTATTGCACTAGAGAAACTCAAAATCTGCAATGAGAAATCCAAATTATATGCTTAACATGAAACTCCCCAATGGCATATGCTTGCACACATAAACTTCACTTTTATAGTTTATTATTGATGCCATATCTATTTTTAGGAAGTTTCTTAGGTGAAAGTGGGAAAGGAAAATATGGGATACTGCAGGAAGAGAACAGGACTATGGGACTCAGTAAAAGTCTGGGACAAGGAATTGTGCAGGGTCTATAAACGCTTAGCATGAAACCAAAGTCTTTGCAAACATAAACTCTTTCTGGTTTCTGGTCCTATAGGCACTCACCTCTGTATTCCTGTCTAATAGCTAATAGTTTAAAGAAAACACCTGAAAAAATAGATTCATAAAGTTCTACCTATGCACAGCAGGCAGGCAGCATCTGTACTTGCACCGCCTCTTAATGACTGTGTAGTTCTGTAGGTTCCTGTTTACTGCTGTTGTCACCAGGCTTTCCTTCATTATGATTACTGACCAACCCTTTTGCATGACACAAACTGACCGGACTTTTCTGTCTGATTTAGGTATTTGTTCTGGCCATGATGACGGTTGAGCTCTTTGGTATCATGGGCCTGATGGGCATCAAACTGAGTGCCATCCCTGTGGTCATCCTCATTGCCTCTGTGGGCATTGGTGTGGAGTTCACTGTCCATGTGGCACTGGTAAGTAAGCAGTCACACAAGCATGGTTCATTGTGCTGAGGCTAGCTCCAGCAACAGGCACCAGAGTTAGTGTCCAAGGACAGATTTGGGCCTTGGGTTCTTGTCCTATAGAGCCAAATACACTCTGGGGTTGCATTTATCTGTTGATGCCATATGATGGTTGGCCAGTCTGTGAGTGCCTGCTTTGATGAGTTCTCAGTTCTGTTCTAACTGTCCATCCTTCCTCAGGGCTTTCTCACAGCCATCGGCAACCGGAATCTGCGCTCCACCGTGGCTCTAGAGCACATGTTTGCCCCTGTGATGGATGGCGCTGTCTCCACTCTGCTGGGTGTACTCATGCTGGCTGGTTCAGAATTTGACTTCATATTGAGGTACCATTTTGTTGCTTTCTTCTCTCCTTATATTCCTGTACTACACTGGGCCATTGCAGGCTCAATGGCAAGTGTTCCATGGGCCAGACTCTAATAAGATTTAGGAATCCTGTGTCTGGACTGCTACACTTTGCCACTTTCAGAGGGACAGTAAATCCCTCTCTCAGGAGAGTGAGGCTGGCTGGAATGTCCCTTCTGCAAGACATTCCACAGATGGAAAAAGTGCAGAAAAAGGAAGCAAAGATTATTATAGGGTTGAATCACCATTCCTGTGAGGAAAATTTAGAGTCTAAAGCTTTTCAGTTTAGAAAGAAGACAATTGAAGGGAGGACATGATAGAAGTTTAGAAGATTTTTTTCATGGAGTGAACTTGGTGAAGGTGGTGGATGATAGATTCAGAACAGACAAAAGGAAATTCTTCTTTAATCAATGAGTGATTAAATTATGAAATTCACTGCCAGTGGATGTAGGGATGGCCATTAGCATAGAGCCCTTTAAAAGGGAGTTCAGACAGATTCATGGATGATTTATCAATGGCTACTAACCATGGTGATGGGAACCTCCATATTCAGAGGCAGTAAACCTCTCAATACCAGTGCTAGGAGGCAACAACCAGGGGGAGTCCTTGTTCTCTATGCCCTATTTGTTGGCTCTGCAAGGCAACTAGTTGGCCATGGTGAGAAACACATTGCTGGACAACACTGACGATCCAGCAGGGCAATAATGTTCTTATAGTATATTCCTAGTCCAACTATATAAGATGGAGCCCTTCTTTCTCTCTGAGCCAACACAACCTTCCTAGAACTGCCATACATTCAGGACTGCTGGGGAGGTACCAGATATGGAGTATTTATCCATTTGTAGGTGAATGATTTAACGTCTGGCACTTTCCCCTATGTTTAATTCATGTTTTCTGCATGTGTATCAGTCTCACAAATGTATGCGCATTCATTCTCTATGCATACATCAGTGTATGTGACCCAGACCATGGACATTATAGGATATAAGTCTCTGGTACAAAAATTTGTAGGGAGCCCCGTGGCGCAGAGTGTTAAAGCTGCAGTACTGCAGTCAAAAGCTCTGCTCACGACCTGAGTTCGATCCTGACGGAAGTCGGTTTCAGGTAGCCGACTCAAGGCTGACTCAGCCTTCCATCCTTCCGAGGTCGGTGAAATGAGTACCCAGCTTGCTGGGGATAAAGGGAAGATGACTGGGGAAGGCACTGGCAAACCACCCCACAAACAAAGTCTGCCTTGGAAACGTCGGGATGTGACGTCACGCCATGGGTCAGGAATGACCCAGTGCTTGCACAGGGGACCTTTACCTTTTTTTTAACAAAAATTTGTGCACATTCAGGTATTCACGCAAACAAGCCTACACATGTACAACATGAATGTATATGTGTGTGAAATATAACAAGTTGAAAGCCCTGATTTCTGCCACCATCTAGATATAAACATGGCCATAGAACTTCTATATACCTCAGCTAAAGGGATGGGGAAATAAATCAGGGGAAGCAATTATGCAATCTTAGGACAAGGGCCACCGTTACATGCAGATGACTTACACACAGGCAATAATTGAACTTCTTCTCCCCTTTCAAGGTATTTCTTTGCGGTGCTCACCATCCTGACAATTCTAGGGCTGCTTAATGGTCTGGTGTTACTGCCTGTCCTGCTGTCTATCATTGGCCCACCTGCTGAGGTAAGAGAACTCCCATTTCTGATCACTTTGTTCCAGTAGAAAGCTATGGGGAAAGGCTAAAGGAGTTCTACATCTCTTTGTCTAATCTTCCCAATAGATTAAGGCAGAGGGAAGTTGATGAACCTGTCCACATTTAATCGTATGCTTACCCTCAGCAATGAGTAAAGAAGTTTGGTTTTCAACTACCATCAGTAGGTTTCAGAATCTACTGTATTGAAGGGAATTATTTGTGCTTAGAGGCTGTGTTTGGAGGCACACAGGTTAAAGACCTCTTGTTTGACTTCCTGTTCTCTGAACGTGCCTTCTGTTTTCCATCATATAGGTCACACCTGCAGATAACGGTAGCCGCCTGCCCACACCCTCACCTGTTCCCCCTCCCATCAGTCACCACAGTTTTTATGTGCGCCAGCATGGTGGCGCCGTTGCTGACTCCTCTGACTCAGAGTACTACTCGGAGAGCACTGGAGCATCAGATATTGGTGAAGATGATCGGAGCACCTACATCATCCCCCCAACTCAGTCACACATCTTGGTCAAGGCCAGCAAAAGCCCCAGCTTCCCCAAAATCACAGTAAGTGCCCATCAGTTGCCGGGGGGAACCGAATCTCTAGCTTCTCTGGATGGACGACATGGTCTAGTTCCATGAAGGAGAATCCAACTTCTTGGATAGGGTAAAACTACATGCGACTGTGGTGTTCAGTGATTGCAAAGCAGCTGCAGTGGGTGGAGAAGTTACAGATTGAGGCCTCGGTGCTGGAGAAAGGTGTTAATTCATCCTTCTTGTGTCATTTAACCATTTGAAAATGGCCTCTAGGCTGCTGTTAGCATGTACCCACATTGTACCTGTCTTCTTTCCATACACATAGCTAAAAGCAGTTGGGGAGAGGAGGGTTTAATTGAAAAAAATAGGTGGGGGAAATCACCCGCTCCTTCCCCAGTGCCATGGCCTCTATCTGTATTGCACATAAGGATGCACGCACACACAAACACGGCTGCTTTTTAGGGCCAAAAGGCACATTGGAGGTTCCAGTCACACAACTCCAGCATTGTGTAGTTTGATCCTTAGCAAGTTAGAGCAAAGAAACTGGGAACTGAGGATCATAGACTTTTTCTCTATGTCACTCTGCATCTCAGCAATAATGGCTGACACTGGCTGATTAAAAGTCGAGGCTCTAATGCTGGATCAATTAAGGCTTTAGGTGGTGGCAAGGAATGGTCACTGAAATCCCTTATTCATTGCTTATCACTCAGCACGGCATCTTCCATTCTTGATGCCTGAGATCATTCTGGTGTAGTATTAATGCTTTTCCTTTTGAAAACACTGTGAAATATTTTAATGCCTTCTTGCTTAAACACCTCCCCTCCCACAGTGTATTCTTTTCTCCTCTTCCAAGAAATGTGAAGGCCCAGAAATACATTAAAAAATCAGGGAGGGATTTTTGTTTTTAGGATTTTCTTCTAAGTTTTTCAAGTGAAAAGTTTGAAATTTTGGGGAGCATTGGAAAAAAACCTCTTTGAGATAGTGTCTCTATTGGAATGAATGGAATGTTTTTAAGACAAGGTTTTACTAACTCAGAATGTGTATTATGAAGATTTGATGTAAGACTATAGCAATAGAAAATGGTTGTATATTCTGTAGACACATACAACATATTTTCAAGCATACGTTTATTGTTTAGATATGACTAATTTTGTCCACAACTAATATGCTATAAACAGTGTTTTCAATGTTATAAAGTTTAACTTGATATCCAGTTATGCTGCTAGTCCTACTGTGGCTGTGTGATACCATTTCTTTTCAAGTAACACACTTTCTTTTGTTCACCATAAAATGGGTGCCTTCTGTTTTCAACTTTTACTTTTCTCCCTACTTATCACATGGCAAAAACTAAGATACGTATGGTAAAGTAGCATACGGTACAGCAGCTTCCTTCCCCCCTACACGCACGAACAAAAACCACCCTGGAATATTCCCCCCCCCCCCATAGCTTCAACGTTTCTGGAAAGCTTAGATCTATGCCTGTACACAGTACATTGACATCAGTCTCTTTCGTCTCGGCAGGTGGTGAAAAGCTACAAGACAAGCCTGGAGTCACCTCTGTCACTGTGCAGCCCAGACTGGACTCAAACCATGACCACTGGAAGCCACTTAATATCGTCCACCACAAACGTCAAGGAACCTTCACAGCAACAAGAGCAGCCCAACCACAGACTAGGGCCTCAGCAGGCTCGGACTGCCCCCCTTCCCCTTTGGACCGACCCCCATGCCCACCGTGCCAAAGTGCCACCTCTTGGGACATGTGGCTCCTTCACCACAGTTACAGCCACTGCCTCAGTGATGCTGGCTTTGCACCCATCGCTGCCCGGCTCCTGCCGGGGCTATACACATGAGGGTTTTGAATCTGACAGCCCTGAGGAGCCTGGCCTAGTCCTACCTGACACATTGGAACTGCAAGACTTAGCCCAGAGATCTTAGCTTTTTCCTTTCACTAGGCCAAGACCCTGATTCTAGATTCCCACCTCAGGGATAGGATGTGCACAGCATCCCAGGTGGGAGCAGGGGCCCAGGTTGTTCTCTCATACATCACGGACTGTGAAGCAGAATGGATATGTGGAAGCTCCAGAACAGTAATCTAACCATCTTTAGACATAGACAGTGCCTTTGCAAACTGGAACAAAGAGATGAGATGAGCTACTGCAGTTATCTGTCCAATGAAATGGATGGTGGGTACTCCTAGCACCTGGTACTCCACTCTCCTATATGTTGTTTTTGTAGGCATATCTGCCGCAAAAATGTTTGCTGGGCCCCTTGGTTGCCAGGGTGCCTGGATCCAAAACACTCCCAGTTTGTGTCTTTATGTCAGACTGATGACTGATAGAGCATCGTTTGTACTTACCTACTGACAGGGAAAGTTCCAGCTCGCAATATGGGAAGTGGAAATAACTATTCCCCTTAAGCTACGTGAAGCATTTAATGGCTGTCATTGGGGGAGAGCATCAAAACTGTCCAAACACCTACCCTCCCGTGGAGAGAACAGGACTCAACTTATTTGTGGGGAGCTTGCCCACATCATGCTGCTATTCTTTTATTTTTTATTAATATTAATATTATTATTATTATAAGCTGTATAAAAAGATTCACAGTTCCCCTTTATAATTATAATAATTATTTTTATTGTTTTCACAGCTCCCTCATTAAAAAAAAAAAAGTGGCGGTATCCCTTTAAGGGGAACACCCGGGTGAGGTTGTAGTGGGGAGAGAAGCGCCTCCTGGGAATACGGAGTGGAGGGAGCATGCAATGGAGGGGCACAATGTGTCTTAACGTTCTATGCAAGCTGTGTGGGACAGGCTGTGCTTTGCTCCTCCCACCAGCACAACTGCCTGTGCCGGTACCTGTCCTGTGGCTGTTTGAAATTCAGTCTCCTCCCTGTCATACCCCACGTTGCTAAAACCTTCCTGTGTGCCCCATTCTTTAGCTTGCTTACATCTTTGTCAGCCTTAGATAGTCCATCACTAAAGTGCCCCCCTAAGCACACCTGCTTGAACTGTCTATTGGAGGTTTTAGCCCCATCCTTCCCTAATAATACCAGCGTGGCATCATTTGTGTCCAATAGAAGAGAGAAAGAGAGACTTCTGTCTGTTCAATTTGTTGTCTGTAGAGATCAGAGCTAAGACTTCTAGAAGGGCAATTTCTAGAGATGTGGACTATATCTGTCTCCTTTCTAATTCCATACTTCGGGAGGTGTTTTGCACGAGAGATTTTGTACTATGATGTTGATGTACAAAATGTATGGTACTACACTGTTTATGGAGTGGGTGTTTCAAGTGGGTGTTTGAGGTGGCTGGATAGAACAGCATTTGTGTATGAGAGTAGGGTGCACTACAGCTCTTTGCCCTTCTAACTGAGGGAGTTTATGGTGGGTCACGTCAGGTTCTCATTGGGTTGTTAGTACTATTTTGGTTCGCTTCATACATGATGTTTTTCCTATTCTGAGTTGTTTTCCTAAGCTGTGTACTTGTGGCATAAAAAAGCCTTCAGAAACGATGGCCTACAGATCCTTCCCTACAGAAATGTTTTCTGTACATGAAAAAAACAACTTTGTGTGTGAAACTATCTTTTCGCTTGAGCCCAACTAGGAGTTTTTAAGGTGACAAATGTCTCCCTTTCAAAAAATATCCCAATGTGGCTATCAGAGGGGAAAGTGTACCAAGGGAGAGGCAAGGACTGAGTAAAATGTTCTATTTCCTGCCCAAAAGAATGAGTTCTGTGGTTGCAGTTTATGTTTCAGAAGTCTGTCTTTCTGGTTCGGCTTCACTGGCTGAAAATCCAGAAATGAACTATCACTTGGCAGCAAAATTGGTTCTAAAGGACTAGTTCCATTTCTATCTGATATGCTCCGTTTCTCCATAACCAAGTCAAAATTGCTTGATGGAAGGTTTCAGTTTTTGCATTCTACTTCAGGACAGAAATCCGAATTTTGCATGAAATTTAAAGTGCTGTTTTCTGGCCAACTCTGCCCTGGGCATTGCAAAAATAATGGCTCTCATCCTCTGAATTGAAACACAAAACTTTCCAGATTAAAAAAAAATATTAATATGATTATTCTTTCTGGCCTGCTAAAAAGGAAATAGAGGCAAGATGGCAGCTAGTACAACAGTCTTGATGGGCCATGATCCTTTACATGATGTCACCAACAGTATTGAACTGCTGCCGCTCCATGATTTAGTTTGCATCCACTGTGGGTGTATGTGTTTTTATATACTATATGTTCCATTCTTTCATATGCTGGTTTTTGGAGCTGCTGGAATTCTTCTGTTTTCAGCAAGTGCTTTGATGAGTACAAGACAGTAGAAAGAAAGCTGAAATTCTGATAATTTCATTACCAGCATAATTGCCTCAGCTGAATAAACAGTGTGGGCAACTGCTTGGGAAAACCCTAAAAGGGGAGGGATACCATTTATTCCAGGTACTAGACACTGTTGTCTTCTTGAGGAAGAAACAGTCTCCCAACCCAACTTACAACAAGATGCAGGGACGGAGAGAAAAACAGCAATTTTAGCCCTAACCAATAGTAACAATAGCTTGAACTAGCTCTGATTACAGATTTGGGGACTGTAAGCTTCAAAAAACCACCTCAAATTACAGAAGTTGTTCCACGTGATTCTGTACAAACACTAGACACCGTTTGCCCTCTGAATGATGTACTGATATTGGTGCGTTACAGTTTCTCTTCAGAATTTGATAAAATAAGCTGTGCAGTTGAGTTCAACTTCTTGCTGGCATGATTGTTCCCCAGGGGCTTTATGTCAAATTTTGGACAAAATGATGTGCCGCCTTGGACTCAGTCACCACAGCCAACTAACTGACTTACAAGAGACCAATTCACCTTGAAATCCATTTCCCCCATGATGTCATTCCTCTGAAGCCCGAGCACTTTAAACCCCTCTTTTGCCCCAAAACTGCTGTAATTTCATTCTACAGCTTACTCCAGATTCCTTATCCATTGCTTGCTGCCAAGGAAGATTCTGGTGAGGTTTTCTCATTTTGGTTGTGTGAACTCTCTTGGCAGTTTCAACAGGATTACATTTCCTGTTGAAATAGACTGAGATGATTCAGCTAAAAGCGACCAGTCTTTTCTGCATTCTGAAGAGGTTTCCCTTTACGTAGGAGTTTGCCACATGACAAAGGTTGACCCATCCATTTGAATTTGTTGTCTTCCCATCATAAAACTCTACTGTCAAGGTTAGGATCTAGCAACATCTGGCCTGTCTACCCACTTATCCTGCTCCCCCTTACAGTCATCCACAGCCTAAAAACATCAAAGTGCTTCTAGGTATCCCGTGGTAGAAATGGTGCTTCCCTCCCCACCCTAAGACTGGGACCAGCAAAGCATAAGGGAATGGTGGAAATGGGGCATGTTGTATGTTCATATGTGCATTTGTGTGTGTGTGCGTGTGAGTATGTAGAGGCTTGCTGGAGACCTTTTAACCTGAAATGTTGTCATGCCATCTAAATTATTTATATGGAAAAGAAAAAAAGATTTATTTTTGTAGTTTGTACAGACCTCTAGCCTTACAATGGAAGTTTTATTTTTAAAAGTAAATATATATTATATATAAACATACGTTCTGATGGTGCCCATCTGCTGTCTTTGGTTTTTACTGGGATGGGGGATTTGTAGTGTATGTAGATTTGTACTCAGGAATGCATGTACCTTAGGCTCACTCCTTAAGGAAATGTGTGCTTGTGAAAACTAGCAGTCTGTGTTTGTGTGTGTGTGTGTAATATGTATACAGCTGAATATGTTTTGCTCCCACAAAGACCATTGCTGCATGAAGAAAATGTGGATTCCACTTTAACTACATAAAATGAAAAAAATATTTTAAAGTATAATTTGCATATTTTATTATGATTGCCCTGTTTGAATCATGATGTAGAATGTTTGATGGGCACAAAAAGGGGGTGCGCCCTCAAGATAAATGATACAAGACCAAGATGAAGGCTCAAAGGAAAAATATAAACTTATTGCAAGTGAAATGCAAAATCTTTTGGGTAAATACCTTATATTGCAAGATATTTAAAACACATACAAAATCTGATACATGTTAATACATTGTGAGACTCTGCACTATGTATTTGTTTCAAATCTTACTCATATTTGAACTAGAAACTTACAGGACATGAATTGCTACAGGAAGCAGTCTAAGGTTCTTCAAAGTGGTAAATCAAATATTTGCAACTGAGTCAAACTTTGCTACCACAGGGCAGAAAATGAAGTAACAATTTAATCCAGTTTTGGTTACCTGATTACTGGGACTTATTTTCAGCCGCCTGTGGCAATTCATGGTTTACAAAAGGGTGTTTTTTTTTTTCCAAATCTGAGGAAGATTCTACATGAGTATATAATCTGGAGTCTCATTATGTTTTGATGTTTATGGTATAAACATTTCTCAGATCTTGTAAATGGCTGCATGTTTTTCAAGACGGGTGACAGAGAAGTAGGAAGGAACTGGAACAGGAGATGGAGGGATACCAAGGCTGTCTTCAGCAAGTATTGTGCTCCCTTTAAAAAAAAACTTATGTACCCTGAATGTTAACTCTCTCAGTATTATCACAAGTAATGTCAAAACAGCTTTTTAGTCCGCAGTGTCATTGGGCTGAGACAGTGAAGAGAGACAATTTACAACCAAATGTAAATTTCTATTGCATTTTATCCTCTCCTTCCCTCCAAGGAGTTCTTTGTAGTTGGGGTACTTTTTTCATGCTAATTACAGTAGCCTAAAATGCAATTAAAAAGAAGCATTACATGTAAAAAAACACCCCGACCCTTTCAATTGTTCTGCCAACAGCAAACTGAAAGTCAAAGGGTCAGTGTTGACATGGGCAAAGATGGGTTATCAAGGAGGGAAGGGTTCTTACAGGCTAAGTCAAATGATACAAGAGCAAGATGAAGGACCAAAGGAAAAATATAAACATGTATTGCAAGTGAAATGCAAAATCTGGGTAAATAACTCAGTAACAGAACAACTTGTCCAGTCATTGGGAGAAGGAGCCCAATTAGAGCAATTCTGCTGCACCATTTTTGCTCACATGAGAGCTTAAATATATAACAGCACACCAAAATTAAAAATGCACATAAATTTTGTATCCAAGAGATACAAAAAAGTATGGACAGAGAATTATTATCCTACTGGTGAAACTTTCCAACAAAATCACTGTGGATTTTGTATTCTGCAAAGGAAAAACATTGCTTTGGAGTAGGGCCATAGTCATACCAAATCAGTGACTCCACATGCATTCTCTCTGAAAAAGATGCTGCATAATCCAGATGATTTTTTAAAACTGTCCTGATTTTTTTCTTCTTTCCCTGCTGGATTTTTTAATGTAAAAAACAAACTTTTCTCAATTATTGAGACTATTGCACATTTCAAATATGCATGAATGGACTTAATTCAAGTCCAAACTATACCAGACACTGGAGTTGTGTAACTGGAATTTCAGATGTGTGAAAAGCAACCACGAGGCCCCTCTTTATACAAGTTGAGACCATGATATTGGAGAAGGGAAATTAACTTTTCCCTCCATCACCATTTCCCCAGCTGAAAATGCCCTCCAAGTTGTCCTAAACCCAAGTCAATTAGCAGAAATGCGCGTTGTGTGAAAGTGCAAGCAAGTTTATCAATGGGATATACATTATTTTTGCTCCTTTGGAAACTGGAATGTACGAGAGATGTTCTGGAGGACAGATTCTGGCCTTGCTTTTAGCTGTATCGTGCTGGGAGCACTTGAAGCATTATGCGTTTGGAAGCGTGGCCCAGGCATGATAGGACTCAACCCTGTGGTTGCCCTCCCTGGCATGATCAACTCTGCCCTTCATCCCCATCTTGGCAACGGCTGTTCAGCAGCTGCTTGGTGGTATTTATTTTTCCATAGTGTGTGCAGGAAGCTAGCACATAACAGGGCATGGGGGGAGTGTCTTGTCAGCAGCCACAGGGACCACAGCTGAGCAGATTCCACAAGCAGAGCAACAAACAGAGGAAAGAAAAATAAACTGAAACCAAAGCTCACACACATAGCATTGCAGACTCGGCTGCAGGCTAGGGTATTGATCAGAGGCACTCTCCCCGCAAAGCCCATATAGAATCATAGAGTTGGAAGGGACCACCAGAGTCATCTAGTCCAATCCCCTGCCCAATGCAGGAAACTCACAGATACCTCCCCCACTGTCCAACTAGGAGCCTCTGTTCAATAGGTTTACCTAGAAAACTGCATATGGTAGCATCCAAAACAGAATCCACATATAAATATTTCCTGCTTTAGTCTTTCCAAACTTGCTCTCTTTCCTAGTGTATAGAAATATCTACCACATGAGTCTATGACTAGACTCCCCTCCCCCATTAAAAAAGCCCCAAATGCAGTTACCTGTCTTTCTTCCTACAGAGCTAACTGCAAGTTCAGAGGAGCAATTTACGTACAGAAGAGGCATAGGAAGAAAGGATGAAACACTCTCTGGCTGTATCCCCCCATCACTGAATACTGCGCAACTGTTGTGTTATACCAACCATTTACAACAGGATTATCCTGTGTGGACAAGCCAGTCCCATTTCAAATAACTGTTACCACTGAACGATTGCACAATATCTAGAGATGCTTAGACCTAATATGGACTGCTCTGGCTATTTGTTCATTAAAGAACTAGACCAGTCAGAGCTTGAACTGACAAATCAAACTCAAAGACAGCAACTGGAAGACAGATATGCAGGATCAAGCAGTAATAGGCAGAAAGGCAGCAGTCTTTGATGTTCCGCTTCCAGCTGGGTCAAAAATGCAAATTAATAGCGATGGATCCATTCCTGGCAGTCCGGTCAGCATCCTTTGTAAACAGTGTGATTTTACATTCTCCTTCCACAGAGAGTTAGTTGTAGGTGGGTTGAAAAATTGATGGTGAGTACTCTCAGCCTACTTTGGCCTGTAGTAAAGAGGTTTTTCAGGTGCAAACCTGGTGTGACACAATGAAACACTGGTGCAAAAGAAATATGAGTGGACACCCAAGGAAACCAACACTCTCTTTAACGTCTTTGGTTGGACTGAAAGCAAGCCGAGGTTTATTACCCCATAGGTTATACTGCAGCGCCTCCTGCTGGAGACAGTTTCTGCAGGTAGCCATTTTGGTCTGCGGGAAAAGAGATTAGATTCGACCCCAGGAGCAAAGGATGATGTCAGTCATCGGCTCTGTGTCGGTTTCAAGGTCTTTGCTCCATTAAAAAGAACTGCTCCGGTTTTGACCGTCTGCACAAAGCGACACACAGGCCTGGGTCTGCCTGCCATGCCTCCAAAATATTGTCACGCCTGCGAGGGCCTTCCTTCTGCAGTTTCCCCCCACCAAACCTGCCAGCCACGTACCTGCTGGGGGAGGCGTCCCCAATTTATAGGGGGCAAGTGGTCCCCCGCTGAGTCCCAAGCAAAAAACTGGGGCAGGAAGGAAACAACATTGCTAAACTCGCGTCATTCTACTCCCAATAGCCTTCCAGACAGACCCCCCCCGGACAGGTTATAAGGGTCGTTGGGTACTCAAGGTGGGGTGGGATGAAAAAAAGATATATAAATAATGAAACTATCTAATTTATTAGAAGCGCTATATAAGAATTAAAAGTATTTAAAAACAGTTAAAATAGCACAATGGCATTTCTTAAACTTGGTGTCTGTCACCACAAGCCAAAGCGTTTCGGACTTATATGGCCTTCCTCAGTGGTCTATTAAAATCATATAAAAACATGCACACATTACAAATATATTTACATGCACAGGCAATATACAACTAACCAGGCATGTAAGAGGTTGTATATATTACCCATTACACCAACATCTGGCAGTTTTGCCTTAGGTTTTTATGCTGGGCTGTATGTGCCTCCTGCATAAGATGTTTCACAGTGGGTCGCCGTGTTAGTCTGTCTGCAGTAGTAGAAAAGGGCAAGAGTCCGGTAGCACCTTAAAGACTAACCAAAATATTTTCTGGTAGGGTATGAGCTTTCATGAGCCACAGCTCACTTCGTGAGCAAGGGCAAGAGTCCAGTAGCACCTTAAAGACTAACCAAAATATTTTCTGGTAGGGTAGGAGCTTTCCCGGCTGGCCTGCTGTGTGGTCTGTAATTAATTCCCCGCCACAGGGGGCGTGGGCGTTGCAGGGCCTCACCCAGCAGGGGAGCCCCGGCATCGCCGGCTAATCCCCGGTTCTTGGTACTGCCGCTCGCTGGATCCCCGCATGAGCCCGTCCCTTCCTCCTCAGGCTTGGTGCAGGGGAGACACCACCAGGAACGAAAGCTGCCGGTTTATGTGGAGGGGATGGGACATTGCAAGAGCAGGGGTGGGTGGGTTAAAACGAAAATTGAAATGATTTGGAGGTGGGAAACGCTGTTGAGAAGTTGCGAGGTGCTGTGAAGTCGAGGGATTTAAGATTCCCTTCCTGCCCCGCTTTGCATGACAAAAGCCCAGCTGCGGAGATGACACCATCCCCCCTCAAAAAAAAAATCACCTCCCCAATTACCAATCAAGCCCATTATATGGCCACAATAGCCATCAGTTCTGTGGCCCACCCAGGCAGCCAGCAGCCAGACAGCATATCCTGGGCTCAGTAAGTGGATGGAGCTCTTGAGCAAGAGAGCCACCCAGCTCCAGAAAGACAGCCTGCTGCCATTAACAGGAAATAAACGTTAATTTAAAAAATAGCTGCTTCTATTGGCATAAAGTGAAAAGTGATGTTCTGAGGCTGACAGCTGTGCAGATTCCATTTAGCCCTAGTACCTGGCCGAGCCCACTGAAGGATTTTGGAGTGTAACTTCCAAAATATACTTCCTTCAAACTGTCTGTATTTTTTGCGGTATTATAGAAAGGTGGTTCTCAAACCCCATTATTTTCAGAATGCCAAACTTCAATCGCTCTCAGCAAAATTGACCAAGAAAGGTGGCATTCCCTGCTAAGGTGGTACATAAGAAAAGTCTTTAATAAATGTGAAATCCAAAGAAATATGAAATCCAGAGAAATGGCTAGGATATCACAGTAGCAAAGGCTGGCAGGGCTATCTGGCCTGGCAGCAAAGCTCAGAGGGTGAAGTAACTAGCAACTTTCGCCAGATCTGTAACCTTTGGCTTCTCTTGTTTCTGTGATGTAATGGGAGTCTTGCTTCCCTGGCACGTCATGCCTGTATGCAAATATTATTTGAGATCAGAAGAAAGGAAACAGGGAAGATTGCCAGACACTGCTAGATGAGGGAGGGCACGCTTTAAGCTTGCATTAAAACTATAAAGAATGGGAGACATAATTTCATTATAGCTCCATAATGCCCACTGGTGGTCAGAGCGGATCTCTGCAACACTCATATTGAACAGCTCAAGCAAACAAAATCTTCATTGAAAGTTTTGATGCAATGGGAAGCAAGCAAGAGAAGTGCTGAAAACTTAGATCTGTAATTGAGCACACAGAGGGGCAGGGACATGGAAATGGTGCCTTTGTTATGATCCTGAACTCAGCTCCCAAAAATTATCAATAGTTTTGTGATACCTACGTGTTACTTTTGAGTTTAGACACAAAAATTAAAAATCAAATTATTATTCAGGAAACCTGTGCTCCCATCTCCTTACTTTAGTACTAAAAAGCAGTCATGGTGGGGGTAACCCCACTTTGAATTGAACCACAGCTCTGGAAACCAATGGAAATCAGCCCCCAAAGCATTACCATGGGGAAAAGTGGGGGTGGGTGGGTCGGGCGGTCAACCCCTTCACCCACCACTACATTGACTCAGTGTATACCACAGGTGCTGGTTTCAGAAGAAGCGTGAGCAAGATTCTTATTGGGGGATGTAAAGTCATCCATCACACAGAGAGTGGCCTCTTTTTTTAATCACAGCTCTTAAATTAAGGGAAAGTTTTCAATAAGCCTGATATAGGTTAATTATGGCATGACATGGTTCGTAACATGCAGGTAAATTATTTTAATGGCGGGGGGAACTCCTTGCTGTTTTATTTCGATGTGTAGCAGTAGATGTTATTGCGTTTTTTTGTTTTTTTTTTAGGGTGTAGCTGGATTGTTAAGGTCTGTGACTACAACATGAATAAACATGATGATACTGATGAACTCCATCAACCTCTCAGGGCTGTGGTCCTGATTCAAACGAAGGGTCTCCTAGCACTTTGTAATGTTAAAGAAAGCCTCAGGAGGATGAATGTAAACTAAAAGATAAATAGGTTTAAACAATAAAAAATGTCCCAAAAGATGTCATTACAAATGTAACTATTAAATGTAAATAATTTCCTGTCAGATAACTAGGTAGATCTTTTTGAGAGAAAGAAGGTAGTATTACTGGAACCACACTGTCTCTTCATTGTCCAGTTTCTCACAACTTGATCAGAAATGGGTGGAATGTCTCATCATTCCCATTATGTCTTTTGGCCTTCCTCCTCTAAAATCCAGGGGCCCTTCCATCAATTTGGCACCTGAATCTGGTTGTCAACAAAGCAGCCATCACACATGGTAATTTATTATACATTTTTATACACACACACACATGCTTTCCCAAGCTGGGGACACAGGGAAAGAACACTAAGAGAGTCATTCATGTAGCAGCTACAAAAAAGCAGAAGAACTGATTGGCAAGATATCCCATGTAGCATCATTCCTCCCATGGGCTCATATCTGTGTCAATAGCCACACAGTTATATGCTGCATAACGCAACTTTTCCTCACAGACCTTGGCACTGCAAATGAAAAAAGGAAAAACTGTAGCAAGAGCTCATGTTTACATTTTTGTACACACACTGGCCAAAATCAGCCCAACCTTAACTCCCAAGTGTGCAGCTATTCTCTGGCCTACTTGCCTTCTGAAACAAGGCCCTGTGCGTGCGTGCGAGAGTGATTGTGAATGACAACCACTACTCCCTGTAGCTTGGACTCCTGCTCTGCTCTACTCCCACATTTACCTATTCTCTTTGCTCCACTAGCTACCATTACCATCACCCCACTGGCTGTCATACTCCTGCCCACCCCACTCTCACCAGCTGCTCTTCCCTATGACATTCTGACCATACCACGTGTGACTCTCCCACACCTCTCAGTGAACCACCATTCTTGCAGCTGTCATTCTCAAGCCCCTGGCAATGTCCCACACATATTGCCTCTTTCACAACAATTTTCTTGAGCAAAACTTACGAGGCATAGTTGGGCAAAAATAGTGTGCTGGAGCAGGTGGATGATTCTGGAAGGGCATCTGTGGTCTCAGAGCTTGGGGAAAGAACAAGTCAGTGAGATTTACTGAGGGAACATTACACTGGACAACAGAGACACAGACTTGCATCCCACCTGGGAAGGGGTGTGTGTTCACAGACACACCCTGTAGCTGAGGTCCAAGTCTCCCTCAGTGCTGTTCCTGGTGGTCCCTTTCCCCTCAAGAACAGCAGGAAGGGGGAAGTGTGAAAATCGCACCCCATGGTGGGAAATCCCTTTCATCCACAGAAATCCTCCACAGGATCCTAATTACAGAGTGCTGCCCAACCCCCACTACCACACACATAGATAATTAAGCAACACTTACCCTAACTTGTCAGGATAGATATAAATTCGAGCAGGAAGTCGACTCCTGCCGGTAACAAACCTCAGGAAGCGACTGCGATCCTCTGAGGGGAAGAATACATAACCATCAGAAGCTCCCAAGAAGACCCTCTCCTCAAAAAGCTTTCTTAATACATATATAAGACATGGCCTGATCCAGTCCTTGAAACTTCTGATTCAGCAAGTGCAGGACAATGCAAGCCAACCTCATACACTCAGGGTGTTTGGCAGGAGTGGAAGCTAGGTCATGTTAGAGGTGGGGGCGTGAATGCAAACTGAAAAACAGTAAAAACAGCTCAGCTGTGCAATACACAGTAGTGTGAATTATAATAGCTCCTGGGAGGTTCATCTCCTTCACTCTTTTCCCCCTGCCTCATTGCTCTTCCTCTTCTCTTATTTATTTAGAAAAGTATATGCTGTCTCTCCAGAGACCTGGTCTCCAAACTTGGTCTAAGCAAGAGATATCATCAAGAAGTAACGGAAAAATCCTTACAGCTGATTTCCCCCGTCCCCAAAAAAGCTGTTGTAAAAAGTAGTTGTGTCCTGTATTCAGTGGGAAGAACCCCCTACAACACATTGAGCACGTCCAATTTGCGACTGGCATATGTTCCTTTATATCGACATTACACAACAGCTGTCTGCTTGTATTTCCTCACCATTAGTAAAGTTGTTCAGCGCCTCCCAGAAATACTGAATTCGGGTGTCTGATGGTTCAAAATCCTCAAAGCGAGCTATATGAGAAAGGGAAAAGCACAGAAACATTAGAAAAAATTTACTATGGGCCCAAAATAAGCTAAGTGCACTAACACCAAATTTTGGTTGAAAGAAAAAAATATGCCTGGTATTTGGGTAGCCTACACTCAGAGACAAGGCATGCACTCCTTATTTATCCCTTTGAGCATACAGGCCAGGATATTTTCCACCTCATATTATTTATTTAGTAAATGTTTATCCCATCCTTCCTTCAAGGAGCTCAAGGTGGCATACATCATTCCCACTCCTCCGTCTTATCCTTACAATCACCTTATGAGACAGATTAGACAGAGAGAGAATGATGGCCCCAAAGTCTCCAAGCATAGTCCAACACTAACAATGTACACATGAAGCCCAGGGTCATTGATCTATCAAGGCTGCTCTCCAGAGTCTTAGGTAGAGGTCTTTCACTTTACCTAGGACCTGATACTTTTAACCAAAGAGGCTGGTGACTGAACCCAGGACCTTCTGCTTGCACAGCAGATGCTCTACCACTGAGCCCGTCTCTTATAACATTATACCATGCTGGCTCACAGTTGCCTCGCATTAAGTAAAATCACTATAGTAAAGCTATAAGATGAAGGATCCAGTTGCCCTATTTGTCAGGCGCATGGCTAGTTCAAATTCACACATAGCCCATCGATTCAGAACTTGTGCTATGAGCCCCTGCCCAGTGCAGCAGGTAAGAGCTATACATGACTATGCTACCAACAAGGAGGGTGAGCCCTCTGACACTTACTGAGTTTCTTCAGGGCCTCAACTGTCACTTCAGGGTCACCGCAGACCTTCTTCTCCAGTTCCTGCCAAGTGAGCAGGTCCAACACAGCTTGAGGTACAACCTTGAGGAGTCCAGCCTGCATGGCTGCAATCTGGAAGTGGTAGAGAAAGTCAGCATATAACAACCAACTCTTCTTCTTCAATTGCTCACTGCCCAATACAGCTTCACCTTCCCTCCCAATCTTACTTAACTTCTTGTCCCAAAATGTCCTAGTATCAAACAGGTTCAGGAGGTGGGGTGGCAAGAGGCCAGGCACCTGAATGCCTATAGGTAGGTTCTGCTAATGATTCCTCACCAAAACTCCTGAGACAGATGTTTGACACCTTCTGGCTCGATCCAGATGTATTTAGGGTATAGGGGATTATAACAGATAAACTGGATCTGATGGTCAATTTTGAAGCCAGACCTTATCCCTTTAATGGCAGCCTTATCCTCAGTAGTAGGTGATCACGTGTAGCTTCATGCCATAAAAAAGTTTATCCAGCTGAATTCTGCATAGCAAAGCCCTGTTAAGGGTCCAAAGCACAGGTTGGGCTTGGTTTTTTTCCTTCCTTTTTCAGACCAGCTGGAAAACCTGATTGGGTAGAGAAGGCTTGAAAACTCTGAAAACAAAGTGTGGAGGGGGGGCTCAGAAGAAAGGAAAGGGTGATGTGTCTTTGTCTTGTATCCCAACCACAAGGCAATGATGGTTCCATGTGCAGGAATAAGGGAACTCTCAGGGATCTGGGAAACAAACTACCAAGAAAACAAGAGGCAGCCAAAGAAAGGAGAACAGGCGTTGACTGGTGGAAGATGGATTCTAGAAAAGCAGGGCAGGGTCCCATTTCCAAAATGCCATTGTGCATTACCTGCTCCTTGCTCTCCGTTAGCCGTGCTTCCTGCACCAGCCGAATGAAGTCCAGGCGGTCTTCATAGTGCACTATCATGCGAGTGCCGCCAGGGATAAGTTCCACCATGCTCTGGTCACTCAATACTGTGGTGTAGGTCAGTTCATTTCCAAACTTGAACTCAAAGGTCTCTTTGTCCATTCCTTCCATCATCTCTAGGAGCTTCACCTGAAAATGGGGGGGGGGGAAGAGAAATTATCTCATTCAGTTCCTCCACAGGCATGTGGGGGAAGAAAAGATTTGGCTGGGTTCCATATAAACTACAGCCCTCACCAGATGGCCTTTGTAATGTATTCCCATGAGCAAGGGAGTCTGCACCATGTCTAGGCGTGCACACAGATTGCACGGTTGCAATCTGTAATATTTGTGGGCCTTTCTCCTGTGTTAAATATAAATGTGGGAGAACGCTGCTTTCCCTCCCCCCTTCAGCCAAATGGCAGTTGTTCTGCCAAGTTAGCGTCCCAAATGTACAAACGCCTGCTCAGCAGGAGCCTGACCACAAGCACCAAAGATGTCCACAGACAGATCTTCTCCCAGTGACTCACCAGCACAGAGTCAACAGCAGGGAAATCCTTGCTCCAGCTCACTTCCTCGCCTGTCAGCTGCTTCCAGACAAAGCCAGGTAGGGCCAGGACCTTAGGGATAGAGAAAAGACATGTGTAACACTGTCCCTGGGCACAGTCTTCTGTGTTCCATACAGGTGACATTCAGGTCGGCAGGCAATATATCCTTAGTCCTGTGTATTAGGAATACCTAAACACACCTGTGATCATGAACAATGAACTACTAGGGTGGTGGTTCTTTCATCGGGTCATCTGGTGTCATTTTATCATTAGTACTAGACAGAGGTAGGAAAAGGAGGCAGCAATTATGTGAAGTGCATATCAGCTTCAGATGATATGGCCATACTCACAAGTTTTTGATATGTCAGTGTATTTTTTTAAATAAATAATCAGTGGAGTACTTCTGGCAAGATAACTTTTTTGTTTTTCCTTAGTAAACTTGAATTCTCTTTTGTCATGAGAGAATAAGTCACAGAGAGGGTTGCATCAAGACTAGAATAATTCTGACTATTTGCAGCTTGGGAATAGTTACACCTTGATATCATCATCACTCCATGGACATGGGAGAGAATCCTACTCTGCAGAACATTACTCCTACTATGTACTAGAGCAAAGCTGGAACGGAAAAGGGGGCAGAACATAGACTCCTCTCATGCAGCAAAAGAAAAAGTCACCCTACAGCTGCTTTCTGCTCTGGAGCATTTTCAGTCTGATTTCAGGCAGGACTATAGGTGGCCTCAGTTGAGGAACTCCGTCTGAACGCAGACAAAGGCCATGTTTCTTTGTTGCTCCTACTGGATCTAGCTGCAGCCTTTGATACTAGAGATCAAGGGTGTCAAAGATAAGGCCAGCGGGTCGAATCTGGCCCTTTGAGCACTGTTATCCTGCCCGAGAGCCAAGGCAGTTATTCCCCCGCTCCCGATTCTGGGCTGTGGGGGCCTTCCGATCCATGCCGCTTGCCAGCTGGGACCTCCACATGGGGGTCCAAGCCCACAGGCAGAGGGGACTGGAAGGCGGGGGCTCCAACCCAGTGAGCTTCAAAGTCGGGTACTGCTGGGGAAGGGCGATCCAAGTGCTGGGCTCACCAGCCGAGGCAGCCACCCTCCTGCTCTTGGCAAGCCTGCTGTGGGCTTGACAGCTGAGGAAGCCACCCCACTCCCTATCTGGGCTGGCGAGCCCGCTGCGGGCTGGTACACATGGCTGATCTGGGCTGGTACAGATGGGCCGGTCCAACCAAATGACATTTAAGTGATATCCAGCCCTCGTAAGAAATGAATTCGACACCCCTGCTATAGATCGTGCCATCCTGTTGAGGAGTTTGGAAGGACAAGCAGGTATCAGGGGATGTGTGTTGGACTGGTTTAAATCATTTGTCATGGATGAGACTCAAAGGGTTGCCATTGGAGACCAACTGTCTTCAGTGTGGGGTTCCATAGGGTGCAGTCTAATTTGCCATGTTATTGAACACCTATGGAAAACCTTTAGGATAAATCATTTGCAGCTTTGAAATTGGATGTCATCAATATGTTGATGACACCCAGCTCTCTATCTCTCTGTCCAAATCCCCAACAAACACGCTTTATAAAGGAGAAGGGAAGGAATCAAAGTCTCAATAACAAGAGGAATTAAAAATAAGCAATATATAAATAACAATATAACCAAAACCAGGAAGGGAGGATGGGGCGGGCGGGAATAGTTGCTGCCCTCAATCATAGGCCTGGCAGAACATTTCAGTCTTACAAGCCCTGCGAAACGGCATCAGACTGAATGTAACTTTACCACCAGAAGAGGGGGGAAATCCTGACATTGTTTCTGTTGAGTTTGATTCTGCCAATTTAAAAGTTTAAACCACAGGTCCCCAATGTGGTCCCCACGGGCGCCATGGTGCCCACCAACACCTTTCCTGGTGCCCGCCAAGTGCTTTTAGAAAGTGGGTGGAGCCAGGTGAGGCTTGTGTCCAGCAAGGCTTCTGATTGATCACTGGAGATTTTGATACCTAAAAGCTCCAGCCCTGGAGATGGCACCCATAACAGAGACACACTGAACTGTTTGAAACATTGCTGCCTGCACCTTAATAGCCTGCTGCTCTGGGCTAGCTCTCCCCAGCTTTGTACAAGCCAGACTTTCCAGGACAAGAGGCCGGATCACCTGCAGAACCTGCAAAAGAATTGCCATGATCCCTGATTGCCTCTTGACCCAAAGGGAAGCCATTATTGCAAGGCGAGAGCATCACGTAGCCCTTCTCTGCATATTCCCCCCCCCTCCTGTGTATCCTGGGAAAACATCCTCAGCTATCTACATTAAAGGATTCCCCCTGCCGCCTCCCTGGAATGTGAAGATTTACAGCCTCCGGAGAAGGACCATCTCAGGATGTATAAATCAAGGGGTGCCAGCTTAGAAAACAAATTGTCACTTGGCCCAATAGTCACAGCCATAGAAAAAGTCTTTTTAATCTCTTTTTGTTGTTGAAAGGAGCCATCTGGAGAATCTCACTCCCCCCCCCACCCCCAGAAAAGGGTATATTTTGCCCTACCCAACAAGGCTCAGTGCAGATCTTCCCCCTTCACTCTCTGCCATGTCTCCCTCGTGTGTTAAGTTCCATACACCCCTCCCCCCCCCCCCGCTGTATTCTGTCTACCTCTATGCCACGGATGTTGGAACATCTCCACTTCTAGAGATTGGTAAAGTATCCTAATTAATAACTCCCTCAATGTCTGTAGCTTACCTTTATCTTTATTCCTAGTTTCTCGTATGTGTGTTACTTGTAACATTGAATGAATGAATATATATATATAAAAACCTTTTAATTTGGAATTCCTGAGTCTGTCTTTATTTGGGGAGTCACTGAGAAAAACCCTCGTAGACATAGGGCGATCCTGGCTTAATAAATACATAGTTACCGATTGCTCGAGCTAATTCCCCATCCAAAGAGCAATTTTGGTAACAGTTTATTGGTGGAGAAAATGCGGGCAGCCCCTGCACTTGTGAATGCCTTGTGAAGTCGACGCACAAGCATTTCCATGGCAGACGTAAGGGGAAGTCTCGGTGACTCTCTGAATCTTGACTGAATGCATCACCTGAACAAAATTGTCATATTAAAATAACAGAGTGTGTGTGCAAACTGTGTGTTTGGCTCTAGAGAGCACTATCTTGTGGGTTGGCTTCCCTCCCCATCTGGGAAACTCTCTGTAGGGGAGCCCTTTTGAGATTCTTTGTGTAACTAGTCCCTCTCTTCTTGAGATTTCTCTATGGTGCGCTTACTTTCCAGCCACCACCAGAGCTAAGTAACTGAATTTTTTTTTGTGAAACTGAATCTTTATTGTGAACCTGAATCTTTATTGTGAACCTGAATCTTTATTGTGAACCTGAATCTTTTTTGTGAACCTGAATTTTTTTTGAGTAACTGCATATTTGAATATTGAGTACCTGAAAACTTGCGATCTGGACGCAGATCATAGCCGGGGTGAGCTCAAGCCCCCCCCCAAACAGGAGCGACGGCACTGGCTGTCTGCTACTGAGTGAAACTGAAAGATTGGCCGGGAGCGAGGTGCCCCCCCAATCCAAGAGCAACTGCAAAGTCTGAACCCCAGGAGCGACGGCACTGGCTGTCTGCTACTGAGTGAAACTGAAAGATTGGCCGGGAGCGAGGTGCCCCCCCAATCCAAGAGCAACTGCAAAGTCTGAACCCCAGGAGCGACGGCACTGGCTGTCTGCTACTGAGTAATTGATAGGATGGGCTCGAGAGCGAGGTGCGTCGAGGCCCCAATCCAAGAGCATTGGAAAGTCTGGAGTGGAATGCACAGAATTTCCAATAGAGAACCCTGGAGGGGAGTATCCCCTTGAAACAATATGGGTTGTGTAGTCTGGCTGCAGCAGACTGCACTAGCCTGCCTTAAGCAATGGACCCTGGGTTAAAACCACCCCCAGAGCAATAAAAGAGTGCTTGCAAAAATATCTAATTAGAAATTGTAGCAATTATAGCTCAACTTGAATCCCTGAACTTTTCTTCCACGCTGGGCTGCACCCCAACAGCCAGCGATTAAAAATCCAGAGAGCCCTGATCGACTCCAACCCCTCCCTTGCTGTGAAACATTTTTGTCCCCGCTGCCTTGAAATACCCGCAAGTGGCGCTTTTATCCCAAGAGTGCAGATCAGGCTCAAACCCATTCCCCTGGTTCTCTACTGAGAAACGGATTTCTTTTGCCTCACCAGGATCAGCCAGAGCGATCCACCCTTTCCCCCAGAGCTATAGTTTTCATCATGGCAGGAAAATTGAACAGTGACCCCAGCCTAAGCAAACTAAAGAGATGGCTGCCAAAATTAAGTCATGGTGATCCTTCAAGGCACAATATTGGCAAACGCGACCCTGTTGGATCCCAGGCAACTAATACTGGACTAATGAAGGATAGGAGTGATTTGTCCCACGCTCTCCTTGAAACACAGAAGGAATTAAATCAAGGGAAAGGAGCAATGAAAGCTGCCTTGAGCAGGATCACCTCACTTCAGCAAGAACTAGACCATTCTAGGGCCAAAATCCAGTATTTACAAGAGCAAATCATGGCCCAAGACAAGAGCAGAAACTCTGCTGCCCCTTCCCAAATGAAGGAACAGCAGAAGATCCCATGGGATTGTAGCAAGGCAAAACTGCCTCTGCTCATTCCCTCGAGTGACAAAGGGGAACTATCGGCTTCCTCCCCCACGGAGGAAAGCTAGCTATAAACGCAGCGACCTGCCTACCCCCGCCTTGGGAGCGGCAAGACACGAAGGAAAATTGCAGTAACTTCATAATCAAAATCCAACATTGTGATTCAGTTCAATACGAAGGAAAAATGCCATTTCAAGCCTCTGTCTGAAACTTCCCATGCAATGTGCATCTCTTCTTGCCATGCAATCTGCCCCACCTCTTTCCCCCTTTTGAGTGAATGTGTGTGTGCGCGCATCCCCACCCCTCTCTCTCTTTTCTAAACTTCATTCTGTACTATTCCTAGTCAACTGAACGAACATGCAAAAAGCCTCCTCAGTGCAGGAAGGGAAATGGTTGAAGAAGTGTGTGCCTAGTTTTAACTATGTAATGAAAGAACTAAAATCTCTGCAACTCAATGTTAAGATGTATAGCCTCTTCGGCAACGAAAGAGTTAACAAGTCAAGCTGTATTGCCATGGGGGAGTGGATCTTGAGGGAAGATCCGTGCAAAGCTCTCTCACTGTTCTTTAAATTATAGCAGAGCCTCCCTGGCGCAGGGAAGTGTACCTGAACCATAAAGAGTACCAAATAACTTGTTTTCATTTGCAGGAAACAATGACATGTCTCTGTGTATCTCTCATCACCCTTGTGATGGTTTTAAGTAAAGATTTTTACCAGGGCTTGTTTCTTGAGAAAGGTATGGCCAGCCTTTCCCAAGAATATCATCAACCCCCGCCCACCTCTCCAAAATAAAGGCAGTTTTCGCACAATTTGGCAAAGAGGAAAATGAAGTGAAATTACATGTGTATATGTGCCCCCCCCCGCTCTTGTCTGCTTCATATTGAAACTTGTGTGTGTGTGTGTGTGTGTGTGTGTGTGTGTGTGTGTGTCTACCCCACGGTACCAGGGGAAGGCATTGGAGTGTGATATTTTGTGAGTGTATTGAATGAAGTGAATATGGAGTGTCTATTTCATTGCGCAAAGAAAGTCTTTTTTTTATTATTGTCTTTATGTGAATATGTGTGGACCAGAGTACTGTATAAAATGTAATGTGTTCTCCAGCCAGTTAGGAATATGTGACCCAGTGAAGAGTCTGTGTGAGTGCATCAGAGCAAAGGTTTCCTTGTTTGTTTGTTTTTACCCTATGGAATGAATGAGGGAAGGGAGAGCTTAGTATGCTTTGTTCCCCCCCCCCTTTCAGCTCCACACTCGTTATTTTCTGGGTCTTGTAGTCATTTATTGTGGTGGAAAAAGGAATGGTAAAAGTATGTAGAAAGACAGGATTTTTATAGAAAGTGATGGTTGATGGCATGGCATCTAGTGTGAGGCTGCTACTCATAACAGATGCCTGTTAAGGTGTGTTTTCGTAAATGGAAGGTTTTGAAGGTATGGAAATGAAAGGATTTGACAGAGGTGTCTATGTGTTTCAGAGGGGCTGCACTGAACTGATGCAGCAGTAAAAGGAAACTTTCCCCACAAAATAATGGTCACAGCCCAAGATTGTAATATTATATGTAAACAATGGTCTTGCCCATCCCAAGATTGTATTGTTATTTGTATGTATAAAACGCTTAAAAGCAGTCCTGTCCCATTTAAATCAATGTTCGGGACTTGCATTGTACTTCCCAAGCAGCACTTTGCACATGCCCAAGTGCTGCCACAATTGCCCCATTTATACTCCTTTCATCTGATTGCATCAGAAGAAAGGAAGGGGGGAGAGAAGGACACCCGGTCCAGTCCGGTCCATTTTTGTTTGTTTTTTTTTATCTGAAAACTTTTAAAGGAAAGGGAGATATGACCCACTTTTTATTTCTTTTTGGACTTTGAATTTGAGGGATTTTTTTTTTTGAAGTTCCTGGACAATACCTGATCATTTGCAATGGATCCATTTTAATCATTGTGCCTTCTAAGAATCCAGCCTAAGTTTGTGATTTAGTTTATATGATTTTGGCCTTCTTCCATTTTTTCTGAATTTTATTTTTGAGGAGTTTTAAATGCTTCAACCTAGCTCTTTCATTCCCCTTGCGGCATGCCAACAAACATGGCTATCAGGGATATGAAAGGGGGGAGCCCCCCCACTTGAAGGGTCTCTTCCCCCTCCCTTCTTCTTGAAATGCAGATTGCCTGGTATTCATTAACAATCTTGCCTTCTGTTTTCCCTCCCTCCTGAAAGCCATGCCAACCAGCCAGGAAACCGGGAAGAGAGGCAACTCACCACCACCTTTTGTGTTTTGTGTGCAGTGTTTTAACTTTCTCTCCGCCTTAATTAGTTTTTTTTCTGTCTCGCTTCAAGGAGCAGCAGTCCTTGGATTGATCCTCCAACCACTAATGTGTATAAGTTCCATCCCTAACTATACAGGTCTCTGCTATCGGTCACTGGTGGAACTCCCTGCTGCGTGCTCCCCCCATAATCACCTCCCAGGCAGGAGACTCCTGACCTGAAGCAATGCTACTTCAGCCCACCTGCGGGGAGAAAGGAGGAGAGTCACAAGGAGCTTGCTGTAGGGGCATACTTAGGAAATGAATCCCTGTCTCAAAACAAACATTGCACCATTGACAATGCTATTGGGTATATATGAGTCATTCAGTCCCAGGTTACTATGATGTATGTATTAATGCAAGGATGTGATTGGTTCAGATGGGACCCTGCGCTGACATTTGAAACCCAGGGCTCCCCCCCTTGTGCCAACCTCCCGTGTAAGGAACACCCCCCCAACCAAAACACTGGGTATCCAGACAACTGCCAACTACCGCTTCCACTAGCAACTGTCCTTTCTCACAAGGACTCATTAACAAATTGACTTAACCCTTTCCAGTACTTATAGCCCTATGATTTCTTGTTATTTTGTAGGCACAGATGCTTAGGTTTCCCTGCAAACAGCCATCCTGATAGCTTTAGTATACTAATCCAGATTGAATTGGTATCCTACATCCATTACTTGTCTGTACCTGCTTCACCTTCCAAGGTTTTATATTAGTTCAATGCCTAGACTTAATGGTTTAGTAATGTTTACAAACTTGCCAAGTTTTATGTATGTTAGCATTAGGATTTTTCTGAAACAGTTGATTGCCCAAGATGAAAAGATTAAGATAACAACCTATCTCAGCCACTGCATTGATGGAATAGATTTTAGATATTTATATGTGTAGTCCCTTTTATTGGGTATAAACATGAATGTTATGATTTGATCCCATTGGATATATATGTGTGTGCAAGCTGCCATTCTTCCTTTACCTATGCTTTCACACATCTATGAGTTTTGGGTAGATGGATGCAAAAAATGGCCCAGCAAAATGATAGTCACCTACCAGGCTACACGGCTCTCCTAAAAGCAATATAGAGACCTGTGTAACCCCTAGGCTTGCTCTTAAGTTTTTATTATTTTCTATTTTTGACTTTCCAAGGTGGGGACAACATTTGGCATCCCCTAGACAAAAATTAAAGGGAGGGACTGAGGGACCCCCCTTCCCCTCTAAAAAGGTCCTGCCCTTGGACAGTCAATCTCTTTTTGCACCGGAAAATGTGTTTTTGCTTCTTCATGTGTCAATTCCCTGACACCTGCTTTTGCCCTGAAAACCAGTAAGGCACCCATCATGCTCCAGCATTTGAAGATCTGCATGTGCCAGGCCCTCTGGGGCACGGGATTTTGCACCAATTTCTCTTTTGTATAAGGATATAAGTGTGTATGAGAAAGCTCACTTTTGTGTTAGCCTTGCAGCCCGCTCTATTTCCAGCTCACTGTGAACCAATTAACCCCTTCCACAGTCTTCCAGGTATACATCCAAGCAAGAAGCATGAACAGCCGTAAAAGAGCTGTAATTTATGGAATTGTTTCAGCAATGTTATTATTATTATTTTTTGTAACCAAAAAGTGAAAGTGATACCGAGCCTCTAAGCACCTGAAGCCCTGCAAGCGTCTCTGTCACCAGCCTGCAGCGACCTAATTAAGCTAATTAACCCTCTCCTTGATATAGATATGAGCTCACGAAGTGCTCTAAGGGGGGTGCTTTCCTATTTCCTACATTGTAACTTAATTGCGACGCCAGCGGAAACTTTCCTTTCCTACTAACTGTAACCTTGTAAAGAAGACTGACAGTTTTTTCTCTGCAAACTGCAACATCCAGAGTTTTTTTCTGTACAGTTTTCTATGTATTGTAAATAGCAGATAGCCAATTTAGTTACTCTTTCTCCTTCTTGTTATCTTTAAACTAGTTACAGAATCAACAAGTGTAAATAATTGTACATATATATCTATACCTCCTAGCACATCTCTATTCAATGTATCTACTTCTCACGAGTAGTAACAGCAAAACCAATATAGCACCCAGGTGTTTCCAATTCCCATGGCTGTCACCTTTTTTAATCTGGCCCGTTTTTAGCTTAGAGTGCAAAAAGGCTCCTTCATTTCCCTTTGATTTATACATCTCCTGGGTCTCCAATCAACACTACAAGCAAGTTCCAGCGACTCCAAGTTCCTGTGTTCCAGTCCGTTCCTGTTTCTAACCCGCTGCCTCCTGTTTCCAGCATTCCTGCTTCAGAGCTCCTGTTATCCTGCCTCCAGCAGTTCCTAAGATCCAGTTTTTGTGGTGGCCCCGTCACGAAGTTCTGGAGCCACCAAAGGGGGGAATTGATACCTAAAAGCTCCAGCCCTGGAGATGGCACCCATAACAGAGACACACTGAACTGTTTGAAACATTGCTGCCTGCACCTTAATAGCCTGCTGCTCTGGGCTAGCTCTCCCCAGCTTTGTACAAGCCAGACTTTCCAGGACAAGAGGCCGGATCACCTGCAGAACCTGCAAAAGAATTGCCATGATCCCTGATTGCCTCTTGACCCAAAGGGAAGCCATTATTGCAAGGCGAGAGCATCACGTAGCCCTTCTCTGCATATTCCCCCCCCCCCTGTGTATCCTGGGAAAACATCCTCAGCTATCTACATTAAAGGATTCCCCCTGCCGCCTCCCTGGAATGTGAAGATTTACAGCCTCCGGAGAAGGACCATCTCAGGATGTATAAATCAAGGGGTGCCAGCTTAGAAAACAAATTGTCACTTGGCCCAATAGTCACAGCCATAGAAAAAGTCTTTTTAATCTCTTTTTGTTGTTGAAAGGAGCCATCTGGAGAATCTCACTCCCCCCCCCCCAGAAAAGGGTATATTTTGCCCTACCCAACAAGGCTCAGTGCAGATCTTCCCCCTTCACTCTCTGCCATGTCTCCCTCGTGTGTTAAGTTCCATACACCCCTCCCTCCCCCCCGCTGTATTCTGTCTACCTCTATGCCACGGATGTTGGAACATCTCCACTTCTAGAGATTGGTAAAGTATCCTAATTAATAACTCCCTCAATGTCTGTAGCTTACCCTTATCTTTATTCCTAGTTTCTCGTATGTGTGTTACTTGTAACATTGAATGAATGAATATATATATATAAAAACCTTTTAATTTGGAATTCCTGGGTCTGTCTTTATTTGGGGAGTCACTGAGAAAAACCCTCGTAGACATAGGGCGATCCTGGCTTAATAAATACATAGTTACCGATTGCTCGAGCTAATTCCCCATCCAAAGAGCAATTTTGGTAACAATTTGATTGGCTGTGCAGATTTTTAAAAACGTTGCTTTGGCAGCAGCTACCACCACAGCACAAGGGTCTTCAGTGTGTGACAGAAAGGAAGCCAGGATAGCCTTTTTTGTGACAGGCTCTGCCTCCTAGGGCAGCCGTTTTGTGAATGCGCCCACCACACTTGTGTCAGAATTCCAACAGCATCTGCAGACTCCAGAACGTTGGGAACCCCTGATTTAAAGACTTTAAAGAATTGACTCTATGCCATTCGCTTCTCAGGTGATATTCAATTGTAACACGGGAGGAGGAAATGATTAGCTTTTGTATTCCATGAAAGGTTATGCTGATCATATGGATAAAGAAAAGATCATATTTCAGGACACTGTATGCCTCTGTAAAATATATAACTCCTTCTATAGATGTGATCCCAGCTCAGAAATGCTCTTTTGAAACTTTGGATTTCCAATATAGACTGATCATCTGTCATGACTGGAAAATAATTTGATGCAGTGGAAAAGTAAAGAAGAGGGCAGCTTGGGTTCTACCACCGGTATCAAGGGGAAATAACATCCATTTGACACTCACCAGGAACTCCTTGCCACGCAGGGCCGCACCCATGATCTGCCCAATCCACTCATATTTGGTGAACTCCTTGCAGGATGGGTTGGGGACGTACATGTCTCGGGCCTCTCCAGTACCACTACCCTGAAAACAAACATGTAGGCTCAAACTTCCTGCACAAGAGTACGAAGATAAAGTCAGCCCAGATGCCATAACAGAGAACCATTCCAAAAGTCGGAGCTGTCCAACCAACAACAGATTATCCTGTGTTGGGAGGACGTTTCCAGCAAAATTTTGGGCATAAGAATGCTTGTGAACATTATTTTACCTCTCCAAGATCATATACTCTAAGCAAAACAAAACTGAGTGAAGATGTAGAAAGGGTAGTATTTGGGTTCTGGGGAAATTAACATGATGGCAGCAGGGATGGACTGAGTAGGTAGGACTTAGGTGTCCTGTTTGATCCCCTGGGAACTTGGGTCTCCTGAGCAACCCTCTCTCTGCACACTTCCTCTAATCCTCACATTAACAGCCCCTGAAACACTTGCCCCTTTGGTGTGCCTTGTAAGCAAAAAAAGGCTTAGCTCGAATAAGCAAACATATTATTGGCACCTGGTTGGATGTGCGAACAAAAAAAGGCAGTGGTACAGGGCTCTCAGCTGAGCTGGGACACAACTCCTCAGACATATCAGCAATACTGTCCCGGAAACCACCACCTGGAAAAAAACAACAGCATGAGTGTGATATTGCCAGCTTCATTTTGGTGCCACACGTAGCTTGAGCTCCTAAACATATCTTGGATATTCTGACCCCTCAACCTCCTGTAGCATGTGCAGTGCCCCAAGAATAAATCTTGGCAATCGTGATTGCTTGGTCTCATCTATTCATATTTAGCAATCTCCCTGAAGGTTGGGTGAGGAACATATGCCTCGATAACAACTGTTAGTTTGTAAACCGAATCTTTTGATCGAATCAATCACAGTTCCATCAAGGTGTGGAGGGTAGAAGTCACTGACTAAGTGGCCACCTGCAACACGGCAGTTGAGTCCCCACATCTGCATCACCCTGCCCATCTGGCCTGTACTTCTCAACTATGGATCTATGTATTTTCAAACGTTAGACTCCAAATTTTGTAAACTGAGAATTTTTGCAGGCATTGTAGTGGTAGTGGACAAGATAATGATACTGAGATTGGGGGCAAAGTCATGGGTAAGATACATATTTTCAGATATGATTTTTATTATCACAGAGACATTATCACACATTTGTGAGAGCCATTATTTTGGCAGAATGTACAGAAACTTAGACTTACCCTGGTCAATTATGCCTTCAGCAATGAATTTACATTCCCACCACTGGTCATAACGAAGTGGCCACCTGCAAGGAATGGAAATGGTCACTTGGAAGTTGTCTGTGTACTTAGCAGAGGGGATCTTGCATTGCTGGGAGGAATGTCAGTGATAACATTTCTGTTTGCTCAAGGACTTATATTCCTTGGATGCTGTGCATGTGTGTACTGTCTTCTTTCTGTGGAGATTCATCTTCTGCCTTACAAGAAGCCCTGTGGTGCATCACACTCTGACCTCCAAATAATTTGATGTTTCCAGCACAAATGCCAAAGAGGCAGGATGGATAAGTAAGTAAACACACACCTATAATCCAGGGGCTTTTCACACTTGTCAGTGGGTTTCAGGCCTTCATACACCTAGAAGAGCAGAGAAGGCAGAGAAGGCATTAGGTGTGAAAGAATCCTGACCTCTGCTACTTATACTCAGCACAGCAGCAAAATGTGTGCCTTGAGGGTCTTGGTGCATTTATTATACTGGAATCTGGAACTAGAATCTGGTAATAGTAACCAAAAAGTTACAAGAAGCTCTTCTGCTGTGTGGTTCCCAAGATTCCTAACAGTCTTTAATTCATGAATAAGAAATGACACTCATCACTTAAAAAGCCAGTGTGATGCAGGGCTGGATTGTTGCTTTGGATGCAGGAAGCAGAGAATCAGCCCATCAGTCAGTCAGGAGCTCACTATAGCAGGCAAAGTTGCATAGTGTCTAGAGTACTTAGACTAGGACTGAAAATACCCAGGTTCAAATCTCCACTGTTCCATGAAAATCAGTGAATGACCTTGGACTAATCACTCTGTCTCAGCCTAACCTACGATTGTTGGAAGGATAACTTATTGTGGGTCTAGCCTGCTTGGAGAAAGAGTACAAAGACTAGACAGAGATTCCCAGCCATCCTGTGGGAAAAGCCTCAAAAATTACAATGCAGCATAAAAACACAATCACTGCTGGGAATCAGAGAAGACAAGGAGTCAAGACCCAAGTATTTTCTGCAAAGCACATGAAACATCTTTGCCACAAGGGGAGATACTGGGTTTGATCATGCCTAAAATTCCCATGCATGCAAGGGGGAGTGATTTTTGCTCATTCCCCCTTTCTGAGGCAGACCTCTGACTACTCCCCCAACTATTTTAAGGGGGCTCTGGAGGCTTACATGGATGGAAAACCTTCTAGCTGCAAGAGGCAAGCCACTGAATTTCCCACTGTAATATAAAATGATGGAATATTGAGTGGTACACCTCCAATCCACACAGAAGGGCATGGAGTTGAATGGCCATACAAAACTGTTTGCAGCTTACACTCATATATGAAGTTTCTTCTGTGAATTTAACCAGCTTTGAGGGTGTAGGTTAGAAAAGCATTTCTGAAGCATAACGTGCCCAGCAAATAGCAGACAGAGGCTGCTTCCAAACAGCCTTTATAATCAATTTTAGCATCCACTTGCTAATGGATTGTTTGTGTCATTTCAGAAACAACCATTTTGGCCCCCAGCTGCTAATAGATTTTTTTTTAATACAAAGCGGCTTGGGTTCTATTCACAAAGCAAAGCTGAGCTGTTTCATTTTTTTAAAAAAACAGCTATCTTTCCTTTTCAGGTCGTCTTTTTTTAATTTTGTTTTATATGACAGGATACAAAAAGAAGAAAGAGGGGGGGAACGGGAAGTCAATATATATACACATATACATATAGATATCTGTGTCCGAGCTTCAATCCAATACATACACATATCTTCATCAATTCACCTAAAACTACAGATTTCTATTACTAAGTTCTGATTTAGCAATCTTCATAATTAGACACTAAAGAACAAAAAAGTTTAAAGCATATGAGTAGTGATCATATAGTGGCTGCCATTTTATCTTAAAATCATCAATTGAGTTCATTTTCATCAAAGCAATATCAAGTCTTCTTTATGCTTCTGGACTGCTGTAGTGTGGTGCTTGAAATGCCTAAGGCACTTACAAAAGCACTGCTTCTTTCCCCCTGCCTTTTTTACAGAGTTCTTTTTCAGCTTAAAAAAAATGTTCTAGCTTTTGCGCTATAGCACTAGACCAAGATAGCAATTCAGTGCTGTACTACCAGCATTCAGATGCTTGCTGAATGCTGGCGGTACAGCATTGAATCGCCATCTTCCTTGCATTTGTGTATGATGGCCATCCATACCTGGGAGAAGACAGTGTTTTTGCAGCTGGGATCAAGGGCTGGATTGTCACGATGCTCCATGGCCAGGCGCCGATTGATGTAGAGGCGAGGCATGAAGTTTGGCTTGCTAGTCTCAGAATCCTTGAGGCACTGGGTGATTAACACTGTGCGCCGCTTGGACAACAACAGGAATTGCTTGATACGCTGTCATGGAAAAAGCAGGGCTGGGTCAAAAGACAGCAGTGCTCTGATGGTCCCCCCCTCCACGTTTCTAACCAGCTTGGCTCTATTTCCAGTATCAGCCATAAACTTTATTATTTTAAGTAGCCTTTTCCCATGGCTGCTGAAAGGTAGAGATGCTGGTTTTTATTTTACAAAATTCCAGAGACCTGGGTTATCCTGGGGGTCCTGTGAGCTAGGCAAGATGATTATAGAATCAGAGAGTTAGAAGAGGCCATATAGGCCATCGAGTCCAACCCCCTGCTCAATGCAGGATCAGCCTACAGAATCCCTGACTAGTGCTTGTCCAGCCTCAGCTTAACGACTGCCAGTGAGGGGAAGCCCACCACCTCCCTAGGTAGCTGATTCCACAGTTGAACAACTCTTACTATAAAAAAAATTTCCCCTAATATCCAGCCAGTGCCTTTCCTCCCGCAATTTAAATCCATTATTGCGTGTCCTATCCTCTGCTGCCAACAGGAACAGCTCACTGTCCTCCTCTAAGTGACAGCTCTTCAAATTATGCTGAAGGATGGTTCATGTCTATTCTAATCAAAAATCATGTTTGGGTTCTTCTGAAAGTGAAGGTAGGGGTCCCCAGGGGAATCTTTGACTGGAGGCCCATGGTGGTTCTTGGCAGTCCTCCCTTTCCCTAGAGAAGCAGCCTTTTGAGGCAGAGGTGATGACTGTCACAAGACTGCTAATTCATTAGCGCCTCAAGTACAGAATCTTGCACCCCAGCCTCACCTTGAGTTGGCTGAATGTGCCAAGGGTGTGGTCCCAGGCTGGGACAAGGTGGTGAAGAACACTGTCCAAGATCTTGATAAACCTGCCAGAAGAAAAAGGCAGTTTGGAGCACAGAATGAAAAAAAGTTGGATGAAAGCATGCTCATCAAGTATGGCTTTCAGCAAGGATATTTGGAGCCATGCCACATATTCACATGTGTACATACATGCTTTCAGTCCCTGCCACTGAACACACCACATTGATTGTGAGAATCTCTCCTCTCTGGGAAAAGGATGCAGTCACTGGCTAACTGATATAAGAGATTCCATTTAAAGGAAGAAGAAAAGTTGGTTTTTATACCCGCTTTTCTGTACCTTTGAGGAGTCTCAAAGCAGCTTACAATCTCCCCACAACAGACACCTTGTGAGGTAGGTAGGGCTGAGAGAATTCGGAGAGCTGTGACTAGCCCAAGGTCACCCAGCTGGCTTCATGTGTAGGAGTGGGGAAACCAACCCGGTTCACTAGATCAGAGTCCGCTGCTCACGTGAAGCTCAAATGTGTGCCATGTGCCTCAGAACAGCCTGGCTCCAAAAGCAAATTGGGACATTAATGAGGAAGGCCTTGGCATTCTCTTTCTCAATAAATCCCTTCAGCTACTTTGCAGGAACACACACAAATTATCTTATTCCCCCACCCCCACAGCTGCAGATTGCCTTCTGTCTACCCTGTTTCTCAGATTCAAGATGTTTGCATGACATCCACTGCCAACCTTCGTACCTCTGGATGACCACAGCACGCCGGTAGAGCACATCAGGGTCTGTCCCTTCCAAACGAGGATACCTCACCAGGTTGGCTGGCTGAAACATATCTGCGTTGAGCCCCAGTTCCCTCTGCCGAGACGATTTGATCTTTATACCCCGGAGGCGGACGTCAATCCCATCATCTGCATAAAAGACGAGGACAATGCAGCACAGGTGCGTCAGTCAAGCGAGGAATACTTTCCTCTGGGATGGAGGGAGAAGAAGAGAGAAGTGACGAAGGAGAAAGCCCCTCTGAATCACTGCAAGACCAGCATGAATTGGAGTTCTGTCAGTGTCATTTCTGGAGAATTCAGGGAGGGGTAGCCATGTTATCATAGCAAACACAACAGAGACCGCGTGCACCTTAAAGCACATTTATTGTGACAAAAACTTGGGGGGACTCTAGTCCTTTTCAAGGAGTAAGTACTCACAAAGGGCATGTACAGATAGGAAGCACCAAAGTAGATGCCAAGCAGTGACTACCTAAGGAGACTTAATTCCGCCATGGCTCTAAGGAAGAAGAAGAGTTGGTTTTTATACCCCGCTTTTCTCTACTGTAAGGAGTCTCAAAGCGGCTTACAATTGCCTCCCCCCCACACACCTGTGAGGTAGGTGGGGCTGAGAGAGTTCTGAGAGAGCTGTGACTAGCCCATGGTCACCCAGCAGGCTTCATGTGGAGGAGTGGGGAATCGATCCCGATCCTCCAGATTTGAGTCCGCTGCTCATGTGGAAGTGCGGGGAATCAAACTCTGGATTAGAGTCCGCTGCTCTGAACCACTATACCACGCTGGCTCTCAAGGGTTCCCACTGGAAGGGGGTGTTTGTGTGTGCATGAACACACACGTGGAGCAAAATTATTTTTGGAGAAAGGTCCTATCATTGCACCCCGCTTCCCCAAGAATAACAGGTTCATTCCCGCACTGACACCCACACACCTCTGCATTCCACAATGCGGATTTCAATGACAGGCAAATGAGCAGTCATGTCTTCCAGCACACACACATCCCCGATGTAGCTCCTAGGGACACAAAAACATCTGTTTCCTCTTGCACAGGACAGACTTACCCCCAGCTGCCAGTCCTTTCACCTTACAAGCCCAAAAAATGGAGGAAAAGTTGTGTTTGGGTGGGGATGGGAGGTGGATTCCAGAAACCCTGGTTCCCATCTCCAACTTGCTAGATAACCCCCTTCTCCCCCCCTCCCCCATGCTACTACTGGGAAACCCATGGACTTTCCACTGACAGACAGGACACAGTGTGCAAGCAAGATTTAAGTTCAGTTTCACAGCCTGCCCCAAACCAACCAAATTCCCCTCCCCAACATCACTCACTCATCAATGCCCACATCACTCAGCTTCTTCAGATTGTCACCCTCACCACCATAGACAGCCACACGCTTGGGCATGAAGTTCTCGTCTGTTGTGTCCACTGTCAGGAACAATTTCCTTAGAGAGAGAATTAAAAGGCAGAAAAGGGACAGTGAAAATATTAAATAAACTGAGAAAACTCCCAAAGATGGACAATTCTTTTGGGATTGGGGGCCTAAAAGGCAGAAAGAATGGAATAAGCAAGGCAGTACTTGGCAGAGAGAGATGCCTTCAGAGCAGCGCCATAAACATGGCCCTCAGAAGCTCACGGGGGTGACTGATTTTAATAGCCTTACCTAGCTTCAGTTTTCAAAGAGGACTTTGGAGGCCAGATACTGAGAACATTTGTAGAAGTCTGAAGGAGACGTCAATGTCCTCCCCAGTTTCAGAGAAGGATGAGAGATAATATAACAAGTACTGGTTTAGGAAATGTCGTTGTGGGGCTCTGCTTCTCATGGTTCCTGGCTTATAGTGCTAAGCTGGGATGAACTGGCAGCATGATAAAAGGAATCAAGGTCTCCAGATAAAGGAATTATCAACGTAACCTCTGTACCAAAACAAAATCCCCAAACAGAACAAAGTTCCCATTGTGGAAAAACAGATTACTTCCAAGAGAAATCTCAATTTGGTGACTAATAAATGATCTTGATGGAGTTCCGTGAAAACAGGTATGATCACAAATATCTACAGGTGTTTGTTTAATATTACCCTCTGCTATTCATGTGGGAGGTCAAGGCTGCTCCTTCTCCCATTATTAACAAAGATTTTGCCCCATAATTTAGAGAGGTCAATCTGAAATTGCATTCAGCTCTGTAGGGGGTAAGGCACTATGATATATGTCAGGGGTCGGCAAACTCATTAGTCAAAAGAGCCAAATATCAACAGTACAACGATTGAGATTTCTTTTGAGAGCCAAATTTCTTAAACTTAAACTATATAGGTAGGTACACTGTTTATTAACTTAATAAACTTTAATTAAAGTTTTAATTAAACTATAGGTACACTGAATAAAACTTGATATCATACTTAATAGTGATCTTATTTATTGATAAAAATTAAATTGTAAGTCCCTGCCATTTCCCCCTCCCCGTCTGGAGTCCTCGTCTGGAGGCCTGGTCTACTGCCATAAAAGCCTATTGGTAGACCTGCCCTCCGGCTGAGTCCCATTGGGAGGCCAGGTCTACCCATTGGCTTTCTTGGCAGTAGACCTGGCCTCCGGAGGCCCATAGAAGCCAACTGGTAGACCGGGCCTCTGAAGGGGGACTTTTCCCCCTCCTCGGAGTCCAGGTCTACCGCCAAGAAAGCCAGTGGGTAGACAGGGCATCCCAATGGGACTCAGCCGGAGGGCAGGTCTACCAAAGGAAGCCCGCCCAACAGCTGATAGGCGGGCGGGGGGGCAGGAACCGCCAAGCCGCCTGCCCAGCAATCGCGCGGCTAGAGGGGAGGGGAGGCTTTAGCCTCCCAACCATTGAGGGCAAGGGAAAGGGGGACCTGGCCATTCTCCACGGTGGGGGTGGGGGAGAGACAGCGCGCCTGCTTGCCTGCTCTCTTGCGCTCGCTCTCTCTCTCTCAGGTGCGCCGGCTCCGCAGCCCGGCTGCCGGCGCGAGAGGGCGCGAGAGCAGGGGCTCTGAACCAAGTTCGGAGAGCCACACTCATCGGGCCAAAGAGCCGCATGCGGCTCAGGAGCCGCAGTTTGCAAACCCCTGATATATGTGAACAGATACACAACCCCCTTGCCTGTCTATTATATTGCAATGCTCTCTCTATATATAAAAATCTCCCCTCAATATCAACTTGGAAACTCCTGTTAGTGCAGAATGCTGGAACTTGGTCATCAGGAAATAGGCAATGCATGCATATTACACCTATTCTGCAGTCAATTCATTGGCTTCCCTTTAGTTACCAGGTTCAGTTCAAGGTACTGGCCATCACATACAAAGCCCTTCCTGGCCTTGGACCCTCATATCTGCAGGAGCCCCTCTCCTCCTAGGCCCCGCCACAACAACTTCACTCATCTGAACAGGGCCTTCTACAGGTGCCACCCTGCAAATAGGTAAGATCAACAACTGCCCATATACAAGCTTTCTTTGTAGTGGCCCCCACCCTATGGGGATCAGGAAGGCTCCCACACTTTTGGCTTTCCGCAAACAATGTAAAACAGAACTGTTCACAGGAGGGCATTTTTAGGGCTGCATTATAAGAGAATGATTCAGGAAAACATTTCAATAGAGAAAACAGAACTATACTACTAATATGATCAGATGTCTATTGATTGTACTGGCTTACATTACGCAATCAGCCTTGAGCCTCAGTGAGAAAGGCAGACTATAAATAATGTACAAATAATAATAAATAATATTATGCATGGGAGCAACTTTTACCTAGAAGGTTCTTCCATTATTAAACACTTCTCACCATCCTTTCCTGGGCATCAGGAAGCGCAAGATCCCTTCAAGCACAAAAATCAACCAGTCCTCATGCAGATTATCACTAACCATCACTTCCTGATGTCACACAGCATTTCTCTAAGTGGAGTCATACTCTAAGTCATTTAAACCAATGGGTTTAGAGGCACATAAGTCTGCTTAGGATGGTTCTGATTGTCCATGAGTACATGTGAAACTAGTTTGAATTATTAAAGTCACCTGCTATGTGCACTGATTAGATCAGTACCCCCTCCCTACCCCTCTATGTAGTGACTGGGAGGGAAACCCCCCATTGCACAGACTGATAGGAAAGAGATACATTAGCGGCTCACTTGATGATGGTTCCTTTCTTCATATTGAGACGGACCCAGTGCTGGCCCTGGGATCCGTCACTCTCCCAGTAGGTGTCTGCATGGTTGTCTGTCAGGCACGAAACGTTGAACTCTTCCTGAGGGAAGCAGAGCAGAACATAGGCAAGGTGGAGGAGGACAGGATCACCACCATTCACACACTCAAGCACGGGCTGGATGCTTGGCTCTGGAAGCAATCTGTGAGGTACTGAATTGCTCTCATTTCTCAATAGAATCACAGAGTTGGAAGGGGCCATACAGGTCATCTAGTCCCTGCTTAATGCAGGATCAGCCCAGAGCATCCTTGACAAGTGCTTGTCCAGCCTCTGCTTAAAGACTGCCAGTGAGGGGAGCTCACCACCTCCCTAGGTAGCTGATTCCACTGTTGAACAACTCTTCCTGTAAAAAACATTTTCCTAATATCCTAATATACCTTTCCACCCGCAGTTTAAACCCATTATCACGAGTCCTATCCTCTGCTGCCAACAGAAACAGCTCCCTGCCCTCCTCTAAGTGACAGCACTTCAAATACTTAAAGAGAGCAATCATGTCCCCCCTCAACTTCCTCTTCTCCAGACTAAACATTTCCAACTCCCTCAGCCTTTCCTCGTAGGACTTGGTCTCCAGGCTCCAATCATCCTCGTCGCTCTCCTCTGCACTCGCTTGATTCTGTCCACATCCTTTTTTAAGTGAGGCCTCCAAAACTGCAGACAATACTCCAGGTGTGGCCTGACGAATGCAGTGTACAGTGGAACTATGACTAAGAATGGGCTTAGAAAACTGGAAGCTGGCAAGTGAAACAGTTTAAAAAACCATAGTGCATGGAGGACTGGCAATGCTAACAGCCAGGTATCTGAAAAAACTAGATCTTCCAACAATACCATCTGGCTAAGTTTCCAAAGAGTTCATTTTCAGATACCTACAGTATCCTTTCTGTGCTCCAGGAGGATGTCAACTCTAGCACCCCAAGGAATTGAACTCAGTTTGACATGCCAAAACATCCCAGTCCCTAAGAGAGAGCTACGGCATCCACCTCATGGATTTGAGCCCCTCTCTAGCCAGCCGGGGAGAGGAAGTCTGCTGATCTGCCAAGGAGCCACTTGGCACAGTATCTCAGCACACATCAAGGCATTTCAGTTTTATCACAACTCTTTCTCTGTCTTCACTGAAACATCAGCAGCAGCAAGCACAACTTAAACTGAAAGTTTGCAGACTTCCAACAAGACAACTCAGGAACTTAAAAGTCTGGGTATTCCTAAACTAACAAAAGCTGACTAAGTAAAGCACACCTCTCTGCCTGCTCTTCTGAAACCAATAAAGCTAACATGTACTCCACTGTCAGGATAGAGGTCATTCCACAGGTAATCACAGTTGGCAACAAGACTTCCAGGGCTTGTTTACTACAACCAGTTTGGACTTAACCGCTTAACCCTTAGATTTCTGATACCAATCACACGTTCACTGCCTAACTACCCCTGATTACTAGCAAAAGCTAAACCAGGAACTATGATCTTAAGGCAACAGAGAGCAATCCATGTGAGGGAGAAGTCCCTATACAAACCATGCCCATAACGATGCTAATACCGTGTAGGAAGAGACATCGATGCTATCCACGTATTGCTTGATGCTGCCCAGATTCTCATCCTCCTTGCCAATGTGATCGTAGAGAAAATGCACCAGATCTTCATCACACTCATAACTCCATGTTGGAGGCACAAACCTAACATGATAATGATTGGGATTAATTAAACTGGATGGAACCACTATCTGTTTATTCTCTCATCACCAGTCATGCTCCCCTATCCTCCCAATTCATCCTCACATCAAGCTGGCATACTGAGTAAAAGCATGTGGTCCCTCTAGCTTGATATTGTCTACTTTGTTTGACAGTGGCTCTCCAGAGTCTTATACCACCTACTACCTGACCCCTGTAACTGGAAATGCTGGGGACTGAACCTGGAACCTTCTGTATGCAAAGCAGGTTCTGTAGCACTGAGCCATGACACCTCCAAGATGTTGCTTTTATTCCGTCTTCTACCAATGCACCGCTGTAGGTCAGCAGTTCAGGCTGGTATGCGAACAGGTTCCAATCTGTGGAATGCGACAGACCCAATCTCCACTCCCAGATGAAGAGCATTAGCTCCCCCAAACTACCAGCCTATTTTATGGCCATACAAAAAGTTGCAATCCCTTTACCGGAGTCTCTCTACTGCAGCTACATCTGGCTCCATGATTTTTGGTTTGGCCCCAAGACGCAGGGAATATGTTAAATCCACTACCTGCTCCCATCTGGAATAAAAGGAGGAAAACATTAACGACCAGAAAAGAGTCTTGTTTAGTCACACAGAAATAAAATTAAAAGCTCAACCTGAACAGTCAGTATCTAAAACAAGGAAAACGTATAAGAAGGATTCAAGTGGCCAATGTATAACCATTTGTTTAAGCTTGGAAAGGATTTAATTCATAATCCCTTGACCAACTATTCTTACTCTTTATTTAAAAAAACCAACAAGTTTATGTTTATTTAACAGAATAATTAAAGGAACAAGTGTGATAGCAGATACATAAAAATGCTCAATATTAGCATTTTTTGGGCAAAATGACTTTCACCATGTTCTTGACAGTTTTTACAGGGGATGATGTACTAAATAGGACAGCAAACGTTCTGGAAAACCTTTCCATGAGCTGGGAGAAGGGGTAAGAATGTTTGCAGTACAGTCATTGCATTCCTCCCTCCCAACAGCCATTCAAAGGGAGGCAATATTTCCACGTCCTCATTCTGAACTGGCTTCATGGTGGCAAATCCTGGCATCACTACTCAGACGACCCAACTGACTTGAATCATATAAAGAAGAGGATCACAAAATAGCACACAAGCAGCAGATCAGAAGCAACTGCAAGTAGGTGGTAAACAAAAAAATGAAGAAGATAAAGGGGATGTTTTGAGTAACTTGCTTCCCTTTTTGTGCTGCTAATGGTTGGGGTCCTAGCACCAATACCAAGCAGGGCAAACCTTCGCCTCCTGATCCTGAGGGTGCAGGGCAAGCCTCAGGATCAGGAGGCAAGACCTGAGCAAACGTTTAAACCTCCCAGTTGATTCAATTATCAAAATAGTTGGGAACTCCTAACTTAGTTTGCAGCAACTCTATTTGGTTTTGTCATTTCTGCTAGTCACAGGTTCATGGTCAATACGCTTAGCTTGTACCTAGAAGAGAGCCCTCCAACCCAAGAAATATAGTTCTCAGGCTCCATACCTGATCACAGGCTTATAGTCCACCCCAAAGAGTTGCTGCTGCCTCTGGATTCTTTCCATAGATTCCACCGGCACGAGCCTGTCCCCACCATCGGCATGCTTGCACATCAGTACCCAGCCTTCCTCCAGATCACAGCCAGTCTTGTATTCCTCCAGCTGCTCCTGTGAGGAAATAATGCACACTTGGACGAGCAGTCAAGTTGGAGCTTTGTACAACCAGTGCAATCCGGAGCGTTCAAATAACTCTCAGGCTTATCTAAGGAGTTCAGCAGTTCACTGAGTCAACATGAAGATATGTCCATAGATTGTTTGAAGTAATGGCTCTCTCTGGTGCAGTTCCGGTTAAAAATCAATTATCCTTTTCTGATCCTAGGGAACCTGCAATAGTTTTCCTTCTCCAATGATGCAAGTGGCATACACATAAAACACCATTACAATGACAATCTGTATGGACAGATACATGAATATGCCTGCATTCCCAGTTTGCACAACTGAGGACCTTGCAGGTATTAGGGAAATCTCTTGCTCAGACAAGGATGTTTTCTGCAAGTTCCTGTGATTACAGCTAACAGTGCACACCTCATAGTCCTACTTGGCACTTAGCAAATATGGACTGTCTGTTTATTTTAGCATGAATGCTGCCAGGAAAGAAAGTAACTGGGATTCAGAGAGACGCATCACATCGTTGTGGGGGGAAAACCTCTCCCACAGAACAGTTTTGCTGCCACCATGCCGGTATCTGCTAAAACTTTATGCAGCAAACCTCATAGAGGGGAGAAGAAGTTGGCTACAGGAAAAAATTGTACTTTTAAAAGGAAAAAAAACGGGCCTTAGATTGTCCCATTCTCTGTCATCATAAATTGGACTCACAGCAAATACTCCACCTTTAGAAAACCTATCCTGTACCTCCTTCCCTTTGAGGGGGGTAACCAGGATGTCCTGCAGGATGAAAACACAGCCCTGCATACCGCTGCTGAAAATAATGACTCCGCACACAGCAGAATACATTCAAGCAACTGAAAGGAGATGGAGATTACTGGGCGAACCAGCGGACAGAGCTGCGTTTCAATGGGCTCAGGCCAGAGCTACTCTTCATGGGCCCTGCGCTGTCAAATCCCAAAGGATACATACAGAAGATCATCTGAAGGTAGATAATAAGAGCAAGAGGATGATTTTCGTTAAACCTTATAGATTTAAAATGCAACGGAGTTCATAATTACCTCTGATTATTTAACATTGTTATAAAAAAGTCTATAATACTGTCTAACATGACACATTAGTGATAGGAGCCAGTGAAGATCCTCCTTTTCTCTAGTGGAGATGATTATGATGGGTAGCCGTGTTAGTCTATCACTAGCAGTAGAAAAGAGGAGGAGTCCAGTAGCACCTTAAAGACTAACAAAATTTCTGGCAGGGTATGAGCTTTCTAAAGAAGTGAGCTGTGGCTCACGAAAGCTCATACCCTGCCAGAAATGGCATTAGTCTTTAAGGTGCTACTGGACTTTTGCTCTTTTCCCTAGTGTGTGCTTAACATAAAAGGTAAAGGTCCCCTGTGCAAGCACCGGGTCATTCCTGACCCATGGGGAGACGTCACATCCCGACGTTTTCTAGGCAGACTTTGTTTGCGGGGTGGTTTGCCAGTGCCTTCCCCAGTCATCTTCCCTTTACCCCCAGCAAGCTGGGTACTCATTTGACCGACCCCGGAAGGATGGAAGGCTGAGTCAACCTTGAGCCGGCGACCTGAAACCGACTTCACAAACCCCCAGTTTAATTTGATCTGTATTGTAATAACGATACAACCCTAAGAATTAAAGTGCCTCTAAGCGTGTGCAGAGCGCGTGCCTTTCCTCATCACACAAGCGCCCTCGCTTCGTTGCCACCCCTCCGGAATGAGGAAGGAGGGCGCCTTAGGAGTCGGAGGGAGGGGATGAGACCCCGACGGGCCAGACGCTCCGGCACACACACACACACACACACACACACACAGCCCCCTCCGTCGGGAAATGCCTTCCACCGGCGCCACTCACCCGGGTGAGCCTCACCCAGAGGCCGTGCCCGTTGCAATACTCCTCGCCGCTGGCTCGGACGCACGAGCCCTTGCGCAGCTCGACGGTGCCCCTGCCCGGGCCCTTCCTGCCGCCGGCGCCGGCCTGGCCCGGGCTGCCCCACACGGGCAGCAGGCTCCGGCCCGAGGCCGAGGCGAGCGCGGGGGGCGCGCTGGGGTCCTTGCACATCTTGTACTGCACCTCGCGGGGCACGTAGCACAGCGCGGCGGGCGGCGCCTCCGCCCGGCTCAGCCGCCCCGTCGCCTCGCGCACCAAGCGCAGCCGGCCCAGCAGCTGGTGCGGACACGCGCCCTCGGCCCAGCCCAGCATCGCGCGCCCCGGCCCCGCACAGCCCAGACCCCGGGCGGCGGCGGCGAAGGCTCGCTTCCTGCTCGCGCCCTGCCCGGCGCCGCCTCCTCCTCCTCCTCCCCATATCCCTCCCCAGCGTGCCGTAAAGCAACGCAAACGAGGCTGCCTGCAAAGCTTCCGCTTGCAAGCGCGCTCTGCAGCGTGGAAATGCGGGGAGCTCTCCGGGCGGCGCGCCCGGCGGCATCCCTGGCAGCAGTGGTCCCCAACCTTGTTTTCGGCCGTGCGCCACCTAAGCATCTCTAAAATCCTGACCCCCCCCGGTGACATATAATTCTTATTATTCAAAAAGTGGACTCCTATTCACGCGGAGGAAGTCTGAAAGGCCGTTAACCTGATCTAAACAAGCTTTCCCCCTCTCCATTGTGATGTGGTAACCAGGGGTTCGGGGGGTGGGGAGAGACCCAAATCGTTATTTCAAGAAAACCGTTTATTTGCAGCTGCTGACTCAGAGGCCCTAATGGGCAGAAATCTCTGAGTCCCGATTGTACTGAGGCAGAGACATTGATCCAAATTCAAGTTATGACGGGATATCAACATTCTGTAATATCTGATTGTATTACAGACAAAGAGGCGGCGCAGTACAGTTCAGTTCTATCCAGTTTCTCACTCTGACACTCCATGACTCTTAACCCACTTACTTAAAGCACACAGAGAGCAAGCCTGTATCTAGGTAGACATTCCTTCCCCCAGCTTCCCTAGCAGTCTGGATGCCAATTATTACCGGGAAATCTTTTGGCCCACTGTTACAATTGTCACCAGCTGACCGCCGTGTACATTCTGATTTTAATTTTTCAAATATGTATGTCACAATGTATATTTATATATATGAGGCCCCTAGAACCATCAGAAATGCAAAAAAAATCACTGTTAATAACTCGTTCGCGAATTGCCCCCCTTAAAAATCAAATTGCCCCCCTGTGTGGGGGGGTGCCCCACGTTGGGAACCACTGCCTGGCAGTCTGTCGCTCAGGGCCAGAGCTACCATTAGGCGAACTAGGCAGTCGCCTACAGCGCAGACCTCAGAGGGGCACAGGACTGGCCTGAGGGGCACCATCTTCAAAGAGATTCGTTTCTTGGTGGGGGATGCAACTGACCATTTGTATATATTTTTTATTTTGTGATAAGTACCGCAACAGTGCTATGGAATATAATTAATTGGTAAAATCAGCCACTGCATTCTCTGTGGTGCCTCCTGCCTTGTGGGAGAGCCTGTGTGGGGAGTTCAGGAAGGCTCCCACGGTATTATCTTTCTGCAAAATGGGCAAAACAAGTGTTGAGGCAGACATTATTTTAGTCAAGTTAGAACTGTAGCGAGACAGAACTGTCCAGAAGGACACCTTCATATGGGAGCGGGTTCTGCATTGCCTAGGGTTACCAGGTCCCCCTTTGCTACTGGCAGAAGATTTTTGGAGCAGAACCTGAGTAAAGCAGAGTTTGGGGAGGGGGAGGGACTTCAATGCTATAGAGCCCAATTGCCAAAGTGGCCATTTTCTCCATGTGAACTGATCTCTATGGCTGGAGATGTAATAGCAGGAGATCTCCAGCTAGTACCTGGAGGTTGGCAACCCTACTAGGCACTGACCATTGCAGCTTCAGCTGATTGGGAAAATTAACTTCTCAGATGCAGATTCCTGTAAGATAGAAAGGTTTACAGAGCATCATTCTAATTTACCTCTTGTCTAGATTTCCAGGAAGTCTCATGAGAAAAATGTGGCACCCCAAGAGATGATTTACCAGGATCTCACTGCTGCAATAAGACTTGTCAGTGGTTGCTCTAAATTAACTTAGAGTTTGCGTGCCTTCAAGACTCTCCTTGGGACCAATCTAGCAGTGCAATCCTAAACAGAGTTACAACATCCTTCTAAGTTCATTTAAATAAAATATAAGACAATATTGTAATAAAAATATTGTCGAAGGCTTTCATGGTCAGAGTTCATCGATTCTTGTAGGTTATCTGGGCTGTGTGACCATGGTCTTGGTATTTTCTTTCCTGATGTTTCGCCAGCAGCTGTGGCAGGCATCTTCAGAGGAGTAACACTGAAGGACAGTGCCTTGGACTCTATTTGTAGTTGCATAAAGAAAGTGGTGTTTTAGCAGATAAAGGCCACGCCCTGTCCTAGGCTAATAAGAACCCTGAATCTCTCCTTTCCCTCCCTATGTGATAAAAGCATTGTTCCCAGGGATACATATGTCTTCTGATAAAATATGGTTTTAACCACAGCCCAACCTGGTATCCTCTAGATAAAAATATGGGGAGGTGTTGCTAAACGGCAGTAGTGCCTGGGTTTCATACTTCTACTTACTGGAAGATCCACAACTCAGAGATATTATTAGTGTTGCTATTGAGCAAGGCAATCTGAACCACCACGAGGTGTTCATGAGGAAAGGCTTCCTACACCTTTGAAACAAACTTTTCACAGCCACCAAGCGATTAATGAACGCATGAAGCTGCCTTATACTGAATCAGACCTTTTGGGTCCAAGATCAGTATTGTCTCCTCAGAGTGGCAGTGGCTCTCCAGGGTCTTAGATTTATTTCACATCACCTACTACCTAGTCTCTTTAACTGGGGATGCTAAGGATTGAAGTCTGCATGCAAAACTGAAGCTCTACCACAGAGCCACTGCTCCTCCCCTGATGATGTTAATCTTCAACATCTAAGGTTGCAATTCTAAGGATATCTTCCTGAGAGTAAGCCTCAGTGAATAACATGGGACTTACATAGGACCTAAGTCACAGCAAAACCAGATCTTGGTGGCAGAACATGTGCTATATATGTGTAAGGCCACAAGTTTGGATCTTGGTATCTCCTATTAAAGGAGTGCAAAGCTCATGGACATGGGCACCTGTTCTGACTCAATTTAAAGGCTCTGGACCATGTCCAAGGGCTGTTAACAGGTTTCTGGAATGTGTAAGATATACAGTGATATATTTGCTGGCTGTTTTAGTGTTCCATCTTTGTTATGAGTGTTAAGTCCGCGTGGGGAGGACTTGATCCGTGATGGGGGGGAACAACCCCCGGGTCGCCAATGGTGTGTGCCGGCTTAGACCAATGGTGCGTGCAGGTTTAGGATCCTTTGTCGGGGACTCAAGCTCCTAGGATTTTCCCCTGCTTACTGGCCTAGCTATGTACATACATAACAATGAGAATGCCTTGGAATTATGAAGTCAGACATGCCCAGTCCTGTAGAAGGATGTCCCATTGCTGTGGGGCCTATTCTCAAAAGGCCAAGTTGTGATCTTTACAGAACCACTTTAACATGTCTTCTTCAGATCTGAATACTGGCAATGATGGATCACAGCACAATGGCCTTGTAAAGGTGTAATCCTAAAGCTATCCAAAATCTATTTATTCCCTGTGCCACAGTAAAGCAGAGATATGCTAGCATGTGTAGATGGAGTTGCACTAGTATATCACTCCAATGACATGCTGGTGTAAATTGCACCAGCATGCTGGTTTGGCTGTACCAGCAGAGTGCCTGGAAATGGGCAGTGCTAGCGGCATGCCAGAGAGGAGTGGGATTTAGTGCCCTAGGTACCCTCAGCCCACTGCCATAATGTTACACAGCAGAAAAACGGGCATAAATAAGTATGTAGTCCCCTGCCTGCCTCCTGCCATGCCTACACAACTGCTTCCCAGTTTAGGATATGGACTAAGGGCCTAACTACATGTTATGTTTTTCTTGGGAGTCCCCAGGCTGGCTCAAGAGACATCTTTGAGAGTTCTGCAGTTCCTAAGTATGTGTGGGTCCAGTTTGGACTGGGACTAAGCCTGCAGGGAGAGGGAGCTTAAATCCTTCTACTGTTTTCCAGACTTGAAATGGCAATGGATAGCTGTTATTTGCCACATTGGTTGCTTCATGTGTACTGACTAGCTACATGTTACATTTTCCCAAAGGGGCAAATCAATGTGGCCAAATATGTGGACACTTAAATCTGGAGAATGAAGCCATGAACAGACATGATGGGTCTTTCTACAAACACTTCAGCTCTGCAGAAAAATCTGAAATCTTAAAAAAAAATACATGGGTTTTTTTTTTAAAACCCAACATTCTAAAAGCAGCACCTGTAGCTTTAAGGAACAAATTCCCTCAGCAACCATTGATAAAACAGTATTGCAGGAGTTCAAGCCTTGGTTTCTGTGGGTTAAAGTAAGGGGGAGGGGGAAGGGCCCTTTCCAGACCTGTTTTGGCCTTTGGGGGAGGACTCGTCAGGGCCAGACCTTCCAGCATCCAGCAACCACTAGACAACCTGCTACCATGTGACTTGCAATACTCACCCAGGCCCAGTGGCTCACTGCTGTTCAACAGCAGTCACCTCATGAAAGCCAGTGCCATGTAGTGGCTAGATTTTCAGGTTAGGATCAAACCACCACTCTGCCAATGGAAGCTCACTGACTGACCTTGAGCTAGTTATACATTTTCAGCCTAACTTAACAGTGTTGTTGTGAGGATAAAATGGAAGAGAGGAGGGTAATGTTAGCTGCTATTGGTCCCCATTGTGGAGAAAGTTGGGGTATAAATGAAATACTAAACATAGCTGAAGGTAGGGGCATATACAAAGTGGGTGGTTGCGTGGGAAGGAAGGAAGCAGGGAAAGGCAAAGATATGGGGGGGGGGTTGCCAGGAGGAGGGAAAGAAGAAATAGTTTGGGAAAGGCAATGCAGGGTGAAATGAGGTTGCCAACTCTGGGTTGGGAAATTCTTGGAGATTTGGGGGTGGAGCCTGGGGAAGGCAGGGTCTAGAGAGGGGATGGACCTCATTGGTTATAATGCTGTACAGTCCACCCTCCAAAGCAGCCATTCTCTCCAGAGAACCTGTTATCTGTTACCTGAAGATCAGTTGTAATTCCAGGAGATTTTCAGGCCGCACCTGGAAGTTGGCAACCTCAGGTGCCCCCATAAGTCCTTGTGGGTTCCCCACCAAACAACTAGGCCCAGCCTGGCAGCCAGCAATGTACAACTGGACCATAGTTTTTCCTGGCAGAGGCTGCTGGGGGAGGGAAGGAGAGAAAGCTGAGACGGGTGGGGGGGAGATAAAGGTAGGTTGGCTGGTGGGTGGAAAGGAGAGAAGGAAGCTGCTACTCAAACAATCGCCCCATTCTCATGAATGTCTCATGAACTCTTTGGCTGTCTAGATAATGATCTAGAACCAGTATTGTGTAGTGGGTAGTGCCAGACTAGGACCAGAGAGATAAGTGTTCACATCCCAGCCATAAAACTCAATGGATAGTCTTGGGCCAGTCAACTGTTCTCAGCCTGATCTACTGCACAGGGTGCTTGTGAGGATAAAATTAAAATGGATAGAGCCACGTATGCTCTCCTGAACTCTGTGGAGGAAGGCTGAGATAAAGACGCGACCGATAGATCTCAGTGTTTAATCCTGCAGCCCTGGCACCAGTTACTGGCAGGCCCCTTTTACATTCCAAATGCCACAGGGCCTCTGACCCTTCAAAAACTCTTAAGCTGCACTCCTGTGCAGGCTCACTGGGAACCTTTGAACCTGGGGTTGCGCTGCTAGGCGCTCAGTAAGAGTTCCAGGTAAACAACCTCTAGGCAGAGGCCGTCTGAACAGCATTATGGGCCCCTGGGCAAACCAGTGTGCTGGGGCCCCTACGACAACCACTCACAGGAATAAAAAGTAAATGGCCGATAATATTAAACATACATTTATTTTACCGGCACTTCACCAAAACTGGTGTTGAAATATTATTTATAGTTTAGCATAGTCTAGACTACTGTGTATTTATTTATGGCAAGTCATTTAACATACACAGATTAGCACAGGGCCCCTGTGCTCGTGGGGGCCCCGGGGGCGAGTGCCCATCGGGTCCGTGCGTTAAAATGGCCCTGCCTCTAAGGGACAGCATACTGCCAGACGAGCGGACCTAGCTGCGTTTAGCAGGTCTCTTTTTTCCCCCAGCATCCCTGCCCTGCTTCAGCCACGAACTTGCCCCTAGAGCAGAATTACCGTAACGCTCGTTGTAGCGGGCCTGTACAAAAGTGGGCGGGGCGGACCCCGAACCCCAGCCTGCTCAGGATTACCGAAAAAAGTCACACCATGTGTGAGAGGAGCACGCCTCTCACACATGGTGTGACTTTTTTCGGTAATCCTGAGCAGGCTGGGGTTCGGGGTCCGCCCCGCCCACTTTTGTACAGGCCCGCTACAACGAGCGTTACGGTAATTCTGCTCTAGGGGCAAGGAGGGAACTGGGCGGCGACTGCGGGGACCAATCGGGTGGGAACCCGGAAGTGGAGAGGAGCGGCGGGAAGCGCAGGCGGCGCCACGAGCGGCCGCAGTAGAACCCGAAGGATGGAAGAGGACGGGGAGGTCGCGTAAGTGGCGGCGCTCACCGGGTCTGCTGGGCAGCGCGAGGTCCGCCACGTGGGCTCGTTTGTTCAGGGGCGCGGCAAAGGGAGGAGAGGTTATTCGCTGGAACATGAACGGTGGATAGCTGCGGGCACTTTGGGATGGGGTTGCCACCTTTCCCCAGCAACATCTTTCATAGCTGCAGGGAGGTAGATTCCCCCCCCCCTAAGGTGTCGATGGATGGATGGATAGATCGGTTGAAAGTCTGCCTGTCTTTCAGCTGTAGAAAAGAGCAAGAGTCCAGTAGCACCTTAAAGACCAACAAAAATATTTTCTGGCAGGGTAGGAGCTTTCTGAAGAAGTGAGCTGTGGCTCACGAAAGCCATTCTCTCCAGAGAACCTGTTATCTGTTACCTGAAGATCAGTTGTAATTCCAGGAGATTTTCAGGCCGCACCTGGAAGTTGGCCGCCTCAGGTGCCCCCATAAGTCCTTGTGGGTTCCCCACCAAACAACAAGGCCCAGCCTGGCAGCCAGCAATGTACAACTGGGCCATAGTTTTCCCCGGCAATCCCAGGTTCAAAGGTTCCCAGTGAGCCTGCACAGGAGTGCAGCTTAAGAGTTTTTGAAGGGTCAGAGGCCCTGTGGCATTTGGAATGTAAAAGGTGCCTGCCAGTAACTGGTGCCAGGGCTCAGGATTAAACACTGAGATCTGTCGGTCACATCTTTATCTCAGCCTTCCTCCACAGAGTTCAGGAGAGCTTTCTGAAGAAGTGAGCTGTGGCTCGCGAAAGCTCATACCCTGCCAGAAAATATTTTTGTGAGTCTTGAAGGTGCTACCGGACTCTTGCCCTTTTCTACCACTGCAGACAGACTAACACGGCTACCCGCTGTGAATTGTCTTTCAGCTGTTAAAAAGACAGGACACCTACCAGAAAGGGGGGGGGGTTTCAGGTGGGTAGCCGAGTTGCACTGCAATAGAAGAGCACAATTTGAGTCCAGTAGCACCTTAGAAACAAACACAGTTTTCTGGGTATGGGTTTTTGAGAGTCAAAGCTCACTTTTTATGATATCAGTAGGAATGGAGATCCCTGACCCCTTATATCCCTGTCAGAAGGTGGGAGGGGTGTTGCAAAGAAGGGAGTCCGGATGAACATAAGCAAAGCCATGCTGGGTCAGACCAAGGTCCACCAAGTCCAGCAGTCTGTTCACACAGTGGCCAACCTCTAGGAAGCCCACAAACAAGATGACTGCAGCAGCATTGTCCTGCCTGTGTTCCACAGCACCTAATAGAATAGGCATTCTCCTTTGATCCTGGATGCAAAGGTATAATGCAAAATACTATGGTAGTCCTACCAAGGAATCTAAACTCTGCAATCCCAGTATTTTAGTACTTGGGGGAAAACAACTGTCTTGCTAATGTGTGTGAAGGGGCTCCTGGTTGCTGTGCCATCTGTTTTGTAATAAGTACCAGTGTACCTAAAATGAGCATTGGCGGAGGATAAAATTTCCATCCTGCTTCATGTTGCCTTTTCCTATGACTGATGCATAATGGCAAAGAACGGGTTAAATGTGCTGGAGAGAAAAGCAGGAGACCTGAGCTTTTCTCAGCTTCCTGCTTTCCCCTCCCCCCAGTTTGCTGTCCTCTTAAGCGGCTGTAACAAAACAGGCATGGTGCAGTAGAACTCCCTTCACCGCAGTCTGTTGGGCTTCTTGTAAAAAGACCTATCCAGCACCATAGAATAAAAAGTTTGTTTATTATTTAGTAAATAGATTGACATTAAAGAAAACCAGATTTTGTAAATAGATTCTTTCAGTCCAGCAGCAAGACAGAATATGGGGCTTGTTCTGTGCAGTTTTATTCATTGATGAAAAAGGTAGTCCCATTAAGGTTGGCTTGCCGTACTTGGGCTGTTAGGTAACCGCACATTAGTTGAGTGAAGGGAAATTGGATAGGGGTGCTATTTCACGAAGCACCAAAACTGTAGAATGCAAACGTTTTCTGTGTTGTGCAAAGAATTATATAGAAAAGCGAGATACTGTGAAGGTTCAGGGCTGCTTTGTGCAAGGCAGTCTACACCCTTGCTGTTCCAGGCCTAGCTGACACTTCTATCAGACTCTTGATACAAATTTCTTACACCAATTCACTTTTTCCATAATCCTGTTGAGGGTAATGGAAGAACAGTGGAAGGATCTCCCCATCCATATTTATGGATAATGCTTAATGCTAAATAATGACAGTGATTAATGCAGAATAACTGCTTGCAGGCCTGCTTATAAGTACCTCAAAATAAGGTGGTGCAGTTTTTGAGCACATTCTGTCAGAGGGAGCTGTGATCATATTAGAAACTAGTCCCTTTGCTGGGCCTGTGCCGCTTCTCCCCAGTTGGTCCTGCCTGCTGCTGATAATGTAATCATCGACTCTTCCATGGGCTGGCCTGAGGTATTTGGAGGTTTTATCATTCACACTATCAGTCTGCACAGTAAAAGTTTGTATGAGGAAGCAAGAGTGTCTGTGCTGTCCCAGTTACTCCTATTGCGTGTTTCAGGAAAGAGCAAGGAGATGCAGGTGTGAGAAGGGAAATAATCAGCAAATCACATATATATATATTTATGGGTTCTAGTTCTGCTGCATTGGTGTGGCCAAACCACTTCTCTCCCCCCCCCCATTTTTCTCATCAGTTTAGTACTTGAGAATGCTTTCACCAGAAGGTGCTCATAATACATTCATGCATGCAGGGCCAGTTCTTCCTGGAACAGAGCTGTGGGACACTTGGATGTGTGCTCTTTGTGGCTGAAGCACATAGGCCTCACACTTGGAAGATGAGAAAAGAAGTTAATTGAGTGAGGGCTCATAGTGTACCTCAGAGTGTTTCCTTTTCCTCCTTCATTGTGAAGCCAGGCCCACACATAGCCTTGACTTCCAGATGGAATTGAGCCCTGGCATCTTTAGTATTACAAAATGGATATGAGAAGTACTTGATTGCTCCAGTAATGACTTGCCTTCCAATGCATGTTTCTAATACTGGAAAGTGGTGTTTAAATCCATAAGTGTGGATCGCCTTGCTCAGTACTTGAGAAGCAGGGCAATTTAAGGTTATGTTCTACATAACAGCAAAAAACTACAGTTGACTATCTCATTACCCACAGCGGACCTGAAGATTCACATCACAATGAGATGTAGAGACAGTTTTCAGGCTAACACTTGCCTATGCTTTCTTCAATTAGTCCTGCAGGATTCCCTCAGCTGAAAAACGATACATTTCTTCGAGCAGCACAAGGAAAAGAGACTGAATACACCCCAGTTTGGTGCATGAGACAGGCAGGAAGATATCTCCCAGGTAAGTGAGGAACTTTGGGCCTGCCTGTGCAGGAATATCCTCCCTTGTTGGGATACATTACTTTGGAAGAGAAACAAGTTTCTCTGAAAAAAGGGTAATGGTGAGATTGAGAATATTATCAAGGGTAAAACTTTTAGAGGATTCCAAAATGGAGTAGTCTAGTTTTAGTACTCACCTTTAAAATGAGCCTGGGGAAAACTAACTCAGACTGAATTGACAGTTGCTGTCCTGTGTCTGGGATATTTTCGTCACAAAATCTCTGTGACTAATAATGTTAGCTTCCCCCCCGCCCAGATCCAGTTCTTCCACGCTAGGCTCCATAGGGATTGTATGCCCTCTGAAGAACATCTTCTTCCCAGTAATTTTCTGGCCTTTTTGCAGAGTTCCGTGAAACCCGAGCAGCCCAGGATTTCTTTGCTACCTGTCGTTCTCCAGAGGCATGTTGTGAACTTACCTTGCAGGTATGTGGAGCTGCTGGAGGGAGACTTCCTTGGTCTACTAGAAAGATTCTCTTCTTCTAAAACAAGGATTATTCTTACTATCAGTCTTGACTAGAGCTGATTATACCTGCATCAAAGTTGGCAAAATACTGCCACAATGAAAACCAAATTCTGTGCTTAAGGTCATATTATTTACATTATACATACACACATACATTATATTTACTATCTGCAACAAAATGTTGAAGAGCTGCAGTTCAAAGAGAAGGAGACTCTCTTCTCCTTTCAGCCTGCCTCTATATCCCCACCAACATGTTCTCTCTGTCTCAGGGTTTGTGGCTTGGGATCTTACCAGGCTTTATCACAACTGTATACTGCTGTTATTCTTCTTCCCCTCACTGGAAGTGGAAGAAGCAAACCATGAGAAAGTCTGCTTTTGGCTCTAGCCTGTGTATCTGAATTGCTTGATAAAATTATAAGGCTATCATAGGTCACTTATGTAGGAAAACAAAGGAATACAAGTATTTTTTGTGCATCCCATGCAGAGAGGTGCAGCGCCACTAAAGCCACCCAGTCAGCAACATGTTCCAGTTTATTTATTTTAAAAACGTAAATGCTGCCTAAATGTCCTAGGGGCCATAAAGGTAGCATTCAGTACATTAAAATATAACTGTTATTTCTCAGCCATGGGAATCTCTTGTTGCAGGGCAAGAGAGGGCAGCATTCTGAAAATGTTGGTAAGGGAAAGAGCATGTTGCAATAATAGGCTTGTACTACATAATGTGCCATCTTTTCCCTGAGCCACAGTGACCGGGGGAGTCACTTTCTCCATTTTGGAGCTTCGCAAGCAGTATTTCATGCAAGTACTGCTCCAAAATGAGACAAATAATTCCCTCCCTGGCTTGGGAAAATGGTGTAGGGGGAGGCAGGAGCCACTCCTTACCCCATGTTGCCATCCCAAGTTGAATCGAGCCCCCCAGACCTTTAAAATAACATTCCCATGGCTGAGGGGGGAAGCAAGTCTGGGCTGGACTCATTTAAAAGTGAATTGTGTAGTGTGGTCCTTAGGTTAGCTGCAAGCGAGTCATATACAAATGCACTGTTAGATTTACAAATATGATCTAGGTGGTTTTGTGAAAGTGGATGCCAAACCAGTCAAGAGATTTGGTAGGAATGCTAGACAGATTTATAACAGGATGCTGTCCTTCCTGTTATGCACCTGAAATGTTTGGCTGAACAGTATTAATCAAACTGCCTGTTTCAAAACTGATCCTGTGCTGTGTTGCTGGAGCGCACTCAAGTGCTAACCTTACTGTTTCTTTCATTTTTATTAGTTTCCTTTGAACATGCATCTGTTCAGCTTGTTTTCCCATAATAAATCACATTTTAAAGTAATGTTTCCTCTGCTCAACTTTGTTGCTTAATGTGTATACATATTGGATGTTCTGCTGTTTCCTTCCTTTTTAAAACTAGTTTTTTCTGTGTATGTTACATTAATATCTTCGGTTGCTCTTTGTCAGTTGCTTTGAAGTGTTCTTTAACAATATAGTTTCAAATATTAATGTTACTATTTTAAAAAATATTTGTTAACCTTTTCCCCCTGAGATTTTTTTTTCTCCACACAGGTTTTTCTTTCTTTCTGTCTTAAACTTTTATTAATGGCTTTAACATTCCCTGCTCTTTGTTCCTGTGTGAAAAACACTGCTTGCTGATGGAAGACTTCTCCCTGCCTCTTTCAAATTCTATTTATATAACATTTCCTTCTGCTTTTCTTCATTTCAGTATGCTACCTTTCAATATTTTGCTCAGTGTTTCTTATCTGTTTGACAACATAGCTTTCAACTTGACTTCACTCTATTTTTGATAAGTTAATGGAACTTATTTTTTTCAATGTTGTCTTTTCTACACTCCCCCCCATTGAATCTGTGACTTTTTATATGAATGACGTGACTTAACTAGTACAGAGCATGTCTTTATTGTAACCTTTCCCTCAAATCAACACTTTTATTTATTCTTTTCTTGCTGCTACTGGGTATCTTCCATCTTTTTGTGATATTATTGTGTACTCCTATTACTGGGTTTCCTGGAAAATAGGTATCTGGTTTGGTCTGTAATAATCTTTGCTCTTACTGTCCTTCAGGGTTAGCTATAGTTTCCAAATGTAACAAGCTCAAAGAACATTCTATTTTCTAATTCCTTGTTGAAATTTTCCTGCCTTCAGTGTTCATCATGCTTTCAACTTCAGTTTACTGTGTGAGCATGTTAATGAGTGTGATCATGAGCACATCTAGCTTGATTATCTTGGGGGAGGAAAATTGGAACCCCTTTCCCTTCCCCACCCACCTTCTATCGAAGAATGGCACATTCCTAGAAGGAAGTATCTCCAGATGTAGATCACTGGATCAGGTGGGTGGGATTTGGTGCAGACAAGAGGCTTGAAACCTTTCTAATTTAGGCGGGGGGTGGGCAGGCTCTTCTACCAGTAGCAAGGGTTTGGCACAGCCAGGGACCCCAGGTGGCAACTCCGACTCCTCCTTGTAAGCTGCAAGGAGTACCATCTCTTCAAGGTTCATACGTATGTTGGGGAGTGGAGGATTGTGTCAGTGGATATGTGACGTTAGGCATGCATCCTCAGCTCGGTTTGCTCGATGCCTTTAAGCAGCAGGCTGCAGGGCAGCTTGTGTGCACAACCCTCACACTGCAACAGTTTTCAAGAGTCTGAGGAGCACCAGGGAACTTCCTTCCACCACACAACAAGGGTTTTCTACATATGTGGAAGGGGGCAGTTATGGACCAGGTAAAGAAGTTTATGGTTTTCCAGATCTTTGGCAATAGGCAATTGTCAAGTTTAATGTGTTTTTTTCCCTTCATATCTTGACTGTTGTAGCGGTACAATTGATGTCTTCGGTTTTGATAGGATGGATTCTATTTTTGTTACCATTGTTTAGATATGTAAGCTGCCTTGAGACCTTTGTTAGGAAGTGGCATAGAAATGTACACCTACCCTCTCGTAAGGTTAGGTGTACTACTCTCTGAATACATGGCACCCACTTTACGGCAATAGGGAGTAATATTAAAACTTTGATTGAATTTGAATGTTTTGAAAACAGTATAGTAGAGGTAAGGCAGAGGGAGATGTGGATTTCTGGGGCCAATGGAATTGGACTAGGATCCTCTTGTGCAGTTTATATTCTTGTAAGGCCCTGTAGGGGGGAAGAGTGTGTCATTGGTGCTCGGGAAGCTGAAAAGCCAGGTTGGCTCTGTGGACTACCTGTTATCCCTGAAGGATATCTACAGTTCACATTCTCTGACTTTCTCCCTCAAATTGCTATAAAGGGAGGGGAGAGACCATGGCTCAGTGGGAGAGCCTCTGCTTGGCATGCAGAAGGTCCCAGGTCCAATCCCTGGCATCTCCAGTTAAAAGCATTAGGTAGTAGGTGATGTGAAAGACCTCCACCGGAGACCCTGGAGAGCTCCTGCCAGTGTGAGTAGACAACACTGACCTTGATGGTCTGATTCAGTGTAAGGCAGCTTCATGTGTTCAGGTGTGTTCAAATGGGGGCATTAGAGTGGCAGCTGCTCTGCTCCAGCACAAATACTGTCCCATTCATGTTCCTCTCTGGATTCAGAGATCTTGCTGATACTGCCTTTATATTTGCCAGTACTCTCCTTGCAGTCAGATATATTTGCTTTTTTATATACATTTATAATTTTAGATTAAAATGTGATATAGTCTTTGCTGTTCTTTTTTTCAGCCCCTGAGACATTTTCCTCTAGATGCTGCCATCATCTTCTCTGACATTTTGGTGGTCCCCCAGGTAATAGATGGTCAGGGACTGGGCACATCTCATATAGTACCAGTTCCCCATCCCAAGCCCCTCCCTAGAGACAGACATCTTGGGCACTGTGTGGGTTCTCAGCTGCATCCTGTTTTCCTGCCAGGCACTGGGCATGGAGGTCGTGATGGTGCCTGGCAAAGGACCCACCTTTCCTAAGCCACTGAAGGAGGTGGAGGACCTTCTAAAACTCCGACAGAAAGTGGATGTGGCAGCAGAACTGGGGTATGTCTTCAAGGCCATCACATTGACACGGCATAAACTGGAGGGGAAGGTGCCCTTGATCGGGTTTTCAGGCGCACCGGTGAGTCTGATACTTTGCAGATGTTTGTCTCTGAGAGACCCTATTAAGACCAAGGGGGTGATAAGGGCTGAAGTATTGTCAGAAAGCAACTGTGGCGTGCTGTCCATCTGTGTTGCGGCCTGAGGCCAGGTGGATTCTGAGTTTTAGGGTCTCATCAGTGCAACATAGTGGGGAAGGAAGAATCATGGTGTTCTTCCCCTACAGACTTGGCCATCCTTGATGTCTCCTAGACTAATATGGCCCAGATTTTATATCTTGCCCTGCTACACTGATGTTGAGTTTATGGTCTGATTGATCTTTGTGGAGCTGGTGGGTTGGATAATACTGTCTTGTGCCAAATGGTTGAAGTAGATGACCCTTGTTTCCATTATTTTATACTGGACAGGAAAAGCAGACCAGCACTGAGTGCTGCTGACCACCTCCTCCTACCCGCTGTTTAAAATTGGGATGTGTAACTTCTTATTTCATCATTTAGGTCAAAGTTCTGACCTTTTATATGTTTGATTGAATATGAGTACCAAAAGTGGGAACTGATGAAGAGTAGGAACCAGTTCTGTTGGGAGGAAAAAATACTGGGCAAGCGTAGAGGGGACAGAGTTTAAGGCCAAATGCAGTTTCCGGCTTGTTGGAAGCCAGCAGGGTCGGTGCTTGGTTCCAAACGGAACAAACAAATGGTTGAAGCGAGGTATGTTTCCAGATCAAGGCTGGCATGGGCATGGGGGGGGGGAACTGAACTCTTTTATGTGCTTCTTTCAGTTTCTGTCTATTATCTGCCCCTCAGTGGACCCTGATGACCTATATGATTGAAGGTGGTGGCTCCAATACAATGGCCAAAGCTAAGGCCTGGCTCTATCGGCATCCTGAAGCCAGCCACCGTCTGCTCATGCTATTGACTGATGTAATTGTGGATTACCTGGTAGGGCAGGTGGCTGCAGGTGCTCAGGTGAGTGGGGAAAAGAGAAAGCATTAACTTCCTACTTTGAAGGAGCAATGAGTTCTTGAGCAAGCTCTTGCCACAAGCATGTAAGCATTGTGGTAGACTGAGCAGGAATACATTGCAGTAATCCTTACCTGTTTGTGGCCAAGGCACTGAAGAAATTAAGACAATGAAGCTGGTGAAGACTTCTTTCAGCAGACCTTAAGGCTTATGATTGTGACCCTGTTCATAGAAAGTAACCTATAGTACAATATATGCTAGCTTTCCTAAAGAAAAGAAAAAAGTCAAGAGCAAGTTTCAAGCCCATATGATTACAGATAGAAATGTGAAACCAGATTTCCTTCAGTTTTTGAAGGTAATAGTCATGGGCTGATGATACATTATGTAGTACAAGACTATTTTTGTAACGTGCTCTTTCTCTCCCCAACATTTTCAAAGTCCTGACCTATCTCTTGCCCTGTAACAAAAGCTTAATATATTGGAAACATGAATAAAGTATGCAGACTGCTTTATCTTATTCTTACTTATGCAGAAGTAAACTCCACTAATTTCAGTGAGCTTTCCAAGTAAGCATGTTTGAGACTGCAGCTTAAATGTAGAACTTGTTCCCGTTGCAGAATTTTAGATTGTTTCCTAGATTTACTTGGCCTGCTCTGCGATATTTATAGAAGGGGAGAAAAACTGCCCAGGAAGTGAAGAACTGATTCCTTAGTTCTCTGTCTTGACAGGCTCTCCAGCTTTTTGAGTCGCACGCAGGACACCTGGGGCCAGAGCAGTTTGCAGAGTTCGCCCTCCCATTCATCCGGTCCATTGCCAAGCGGGTGAAGAGCAAGCTGCGGGAAGACTGCCTGCCTGTGGTGCCCATGGTGAGAGGGCTGTTTCCTTGAGGTTTCTCACTGGGTTCTGAGCATTGTCAGGTCATCGAGCCAGCCTCTCTGGAATTGACTCTGCACACACAAAATGTCACACAACTGCTATGCAAAGGAGCGACTGCTGGAGCCCACTCAGTTCATCTGTACTTAGCCTAGGCTAGAGAATGCCTACTCTGGAGAAGAAATACTGATGGGAGAGGAGGAAATATGGATATATGTATGAGCATCCCCCCCCCAGTGCCCATGACAGAAGAAAATGACAATAACAGGACTGCATAACTTCAGCTTAGGACCACAGTTCCTTTGGTAGGCTCCTATTGTGAGAACTGAGGAACTAAACACTCCTTACCAAATATAAAGTCCTCCACTCCAGCCAGTGGAGAGCCTAGGCTACTGTGCTTCTTAAGACCAAGGCGTGAACTTCAGAATCATCATCGTTGAGCTATCTGTCCTGCACACGGCCTTTCACCACAAATGGTTCCTTAATTTACCCAAGCTGTGCTGCTTAACCTGGAGCATGCTTGTGTCTGGAGAAGCAGTTGACTGGAGATTGCTGTGTAGATACTACTCTAATACCTGTGTCAAAGTTAGCTGTCTTTAGAGATGGCTCTGGGATGACCAAGAGCCCCGTGGCTCAGAGTGGTAAGCTGCAGTACTAGCTCTGCTCACAACCTGAGTTCGATCCCAACGGAAGTTGGTTTCAGGTTGCCGGCTCAAGGTTGACTCAGCCTTCCATCCTTCCGAGGTCGGTAAAATGAGTACCCAGCTTGCTGGGGGTAAAGGGAAGATAACTGGGGAAGGCACTGGCAAACCACCCCGCAAACAAAGTCTGCCTAGTAAACATTGGGATGTGACGTCACCCCACGGGTCAGGAATGACCCGGTGCTTGCACAGGGGACCTTTACTTTTTACTGGGATGACCAGGTGTTGGGGTTTTCCAGATTGCTGGTACATGTTGGTCTGAATGCTGTCTGCCCCCTCTTCTTTTTTTTCCTGTCTTCGTGTTACTTCTTTCAGTTTGAGGCTGCTGCACCCTTCCTTAAGGTAAACTTTTTTTTTTTTGCAAAACAGTTGTAGTACTTCTGTTTCACCACTAGAAGACAGCAAAGCCACCCTAAACTGCCAAACCTCCAAAAGTTAAATGGCTGCAGGGATCTGCCAAGCATCAATAAAAATTGGTTGTTCCCTTCCTTCATTGCACCAAGAGTACTGTTTTTTTTTTAAAGGGATCTATTTATACTAGATACAAATCTACACCAGGGGGGTACACACTGTTGATAGAGTCCTGGTCACTTTGGCCGCAACAGCTTCCTGCTTAGCAAAGCATCTTAATGCTTTGAGTTGGTTCCCAGAGCTTCTTCCGTGAGAACAGAGGAACGAGCTCTCTGGAGTAAACAGGGAGAGGCAGGTGGACCGGGTGTTGTTGTTTCCCCTTTTCCTGGAGCCAGAGGAATGGGTGCCTTCTGCATTTGTGTCTGTCTGCAGGGTTTGTCAATGTCTTGAATATCAGTGGGGTGAAACTCTGCATTGTAGAAGTAGCGGCTGGTTGTGACTGCCGCGGCTGCCTTGCTTTGCCAGGGTGCAAAGGTTCAAAGGCTGCTGGTTAATCGAACTGCCTTGCAGGGGGTGGGCGGAGAGGAACTACTTTTTACATTGACGTTGAAGCTTGACATTGGCCGTTGGTCTTTTCAGCCATATCTCCCCCCCCCCCAAATCTCCATGCACCAACCTTTCTTTCCTTGCACCTGACAAAGAATAAAAAAATAATTTGTATAAGGGATGGAAAATAGGTAAACTTGTTCTAAAGAATTTGGTATATATAGATGGGTTATCCACTGTATGTTCCATGATTCCATACTATACAGAATTTGGCCAGACTGAGGATCTCTGATTTCATTTTTATTTAAAGAGCCACAGCTAGGGTGGTGGCAGGAATAGGTTTATGGCTTTATGTCAGGCAAAATGGGGTTGAAAGTGTGAATGGTATGGTGTAATGCTGTATGTAGGGGGTGGTGGAAAGGTTTTATTGGTTGGTTGTAGGAACTCTTCCTGGCTATTTGTTCCTCCCCCTAAGATTATGTACAATAAGTAGACATATGTGTGTGTGTATAGAAATCATAGAGCTCAGCTTTTCTTGGGTGCAGAATTTGAGCTTCTCTAGCACAAAATATGCACAGCCCTGGCCAAAATGTTGTTGTCCTTGTTTTGTTTTTTCTCCTCTGTCTAGATTGTCTTTGCCAAGGATGCACATTATGCACTGGAGGACTTGGCAGACTCTGGCTTTGAAGTGGTTGGGTTGGACTGGACCCTCCACCCCCAGGATGCTCGGTAATGAGAAATCAGCTGTCTTCCCTTGGGGGCCGTAGAAGAATACATCACATTCCTGAAGCACTTTCCTTAGTGTGTTCATTTTACCCAGTACCATATCTGCTCACTGCCTCAGCAGTTTGTTCCTAACCTCTTTTTAATGCCTGCTGGAGAAACATCATGAATTATTAGCCCAACTATAGGGCAAGGGGTATATGAGAAACACTAGCTATTAAGAGTGGAGAGAGAACATTAGGTGAGGTCTGTAAGGAAGTAGCGGCATTTGAGGCTAGGTGCTCTTCTGTCCAAGGCTCAAATCCTGCTCCCGTGCTGGAAAATAAAGGGATGACTATGCTTGAGGAGGCTGAAGCCGAGTCAAGCTTCCAGCCACGGACTACACTTCAAATATAATTGTTGGTTGTAGTATACTGTTCCAGCTGCATTGTTTTTTGGTTGTAATTTGCCTGGAGTCATAGTGATCAAGGGTGACTATAAATAAAGTAAATAAATCATTTTCTGTACAACAGGCCTTCTTCCCAGGAGGCAGGATTACAGTAAGGTAGGAGAAGAGCAAAATGTCTCATTGCTCTGGCCAGAGGAAACCAGTTCCATTCAGCTACTTGGAAGTAAATGCCAGGCAGGGCACCAAGCAAGAAGTGGCTAAAGCCTGCCAGATCAGAGACTGTTTTACATAGCTCATCTTTTGAGCAGGGGTTAACCAGATGTAGCTGCAGAAGTCACAAGTAGAGCATGACAGAGATGATGCCCTTGGGCATAACATCTGCAAGCAGGGGTATTCAACTGTTTTTTCAACTATCATGACTAACAGCTATTGGTCTTCCCATTTTAGAATCATCAGCACTGGCGACTTCAACATTTTGTGGCAATGAATTCTACAAAATGTTTCTCTTGCTTGAGTGCCTAAAGTGTCGTGTCCCCCCCCCCCGCCACTAATACAGCTTTTTCCCCATTCAGTCGGAGGACAGGAAAATATATTACCCTGCAAGGCAACCTGGATCCATGTGCCCTCTATGCACCAAAGGTAAGGAGCCAGGGTCTTCCTGGAGGGGGAAAGGGGTCATAAGGCTGTAGATTCTCAGCCCTTTGATACATTCCCTGAGCTGCCTCCCCCCCTACAGAGCAGCAAAGGGTAGAGACTCCAGCAGGAGTTTGGGATAGTTGCATGAGGTTAAGACCCCTGGCCTAGCCTGCTTTCCTGAGCTGTGGGTTTCTGGTATCGCGTTGGCCTACTTTTTATGGTTTTTTGCCTCTCTTCTCTGTAAAAGGGCTTCAAGTCTTAGTTGGAGACTATGGATTGTGTCATGAGTTAGAACGTAAGGCACTTGTAGTTATGGATCTTCTCTCACCTTGCCCCTTCCCCACCACTGCAATCAATTAAGAAGCCTGTGCTTGGGGTGGGGGTCAGTGGTGTCTTGTGGAGAAAATGCCACAAGTGTACACATGAAGCTGCCTTCTACTGAATCAGCCCATCAAGTTCAGTACTCAGACTGGCAGCAGCTCTCCAGGATCTCCAGCAGAGAGAGGTCTTTCACATCACCTACTGCCTGATTCTTTTAACTGGAGATGCTGGGGACTGAACCTGTGACCTTCTGCATGCCAAGCAGAGGCTCTACCACTGAGCCACAGCCCCTTCCCAAGTGCTGCAGCAAGCGGGGGTGGCTGGGTGAAATCTCCCCTATTTCTTGCCTTCCACTGGAGGAGGAAGTGCCGCAGAACAAGGTCTCCCCTTCTTTGTTGCAGCTCATCACATCTGGAAACTTGTCCGCAAGATTCCCTTGACTTCTCAGCATTCCCTTTTCTGGGGAGTTTTAGGGGACAGCTGAGAAGACATTTCACATGTGCCTTTGCTTGCAGTTCACAGAATGTAACTGTGTGTGGAAACTTGGCATTTGGAACCAGCTTTATAGCATACTGAGCGCAAGGTGAAAAGCTGCCTGGCAGTTCTTTCTTGATTGGCACCTTCCTTAATTGCAAGTGGAGGCTGCCCGACCTAGTTGCTGGAAGTTCAAGAACCTGTTGTCACTAACCTCACTGTGGCTCTGTTGTTAGACTAATTCTTTGTTACTTTTGTCAGGAGAAGATTGGGGAGCTGGTGAAAAAAATGCTCGAAGGGTTTGGCTCCCAGCGTTACATTGCCAACCTGGGCCACGGCGTTTACCCGGACATGAGCCCAGAGCATGTGGGAGCCTTTGTGGATGCGGTACACACGCACTCTCGCCACCTCAACAAGCTGCAGACTTTGGGAGCTAAGTCTTCATGATGGAAAGTGGACGATATACTGAACAAACTGTGCCCGATAGCAGTACACAGAGTCAGAGACGGGCATAAGAGTTAGAAAGCAGTGTTTTATGACCACACTATTAAAATTGCTTCCTGCCTCGTCATGCTGGCATAGTGCTTGAATGGGGACAGGCTGAAAAGGAAGAGAACAGGAGTGAATGTGGCTTATGCACAACCTCAGGGGCAGACTATTTAATTCCAATGCATTGCTAAAAGTCACATTTATCTGTGGGAAGCTGTTGTTGGATGTGATGTGCTATCTTCCATGTTTCCCTCCAGTGTTTGTGGGTGTGATCCTCCTAATGAGCTGTATCCGTCTGTTTCTTGCCCATCAAATGCAAGACAATATCATACATCCCCTTAATTTGTACACTGTGGGTTTGTCATTGGCATCAGCCACAGCAATGGGGAGGAGGGGGGATATGAGACATCAGAGCATGCTGAATGGGGAGGTAGTAGGAGCTATTTCCCAGCTAGTGAGCATGTAATATGTCAGAGCATGGAGGTAATTTTTTTTTTAAAGTTTATACCTACATATTTTGGTCATGCATGACTCAATCCACAGCAGGGAGAAGTCTCTTCCCATCTCTCCCATCTTACCAAAAGCCTGCATAAGCTGCATTTACATAGCTGTCTTTGGTTCATCATTGGAACATGATTGATATAGAAATGGCTGGAGTGATATAGAGGTGGTATGAACTTCTGCTTCCTTTTTATTAAACATCAGGTCAAGAGGTTGTACACACAAAATAAAAAGAGTCATATGTGAAGAATGATACTTCTGTGGCAACAAATACTGAGTGAGCTGGGTTTGCCTGCACCTGGGTCCAGTTTTTTTCCTTTTTCAAGGATTTCTTGAAAACAAAATTGGAATCCCAACAGTAGATAATTAATCCATATTTTCTAATCTACGCCATCCCAATCCCTCCCCCCCCCCAACCCTTTTAAAATCTAGAACGCACTGGAATGGGGGACACAAAGACACTTGGAATAAGGAAGAGCCATTTTTTCTCCCACTCCACTCCATCCCACCCCACCCCTTCATTGGACCAAGTTCAAATTAAGGTGAACTACTGAACGGTGGTCAAAGTTGGAGTGGTAAACAATATGACATTCTGTCTTCAAGAGGGCACCAGCCTCATCGTGTGCCATCAAAGGCAGCCATTTAGAAATGGATTCGAAAATAAAGACGTACATAAACAATGAGAGCAAACTGATTCCTCCTCCCCATTTGCCCAGAAGGAAAGACAGAAACCTTCCCGTGTGCATGTTCACAGAGGTATGCAACTCTTGCACGCACCTATCCATACACACATGGAGAAAGGCCAAAAATAGATTTACGCTATGGGCTCAACTGTTTTCATGGCCAGGTTTCTGGCTTCCTGGGGTCTTTGTATTCCATATCGAACCACAGTACAAACCAACAATCTTAGGCAGGGAGAATGCCATGGCTGACAGCTGGTGGGTCAAGTCCACACTCTGACGGCCTGGAAATGTTGAGGTGCATCTTGGTTCTGCTGTTGCCACCTTGGTCTCATCTTCCAAGGCTGCGATGTCTTGGTGGTTCTGCATAGGCTCTGGATTTGTCTCCACTTGCCATGTACCACTCACCCTCTTCACCAACAGTGCTGGGGGGGGGGGGGGAACCTGAGAAATGTTCACGTTTCTCATGTTCAGAAATGCTTTAACCAAAATAATAATAATCCCAGCCCGCGACAAGTTTCAAGTATCCCCCAAACAAAGAGAATAATTATAAATAATTAGAACTTTACAATTTAATAATTGACACATATACTATTGTATTTACAGTATCATAAATGCTTCTGTTACTTTTAGTAAAGCAATCCCTGAGAATAGTTGACTTTAGATTTTCAATTAAGGATCTTCTCACGCGCACAAAAAACAATGGTGGAATTTGCCAGACTTAGGCAGGATGTGCTTCTCGCAAGGCCACCAGCTTGGAGCCCAGGTGGCCTCGCAAGAGGCTGAGCCAACATGCTTCGGTCTCCTTTGTGGGTCTGTTCAGTTTTCAGCCTCCATCTGCCATGCCCTTTGGGAAAGAGGTATTCTATTTCCTGGTTAGCTTTTGGTATTGCTGAGGTGTTTGCGAGTGAGTGGTGGGTGGGAAGCAAACCGTTCCTACCTTGCTGACTTTTGGTTGACGTTCTTGAAGACTCTGGGAATCCTTGCCCAGTGGAAAATATAGTCAGTCTTGCCCAGTAAGCACTTGATTCCACCAACGGTGATCATGGGTTCTTTTCCTTGATGGAGGAACTCATCCAAATCGCTCCCTTACCAGCAACATGAGCTTCTTCTTGCCCTTGTAGATCTGCTTGAGGTTGTCTATAAATTGCGCAAACTGAATGTGGCCATCCTGGGCCAGCAAGAAAGTCTCCCGGGCTTTGCTGAGAAACTCTATGAACTCTCCATAATGCCGGGGGCTGATGTGGGTGAGCCGGGAGTGTGTGGTGTTGATGTAAGCGCTTATTGTTGCATCCAGCAGCTGGCGCAAAGGCGCTTTGTCCGTTGACATCAGTTTCCCAGAGTTCCTGCGGCCAGGAATGCCAGCAAGGCCTGGCGCAGTCATGGTGCAGCGCCGCAGAATGTCAGACAGCACAGTGGCACAGTGCACACTCTTCACCACCAATGGGATGATGGCTGCCAGCTCATTCTTTCCCAGGGAGTGGCTGAGCGCACAGGCCCAAAGCACATCGTTGATGGCAGGGTGTGTGTCCTGATTATAGGCGAGGTTGAGGTGGGTCATGGCGAGGGAGGCCAGCTTGAAGGCCCGGAGGGGGTAGCCGCGATGCTCCATGTACCGTGCAATGGTGAAGAGCTGCGAGTAAGTCATGCCTGTGGAAGCGGCGTCTATAACGATTTGGTAAGCGGTCTCAAAGGCAATGTGATCCTTCTCGCACAGAGTCAAGGCAGAGAGGGCGCAGTTCTGGGGGTCCTTCATGGCACACTGCAGGGCCAAAGTGCGAGCGCAGCTGGCCAGCTCTTCTCGCTGCGGGTAGTCCAGGCTGAGGCGCAGTATGGTGTTGTGGGACATCACAGTTGCCGCCACTATGCTGGTAGCTTCAGTGGGGGTGAAGAGTGTGTACCAGCTCTGCAAGATGCTGACCAGAGCCCGTACGCCTGCAAGAAAGATGCAAAAGCTGCTCAGCCGTGGTAAAGTTGAAACATGATTCTGAACTACTTGAGCATATGGTGATGACAAAGAAAGCTGAACAATTTGTGTCTTCTCTAGCCTACATCAGTGCTACGGGAACCCTGCTGATTGTTTTGGACAGAAACCAATGCCTGGCGTTACACAGGATCACACTAAGTCGCTCAAATCCCAACCTCTCCGTGAAAGTCACCCAAAAAGTAGGACACAGCAGAATGTCACTCAATTTGGCAAAATTTACCTTTATTTATTTTTTTGCAACAGATGATCGTACTACTGACCAAATCGCAGATAAACGCCTTTCAGCCTCTGTTGGTCTGCATTTTTTTCCTGTCTTTCAGAGATTTCTCCCGCTTCTTTTTTTCTACTGACCAAATCTTCCATGATTACTGGAAGCTTAACTGCCTGATTTTAGTTATGGCTAGAAGCTGCCTTTTATAGGACTTCTAGCATATCATCCTTTATATAAAAGCATTAAATCTAACCTGTTCCTTAGAAGAGGCCAAACCAGCATCACCACTGATCCAAGTTTCCTATATTTCTACACTGAATATCTAGTGCAGTTTCCAATGGCTAGTTCCTCCCTTGGCATTTATTGGCAGTGAGCCAACAAAATAAGCTATGAATCAGGAAGAGACTTGTCTGAAGCTTACCTGTTCCACGACCTTTCTAGGTGGCCTTAGGCTAATCATTCTCTCTCAGCCTCAGATTTGCATTACTGGGAAAACAGTACTAACATCACAGAGTTAATATATCTAATGGTCAGCATGGCCCCATCTGCAATACTTGTGGCCACTGGGTGGCCTGGCTGGTGAGTGGCCAGCCTGCCGAGTGAGGGGGGGGCAGGCAAACAGAGTGGCAAGGTGGGCAAAGGGAGGGCAGTCAGAGTGGTGGTGAGGGGGATGGTTGGGCAGGCAATGCACTGGAGAAGAATGTGTAGGTGGGCAGAGAAGGGTGTGTGGATAGCAAGACCTGAGGAAGAGGACAAGCAAATGGGCAGAGCAGTGAGGAGGGGGAAAGGTGACCCAGGAAAGGGATGGGAGAGGGATGGGTGGGCAGTGTGGTAAGTGGGAGAGGAAGAAGACTGAAGAAAGGGAAACAGAAGAACAAGGGGGGGGTGAGGACCAGTGTTGGGGGTAGGGAAGGAAAAGTAAGGACTGGAAGGAAAAAGATGGGAGGAGGAGGTGGCAACGGGAGGAAAGGGGATAGACAGGTGGCTGGAGGTCAGTATGAAGTCAGAGAACATCGAGGGAATTTTCCTGTGAGTTTCTCAAGGGTTCCCACTTGTTACTGTATATAATGCTATAGCATTATCCTCTCCTCTACGTATGTTACAAATAATCTGACTATATACCTACAAGTGTGCAGGAACTGTGAAAGACTCATCAGAATGTACAGATTCAGTATTCTCTTTGGCTACAGTCACATTCACAGAAGATACCCACCCACTTCAGTAGCACAGGTCACCAGCCATCGCACCATCTCCCTCCGTCTCCAGTTCAAAGTTGATAGGGTCATGCGCATCACCTGGAGCAGCAGAAAAGCGTGGATAATGGTTATTTCCCACAGAGACTGGAAATTGCCTGGCCCCATAAGCTGCTTGGATGCAAGATTACCTGGGGCCCATACCTAAGGGCCAATGTGAGGCACTGGAAGCAGCAGGACTTGAGAGACCCAAGTTCAAATTCCCATTCCTCCATGAAGCTTGTTGGGTCATCTTAGACTAATCATTCAGTCTAACCTGACTCACAGGTTGGCCAAAACGAAACTGGAGAACCTTATATGCTTTCATGAGCTGTCATCAGAGGAAGGTGGGATAAAAATATGATAGGCAGACAGAAGCTGCTCTAGGCTCCTCAGAGTAAGACTATGGTATATAAAAGCAATTAATTACTGGATACCAATACCACAGTTGAATAGAAGAGTTCACTCTGCAGAACCAAATATGCCCAAGATTTGGACCACATTCAGCATTTCCTTTATATTGGGTCTTCTAGAGCATCTGGAAAGCCCCTCATTTTTCCTAGTGACCACCTATCTTTTCCAGGTGCATCTCACTCACCTGCAGCCCTAGCTCCAAGGCTACATTGAGCAGGGTAGTGTCAGAACTGTTGTCAGCAGGAGTGGCGATCTTGAAAGCATCCTGTGCTAGCTTGAAGATCAGAGAGGAAGAATGGATGTTCTTCTGTATTGCTTCCAGGACAGTGCGCAGACGCAGCATGTCTCCTGCATGGAAACAGGAAAAGGAGCTTACTGAGTGCCCTGGTAGATTGCCCGTTGTCTGTCCCAACGTTTTCCTGTCGGAACCACATGTTGCATTCCTGTATGTTTGAGAAAGGAACAGTAGTGGAAAGTGCTCCCCAGGTTTACTGGAAAGAACCACTCTGAGGGCAAAATATGCACACAAGGGGCCTCCTGCCTCATCATAGTTCTAATTAATGTATTTTCATGTGATTCACTATTGCTTATATGACATCACCCTAGAATTCTTCCCATTATGCCCATTCCAAACCCATGGACCCAAAAATATTCCAGGGAAGCAGATGAGAGAGCCTTTGCTAATCACACAGGAATCAAACAAGAAAATACAACATGGCATATGAACACAGATGAATATAATTGCTAAACATTTTGGACTCTAACAATCTACACTGGACCACAAAAGTAGAATAGATTATCCCCCAGAGTTTAGCTGATGCAGTCGTATATTAATTCTAGAGAGCCTGAATATTATAAATAAGAAACTTACTGAGGTACAAGGAACTACAAGCCCGAACTGTCACTTACTAATGAAGTCAATAAAGGCAGAGAATTAAAGATGAATGTAGGCTGAAATGTTACAGTGATTGCATTTATCTGCACTGCTACCCCACAATGGCTCAAGAGAGAGGCTACAAACCAAATGTTGGAAGCCTGTGTTGCAACACAAAAGGAGACAATTTCAACTGCATTTTCTCCTTTATAAGAAATTGAACAAAACCAGCTTTAGGCCTGGAGAGTTAATCCAGGAAGACAAGGAGGAAGAGTGTTTAATGAAGGGTCATGGGTAACACATCATGTGTAATCAACCAGTTTGATGGCTGTCCAGGAACGTAAACAAATAAAATCTCCAGCAATGCACACTGGGGCGATTTTATTTAGATAACCATTCCATCTGACTTTAAAAGCTTTTGGCAGAATAAAACAGAAAAACAAAGCCACCAAAAACATGCAAGTAAGTAATACCATAGCAGTGCTTAACATCTTCAGTCTCCAAGTCCAACAACAAACACACAATACAACTCAAAAATTCCAACTACAGAGTCCCCCTTCATTCAAAAAAAATTTGGGACTATTCACTGATTAACAATATGTTCTACCAGCCTTCATGAAGAGAAAGACCTTTTATCACTTCCTGCCCATTGGCCATTCAGGCCTTAGTAGCCAACTTTTCAAAAGCTGGGTATTCCTTCTTAAAGCTCTGAGGAATACAACCAGTGTCAGATTTTTCCTGCCTAACCTGCTTCCAGCAATGCTGTTCTATGTCAAATCAAAGTCGAGGCCAGAGACATGGACAGTCCCTTGGTTTCTGAAGCCTAAAGCTTTGGCTTTATTTTACTGGCCTCTGAGTTTTATTTAGCAGCCAGTATCCATCTGGCCTAGCTGGAACTGTGAGGACATGCAGACAGGAACTATCACTGCCACCGAACCAGCCCACAGAGAGGACCACTGCCAAATGCTTCATGAAGAGAACAGGACAGAAAGCAGTGCCATCTTCCTTGCTGTTCAGGAGGAACTTCTCTATCAACTCAAAAGAGAGTGAGGCAGGATCCCAAGGAGCAGTGACTGCGCCACACAGGGCATATGGCATACAGGAGCACACCACAATGACTACTGGGCATGACTATATCTTTTCTGGACTGTACATCTCATGTCATGCTGGCTCTCAGAATGAATAGCAATCAATCCAAAGGCCAAACTAAGGCAACCTAGCCAATCAGCCAGGACACAGAAACAGTCTGACTTGCGACACGAGGGGCAGTGCAATACTATGACGAGTAACTCCGATCAAAGGCCATTAAAATCATAGTTTAAACTTGGTTAACTCTGCCTTGGACTGCACTGCCAAGCTCTTACACAGCGAGTCCTCCTAAACCAACGAAGAAATCTCCAAGATTTCTTCAAATGCAATCAAAACAAATGGGTTGACTGGCAGCAATCACATCTTCTCAGCTGGGGCAAGTGCAACAAAGGAATACAAAAAAGGAGAGAGGCAGCCAACTATTTGGCCCAAAGCCGGGCTTTAAGAAGTATTTGGGAAGGCAGACTTGAGAGAAGCAAAACATTTACTAAACAAATATAATTGCTCCACTGACCTGGATCCTGGAACACTAAACTTCATGGGTGGGGCACACAGCGTCACCTGTGCTGCAGTGAATGGGGAGGGGCTAGCCTGGGAACTGCCACTCACTGCCATATGGGAATAAGGCTTTCGTGTTTAGGAGTCCCGCCCACCCAGCAGAGCACAGACAGGCTCAGCATTTAGGAATGCATGACGCTATTTGCCAATGAACTAAGAGAACAGAGCCTCCATGCTTAGCAACTAGCTTCCTTGATGTGGGCCATCAGGAACAAGTCTGCAGACTGGCTTTATCATCCCTAAAGGCAGTGCAGAGTGGCACAGCCTTTGCTGTGATCCCTTGACAACAGGAAGCAAATGCTCCCTGTCCCACAATGCCTCCCCACTGCTCTCTTTACTTCCAAAGTCATCAAAGGCCAAAGCTGTCCTTATTCCACTGATTCTCAGTTTCCCTGGGAGTTCTTATCATACTCGACAGCTCCTGGTAATATTTCAAGGACAGAAAAGGCTACCTCTGTGGTGCTGTGTACTCTGTTAGAAGAGCTGCTACAATCTATTTGCCTTTCGATTACAGGCTTTTCTAGTGATTATGTTCAGTGGCACAAAATGTCCTTCACCCACCTTTGGCTGCTGTCAGCATAGTAGAAGCAAGTTCACACTGTTGTGATTCCAAGTGTCCCAGAGTAAACCAGCGTGGGTACCTGCTAGGTACCACTGAAACAATATGGTGAGGGTGGGTGACGTCACCAGAAGCAGTAGTCTCTAAAACTGGCAATCTAATAGGAACCAAAATTGCAAATGTCAGAATCATGCAGGGGGCACCTGCCTTTGTGTCTCCCCGCCCCCCCCCCCCCATAACATGCTGGTGTACAATCACACAGAAAACCTTTCAAGGGCTTCTATAACATATGGATGCAAGACCAGCCTCAAACAAACTTGAAAGGCCACTAGAGAACTGAGGAATGATTTATAAACTTGTAAAAGAAAAAATATAAGTTTAGAAACATCCCACTCTTGTGCCTTTTATGTTAGAGCCAAGCATGGTTTGAATAGCAGTCATCTGGTTTCACTTAGTGTGGGGTGGGGGGAGCTCATGCTCCAGGGCATCTGCTGCAGTTTAGAGCTACCTGCTCACATGTTTGCGTTTAAAAGCCTCGGGAATCCAAGGAAAAGGAAGCCAGGACTTTTCCTCGCACCCAGATGTGCTGGCTAGGTCACACAACTACGGTACTACAATACTTGATGGGTCCCTGTATTATATTACAGTTTTGCAAATTAGTAAACCTGGAGACAAATGGCAGTAGATTGTCAACTGGCAGCCTACTGGTGCTTCCCTGCCCTCCGCAACCCTGCATATTTTGCTGGACCAGCAATAACCAAGTGATGTCCAAGCACTCTTTGCATCAGGTACTAAGGACAGTATGCATGTCCCAATAAAGGAGTACAATTTACCGCTCCCAGTTTTGTATTCTCAATCACTAGTAGGTTTTGAAAACCAGTGAAGATACTGGAATTCCTGGGTTTGTTAGAATTTAAGATATAGTCAAGACTCAATCAAAAATTAAGCAAGAAGGAAATTAAGGCACAATGATAAAACAGACCAACAGCACCAGTTAATCAGTATTTTGTACACATTTTACCTTTTAAAAGTGAGCATGAAACCAAACAATTCCCTTTAAAAACCTGCCATAACAACACTGCAATAATTTGTAGAAGTTTTAGAAAAGAAACATTTAAGACACGTAGCAAGCGTTTTTTGTCATTACATTACAAGCTGCCTTCTGCTAAAAAGAAGGAAGTGGGAAAAGTTGTACCAACCTCATGGAGCGCAGGGCCAGCTTGTAGGCCAGGTCAGCATCATGCGGCAGCAAGGCAGAAAACAAGTACTTGGCAAAGGTGTGCATCGGCACACTTTCACGGTGGATCACCTCACCCAGGCCACTGAAGGGCCCACCTGTGCAAGAACAGAGCCACGTGATTGCCTATTCAGCAAGCAGATCATTCAGTATTACACAGAGTTCTGTTTGCCCATTCATCAGACTCTGGGTAGGACAGAACCAGTAGCGTCCCACATCATTCTTGCGAATCCAGGCTTTGGGAATAAATCCCTGCTAGGTAGAGGAGACCAGCAGCAATTTGCTCAAAGGAGCAAATAACTGACTTGTATTTCCCTCCCAAGAGTCTTGGGACAAAGGAGTCACAGTCACTACGGCACTTGGCGCAGGAGGCTGCTCGACAACCATCAGCTTAAGGGCACAGGAAGCTGTTTTTGCGGACTTTCTAGTGCTCAGGGAAGTATTATATAACCATATATCTCCTTGACTTTCAGCATGATGCTCTCAAATTGCACCTCATCATATTACTGCCACATGGTTCTATTCAAACAACCCCTCTGACCATCCACACCTGATTACGCACTGTGACCAATGGGAATCTTCTAGTTTCTACTGGTAAGCTTAATGTTGGGACTCCAGATTTTTTTCGGTGCAATGGGTTGAGAGATTCTTTCCTCACGGAAGGCAGATAGCAGCAGCAGCACCTCTCACCTTCCAGAAGCAGGATACACTGTTTGCGCAGTGTCTGCACCAACACAGCATCCAGCTCCAGCTCCTGCAGGCGGGCAATGATCTGTTCCTCGTTGCGCCACACTTTGTCTTGAGCGTAAAGGCCCTCCGGCATCACCCGCTGCTGCCCCATCCCCATCAGCGCCACTTCCAAAGCCAGGGAGAGGTAGGATTCTTCACCCTCAGGGCAACTGTTGGCCACAGGCACATGCTGATACACTGGAGGCTTGGAATCCCCAGCATCTGACAGAAAACAGAGTTATCCATTGGATGTGTAGCTACCCTCACCCAGTGCTTGCCTCCTTCCCTCCTTGCAAGAGTCACAATCTGATTGGTTCCATCTCTGTCATTGGTCTAATTTACACATTTGAAAGACAACACAATGGCTGTCTCTCAGTTTAGCTCATATGCCTGAATACACTTGCTCATCGGTGCTGAGCTGTACAAGTAAATACATCAACCACATCCCAGCAATTGTAGGGAAACCATGGAGAGTATCACAGAGCTCTCTGGTTCCCAGCAGTCGCCTGGAGGGTACATGAGCCATGGACAACTCATCACAAAAGGGCATAATGGATTCCAAGTCTTCAGGCTGGTCCCAGGCTCTGGCAGCAATAAGGAGCTTTGCTTCTTTCACAGAAAAGGGCTGTTCAGTTGGCAGATAATCCTCCCCATGGGCTACTCTGTGCTCATCACAGGAAGCCAGACAAACACGGTACATAGCTCCAGTATACAACAGGAGAAACCTGTGGATTTCACTTTTGGAATGGAGAGATGCAAAGGCATAGAGAAACTCTGCATTGGGTTTAGGGCCTGACAAACTGGGCTGCTAATTATTTCCGTACCTGAGATTTCAAGACAGTTTTTGTCTTCTACTCGACACGCTTCTGTCAAAGTGAGAAACAGGCAGCCAATGGGGTTGAGGGGATGCCCCACCCAGCTTTCCAGATTTGTGATGGTGGTGGTTCCTCTCTGCAGCAGTTCTGATGTAAGGGACATAAAATGAGAAAAATCCCACAGTGATTGTTCATTTTCATTTAGTATGTTGAACACATTCTCATGGCAGTACAGTTACACACTCCATCCATTACATTTTTTTTGCCGTCAAGTCGTAGCCGACTTATGGTGACCCCACAGGGTTTTCAAGGCAAGAGATAAACAGAGATGGTTTGCCACTGCCTGCCTGTGTGTAGCAACCCTAGACTTCCTTGGTGATCTCCCATCCAAGTACTAACCAGGACTGATCCTGTTTAGCTTCTAATATGTGACAAAATCAGGCTAGTCTGGGCTGTCCAGGTCAGGGCATCCATTACATGCACTTGTGAAAATACTACTTTTAACGATAAAAAATCCAGCATGGCCTGGCCTTGTATTTCCTGTTTTTTTGGAAGAGCTCTGGAGAATGACTACTGGGTACTGCTGTGTCTCATACACCCCCAAAACTACCCATCAAGAAGACCAGTAAAAGAATGCCCAGACCTTTCTTTTGATGCTTGTATATCTCAAGTTGCCTCTGCTGCTGCAATCTCAAGGTGTTGATTATAGCCACAGTCAGACGGAGTGCTTCCTTAGGGTATCCATGGGATCGAAGAGCATCAACCCGGGCACAGGCTGTAGGAACATGTTCTGTGGCATAATGCAAAACACAACAAGCAATTAGGCCTCAAACGCAAATATGTCAGTAGTATTGTCTGTGCAACCCATCAGTTCAACTGATGTCAAGAGCTTGGGGTTCAACTCCCCTTTCTTAATGCTCTGCCTTGTTGCTGATTCTGCTTAAAGCTCAACTAGACAATATGGGGGGGACTAGGAAAGATCAACAAAATATTTAAAAATTGTGAACTGATTGAAAGCTTCAAAGTTTCTCTAACAATAAGTGTAGTACATCAACTACTATCAAATCATATAATTAATATAATCCACATGGTCAGATTGTAATTTGTATACTATGTTTCTTGTTTGACAAACCTTGGAGTTTTCAACCAGTTTGTAGTATTTTTATATTTAGTTGGTCTTTCCTGGTATTCTCTATTCTCTGTTTCTGCTTCTTTTTCTGTTTTGTGTTGTTTGAGTACATTTCTTCCATCTCCTTTTTAATGCAGAAATATCATATGGTATACATCCCTGACAGGCTAGGTTTCCATGATCTGGATTTTTGTTTTGTTTTGGCTTTTATTCAAGGGAACATTCAAATATGCAGTTCCTCACCTGCAATCCAAAATGGCATAGACCCAGGAGGGCTATACCATCTGACACCATTCGTTTTTGTGCAATATTACAGCATTTTGAAGCTGTTTCTCCCTGATGGATGATTCAGATGTGCAGGGACAGAGCATCATACAGGTCCTTCAAACTGAGGGTGGAGAACTACATGTCTGAATGCTCCTCCTATAGGAAAGGCCTCCCTGCACATGGAAAGTAGTTGTATAAAGGAAAAAAGGTGTTAGTGTAGCCTTCTTCCTGGCATTTCTGTGTGAAAGGAGGCATTCTCTTTTCCCATAGACAAATATAGCTGTAGATTGTATGTGATGGTCCCCTGAACTTGCCCCATTCAGGTACTCAAATATAAAGGATCACATATAGTGCTCTACCATAATCCCTTTCTACATTTCTCCTTACCAAGGAAACAGCTGCAACTTGTAATGTAGCTTCTATAGAGTTTTGCAAAGGTTTCTGCTCTGGAATACTTATACATTAAGTGTGCACTTTCAACTGTTTGTGAGGATTTCATTCCAAGAAAGCCGCTTACACTGCATGCAGTACAATTGCGTTGCACATAAATTCATCTGTCCCTGCTGGTTGTTCTCCACCTGAAATCCTAGTTATTGTGGAGAGGATTATGACTCTGAGGGGGAAGTCATAAGCAGGAACAGATGACACATGCTGGATGGGAAGCAACAAATATCTCACTCCTCTACAAATGTCCCTGGCATGGAAAATGCAGGAGACAGAAAATCACAGGAGCATGACTGTCTCTAAAGCAAACGTTTTCCACTAGGCATTAAAATGCAGCTATCCTCTTCTTTCCCCTCCTCCTCCTCCAAATTCCCTGTTGGTTTGCCAAGTGCTATTCAAGGCCACCTTTGAGTTCCTGAGGAGACAACTTAGGCAACAAACATTTCAGGAAAGAATTTGTAGCACGTGTTTATCTAATCAAGAAACCATTCAAATGTTTTCAGCAAATCAAAAACAACGCATGGTAGTTTTGGTCTCCTCTAGGAGGGGCTCTGAGAAGAGAATGTGAGGGCCCAGGGGTGTTTATGCCCAGTCCCTCTGGCAGTCTGAGCTCAGCTGCCTTGTAGAGGGTTCTCGCCCACTATATTTTTCCTCGTCTTCCCCACCACTCTCCAGTGCAGACAGTGAACAGAAGCTGTCAGCCTCCTCCTCGGCCTGCTTCCCAATCCATTTCAAGGCAGCCTGGTAAGCTGCACGTCGCCTGATTATCTATTGCCTCTCGCAAAGGCCTCACCCATGCAAGAAGTAAGAAGTGGTACTAGCTAACTCCACAGTCAAATTCTGGCTCCCCATCCCTTTGAGCCATCTTGGGACACTACCAATCAGCTGCTGGGGTACCAGCATCCCTTTAAAGGGTACGGGTGTGACTCTGAAGCAACGCTTTCTCCTGTCCCTAGGTAATTTCAGGGACTTCCCTGCCCATGGACAGGCAGAGCAGTGAGAGAAGATAGCAGTATTTCAGACTCAGAATATTTAGTAATAATTTATTGGGTAAGCCTGCGATGTAATGAGTTTGGGAGGAACTGGTATAAACATAGACAGCTTAGGAGCAGAACAAAGGGTCATCCCACTTGGCAGCCCCAAATAGTTGTACAATGTGATCGGAAACGGACAGTCTTGGATCCTCTGTAACTTCATAGTTGGGTTGCTGTACCTGAGTAGCATCCAGCCATGTTCACTGCAGTGGTGCAAGAGATCCTTAGGTGCACCCTTTCTTACATACTTCACTGGCACCTCTTAAAATATTGTTGTTCCAAGCTTGCTCAGTTTGTTCATCCTGGCAGGCTCAGAACTTCTACAATCTGAACAACATATGCATTGCTGTTCTGGATTGGAGAGATGTAGGATATGGAGTATACATCTCTTGGGTACCAGCTGTTATTTGTCTGTAAAGTAAGTGGAGTTAGCAGCATTTTCAGAAATGTCTCCCAGTAGTGAGTAGTTATAACACACTCTGACAGTTTGACTATACCATCTTTGGACTGTACAGATTATGTAGGGAATCCATACTGACCTATACAACCACCTCATGATATCCTTTCTGTATAGCCAGTAGTGTGGCTTCCATGTTGTAGGAATAGCTTTTACTTCCATTTCCTTCTGTTTAACAGGGGCATTTTGTGATACTGTTTGCTACCACTAGATCCCGCACCTCATGTTACCCCATAGTATAATACCTCATCCCTGTTGGAATAGGCAAGGTATCTTCAGCAAAGGAACAGAGACCAGGCAAGAATTCTTTAAGGGCTTCTGTGAAGGGACTCAGCCTGCACAGGAAATGGACTACTCAAGCTTGAGGCTGAGAACTCCGCATGGTGAGCACATGAAGTGTCTAGAGAGAGATCATACACGCATGTGTATATCATTCTTATTCCCCCAGAAAGAGGCTCCAAATTCAAATGCTGCAGCTTTTTCTTAAAACAAACACAATAATATTCCTCCATCATACTGGAGTCCCTCAAAATAGTGTGGACTGAGAAGGAATAAGGGCTACTGCCAAGAAAAAAATAAGCTTACCCAGCCATAATGGCTGTCCTTGCGAGTTGAAGAGAAGGCCCTCGCCTTCCCTTTGGAAAGAAGGAGAGATGTAGAAGTCACTGCTGATTATTCGCTGAAGGTGGCTATCCTGCCAGTGCAGGTCACAGCCTTCGATGGCACGAGTGAACACGGTGCGTCTTGGCCTTGATAAGGAGTCTGAAGGGAAATGAACACAGACGGTCACCTGCTATGACTTGTGGCCTCCTATTATCCTTCATGCTGGCTTGGTTAGTTCTCAACCTTTGTGTTCCTGTCCACCAAAACCAAAATTGGAACGGTGTGTCTCCTGGCTGAAAGGTTGGGGAGAGAAAGCTGAAGAAGTGGGCGCCATGTGACACTCTAGAAATGTTACTTTTTAAGCAGCAACAGTGCTGTTTTGCTGGCACAGGCATTGTTAAGTGGAGGGCACATTGCAGAGCTCTTGAAGTCCTGCAGCCCAGCCAGCCCCACACCAAACTTACAAGCAGAATTTCTGGGCGCCATGTTCTTATACCCAAGATAAAGCCATGACCAGAAAACAGATACGGCATATTTTAAGGGCAGCCCTCCCACCCTCCACCCCCACGAAGGTCTCAGGCTTGATTCTGAGTTTTAAAGGATCTCCAATGCAAGGTATTGGAAAAGACATTTCTTTGTTTGAGAACTGCCAGTCAAATTACAGCATATACAAAACTGGGTAGGAACTGCTCAGGATTGCAATGCAAAACAGAGGTGTATCTACTAAAGTTCTGGCTAAAAAAATAGACTGATCAAGGCAAAACAGAGCATAGGAGATTACTGAGGAGACAGCAAATATTAATTGAGCTGTTTTATTCAACAGTTCCCGTTCAGTGAGACAGGTTAATCTGAACATATCTTGTGACTAGTAAAGGTAAGGTAAGAAACTACCATTGTTAGAGATGCATACTGTTATACTTTTAAAGGTAAAGGTTCCCTGTGCCAGCACCGGGTCATCCCTGACTCATGGGGTGACGTCACATCCCGATGTTTACAGGGCAGACTTTGTTTACGGGGTGGTTTGCCAGTGCCTTCCCCAGTCATCTTCCCTTTACCCCCAGCAAGCTGGGTACTCATTTTATCAACCTCAGAAGGATGGAAGGCTGAGTCAACCTTGAGCCGGCTACCTGAAACCAACTTCTGTCGGGATCGAACTCAGGTCGTGAGCAGAGCTTTCGACTGCAGTACTGCAGCTTACCACTCTGAGCCACAGGGCTCATATTTTATACTTTTAACATCACTCAAAATACTCCCTACCACCTGGCATGTAGAGGTAACAATGGGATATTTCTTATCTGAACAACCTTTATGTGCATGTGAAGTTGAAATATTGCAAGACTTTTTTTTCAACTGGAGACATTCAGTGTTACAGCAGAGTTCAGCTGCTCCCCCTTACCTTGCCGATGGCTGGAGCTCTGCGTAAGTGCACTGGTGATGTTGGGAAGTTCATTGCCGTAATTCCCATCTTCCAACGGGCAAACATCCATATCGCCCCATTTCCGGAGCTGTCGAAGCCAGCAGGCCTTCTCTTCTAGTGTGCAGTGAGGATTTAACACAACGCATACCCACAAGGCTCCTGCAAAAATAAACCAGGTGAAGAAATGCATCAGGAGTTAGTCAATGCTACCTGACGTGAGCATGCAACCAGCTGCCTCCATGCCCGTAAAAGTCTCAGAAACATCCACATCTTGTTTCAGGGAAATGCAGTGAACCCCAAAGGAAAAAATTATAAAAGAAAATAACTTACTGACATAAATATCTTCCCTAATGAAGTTAAATTACATTGTTGAGACATAAATGTAGAGGCAGTGGTTGCATATGCATCTGAGATTGTTTCTGACTTTCAGGACAAATCTGTTTGAACTGCACAACAAAGCCTTCTTAAAATTATGCCAGCAAACTCAAGGTCAGAAGTTCTAAATGATAACCTGATTTCTACCCTGAATTATGTCCGCTTTACTTGTATCAGCAATATCAGAGCACAATTTCATCTGTCATTGTTCTTCAGCCCATTTGTATTCAAGACGTCTTTTTATTTTAATTTCCCCAAACCACTCCAGAGATACTTCAAAAGTTTTTCATAGCATCCTGTTCCCATAACACTCCTTACTGTGATCTTGACCCAGCTCTCACACAAAGCTGCCATTAAAATAGGGTTCTTACTAGAATGGATAAGGGCATGGCAACAAGTGATACTGCTCATTATATACCATGGGCTGCTTCACATGGAGGTTTTACTCTGGTTTGGCATCCAAGCCAGGGCAAGATTTTTTGGAGCATCCACATATTGTACCCCCCTAATAATCTACTTTCTGTGTTTCTCCTCATCTTTCGCAAACCTGTTTTAATGTAATGTAAAGACCACAATCAAGTGTGCTTGCACGCTGTGTGGATGGAAAGGTGCATATTTTTGCAGGCCCTGCCAACTTCAAGCTTTCCTGGATGAGGCAAAGTGTTGAGATCCCTTCCAATCCAGATTTAGGCCTTGTTATGGGACTGAAACAGCCTTGGTTGTCCTGGTGGATGACTTGTGCTGGGAGATGGATAGAGAGTGACTCTTTTGATTCCCCTAGACCTCTAAGTGGCTTTTGATACCAATGATCATGGTATCCTTCTGGACCGCCTATCTGGGCTGGGATTGGGAGGCACTGTTCTGCAGTCATTCTGGTAACACTTAGAGGGTAGGTGTCAGAAGGTGGTGCTGGAGGATCTATGCGGTCCTGCAAGGTTCCATCTTGTCCCCAAATGCTCTTAACATTTACATGAAACCGTAGGGTGAGGTCATCCAGAGATTTGGGCTGGGTGGTCACCAATACATGGATGACATTCAAATCTACCTCGCACTTCCAGCAGATCCCAGAGAGGTTGTAGAAACCCTGAAATGGTGCCTGGAGGCAATTTTGGAGTGGATGTGGGGCAATAAGCTGAATAATCCTGACAAGAGAGAAGTGCTACGGGCAAGTGGAAGGTCTGACCGGGGATTTAATGTGTCACCCATTCTGGATGGGGTTGCTCTCCCCTTGAAGGAACAGGTACGTAGTTTGGGGGTGCCCTTGGAAACAGGCCTACTGCTGGATAAGCAGGTGGCAGCTGTGGCCAGGAGTGCCTTTTACCAGCTTTGACTAGTTAGCCAGCTGCGGCCTTTCCTGGGCAGAAAAACATCTGGCCAATGTGGTCCAGCCTGGGTTACATGGAGATTAGATTACTGTAATGCGCTCTTTGTGGGGCTGCCCTTGAAAAGTGTTCAGAAACATCTACTCCCATATGAACCTGCCTGACCACTATAGTCATCTTCAGAGGCCCGCCTTCGGAGATTAGGCAGGTGGCAACCCAGGAGAGGGCCTTCTCATGGCACCAAAGCTCTGGAACTCTCTCCCCAGGGAGATTCATCTGTCCCCTTTTGTTACTGTCTTCCACCTGTGGGTGAAGATCGTTTTGTTCCATTTGGCATTCCCTCAGTGATCCCTCCTTCCTAAACAATGTTTCCTTTGCTGTTTTTATGTTTGTAAGTGTTTTAAACTCTGTTTTTAATTGTTTTAATGATGTGTGTTTAGGGAGGTTGATTTTATTGGTTTCAAATGTGGTTTTAATACATATGCTTTAAATTGTTAGCTGCCTTGGTAGCCCTTGTAAGATCAAAAAAGAAGCATACAAATTTTGCAGACAGACAAATAAACAAACAACTCTTCCTTCAGCTTCCCGCCTCCATCCTCAGCTGCCATTTTCACCACCACAAGAAGCCTTTAAAAATCACCAATTGATGTATCACTGTAGCATTGTAATATCATAACAATCTGTCTACTAGTTGCTCTGAATCCCCAGCTTTCCTTTTTAAGAAAAGTCTCTAGCCCTTTTCAATGCAGAGATAGGCTTTTCCCATTATATTTCCTCCATGAAAGAAATTTGCTCTCTGTGTTAATGAAAGTTGGAATTCAGAGGATCCAACAGAGATATAATTATAACATTATAATGCTGCAGTGATATGTCAATTGATTATTTTTAAAATCTGAAAAGCTGCTGACGTTATCCAATCCAACTTAGATTTCTTATAACATGCAAGGGCAGAGGTATCTAAACTGTTGGATGAAGGTGCCCATATAGAAAATGGCTTGGGGGAGAGAAACGTTTAGATCAACATCACACTACAGCAAAGTGTATCCAGTTCTTCACCCCATAAGGCCTGCTTTATCCAGACCAATGCAAAGAATTCAGCTTTCACTAAATTTTATATAGCAGTGGTTATGCAAAGAGCTGTTACATGCTGGTCTTAAGGAAAGATACAGGCAAGGAAAGATACAGGCAAGGCACTATATTTTATCTGGCTAATATATTTTTTAAAAAATAATTTTTATTGTAGATGTAGGGTACAGGAAAGAAAAAGGGAGGGGGATAAACAGTCCGTCTACACTTGATATACGTTCTTGTTGGTCATTACAATACATATTAAAAGCATTTCATATCTAATTATATCTAATTGTATTGTAGACACATGCACCTTATTTTCAAGGATATATTTCAGTGTGACTAATTCTGTCCCCAATTAATATAACATACTGTATATTAGGATGACAGTAATGAATGAAAATGTCAGTGTTTTTAGTTTGTTAAATTTAACCCAATACACAAATCTGGTGGTGGTCCTTAATACTGTGACTGTATGCAATCTGTTTCTAGGTCCAAATTAAAAAAACACATTTGGTTTACTAAAAACTTGTTTCTCCTTTTTTCATTTTATTTTTTCCTGTTTTCCAGATGGCAAAACTAAGAGCTTAAGCAGCATAAGGTGCTGCAATTTCCTGGTGTCAGGTATATTTGTTATTTTGTTTAAACAATAACAACCCAAAGACCCCAATACATCTCTGATGCTGGGGCATCACCAGTGGTGCTAGTTGGGATGCCATGCTTACTCAGTAGTAGAGAGAAAAAGTAAACAAAAGAGCTTGTGCCAAGGTACAGAGAGCATAACAACTGCATTGGTGTACATGCAATAGGTGACACACACCCATCACAATGCAATATTCCAATGACACCCCCATCACAGGAAGCCATGGAGGAAGCCAACATCAGCTGCCACTGCCCACACATTGAACACTATGAGAAAGAGAATAAAAGGAACACATATATCTCTGCTAGGAGAACTGTGGTATGTGTGAGGAGCCCTCAAATAAACACACTCCAGGGATCCCACAGATGTCCCCTTCAGCTACTGAGTTCCCCTTTTCCAAGTGCAGTTACAGGCCATTAGACATTCCCCAGCAGCCCTGCAGTCAACACCAGCCATATACTTCCAGAGCACAGTGGACAGGCATGGGTATAGCCTGGTAGTGAAAAGTGCCATCAAGTCACAGCCAACTTATGGTGACGCTGTAGGGTTCTCAAGGCAAGAGACGTTTAGAGTTGGTTTGACATTGCCTGCCTCTGCATAGAGACCCTGGACTTGCTTGGCGGTCTCCCATCCAAGTACTAACCAGGACCAACCCTGCTTAGCTTCTGAGATCTGACAAGATCAGGCTACATTGGGCCATCCGGGTCAGGGCATGTATAGCATACTGAAATTCAAACCTTGGATGGGTACATCTCAGGAGGCAGTCTGGATGCAACTGAGATCTGGCTCAATCAAACATAATCTCTTGAGATGGACTGTTTATGCAGATTTGCAATCACACACACACACACACACATCATTTTAATTGTCAACCCTCTAAGCACTATTTCCCTGATGAACTTAGGGGGCTCATTATCATCACCCATTCTCATTTACCCCAGCATCCTCTGAGCTTCATCAATTCCTACCTTGTCCCCATGCAAAATACTAGATGCCAGCAGTGATCAAGGGGAGTGTGCAACTTGGGGACCCTTCCCTTGCAAGATCACACCTACACACACGTTGGACCACCCCCCCCTCAATCTGTGCAGCATCCTGAAGCCAGTTGAGGTCAATAACAACCGAAGGGTGGGAACCAATCCCTATCTATCAAACCACAACCAGGGAGTCAGCTGTACAGCACTCCACATATTTACTAAACAGGATCAGGAATACTGAAAGCAAGTCAGATGAATGTGGGGGCCAACTCTCTTGTTGTAGCAGGGCTCCTGTGCCTACACAAGCTGCAATGAAAGACTACATGACCACAGGTAGAGAGGCATACTCGTCCTGGTTATCATACAGCTTGAAATGGTACAAAAGCTAGGCTAGCGCAGGAAAACTAGCAACCCCAGAGCAGGGCAGCTGGAAACACACTGGTCAATGCTGCCATTGGTCATGTTGTAGCTCAGCAGAAGGTTGGCACGGCAGTGGGAATGGAGTCCTTCCTGGCTTCTCCCCCTGTTGGGTAGCTGTCTGCTACAAGTCCAAACAGACACAAAGATAAGCAAAGGGCTGTCTTTATAGCCCCCACGGTGATCAGGACCCCCAGAATTTTCTCCCCCTTAACTGCCTGGCTGCAGCTTAGCCTCTGAGGGTGCTTTGCCTCTCAAGTCTGTCTGACCTATATACATGTATTTTAATCTGATCTTACACTATAGACAGGAGGGGTACTTCCTGAGATATGTAAGAATGAGGCATTGTGGCTCTATACGTCAAAGCCAGCACTTTACATTGGTCCCAGAAACATGGCAACAGTAAATGCAGATATTTCAGTACAGGAATATAATACGATTCTATCTATTTATTCCCAACAGGTCTAGCAGCATACTTTTTCAGCAGCTGCAGTTGCCAGACCACCTTCAAGGCCAGCCCCATGAAGAATATGTGATGCCAGTCTAATTAAGAGGCCCCTAAAGCATGGATGACAGTAGCTAGGTTTCTGTCTTCCACAAAAGGCACAGCTGTTGAATCAGTGAAGACTGATAAATGACTATCTGTGTGATGGCAGACACCTGGAAATCCAGATGACCTCTCCAAGGAGTTTCAGGTAGTGCTTAAAAATAATGGGCAATGAAACTGATTCCTGAGGAATCCCACATGATAACTTCCTTGCAAAAGATAGGGGGGAAATCACCCCAAATCACCTTCTGAAATCTATTGTAGACCCACTCTGTATGGCATTCTATAAGGATACTATAGAAAGCCACTGAAAAACCTAGGATAATCAAGTCAGTCACAACCGTTCGATACAGGTAATCTGCCAGGTCAATAAAGTTTCCAATCTAAAATCCGGCTGGAAGCCCTAACCAAATGGATTAAGATATTCTTGAACACATAAATCTGCCTTTTACTACTGTTCTGTCAGTACTGTCTAGTATTGCTGGTGGCAGCTCTCCAGGGTCCTAGATTGATAGGTCTGCCCAAGATCTTTAACTTGGCACTCTTTAAGAACCCCATTTGCAGTATGGGAATAACAACACTGGCCTGTCAGAATTGTTATAAAGATTACTGACCCAACATATGTGAAGTGTTCTGAGTGATGAAAGCACTACATAAATGCCTTTTTAGCTGGAAATGCTGGGGACTAAGCCTGCAAACTTTTGTGAGCAAATGATAAACTGAGCTATGGCTCCTTCCACTTCCTTAAAAAGGGCAGTATCCCAGACCAACGGAACACAAGCCCTTCCTCTTTATGATACAAGGTAGAGCAATGTTACCAATTTCATAAAACGTGAACTGTCCTAAGACAATTGTCAGAAAGGACTACAGTGCAGTTCAGCTGGTTCAAAACCACCATTTCCCACATTTTCCTCTCTTCCCCAATATGGTGCTACCAAAAAATGTAAACAAAGAAGATATGTAAACAATCTTCAGACAGATTAGTCCAGCTGTTATTTCTCACAATTAATATCTCCAGTAGTACTTCCACTACAATTAATATTTCAAAGATGCTTGGGCAAACACAATATTGACTTTTCTCTTGTGTTAAACTAGCAGGATCCTACTGGGGAAAATGGAAAAGTACCTTTTACTCTGATCTAGACAACATTAGATGACACTATTAACATAAAGAAGTGTAATTAATTATATTGATAGACTACTGTAAATGAAATTTAACTGAGATATAAGAATAATTAAGATCATATCATATCACGATGGGATAGAATACTTTATTAAGAGGCGGACGGAGGTGATGGGGAAGTCAAAAAAATTTCCTTTATTTTTTATTAAGTACTTAAATAATTACAACATTAGTTATGATTTAGATTTTCATATTATTTTCATTGTTGTTTGTTGATATGGAAAATTTATATTATAAAAACCAATAAAATTTTCAAAAAAACAACAACAAACTAGCAGGATCCTGTATGAGCATCATCTGAGGCCTTCGAGCTCTGAAGAACTGTTATAATCTTGCTAGGAATAGAATTACACCTCTCCTTTAACAAACCTCTGTTCAAACTACAGATTAGGTAGTGACTGCATGGCTGTATAATTCAGCATGAACTCAAAACCATGTATCTTTTAGGAAGGCCAGCTTTCTCCTGCTACAAAGGCCAGTAAAGAATAAGGACCTCTTCAGAAGATAAAAAGCACAGTGGATTGAAGGGGTTGAGAACCCTTTTCACAAGGGTTGGGTAAACCTAGCTGTAGGGCAACTGCTTAGCACTGTTCACTGTTAAAAAAAGAAAGAGGAGAAGATACATGCATAGCCTTCACAATGCTAAAAAGAAAAAAAAAGATAGCAAAGTGTTAATGAAATTGTGGCTCACTGCTGGCGTTTGCCTTTTTTTCTGCTTAAAGAGCATCCTCTGTTGCACTGGGACAGTGGTAGAAACTCAGTCCCTAAATAAAGTTCTAGCATGAGGCGCAGGGAAAACACGTATAGTTTCTCACAAGTGACATCAGGTGCCTGTAACACTCAGTCAGTCCACACATCAAAGCCCCAGCAGACACACTGTCTATTTATTCAGGTCAGTTTTATGCTGCCTCTTCAGGAACTTGTCTGAGTTGGCTTACAAAGCAAAAATAATAAAAACAAAGATATTAATTAAAATCCAGCATTAAAATCCAGCCCAGCATAAAAAGCATAGACCAACAGCATTAAGTAAGAATTTCCAGATTAAAACTAGCTGGGCAGGATGGAACAAGGAGGAAATTACCCAGATCCCCAGTAACTTAAAAACATTTGGCAGGAAGGAACAAGTCTGCATAGGCCCTTAAAGGCAGCACAGAATACTTTGATTTAAATAAGAAATGTGAAGAATTAAATCTTTATTAATTGTTTTGGGTTGGATCCTTTGACCCTATTCTACTAAGGGCAGCACTTTCCTCCAGTCTAAGGAGACTTCTGCTGATGCAAGAGAATCCCTCTTACTTTGATAGAAGGCTTCTTGCACTGGAGGAAAAGAGCTGCTGTTAGCAGGATGGAGCCACAGGATCCAACTTTATGACTTGCCACAAAACTGTAGCTATTGTGCCTTCAACTCAAAGGCTGCATTCCAACCCATGGTCTCTCTTTCCTTGTCTTTTACACGTTATGGTGAATACTCTGAATTGCAAGCAAAAAAAAGGTTTGAAAAATGTGGACAATGTATGCTAGAGACCCAGGAATAAATTGCAGAGGAGAATGTAGAGAAAGAGAGGCCACAGCCGTATTCAGTGATCTTGGCTTACCCGTCTCAGCTCCCTTGTTACCTTCCCATATTAGCATACTCTTCTCAATCATTGCTATCCTTGCCAAAAGCATGCTTATGCAAATATATATGTTTATACTGAGTGTCATATTTGATAGTTCCTCAACAGCACTCTGTCTTTTTTGATTGGCTGGGGGTTGTTGTTGTTTTTTGGGTAGACATTAGACCAAGTCCTGAGTGCAAGCTGGCAATTATATTTCACTCACCATCTCTACCACCAGAATTACTTCTTCTGCTCTAGGCTGTTCAAGAGTTCTAGACTGCTGAACCAATCTGAACACAAAGCTAAATCAAGTAATATCCATCACAAAGTTGGACAAACTATCATCCATTGTTTGTTGGACAAACTATCATCCTCTTGCTCTACCAGAGGTGAGGAAACTCACCCAGCTCATCCCATAGCTGCCGGCATTTGTCTGTCATGCCTGTCCCCTGCTGCCTCCAGAGAGCAAGCCGTGGGTCTGCCATAAACTGTTCAGTTATTAGAGTCAGCATCCTGGCTCCATTGGAATCCCTCATGCGCAGCATTTCACGGACCTAAAGCAAAGGAAGAAGAGTGGTATATTTCAATTACCCAGAAAATGAATCAACTGGAGAGGAAGACATTTTTTTTGTAAATTAAGCAAGAAACATAGACCCTCAGTGGAATTATTCACTCCTACAAGATGGAGAAGTCTTCTCAGTACCTAGTGTGCAAAGGACAAGCAAAGAATGCATGTATACTTGCAAGACTACAGGACTATTGTGGTATTCAAACATTGCTGTTTAAAATCAAGATGTACCATGGAATTTTTCCTAGCTTAATTCCCAGTCTGTTGAAAGAGGCCAGGACAATCCAGAATGGGAGATCTCTTTCCTTGGAATGTGGACAGGCCAAGTGTGTTGATCGCACCTGACAGAAGAAGCAGCCATGGCTGCTTCGCTGTATCTTTCTCTCCCCACTCCCTCAACTCTTCTTCCTTAATTGCCATAGATGACAACCTGAGGAGTGACTCCTCAGAATCACTTCAGGTTGGGAAAATGTCACAGGGAGAAACTTAAACCCCCTCACACCACAGTTCCAATCAGAACTCCCCCCGCCCCAATGCAGTTGATAATGACACTTTAAAAAGCTGGGAGCTCCAGTCGCAGAACTCCCAGGACTCCCTGGAAAATGTAGGCTGCACCATCTCCTACCAAGGGTGTGTGTGCCTCCTTGATTTCAATGGGCTGTTTGGGTCAAATGAGGAGCAGTGTGAAAGATCTGTACTATGTGTTGGCTCCTGCCACTTTTTCTACTGGTGAAAATAGGTAGAGGGGTCTCCATTTTTTGGGACCACCCAAAAAAGGCTATTCTGGGGATCATAGAGCCCACATGTGGCCATGTAGAATGGGGCAATAGAAAGAAGAAGAAATTGGTCAGAAAGAGGAAAAACCAGGCTGGATCCAACATAATGTGAAGGAAGGTGGTGGCTAAGGAAAAACATTCCACTCCAGACTTTCCCCCCGTTACTTAATGGATAAAAAATGTTTGGGTATACTGTGCTGATGAAAACAAGAACAATTTCAACAAACATTGCTAATCAGGGACCAAGAGAGGGAAAGGAATGGGTCTTACTGAAGGAGGAAGGTTTCGGTTAATTGTTCTATAGATTATGAAAGGAATTATTAAAGAAATGTGTGTACTCATCATAAATGAATGTTCTAAAATAAGACTGGAAAATTTTCTCGGAAACTTCAGTACTCCAGGGTTCTATTCAAACATCATTGAAGTAAAATTTGCTCATGACAAGAATGAGCTTGAAATCCTCAAGCTCAAATCTACCTCCCCTCAGCATAGAACTGAGACTGAAGGCTTAATAAATTTTTAATCTAACCTCAAGTTTTGAATCTAACCACAATCTGTTGTGATGTCTGAAATCAGGTACCTCATAAATCAGATTTGAAATTTTTTCTTGTCCACTGTGACAGAAACCTTAACATCTTACTAGGGCTCAAGAGTGCCACCTAGATCTTGGACACCTGGCATTTACATTAGAAGAACCCATTCATTTCCATTCCATGTTGGGCCATCCTGCCAGATTTAATTCTTTTTATACAAAGGACAATCCAGTTTTGGCCAGACTGCCTATTTATCATGGAGGTTCTCGGCCATCACCAGATGCTCGAGGGGTAGGATTATCATTTACTACTTTTCTGATTGGTAACAGTAGCCTCTGACATTAGAGATGGGGTTTTGCGTGGGATCGGCAAAATCAGCTCATCACTCTTAAAGAGGAGGCTGGTTTAGGTCCAATTCAATTGACCATAAGTATCTGGAAATTTTAGCTTTTCTCCTGTCTTTAGTTTTAAATGGAAAGTGAGGTCCACAGGAGGTTAGGTAGGGGTTATCCTCCAACATCGTGTTACTTCAAGGAACTCTGCACATGCTCTGAGGAACCTGCTAAGTAACGTGTTCTTAGCTGAGTTAGATCAATGGTATGATTTTCCTTTGAAAGTCTGTGCGTGGTGTTTTTGCATTCCTTTTCCCCATATTTTTGTTTTGTTTTGCCTTTTTACCGTCCCCTCTTTTTTAAGCCAACCACCCTTTCTACTCTTTTTCCTTTTTTTTGTAATAAACCTTTCTATAAAGACATATTTTGGCTTCATTTTCTCCTAATCTCTTCCCAGTGTGCTAGATTGCACAGGTGGTACATGGTTTGTTATAAAGTATTTTCCAGTGTTTCTACCCTGTTACTTTGTTATTGTTCTAGTACTGCACCAGAGGATACTTTCTCAATGGGTCACTTTGTATAACAGTTTCCCAGCAAGGAAAGACACCTTTCCCCCTTGCTTCTGTAACACCCACCAACTGGAATCTTGAACTGTGGTTTATTCCCACTTTGTGAGCAAGGAACAGACTTCTGAATCTGGAAGTCATAACATGTAGCTAAAGACCTCCTAAAGCAGTAAGTCTTCAAACATGGCTCCATGAACATCAGGAGGAAAGATGGAGTACATAAGCTCAAGGATTTCAGATCATGTCATTAACAAACTTAGATTTGTTTGTAATCAAAATGCAGCACACAGCAAAGAGCAATGATGTCTCAAATCATGGAACAACAAAGATTGGGACATGTTACAATAAGGAATGTTAGACCATCTATGCAATTACTTCCCCTTTGCTTTAAAGGAAAAATATCTAGGCAGAAGGTGCCTTCTCATTTGTTTTTATTGAGCAGTTCATTGAAAGGTGTGTTTCTCTTTTATATATAAAAAGGGAACATTTAAACAATGATGTAAAAACTTTTATTATATAGATTGCAAAGCCAAACCCATGCAAGTTAGGAAAAGCATTTCTGTTATTACTTGTGAACGTATATTCTGCCTCTTTATTAACAGTGCCATCCTCAGCAGTTACACCATTCTAAGCCCACTAACTGCAACTTTCTGTTAAATAAAAATAGCTCGCTGTCACTAAATTATAGATGGTGGTTAATACAGGTTGTTAATATTTATGCTGCTTAGTATGCTCAGTGGACTTTTACTCCCACCACTTTGAAATAGAGGGCTTCATGTGACATGATGTCCTCTTGAGTGGGAACACTGAAGTGGCAGGGACACAACAGAGAATGATGAGATGCCCTGGTAGGACGAAGGGCACCTCATCATGCTCTGTTGCATTATTTAACTTAACGCACACACAAGGTTATCTTCAGTTTTAAGTCTCCTTCAGGGTTTCTTGGCTTAAAGACTTAGTTCTAGCATATACTGAGAATAGGTTGTATGGAACGGCACACATGCACGCGCACACATTTAAATGGCCTGAGCATCTTACATAATATAATACATTGGAGGGATCAGGGTTGGGTCTGATATATTGCAGGGAGGATGAGACAATATACTTCTTGAGATCCTATACCATTTTGTGGCTACTAGTCTTTATTTCATAGCGTCACATATGTTAAGTTCATTTATGTTTGTTCCTCTGGGTGGACATATCTAAACATCGATTATTAGAAGTGACAAAATATTTGTGAGTAAGGACAGAAGACACTTCCTGTGGTATTCACTTTAACCCTTAGGAGCTATTAAAAGAGGTCAGTTAAAACTATGTCAATGCCAACTCAGTCTCCAGAAAGGAAAAAGGGATGCAGATTTCTGGAGTTCTCACCTTAGCAAACATGGAATTGAGTTGCTTCCCAGAGCCATAGTACCCTCCTTGGGAGAGGAACAGCTTCACCTGCTCTCGCACTTGTTCCTCGTCCAAATGCCAGCAATTCTCGTCATCAATGCTAGCCCCTGCCGTGGGATCTGGTGCACCTGTGGCAAGAAAAGCCCAGCTATCAAAAGAAATCACATCTAGCAGTATTTTAAGAGGTGGAATTGCTTATTGTAACCTCTTATTCCATCTAGCTATTCTAGTTTGTTAAGAGGCTACTATATACCTGTACATTCAGGTTTCTTTTTTAAAGGAACAAGAAATGAATACCACCTCTTGCACAAAACCATATCGCTGCATTATGTTCACCAGTAGTTTTTAGGCTCAGTACAGAACACACATTATTACTGTCTAGCACAATCAGAACTAGATATGAAGCCAGTTGGACCTAGCCTAAAATGAACCATCCCAATAAAGCAATTATTAGACCATACCACAATGGGGAAGCAAGTTTCAATTCCATTCTGTCATAATAGGTATGATATTTCAAGTAATGCCATTAATTTTCCCCAAGGCAGCAGCTTTTGTAATGAGCTCGGTCAAAGCCCAAGAGCTTTATAACACACCACTTTGGGTTGAAGCCCCAAACCAGCCAGGTAAAGGACCCCTGGATTTGGAGAGGGCCTAGCAAAGTCCCCTCCCACATATTTATACCAATTCTTCCTGTGCTGATCCATTTTCAGCTTGTCTTGTGTGTCTGCCTTCAGTAGTCCTCAGCAGAAAGAAACCATGTGCTTAAAGCAGTGCAGTTCTCCTTCAACACTTCCAGTAAAAATCCCATGTACAAAAGACATGGCCCAGGAAAGCATGTGGGTGTCAAGAAATGCTAAGACTCATCCACACCAGAAGGCACACAATATCTCTGACCTACTGTAATCTGAGTTTGTGGACTTTCATCCTGTTGCTTCAAAAACAATTCAGCAAAGAATTGTGTGAAGCGGTTTCAGGATTACAAACCTAACAAAGAAAGCAGAACAAGAGTTGAGATGGCAGAGCCATAAGGTATGTTCAACCATTCTTGGATGTCTCTCTACCCCAAACTAACAAAATGGCAGGCTTTGGGATAAGCATGGCTGTAGTAAATGGACAGACATCACCTCTCTGGACAGACATCACCAAGATAGCCAACATCTTGCCCAAAGGCACTCTACATCAGTGTTCACTGATGAGAGTATTGTGGCCAACCCCAAATAATGGAAGTGAAAGTAAGAGTTATATGAAGTAGACATAGATTCTCTTTACATCTTGGGGAAGAGGAAGTGGAGGAGTAAGTATCAAAAGTATCTTCAAAGACATAAAGATACTTGTTTGTACAAGGCCAGAGTTCAAGCTATTTCACCTTCTGGCCCCAGAATTGGTTCTGAGCAACAGACTGTTTCCCGATGGTCCATGGCAGAAGCTTCCACAGCCTTCTGGTATTGGATGGGAAATTCTATTCCCCCATTCATCCAGCAGCAGGAAAGAACAGAAGGACATAAAAAAAATTCCTGTCTAGCCAGGCACAGGCGGTTACTGCTGGAAGGTTGCGATTCCATGTGTGCATGTGGCTACTTCGCAGTACGGAAACTCATGCCTGCCTGATTCTAAGAGAATTCCAGGAGGAATAGATGGGAGCACCAGTCCCTGGAATACCACTTAACTGGGTGACTGATTCCCTGTGCCCTAGAGAATTGTCTTGACTTTAAAACTGTTTAACATGCTTCACATCTCTTTATGTAAATGCAGCACCAGCAGCCTGTTAAACTATACTTCTGCAGGTAACTCTTCTGGGAATGTTTGCCACTTCACTGGTTGGGTCTCTTAACTACTTGACCAAAGAGTTTTAGTAGGGAAAAACAATCATGCTAGAAAGAACAGGCTCCTTTTCTTTCCCTAAAGGTTAGTTCTTCCCATATACTTGTATTAAACAGTGCTGCAAGGAGCACAACTGGTTTAAGAGCAACTGTTAGTCTAGTTGATGTGCCCTGCACAATTAACTGCTTGCATGCCAAGGCCCTTAATGCCATGCGACCGGAAGAAAATCCTTGCTGCATCAGCAAGAGCTGATCTTAAAAATAAAGGTTGCAGAATTGACAAGTTTTTTCCCCTTTGAAGCCAACAGAAAAATACAGTTTGCACTTAGAGGACAAAGTAATATTTATGAAGCACTCAATTGCAGAGCACTCCCATGAAATTAAAAAGCGTTCTGCATTGTTGTGCTGCAGTCAATTTGCACAAACCAAGAAAAAAAATAGATTCTATTTTCAAACCTCTGAAATCCTTCAAAGGCAGCTTTGTGAGGAGCTGAACAATGCTGTACTTTGTAGAAATTATCAGCCTCTCTGCATCTGGATGCTTGACATCAGATAACAAAAAACAACAACAACAAATGACAAAAAAAAACCCACCCTCAGTTCCCTACACCAGACTGTCTCTGTGCACAGAAATTCCTGGGTGAAAAATGGTGACAATGAAAAATCATGGCGCCTGGAGCATGCTCTGTTGAACTTTAACCCACATGTCTCTTGCTTATTACTACACTTCAGTGAGTAAAAGGGTCATTGCTAGGAGGGGGGGGCATGGGCAGCAAAAGAAAAGCACTTTCCTACTGGAATTCCGACTGTCATGAAAGGTCTGTTCCTGCTTTCATTCAGAGGCTCCTGGTTAGAAAATGTGGCACTGATCTTCCAGATGGTTGGTGGAATACCAAGAATTTCCTGCAGGAGTTTCACAAGCATGCATGTATACATGCATGCATTCCACCTGCACGGGCTCAGTAACAGCATTCTCATCCCCTATGACAGCAAACATATTACTCATGGAGGAAAAGCAATATATTATAAAAAGTGCACCTAGAAAATAATATTGTAATACTTCTATCAAAAGCAAGCTAGTTGCTTTGTAAGAATTACAAAGGGTAATGTGGCAAAGCAGTTTTGCCACCCACAGGTATCACTTTTATCTGTCAGGGCACATTATATGTAGTTTCCTAATCCTTTAAACAATCAGCACAAGAGACTTTCCAACCAAGCCCCAGGGCATGGTTCATACCTTGTGAGAGGAAAACACTGTGCTCTTCTCAAGACTTAAAATGGCAGACAGCCATCAGAGTAGCAGAAAAGCCACCATTTGTTTCACTATGTATGTATTTAAAACTAATTCTGTCTAGCACTCTCAACTAAAAAGCTCTTGAAGCTGTCCATCCAGTGCTCAATGTTTCTGTTTCTTGCTGTTTCCAGCAATGACCCAGAAGTGCCAATAGCACTGGACAAAGCCTCTGACAGACTGCTTCATATCTAAAGTCTTGCTTCACCTTCACAAACTATTAGCGACCGCTGTGATCCAATGATCTCCATTACAGAAGGCTTGAGGATCTGTGCTCTATAAATGACACTGCTGAGAGGAATGGAGGAACCCATGATCTCTGGAAACAAAATCTCACTGTGTTTGCATATTTCCACAAAGTTGATTAGATTTCCTGCACATGAGAGAATGAGCAAACCCTCAATATTAATTAGTTATACCTTTATAAGAATCCATTTTATGAATAAAACTCCAAGAAACAGAATACAACTTAAACTCTTATGTACTAATTGTTGGGTGTGCTTTTTTTTTATTTTAAAGTCCACATTATATTTTAAGCCTACCATTGATTAAACTGCAATGACCCCTGCTATTATGAGGAAAATCAAATTACAGTGAATTTATTTTGGGTTTTTTTTTATCAGGGATTCATAAAGAATGTTTTCATATGGGGCTCTGACACACAGGATAGAGGACATGATGATAATAATGTGCTACAAATTACACTGGGCAACGAATACAGATTTCAGAGTAAACAACAGAATTTGTGAGATGTTCAAATATTAATAAGATGAACTGTTAATTTCCATTTGCCAATATATATACTGCTAAACCAGTCAGTTGTACATGGTAGAACAAGGAAGACAACTGGCATCAGGCTGCAAATAGACAAAAAAATTTAAAAGGCTACCACTGATGAGAACACACTTTGACCCTTTTAGGGTTGGTTTTGGAGTAGACAGCCTTAGTAGCTCTGGGGAATGATACCTGAGTATGGTCCTGCTGGTGTTGCTTGATCTTTCTGCAGCTGTCAACATGGCATTTGCTACTGTTGAGACGTTTGGAATGCAATGGAAACTGGAGCCAGAGCTTTGCAATTATTTAGTCATTTCTATTTGGCTGCATGCAGAAGTTTCTAGCAGGAAGTGACCAGCACGATGTTTCGGATTTAGCGCGGGGAGTTCTGCAGGATTCAGTGCTGTCCCCTATTCTTTTAAATATCTATGTGAGGCTTGTAAATGAGATCACCCAGGTCCTAGGGATATATATTCCTTTGAACAAGCCTCCAGATGCTGCTGTCTCTTTCCTTGACCCATGTCATATGGTTGAGGGAGCACAAGCTGAAATTTAATTGCAACAAGACAGAGGGAATCTTTGCAGCTCTCCTGTGGTATTCTCCTGTTGGAACTGGCCTTAGCTGAAGTCAGACTGGCCAGGATCCATGGGGAAGTTTTTTTTTTAATTGTCCACAAATTCTGGAATGCCCCTTCCACTAGCGCTCAAAGTGGCAACATCCATCACCTTGTGGTCTCAATTAACAGATTTTTTTAACTTCCGATTAAGAGGGACTGTGCTGCCTCTTTTATTGGTTTTTATGGTGCTGTATCATTGTAGCCAAGTGTGGTTTTTTGAACTCTTATGTAAGGGTAAGTTTACATTTTTTACAACACTTTGCACACTGTTTAGTGGAAAGACAGTCAATAAATTAGCACAAATAAATAAATAAATTAAAGTGTAATGTGCATCTGTGTCACTGGCAACCAAGATCAAATTAATTCATGCCATTGTATTCCCTATTACTATGTATGGGTGTGAAAGCTGGACAATGAAGAAAGCTAATAGGAAGAAAGTAGATTCCTTTGAAATGTGGTATTGGAGGAGTGTTACAGATACCATGGACTGCCAAAAAAACAAATCAGTGGGTTATAGATCAAATCAAGCCTGAACTGACCCTAGAAGCTAAAATGACTAAACTGAGGCTGTCATATTTTGGTCACATTATGAGAAGGCAAGTGTCACTGGAAAAGACAATCATGTTAGGAAAAGTTGAAGGCAACAGGAAAAGAGGAAGACCCAACAAGAGATGTACTGACTCTATAAAGGAAGCCACAGCCCTCAATTTGCAAGACCTGAGCAAGGCTGTTGAAGACAGGACGTTTTGGAGGAAACTGATTCATAGAGTCGACATGAGTCGGAAGTGACTTGACGACACTTCACACACACACACACACACACACACACAATGTGCTTCTGTGCACAACCTTTATAGTAGCATTGCTGCCCTCAAAATCTGGCCTCAAATCAGCTTTACACACATTCCCTGGGGGCCTATTTACAGAATTGTTTTCTCAGAGATTATAACCTATTAAAGCTTCAGCCTTAGCCTTGTTTACAGAACTCACAAGACTGAAGTAAGGAAGAGATGTCTAGAATAATGAGGGATGACCTCCTTACTTGGATGAACTATACTATTTCCCCAAGCAAATTCCCACATAAATGCCACCATTGCTAATACCTGCACAACCTAAGAGTAAGAAAGGGAGTAGGATTTACTTACTTCATTTATACCCCACTTTTCTTCCTATGGGGACCCATGGTGGCTTATAACATTTTATTTTATTTACTTAATTTATAGCCCACCTTTCTCACTGAGACTCAAGGCGGATCACAAAATATAAAAAGAAAATTCAATCAGAGAGCATGCAGTAAACAATGTAGTAGGACTAGGATTACAGAACTGGAAACAATGCAGATAAACAAATAAGCAAAAAAAGAAAAACCTGTTTAAGCATCCCATAATGCAGACAGTGAGTTACTAAGGTAATGCAGTAAAAGCAAGGTGATAGACAACAGTCCTAACGCTGTATGAAAGGGAATCCTCCTGAGATGTTCTATAATATTACAGTTCTAATCCCTATCTAAAAATGCCATCCTGAACATTTCTGTTTTGCACTTTCTGTGAAATGATAGAAGGCATGGGTGTCTTTTCCCCTGAACTCCTTGGGAAGGGCCTTCAAGAAAGTGGAAGCCACCACAAAGAATGCACCTAAACACTCAGTTGCTGCTGGCCCAAGATCACCCAGCAAGCTTCCAAGGCAGAGTGGGGATTTGAACCTGGGTCTCCCAGATCCTAATCTGACACTCTATGCACTACAGCACACTGGTTTTCACAAAGATGCAAAGAAAATGCAATGTATTCTTTTTTTTCTTTTCAACCTGCTTGGATCTTCAAAGGAGTACATGAGGAAGAAGAGATGAGGTTTAGTTTATCTTCACCTGTATAAACAAGCTCCAGGATATAGACTTAACTTTCCTTTCTTTCACATAGGAAGAAGATGCTCTAAATGATTTGCACAACATCTCCACCCAGAGCTAAAAGGCAAACTTGGCCTCGGTCAGGTGTGTATTTACACTACTAAAAGCTTGATTATTTGGGCAGACACAGACCTAAGTAATATTTGATTTGAGGATTTATAGTAAGAGAAAAGCTATCTCTGGAAGTATATTTAAGAAAGTCCCGATCTGTCAATTGGCAAGTGATTAGCTGAATCTTAGATTTCAGATGGATATTTAAAATATTGATTTAATTTCACTAACAATCACCAAAGAGTTCTTAAATCAACACCTCAAATGCTTCGGCTGGCAAACTTATCATTCATCTGATTTCCTTGTCAGATCATGCTTTTAATTTACTATGCCCTCCACCTAGGGGCCAAGTGACACTTTGGTAGAACTGTGTCTGATCTACCCCCCCCCCATTTTTTTAATTAAATGCTGTTGTTGGAGGGGGGGCTACTAGTTTGATGAGGAGAGCAGCATGGATGAGTATGGAAGTGTTTAACTTTTCCCCCAATTGCATTTTCCTAGTATAAATCTCTCTCACACCCACACATGGGGGGGGGGGGAGGAATACACACATGATGCAAGCACCTGTATTTTTTTCCCTGCACAGCAAACAGCAGCTTGAGAGTGGCAATTAAAATTTTGAACATGAAAGGGAATGAAAATAGTCCCCATCACATTCCCATATGAAACACTCCTCTGATCAACTTAGCAACCTTACACAACGGCACAGGCAGCCCATTCCTGAAGGGGGGGCAGTTAGGCAGCATCCGGGAGTGGCACAGCCATGCCACCTCCACAGAGGCTTCCCAGCTGCCGAATATAAAATAAAAGGAATTAAAAATATAAAAGAAGGAAAATTCCCCATTGAAAACAGCGAGGCTATGACATCAAAAAAGGTGTCATAGCTACGCTGCTGCGTGAAGGGGTGTTCCCGGGGTGAAAGGGGTAGGAAGCTGCCTAAAGGCAGCTCTGCCCCTGGGAACGCCTCCCAGGACACCAGAGCAAGGACTTGCTCTACTGGAACACTGCCAACAGGCAGCACCTGCGTCTGAGCCCCGAGCTGTGGTGTGGTGTCCCAGCACCAGCATGGATGCCACCCGTGATGGTGTATGTACCCCATATCAGGAATTAAATAGGCACTTATGCCAGAACAAGGTCACACTGGCTCCTAAGGAGCTTAACATACACACCCTTCAGGATTGGAGCCTTAGTAAAAAAAACAAAAAAACAATGGCAACAACAAAATGGATCTCCCAGCATAACATATAGTTTGGCTCTGAGCCTCCCCCTCCCTTTTAATGGCAATTTTTTCAATGGATGAAAATGATTAGGAGTGATTAAGAACCACAGCCAAACAGTGGAAATTGAAGAGGGAAAGGAAGGAAGGAGCCTTACAAGCAACAACAGTTATACAAAGCAGGAAAAATGATGTTACCATTACAGTTCCACTGAAAATAAAACTGTAAAATGAAATACTGCAGATAAAATATCTAATTTCCGGTACTGGGGCAACCCTAACAAACAAGGCCACATCTCCAGCTCACCATCTGCCTTCTGAAAACTAAAACGATGAAGCACAGTTGCTGAACACAACCATACCAAATGCACTCACTGCCAACAGCACAGATTCTACTAGGGGAGGAGGATGGTGCAGGACAGGCAGGAACCCAGAGACAGATCTCATAAATTTAACGTGTCTGAGAATCAGACCTACCTCAGGAAAGCACAAATACAGCACAAAAGCACTTACAAATAACAATGGCACAGGGTTAGAGTTCAAAGGAAACTGGAAGATGTCTCAAGTTTCATGCCAACCAATTTGCTCACCTTGGATACTTAACAGGGAGATTCCTCATTTAACTCTAAAGATAATTTTGCTTGATATTGTGCTCTTTCCACATGTTCACATTCCCCAGTGTGCTCTCATGATGAATCTCCAGTGGCTCTATCAATTTAAGAAGAGGCTAGATGGCCATCTGTCAGCAATGCTGATTCTATGACCTTAGGCAGATTATGAGAGGGAGGGCACCTTGGCCATCTTCTGGGCATGGAGTATGGGTCACTGGGGGTGTGGGGGGGAAGGTAGTTTGGAATTTCCTGCATTGTGCAGGGGGTTGGACTAGATGACCTGGTGGTCCCTTCCAACTCTATGATTCTGTGATTCATATTTAAATTGCAGATAAAGTTTGTAAGACACACGGGGCTTGGTAAGCAGCGACCCTGATCTTCAGTCCATTTAACATACAAGTCATCTAATGGGGTATGGGTGATACATCTCAGGTTTCCTCAGCCACGCCTGAATGATGGCATGCAAAAAGAAATTAATTGATTTAGGGTTTGTTTCCTCCTAATCAATGCTAAAGTAAGAGAGATCTTTAATCCTCCCCTGGGAAGCATGTCTTATGTGTCTTTTAGGATTAAGGGTGCATGCTTTGTATTCGGCACAGAAAGGAAAAAAGTAAAGAAAAACCAGTTTAATCAGAGATGCTATGAATATCTCCTGCTTTGTCATCTCAAAATAATTAGCTGGGATCTATACTTAGGGATTTGAAAAAGAATCATTCCTCTTCACTTCACAATATCTACAAATAGAAACAAAGATTGTCTTTTTTAGTTTTGTTTTTTAAATATCACAGTCAACGAGCCTCTTAGCAGCTGACAAATCACCAGACTGTTACATTCTCAGGCATATGGCATTAAACCCTCAGTGGCTGTGGATCACAGGTAGGATCTGAACAACTACAAACATCCTCTGGAACCCGGACTGGCAACCCAGCTCACAGGATCACACTGGGAAGCTGGAATTACCTGAATGGTCATCTATTGCTGTCATTGAAGCAGGATGCCTGAAAACAAGATGGATGACTGCTTTAAACATGTGGCTAATTTTCCTTCTTTCCTCATGCCCCTGAGCAGATGGGTACCTCTGCCACATTCTTCCCCACTCTGCTTTCAGTGTCAAGCCCCCCTCATGTACAGTTATTTAAAATATTTATTTATTAAAATATTTATATTCTGACACATCTTCACAAACACAAGGCAATTAACAAAACAACAAACACTGCAAGGACAAAACTTCAGAAGAGTACATCAAGTTCAAATCAATTAGACAATTCAAAGACCAATACAACAGTTAAAAACACAGCCTAAAAACATTCACCCTGCTCTAAATGCCCTCTGGAATATAATTCAACCATGTCAAAACATTGGAAGTATAGAGATCTACAGGACTGTTGAAAACATTTTCTACGAAAACATTTCTACAACACAGTATGTCAAGCCCCTGCTGTCACTGAGTAAGAGGGGATCATTGGGGAAGTCAGTGCCATTTTGGAGATTTATTACAGGTGATTTTTTGATCAGGCAAACTTACCGTGCACTTGATTGATTTCAGAGTTGGAGGACAGGATTTCATCAGCCAGTTTCTGGGCTGTCGGGAGTACTTCCGTGTGGTGGGCTGTGATCAAATACTGAACAAACTTTTGGAGCTGGTCCCTGTTCATTTGGAAAAGGGTCTCTGAGATAGGAAGACGGAGTTTGACCTGATCAGGCTTGCGAATCCTGTACAGCGAGAGTGCCACAACATGAGCGCAGTAAAAAATGTCTTTGTTCCCACAACCACACGTCACAGAAGTGATTTTGCACCGGTCAAAGCTAATGGCCACTTTGTAGGTCATTTCTGGTTCTGTTGCAGTAGCAGGCTCAGTTACGGTGCCACTCAGGTGAAATCCTGGGGAAAGGAAAAGAATAAGGAGAAGGGTATTTAGGTTTGCAAAAGAGCTTTATTATTATAATATTTTTACACAGCTCGGATTGAATTAACATTGACAAGAATATGTGCCTTTGAGTTGTGCAACAAAGACAGACCACAGTCATAGGCTCTACTGCCATCTCTCTAGAGCCAACATTTGCTAGAGGCCCAGGAAAATTTCCTATTCAACATGAAGAAAGCTTCCAGATGAACAGCCAAGCTCTGTGTTTTTGTCCAGCTTAGAATGATTCAATACTGTATGAAGTACTCAGCCATATGTTAAAGATTCCATTTGGTTTTGTATTCAAAGTAGACCTAGAGCCAGTTAGATTGGCATTCAGACTCATTCAAAATTGTCTTAAATTCTTAAGGCACAACCAACCCGTGGGTAATTTTATTGAGCTTTAAGGAGAAGGGTGGAGGCAGTTTGGATATCACTCTTTTGAAATGGCTTAAGAACAGAGGTAAACCCTGAAAACTATCTTTTACACCCCTATTATCTCATTCATTTTATTGATACCACCCAAATATGCAGGAGTTGGCAGAAGCCCACAGCTGACTTCTCCATTTGACGGCAGAGCAGATTTAAGATCATGCTGTATCTTGTTCATTTTGTGTGCCAGAAAATATCGTTTTGCGTATCTTGGCAAACGCACGTTTTCCAGATCAACAGCAGATACTCAAGCAAGATACAACACATGATACCAAATCTGGTCTAAAAGGATATTAATTGCCTTTAAATAAAATTCAGATGACATTTTCTATTTCATGAATTTAAAGAAGAAAGAACTCACTAAAAATTAGGGTACATATCTAGAAAAGTCAGAATTTCCATTCTCTGCCAAGGTGCAACGTTGCAACAGTCAGACAACCTATGTTCAATCCTACATGCATACATGCTGAATTAACAGAACTGCTCAACCTAAGGATACCTGTAAGCATAGATTTAGGAAACTGGAAAGAGCATTCTTCTTCCTACATGGTACCAAGAAGCAGAAACAAGCCTTACTAAATGCTATAGAACTGAAACCAAAGAAATAAAATATAGTTACTCTTTGCTTTGTTAATGGCACAATAAAGGCAATTTAGGTGGGAAAGACCATAAATAATTATATCAAACACAACCAGACTGCATTAAAAGATCTAAAATTTTAAGTACCACTTCAAGGCCCTGATCACACTAATAGAAGTGTGAGAAACGTTTAATTGCCTTCATTTAAACATGCGTTTTCTGCACATTTTCATTTAAGAAAAGGGAGTTAACTTTCATAGTACTGGGGAAATGGAAGCAACTGACATTTTGTGGCATAGGAAAAGGAGATGACAACTTTGACCAGAAAATGTCATTAACACATTAAAGTTTTTGAGCATTTAGAAAACTGCAGCTTTTCTCCACACCTCTAACCGCTAAAAATTTGATTTTAAAAAGTAAGAGGTATGACAGTCAGAATTTGGCACATACCATCACAGTTTGTTTTATACAATGGATGTAGCTTACTGGTTAAGAAGACTTCTAGGCCTGGTGCAAATCTCAGCTCAGTCATAACCTCTCTGGATAGTCTTAGGGACAAACTACACATTAAGGCATGGCCCCCCAACCTATCTGAGCCTGCAGGCACCTTTGGGATTCTGACAAAGGGCAGTGGGAGCAATCACAAAATGGCTTCCACAGGAGGTGGAGCCAATCACAAAATGGCTGCTGCAGGAGGCAGAGCCAACCACAAAATGTCAGGGAGTGAGGTTATATATAATTCTAATAGTATATCTTCAATATTTCAAGTAGAACCTCTGTTTAACAGGATGCTTTTTAATCTGCAAAGCCAATTAGAAGCCCTCCTGGGCAAAAGCCCCACCAACTTTCTAAATGTACTTGGTGAGTGCCAGGAAAGGTGTCAGCTGGGGACCCCTATATTAAGGTGACACAACCCACATGTCACAGTTTAAGTTGTACTGATTTCATACAAAGTGGGGACAGAAGGATTTAACCACAATATGGCTAGTCAGAGGTAATAATGTTTTTTCCTCATAACCTTCTGCCCAGCTGGTTTTTACAGCTAGGTTTTGGATGAGTGGGGGAGAGAAAGCAAGGAAGGGCTTGACAGCCTCCTCCTGTACAACCATGGTGAACTTTAAATGTGTTCTTCATCACCCTTACAGAAAGTCAGAATCATTCATGCTATAGCACATGAGTCATGCTGCAGTAATTTCTAGTTTGTCCTCAAGACTACGCAACGAGTTTGTGGCTCAGCTGAGATCTGAAGTGGAGACTTCAAGCTCATGGTCTAAGTCTTAACTCGGATTCAGAACAGCTCTGTAGCACTGCAATCTCCTGAGGTAAGTGGAGGCACTCAAGCAGACAAAGCGTTAAGTGTACAATGTAAGCTTATTCTAAATGGCTTCAGCTAGTCCTCCCTCCCTGCAAAATCATTCCATCCCACTACTGTGTTGTCCTGTTCCAGCTCCAAATGTTTTTGTATTGAGAAAGACATTAGAAATACTGTAAACAAATAAATATATACACTGCATGTTCCTGGTACCATGGGCATATCCCCCACTTTCACTTTCCCCTAGCAGCGAGGTACTTGTCTAAAAAATTCTCTGTGAGTGCCAGGGACTTTTGTGAACAAAAGGGGTTGCATCAAGGAAGGTGAAATCAGGAAACAAATCAACTTCTCTTCTGTTAGTGGCTTGTCTTGGCTCAACCCCCCTCCTCACTGCAACTTCCCTGCACTGTATGTTGCATTCTGCTCACAAGGTCCCCTACACCTCAGGAATTTTTTAAGGACAACCTCCGTGCTGCAAGGAGAAGGGAAAGGTGGGGAAAGATCTTCTCTGACTCGTCTACCAAGCTTTTCTGTAAGATTGAAACCAAAGCCTGCACAATTCCAAAAATCTGGTATTTCATTCTCTGAAAACTGAATAAGCTTGATAAACCAATCATGAAACTGCAACAGAAAGCACTATAAACTATGCACTTTATTTAGAAATCGATGAATCCAGAAAACTAACATTTGTGCCCAAACTCACTTAGAAAAAAACAAAACAAAAACAAATCAACCTCTATTGTGATCTGCCTTTCATCCCTGCTGCAACTGGCCAGTATCATCTGCACATAAACATAAGAGAATTTGCTTTACTGCATGACATTCACTAACTCCCCTCTCCTCCCAAAGTAGCTCGACTTGCCAATAAAAGCAGGTATAAGAGCAATATTTAAGGTATTTTTTCTTTCATTTATTCAGTTGCTATATTGTCTGACCAAAAGCAAAGGGGTGAGCATCATATAATTCTCACCTTACACTTTCACATAGAGGGTTAAAACCAGAATTGATGACCAGGGACAAACCATGTGGACAAAAAAGGCAAGCTACCCATGATTAATCTTGGCTCTGTATTAGCAACATACTAGGGAGGCAGACACTATACAGGAAATGCTAATCAACTATAAAGTACACATTTAAAAGAGGAAGAAGACTGAGCGAATGAGGGATGAGATTGGGAGCCAAAGAAATGGGATGAAGTGTTCACTAAGGAGACAGAATTGAACTTCATCATCACCACACTCTTAGGCAATCAAGATAGCCCTTAGGAAGAGCTCTTCATACCAGTGTGCTCTCAAATGAACTAAACAAGGGTCATTTAAATCCCCACACTCACAAAGAAACATTCTCCATGCAACACAGGCAGGTTTGGCTGTCCTGGAGAGGATGGGAACAATGGATTCACTGCCAACATATATCAAGGTGATCTGTGTTGGTGGAAAATCCACAAAAGAGGTTAATATTTTAGCACATCAACTTCCACAAGAAGCGACTGAGACGTTTATTTGCACAAACAGTAGTTCTCATTGTACATATTTGGCTAAAAATAAAAGCAGATAGCTGAAAGATAAGATGACTTGCTTGGAGCCACAATATGGCTAGACAAAAGTCTTATCGGGAATCACTGAGTCAAAATTGCTAGTACATAACTTAACTGCAATGCCATTTTCTCTCACAAATATTTACTTATTGCCTAGAACAAGGAAACCTTTAAAGAACATACTTCAAATTCAAATTCACACTACAGGAAACTGAAAGGGTTACAGATAGGAAGAGAAAAGTGATTAAACTACATTAACTGCATAAATCCCTTGTGTGTTTGCCAACCCTTACAAGGGCTTTCAAGTGACAAATTCTACCAGAGTTTTTTAATCAACAGCATCAAAACCATCTATATGCTGCTATTCTCTTTCAAGCAGTGCCAAAACCCACATCCAGATCTGATTAAGTATTGAGAGGTTTCTTTCACTTTAAGAACAGGATTTTTAAAATCGCCTTGTAAACAGACCATAAAGGGCTGTGCTGCCTGGACTGAGCTAAAGGCCAGGAATATGCCCAATAAAAGCATTTCTCAACACAAAACTTGCCTCAAACATATATTCTTTGTCCATATTATTAATTTCAAATAACTTTAAGCATGCATACAGACAATTATTTCTGTGGAACAACAGCAGCTGCTTAAGCGATCACCAAGACTCTACAAAGTTATTGTCTGTACCCAGCTAATCTCCTGATATCATGGCTCAGTGGCAGAATGCACAAAGGAAGTCCTAGATTCAATACCTGGAATCTCCAGTTAAAGAATCTCAGAAAGCAGGTGACGGGAAAGACTTTTCACTATCTGAGGCCCTGGTGAGCTACTGCAAGTCAAAACCTTACTAACTCCACATTGTGTTTTCATTGTGTCCCTCCTGGATCCACATGATTACATGTGCATTACAAGTTCTGTGCTGGGAACTTCATTTCAGATTGGGAGCACAACAAATAAGCCGAAGATGGTTAAACCCCCCCCCCCAACACCATTTCCCCAACCTGAAGGTCCCAAAGGGGAAGCTATTTGTTCTGTAGGAGAAATCATGTGCATCGATGGGCTCTACATAACTTTCCTCCCAAAGGGACAAATAGCAGTTCCCAGCCCATTAATTTCAGGTCAGGAAACAGCAGGGGAAAGGCTTAAGCATCCTCTCCCAGTGGGCTGCAGTCACAATCTGAATTGGGCCCACACATGCCTGGGAATGAAGTTCCTAGCATGGAATCTGCAATGCGTATCTGATTATGAGGGTACGACAGGACGTAAGAAAAATGTAATTAGGCACATAGAGAAAATAATACTGAGACAGGGAGACCAATGGTCTGATTCAGTATCAGCAGCTTGATATGTTCATGTTAAATCATACAAACATATGAACAAACTGTAGCCATGAGCTACAGCTTTTCCTTAAACAGCACAACTTACAATTCTCAAGTATTTATATTTCTATGGAATACAATCTTTGGCCAGCTAGTCCTTTTCACTCCACAGTTCCTTCCTACTTTGCAGGATATCAGACTAGGACCAGAGAGTCACAGGTTAAAATCCCCTCTCAGGAGAACTTATGACTGAACATAAAGTTCACTAGGTAACTTTGATCCAGTCACTGTCTCTCATATACAAACAACTCTTCAGGCACATCTTAATAATGAAGTGCAACTTCACCAACAGTAAATCATTGTGATGACCTTTTTCACTCACTCAGAGTCCCTACCACTCTCCACACCCTCGGTCTCACAGGGTCAAGGTTACAGGTACATCACATTCACACCTGTCTTGCCTCTTTTAAAATATATGGAGAGCCCTGACCCTTCCATACACACAGTCCCTCTGTCTCACACAGCCCAAATAATGCACTTTCAATCCACTGCACCTTAACGATTGTTTGCAAGCGGATTTTGCCAGTTCACACAGTAAAATCCACCTTCAAAGTGGATTGAAAGAGCATTATTTGGGCTGTGTGAAAATGCCCTCATCATTCACCTAGACACCACCAGACAGGGTAGCAATAATCACACCTCACTCAGACACTGTACAGAGATGTTGGGGATTAGGACTCAACTGCTGCTTCCTACACATGCTGCTACCATCTACTCGTATCCTAATAAATATTTATATATAGGCCAAGATCTTAGCTTGTGTGTGTTTCTTTCCTTGATACCATACACATCTAACTCTCAGGGTTAAACAAGCAAAGAATTAACCTTTATTTATAGATTGAACATAACATTGGAGTAAATCAGGTAGAGGTTGCAAAGTTTCTTTTCAGTTGAACTTTTGAACTGTTTCCCTATACAGGCATTTGGGATTCTTTGCCACATTGATCATTTCTACTCTGGATCAAGCTGCTCTTCTGCCACATGCTTCACCCAACCAGTCTGATTCTCCCTCTATTGAACTAATGCTGTTTTCAACTGTCCCTCTCATCAACATTGCGTCAGTTCCCATTAATCGTTTTTAGGGAAAGAGGAACTTAGCTTGTCTGTAACAATTACTTTATCACTTTTGGTCCCTTTGTGAATACCTGAATTTTCATTTTGGATTCTCTTATATATGCTCACAGTAAGATGAAGGCCAGTCTATATATTTATAGCCACCTTTATTTACCTATTTATTTATTTGCTGTCAAGTCACAGCTGACTTATGGAGATCTCATAGGGTTTTCAAGGCAAGACATGTTCGGAGGTGGTTTGCCATTGCCTGCCTCTGCATCATGACTCTAGTATTCCTTGGAAATCTCCCATTCAAACACTTGCTAGGGTCAACCCTGCTTAGCTTCTGAGATCTGATAAGATCAGGGTAGCCTGAGCTATCCAGGCCAGGGCATAGCCACCATAGAAACTGCTTTAAAGTGCTTCATGAGGTAAGTAAGCTGTTCACACAGAGCTCCTCACAGAGTAGCTGAAGCCCTTTTCTTCATGACAGCACAGTCATTTTAAAAATAAGGTTTCTGTTGGCATACCATGAAGAAGATTGCCCCAAGTGTACAATGAAATAACCCGCCAGAATGGCTTACCCTGTGGACACAGCTATCACATGGGGCAATTTAAAGTTTCTTCAGTGTGTTAACAATACAGTATCTTATTACCTCTGAATGTCTTTTCTTTCGGGAAATAATAATAGTAACTTCTGTAGTAACCTGAACTTTGTGAATCTGTCATCGTGCACCTTGACTAACAGGAACATTTAATTTATGTTCGTCCAAGATAATCCATGCTGATGTGAACAGACTTTCAGTAGAACATTTTATACACTTTACACTATTTTGTTCTCACTGAGAAGACAAGGAAGGAGCAGAAGTACCTTCTATTTAAAGAGTATTCTTCAACAAACACTGCTGGACACGAAGAACTCTGTACATTGCTTGATAACCACAATCTGGATAATCCTCCACTGTCTGGAGGGCCAGAAACATACTGAAGGATCTTGTGTTTTAGCAAAGCTGAACCAGTATACTACTTGTTGACAAGGATAGTCAATGTTGGGAAAAATCAGTAGGTGAGACACAGCAACCAACTAAGGAACTTTACCATTTTTGTCATTTCCTCTCACACTTTATAAAAGCACTCTAGAGCTGCACTACTTATAGCCAGAGGTTAACTATCTTCAAGCGTGATGACAGCTAAAAACAGTCTAAGAAAAAGAGGACAGAACTCCTATCCTACATTTTTCTATCAAATGAGCCATAAATATGTCTGGCGTCTGCCAAGTATATCTAGTGTTTAGGCTTTAAATCAAATTTCAGTTTAATTTCTAGCTGCCATGGCAGCACATCTATTTAAGATTAACCAGAAACCATATGCAAAATATTTATCAAAAGCTTAGCCAAAGATTAAACAGTATTCTGGAAAAGAGCTAGCTTGAGTATTTACATTAACGCTTGGGATGTCTTTTGGCTGGCTGACTGGCAAACCACACTTAACCGCAGACCCTTGAAAATCAAGAATAAGCGCTACAAATCCCAACAGAAAAATGGAGAGCAGGGTTTCTGCAAAACATTGTTGCCACGGTCAGACTTCTCACCAGGAAAACTAGGCTGACAGAGTTGAAGACACAACAGCTCCTGAGATGTATTCCTCATATTGGAGAGAAGTCCAGTAAAAGTGAAATTACGCATACATAGTAAAGGGCAATTACCTACACTAAGACATGGGAGATGGTGAAGAATAGATACTGCCAAATTACTGATGCTAGAAGGGACAACTACAGCTACGGCAATATTCATTTGGACACAGATGAAGTCTTCATATATTTTTAGGATTCCATATCTGGCCAGACAGCCCTGACTGCTGCATCTTCCTTGTCTTCTCAATGAGAACAAAAAATGTAAAGTGTATTAAATGTTCTACTGAGAGTCTGTTCATCAGCATGGATTACCTTGAACAAAACATAAATTAAATGTTCCTGTTAGTCAAGGTGCACGATGACAGATTCACAAAGTTCAGGTTACTACAGAAGTTACTATTATTATTTCCCAAAAGAAGAGACATTCAGAGGTAATAAGATACTGTATTGTCATCACATTGAAGAAATGTTAAATTTCCTCATGTGATAGCTGTGTCCACAGGGTAAGCCATTCTGGTGGATTATTTCATTGTATACTTGTGGCAGTCTTCTTCATGGTATGCCAACAGAAACTTTATTTTTAAAATGGCTGTGCTGTCATGAAGAAAAGGGCTTCAGCTACTCTGTGAGGAGCTCTGTGTGAACAGCTTACTTACCTCATGAAGCACTTTAAAGCAGTTTCTATGGTGGCTATGCCCTGACCTGGATAGCCCAGGCTAGCATAATCTTGTTAGATCTCAGAAGCTAAGCAGGGTGAGCCCTGGTGAGTATTTGGATGGGAGACCTCCAAGGAACATCAGAGTCGTGACACAGAGGAAGGCAACAGCAAACCACCCCCAAACATCTTGGAATCCTATGGGGTCGCCATAAGTCAGCTGTGTCTTGACGGCACACACACAAAAATTGGCCAGATACACATAGCTCTAGTTGTAGTTACGCTCTTGGCTAAGTGGGAGAAAACCTGTTGACTATCAACAGTTCAGATATTCTGAGAGGTCTAGCAGTGTTAAGTAAACAGAATGTTTGCACCCTGCATAATTTCATACTCCCAACAGGTGTGCTCAGGTCATTTATTTATTTATTACATTTGTTAAGTTTATATTCTTATCAGCGTCTCTGCAACATGTCTGTCTTGCATCTTCTCCTCCTTCCCCTGCCTAAGCTTGCCAAACTTCAACACTGCAACCATAATGAAGTGGATCCTTGCAAATTTGATTAATTGAAGAATTGGAGGGTTGATGGAGAGTCATGCTGCGGTCACTCTGCACCCCCCCAGGCAAAGACCATTCTTTTGAAAGTTATTCTGTAAACCCCAGGTACACACCTACAGGGATATATAAAACAACATGAATAACATTCAGCTTTTGGAAGCTGTGTGGTTCTGTGCTAACCTTCTTCAACCTGGCGCTCCTTCATTATCTTCATGCATAATCTCAGAGCAGAGAGTAGAAGTGCTGAGTGACTGGGTTGCCTAACAATTGGATGACATCTTTTAGAAGCAGCACTAGACCTTTTGGTTGGAATGGCCAAGGTTATAAGGGACAGAGCAGTAATATCTGCTAGGATTTATCTTGCTTAAGTTGTGTTTTGCATATTTCAAATGGCCTGTATAGTCTTACAGATGGGGCAGCATGTAGTTGTAATAAATGAGACCTCCCAGTTATTGACGAAACAAAATTCCTTGATATTTCATGTTACTGTATTTCATTTTCTGTAAAGATCTTTTTCCTTGTTCCCAATACACAACGTTCTTAAAGTGCACAAAGTGAGGACATTTGCTTGCCAAACTGGATTTTATTACTCAGTCTATAGTTTAAAGATATGCCAGGGTAGCAACTTGTCTGCTTTCCCCCCACCCCTGAACTGGGGCTGTTAATGTAATTAATACATCTGGATGCTTCTCTACACCTCTATCTTCTGTTCTAGCATCAATGTGACTCAAATCACCACAATGTTTGATTTGCTGCCAACACACAATGATAGTGCCGGGATTCAGAAGGGGGAAAAAGATCCAAATTCATTGTAATTAAAGGCAGTCTCCATTTCATTTAAACATCACCCAAAAAGAAATTTTAGTTTCTTTCAAAACCTGCCAATATAAAATCTTTCTTGTAGAGTTTCAAATACAGGTATAACACTGGTGGATATTCCCCAATGCCTCCCACTTGCACACACCAACTTCAAGGGGGATTTGAATGGGAGAGTGGAAGAAGAGAGAAAAGGTATGGAAAGAGAATACCTCTTAGTTCTCTTCTTCCCCAAGTCATCTCTGTGGATGTGTGTCCTTATGCTTATCCAGGTATGGCCTTGGAAAGTAAATTCCCTTAGAGATGTGAAGGCCCAGAAATTTTTCCAATTGAAAAAATTCAGAAATCCTAAGAAATGTCTTCTCTTTTAGAGTAAGGAAAATGCTTCTTAAGACAAGGTTTTCACACTCAAAATGCATAGCAGGAAAAAGTCTGATATCTTTTTCATTATTTCCATTGGGAAATTTTGGGGAACACTGAAAAAACACCCTATGATATTTTTCCTTATTGGAATTAATAAAATGAAAGACAAGGTTTAACTCAAAATGTGTTATTATGAAATTTATCATGAGAGACAATCTATAGCATATACAACATTTTCAAAAAAATTCTTAGTTTAAATGTAAATAATTCTGGCAACAATAAAAGTGCTATAATGTGTTTTATGATAATAAACTATTCAAGAGTTCAGTGTTTTCAATGTTTGGAAGTTTAACTTAATATCCAGCTATGCTGGTAGTCATAGCTGCTGTGACTATATGTGAGTGTTTCTGACCAAATAATATATTTTATTTTGTTTATTACATAATTTATTTTCTACCTTCAATGTTTATTTTTTCCTTCCTTTTAGATGGTATAAATTAAGATACATGTCCTATGGTGGCATAAGGTGCAGCAGTCTGTAATTGATTCTAAAGTATTGCAAATAGATGCAGTTTTTTCTATAGAAAATGAAGATCGTAATTCTTTTAAATTCCATAAATACGCCAAATACTACAACTTTATACATGTGTGTAAGGTAACTTATAAACAATGCATTTTATGCTGTTCAATGGGTAAAATAAGTTTAGGTTTTATAGGAAAGGAACTATCGCATATATTTCAGTTTCCCCCCAAATTAATTTTTCTCTGACGTCCCCCCCCATTTTTTCCTATGGCTTTAAAATTTACAGAAATTTCACATCTCTATATCCCTTAGACATACCTTTCATGAGGTGCTCTCTGAGGGAATTAGTCACCTCACACTAATTAGTCACCTTAAACCACCCACTCAATGAAGCCTCTCCAGGCAGGTTTGCCAAATGCATGTAAAAATGTTCTTTTTCTTTAACAGATGCCTAATAGGATGTTATTTTACAGGTGATGTTATTTACCTCTATGCCATGTCAAGCTTCAGCTGCCCATTTCTGCAAATTAAACCTCTATTAAATGGAAAGGACATTCTTCTCCAGTTGAGTTTTATAAAATCAGTAGGATTAAATGTTAAAGAGTTTTGATAAATTGTACCACTTCAGACTACAGACAGATGGGGTCAGTTCCAGATTTGAGGGGGGCTACACAAGATACCCTCCAGTAAGCATCCCCAATAAATACACAAACCACTCCTAAATGGGGTTGCCATGGGCAGGACACCTCGATCTGTGACCCCACCCCTCCCTACCCCTTGGCTGTGACATGCACAGGACTCCTGCTGGCCCATGATCAGTACTGTCTGCCTTGTCTATCATAGTCCTGCTGTCACACCTTGTGGCCTGCATGGGACACCGCAGCATGGTTGTTGGGGATGCTGGCACAGTTGCAGCCTATGCAACCTTGTTTCTCAGTCTTTTTCCTGCCTCCTGGTTTCTGCCAGAACCCTTTAGGGAGCAGAGTAGTGGTGCCATGATTAAACTGGTGGCCCTTTGAACTGCACTGCTAGTGGTTTAATTCAGATGTTCATTGTGTACTGGATGGTCTTGAGAAAAAGTAGTCTGAAATGTCTATACGATTATTTTGGACCTGAAAGACCAATTTCCAACCAACTACAGATTATAGTTATTTCAGAACTTGAACATTTTCTAAAGTACCCTCATACTCATCTGTAGCTGGGGACGATTTTCCAGGCTCTCTCCACTAGGTCTCTACTATTCTAAAATATTAACATTCCCGATACACTCTCCAGTTCTTACAGAATAATTCCAAATTTAACACCAAGGGCTAATTTCTGCAGTCAGAACTACTAAACTAACCAACTTTTCACTTCATTCCTGTCTGAGGGCAAGTGTACTGTAATAACCCAGAAGTCCCCAGTTCAAATCTTACCTCAACTACAATCTTAAGAACACTTGCCTGGGAGTAAGCTTCATCCAACAGACTTGAATATGATTCTGAGTAGAACTAGTTAGGATTACACTAGTTAGGATTACACTACATTTTCTATCAGCTCCCCATCTTCAATTTCAGCCTATTTTACAAGGTTCTCATAAGAATTATTGAGGCAATATATTTTAATCACTTTGAACTCTTTAAATACACTACATGAACACTAAAAGATTAAGCCAGGAATCAAGGATTACATTAATAACAACAATAATAAATAACGTTGGAGCTCTGGTTTGGAAACATTTCCACCTCGTAACACTGTATTGGACACAGATCTTGGAATTTTGTCTCAAATCTTCAGATTATGCAACAAGGAAAGATTAAACATCTGAACTGGAACATTTTCTGATGCTATATTTTTTCTATGGAAAATGTAAATTTATAACAACTATTTATAGTTTACAGTGGGTAGCCGTGTTAGTCTGTTTGCAGTAGTCAAAAAGGGCAAGAGTCCAGTAGCACCTTAAAGACTAACAAAAATATTTTCTGGTAGGGTATGAGCTTTCGTGAGCCACAGCTCACTTCTTCAGATACAGCTAGAATGTGAATCCATCGGTCTTTAAGTAGAGGAACAGTATGTAAATGTGAATAGCAGGCTTGATTGGATTAGGTGTGATATGCAGAAGAGTCTGTGATGTCCAGGGGAGAGATGGGTGTGGAGAAATCAGTATTGGTAATGGGCCTCCATTACCAATGCTGATTTCTCCACACCCATCTCTCCCCTGGACATCACAGACTCTTCTGCATATCACACCTAATCCAATCAAGCCTGCTATTCACATTTACATACTGTTCCTCTACTTAAAGACCGATGGATTCACATTCTAGCTGTATCTGAAGAAGTGAGCTGTGGCTCACGAAAGCTCATACCCTACCAGAAAATATTTTTGTTAGTCTTTAAGGTGCTACTGGACTCTTGCCCTTTTTGACTATTTATAGTTTGTTAGAGCTATCGTGGTGCAAATCAATAATGTTAGATGAGCTAAATGTGAGATATGAAGAATGGACAAACCCCAGTGCTTGTACACGTTCCAGACTTGTACACGGTGTATTAGCAATCTTTTACTAACAATATTCTAATTTTGCTAACATTATTAAATTATTTTGATTACCGTATTTTTCGCTCCATAAGACGCACTTTTTTCCTCCTGAAAAGTGAGAGGAAATTTCTGTGCGTCTTATGGAGTGAATGTGCGTCTTATGGACCCTAGCTCGGTCCATCCGGGACTCCCAGAGCCGGCCGGAGGGACCCCCGCCCCTCCCGCCAGCCAGCTGGGCGCGCCGGAACAACGCAAGCCGGCATTCCCTGCCCCGACGGCCAACTGGGAGGTGGGCGGGTCGCACAAAGCTGGGCGCGTGGGGACGGTGTGAGCCGGCGTTCCCCGCCCCGATGGCCAGCTGGGAGGCGGGCAGGGCGCACAGAGCTGGGCGCGTCGGGACGGCGCGCTGGGAGGCTGGTGGGGCGCACAGAGCTGGGCGCGTTGGGATGGCGCGAGCAGGCGTTTCCCAATCCAACGGCCAGCTGGGGGGGGCGTCTTATGGTCAGGTGCGTCTTATGGAGCGAAAAATACGGTATTTATTTAAAGTTGAATCACAAAATTTTCTGATTCAGAGTTTTCTGGAAACACCACTGGTGCAATATAATATGTTTCCAGAAGAAATTGCAAATACATCTTTCTGTAAAGGCCAGCAAGCTGAAGCAGTGCAGCTGTCTGTCTCACTACATCACTCTTAGTTGTCATATTATCTTACTGAGCATGTCCAGCCTGACGCTCCCAAACACCCACATCTAATCAGACTAACCCAATTTTCAACCATGTGCCTGCTGCATGACAAGCTGCTGTCCAATTACAAGGCTGCCTGGGACAAAGGCAACCTAACTGTGACGAATGGTGATCACATGGCTCTTTGTGAACAAGCCCAGCTTTTACCTGCACCTTTTCCATTTGCATATGTAAGTACCTTTCCCATCTCCCTAAACAAACCCTTCCATACAAGAATCAAGGTCAGGTATAAGGAACTCTTGGAGAATGTCTTTTAGCGGGCTGAAATGACGTTTTCCAGGATGAAAACATGTCCCATTCTAATGCTTCAGACAAGCAAATTAAATAAACAAATATGGTGAGAACTAGGAGGGCTGGGGGGTAAATATGTGAAACTTTAGTTCCACTTGTCATGAAGAAATCGCCTAAACAGGATTAGTCTGGTCCAAAGTCTTTTCACATTTTCCACTCTGGAAGAGAAGAACAAAACTATACCATATTCCGACACATCCCAAGTGCTTTTTAATACATGCACAGACACATACATGCAAATGCTAACTGCTTCAAAGGACAATTATTGGGGGAGCAACGGTTTTTACCAGAAAAGATAACTTAACCAGCATTGAATAGTTGTCATAGTGGCAGGTATTTATGGATTACCAGACAGTGTATGTGTTATGTACAAAAAAATAATAATCACATACATACAGACATACATCAAGAGAAAGATATCTGCATGCAGGCACAGCTGGGAATGGAGGTAAACAAACTCCTTTTGGCAAATAGATCAATTGCTCCAGCCAGCTGAAAACTGACAATTGCTCTATCTGTGACCTTGCAGTTGGAAAGAAGATAGGCTCATGAACTTATTTCCACATAACAATGCTCTCGCAAAGTGATTTGCTTGGCTGCAAGAACAGAGGAGAGTTCTCAATTTCCACCGAAAGCAGCTCAGTGACAGCCTTTTGCGCTGTTAGTGCAAGCATAAGTCTCTGCTGAAGATATGTGCAATTAAACCCACTTCCATTACTGCTCTTTTGATTCTCAAAGGCTCCCTGGGCAGGTGTCTACAGGTCTTTTATGCATGGCTGTTTCCCTCACGTCACCCATCCGAAGAGGTCGGGTCTTTGTTTTTATTATACATGTCGTTTCCAATTGTCAGAGGTCGCCTTGCTCTCCCACTGCATTTCCCCACATTTTGCCCGCGTTTTGCGGGACCTGTTTTATCTCGAATTTGAAAATGTGGGCAAAATGTGGGGAAACACAGGGGGACAGCAAGGTGGCATGCATAATCAAAACAAAGACCCAAAGTCGTCGGAGGGGTGACCACAAGGGAAACGGCCATGCATAAAAGGCCACAAAAGGGGGAAGAAAATCTGATATTTTCAGCAAAGTGTACCCCATTTCTGCCCAGCCACCACCTCGCATCATTTCCCCACCAAACAAATAAAAGCAGATGGGAGGGAGAGAAAATCAGTAATTACAGAGATCTATATTAAACAAGAAAATGACTCTCATCAGTGTATGTGTATTCTCATAGGAAGCATTTCCACTCACGAGACATGGGCGGTACATGCTGAGGAGCTACAACCAAGTGGGTCCCTCTCCCTGGCGAGAGCAGGAGCCTGCTTTTCTGCAGGAAGAATGCTGACACAGCAGAAAATGGGGACACTTCATTAACTTTTGTACATTTCCTTTCCTCAGCCCTTATTATTTATTACCAACATACAGGCAGGATTTTGCCGGGGTAGAATAAGGACACTGAAAGGAAATAATGCTTTTGTGCATACAGCCTAACAACAAGATTAAATTAAGTTTGCAGGCTTTATTAGAACAAAGTGTAAAGACTAGAAGGTCCTCGCATACATATATCTATCTGCATTCAGGTCGTACTAACACATATCCACAGAGCAAAGGGAGAAGGAAATACCCATGTCTGCAGATTTAGGTGAGCTGCTGTGATTCTAGAAGGAAAGAAATGCACGGAGCTGTTTTGAAACGAGAGGCTCTTAAGTAAGCTTGTTTGTATTGGAGGTCGCCATAAACTTCTCTGAGCAGCTGAATAAGCTGTAGGGACGTTCTTCTTGCCATCTGCTCCTTTCCCAGAACACCTCCTGCAAACCAAGAGTCAGTCTGCTGGTTTCTATTCCTGTTAACCTCTGATCACCCACAAGGGCCCTTCTTTGCTTTGCTCTTTATCTGCGCCAGCTAATGCGTGAAGTGGCCTTCGCTTCCCATCTGTTCCAGCATGAGTAGAGTTAAAGAACAATGCAGCTTGTTTGTTTCAAGCATTCACTTACACAGATGCCCTGGTATTAACTCAATTTCCCACTGTTTGCTACTATTATCCATACAGGATTTGGTATGTTTGCTTCTTTGCAAGCCAAAAAAAATAGAATTTCCCCACCATTTGCTTTCTGCTTTCTGTAAAAGTACTCTTTTTCAGCACAACCAATCAAACAAGATACTACCCATACTCATCTGACCTAAATTATTAGAAATATGGAATTTATTAGAACTCATGTTCTAATAAAAGGCTTGGGATACCTCCCCTTCTCGCTCTGAGGCAGGAGGGTGTCTTCAGCTCGGGTTATTTACCTTTCCTTGCTAGGGAGGCAGGAACAAAAATTCACTAAGTCTTCTTGTCTCCCGGGGGAAATGAACCCCTCCTTCCTGAAAGTTTCAGTTTTGTTTCCTGCCTTCAATAGGGAAGCAGTGTTTGGCAGCACCTCGCTTAAAGAAAGGGAAACTGTTTGTCTTAGATTAGAATTAGAATTAGATTATAGTGACTAGTGGGGTGTTTTCTCCCCCTTGTATGTCTCCCCACCTTGTCTGTCGGCTCTCGCACCTTTTAGGTGCTCGTTAATTTTTTCCCGCCTTTTTTTTAAAAAAAATGGCGGCTCCTACTGACGATGAATATATTCGTCCAAGGACTTAGACCCAGGGCTTCTTACACCAGCAGGGAAGCTGTTGCAGGCGGGCTTTTGACTGGCAAGGAGAAAAAGCGCAGCAAGTGCTCCTCACACTCTATAGCATGGGTGGGGAACCTCAGGCCCGGGGGCCGTATGCGGCCCCCGAGGACATTTTTTGCGGCCCTCGGGAGCTCCGGGGCCCTGCTGCAGAGGCGGGGCGCAGGGCGGCCCTCCCAGAGGGTGTTCCTGGTGCCACGGCTTACAGTGGTGCTGCGGCGCCCTTTGGACCTCCTCTTGCCGACTGTCGGCTGTTGAGCAGCGAGAGGGAGGGGGAAAGAGGCTGGCGGCTCCCGGCGGCAGAGCATGCATGCAGGAGCCAATTGGGCTTCGGGGGGGGGGCTTTTGTGGACTCTGGGGAGGAAAGGGCATGGAGACTGGGGCCCGGTCGTGTGGGGCTCTGTGCGCCGCCGGGTATGTGTGTGGGCAGGGGAGGCTGGGGCCCAGTCACGCGGGGCCAGCGGGTGTGTGTGTGGGGGGGAAGGCCTTTCTCTCTTTTCTTCCTTTTTCTGTCATTTTTTCTCCTTTCTCTCCCTCTTTTTCTGTCTCTTTCTTTGTCTCCCTTCATCCTTTTCATTCTTTCTCCCTCTCTCTCCATTTCTTTCTCCCTTTCTCTCCCTTCCTCCCTTTTCCTCTTTCTCTGTTTTCCTTCCTCCCTTGCCGATCGACTGTGGGCTGTGCTCCCCTGGCACCTCATTTGCTCAGGCGCACTGCTGGCTGCCCTTCCGCCTGGGAGGGGGGAGGGGGGCACCCTGCAGGCCTTCTCTGTGTGGCTTCCCCTGGGGTTGCCAACCTCCAGGCGGTGGCTGGAGACCTGGCAACCCTAGCCTCTCCCCCCCCCCACCAGGAGATCTACACCTGGTATGGCCCCTGAATGATGTCATAAATGTGCAAATGGCCCTTGGCAGGAAAAAGGTTCCCCACCCCTGCTCTATAGCGTGGCAACAGGGAAGCGGCGCAGCTTCTAGCAGGGCACCAAAATGTACCGCTCTGACTTCGGTGGCTGAGAGAGTCAGTGTTAATAGTACTTCTTCCAACCCTAACTCAGTTAATCACAGACACCCTTCATAACCTGACAGCTCAGGGCTTCTGGAACCTTAGGAAAAGAAAATGAATAGCTACGCCCTGGAGTTCAGGGCGATCCAGAGGGCATTACGGTACTTCCAGAAGCAACCCAAGGTTTGGACCTGAGGGTCAGAACAGACAATGGGCTGCCAAGGCGCACATAAACAAGCAGGGTGGCTTACGGTCACCAGTCCGCCACAGAGTAGGCAAGTCAGTGTTATGCTGGGTAGAGGCCAACCCTTTTTTCCACTACAGTGGAACACATTCAAGGCCCCCCGAATGTCCAGGTAGACTGACTAAGCAGGCTGAGTCTGAACAAGTCCTAATGGGCCCTACATCGTGAAGTTTTCACCTCATCACCCTCCAATTTGGCAGACCAATAGTGGACCTGTTTGTCTCATACACCAATCACCAACTACCCAGGTTTTTTCATCAGGTCTCAACAGGTCGGGGCGGGACTCACAGATGCCCTTCTATCCCCTTGGCCTACGGGCCTCCTATGTGCATTTCCTCCACTCCCCCCCCACCCCAAGGGTTCTGAGAAGAACCCACCCATCCTAAGAGCACAGAAGTCGTCAACACCATCCTGGCTCCTAGGAGACCGACCACTCACCGAATTATGGGGCTACCTGGAAAGCCTTTACAATTTGGTGTACCAGGAATACGGTGAATCCACTGAAATTGACATCTGATCCTTCCTCCAAGATGGAAGAAGATTAGGACTCACTACCTCCACTATGCGGTGTCAATGGGCAGCCATCGCCACCCTCGTCCCCTGTGTTTCAGGTTACGCCCTAAGGGCACATCCACATGTCAAGGCGTTCCTGTAAGGAGTCAAATCCGCCTTCCCAACGGTTGCCCACCGATACCCTACTTGGAGCCTACGTGCAATCTTGAAGGCTCTCACCAGATCTCCATTCCAACCTCTTAGGACGGTAGATATTGAATGGGTACGAATGAAGGCACTATTCTTAACGACCATAACATCGGCCAGAAGGGTGTCAGAGCTTGGTGCACTTTCCATCAGACCAGGCTTATGCGTCTTTCGCAAGGACAGAGTGGTTCTGCGCACTGACCCCTCATTCATGCCAAAGATCAATACTCGTTTCCATCGTGAACAGGAGATAGTGCTGCTCACCTTCGTCCCTCACCCTTCGAGCCAAATAGAAAAGGAGTGGCACTCCTTGGATGTCAAAAGGGCCCTGAGAATCTACATAAGATGTATCCTACATGGGAGACCACCAAGGAATATCAGGGTTGCTGTGCAGAGGAGGGCACTGGCAGGCCTCCTCTGATGGTCTCTTGCCATGAAGACCTCAAAAGGGGGTCACCATGGGTCGGCTGCAACTTGACGGCACTTTACACACACACACATCTCAGAACCTCTGAGGCCCTCTTCATTACATTGACAGCCCCCAACAAGGGGAAAGCAATGTCCAGGGCAGCCATCTGCAGCACCATCAATCGCTGTATCACACTCGCCTACAGGACTCCAGGGCCCACTCAATATCACAGCCCACTCCATCAGGAGCGCGGCCACTACCACCGCTTTCAATCAGAGAGTGTCAGTAAAGCAAATGTCTAACACAGCGACATGGTCGTCCGTTTCTACGTTCACCAGGCACTACAGAATCGACCTGTTCACCCAGGAAGCAACCCCCTTTGGCAGAAGGGTGCTTCAGGCAGAGCAGTCTATCTCACCTTATACTGAGGTAGCTCTGGTACGTCCCGAGCTGACGACGCCCTCCTGCCTCAGAGCGAGAAAGAGCCTTGAATTACTTACCGTGAAGGCTCCTTCTGCTCTGAGGTACGGAGGGCATCTTCCCCTCCCAATAGTACCTGCAAAATAAATAAATAAATAACAATAATTATTATAATAATAACCAAGAGGAGATATCCTATGGTTCTTGCCCGACCGAATGGTACAGGACCTGTTTTAGGGGAGTGTTTGTTTTCCCCTCGTTGTTTCTACGTTATGTTACCATAGTGTTTCTATGTTACCATAGTGCGGTCATAACGCTGATCCGCATAAAGGTTCAAACTATTTCTAGTTAGGTTCTTTCTGTCTACCTTATGTTTTTATTAGCTCTTCAACTACTGGAGCTTTCAGGAAGGAGGGGGTCATTTCCCCTGGGAGACAGGAAGGCCTAGTGAATTTTTGTTCCTGCATCCCTAGCAAGTAAAGGTAAATAACCCGAGCTGAAGACGCCCTACGTACCTCAGAGCAGAAGGAACCTTCATGGTAATAGAAAAGGGCAAGAGTCCAGTAGCACCTTAAAGACTAACAAAAATATTTTCTGGTAGGGTATGAGCTTTCGTGAGTCACAGCTCACTTCTTCAGATATAGCTAGAATGTGAATCCATCTGTCTTTAAGTAGAGGAGAGTGAATTCAGACAAGCATTAGTATGTAAATGTTAACAGTATGTAAATGTGAATAGCAGACGTGATGGGATTAGGTGTGGTATGCAGAAGAGTCTGTGATGTCCAGGGGAGAGATGGGTGTGGAGAAATCAGCATTGGTAATGAGCCATGAATGCAAGGTCTTTATTCAGCCCAGGTAAATGCATTGACTTTAGTTTGAATATCAACTGTAATTCAGCAGTTTCTCTTTCCAATCTCCCTTTGAAATTCCTTTGTAAGAGAATTGCTACTCTTAAATCTGCAACAGAATGTCCTGGAAGGTTGAAATGTTCTCCCACTGGTTTTTGAATATTGTGGTTTCTGATGTCAGACTTATGTCCATTTAATCTTTGTCTAAGAGACTGACCTGTTTGTCCAATGTAGATTATGGAAGGGCATTGCTGGCATGTGATGGCATAAATCACATTAGAAGATGAGCAGGAGTATGAACCTGAGATAGTATGGCTGACATTGGTGGGTCCAGAGATGATGTTCCTAGAATCTATATGAGGGCAAAGTTGGCACCTTGGTTTGTTGCAGGCCTTGGTGCCAGAGTCCATGTAGCTGTTAAGTAGTTTATCATCATGGGTGAGAAGTTGTTTTAGGTTAGCCGGCTGTCTGTAAGCAAGAAAGGGACGCCCCCCCCCCCAGTGCTTCAGCGAGGGAAGTGTCACAATCCAGCATTGGTTGTAGGTCCTTAATAATACGTTGGACTGGTTTTAGTTGGGAGCTATAAGTGACAACCAGAGGTGTTCTGTTGTCATTCTCTCTGGGCTTATCTTGTAGTAAATTTTCTACTACTGCAGACAGACTAACACGGCTACCCACTGTGAATTACCTTCACGGTAAGTAATTCAAGACTCTTTCCCCCATTTAAGGCCCACAGAATTAGCCAACACATCTACCAGCCTGTCATTCCTCAGACAGATGGTTTTTTAATCGCCCATGCTTGCACATTAGGCACTATTGGCACTGCTGTTTAGAGGGAGAACAATTAATCTCAAATGGTAACAAAACCTCAGATTTTGTCTGGAAATTCTGAATAATTCAACTATTCTAGCAAACAGTATTTCTGTACCTGTTTGCAGTGAAGAAGAAAACCCTCAATCAATGTAAATATAAAAATACTCATCAAACTGCACACAGAGTAAGGGACACAATATCAAGATTATTTCCTTCCTATATTGTCACTGGTTTAAATTTCTTATTCAAGTTGACCCCTCTAATATGATCACGTGTACTAAACAGCAGCCCAAGACTGGGTAATAAAATGTACAAGCATAAAAATGAATGTTTGTTATGCTAAACAAGGAAAACAGCAGTATGCCATAAAACCTAATTATTTACTCCCCTCTGGTTTAATAATGGTGTTCATGTAAAGAACAGCAGTTTCATACATGAATATCCACACCTGATATATCACCTTTACAACTGTGTCATATGGCTTCGGAGTACAGACCATTCTATGGTCCTAAATAAGTTACTGTTAAAAGAATAAATTATGTTTACTCACATAAAACCTAATTAAAAGATCTTGGGTTCATTAACTATATTGATTATAAGCAGTTAAATATAATATTAAAAACATAATATTCTGAGGATGTTTATGACAAGAGCTGTTCCTTTAGATACGAACACACACAATATTGGGAAATTGTACTAAAATACATTGCCTAAAGTAAAAAAAAAATAGGCACAGATTGCTTAGTGACACTTTCAGCACGGTTCACAATTTCACAGGGAACCGATCCAAGTGAAATACAATTAAGAATTCACAAATTATTGACATTTTCAACTTTAAATTATGCTGGTTTCATGCAACATTTTGAGCATACAGTATATAATGTGTTTTACCACGTAAGGCTACTTTATGAAGTATAAATATGAAGTCAATTGATGAAAAATAGCTCCTGTAATAATGCCAGTCTCACTCAGAAGATCAATGGTCTTTAGTAACAGACTCAGCAAGCTATAACTTAAAAGCAGATCTGGAAGAAGATCTGGATCCAATCAATCAATATCTTTCAATTTTATAAACAACTATCCCTGGTATGCAGTAGCAATTTCACACATGGTATGCAAATATATCTAAATAATTTAAAGTTTTATTTTGCTTAAAGTACTGCAAGGAGCGAAGAACATTATAGATTTTCGTGATCAGTTTGAAAGACTTGTTTTGCAAAGGCAGTGCCTTGCATTAGCATCCCTGTCTGAAAGAAATCAAATTATATTGGCCTAATCCTATTAATCAGTCATAGTCTCCTTACACCCAATGTCCGAGGCTTCTGGTTTGTGTTCTTCCCTCTGGTACCAAAAGAGGAAAAGAATCATTTTAGCACACGCAAACACCCTTTGCTGTCCATGTTCCCATCAATGACCTGCTTTTCAGCGAGACAGCCTCTCTACTGCATCTGTAAATTTTTTAGGCCTTTTGTTCTCTTTGGCATATCCAGCTTCTGGGCAGCAGAATAGGTTTATTGGTTGCCTCTAGCCAGAACAGCTTCTTAGTGACAGCTTGGTTAGTAAGGCGTAAAATGAGGGGTTTTGTCCATACATGCATATGGCCAGACTTGTAAATGGAAAACAAATTAGTATTAAAGCCCTATTAAGTAAATATGCAGCTTTTTAAAAAGCCTACTGCTCCCCTTGTTAAAATCACAATACTCTTGTCTATGAATGCCTTCCCCCATTCCCGCCCCCATACTGATCCATCTTTAAATAGGCTACCAAGGAGCCACTGCATGGGTTGATGCAATTTAAAACAAGTTAGAAAGTGTACAGAGGCAATATTGCTTAGCCCTAAAGGGATAATACTGGTTGAGTCGGATGTTGAGATATATACACACACACACCCCCCTACATATAACACAATTATATGTATACATTCAGACTGTTAACAAACATTTGTTTGCTACAGAGAGTTATTGCCACAGTTGTTCCAAAGCACTAGCAACTGTGCACATTAAAATGTCTATAAATCTGTTAGCATTTATAGGGGACTGTTCATATTGCCAAGTATATACCATGGTTATTGGACAATGTGACGAGATAGCAGACTTTCTGTATAGGGCACTGGTTCCCAACCAGGGGTCCATGGACCCCCAGGGGTCCGTGAGAACTAAATTAAGGTCCGTGAAACAAAGTTATAAACCCATAATAAGTTAATATTTTCAATTAAAAGTTCTCTATTATAAAAAATATATTCAAATATTATTCTAAGTTTAATGTTTAACTAACAGTTATGATTAAAGTTTATTTTCAAATTCTCGGAATTTTTATTTTGAACCTTGGGGTCCCTGCACCGAACAAAAAAGTCCTAGTGGTCCATGGTCAAAAAAAGGTTGGGAACCACTGGTATAGGGACATACAAATTCACTCATCAAGTAGCCCACAGCACCTATCCCCTCCACCTTTCTGATAACCTGGATGCTCAGCACAAATAAAAGCTGGCTACTACAGCATACCAAGCTTTGTGGGCTCTGGTTTTGTAAAACCGTCATTGTTGAGGCTAAAGGGAGAAATAGCCAGGCACCTTTCCACAGTGCTCAATTTCACTCAGAACTGCTTCTCCAAGTTAGGGCTGAGAAACTAGGTAGAAATACAATTTAAAAACATATTGGCAGAGTAGTGTTCATAGCCTCATGTAAACTAAGCAGATTGTCTGGAAATACACACAGTGCTCAAGGGAGAAAAGTATACTGAGTAGCCACTGTACATACCATCCAAGTGACACTGTCCAATTGTGCGTGTTCTTACCACAAGGATTTAGGGCCAACGACATATACTTATTTTTAAAGTGATTTATGGAATTGTTTTGGAAAAGACCTCTGATACAGAATTGGTTTATCTTTGGTTTATCAGGAGGTGGTTGTTTGTACCTTTACCATGGGCTATATGCAACCATGTTCAGAGCCAGTCATGAGTAGCTGAGTGTACTTACTTCCAATTGATTGTGAGAACACTGTAAAATTCACTTCATTTGTGGCCAGATACATGTGCCACTCAGTAAGCTTACAAGTGGTCACCACAGGATAAACAGTTGTGTGTCTTTCAGTCATGTGTCTAGGAAAAACATAAGAATTGTATTCTTGGATTTATTTTGTTCAAAACCCCGACTGCCATGACGCACTAAAACTTCAATGATGGCAAACTGAAAAGGGTAGGCCTCTAAAATAATTCCATCTCTCTCTTTTTTTCTAGCAACCAATACAAGTTGTTTACTGGGAGCTGCAATACTAGGCCAGCCACTTGATTAGTAAGACCAGTAGTGACAATTTATTTTCAGAAACAGGGAAAAGCATCTTAAAACATACACACACACACACACACACACACACACACACACACACACACACACAAAAGAGGTGCCAGTGCTGATGCCTGCTTAAAAATCACACCCTTTTACTAGGAAGTAATTCACTTCAAGTTCAATTGTATAGGGCCTGATTGTGGTATGCACTCCTCACATGCTTAGAAGCACTCTGATTTAATACACACATTCCTGGATTGAGTTCTGGCGCTGGAAATAGGTTACAGGGCTGTGTCTAACACATAACAGGATCTGAGTATAACCAGACCTCCAAGATCTCCTCAGTTGCCAAAAGCATTTCCCTACCAGGATAAATCAGAACCACTGTTGATTTAAAATCAATTTATAATGATACCCACCCACCCCCCATTCAGAATGTTTTCATGCTATGCAAAACAACAACAACCCGAGACTGTTGGGAATGCAATGCAAACTGGGTACCTAGTAGCACATTTAAACAACTCTTTTGTGTTTCCAATCAGAGGAATAAAAAGAACCTGTCTTTCCAATTCAATACATGTTTATAGGGGTAGAATGGCAGTTCTAATCCAAGAGACAAGGATTAGACACTGCTCCAGATGGAATACATTTAGAGCACAAGAGTAGGATCCTGTTAATTATTCTCTTAGAACTGAGTGAAGACTTTTGAAGATAGGCAGACAGTCATCTAATTCTACTTTAACACATAAATAAATATGCAGCTTTGTTATTATTGCCTACTTCACTACAAGAGTGAATAAGAAGGATGCTATTACATAACATGCAGGTTCTTTGGAGGACCCCTTCAGGTTAGAAACCTTGAGTTGTAGAGAATTCTGTTGAATAGATGGTGCAATTTCATTTTATATTTAAATGGAAGACTATGCAAGATATCACCCTGGTTATTAGAACAACTCGTATATCACTCTTTTTAAGATGGAGGCATTTTCCAGGGTGTATTGCTAAAATTCAAACTCCTGATTAAATTTGGACTGGAAAACATTGCTCTGTAACGAACAGTCTATGCAGCAGCCACCTTCATTTGCTTTTGGTGCAAACACCTTGCAAGATACCACATAATGACAAAATCTATCATCAGCATGACTACTGCTGTGTATGTAAGTGCTGTCAAGACACTTCCGATTCATGACAATCCTATGAATCAATGTCCTTCAAAACATCCCTATCGTTGACAGCTTGCTCAGATCTTGCAAACTGAGAGCCGTGGCCTCCTTTATTGAGTCAATCCATCTCATGCTGGATTGAGTCAATCCATTTCTTTTCCTGATGCCTTCAACTTTTCCTAGCATTATTGTCTTTTCCAGTGACTCTTGTCTTCACATAATGTGACCAAAGTTTGGTATAATCAATGTATAATCAAATTAAAGATTCCAAGCAAATGCTTGAAATCTTTCTTAGGTCATAGTACTACTTAAAGCATTTTGTTGCTTTCTAGTCTCCTTTCCTTAGGAAAAGGATACACATAGGAGGATACACTTACCATGTAATCCTGAAGGGGGGCCGAAGTGCCATAGAAGCCAGTGAAACCCTGCGCTGGCATCCATGCCACTTTGCGCCATGATAAAGTGGCATGGATGCTGTCACGGGGGCACTTGCGCCAGCGCTGCAGAGCACCAGAAACAGCCTCAGCTGCTGGCGCTGCTGCGCAGGCAGCAAAAACCTGGACGCAGGTGTCCGCACCGGCCTTGGGGGGCAGGGCATTTCCAGGACGGAGCTGACTTAGTCAGCTTCCAAACCCCTTTTGGCCTGGGAAAGCCCCTCTATGATGCAGCGTTGCTAAGCCAGCAAAATAACTGGCATAGCCCCGTGTAACTCCATGGAGGAGTTTCAGGGGTTTCTTTTAAAAGTGTATTTTAAACATTTATTTTTCAGCCAGGAAACCTCTGTGGAGGCAGCGTGGCTCCTGGCCGCTGCCTATCTACGCCTCCTTCAGGAATGGGCTGCCCAAGTCTTAACAATGCAATCCAGTCTAAGTCTATTGATTTCAGTGGGTTCAGACGCAAGTAATGACACAAGATTGTACTGTAAACCTTTTACAGTACAATCCTAAGCATGTTCACTAAGAAGTATGTTATGCTGTATTGAATGGGGCTTACTCCCAGGTAAGGGTACATAATATTTTATCCTTCTAAGATATTGACACTGTGCTTCTGTAACTCATTTTCATTACAGTTCTGCTATAAATACCTGGCAGCACTTTAATTTGACCTTGAATCTGTGTGATCCAACCATCTACCATTAAGGCAAAAGACAGACAGGACAAAGAGTTAACTTGAGTCTAATTGTATTCATTCTCCCCAAGAGATCAAAGAAAATATTTGTTTTGTTAGACTAGTATATAGATCCCATGTGCAGTCATGCGCAGTTTCTCAAATAATTTAAACTGATGAATCTATACGAAAAGCATGTGCAGTGGAGCTCCAATGCCCATAAGAATTCATGAGGTTTAAGCGATTATCTTCAGTTCCAGCAAGAGATTGGGTCGTATTGTGAAGCCACTTACAAATTCGCAAATTACTGTCATTCAGGGCTCAGAGAGTTCTGAGAGAACTGTGACTGGCCCAAGGACACCCAGCAGGCTTAATGTGTAGGAGTGAGGAATCAAACCTGATTGTCCAGATTAGACTCCACTGCTCTGAACCACTACACTACGCTGGCTCTAAACCTACATCTCTACTTTCTAGATACATGCATAAGTATTCCAAACTATTAATTGTAAATGCAAAGTTCTAAAATTACATTTATTCCATGTCTCATTCAAGCTATATTGGACAACCATGCACCGTTACATTTTCCAGCTTTCCAAAAAAATTTTTGTCAGTGCACTGTATCTGGTTCAATAATCATGAGATCATGCACATCCATCCTGCCCTGTGCAATCCTAGGGTCAATTAGATATTGACTTTGCACTGTAGACCTATTTACACAGGAATAAAATCTTTTCAGTAAAGGCATCTATTCGCCTTGGATTAGCAACTGTTTCATTACTTTGTTTCTGAAGCTACTCAGGCCTTCATATAATGATCTTGCTTCAGGCACAAACACAGCACCATTTTTCTTGTCATTTATTTGGTGAGTTTGCACATGTCCACAAAAACAGCCTGAGCTGGACTAACTGGTCTCAATTACAACTCCACAAATTAAATCCTGGACTACTCAAGGAGCAATGTTTAAATGTCATTCTTAAATTAACAGTTACAGCATTAAAAAAAAAAAAAAAACACTGACCCTGACAGAGACAGATTTACTAAAATATTTATGCCATGCCTTTCCTTGTGGCTCAAGGTAGCTTACAAATCTAAAACGTACATAATACAATAAAACCCAAATAACTTTCTCCCCTAAAAATACACTTCATTAAACAGCCCTAGCAAATAACATGGACCCTGCAGTGCCTCTCCAAGAGATGACACCTCCTCAGGGAACCCATTCCATGTAGTGGGAGCTATGATGAAAGAAGCATGGGCCCTGATCGACATCAGGCAAGCAACTTGAAGCAGAGGAATGGCAACCTGAGGACCAAAGTTGGGGGACAGGGCGGTCCTTTAGATATGTGAGTCCTAGACTGGGAAGCGCTTGAAAGATCATAACCAGCACTTTGAAGTGAAGTATATAATCAGTATGATTGAGGAACTGATGACAGACATGATTGGAAAGGAGGTGACAGTTTCTCAAGGAGTGGAGTGGGCCACATGAGGGAGGGCAACCAACATATGGCCTATGCTGATAACATGATGCAAGAGCCTATAAGGATAAGTGTGCCATTTCCACCACCCCTGGCTGCTGTTTCCTGCTGCTGCTCCTGTGGCCAAAAGGAGAAAAGTAATGTTTAAAAATCAGCAATGACACCCCCCATATGCCCCCCTCCCAGACTTCCACCAATTGCCAGGCATTGCCCGGCAAACCTATACAAGGATGACTTATAGATTATAAGGTAGAAGCAGTAAGAAACCCTTAAGAAGCAATGTCTTTATTTAGATATTTTTTTCAGGGCTATCAAAAGATTCAAATGGAGATTCAACAGTGCCCCCAGGAAATATATTTGTTTCAAAGATGGCACCAAATATTGCTAAAACAAGGCCAATTAACTAATTTCACAGCTCCATGAACCAATTTATAGCTCCTGGTTGGCAACAACCACAGATACAAGTTTAATGTCCTGTTCGGGGGAAGTACCATTGCTCAGTGTTCAAAACTCCCTCAGCCAGAGCAGACTTACTGGCTGCCTCCAGGATTTTCAGGTATGTTTGCTGCAACCCATCAGTGATATGTGATAGTGATATGTGCACAGACACATTTCAGTGCTAGTCTGTTGTTTGCTGCTGGAAAAGCCCCAAAAGCTTCAAAACAGGTCTCAAATGCCTTAACAATCATCTTATTTTATTTACTTACTTATTTACTTACTTACTTACTTATTCAATTTGTGTCCCGCCCTCTATCCCCAGCCAAGGCTGGGCTCAAAATGGCTAACATTATCAAACAACATACAACATAGTAAAACCATAATATACAATAAACCTTAAAAATATTAAAAACCATTTCCCATTTGTTAGTCAATTGAATAATTAAAACAAGTGGCACTCGTTGCAAGAGCATAGGGCCATGGTGGGCCTGGAGGAACAGTCAGGGCCCTGATTTGAGTTGGTAACAGCATGGAAGGGGTAGGGAGGCCAGCTTTGATGACAGACAGTTGCTGCCGTCAACTATAGGCCTGGTGGAATATCTCCATCTTACAGGCCCTGCAGAATTCTTTAAGGTCCCACAGGGCCCTGGTCTCACTGAAAAGGGAGTTCCACCAGGCCGTGGAAAAAGCCCTAGCTGAGAACAGCTGGATACTCTTTGGGGCAAGGACCACCAGTAAATTGTTGTTAGCGGAGCGTAGAGCTCTTTAGGGGGGGCGTACCAGGAGAGATGGTCCCACAGATATAATGGTCCCAGACTGTGTAAGGCTTTAAAGGTTAAAACCAGCACCTTGAACCAGATCCGGTGCTCCACCTGAAGCCAGTGCAGTTGACGGAGCACTGGCTGAATATGGGCCCTCAGCAGGGTCCCAGTAAGGACCCTTGCTGCGGCATTCTGTACCAGCTGGAGTTTTCGGATCAGTCTCGAGGGCAGCCCTACGTAGAGCAAGTTACAGTAATCTAGCCTGGAGGTGACTGTCATGTGGATCACTGTGGCTAAGTCAGGGTGGGAGAGGTAGGACACCAACTGCCTGGCCTGGCGGATGGAAAAAGGCCGCCTTGGCCACAGCTGTGACCTGTGCCTCCATGAGCTACCTCAATCCCTGTCTTGATTATGGATAGCTTTAAGTACACACTTAGTGGCCAGGATTCTGCACAGTAGGCCAATTCAGACACAATACTGTAAACTGCAGTCTGGAGGGTCAGGAATGTACCATAGGCTTGTGCCCCCTTCCTTCCTGCTATTCTCAACCCCTGTTCCTGTTCCTTTATTACTTTTGGATGGAGCAACCTATGCTTGATTGGGACTTAGCTGTGTCCAAGCACCCATCCTAGTTTGGAGGAGGTGACCATTCCCACCCAGCTTATGGGAGGGGGCAGATGTGTGTTTGTGTCTGTGTAAAGAGCAGTTGAAAATTTGGAAAAAGCTGCAAACATAGACAGCTGAGGATTTCTGAAGCACCTAGAGGGTGCAAGATCTCTCACTGGGATCTGAAATGGGGTAGATCACTGCCCCACAAAACTGCCTCTTTTCTTTTCTTTTTTGCCTGTGCTCTCCATGTACATTTGTAAATGCAGCAAATACTACGCCCAAAAAAGTCTCCAGTGTTTTCTCTTCCAAATGGAACCAACCCATTCAAGTGCAGCTCCTGGAACTCTTCACTGCTTAGAGAAAAGGGGTGTGCAACAACAATAGTCAGTTAAAGATGCGTTACGCGTTTCTGATAAAATGTAAATTTGTTCAGTATGGTGAACATTTTAATTAATTGTTTGAAGTTGCTGTTCAACCCACACAGGATTATTGATTTCTGTACTGTTGCACAGAATCTGTACCCACACTTGGCTGCTAGATGTGCAATGTAAATATTGTACAAGCTTCCCTGTATTGTGGCTGGCAAGCAAAAAAGGGGAAGGCAAAGTTCCAGCTAATTAAATTGTTCATTTGGAGACATGTTTTCAATGCAGGAACAGGATGTTGGACATTTGGCAGGTTCTGTCTGACATTCTCTATAGAAGTGATATATTTATGTCTCTTTATCTAGAAGATTAAACTGGTCAGTTAAGAACCTCGTACTTTAGCCTAACACAGATGTCAAGTTCAACCTCAGGAGGACCCAAGTTTCCATTTGAACTACCAGTAACATCCTCCCCCAAGCACCGCCAAAGCTTGCCACGTGCCTCATACAATTACCCTCTGGATTGCCTCAGCGGAGGCTGCTTTACAGGAATCCCGGCTTGCATTCCAGAGGCACTTTGAGACCCTCCCCATGGCTTCAGCAAGGAGAGGCATTACAGAAATACCCAAACCAAGGCATTCAGCCAAACCTCAGAATTACAAAGCATAATTCAGGAGAGGTAGGGCTGCCGGCTTTAAAATCTGAGCAATTAAAAGTAAAGGAATTGCATTCCTTAGGCCACTGAAGAGACGGCCTTTTGAGGAGGATGTTAACTTCCTAATATCTACCCATTAGATCATGAGTCCCTAACCCCTTTCAGCCTGAGGGCACTTTTGGAATTCTGTGGTAAGTGCAGCCCACAAAATGGCTGCAACAGGAGGCAGATCCAGCCACCAAATGGCAGCCTCAGCTTACCTTCAGTCACACAGTGAAGATCCTTGTGCTGTGGTAGCAGCTGCTCCCAAAGCAACATTTTTAAAAATCTGTACAGCCAATCAAATCTTCAATGGCCAATCAGAAGGCTTGCTGGGCAAAAAAACCCCTGCCTCCCAACTATCTACAAACACATGGTGGGTGCCAATAAAGGTGTAGGTGGGTGCCACGGTGCCCACAGACACCAAGTTGGGGGTCCCTGCATTAGATTATCTGCCTCTGTTCTACACAGCAGGTTGGAATACTCCACCAATCAAGATGGTGCTGAAAGTCAAGCAGCCCATATTCTTGCATGCAAGTAACCAATAAAGCAGTACTCAGACAACAAGGCAGTCTTTATTGCTGAGGTTCCCTGATAGGTACCACAGTAGTGATTCATTACTGGTCCTGGGGTTGTTGTAGTAGTTTAATTATTGATTCGTTTTCACAATAAAGGTTTGCTGCACTATGTATGTTTGCCCAGCCAATGCTTGTCTCCCTTCTGGTCCAAACATACAGTTTGATCTTCCTCTGCAGCTTCACTTGTGGTTTTGTCAATCACTATTATAAGATGAACCATCTATGATAGGATGTATTTGATTGTGTTGTGCAACAAAGTCATATAGCACCAACACTTCTTTTGATACAGCACATTAGTGATTCATCTATATGCAGTGCCAACTAGGTAGGGCATTGGAACATCTCACCTGTAATTCACCCATGACACAGTAAGGACTAGCACATGTCAGCCGCAAATCACCGACATATAACCCATGGCTTTCAACCATTACAAGCACCATAAGGTGCACGAAAGGTGACCCAATGCCAACACATCCCCAATCATCACAGTGAATTCCAAGACAGACTGCGCAGCTTGGCACCCCAAACTGGTATATAGCCAATGTATAATCAATCTGAAGCATGGTAAAGACTATACAGGTCAACTGTGCTTTAAAATACAATTGACATTAAAATGAAGAAGAGTTGCTTTTTATACTCCACTTTCTCTACCATAAGGAGTCTCAAAGCGGCTTACAAACGCCTCCCCCCCAACAGTCACCTTGTGAGATAGGTGGGGCTGAAAAGAGTTCTGAGAGAACTGTGACTAGCCCAAGGTCACCCAGCAGGCTTCATGTGGAGGAGCGGGGAATCAAACCCAGTTCTCCAGATTAGAATCTGCCGCTCTTAACCACTACACCATGCTGGCTCCATGACATAAAAATAATCTATTGGCTTTTGTGCAAATGTGGATTATAACTTTCTAAAGCTATAATCATACCCAGATTGGCAAATCTGCTCCAAATATTAATAATGTAATGGTAGATGGCTATGGTAAATTACTTCAGAAAAACAATCACATCACATACACACAAAACACTCATGCTAAAGTAGAAGTTCCCTTGTATATGCTTCTCATATAGTTAGCACACACCACTTGAACAAGACAGGAATTATATCATGTTAGACCAATCTGGGACCAGTTATGGCCACTAGACTAATCTGCCTATGAAATATTGAATGCTTTAGTATTCGCAGGCTAATAGGGAAAAGTGTATCTCCTTGCTGCAGAGTCACTGAGTAAGTTTTGTTGAAATTAAGCTGCGCAAATCTGAAGGCATTCTTACTGTTTCCTGTAAGGTCTTCAGTTCTGTTAAACATTAACTGTAAAAATAATCAAATACTTCACTTGACAAAGACACTAACAATCTGAGTCCAATAACTCAGAGGGTAATGAAGGGAGTAGCCTTATGTGGGCTTGAAGATTTTCATCGTTCTAAAACCCCACAGGCATTAGAACAAAGACATCCATTTCCCTTCTGGATGTTTCAAAGCAGAAAACTCAGCTTTCCATGGTAGACCACATCAATACATTCTAATGCTGCATACCTCATAACGCAGTGTCAGCTTTAGAGCTGCATATAAAAACATCACATGGATGAGATGCACAGGATGAGGTCCATGGGCCTCTAAAGCAAACACGCCAGGCCTAGTGGAGAAACTTAAAACTGGTGATCAAAATTGGTCCCATATTTTAGCACTCGTGCTCCAAATGAATCAGAGACTGAACATAACTTTCAGCTACACAAGCATTTTATAGTTAGGACTCTTTCTAGGGGAGCTGGATTCGAACATGTATCCTCTGGCTCTCCCTAAAAGGCCACACATATTCACTTAATCAGCAGTGGAGGCTGATAAAGCCATCCTCAAGGTTCATATGGTAGGCTACACTAACAGTTCTGATACATTCTTCATTCAGATGAATCCTGGTTAGCTAGGTATAAGTCATACACTGGTACCCAAGCTGTTGACTCTTAATAACAATGCTCTACCATGCTTCAGAATCCTGACCCTTGAATTCCAATCCACTCTTTCACTGCCAACTAGGGCTGCCAACTCTGGGTTAGGAAATCCCGGGAGATTTGGGAGAGAAGCCTGGGGAGGATGTGGGTATAATGCCATAGAGGTCACCTTCCAAAGCAGCCATTTTCTTCAGGCGTAGTCTCTGTAGTCTAGAAATCAGATGCGATTCCAGGAACATGCTGGCCCTGCAGCCATTTTCTTCAGGCGTAGTCTCTGTAGTCTAGCAATCAGATGCGATTCCAGGAACATGCTGGCCCTGGCTCTTGATGCAGTGTTGTCAGATATATGAGAATTCTTGCACATGTATGAGTATCTGGGCCCTCTGCACAAGACATTTTCCACTCTCTTATGCAAATACACAGGAATCCTATGTTGTCAGCATAGCACTAAATTTGAGTAACACAGTAGCTGTAACAGACAGGCAGTCTTCTGTGAGTGCGAGAATGTACCTCATGGCTAAAAAGAGAACGGGTTCTCTCCAATTTATTAGTGCTGCACAAAGCAGGAGACATTTGCTGTTCAAAGGAGAATTCTAGTTGTGTATCCTCTCCCCAGGGGTGCCACCAATGGCTCCTAGATAAAAATTCCCTTTGGGCCTTTCTCATATGCAGAATGACACACAAAAGGTATGTTGTACAGATATGTTGCTCCCAGCTACACCTTACCTGACTCCCTTAGCTCCCACTACCCCCAGAATACTAAATCGGTAGTGCCATCCTTCTCGGTGGCCCTGCCTCTCCCACGGCAACAGCAGCATGTGTAACAGCAGATGATTCAACACAAGTCTGTCTCGGAAATGTCTGAATTTAGCCCACAGACAGAAGGATTCTTCAACTGGGAGAAAGTGACTAGGTAATAGTAAACAATTGGCTTCCACTGACTCTTTACCTAGTATAGGTAAAGGTCCCCTGTGCAAGCACCGGGTAATTCCTGACCCATGGGGTGACGTCACATCCCAACGTTTACTAGGCAGACTTTGTTTACGGGATGGTTTGCCAGTGCCTTCCCCAGTCATCTTCCCTTTACCCCCAGCAAGCTGGGTACTCATTTTACCAACCTCGGAAGGATGGAAGACTGAGTCAACCTTTACCTAGTACATCATCAAAAATAAAACTTCAGTAGTGTTAATATAGCAACTTGATGGCACCTTGTGCACACACAGTATTAATATAATGACCTTTTAAGGGTCCTATGCATGTTTTGGGTCAGAAAGACATCTGATCTACTGGTTTATGCACTTTTTTTTCCAGTGGAGGGCTGCCATTCTACCACCTTTTCCCCAGGAGGCCAAAGGTGAAACCCTAATACCAGCTCCATGAAGCACCACTTTGTTCAAATCTCTCTGGAATTCTTCACAGGATGCAGGTAAGAGGCCTTAGGACCAAGGCTTGCAACATCTCTCCCTCCTTTTAATTTTCTCTCACCCAGCCTGATTAAGAGTTCATTTATTCTATTTAGAAACATTTCATGCCTGAGGTGGCTCACAAAATAAATAAATAAACAAAACATTAACAGATATTAATTAAAACCCAGCATTACGAACACAAAATCCAGTCCAGCATAAAAATATAGACAATAAAAATGGGCCACAGAGAGCTTAAAATAAGATTCCAGAATAAAATAGTATTAAAAATTAACCCCCTTAATTAAAAATCTGGGTGAACAGAAACCTATTGGCCTGGTGCCTAAAAGAAAACAACACAGCAGTGATTTGAAGACTACATGGGTTATTCAGCTCCAGGAGTAAAAACATCCCTGTAGAAACCTGGCCACCTCAGCTTGCCCATCTTGAAACAGCTACTTAAGCTGACAGTTTGTTTCCACATCCAATTCAAGCTGCTGGTTATGACCTTTATAGCCCTTCATGGCCTAGGACCTAAAAAGGATGTTGCAGAACTTGAGAAGGTGCAGAAAAGAGCAACCAAAATGATTAGAGGACTAGAGCAACTGCCCTATGAGGAGCGGTTAAAACACTTAGGACTGTTTAGCTTGCAAAGAAGGCGGCTGAGAGGAGACATGATAGAGGTCTATAAAATTATGCATGGTTTGGAGAGAGTGGACAGGGAGAAGCTTTTCTCCCTCATAATACTAGAACATGGGGTCATCTGCTGAAGCAGGAGGGTGAGAGAGTCAAAACAGATAAAAGTATTTTTTCATAGAACACAGTTCAATTGTGGAACTCCCTGCCCCAGGATGTGGTGATGACTGCCAACTTGGAAGGCTTTTAGAAGGGAGGGCTATTCATGACTACTAGTAAAAATGGATACTAGCCTATTCTCTCCAGGATCAGAGGAGCATGGCTATTATATTAGGTTCTTTAGAACACAGGCAGGATAATGCTGCTGAAGTCGCCTTGTTTGTGGGCTTCCTAGAGGCACCTGGTTGGCCACTGTGTGAACAGACTGCAAGACTTGACGGGCCTTGGTCTGATCCAGCATGGCCTTTCTGAAGACCCACACAAGGGTTGCCAACCTCCAGGTGGTTGCTGGAGATCTGGAATTACAACTGCTCTTCAGGTGACAGAGATCAGTTTCCCTGGAGAAAATGGCTGGTTTGAAGTTGGACTGTATGGCATTATACCCTGCTGAGGTCCCTGCCCTCCCTAAACCCCAACCTCCTCAAGCTCCACCCCAAAAATCTCCAGGTATTTCTCAACCCAGAGCTGGCAACCCTAACCCACACATCTAAAGTACAGTTTCCTCCCACATATCCCCATGTGCCAACTACAGTCCTTAGGCTGTTCCCCCACTTAAGGTGGTGCACGTGGGGTCAACTGGTGCATGTGCCTTTTCCCTTGTAGCTCCTACTTGGTGGAATGAGCTCCCTGAAGAGGTAAAGGGGAGGTAAATCTTAGAAATCTTCAGGCGGCACTGCAAGGCCATTTTATTTGTTAAGAGTTTTGAACAGAGTACAGACTGTAGGTTTCTTGGAGGGAAGTATCTGGAGTTTTAATCTATTGGTTTTAAATTGAAATGTTTTAACTGTGATGTTTTAGAAAGTTGAGGTACAAATATTTTAATTAATTAATAAGCAAGAAAGCGTGGATCTGAAACTGGGTCCGGTCAAAATCCAGCTTTGTAGTCACTATACCACAATGGTCCCCTCTATGCTACACATCTGCTTCTACTTCTGTGATGACTGCACTGACCTAAATCACAAGTTTGGGGGAAGAAGGTAGGTGGTGGCCTATGTCTGTAAAGCATCCTTGCCAAGTATAAATTGCTAATAAGCACCAACTATTATTAGTAACAGAATAAATCACAGAACGTCATTTGCATAATGCAGGAGAACAAAAGTGGCATGCAAATGTTATTTTGTTATATATCAATGTTAATAACAAAAAAGTAAAATAAGAAGCTTTGATGTAAAAATTAGTTTTTTAAAAAATCTGTTGCTTCACTCCCCGAAGTCAGACATCCATTTTAAATATATACATACAAAGATGTAATTTCATGAACTTCTGATATTCATCCTATGATTAATGCTGTAGTGCTGATCTACAAAAGGGATTTAACAAACACACACACAATAGGATAGAAGGAGCCAAATGGAAACCCTTTCAATCTACAGGGAAAAAAACCTGTCTGAACAAACTGTGGAAAACAGCTACTAGCACTGCTGGAATGGAGAATGACATTGTATTCATAAAATTAGCTGCAAGAGAAGGGGCTGGATTTGATTGCCACTGAGTCACACATCCTTTTTTATAAGGCACAAACCATATGCATATAGATTTTATTCCTCCCACCCTCCTCCCTGTTACTATTTTTACATGAACAGAACTTAGGTGAGTAATACTAAGAAGATGTCATCAGAATGTCATTGAGAACATGGAAATCAGGCAGCACAAGCTTCCCAGAGACATATTATGTTCCTGGTAATAGAGATATCATTCAGATATTATGCCATGTTCAATAAGACAACAACCCCAAATAGTACTATATCAATGTTTTTTTTAAACACTCAGGGGCAAGGGTTCTAAATTAGGATACTGAATATGGAAAATAGTATTTCAATTTTATTTGCGTTTTCTGAAACGTTATGCTTGTGAGCTTGCAACTGGCCTGCATCCCCTTTTGAAAAGGGGGGAGGGGTCAGGACCAGGCTGATCTTTTGCATCTGCCTCCATTGCCGTACCAGCTTGGGGCCCACAAGGCATCAGAATGAAAAGGAGAAGGGGTTGCCTTCATCTTGTTCCTGCTCCTCCTTCCCATGGACTCCCTGACACAGCCTGCTGGGAAGGCCTGTCAGGCTCCTCCTTGGTCCACTCTGCAGCCCTTTTTGAGGCCTGAGGGGAAAACCATGTAGGCCCTGTGGGAGTTCTACCCTCCTGTGAGAAAGCACATGCCACAGGAGATTAGAGTCAAGGTAGACTATTGTCAAGACCACATCCCACCCCATCCAACCAGCCTGGTAAATTAGTTTTTTTTAATCCCTAGATCAGTGTTTTTCAAACCTTTTGAAATGGAACCTATTTTTAAATGTATAGTGCAATTAAGAACCCACCTAAATTTACTGTACTTTTCAGAAGCAGCTTGCCAAGTAACTCCATGCTACTTTTTCTCTGCCCAGCATACAATGCAGGGATCTTCATGTCAGTACAAGTACAAAGACTCCTCTCCAAACTCACACTATTCCTCCTCCCCTCTCCTTGCCTCATGACCCACCTGTGAGAGTCATAACCCACTTTTGGGTCCCAACCCACTTTTTGAGAACAACTGCCCTAGATGGAGGCTTCCTAATCCCAATACAGATCAGTCCTCGGGTTCTTTATCCCTTTAAAAATACCCCAGTAGGATGATGGAAAATGGCTTAAGTATATGACAATAAGTATCCAATATGTTCTAATTACCGGGATGCAAGTCAGTGTTGGTGGGGGTGGGGAGGGAGAGAAATGCTGACAACATGTATGCCAGTGTGCCGCAACTTCTTAACTTTGCACTTCTACTTTTAATAAACAAAATACAGGTGGCATACTGTAGCTAGGCAAAATCCGTTTTAGAAACAACAGCTCAATCTGCATTGTGTGGCAAAAAAAAGAAGCATAAATTCTTGCATGCAGTCATTAGCAAGAATTTATTTTATTTACACTCCATATTTTTCCTGAATGGGGACCCACAGTGGCTTACAACATTATCTTCTTCTCCATTTTGACCTCCCAACAACCTCGTGAGGAAGGTTAAACTGAGAGTGTTTGTGACTGGTCCAAGGTCACCCAGCGAGCTTCTATGGCAGAATGGAGGTTCGAATCTTAGTCTCCCAGATTCTAGTCTAACACTGTAACCACTACACCAGTGGTCGGTAAACCGCAGCTCGCGAGCAGCATGAGGCTCTTTGGGCCCTTGAGTGCGGCTCTCGAGGAGGAGGAGGAGGCGGCGGCGCGCTGCGGCTCCTCTCTGCAGGTGGAGGCGGCGAGCGGGCGGCGGCTGTCGCCTCGCCTCTGCTCCCCCTGGCTCGCAGCCCTCCACCAGGGGGCGGAGGTGCGGGGTCGCGGCCTGGGCAGGCCGGGCTGGCTGGCCGGAGGAAGGGCTGGGGAAGCATGCCTCCTGGAGCCGGAGGGCGAGGAGCCATGGGGAGTCGGCTGTGGCTGAGGTAGGTGCGGGGCAGGGTGGGGACGCGGGGAAGAGCGGGCCGGGGGCGCTGCCTTCTGCCCCGCCCTCTGCTTCGGAGTCTCCCTCGCCGCGGCTGGGCTGGCTTTGTGGAGTCCAAGAACTTTTGGCCGGGCCTGGCCGCGGGGCACTGGGTATGTGTGTGTGTGTGTGGGGGGGGTGAGTGTGCAGGTGACAATATTTTGTGCATGGCCATTTATGAATGGGAGGTTTTGCCTTGGGTTTGCCACTCAGATGCACATTTTCCCCATCCAGATTCTCAAAACTGTGTGTGGGGTTATTGGCCATTTATGAATGGGAGGTTTTGCCTTGGATTTGCCACTCAGATGCACATTTGCCCCATCCAGATTCTCAAAACTCAACAATAAGCCCCCCTGCAGAGTTTTGAGAATGCAGATGGGGAAAATGTACATCTAGAGAGCGGCAAATCCAAGGCAAAACCTCCCCTGCATGAATGGTTGTTAAAAGGCGTTTTGGCTCTCAAAAGAAATCTCAATCGTTGTACTGTTGATATTTGGCTCTGTTGACTAATGAGTTTGCCGACCACTGCACTACACCATGCTGGCTAAACCTTCCAGTGTTGGTGGAATCTGAAAAAAGTGGGCATCTGTAAAAAAATAATAATATCAATCCAGGTTTGGGAAGCATCACAGCAAAACAGTGGAGAAATACAGAAGCAGGACAAATAGATGGTTTTATGTTGATGTAAGGAAATCAAGGAGTAGCAAAATATCCATATGGAAACAGCCTTGGTTGAAAAACAGGTACTTCAGGGCACCAACTATGCTTTCCTTTATATGTAATGCAGTACCAAAGCAGAATTAAGCATTAAGCAATAGTAACTTCTTCATAAGACTGATTTTTATAGGAGCTACACATCACCGGCGTTCATCATGTTGGCTACGTTATTGCAACCTTTGCATTTTATATATTTTACTTGGCCATTTCCAATAAATTACTACAGTGGCTACTGTACTTTCTTACAGTAGCAGAATTACACCATTCTAAGCCCATCAACTTCAATTGATTAAAAAGGGTGAAACTTTGTTTAAGACTATTCTGCCAATAGTACAGTTGTGGATGACCTCCCAACTGTAGAGTTTCAAAGCTCCAGAACACTCTTGTGAGGTCTTTTGACAAAAAGTGGCCATAAGAAGCACTGAACCACCAGGAACACCAGGCACAGAGATACAACATTTGTGAAAGCAAGCACCAGCTTCCTGTTATGGTACTTTCCTTTCCATAAAAAGAAAGTCCAGTGGCACCTTAAAGACTAACCACAGTTTATTTCAGCATGAGCTTTTGTAAATCATCATGCCTGGTGCCCTGATACATGCAAAGCCTTACACCGTGGTGGGGAAATGGCTCCCAGCACTCCCTTCAGAGGAAGGGATGTTCTATGTATTAACCAAATTCCTTTCTAAAAGTTACTTTCCAGGTAGGAAACTGTAATGTCTATGTGTAGAGCGCCTCACACATACACATAAATTTGAATGCATGTGGGCTCATCATAACCAGCAACCTACATGCAAGATTTTCATAATTTCATACACAAACTTCCACGTGAGGCATTTACAGTGTGTGAAGGGAGGGGCCTTTTGACTCATGGAACTGGCAGTCTTCTGCAAAGTGGCTTGCCTATACCAGAAGCACCATGGATAGCCATACCATGAATTAATCATCTTATTTGTGGGCTTCCTAGAGGTACCTGATTGGCCACTGTGTGAACAGACTGCTGGACTTGATGGGCCTTGGTCTGATCCAGCATGGCTTTTCTTATGTTCTTATGATTCTCCAGAAATGGACATACAGGTATTTCCATGCCAGAGAGAGGATGGTAGACACTCAGTCCCATGGTAGGAATGCAAGACACCACAGGGAATGTAGTGCAGAGCCAATGAATTGACCCCATTGCATTAACTGTGATTTCTTTATGTTGATATATTGTTATCCTTCACTTCCACACCTGGTAAAAGGTGCACCTTTGCTAAGTGGAAAAAGCGCACAGATTTTTTTTTTGAGAATCCACTCTCATGCCCATCAACCCTAAAGGGAGATATTTCTTCTAGCATTGGGAAGAACATCATTACTGTGAGAAGATAGCCCAAAAATATCAGGTGCAGTTTGAAGCCAATATGCAGGAACAGGTCCACAAACTTGACTACATATTGGCAGTTACTACGTCAAGGCACTTGCCTCATCCAGGAATCAGGTGTTTTTTTCTTTCAGACGTTTTGTTGGAGGCTTTGATTTCGAATTAGTTGTTACATAAATATAGTATTGCCAATGAAACATTTAAAGCAACGTCATCCACCTACTGCCAGACTGTCACCTGAAAGTCATTTATGATAATCCAATATATTTTAAAAACAGTTTCACCTTGTATGTGAGACGTGAGTATGTCTATCTGTCTCTAATCTCTCCCTCCCTGCTCTGATGTTAGATTTTATGGGAGCTTGTTTTCACAGTTGGGAGCCAGACTAAAGAGCCCCTGAAGAAAAATTTAATTCTTAAAAAAAAAAACTACACATGTGCAATGGTAGAGCTATATAAAAACAGTTTCAAAAGCTGCTCACAGACTGCTTCCAGGTGTTTGCCTCCCTCAAGATGGCTATTAATAGCTTGGACAAAGGGAAGAAGAGAACTTGTCAGCTTTAATAAAACCTGCAGTTTTCACAGAAACCTCAATATGCAATTTGTGCTAGAAAAAAATTAAACCATTTCAAAAATATTTCTGTTCGTGTTTAGGTTTTTGAAGTAAAAAAACTTTAACACACATGGATTATTAATAATCTGCATTACTCAGCAGATGCACTTTCCAGTTACTGATTGGGGGGGGGGAAGAAATCAGAAAGGCCCAGCACTCCGCACTAATAGCTTCTAACCTATGATAGGCCTGCTGATAAATCTTGCCTTCTTCCCATGGCCTTTCCCCTCTATTGCATTTCCACATGAAAATTGGTTGCATATGTAATCTACTGGCTTTCACCATCACTCTGCCTGCAAACCTAATTTAGCACAGTGGTAAAAACCTTATAATGCAAGCAAGCGTCAGTTTTTGGCCTGCATAATCTATTGGATCAATGTCTGAAACTAATTGCTCTCATGGAAAAACTGCTAGCCTTGCAAGACAATCCAAGCTACCATCTCAACACCTTTCACTTTCAAGAAGCATTAATCACATTCTGATGATTTATATGTTATTGGGATTTTCTGATTAATTTTCCATGTCTCGAAATCTGTCTGTCTCAGGTAGATACTGAGGGCACTGTGTAAGGGCTAAGATTTGTGTGGACAGGTCTCAGATGCCTCTTCCCAATTCCAATGTAGTCAAAAGCTAGGGGAGGGATTACTTTTAACATGTTTGTTACATCTGAAAAGAATGTAGGTGGTTTTTAATCCGTTCTTGGCATTTTTATATAGTAAGAAAGTAAACGGGGTATCTTACATAACAAATATCCTCAAAGCCAGCCTCTACCTTAATTAGCAAGCAATTAATAAAGTAACTAAGGACAAAACCACAAACATTGTTGAATTTCTCAGCAAGTAATAATATCCTAAAAAGTTATCATGGGGAAAAGACAACTAGGGCTGTAGCAATGATGGGCTTTAATACTTTCTGTCCCCCAAACTGTTTCCCCAGTTGAAAATGCCCGCTGGGACTGCTGTTAGCTCCAGTAAAGAATAAAGACAGGTACAATACACATACTTGCCCTTTTTAGCTGCCAGGGGTGGGGGGTCATTTTCAACCAGTGAGATAGTGTTGGAGGGAGAGTTAAAACTCCTTTCCCCAGCACCACAGTCCCTATCCATATGAGGCAACCCCCATAACTGCTTTTGAGGACCAAGAGGCATGTTCTGAGTTCCAATCACAAACTGCATCATTATGTATAGTTTTGCCCTCAGAATGCTCAAACTGGATGGCTTGGATCTTACTGAAAATGCTCATGGAAGGAGTTAACAAAGTAGATCTTCCCCACCAAGCAGCCCCCTGAACATCCCCAAAATATTCTACACAATGTAGCCCATGAGACCGTGACAACTTTGCTCTGTTGAGTGGGGCCTTCTGCAGGTGCCAGCCCACAAACGGGCCAAATCAACAACTGCCCATACATGTGTCTTCTCCGTTATGGCCCCACCTTGTAGAATGGTCTGCCTGAGGAGGCCAGGAAGGCTCCCACTCTCATGGCTTTCCGCAAACTATGCAAAACTGAATTACTCAAGAGGGCTTTTCTACGCGGGCAAATAGGATAGCACTGCACAAAGTGATTCACCGTGGTCTATACTACTGTGTATAGTTTGCTGCAAGTAGGATCCTACTATGTAATTTTGCATCAATTAATGTGTCATGTTATACTTTGCTTCAGTTTTGGTTTTTTTAGATTTCTGATTAGTTCTACAACCCTAATCCTCTTGCATTGTTTACTGAATGTCCCATCCTATTGATTGTATTGACTTACTCTGTGCAATCCACCTTGAGTCCCAGTGAGAAAGCCGGACTATAAATAATGTAAATTAAAAAAGTAAATAAATACAATACAATCACTCCCCTCTCCCCATTACCCTGATGGCAGAGCAAGCTCTCCAACTGCAGAAGAGGGATGAGTCAGAAATTTCTCCTCTCACTGCAGTTCTCTATGTTAAGAGACATTTTGTTTATGAGAGTCCTCTGAACCTCACTGGTGGATTTTCAGGACATCTGTGGGGATGCTGAAGGAAAGGCAAAGCAGGGCAGACCTGCTCCTCCAACTCCTTCCTTAAGCTTTTCAGTAGGATTCTACCCCAGTTTAACCTCCGCACACATACACACAATGATATTCAGAATGAGAGACAGCCTGGTCTCTCTTCTTCCATACTCAGCAACAGGGACAAATGCTACACACACACGGCCACACTAAAGCTGGCTTACTCTGGAGTGATAACCACATTTACTAACACCGATTAAAATCTTCACTTCATTGATGAGCATTTATTCAAATACTAGAAATAAAGACAGTAGTTTTATCACCTATGATTGCATGAACAGAAAGACAGAGCCTTAAGAGAGCTAGCATCTCAATTGCCACAAAATGGAAGGATGGAGGGAAAAGGACCCCCAGTGGTACTGGATTGCGTGGCTCAAATCTTCTGTTCTGGATGTATCTTGTCAGGCTTGATGTAAACTTGCTCTTAAGGAGCAATAGGCTTCTAGTTACCATTCCAATATCAGACCATTAACCTCCTGGCAAGAGGTACACCCAACAATGTATCTAGTTTGTTGTGGGTACAGTATACAATAAATACTATTAGAGAATCTTTGTTTCCATTTTATCTATGGCTGTAACAACTACTTAAACGAATATGAAAACACAACCAATTATGCACAGATTATTATAAAAAAAGGAGAGCTTTACATGAGTTCAATATAGGCCTCACCAGCAAAAAGACAGAACAAGGCAAGGAGCTTTGTTAATTAAAAAGCTAATAATCAGTTTGGAATACTTTTATATATATACATTCAGAAACATCTCTAACAGTACTCAACTGGGCGCAAATTCTTGGCTAGTTAACTATCATATATCTTATAGATATCTTAACAATCTTATAGACTTCGAACACCTTACAAGTTCATATGTCCACAAAAGTTATATGTATGATTTGTTAGTATATCCTTGCTACTTTTTAATAATAGCAATGAATATCAGAAATAATTATTTAAAACTTTAAAACACCTGTTGGCCACTAACCAATGTGCCACCTCTTTCAACTGTTATCTTCCTTTCTGTCCTTGGCAAGATATTCTCACCATTATTAGATACTCCATGCACCTGGGCTTAACATGTAACTAAATATGTGTTGTAGCTATTGATATGATCCAGACTGTCTACAGACTACCCTGAGGCCGTACTCTTCTGACATTCCTTTATTCTTAAATCCTGCCCAAAGCTAATCTGCTCTGGGGTTTCCTTTATTCTTTTTTTAGCATGCCCAGCTCTCTGCTGAAACCAGGCCAACCTTGCAGAGCTGAATAGATGCAGCTACAGCTCAGGGCCTCTGCTTATGAGGGGTCTGTAAATATACCCCCCAATTACTAAAATTACCATTTAGGGGAATGTTATGGGGCCTCTTAAACTTTACACATTTTAGGGCCTCCACAGGTCTTAATCTGGCCCTGCAACCCTGGTTCTGACCTGCAGAAGTACCTTCTATTATTCTAGCAGTCAAGACCAGTAACTGCTCCCTGATATTTATTGCCATATTTGTAGCAGTTTTTACTTTCTCAAACGTTCCTTTCCTTATTCTAATCCATAGTGGGGATGATCTGAAGTTACCTACAGAATGGTCTGCAAATGCTTTTAAAATGAAGGCTGGAATTCAAAGAAAGTCACATTTTGCCTTTGAGCTCAGGTTTCTTTCTTTCTTGGTGTTATTTTTTTTAATCTCACCCCTCCTCCAAGGATCTTATTGTACACGGTTCTTCTCTTCCTCAATTCTCAGAAATCTTCTGCCTACAAAGTAGACTAGGCTGAGAGATGGTGACAGGCCTCCTGAGACCTAGACCAAGACTCTAACCACTGTGCAATACTGCTTCTCAGTCTACATACATGCATCATATGACTGGATTACACTTCCAGGTTTCAGCTATAAGCTATATACATTACTTTAAAAAAAAACCCAGATATATAGCTCAATGCTAGAGCCTGATGCATCAGAGGAGGCACAACACATGATGAATGCAGAAAACATTTGGTTACTGCAGCACTGAAAAGATATTACTACAGTGCTTCAGAAAAATATGCTAGGACAATTTTTAAGATACAGATGCCAAACATCTAATCTCCAACTTCAATCTCTAATCAACAACCACATACATTTTTTCTAAAATATGTCACATGCCAGCATTGGGGTAACTACCCTATTTACTCATTTTAGGAGATAACCAGCTTGGAATTTCTGTTTTCTGTATAGCTACCCTCTACAAGATGGGCAATTAGACATTTAAGCATACGGTGCAGTCCAGCTGGGAAATAGACTTTACTAATCTTATTAATTTCGAGCCATGCTTCTGCTGTTATTTGTACACAGATCATTCTTGCTTTAATCGGCAACCCTGCCATCATAATATGTATGGATTTCTCACCATGCAAATAAATGTTTGCTAACTGATGAAAGGTTTTTCTGGAGGTAGATGTGGTTTTATTAGTAGTGGACTGTCCAATGGTATTGGCCACAGTTATTGCTTTCCCCCCACTATTGTTGCCAATCATCACACCTTCCTCTAAAATTAATGTCAGCCTTCATTTCATCCAAATGCCTTTATTAAACTCTATGCTAAAGATCAGTTGTTTCTGTTTCCAGCTGTTGGTCTGCGGACACATTTTTGAGCCTCAACATCTTCTGGTGGCCAGGGCAATGAAATCACAAATCATATAAATCTTGTCATGAATAAATGCTGTGTTTCAATAAAATCTGACCCTTCGGCGCTCATCTAAGTAGTCCTCATTGACTGTAAAGACCGCCAGTCAGTTTGAATCAGCAGCGTCTCTGTGCGTGTGCACTTTTGGGGAAATCCAATGCAAACTGGTTCAGCAGATGGTCACAGAGATGATTGGCACAAACTGAACAGACCCAGTGATCGGTTCATATCCGATCGTGACCTTCAAACAATTGAATGTGTTCCGCAGTGAAATTCGCAGCACCCCCAGTCTTCAAAGCTTTTATTTTATCATATAAATCACCAGCTTTGTATTTCCAATCCAGAAATTCAGCAGGGCAAAAGAGCTCATCATTGTAAATTCACAAAACCTGAATGACAAATAACAATTTTTTTGCAGATCGTTTACAGTGGTCAATCACTGCTACAGGAGGAAATGGCAAAATAAAGCACTGCAAGCACGACAGGAAGTAGCATATGGACCATTAGTAATCCATGGACTAGGGAAGAAAACAGCTAACCTATAAATTAAAGGTCCAATCTGTTTGATAGTTTTTGCTTGTGTTTAAAATGCTCTGTTCTACAGAGCATCACCTGAAGCATGACACAATTGTCACCACAGCATTTAACAACCATGACTGCAAACCAAATGACTGTTTTGCAAAAAGCAAACCTAGTGGAATTTTACTGTTTTCTCCAAAAGACAGTTGAGCTCCAAGCTATATCACAAACTCCTCCCAATTTCAAAAGCGGTGCACATAGGGCTGCCAACAACCTGGAGAAAAAATGTACTGCCCTTGTAAAAGAGGTTTAGTGGGATGGTATTTACCAGGTGCTATTATATACTGCCATGCCTCAAAGAGATTCACCTGCCCATTTCCACACATTAAACCCTTATTAAAGGGACAGGACATTTTCTGCCAGTTCAATGGCAACCCTAGGTTTTCAACATGGCATGAGGGTGGGGTCTGCAGTTTCATAAAAACAAGTCTAAAGCCTCCCTTGTATTGAAGAGCTGTTTTTATAGCTTTCTGAATCTTGGCCACTGACTCCAAAAGCAAGAATGATCAGACTTTCTGTGCAAGGCAATTTACCTATAATACTCTCAAGGGGAAAAAAGCAACAAAGTCCTGCAAAATCTTTGGTTCCTCAAGTGATGATGACTGGGCACTTGGGCTGGCCTTGGACACAGCACCCACAGTAAGACTGAGCCATGGCAGCCAAGTGGGATGCTTTGGCCTCCTGTACCTCAAAACAGCCGCCAGAGCCCCCAGGGCAGGATCCTGGAAGGATGCCAGCTGCAGCAGCTGAAGACTCACCTCTCTGCCTCTTTCCTGGGCCCCAGAGCAACAAGCAATGAAACCAGGGAAGGGCAAACTCCTGCAGGAGCTCCCAGACTAGCTAGCAATCACAGTTATGTCCAATAACAGCACGAGTGGGATGGTGGAGGCGGAGCAGGAAGAAGGACAATCCAGGCATCAGGGAAAGAGGAACTGGGAGGAAAGGCCCAGCAGAAACTCCCTCAAGCATCAGCCATTGACAGGCTGGAGGGAGGTGGCCAAAGGTGAGGCAGGAGATGGAAGGGCTGGTGTTCCAACCCTTGGTTCAGGTATTGGCCCAGATGGTAGGGGTGGGGCCAGGGGGTAGGGGTGGGGTTAAAAAGTGGGGCCAGGGAGGAGGTGGAGTGGTGTTTCTAAGCCCAAGTGTGGGCCACACTCCAAGCAAAGTGTGGGAACATGTGGTGACGCACCCCATCATGCCCCTTTCCTGTTCTGAGACCTGAGGAGACCCCTGGGGAAGAGTACAGCATGAAGCTGAAGGTCAGTGGTTAGAGCTGACAGAGGAGGAGCCTCACAGATTATGAACTGCCATTGGACTCCTTATTCTCTTCCCATTGTATATGAACATCAATTTACTAAACAAGTGGTTGATACAATAACCTCTGCAATTCAGCAAAGGTGGAGTTAAGAGTCATCATGCTGTATATTTCTATAGGCCAGTGGTACTCACTCCATGGCTCATGGAGAGCCACATTTGTAATTACCATCATCCAAATGAGCCATGTACCTACTGTATACCCTATTTCCCACCACCAACACACCCACAATTTAAAAATATTAAACATGTAACTGCACCTTTTTCAATTGCCAAAGTACCTGTGAAGATATAGGGCAGTCTCCCCCTACCACTGTTGAACCTTAGCTATCCTTTGTGTAGTAGAGTGAGAGGAACAGCTTCCTCTCTGTGTGTCTTTTCAGTTTCTCCTCAGTATGAGGCACAAGAAAGTGAGATTGCCAACACACCTGGAGGAGAGCAAGCTCCTCATGGAGAAAGGGGAGTAAATCCAGCACCACTCCACTGTGGCCATCTGGCTCTTTTCCTTGGTGGCTGCTGTTGTGGTGGTTGTATTTTCTGTAGCCAGCTTGCCCTCCTCCCAGCAGCTGCCCTGGTGTCGGAATGAGAGTTCAGAAGCTGCAGAGAATAGTACACGTGAACACATGAATCCACCTTATACTGAATCAGACCATTGGTCAATCAAGGCCAGTATTGTCAACTCAGACTGGCAGGGTATCAGGTAGAGGTCCTTCATATCACCTCTTACCTGGTCCTTTAAATTGCAGATGCCAAGGATTGAATCTGGGACCTTCTGCATGCAAAGCAGAGTCTCTTCCGCTGAGCCAAGGCCCCTTCCCAATCAGAAAAGGATTGCTGGAGAGGAATGGCCCTTTACTTCCATTTCTGGCATGAGGCCTGCAGCACAGTGGCAGCTGTTTTAAGGTATGAAATACCTGCTAACCAAAACTTCTACTGGGCAATGGCCTGGCTCACTTTCCTGGAACGCGGGATGGGTGCCACATCGGGGAAAAGTGCTCAGAAAGTGGCGTGTCAAAGAGCCACATGTGGCTCTCGAGCCACTGAGTGAGTGTCACCGGCACAGGCTACTAAGCAGGGTCCTTCTAACCTCTGAACCATTCTTCCAGTTGCTCTGAGCTAAGCCTGCGGCTCTAATGCCTTTCCCGCTAAAACTGCTTCGAGTACAAAAGTGCAACAAGAACAGATCTGAAAAGAAATCTAATTTCTCCCTCTTCTCTTTCCCCCCCCCAAAAAACTCCATGTTTTGTTTCCTGCAGATTCTTTGTGTTAGGCTAACAAGAAAGGTTCAGAAAGCTGAAGGGGCCTGAGCTGCACGAGCCCTGTAGTCTCACTGCAGGAAACCTACATAATTCACTTAACTTCACTTACATGGAGGCTTGGGAGTTCATATCAAACATTTCTGTGTGAATGGGAAACTACAGTTCGGAGAGTGCCCCACAGCTGGCTGCCAGCTGCCAGCCAACCAGACTTCAAACACAATGGTTTTCTCTTACCCTTACATAGTGCTCAGCCAAAAAAAAAAAAAAAAAACCTTTGCAAAAGACAAATACTTAGGCAGCCAGCTCTTCCAGCACTAAATCTCCCCCCTCCTTCCTTTTAAAACCCATAACCACCAGCTTTAAAGATTTAAATCAATAGCCCTTCTTTCTAGCTGCATTCAAAGGGGAATTATTAACACTGGATGCTTTAAAAATTAAGCTGAGCCTCCCAAGCTATGCCAAACTTATATCAAACTTAAACGTTTAAAATTTGATCAGGGATACAGCGAACCACATCTTATCCCCAACCACAGGGGCTGAGATGGTTACTTTGAGAAGCAATGAGCACACTGATCTGTAGGCTGTCTCCCCCCCTAAAAAATCAAATAAAAGGGTCTCTCCAGATCGTTTTAGAAACCCTAGAATAATATTCATAGTAGCCCTGATCTAGTCCCAGAAGCGATATGTTAATGTACCCATACAATGAATAGGTTTGTTCCTGGTTGGCTCTACGATCACCGAATTGTTATTGGGCAAGAGGGGGACTTAAAATGCTATACAGAGTTGATATATTGATATCAATAGGCTTAGACTGGAGTAAGTCTACGTAGAATTACACTCTAAAGCAGTGACCCACGTTATCAGAGGAAGAAAAAAGCACACTGGATCAAAATCTGTGTGTATAGGTTACTGGAGATTATCTAGGCTGTATCTAATAGTGGCTCTGACCTGGATGGCCCAGGCTAGCCTGATCTCGTCAGACCTCAGAAGCTAAGCAGGGTCAGTCCTGGTTAGTATTTGGATGGGAGACCACCAAGGAATACCAGGGTTGATGTGCAGAGGAAGGCACTGGCAAACCACCTCTGTTAGTCTCTTGTCTTGGAAAAAAAAAAAACCCAAAAAAAAGGGGTCGCCATAAGTCGGCTGCGACTTGATGGCACTTTACACACACACACATCTAATAGTGACATGGGGGCAGGCAATGGCAAACCACCTCTGAATGTCTCTTGCCCTGAAAACCATACAGGGTCACCCTAAATCAGCTGTGTATAGCACAGCTGTAATCAGGTACCATTTGGCACAGTATTGTCTTCATGGAAACTGGACCTCACAAACTTGCTAGCCTACAATAATTGCAGCTCAATCCTAGACAGTTATATGAAATCAATGGGCTTAGGCAGCAGTAACTTTGTATAGGATTGCACTGTTACAGTGTCTGACATTTCATTAACGCAGCCAATCAAGGGCATTCTGTCTGGGGGGGGAACACTCACCTGTACTCTTGCACTAGATCATATGTTCCGCCAACTATTAGCCTTGATGGCCTGGGACCTTCATACCTATCAAATCACACCTTCCTGGTATACATCCACGTGCCAGTTGTGTTCCTCAGACAGACTTCTCCTGGACAATCCTGCATGGCAAAAAGTAGGTCATGTGCAACTCTGGAATGGCCCGCCGGAGTGGAAGAGGAGGGCACCTTTGTTTGCGGCCTTTAAGAGTACAAAAATGATGGAATTCGCTGCAATGGCAAGGCTTACTAATCAATTACAAGGAAAACAGAATGAAGAGCACCAACAGAAATGGCAACCGTTTTATATTATGTATGGTTGATAGTGTTTTCATTTCAGACTTGATTATAATATTATCATGAAAAGTACCGACTTTGAGTTATAGTTAAGTGTAGAAGAATAGCAAAAGATATAAAGTAGTATAATTTGATGAGCCTTAGATGGTCAATATAAAAAAGAAATACTTGATTTAAATGAAAAGCGTTATGCTGTAATTTAGTATGGTTTATGGAAACACCTGACTTAAATGTAAAGTTTTGTTCCAAACTGTAGAAGGGTTACAAGGTATGCAAACTATGTAATATTACTCCTTACTGTTTTTCCCTTCTCCCCCTATTTTCCTTTTAATTTTGTACCCTAAAAATCAATTTAATTAAAAAAAAAAAGAGTACAAGTAAGACAGTTTTGTTCCAGAGGGCATTTGGCAAGGGTACATAGATGTGGTTGATTTGGCTGTGTTTTTAACTGTAGTATTTATTTTGTTTTTAGCAGCCTTGAGTTTGAAGAAACAAGGCAGGATATAAATATTTTAAATAAAATAAAAATAAAATTTTGCTGCAGACATTGACACACATTGTTGCAAGCATGAAATAGGAAGTAAATTAACAGTAAATTATCAAATGTGGATAATAAAATAATGGTAAAATATAAAGGGTTCCAAGTACTTTTTGCAACTTTTAAAAATAAAACGTGTAATCTCATTATGAGAAAAGCCAACACACAAAGATTTAAAAACCACCCTCATTTTATGGTTGTCTGCTACAGCACTGTGTGTGTGTGTTAAGTGCCATCAAGTCACTTCCGATTCATGGCGACCCTAGGAATCAATGTCCTCCAAAATGTCCTATCTTTAACAGCCTTGCTCAGGTCTTGCAAATTGAGGGCCGTGGCTTCCTTAATAGAGTCAATCCATCTCTTCTTGGGTCTTCCTCTTTTCCTGCTGCCTTCAACTTTTCCTAGCATGATTGTCTTTTCCGGTGACTCTTGCCTTCTCATAATGTGACCAAAGTACGATAGCCTCAGTTTAGTCATTTTAGCTTCTAGGGTCAGTTCAGGCTTGATTTGATCTATAACCCACTGATTTGTTTTTTTGGCCGTCCTCGGTATCCGTAACACTTTCCTCCAACACCACATTTCAAAGGAATCTATTTTCTTCCTTTCTGCACTGTCCAGCTTTCACACCCATACATAGTAATAGGGAATACGATGGCATGAATTAATCTAGTCTTGGTGGCCAGTGACACATCCTTACACTTCAAAATCTTTTCTAATTCCTTCGTAGCTCCCCTTCCCAGTATCAATCTCCTTCTGATTTCTTGGCTGCAGTCTCCCTTTTGGTTGATGATGGAGCCAAGGAATAGAAAGTCTTGAACAATTTCAGTTTCCTCATTGTCAACCTTAAAGTTGTGTAATTCTCCTGAAGTCATTACTTTTGTCTTCTTGGTGTTCAGCTGTAGTCCTGCTTTGGCAATTTCTCCTTTAACTTTCAGCAGTAGTCTTTTAAAGTCTTCGCTATTTTCTGCCAGTAATTTAGTAGTTTAGGCATATCTCAAATTGTTAATGTTCCTCCCCCCAATTTTCACTCCACCTTCATCTAAATCTAATCCAGCTTTCCTAATGATATGTTCTGCGTTCAGATTGAAGAGATAGGGAAATAAAATACATCCTTGTCTAACACCTTTGCCAATTGGAGACCATTCTGTTTCTCCATTCTCTGTCCTAACTGTGGCCTCTTGTCCGGAGTACAGGCTGCCCATCAAAATGATCAGATGTTGTGGCACACCCATTTCTTTTAAAACCAGCCATAGCTTTTTGTGATCCACACAGTCAAAAGCTTTGCTGTAATCTATGAAACACAAGCTGATTTTCTTCTGAAATTCTCTCGTATGTTCCAGTAACCAACATAAATTTGCAATATGATCTCTAGTGCCTCTTCCTTTTCTGAATCCAGCTTGAACATCGGGCATTTCTCATTCCATATATGGTAACAGTATAACAACATAATCACAAGGTGCTTTTTTAATGTCAGGCACTGCTAAAGAAAACAGCAGCAACTCAGAAAAAAAGGAAGTGGCTAGGAAGTAGGGCACAGAAGTGATCCGACAAGGGCAAGATCCTTAAAAATGCAGCCAACAGTACAGATTCCACCAAAAACACTTCTGGTGTGTTCCTTCCAGAAACATCAGCACAAAGGTGGTCTAAAAAACACAGGGGAAAGTTGGGAGGAAACTGACAGAGCAACAACTGGCAAATGGCACTGAGTAAGGTTGGGGGGAAACCAATGTCATAAATTAAGAACTGAATTGCAGCAAAATCTCCATGCAGAAATGGCCAGGGTTGGAGGTTGGATAGGGTTTCAGAGACATATGTAGATGCTTACTTTGTTCAAGAAAGCTAACCAAATGGACAACACTGGGCTTGACCAAAGTTCTATGCAAACACAAGACTTCCTTGAAGGCAAAGTTCTAAAAGGTAACTTCAGCATGACCTCAGGGCAACAGGGGGAAAGGCAAAGAGCAAGAAGGTTACCTTTTTCAAGGAATGTCTCCTGAGTTTATTAATGAATCACAAGATTAAATACACTCCATGCCCATAGAAAACAATTAGTTCGAAAGAAGGGTTCTAGCCTTTGGTTCTTGTAGGTTATCCAGGCTGTGTGTCAGTGGTCTTGGTATTTTCTTTCCTGACGTTTTGCCAGCAGCTGTGGCAGGCATCTTCAGAGGAGTAACACTGAAGGACAGTGTCTCTAGTCTTTTCCTTGTGTGTGCGAGAGGGGTTAAACATGCAATTCCCACTTCCAGTTTGAAATGGTACTATCAAAAATTAGTCCTTAAGGGTGACTGATTGGTCAAGAACAAAACCACAAAATGCTAGAGAGTGAATCCTCAGAACCCCAGGGTAATGTGCTACCACTAGTCCCCTTTAACAATCCACTAGCCAGAGTCAAAGCTAAATACCTAACCTAAAAGAGCTCCGTGGCACAGAGTGGTAAGCTGCAGTACTGCAGTCCAAGCTCTGCTCACGACCTGAGTTTGATTCCAACTGAAGTCAGTTTTAGGTAGCCGGCTCAAGGTTGACTCAGCCTTCCATCCTTCTGAGGTCGGTACAATGCGTACCCAGCTTGCTGGGGGTAAAGTGTGGATGACTGGGGAAGGCAATGGCAAACCACCCCATAAACATAGTCTGCCTAGTAAATGTCAAGATGTGACGTCACCCCATGGGTCATTATTGACCCGGTGTTTGCACAAGGGACTTCCTTTACTTTTACTTACCTAACCAAAGGCACTTTTACAAGCATTGGTTCTCTAATCCAGATGTTACCCAACCAGACGTAAGTCCAAACAGAGTTTCAAAGTCCAAGGCAGGTGTTCTGGCCAGAAGACCCACTTGGTCCAGAATCAAGAGGTGACCCAAAGGCAGGTGTAATCCAGACAAAGGGCAAAGACTAGAATTAAAGATCTTCCTTTATGCCAAATGATCTGTGTTGGCCTGATTCTAGTTAACCAATCAAATGTGTTGCTAAGCAGATGACCTCAACTTATCAGGTATGTTGCTAGCATGAGACCATGCACTCAGCAGCTATATAGGACCCAAGCCCCCCATCCAAGGGTCCTTGCACTAATGAGATGGAATGTGTGGGTGAAACTCCCTCCTGCTGTCTTGGTCTAAGAACCTGTAGGTGCCATGATTTCATCCACACCTGTGTCAGGCTCCCATCTGTTTCCTCTCTTTTTGGAAACTGCAGTCAGCATAATCCCCAGTTCTCCGAGAGAGAAGTGTCTATGAGTTTTGCTAGGCTAGGCCAGAAGCCTTAACAAGTGTTTCTGATAAGCCAAGAGACTGCTAGGAAAGCCAGTCTCTTGACACGTACAGCTCCCAGAACAGCTTAGTCACACAATGAGCTGTTTGTCTAGACCAGGCCAAAGACTACTGCAAACATGACAACTAGTATGTACTGCAGGTTCCCAGAGATACATGGTTCTACACTCAAAACTCCTGCAGTATCTACACCTAGGGTTGCCAACTGCCTGTTGGTAAAAGTACTGTATCTTGAACACAGAATTAATTTGATGATATTATTTTCCTTCATTCCATAAAAAAGCTTTAGCTGCCTATTTCCACACATTAAAATTCTATTGAAGCAACAGGACATTTTTTTTCAAGACCAGTAGCACACAGCTGATTCTAAATAGATGTTTATGGTACCAAGTATCTGATTTTAAGATAAATGTCTGAACTGTGCCCATTCGGCTTTTCAGGAAGAAGAAGATCCACCATTATTATACAGGTTCATAAGAGATGGCCCTGAATAGTTCATGCTTCAGCAAGAGTCAGGCTAAGGTAGCCGCTTTGTTGAGCTAATACAGTAAGAAACTGCTTAAAGAGACAGAACCAAATGCTCTCTAAGCATTGTGCAGCCAATCCATATGATCAGAACTGTTTCAAAGATTTTTCCTGGATTATATAAACTCCAGTCTATGCTATCCTCATCCTGCATCATAACTTTCATGTCAGTTCTCCCCAACAGAATTTGGAAACCAAAGTTAATTATTCTTAAAAGGTTATGCTGTTCATAACACAATGAAGAATAGGACAGGTGAAAACATAAATTGCCAAAGGACATGAAACAAAACTGCAGGTTAAAATTCTATCTGTTCATTGTATTAATGGAGAAGTTGAATTCCCAGCATTCTGCAACAGGGAATTCACATACTAGTCTCAAAAATCTCATTGGCAATTTAAGAAAACAGTTAAGTCTTTAGCTTTCAGCCAAGTATCATTCAACAGCCATTAAACATATTTTTTACCCATTACTGGAACATTAGAAATTCCATGAATTTGAAGTTTATTATTTCCATAGTTCAGTTTATATTCTTTACTGGATTTATATCTTTTGGCCAAACTTTTCCAAGCATAAATAAAACCATTTACTATGCTGGCAAGTGCACAGCAATACATGACTGGCACTTTTATGCGTGTTGGCTGAAGAATGATGGTTTATAGAAGGGCCAGAAACACTAAATCCCATTATTTGAAATCCACTTTTAAAGCATCTAATAACCATGTCGAGAGCATATCAGACACAAAGTTAAGCAAACACAAGAAGCTTTTCACCTACTCAAGATGGCTTCAGACGCTAAATTTTTGCATGCAAGCATTTCCATATAGGGATCAGTATGCAACACATGCATAGGCTGTCACTTCTGACAATCATACATGCACACATTTGCTGCAGCAACATATGACGTAAAGTCAGGACTGTTCCCAGCTTCGCAGCACATGCAATCCACATGTGCATGTGGCAAAATTTATGGTTGTCTAAGAATCCTAATCAAGTACATGTTGTAGGAAAAACAGCTCATACATGCAAATCTGCCTATGAGTTCTCCCAAATCTCAGGGATAGAAGATCATTCAAACTTTTTAGTGAGCTGTTGGATGCTAGTGATTTTCCCAGCCCTCCCAAACCTCTACTAATTGACATCTGTTTCATTAAAAAAAATAGTGGTATAGCCAGATCTTACTGCACATCATCCCACAGCAACATTTACTCACCATACTGTAACCTATCAGAAACCTCTTTCTTTGAGGCTTATTTCCCAAACATGCCTGCTTGGATTATGGAAAGCAAATAGTACATATCACAGTGGCACCCTGAACTCCAAATCTCCAGAAGTAGCTACGACCACCACAAATCTTACAAGTTATATTATGGACTCCTGACAAAAAGCAACATAAATGTTAAGAAAAATAAAAATGATAGTTTAACCTATCAAATAATAGTTGGTTTTTTTTTTACTCTGCCCTATGGACATATTGATGTTGGTCTTCCACTTTAGTGGATTCCATTCAGACAAAATAAACTGAAAACGAAAGAATATAGCGCCAGCTGGCTAAACTAACATTGCTACTGCAAAAGAGATAAGTAAATGGGTGTTAGCATTCCCTGCTTATTAAGTGATATCAAGTGTTTAAAACTGAACACCTGAACTACAAGCAGAAAGGAGAAAATCAAATGCCATCAACTGCAGCCATTCTAATTTCCTCAAAAGCAGCAGGCACCTGGAAGCATTCACTTGTCACTCCCAAACATTGTTAATGATGTGCATACCAGAAAAAGGAGAAAAATGAACTAAAATAACAATAAGGATTCATTAACTGTTTGGAAAACTGGCAGGAGGATATCTGTGCATTCCTGGGTTGTCTGTGCCTGCAGAATGTGTGTTTTCCAGTATTGGCCTTACTGTTGATAGTCTGGCCACAACACTGAGCCATTAACATGTTCATTTTCTTAACAAAATCAGTAGCAAAGGTAAGAATGTGTGTGTAGGCTAGACAGACTGTGAGCTTGTAACTATTTAAACAATAAAAATGATTGTTTAAATTATTACTTTATTAACAACTAGATTTTCCTGAAATGAAGCCAATTGAAATAAAATTATGATCAGAGATTTTAGAATTCAGGCTTTCCCTTCATACCAGTGGATTTCCCCTGTATTCAATCATGGTTCTTAACCACAGTTAACACTGTGTATGTGTAAAATGCCATCAAGTTGCAGCTGAGTTTTCAAGGCAAGAGACTAACAGAGGTGGCTTCCCATTGCAAACCACCCACCCAAGTACTAACCAGGGTCAGCCCTGCTTAGCTTCTGAGATCTGATGAAATCAGGCTAGCCTGGACCATCCAGATCATGGCATGGTTAATGCTAACCTGGGTGTTCACTAATATGGGTGTACTCATAACCCAGGATCTGAAACCTATTTCTCAAGTTAGTTGCAAATTTTAGGTTCTCTCTCATTTATACATCCCTATAGGGGATATGTACACATATACAATAATGGTTCATAATTTGTACATTTTAACTTTAATTTTGGACTATTTGTTTAAGATTTTCCTGTGCTATCTTTTGTGGGAGGCAGAGGGATTTATTCAAGTGTCTTATCACATACCTTCCAACTGTCATGATACACCCAAGACAGCCCCAATGTTCCCTCTCTTGTCCCAAGTGAATTCTTCCAGAATGTCTTGATTTTCTCCTCTCCTTTAAAAAACAACAGCTCACTAAGCTGATTGGGGGGAGGCAAGGGCAGGACCATTCCTCCGACAACATCTTGCTCAATGCTAAATTCTTTATTTTTTTTGCTCCTTCCTTTATACCTGCCCGATGTGTGGCTAATCTCTCCTCTCCCCCCGTTTAAATTTAATGTAGGCTGCTTGTGAAAATCTCCTCTTTCCCTACTACATGCTAGGAAAGAAACAGTGTTGTATGAAGCACTGCATATAATTTGTTGCTGAATCGCACTCTAGTACACTTGTTTGTTGACTGAAGAAGGCAAAAGGCCATGATGTAGGTATACTGGTTACTAATGACAGCAAATCTAAAATAGCTGCGATCTTTTTCAGGGATTCAGAGGCAGAACAGGAAATGGCTTTGGAAGCATCGGTAGCCTTCAGAGAGAAAAGCATAGTCCTGGATAGTGACTAACAGTTTAACGGTGCACTGGAACAATTTGTTGCAAAGCTAACTAGAGGAGAGGCAACCCTACAATTATTCCTTTTGTTAAACCAACTGGGAAGAGTGACTAAATGCCTACTAGATGCAATATGCACATAAGTGGAAAGTTGCCAAGCACAGTCACATTTCACTTCAATAGACAAAAACTTCCTTTAAAAATGAACTGATTGTTTATATGTTGAAGAGGTTTGACCCTTTTGACTGCTTTCAAGACATTTGGAGGCTATTTAAAACCATGTGTATAAAAACCCATATAGGATGTCTACCACAACTTTGAAAAGGTACAAACAGGTACAACAGAATACTAGAACAGTTCATTATTGAGTTAAGGAAGTGAACAAAGACAAGAGGGTTTCTTTTGACAAGTGAAAGTCTTGCGCAAATGAGGAAAACACATTAGGGCACAAACTATGGAAAAGCAAGTTTAAGGGGACAACAGCACAAGTGAAAAAAAGCATTGTGAAGCATATTGCTAAACACATTTCAATAAATAATACAACTTCTTTAAGTACATTAGAAGTAGGAATGTAAAACATTAAACATTTACACAAACTGCGGTAACAAATACCTTAAATGGATTCAGAGCATTTAACAGCAACAATCAGCAAGATTGGTTATCAATGGGAAATTATCAGAAAAATTTGAAATCAAGAAAGGCACTAGACAAGGATGCCCACTATCGCCGTTGTTATTTAATGTGGCTTTGGAAGTATTAGCAACCGAATAAGACAAGATGAGAAAATTGGTGGACTGAAAGTTGGCGGAGAGGAATATAAACTAAAATGCTATGCTGATGATGTGGTTTTAACATTGGAGAACCCTGCAAAGTCAATAGAACATCTTATGGAGGAAATAGAGAAATGCAGTCGAGTATCGGGATATAAAATAAACAAAAATAAAACAAAGATCATTTAAGAGAATCTGGACAACTTGGAAAAACAGAATATACAGATCCTAACAGGATGTAAGATTACAGAAGAACCGGTTAGATACCTAGGAATATACATTACTGGGGAAAATCATACCTTGCTAAGAGACAATTACCTAAAAATATGGTCGACAATACAGCAAGATTTAAAAAGATGGGCAAAACTCAACTTATCGTGGATGGGGAGAATCGCAGTTATAAAGATGAACTTACTACCAAGGCTGATATTTCTCTTTCAAATGCTCCCAATACAAATCGAGGATAAGACGTTGAGGGAGTGGCAGAGACAAATCAATACATTCGTTTGGGTGGGAAAGAAACCAAGAATTAACTTCAGAATTATGCAAGACGAAAAGAAAAGAGGTGGACTTGCCCTACCAAATATCAAGCTTTATTACCAAGCGGCAGGATTGTCATGGCTTGAGGAGTGGATAAAGAACCTAGATCAAACAAACTTGAATATTGAAAAGGGCACATGGAATAAGGGATTTCACTATTACTTATGGGAAGCAAAGAACTCAGAAATTTTTGGAGAGAAACATGTCATTACAGATGGATTGATGAAGACATGGCTTAGAAACAAAAATAGATTAAGCCCGGTACTTCCACGGATAATGTCACCTACAGATACATATCTAACCAAGGGAGAGAAGAAAAATTTAGATATGCTAAGACAGGTGTGGGGAACCTTTTTCCTGCCAAGGGCCATTTGCAATTTATAACATCATTCGGGGGCCATACTAGGTGTAGATCTCCCGGCGGGGGGGAGAGAGGCTGGGGTTGCCAGGTCTCCAGCCACCACCTGGAGGTTGGCAACCCCAGGGGAGGCCACGCAGAGAAGGCCTGGAGGGTGCCCTACTCTCCCCCTCCAGGTGGGAGGGCAGCCAGCAGTGGGCCCGAGCAAACGAGGCGCCAGGGGGGCACAGCCAGCAGTCTGCAGTCAATCCGCAGGGAAGGAAGGGAGGAAGGATGAAAAACAGAAAGAGGAAATGGGAGGGAGGGAGAAAGAGAGAGAAAGGGAGAAAGAAATGAAGAGAGGGGGAGAACGAAAGAAAGAAAGAAAGAAAGAAAGAAAGAAAGAAAGAAAGAAAGAAAGAAAGAAAGAAAGAAAGAAAGAAAGAAAAGGAGGGAGGGAGGGAGGGAGGGAGGGAGGGAGGCAAAGAAAGAGACAGAAAAAGAGGGAGAAAGAGAGGGAGAGAAAGGAGAGTGACAGAAAAAAAGAAAAGAGAGAAAAGCCTTCCCCCCACACATACACACACCTGCACATGCCAGCCCTGCGCGACCGGGCCTCAGCCTCCCCCTGCCAGAGTCCACAAAAGGCCCCCCGAAGCCCGATCGGTTCCCACGCGCATGCTCCGCCGCCGGGAGCCACGGGCCTCTTCCCCCCCTCTCTCGCCATTCAACAGCCGACAGTCGGTGAGAGGAGGGCCAAAGGGTGCCACAGCGCCCTCACTAGCCGCGGCCCCAGGAACACCCTCGTGGAGGGCAGCACTGCGCCACGCCTCTGCGGCAGGGCCCCAGTGTTCCTGAGGGCCACAGAAAATGTCCTCGGGGGCAGCAAACAGCCTGCGGGCCTGAGGTTCCCCATCCCTGTGCTAAGATATCAAGATATGTTAAATGAGCAAGAAGAAATAAAACCATGGAATGAGATTAAGAAGAATAGAAATATTGGCTGGCTGACCTATAATCAAATGAAAATGCGACAAGATTGTTTCCAACAGAATGCCACAAAGTCAGAGGCACTTTCTATCATTGTTGGTGGACATGTAAATCGGTCCAGAAATACTGGAAGAAAATACATAAGAACGTAGAAGGCATTATCGACCAAAAGATAATATATGATCCTAAACTATATCTACTGAGTAAAACTCCGGATAACATTGACAAGGATCAACAAGATATGCTAAAATACTTAATTACAGCTGCAAGAGTAGTTTTAGCATCTCTATGGAAAACAAATAGAATACCACAAATCGAGATTTGGATTGATAAAGCATACGAGTACATAACAATGGCACAGTTAACTGAAACATTACAGAAAGATACTCAACAACGAAATAGAGACAAATGGAAACCCTTCTATGAATACATAAAAACCAAAAATAATAATGTAACCTTTTGAGACTCAGCAGATTCATACTTGAGATCAAACTTAATCAGCTAATAATGTAAGGTATTATGACACTTTACAAAGGGGCAGTACTACTAGATATATTAATGCTGTATAATATCTATGTATTTATTTACTTATATATGTATATATCCTTCTTTTTTCTTTTCCCCACCTCATTACCCTTTTTTCCTTCTGTATCCCATTTACTATTAAAAACCAATAAAAATATTTATATATAAAAAAAAGATTGTTTCCAACAGGAGAAGATAAGAAAGAACAGAGAGTTTGAAGATCTAATTAGTAAAGATACGGATCATATTTTGGGGAAAATTTATAAACTTTTACTTAAATTTGAAACAGAACAAGAACAAGTCAAGACATGTATGATAAAATGGATGGAAAATTTTAAAAAGGAGATAACATTGCAGCAATGGGAAAGACTTTGGACCAAGTCAATTAAATTCATGGCCAGTAACAATCTACGTGAGAACTGGTACAAGCAATTTTTTAGATGGTACATCACACCAATGGACATTAAAAAAATGAATGAATCATATGACTGCCGGTGCTGGAAATGTAAAGACAAAGATGGAACATTTTTTCATTTGTGGTGGACATGCAAGAAAGTTAAGAAATTTTGGATACAAATTCATCAAGAAATGCAGGAAGTTTTAAGAATCAAATTTCCTCTGAACCCAGAAACTATATTGCTAGGAATTGAGCCAGATAATTTGGACAGAAACCATAGAGAAATATTTGGCTATCTGACAACGGCGGCTAGACTAGTACTGGCAGCATCTTGGAAACGGGGACATTTCAGATTTGGAAAAGAGGCAACAAAAGATGGACGAATTTGCGGTAATGGCCAGACTGACCAGCTTGATGAAAGAGAAGACGACTGAAGAATCCCAAAAGAAATGGGAATGTTATTTTGATTATGTTAAATGGAAAGGATAGATTGTTAGATATAAGGATCAGCTTATAAAATTTACTGTATAGTATAGAAGGAATTTATTATCTAAAATGTAGAATATAAGAACAATGTATAAGATGTTTGAAATGTAAGATGAAATAAACTCCCCGAAGGAGTGCAAACTCTGTGAATGTATGTGTCTATAATTTGTTTTTTTCTTGAAAATGTTAATAAAATATCTTTTTTAAAAAAAATTCACATTACCAAAACCCCATTTCTAAATGGCTTAGGATGATGACCAAGCCCTGTGCTGACATATCTCAGATATATGCTGGTGCATCTGGAGATAACCAGCAGCAAGCTCTGCCAGCACATGTTGGCATTGCGCAGGTGTGACCACTGTTACCAGTGTATAACTGGGCAGTGTCAGGGGCATGTTATGGTTTATTTATTTAAAACATTTCTGTAAGTCCTTTCCACGCAACTCAGGGTCTCCACAGTGGCAAACATTAAAATACAAAGATATATAAAATATTTCAAACAACTAAATAAAACATATAATATATAAACTCACAGGCAAACAAACAGGATGGAGGGCTAATAAGAGTTACTTGGGATACAGCAAAGAAAACAAACAAAATTCACTCACTGGTGAAAGACTGTGATAGAGGGAAACAGATTAATCTCCCTGAGGAGACAGTTCTAAAGATTTGGCACCACGACCAAGAAGGCCCTTTCTTGGGTTGCCACCTGTCTAGCCTCAGATGGCAAGGGCACCTGAAGCAAGGCCTCTGAAGATTACTGGAATGGCTGGGTAGGTTCATTTGGGAGTAGACGGTTCTTAAGTTATACTGGCCCAATCTTTAGAAGGCTTTAAAGGTTAGTACCAACATGTTAAATTGGACCCAGAAGCAAACTGGGAGCCAGTATAGATGAAACAAGACTGGTGTTTAACAGTCCCAGCTGAAGCAGGTATTATTTATAATTTGTAATGCATTAAAGCTTTCTAAATTTAACATATTGTAACCCATCAGAACTTACCCTATTATCAGGCTTTTTTTCAACCTCTTTGGTTACCTGGATTTTCTGGGTTGAAGTTTCTTCTTTCCCTTTCTTTCCTAATTGAAACAGGACCTAGTTGGCTTCCTAAGCCTCTTCAGCCCCAGGCAAGACTCTGGCAAGTATCTGGATGGGAGTCTTCCAAGGAAGGAATAGCAGGGTCGTGATGCAGAGGCAGGCAATGGCAAGCCACCTCTGAACATCTCTTGCCTTAAAAACCCTACGGGGTCGCCCGCTTTCAGTGAGAATGCGAAATTCTCCGAACAGTGTTTATTTCTCCACCCAACCAAACACCTGTCCCTTCTCCACGTTTTTGGTTCCCCTCCCACCCCTTCCCTTATTGATTCTACAATTTTTTTATTTTAGCGAAGAAATTAAGGATAAAACACGGGAGTGAGTAATCACCTCCCTGCCCTGCTCTGACCATGTACACAGAGGAGGACCATGTACAACAGAGAAGGAACAAGCTGCAGCCCTGCCATTGTCCTCCTCCTCCTCCCGTATGGCCTGTGTGTGGATGTTGGCGTGAATTAGGGAGAGGGACTACAACCACGATGGCAAGGCAGAAAGAAAAAGAAGCAGACTTGCTTCAGGTGCTCTCTCACTCTCTTCTCCTTCTACATTTTTTTACATCAAATAATACGACAATACTTTACAAACTATTAGCTGATAAGGATCCTGAGATAACCAAAATGGAAGAGGAGCCACATCCCCCCCTGTAGGGTTGTGGCCCTCTGGCGACGCTGGCAGACCACCGCTATGACCACTAGGCCGTGTTTAGCGAGTTGGCAAACTGCCGCTATACCATGCCCGGCCTTGGTGGGGCAGTCAGGTGATGGCTGGCAGACCACGTCACTGAAGACTGCCCCTCCTCTGTAGAGGGGGGGGTAGAACAATAGACAAAGGCTTCTAGTTCCTGCTATCTCTGCCGCTGCCATGGTTACTTACAACAGTTGCAAGTTACAAGCAGATTATTTACTACTTCCTATAAATAAAGCGCAGCTCTGTGACCAGAGGTCTGTTTTCCTTGACACCGAGTCTTTGTCTTCACTCTCTCAATTCCCACATCTGGTGCCGCCGACGTGATTCGACGTGATTCACTGGGTCTCGCCTGCTTACCACGACTGGAAAAGGTTTACGCGTACTCTCAGCTCTTTGGCTCCCACGGCTCATCGGCCCCCTCGGCTTCGGCCCCCATTGGTAAGTATGGGTGAAACATTATCTTCAGAGCAGGTAAAGCATGCTGAAGAACTTTATCAATTGGTGAGACATAACGGGGACTCAGTGTCGACAGCAGACCTTAAGGATCTCCTACGGGAGATTGATTGTCAGTGTCCCTGGTATCCCCAGGAAGGCACTCTCAAACCAGGGGACTGGGAGCAGATAGGAAGGGACTTGAAGGGTGAGCCCCATGCACCAGTGCAATATATTCTTGCCTGGCAAAAGGTTTATAGAGCTGTCTGCGCTGGGACGCCAGCGGACAACATGCTCTTGAAACCTGCTATGGAGGTGACACCGCCCCCCTATCCGGCTCTCCTCCCTGCAGCCTCGTCTTTGGCTCCCTTATCTCCTTCTCCCGCTTGTCCACCGCCTCGATCAAAAGTGGCGTTGGCAGTCCAGGCAGCCCGCTGTAATGGGGACCTGGATCTTTCCGAAGAGTGGGAGGGAGATCCACCTGCGTAAATCTTTCTCTGCCTTGAAACAAAGTCCCAATGAGTCATATGCAAGTTTTGTAAATCGGCTTAAAAATGCCATCTCACTCTTTTCACTGCCAAAAGCCCAATCACTTTAGGAGTAAGTGCCGAGCCCCCGGTGGGGGAGCCTACCGAGGGAGTGGTGCTAACACTCCTAACTCTATGTTGCACAAGCACTTCAACAAACCCTCCCTGGTGAGGTTGCCCTTGTTTCCATGCGTGCTGAGGCTCCTCCTGGCACATACCTGGCCTTACTTACCTGTGCAGCCCAGCAACAGGGGATCAATGTGCAACCGGACAAGGTTGTGGTCCAGGACAATTGTATTTGTTGTTTTGCAGTGTTGGAGCGCTCTTCCTTTGAATTTAAAGGAAGGTGCTTCCTGTGCACACCTTGTGCCGCTCCCGCCCTCGGGAGTGGACAAGGGGGATTTTTCTTCTGATTCCTTACAGATTGCCTTGGTCACCGAGAACATCTGGCACCAGAAGCCAATTCGTGAGTATAAGGTACAAGGTAAAAAATTAAGAGGTCTTCTCGATACTGGTGCTAATGTTTCTGTGATCACCCCTCAGGATTGGGACCCCTCCTGGCCTCTAGAACAGTCAGCTGCTGTCTGGGGGGTGGGGGGTTCCACGCCGGCACAGCAAAGTGCTCGGCCTCTCCTTGTCACTACCACAACTGACCAGCAGGTGGGGTACGTGACTCCAATTGTCGTCCCACTTAAAGTCAATCTTTGGGGGCGAGACTTTTGTCTCACTAGGAGGCTACTTTAGTCACTAATGACTAAGCCTCGTGCCCTTGCCTTATCATGGCTTTCTACAGACTATGTGTGGATCGACCAATGGCCACTGCCTGGTAAAAAATTAAAAGCTTTGCAACGCCTAGTTGCAGGGTCATTTGGTTCCTTCCACTAGTCCCTATAATACTCCAGTGTTTGTCATCAACAAAGAAATCTGGTAAATGGCGTTTACTGCATGATTTGCGCGCCATCAATAAAATTATCAAACCAATGGGTGCCTTACAGTGTGGCTTACCCAACCCGAACATGATCCCTCGTAATATGGCTATCATTGACCTTACAGCCTCAGGATCAAAAATATTTTGCCTTTCAAACTCAACAGTCACATTGTCTATAAGTCCATTTTTGTGGACTTATTAGGTCACCTCACACTCCCAAAATATCCATAAGTGTCTGCAACGGCAATAGCATGCACCAGATGCTCAAAAATCACATCTCCAGGCCATTCCGGGAGAATCTCCAGGCCATTCCGGGAGATTCTCCAGGCCATTCCGGGAGACACCCCCATGTCCATATTCTGGTGGAAGTTATGAAGGTTATAATATGTACAAATAGTGTAGAGAAACTAATGAATTTACAATGTAGTTCTTCAAAGGAAGGTGGGAACATGAGACTGCAGCTCATGGTACACGTGGTAAGATGAAATCTTAATAACAAAGTCAGTGAAAGAAATGGATTGTATAAATAATGTGAATGATTCTACAGTGGTAACTATGTTTAATTGGACTACATCTGCATCGAAGCAATTAACTGCAGAAGTTTCCCACCAGCCATTAAAATGTATATATTTGAATGTTTATGCTGTCTTTGTGGGTGTGACACCCAGGGCACTTTGGCCTCTGGATCTGCATGCCATAAACCTTTCCCCCTCTTTTTCTCTCCTGCTCTCTGTTTCTCTGCTACACACTTCACTCAGTGTGCCTAAACAGCACACAAACACGTTCACATTCTTAAAGTTGCAACAATTCTATGCCAGCCAGCTCGCTGTACTCCCCTCCCGTTGCTACGGCAAAGACCTTCAGTAGCATCTCCTGACCAAAGAATTAGTTGTTTAAAAGGTTCTATTGTTCCTTGGAAATAACTTTCTGTGCTTAAGTCAACTGCAGTTCTAACACTTTTTGTCCTTTTAGGGTCCCTTTGTATGGGCCCATTTTATTTTTGCGTTTTGCAATTCTATACTAAAATTAATGGAAATTATAAAAAATCTCCACATTTTTTTCTTTTGCTTAGTCCTTTTTTTTTACTTTTTCAACTACTTCTGAAAATTTGTCTTTTTCCTCATGATGCAGTCAATCTCATCTCTGATAGTTTGTATGTGTGTAATGTCATTTCTCAGGTGGAAGGAAGCTACGTGTCTCCTTCCTGTGATGACAATCTCCTGAGTCTGTTCATTGCTTTGCGCAATCAATTGGCAAAGCGCACTGGATTGCTGTTTGTTGCTCATATTCGCAGTCGTCAGCCCTTTCCTGGCATCATCTCTGAAGGAAATGCCCGGGCTGACTCCCTTGTTTCCTATGCAGCTCTCTCCCCCATTGAGAGCCATGCCATGCATCACCAAAACGCCAATGCCTTGGCGAAACAATTTCACTTGCCCCTTGCAGAAGCCTCTGCCATCATTCGGCAATGTCCTCAGTGTTCTGGACAGGCTTCCTTTCCTTCCACTGGTGTCAACCCTCGAGGTTTTGGAGCCAATCAATTGTGGCAAATGGATGTGACTCAGTTTCCTCCATTTGCTCCCTGGAAATATCTCCATGTGGTCATAGACACCTACTCTGGTTACCTATTTGCCTCTCCCCAAAAGGGTGAGAAGGCTAAGCACGTTTGCACCCATTTAATTCGTGCCTTTTCGGTTATGGGTGTTCCCTCTGCTCTGAAAACAGGACAATGGCCCTGCCTATTGTTCCTCCACATTTGCTGCCTTTTGTGCCCGGTGGCAAGTGCGCCATACCTTTGGCATCCCATATAATTCCACGGGCCAAGCCATCGTGGAACGTGCCAATGGCACTCTCAAGCGGATGCTTGAAAAATTGAAAACACAAGGGGGAGTTGGCCTCTCCCTCTTGGACAAAGAGGGCCTACTTGCTCAGGCTCTCTTTCTCCCTCTTGGACAGAGAGGGCCTACTAGCTCAGGCTCTCTTTACCCTCAACCATCTTAACCTTCTCTCTTTTAATTCAAAATTTGTTACTAGGACTCAGCGGCATTTCCAGGCCGACAAGCCGCTGCCACAGCCCCTGGTGCGCTACCGCCGTCTCCCCGACCCCCTTTGGCACGGGCCGGTGCCTCTCATCACGTGGGGCCGGGGCTACGCTGCAGTCCAAACATCTACTGGACCGTTGTGGGTGCCTGCACGGTGTGTTCGCCCTGATCTTCATGGCGTGGCAGCAGGATCTCCCCAACCTGAGTCCTCCAGACCCGAGTCCTCCGGCCAACCTGATTCCTCACTTCCGCCTTCAGTTGGTGGACCCTGAGCCCATGGCCGAGAGGCGTCGTGGTCGTCGCAGATCGAGCCCTCCAGTAACTTGGGGGGCCCTCAAAGGCTTGTCTGAGCAAGCCCAACAGGAGTTGGCTAAGCAGCACCTGCCCATGACCCCAGAGAACTTTCTGGCTGCTGTGTTTGCCCAGCTGACTGTGAACTCAGTTATGATCGTCTTATGTTTATGCCTCCTGAGCTCTGGGGTGCAGGGGGTCAAGCATGAGTCCTCTACTCCGAACTTATGGGTTCGTCATGCTTCTTACATGTTTGCTTTTCATGGCAAGAACGTTTCTCTGATTTATGAGCCTCCTCTCTCTGCCTCTGCTATGTCCTTTTTGCCTACTCCCTTTAACTCTCCTGAACTGGTTCTGTCTGAACTACAACATTTGAACCACTCCATGCTGTTTGCCTCCACCACTGACCCTCACTGGAACAGTACTCCTTTCCAAAGGTTTCGCTTTCATCGCTACCTACCTGGGTTGTGCTTCTGATGTTATGTGGACTTATAAGACTGCTGCTGATCAGATGTGGGGAAATAATGCAGCCAATTATACTGCTTGTTCTGACCGCTTCTACCTTTGGGGTACCTTTAACTCTTCTTTCCAACCCGTTGGTCAGGCAGGTTGCAAAGTCACATTCCATGACCTCAACAGGACCATTGAGGACGAGCTGGAGAAATTGCGTCATATGCTCACTAACAATGTTATTACTTCCGGAGCTCCTGGTCTTTTTGATTGGTTGACCAGCTGGCTACCTGACTTTGGGTGGCTGTGAGCAACTTTTTAAGCGTTACTTGGAATCATTGCTGGTTTTATTGCATTGGGATGCTTTGTTCACTGTCTGCCGAGCCTTTACAATATGTGTGCTTTCTCTAAGGAGCATGTGCAACGTCACTTTCTGTATTATGCATATCATCAGCTTAAAACGAAAAAGGGGGAAGTGTAGGGTTGTGGCCCTCTGGCGACGCTGGCAGACCACCGCTATGACCACTAGGCCGTGTTTAGCGAGTTGGCAAACTGCCGCTATACCATGCCCGGCCTTGGTGGGGCAGTCAGGTGATGGCTGGCAGACCACGTCACTGAAGACTGCCCCTCCTCTGTAGAGGGGGGGGTAGAACAATAGACAAAGGCTTCTAGTTCCTGCTATCTCTGCCGCTGCCATGGTTACTTACAACAGTTGCAAGTTACAAGCAGATTATTTACTACTTCCTATAAATAAAGCGCAGCTCTGTGACCAGAGGTCTGTTTTCCTTGACACCGAGTCTTTGTCTTCACTCTCTCAATTCCCACACCCCCCCCCGCCGCCGCCGGGCCAGATTGTTGTTGTTACTGCTGATGTTGCCCTCCCACCCTTTGCCATGCTATTTTTAATTCTTTAAATAATGGAATTAGCGATAAACCACTGGAATAAGTTAGCATTAAGTCATCCAGCATGTAGTGCCTGGGCTAGTGCTGCTGAGTGCTACGGAGTGGGAGAAGTACTCAGTGTTTTCCTATGGGTAATGAAGCAGATATCTACTTAAACCTTCAAGAGTCAATACACATATAAAGAAAAAAAGGCTAAAGTTTACAAGTTCTATAAACATACATAAACACATTATGGTTTATTACAGGACAACAATCTGGGCAGTCCGAATACACAGTGCTTAACTACCCAGTTTCACCTCCCCCCCCAACTCACTCACTTAGATTCCCCCCCAAATACAAAATACTACTGGGGGGGGGGGAAGAGAGCAAATTGGACTCTATTATCAAAGGTGCAATAGTTGGTTAATGAGATCAACACATGCTGCTGTGCTAGGCCAGGTCGTCTCGGGTTACTGCCGGCTACTGGTCTTGAGAGCAGGCTGTTATCTCAGGAATGCAGGAATCCGGGGGAGTCCCGCCAGGAGCTGGAAACCAAAATAAAGTCGGCGTGCAGAGGGGAAGTCAAAAGTCCGGTCCAAGGGTCAGAAGTCTGTTTATCAAAGTCTAGGAGCGTCAAAAACAAGAGTCAGAGATCCTTTTGCAACAATTGCTTTTGCAACGTCTGTCTGTTCCAAGCCTGGGTTTAAGCTGTTTATCTTTGCCTTAGTTCTCATCCTCAGACAACTCACAGTCTTGGAGCCGTCTCCTTAGTGCCTGTAGACGCGCACTTCTCCTTTTACTTTGCAATTCCATTCTTCCTTTTTGCCTGTGCTGTTGTTGAGTGGCTTCAGGTGAGCTGGGTGGGTCCTGCTTCTGTGGAGTTACAGCTGCATCTGGTTGTGCCAAAGGAGGTGATTCTGTGTTTACTTCAACTCCTCAGCGGGGCATTCTCAGCTGTCTGAGGTGCAATGCCCGTTATTTCTCCCTGCTCAGGCTCTTCCTCTGATGATGTTTCGCCTGTTGAAGCTTGGGCCATGACAGCTGCCCACTTTTAATGCATTAACACAAAGCAAAGCAGACTTGGAACGACAATGTGGATCAAGATTTTAGCATTGGGGGGTTGTTCCATTTAAACTACCTGGACCTTCTTAACAATCCTAAGGTCAGGAAAGTCTTTATGCAGGCTAGGACTAATTCATTGCCTTCAGCTATCCTTCGTGGCAGATTCCTGAAAACGCCTTACGCTGAAAGGGTCTGCGGATGTGGTGCAGGATGTCCTGACTCCCTGTCTCATATTCTTTTGGACTGCCATCTTTATGATTCCCCAAAAGGAAACCTAATAAAACCTATAGTTTTGAACCTCATCAAATAATACGACAATACTTTACAAACTATTAGCTGATAAGGATCCTGAGATAACCAAAAACGTGGCAAAATTTTTGACGATAGCAATCAACCGATGGGAATCTAGTCGGAAGTAGAATAGCGACATTAAGGAATGATTTGTTTTAATTTTATTTTACTCTAACTTTTATCCTTTTATATACTGCAGATTGTACTATGCCAATAAAGGTATTTGAAATTTGAATATGTGTTGGTGTTCCTAAACATGTTGGTGTTCCTAAACAGAGCTGGTGCTCTGGTTTTGGGCATCCATTTTGAGCTGGGGGTTTAACGTGACTGTGCAGTAGTGCTAGAGCACCTGTGCAAAAAAAAGGGGAGGATTGTCCTGTGCTGTCATCCACCACATCACAGGTGACGTACAACCCCCATCAGGAATACTACCTTTTCGCAAGAACAGAACAGAACAAATACAACTTAAATGACAAGGGTGTATGGAAACTTGCTATGGCAGCTAAATGAACCTTTATGGACGTGGATGATAATCCCCCTTGAACCAGTTTGAGGAGGTATTCAAAGACCTTTTCAATGGAACGTGTAGCCAGATCTGATCCTTGGCCTATGAGCAGAAACATTTCCATTTAGTGGAATAAGAGTGCCATGTGAACAGTTTACTGGCATTAAGTAGTTCCTGTTTTATGGGCTTGGAGAACTGATGGTTGCTACCTGAATAAGCCATGCTGCTAAATGCAGGCTGCCAATGTTCAGATGTAGGAAGGGCCCCTGCAGAAGGTGGTCATGCTCCTGGGGAAGAGGATGTACCTGCTGAAGGAGATGCATAGTAGTATCAAGAACCAAGTTTGCCTCAGCCAAAAGACAGCTATCAAAATGGACATGGTGTGCTCCTGCCTCATCTGGTAGAGGTCCTTGGGAATGAATGCGAAAGGTCAGAAAGCATAGAGTAGGTCTCCTGTCCACTTGATCTGGAAGGCATCTCTCAGTGAATTTGGGTCCTGCGAGCACTGCGAGGAGAAAAAATTGCATTTCTTGTTCAGATTGGTAAGTACACACATCTATTGTTGGTACCTTCCCAATGCTGAAGAATCAGGGTCAGAAAAGTCCAATTCAGTTGTCATTAATCTATCGCTAAAGGGGTGCAGCTGAGGAAATCCGTTATGCCATTGTTGATCCAGCTATGTGAATGGCTTGGATCGTGGCACTGTTGTGAATGACCTATTTCTAGAATCAGGAAGCCCATTTCTGAAATGAAGGATACCACTCGGAAGATATTTAAAGTTTTTTTTTAAGCTCCGCATAATGGATTGAATGCACATGGCACAGTTCTAGTCCTGAAATTTGAATCAGTCACTGTCATTATAGATACTAGGCCCGTATGGTAGTGATTAGAGAGTTGAACCAGTATAGCGGAAGCTATGATATCACTAACCTTTTCTTACTGAGTTTGCAAGCTAATCAAGAGTTCAGGCATTTTTCAACGCCAATGAACTCTGCTGACAGTTACTTTCATCTTTGACAGTTAATTGAAACAGTTACAGAAACGTTAGATTAATTGCTTTTTAACAGAGGTTAAGAGTTGAGATTCGCCTTCTTATGTTGCTATATCAGATGTAACTCATGAGCACATGCTGATTGGCTTATTTGAACTCACGTTGATTATCTCATATTTAGTTATGAACCAATCAGTTATCTAGATAATAATCACATGATTATAATACACAGATTTAGCGAAATATAAGATTTATATTTTTCTATAAATATGCACTTTCCAGTACCAACAAAGCCAAGAACACATGTTTATCAGAAATGAAGGGCACACATATAAAAGATGCTGCCATTTTTTTTAAGATACTCAAAGGCAAGAAGTAAATTTCTGATGCATGATGCCTCCTCAAGTCTGTGCTGGACAATGTATTAAGATCATAAGGTTTGCAGTTTAGCAAGAAAGAGACAGACAGAGAAAGTAAGTAGAAAACAATGAAGCACAACCACTGAAGCAGGGGGATATGGATAATGTTTTGGGGGAAGACTGGGTGCAGCGCACGTCTCAGAATTTCCCAGGCTCTAGTTGGCTTTTAAGCTTTAACAAGCACTGCTAATAAATTTTCATACAATTCTCTACAGCCTTTACACAATTTTGAATTTAATGAATAAAAACTGTTTAAGATAGAAAAGCTAAAATTTGAGAAAGGTTACAGTAGGTTACATTTTTTTTAAACAGAGTGGGAGCTTAAGCCAAACTAATTTTGCCAGTTATTAGGAGGTGGGTGTCTATCAGTTGGGGCTCTTCAAATCAAGAGTGCCCTCATTCTCTCTTCCTTTTTTTTTTTAAGCCATGTCTTAAGCTAATATTAATAAGTACCTGAAATCATTTGCACAGATTACTATAAATGAGACTCTACTGGCTGTTGAAAGTCAATACGATTAAATACAAGATCAAAATACAATGAAGAAAAAGCAAACATACGACACATTAGTAATCATTATTGACACTTCCTTCAACAGCCCTAGCCTCGATGCCCAAAATTAGTACAAATCAATACATTAATCCCTATAAATTCATAAATACCTATCAGGCTTTACCATGTGGACTCCTATAAAGCTAAGGAAACCAAACCCTTAAAGACATTTGGCTCCTAGCCAAATGTAATTGGCGTCAAACTCTCCACAGTCACAGCTTCTACCTAGGCTGCCTACACACCCTTTTTATGGTTCAATAGAATAAAGTATTTAAACATTTCATTTCAAAATCTCATTTCCTCGCTGCTCCTCTAAGTAGAACCAGTCCAGTAACTATGTCCCACCCAGACACCCAAACTGAGCAGAAAGAGCAGGGGGAAAATGTAATATAAATAGAAGCTGGTGAATAGTAAAGCTTTGGTACTTGACACATCGATATAATGCCTGTCTTTCTGGGAAATGAGAGATTGATATTGTGATATTGTTCACACCAGACATACAGGAGAAGCTATCACCCATTCGCCTTTGTCTGGTATGCTCACAGGAACTTGGTAATATGCTAGGGAAAAAGCCGTCAGTAAAGACTCCAATCTTCTTATTGAGAACCACCCATGTTCACATGACAAAGGGCTTGAATGCTTCTTTGATTGGCTCAATATTAAGGAAACTATCCCCCACAGGGGGCACACCATCTGTAGAGCAGGCCCAATTTTGATCCTTGAGCAGGAAAAGGTTAAGCTGAAATATATAATGTGGTGATTATTTCAGCCAAATTGGTTTACAGTTATTTCTGACTCAATAGGTTTTTGCTTCAAATTAAAGACATGTTTTTTGTGTGTGAAGCCAGAAGACAGTTTCCATTACTGTGATCTTCCACTGTGCTGAGCTCTCATGCCCTACACTGTACCACTCACAATTCAGAGAGAAGACTCTGATACACTAGAAATAGGACATAATGGCATAAAAGCGATACCATTTTGCCTACCAGAGCCATTTGTACCGGGCTGGACCCTGCACATCTGTTCCATTAGCTGTGGTCTTTTCCTCTGGTGCAAGAAACCTTCCCCTTACTCACTAGCCATGATGACTAAAGGAAACCTTCACATCCATAGGCAGTAAACCTCTGAATACCACTGCTACGAGACAACACTGGCAAGGCTTTGGCCTTTATGTCCTATGTCCTGCGACCGTCCCGTCCCCGGGCATCGCGGACTCGGCCCCCACCCCGCCGGGAGCCGGAAGCCCAGGAAAGTCGGGAGGCGGCCCGGGTCCCGGCGGCACAAGCTCGGCCCCACCCCGCCGCTCGCCAGGAATCCAGGGAGGGCGGGAGGCGGATCGGGTCCCAGCGGCGCAAGCTCGGGCCTCAACCCTCCACTCACCTGAAGCCTGGGAAGGCTGGGGGGGGGGTCTCGGGATGCGCCGAAGCCAGGAGGGACCGGCAGAGAGGGAGGCAGAGGGAGGCAGACGGGGGGGTCGCCCGAGAGGGAAGCCTGGTGGGGATGTGCAGGAGGCCCCGAGTCCCGGGAGCCAGCGGGGCGGGGCAGCTCCTCACAGGCCCTTCCTCTTCCCCCTGCAGGACAACAGACGCCAGGGGCCCCGAGGGAAGTCCAGGGGAGTGGCCCCCGCCGGCCACCGACAGGACCCCGGTCGGCAGCGAGGCGAGGAAGGGGGGGGCGTCTGGAGCTAAGCCCGACGGCCCATGGAACTGCGGCAGGGCGAGAGCCATGACAAGGGCGGAGTTACCGGGGACTCCTCCAATAGGAAGATCCCGGAAGGCGGGACAACACCCCAGCCCATATAGGCTCGGGAGGGCGGAGCCAGGGGGGGAAAGTGCTTAAAAGGGAGTTGTAGGGTGGAGGCCGAGGAGGATGACTGGCTGGGAAGGGCCAGGTGTCTGTGGCACTCAACCCTGGCGGACTCAGACGGGGAAGCGAGCTCAGATTCCCCGGCTGAGTGGTCTGAGGCCGAGGAAACTCCTCAACTCCAACCTGGCAAGCGAGACCCCACCCTCAGCTCCGCGCTTCCTAGCTTGAAGCGCGACATAGTGGTGGAGAATGCGGGCATAGCGGGAGGGGCTAGCACAAAGAAGCCCCTGCCTCAGATACCCGCACCCCCAGGCTGGCGACCGAGTAAGCCAATCTTAAGACCCCCACGGTTCGTAGTGGCAACGCCCACCCCACCCACGCTCATGGAACCGGCGGAAACTGGAGGGGCGAACCCCGCCGAATTGGGCCAAGTGGGACAATGGCTAGCCGAACAGCAAGGCCGCCTGATGCAAGAGATGATGCAACAGCAACAGGAGTCGCAGCTGCGCCTCATCAAAGAGCTGTCCCTACAACACCAGGAGGCCCAAGCGGCCCTCATGAGAGACATTTATAAGGCCTTTGAAGCCAGTCGGGGAACCGCCGGAGGAGCCAACCCTGACGGCAACCCAGGGCGGATACCCCCTATTCCATTAGCCAAACTGGGACCCGACGACATCGATGGCTACCTGGACGCTTTTGAGTGCACAGCCGAAGCGTCCGGGTGGCCCAAGGAGAGATGGGCCTTCATTATAGGGCCCCAATTGACCGGGCCGGCCCAGGCAGCTTTAAGAGCCATGTCAAAGGGTGATAGCGCCAACTATGACCGATTAAAGGCCTCTATCCTGGAGAGATATGCGATCTCGGAGGAGACATATCGGCAACGATTCCGGAACATGGCTTGGAAGAGGGGCGAGCCGCCCAGAGCTTTCGTTGCTGCCTTGAGGCCTACCGTTGGTTGCAGCCGGTAACTCCGGGAGAACGGGTCATCGGCGACAAGGTGATACTAGAACAGCTGGTCCGAGCAGTGACGCCACGAGCAAAAGAGTGGCTGTTGTGCAACAAACCCAAAACCCTCGAGGAAGCCATGACGCTGCTGGAGAACGTCGCCGTATTAGAGCCGCGGGACGGGAACAAAGAGGGCGCCAGGATGGAGACGCGGAGCCTCAGCAATGCCAGCGGGACTCGGGGGGGCCGGGCCCGCATAGTCCCTCGAATTCCCCCCGGGATGGTCGTCCGTTCTCGGCTGCTGCCACTTGGGGGTTCAAGACCCGGGCCCGGAAGCCCCTCGGAAGGGCCAAAAGGCCCTACCAAGGGCGACGGGGGGTCCGGGGAGACACAAGGACGAGGCCCCTGTTATACCTGTGGACAATGGGGCCACTTCAAGCGAGAATGCCCTCTAATGGAGTGCGATGTGGGATGGGAAGAGGCCATGCACTCCAGCGTAGAGGATGGGGGGCGGCCTCTGCCATTCTTGGTTCCGGTTTCCATACAGGGAAAGATGGTGAAAGCGTTGGTGGACAGCGGGTCCTCCATTTCAATGGTGCAAGCGTCTTTGGTACCCGAGAATTTGCCCGTTGTTCGGGTGGCTACCGTCGCTTGCTTCCATCAACACCACGAACAATACCCGGTGGTGACGGTGGGCCTAGAGTGGAGGGCTCGGTACTACCGCTGTGCTGTCGCCCTCGTGAGACAGTTACCCTACCCTATGTTGATTGGGCGGGATGCCCCTTTCTTCTCGGACCTGCTCTGGACCCTGGGAAATGAGACCCACGGAGAGACGGAGGAGGAAGCGGCCGTTGGGGATGAAGAGGATGGAGAGGACCCTGGTCCCTCGAGCGGAGGGCCGACCGAAGAAGAGGGAGTGGGAACGGAGGAGAGGACATTGGAGTGGATGGGAGACCCGGCGTTCCAGTTGGCACAGCAGCAGGACCCGACCTTACAAGCACTACGAAACATGGTGGCCGTGAGTGAAGGGCGCGTGCAAGACGGGAGGAGGGCCGGGCGGTGGCCGCATATAGCAGTTCAGGGGGGTAATTGGTACCGGGTGGTAAAAGAGGCGGGGAAGGAACGGAGACAGTTGCTGGTACCGCAGGGATATAGAGCGGAAATCCTTCGAATGAGTCACGATCACACCTGGGCAGGACACCAGGGAGTGAAGAACACCCTGTCGCAGTTGCTAGCTCGGTTCTTTTGGCCAGCCATCTCCAGGGAGGTGAAAGCCTTCTGCCGCTCTTGCCCTCGGTGTCAGCAATGGACCAAACAAGCCCCTACCAAAGCACCCCTCCAGCCCTTGCCTGTTATTCAAACACCGTTTGAGCGGATAGGGATGGATTTCGTGGGGCCTCTGGCCCGTACTGCACGCGGATTTAGATTTCTGCTCGTAATCGTTGATTATGCAACCCGGTTTCCCGAGGCCATCCTCTTACGGACCATGCAGGCCCCAGGGGTCTGTCGGGCCCTGCTTACCTTGTTTGCCCGGGTAGGGTTGCTCAAAGAGATATTGACCGACCGAGGGGCGTCCTTTACAGGAGCCGTCACCCGGCAGATGTGTAGGGCATTAGGAATAAAGCAAATCTTCACCTCGGTGGCCCACCCCCAAACTGACGGGCTGGTGGAGAGGTTCAATAAGACGCTCAAGGGTATGCTCAGGAAATTGGCTGGGGATCGGCCCCAACAATGGGATTTGTATCTCGACCCCGTGCTGTTTGCGGTTCGGGAAACCCCACAGGCGTCCACCGGGTTTTCCCCATTTGAACTCTTATACGGCCGCAATCCTAGGGGGATCCTAGGGGTAGTGGAGGGACAGTTGGCTGGACAAGGACCACCGGAGGAAGGGTGTGAGGCACCAGAACACATGCGGCAGTTATAGGAAAGGCTTCGCGTCGCTCGAGAAATAGCCACATCCAACCTCAGGGACGCCCAACAAACCCAGAAGGTGTACTACGACCGGACAGCTAAGGCCCGCAGCCTGCAGCTGGGCAGCCAGGATTTGGTCCAGAGTCGAGTCTTCGGGCCGGGAGGAGGGACGCCTTGGCGAGGACCGTTCGAAGTGACAAAAGTGATAGGGCCGTACACGTACGAAGTCCAGTGCGGTACCCAAAGAAAACACAGGAAACAGGTACACCTCAACGACCTAAAGGAATGGGTCGCTCGCACCGAGGATAATCACCTGTGCGGAGTTGGGGAAGAACCGTTGGAGTTACTGGAAAGTGACGTCCCCTGGAAGCCAGATGAAGGCCCCGGCCCCTTGCCGCACGTTGATGAAGGCCTTTCCACGGGCCAAAAAGCCCAGATGACGGAGCTTCTCCTCCACCACCATCCCGTCTTTTCAACGACACCCGGATATACCACAGCCGTCGAACATGCGATCCACACCCCAGCCGGCACGGTTGTTCAGGCGCCCTGGAGGCCGATTCCCCGGAAGCGTTGGGAAGTGGTAGAATCTGAAGTAAGGAAGATGTTGGAGATGAGGGTCATCGAACCATCCCGGAGTGCCTGGCGTAGCCCCGTCGTCCTGGTACCCAAGTCGGATGGCAGTATCCGGTTTTGTATCGACTATAGGGAGGTAAACAAGATAGCCCAGTTCGACGCTTACCCCATGCCTCGGGCCGATCTCTTAATAGACCAATTGGGTTCGGCGAGATATGTGTCTGCCTTGGATCTTACAAAAGGCTACTGGCAAATCCCCATGCGGTTAGAGGATCAGGACAAGACGACCTTCGCCGCACCTTCGGGATTATACCAGTTCAAGGTCATGTCATTTGGGCTTCATGGGGCAGCGGTCACCTTTCAAAGGATGGTAGACAGCGTCCTCGCACAATGCCACCAATTCGCGGTCGCCTACATTGATGACATCGTCATCTTCAGTCCCTCCTGGGAGAGTCACTTACAACATTTGGCCGCTGTTCTCAAAGCCTTATCCGCCGCCGGATTAAAAGTCAACCCATCCAAAAGCCGAATCGGGTTCCGCGAACTGCGATACCTCGGTTATATCGTCGGTCATGGAATGTTGAAACCCATACCGGAAAAAGTGGCCTCCCTAGAGATGGTGCCGCGACCACAGACGAAGCGACAACTTCTTCGGTTTTTAGGCATCGTGGGATACTACAGCCGGTTCATACCCCACTACGCAAGTCGGGCAGCGGCTCTCACAGACGGGCTACGGAAAACGCAACCCCAGTGGTTGCCCTGGACCCCAACCCAGGTAACAGCCTTCTATGATTTACGGTCAGCCCTTTCTCGGGATCCGGTGTTACGAAACCCGGATTTCGATCGACCGTTTCTCGTTCACACCAACGCCTCTGGGTCGGGGTTGGGCGCAGTATTGATGCAAGTGTACGACGGACACGAGCACCCCGTCATATTTCTGAGTAGGAAATTGCAAGCAGCGGAGCGAGGCTATGCGACAGTAGAAAAGGAAGCCCTAGCCATACGATGGGCCATCGGGGCCCTGCAGTATTATCTCACGGACAACCCCTTTGTCCTGGTCATGGATCAAGCGCCCTTACAGTGGCTCAGCCGGATGAAGGATCACAACGCCCGCATTCTCCGTTGGTATGTGGTGCTCCTGCCTTTCCGGTTCACCGTCCAACACCGTCCAGGCGCTCAGAACATATTGGCGGATTACCTGTCCCGGATGTACGCCACCCAGCGGAACCCGCATGGGGGGGTGTGTCCTGCGACCATCCCGTCCCCGGGCGTCGCGGACTCAGCCCCCACCCCGCCGGGAGCTGGAAGCCCAGGAAAGTCGGGAGGCGGCCCGGGTCCCGGCGGCACAAGCTCGGCCCCACCCCGCCGCTCACCAGGAATCCAGGGAGGGCGGGAGGCGGCCCGAGTCCCGGCAGCGCAAGCTCGGGCCTCAACCCTCCACTCACCTGAAGCCTGGGAAGGCTGGGGGGGGGGTCTCGGGATGCGCCGAAGCCAGGAGGGACCGGCAGAGAGAGAGGCAGAGGGAGGCAGACGGGGGGGTCGCCCGAGAGGGAAGCCTGGTGGGGATGTGCAGGAGGCCCCGAGTCCCGGGAGCCAGCGGGGCGGGGCAGCTCCTCATAGGCCCTTCCTCTTCCCCCTGCAGGACAACAGACGCCAGGGGGCCCCGAGGGAAGTCCAGGGGAGTGGCCCCCGCCGGCCACCGACAGGACCCCGGTCGGCAGCGAGGCGAGGAAGGGGGGGCGTCTGGAGCTAAGCCCGATGGCCCATGGAACTACGGCAGGGCGAGAGCCGTGACGAGGGCGGAGTTACCAGGGACTCCTCCAATAGGAAGACCCCGGAAGGCGGGACAACACCCTGGCCCATATAGGCTCGGGAGGGCGGAGCCAGGGGGGGAAGTGCTTAAAAGGGAGTTGTGGGGTGGAGGCCGAGGAGGATGACTGGCTGGGAAGGGCCAGGTGGCTGTGGCACTCAACCCTGGCGGACTCAGACGGGGAAGCGAGCTCAGATTCCCCGGCTGAGTGGTCTGAGGCCGAGGAAACTCCTCAACTCTGACCTGGCAAGCAAGACCCCACCCTCGGCTCCGCGCTTCCTAGCTTGGGGTGCGACATCCTATTTTTTGGCAGCTGGTTGACCACTGTGTGGCACATGCTCTCTCTCATATTCACAAAGAAGCTTTCTTGTTATGACTAGACAAAAGACAGAAAGCTGGGCCTCAACAGAATCCCTCTCTTTAATAAATTTCATTTCAGCTCAAGTGAATATTCATAAATTACTCCTGCTCTACTTTGCAGAAAACATCAGCCGGCAAATGCAGCAGATGATTGAAGAGACCCAAAATAATTTTGATTACAATCCTTCTTACCTTCATCATCTTTTATGCCTATTTAAATTCTGAACTCTATATATGGACATGCCCACCCACCCCAGCCTATCTGTTGATGCTTTATTCTTTTATTATAGCATTCCCTCTTCCTTCTGCTATGCATTCATTTTTTAAATGAACTTTAAGAAGAGAGAGTGTTGTCTGGATAGAAAATTACATTTGCATGCTTGAGAGAGGCCTGAGGGGCTCTCTGTGGGTTTTGGCAAGGATCCTAAGCTTGGTGAGGGAGGAGCACTGATTTGATTTCCTCTTCCCCTCCTAGACTCCCCCCTCCCTCCTCTCCACATTATATATGTCGAGTTGATTTTGCTTTTCTTTTTCTGCATGTGCAAGCCACTTGAAGAACAATGGCACAGATTAGGTGCCCTCCTTAGGGCTGTTTATGAATGCAGTTGTAGAGTTCAGCAAAGCAGAAACATTACATACTGTAATTGCACATTTAATTACTAATGAAGCTTGGCAACTTTATTTTTTTCCCAAGGATCTGAAGTAATCTGACAGTCTTTCCAAAAATGTTCTCTATCTGCACACTTAATTATGGTTTCAGAAAAAAGCTTACTGGTCAGACTCTGTATTTAAAAACCCTTCTACCATTTTATTAAATCAAAATTAAGACAGAACCTGCTTTAGTGCCTAAAAACTGGGTCTAGGCAAGGGGACCCTACAAGGCATTCATACCCTTAAGCAACTAAAGCTTAAACCAACCCGCAAACAAGGAGATTTCAAGTACATTCCTAAGCGGTGTTAGACCTCTCTGCGTACACTGAAGTCACTGGGCTGAAAAGGAATGCACTAGAGGCAAGGCCTGACAATGCACAAATGGCTTCAATAAAATCCCAGGACTCACCAGAGACCAATAAGAAAGACCCATGTAGTTTTCTGAAGTCACTAGGATTATAAACAAGCCAGCATCCTCCCTTATATACCACCCCAAACAACAAGGGAAGGCGGAGTATAAATATTTAAATAATAAATAAATTGCCAGGTTTCTGTTTGTTCATCATTTCCCCTTATTTGAGGCACCAACAAGCCCCCATGAAAACCCCTTTCCTAGTGAACCTAACTTATCCTGCAAGCAAAGTCTGTGTTTATCATCAATCTTCTCCTAGCCAACTCTGCTTCTTCTTCATCATCATTTATCAGCTACCTCAAAAAATCATGCAATGAAAGTGGTGTAGAAAATGGGCATTGATGTATACACTGTTTGAGTAATAGTCAATCAAACCAATTTCTTTTAGTAAATGGTACAGCATCAGAGGGTGCTTAATTTTTTTAAATTAAGAAGACACACTTTTTAATTGGTTGAAGAATGGGGAAAGTTCTAAAATATAACTCATTCTCCAGCTGAACTACATATTACATTTAATCCTGTGATAAGATTCCACTCCCACCCCCATACACACACTTTTCCACATTAAGCCACCAGGGCCGCTTTTTCCAGAAAATGAATGGGGCTGAGTGCAGAGAAGGGCTTTTACCCCTCCTGGGAAAAAGTATGGCTACCCATAACTTTTCCTTAGCAGGAATAAAAGCAGATTGGGGAAACATTTTCAGGGGGAGAACATCAAGGGAAGAAAGGACTACAGAGGTCTTTGTAATTTAGCCTTACATCTGGCTATCTATGACTGTAGCCAAGGTTCTTAAGAACCAATGATCAACATTCAAGACAAAACATTTTTTTTAAAGGAGCAAAGTACAATTATGGGGAGAAGCTGAGAATAAAGTAGATCTCAGAAACAACAGGAATCTGTTAAATTGGCCTATTATACGTCCTCATCAATAGCAATTGTCTTTCACAAACACGCTCTCAGACTCTCTCTCTCTCTCTCTGCACACACACACACACACACAGAGAGAGAGAGAGAGAGAGAGAGAGAATACACATATCTAACATTTTGGTACATTCCAGCATAGCCAGTTCTACCCTTCCACAATTGGTACATTCTGGCATAGCCAGTAACCTGAACTTGGGGGCAGGATGTGCATACAGGGACTGGATTCATTTCTGATGGTTCCAATTGTGTTCTAGGAAGTAAAGCGAATGAGCTACAATCTGAGGCACAGATGATCAGAAGCACTTAGGGATTATTAGTTTTAGCCCCTGTCCCAACTGTGGCCCCGAGCACCTGAATTTGTTACATTTAAATGGGTAGCTAAAGGGAGCTCCAAGGTTCAGCCAATGAATAATATTTTCCACCATTATACCTTCCCAAAACAGCGGTCAAGTTCAGAGATGGGGTGGAAGGAGGAGGAAAGGAGGCAATACAGGATCCTCCCCTGGAACCTGCCCTAGGACGAGGGCACACAAATGTGTGCTGTCAGGATGCCGGAGGGAGGCTGAGCCGGGGTCCCAGGGCTGCGCTGCCTCAGCAGTACAGGCGGTCCAGTGTGCATGGCCCAACACCAGCATCCATGCCGGTCATGGTGGCGCAAGTGGCCCGGGTGCCGACGCATGGTGCGGATGCAGGCGCGGGCCCTTGCACCCTCCAACGACTTTTTGGCCGCACAGCTCAGGAATAGGCTGATAGTCACAAAACTTTTGTAAAATGTAGCACACACAACATCTATAACAGATAAAGAGCATATGCAGGTCCCTTGTTGAACTGATGTGAAAGGAGCCTCATTCCTCTCTTCACTATCAGATCACACTCCAAAGTTTATCTTTGTCAACTAACCACAGAGGGAGTTTCGAGGAACAATATTTGATCACGGTCAATTAACTAAGTAAGTTGTAACATATGAGCAGTACATTTACTAGCATCCAATACCACTCTCCATCCACCAATTTTTGAATAGGAAGAGTGTCAACCCAGCTTGCTTGATACTGTAGTCTGCCCAGGTACAATACAGGAGGTGGAGACATTATTTTCTCCAAGTATGGCCCTGCTCAAACTGGTAGCATAAAGAAGGCTTTTCCTGCTTCTAGACATCAGTTAAATAATGGCTTCAAAGGAACAACTCTAGACAAATGGTATCCCTACCTGATATAGATGAAAATCGGAAAGGCAAATTCTTATATGGCATGAGTTTAATGTCTTTAACTTACAACATATGACTATTAAAATGTATCACATTTAATTTAGCTCCCAAAACTATATAAGTATTAAAAAAAAAACATTTAAGGTATACTATGCATCGTCCCTCACACTCAGAAAAGAAGTTAATGCATCAATTGCAACTAATCAAGGGCCTTTACAGCTGAAATGGGGCTGAAAGTTCTTTGGAGGCAGCGTGACCTGGCCTCTATGTGATGCCAGCAACAGCATGGAGAGGCCACGCCAGCACAGGGGGGCTTTCCAGGGGCGGGCCAGGGGGAGGAGCCACCGGTTAGGTGGCTCCTTATCCCCTTTCGGCCACTTCCGCTGGCGCCGGGAATGGCGCTGCTGCACCTGCTTTTTAGCAGGCGTAGCCTCGCTGTACCCTATGGGGCGAAAGGCCCCAGTTAAACAAAAAAAAGCCGCGAAATGCCTTTTTTTGTTTGTTTAACGGCATACGGGAGTTGGCTTAGGAAGAGGCGCAACTGCGTCTCTTCCCTGCTGTCCCCGTACGCCTCAGCTCAGGAATGGGCTGTTAGAAACCAAATTCTTTTCACTTTGAATGAAGTGTTTTTATTTTATACATTAATGGGAATTTAGAAACACCAAGACCAGCAGCCAGACATTCATTTCTCTGGTTAGAACAGATTGTTATGCAAAAATCCTTACTATATATTTTCTGGTAATTGTAAATTACAATGGTCTGGTGTAATTGACAATGTGTGGTTTTGCTGCATCAGGAATCGATTTCCTTTATTAATTTCCTTCATGTAATTTCTTATTGTTTACCAGAAAACGAAATAAAAACATATTTTTAAAACTTAAAAAACTTTGGTTGCTGTGCAACCAAAGATGAAAAATATTTATGGAATCCCGCAGGAAAGGTAAATTTATTCTAGTTTAAATATGATTACACTGTATATTTTTAAAGGCTCCCCAATGCAAGATGGGCTTAACCACAAGTGTAATTTATAGTCCTTGTTCTTTTAGTGTTTGCAAAGTCATCTATTATTTTGAAGATACTTCTGCAAATAAATTCCCAGGGTACCTGAAATTCTAAGTTCCAAGGCTGAAAAGAATTGCAAACAGAAAGTCAAACATGCTGACAACTCCTGCTTTGTTTTACAGAGAGATGTGATACTTACACTGGCTTTGTTCTCACCACTGCAACACTGGTGCTTTGCATGAATACTAAGGAAGAAATTACTGCATGATGAACATGACTTGGAAGTCACTGGCTTTGCTGGGACTTCAGCTACAGCTTTGTTTCTTGAAATCTGCCCAATTTACAGCTTCTAAACTGTGGGGGGGAGGGTTAAACCTAACTATTATAATCTGATCTGTACTGCTCTGCACTAAATTAAACAAACACTAAAGGTTAGATCCTATGAATTTCAATGGCTTCTCTGAACATGGACCGACACAAACAGGACACAGGGTCTTATTCCAAGACACTGAAAGACTGGACAATTCTACCAACTATTTTGTCAGATTGCACAGAGAAGCCATTGAAATTCATAAACATCAACACAACTTTAACAGAAAAGAAGAGAGTTTAAGAATGAATAAGGCTTGGCTTCCTGCCCTGAAAAACCTCCAGACTAACAAAGGCTACAGTCAACAATAGCCATGCAGATTTCACACATTACCAGATCATTTCAGGATACAATGCTTCCATATTAACATACCACACTCTCATTAGTACATTATCTTGATACTTACAGGACAATGATTAGCACATTATGTCTGCAGGACAGTACTCAGCTCAAACCCAACCCCTCTCTGACTCTTCCTACACACTTGACACTGAGAGACACTGTCCTTCAGTGTTACTACTCTGAAGATGCCTGCCACAGCTGCTGGGGAAACGTCAGGAAAGAAAATTCCAAGACCACGGTTACACAGCCCGGATAACCTACAAGAACCAATGAACTCTGACCGTGAAAGCCTTCGACAAAACAATGTAAATGATCTGGACAAGGCAAAAAGAAGCAAATAATATTTCACTTTCAACTCCAAACACTAGGCAAAGAAGGCATGCAGCTCAATCGTTAGCAGTATACTCAGAAGTTAACCCTACTGAGTTCAATGGGACTTACTCTCTAGTAAGAGTGCTTAAGATTCTTAGAAAATATAATTTGAGTTCTGAAACAATTTGGAGGGGTGTTATTAAGAATATAACACCATGGTAGTTATGAGCAATGACAGAAAAACTTCCCCAAATAGCAAGAAGGAACTGTTTTGCTTGACAAGTATATCAATCTCAGTAAATTCCCAGTACCACAGAACTAATACTACAGTTTTAAAAGATTTCTAGGAAGATATCAGATGAACAGAAATGCCTGTTAGGATGCAAACCAACCAACTGCTTTCTTGATGGCAATCAATCCTCCTGCAAACAGCATGCTAACTTAAATGTGAAGAATTCAACCTTCACTACTACTTCTAATAAACACATTCAACTGGATTTTGAGCCAGCATTAGCACATAATGGAGACAGCTTTCCACAGACACCTCACATTTCTGACTTCACTACAATGAATACTAAAATGCAACAGGTTTAAAGCTAAAATTAAGTGAATCATAGATACTGGTATAAATGTTAACAAAAAACAGTCTTTAAAATCAATTTTAATGCAAAGATCAAGGGCCTCTTTCACACAATATGTCAACAAATACATGTTCAGTTCAAAAGGAGAAGTAGCCAAGCGTGGCTCTCTGATTAACTTGTCTATACAATACATTTTGACATGAATGTGTGTCATTCACATGTTACACTTAAAGATACATTTTTACTTAAAAAAACTGATTGTATGAAGTCACCTTAATTTTCCAAAATGTTCACAGTACAATCCTAAAGCTAGCCTGTGAACTTCTCAGGACAACACCTAAACCTCATGCAGGGAAATAGCTCAGCACCACAGTGCTTGAACAAGATAGTCAGCAACCCACTATTATGATTTGTTTTTGAAACTTCATTCCTGACACTGTTCAATATGTCTGAATGTGTTTTAATGGGATTTGGTTGACAGATAATCTGTACCCCCCACTCATGACTAACCTCGGCTGTTTTCAGCTGACACCATGGGCAGTAGAGGATTCCAAATAGAATAATAGAGACAAAGAATTGGATGGAACCACCAGAGTCATCTAGTCCAACCCCCTGCACAATGCAGGAAATTCACAACTGCCTCCCTCCATACCCCCAGTGATCCCTACTCCACGTCCAGAAGATGGCCATTTAAAAAAAAATCCTCCAATCCCTGGCCAGTCTGGCCTGGAGGAAAATTGCTTTCTGACCCCAAAGTGGCGATTGGCGTTTCCCTGGGCATGTAAGAAAGGGACATAAAAGCCAAACACTTATGCAACCCTTCCTGCCCTCCCTCTCATGATCTGTCTAAATCCACAGAATCAGTATTGCTGTCATACGGCCATCTAGCCTCTGCTTAAAAACCTCCAAAGAGGGAGAGCCCACCACCTCACGAGGAAGCCTGTTCTGTTAAGAAACTGCTCAAACTCCAGTGCAGTTGCTATGCCCTCAGCTCCTTATAGTTGGGTCTTTTTTGGTATTTCCTTTCTCCTCTGGGAGAGCATGGGATACCTACTAGCTACATTAGCACATTATCAGCAATGCCTCAGGGTCCAGGGCTTAGGAATCAGCTGTCAAACACACAGATATGTGATATTTGATGTTCAGAAGCTCTCACATAGTAGTTTCTGTGAATTGTTAAGAAGTTTTACATTCAAAACAAAATGGACATTTCTGATTATGCCAAGAGAGGTCTGTGAGCTGGAGTAATCACACCAACTTGATAAATGGATCCAATAGAATTTGCTGGTTTATTACTTAGCCCCAAAGGGGCAAAATGTCAATTCCATTTACTGATTACAGCCTCAAGATAGTCACATGCCGTTTCTGCTTCACTGTTTGGACTTACCCGTCTCATTTTGTAAGAGCATCCTCAAGTAGTTAAAACTGATTTCAGTTATAAACTCAGGTCTGCAATCTGAGCTGGGAGTAAAATGCCAAGGGTAGCAGGATGGCTGTATCTCTTACAAACTGCCCCCTCCCAAGGCTGCTTAGAAACCAGTTTCACTGATGGATGGAACGTATACTTCAAGCCTCAATCACAGGGGCAAAGACAAAGCTAACATACAAACATTTGCTTAAAATAAAAGGCATACAGATTCTCCATATAGAGCTGAAATATATGGTAAAATTACCTTATTAAATATGTGAGATCTGAATTAAACATTGGCATGTGGCACAGTCCTTACCAGGATGCATCATTTCAACAAGCATGAGGTGAAATTGCATGTTTCTATGTTGTATCACATAAATCCCTGTACAGAGAAAGCTAACATGTCAGGGAGAAGGCTATAGCAAGCTCCTTCACCTCATGATAGCTTGCCTCAGATAAGGAATTGTTGCCACTGGGCAGCATCTCAACATGTTATCCTTTACCTACAATCTGAAGAGGCTCAGTCCAGGAATATTCATGTTTTATTTCCATATGAGTAGCTTAATGTTTTGCCTTAAGAAGAGAAACAGTATTTGTCGCGCTCCCCGGTCGCCGCCGTCATTTTTGGGGTCTCTGCCCTGGAGGAAGGTCGGGCCGGAGGAGCCTCCTCAGCCTCAGACCAATCCGAGGGGGAATCTGAGCTTGTCTCCCCCTCGGAGGCAGCCAGGTTGCTTCGAGTCAGCTCAGCCCTACAACCACGCGCCACCACTCCTCCCCGGCCCGGGCTCCTCTCTGGCCTTATATTCCCTCCAGGCCAGAGAGGCCCCGCCCCTTCCTCCCCAAGTCCCGCCCCGGATATGCCCATATAAGGGCCGCAAGAGGGTCACATGGCTGCCCCTGCAGCCGACGGCCCGCTCGCTCCTGCCCCGCCCGAGCCCACCCGCTCGTCAGCTGTTGAGCGGGCCGGGGCGTGGGCGCGCGCTCCAGTCTTGCCGCGGCTGGCGCGGCGGCTGGGCATCCGTTTGCGGCGTCTTCGGGGTGACCTAGGGGAGAAAACAAAGTTGAACTGTGGCCGCCTTTCCTGCCGTCGTCGGGGTGGATCTCCCTGCCCTCATCTCTCTTTTCGCCGGGGGTGAGTGTTGCCACCCCGGCGGGGTTCAGAGCCAGCTGAGTTCGTCCCGGGCGGCTCTGGGAGGCCCCCGCCCCGGGACAGTATTCTCATCTACTAGTTGCTTAGTTCACCCCAGTGAATTTCCAGCTGCTGTTTCCAGAATTAGCTTTTTAGGTTCAATTATAGTATTACTAGCCCCCTCCCAAAGACTCTTCAAATGGCAAAGGCCATCCACATGCCTTGGTAACTTGTCTGCAGAACAAGCAAATTTTAATCAGAGATGATAGCCATTCCTTGACTGACATTTGCTGAGATCTGCTTGCAGTCAGATCTTGCTGTGCATACACCCAATAAACTAAAAGCCTTTATTCAACTGCCTTGACTTTGCTTCAAGCCTGACATAAATCAGAATCTCATCTTGTTTCCCTGATCCAATGGTTTCTCTGCAGCAGAATGACAACAACATGGTCAAATGTCAACATGTAAAACAGAAGTGAGAGATCAACCCTATCACCATACAAGCCTAAAGTAATGGTAAGTTTGATCTATCAATTTCTTCTCTGCACGGTGTACCTGTTAGCGCAATAACACCGGGTGCCATTCTTAAATCTCTACCCTTTGTCAGAGGTCAAAGTTGTTTATATTTGGCAGGCTGCTAAGCAACTCTAAAAAGCCAGCTCATGTGACCTTGCACAGCTTTGTTCCATGGGCAGAATGACTGAATAAATCATTGAGGCTATGCACTGTGTGTGTGTAATGTACAATGCAGCACCAAATTTTTATTTCCAAGAAGCTTAGCTTTGTTTCCCCACAAAACACATTTCTTGCCCTAAATGGTAATATAATGGGCATGAACACAGATTGCGTCAGTGGAGAAAGCAGGGTGAGATGATGTTAAAATCCCTTCCACCTTTAAAATATTATGATTCCATACAAAATATAAACAATGTTTGAGAAATCTCCATCAAAGCCAGAGAAAGTTCTCCGTAGCTAGAAGTTGGGTTTCTGTGCTTATCTACTGTTACTTAGCCCACACAATCCCAGTTACAAATATGCATACATATTCACTTGTTGCAGAAAAGCTGTCATTTACTGAAATACATTTGCTTTGCATATTTTATTCTGAGCAGAAATCCATATTTTCTTTGTACAAATGACACACAGTTCTATTTTTTTGTATTGATTTTCCTAACAACCCCATGAGGTAGTTTAAGATGAGAAGGAGTGACTGGTCTATAGTCATCCAGAGAGTAGAACAAGGATTTCAACCTGAGTCTCCATGACCCTAGTCCAACACTCTAACCACTATATCACACTGGTTCTCAAGCAGTAAAATGTCAATATCAGTGACCTACCTCTTACAGCACTGATGTAAGATTGAGAGTGGAAATACACAATCACATTACTATGTGTTGGAATATTCTTCTGTGTTTTTAAAAATACTTGTGTTCACCGTTATTTGCAATACCATAATCCTTATTGAGATGAAAAATGACATGTTGGTAGCGAGAAGTATCTGTATCACAGCCTCCATGGTATAGGGGGATAGCAACTGCACAAATATTTCATTTTCAACATGACACATCCATTTACACGACTGAACAATGTACATTACTAGATTTCACACCCCTGACTAAACCATTTTGGTCCAATCAAAAACACAACTACAACCACAGTTTCAGCAGGTGTTGAAATAATTAATCAATTTACCTGGGGCCTGTTAACTACAGAACATGTCATTCTGTGGTCATATATCTGCACCCTTGTGAAGTATTGTACATATCCATTCCTAACCATCAAATTTAATTTGGTTCTCTGCATACAGGGTATGTGTTGGGAGTTGGAAGATCTGGGGGCAGTCTAATTAGTGAAATTTCTGTTGTCACAGATCAAAGGAGATATGGCAACTGAGTTTAAATGAGACAGATTAGGAGAACGGGGCTTAGACAGCTGCAGGCACTTCTCCCTTCTCATCTTCTTCACAACCAAATAAGGAACTCCAGGTGTTAATTTCAGCAAACCAGCAGGTCAAAAAGTTCTGCTGTTGAACGCCAAGCTAGTTAGTGGGAAAATGTTGCTCATCCATGATTTGATTCTGGATAAGTGTTCTGGCCTGGCATTTTTACCAAAGCCTGGCTTGATGAGGGAGATGTAATTGGGCTGTCACAACTATGCCTCCAAGGTTTCTTTGTCCAACAGCAGGCTGCCCCTGGAGGTCAGGAGGGTGAAATTACCCTAATATATTTGTGATCTCACCAGGCACCGTGTTCAACTGCCATCACATTCCAAGGATTTGTATCTGATCCTGGGATCACAAGACCGATTAGGGATTCTGTTGGTGCAATGTCCACCCCACAGCCTCTCTTTCTGAACTGACCAGGCTGGTCATGGGGTTAAGAGTTGAAGAAACCCAGGCTTATCGTTCTGGGGAACTTCAACATCTACATCAAAGCCTCATGGTCTAGAGTGGCTCAGAGTGGTAGCCATGCTAGTCTATTGTACCAAAATGAAACAGAAGTCCGGTGGCACCTTAAAGACTAACAACATTTATTCCAACATGAGCTTTTGTAAATCAGAGTGCATATGTAGCCAGTGATAACCATTATTTGCTATTCTATACAGGTGTAAGTAATCTGAACAGGGGGTAGAGGAAGTAAATGTAACTCTGTTGACATGGACATATCATTTCCTGGTGGAGTTTAGATTCATGGAGGTTCAGATCTCTTGCAATTTTCCCCTGGAACCAAAATCACCATGATGGCTCTTGTGGAGTTCCTTGCTGATATAGCTGGTGGACATGCCAAGATATTGGTAGGCCTTTGAAATTGTAAGAACTTCCATGAAGTAATAATATTATACTTAACTGCCCTCTCCCATATGCTGCTTTGCATGTAGCCCCATGGTTTGGGGAAAAGGAAGTAGGCTCCAGGAAACACACTGGCGGGCACCATGAGCACCACACTGGGGATCACTGCTACAAACCTTTATGATTGCTTATAATAGCTTTGTAAAACTTCTGACTTGGATTTCAGTCTAATTGCCAAAATTATCAAACACGGTATGCATTATCTGCAGCCTAGAATTCCCTGCAGGATCAGACCACACCAGCGTGGTCTAAAAAGCACTACATTCATTTGCAATACTGTTATTGATTGAAACACATAGCTCAATCCAAAAGTTAAAAAGCACAGATAAGAATGCTCTAACAGATACTTGCACCAATTATTGTACTTTCATTATGCTACAGAAACCATTTGCAAATGTGGCAAAAATCCACATATGCCAGTGCCTTCTGTTGATGGATCACTGGATCCAACCCAATGGCTTACATTCAGATATGCATAACTTATACAGGTCATAAATGAAGACCCGTGGGTACTTGTACAACACAAATGTTTGAAGTACCAAGTTTTCCCCCTATAAGCTCACCTAGTTTCAATAATACTGAAAAATTCGCTTCCCTACCATGCGAAGACTTTCAGTAAAGATTTAATTATTTACATACATATCTATCCTCCTTTGTTACTGCTTAATATGGAAAAACTGAAAACATAAGTTGTAATCTTGGCAGAAAAGGACAAATTTATACAAAGCTGTGCACTGTCATAACAGAAATATAATGCAGAGGTTGATCTGTAAGCATTAATTCATTGCAGTCATAAGAGAGACTAGTTTCCCTTGAGAACATCACAAATTAAAAGGGAAAGGAGTAAGATTAATATGACTGTGAAATGTCACAAGTACTGTTTATCTTCCTGTTGTCACACAGATCTTTTTATACGATTAGCCTTAACACTTACATTCCTGATCTCTCTCCTTCTTTGGTTGTGTAAACACAGGCATATTTAAAATCTGAGGATACATCAAAAACATCATACCACCTATTTCAGTTACCTAAATATTAAATGAATGCTTGCTTAATATGTAAAACACACAATGCAAGCTACTGTTGTTCAAATTAACTCAGATTTCTAGAATTCAGAAGTAACTGGCAATCCCAAGACTTTTCCAAAAATCATTAATGTCTCTATAAAATGTGTATGTTGATTATCATTATTATATAATAGGAGCTTTTAAAAAATTCCAAAAGCAAAGGTTAAATCCACCTCCCCAAATCAAAATTAGCTTGCCTCATGCTGGGGACACAGTATGACAATGCCTTCCATTATTTTGGCTGATGACAAAGCAAACAAAGAACAAAGTGCTATCTGTGCCAATGACATAGCAGGATAGAAATACACTCTGCCAATAACCCTCATGTAGCACAAAGCACACACAACCATAAGTATGAAGCAATCAAATAAATAAGTACATGTAGATAAAGAGTGCATAATGTCTAGGCCCAGCCAACCTCAATGCCCTAACAACTGCTAGCAATGTGAGTTCTTGAACATGCATGCATTTAAAGCCTGCAAGCACATGCACACAGAATTCCTAACCTTTTCTAGGAAACATTTTATAAGAAACGGGGGGGGGGGTCCAAAGTAAAAGCCAAGAGCTCCAAATCATAGGAATACAAGAATTAAGGCATATTTCTAAACTATATTTCCATTGCTTTGACCCCGTCCAACAGAATATTAATAAAATGCACATATTTTAACCTTCCTCCATGCCGCAACAGTAGTAGTGGTGGTAGTAATAATAATAATAATTATTATTATTATTTATTTACATTCTGCCCTCCTCCACTAAGGTGGGTTCAGGGAGGATCATAACACAGGAATAGAAAGTTCTACCAGGCAGGACAGCCGGATGATCTTTGATCCAGGGATCATCAGAAGATTATCTGAAGAACAACGCAAGCCTCACTGGGGGGGGGGGTGTTATCTCAGGAGAGGCAGTCCCGCAAATATGAGGGTCCAAGATAGTTTAGGGCTTTATCATTAAGCACCAATATCTTGAACTTGATTCAGAATTCAATCCGAAGCCAATGCTGGTGGAGCACAAGTTGAATACGTGCCCTCTAAGGAGTTCCTGTTAGGGTCTGCACAGCTGCATTCTGGACCAACTGTAATCTCCAGACCAGCTTGAAGGGGAGCACTGCATAGAGTGAGTTACAGTAGTCCAATATGGAGGTGAAATATACCTTTGACCTTGACACCTGATGTTTAAATTCAGCCATAATATTTACACTCAATATTTTCCCCGTGAGCTACCTTAATACTGTCTATAGATTTTTTAAATTAATGATATTATATTACAAATAATGCCTGTAATCTCTTAACAGCCGGTAACCACACATTTGCCGTTCAAACACATAAACCTATATGATTTTTTACAACTTTATTCCAACTAAAAGTTTGGGTCCAGGAGATTTAAAATTAAATACTCTCTGAAAGAGGTAGGAAGAGATAGAAAATTGCTCCCATAATGCAGCTCAGAAATGGCATTTCATTCTGTGATCCACAGACCAGTCAAGGCTAACCCCGCTTTGAAGAAGAGGGGTGAAACAAACATCAGAACTAACTTCTTTGGCTATATACACTATACTAAGGCACCCCACATCAAAGAAAGACATGATTTAAAAAAACAACCACCAGAGGATAGAAAAAGAAAGTTCAATTACCATTTATGAGGCTAGTGACAAATATGACTGGAAAACAAGCAGAGGAACACTTTGAAATTTAATAGCAATTCCAGGCTTTAAAATATCTTTTAAAAATTTCAGGCTTAAAAAAAATTATCCTCACAAGACACCAACATAACTTAAGACACAACATAAAAGGTGCAAAATGAAAAGCCGGTAAGAATATTGCCCATCTACCAGATATGTGAAGTGAGTTTTATGCTAAGTTTAAATGCGAAATAAATGAAGGCTTTATACCTGGCAACCATTTCTCTACCAGCCTGTATGCTAAAGATCACTGGATGAGACTCTGAAGCATGTGGGTAGGGTAAGGAAAGAACGCATTTCACCATATTCACAGGAGCAAGCCTCTGACTGATAATGAAAAAAGAATTTAGAGTACAATCTTAAAGACATTCTGGAAACTGTTTTTATTTATATATATCTATATCTATATAAAATTAAATAAATTACACCTTTTGCCAGAACACTGGAAACTGCTTAGGATGTCAACTAAGCACCGATACCAGCACAATGATGATACAATGGTGTTTCGGAGGGGGGGGATGGCCAGCACCAGGGCATGCTGGGGAAGGAGTAGGGCTCAGCTAATATCCTAAGCCCCTTCAGTCTACATCCCATCTCCAGCACCAGGATAATGTTATGCCAGTGAAAACCCTGACGTAACTACAATTGCTCCCACCAAACTCAATGGAAATGGAAAACAACGTTCCCCTGCCTGCTTCCCACCTACACAGCCACAGCTCAGAAAACCAAATGAGCCTGTAGTCAATCACAGCTCTTCAAAGTACTATATAAACCCCAGCCTAGACAGTGATATCTCAGACAACAGGATGTGTGGGATGAAGCCACACATCTCTGTCTTCATGTAATGCATGCTTAGAATTTGCAGAGGGGAACTTCAGTGCTGGAAACTCTATGGAAAGAGCACTTTGCACAAATGGCCAAGCATGAGAACAAGCACTGTTACAGCATGCTGTTAGCACCGCTCTGCTCACACATATAGTCACGTGCAATCACCTGCTGGTTTGGCCCATATGCCGCTCACACATCACAAGCAGGGAGTCAATGGTTCTTGCAATCAGATTGCAATCAATTTTTGTGATCTTTTCTTGAATAGATGCCATGTACTATGCAGGTGCAAAAGGAAAGGTGTGAATGCCTTCCTTGGCCAGTGCGGTTCCTCCGCCTTCTTCCTTGTGTTTCTTTCAGCTCTTCCCAGGCAGCCTTCTAACAAGGCTAGAGGCAAGGATGGACCTCATTCTCACTGCAGTACCAACCATCTTCTGTGCCTACAAGCCAACCAATGGTCTTGTTCTAGCCAGGTTCCTACTGAACTGTGCTGCTATGGTCTCAGTGCCTTGGGGTTGAATCCGTTTCTTTCCTATGCTGACAGAGGATACCAGCACCATGCTGGCGTCAGAGACATACCAGCATCATGGGGCTTCTGCCTGTCTCCTATCGTTTAAAAAGTAATAGTGGGGAATGGACCCACAATGTTAGTTATAAGAGATGTTTCAACTATTTTAATCAGTCTTTTATACCTAAGAATATCTACAGAATGCTTATGAATGATAATTCCCTGAGCAGAGCAAACAGATCAAGTATTTGTTTGGGGGGGGACATGTTTCCATGCCATCCCTCGTGGAAGATTTATGTGAAATTATTTTAGCAAAAAGAAAAAGGCACTGATGGCAATTAAATAAGAAAAAAGATCAATACCTGCTGAATCTTGGGATCACTGTGTCAACAGTAAGATGTGGCCTTTAGAATATTTACTAGGAGAGAACAATGGCATCTGCAGCAGCAGTGTAAACTCCTCAGTAATATGTATGCTGTTTGCATATAACTTAATCATGGAAAGTAACCAGACACAAAGCTGTCCAACGTCTCAACAGATCCAGGTTATCCTCTCCTCATTTTCCAAGATGGATTTTTTAAAAAGGAACCTAATTGCTTTCCTAGCCTTTTATCTGGGTCAGCACAACCACTATCCCTCAGACCAACGCATTGCCTCTTCTATTGGTTGCTGTCAAAGCACTGTAGGACCAGGATAAGATGAAAAGGATCAAGTGTGCCATCTTTGCAGGCCATCTGTCAACAATTGATCCGCTATAGATAATTTCTGCACTTTAGTCACCTGAAACCTTCCAAGGCATCAAGACTGTCTTGCAAAATGGAAAGCATTCTTACAGGTTGTGATACCAAGATTCACTCTCTCTCTCTCCTTCACTCACTCACTCACACACACACACACACACACACACACACATTGTTTGAAGCTAGAACAATTATGTCAGTTGTACTGAAGCCATTTATATCTAGCCTATCTAATTTACATACATATTCATAACCCCCATGTATTTAATTAAATTCTTTAGTCCCTGGAGTGTCTTCCTAAACAATGGTAATTCATCTTACGTTGATAAGAGGGCCTTGGATATATTCCACTTTGTAGCTAACAGCAGTACTTTTCAGTGGAGAACATAAAGTAGATTCAAACGGAGAATCTTTTAAAAAAATTAAATACCAAGATTAAGCATTTATTGTTGTTACTGCTGTTGTTTCACGTTCTATATTTAAACATCACATGTTTTCCTAAATCTACTAAATTCACATATCTGGTAACCTCTGCTCATTTCAGTTAAGTATGTACAGAAACAAAAGTCAGTGGTTTGTGTCCTGTATGCCTACACTGCATCCAAAATGCCTTCTTTTCTAAATACAACAGAACCCCTGAAATGCATTTCATTTGTACTTACTAGGAACATGACAAAAAGAATTCCTTTATATGCCAGCAGCAATAAAATCACTATGCTTTCTTTTAAAACTGCATTAGTGGCCAGAAAGACTATGCTTCAATTAATACATTACACAGTGTAAATACATTTGACTAATCATTATAAACATGATTAATTTTTTGCATGTGTGTGTGTGCCATCAAGTCACAGCTGACCTAAGGTGACCCCATAGGGTTTTCAAGGCAAACAATGTTCAGAGATGGTTTGCCATCGCCTGCGTCAACATCATGACCCTAGTAGTCCTTGAAGATTGCCCATCCAAATTCTAACCAGGGCCAACCCTGCTTAGCTTTTGAGATCTGAGGAGATCAGGCTAGCCTGGGGCTATCCAGATCAGAGTTGGTTTGTGTTTGGTTGTTTTGCATACCAAAACAGAAATATTTTATAAAGAGGCAAAAATTGGTGCTCTCTGGCACAAACCTGGGTCTGAGACACAGAATCCTGCTGTGTAACATCTCCTGTTAAACTCATCAAGTCAAACCCTTTTCACACACATCTATCCTCCCCCCCCTTACTCTATGATTTACATAGCTACAAAATGTCATCAAAGGCCACACTATGCTTTGTTGTTGCCAACCGCAGCAATGGAGCACACTGGCGTACCCTGTCTAGCTAAGAGCCTGGCAGATCACACAAGCTCAGCTGTGCCTTGCCACTGCAGGAAAAAAATAAGAACAGACATTCAGCAAGCAGATCTATTTTTGTCCCTTCTTCACACTTCTATTCATTTATCAAGAAATCAGATCTTTCATCATTAACATGTGATGATATCACATCAGGTCTCTTACCGTGTTCAGGCAGTGATGTAAGATCTTATTATTCAGGCGGGCCTTTTTCTAAACGGTTCTAACAGTGGTTCTTGTAGGTTATCTGGGCTGTGTGACCGTGGTCTTGGTATTTTCTTTCCTGACGTTTCGCCAGCAGCTGTGGCAGGCATCTTCAGAGGAGTAACAGTGAAGGACAGTGTCTCTCAGTGTCAAGTGTGTAGGAAGAGTAATATACAGTCAGAAAATATAGTCCTGAAAACCTCCAGACTAACAAAGACTACAGTCCACAATAACCATGCGGATTAGTTTTGGATTTCACACATTAACAGATCACTTCAGGATACAATGGTTCCATATTAACATACTACACCCTCATAAGCACATTATCTTGATACTTACAGGACAATGATTAGCACATTACCATGGATACTTTTTGCAGGACAATGATTCAGCTCAAACCCAACCCCTTTCTGACTATATTACTCTTCCTACACACTTGACACTGAGAGACACTGTCCTTCAGTGTTACTCCTCTGAAGATGCCTGCCACAGCTGCTGGCGAAACGTCAGGAAAGAAAATACCAAGACCACTGTCACACAGCCCGGATAACCTACAAGAACCAATGAACTCTGACCGTGAAAGCCTTCGACAAGGTTCTAACAGTGTTTAAGAATGTTAATGTTTTTAATGTGCCAGGTTTCTGGAGAGCTTGGATTTCCTTTTTTTATTGTAAACTGCTTTGAGCAGCAAGAAAAAGGTATTTAGAAATACAGAAGAACAACTGTAAGACCTGTGGTCCAATTGCAGCTCCTTAGGTGACTATTGGCTCCCCCGACAGGAGAATTCTAAACCCCTATTGTTCACAGTCCATTCCCACTATTTTGTGAGATTATCTGATTATGCTCACACCCATCAACATTACAGATTAGGATGAGAAGATTGGATTTATTCTCCTTGTATTCAGAGACACTAAATGGTGCCAGTTCTTTCAACCCATGCAATTAACCAGCCATGATGCATAGCTTGTTTGCATCTGAAGCTTCCTTGATAGGTGATTCACACATTACATTTTAGGTGTGTTCCTTTAAAATATATATCTAAAATGCACATCTAAAAATGTAACCTGCAAATAAAACAAACATATGACTGCAATCTCATGTATCTTACTTGTACACTCATCAGAAACCAGCCCTGGTTAGAGCTTCCTGTCAAGTATCTGTATTTGGTGCCATGGGATATTTATTTCATTTATATCCCTCCTTCTTCCCACCATGGAGCTCAAGGTATTATACAGGCAGTCTCCTGTTCACACAATGAACAGGCACAAGCTTGCTTAGATTTAGCAAGCTTTCAAACCAACTCCAGCAACCAACATGTAATATGTGAAAAGACCATTGTACTGAAATAGTGAATGTATTGTAAGTTGTTGCTGATTTCAACGGGGAGGATAAATCTGAAATCAAGGCAGAAACAGACCATAAAAACAACTACAGGAGGGAAAAGGAAATGATAAAGATGGTGGGAACAGAGAAAAGAAAAAAATGCTACTGAGGAGCAGAGAAAGAGAACTATGAGGTAGAAAGAACAAAAAGAAGGGTTCGCAGATATAGAACTGAATGTATGTTGTGGGGCTCACAATGGGAAAAGAGGTGAAACAGAAGGGGGCTAAAAAAACCCTCAATGGATTAAAAATGTGACAAAGCTGCTATTTTGCAGTTGACACAACAGTACCACTATCTGGATTTAATAAAAATGTAAGAGTGGCCTTCACAGTGCTTTTATTTGTGCATTCTTGTGTAATATCAAGATTGCATACAACAAATCTGCACAGGATTAGAGATGTGAAGGCCCACGAGGAAAAAACAGAAAAAACCACATTTTTTTCAGAGGGGGTTTCTGTGGACATTTCCCAATTTTTCCAATAGAAACAGTTTGTTTAGAACTCTTTAGAATTCTTATCAAACCTGTTCATTTGAAATGAGTGAACTGCTTTTTAAGACAAGGTTTTATTTACTCCAAATTAATTGTGTGAAAGCCTGAGGACTTTTGTTTCAATTTTTCCAATGGAAATTTAAAGGACCATTGAAAAAAACTCCTATTGAAAGCAATTTTTATTTATTTATTTTGGAATTAATTAAAAAAAATTTATTACAAGGCAAAATGTTTTTAAGACAAGGTTTTAATCACTCAAAATATATAGCATTAAAAAGTGTGAGGTCTTTTAAGGAAGAATTTTTTTCCATGGCTTCAGAAGTTTTGGAAATTGTACATTTCTACACAGGATGAGCTCTTACCTGGATGGGCCAGGCTAGCCTGATCTTGTCAGATCTCAGAAGCTAAGTAGGGGTGGTCCTGGTTAGTACTAGAATGGGAGACCACCAAGGAATACTAGGGTCCCTATGCACAGGAAGGCAACAGCAATCCACCTCTGTTGGAGTCTGCCTTAAAAACCCTACTGGGTCACCATAAATTGGCTGTGATTTGACAGCACTTTATACACACACACATAGGATGAACCATAAAAAAACATGCTGGTAGGAAAGTTCAGGGTAGGGGGTGTTTTGCTTTTGTTTCATTTTTTTATGCTAAGCTCCTGCTGCTTGTAGGGCTTCTGCTCTGGGAGCATAGAAGTGTTAAGTGCCATCAAGTCACTTCCAACTTATGGTGACCCACTTAATTAATGACCTCCACAATGTCCTATCATTTAACAGCCTTGCTCAAGTTTTGCAAACTGAAGGCCGTGGGTTCCTTGATTGAGTCAATCCATCTCATGTTGGGTCTTCCTCTTTTCCTGGTGGCTTCAACTCCTCCCAGCATTATTGTCTTTTCCGGTGTCTTGTCTTCACATAATGTGACCAAAGTAAAATAGCCTCCATTTAGTCATTTTTTGCTTCTAGGGAGAGTTCAGGCTTGATTTGACCTGGAACCCACTTACGGTATTTGTCTTTTTGGAGGTCCATGGTATCCATAAAACTCTCTTCCCCAAATCAAAATCCTTTGACTACTCAAATGTAAACTATGAATATGCAAACTACATTGTGCATACAAGGCTATTTCTCAAGCATTGTTCTTATATTCATGTATGAATATAGTGGCACAAAATATACAATGTGAAGTACAGCAGGGTACATATATTTGCACTGTGCTTTTTATTTTAAAATATACACAAGTAGGGGCCCATTCTAAACATGTTCAAGTGTACTTTGAGGAGCAACACAGCTACAACAACAACAAAAGCAAATGTTGTGTACAGAGGAAAGATTCAATGCTCAAAAGTTTCTGTTTGACCTTAAAGGAGCCTGTCACCATGATACAGCAAGAATTCTCCACACTGCCTATTCAGTCTTGGGGTCTTGCTGAACATTTATTTGATTGTGTCTCCCTCTCCCCTGCCTGACTCTATGTTTCTCTTGCATTGGCTACTTAACTCAGAGTACATTATTATAAGAGACTAGTTTGACAGGCAATTATCTACTTCATTTTAAAAAATAAGAAAATGTTTTTGAACTTATACATGAATCATTTCCAGTAAAAGAGATATGCAAAAGTTCTAGCATTCAGCACAAAGAGTACACTTTCTGTCTCTCCTGTCCAATGCCATATTGTTCAACTAAAAGTTGCTAGGCTATACACTGAAGTAGCATTCCAGTGTTCAAAGCATTACTTTTAATGAATTCATGTCTCTCTGTATCCTGGTGCTGAGACACAACTTTATGGATCCTTCCTTAGCAAGTTGATAATTCACAAATACATTCATATAACGTCGCACATTAAAAGTTCTATTAGTTATGAAACTTTGAATTTGTATTTCTAAATTTCATTAATAAAAGAGCATAAAATAGACTGAATACAAACAACATCTCCTCTATATTGTTACAAAAAATCCTACCAAATTAAAAAAATACATGTAATGGCACAATAATTTAAGTAATAATTTAAGTTACATGTTTAAAAACTCAGCAAGCCATTGAGATATTCTATTAGTCAAATTCTATTAGCTCCCTTTAGCTTCCAAAGAACACATCACAGATGTTACCTAAATATAAGGAGAGCAAGATGTACCCAGAAGCCAAAGCTGTTTGTATTATGTGAAAATTCTGCAACAGTACTAGTTATATATCTAGATTTATGCACATCTATAGAAAGCTATGGAAAGGCTGTCTGCTGTGAGTACAGCAGCAGTATATAAAATGATCCCTATAGGCAGTGGTACTTACTCCACAGCTTACAAAGAGCCACATCTGCAATCACCATCAACCAAATGAGCCACATGACTACTCTGTGTTCTGTGCATCACCCACCAAACACACACATCCAATAATATTTAACACAACTACTGACATTTAATATGTAACTATAAATATGACTAAATAAAATGTTAGTACAACAAAACTCAATCCCAATAACTTGCATGCATCTTTTTCTGGACACACCACTGGAGTTTATGGTGGACACACCACTAGAGTCTATTACATGAAGAAGCTCAAATCCTTGCTCATTATGAAACTCATGAGATCTTGTCTATTCTCTGCAGGATCAGATGAGCATGCCTACTATATTAGGTGCTTTGGAACACAGGCAGGACAGTGCTGCTGCAGTTGTTTGTGGGCTTCCTAGAGGCATCAGGTTGGCCACTGTGAGAAAAACAGTGTTGCACTTACCTGTAACTGTTGTTCGTTGAGTGGTCTTCTGTGCAGGCACACATGGGACTGCGCAGGCGCAGGCCAGCCACGGAAAAGATTAGCAGAGCTTCTAACAAATTCAGCTCCCAAGGAGCGCTCCCCTCCCCCTCCCGTCAGGGACCCAGCCTTAACGGCTTTTCCCGCCCAGGAGTCACCTGACCGGAGGGGGTGGGGAGCACTCCTCCCTCAGTTCTCCTAACGCCGCCGCGGAGAGTACACTCTTTTACGGTGCCATCCACAGCGGGGAAGGAGGGAGGGATGTGTGCCTGCACAGAAGACCACTCAACGAACAACAGTTACAGGTAAGTGCAACACTGTTTTTCGTTTTCGTGGCTTCTGTGAAGTCCCACATGGGAGAATAGCAAGCCGACTTACTGCGGAGGTGGGTGTGCGATGGTCAACGGAATAACGTATTCAATACTGCTTTCCCCACAGCCGCATCAGCTCTTGAGTCGACATCTATGGCGTAGTGTTGAATAAAGGTCGTTGGAGTAGACCACGTCGCTGCCTTACAGATGTCCGTAATGCTGACCGTCGAGGCGAACGCAGCCGAGGTCGCTTGTGCTCTCGTAGAGTGTGCATGCAGGTTAAGAGGACAGTCTACCCCTGATGCCTGGTAGGCCAATCTAATGGCTGTTACCACCCACCTGGAGAGTGTGTGAGTGGAGACTGCATTTCCCTTATGTACCCCTTTAAAACAAATAAACAGATTATTATCCTGTCTAAAGGGTTTAGTTCTTTGTAAGTAGAATAAGAGTGCTCTACGCACATCCAAGGTGTGTAACTGCTGTTCAGAAGGGGATTGTGGAGAGGGAAAGAACACGGGTAGGGTGATGTCCTGTGATAGATGAAACTTCGAAACCACCTTAGGCAAGAAGGCTAAACTCGGGCGCAGGACAACTCTATTAGAGAAAACCTTGGTGAAGGGCGGATCCGCTCTTAAGGCTCTCAGATCACTCACCCTCCTGGCCGAAGTGATGGCTATCAAAAAAGCTGTCTTATAAGACAGCAGGGACACATCACAAGACGCCATGGGTTCAAAGGGCTTAGTAGTTAAGTGCGAAAGAACTAGAGACAGGCTCCATTGGTGAACAGGAGCGTGAACCTGGGGGAATAAATTTTGCAACCCTTTCAGGAACCTCTTACAAAGTTTATTGGAAAATAGAGAACCAGAATCTATTCCATCGTGGAACGCAGAAATAGCTGCCAAATGGCATTTGATGGAGGAATTCGACAACCCACTATCCTTTAATGACAAAAGGTACTCAAACAACTGTGGTAACTTACACCTCTGGGGTACAATGGCGTGAGACAAAGCCCAAGTAGAAAAACGAGCCCACTTGAGTGCATAAGCCCGCCTAGTGGATGGCTTACGGGCCGAAAGGAGGACATGGGTCACCCTATCCGACCACTGAGTCACGGGGTGATCCTCCATGCAGCTAGACTGAGAGAGGCTGGTTTGTAGTGAAGTACCTGACCCCTGGTCAGAAGGGACGGGGAATCGGGGAACCTGATGTACCTCTGACGCGACATGCTCCAGAGGGTTGCAAACCATGGCCTTTTCGGCCAGAAGGGGGTTACTAAAATCAAATCGGCCCTTTCCTGGAGGGCTTTCCCTAACGTCCTCGGGATCAGGGGAATTGGGGGAAACGCGTACATAAGGCCTGCTGACCACTGGATCTGGAACGCGTCCCCCAGAGATAATGCATCTCTTGCTGCCCTTGAACAGAACTGTGGGCATCTTGAATTGTCCTGCGTAGCAAACAGGTCTATGCCTGGCCAACCCCATTGGAGGAAAATCGGACGGAGGAAGGAAAAGGGGATGGACCACTCGTGCTCTTGGGACACGTCCCTGCTCAAGGCATCCGCCGTAACGTTTGAGCAACCCGCCACATGAATAGCCGTGAGGGATATCTGACGTTCTATAGCCCACTCCCATATGCGGGACGCCTCCCGGCATAAAGCTAGGGAATTGGTGCCCCCCTGCTTGTTTATATAAAACATAGCCGTGGTGTTGTCTGTGGCGATGAGCACATTCTTTTGAGCGAGAACATCTGCAAAAGAAAGGAGGCCAAATCTAATAGCTTTCATCTCCAATAGATTGATATGCAACGAGGCCTGGTGTGGAGACCACCTACCCTTAGCTGTAAGGGTTCCACAGTGAGCCCCCCAGCCTCCCATGGAGGCGTCAGTAAACATCTGGAGGTCATGCGATGTGACACCGAAACTAACCCCCCTGAGAAGGTTAGACTCATGCGCCCACCAATCCAGTGAACGAATAACCACCCTTGGAATCGATAACCTCTTTTCTTGAGGGTCAATGATGATTCTGAAAGCTCTCAAGAACCAATTCTGCAGGGGTCTCATGTGCAACCTAGCGTAGAGGACCACGGCAGTAGTAGATGACATGAGCCCCAACAACTTTTGAATAGTTACTGCCTTCTGATATCTTTGAGCCGAGAAGTATCTAACCAACTTCTAAATGGCTCTAATCCGAGGTATTGGGAGGAAGGCAGCCTGACGTACAGCATCCAGGGTTGCCCCTATAAAGTCTACCCTCTTAGAAGGCGTAAGACGTGATTTTTCAAGATTAATAATTAACCCTAGACGGGCCAAGCTATCCGTCACAAGCGTGAGGGAGGCGAGTAAAGCCTGCCGAGACCTGCCCACCAGCAGCCAGTCGTCCAGATAAGGGTATATATCACAACCCTGCAATGCTAGGAACCCTATCACCTCTGCCATAACCTTAGTGAAAACACGTGGGGCAGGGGATAAACCAAATGGTAAAACTGTATACTGATAGATGACCCCTTCACATGTGAACCTGAGATACTTCCTACATTGCCTGTGGATTGCAATGTGGAAGTACGCATCTCTGAGGTCTATGACCGCAAACCACATATCAGCTGACAGAAGGGGTAAGATATCCCGTAGGGACAGCATTCTAAATTTTTTGAATTGAATATACTCATTCAGGTCTCTTAAGTCCATAATGGGCCTCTTTCCACCCCCTTTCTTGTCAATCAAGAAATATCTGGAGAAGAAACCTAAATGTGATTCAGCGGGCGAGACAACCTGAATTGCCCCTTTTGATAACAGGCTCTGTACTTCTTGTAGGATTTCTACAGAGCATCCGCCCGCCTCTGGACTGGGATAAGAACACGGTGGTGTTTCTGTGAATTCCAAGTAGTAACCAGATGAGATGATATTTAACACCCAGGAATCAGAGGAAATTTGTAGCCATTTACTAAAGAAGGGAAACAAACGCTCAAAAAACATTGGTGTAACAGGTTCTGATACTGCCAACGCCGGTACCTCTGAACTGGGCAAAACTGGGACTGACAACTTAAGGTCGGGTAGTCAGGACACAGATTTCTTTCCCCCTTGGTTATCACGTGTGGGGTATCCTCCCTTTTTCCCACGACCCTTAGGGTTGAATCTCTTATCCTGCTGAGTAGCAGGATAATGGCGGGACTGGGATTGTTGATAGCCCCAGGACTGAGGCCTATAAGATCTCCCCGAGTAATAAGCCTGGGAATGCCTATAGAAAGGTCTGGGCTTGTAAGAAGGACCAGCCTGCTGGGTCACCCCCAAAGATTTTGCCGTAGCCTTTTGCTTACGAAGATTGTGTAAGACCTCATCGGTCAAATCACAAAATAGTGCCTTAATATCAAAGGGCATGTCCTCTATCCTAGCCTTAACATCAGGCGCCAGTGTGGATGCTCGTAACCATGAGTGGCGTCGCAGAACAATGCTAGACGCCATACTTCTGCCCGAGGAGTCTGCCATATGCCGTGAAAGGGCAATCTGGTTCTTCCCTAGTCTCTGGCCCTCTGATTGGAGGCCCTTCAAAAGAGCTCTCTTATCATCAGGTAGAGAGTCGAAAATTTCAGATACCCTTTCCCATAAAGACATTTGGTACCTTCCCATCAGGGCCCCAAAGTTGGCAATACGGATTCCCATAGCAGCCGAAGAGTATAGCTTCCGGCCTAAGCCATCCAACTTACGCCCCTCCTTGTCAAGAGGGGCCGAATGTGCCCCCGACTTATACTTTGCCGCTAGCACCTCCGTAATGATGGAGTTGGGCTGCGGATGCTTATAGAGAAACTCAGCATCCTCCTCCTTGATCTTGTAAAGATTCTCAATCTTTCTAATTGAGGCAACCACAGAGGCTGGCCTTTGCCAGGTGGCCATGGCAACCTCCTTGATGCCCTTGACCATGGGGAGCTTGGCCGGGCCAGTATCGGGGCTAAATAACACCCCCATGATGGGGTCAGATGGCCTGGGGTCTGCCTGGATGGCTGTTAAACCCAAAGACTTAGCCATACGCAATAACAAATCGGAGAAAACTTTCAGGTCCTCCGTAGGGGAAACTGGGGTGGGGTCCCCCACTATATCGTCCGGAGACGGTAGGGAAGTGTCCTCCGAGGAAGACTCCGAACCCAGTTGTCCTTCATCGTCACTGACGTCGATCTCGACGACTTGCCTGGCTTTCGACGTCGAAGCCACTGTTGGTGGTAACTCGTCGGCGTCGAACGCTGTCGACGTCGAAGGGCGAGGCGGCGGGACGGGCAGAGTTCTTTCCGTCTCCGACGACAGCCTGGACTCCTTTCGGCATCGAGGGGGTATGTCGGCGGACGAAGGGGGCAGGCCAGTTGCGCCTTGCCTCTGACCAGCAATGGAATCGCTTCGGCGTCGGTGGTAAGGTCCGACGTCACACAGGTTGCCAGCGTCGACCCGACGTCGAGAATAGTCGACTTCGAGCTGACGTCGAGGGTCGAAAAAATTGAAGTGAGGATACCAAGGGGGAGGGCAGTACCCCCATGGCCCCCAAGCCTGGTACGGCATATAGTCCCGTGGATACGCATCCGGCGTCACGAGCTCCTCCGTGTCCGAGATAGCACTCCCGGGAACCTCCAAGATGTCATCATCCTCGGACGACAAGGAACGCACCTCCACCCCCGATGGCGATAGGGGGCGAGGGGGCCTTAAGGCAGGTGCTGCCGCACTCTGCAGGCGCTGATGTGGGCTCCGACCCCGATCAGTAGGGGGCATCGAGCCTCTACTCGGAGGAGAGCGGCGACGAGGAGAGATGGAAGCATGCCTCAACGCTCCAGAAACTGCACGCGACGGAGCTCGGTGTCTCGGCGACGATCTCCCGACGTCGATCGGTCCTGCGGGTGCACATGGAGTCGATGCGCACGACGCCGAAGGAGCCGGTAAGGACAATTTATCTGGGGCAGAACGCACAGAATCCCCCCCTTTCTTCGATTTTGGAGAAGCAGGGTTCTTCTTTTTATCCTTGTGCTTCTTAGATGGTGGTTCGGACATGGCCCTATCGCCTCTACCCTGGGAGGTCGACCTCTTAGATGTGGTAGCGGGGTCAAGAGAACTCGGTCTCTGGGCTTGATCCGGACACAGCGATTTCTCATACAGAGCTGCCATTAATTTCTTTGCCCTGTGTTGGCGGCACTTGGGGGTAAACAATGCACAGGCTTTACAGGCCGCAACTACATGCCCTTCGCCCAGACACAGGAGGCAGTCATGGTGGTCATCTGAAGAAGCCATCTTGGTACCGCACGTGCGGCACTTTTTAAAAAGGGCCATGTCCATACGAAAAAACTATCCGAGGTAAAATAAGAAAAAAATTTTTACCTCAGAACGTCGTCAAAATGCGAAGCTCGATCAAATAGCTGTTCTCTCCGCGGCGGCAGAATGAGAACTGAGGGAGGAGTGCTCCCCACCCCCTCCGGTCAGGTGACTCCTGGGCGGGAAAAGCCGTTAAGGCTGGGTCCCTGACGGGAGGGGGAGGGGAGCGCTCCTTGGGAGCTGAATTTGTTAGAAGCTCTGCTAATCTTTTCCGTGGCTGGCCTGCGCCTGCGCAGTCCCATGTGGGACTGCACAGAAGCCACGAAAACGAACAGACTGATGGACTTTGGTCTGATCCAGCATGGCCTTTCTTATGTTCTTATTTATTTAAAACATTTTTATGCTGCCTTTCCACCTAAGGCGGGGAACATTAACACATTTAAACAATTAAAAATGCAGTTAAAATTAAAACATGTAATTAAAAACATGTAAACACACAAAGCAAACCTCAGAAACTGAAATTAGAAGATGAGCCAGTGGTAGAATATGAGTCACATGTTGCTCTCCAGCCACCAATGCCATGCGGCATAACTATGTATGATGCCCCTTCTCCCTACCTGCAACACATATGCACATGCCCATATACAGGCACTGCATGAAGTTGCTGCAAGGAATAGGAGGCTTATGCATATCACTCATATTCCCATACAGTCTGCCCCTTTAATTCAAGGATCTTGAGCTCAGAGCTCATACTGCTAGATCACATGGAGGAAAGAGGATATAACAGGGATACAGGAGGCATATAAAGGACTCCCATTTCCAGTAACAGCCTTATGAACTGACAGTCCATGTATTACTGGAAGAAAACTGGTCCCTGTTATTCCTTGTTGAGGTTCCTCTATGCCCACAGTGGACTAAATTGAGCTCTCTATTTTTTACATACTTTATTCTGAACTCCGGGTGTTAACTTTCTCAAGATTTCGAGATTTGATGATCCACAGAGCAGACTCAGGAATGCAACAGAAAGGAAGCATGACTTGAAGTGAAAGAGAGATGGATAGCCATAAACGACACAAAAGTGCACTTCCTGGATCCTTTATTTAGAAGAGACTATCAACATGCTTTTAAATAAATCAACCGAGTGTAGAAATTTTATTTATTTAATACAAATTAAAACTCAGAGCGTCAGGAAACCAAATTCTGTAAGAAATACACAGTTCCAAACAAACATATGTGACAAATTAAAAAAAAACAGGGGAACAAATTGTCCCTCTGAAAGGCTATGAGACTTGTAATTTTTGTGTTCCCTTATCTTTTACAGAAACTGGGCTGGTTTGAAAACATGTGGATAGTTTCTGCAAAATCTCAAAATTATCCAGTGCGTGAAAATTCAGAACCAAATATGTAAACGGATGGCTCAGTTCAGCCTATTGCATGCATAGTATCTATAACAGAAAGATCCCAAAAGGAACTTTAATGTCTGATATAGAATTCTTGGGACTAACATCATAGTCCTGGCAATATCCCCATGCAAAAAAGTGTGTGTATAGCTGCTAGAGCCAGTGTGGTGTGGTGGTTAAGAGTGTCAAATCCCCACTCATGCCAGGGAAGCTTTATGGATGACCTTGGGCCAGTCACACTCTCTCAGCCTGACCTATCTCACAGGGTTGCTGTGAAGATAAAATGGAGAAGGAAGAGAATGGTGTAAGCCACTTTGGGTCACCATTGAAGAGAAAAGAAGGGTGTAAATGAATTAAATGAACAAATTAATGAATAACCACAATTCAGAATGGGTACAGTAGTCATAAATAATAGCAGATGTGTGCACTTAAAAAAAAAATTTGATACTCGTGGAAGAGACATACTCAGAGATACAACTGTAAGGTGCTTTTTTGTTAGGAGCAGAAAAAGGAACAGCGTTTAAATTGTCTGCACTGGCATGTATCTGACAAAGATTAATTTAAGTATATATTCTCTCCTAAACCAAAGTCCATTGAACATTCTCCCAGTCTATCAGACACGTAAAAGCTCTGCCCTGTGCAACTTTGCTGACTGCAATGTTTTCTTTTAAAAAATGTCTTAGCCTATTCTTCTGCAAGATAAAAGGTCATACAGAAATTTCTTTTATAGAACCCTTGCTAATATAAAGTAATATAAAACAAATACAGTTATAAGAAAATGCTGTGGCATGAAGAAGGTCAGAGTTTCCTATATCTTTACAGTGCAAATTTCACATAATACACTACGAAGACTGAATAAGTGATTTCAGCTTGCTCTCTTGGGAGATCCAGCAATATATACCAGCAAACCTGAATAAAAATCATGGACCCTCTGCAGCTCCCTGCAGAAGTGAAGTTTAAGGATTTAAAAAGTTTAATGTTTTCAGGCAACGTGCACCGGGGGTTGGCTATGCCTGGTTATACATGGCAGGAGAAGGCAACCATGGTTTGTTTATTTATTTATTTATTTATTTATTCATTCATTCATTCATTCACATTCATTTAATTCACCTTTCACTCTGTGACTCAATACGAAGATAAAATTGATCACCCCTTGTTCTAAATGTACTTCTCAGTTCTGTTACATTTGTTCCCTTTCTAGAAGAAAAATATATTCTTGATTTGTTTTCATATTTATTTTACATGAAAAAGTTAGATTTTATGTAGCATACAGGAGACAGACACTGCTAGGCACATCATTTGGAAGTGACGGCTGGGAGGGAGGAATCCACCCAAGTGTTTGTTCCAAAAAGCATCTTCATAACAGAAAAGCGCATCCAGACAAAGCTCTCACAGCTAACTCCAGCTCTCTCGCTCTCCCCCCCATTCATTGCCTAGCCATTTAACTAAACTGAATCAGGTGGAGCAAAACCACAAGAGGAAACAACTCCCCTCCCAAATGAGCCAATAGTCTGAAGAGTTCCACCCAACCTCTTCTACTTAAGCACACTGGGGCATTTTTATTCCCTTTAGTAGCAAGAAATTTGATCTGCGGATGTCATCAGCTGTGTGTGGATTAACACAGCTGCTCAGGTTTTATGGGGGGGGAGGTGAGAGCTGAAGTACAAGCCCCGTGCACTTTATTTGCCTTTGGTTTCTATTTTACAATACAGGCAGCCAGGAAAATGCTAGCATGCACTACATTCTGGCATGTTAAAATATAACACCACCCACACTGTTTAGCAAACAAAAGTATATATGATTGTTTCATGTCTCTCTCAAAACTAGACTCCAAGATTAATGGCAACTGAAATAGTTAGATAAAAATCAGTACTTTGAAAACAAAAACTAAAAAGTAAATGCAAGACAAAACCCAATGAGGTTATCATAAACCCTGTGCATATTTGTGTAGCTCTTCTGCTTAGCGGCCATAAATTATTTTATTTGAAAAGCCTGTTTTGCATGATGCAACTTTTCTCTGTTCAGTGTTCATCACTGCCAAGGGATCTGATGTATTTCCAAATGCATTTATGGCATCTGGCTTCAGAAAAGGAATTACAAATGCTATCAAATAAATTAAGTGTATAAGATGCTCATTATATATGTATGTGATAAAGCATAAGAGATCTTTCCTATTATATAGGTGTACAAGGAAAGTGGGGTTTTTTTTTTAGTTTTTTAAAAACTGATTAATGACAGCTATTTCAGTGCTGAATCATACTTGTCCTCCCACACTCTCAAAAATTGGATGTCAGCTGTGAGGGACCCCAGACATTATCTCAGCTTCACCTCACAAAACAGAGGAGTCTGACTGGCTAATGGAAAAATCTCACACTGAACCTATGGCTAGAAGGTGCTGATTTCTGCCGGCAGAAAAGCAGCTACAGAGGCAGGGAGAAGGCTGAGAATCTGTGGAAAGAAAGCAGAATGTAAAGGAGCTAAGGGACATGGAGCCCCACGGCAAGTTGACTGAAATCAGGCATAAAGAGTAGGAGGCAGGAAGAGAAGCTTCGCACTGCAAAGCAGGGCCTTGACAAAACTATGGGAAGACAGAGTCCTGAGGGGGGGGGAGACTTCATAAAAGAAGGAGACGGGGGAGGAGGTGGTTCTGGAAAAAAACTTTACAAAGGATAGGCGTGGAATTTTGGAGGCGGGCAACAGGAAGGACAAAAAAACTAGTCACTGAAATATGTAAATATTTATCTGAAATATCTAGTGTTTGGTTGGTCTAGCCCCAGATCATTCATGAAATCTTAATATATACACAGAACAGAGTGATCATATAAAGGTGGTTCAGCATTAGATGTAACCCTGATAAGGGGTAGGGTTCTGGCTCAGTGACAGAGCACCGGCTTTGAATGCAGACTGTACCAGGTTCAATCCCTGGGATATACAGTTAAAAAGAACCAGATAGTAGGTGATGAGCAAGATCTCCATCTGAGACCCTGGAGAGCTCCTGTTAAAAAGAACCAGATAGTAGGTGATGAGCAAGATCTCCATCTGAGACCCTGGAGAGCTCCTGTCAGCCAAGAGTAGACAATACTGATTTAAATAGGCCAATGGCCTGTTTCATAGACAAAAGAATTTTCGGTGGGGGGGCATTAATGTGAGCAATCACTGGAAACCCTTATTTGAAAAGTTGATAAAGGAATTTTTGTTAACTTTGAAATTTTGAAAATAGTTAATTTAAAAGGAGAATTTTGCCTGCATAAGGTTTTATTACCAAGACTGGTGACCGAAACCTCTTGCCTTGTTTTGACAGGAGGCATCAAGCCAGCTGGCTGGAGAAGTGGGAGCAGGTTATGTGCGTATACCTACAGGGGTATGATGACTGGGATGTAGGAACTTGGTCTCTGGGCTAAGCCAGTTAAATGAGTTTTCTGGATATTCAAACGCCAGGTAACAAAGATTTTACTATACAGAGTGAGTGAATTGCCTCACTATCATAGGATGTTTTCAGACTGTGGATGGCTACTCATCTATGGGGAATACTCTAGCAACTAAATGACCTACAAGAGCCCTTCCGACTCTATAATTATATCATAGTTTGTGTGCCAGGACCAAAGAGATACTGAAGGTGACCGACTTGAACTCACCACTCAAATTCTGGCTGTAGATCTTGTCCCAATACAACTGAGAAAATTATATTCTGTTTCTGATGATCTAAACATTTTGCTTGCCCACTGAGATCAATATACTGCTATAGTAGGTAGCTTTAGAATTCTAGCTACCATACAAAGCCAACAAAGCAGACAACAGACAATCTATAGAAACTGCTTAATTTAGAACACCACGAGTCCTTTCAAATACTCAAAGTCAATCAAGTCCTACCCTACTAGGAAAAAAAGATGTAATTACAAATTAGTTGTTTCAGGTGCCCTTATTTCATGTGGTACAGCTGCACTGGAATAATACTTAATACTACAGTTCAGTAAACCCTCCTTGCTTACTAACTGTGAATTTAAACAACTGCCAAATAACAAGGCAAATATATAAATCTTTAGGAAGAAGTGTTCTTTGTTAGAATCTAATCCAAGGCAAGTTTACTTAAAAGTAAGCTTCACCAAGTTCAAGGAGCATTACTTCCAAGTAAGTGTGCCTTCAATTCATATCAGCTTGTCATGTTAGCTATTTTAAGATGTGGACAGCTGTAAAATTTTCTGAGGTACACTTTCAATATTGCTCCAGCCTAAAAAAGTAGATTAGATAACTATAATGAAGACTTCCTTTAGCATGGGCAGACTGTTGCCATAAAATGTTTGTGTCTCCATTAAAAAGATGTTAAAGAGCAGGGGATGTGCTGAACAGGGGAACCACACTCTGTTCAGTTAAAAAAAATATTTTTAAAATGAAGAACACATACTGAAATCATGGGGGCCAGCAGGTAGCCTCGCTCTATTCTCCATTTTAAAAAAGGCTGTGTTGCATTTGTGTATTTAAATATTAATTCAGCCTCCAATTTATTTAAAATAATCAAGTACATTTAAAACAGCTGCAGAACTCATCCAGGGAGCAGTGGGAGGCTCAAGTGATACCAGAAAGGATAGCCAAGATGACTTCATAGTAGCCACACACGCAACTGCCTGTATGATTCAGCAATTCATCTCCATTCTGAGATTAGGATTTTTCCTGAAGTAAATCAAAATCTTGCAGAAACAGCTAGGAGGGGGGTGCATTCAGATATCATAATAAACTGCAGTTACTTATGACATCTGAGCACACACACACACACACACACCTGCTGCCAATAAACCAATGGGAACACTAAAATTGCATTATTTATCACGGATTGTAACTGGTTTGTTAGCCACCATTTGTATTCACTTCGATGTGCTCTTCTGCCCACATTCTGAAATCCCAGTTTGTGCAGGAGTTCCACCTCCCCCCCCCCCCGATACATAGTCAGCTATATACAGCATCCAGCAAACATAGCCACTGAAGAGGCTATGAGCTACCGCTGGTACTTTCTCAAGCCACACACATCCCTCCTTCCGCCTGCCTCCCTGCCCTAGCTCCATGCCCATCGATCTGCTAGCAAGACCTCAAAAGTATCACTATGCAGCTCTCTCCAAGAGCAAATTTAAAAGGCAGTGGAACAAAGGAACTTGGTCAGTGACAGGTTTTCATGCAGTTTGGTAATACAGACATTAGATGAATTCCAAAAATCATTCTGCATACTTATTCCAATGGTATTGGGAGGGGATGTTTGTACGTTATATAGGGGACACACCTTTCATACATGTTATCCATCAAGTGAGTTACCCAGCCACAATCACCTTTCCTCCCAAGTTTTTTTTATTTCAAAGAAAAAAATGGTTTAGAGAATGCAGTAAAAAAGCTAGACAGGAAAAGGGAAGAGGAGACTGAAAGTTGTAAACTGCGTGTATGTGTAAAGTGCCATCATGTCGCAGCCAACTTATGGCGACCCGGCAAAACTGAAATATGGCAAACTGTTGCCAAAAGTGTCCAAATATCCAAGAAGGCTTGATTGTATTAGAGGGGCACGGAAGTTGACCAATAGCAGGTGGCGTGTACTGTGAAGATTCACCAATAGCTAGGTAACAGAATGGGGGGGGGGTGACTGAGAGGCAGGAAAGGAGGCAAGAAACAGAGTATTTAGAGCTTATATACAAACTGTGATTTGTTATTCATATCTGATAGTCTAAGCAGGGTTTGTGTGACAAAAGTCAGTTAACACAAATCATAGTTTATCACAGTGTTGGAATGCAACCGTAAACCTTTGTATGAATGTATCCCACATTGTCATGAAGAAACATTGTTCTGCTCAATAACTTCCAGCCTTGCAGTTGCAAAGTTCTGGGCCTTTAGTTTGTAGGTAGTTTTTCTTAATGTTGTTGAATGTGTACAGAGAAAGTTAAACAGAAATCCATTCAATTTAACATTTGACCTCCTTGTCTCTAATCAGATAATTCTGCAAAGCAAAAGTTATGTTGCCTATATGCCCGAAGTTTTTAGATTATATTGTCGAAGGCTTTCACGGTCAGAGTTCATTGGTTCTTGTAGGTTATCAAGGCTGTGTAACTGTGGTCTTGGTATTTTCTTTCCTGACGTTTCGCCAGCAAGATGCCTGCCACAGCTGCTGGCGAAACGTCAGGAAAGAAAATACCAAGACCACGGTTACACAGCCCGGATAACCTTTTTAGATTATGTTTCTAGGCTGTATTTAGATGCAAATCAATATGTTAATTAATTGTTATAGCAACCAGTTAGCATGCAGTCTTGTTCAGGAAATGTACAAATTACAAAATGGATAATTCATTTAAATCAATAATGTAAATCAGCCTTTTTTTGTTGATTTAAATAATGCATTTAAATAATTATTTAAAACAATGCACCCTAGCGGAGAAAACAGCTACAGCTATATCCACTGGTAGTTTAAGTCCCAAGGCTACAATTTTCTTGCAATTGTGTCTGCAGGAATAGTCATGGCCTGTTTCCACTGGATCTGCTGCTCTCTAACTGCACAGAATTTGCAGTCGAATTCTCAAAACACTATACACAGGGGCTTTTGCCCTGAAGAAATTCCAGGAGTACCTTGTAGTCAATTATGCATCCCTAGCAAAAATGCAGAGCTTCTGAACCACACATGAGCCCCTCCCCCCTGAAAACACTGCTTTGTAATTGGCTGTAGTGTATTTTTTTAATACATCCACAGCCCCCACCAGCCCCGCAGTGGGATTCTTTCATTTGATCTGAACTGAGTGTCCATTATACAGCCAAATCATAAAAGGGTCCAGACAACACCCCCTCCACAACCAAGAACATAAAAACACTTGCACAATCATTTGGGACATTCATCATTCCATTGGTAGTTGTACACTCACAAAAAAAAAAGGCTTTTGTGCCTATAAGAGGACGTGTATAAGGAGAGAGCAACAAATCAGCCTGGCTCTGTTCCATCCTGCAGAGAACTGAAACTGACCCACAGTCACTGTGAAACTGATCAAATATGTATTCCAGTGTTATTCTCAGTATTCCAGTATTATTCTCTTGCTAGTGCAATCAATAATGGCTTTGAGGGGAGGGGTTGGATGAGAGGGACAGACAGGGAAAAGCGAGAATGGGCGTGGGGAGAAAAACCCAGTGACAAGTATGCACAGGACCAGCTTGCCATTTGGGATCAAGGCAGACTTTAAACTCGGGGTAAAACAGCATCACAAAAACATGGGGAAAATGCAAGGGGAGAGTGAGGCAACTTCTGAAGGCCGGAAAATACATGCACAATTAAAATGAAGCCCCCAATAGCCGGGGTGTGTGTGTGACTGCGACAGGAATAACCCATGCATAAAAGGCCTATAATACAATATGACAGGCCTAGAATTATTGCATTTAGATTTAGGCTGAAGACAGGCAATACTGTTCAGAAAGCAGAAGGCAGTTTAAAGAGGCATAAGTTTTTATTGCATGTGCATAATTATTTTGCCCCTCTATGGTTTCTGGTCAAAAGATTTTACAAGTTTTTCAAACAATACAAGCAACATCAGAGGCAAAAATACAAGCAACACAAGAGGCAAAAATGGGATGCAACTCTCTCCTGCCTTAGAATACAGTTGAGCAATAAGAACCCATTAAGCACATTTACCAGCTAATGTGCTATAGGGACATGCTGTGCATTAGGCTACCTGAAATTCCTACAGAATTAGAACAACAGACCTTTTATCCTGGGAGGGAGACCTTACCCAACTGGCCCATCCTGAAAAGCCTACCAAACACTGAATTCACTGCTGGTGTATTTATTACTATTATATATATTGTTTACTGAATGTATACCCAGCCTTTCTCCTCAATGACGGCCCAAAGCACTTTACATCATTCTCCTCTCTGTTTCATCCTCACAACAACTCTGTGAAGTAGGTTAGGCTGAGAATGCATGATGGGACTAAGGTCATTCAGCAAGCTTTCACAGGAGAGTGAGGATTTGAACCTGGATATCCCAAATCCTAGTCCAACCACGACGCCACGCTGATTCTCCATGTATTATGCATTATGGTCCCCACTCAGGCTCTGCAGACGAATCTGTGTAACAGCAGTAACTCTAGGTATCCACCATAACATAGTCTATGCTAGTGCTGCACATTTTGGGGAGCTGCTGGCATAGGAATTCTCCATGCAAGGCATGGGATCCAAAAGGTAAATTGCTGAGTAGATGCAGTTCACATGGGATTTGCAACCTATGACTTAATCCACCTTTCTGTGCCATTTCACAAGACATCCCAAGCCATGAGTGGTAACCAACCTGGTGTATTAATTGTCAAAGAAGCATATTTAAACCTTTCCAGGTCTACAGACATTTAAGCCCTGAAAATTCTTTTGGCGGCTAAAGCAAACAAGCCAACTTGTTTTGTACACTGTTTTGTCTTGAACTGTCTCCCTCGCCCAAGTCCTCCCTTGCCCATTCCTCAACATCATACAGATACCCACAATGGTTCTTAACCATTACCATTCACATGACCTATGATCTCCCTAATGCCCAACTGGTCATTGGCCATGGAATCCACTGGCCAGTTAGGGCCTAATTTCCCTTTACTCAGGGAAGGGAATACCCACCCCTCACTGAAGGGAATACCTCACCCCTAATACCTGTTAACTTCTGCATCACCCACTTGAGGACAACTAGACACTTTACACAGATGCCTCTAAAACTCTCCTGACAACCTTTTTTAAAAAAAGCATCTTTGGGAGGGAGCAATCAAGAGCACAGAAGTGTGAGGGGAGCTTAATTCTATCCCCTTCCACCCATTTTTCTGTTCCAAATTGACTCCACCCAACCACTTTTCTTCCCACAGTCCTAATGTGTGTTTGTCCCTACAGGTCAAGCAATACCTGAATGTTTAAAAAGACTACAGAGGGAATATAATGCAAAAATGAGTGTAACATTTATATTGGCCCTGAAAAAAAACAAAATTGGGATGGGGGTATGAGAGGTTAATATCCACTTCAAGGGCTCCGAGATATAATGAAATCTAGGTAAGGCAATATGGTGCTTAACTACAATTACAAATGTGTTTACTTCCCAGCATAGACTACTGTATCTCGCTCTACACAGGGCTGCCCTTGGGACTGATCGGGAGGCTCCAGCTGGTACAAAATGCTGTGGCGAGGCTCCTTTCTGGGGCCTCAATGCAAGAGCACATAACTTCAGTACTGAAACAACTGCATTGGCTCCAGCTGGCGCATCGGATCAGGTTCAAGGTGCTAGTTTTAACCTTTAAAGCCTTACACGGTCTGGGACCATCGTACTTATGGGACCGCCTCTCCTGGTATATACCCCCCGAGAGCTTTACGCTCAATAAACAACAATTTACTGGTAGTCCCTGGCCCGTGGAGTATGCAGCTGCCCTTGACAAGGGCCAGGGCTTTTTCAACCCTGGCCCCGGCCTGGTGGAACAGTCTGCCAAGTAACATCAGGTCTCTGTGGGACCTAAAGGAGTTCCGCAGGGCCTGCAAAACAAAACTGTTCCACCGAGCCTACACCTGAGGGCAGCCGCAAGTCTTTTCATATCATCATTTGCTGGCCACCCCATCCTTCCCCCAGTTTTGTCTGGGGACCCATTGCAGACTGAACTTGCCTAGCGGCTACGATTTAAAAGAAAGTGCCATCTTGTTTTATTATAAATATGAAGTATGAATTTTAAAGTATGTTTTAATGTATGTTTTAATTGATGTATTACTATTGTGTTGTGACCGCTCTGAGCCCAGCTTGCCGGGAATGAGGGCAGGATATAAACCTAATAAATAAATAAATATGTCTGCTGAAAGGCTGGTTGTTAGTTATGAATTGGTTGAGAAGATATTTGCATGTTTTAAATTGTTCTTTAAATTATAAATTACACAGAAACCCAATGTGTATGTGTGTAGCGATTATTGCCTTTTTGCATATCTACCAAAATGACAATGGACGTCATAAAGAATGTCCACCAAACTGCAGAAAAGAGGCAGTAGAGGACAAATGAAACAATCCTAGTTTCAGAAATTTTGTTAGTCTTTAAGGTGCTACTGGACTTTTGCTCTTTCTACTGCCAGTGACAGACTAACATGGCTACCCATCATAATCCTAGTTTCAAATATTGTTTGCCATTATCACTTTATCAGTAATCAACACCTCTGCCATTCTGTAAACTTTCCCTTAAAGCCGCATTTTAGGTGCTTTACAATATGTTTGAGAAGAATTTAATTTGTTCCTCCGCCATAAGAAACATATAAATTAAGGCTTTAACAGTGTGTAATTTTATGTTAAGGTTTAATAACACATTATTAAAAATAGATGTAGAATTTTTTGCTGAAAAGAAGCTGTCACTTTTATACTCTTAATTACTTCACATTATTAGTTTTACATACTATTTATTGACTTGTCACAAAACAAAAGGATTTATTTTACAAAGCTGATTTAAGTGGAACACTCCAACACAACTATTTATAGAGTCTAAGCGTGCAATCCTGAAGGGGGGGTAGATTCGCAGCAGCCGGGAGTGGCGGAGCTGCACCTCAGCCTCAGAGGCTTCCCAGTCGCTGCAGAGGTGAAAAAAGCATTTTTAAACATAAAATAAAGGGGGGAAAGGGGGAAATGACCCTTAGCACTAAGCGAGGCTGCGCCACTGAAAATGGTGGTGCAGCCCTGCCGCCACTCAAGGGGGCGTACCCGGGGTGAAAGGGAATGCCTCCCCCCACGCCAGCTTTCCCTTTCAGGAATGCCCTGCCGGCATGGCTGCAGGGGCCAGTGGTGCCCAGATGCCAGCGTGTTTGTCCCCGCACCAGCATAAAGATAAAGGTCCCCTGTACGAGCACCGGGTCATTCCTGACCCATGGGGTGACGTCACATCACGACGTTTACTAGGCAGACTTTGTTTTACGGGGTGGTTTGCCAGTGCCTTCCCCAGTCATCTTCCCTTTACCCCCAGCAAGCTGGGTACTCAGTTTACCGACCTCAGAAGGATGGAAGGCTGATTCAACCTTGAGTCGGCTACCTGAAACCAACTTCCATCAGGATTGAACTCAGGTCGTGAGCAGAGCTTTTGACTGCAGTACTGCAGCTTACCACTCTGCGCCACAGGGCTCTTGATGCCACCTTATTACATAATAAGGTGACACCTACGCTGGCGTGGGGTCACGCTGGCTCCTAAGGAGCTTCAGCTCCCCCTTCAGGAATGGGTTGCCCATATAGTAGGCCCTAATAGAAAACCAACTCCATAATTCTCATGTGATACCTACTATTTCACATAGATTTCTGCTATAATCCTAAACTTACATTAGTAAAAAAAAAACCACTGAACTCAATGGCACTTCTTTCAAAGTGTGTTCTGATTTAGAAATTTAAGAGCAATTCATAACCATCTACTGATATGAGAATACACCCATAGTGATGTCACTACGTCTACACACCAGTAAGCAGTGCAGCAATCATCCCAAGAGCAAAGTTGAACACTCTCTTCTCTTGTTTTGTGCCTCTTTAGCTGAAGTTTCAGATTATTTGGTCTATTAATATGATGAAGGGAGGCGTGTGTTTGTCTTTTCCCCTGATCTATTTTCAGAATATTCAGTTTTGACACACATCTTTATGATTAAAATTTCAGCAGTACTAAATTAATTTATAATCTACTTCTGAAGGTCCTACATTTCAGAATGGGACTTATAAAACACAAGTAAAAATATACAGGGTTCCTCATGTGTTTCTTTGAATTTTAATTGCATCTGTGGGTAGTCAAAGCTAGGCAAAAACTCCCCCACACTGTACTTCTTGAAGCCACTTGTAGCTAAGCTGCTTCTCAGCTGGGTAATAACGATGATACCCAATCTGAGACTTTGAAGATAATGATTCAAGTAAAACCATCTGAATTACAACCTCATAACACTACTTGAAATGGTTAAAAAAAAATGTTTCCAAAGGACCCTCTGAATTATTATATAGCAAATCTTATATATTTTTTAAAATCCACTTTACAGCTGCATTGATAAGAATTTAATTTTTGTACACACACATATGTCCATACAGCTGAGGTGCATATCATTGCTGCAGGGCCCTTAAACTCATCAGTAAGAACTCCAACTTAGTAGAGTACACAATGTGTTGAATTTCACATTTCCTGGTGCATGCTTATGCTCTATATTATACATGTTCAGGTTTATGCACTGTAAGCTTACCTTTCTTTGCTTCAGATTGCACTGCAATCACAAAAAAACAATACAGTCTTCCATCAACGCATAGTCATAAGCAAGTATGACAACTCAAGGGCAAACAACAATATCAAGTTAGAAGTGTAGCCTGGGAACACTTTAAAAATGCCAGTTTGCTGCCAAAATCCATCAACAATATTTTTTCACATATTTATAAATATTTATATGAATTTACTTGTAAAAAAACAACTCCATCTATTAAAAGGTTTGCATCCTTTGGGGAATTCCAGCAGACATTACAACTGTATGTTTCATATTAAGCCTTAAAATTCTCTATTACTTTAAACTTTTGTCAACTGTGTAGTCATTTTTAAACAATCCAGTCATCACTATATAAAGGCGAGCATGTATTATCATGTGTACAGTATTTATTTAAAAAGACAAAAGATGCATATAATAGCTTTCTTAAAATTTAAAAATCAGTTTAATGACTCCAGTAACAACTGGCCTTAAGCTGTGCTTAATTTTGTTAAGCATGAAGGAATTATTAGCATACACCATACACACTGCACTAAAATGGCAGGAACAAAAAAAATTGTCCAACCCATTTCTATAGTCTTCAAAAAAACATGTCGTTTTTGAAATTTCCAGCAGATACTTCACTCCTGATAATAATAGTTCATATAAATTTACTGGATATGAAGAATGCATTGACTGCACAGCATCATATTATGAATATATAAATATGCAGAATGACAGTCCTTTACTATAAATTAACAGTAATTTTGATTTAGTGGCTGGGGTACCTCTTTCTGTCTTTAAACATAAAGACTTTCATACATCCCAGCATCTAAAGTTCCAATTTCAATGCAAATGTTCCCCAAGACTAATAAGCCTCTTTGTTCATTAGGCTTACCCCACCTTATACTTTAATGGACATGGTTAACCGTACAGATATAGGAAGCATTATGCCCGCCATCTGCATGAGATAAACATTAATCACTTCAGAGCATTTTGTTTTATTTAAATTTTCTTTCAGCTTTTTTTCTTGAAAGGGTTACAGTATTATGCAAATACATCAACTCCTTCCCCTATTAAATCAGCAGCCTTTCATCTCATTCCCCAGTCCTGTTATGAATGTATAGCTTGCAAACTTTAAAAGAGTGGAGAAGAGCATCAATGGAAGTTGACAGTTTCTCTCTTGACCGCAGAAGCTGGCATTCCGACATAGACACCATGTGTACATCAAATAAAAACACACATATCCAAATACTGTTGATTTTTTTAAAATGAAAAATGAACAGATACTAGTTTTCAGCTAGGTTTTGCATTTATGTAGCATGGTACCTGACAGAATCAGGTGTCAGGTTGTTAAGTGCAAGCCCCAAGAGACTGTTTTCAGCTACTCATGGCACCATGATATGGCAAAGACGGAAGTGCTTTCATCTCTTCTGTAAAACCACAGGAGTGGCTACCTAATCTGACTGCTCTCTTTCCTTCACTCTTTACCCTGAAATTCACCTTGGTCATTCATAAAACCTCTACTTACTTACCCCTCAAATATTTCAAGAATAGGAATCTTTAGAGGAAAGACTCTCCTACTGCTACTGGAAATATTAATTATACACTACTAAATATGTTCTTGAGGTTTCTAAACTCCTAATGCACAAAATATTTAAAAGGTTGTCTGTTACTTTGAATAAGTGGAAATGAAATTTCTTCCTGGCTTCTATTAGAGCTGTAGTTTATGTTTAAAGTAGTTTAAAACACTCTGGTCCTAATCTCCAACCAAAACATCCACATGTCATTGAGTCACAAATTTCAAAATTTGCTGTTGATTTCTGGTAAGAAATATAACAAACTACTTCAGTATAAGAAATATTTAGCGATTCTTTAAACAATTTTTTATTTTAAAGCATTTTTTCATACTATCCTTTCAGTTTCAAGTTAAACAATGGAACCTACTTTGTTACCTTAACGCAGCCTTTAGAAGCTATTGAATTTATCCAAAATGAATAAATGTAGGAAAAAAAAATACGTTGACTATGGTTATAGATAAAGTGTAAATATTTGAGAAGTATTTTTAAAAAGAATGCTCAGCTTGTAATTAGTTTTAGTATACCTCTTCGTTTTTCCCATTTGGAAGAATGAAACATACTAGTTTAGAATATACTCTGTAAGGTTACCAAAAAAAATAAAAATTGAAGCCCGGGGGGACAAATCCTTGCCATCAACAGTAATAAGCCTCAGCACAAAATGCATTTGCATTTCACATTTGCAAAACAAATTGTACGAGAATGCCAGTTTAATAGGAATACTCATTTCATTCACCTCCACTAACAATGTGAAGGAGATTATTCCATACAATATGTAAAAAAGCTGCTTTCAGGGATAACTGCTGTGGGAGGGAAATGACCTTTGTCACGCACTCACTAGTCCCCTAACAAACCTAGTCATAATGGACACTGTGTTTAATGTCAATAAAGTCAAGGACTTTATTTCCATTTTCGGTTCCCTGTAGTATCAACAAAATGCCATGCAAAAGATATATCTGAAACTGGAATGCCACGATAATACTCCCTCCCTTCCAAAGAATCCCATTTGTAATGACATTAATGAGCATTTTGGAAGAAGGCAATGGCCCCTTTCATTTGAAAAGCTATGGAAACACCACAGCACTCCACAGGCAAAACAGCAAGGGAAGGATAGGGTGTCATAGCCCAGTTTCCTCTGCAGGCATCTTGCTCCCACGTTTCACCTTCTTAACCTCATGCCACTTTTTGACTGCTCCACTATCACCAGGGGGAAATGAGGAGCTTTGCAAGCAGGTAATGCTTTGGAAGGCATTTTCTGAAGAGATTTATTATGTTCCAACCCAGCCTCTCCAAGCCGGCAGCTGCCTAATCCTTTTGCAAACCATACCCCCACTATCTCCCCCCCCCCCAAACCCATTCCCAACACCCTCACTTACAAAGAAAATGACGGGGGGGATAAAAAGCTCACCCCTTCCCAGCCCACCACTAAACGCAGCCTGCATTTGCGTAAAGGACAATCCTGGCGTTCCCTTCCCCACCCCCTCGGCGAGGGGAAGAGAAACACTGTCAAATAACAACCAGAGCAGACAAAAGGCTGCGATTGTTTGGAAGCGGGGTGGTGGTGGTGGAAATCTTCCGGGTTTTCCAGCGCAGAAGCCACGGCCAGAGATAGGGGCGGCGGGGGGGGGGGGAGAGAGAGAAAGCCAGAGGCTCGCGGGGAAGAAAAGAGCCAAGGTGTGGGGAGAAAGACGGAGCCGTGTTGGGGGGCGATGGAATCTGACAGGAGGAGAAGGGGAGGAAGGGCAGAGAGGACAGGAGGGAGGGAGGGGAGCGTGAATAAAGCGACATTCGCCCCTGGGGGGGCGGGGCGGCCGAGGCCAGGGCAGGCGCGCCAGGGGGAGAGGAGGAGGGGGGCGGAGAGAAAGGCCAGGCCGGCCGGGCCAGAGAGCGAAGCAGACTGGGACGCGCCGGAGGGGAAGGGGGGGGCCGTCTCCGGACGCCGCTCACTCACCCACTTGGAGCACGTTGTCCACGGCGCCCGTCTCCAGCAGGCGGATGCCTCGGCGGAAGGGGAGCCCCTCAGTGACGGCGGCCGGAGCCGGCGGAGGGGGCGCGCCCGAGGGGGCGGCCGCGCCGGGGGCGGCGGCCGGGCTGTCCTCTCCGCCGGCCCCCAGGCCCGGCCCGCCGCCCGCCGCCCCGCCGGCTCCGACGCCGACTGCCCCGCCGCCGCCGCCGCCGCCGCGCCCGGGCTGGAAGCTGGAGTACATGCAGATCTGGCGCTCGTTGCGCGGGAAGCTCCAGTAGACGATGCGGCGCTGCACGGGCTCCGGGATGCGCTGGAAGCGGCCCTCCACCCGCTCGAAGGCCCAGCTGCCCGCCACCCGCTTGGCCGCCGCGTCCAGCAGCGACTCGGGCTGCAGCAGGGGCAGATGCGGCCCCGCCGGCCCGCAGCCGGAGCCCGGCCCCGGCCCGCCGGGGGGGCAGCACCCCCGCGCCCCGCCGCCGCCTTCGGCCGCCGCCGCCGCCGGGCCCCCCGGGCCGCCCCCCGAGCGGGGCAGCGCCGCCACCCGCGAGCACAGGCGCTTGGGGCCCGGGGTGCCCGCCGAGGGCAGCGGCGGCCGCAGCAGCTCCTCGCCCTCGCCTCCCTCCGCCATGGCTGCGCCCGACCCACTGAGCCCCGGCCCGTGACTGCCTGCCTGCCTGCCAGCCGCCGCCGAGCGGTGGGGGGCGGCAGGGGGAGGAGACTGCGGCGGGGAAGGGAGGGGAGAGAGAGAGAGAGAGAGAGAGAGCGATAGCGGACGGGCACCGCGGCCCGCAAGGGGGGGGGAAGGTGTCACGTCGCCCCTCCCTGTCGAAGGAGACGCTCGCGCGCGGGACGTTGAGCCCCCGCGGCGGGTGCGGCGGGGGGGGAGAGGGGGTTGGGTTCCCACGTACGTTTCTTGGGGCCCCTCCCCCCCTCCCCTCAGACGCTTCGTTTCTGTCACATTTCTCACGCTGGCGGACTGGTTGTCCGTTTAGAATTATTCGACGTTCGTCCTGTCCAACCGCCGCAGACGTTGCTCTGTGAGAGGAAAATGAGCCCCTCCCCCGCCACCACCCCCACCCCCCGCCAAGGGAGGCCATCGAGTAGACTGCCTAGTCAGCAAAATTCACAGTGGGTAGCCCTGTTGGCCTGTCTGCAGTAGTAGAAAAGGGCAAGAGTCCAGTAGCACCTTAAAGACTAACAAAAATATTTTCTGGTAGGGCGAAAGCTCATACCCTACCAGAAAATATTTTTGTTAGTCTTTAAGGTGCTACTGGACTCTTGCCCTTTTCTACTAGTCAGCACTTCGAGCAAATGTTCTGCTTCAGAATGTGTTTTCAGTCCCTTCTAGGACCAAGTCCTGAAACTGGAGAAGTCCTAACAAGTGAACACACGAAGCCACCTTATACTGAATCAGACCCTGGGTCCATCAAAGTCAGTATTGTCCACTCAGACCGGCAGCGGCTCTCCAGGGCCTCAGGTCTTTCGCATCACCTACTGCCTAGTCCCTTTAACTGGAGATGCCGGGGATTGAACCTGGGACCTGCACACCAAGCAGAGGCTCGACCATGGCCCCTCCCGTCTGTGCCCACAGCTTGCCTTCTCCCCCTCATCTTTTGGTTTCAGATACACAGCAGGGTTTCCAGGGCAGGTGCCAGGGAAGGAACCTCTCTTTTCAGAAACTGAACACTGGGCGCAAGCAGTCGCACTGGCTCCGCTTGTCAGGAGGACTTGACACTCAGATGCCTAAATCTCATAGAATTAACTCTGTGTTTCTCACAGCCCTAGCAAATAATTATCTGTGTAGAAAACGACGATCTTAAAAGCCCCAGAGAAAACGCAACCGAAATCCATCCACTGTCCTCATTCTGCACAATGCGCCCACAGGACTTTGTTTGATTACCCTCCCGTGATGCTGGAGGGGAGGTTGAACCTGGGGCTTAGTGCAGCAAAGCAAATGCTCTACCCCCTGCACCATAGCCCCACCCGCCATGAATACACCCGAACACATGAAGCTGCCTTATACTGAATCAGACCCTTGGTCCATCAAGGTCAGCATTGTCTACTCCGACCAGCAGCGGCTCTCCAGGGTCTCACATCAGGTCTTTCACATCACCTACTTGTAGTCCCTTTAACTGGAGATGCCGGGGATTGAACCTGGGACCTTCTGCATGTCGACCAGATGCTCTACCACTGAGCCACGGCCCCTCCCCAAACCATGTAGTTCTGCAGAACTGTACAAAGAGGACAAGAACTTCTAGCACCCTGGATAGGTCAAGCCTAATTCCGCATCTCATAAAGGACCATTCAGTAGACACCTGCATAGATAATAGTGTCTTCTTTGATAAACAAATAGTGCTTTTTAAATATAAAATTTCATCTGCAGAGGCTGACAGGAGGTAAATTCAGTTGTTTCTGTAACACGATACAACAATGTTAAAAGATACACCAATACAGGTGAACAGCACAGATTAGAGTATGCCTGGATTATTATAATTTGCATGGATGTGCAGCCCAATCCTATACTGAGTCAAGCATGCCTAATGCTACTGAAATTGCCATAGGTACACTTAGCTCTGCATAGGATTGAAGTGCACAGCATAGTTTATCTCCAGTGTCCTGGCAGAAGTAACCTAAAGAATTTACAATTTGCTAAGCAAACCAAGCTATAGCATACCCTTCCACTTCTACCTCCTGCCTCATATAATTCAATCCATTCTTGCATCACTGGGTCAACATGAACTCTTCCCACTGCACTGGGACTGACATAAACTGCAATCCTAAATTCACTTTATATAGTAAATCCCATTGCATGCAGCACTTTCTTTTGAATAAAGATGCTTAGAATCATAGTGCATTAATTTTGTACTCTTGATGGTTGGCTCTAAGGTCTGGAGGAGGGAACTGTGATCATAAGCACTTAGACACTGGCAAGTGCTTACAATACCAGTGGGGTTGCTGTGTTAGCAAAACAAAACGAGTCCAGTGGCACCTTAAAGGCGAACAACATTTATTCCAATGGAAAAGAGCAAGAGTCCAGTAGCACCTTAGACTAACAACATTTCTGGCAGGGTATGAGCTTTTGTGAGTCACCGCTCACTTCCAGTATGAGCTTTCATGAGAGCTCATTACAAGCCAATGAATGTTGTTGTCAGCACAAATTAATGTGTGGTTGCAGTCACAGACAGGCAGGGTCTAGTGTCCTTCTTTTGTACTGCAGCAATATCAATCTACTTCCTGCTCTGGTCTGTCAGTATCAACTAAAGTTATTCGTATGTAAAAGTGACATCCCTTTCTTCAGGCACACCATCTCCTACCACTTATCAGCTCAGTAACACCTAAGGAAGAGGGGAAGTTTGTAGTTTGTTGATGTTCCCAGTTTTCCTAATTAAAGTTTTTAACATGTGGGTCCAGTACATTGAAACAAAGCAGAGATCAAGCCAACTGGATCAACATTAGAGGAAACAGGTTTTTTTTTTTTAAAAGCTTTTGGATATGCATGCTCCTTCAGGCTGAGTGAGACAGAGTATTCAGAACAGGTTTCAAAGTACCTACAAAAAATGAAAGGGGTAGGGTAGTTGTTGTAGCATCATATAAAACATATAAACTCAAACACTGGAGATATAGGTAGAAACAGGCATGTTATCAGAAACAGTAGTTAAAGTTAGGAAGCATGATCTTGTAGGGCAGGGCATTGATTGTATTTATTATTTCTTAAAACTGCTTTCTATTATACCTGAAGCAAGCAACAGTCAAACTAGTTGAAAGCTCCAAACATTATGATCATTGTTATTACCCTTTTCCTCATTAAAACAACAAAAAGTAATTGTTCCACCCAGAAGGAGCAGAACCAAGCCTTGGAACATTTTACACTGCCACCTGTTTCGGTTAGACTCATCCCATCAGCAGGAAGCAACCATCAACAAGAATTTAAAGGAAACCATAAAGACTGTCTCACATTTGGCACACTTTCTCCTTCAGTGTTGACAAATTGAGCAGGTGAAGAATGAGCAGGTGGGGTTTTGTGAAGCCAGCAGAAACAGCATTAACACAAATATAGGACATCTGTCACAGTGAGGGAGCAGTTAAATAATGAGCACAGAAATAAAGTTTCATTCAGGAAGCCCTAATGGAAAAGGTAGTTTGTTCCCACTCTCCCAACATTGCTTTCTGTGAAGGCTGGTTCAGAAATCAGCATGACTGGTCCACAGCCATGCCTGCCAGTCTTCCAATGTGTGCGGATATGCATATGCAATATAGCCTAGATCATTCTGGTTGTTGGCTGAGAGCTTTAAAAAAGTGAATATGGAAGAGAGGCATGTGATGTAGCTTTCACTTTGAATCCAAGTGGGCCTGGGAACAAAAGACTAGAATTTCCATTCATGCTGCTGTGATCCTGAAAAGAAGGTCTCAATATCAGACTAACATATAAATAGGGTTGCCAACTCCGGGTTGGGAAATACCTGGTGGTGGTTGGGGCAGAGCAAGGAGGGGTTTGGGGAGGGGCTTCAATGCCATAGAATCCAATTGCCAAAGTGGCCATTTTCTCCAGGTAAACTGATCTCTTGTCAGTTGGAGATCAGTTGTAATAGCGGGAGATCTCCAGCTACTACCTGGAGGATGGCAACCCTACATATAAAGTGCTTGCAGGATTGTCATCCATTAGTTCAAAAAAGTTAAATCCTGTCCCTGAAGTTACTGAGGGTGCTGCCAGTTGAGAACTGAGATCACAGGTATCACACCAAATTTGGCTCCAGTGATTTCAGCATGACAAATGTAAGCATGTGCTTAACTCTCCCTTTGAAATAAATAAACATTAAAACTGTATAAATGTGGTTGGATTAAACCCCATGAGTGAATGCACTATTGCTGCAAGCAATAAAACTAAGTACTGAACTTGTGCTGAATACAACACGACTCTTCCTATGCTGTTGCATTAGAACAGCACCCTGAATCTATGAGTGGAGATCAGGGTTTACGGGAAAAGGGGAAGCTAAGAGAAGATTGTTGAAATCAAATTGCTGAATAAATCCATTATCTGTTACATTGTCGAGCATAATAAAATGATCCTTCATCACTTCTCTTCAAGGACTTTCTTAGTACAATCACTAATGAATAATCTGCAGTGCAGCTTTAAATTAAATGCAGTACAGGAAAGCCAGGATTCCCAATCTACAAAAGAGGATAAACAGGAGGGTATGTTTAAAATCTGTGTTAATTAATAATACCATCCAGACAGATAACTTTTTAAAATAATGCACAGAGGATTTAGGGAACAGTCCTAAGATTTTGCTGACGTTAGGCAGAATCATACAACATACAGCTGTCAAGGTCATGATATAAACAAACAAATGAATGAATAAATGGCTGTCCCAGAACTTGACATGTCATGTATTTGGCCCCATCACCATTGCTGTCGCACAGACTAGCATTTACTTCAGATAGTCTGTGAAAACTGTGTTCAAATTATTCTGTTAACCACGGCTGCTTTCATACCCCAGTTTGTCAACATTTTCTTTGTTAACTTTGGTTTTTTAATTTGTAAGAACTGTAAATTAAAATTAAATTATTTTTACAATAATTTAATATGAATAATATTTTTAAATTATAACTTAAAATAAATAAATTTAAATTACTTTGTTCACTGTTTTGAAAATTTCTCATTAAAAATCACATACAATTTGTTAACAAAGTTTAAAATTCAGTTGCATCAAAATATATATATAGCTAATGTAGCTTACGTTTAATATTATCACAATTACTATTATTGTTACATGAATATGCACTTTAATCCCCACAATCATGTCAGAAGTTAGGATTCCAACTCCATTTTTATAGTTTTGGAGAATGATTAAAACTGATGTTTAATGTGTATGGCCCTCTTTCTTTCCAGAATCCTCCTTCCCCTCTCTTTTTTAGAGGACATTGACACTACAGACATTCTGGTTTAATAGTTCTTCCTTCTCACTTGGAAATCCTTGGAATTATAGCTCCAGGGAGAGGGACTAAGATTGGATTGTTAGAATGAAGCCATAATAGCTGAACATGTAATAAGAACCAGTAGACATACCCTCACTCTTTAGCTTTAAAAAAAAATGTTGTGGTACCACTGATGCAACTCACCTTACACCAGGCCTGTTGAAGATCAATGTCCTAGGACACACTTTCCTATGCAAAGCAATTGGTTAAATTAGCATGGCTGGCACCTCACATGAAATATGAGTGTGCCTTAGAACTAGCTTCAAAATCCACCACCACATGCAGGGATCCGATGGCAGTTGTGCAAGGGTTATGCTCAGTGGTACAGTTAGGACTTAATGGTCTTATGAGATCTTCTTTTAGAACAGTAACCTAATGTATACCTAAAATGTGATGACATGCCCCCCCACCCCCAAGCAAGCTTCGAGCTGGCTCCCTACACTTCATCATCAAAGTCTGACCATTGTTCTGCTACAAATAAGTGTAGAAGAGAGGCCCCTGAGAATACAAAACTTGAATTCCACTGTTTTTAGTTTATTGACCCACTAGTTAAATCTGTGAGATCCCCAAACCTTGCTTTTAAGGTGTTGCGAGTTGTTCTTTAGGATAAGGACAGGTAATTTTCAGTACAATCCGAAGCAGTTACACTCCTTCTCAGTCAATTGAAGTTATGCTGCTTAGTTGTGTATTTATTTGGTTTTGTGGCCCTGGATGTGAGGGCGATCTGGCTGCGAAATCTGTCACCCCATTCATCGCCAGGGTTGATCTGGCTGGCTAGGCAGATGTCCCCTACCTCCCTCACCACTCCATGTGCGTCCCTCCCAAAGCTGTGTGCTCGGTGGAAGAGGACGACCATCCCCGATAGGAGGAGTGTACCGTTCTTCGGTCAAGGGTATACGATAGCTGCACACCCTGCTAGAACCTCCAAACAAGAACAAGATCCGTTGGTAGGAAAACGTAGGGTTTTGTGGCCCAACGAAACTCACAACCAAAGGAAAGGAAGTAGTCATGCTGAGGGAAGTGTTCATCCCCAAGTGGCCCTACTGGTCATATCCATTTTATAATGTGAGTTCTTTTAAGGTATTCATGGCCAAGGAAACCAAGTGAACTATATAAAATGTATTATATTTTTCTATTTATTTGAAAACTGTGAACACTTTCGCATTGCGTGTTCTCTGCGACTGTTTGGTGTCAAACTGGAAAGAACAAAAAGCTAACCAATCTATTGTTTGCTGCTGGCTGTTCCAGGTGGGGGCTTTGTTTTGTTTCCGGCAGTGAAATTAAATAGCTTTCGTTTTAATTAATGCTCTTTTGTATTTCAGGTCCCTCTTGTGGTCGGAAGGAAGAAAGCAGAGCAAAGGTCAGTTCCAACAAAAAATGTTGAAGATGCATCTCAAAGCCTTAATTCGATTGCTGGCTGTGATAACTATCGCACTTTTTTGACTACACACTATCATGCTAACAAGAGGGTCTTTTTTCAGCCATTTGAAACAGAATGCCAAGATGTAAAATTTCTAGATTGCCCAGTATGTCAGACTAGGTTCAAACCCCTACTCTGCAGGGGACACTCTCTGGGTGACGCTGGGCCAGTCACTTTCTCTCAGCCTAACCCACAGAGGAGAATGATGATGTAGGCTAATTTGGATCACTGTGAGGGAGAAAAGCGGGGCATAAATACACAAAATAATAAATAATAAAACCAGGTTTGCTTCCAATTTTTTTTCCTTTGTATATATGTATTTAAAAATGCAGCATTTAACATTTAATAAAGAAGAGGGAAGACTTGCTTGTGGTTAACATGCAATTTAAAGCAAAGACTGGAATTGTGAGATACAATGTACAGTCTTCAAGGGCAGCTTCATATTCTGCAAAATTTGAGGCTCTGGATACCCTTTTCTCCTGCACTGCAGGACTCAAAGTGCAGATCCCAAGAGCTCAGCTGCTTGACCTAGCTTTGAGGAATGGGGCCTCAAGGCGTGGACTCCATGCGTGGACCAAGTACCTTAATCTGATCTGATTAAGGAAAGGAAGATCTTCTAAACTAGTGCTGTTATAAACACTGGATGTAAAAGTGCACCAGGCTGCCTGACTCAGCTCTCAAAGAGGGGATATGAGCCAGGACTGAATTTGGAAGAGAAGAGTCCTTCATTGCATATTTGAAAAATTGGATCGTAAGTTGCCCTGCTCTTAGTTTGGACTGCTTCTTAAACTGAAGTGAAGGACTGTGCAATGTTCCTTTATACAGACCACACCGGTGCTTCAGTGGCAAGCAAAGTTAGATAGATCAGTTCCTAGATCCTTCCCTATATCCTTCCATTTGTCTGCTCCGATGCTTTCCCTTTCTTTACCCAGAATGCTAACAGCAGCAATGAGGAGGCAGAGAATTTAAAAATCAGCATTGATTTTTATATTATATTATATAATATTATATTATATCACTTCCGCTCTCAGGCCTGGAAGTAATGTCATGGCATTGCATAGAGTTTTTAACACAGAGATTTGAGGAATTCCTAGAGTGTCACACAATGCTGGGACATCATTTCTGGGCCTGAAACTAGGAATGATGTAAAGGCATCTTGCAACACCAACCTCCCCTCCCCCTTTCCCACTCCACATTTTAGATAGATGCTGTTTTCTTGACAAGTGCTTTTTCATCCTATACTACTGTTTCTTGAAGCTAAGTTATAATGGTGACTCAGTGGTCTACACTGAGCTAGACTGCAATTTAAAATATCCTACCAAAACTATTATAGCATTGAGAAGAAGCATTTAGAGTTCAATCCTAACCGGGGGGGGGGGGGAGGGGGAAAGGGGATAGGAGCTGGCATGACCTCAGTGCCAGCGTTATTGCCACTTACACCAGCTAATGTGGCACTAACTCTGGGGCAGGGGCACTCATGGTAGATCTGGAGAGCCACGGGCACTGGCACAGCTTCGCCAGCAGCGTTTTCCCAGTGCAGGGGATTGCGCCAGCATCAAAGGATACATTCCTGGGGGTGGAGGTAGCGTTAATCAGCTTTCTAAGCCCTTTCAACCAGGGAATGCCCTTTTTTGAAGGCGCTAAATTATGCCAGCAAAAAGGCATGGAACTCTATGGAGAGATCCATGGGGTTTGTATTTTTGGCTTGCAGTGCCTGGCAGCAAGCCGCTCAGGAGGCAGTACCAGAACAACACCCCTCCCCCAGTTAAGATTGGGCTGCCTATATACAAGAGATTTGGGGATGTGAGTGCAAATCTTGTTGACTTAAACTATAAAAACAGCATTTTTATGAGAGAAAAAAATCTGTGGGCTGTGACAAACTTAATTCCACTTTCTTAGAACACACATACACAGTTATTAAAATTACAAATTCAAAGTAAAATAAACAACAGAGAATCAGCTAAGACACTTAAGTGATGATTAAACTCAGGGAAAAACCTATCATACCAAGCAAGCTAATTTAAAATTTAAATATGAAATCTCATTGAAAACCTAAGTTGAATGATAGGATAGTTTATGCATATTATGTGAAATTAAGTAATTATTTATCTAGGAAGAATGTGATTATTTTTATTTATTTAATTTATTTGTACCTTTTCTTTCTCCCCAACGGGGACCCAAAACAGCTTACATAATTTTCCTCTCTTCCCTTTTATCCTCACAACAACCATGTGAGGTAGGTTAGCCTGAAAGAGTGCGACTGGCCCAAGGTAACCCAGTGAGCTTCCATGGCACAAGGGGGGATTCGAACCTGTGTCTTCCAGATACTAATCCACCATTCTTAACCACTACATCACATTGGCTCTTTCCAATTGTGAACCAGCAATTCACAATAAACAAAGGGCAGCCATTGCATTTTCTGTACTGTGGGAATCCTACAGAGCAACCCTATGCAGATTTATACTAGCCTAAGCCATTAAAATTAGTGGCTTAAATTGAACACAAGAAAGGCCATGCTGGATCAGACCAAGGTCCATCAAGTCCAGCAGTCTGTTCACACAATGGCTAACCAGGTGCCACTAGGAAGCCCACAAACAAGACGACTGCAGCAGCATTGTCCTGCCTCTGTTCCAAAGCACCTGTTCCAAATATAATAGGCATACTCATCTGATCATGCAGAGAATAGGTATGCATCATGACTAGTATTCATTTTTACAAGCAGCCATGAATAACTCTCTCCTCCATGAACATGTCCACTCCCCTCTTAAAGCCTTCCAAGTTGGCAGCCATCAGCACATCCTGGGGCAGGGAGTTCCACACTTTAACTATGCATTGTGTGGAGTAACTTTGCATAGGATCTACCTACCAAATTTGGTAGGAAAGTATGTACACAACCATCACCTCCCATATATAGGCCCCAATCCTTGGAAGGCTGATTTGAAGATTTCTACTTTTTTGTTATACAGAATTTAGTCACAGCATGCAGCTGCTTACCATCTTTGTGCAAGAAGCCAGGGTCACTTTGCTTACAATAGTGGAGTAAGAGGGCTTTGAGATCCACAATAGCTCTGGAATGGAGGGAGTCTTGACAAAATCAGTAACTAAATCCCAGAACTATTTCACAGTGGAACATTCCCATCAAATATGGGGGAAGGTACCTGTTAAACTATAATCCTGCCTCCAGATGCTTAAAACAGTCTTACAAGGGTTTCATGCCACTTACAAAGTGCCTCATATTGGGCCTCCTTTATATTTACACAAGGTGAATTATGCCAAATGGACTTTTCCAGATTCTTTCTCCCTTGTTAGTTTTCACCTCTGCAAGAAAGCTGTATTGTTCCACAGCTTCTATCATTCTATGAATTAAATAAAAGTTACTGTTTTGCCTTTGAAGTTTCAGCCAACACTGCCTGAACTCTACATTGGCTCAATTTCCTGTCAAACCTGGTACCCACATGGTAAGCAAAGTGCCGAACATTCCACACAGTCATCATGGAAGAGGATTCATCCAACACATTACTTAATCTTTCTGTTGCAAATATATTTGCACTGGGGGCTACTTATGATTTTATGTGCTGACAAGTATCAAGATAATGCTGGGTGAAGCCCTAATTCTTGTAGGAGTTGCTGTCTCTTCCTCCCCTCAGAAGGAAACGCTAATAAGTGGGTTGAGATCTAGAAAGTTACTCATTGACCCAGGAGATCAAGCTGCTGGCCCAGCTAGCTTTGGCTGGAAGTGCTGCTGAGTTCAGCAAAACGGGAACCCCGAGTGAATTGTATTGGCCCCTCATCATTAACATTCACTCTGGTTAATTAGAAATACTAAAATAACATGGGGATAATTTTTGCCAGCCTGAAAGAGTATGAATAAATCAAACAAAAACTACGAGTAAACAGAATGGTTTGAATTAGCTTTCCAGAATGGTTCCTACCCTTGCTTCATCAATTCAAGCTAGCTCCAGAGTTCAGCATAGTGTTAAGTGATAAAGACTGACTTTATGTCCTACATCTTTAAAAAAAAAATGCAGGGCCAACTTTTGCAACAAGAGAAAACCTGATGAGCAGAAACATCATATTCAGTGACCAGGGTAAATGAAGGATGCTGCGCAGCACATTTTGTGCAGCTGTGGGAAACTTGTAGGGAAGACAGAGGCTACTGCGATTTTATACCTGTGCCAATAAAATGTTTCTCTATGAATTCCTTTGGCCCCACATTATCCCATGCACGCACAGCTAGGGATGGACCTAGCATAATGGGAATTAAAACCTATACTTTTTATTGCTATCTATACTTTTTCATTTGCCTATTTACTGCTGCCTCTAGGGAGATATTTTCAAAGCAGTCTGACTTGGCAATTCTCTAGCTTTTTCTGGGTACCCTAACATAGCTGATGAAGGAAGAGAGAACAAGAAAGAAGAAAAAACCCCACATCCTTTTTTTAAAATGGGAAATTAATACTATTTCAGTTGATTACTATTGGCCTTTTACTGACATTTTTGTGTTTTAGTAGATTTTTCTATTTTACTGTGAACCTGGACTACACTTTTATTTCTGTGGTTGTTACAGTTTTGGAATAAAAATCACTTACACAGAAAATAGTTTAGTTTATTGTTCCAGCATACGTGGCTTCTACTGACATTGGAACTTACTGTTTCCTGGTTTGTCTGGGCACTCAGGTGTCACACTCTACAGTGTAAAGCACACAAAAGACCACGTTAGGAAAGCTCCGCTGACCTTCTGCCAGGCTGTTAAGAAAACAACCTTGGCTAAAGCCAGCGACCCAAGCTGTCTTTTGATTTTTCAACACATGGGGAGCCACAAAGGTTACAAAAACACAGTCTCCTGGAGAGGCCCAGGTGTAAGTTAACAACACTTTACACATGCACCACATTGCCCCAGGATTTAAGAAGCTTTAAACCTTTTTCTCCCAGTACAAATAAATCGTTAACCCTGCAGTAGGACAGGAGCCAATTGTTGTGAAGCGTTTGAACTATTCCAGGAATTTACCAAAATATTCAGTCTTTCCCCCACAACTGGTTGTATCGCTTAATCATTTCAAATCTTTCTGGACCCATGGCTGAAAAAGTTCAGAATGAAGCTCTTCAGAATCCAGTCCAGGTGCGTTCAGTTCAACCTTTATATGGACTGCTTATCCCAACTGTTAGGTCTGAAGTGTGTTTAATTTCAGGAGCAGGATTTACAGCAGGTGCCAATGGCCCTTCTTTTGCATCATCATCCCTGGCAAGTCTATAATGCTGCAATCTATTACCTCTCCTCAGATCAACAGAACATCTGTAAAACATCCCAAGAGCATTAACATCCTCTGCCATGCTGCAAATTCTACCACCTACTCACAGCTCAGTAGTGGGGAAGAGGAGCAGACCATAAATCCTCACCTGAACAGGGAGAATTGATCAGTGCCTTACATGGACCCAGGTGAGTGGGCTGATCAGCACAAGAGCCAACCAAAATATGACACTTTCAGAATGAATCAGGATATGGGTCACTGCTACAGCTCAGAAGTTGCTTGTAACACTCACTGAACGGAATAGGTGACTGTTGCCTTTGTTCATCGGATTTGCCTCATGCGGAAACCCCGTTTTAGTTATCAAAGGTCCAATAGAGAATGCAGGACTGCAAAAGTAATACTTTGCATGATAAGATCTTAACACTTCCACAACACCCCATTAGCCTCAGCTGGTAAACTCCAAAGGGAACACATGTGGAGAGGTGACTGGAGGATTTAGAAATTAGCCATAGTCTGACAGACTTCAGACACAAATCTTTCAGAGATGGCCTTCCAATCCCTGCTGTTTATGGTGCCAGCAAGTAGAGATTAAGCACCCAATTTGAGACTTAATGCAGATGGTTTTCAGTCCCAGGTAGCTAAACAACTGCCAGCAGCAGCAACAATAACAATAATAATATAATCTGAAGATGGCTTCCCAGTGGAGTGCAATTTTATCTTTCTTGTCCAGACTCTTATATGCCAATTTTGATCCAGGTTTGCAATGTATAACTCACGGGAAGGAGCTCTAAAGCCCACATGGCTGCTACTGTGAGAACTTTGTCTTTTTTTCTGTTTGCTAAGGATAAGAATGATGTATGAATTGTAAAGTGCAGGAAGGTTGGAATGTGACTGTAAATCACCCTTCCCGCATGGCCATCAATCTGTTCAGAAACCTGGTATAAGTGCATTTAAAACAGCCTTTTTTTTACATAAGCACATATAAACTGCCCTTGTACTTTTTACATATGCACATCAGTAACAAGAGAGAACAGAGAAGCACATTAGTATGTTGGAGATAGTGAGCAGGGTACTGCAGTGAAAGGAGCAATGTGACTTGACATGCAGTGATTATGGAGAAAGGATTAGACAGGCATTAGTGGCAGTAAGAGTAGAGAGAGGGGTGGGGGGGAAATTGCAGAACCTCAGGCTGCTAGCTATCACATGGACAGTTCCAGTACTACAACTGGCCACCTCCAAGAACATCAACCCTACCAAGGCAACACTTCATGAGACTAGGGAGATCCACAGAGCAAGATACTCTAAACATTATTTCTGGGATTTCTGTGTGGATGTGGCCTCCATCCACCAAGCTTGAACTACATGGTTTCAGAAAATACTACTAAGCATCAATGAGAGTACAAGAAGTTAAAATTGGTTAACTGAGGTTTAGGCTTAACAATTCCACACGGCAGACATTCATTGCTTTGCTTGAAGCAAAAAAGCTGCTAAATCCTACTCATGTTTACTGTCCCACTGAATTAAATAGCACTCGCTTCTCAGTGAGTACATTTAGCATTGCAATCACATTTGCAAACAGAGGTGATGCCACAGGAAGCCCTGCAAACTTCTACACTAATGTTACTTCCTGAGGAACACTGCCTGGAATAGAGACACCCAGATGTGTGAGCCCAAAGGCTGAACCCACATTTCATTCCTATCAGTCCCAGAAAACAACATGGAAGGTGCACTGTGTCTCCTGGGTACCTTAAGACTATTATGAAGAATTCCTGGGCATGGTATCGCTTACTGCAAAAAGAGTTGACTCTGAGAGTAGAATTAACTATCATGCACCAATGAGAGCTGTGGGACAACCCCATGGTGGACTCATGAATCACAGTCCCTCATTTTTATGCCAGTAAGACACTAATGAGCTAGAACCTTAAAAAGTGAAGCTTGAGCACACGAGCAGACTCCTGCATATGCTGAGGAGACATTAGGAAACACTGATAGGGGGAACAGGAACAAATATGTTGGGTAGTTTGAAAACATATATTAACACTTAGGAGGGCAGCATTATGCATAATTCTTCTTAACCGATGTACAAACAGCAGTACTTTGCATTTCCTTATGTTTATGTCACACTAGAGAATTTAGCTTTTTGTAGGAATGGTTTCTTTTCCAGCTCTCAACCTCAATATGTAACTTCATGAAAGGGTTGCAATGTACATGAGTTGCACCAAGACTGTTGACAGAAATTGTGAGACCTTTTTGCTTCCTTCAGTTTTACTTTGTTTACCACTTGGGTTGGGCAGTACCATCAGTGCTTTGCACAAAAATAGAAAGAAAAGGGAAAGACCACCAACGGAAATGAAAGTGTTTCACAATCACAGAATCTGCATGGATATACAATGGTAGAGGCAGTACCTGAAATGACATTTGACTCCATGAAAAGGACTAGGCAATATGCTTCAAAGTCTTTGCTTCCTGGACAAATTCTCCTACAGAGAAGCAAGAAGTGCTATTCTCATCTTTCCCTGAGCTCATAACAAATGGCAAATTCTTTCACATTTCAACCATCAAACAGTCGTGAAATAAACCATACTCCCTCACAACCATTGAAGTAGATAAAAATGAAGCCCTCAGACCTGTCTTAAAAATAACATCATACTAGAGTTCAAAACCTAATGTTCCCAAGTACAAGTTTTACAAGTTTCCAGTGTAACAAATTTCTGCCTACCTGAGAGCGAGGCCGGCAGGACTTCACCGTCAATCTCTAACCTATATTACAACATGAAAAGCCTCAAACCTAGGCTTGACCCAATTCTAGAATGCAATACGGCTACAACTGAGAGCCAGGTTGCCAGACTGAATCATCAAGATGCTGGCATGGTCCATCTTTTTAACAGTGGGCACAGTGATGCAGGCCACATGTCTCTTTTGCACAATGAAAAACGCTACTCAGTGCATTGCATTCCTCTGCAATCCTCCGTTAAGCCCCAGCAGTTTTAATCGTTCAGCCGGAGGAGTTGCAAAGTACATTTTCTGCTCCTCCGAGTACTTCTCCGTCACTTCAATAATGTCCCGGTAGCTCCAGTCCCACCAGTGGAAATTGAACTTATCCAGCAGTTCTATTTTCTTTTCTTCTGTTCTCACGCAATCGATAGGGGAATTCTCCTGCAAGGAGGACACCTCAACATCTGGGAAAAGCAGGAGAGCCCGGATGGCAAACCAGCCTCCGTAACAGGGATGAATGCAGACACCGTAGATCTTCTGGAGAGAAAGAAAGCAGATTGAAGGCATGAAGTCAAAGGTCTGCCAGTACTTCAAACTTGGTGAGGAAAAAGATACAGAGAAAGCAAACTCAACTATAACCTACACAATAAGATTTCAATGTGCCATCTCTTCGTCACAAAATTTGTGCTGGGGGCCAGCTCTATTTCACGCTCCAGGCCATGGAAGACCTGCCTTCAGTCAAGTGGCAACAAAACAGCATTGAAAAGAGGTGAAAGTGGTTTGAGGCTTCACACTTCACATACATTATTTTGTCCTACCACTGCGTCTTGCCAAACAAGTTCTTCAGTTATACAAAGCTAATTCACCAGAGGGGATAAGCCTACACACCATGAACAACAATTCCTTGTTCACACTGCCTACACTATTAGGCACCTGATTGCATAATACAGAGAAACACAGAGCAATCTGCTAAATTTCAGCCTGATCCTAAGATTGCTTACTGGGGGGGGGGGGGCGCTCACTAAATTCAGTGGTGTCTATTCTCAAATTAGGTATGCACAGGATTGCACCTAAAGGCTATTTATCCTGCTGCGTGGATTTTAAAAACAGTATATCCCAATCTATTCACTAGAAATACTTCTGTCTCCAAGGGACTCATAACTGAAAACGTTAAATGGTCTGCTGGATCAAAGAGACCAAACTAAGCAAAAATGACAGACACCCACACGACACTAAATATAGGAGGGAAGGGCTGTGGCTTAGAGGTAGATTATCTTCTTGGCATGCAGAAGGACCCAGGTTCAATCCCTGCCATCTCCAGTTTAAAGAATCTGGAGGTGATGAGAAAGACCTCTGCATAAGACCCTGGAGAGCTGCTGCCAGTCTAAGTAGACAATACTGACCTTGATGAACCAATGGTCTGATTCAGTATAAGGCAGTGTCATGTGTGCAACTAGTTCAAGTACCATCAAGGGACAGTATTTTCTGCAGGCCTGCTAAATGGCTATGTCCTAAAGAGCTGCAGAATTTAGCTAGGCAGAAAGCAGAGGTGAGTCGCATGACTGGTGGTGATAGTATCAGTGCAGCTTTACACAGAGATAGGTAGATCTTCACTGCCAGATCATGGAATGCTCCTTTTCTTCAGCAGTGCTGCAAACTGACAATAGCTTCTATAAAAAAAAACAGCTAAAAAGCAGGAAGAAATTTGCATGGAGCAAAGCTAAGCAATGGAAAACATGGATCTGTGGTGTGTGCATGCAAGGAGTATATTGAACCATGATTACAATGTGCAATAAGCAGAGGAGAAAGTAACAGAAAACATTCACAAAGCATATTGAATCCTTCTAATGTGTGAAAATAAAAGTTACATCTATCTACTTCTAACAAATAAGTACTACCCTTACTTGCATGCTCTGATCTTAAACTCACCTTCTCTCCCCAAGGATCCTGCTGCACATCTTTCCTCTGGTAGTAGTATGCAGCACCAGCTACATGAGCTGCTGTCTGGGCCAGGAACCTGGGCTTCCGATTGGGCAGCATCTCATAATCATACATGATATCCAACTGCTGGTCAGCAAGGCTCTGGAAGAAAGAGTCTCCATCAGACCATGGCATACAAACAAGATACATTTCGCTGAAGGTATAATCTTATGTTCTCAGGTACCCTCACCTACTGTCGAGGTTTCTAAAATTATTCCATCCTATTTCATTCATTCAATGATCTGCTCAGGTGAGATGAAATATGACCAATATATAGTCTAAAAACAACTCAAGCCTAAAAACAAATTCCTCCAACTTACTCGTTTGTCACAAGAACTGCTTCATTATTCTGTAAAATTTACATAAATAAAAACTGCAGCTGCTGACAAAAATTCGCATTAATATTCAAAGTGAGGAAGTAGAGGGGGGGAAAGAAAAAAGCATTCTGGGCACATTTGTTAGGGACGAACTTAAATCTTTTACAATATTTAACATGGTGGAACAAAGCTTGTCATCTGTACTCTGGGTGGTTTTTGAGGGGGTGACTGTAAGAGATTATATGGAAGAAACCGTGGGGGTTACCGCACTTTGTATTCCCAGCGATGTATTAAGAGTTTGAAAATGTTATAAAAAACATCGTGGTTTTTGGATACCACGGCTTATAAATGGTTGGAAGACGTCTTCACAGCTAAAGGGGCCAAACAAAGTGCGAACAGTATTTTTTATAACATTTTCAAACTCTTAATACATCGCTAAGAATACAAGTGCGGTAACCCCCCATGCTAGTCCACCACAAGCCACTGTATTTGCACACTTGTCTATTTGTCAAGATGGAGTGTTCTCAGTACCCACTGTCCTCACCTTCATTGTGCTGCTGGGGAACTGAAGTCACAAAAGGCAAAATCATGTCAAATAACATACCACACCATTGTGACAGTCAGGTACCATTCAGCCCTTGCTTATGAAAATCTCCACCCCAAGGAAAAACTTCATTCATTTGAACTAGCATGGGGGTAGGGGAAATTACAAAACTTGTTGGATGACAAGTTGGCCATCAGAACACCTTTTCAAACAATGTAAGGTGATTATATACCTTCAATGCGTGTTTCTTTGCTGCATGTATTTATAACATCAGTCACTAAGATCTACTGTGTGTGTAATGCAGATGATCTGGGAGCAGCAGTAGAATTCTAGACTGTAGCTATTCAGACTGCAGGTGTCGGTGTCATTTTTGAATGCTTCCCCAAGTACAAAGCACCCTGCATGTAGTGACCTAGAATATCAGAGAGGGCTTGGCCAAACCTTTTCCCATGAGGTGCTAGTTTACTGCAAACAGGGTTGTTTGTTCTTTAAATGTCAGGGAACATCTTAAAAGATGACCCTTCCTCCGCAGTTTGAATTCCACTACTTGGGTAATTTGTGGAAAGGTTCTTGATCACTGTGCCCTCCTGCAGTTCTAAAAACAAGCATTGACTCCTGCAATAAACAGATACATAAATAAATGTGATAAAGCACCTTCCCCATGAAGAAAGGCTAATGTGCTCGGGACCTCTTCAGTCAGAAAAAAGATGGTGGGGGAGGGGAAAGTATGACAGAGATTTATAAAGATAGGCATGATGCAGAGAAACAAGATACAGAGAAATTCCCCTCTCGTAAAACTACAGCTTTCCGGCATCTAATGAAACAGACTAGCACTTGATTCCTTACAGACAAAAGAAATTCCTTCTTTATACAATACATAATTAATTTAGGGAATTCAGTGGCACAAAATGCAGGGACTGTCACTGGCTTGCTGGTTTTAAAAGGGGAATCAGGCAGATTCATGGAAGATAAGTCTGCCAACAGTTATTAATCATGATGGCTAAACAGAATTTCCATGCTCGCAGGCAATGTACTTATGAATACATAAGGGGGGGGGCAATGAAAAACTGTTACTATCATGCCTTGCTTTCTGTAGGCATCTGGCTGGGTACTCTGGGAAACTGGATGCTGGACTAGATGAACCCTTGGACTGTTCCAGCAGGACTCTTCTTATGCTCTTACCATAGGAATGCAATTTATGTATTTAGGATAATTCTATGCTGCCTCTTCAGAGTCCTGCTCATGGCAGTTTACAATTAAAACAATGTCACTCTATAAAAACAAGCCATTTAAAAATGACAAATTCCATATGTTAATTACATATTTGTCATGAATCCGTTGTGAATGACAAGAGAAGACTTTGTGTTAAGAACTCTCACCTCCCTCACCAACGAAAGGTGATGGAAAATGCACTGATCCACGGGATCATGAATCTTTTCCAGCAGCTGATTCTTCAGGAAAGGTTTGAAGGCTTTGTCAAACATGGCGGGGATGCTGAGTACCACAAATGCCAGTGTGTTATCAGAGTATGGCAAATGAAAAGCTGAAGGAAGGACTGCATTGTACCATCCTACCTTCAGAAAGAAAAATAAATTACCATTAGAAAAGGACATCTGGATTTTGATGATCAACAATTGCATGCCATTTGCACAGCTGGGATTACAGTCTGAGCACTGCAGGTCTTATTTAAAAACATGGTTATTAGACCCAACCACTTCCACTTTCTTTTCCTCACCAGCTGGAGGCCTGATCCTCTGGCAGTGTCATCCTAAGGAGAGATACACTGCTCTAAGTCTATTAAAGGGAATGCACTTATACTCTGTTTAGTAACTCTGTTACTAAGGGTGTAACTCTGCTTAGTGTGGAACTGTGGGTCTATTAACAAAACCCAAAGGAAGCAATAATTTGCGTGACTTAACTTCATTTTCCAAGCTTCAGATTTTCAAAAGATCGAGAAATTTATTTTGTTTTCCCAAAGACTGGTTTGGCAGAAGCCAAAGAAGCAGATGAAAAGTGTGCATATGCAGATTATTAAACCAGCAGCCACATAGGAAACAGACAGGGAACTGTGCAAGGCACTGTAGCGCCACCTAGTGTTGTGGAAGCTCTCTCCAGACCTCTAGATTACTCAACCTCTGTTTGAGTCCTTACCATATTCTTAGCCAGTATTTTTCAGAGTTTCTTCTATAGTCATAAGGGTTGGCTAGGAATTTAGGTTTTTTGTTTGCTTGTTTGTTTTTTAAAGAAAGGCACATCTGAAAATGCTGTGTTCCTTGCTAGCGAACAAGAACACCGAAAAGTCACAGTACACAGGTCTGTATCTGGAACAAATGTAACTACTAAAGTATGTGCATGTAATAGAGAAGTGTAAATTACTATTTATATCATGATTTACTTTTGCTGACTATATAAATACACAGATCTTTAAAAAGAATCAAATGAGTACATGCTTGGTAACACAGTGTCCACATTCCTTAATTAATAATTTGTTTTGATAAAATATTTTGAACCAGATTCTTTGCCTGTTTGCTGCTGATCCTCTTGTAGTTGCACTCAAGCCTCCCACTTGCTAAGCAAACAGCAGCATTCCAATGTCAGCTTCTAGTCCTGACAACAAACACTGTCTGATCTGCAAACTCTTTCTGGGACAATTATATCCCACTACTTAGTTTTCTTTTTATTCACATATAATCCTATCTGCAGCACTTCCCTTCAAAATGCTGTATAAGTATTTTATTTATTTTAATTAACTTATTTTACTTCATTTATACCTTGCCTTTCTCTCCAATGGAGGCTTAAAATGGCACACATCATTCTCTTCTCCTCCAGGTTATCATCACGATTCTATGAGATAGGTTAGGCTGAGTATGTGACTGGCCCATGGTCACCCAGCAAGGTTCCATGGCAAAGTGCAGATTTGAACCTGGATCGCCCAGATCCTAGCCCGACACTAACTGCTACACCACACCTGGCTCAAATAGGTTCTTGCCAAATCTCCTGAGAAACTCCTTGTTACACACTTGGATCCGAAACAGATTTCTGCAAAAAGGAGCTCAGAGAGCCTTCAAAAAAATCAGATTCAAAATCACATACTTTTGTTACACATCAAATTATGACATCATGGTGGTGAGTGCAGAGAATAGCCTGAAAGCTCCTGATGTCACTCCATCTCTGAAGCTAAACGGGTCTGAAATTCCATCTCTAAAGAAGCAAGACCCCCCACACTGGGGTCCCCATGGGAATATCAGAAGTGCTATTTTCTAAGCCTCTTGGAGAATGGAATTTTAAAAAATGTAACACTATCATAGAATGAAAGAGTTATGCACCAATGACTAGGACAATAATTTCATGGTAAACTCAGGGAGAAGACTGCTGACAACAAATTCTCCAATTTGAGGGACATGTTCTTACTCCTGGCAAGTTCTCAAACTGCGAATTTCTGCCACAAGCATACCAGTGCTTTTAAAAGAAGCATAGATTTTCAGAAGTCATAAACACCAAAAAAACAAAATAAAACCCCAGGCTATACAAAAGTAGGACTAGCAAAGAATTCATGCATCTCTTCCAGATTTGATTAACAACAATAATTGTAGGCCTCCATTCTGATTTCTGCTGCTTGACAATCTGTTCAAGGAATAAAACAGTAAAAACAGGAGTCAGTTTATTTGGGGTTCATAATGCAACCTCTGACATGGGCTAATGACACAGCATCTCTAGTCCTTATGATGTCATAAGGATTGTGGGTGGCAGCACACAAGCCAATTGGGACTTTCGCTTTAACCACGTGATTCATACTAGGAGGAAGACCAAACAGCAGGAGTCATGAGCAGAGACAGGTAATGGTGCTCTGAATCTTACAGCCCAAACCTACACTATTTCACTCAGAACCAACAGACAAGCTAGACAGGACAGCAGCTGTTTCATATATTTAAATATGTAACTGCCCCAGTCTCACAAAAAAGAGTGGAGGTCTATTCCAAGTTGAATCTCTGCCTGAGCAGATGCCAAACAGAGCCATATGCAACGCTGATGAACAGCACAGTGGTCCTGCAAGTCAGTAGGTACCGTGGTTGTTTGGCCAGCAGATGCACAGGGCACTGTGGGGAAGCTACCTGTCATAAGAACATAAGGCCCTGCTGGACCAGACCAAGGCCCATCAAGTCCAGCAGTCTGCTCACACAGTGGCCAACCAGGTGCCTCTAGGAAGCCACAAACAAGACGAGTGCAGCAGCACCATCCTGCCCATGTTCCACCGCACCCAAAATAATAGGCATGCTCCTCTGATACTAGAGAGAACAGGTCACTCCCTGAACTCCTGTTGTGCCCCATTCCCCCACACAGGGGCATCCTGGCATGGGGCCATGCTGACAGCCCTGTACAGGGCTGCCAGCATCTCTGCCACACACACAGCAATATGCCCATAGCATAAAATGGGGCATACGTCTGGGTGTAGCTTTTTTGGTTTGCACCTACACACATGCACCCCTAGCCCTGGCTATAGGAGCCTGCATTGCCAAAGCGGCACCCAGGGCACGTGTGAGGGAAGGTGCATGACTTAGAGCAAAGCCCTTCATGGCCTTGGTCCCTGCAGGACTGACTCTTCTCCTATGCTCCACCACAACAACTTCACTCATCTGAGAAGGGCCTTCTGCAGGTGCCAACTTGCAAACGGGCAAAATAAAAAACCACCTGTTCATGTGGATTCTCTATTGTGGTCCCACATTATGGAATGACCGCATTACTGAATGGCCTGTCTGATGAGGTCAGGAAGGCTCCCCCTCTCCCGGCTATGTAATACTGATTTAACTATGCAATACTTATTTATTCAAGGGGGCTTTCCAACACAGGTAACATGACTGAAATGTAACAAAATGGCCCAGAAAGATACTTGGTTAAGTGGTCTATACAATTTGTATAGCTCATACTGCCTGTTGCTGTAAGTACAATGGTCTAATAAGTCTTGTTAATACTGTTGATTGTACTGATGTACTCTGTGTAATCAGCCTTGAGCCCCAGTGAGAAAGGCAGACTATAAAGAACATAAATAACATGAATTTGACATGTAGCTTTAATCTCTTCATATGCAGAGGGTACAGCTACATTTAGCAACATGTCCTGGTATGTTCTGTATTTATTTTTCCTTCAGTGGTCAGAGGCCTCATTATTTTAACGTACAAGCCAAAAGAAGATTTCTCACAGCCCATTGAGCATTAGTCAATGCCTTAGCAAACCATAACAGATTTGTTTGTCATGCAACTCCCTCAACTAAAAATGCCATTTCTCTGAAAGTTGTATGCAAGTTAGGTGATATTTTAGCAGAACACAGTAAAATCATTAAAAGCACACAAAACCAAGGAATATGGCTTCCAAGTAATCACAATTTGATGGGTATCAAAGAGAATGTTATTTTTCCTCCTTTACCATGGTTAATATTTAATTCGCTAGGAGACACATGCCTCACCTTCACACTAGTAATTTATCGACTCTGTCTTAATGTTTACCTCCCCGTCAACGAACTTAACATTCATCCCCTATCCAAACACTGCTGGCTGCATTCCCAATTTGACTCCACTTGGTTTTTTTTTTTTTTTACCTGGGGCTGTAACCTTGATAGCTCTTCAGAATGTCTTTTGTTACTTGTTTCTCCTGGTCTCTACATCAACTAAGCTTATGCAATTCCCACTCCAGTATACAGTGTATTGAGACATCAGATATACTGTTCTTTCTTCACAAGTTTCCTTTAAAACCCAGGTAAAATGCTATACTTGAATGCAATCTATAGGATGTGTGTGTAAATTGCCTTCAAGTCGCAGCCAACTTATGGCGACCCCTTTTTGGGGTTTTCATGGCAAGAGACTAACAGAGGTGGTTTGCCAGTGCCTTCCTCTGCACAGCAACCCTGGTATTCCTTGATGGTCTCCCATCCAAATACTTACCATGGCTGACCCTGCTTAGCATCTGAGATCTGACGAGATCAGGCTAGCCTGGGCCATCCAGGTCAGGGCAATCTATAGGATAAGACCTTCAAAAATGTCTTGAGGTAATGGGTAAGGAATGGAGACTGGCAATGCAGTCCAAAGCACAGTTGCACCTTAAATCCACTGAAGTTGATGAGATTAGGATTGTTTATAATTTTATTGTTGGTGTGCAAAACAAAAAGCAACATTATCCCTTTAAAAGAAGCACTTATCTATCAGGTGATGTCTACTATCAAATAGTCTGTGTGTTTTTCCAAACAGGGTGTTTACAACAAACAAAAAATCCCCCTGCTGTTTAATTTATATCTAAATGACATCATCACAAAGCTATCTGGCTCTGAGTTCATTTCTCCCTCTTTAGGCCCTCAGAAAATATCAGTCCTCTTATACACTGATGATATGGCTCTGGTCTCCCTTACACGTGTATGCCTAAGAAGGTTGTTGCACAAACTAGGTGACTACTGTAAAGAAGAGGCCTTAAGAATCAACTATGCCAAGACCAAAGTGATGGTCTTTAGGAAAAAGTCTCGCAAGTTCAAGTGGTCCATAGACGGAACCCCTATAGAGCAATCCAGCACCTTCAAATATGTAGGGATAACGTTCAATGAAACATTAACCTGGAGGGCTCATTTAGCAATAACCAGAGCCACAGTCTTAAGATCCATAGGGGCTATTCTGAAATGTTATTATACAAAAGGAGGATTCTTGATTAACCCAGCTCTGAAACTTTATCAAAGTAATGCAGTTCCCCAACTTTTGTATGGTGTAGAGGTTTGGGGTTGGGAGGATAGTCTGGTCACAAAGCTGGAAACTATCCAAAATCACTCCTTGAGGAGAATTCTAGCCTTACCCAGAGGCACCCCTGCAGCCCTGATGTGAGCAGAACTTGATCTGCCTTCAATCAGGGCCCGTGTTCACTTAGTGTTAAGATCTTGGAGAAAGCAAAGAAGTGACACCACCAACTTAAATCGCAGGCAGTGTTTTAAATTGATGATGCAAAGTGATGCTGACAAGCTAGCCTTCTATAACAACATCCTGCATTGCTACTCCATATCAGATGACACCCAGGCTGTCCCCATAGCAGGAACCAACATTTGGGATTGGGTGTTCAAATGTGATGCTGCATCAGACAGGCAACAATCTCCCAATCCAAATTCTCACCATGGTATAAACAGTTTAAAAAAGGGATCATGTCAGAGCATCATACCTGGTCAGTATCCCCTTTCATAACCTCAGAATAGCTTTTACCTCCCTCCAGTTTCAAACCATGCCAACAGCTTGGATAGCTGGACGTTACTCCCAAACACCATGGGCCTCTCGCCTATGTATTTGTGGAGCTGCTCCAGAGGACCTAACTCATTACACCTTATTCTGTCCTCTTTACAAAGAGCCCAGACTTAAATTCCTCAGAGTGATTCTAAAGGGCCTAAATCTTTCTCCAGATTCAGAGAAGCTGCTCTTTCTCCTATCAGATGCCAATCCTGATGTTACCTACAAAGTGTCACTCTTTGCTTTAGCAACTAAGAAAATCCGAGCTAAAGCTGTTTCTAATCAGGGAATGTAACATATTTAACTACTAGTTTCTTGTGGGTCAGACTTTTAAAGTTATTTTATGATATTTTATGTTTTAATGTTTTGTATGGTGGATTGTGATGGCCTTTGGCCACAGACAATAAACTTTATCACTCACAAACATTTTTTTTAAGTGCTCTTCATAATTAACAGGTTCAAAAGTGACTGGCTCCTTCTCATCTGTGCAATGCTAAGTACATAAAGGGCTCCTGGTCCTCATCGCTACCCCCCCTTAAAAATTAGCTACATATTGTTAGACATTTTATGAAGAACTAATTAGGTAACAGACAAAAGTAATGCTTTGCAAATATAATCTGGTGCATAACAGTGCCAGCCCAAGCAGAGCTATACCCTTCTAAGCCCATTTACTTCAGTAGTCTTAGAAGGATGGAACTCTACTTAGAATTGTGCTTAAAATGTATAACAAATAGTCCAGATTTCAACAAACAAAAGAAAGAGAAGAAAAATATTGTTAAAATCTCTGTAGTAATTTGGCACAAGACTCTGGCAGAGGTCACACTTGGTCACAAGACCAAGCTAAATTTGTTCAAGGAACAGTGGCTCCTTAACCACTTTGTGAAGTTTCCATCTATCATTAAGCATTATTCCCATACCTCAAAAACTATGGTTGCATGATTGCTGCCTGTCCTACCACAAGAGAGCAAAGTTATGGTGAAACAAAATGATGTTAGAGTTAACAATGGTGAGACATAGCACTTACCTTATGTAACACACCATTTTCACATGCAGCAGTAAGAAAGTGCATGTCAATGCTCATGCCATTTGTGCCACATGTTAATGTTGTGTGACACACAGTGCTGGCCTAAGAACAGGTTCCTAGGGGTAAGCCCCATTTAACAGAACCTAAATTCAATTTATACCTGTGTAGGATTGCTCTTTAAGCCTGCAAGGGGGGGGGGAAATATACTAACAGATGTGTAGGTTTTAGTAATACCCTGAGTGTAACAAAGCCACACTGTTTATGTAGGCATATGTTAAACTACAATAATAATAATAATAGCAGGAATTTCAGGGGAAAGTGTGGTATTATATGAGGAACAACAGTAATAATTCAACAGCTTAATATGAACTCATCATAGCAGAAAGCAGATGTGACACAGTCTCATAGTGGCACCACGTGGATCAGCAGGATAATGTAATCAAAGATCACAGAGGTCAGGTCAAATCACATCAAGAAAATTGCCTCGACGCACTAATATGAGACCCTAGCTCTGGCTAGACACAAGGCGCCAAGAAACATACACCCTGCTACGTCTGCAGTACCTTGAAAGGATGAACCTCAAATCCCAAATGCTCCAAGTTGCCACGAATCCTCTTCTCCAGATGCGCCACACGCTTCTCCATGGCAGTTAGGCTCTGAGCCCCATGGGTAATGTAGTTTCTTGCGAGGCACGCCGGAGCCATCCCACGTGCACAAGTCCGCCAGCCACGCTTTAAAAAAAAAACACCCTCACCGATCGACCGCTAATGGCTGCGCGTGATGCATGAAGGGAACTTTTTAATTCCTCCCAGTGTTCCACGGGGGTCTGTGGCGTAATGCCTGTCGGGAAATGTAGTTCCACGAACGATCCCGCTTGTAAGGATTAGTATGCCTTAAGGACTTCCACCGCCAGAAGTCTCTACGGCGTGGCGAAAGGTGGGATTCGCCTCGTGCTTCGAACGGCTGGCGGAGTGCGCGTTTGAATATCTGCCGCGGAAACAATCAGGTCGAGCGAGGCCTTTTCTAGGGCTAGGCCTCACATCCCGCTTCTCCGCTGGTCAGGTTTCGTTTCTTTGGGTGACCTCCCGTCGCTACAGACGATGCTCCCATAGCGAGGGCCCTTCGCCCCCGTCCCCTCCCTAGTGAAGGAGTTGACGGCGTGAGGCCTCGGAGCCGCAAGCGCCAGGGGCCGGCGGGGGGCTGCATTCCCACAGCCAGCCAAGAGCCCCTGGCCTGTCACCAAGCGCTCTGGGGTGTGTCTGTGCCCTGCTAAGAAGCTTTTAGTCGGATTGCATGTATCCACGGCCTTGATGGGTGTGGGGGTGTACAGGTAGAAGGCGAAGCTGGACGCACCTGCAGTACACACTGCTTGGGAAATGCTGGTGCATTTAGATCCATATAGCAAGCAGCCTACGCAGAGCATCCAAGGTCCAGCGTCTGGCATCTTCAAGTGAAGGTAGCAGGGGCTAAGAAAGGCCTTTCTCTGCTGCCCTGGAGAGCCACAGCCACTCATCAGCCAATACCGAGCTAAACGGACCAAGTGCAGGTTCTTAGCAGTCTGGCCTTTCTGAAGCAATGTGCTTTGAAGGGTGATTCTGGGCTTAGGGTTGCATAATGCTGGGCCATATAGGATATTTGTGCGTTGCAGGTTGAAGGAAGTGTTTTCTTACTGATTAACCAAGCCAAGCGGTCGTAGGATGCAAATTGGTAACCGGTGAATTGCTAAAACACCTTTTTGCCAACAGGATGAACTGGGACACACAGCTAAGCTCTATACTGACTGCAACAGATGCCAACATGGCCAAAGTTAAGGCAAGTTCAGTTGCAGAGGAACATCTGACTTGTTTATCTTCCCAGTTGAAAAAAGCCTATGAGTCTGTTGTTTTGTTTTTGTGCTGGTAAAGGGAATGTTGACATATGATGACTTCAGAAGTGGGTTCTGTCTGTGGCGGGAAAAAAGATGCTGGTAGTTTCCATGAACTGGTCTTTAGTGGCTTTCAAGAACCTGCTGAGGTTTTTGGTGGTGATTGTTAAACCAGTGGTTTTTATTCAGTTCCTGAAAGGATGGTAGGTTGACAATGTGGTAAAAGGATATAAATGAGTAATGTGGTCACTGTTCAGAGGAAGCACAAATCAGTCATTATGGATACTGTCTGTTAATCTTGTGGACAAGATGACCTCAGATTTATGGGATCCATAGAATAAATAGACTGTATCTTCAAATAATGGCTTAACCATGCCTTCTTCATTTGAACTTGGGCTTTACACTCTTTTATTCCTAGCTTAATTTGTGACAGGAAAAACTAGTTGCTGTAAGATGTACGTTTTCTGCAAAATGAGCAGTGGGTATCAGTTTTTTCCCTAGAATTTTTCCTAGAATTTCCTAGAATATGCAATACTTATGCAGTCTAAGCTTATTTTACTAAATGCACAGTGCATAATATATAACTTATTTCCTGTACTCTTAATGCTATTCTTTTTAAATAATAGAGGATGCCCTATTGGAGGATTAGCATGTTTGATATCCACTTTCGTAAAGAGTACTCTAACTTTTCTTCCACCTTTAACGTCCTTGGCAATGGCTTGCCTTTTGGCATTTAAAAAATCAGATAATACTAGTAATTAATGTTTATATTCCAACTTATTCCTCTCCTTTTTATTATTATCATTGTTGGCTCAATTTGGGAGATTATCTTCTTGAACTTGAGGCTAAAGTTATAATTTAGCAAATTGTACTATTTGGCATATTCATGAACTTTAATCTTGCATATATCTACAGTATGCACAAGAATTAACATTCTTAAATGCTATAGATTCTTACATAAAACTGTTAATACTATATGTTTTGAGGGATTAAAACTATATCTTAAAAAGCATTTCACTTGTTACAGAAGACAGAACACTACTGGAGTTTTTTCTGCACTCCCAACATTTCAATTTTTTCTGCTGGGAATTTATTTTAAGACCCTGGGAAATGCGGGGGAGGGGACTTCCACCCATTTTTCCAGGTTTTTTCCCCTGGGTTTTCACCTCTTTAGTTGCCAACTCCCTTGTACTTTTCTGTGTTGCAGTGGACTGCTATGCAAGGAGCTGGAATTGCTCCAATTGGTCTCGCATCGTAAACGTTTACATGGCTTGGGTGTTGACTGGACTACCCAAGCAGAAGAAATTACAGAGAATTATCCTATAGTCTCTATAGGAGTTATTTCCATGGGACCATTGATCATAAAGTTTTTTTAGAATGTTTGCTTTGATCTTCATTCAGCCAACTTATTGACAATTGCTGATAACACCTGAAAAACATGGCATTGTAAGTCCATGCTGACAGTCTTGGCTTGTATATGTTGTTTGCACACTGAAGATGCTATATTAACAATAATAACAAAATATTTTGCCTTTTGCTCGCTGTTCTCCCTCAGTGCATGTTAACTTGGGTTTGATGCAGGGTCCCGTGGCAGAAGCAATGCTTAGTGGTGTGTTTCCAAGAGAAATGGTTGAAACATTATTTCATCTCTATTCTATTTCTGTTATAGCATCGTCTGAACCCAGCCGGTTTACCTTCCAAAGGTAAGAATGACTGGCATGTACTAGGTATTTCTAAGCGTCTGTTGCAGAAAGAAAATATCTTTAATGCCGAAAGTGTCTGAAGTTGCAGGATCAGTTTGTAAATCCCTGTTGCTAGATTGGATGGGGCAACTGGTAACTGATTCTAGGATATGAAGATAGTGGGAGCAAACAATAGAAGGACATCACCTTCATTGAGAGGCATCTTACCTGTAAAAAACGGAATGTTGAGCTGGATGCATGGGCTTTGGTCTGATCCAACAGGGTGTTTCTTAATGAGAACCTGTAGAATGGCCGTGCCTGTGAATCTGTTGATTATATGGAAACAGAATCAACTCCTGGCTTTGCTTTTAAATACTGAAAATTAACTCCCGTTCTACAGTCCTTTGTAGTGAACTTTAGTTGAGGCAAATGAAGTAGTGCTCCAATACTTGATGGCTTCCCTACTCAACAGTTTGTCACATCTGTTGCTTTCCATCATGCAGCTGATTTATTGCTGGAAAGAATAAACCCAGAGAGTGCTGTTCTGACTGAACCACCACCCTTGCATGTCACATGTGCTGCTCACCATTGCTGTAGTATGGCTACTGAGGAGCTGTCAGCTATCAGCAAGCAGCTGCATTCACAAGCCCAGGTAATCATCTCTGTCATGACTCAGTTTCTCTGCTATGGACTGGACATTATTAGCACAGTGGGGGGGATGGATGGAATGTGTTTTGCGCATGTTCTTTCTCTCACTTCCCCTCCCCTTCATGTACCTTTTTCTCTTGTGTGGAGTTATCTGAAACATGAAGGATTTACATTTAGCAAATTGAATAGCTATAAATAACAATAAATTAAGCTGAAGCACATGCAAAGTATAGAATGGAAGGACAATAGCGTTATGTGATAGTTTCTGCCTTTCTGTGTGACTCACATCATAAGATCTGTTACCTGAGAGGGTGCCCTATGCTTGGAGGAAGGAATGGATACACTCCCACAATGAGAGTGTTCAAAAACATTATACATATACTCTCACCAATTATCTGCCATAGGGCTGGCATTTCTGACCTTTGGTGTTTCGCATCTAGATCTTGAGAGCCCCCTTGTCTGTACTTTTGCCATGACTCTGGTTCTCATCTTGTCTCTTTCTAGGTCATAGAATCCCTCACTCAGGCGGTACATCGACTGAAACAGGAGAAAGAACTGCAACAGCACAGCATCAGTCACCTAGAGGGTATAAGACATTTGTCCTGTTCTGCCATCTCTTCTTCAATCCTTTCTTCCTTGTCTTGACTGTTCAGGCTATTTTTAAAACAAAGGTTTAGTTGTAAGTTGTAAAGGAGCAAAGATTTTCTCCCCTTCCTACTAGACTTGACTGGTCTTTCTTAATTCAGAAGTATACGGTAGCATTGCTCCAGTTTTTCCACCTGTTGTAGCTAAGCAGCCATGTAGCTCAGTCTACATGTCACAGGGACTTGTTGATTATATGAATTGCTCAAAGATTGAAAGCCTTATGTGGGGGTACCACTTAATTCGGGGAGAACTCAGGGAGGAGAAGTAGAGTTAATGTGGGCAGGAAGGGGCAGAAACGGGAGGAAATACTGAAGACAGTAAGATGGTACCCATGGTATGTGAAGCATGAGGAAAAAAGTGTGGAACTGACTCTGGTACCCAGATGGGAGCAAATACGTTTCCACCACTGTTAACTTGAGTGCTTTGTATCCATAATAAAATGATACTGTTTCTCTGACCTTTGTCCATTGCACAAACCAAGGGGGATGTTATTAGCTAATCTCTTCCTCCCCATGCTGCTTGTTTTTGCAGAGGAGGTGGATCGACTGCAGCACAGCCCCTACGGTGGCTTGGAATCTGTGCTGGGATGCAGGATGGAAGGACTAAAGAGTGAGCTCCATAACCTTCAGCAGCAGGTGTTTCAGCAGTCAGATGGTGACTGCACCCCTGATCTATATTCTGTCCCTGGCATTGCGCAAGAGATGTTGGAGAGGTTAGCATTTGGGTTATCAAACAAAAACAATTTGACTTTATCCACATTTTAAGATTAGAGTTCAGTGGGGAAATCTAATGGTAGATAAAGGGTAGTGCTTTTCCCGGTACCATCTGCAAAAAACAAACTACTGGAATACGGTTGGGTTTGTAGCAGGGCATTTAAAGTTAAAGCACAGTTTTAGAAAGTTTGAATACATTATGGTGTGTGTCAATTTGCTTGAATGTAATTGCTTTACAAAGAATAATAGTTGCTTTTGTGGCTGCCCCTCATCCAGAATTGTTGCCTTGTCTGCTTATTTCTAGCATGTGGGGACCCAGATAGGTAGGGTGGTTGACTTCTAGCTTATTAGCTCTCCAGGCATAAGAATAGCAGAGTCTGTCTGCCACCTTTCAGGACATCTTGACAACATATTGAAACATCAGCTGAATTTCCAGAAACTAATTGTGGTCTAGTTATTAATGGTCCTATATTACATCTTCTCTAGCAAGAAAGTCCTGTGGCGAGAGTATGAGACCATCAGAAGAGAGATGGAGCAGCTGAAACAAAAACTCGGTGATGTTCCTGCACCTTTTGCTTCTGTCCTACAATTACTATTGTGTTAAAGAGTCCTTGCCGTGTGTGCCAGATGGGGAAAGGGTTGAGTCGGATGTAACTTTAGGGGAGGAGCTATAGCTCAGTGGAAGATCCTCTGCTATGCATGCAGAAGGTTTCTGGTTCAATCCCCAGTATCTGTAGGTAAAAGGACCAGGCGGTAGATGATGTGAAATACTCTACCTGAGGCCCTGGAGAGTTGTTACCAGTCTGAGTAGACAATACTGGTCACAATGGATTTATGGTCTGATTCTGTATAAAACAGCTTCACGTGCGTGTTCATTGACATGACTTATTGCATCTTGTAGATCGGCATGAGGAAGATCTGTTCAGTCAAGTGTCTGCAACTCGTGAGATTAGAAGGACTCAAAGTCAGTACTGTAAGGTAGGGTTTTTGGAAGCTTGCTTGCTGCTACTCATTAATTTAGTGCCAATAGTGTGCTAGGGCCAGCACAGCATAACCTGTCCAACGTGTTCATAATTAAAGTTAAACAAGACAGGGGAAAAGGGGAGATGCACAGAACTGCATTGTAGTCCCTTTCAGTCGCTGTGCACTCTTTCTGCAAGCCTTAATGCCGGAAGAGAAAAACAATGAGCAAGGGTGAGGGAACATATGCACAGACAGAAGCAGTTGCCAGTCCCGTCCCCCCCCCCCCCCCATTAAAGGACAGGGCACATGCGGCCTCTTAAACACCACTGTTTCTCCAGTTGTGTTAAGGCATCTGCCCTTGTGGCCCTCTTTAAGGCTGGAATATTATGAAGACTGCCACTGAAGGGCTACACTGTTTACTTGACCTGGGAAAGATAACACAGAGGGGCTGTGGGAAGGGCTGTGGCTCAGTGGTAGAGCATCTGCTTGGCATGCAGAAGGTCCCAGGTTCAATCCCTGGCATCTCCAGTCAAAGGGACTAGGCATGTGGGTGATGTGAAAGTCCTCTGCCTGAGACCCTAGAGAGCCGCTGCCGGTCTTAAGTAGACAATACTGGCTTTGATGGACCGAGGGGCTGATTCAGTAGAAGGCAACTTCATGTGTTGATGTGAGTGTGGATACAGGTGTAGTTTGCCACTCCACTGTTGGCTTTCAGGCAATGGCTGACATTCCCAGGAGAATTTGAGTGAGTCGTTTAACAACAATTGCTCATAAAATTTTAAGAGGAGGAGAGATGTTATGGGAATGCAATTCATTGTTTTTAAAAAAAACACTTTAAATTTTTTTTGAAGTTATAAGCAGAGTAATCCATGTTCATTCTTGTTCCTAGATGCTGGAAGATCTGATGAATAGTTACAAAACTCAGACTCAGGATTTGGACAGAGCTAGGACTGAGACCCGGGGCACCCAGCAGGAACTCAGTAATGTCAAGTAAGGAAACATGTGTTGTGCTTTACGTGTCAGTGGCTCCTAATGTTAGAATTGCTTGCGAGGCCCATACTGAATTCAGGATTCAGATGTACATGTGCACTGAATTGTGTGACTCCAGTTTGTCTCATGTGGAAGAAGGCATGAGAGACCGGCAAAATGGCATCTCAACTTTATGGCAAGCAGCAGTCCACTAGAGGGACTGTTGGTACTCTGTATCCTTCCTAATATTGGTAATAAATAATGCTGATCCATGTGCTACCACTCCAGGAGCTTTCTGACTCATGTGATCCATGCCATTCACTGAGTTTGATGCCCTTGGTGCTGTTTAGAGAGGGATTACTAATAAGTTGAATTGCCTGCCCAAAGCTCCTCATCAGGAATGTCACCTCAAACCCTCTTCCTCCGGCCTCTCTTCTTTCCCCTTTTTTATTCTTGTGAAGTGGTGTTGTGCCATATTCTTTTTTTGTAGAATAGGTCTATCGTTTTTGCCTTTAACTGCAGTATGCCTGGCCTTCACAAATAGATTGGCTGGAGTGGCCTGATGTCTGTTCCTTGGAATTAATCTCTTGAGGAGAGAAGTGCCTTTTGCTCCAGCAGATGTCATTACCCAGGTTAACAGAACTGATAGTGAGTCAGTCACAGGATGAGTGCTAGAATCCAGAAGATCTCATACTGTCTTTTCGCTGTAGTTGCTCTTACTCTCTCAAAATCATGAATGATTCTAAGCAGCAACATTTTTGCAAACTTGTTCTGAATCTGATCTTCAAGTAAGTCCAGCTGTTCTGGCTCATTGTAGTCAGTCATGGCTTGCTTTCCATTCACTCATCAATTATTCCCAGTTGGATTCTTTCTCTACCTATATTCACCTCAGGGCCTTTCATTGTGTCCTATGTATTGTTGCTTGCATGCATTCCTGATGTCCCTCAGGGACCATCTGCTTGAAGAGCCTGCTCCCTTCTGAACCTACCCAGCTTCTACAATCATCTTCTGACATCCTGCTTTAGGTGTCCCTGGCTTCTGAGATTACATGTGTAGCAACCCGGGAGAGAGACTTCTCGCTCATGGCACTAAAACTCTGTAACTCTCTCCCTGGAGAGACATGCCTGTCTCCTTTTGTTGCTGTCTTCCTCCAGTGGGTGAAGACTTTTTTTGTTTTGTCTGGTGCTCCCTCAGTGATTCCTCCTTCCTGCCCTGTGTTTTAATTGTTGATTTTATGTATGTGTATTTTATTGTACTGTATGATTTCAGGTAGCCGGCTCAAGGTTGACTCAGCCTTCCATCCTTCCGAGGTCGGTAAAATGAGTACCCAGCTTGCTGGGGGTAAAGGGAAGATGACTGGGGAAGGCACTGGCAAACCACCCCGTAAAACAAAGTCTGCCTAGAAAATGTCGGGATGTGATGTCTCCCCATTGGTCAGGAATGACCCGGTGCTTGCACAGGGGACCTTTACCTTTTTATGTGTGTTTTAGCTTGGTTTTAAGTGTTTTAGTGATGGTTTTGTTTTAATGGTTTTTAAGATGTCTTTTATTATGTATGTTTTTAATCTGTTAGCCACCTTGGTGGCCCTGATCAGGGCAGAAAGATGGGGTATAAATTTTGTAAATAAAATAAAAGTTTGTGTCTTCTCTCTTATGCATGCTCTTTCCTCAATCACTGATGTACTTTTGTTGGTTTATTTTTTTTTACGTTTGTTTAATCAGATCCACAGTTACCAACCTAAGAGAACAAGTGAAAAGTCTGCATGCTGAGGACAAGCTGTGTGCTACGCCACTGAGGAAAGAAAGCATTCATCTAAGTAAGTGCTGGTTTTTAGAACATGCTGTATGAAAGTAATTTCTGATTAGGAAAAAGCAGTGAGCATAGCTGAGGGTGAAATGTGGCATGAACGTGCATTCCAAGTACATGATCTGACAGCAACTACAATAGTTAAAATGTATAAGAGAGCACTCTTGCAGAGCACACTCCAAAGACTTCTAAAAGGGAGAACCACCTTTGTATACATCATTTTATGTTTATGAAAAATAATAAAAATCTAAAGGGCGAAAAAGGGAGGACAAGTGCAAAGCTTTCGTAAGTCCACAGAATTTGCTATCAGGCCATTACAGCTTTGTACAGTTAGAAGGGCAGCTTTTCAGCTGATGTTACTAGTGGTACTCATGGGGGAAATTTGCGGTGATCTGGAAGTCTTCCTAATCTGTTTGGCTATTTGTCTCCTAGAAAAAAAGAATGAATTACTGCACAGTGATGTCTTGTCATCCTTTCTGTCCGATGATTCAGCCTCCGAGCTCAGTCTCACTGACGTCAGCTCAGATGAACTCTTCAGTGAACCAGAATTTGCAGAACTTGCTGGTGCGCCTTGGAATAACTGGAATTGTCTGAACAGGATTATTTCTTTTTAGTGAAGATGGCGGGGGGGGGGGGATATTCAGGCCTGGAACCTCTGATGTGGATCGTCTTAACTAGTAACTTTGCAATGGGGGGGGGACAACTTTCCCCCCTCATTGGAGCACTGTTCTGACATCATAGCAGTGATGCTGAAAGTGTTTGTTCAGCAGATTCCAATTTTCCTTTTTAGAAGGAGTTCTGGCCCTCATGGCTGTGAAGAAGTTTTAAAATATGCAGGAATCTGCTACAGCTTCAGAAACCAGAGGAATACCAGGCAGGCTTTCTACTTTTTGCATAGCTTCTGTTCATCATTATGATTTATGCAACCTGATTATATATATCCTTAAAGTTTTGCTGAGTTTAAGAGACTTACTTCTCAAATCTTTCCATAGGTTTGGAGCTTTACCTCTTCAGCCTTACAATTTCATGTCAGCCCCCTCCGTATTTGTCCTCCCACCAGTCTGTAAAAACCCAGTGTAACTATCCTCTACTTGTTTATGTTAATAGGCTTAGTAGCCTAACCAATTCTTAACAGGCTTCCTGGTTTAAATGTATGTAGTAGCTAACACTGCTTTGCCTCAAAGAGCTGGGCCAGACTGATACAGCCACTGTTTCTTGTTAAACCAGTAATTCAACTGCTTGGTTCATTATCTAAAGTTTTTGGTTATCCGTCATGAGAACCACAATGTCGGACAAAAGCTTGGGGAGGTGCACGCGCTCATACCCTTCCTTGGGCCTAACATCTAGCTTTATGCCCTTTGATATTATTTGCAGTTATTTCCTTCACATATTTGTTCCTGGAATTTCACAGTTTTTATTACATCAATAACCTTGTGAATACTCCAGTTTGGGGAATAAAGAGTTTAACATTCTGTTCAGGGAAACTCACACCCTATTTGATTAAGATGCTTAATTCTTGTGAATGGTGTGTGGAGGCTGTCGGGGTCTATTAAACTGCTTTGCATTTTCCTATTTCTCCACACTAATCCTGCTGATTCGCTGTATATGAAGGAGTCAGTTTCTATTAGATCTACTAGATCTGTCTAGTTGTATGCAAGACGTTTTATGCACCTTTCCTAGAATGACTTCATGGCGTCCTTTTGCTCTTAAGATCTTGAAATCTAGTATATGCCTATGGTGGTCATATTGCTTTCTTTATATCCCACCTTTCTGCCCTTACAAGGGCTTGCCACATTTCAGCCCTTTGAGTTTTCTGAAGTGAAACTAATTATAGTTTGATTCCTGCAGGGTCTTCTGGAGATCTTGACCACTGAACTATTTTAGCATCACTTGCAATAAAATGTAAAGGGCACGATGGTTTGGTGATGCGAGTGTTCATTGTCTTTTTGTTGGCCTTGATAGCGGCGCTGCATGGTGGGTATGTGTAATCAGGGGTCAGAGTAATGGGCTAATCGCTTCTCTGTATTTTTAGATGACAAGGAGATTTCCATACCAAGCTTGGCGATAGAGAAGAGCACCCCTGGAAGGAAGACGAGTAGCATGTTGAAGGGAGCAGAGCTTAACAGCGAGCTGTCCACCAGTCTGCCTGAGCTCAGCTTGAGTGACCTGTAAATCTTCACCAAAAGACTGGCTCATTCTTTCTAACATGAACAAATTAAAGAGAAGAGAAACTTAGTCTGCTCTCCTGTATGCTGAGCTGGTTTTTGTACAGATGCAACCTGAGGTGGGAAGAGGTGACAGCTTGGCATATAACTTGAATGATGGGGGGCTTGAATCTGTTCAATAACACTGGGTGCCAATCTCGTCCAAAGGCTTCCTGCTTCCCTTTCCAGAGAAGAACAGTTAGGTTACTGTTCCTTATGTGTATGCTTGTGTGGGAAAGGAGTACATATAAATCCTTTCAGGAACTGGTAATTTTAATATTCATATTTTGCCACATTAAATGTGTGCACAGTTTAAGATCGTGTTTTTTTTGGGGGGGGGACCCTTGAAGATCAGACTTTCTGGTGGCCAGTCCAGACTAACCCACTGGGAACCATTTCTGATGGTTTGTTTCACTGACATGTCCACACAACAGCTTCCTGTCCTGGTTCAGCACTCTTGATGCAAAACAAGGAAACGGTATAAATTTGCTTCATCTAATGGACACAAGTCATCTTACTGAGTCGATGATTGAGCTCCCGTATGTGCTATCAAGTGACAAACGCAGTCTTACTGCCATTGGATGTACTTTATAGCCCAGTAAAATGCTTTAGGGGCATGCCTATAGTGTCCTCTACCCAAGACCAGGAGGGGAATATTTAGGAAGTGCTGTGAAGGTCTAGCCAGTTTATACACATTGAATTGTTGGTACTGAGGAGGGATGAACTGTGGTCTCTAGTTCCCTAACTACATATTTGCCTGATGATGCCTGATATGGATCAGGTTGGGAAGGAAGGTGCAGTTTCCTAAATAGAAATGTATATGGCAAAACGGCACAGTAATCCATGTCCTTTCAATCTGGTATTAGATCCTCTTCAGTGAATGACAGAAATGGAACCCAAGAGTTAATCTTATTATCTCTATTTAAGAAACCTCTTAAGGGGTTTCCTAAACTATTGATAGGTTTAAATGGTTGAAGAAGTTTATTTGAATAAGATCCATCCATTTTTTGTTAGCCAAGGACTATGAACCAATACACGTTGCAGCAAATGCTGGTATTTAAACCCCCATGTTTGTTTTGACGAAGAGCAGCCATGGTTAGCTGAAATGGACAAGGGGCTGCTTAACGCATTCCCCACCAGCTGTGTTTTATTAAAGAAACTCATACACATAGTGCTTTGTCTTCCCATGGGGTTTCAGAAAGGAGAAACACTTCTGCAGTCCTTAAGAAGGGAATGATATGTATCAGAATCATAGCTGGAAGGGAAAGAGCATGCACACTTTCTAGTGTCTCCCGGGACTATTTTTCCATTTGAAAAAATTGCATGTAGTATAATTTCCCCCCATATCATCACGGAGGTGGAAGCACCTAATACAGCATTGCTGTGACCTGTGTACAGTCTTATTAGCATTAGGACAGTATGTGAGAGTTCATTGGCAGCCCCTTCCTCCAGGTGCTTGTTGGCTTACCCCAGACAGAACTCTGGTGGTCCTGCTGGTTAAAATCTGGGCATCAATAACAGGCCTGGATGTGCAACTTGGTGCGGGACCCTTCTGTGGGCTTTTGGGTGACAGGATACTAGTCAAGATGTCTCATTAGTTTGACCTAAAATTGCAGCTGTTAGGACTCCATCTTCACCTTGCCAAGGCTCAAATGAATAGCACTAACTGATTACAATGGATACAGAGTCCTCGTCCCCAATCTTAATCTGGTGCGTGATGTAGTTACCTGGATTTTGTGTGTGTTGGCACATCAGCATATTTCACAAAGCTATGTCTTGCAGTTCCCAAACCTGCCGAGGAAGCAAGCCTGTGTGGAAACCTTGAAAGAACTGGCTGGAGCAGGCAGCATGTCTAAATTCAGGGGTGGGGGGAATTTCATCAGAGAAAAACAGGATTAAAAATAGGGGAAAGGAGGGAAATTAGACCACAGGATTAGATCAACAGATTTTCTTTTCTAGTTCAAAGAGAGCTGGCAAGCAGCAGCTCCTCCCAGAGCTGTTTAGTTATAGGCAGTTCATAACACATTGGCTTGCTTTTATGTGAGGTCTTGTGTCCTTTGGATGGAGCTGTTTGTTGCAATTAATGTAACCAATTGTGTTTGGGTGACAAACCCTGTATTTATTCACAGGTAAATTTGAATTTGGAACATGGCTCACTCCTAAAGCTTGACACTGGTATCTGATGGAATTTAACCTCCGATAAGCAGAAAGGATGTGTGTATGGAATAAAGTTTGAGGTAGCCAAATTCCCTCTGTATCTGCCTTTCATTGTGGCATGATTAATCGTAGCAGGAATTGTCCAGTTTACCAGTCGAATTACTGCATTACAGTGCCCCTCTATGGATATTGTATTGTGGCTATTTAATGCAAGACAGAGAATATCATATTTGGCTTGACATTTTAACATGCATCAAGACAAGGAAGGCATTCTGGTTATCCAGGGAAGAGCAGCAACACAAGGATGGTATGCTTCTTGGAGACTGCTTTTTATAGTTATTGCCCCCCAAAGCTTTATTATTGTTTGTACTGTGTGCTCATGTAGCCTCCTGAGTTGAAGAGAGAAGCAGAACAGACTGCTACTTGGGGCCCTGAGAGTGAAGCTCTTCTAACGCTGTAATCACTGCTGTTAAAGCAAGAAACACAACCTCTAAGCCATGCCCTTTAGTACACAAGGAGCAAGAAAATGTTTTATTCAGCCTCTCTCTACAAAGGAAGATTGAGTTACACATCTGAATTTTGCTTGCCATTTTCTTGTCTGATGTTAGGGTTTAGAATAAGTGGGAGCTGAGAAGGCTCACAGATATAGTGGGCAGATTTCTCACTGTTTGGAACTTTGATAACTAAGGCTGTGTTGGGGAAAAAAACTTTCCATGTGGTTGTGACCGCAATCATCTATAAAAATAGCTCAAATCTCAGTGTGAGTATTGGCTTGAAATAAAACCCTGTGGCTGCTTCTATTGAGCGACATAGCCTTCTTATGTAACACCACAAGATTAGTTAGTTGGCCTCCAGTTTGTCCAGCGCAACTGGTTTTCTAGTGTTTTGGCTTCTTTGGATTTAGAGCAGAACTATAGTAGAACCTGGGTTTGTTCAATCACTCTTACTCAAATGCTTAACAAAGAAAAGCTGTTGCCCCTAAGCACAGCTTTATGCAACCTTAAAACTTATGTGAGCAACCTTTTACCTATCTGATAAATCTTAAACTCTGCTGGGTTAGACTAAGGGTGTACCTAATTCAGAAAACTGTTTCTCACAGGTGTAAGAGATTCCTCTAGAAAGCCCATGGCATGAGGGTTAAACAGATTTCTCCCACTGTTGCCTCCCAGCATTAGCACTCAGATGCCATTTTGAACTAATAGTCATTGATAGATTTATCCTCAATGAATTTGTCTAGCCCTCTTTTAGAGACATCTGAGTTAATGGTTATTGCTATGTCTTGTAGCAGTGAATTCTGTAAGTTAATTATGCGCTGGGTGAAGAGCGTGTTGTTTTGTCTGTCCCAGGTCTACTTTGTTGCATGACTCAAACTCTAGTATGAGAGCACAGCAATCACAAACTCCATTTTCTCCACATCATGCAGAATTTTACAATCCCTATCATATTCCCTCCCTCTTATTGTTGCCCTTCTTATGCAAGACTTAAAGTATATTCAGCAGCCTTTTAAGTGACTGCCAGTTTAGCTGCCTATAAATTCAATCGCCCTGATTGTGTTTAAGCTAGTCAAACAGCTCCTTGTAATGTGATGAGGAGAGACTGGGTGCAGAGTTCAGATGGGTGTTTGGGTCTCATGTCTTAGGCCAGCTCTGCTTGTAAACTTGTTGCTAGGTAAAATTACTCTGAGCTTGGGGCCACATCACACATGAGCCTGCAATGAACATAGTGGCCGCCATGTGCCCACAGGACACTTACAGCCAATGTCATGTGCCTGTACAGTACATGCATTTATTAAATGTTTATTATGTCCAAGAAGAAATAGGAGAGGCTCTTCAAAGTTAATATTTGAGGTAGATATAAACATCCTTGTGTTTACCAAGGGAACCACTAAGCCAGTTGGGTATATCCAAAGTCCGATTTCATGGGAATTGGCAGTAGCCAACACAGAATAATCTTACTGACAGGGTTTATTTTCTTTCCAAACAAAGCTTCCTGGCTAAATGACCAGGTGCTTCTTCCCTGAGCAAGTGATTTCCAGCGCTGGCTGGCTTGTCTTGTCTTCATATTGTGTATATTATGCCCCTGTTTTATTGTTTTACCAGAGACACGTTCCCAAGAGGAAGTGGCTAGGTTACAGCAGCTGATTTCTTTCTATCTGGATTTTGTGCCCCTCCCATTTTCACTTCAAAGGTAACCACAGAGACTGATTTCTAGCCTCTTATTAATGAACATAATTATGCTGAGTCTGGAATTAATAATAATAAAAAAACAGAAGAATAATCAAAGGCTTGTGCTGCCTTCAAAAGGGAAACAGATTAAGCTGGCACCTTGCCTGTTCTGCTGCTGAAACAGTCTCCTGTGCTAGTGCAGAAAAACCTCAAACACCCTTTTGGCCCAAACCTCCAAGGGAAGCAGCAACATCAAAATCCACTCAGTTGCAAACCAGAGGGATACTCCTTTGAAGGGGAAGCAGAAGCACTGAGGCAGGATTCTGCCTCCCTGCCCCCTTCCTTGGGGCAGTTATTGGGAGATCAGTCCTAGCCATTTATTTCAAGGGTGATGAGTGTCACTGAACTTGGGGATACCCATCAGAGTGAAAAGTTATCAGGAAGCAGCGTTGGGACTTGTAGTCAATATGGTTGTCAACCTCCAGGTGGGGCCTGGAGATCTCCAGGAATTACATCAGATCTCCAGACTACAGAGACCAGTTCCTCTGGAGAAAACCGAGGGTGGGCTCTATGAATTGTACCCCACTGCAGACCCTCCCATTCCCAGGCTCCACCCCCAAATTCCCAAGAATTTCCCAACCCGAAATTGGCAACCCAAATAGTCAAGCTTGTCTGGAATTAGTTATGGATACAACTCAAGAGTAAACAATACAACCTTTGCTGAAGAAAATCACTTGGAGTACTTTACTGGGGGGAGGGGGAGATTTTCAAATTCCCAGTGTGTATTAGAATTTCTGCAGAGGTTTCAAACTACATCATAGCACTTTCCCCTCACTAAAAAGAAAGCCACACAACCCTGCCAGCGCTGTGAAGTTTCTAGTGTTGGACTAGGATCTGGGAGATAGAGGTTTGAATCTCTGCTGTGTTATGAAGAAGAGTTGGTTTTTATATGCTGACTTTATCACTTAAGGATCAAACCAGCTGACAATCACCTTCCCTTCCCCACAAGACACCTTGTGAAGTAGGTGGGGCTGAGAGTTTGGCGAGAACTGTGACTAGCCCAAGGTCACCCAGCTGGCTTCATGTGGAGGAGTAAGGAAACCAGCCCAGTTCACCAGATTAGCCTCCGCCGCTCATGCGGAGGAGTGGGGAATCAAACCTGGTTCTCCAGATTAGAACCCACCACTCCAAACCATCGCTCTTAACCACTATACCACGCTGGCTCTGGAAACTTGCTGGATGATCTTGAGGCAGTTTCTCTCTCTCAGCCTAACCTACCTCACTGAGTGTTTGTTGTGAGGATAAAATAGAGAAAGGAAGAATGTTGTAAGATGGGGGGAATAGCAAGGTATAAATATCTAAATAAATAATTAAATAAGTAGGGTTTTTGTCTTCCTTGATTCCAAGGCACTCATCAGCTTTCCTCCATATTATTTGTGTTACATCCTGTTTCATGAAAGGTGCTGGGGGCCAATAGCAACCTGGTGAAAAGGATGGAAATTATAGCAATCACATAACCTCAGCAAAACTACAAGCAAAGAATTTCCAGACGGTAATAAAATATCTGAAAACAACAACAAATGCATATTTATTTGAACATTTATAATAAAACAGTTCCAACATGAAGATACTTTATTGGCTCTTCAGAAAGCTAAAGATGGAAAAGAGAAACAGGTGAACACAGAACGAGCAAGGCAGTAAATGAAGGAATCTGGTCAGGATTAAGATAATTTTTGTTAAGAAGTCCCTTCATGCAGACATACAACAGAAGCTGCGTTGGATCTCCCTTTCCCCACAATCACAGAGAGCCTTGGGAAGGGTATGTGCTGCAGTGGTTAAGATTATTTGGCAGATTAGGAGGTGGCAAAACTACAGCCATTAGGAAGGACATGGAGCTGAATCCAAAAAAGTGTGAGCAGAGTTCTGCTGGCAAAAGGGATCCTTCCTGACTCCTCCCATCATTTGCAATACCAAAAAAGAAATGCTCCTGAGAATCAGGGGACCCTCAAGAACAATGTGGACTGCACTGCTCAAGGGGAAAACCCACAAAAATAATGGATCCCTCCTGGCTCAACCAGAAGAGCCTTCTGCTCACAGAAGGCAAGCTTTAGATCCAACCTACATGCAAAATAACCGTGCTTCATTTTGCAGAGAAGGCACAAAACAGTTGTTCTAAGTTTTCAAACAGTTAAGGAAGTAAGACGCGAGTAAGGCGGTAGGGGGGGGGGAACAAAGGCTTTAAAAGGATGCAACTGTCACATCCATAACAAAATCCTTTTCAGGCACCAGAACTATACAAATGTTACGCTAGCTAACAAACATCGAGCACACTCAAATCATAACTGTCTTCACTCCCCCCTGAAAACAATGTAACAGCAATAAAGGGTTTGCTTCTTCCAAAGTAGCAAAGCTACTCTTTGGCTAGCAAGGACTGCAGGGAATCAACTACTCCCTGTATTCCTTCTGTATCATCACTAAATCCTGCTACTAAAAGAAAGGAAGAAAGCCAACAGAAGTGCAAAAACAATTTTTAAAACATAAAACTCAGAGGGAGCCAACCGGGTCTCCGTATCATGGCATGGTTTGCACTTCCATTCATAAGTATGGCTTGTGCTAGGCTCACTTGCCACTTTCTTGTGCAAGAGTCCTTCAGTGCAGCTCTCAAAATCCAGGCAAGACCTCCCTTGGCATCGTTAACAGGAGTTAGTGCAGCCACGCTCTTGCAGAGCTCAGAGAGTAGAGAGGTACCAGAGGAAAAGCCCAGCTCGGGTTGGCTCCAGTTCTCAGAATAAGCACTAAGAAAAGGTGTCATTGGATTCACAACTTCATAGTCATGTGCAAATTAATACAGCAGCCCCCCAATATCTTTCAGGGAATTCTCTGCCCAGTCAAAATCTTTGGTGGCATTGTGCCTTCCTTGGTTTGTCCCAATCGGGATGCTAAATTACCTTCCTTAGTAGCTGTACAGGGAAAGAGGTGTATCCTCCATCATGTCATCCTATAATCAAAAAGTTTATAAAGGGTATCAAGTAAAGAAAGCAGTGCACACACGCCCATCCATACCACCATTTTGATATTACTAACTGACATTTGTAGGCAGGCATCCAGAAGTAACCCAAAGCCCTGGACATATCGAAGAATCATCATATTTGAAAGAGATGGATGGACTTTAGATGAGGCCATCTTTTTTTGATGAGACAATCCATAACTGAGGACCCTTTGGAATGGGACCCCAAACGGCTACCCACCACTATTGGAGAAGAAGTACATGATGCCAACTTACAGTCTTTCCTAAATGATCTGGAAGACTTTCTGAGAAGCACTGAATCCCCTTCTTAATCTTATCTCCAAGGGCAAGGAGCATAATTTGGAGCCAATACTGCCACTAATGCTTGTGCTTGAACATTCCCGCACTAGGACCAGCTGACAATATGGATCTCACCACCTTCCTACACATATATTCCAATCAAGACCTTGAAACAATGCCCTAAAATGCTTTCCTCAAGGCCCAGCAAAGGATTCTCAAGGTAATGAGGGGAAAGCACAGGACTGATGAGAGGCATCAGTGAAGTCAAAGTCAGAGCTCAAGCTTGTGGGACTAATGGGGGGCACTCACCATTGGCAAGTCTTGGAGGCGCCTGAACTGTAGCCGACTGTTGCGCTGACGGTACCTCAAGAAACCCATCAGAGCCAGGATCCCTACTGTCACAATGAAAATAATGATGACAGCAATCACCAAGGGGTCCTCACCTATAGGGCCATCTGTTGGAGTACTAGGCAGATCTGAAGAAATGAAGAGAAGGAACAGATTAGTTAATGCAACCAAGATGATAAACCCAAAATTAGATTAGCAAATTCACATACCACACCACCATTTCTAAGCTCAAACTTGCTCTGCCACAAGAGAATTCATGTAATTTATTCCCTGATACCCCAACAATATATATCTAGCCTCTTCCCACTGTTTCTATTGTCCCTGCTACAGGGACAAGAGCAAGCCCGAGTATGTACTTTCACCATAATCTTCCATATGCAGTCCAGATGTCTTCTGCACATCATCAGTTAGCCTCTTTGTTTCCACTGGTGTGGTTCTGTGAGACCTGAATGTGGAGGAGGCAGCCTCAGAGGTTAATCTGGTGGTGGTTGCTGCAACCAGTGTGAGCACACTTCCATCAGTGAAACTTGGAGGTGATGTAGATTCAGCAGTGCTGTCCTCTCTGATAGCTTCACGGTTTGTGGCTGGCATGGTTTCAAGGGTCCTTTTTGTTGTTGCCAAAGTGCTGAATGTGGAAGATTTTGGCTGGGGGGCAGCTGTTGTCCCTGCGGAGAGAGAATCCAAAAGAGAATCAAAAGAAAAGATCCTAGCTCATTCCGGCTCAGCAATCAACAGGAGCAGAGTCTGGAAGCCAGTTTGTCTCTTACTTATATACAGCTCTATAATGCATGCAAAGCAGGCTCCAAAATCAGAAGCACTTCAAATTGCAAGGCTAACGTTCATCGCTGGCTGAGACATACTCACACATGCTCACCGAACATTGTTATTGACTTGGTTATACTGGCAAGGATTGCGTAACATATTTTTAATGGTGGAAGAAGAGCAGAGTAGCACAGAGAAAGTGCTCTGTCATTAATTCTCTGTGTTTTGCTAGTTCAGTGCAAAAGGAAGGGTGAATAATTTATTCTGAATTTTGAAGATGAACTTTCTGCCTGTACAGATTAGGACTGAAATCTAAACTACCAGGATAAATCAAGCATACCCTGGGCTCAAGAAGAAGGAAGGCTACAATTGGGAGAGAAGAGGTTCTGGATGGAAACTAGAGATCATCTCTTAACTGGGGACTCAAATTAGGAAGTGAACCAACTTCACATTGGCCTAGCAAGTTCACAGGCAAGCCCCACTGCATGATGCCTGGAGCCATCTCTTGGAACATGCGAGCATCAGCACTCAGTTGCCTGCTCAAACACACTAGACTGCTGTCCAGATCAATGCCTCCATCAATATGTACTTCACATCATGGGTAAAATGCACTGTATTACATAATGGGTGTCTAATGCCCTGACCACAGAGCTTCTTTCCCTCTCATTGCCACCAGTGAGCTCTGTCAGAGAAACTGTGCTTTATCCAGAAATGTTCAAAACTAAGGCATGTAAAAATTAACAGCTGTTTTTGTTTGGACACCTAGGATATTAGTATGCAATGTTTCTTGCTGGTCATAAGCAACCATGAAGCATACCAAGCTAGATATTGTCATCCTTTGATGCTAGGCGATCATGATGACTTCCATTTATTTTTTAAGGGGTGCAAAATCTAATGCAATGGTACAGTTGCTGCCTTATTTAACAAGCCTACCGAGACTAATTCGACCTTTGCCTTTCCAAAGGAGCTCTCATACACATTCTCTCTTTGGCTTAGTGTTTATGCCCAGTAAGAAAGGGCTAAGCTTTTTTATGCTGAAGAGGGCTTCATTGTATGATAAGCCCCTCAAGAATTCTTGGGAGAGAGCTCAAAAGTGGTTCCTACTTAAAGAGCAATGGAGTGCATGGAGGGGGAGTTGTGGGAGGTGGAAATTACAGTCTTTTTGCTCACCAAAGGTCTAATCATATAAGCAGCAGTGTGTGTCTTGAGCTCAAAACAGATTAAAGTATTTCTTCACACAACACATAGTTAAATTGTGGAACTCCCTGCCCCAGGATGTGGTGATAGCTGCTAACTTGGAAGGCTTTAAGAGGGGAGAGGACATGTTCATGGAGGAGAGGGGTATTCATGGCTACTAGTAAAAATGGATACTAGTCATGACGCATACCTATTCTCTCTACGATCAGAGGGGCATGCCTATTATATTAGGTGCTGTGGAACACAGGCAGGATAATGCTGCTGCAGTGGTCTTGTTTGGGGGCTTCCTAGAGGCACCTGGTTGGCCATTGTGTGAACAGACTGCTGGACTTGATGGACCTTGGTCTGATCCAGCGTGGCTTTTCTTTTCTTTTTCTTTTATAAATTTTTATTGAATTTTATAACATAAACAAAATAGGGAAAAAAATAACCAAGAAAAACAATACAAAGAAATTATCAAAAAATAAAAAGTAAGAAATAAAATAAAAAACAAAATAAAATACAAAATCCAACAGATATCTATAAACCTTAGTTAATACAATTTAATTATAAAATTCAGATATTCAAAAAAGATACCCCATCTCCCATCACCCACCAACTAGTGACCCTTCACCCGACTTCTGTAGAAGTGTCTTAACAGTATTTAATATTTACTAACACAAGGATATAAAGTTACTCTAATTTCTATATCTCGTTAATTATAGCTGTAAAATCCATTTTTGCCAACTTATCCCAATATGAGGCGGCCTTAGACCATGTTTTTTTTAATTGGATTAACATTAGGGTAAAAAGAAAACCATTATTTTGTTTATTAGGAATACCACCAAATAACATGAGTGATAACGATAGGGTTATTTGTCAATATAGTTTTGCTGCCGCAAGAATTGTGATAGCTAAAGTTTGGAAGCAAGCGAATAAACCTTCAACCAACATCTGGAGAGAGAAATTATGGATGTATATGAGGATGGCCAAATTAACGGAATTCCTGCATGGGAATGACACAGCATGGTTTTTCTTGTGTACTTATGTTCTAATGGTAACAGAAGGATGCTCCATATGCAGCTATCTGGGGGTGGCAGCCCCACCCCTGCACTCTCCTGCTCCAAAGGAGACTCCTGCAGGGAACAGTTTTGACCAGGCACCTCTGAGATGGGCAGTTCAACAAGAGGCTGTGGGGAAAGGAGCAAAGGTCCAGCGCATGACTTGGGAGGTGGGGCTCAGGCTGCACCCGGGAACAGGCCAGAGGCCAGCAGCCGCTTTGGCTTCCTGAGGCCTGTGCAGGCAGGCAGAGCAGCCTCTTGAAACTTCAGGGGAGGGTGGGGCAGGAGAAGGGAAGGCCCAGCCAGGGATGCCAGTGGTCCAGATTCCCTTCGATCACATGGGCCCACCCCTGAAGAGAGGGCCTTGGGGGAGTCCAGAGTCAGCCAACCCAGACAAGACTTTATTAGGCCGGGGACAAAGTGTGAGATCCATCCTGTGTCAGTCAGAGAGAGGTAGCTGGCCAGAGAGGAGGGCCAAGGGTCTTGCTAACCCTTCTTGATCATTGTTGTTGTCATTTTTGTTCAAATTTAAGGGGGGGGGCAGATTTTTAAGATTACCCAAGACAGTAATGTCTAATTATGGGCGTAGGAATTTTGGTTCTAGTTCAAGCAGCATTCATTTACTTCTGTATTTTTTTCATTTTGGTAAGTGTGGGAACAGGGTACTGGTATCCACAGAACCTTCCCAGATGATCCACAAAAGTAGTTTTCAGGCATTCTTCCCAGGTTGCTTTAGAGTTAAACTATAAGCTGTGGGAAATGATTGGATGGTTTACCTTGTGTCTCCGTTGACTGAAAGCGATCTGTAGGCATGAAGTTACTGCTGGAAGTCCAAGATGTGGCTGTCATAGGATCTGCATAACTGGACTGGTTTCCTTCTGCTGAATCAGTCAGGTTGTCAACATTTCTGCTTGTGATACTCTGTGGACCTGTTGTGACGGTCAAGAAGCCAACAGTGGTAGGAGCTGGGAGCTCTGGTGAGCCTGAACCACTGGTATTTAATTGTGATGTTACTGTGCTTTTGCCATCCATTCCAGTGACTGCAGATACAGTTGTCTGAGGGCTTTGGCTGCCAGTGCTGGGTGCTGCTGATGACTGGGCCTGTCCATCTCCTAGTGCAGGAAAGAAAAGCACAAACAAAAAGACAAATGCTAAAATGGCTGGCATGCCTGCAATATGTGTCCTCGCAAAGAAGGTTAACTAACTTCCAGTGAGAGAAGAATTTAAGAGAAGGAACCAGAGCCTACAGGTTACATCAGTTACAGGGGGGGGGGGTGGATGTGAGGGTTGGTGGGCAGTTTTGCTCCCTTAATAACTTCCTTCTTTTCCAGGGATTCTACTATTGTCACACCCTGTGGTCATCTAGCCTCTGCTTAAAAAACCTCCAAAGGAGAGCCCACCACCTCCTAAGGAAGCCTGTTCCACTGAGGAACCGCTCTGTCAGGAAGTTCTTCCTAATGTTTAGGCAAAAACTCTTTTGATTTAATTTCAACCCGTTGGTTCAGATCTGACCTTCTGGGGCAGAAAACAACTCTGCTCCATCCTCTATATGACAACCCTTCAAATACTTGAAGATGGCTATCATATTACCTCTCAGTCATCTCCTCTCCTGGCAAAACATACCCAGCTCCTACAACCTTTCCTCATAGGACTTAGTCTCCAGACCCTGTACCATCATCATTGTGTGTGTGTAAAGTGCCGTCAAGTCCCAGCTGACTTATGGCGACCCCTTTTTTAGGGTTTTTATGGCAAGAGGCTAACAGAGGTGGTTTGCCAGTGCCTTCCTCTGCACAGCAACCCTGGTATTTCTTGGTGGTTTCCCATCCAAATACTAACCAGGGCTGACCCTGCTTAGCTTCTGAGATCTGACGAGATCAGGCTAGCCTACACCATCCAGGTCAGGGCACCATCGTCATTGCCCTACATTAAAAAACAACAACTCAATATGAAATGCATTAAAGCCAGCATTAAACAAGTAGTTTATAATCAGCCATTTATTACCAGCAATTAAAGCTGATTACAAACAGAAGCAGCCCAGCTGACTATAAAGATGGCAACCATGCAGACATATAAAATCCATCTTCATAGTAGAGGCTGCAAACCGCCCATGTGACCACACTGGTCAACAGAGTCATTTTGAACAGTAGTAAATAGATTATCCTTCCACAAAACAACCACGCATGAGACAGAGAAAGATCAGACTCAGAGAGCCTGGTACTGTGGAATAAACAGGATGAGGCTGGTATGCTTATTAAATTTGCAGATGATACTAAATTGGAAGGAGTAGCAAATACAGTAGAAGACAGAGTCAAGATACAGGATGATCTGGACAGGCTGGAAAACTGGGCTAAAACTAATAAAACGAGTATCAGCAGAGATAAATGTAAAGTTTTGCATTTAGGTAGGAAAAATCAAATGCATAATTATAGGATAGGGGAGACTCGTCTTGGCAGTAGTATGTTTAGCCTGGAGAGGAGACACCTGAGAGGTGATATGATAACTATCTGCAAGTACTTGAAGGGCTGTCATATAGAGGATTGTGTAGAATTGTTTCCTGTTCTGCACTTTCATATTTTCATCCCAGGTTTTGGACGTGTTTGCAGATCATTTCTGCATGATTGTGATGTGGGGTGTTCATGGGCTTAGGGATGTGTGTATGAATGTTCACTTCCAACCTGCTTATAAGCAGGGGCAGACTGGGGATTTCAAGACTGGCCCTGGAGCAAGCCAAGCTGAGCAGTCCCTGTGGTGTACAAGTCAGCACCACAGGGCCACTCAGTTTAACAGCAACAACATTAGTTCACTCATTTCTTTCTCCTGCAAAGTGGTGGCAGTACGGGAGGAAGCAACTGGTGAACTGACGCCAATTATTGTTGCTCCTGCAGTGGCCCTGGAGTCAACTCTGCTGGCTAGGGCAGTGGCCCACCACAAAATTTCCCAGAAATCTGCCAGTATGGCCCGGCATGTAAAGTTGCAATGACAGCACAAATTTCCTCAGGAGAAAACCCACTGCACTGTTTCCAGGTAAACGTAAATATAAAATAAGTTCCACTGTTATCAATGGGACTTGCTCCTAAGGAAACATTAAAAATAAATAAAATAAGTCTGCAAACAAGATTTCCAGTCCTGTAAAATGCATGTAAAAACAATTTATTAAGCAACTGATCCACTAACAGCGCATTCCTAAGAGGAATGCCTGCGCCGGGCTTAGGAGGCAACGCAGCAGCGCTGCCTCCTAAGGAGGTTTCGGCCTGGCCAAAACCTCTGCCTTGCGCCAAATAAGGTGGCGTATCCCGGCCGGAAAAAAGGGGGGGTTCCCAAGCCGTAACGGCAGCCCTGGCCAGCACCGTGACGCCCTGGGAACGCCTCCCGGGACGACAATGCAGCCTTTGCCAGTGTCCGGACACCAGCGGAAGGCTCCGTCGGTGTCTGGGCCCAGCGCTGCCACGGTAGTGGCAGGCGACAGAACCTGCACGCTGGTGCTGGGGCCACAAACGCCAGAGTACACCGGTGCTGTGGGCGCTGGCGCAGGCCTTCGCTGGCCTCCAAAGGCCTTTTTTTCTGGCCACCAGCGCGGCTCAGGAATGCGCTGTAAAGCTTGTACTACTTGAGCGACAGCTCTGGCAGATACGCAAGTTCTGCATGGACTCATACTCATGACCACTCTGTCTTGATTCTCCTTCTGTTAAAAAAAATTGAAATTGGGACTCATCTCATAGAATAACAATCAGACAGGCACATACAGCATCTGTTGCAATAAGCAGGGCCCAAATACTGCTTAACTAGTGTTTTACATATGAAAAAAATACAACACCCAAATCTTTGTATTCAACACCTTTAAAAAAAATGTGCGGTTGCTTGCCAAGGCATTTCAGAGCTCTGAATACTCTCATTCTTTCCAGTGCTTGTGTTTGAATCAAAATTCAGAGTGTACTGATTCATCCCATTTACTGCAAGCAAGGAATCGGACACTCAAGAAAGTCTGAGAATAGATATATGACCTGGACACAAAATATCTATCTCTGGTAAACGGTGGCAAAGGAGTGTTGTTTGAGAGCTTTGTGAAGGGAATGGGGCCATACCAATGTCATTCTTGAAACAGAACAAAATGTCCTTATCAAGGATACCCCCACAAACGAATCTTCTCTGGTAGTTCATTTACAGCAGTCGAGTCCCAAAGAGAATCTGGCTTGTTCCTTTAGAATACAATTCTAAAAAGTGATACATACTTCTAATTTCTTTAGAAGGTATAACTTAGAAGGCTTACAGTGCATTCCTGAAAGGGGGGGAATTGTTTAGGAGCCAGTGTGGCCCCTACGCCAGCGTCCGTGCCACTTGCGCTGTGCAAACTGGCATGGACACTGGTGTAGTGCCACGTATGCCAGCCCCCCTGGACCACGGCGGCAGCATGGGGCTTGCGCACCAGTGGGGCCTCTCGCCAGCGTTCTCCTGGTGCAAGTCCCCGCACTGAAGACCCTGGAGGTGTTCTTGCATTCCAGGGGGCGGAGCTGCCATTAGGCAGCTTCCAAACCCCTTTCACCCCAGGAACACCTCCCAGGATGGCAGTGGTCCTGTGCCACCTCTTTATGTGGCACAGACCCGCTTTCCCCTATGGGGGAAAAAAGCCTTTTTTCCTGGTTTTATTTTGGAAAAAAGGCCTTTTCCCCTTCACGGCAGCTGGGAAACCTCATAGGAGGCTTCTCAGCTGTGCTGTTCCAGCCGCCGCAGTTCACCACCCCCCTTCAGGAATGCACTGTTTGAAAGGTATAACTGCTTATTAGCATAATTGATCCTCAGACTCAAAAGCAGAACATTTATTTGCAAGTGCTTTGCAAAAACAGACTGACTCTCAGTACCACAGCAAGGGGCAAACCAGTTCTAGGGGCGGGACTGTGGCTAAGTGACAGAACATCTGTTTTGCACGCAGATTGTCTCATGTCCAATCCCCAGCATCTTCAGTTAAAATGATCAGACAGTAGGTGATGCGAGAGACCTTAGAGAGCCAGTGCTAGTCTGGATAGACAATACTGACCTTGATGGACCAATGGTCTGGCTCTGTATAAGACAGTTCGAATCCATGTGTTCATCTTGTAGGGATTATGCAAGCCTGCAATGTCACATAAGAACATAAGAAAAGCCCTGCTGGATCAGACCAAGGCCCATCAAGTCCAGCAGTCTGTTCACACAGTGGCCAACCAGGTGCCTCTAGGAAGCCCCCAAACACCCGCTGCCACACAATTCTCAAGTTCTCAATCAATTGGAAACACCCTACCTGGCCTGTAATATCAGCCCTTGATGTCTTTTCTTTCCCCTGTTAACTGTATATTAGCTACTCAGAGATGTCATAGCAGACTGACTAAGCATGGGAGCTGTGAGACAGGAATGTTTGGATTCAAATTTCACTCATTCCCCCAAACTCAGAGGCAGGCCTTAAGCCAAATGAGGATTTCTTAACCTCAGCCCCTCTCCCCAAATCTACAATACAGAGATAATAACAGTGACCCTATTTAGGGGGTTATTGTAGAAAGCACTGAGATAATGTATGGGAGGCACCTTGAATATTTATCAAGGGCAATTAACAATACATGTCATTATTACTATTAGTATCTTATCATACAGATGGAGGATGAAGCTTCTGGTGGCCACTGCTCAGGCTGCAGTTGGAACTGTGAAATACTGAAAAATACAAAATATATAAAGTGGCATTTTTAGTAGACCAGCTTTTGAAGATTAAAAAATGCAAGTTTTCAAATGACACAGAATTCATCAGGTTGCCTTATTGCTTAATGTGTACATGGTAATTGATTAAACAATTGTCCATTGTTTCTATGCTTAAAACAGTATGAACTACAAAACTGACTATGACATACCCCAGTGGTGTACTTAACATGGATGATTACCCTTTCCAACTGAACACAGGGAGTTACCGCACTTTGTATTCCCAGCGATGTATTAAGAGTTTGAAAACGTTATAAAAAACATCGCTTTAAAAGGGTTTTTGGATACCACGACTTATAAATGGTTGGAAGACGTCTTCACAGCAAAAGGAGCCGAACAAAGTGCGAACAGCATTTTTTATAACGTTTTCAAACTCTTAATACATCGCTGGGAATACAAGTGCGGTAACCCCCACAGTCTAATAAAAGATACAGTTTTGTTTTCCTACTTCTCTGGAGCCCCTGCACAAGTTACTTATACCAGAAGCTGGCTGAATACCATGAGGTGTGAATATGGTGGGCCCACTTCACATTTCCCTGCATTTGGTAGTTTCCTGCTTTCTGACTTTAGTTTCCACACAGAATGAGGTTCTGTTCGCTTATGGAATAGCCAGTGAGCCTACTTCCGTTTGTAGCCAGTTCTCTGCACGAGGCCTCTTGAATTGAAGGCATCCCATTTAATTTTCAAAGCTGGCAAGGCTAGCTTAAAGTGGAATGGATACCGTTTGCATGAGCGGCACTGCACACTGCGCCCAGTGTCTCTGTGACCTCAGGGCAACAGAGCAGGGCCTGGCACTGTGACAATCTAAGCTTTATTCCTCTCCTTAAATCTGGGCTCCGCTGGAGACGTGTATGTATAGAGGACAAGCAAACATCTACCACCATCCCTCCCCCAAACCCAGCCGGAGGCACTGAGAAGGAAAAGGTAAAATTAAAGTCTAAAAATATCATGGAGTTTTATATTTTTGAAAGCTGTTGAAGGAAGTGGGTTTCTGAAGTTAGCTGGAAAAAGCTGGTACCTGTTAGGCTGACTGAGAATAAGCTGGCAGGCGGGTCAGTGCTCAAGGTCCAACATGCCATAAACCATTTCACAAAGACATTTTTCCAGACTGCCTCTTGGACAGACTGAAAAGCATTCGCAATTCATACACACAATCCACCTCAGCATCTTTGGAAAGAGAAATGTCATGGACCTCTCTATGCACAGTACTTAGTTGTTGTTCAGAACTAATCAGGACAATGTTTGGTGATTCCTACAGAAGAAGATGAACTTTCAAAGAGGATTTTCATAGAGCACAAAACTTATTCCTATTTTCCTAAAAAGAAGCAGGTATAACACACTGGCTGGACTCCTGAGTTGTAAGCCAGAACATCCCTGCTTCGAAAGGATTACTAATGGGTTGCTCTGAACATTCTGAAGTGTTATATAAGTTAAATATTGTTAAGGCTAGAGAATCCTCCATACACACATTCTATACTGATGGGATATGCATAGCACCACTTCTCTGCTGCAACAGAAAAAACAATTTTTTTCATTCATTTGTACATTCAGTTTGGACTTTTTTCAATCTTCTTTACAACATGAGAGTTATCTACTCCGCGACTATGAAATATTAGTAAATTAGCAGAAAGCTGCTACTTTTAATAGAGGGTGGTATGTTGATCTCACTCAGAATATAAGCAAGCAATCTCTGATCACAGTTGGATTAATTCATCAACTGCTAAAAATGTGAAGCCATGATCACATATCACACTCTTCCTATATGAAGATAACCTCCAGATACGTGGGTTTCTGTGGCTGCGCTATCTTGAGCATTCCCCCTTCTGAACACAATAGAACCACCCGAATAAAAAGGATGCTGATTGGAAGCAAAGCTCACTTTTTGCTCAGCAGCAGCAAAGCCAGACATTGAAGCCAGAGCAGAATCCATGCCTCAGCTCACACATTTGAGAGCAGTACCCCAACAACTCGCCCAACTAGGCACACGGGGGATGAGACGCCCCCCACAGTTGTGACATAGATACCACCCATACAGAGCAGAGTGGGGAAGACTACAAAGACAGGTGGGCGCAACGGACGGGACCAAACACAGCATATCCAAAGCTCCTGGTTTGAGTCCCACATTGGAAGAGCTCTGGAGCAGTCCCACTGGATCCCTGCACACAGCTGAGAATTTTGCCCCATCGAACATAACAATGGAGGATGAGCCCACATGCCCATCTTTTTGGGGCTTGTGAGCTCAGGCTCATTACCACTGCCTGCTCCAGGACACGCCATCCACCCCCCTCCCCATGCAAGCTCCTTGGCTTATCAGATGCTAGCAATATTGTGCTGAATGTGACTTTCCCCCTCCAATTTGCAAGAGGATGCCTGTGCCTCCTCAGAACACCCTTCAGCCTCTACCTGTTGTGAGCTGCATATTGAAGATTGCTGAGGTTAGGTATGAGGAGGAGGTGGGAACACAGCTTTGTTTATGATATGTAATCTCTTGCCGTTTCAATGCTTTTATATTACCAAGCTTCAGCCAGGCAGCTCATAGCTGTCACCCTTTCCTTTATGCTCTGTTATTCTATTTGACCAGTAAAGACCAGCTTCTTTGGACCTGATTGTCTATGTCGTGGTTTCTGGTTCATTTGGACCAAGGGCTTACATTGTGACAGCTATTTCACAATCTACTTCTCCCCTGTCAGGCTGGAGCCCTGGAGGGTTCGCCTGCCACTCGGATGGGAGCGAGGGAAGCGCTCTCCGAGTGAATCGACAGGGGCCGGCTCGCCCCAAACCCGCCGGTTGTGATCCCCGGGTTGCGGATTTCTGGACGAACCCTGGAAGACGATCCCAATCTCGTACGGGACGTTGTAGCTGAGCCGAGCAGGACTAGCACGGAAGTTAGTCGCCTGCATGGATTAATACAGGCCCAGTGGCGTTCTCTAGTGACTTCTCCTTGGATGTCTGCCGTTGAGGATGCCAACACCTGTTTAGACCTCCAAGCCCTTGATCGGTTGGTGGATGATGCTCAACTGGCGTAGAGGATTTACAAATACTAACCGGTTTGTTGGATAAACTTATTGCTCGTGAAACTCACTCACCAGGAGCCATGGCAGGAGCCACACCGGCAAGTTTTTCTTTGGTGCCGAATGCAGCTGACTGTCAGGCAGAGGCGAAACGGATCGGCGCCTCGCAGAACGGCTTCGGGGATCTGACAATTCTGATGAGGAGGACTTGTATGGAGACAGCTCCCAATGGGCCACGGGCTTCCGGGCCAACCGGGCACATCGTACGGGGGGACCTGAGGACGAGGTGCACTTGTTGCGGGCGCAGAACCGGGAGTTATACGACCGTGTAGACCATCTTCAGGACCAAATGGAATGTTTGTTCCAGGAAAACGAATGATTACAGCGGGCGCAGGTGACTCTGGCGCAGCCCATTCTTCCTGGGCCCGCCGCACCAGTTCACCCACCAGTTCAGCTGGTCGTGCCAGCTCAACCACCAGCTAACCTCCCCGTTCAACCACTGGTCCCCGGAGCGCCAGTTGCACCAGCTCCCGGGGCACCCGTACAGCCGGGACAACCCATACCCGGTCCATGGAAGCAACCCCGATTGAAAACGACCTATGATGGCTCGCTCGAGACTCTACCCTGTTTCCTACATCAAGTGGACAGTTATATGCGGGAACAAGGGCAATTCTTTCCCACAGAGGATAGCTGGGTCCGTTTTGTAGCTTCTCTATTGACGGGGAAAGCAGCTGACTGGATGGTCCTCCAATTTGATACTCTGTCTCGGTCTATCCGCTCCCTCAATAATTTCATGACTGCCTTGCGGAGACGGTTTGAGGACCCCTTTATGGGGGAACGAGCCAAAGCAGAACTTCTGCAACTCAGACAGGGCTCTTCTCCAGTCCGAGAGTTTGCAGATGAATTCCAGAGGCTAGCCAGTAGAATAGTAGACTGGCCGGAGGCCACCCTAATCCACTACTTCAGGGAAGCCTTACACCCTGACATTTTGAACTGGTCATATATGTGGGGCGATCCTAACACCCTTGAAGATTGGATTTTACTGGCTGAAGAAGTTGAAAGCCGCCGGCGTTTCATTTCCCTGGTCCGGCAACGAAACAAAGATAAGAGTGCCCAGAAAGCCCCATCAAAAGCACCGCTCCCCAGCCTGCGGAAACCAACGCGACCACCTCAGGATCGCGAAACAAGGTTCCAGAGGGGGGCTTGCCTCGTGTGCGGGGAATTGGGCCACTTTGCAGCGACTTGTCCTCAACGACCGGAGACCACCCGCCCCAGCATGCCACCCCGAGCTCGAGGAAGACCTCAACGCAGAGGCACCGCGGCCACCCGCAGCGCAGCGCCGGGACGACCCACACCCTCTGCACTTCACGTTGAGGAATCGGCTAACCTTTCTGCACCAAGCGACCCCGCAGGGTCTCGGATTATAAGTGCCCCGATGGGGGACAACTCTCCTTCTTCTGACGAGGATCAATGGAATGCTCCAGCTCTAAACCTGGAAACCCCTCTTGATCTGTCAAAAAACGGACTCGGTCTGTGGTGAATGGAGCGTCTTCACAGACCCCTGCAGAATCTCCTGCTAAACCCAAAGCTCCCGTCAAGGTGAGTGAAGTGGAAACCACTGTTTATGTGGACGCAGTGTTGCAACACTATAAGGGGGGCCCCCAACTGCCTGTCAAGGCACTTATTGACTCTGGCTGCGGTCGCACTTTAATTAGTGAAGCCACATTTGCAGCCCTCAAAGTCAAGTCCGAGGCGTTACCAGCCCCCGTCCAATTCACCCAGATGGATGGGAGCCATTTTAAGGGGGGACCAGTCGATCATCGCACACAGGGAGTAGCGATGGGTATTGGTTCTCATTGGGAACAAATAGACTTTACTATAGCCCCCATCCGGTTCGAAGTTGTCCTAGGGATTAATTGGCTTAAAGGTCATAGTCCTTATATAGACTGGGAAACGGACACTATTTCCTTTGCCAATCCCAAGTGCGAACAGCACCGACAGGGAGTCGCGGTGATGTCTCCACCTGCTCCAGCTTTAACCTCCGATAACGCATCGCCACCGCCTTTGCCCGAAGCACACACAGACTTTGCAGATGTCTTTAATGTTAAAGAATGTGATGCTTTGCCCCCCCCCACCGTACCACTGACTGTGCGATTGAGGTGGTAAAAGATTGCACACTGACTAAGAGCAAGATTTACCCCATGAGCATTTCCGAACGCGCTGTGTTACGTGACTTTTTGGATAAAAATCTTGCTCGAGGATTCATTCGGCCATCGAACGCTCCCAACTCAGCCCCAGCATTCTTTGTCCGGAAAAAGAAGGGTGATCTGCGTTTATGCATTGATTTCCGAAAGCTTAATGCAGTTACCCAAGCCAATGCCTACCCAGTACCGTTGATTTCGGATATTATGGGGCAATTACAGGAGGGTCGCGTTTTCTCCAAGTTGGACTTAGTGGAAGCTTATTATCGCGTCTGTATCCGCGAGGGAGACAAACCCCTCACCGCCTTCTCTAGCTGTTTTGGAATGTAAGAATTTCTTGTGATGCTTTTCGGATTAAAAGGGGCCCCGGGGGTCTTCATGCAACTCATTAACGAAATCCTCCATGATTTGCTGTACCGCGGCGTGGTAGTTGATATTCTTATTTATTCAAAAACCATGGAGGAACATGTTGCTCTAGTCAGAGAAGTGTTACAACGACTGCGTAACCACCAGCTCTATGCAAAACTATCTAAATGCGAATTTCACCAAGAGCAGATAACCTTCTTGGGGTACATAATCTCTCATCGTGGCCTTAGCATGGACCCCGCTAAAGTCCAATCGGTACTTGACTGGACTCCGCCCTCCACCCGCAAGCAAGTGCAACAATTTCTGGGCTTTGCTAATTTCTACCGCGGTTTCATCCCCAACTTCGCTCAAGTGGCGCTCCCAATTACTGACCTCCTGAAAACAAAGGGTAAAGGAGTGTCCGCAACGTTGCCCTCTGACAAAATACTGTGGACTGATCAATGCCAATCCGCCTTTGTAGCCCTCAAATGGCTGTTCACTTCGGAACCGGTCCTGCAGCACCCAGATCCGAACCAAATATTTATTGTACAGGTCGATGCGTCCGACGTAGCCATGGGGGGGGGCTCTACTCCAAAGAGGACCGGACGGTCTCCTTCACCCCTGTGCCTACTTCTCGAAGAAGTTTGCCCATTCCCAATTGAACTGGCCCATTTGGGAAAAGGAAGCATCAGCCGTCCACCATGCCCTTACTCTGTGGAGGCAGTTTCTGGAGGGGTCCGGGGTCCCCTTAGAAGTTTGGACCGATCACAAAAATCTAGCTGCCCTCACGGGGACCCATAAATTGTCCGCAAAACCACAGCGTTGGGCGGACTTCTTTGCTCAATTCCGTTTTGTTCTTAAACATGTGCCCGGGAAACAGAACGTGCTTGCAGATGCCCTATCCCGGTTGCCTCAATACCCGGTAAAACGTGACCGGCCGACAGACTCTTTGTTCACCCCAGCACAACGAGAAGCCCTGCCCATGCTGGTCGTGCAGACCCGGTCCCAAACCGACTCCAGCAGGGGAATCGCACAGTAGCCGACAAGGTATCCAACCCTAACCAGCAGGCTCCTTCGCCTGCCCCCCATGCGCCACCTGTATCCAGCGCTCCGCAACAACCAGTTTCTCCCCCCCTCCAACTCCGCCAGCCCCTAGTTCACCCTCTCCCGCGAAAGGAGGGGGGGTGATCATCTCTAATTCCTTTCTGGACTCCCTTCGGGCTCAGTGCCTAGCCGAACGCACTGCCCAAACCTTGCCCCAAGGTGTAATCGAGCAAGGTGGTTGTTGGTACAAAGACTCAAAACTATACGTGCCTAAGATACTTCGAAGAGAGGTTCTGCAGTTGGCCCATGGAACTAAAACTGCGGGACACTTTGGGTTCCTGAAAACCCTTCACTTGTTGCGCAGACAGTTTTGGTGGGGGGGAATGCGCTCTGATGTGGACTCCTTCATTCGCAGCTGCCCTATCTGTGCCACAGTCAAACGATCTCAAGGCAAACCCCCAGGACTACTACAACCGCTGGAAATTCCCAGCAAACCCTGGGAAGTAATTGCCATGGATTTCATGACGGATCTCCCCCTTAGCGGGGGCAAAACTGTACTATAGGTTGTTACTGATTTATTTTCCAAACAGGTACATTTGGTTCCGTGTGCGGGTATTCCCTCCGCCCCCAAGTTGGCCCGCCTCTTCGTGTCACATGTCATCCGGCTACATTCGTTCCCACGCAAGATAATCTGCGACCGCGGAAGTAGCTTCGTGGCTAAATTCTGGAAGGCGTTCCTCAAACTGGTGGGGGTGGAGCAAGGGTTGTCAAGTGCTTACCATCCCCAGACGGATGGACAAACGGAACGTGTCAATGCTGTACTGGAATGTTATTTACGTTGTTATGTCAATTATCACCAGGATAACTGGGTAGAACTGTTGCCGTTTGCAGAATATGCTTACAATAATGCTGTCCATCTACTGGGTTCAGCCCTTTCTATGCTGTGTACGGTCAGGACTTCGGTCCTATTGCCCCGGTAGAAGTACCAGAGGGGGAGGGGGATCCCGATGTAGCCTCTTGGGCGCATGCCCTCCGCACCACATGGCCCTGGCTGGTAAGCAACCTAGATAGAGCCAAGCGCAAATATAAAGTGCAGGCAGATAAGCATCGCTCCCCCAGCAAAGATTTCCAGGTTGGTGAATTAGTGTATCTTTCCACTAAAAACCTGTGATCCACTCGACCGTGCCATAAACTCAGTGCCAAGTACATTGGACCATATCCCATCGCCAGGATCATTAACCCTGTCACTGTGGAACTGACTCTCCCCAAGACCCTGAGGCGTATCCACCCAGTCTTCCATGTCAGCCTCCTGAAGCCTCATATCGCCTCCTCGGAGTGGCACCCAGAACCGCCTCCCGAGCAGCCCGTGATGGTGGGGGGGGAGGAACATTTTGAAGTATCAAAGATCCTGGATTCACGTATACGGCATGGATCCCTGCAGTACTTAATTCGCTGGAAACACTTCCCCCCTGCCTACGATGAGTGGGTGCGTGCACAGGATGTCTCCGCCCCACACCTAGTGACTGCCTTCCACACCGCCTACCCGGATAGATCGTCCCCTTTGCAAGGTGGGAGGGGGCCTTAAGGGGGGCAGGATGTCAGGCCTGTATCTTAGTTGATGTTTGCTTTCGATTCCCCGCCGACCAGGCTCAAGGACATTATGCCTACTGATCTCTGTTTGAAGCTCTGGGAACACAGTAGAACTGTTATGCCTACTAAACTCTGTTTGAAGCCCTGGGAACACAGCTTTGTTTATGATATGTAATCTCTCGCCGTTTCAATGCTTTTATATTACCAAGCTTTAGACAGGCAGCTCATAGCTGTCACCCTTTCCTTTATGCTCTGTTATTCTATTTGACCAGTAAAGACCAGCTTCTTTGGACCTGATTGTCTATGTCGCGGTTTCTGGTTCATTTGGACCAAGGGCTTACACAGGAGCTCATCTAGGACCTGAGTGGTTTAGGAAGCTACATCCTGCTCTACTCATGGCATGCCCCTAACATCACCTGGTTCCATACCAGTGCAGTACTTACACCGGTGCTATGCCAGCTGGGCTTGGTGCTTGAGTATCTCCAGTTAAGATGGCCTGTGGCTTAACTGCATTCTAAGCCTTTTTGGTGGCAGGATTTAGGACAGGGTGGTCAGAAAGTTGCCTTGTAAGTGTGGTTCTAACTCTTGGCTGATGTATCTGCATATATAACATTAGCTAGTAAAAGCGGGCTACAACTGAGATTTGTCTCTGAGTTTAATTCAGTTTACAGAAACAAATGCAGTCCTCGTGTCAATTAAAACTTTTGAGTAGTAAACAAGTACAGGATTGGGCAATAAATCAGTTAGCAAGCACTATTTGTTACAGCTGCTATCTCCAGGATGCCATGATCCCCTGAATGCTTCATAACAGGACGTTGCATGGGAAAGTGCTCTTTTAAGGTCTAAGACACCCCTGTGTCAGTCTGAATTCCAGGGTCCCCATAGCTTATCTGGGCATATGGCCCTTTGTATACTCCAACTGGTAAAGAATGCCGCAGTGAGGATTCTTACTGAGACCCCGCTGTGGGCACATATACAGCCAGTCTTCCCCCAACTGCCCTGGCTCCAGCTGGAACACCGGATCAGGTTCAAGGTGCTGGTTTTGACCTTTAAAGCCTTACATGGTCTGGGACCTTCATATCTGCGGGACCACCTCTCCTGGTATGCCCCTCAGAGAGCTTTACGTTCTGTGAATAACAATCTCCTGGTGGTCCTCAGCCTGAAGAGTGTCCAGCTGTCCTCAATCAGGGCCTTTTTACCCCTGGCTCCCCCCTGGGGGAACTCCCTTTCCACCAAAACTAGGGCCCTGCGGGATCTCAAACAATTTCGCAGGGCCTGCAAGATGGAGTTAATCCACCAGGCCTACAGTTAAGGACAGTTATGGTTTTGTCATCTAAACTGGCCTCCCTCCCTACCCCCTCCTTTTGTTTACTGAATCTATGGGGCCCTAGTTGCTGCAGGCACTGCAGAGATGCCTATTCTCCTATGAGCGCCATCTGCTGTTTTAATCGCTTAATTTATTTAATATTATGTGGTTGTTGGGATTTTATTCTATTTAATGCTGTTTTATTGTATTATTATATGCTGCGAGCTGCCCTGAGCCCAGCCTTGGCTGGGGAGTGAGGTCGGGATATAAAACTAAAGAAATAAATAAAATACTCAGCAAGATAGAAGAAGAAGAGTTGGTTTTTATATGCCGACTTACTCTACCACTTAAGGGTGACTCAAACCGGCTTACAATCACCTTCCCTTCCTCTCCCCACAACAGACACCCTGTGAGGTAGGTGAGGCTGAGAGAGCTCTAAGAGAACTGTGACTTGCCCAAGGTCACCCAGCTGGCTTCGTGTATAGGAGTGGGGAAACAAATCCAGTTCACCAGATTAGCCTCCACTGCTCATGTGGAGGAGTGGGGAATCAAACCCGGTTCTCCAGATCAGAGTCCACTGCTCTTAACCACTACACCACGCTGGCTGTCCCTTTCACAAAGTAAGAGTTTTCATTTTACTGGACAAACTATTATTTTGCAAAACATTTTATTACTATGTTAATATTTCTGATTCTACACTTCCAATGTTTCTTTTTATTAAAAAGCATTGAAAATTACAATATCAGAAAAATTAAACAGGAGAAAGGGTTAATTAAACCGGCTCATTGGTTCTTTATTTGGCTTAGCAAGTACTACTAAAAAGGATTAATGCATGCGTAGTTTCCTACTAGGGTTTTCCCCAAGCATGTTAACAGGAGTGGGCGACATCCAGTTCTGAGAGCAAAAGGGGCACTTGAGTGATGGATACAGAAACGTTTTGCTTCCTAGGGTTTGCCTCTCCATTCCAGTGCTCAAAGTCCTAAGCCGGTTCCAACACCAGAAATGAGCCCAGACTGATGAAAAGTGCCTGGGGAAATCGACTGTGCAGTGATCGGCCCAGGAAGGTTCAGTTCTAGGATCCTGGGAGGAAAGTGGAGGTCCTTGAAGACTCCTTCTGTCACTCTGGAGGAAAGAATGCCGGTGATCTCCACTCCCACTAGGAAGTAATGAAACCCAGCAGCCTCAGGCAGTCTCCACCGAGCAAGTCCAGTGCTGAAAAAAGGAGCAGAAACCCTGGGGGCTCAATCCATCAGGTACTGCTACTAGCCTCATGGAGGATGGGGAAATGAGACCCACTCGAGCAAGCTGGGCTCAATATAAGCCGTCAACACTTTACTCTGAACTCTGCCAAGCGCCAACAGCAAAAGGGGAGGGCAGCGCTGATCACATGCAAAAACGCACGGGAGGTTTTGCCTTGGATTTGCTGCTCTCTCCATGCACATTTTCCCCATCTGAATTCTCAAAACCCTGCATGGGGGGGGGGCTTATTTTTGAGTTTAGAGAATTCAGGTGGGGAAAATGTGCACGGGGAGAGCAGCAGATCCAAGGCCAAACCTCCCGCGCGTTTTTGCCCGTGCCTTTGCCTGAACATTGCCGCGAGGCAGCGCCTGACCTGCAAAGCAGAGCGGGGGCTTCGCGAGCGGCTCACGACCTGGCACGCTTCCTTTTCCAAACCCACCAGCACGCTCGGGTTAGGCTCCAAGATCCCAACGCGACCCTGTCCAAGGAAGGCGGGGCCCGCCCTAAGGAAAGGCATCACCGCCCCAGACACAACAACAGCGCTCGCGCCGGAAACTTTCCGGCCGCCCCTCTAAAGAAAGCTCCTGCCATCTAAGGGGAAATCCTTCATCGACGCGCGAGCTGGGGGCGAGGCAAATTCCGCGGGGTCCGGGAAGGTCGCAGGCAAGATGGTGGTTCTCCGGGGCAGCATTGCCGGGGCTGAAAGGCGAGGGCAGCCGAGGCTCCCAGGAAGCCGGCCCACCGGAGAGCCAGGCGCGCTTGCTCTGGGGAGGGCGCGCCCTGCCTGGGGAGCCTGAGGGGTCGCGAGCGCGAGCCGAGAGGTGCGCCCCTGTACCTGGCGGCGGCAGGAGAGCTCCCGCGAGGAGGCAGCAGACGGTGGCGAGGCGGCACAGGGAGCGACGGGTTGCCTCCATGCTGGACCCAGCCCGAACTGGTGGGTAGCGGCGAGCGCCGGCTCGAAGCGAGGGCGAGAATCGTATCAAGGGCGGGCACCGGCGGCCGGAGCTGCCTGCGGCTTCTCCACAAGGTCCCGAGAATGAGTCACTGCCACGTGGTTAATTCAGAAGTACACACACAGAGTCAGGGCTTGCCGGGGCGTGTCGTCTCCGCCTCCCCCCCCACCCCAGACCGCGAGTATTCTTGCTTTCTTTCCCGCCTCTTTGGCTCACAGCTATTTCTGCCGGCCAATATTCTTATTTCCCAGATGAAAGTATTTATTACTTTCCTCAATCAGTGTCACGACCTTTGCTGGCACTGAGGGTCGAGCTAGGCCTCTGCTTTCCACGCAGTGGTGCATGGGCTCAAGGTAGGAGGGGCGGGAAACCTCTCAAGCTTTCGATTCTTGCGAATCTGAATCCGTCGGCTGCATGGATGCTGGGTAGGGTTGCCAGGTCCTTCTTTGACACTGGCGGGAGGTTTTTGGGGCGGAGCCTGAGGAAGGCGGGGTTGGGAAGGGACTTCAATGCCATAGAGCCCGATGGCCAAAGCGGCCATTTTCTCCAGATGGACTGATCTCTATCGGCTGGAGATCAGCTGTAATAGCAGAAGATCTCCAGCTAGTACCTGGAGGTTGGCAACCCTAATGCTGGGGGGGGGTTAGATCAGGATTTAGCTCTGTATAGTCCTGAGGCTATGGTATTTGGGTCACATTCTGAGAAGACAAGAGTCACTGGAAAAGACAGTCATGCTAGGAAAAGTTGAGAGCAGCAGGAGAAGAGGAAGACCCAATAAGAGATGGATGGATTCAATAAAGGAAGCCACGGCGCTCAATTTGCAAGATCTGAGCAAGGCTGTCAAAGATAGGACATTTTGGAGGACTGATTCATAGGGTTGCCATGAGTCAGAAGTAGAGTTGCCAGGTCCCTCTTCGCCACCAGCAGGAGGTTTTGAGGGGCGGAGCCTGAGGATGGTGGGGTTTGGAGAGGGGAGGGACTTTGATGCCATAGAGTCCAATTGCCAAAGCGGCCATTTTCTCCAGGTGAACTGATCTCTATTGGCTGGAGGTCAGTTGTAATAGCAGGAGATCTCCAGCTAGTACCTGGAGGTTGGCAACCCTAGTCGGAAGCGACTTGACGGCACTTAACACACACACAGTCCTACTTTATTTGGCAATGTGTCGGGTGTTTTAAGATTGTTCTGGATGCTGCAGCCTCCGGGATTAAGGAAACACGTGGAACTGGCATTTTACTCTTTTAAAGCGTGACTTCCGCCACGCCTAAAACAAATAGAGCTGTTTCATTAGAAGCACTGTGGGCAATCAGTATCCTGTACGGATTAGGAACAATCATGCCTGTACGTGTGTGATCCCTCTTGAAACCTGTGCAGAATTTACTTTGTTGTTTCTGCTTTTGAATCTAAGCCTCAGGCTTCTTGGCCTGAAATGCAATCTATTTAGTTATAAACATTTGTGGGATAGTTTGTTACACTGGTATCTGGGGAGAAGACAGTATGTTCTTAGATATCACCACTTAAACTACAAAAAAAGGGGGAAACTCAACCAGAAAAGTACAGGGAACCTCAAAGGTTGAGCTGGAAACTATTAAATCTATAACAAAATAATTATATTTAATATATGGTGTACACAATAAGTTTGTTAAAAACACGGGGCCTAGAACACTGGTGACATATAAAAGGATAAACTGTTTTAAAGATTTCAAACAAGGTTGATGATATTCTCATTATAAATTATCAATACAGGACTATACGGGTTTCAGTCTATTGGGCCTTCCTTAGTGGTCATAAATATAAAGCATGATTATTAAAGACACATCTGGAAATACATCTTACAAGGTATTTTTATCTGAAAATATAAAATCTTATATCTTGTGTGGCCTGATGTTAACTACTAACACAAATCATGGGTCTTGAAACATGGAAACTTGCTTACACAAATATCTGGTATAAAATTATCAATGTTTCCGGATGTGTGTAACATCAACCAGTGATAAATTATTGACCTAGTGATACACTTTATAAAAATGCATTTTATCACTGGTTGATGGTACACACATTCATCTAGTCCAGCACTGTCTAGGGTTCCAGGTCCCTCTTCGCCACTGGTGGGAGGTTTTGGGGGCGGAGCCTGCGAAGGGCAGGGTTTGGGGCGGGGCGGGGTGGGGCTTCAATGCCACAGAGTCCAATTGCCAAAGCGGCCATTTTCTCCAGGTGAACTGATCTCTGTTGGCTGGAGATCAGTGGTAATAGCGGGAGATCTGCAGCTAGTACCTGGAGATTGGCAACCCTAACTCTGTCTGACACAGTGGCCAACCAGTTATTTGTAAGGGGCAACACCATATATATGGAACAGTTTAATTAGATGAAGTGCTAGCGATGAAGGGGAAAGGATAACAGGATGCACAGCAAATGAATAGAACTTCCTGGAGTGGGGTTTTCAGGATGCCTGTCTTGCTTGGGCTTCCTAAATGCATGAGAGAGATAAATAAGAAAGCACAGTGACCCTTGTGACACATTACCTTTGATCCTTTCCTCCCAGCGCTACTTTTTAGCTGTTCAGGAAGCAATGAAAAGCTCTATGAGGCATCTGGCCTGATGGCCACACTGGGAATCCACTGGCTAATCCTGGAACAGCCTTCTGCTCTGCCTTGCCTCCTACATCTTCTTTTTAATACATGTGTGTGTTAAGTGCCGTCAAGTTGCCTCTGACTCATGGCGACCCTATGAATGAAAGTCCTCCAAAATGTCCTATCCTTGACAGCCTTGCTCAGATCCTGCAAATCGAAGGCCGTGGCTTCCTTTATTGAGTCAATCCATCTCTTGTTGGATCTTCCTCTTTTCCTGCTGCCCTCAACTTTTCCTAGCATGACTGTCTTTTCTAGTGACTCTTGTAGTCTCATGACGTGACCAAAATATGATAGCCTCAGTTTAGTCATTTTAGTTTCTAGGGTCAGTTCAGGCTTGATTTGATCTATAACCCACTGATTTGTTTTTTTTGGCAGTCCACGGAATCCGTAACACTCTCCTCCAACACCACATTTCAAAGGAATCTATTTTCTTCCTATCAGCTTTCTTCACTGTCCAGCTTTCACACCCATACATAGTAATAGGGAATAGGGCTGTCAAAAAAAAAAAAAATTCGGTACAGTTCGGATTCGGCCGAATTTGACCCTTGTGGGGTCGGTACGTTCCGAAGTCCGAACTCCCCCGCTTCGGATCCCCGGTAATTCGGGGGGATCCGGAGTTCGGGGGGAAATTCGGCCGAAGCGCGCCTTCAGGGATTCCCTGAAGGCGGAGCCCGCTGGAGAGGCGCGGCTGTCATTGAAACTCATCTGCGCCTCCCAGCTGGGAGGCGCAGATCAGTTTAAAGGGCAGCCCGCCCCCCTTCAGCGGGCTCCGCTGAAGGGGGGCGGGCTGCCCTTTAAACTCATCTGAGCCTCCCAGCTGGGAGGCGCAGATGAGTTTCAATGACAGCCGCGCCTCTCCAGCGGGCTCCGCTGGAGAGGCGCGGCTGTCATTGAAACTCATCTGCGCCTCCCGGGCGGGAGGCGCAGATGAGTTTCAATGACAGCCCGCCCCCCTTCAGCGGGCTACCCTGAAGGGGGGGGCTGTCATTGAAACTCATCTGCGCCTCCCGGGCGGGAGGCGCAGATGAGTTTCAATGACAGCCCGCCTCCCTTCTGCGGGCTACCCTGAAGGGGGGCGGGCTGTCATTGAAACTCATCTGCGCCTCCCGCCCGGGAGGCGCAGATGAGTTTCAATGACAGCCCGCCTCCCTTCTGCGGGCTACCGCCCGGGAGGCACAGATGAGTTTTAATGACAGCCCGCCTCCCTTCTGCGGGCTACCCTGAAGGGGGGCGGGCTGTCATTGAAACTCATCTGCGCCTCCCGCCCGGGAGGCGCAGATGAGTTTCAATGACAGCTCGCCCCCCTTCAGCGGGCTACCCTGAAGGGGGGGGGCTGTCATTGAAACTCATCTGCGCCTCCCGCCCGGGAGGCGCAGATGAGTTTCAATGACAGCCCGCCTCCCTTCTGCGGGCTACCCTGAAGGGGGGCGGGCTGTCATTGAAACTCATCTGCGCCTCCCGCCCGGGAGGCGCAGATGAGTTTCAATGACAGCCCGCCCCCCTTCAGCGGGCTACCCTGAAGGGGGGGGGCTGTCATTGAAACTCATCTGCGCCTCCCAGCTGGGAGGCTCAGATCAGTTTCAATGACAGCCCACCTCCCTTCAGGGGAGCCCGCTGAAGGGAGGCGGGCTGCCCTTTAAACTGATCTGAGCCTCCCAGCTGGGAGGCGCAGATCAGTTTAAAGGGCAGCCCGCGCCTTTCAGCGGGCTGCCCTGAAGGGGGGGCCGAATTGGCCGAATTTATTCGCGAACTCCCGAACTCGCTGAATTCGGCCCCCCCGGTTGCCCGCCAGATTTGAGTTCGGATCCGTCCGAACTGAAAATCACCAAATCAGGGGAAATTCGGTTGATTTTCAGTTCGGACCGAACCGAATTGACAGCCCTAATAGGGAATACGATGGCATGAATTAATCTAGTCTTGGTGGCCTTCAAAATCTTTTCTAGCTCCTTCATGGCTGCCCTTCCCAGTCTCAATCTCCTTCTGATTTCTTGGCTGCAGTCTCCCTTTTGGTTGATGGTGGAGCCAAGGAATAGAAAGTCTTGAACAATTTCAATTTCCTCATTGTCAACCTTAAAGTTGTATAATTCTCCTGTAGTAATCACTTTTGTTTTCTTAATACATAGTTCTTGTTTATTTAAACTTTCTATCCTGCCATTTCTGTGTAAAACACATACAAGGCAGCATCTGTGCACAATGCTTTCTAATCTTCGATGGCAGTACATTGTCTTCATTTTCTGCAAAAAGCTGCTCTTCCTTAACCCCATCCTCACATTTATCAATACCAGTGCATGCAATCCGAAGATATGCTCCACTGGCATCATGGGTTGAGAAGACATGGCATAATCTGTGCTGGAAAAGGTTATGTTTGATGTATTACTTAGAACGTAGCCGAGAGCCTGTTCAAACATACAGAAACAGTGTGAGGCAGAGTTCTTTCAGGACTGTTAAAATATAGGGAGGGTTTTTCTCTCTCCCCATAGTAGAGTATTCAAATGTATGCAGTTCAAAAAGGGCTATACCACATGCTTTCTTCACAGCTGCTTTCTTTGGGAAAGGGCAATTGCGCAAGTCACAGTGCAAGTCACAATGTAGCCAAGTTGCCAGTAAAACATAAGACAGGCTGGGCCACAGCCACCACACTCAAGACGTCTGCCCTAACCGCTGGGCCAAGCAGGCACCTCCAAAGGAGGCATGCCTTCAGGCATTAGGTATGCCACAGCAGCTCTGCTCTGACTAGGGTTGCCAGGTCCTTCTTCGCTACCGGTGGGAGGTTTTTGGGTGGAGCCTGAGGAGGGCGGGGTTTGGGGAAGGGAGGGACTTCAATGCCATGGAGTCCAATTGCCAAAGCAGCCATTTTCTCCAGGTGAACTGATCTCTGTTGGCTGGAGATCACTTGTAATAGCAGGAGATCTCCAGCCATTACCTGGAGGTTGGCAACCCTAGCTCTGACATCACCACCAACCCATATGGGGAAAGGCAAGGAGCATCACCAAAACAGGCACGGCCTAGTAGAAAAGTACTGGGATAGACTGGGCTATGGCCTTGATTCGATCCCCACATGAGGAAAAATATGGCATGATGTTTTAACAAATTGTACTAGCCATCAAGAGCAAAGGAAGTGTTGGTTTAAAGTAATCTATGCTATGTGCAAAATAGATATAGGGTTACACTAAAAGTATTGGAACACAGATGCAATAGCTTCTGTTCATTTGAAAATATAAAAGAAACGATAGTTTATTTTGCCTACGAGAAATGTTAACAGTAATACACTCTTGATGGAATAATGCTTCTAAGATCTTTAACCTTTTCCCATAACTGAAAGAACAAAGCATTGGTCCTAATATGTTTGAGAAACATTTCTCTGCTTCTCAGTTAAATTCTGTCCCCTCTATCTTGTTCTGTCATGTTAATCGCCAGTGTGGTGTAGTGGTTAAGAGTGTCAAGCTAGTATCTGGAAGACCCTGGTTCAACTCCCCACTCGTGTCATAGAAGCTCACTGGGCGACCTTGGGCCAGTTACACTTTCTCAGCCTAACCTAACTCCCAGGGTAGTGGTGAAGATAAAATGGAGGAGAGGAGAATGATGTAAGCTGCTTTTGGACCCCATGGGGGGGGGGGGAAGACAGTGTGTAAGTGAATTAAATAAATAAATAAGTAAATAAGTTACTAGTATTTCTGCAGAACCAAAATCTAGTATTCTAATCTTTTTGGAGGGAGGAGTAGAAAGCTGATAGTGTTTTGATCCCACTCATCTAAAACTTCTTATTTACACAACAAAGTGATATTTTCATATGGCTCTCTGCAGGTAGGAGTTGCTTTCCTATTTGCTGCTGGCCCTATAATGTAGGATTATCATACTTTGTATTCATTCACTTGAGTCTGTAAAGCATTCTGTTACCTTCTATTTTTATTTTTGTCTACTTCTAGATTGTACAAATTTACACCAAGAATCTGATATACGTTAATAAGAATTAGTGTATATAAAGATAGTAATTTGCATACTATTGACAAAGTATGCAAAACTATATAATTCCTAGATAAAGACGATGGCATCTGTTTTAAAACTCTAGACCTTTTTTGTGTTTCTGACTTCCAAATCTGTTATATTTACTGTGTATATGTCAAATTAATCTAAGATGGAATCACAGTAAAGGCTGATACAGGCAATATCTGAGGAGAAACAAAGGCACGATTTTATTTTCAAAATCAAAGAGTTGTAATAAGTGAAATGGTTTTGCTTTGCCCATTTGAACACTAGATGTCACCATACTTTAATCTTCCAGTGTAGTAAACTGTGATGGAATGTGTTGCTGAAGAGCCAAATAAAATATGTAAAAGTGTAGCAGTTCTGATGTGTAATCTGAAGGAACAAAATCGATAATAATTATTTCCCCAATTTTATTTTTTGCTCCTATTTACCAATACAAATTAGAATATCCACACTACCCATAAACATTATTTAAAGACTGGAGGTGTTATAGGATGTTACGGGATAACTATTGTCTGTGAAATTATGTTTATAAATAGTGTACTAGCCTACAATCCTATTAACATCTTCCTGGGAGTAATCTCCATTAAATAAAATGGGACTATCTTCTGATTAGAATATGAAGATGATACAGGAAATAAGAAGAGGGAGGTCTTTTTTAAAGGGGAAGATACATATCTGCTTGGTGAACAAAGTAGATACCATGTTGCTAGTGAGTTACTCGGGTTGAACTCTATTAGTATTGTGAGAATGGTACTAACCAGATAGTAATGTATGTTTCTTTTTCTTTATTCACTTCATTGACACCCCACCTTTCTCCCCAATCTGGAGAAAGCAGTTTACATCATTCACCTCTACTCCCTTTTATCCTCACAACAACCCTGTGAGGTAGATTAGGCTGAGCGTATGTGGTCCAAGATCTCCCAGCCAGCTTCCATGGCAGAGTGGCAATTTAATAACCTTCCCAGTCTGCAAAGTGCTTTGCAATACTTATTTTTTTTTATTAATCCTCAATACTTCTTTGTGAGATTGATTGGGTTGGGTAGATTAGGCTTGAGTGACTCATTGAAAGGCATCCAGCAGCTCCCCACTCAACACAAAGTCCACTTGACTTTGAATCATAGCGGTATAGCTGCAACACTGACTTCTTTTTTTCTTGAAGAAGTAGGGAAGTCAGAACAGATAATGTAGCAATTTGGCCTCATAAAGCACAGTCCTTCTAAATGTCTTCTAATCTCTGTCAGAGTAACAAATTGCCCATAATAATCTGACAGAGACAGCTGACAAGTAGCTGTCAGATCAGAGGCAAATGGGATGATGCAAGAGGCAGCAATAGCCTTGCAGGTTCTAGGGTGAACTGCAACTAACCGGTTTGAAGCAGTAAGAATGATGTAATACTGTGGCCAGGTCTGCAGGTGGCCTTATTGGTTTCAGGTGGTGTTATGTATATAAGCCTATGTAACTGTAACTCTGTGTTGGGAAGTTTGGTGGAGAGAGTGTACGTGATGGTTTGTCTTTTATCTGTGCACTGTAAATTAAACAACACTGTTTTCTATAAAGCAAGGAGTTCTGGTGGTGTGTCCTGGATAACTGCTAATCCGCCTGCTTCCACGTCAGGGCTATGGGCCCAGATTCGCTACTCTGCCCAGGTTACGTGTAGTGGTAGCACAATTAAGTTTCCAGGACGTCCAGAGGCTTTTGGAACAGTGAGTGATTGAGTGGAGAGATGGCTCAATCTGCAATCCCAGTGGAGAAGCTCAACGCTGACAACTACAGCATTTGGTCGGTGAGAATTGAACATTACCTTAAGAAAGAAGGTTTATGGGATGTTGTGCTGCAAACCCCCGCTGATGATGATGATGAAGGGCAAGAGAAAGATAAGAAGGCACTTGCCAATATAATTTTGACTGTGGGGGATAGCCAGCTTGTATATGTTGCCAGCAAAACCTTCGCAAAGGATGCATGGGTGTCTTTGCAAGCCGTGTATCGCAGAGACTCGGCTGGAACTATACTAGCGCTAATGAGGCTGTACAGGACTAATAAATCACCTCACATGCCTGCCTCGGAGCATTTGAGAACTCTGGCAGAATTGTTTCGGCAGCTAGAGTTGAGAGGAAAGAATGTCTCAGACGAGGATAAAATATACATCATGCTGGGTTCCTTGGATGCAGGCTTTGATGTATTGGTGGCCTCTCTGGAATGCATGGCTGTGGAGCAGCTTACGTGTGATTACGTTACCCGCAAAATCCTGGAAGACGAGGCGCGTCGGCAGGAGGGACGGATTCAGAGGACAACAGCCCAGCTGAGAATGAGTCACCCCATGATGGAAAGAGCAGCGTCTCGTCCATCTTCAGAGACCTCAGCCCAGGAGTTTAACAACCCGGATTTTCACCCCTGGCAGCGAGGTAATTTACAGTCAATGCCGAGGACCTCAGCCCAGCGGCGGATTCAGCCTGTAAGTGGGAGTGAAGTCTACTCTGCACAGAAGTCGTTCAAGCAAGGTCGTGGAACAGAACGGAGGAGTGACGTCTTCAATCAAGAGGGGGAGGACTGTGTGCTCTTTGTGAGGAAATGTTATTCCTGTGGCAGCACTCAGCACCTCAGAAGGGATTGCCCCCAATTAAAGAAGAAGATAGCTAAGAAACAATTCCAGACTGCCACACACACAGCTGTAGTGTTGGCAGAGACTAATAAGGGTGAGGATTTATGGCTGGTTGATAGCGGGGCTAGCAAGAATTTTGTTAAAGATAGCTCCTTACTGTCAAACACAAAGCAGTCTGTCAGAACGCATGTCAGCCTGGCAGACGGGAAACGTTTAGAGGTCCGGTGTGAGGGCAGCCTAAACTTTCCAGAATTAAGCCATACACTCCAGAATGTGCTCTGCATACCTCTCCTGGAGAATAATTTGCTAAGCATATCTGCCTTGACCAGGGCTGGTTCTACTGTGCAGTTTAACGGAAACACCTGCCAGATAAGCAGAGAGGGAGACACGCTGTTGCAAGGGCACTTAAAGCAGGATGTTTATGTTGTGCGCAGAGGGGCTGGGGAAGCCACAAGCACAGTGGGAACTTTAAACAAAAATCCTCATTCAGAGTGTGTGCATTTGTTACACCGGCGTTTAGGCCACGCCTCATTTTCAACAATACAGAAAACCCTGAGCTTGCTAGGGGAAAATGAAGTGAGGCTAAACAAATGTAATAATTTTCTTGCTTGTACTGTATGTAAATCAGTAAAGAGCAGAAGGTGTTCATTGGCCAAAGTCAGCCAGAGGGTGACAGATAGACCCTTAAAAATCATCCATGTAGATATCTGTGGCCCCTTCCAAGAGAGTGTGTCTGGGAACAGATGGGCTCCGGTTCTGGTTGATGACCACACGAGGTTTGGCTGGGTTTATCTGCTCAAGCACAAGAGTGAAGCTTGTAAAACAATCAAGTACTGGGTGAACAATGAAAAGGCAGCTAGGTTTGCCAGTTGCCAATCCCCAGTCGGATCGTGGCGGAGAGTTCTTGTCAAATGAGTTAGCCCAGTAGTTAGAGAGCAAAGGGATTCAGCAAAGACTTGCTAACCCTTGTGTCCCCCAGGAAAATGGAGTTGCAGAAAGACGGATAGGATATTTAAAATCCATGATGCAATCTCTGTTGGAGGATGCTAATCTAATGCCTAGGTTCTGGGCGGAGGCAATCAAGGTTTCTAATTACCTCATTAATAGGTTGTGGACTTCAAGTATTGATAACATCCCCTATACGGCTTTGTATAAAAGGAATCTATCCTTGAAGCATTTGAGAGTGTTTGGTGCCAAGGCTTGGGTGGATATACCTTTAAAGCATAGGAGGGGAGGCAAAAAGTCCAAACCACTTCTTTTCCTTGGGTATCAGAATGCTGCAAAATCCTACCGTTTTGCTGATACTTACAATAGGATAACAATTAGCCATTCTGCTAATTTTGGAGAGTCATTCAACTGGGCAAGGTTGCACGGCTCAGATAAGGTGCCTGACATGATATCTCTTCTAATTAATGAGCAGCTGGAAGCCAGAGATAACAGTGGTTCTCCAGCAAGGGCTACAAGAAGGGAGAGTGTAAGTTCTGAAACTTCAGAAGATGCTCCAAGAAGGGAGAGTGTAAAGTCTGACACTTCAGAAGGAGAGAGTTCTGAAGAGACTGAAGTCAGGTGGTCTGAAACCAGCACCAAAGGTGTGCCGCCTAAAAAGTTTGGTTTTGATGACTGTGATTACATTTGCAATATGGATGCTGAGAGCTATGAACCTGGGAGCTATGAAAGTATATTAGCTGACAACGAAAGAGATAAACTATTGTGGTTCAGAGCAAGAAAAGCTGAACTGGAAGCATTGCAATAGCACAAGGTATTCTCACACTAATCTACCAGGTGGCAGTTTTTAAATTGGCTGCACCTGGATGTGAGACCGTGAAATCAGCTCTGATAATGAGCAAACAGCCTAGTTAAACGTACCTTTAAAAGAACAAATCTTTATGCAGCAAATTCCTGGCTTTGAGTTGAAGCAGGAAAGCATGGTCCTGAGGCTAAACAAGGCGTTGTATGGTTTACATCAGTCAGCAAGAGAGTGGCATCATTGCCTGACTGAAGCCATAAAACAATTAGGATTCAAACAGAGCGTGTCAGATTCGTGTTTGTTTTCTAAATGCTCAGGACAGAAGGAGGTCTTTGTAATGGTGTATGTTGATGACTTGTGCATGATGGCTAATAATAAAGGTGACATAGAACAGTTTGAAAAGAATTAGGAGAACGCTTTAAACTGAAGTGACTAGGCAAAATCAGTAATTACCTAGGAGTAAAAATAAGCAGAGATGAAGATGGGATGTTTTCTTTGTCTCAGCCTGACAAGATACAACAGCTACTGGAAAAGTTTAAAATGGTAGATGCAAATGTTGTAGATTCTCCTATGGTAACAGGAAATGTGAGTGGTGAAACAGAAGCACGGGCAGAATGTGACAAGACTATGTATCAGTCTTTGGTGGGAAGCCTGCTGTATCTCACAACCTGGTCTAGACCAGACATTCATCAGGCTGTGCATTGCCTGAGTAAGAAATGTGTGTCACCAACAGTAACTGTTTGGAAGGCAGCAAAAAGGGTGCTAAGATACCTGAAAGGATCTATGCACAGGAAGCTGTGCCTGAGAGTTTGTGATGGGGAGCTGGTTGCCTATTCTGATGCATCGTGGGCGGATGAGGGAAAAGCCAGGTATGCGCTGTATTTGGGTAGAGCTCTTATTCACTGGAAATCGGTTACACAATCTTTTGTTGCAATGAGTACTTGTGAAGCTGAGTACAGCGCAATAAATGAAACAATAACACAGTTGGAATGGTTCATGTATTTGTTGAAAGAACTGAATGTAACTATAACTGTACCTGTAAAGATATATACTGACAATGCTGCGGCAATGCAACTGGGAAATGAGCAATGTTTCCAAAGCAAAAGCAAACATATCCAGATTAGATATGAGAATGTAGCTGATGCTATAAACAGGAATCAAGTATATATTGTAAAGTGTACAAGTGAGGAAAGCATAGCTGATCTGTTTACTAAGATAGTAGATAGTAACAGATTTAAACAATTGGTCAAATTATTATGACAAACTTGAGAAGGAGTGTCAGAGTAACAAGTTGCCCATAATAATCTGACAGAGACAGCTGACAGGTAACTGTCAGATCAGAGACATCTGGGATGATGCAAGAGGCAGCAATAGCCTTGCAGGTTCTAGGGTGAACTGCAACTAACCGGTTTGAAGCTGTAAGGATGATGTAATACTGTGGCCAGGTCTGCAGGTGGCCTTATTGGTTTCAGGTGGTGTTATGTATATAAGCCTATGTAACTGTAACTCTGTGTTGGGAAGTTTGGTGGAGAGAGTGTACGTGACGGGTTGTCTTGTCTTTTATCTGTGCACTGTAAATTAAACAACACTGTTTTCTATAAAGCAAGGAGTTCTGGTGGTGTGTCCTGGATAACTGCTAATCCGCCTGCTTCCACGTCAATCTCAACTAAATGCAACAAGGTACAAATGGAGGAGGGGTGCCAATAATTATTATTTTGCAACTGTATCCTAAACTGGGGCAAAACAAATAAATATAAAACAATGTCTTGACATTGTAATGAGCATATTGTTTCAGGTATCAACAAGGCGAACAAGCAAAATGGTAGAAAGGAACATAGGTTAAAATAGAGAATTAGCATAACATTAAGCTGTAAATAGATTATGGGATATCCAGACTTCACATGCAGATTACTGGAATGTGTGACATGTGGTTCTACCCTTGAAGACCGTTTAGAAGTTGCACTGGTCTAAAACACGGCAACTCAGTTGCTGATTGGGACTTGAACACATGAAGCTGCTTTATACTGAATCAGACCCTTGGTCCATCAAAGTCAGTATTGGCTACTCAGACCGGCAGCGGCTCTCCAGGGTTTTGGGCAGATGTCATTCACATCACCTACTTGCCCAGTCCCTTTAAATGGAGATACTGGAGATTGAACCTGGGACCTTCTGCATGTCAAGCAAATAGTCTACCACTGAGCCACGGCCCCTCTCCATGGCTCTCCAGGGTCATAGGCAGCCACTGGAGTGCTATTACACCAATACAAACTGAATTTAATTAGTTGACTGTTAGTTTCTAGGTGTAGTTCATCTCACTTTTAGAGTTCTGAATGATGAGAGCTCTGAATGGTGATCTCAAAGAGTGCCTACTCTCATATGAATCCTCCCTCCTATTTCTTAGAGCAATGGTAGTGCATCTGCTTGGCATGTGGAAGGTCCCAGGTTCAATCCCCGGTATCTCTAGTTAAGGATCACGTCATAGGTGATGTGAAAGACTTTGACCTGAGACTCTAGAGCAAGGATCCCCAATCTTTTTGAGCCTGCAGGCACCTTTGGAAATCCACTACAGTGTACTAGGTGCAGCCACAAAATGGCTGTCACATCTTACCGTCAATCACACAGTGAAGATCTTTGTGCTGTGGTGGCAGCTGCTGCCAATGCAATATTTTTAAAAACCTTCTCAGCCTATCAAATCTCCAATGACCAATCTGAAGCCGTGCTGGGCAAAAGCTCCACCCAGCCCTGCCCACTTCCTAAAAACACTTGGTGGGCACCAGAAAAGGTGTCAGCAGGTGCCATGGTGCTCACGGGCACCATGTTGGGAACCCCTGCCCTGCAGAGCAGCTGCCAATCTGAACAGACAATGCTGACTTTGATAGAACAATGCTCTGATTCAGTATAAGGCAGTTTTATGTGTTATCTCACGAGACACTTCTAGCACCATTGCCACTGGAAGCTAGGCTGGTGACTACAAATTACAGGATGCATTTTCAGTGGCAGAAGTAGCTATTTTGAAGGCCCTCCCCAGGGGGAATCACCAAAGCCTCCTTGTTGCTGGTGTTTAGGCTTGTGATCACAGCATATCTGTTTGTTGGAGCTTCTAGAAAGGCATTTGAAGCTGCTGATTTTAAAATATTTGACTTGCTTTGTAATGTTTATTCAGTATCAGGTCCCGGTGGGATCTCGAGAAGAATTGTACCAAGCAATCCCTTGGAACTTTGTTTCTAACTGCATAGGCAGAGTTAACTCTGTAAGCTGTAATTATCATGCCTTCCACTATTACTTCTTCTTCTTGAAGAAAGTCAGCCAAGAGCACTTTCAAGTATTCTTTCAAATCAGAGCCCTCAGAGCGTTCTCTGAGGCCGCGTATGCGAATCCAGCTCTCCTTTATCCTCAGTTCTAACATCGGCGCATTATCCTCTTGTCGTTCTACACGTTCTCGGCATGCCTCAAATGCAAATTCCATAGTATTTTTTTTCCAACTTTTTTTCTGGTTTCTTTATTTTCCTTTGACTGTTTTTGTTGTTTCGCCTCCAGCTTGTCTTGCTTAAAAGTTAAAGCTGAAATAGAATCTTGCAATGTTGAGATAGCTGCAGTGTTCTGGTTAAGGCCTTGCTTAACATAACCCATATCCTGCTTCATTGACACAACCTCAGATTTTACCTCTGCCACATCTTTTTTAACTTCAGCCAGTTCAGTTTTAACTGATGTCACTTCCTGAAGTGTTTTTGTTAAAAGCTCTTGGAGAGAGTTCAGTGTGGCATCAGGTTTTTTGGTCATTTTTGCCAAAGAAGATGGTCCTGATGCTGGAGAAGAGTCTGGTGAAATAGCTGGACTGGTGATAGATGGTCTTCTTTTTTATTGTATGGACAATTGTGTCTGAAGGGATCTTTAATAAGTGCTTTGGGATGCTTTTCTGAGTCTTTTTTATTTTTTCTTCTTTATCTCCCATTAGAGCACTCAGAAAATCAGCATTTATAATCCATAGGAGAGGAGAGGGGGGGGCTAGCAGTCTTATAGCATCAGTTCAGAGAATCTCATCAATGGAGCATATAGCTGGAAAAATCAATCCTGGAGAGTAATTAGCGATTGCAAAATGTTACTCATCAATATTTCATTATCAGTTCAGCAATCACGTATCTGCTGATTGTCTCTTAAAGTTGTCAGAGTCAGCAGAGCAAGAAAGTCAGCTGCGCCACAACCTGGCAAAAAGCCAAGTTTCACTTTTGAGTTGTTAGAGAGTATAGAATATAAACCAGCTTGCTTCTCCTTATTGAGTATACACCCAGACACCCCCGTGACTCTCTGATTTGATTATCATGAAGAAGAAAAACCTTTTTTTTGCTCCTTCCGCGCCTCAAAACCGCCGTCCCGATCTCTGGAGGAACAATGGCGGCGGCTTCTCTGCTAGCCCGCCCGAGCGCTCACCGCAGCTTCCAAAGCAGCGAGCGCATCTAGGGCAAGCCGCGAGCTGGCCGCCTGCTCAGCATCCCCTCTTCTCCAAGGGGAGCCGCGGCATTCATTCAGGGGGGGGTTTCCCTCCCTCCCGGGGCCGCTTCGGTCGGGGCGCGGGGCTCGCGCTGCCGCGGTGATCGGCTGCGGAAGTGGAAGTCCACGGCGGCGGTCATCCAGTGAGGTTAATGAAGGAGATACCAGGGAGGTTATTGAGAAAAAGAAAGGATTTTGCAGAATTTGTGGCAAGGCTGAAACACAATGGGATACAACACAGATAGGAATATCCCCAAGGAGTTTCATTCATCTCCAAATCGAAGAGGTTCAAATTTACAGATGTGGCCAAAGCTGATCAGTTCTTGCGAAGATATGAAGGAGACTTAAGTAAACCACCACAACAACCGACTAAAGAACTGGCTGAAAAGAAACTTACAGAAGATGAGAAAGCTGCAGAAGCTTCAGGAGGAAAACAACTGACAGAAGAAGAAGAAGATACAGATTAATTCTGAAAGGCTGACGAGTTATGAGAAGGAGAAGGAGATACTATTGGGGGAGGAGGGGGGAGGGGCATTTTATACGGGGGGGGGAAATGAGCCATTATTAATTAAAAAACGATGAAAATATTATCATGGAATGTTAATGGTCTAAATTCTCCAAATAAGAGGAGGAAAATATTTTATCATCTACAGAAACCGAAAGCTAATGTTTTTTGTTTACAGGAGACACACATTTTAACAAAGGAGGCTATAAGGCTAGAACAAGATAAATTAGGTAAATTGTTTACTTCATGTAATGATAAGAAAAAGGCTAATGGAATAGCTATGTATATTCCTTCAACATTTGAACCGAGGATGTTGTATAAAGATAGGGAAGGAAGGATTTTGATGGTAGAGGTTATGTGTGGTTATCAGAAATTAGTACTAGTTGGTATATATGCACCCAATAGCAATCAAAAATCATTTTATATGGACCTAACATCAATATTGGCTGAACATGCTACAGAAAATAGGATATGGATGGGTGACTTTAACGGAGTAATAGACCCTCGATTAGATAGATCAACAAAAAAAAAAACGGGAAATTTGAAGGTAAATTACCTGGCATTTTTGATTATTTAATAGAACAATGGGAAATGTTTGATGCATGGAGAATGAAAAATGGTAATAAAAGGGGATATACCTTTTACTCCTCAAGACATAGCTCTTATTCTAGAATAGATATGTTATGGCTATCTAAAGGTATTATATGTAAACTGGATGATTTTGAAATTTTACCGAAGGTTCTTTCAGATCATAATGCATTGTTATTACAACTGAATTTGGGAATCAAGAAAAACAAATCTTGGCAAATTAATGAATATTTATTAAAAAATAAGGAGATAACACAGGGATGGGGAACCTCAGGCCCGGGGGCCGTATGTGGCCCCCGAGGACATTTTTTGTGGCCCTCGGGAGCTCCGGGGCCCTACCATGGAGGTGCGACATAGGGCAGCCCTCCCTGAGGGTGTTCCTGGGGCCACTGCTTGCAGGGGTGCTCTGGCGCCCTTTGGACCTCCTCTCGCCGACTGACAGCTGTTGGTCAGCAAGAGGAGGGGGAGGGACGCTTCCCCCAAGGTTGCCCCCTATAGCCACAGCTTGCAGGAATGCCAGGGCACACTGTAAGCCCCTCTTGCTGCCTGTGGGCTGTTGAGTTGCGAGGGGGCGGGGGAAACAGGCCCGCGGCTCCCGGCGGCAGAGCATGTGTGCAGGAGCCGATCGGGCTTCAGGGGGGCTTTTGTGGACTGGGGCAGGGAGGGCATGGAGCCTTGGGCTAGGTTGCGTGGGGCCGGTGTGTGTGTGTGTGTGGGGGGGAAGGCTTTTCTCTCTCCCTCTCTTTCTGTCCCTTTTTCTTTGTCTGTCTCCCTCCGTCCTTTTCTTTCTCCCCCTCTTTTCATTTCTTTCTCCCTTTTCCTCTTTCTCTGTTTTCCTTCCTTCCTCCCTTGCTGATTGACCGCGGGCTGCGCCTCCCTGGCGCCTCATTTGATTGGGCCCACCGCTGGCTGCCCTCCCACCTGGGAGGGGGGAGGACCAGGGGAGCCCTCCAGGCCTTCTCTGCATGGCCTCCCCTGGGGTTGCCAACCTCCAGGTGGTGGCTGGAGACCTGGCAACCCTAGCCTCTTCCCCCCACACACCGGGAGATCTACACCTGATATGGCCCCCGAATGATGTTATAAATGTGCAAATGGCCCTTGGCAGGAAAAAGGTTCCCCACCCCTGAGATAACAGATAAAATAAAATTAGACATACAACATTATTTTCAAGATAATACAAATAAAGGTACTGAAGATGTTGTTTGGGATGCGGGAAAAGCAGTGATAAGAGGTATCTTAATACAACAAAACTCGAGGTGGTTTAGAGAGAGAGAGGGGGGAAAGAAAAAAATATTGGACGAAATTAAACAGACAGAAACACAATTAAGAAAAGCACAAACCAAATCACTTATACAAGAACAGGCTGATAAAATAAAAAATTTACAAAAACAATATGAGATTTTATTAACTACCGATATAGAAAGAAAAATATTATACAATAGGCAAAGATTTTTTGAACACTCAAACAAACCAGGTAAAATGTTAGCATGGCAACTTAAACATAAAGAGAAGAGTAAGCCAATATTGAAAATAAGGAAGGACGGTAAAGTTTTATTAGATAAACAAAAAATTATAGAAACCTTTATAGATTACTACTCTAATCTTTATGTACAGGGAATAACTTCAGAAAAAGAAATAGAAAAATATTTAACACAATTTGAATGGGATAAAATTTCACAGGAACATAAAGAAATGCTAGATGCTGAAATAACATTAGAAGAACTAAAAGCAGTAATAAATAAAAGTAAATTAAACAAAGCACCAGGAGAAGATGGATTTACAAATTTTTATTATAAAACTTTTGCGGATCAACTTTCACCAAATTTATTGAGAGTGATGAATAACTGTATACAGGGAGGATCCATACCAACCACCTGGAAGAAAGCAAATATAGTTTTAATTCCCAAACCAAATTCTGATTTAATGGAAGTTAAAAATTATAGACCAATATCATTACTAAACAATGATTATAAAATGTTCGTAACGATTTTAGCGAACAGACTGAAGAAAATCTTAAATATCATTATACACGAAGATCAAGCAGGATTCCTGCCAGGGAGGTTGATTAACCAAAATGTTAGAGTAGTGTTAGATCTATTAGAATATGCAGAATTCGATACCACACCTTTTGCAATGATATTTTTAGATGCAGAAAAAGCATTTGACAATGTAACTGGAGCTTTATGAAGAAAGTGTTAGAATACATGGGTTTTGGAGATAAATTTCAAAAGGTTATTGGAAATATTTATACCTGTCAAACTGCTAGGTTAGTAATCAATGGGGAACTATCCTCACAATTTGAAATACAAAAGGGCACCAGACAAGGGTGCCCTCTTTCACCATTGTTGTTTATTATTATACTAGAAGTGTTAATGAGTAAAATTAGAAAGAATGTAGAGATTGTAGGCTATAAAATAGGGAGAAATCACTATAAAGTTAAAGCATATGCAGATGATTTAGTATGTTTCTTAACTGATCCTATTACCCAGATTGTTGAATGGAGCAAAATGATTGAGGTTTATGAAAAACTTGCGGGTTTTAAAATAAATAAAACTAAAACTAAAATATTGGTTTAAAATGTCACACTCACGCAGCAGCAAGAACTAGCGAGAATAACAGGTTTTGATATAGAACATAAATTAAAATATTTGGGAATATGGTTAACTTCTAATAATTTTAATTTATTTAAAAATAATTATGAAAAAACATGGCATCAAATAAACATGGATTTGATAAATTGGGAAAAAATACCTTTATCGTTATGGGGTAGAGTATCGGTAATTAAAATGATGGTACTACCCAGGATGCTCTTTTTATTTCAGAACTTACCGATTATCAAGGGGTTTAAAGTTTTTAAAATTTGGAAAAAGGACATTTTAAAATTTCTATGGGGAAAAGGAAAACATAGAATAGCGTATAAAAACTTGATTCAATTAAGAGAAACAGGAGGATTAGGCTTACCTGATTTGCAACATTATTATGAGGCTTCCTGTTTTCTCTGGTTAAGAACTTGGATTAAATTAGAAAATTATTGATTATTAGAGTTAGAAGGGTATAATCTTCGTTTTGGTTGGCATGCATATTTATGGTATGAAAAGGAAAAGGTAAATAGGGATTTTAAAACTCATATTATCAGAGCTGGGTTATTCCAAATTTGGATAAAATATAAGAGGATTTTAGAAAATAAGACACCGGGATGGATTAACCCAATAGAAGCCTATATGAAGAGGGGAACACAGTTAAATTTGGATATAGAGATGTATAGGGGCATTACTGAGTGGAAGGAGAATAAATGGGTTCTAAAAAGCAGGGAAGAATTAAATATAAAAGACTGGTTTTCATAATATAAATTACAAGATATTTATAATAAAGATAGTCAACTTGGATTTAACAAAAATAAATCCGAGTTAGAAAAGGTATTAGATAAAGGGAATAAGGGATTGATTGGGAGGATGTATAAACTATTGATTACAACTAACCTAGAACAAGAAAGAATTAAACCAGTCATGATTAAATGGATGCAGGATTTAGGATTTAATATAGATTTGGATAAATGGGAAAATCTATGGAAGAGGGAGTTTAAATTTACAATAACTAATGAAATTAGAGAAAACTTGTATAAAATGTTTTACAGATGGCATATAACCCCAGTTATGATGTCTAAGATGAATAGACAGGACAGGGGATTGTGCTGGAAATGTGGAAAAGAAAGAGGAACTTATATGCATGCCTGGTGGACTTGTAAGAAAATTAAAAATTTTTGGAAAAAAATAGTGAAAGAAACAAACAATTTGATTAATGGTAAAGTGAAAAGGAAACCATTATTTTGTTTGCTGGGAATACCTACAAATAATATTCATGATCGGGATAGGATTATCTGCCAATATAGTTTTGCTGCTGCGAGAATTGTGATAGCTAAGGTTTGGAAACAAATAAATAAACCCTCAATTATAGACTGGAGAGAAAAATTATGGCTATATATGAGAATGGCCAGACTAACGGAATTTCTGCATGGAAATGACATGGAAGAATTCAAACAAACATGGTCTAAGGCCATCTCATATTGGGTTAAACTGGCAAAAATGGATTTTACTATACTTAGTGAGTTATAGTAAAAATAGATTTTAAGTAAAATTAAATTTTGGATAACTAATGATTAAAACTACCAGACACCTCTACGGAAGTCTTGGTGATGGGTCACTTGTTTTTTTTTAATGGTGGTTGGGGGAAAAAAGGGTATCTCTGAATATTTAGATTGATGATTGTATTGAAAACTGAATGGTACTGAATATGTTGTATGAATACCCTTTTACACTTTTTCTTCTTCTTTTTAATCTATATATCTATACATTTTTTTCTTTTTATTTCTTTTTTTTATAGTGTATGTTTTGTTAAAAATTCAATAAAAAAATAAAAAAAATAAAAAAAAATAAAATATTTGACTTGCTTTGACAGTGCTTGATTGGTGTTTTTATTGTGGATTTAGGGTTTGTATGTTTCTTATGTTATATTATTTTATTATGAGCCGCCTGGTGGGCCTGCTCCAGACAAAAGCAGGGTACTGACTGCTGTACTAGTGCGCGACAGCCCTGATACCCAAAGGCAATAAATAAACGAATATAGACCCCCCATAATAAATGAAATTGCAATTGTAAAGCATATTAAAGAGAGCCATTGTGGGGCAGTCATTAGAATGTCGGACTAGGACCTGGGAAACCTGAGTTCAAATTTCTGGCCAGCCATGTAGCTCACTGGGCCTTAGACTAATCACCTTGTCTCAGCCTAACCTACCTTACTGGGTTGTTATGAGGACAAAACAGAGGACACCTCCCGGAGCCCCTTGGAGGAATGGGGTAGGTGATAAAAACAAGACAGTTGCCCTCTACTAGAGGTGAATCGTGCCAGCTAGTTCAGAGCATAATTTATTTAAAAGAGCCTTACGTCACTACTAGGTAATGGTCAAAGAGGACTTCCAGATATAGAGATAGCTATAGATAGATAGATAGATAGAGATAGATATAAATATATATATTTATATATATAAAATATAACCAGAACTGTGTTAACTAGCAGTCGTATATGTGTTCGTGTTTTACTAATTGAAACCTTGTTATCTGTCTCTGGGTTTCACGCATGAAATCATGATGCGCTACTGCCTGGCCGGGGAATCAAAGCCTCTTGCCTGCTACAATTAATCGTTGACAGCTGTCCAGCATGCCCCTCCCCGCGAAGGATAAGCAATTTTTGAACTGGTTCTTATACTTTTCTTCCCCTGGCAGGATATTCTCATTGGCCCGATGTCCTGTTCATTCTCCTCCTCCTGCGGGTGGCCAATGGGTCTGAAGCGCCCCTAGCAACCTTCCCTCCCTTCCCTCCGCCCTCTCGTTGGCTTCAGCCGAGGCTGTTGTTGTGCGCGAGTCAGAGCGGGCCTGCCAATCAAACGCTCTTTCCCTAACCGAGAGCTCGCCCAGACCTCCGCGGCGTCCACGCCTCGATACGATTCGCGTCGGGAGCCGTCAGTCAAACCCGCGGCCGCGTCGATTGGTAAGCATCGGCGAAGAGAGGCGGGTCCAGCCCCTCAGTCCCCGGTGGTGGCTTCCAGGCAGGCGACTCAGTCGGTCGGTGGCGGCTGATGGGCTGAGTGGGGCGTGCGCGCTTTCGTCCTCCTCCTCCCCCGGGGCTGTGGAGGGGGTGGGTCGGCGGAGGAGGGCCTGAGGCCTTGTGCTGCCGTTCCTGCTGGGAGGGGGTCACGTTGGCGTTCTCTCTATGGCCGGACATTTGAGCACAGGGCGATAGACCTCTTTCTGATCCTCTTGCCTGTGGAGTCCTCGCCGCCGCCGCTTGAGGGGCGTATGGATATGAGCCGTGTGCGGGATCCTCCGCGCCTCCTCTTGGAGGAAGGTAAATAAAGGGGAGCGGTGGGGTGGGGGTGGGGGAGCGGCGTTTGACCACGAGCCCCTCGGTGCACATAAGGCAGGAGTTGTAGGAGGATTAGTGGGCCGGTGTGCGCGCAGGATTAAGTGAAGCGGCGAGTTCTGAGGGGAGTCAGGAATGTGTGCCCATGGTATGGGGCGGGGGGCGGGGCGTGAGGGTCAGGGTAGCTTCCTGGGCGTGAAAAACGTGAGACTGCAAAATTGACACACACACACACACAACTAAGGGGAGCTTTTTTGAAGAGAAGCGGCTGTCGTGGAAGGGCATGGTCACTAGGGTGAGGGAGGGAATCTTTTTTTAGCTTGGCGACACTTGGAGTAACTTACTTCTCCCATAGAACGCTCATAGTTCTACCAAGCGAAACAAATACCGGACCCTTTACACTAGGGGACAGTCAAAGATGGACACCTGGCTGGGGGCCTGGGGGAAAGAGGGTAAGAGAGCAGGAAGGAAGGGGGTAATTTTGTGTCTTACCTTCGCGCCTCTCCCTCCTGCCCAAACCCTATTACTATCACCAGTGCTTACACAAATAACGATCCCCGCCAGCTTGTTGCTTGCACATATCAAGTGGGTGCCTGTTCTTGCACAGTTTTTGGGATGAAAGGTGTGACTGAGAATATTGAATGTCATTTAATCCACTGTCCTGCCACTGTTGCTTTTATGTGGCGGCTTCTCTTTGACCTGGATGAAGAAAGGTGAATGCTTACTGTGCTGGTTTAAGTATTCTTTTGTCTTCCTTTGTTTCCCTGTGGATTTGCTTTAGGTATACTTGTGTTGGGTTTCTTTGAGAAAAGATTTTTAATGCAAACTGTTGTTACCTCAAATGCCAATACAGTAATGAGGAGTGTGGTTTGATTTCCCCCCCTTCTTTCAGTTTTGTTCTCTGATACTAGTATAATTGTTCCTGTAGTTCTTGTAAAGCTCTCTTGAGTGAAATTATTAGTCTTCCACTTATGAATAGAAAGCCAGCTCTTTAACTTTGGAAAAAAATATTTTTATGGTTGAAATGAAACACTAGTCCCATGTTGATTTGCTGATCTGCAAAGTAAATACAGCTTTTCAATTTTACAATTTGAGATGAGGCCTGTATAGGAAGCCCTCTTACAATGGTGAATACATAATAAATACTTCCATTATTTGTTCTTGGCTTGACAGGGTGAACATTGTGTAATGGTGAATAAAACATATGGCAATGTCTGGCCTTTCAAATGTCACAAATGTTCAGCTTTTATTTCAGAATGCTATTTTGCTTTATCTTCCATTTTCAGTGTAAATATCTGAACATCAATGTACAGAATACATATATAGTGAGGCTTTACAATGTTTAACATATGATGTATTCGTTTTCTGAGTAATTTACTGCTAATCTAAACATATTTAGAGACAAACTAAACTGAAGAGATTAGATGGAGAAAACAATAATAGAAGGGCTTCATCTAGCTTTGTATGTCTTTGGAAAAACAAATACAGTATGTCTGATAATTTCAGATCAGGTTAACAGATTATTAAAAATAAGTTTAAAAACAGCTTTAAAGATTAATAGGTTTATTGTAGTATAAGCTTTTGTGTGCTAGAACCACACTGTCAGATGCACTAAGGTTGAGAACAAGGTTGACGCGTGGTAGTTGTGGCGCCTGTAATATTGTGTTCTTAATCTAAATTGTCACTGTTCACACAAAAAAATGGTTATTAGCTTTAGTTCCTAATGTCTTCTTCATTGTGGCTCCCACCTTATGGAAAAGCCTATCTGAGGAAGTCCGGAAGGCTTCCCCTCTCCTGGCTTTCCACAAGCTATGCAAAACTGAATTATTAAAGAGGCAATAGACTTGCACTGTACTAAAAGATGTACAAATTTACTTAGAAAAATTATTAGAAACTGTGGTCTATGTTACTGTGTATATAGCTTTTTGAAACTAGGATCCTGCTATGGAATTTTGCATCATTTAATGTAGGGGAGGGGAACGTCAGGCCCGGGGGGCGTTTAAGGCCTGTGAAATCATTTGGTCTGGCCCTTTGTGGGTCCTGGCAGATCTCTAACTCAGAAAGATCTAAGACTGAAGATCTGCCCCTCCCGTGGACAGGAATAGCCTCTATTCAAGGTGGATGTGAGTTTGTTTTGCCGAGAAATGGAACCCTTTTCCCCCTTGCAGAAGAGTCGTTAGCTATGGAGCTGTTAGGACCGCCCAAGAAACTGTGTTAACCTTTTCCCACCCAGGCCATGGAGAAACATATTCCCTCTGTACTACAAGAGGGCTGGGGGCAGAAGTGGCGACAATGGAGGGGTTAAAGGGGGCAGGGCTAGAATGCGCGGGGGGGGGGGAGTTCTTAGCCAGTGTGTCCTCATTTCCCCCCTGCAGGTGGCGGTAGCAGGAGCCGGCTGTAGAATCCGGCCCCAACCATGCGGAGCAGGAGCAACTCTGGCATGTGGCTGGATGGCTACACCTGGCTGGAGCAACAGACCATCCTGTGCCATCAGGTGGGCGAGTGCGCCACCGGTTGGATGTTTGCCCCGCTTGCCCACGTGAGGGGGGGTCATCTGGGGCAGCTGCCTGCTTGGGGCTTGGTCGGCTAATTTTTAAGTTGATAATTTTGTATGGCCCAAGAATGATGTTATAAATATCCAAATGGCCCTTGGCGGAAAAAAGATTCCCCACCTCTGATTTAATGCTTCAGTTCTGTTTCTAGACTTTCTGGTTGGTTCTACAACTCTAATCCTATTATATTGTTTATTGAATGTCCCATCCGTCGATTGTATTGACTCACTCTGTGTAATCCGTCTTGAGTCCAAGTAAGAAAGGCAAACTATAGATAGTGTAAATGAATAAAAATGTTGGAAAAACTCATATCGACAAGGTTAAGATATAGTATCTTTAAAAAAGTACTTGTATTAAACATAGCACAGAAGACAATGAACTTTTATCTGCTGGTGTTCTGGTTTCTGTCCTGAAGTATTCCTTGGATATGCACACAGGTAACAAGCTTTGCATTTTGTGCACTGTTTTGCAAATGAATGCAAATATAACTTCAAGCGGAAATATTTTTGTGTAGAGGATTGGTAATCACTGGTGAGCTGGCTTCAGTTTTGTGTAGCCTGCTCATAAAAAACAACAACTAGAATTTTGATGGTATACTGATATTTTAGGTTTACAAAGCAAGAGTGCATGCTTAGGTTTACTTCACAGTTAAAGCATAACTAGTTTTTTTTAATGGTCCTGATGTATGCACTTGCTTAAGAATATAAAAACTGCCTCTGGGAAACATGCAGGCAGGGCATAATAGTGATGGCCATCCCCGTTTGACCCCAGTGTTTAGTAGCTAATAAAATAAAAAATGATTTAAGGATGAAATGGAGGAGAGGAAAATAGTGTAAGCTGGTTTGGGTCCCCTTTGCAGGGAAAGGTGAGGTATAAAGGAATCAAATAAGTAAATTTGGAGGTATACTGCCTCTAAGAGAGCCAGTGTGGGGTAGAAGTTAAGGTGTTGGACTAGAACTTGGGAAACCCAGGTTCAAATCCCCACTTGCACCATGGAAGCTTGCTGAGTGACCTTGGGCCCATCACACACTCTCAACCCTGACTCTGCTTAATATTTGGATGGGAGACCTCCAAGGAATACCAGGGTTGCGATACAGAGGCAGGCAATGGCAAACCACCTTCCAACATTTCTTGCTTTGAAAACCCCACCAGGAGTTTCCATAAGTCGATTTATGACAGGAAAAAAGCCTCTAACAGAGCAGTTTTGAGCTATTATAGCTGGTTGAATTACTAATGCTCGTTTTAAAGCTTTCATGGGGCTAGAGCACATATTTTGTTTGTCATGTATGACTTCTGTTTCCTACCTTGGAAATGGGAGCTGTTCACACATCTTCTCAGCTAGTTTTAGTATCCTGCCTACTAACCAAAGCAAAAGCAGTACACAATCAGAGCCACCCAAGGTATCACATACAGACTATTTATGCTTCACTCTGATGTAAATGGAAATATAAATTGAAGTTCACCATGGTAACCAGAAGTTACAGATTTAAATATGATAAAGGAAAAACTCAGTTTGCTGTTTGAATAAATGTGACTCTTGGCTGGTTGCTTCTGTGATCCTCATCTGTTATCAAGGTTTCCTGGTGTGAAGGCCATTTCAGATGACTTCTAAAAAGGCAATTTCTCTTCTGAGTAATGTTAGCTGCAGTCCAGCATCAATGGGGCAATTTCCTGTCCCCATGCAGTGGATAAAAGGGAGTTGTGCAGTAGTAAGATTACCTGATCACTGTTTCTGTCAATCAAGGATGAATGTCCCCCGCTTCTGGAGAGGGGGAAGTATGCAGAGTACTGTGAAAGTGTCGTAGAATTATAAGGTAGGGGAAGAGGGTAGTTCTTTCTAGTGTCCACAAGTTTAGCAGAGGTGGTTATCCATCCACTACTAAAAAAAAACCCACCTCTGCAGAAAAATAATGTAGCCAGTTATTAAAAGGTAAAGGTCCCCTGTGCAAACACCGGGTCATTTCTGACCCATGGGGTGATGTCACATCCCGACGTTTCCTAGGCAGACTTTGTTTGTGGGGTGGTTTGCCAGTACCTTCCCCAGTCATCTTTCCTTTACCCCCAGCAAGCTGGATACTCATTTTACCGACCTTGGAAAGATGGAAGGCTGAGACAACCTTGAGCCGGCTACCTGAAACCAACTTCTGCCAGGATCGAACTCAGGTCATGAGCAGAGTTTGGACTACAGTACTGCAGCTTAACACTCTGCGCCACGGGGCTCCTAGAGCCAGTTATTACCCTGCCTCTAACCTGCCCTTCCTAGGCAAAATGATTGAGAGAGCACTAGCAGACCAACTCCAGGTCTTCTTGGATAACTCATCTGCTCTAGACCCTTTTCATTCTTGTTTCAGACCAGGGTATGGGATGGAGACAGCTCTGATGGCTTTAGTTGACGACCTTCGTCTAAATTGCTCCTATTAGATTTATCTGCTGCCTTTGACACAGTGGACCATGCCATCTTGTTGAGGCGCCTAGAGGCAGAAGTAGGCATCAGGGGTTGTGCATTGGTCTGGTTCAAATCATTCTTCACAGACCAGACCCATAGAATTGCCATTGGAGACCAGTTATCAGTGTGAGACCTATCCTGTGGGGTCCCACAGGGTGTAGTTCTATCCCGCATGCTCTTCAATCTTTATGTAAAGCCCTTGGGCCAAATCATTTGTAGTGTTGGGGTTGGCTATCATCAGTATGCAGATGATACACAGCTGTATCTGTCCTTATCCAAATCTCCTAGTGATGTGGTAGAGGTCTTAAATTGCTGCTCAACTGTTGTGGTTAAATGGCTTAGAGTGACCAAATTGAAACAAAACCCTGGAAAGACAGAAGTAATGCTGGTTGGGAAGCCAGAGGTCTTGAAGGACATTGTGCTCCCAACTTTGGGGTTCATCTGACCTTTGCGGACTCATTTAAAAGACTTGGGATTATAGTGGACCCAGCATTATTGTTGGAGAAGCAAGTTAATGCAGTTGTAAAAAAGTTGTTCTTCCAGCTCAGCCTAGCTGGAAAAATGGCCCTGTGATATGGCTGATCTGACCACCTGGTTCCATGCCACAATGACTTTAAGAGTAAACTACTGTAAAGCTCTCTACATTGGTCTCCCCTCAAAATCAATTCAGAAACTCCGGCTGGTGAAGAAAGCCATAGTCCTCTATTATCAGGAGCTAGATGGAGCATGCATATTTCTCCTATTCTGCAGTCACTCCACTAGCTGACCATCAGTTATTGGGCTCAGTTTAAGGTATTGGCTATCATGTACAAAGCCCTGCATGTCCTTGGGTCCTCATATCTGAGGAACTGTCTCCTATGCTCTGCCATGACAGCTTTGCTCATCTGAACAGGGCCTTCGGCAGGTACCAACTTGTAAATGGGCAGAATCAACAACTGCCCATACACATTCCTTCTCCATTATGGCCCTACCTTGTAGAATGGTCTGCCTGAGGAGGTCAGGAAGTCTTCCACTCTCATGGCTTTCTGCAATCTATGCAAAATGGAGTTATCCAAGAGGACTCTTCTACATGGGCAAATAGAATAGCACTGCACAAAACGATTCACAAAGTTATTTGGACAAATTACTGGGGACTGTGGTCTCTATACTACTGTGTATAGTTTGCTGTAAATTCAAGCCTCCTATGTAATCTTACATTATTTTATGTGTTATGTTTTGCTTCAGTTCAATTTTTTAGATTTCTGGTTGGTTCTTCAACCCAATCCTATTTCATTGTTTATTGAATGGCCCATCTTGTTGATTGTATTGACTCACTCTGTAATTCGCCTTGAGTCCTAGTGAGAAAGGCAAACTATAAATAAACTATCTGAACACTTTTGGATCAGTACAATAGGAAGTGATTAATCTCAGTATATTATAAGCACTGTTGGCAACCAGATGGGGAAAAAATCACATTGTCCCAATGATAACATCTTGTAATTTGTTGCTCGATAACTGCGATTTCACTGTAATAGAGATGCTTGTTGAGGAAAGGTAACTTATGACTACTTTGCATTCCCTGTACAAAAGAAATATGTCTAGAATAGCTCTTAGGGATGCATTCTGCATCTTAGTAGCTGAACGCTCACTGGCTTTAATGTGCCATGGTTGTATTTTCCACTATAAATCCATTGAGATGTCACATATGCTATTTTTACAGTTGTTCACCTGTGGAAGAAAAGTATCAACAAACTGTCAAGTTCCATTACTATTTTTGTATAGAACCACATTAATCTCTCTGGTTGCAGCATGTTAAAATTCCTGTGTTGCTTAATTCGTACTTTTCCACTTAATAGTTTTTTGAGCTGATTGGTATTTGATAAATACCTACCCAAATGTGCATTTTTATAGCTGTAATGTAAGAGGACAAAAGTGTTTTAAATGTAGTGGTCTTTGCAGTGGTTTTCAGTCACACTTTCATAGTAGATCTTTTTTGTGACTTATTGTTAGTTTCTGATATCCTGTAACTTAAAAAATAAAAGCTGACAATGACTGTTCCTTGTGATGATGAGTAACAAAGCACTATCTGTCTAACTTCCTTATCCACAGGACTGAATAGGCTTCTGATCTGACTTTCTCTTTTCCAGCACTTCTAACTTCCTTCTGGCACTGAGATGAATCCTTTTGTGGTCTTGTGATTTGTTTATACTGACGATATTCCTACAGATATTGATTCCTGTTAGGCTTGGGCGGAAAGAGTCAATCGTACACATGTTTACTCAGAAGTAAATCTTGCTGTTTTTGAGGGATTTTCCTCTCAAGTAAGTGTGCTTAGTATTGCAACCTTAATGTTGGGCTCTCGGTGGGTGTTGCTGACAGGGTGTATTTGCAGTTGGTACTTGTATATAGTGCAAAAAATGAGAGGCGGCGAAGTGGGAGAATTAATTTAAATTCAGTTTGGGGACCTTTACAAATTTTGCATATGCTTCATCAGGGGAATCTGTAAAATATAGTGTGAACAGTTCCCAGGTTGCTGTGGGAACTGTTCAGAATATGATAATTTACTGATCCCCCTGGTGAAGCTTATGCAAAATGTGTAGGCGTCTCAGAGTTGAATTAATGTTTTACCACTGCACCAGTTGACTCCTATTTTTGGCTTTTTGCTTGGTGTGGCCCTCCTTTTATTGCTACTTTTATATAGTGCCATGTACTGTTGATGGCTTTGCCCATAGCATTGGTGTTGACGAGGCTAAAGCGACAGATGGACCGCAGATACGTTCCAATAAGATTTACATTTCTTGGTGGTATAAAGGAAAGGTGGGAGGAGATACTGTGGAAAGAAACTACAAAAGACTACAGCAGGTTTAATTTGGGATGTAATGCCCTAGGATTCTCACTGGAGTTGAGAAAACTGGTCAAACATACCATCCAAGTCTAGAATGCCTTTGTGTAAATGGCAGCCCTCCCCCATTTAATGCATTAAGGCATTGCCTCATAGCAATCTACCTGCCATGTAGGACTGTAGGTATCCCCTATTCCACACCCATCTACAAAAAGCATCTATTCTGTCTCTTCCTGATGAACCTGCATTGCCTATTTCTCATTGGCATATCTGAAGAGGAATGTGAAAGTCAAGAGGAAGCTAAAAGGGTGTGTTGTTTTTCTTTGTTATATCAATCTTGCTTCCAAGGAATAGGGATATACGTATGATTGTCTGGTTCGCAGAACAACCCTGTGAGGTAGGTAAGTCTGCAAGTCTCTGACTGGCCTAAGGTTGCTCACAGGAGCGTAATGACTAAGCGAGCAGTTGAATCTGGAGCTCCCTGGTCCAAGTCCAACATTGTGCAAATATGTGATTTTTTTCCTCCCAAGAGTCATAGTTGCCCTTGGTGTTCAGCAGTGCTTTTTGTTCAGTTTGCACAGTGTAGAATACAAAAGAGATTCATAGGCCCTGTAAGTTGGTTAACCATAGGTGCCTGTGTTTGTGTCATGGTGAAGAAGGGAGGAGGTTCAGATAGGCTGGTTGGGAGGACACAGGTGGGTAATGCTGAATTGTGCTCTTTGCCCCTTTTTTCACTGAGTCCTACCTTTTTAAGCTCAGACAAAAGACATGAGGAGTGAGCAACAAAGAAAGAGAGCTAGTATGAAGAAAATGTGGATTTTTAACTTTATTTGTGGAGCAGTGGAGAAATGTGTTGGGAATAAATTAGTTGGAAGGGAATTGAGTCAGAGGGCTTGTTTGAGGTTCAGACCCCACCTCTGATACATATTGAACTTGTGTTCTTAATCAAATTACTTGTGTCTCAATCACAGGTTTGGTTGCTGTAAGATGGATGTTGTGTTGCAATGACAAATGTGGGAGCAAAGGAGTGGCTTTGTGTTTTGGAATAATTGCAAACCCCGCTCTTCTCTTGTACTGTCTTCTAGTCTTCCACTGTAGTACTGCCCAGCTCAGCAGTATCCAACCCATGGGTAACAGTGCCCGCTGGCTTTTTAAATTGTGGGGATGAAATCCAAAGGGTTGTGAATGGAACAGAAAAGATCTTTGGATCACTTTCTGTTAGTTAACTGATCAGCAATGCACTTACCTCATCCTAGGCATGCATGTCACAGCTGTACATTCTTCGTTTGCTGACTTTCTTATATCTGTGGCCTTGACAACCTTTCCCTCTGGCCATACAAAGAGCAAGCCCTCCCCTTACTTTGGAAATGGAAACCAAAGGACGGCTCTTCCCTCTTCCCTCTGGCTCCTTGGTGCCGGAGGTGCTTCAGAAGAGGCATAGAGGCCTTTCCATCTGTATCCATTTACAAGCATCTGCCTTTGTCGTAGGAAGACACTTGGCTTGGAGCCTCTCAGCATTTTGTGAGTAGCCCCACCCCATGGCAGTCACTTTTGGTGGCGCCCACTGTCCTTTCTCAAAACTCTGCCTGCAGGCCCGACAAGACCAAGGACCCCCCTGACCCAGCCAAGTTCCTCTGAGAAGCTGACCAAGCAAGGGTTGAGAGCAGCAGAGGTTTTCTGGTTTCAGAAGTATAGCTTCTTTGAACATGGGGATCCATTTAGCTGCTTTGGCTGATAAGAGAGCCTTCAGTGGGCAGAGTTGTAGTGAAGCAGGTAGGAGAAGCTTAGGGGTGCAGCTGAGAGAAGATGCAATAAACGTGGCTTTGTAGCAGCCCCGCTGTAGCAGCCCCGCTTCTTGGAGCTGCCAGGTTCTACTTGCGGTGGACGAGCTAGTTCCTTTTTGCCTCTGTTGCAGTAGTTAAAGATCTAACATTGCTGGAGGTTTTAAAGCCATGATGAAAAATGGAAATTTTGGGCGGAAATGAATGATACATTATCTGATTAAACTCTTAAGAATGTAAAATACATTGGTTTTTATTTATTTACTTAAACCACTTCTAGCTTTTTCCAGATGGACCCAAATGTTTGCCATGTTTATGAAATTTAAAACTATAAATGTATGCATTTTATCCAAGCACTAATAACCAATATACCCAGAATCCGAGATGGAGCAGCAGGCTGTCGTATCGTAAAGCAGCTTAAGCACATCTTAGTTTTTAACCAGTTAAGAAAATAAGGAGACAGAAGAGCTGAAAACCAAAACTGTTAACACTGTAGTAGACAAAAGGAAGGGTTATTATTATTGCTACTATCTGCCCTCCTTTCTATATTGTCAGCATTATTCAAATCCAGAAGAAACTCAAATTTTGAAAAACCTCAGAAAATAAACATTGCTGTAACTATGGTTGAAAACCAACAGTAATTTTTAATAGTTCAAAGGGTTTGACAGCAGATGATGGTATGTATACATTCTTCTGTCACACTGTCTTTTACCATATTGTGTATTATCTTACATTGTGCTACAGTTATTAACTCGTGTATTTTAAGGGGGTAAAGGACAGCTAAAACAGTTTTTTTAAACTTTACCTTAAACATTTCATTCTAGAAGAGAAAATATATCATAAGAGACTTACAATTTTCCCCACTGGAAAAACTGGGGAAAATTGCAGAGACAGAAAATAAACCTGTTGGTTCTCCTATTGTTTGTGTTTTAATTCTCTCCCCCACACAAACACAGACTGCGTGTTTGTTTTTTCCACCCTCCTTTCACATTTCTACAGTAGGGAGATGTAGAGCTTGGTTTTCTAGGGGCATCTTGAAAACCCAAGACAAAAGAATTAGAGCTAGGTTAAGGGGACAGGACTGGCAATTGTAACTATGCCCTTTGAACATGGGTATAGTAATTGAAACCTGAGTGTTATTGGCAGGAACACTGAAGGAATGAATCATGTCTTTTTTTTTCTTTTTCTTTTTTGCACACCTAAATAAATTCTAAGTTTAAAAATACCAGTCTGTCTAGTGTGAGGCACAAGTCTGAGACACCCTGGCTCCATGTGGAAAGTTAATGCCTGGTCAGTTTGCTGGGTTTAGACTTTGCTTTGCTAATGCAAGACATTAAATGAGCTGTTTGTTTCAACACAGCCTTTTTATAATATGAATTAATTTCACCAGAATAGTACACAATCTAACCAACTAGCAGGCTCTACTTGAACCAGAATAGCGGGAGGTAAAGCAGATAATCTGCTGGGGATTGTTGGCTATGATTATGGGAAATGCAAAGTATGATAGCTCTACCTAGAACCAGAATTGATTTATTTGAAGTGATCAGTGACAGAGGCTGTATGTTGGAAAAGACCAGAATTCAACATGAGGATAGGTCTGATTATTTATGTTGATGGTGGAAACATTTTGTGAGTAGAAGTTAGCCTTGTTTTACAGATGTAGGTAGAAGAGATCTGTAAATGATTTGTCAAGACAATCCTGCAAGAGAGCTTCAGAACTCTGAATTTATCTTTTGAGTTCATTGGGTAGTGTTCAATGGAAATTGTGAAATGTAATGGTGCTAGGAAAATTCTCACCTATGAATATTTTAATCTACCACGTTATAATTGCATGTGTTTTAAGAACGAGCAGTTTTCTAAGATGTCAGTCTTATGGATTTATTGTATTTGGTGGGTTTTGAAATGTGTATTACATATATTTCTTCATATTGGCGTTCTCCAGTATCCCATAGTTTCGGCAATAAATCTTTTTATTTAATATACATTAAAAAGACACTTTACCATGTGCTTAGGCTGAGTACTGAAAATAACTTGTCAGTTCCGCATGCCTGCCATGTGGTTAGATTGAGCCAGTTTTACTCATTTCTATAGAGCTTGGCTTCAGATTTGAAAAGAACTGAAGCCAGCTTCTAGATGTATGGCCAGCACTGTTCCAATGAATGTGTGGCTTTTGTGTGAATTAATTGAATTGTGCCTTTGACATCACAGGTGAGGACTCGGACATCCACTCTTTGCATGAATGTTTTATGATGGATGCTTGGCAGGTGTCACTGTGAAGGCTTTGGCATCACGTTGGGATTGAAAGTCCTGTAAAGAATATGCATTTACCAGATACTATTTTGAAAGATGTTTACTGAGTACTATGTTTTCAGTACAAAATGATGGCTACAATTGTGTAGTTGAGGGAAATATAAGGAACATTCTCTCCCCCCCCCCCAAAACTCACTCTGCCAGATTACCTTCTATGCACAAACATGTACATGTTCAAACTTGTCTGTGTTACATTGCATTACAAAAACAGCCTTGAGCTAGTTTGGAGCCTTGAGGCTTTAAAACAACCTCATAGTTTGGTCCAAGAGTTGACCTAATTTCATGAGTACTTGAAAAGGTTGCATAAGATTAAGTAGAGAATCCTAGATTGTTGTACAGCAGGAGATGGGTAAAATGCATCTTAATGCTGCTTCTCTATATAGGTTCAAAAGCAAGTGTTTGCTTCTGTAAACCACATTTTAATGAAATGAATGCCAACATATACTAGTTCCCTTAACAGATGTTCTCAGTAAGGAGCAAATCACTAATTAAGGCAGATAATATTTACCTAAGTGATCCAAAGGAGTGCACAGTAGAGCTGTGAATACAAGCATTTTCAAAATAGGTGAAATAACACTGGCTAGGTACTTGGTCCTGGGAATAACTTCCCCTCTGAAATAGCTGATAGGCAGAGTTTTAGTATTTCTGCAAAACATGTGCTTCACACATGCCATTTCAGCTGTTGGATCACAAAGAGCTTCAAATACTGGTCTTGTTTGTGCATGAATTCCCCTTCCAGTTGGAGATAACATATGTGGAAGTCCTCTTCCATGTCAGTAGTGCCCTTAGCTGGATTGTAATGCAGAGCTCTAGCATGCTCTGAAATTAAATTTTTAAAATACATGAGACAACAGAATGAAGTTTTTAATTCAATAAAACACTTTGAAAGGTAGACAGTTGGTAGTAGGAGCCAACTTAGAGAAGGACACACTTAAAAAAATATTGTGTGTGTTCTGAAGCTGGTAACTTGACTAAAGATCAGGGGTGGGGAACCTTTTTCCTGCCAAGGGCTATTTACATATTTATAGCATCATTCGGGGGTCATACCAGGTGTAGATCTCCCAGGGAGGGGAGAGGCTAGGGTTACCAGGTATCCAGCCACCACCTGGAGCTTGGCAACCCTAGGAGAGGCTATGCAAAAAAGGAAGGGAGAGAGGGGGAGGGAGGGAAGGGGAGGGATAGAAAGAAAGCGAGAGAAGCCTTCCCGGCTCTCCCACACACACGCACGCACGCACCCGGCCACACACACGGGCGCAGGCCAGCGAGGCCCTGGCGGCACGAGTCTCGGCTGCCCCCTTAGTGTTAGGCCGTGGCTTAGGGGTGCGGCCGGGGGGGGGTCAAGCAGGGGGAGGGCTGTACAGGGGCCCACTGAGTTGGCGGCTTGGCCAGCATGTAGGCTGGCAAGGCCCTGGTGGCACGAGTCTCGGCTGCCCCAGCAGCGTTAGTCTGCGGCGCGGGGGTGCTCCCAGGGGATCGCCCCGCCACACAGACACAGGCAAACTGGGAGGGGGAGGAAGGTTCAGGGCTGGCATGTGCCATCTCCCCCCCCCCCACAAATACAGTCCAGGTTTCATTATCCATGGCTTCAAACCCCTGTAACATGTAGTTTGTTCTGAACTTTATTCCTACAATTTTTCCTAACCCCTTGCAATCCAGCTGCCTCCCTCTGCACTTTGCTGAAACTGCCCTTGCTAAAATAACTGATAGCCTTCATTGCCAAATATAAAGGTCTGTATTCCACCCCCACCCTCCCAATTTGCTTACACCTGCTGCCTTTGATAGAGTTTGACTATTCTGTACCAGTGTAGGTATGTTTTTTGGAGAGATCAGCTGCAGAGAAGACATACCATTCTTGTAGTGCACCAGAGTTACTGCCCCCCCCCCACAAATGTAGCCCATTTGCCCCAATATGTGAATTATTTGTTTGTGACCCAAAACTAGAAAGATCAAATTTTGTAAAGCATCCCTTACTGGCTCCACTGGCCTGGAGGGACTTGCATGGGGGCTTAGTGGTAAAATATCTGCCTTACATGTTGAAGGTCCCAGGTAGCATTGATTCAGGTGTTATGAAAGGCCTCTACCTGAGACCCTGGAGAGCCATTGCCAGTCTGATTAGACAATTCTGACCTCGATGAACCAAGAATCTGAATCATTGTAAGGCAGCTTCATCTGTACATGTGGGTCATATATTTTCTCTCCATACCCTACAGTTATGCTTTTATATTTACAGTTTGTCATTCTAATGATTTGTGAAAGGGAACTAGTTCAACTATGTATCCTTTGTTCTTTTCCCCCCCAGTATTCAGTCAGAGAGAAGAAAAGCAAGTTGAGCGCCTAAGATGTGAGAGATCCACTCCTTTCTAAAGGACCATTGTTTGCAAGATGGATCGAAGTAAACGAAATTCGATAGCAGGATTCCCTCCACGCTTGGAGCGTGTTGAAGATTTTGATGGGGGTGGTGGAGGTGATGGGACTGTTTCCCAGATGGGCAGAGTTTGGACCTCTTCATACAGGGCCTTGATAAGTGCCTTTTCAAGACTTACTCGACTTGATGACTTTTCCTGTGAGAAAATCGGATCCGGGTTCTTCTCTGAAGTGTTCAAGGTGAGTGAGGAACTTTAACGATTCTCCCTTTTTGCCATTTTTCCTATAGTAATTAGAAGGTATGATGTGTGTTTCTCCTGTTAGCTACACAAAGCTTTTGCCTGTGCTTTGCCTGGGACTGTTGATTGATGGGGGGTTTAAATGCCTTAAACATTCATCCCATTTACTCATAATAGCTACTTAGGAAATTTAAGGCGCAACGGAATGAAACAATTGAGTTTGCATTCAAACTGTTATATTTCATTTTATTTCATATCAGTTAAATAATATGTTTTAATGTGCATGTGTCTGCCAGGGAACTTATGGGTTGGATCCTAGACTCTGGCTCATGGGAGGAATTTTTTCTGCTTTTCCTTTGCACTAAAAATGCAGCTGAGGGTTGGGAGCTGTTTCAGAATATTATATAGCTTTACACAATGGGCTGCATCAAAAAACCACACTTGGCCTCTACTTCACTCTTGGATGAGTGTGGCATACTTCATTCATGGAACAAAAGTTCATGCAAAACCGAGAAGGGGTGACTTTGACTGATTTCATTTTCTTGATGCAACCTCCTGTGCCCTCATGTTACTTGGCATATTGTTCTGAAGAGTCCCTAACTTTTATCACAGGCATTTTGGCAATCATTGGGTGCTTCTGGGGGAAGTGGAAGGTGGTAAATATTCTGTTAACTTATTTTGTTAGCAGATGCTTGGATCCAACACTGTATCCTTAGCAGTCAGGTTTGTGGAATCATGAACATTTACTAAAATGTATTTTGAAATGTTTAGCCTGCCTTTATTAAACTTAAAGCCATGACCTGGATGGCCCAGGCTAGCCAGATCTCGTCAGATCTCAGAAGCTAATCAGGGTCAGCCTCACTTCCATTTTATCCTTACACCAACCCTGTGAGGTAGGTTAAGCTGAGTGTGTGTGATTGGTCCAAGGTCACTCAGCAAGTCTTCACAGCAGGGTAGGGATTTGTGCCTGAGGATCCTGGTGTCAACAAAAACCATGTCTACTGACCCCATGTTATAGACAGAACATAAGCTGGGGGGTCAGAGAAGATGGGACTTCTTAGGGAAATTCGCTATTAGCTCATCTTGCAACCTGCCCATTTAGATGATAGCATTACTTTCTTAGGCACTTTTTAGTATCTGTTTGATCAGGCAGAATTCTTTTGAGGTATGGCTCTTGCAAAGTTTTAAATTTCAGTTGAAATTTCAGGGGGAGAGCAATCCTAATTCAGGGCTTTCTGGGATATCTAAGCAAGAGATCACTCTTATTTAGCTAAATAATTTGAGAAAATAAGCAGCACTTGGATCACAACACTTTTTAGAAATGTGTGCAAAGATAAAAGAAAGGAGAGGAGAACGATGTAAGTAACTCTGGGTCCCCATTGGGGAGAAGAGAGGGGTATAAATGAAGTAAATAAAAATGAAATCTGTCTTTAGCATGAGGTGGCACAAGATATTCAGCCATATCTCTCTGTCTAACTGGCAAACCAGAATATGCCCAGTGGTCTTCTACACCCATCAGATGAGGGGGGAGTACCATGTTCACAAAGCTTACTATTAATGAAGGCTGGGGAGTTTCAGGTTTACTGTAGAACAGTCTCAGAAACTCTGATCATAACTTCCTGCACACATCCCACATTTTAATATGTGAATATACTGCTTTAGCTGCCTTCCTTCGTTCCAGCCCTTGTTTAAACTGCTATGGTGAACTGGCTCCTCTTAAAGTTAGACCTTTGTCTTAAGTTTGTATACTATTTTAAGTGTCAACCATGGATACTTATAATGCTTGGCTTCCTTGTAGTCCAAACGGGAAGGATGTTAGACCTTAAACATATTTTAGCTATGTATAGAATTTGTATTGTCTGAGTGAGATTCTAAATTGTTCTCGTGGTCGTGTCCCTGTCTCCTCCTGTTGACGCTGGTCTGGTCAATCAGATGTATGTCGGAAATTCTGTACTCAAAGCTTAATTTCCAGGTGTACTGGGGCTCAGTTCGGATTTCCATGGACCTGCTCTGCACAGTGGTTTAAGACGGTCGTTGCTTGGAAGATCTTTGGGTTTCCGACGTTGCTTGTTCTGAAAGGGAACACTGCAAGTGGTTCACTTTCAGCAACATCTGTGCCTTTCCTTTTTCCCCTTGGTTCTATGCAAGTGTTTTGATGCTGATGACACTTGTGGCTTTCCCCATCTGTATGAACTATTATTCTTCTGTGGGGGAGGGGAAGATTGAATTAACACAGAAATTAAGACAGCTAAAGGTAAGGATGAAACTGGAATGAATGAAAAGGAGGGATGAAACAGCTGCTGCTTCTCCATTGGGGCATGGCATAAGAAAATAAGACCAAGCCTGTAGCCCATTGAAGGGGTACCCATTTTATGCAGACATGCTTGTATTCCTGTATGAATAAAGTGATGCATTAGGCAAAAATGTTTGTTTTCTATTACTAATGTACATCTAAAATAAAAATCTTTCACCATGATCAGTCTTTCATAGGTGACAAGATTGGATGACCAGAAAGTAAAAAATTAAATGTTAAGGATTTGTGTACTATTTATGTATTGCTATATGTTTTTCAAAGCTTAGAAACCTGGCAGAGGGTTATCTGTATATTCCAGCATTGTCAGTGCTTGTGAAACGTGTTTTCCAATGTTGGCCTTTCTGTTTATCATCTCCACACAACACTGACACTGTGGCATGTTAACATGTTTGTTTTTCTTAACAAAAATCAGCAGCAGAGCAGAAAATATGTAGGAATGTGTAGATGGGCTAGATTTTGCCCATATTGTTAATGTTTAAATGATAAAGTAGTTGTCGTACTTTGATAACCCTGCTATCAACAGTAAAGGTGGGGGGGGAGAATAAAATAATCAGTTTCTGTGTTCTGAAATTGGAAAGTTCAGTACTGATCCTGAGGTTCTCATCATTCGTAAAAGACTAAAGGTGTCAACAAAAATAGTGAATAGCTTTGCTGATCCATTAGGGGGGAAATACAGTAGCATTTAAATTTAAATTGATGTACAAAAAATGTAAAAATACATTGAGTGACAAGGTTTTGCAGACCCAAAAAGGTAATGCAGTTCTCTTACAAAAGGATTTCAAAGGGAGATTAGAAAGAGACTGCTGAATACAACTAATAATGAAGATCAAGACAATGCGTTCTCCTGGCTTTGGTGTCTCATTACCAATGCTAATTTCTCCACACCTATTGCCCCCTGCATATCACACCTAATCCAGTAACACCTGCTAATGTCATTTATCTACAATTGACATTTACATGCTATTGCCATTGATTGTCTGAATTCACTGTTCTCTACTTAAGGATAGATGGACTCACATTCTAGCTGTATCTGAAGAAGTGAGCTGTGACTCATGAAAGTTCATACCCTACCAGAAATGTTGTTAGTCTTTAAGGTGCTACTGGACTCTTGCTCTTTTCTACTTCTATCTGGGTACAGCATCTTCTTGGACAGTCATTTGATTACTCCTAATTTCTACCTAAATAGGATACAGATGCTTAGAACTGCACCATCTTTTAATAATGCTGAATTCACAGTTTTAAAATAAAACATTTTGCTGTAAATTGGAGGTTAAGAGTGGCGGACTGTAATCTGGAGAACTGGGTTCAATTCCCTACTCCACATGAAGCCTGCTTGGTGACCTTGGGCCAGTCACAGTTCTCTCAGAACTCTCTCAGCTCCCGCAGAGGCAGGCAATGGCAAAACCACCTCTGAACATCCCTTGCCTTAAAAACCCTATGGGGTCGTCATAAATCAGCTGTGACTTGATGGCACACACATACACATAAATGAAATACCATTGCAAATACATTACTTAAGGAAACAATGCTAATCTTAATAACAAGAGGAAAATACAAATAGTTTCTTACTCTGAAGTTTTAAGAAAATACCTTAGTGAAAGAATAGAGAAGACAGTGGTAAACTCAGAGTTGAAATTATCCCAGGGTGTGATTGTGGGCTTCATTGAGAATGCATTGATCCTCAACATTCTACTTCTATTCTTGAATGCAGAGTCGGTAGCCCTGTATTCAGGAGTCTTAGTAGTGTTGTGCAAGCTTAGCTGCTGATGGGGGGAGGCAGTTTTTTTTTTACTTATATTGGTAGATGGAATGTGAGGTTTACTGGTGTAAACTTTTTGCAGATGGTTTTGTGCTTATGTGAATTTGTCCATGTGTGCTACAAAGTACCCTCTCCTGTATGATATAGTTTATAGTGGGGTAGGGCATTTCCCCCTGAGCACTACCCACCGTTTTGGCCAATGTGTACGCGGGAAATGGAAGCTTTCTTCTGTTTCCTTTAAGCACTGCGTTTAGATATCTAAATCTATCTGAACAAAGGCTGTTACCACACTAGGTATTCCCAGCGATGTATCAAGAGTTTGGAAATGTTATAAAAAACATCGCTTTAAAAGGGTTTTTGGATGCCACGGTTAAAAAATGGTTGGAAGACGTCTTCACAGCTAAAGGGGCCAAACAAAGTGCGAACAGTATTTTTTATAACTGTATTCCCACCGATGTATTAAGAGTTTGAAACTGTTATAAAAAAATACTGTTCGCACTTTGTTTGGCCCCTTTAGCTGTGAAGACGTCTTCCAACCATTTTTTAACCGTGGCATCCAAAAACCCTCTTAAAGCGATGTTTTTTATAACATTTCCAAACTCTTGATACAGCGCTGGGAATACATAGAAAGTGCAAACAGTATTTTTTATAACATTTCCAAACCCTTAATACATTCGCTGGGAATACCTAGTGCGGTAACAGCCTTAGTTATTTTCCATTTTATGTCTGCTGTATTTGCTTCTGTGTTATGTACAATTTCTGTGCTCATCTCTGTTCACTGATTTTTGTAAGTGTGTGTTTGATAATGTAAAAATTGAGTAAGTACTTAATTGTGGCTTCACACAACAGAGGTAGCTGTGTGGTAACCAGGATAGATTTTTAAAAAAGACAGTGATCTTAGTATTCTCCCCAAGGGACTTGCTCCATAATTACATGTTTGCACTGTGCATTATCAATTACAATTATATGCACTATTCTTCCAGCCCACAAAATCTACTGGAAACCTATGTGCTTGAAAATGAAATGAAGTAAAGTAGTTGGTTCTTGTAGGTTATCCGGGCTGTGTGACCGTGGCCTTGGTATTTTCTTTCCTAACGTTTCGCCAGCAGCTGTGGCAGGCATCTTCAGAGGAGTAACACTGAAGGACACAGTGTTACTCCTCTGAAGATGCCTGCCACAGCTGCTGGCGAAACGTCAGGAAAGAAAATACCAAGGCCACGGTCACACAGCCCGGATAACCTACAAGAACCAATGAACTCAGACCGTGAAAGCCTTCGACAATATTTTGAAGTAAAGTAGGTTTCAAGCAGAAATTTCTTACATAGTGAAAATGCAGACAATATTATTGGCTTTCCTAGTGTGTGATGTATCCATTGGGTCCTTTGCACAAAGTGGGTAGTGACAAAAATATAGCAATTTTTACACCAAATTGTCTTAATTCATTCTCATGTAATTTTGATAAATGTGAATACTTGAGACAAGGAAAATTAGTCTTAAAATGCTTCCCCCCCCCAACATGTTCATTAGTTTATTTAACAGTATATACATAAGTACATGTATCCACTTAGTCTGAACTGCTGGAAAATTTTGCATATTGATGTTCCATCTATGTTTTGAAGATGACTACTCTGGAATTTGTAAAGTGCCTTTAGGCTGGGGGATGAGATCTTCCCAAGCTATTCAAGAAGAGGTGTAGTGTTTGCTCCTGGTTTTAAAAAAATATCCATGCTGTAGTTTTTAATAGGCAGTCAATGAAATTTCATTGAGAACTTCCTTCTGCTGTGACTCCACCTTGTATGGTGGTTTCTCTGGAATTGGTCCTCAGAGTACTAGGCCTACACAATCAAGTAGTTAGCTTTATTTACTTATTGAATTAACATTAACTTAAGGTTGCAAATTAGGTGAACTGTCACTTCCAGATCACCTGTGTACCTTGTATAAGCAAGCACTCCCAAATATCTGGCATCTTGTAAAATAATTCATTTTACAAATATATCTAAGTGTCATGCATGACACTTAGAAATAGGGGTTTGTCAATGAAAGTTGCTTATATGTCAAAATGAAATCTTGCATCGCCTGTATGTTTCCTATGGATTTTGCCAGCAGTGAAACAGTTTCTTCTCTGAAGTATCCACTTGGAGAACCCTGGGAGCTCATAATGTTGCTTATCCTATCCTGCTCAGTCTCTTTTTAATTTTTCCCACTTGAAGTTTCTCAGCTGCATTATTTAGTGTTCTGGTTATTGAAAAAGTCAGTTTTCACAATGGAGGGATGTGAGCAGTGGGGTCCCTCAGGGATTTGTGTTGGGACTGATGCTTTTCAACCTGTTCATCAATGACCTGGAGCTGGGGTTGAACAGCAAGGTGGCCAAGTTTGCAGATGACACCAAATTATTTAGGGTGGTTAAAATGGATTGTGAAGATCTCCAAAAGGATCTCTCCAAACTGGAGGAACGGGCATTAAAATGGCAAATGAGATTCAGTGTGAACAAGAGTAAAGTGATGCATATTGGGTCAAAAAGTCCAAACTTCACATATACACTGGTGGGATCTGTGCTGGCAGGAACAGACCAAGAAACTGATCTTGAGGTGGTAGTGGATAGCTCTATGAAGATGTCAACCCAGTATGCAGCTGCTGTGAAAAAAGGCAAATTCCATGCTGGCAATAATAAGACCAGGAACAGAGAATAAAACTGCTGCTATCAAACTGCCCTTATACAAATCTATGGTATACTTGGAATACTGTGTACAGTTCTGGCCACCACACCTAGAAAAGGATATTGCAGAGCTTGAGAGTGTGCAGAAAAAGCAACTAAAATGATCGGGGTTAGACCAACTGCCCTATGAGGAGCAATTAAAACACTTAGGCTGTTTAGCTTAGAAAAAAGGCAGGTAAGGGGAGACATGATAGAGGTTATAAAAGTATGCATGGTGTGGAGAGAGTGGACAAGGAGAAGCTTTTCTCCCTCTCTGATAGTACTAGAACACAAGGTCATCTGCTGAAACTGAAGGGTGAGAGTTTCAAAACAGACAAAAGGAAGTATTTCTTCACACAACACATAATTAAATTGTGGAACTCCCTGCCCCAGGATGTGGTGATGGCTGCCAACTTGGAAGGCTTTAAGAGGGGAGTGGACATGTTCATGGAAGATAGGGCTGTCCATGTCTGCTAGTCAAAATGAAGACTAGTCATCATGATGCATGCCTATTATATTAGGTGCTATGAAACAGGCAAGATAATGCTGCTGCAGTCGTCTTGTTTGTGGGCTTCCTAGAGGCACCTGGTTGCCCAGGTGTGAACAGAATCTTGATGAGCCTTGGACTGATCCAGCATGGCTGTTCTTATGTTCTCATATTTTTAGGTTCATTCCAAGTGACCAATAGCATGTTCTATTTGAATTTATAGCTAAATGATAAAGTAAACTTAATTTTGACATATAAGCAACTAATATGGAACAGCGTACTACTAATGAGTAGGGAACAGGGAGATGATTGAAGTCATTCTTTGTGATTGAAAGCTGTTATTGGTGCTTCCAGCTTCTATAAGAGAAGATTGTGGTTTTTAAAAGATCTTTATAATCAGGAGAACAGTCAAAGAGGTAGTTTAATGCTAAAGGAACAGTAGAGAGAGATCACTTCACTATATCAAGCTGTTTTGTACATGGTTGTGTCTAAATATAAGCTTTTTAACAGCTTGGTTGTACTGATTTTACGTGCTTTGAGACTTTGGTGAGCAAGTCAACTGAGTATCAGAGGATATGCAAGCAGGTACCATGGACAGGAGTTTCTTTCTGATCTCTTCACTTTTATGTGTGAAATGTTTAGATCAAGATGTGAAGGACTTTCCTTCCAGATTTTTTTAAACCTAAGCAGTCCTGTTATTTCTGTCATATTAATACGACAATTACTTGTACATGCCTGGGAGGAAAATTGGTGGTGGAGGAAAGTGCCATCAAGTAGCAGCTGACTTACTGTGACCCTCTAGGGTTTTCAAGGCAAGAGACTAACAGAGGTGGTTTGCCATTGCCTGCCTCTGTATAGCAATGTTGTACTTCCTTCGTGGTCTTCCATCCAAATACTAACCAGGGCCGTCCTTGTTTAACTTCCAAGATCTGATGAGATCGGTCTAGCCTGGCCATGCAGCTGAGAGCGGGAGGAAAATTGGACACCAACTAAGCTGCAAGTAGTTGGCTTCTAGTTCAAAACACACTTTTGTCCCTCCGCTTAGAAAAATTTACTGTAATACAACTTGAACACCTGACCTGAAGAACAATTCTCTTGTATCACATTTAATTGCTTGCAGTTTCAAAATGGTCTGGATCTTAGAATGTTTTTTGCATGGAAGTATTTCGATGTGACTTTAATTGTGTGGCATGTCATAGTGGATAGAGTTTCAGGTTAGGATCCTGGGGAACCTGAGTTTGAATCACCACTTCTGTCAGGAAAGCTTCCTGGGTGACGGTGGGTCCATCACACATTCGCAGCCTGACCTACCACACAAGGTTGTAGTTGTGAGAATGGAGGAAGGGAGAACAATGTTCTTAACTGCTTTGAGTGCCAACTAGAGAGACAAGAGAGATATAAATAAATGCAAAATGTATACAAATGTATTAGACTGTTACAAACGCATTTTTCTCTGTGCTCCAACACGGCTTTTAGTTTTAGTTTTTTTAAGTACTATTATAGCTGTGCGAGAATGGCAGTTAAAAGATTTTGCTAATTTTTAAGCATACACGTTGACCATAGTCAGTAGATGTCTGCAAGAAACAGAAATAATAAAACCACCATACAGCAGGAAGTGGATGTGTTATTTAATGGATTTTTTAGTTTTTGACAAAACCTTTACCAGATGTATGATCTGGCAGGCTATAGTTTGTTCATCACTATTTCTTGCTTGTATGCACATTTATATTTATCTGACCTAAGCTAGATATTCAACTAGTAAGAGTAAACATAGTAAATCTTGCTTCCACAAAGGTTAGAGATGACCTTTGGATCTCTTCTACCTTTCTATTTCATAACGTATTTTATCATTTCATAATTTAATTACTAACAGCAATAATCATAAATGTGTTATTGTTTATACAGTTAGAAACTCAAAGGTCATAGATAAAATGTAAATGTTTTCTGTTCAAGAGGCCAATATGATCCCCTGGTTCTGATGGTGGTAAGGTGGAAAAGAATTCTAGGCCCATCTTATATACAGCCATTTTATATACAGCTTCAATGGTATCCCTTTGTCTGTTTCCAGTAGATGGCTACGTCTCTATGGGTTGGATCCAGCCAGCTTTTCTACCAATGAGAAAGGACAGAGTCCCATTAGACCAGCAAAAAGACTGTGCTGTGGATCATGGGACCTGCATGAAGAAAAGCCACGTGTGTTGGGGACTGTAATAAAGAGGAAGTGGACAAGATTTAGCAAAAAAGCTGGCTGTATTCCCCCCCCCAAACTAGAACGCTGTTACAAGAATTCTAAAGAGAAAAGTTTATGCGTGAATTCATTTGGCCTCATACAATAGCAAAATAAGTTCCTTTAGTTACCAAAACAAACAAGTACAAAGTTGTCGGCTGGAGAAGTCTTGGTAGAGCACATTCAGTTTTTCCTCCTTCAGATTTTGTTTGGCAGTGTTATGACCTGTTGAAACAATACAGAAACATGAATGGGCTGTTTTTAAAGTGTTTTAAAAATGTGATGTGTTGCGTTTCCGTTCCTGTGCAGATTTTCAAATATGCATTTCATTGGTTTTCACTAGTTTAAAGAAATTATGCATTGCTGGTTATGGAAAAGGTAGGGTAAGGTTGTAGTTATTCTAAACCTTGCAGTCCTCTTTGAGAAGATTTGACAGTGGGGCAAAAGAAACATGTGCATGCAATGGGAAATGATACTTGGGTTTTGCTGCCAAAGTAGGTATTATAGTGCTAACAAAGGAAATTCTAACATAAATAAACTGCATAAGCCTGCTTAAAAACAGATTGTCTGGGGTGTGCTTTCAGGTACTCTGGGAGACCATGGCAAAAATGTAGAGAAAAATACTGAAGGGAAAAAAAAGCATTCCTAGGTATCGGGCAGGTTTTGCTAAATAATACATACTTTGACTGGTACTGGAAATAGTATTTCAGGACTATTGTGTTCTCTATAATGAACCAGTTAGCAGCTCTGTTTTGGACTAACTGAGGTTTCTGGGCAACCTTCATAGACAGCCTCTGTCTGTCTGTCTGTAAAGTGCCGTCAAGTCACAGCCGACTTATGGCGACCCCTTTTGCGGGTTTTCATGGCAAGAGTCTTAACAGAGGTGGTTTGCCAGTGCCTTCCTCTGCACAGCAACCCTGGCCTTCCTTGGTGGTCTCCCATCCAAATACTAACCAGGGCTGGCCCTGCTTAGCTTCTGAGATCTGACGAGATCAGGCTAGCCTGGGCCATCCAGGTCAGGGCTAGACAGCCTCATGTTATAGTAATCTAATCTGCATTGATATCTGGGGCCAAATTTCTCTCTCCAAGGTAGGCCACTAAATTTGGTAAAAGGCCACAGAAAGTATAGTGTCCTTCATCTGCTTCATCAAGCTATGAATCTTTTATTTAAGTGGAAGTGCAGCACATCAAGGAAATACTGGCTCCTTAACCTCTGATTGGCTGTGTCATTAACCAACAGCAGCTCAATCTTGTCTAGACTGAGCTTCAGTTTGTTGGCTCTCATCTAGCCCATTATTGCCTCCATGTACTCCATTCAGGATGTTCACTTGCTTAGGTTTGTTGTTAGGGGGGAAATAGAGCTAGGTGTCATCAGTGTATTGGTGATATTTCACTTCAAATTCCTGAATGATCTTTCCCAATGATACCATGTGGATTGATTGATTGATTTATGTTATTTATAGTCTGCCTTTCTCATGTCAAACAACTTGAACGACGGGACTGAACTCAGCAGAATACCATAGTAAAGATGCTATGGGACTAAGCAACAGCTCTCAGCACCACCTCCTGGAACCAGGTGGTCAAGTAGGAACCGAACATTGGGAGTGTTGTATCCCTGACTACTAACTCCAGAAGGATACCATGGTTGATAACCATAAAAACTGCTAAGAGATACAGGCAAAACAGCGAGTTAACATACCCCTGTTTCTCCCAGTGAAAGTCCTCAGTAAAAGCAATTATAACCATATCAGTCCCTGAACCACATTATATGGAGACCACATGCTCGAGCACCTGTTACAAAAGGAGATTTTTGCTGCTGGACAGTAGTTAGTCATTTGGTTCAGGGACAGCTTCTTTACAAGGGATTTCACAACCACTTCCTTCAAGGTAGACAGCACTACCCCTTCCTTTAGAGGGGACTTAACTAGGTAGTTCTTCCTTACTGGAGGGAACAATACCAGATTTATTTACCTCATTTGTACCCTGTCTTTCTTCCTAATGGGAACCTATAGTGGCTTACATTGTGTTCTCCTCCATTTTATTCATACAACAACCTTGTGAGGTGGGTTAGGTTTAATGAGTGTGACTGACCCAAGGTCACCCAACAACCTTCCATAGTGGATTTGAACCTGGGTCTCCCCGAGCCTCATCCAACACTAACCAGTATATCACACTGGCTCTCAAAGAAGGGCAAATGTTGAGCAAAGATGTGGTAGGCTGCACCCTTCCAAACAGCATCTCTCTATGTAACTATTTCCAGGTCGGCCTCCTATAAAAAGGTATTCCTAGCCGTTGATGTTACCTGGGATTCATGCAAGGTGCATGGCAGTAATCAGTGCAGTGTCTACTGCATGATTCTTCTTGGAAACTCCATAACCTAGAAGACTGTTACAGTGGCTGAGCTATTTGTTGTGGCACTGGTTTGGAACGTGCAGTATGCACAGGCAGTTTCCAGAATTCACTCCTGAAACTAAGTCCTGCAGACCTGCCTTTAGGTATATCAGACCACTTACAAAATTGGTATGAGGAGAGAAGGAAATACATAAAAGGAAACTACTTGGAGTTTAATTAATATAGACTACTTAAGAGATGAGCGCAAAAACTAGGAATTCCTTGTATAAGCAAATACATCACCATGGTGGTTTTTAAATGCAAGAATAGCGATCAGGCACTATGGTGCATAGTTGCATACTACAGAATATGATAAACTCTTCAGTATTTGTTAAGCCCACTACTGTTTTCCTTGTATTCCACTGTACTGGCAGCTCTTAATTTATAGCCTTCACATGCCTTCTTCCTTTTGATTTATTTTTTTAGGTTCGGCACAAAGTGTCTGATCAGGTAATGGCTTTAAAGATGAACACACTAAGCAGCAACAGAGCAAACATGCTGAAAGAAGTCCAGCTCATGAACAGGCTTTCACACCCCAACATATTAAAGTAAGAGAATTGGCTCACGTATGTGCTTGTACTTGTCTGGGGGTCTACAAATAAAACATTTATTTCTGACCTTAATTCTCCCCCCCCCCTTTTCTGGCTGTGGAAAGAGGCTTGAAATCGTATTCAATTAGTATCGAAAGTTCAGAAATCAAAGAGTCTTTGTCCTTTCCCTTTAATTCCTAATCCCCTTCTGTTTACCCATGTTATTCCTTGTTTCTTTCTACCCTCCTGCAAAATGTTTAATCTGCAATTGGTCCAGTATGCAAACTGAACAGTTGTGTGCACATTTATATACTGTAAATGTATAAACCATTTTCACAGAGGAGGATTGGTTTGCATGTATTTATTATCTATGCTACGCTCAAGATCTTTGGTTGGATGAGCTTGAAATAAACGGAAAGGATTATCTATGCTAATAAGAAAAACATTGTTTAAATGTATGCAGAAAGTCTTGCATTGGTATTGCATGCCATGGAAAATCAGGCTGAACGCAATGATTGTTAACCTAAAAATCATAAATAAAAACTGAGCATTAATTTAAACGTTGAGTTCTTAAGAAAAGCTCTGTGGTATCAGACCAGTGATCCATCTGCTTCATATTGTCAACCAGAAATCCCTTGAAGACCTAAAAGCAGATTTTAAAAGTCCAAGTCTCCATTTTTTTGTTTTCAACAACTTGTTTTGAAAGAAACGTTGTTTCTAACATGGAGGTTGCACTTAGCTGCATCAATAACTATTAGGCTATTTGTGTAATCCCCTTTTAGAACCGTCTAAACTAGCTGGCATCCCCAGTCTTGAGAAGTTGAATCCTGTGAGCTAATTATTAATTTTGTGAAGTACTGTTTTTGTCTGTCCTGAATATTGACCATCATCCTCAATGGATACCCCTTAGTTCTAGTATTGTGGTAGAAGACATAGTTCTTTATCAACATTTTCCAACCATGAATCTCTGTGTATGTGTGTTCCCTTCTTAGTCATCTTGTTTCTGATTTGTGCATCAATAACTGTTTCTCATGGAGACTCTTCGATTATTTGATTTGCTTCTTCTGTATCCTTTTCAGCTCTATAATATCCTTTTAGATGGGTGGTCAGCACTGTACATAGTATTCTAAATAGTTCTATACAAGATACTGGCTGTTTTATTTTTTATCTTTCCCGAATGACCCCTGGCATAAAATTTGTCTTTTATCACTGCTGATGCACACTAATTTAACAGTTTCATTGACTTTTGTACCACAACCCCTAGATCTATCTTTCTGATCAGTGAAAGAGTTCACACCCTCTCAGTAGCTCAAGACTGTGAAACCCAGGGACTTAATAGAGATCTGGGATTCCTGTCTCATTACCAATGCTGATTTCTCCAATGCTACTACCACACCAATCACGCCTGCTAATGTAATTTACTTGTTTTACATTGCCATTGTGTGTCTGATTCTCTTAACTCTACTTAAGGATAGATGGAATCACTTTCTAGCTGTATCTGAAGAAGTGAGCTGTGACTCACAAAAGCTCACACCCTGCCAGAAATTTTGTTAATCTTTAAGGTGATACTGGACTCCTACTCCTCTCAGTATATATATATAAAGTTAGGAATTTCTTGCCCTGATGTGCGTCAACTTACTCTAACTTGCACTGAGGCAACAACATAGCAAACGAGGCTGTCTACCTAGTTTAGAGAAAACCTCTTGGAGCTCTTCAACTGCTTTGGTTTTCAGCACCCTGAATAATGTGGTGTCATCTGTAAATTTGGCTGTTTCACCGTTCATCCCTGATTCCAAAGTAAATAGAACTGGTCCTGATACTCGTTCCTGGGGATCCCCAGTATTTGCTTGCTTCTGTAGTGGACAGTGTTCACTTTTCTCCATCCTTTGCTTCTAATCCACAAAAGGATTTTCATCTTTTCCTGTGACTATTGAACTTGCGCAGGAGAGATGTTGACAAAAGACCTTTGTCAAAAGCTTTTTGGAAATTCAGATATATTATATTGATTGGCTCTCCTTTTGTCCACATGCACTTGAAATTCCAAAAGGTGGTAGAGACAGGCTTTTCAGAAGCCATGCAGATTCTTCCTTATTAAGACTTGTTGTTCTATATCCTTAATATTTCTATTTTTAGTAACACTTTTTACCAAGTTACCTAGAACTATTGTTGGTTAGACTGATCTGTAATTTCCTAAAGGTAAAGGTCCCCTGTGCAAGCACTGGGTCATTCCGGATGCATGGGGTGACGTCACATCCCGACGTTTTCTAGGCAGACTTTGTTTGCGGGGTGGTTTGCCAGTGCCTTCCCCAGTCATCTCCCCTTTACCCCCAGCAAGCTGGGTACTCATTTTACCAACTTCAGAAGGATGGAAGGCTGAGTCAACCTTGAGCTGGCTACCTGAAACCAGCTTCCGTTGGGATCGAACTCAGGTCGTGAGCAGAGCTTTTGACTGCAGTACTGTAGCTTACCACTCTGCTCCACGGGGTAGGTAATTTCCTACATTCCTTTTAAAAAATTTAACATCACATTTACTACTTCAATCCTCTGGAAGAAAGACAATATCACATTTGACCTCTTTGAAAACTTTCAAGTATGTCATCTGGACTGAATGACATTAGCTTTTAGTTTGTCAGTTACCCTTGTAATTTCATCTTGCCACCTCTCTGTGACTTAGATGTTCATCTGCCCTCCTGCAAAACAGCAATTACAGCACAGATCAGTTTTAGTATCTTCCATAGTGAAGGCAAGACAAAGAATTAATCCAGCTTTGTTGCATTTGCTCTTTCCTTCTTCAGTCCTTTCACTCCTTTTACCATCAAATAGCCCAACTGCCTCAATGGCTGCTTCTGATGTAGCTAAAGAAATTCTTACTGATTACTTGAATGTTTTTAGCAATATGCTCCTCCAATTCACCTTTTCTGTCTTGCTGATAAAAGAAAGACTTCTTGTATTTAATGGCTTCCTCAGTGCTGCTTACCTTTGAGTCCAATAGCACTTTAGAGACCAAAAAGAGTTCCAGGGTGTAAGCTCTCAAGAGTTAAAGCTCCCTTCATCAGATACAGTAGAGTTGAAGTGTAGATCTGAGTCCTTTTATCCTACTCAGAAGATGGGAGGGGTGTTGTAAAGAATGCTTGTAAAGGATGTAAAGGTACCATGTAATCAGCTTGATTAGAGCAGAGGGATTAGAGCATAGGATTTTTATTTCACTACAGATGCTAATTTCTGCCCCCAAGCATTTCCCCTCTGCTCTAATCAAGCTGATTACAATATACATTGTACCTTTGCATCCTTTACAAGCATTCTTTACAACACCCCTCCTGCCTTCTGATTAGGATAAAAGGACTTAGATCCACACTTCTGTTGTACTGTGCATGAGAGCTACGGGCATGACTTTTCTTGCTAAGTGACCTTAAATGCCAGCGTGGTGAAGTGGCTAGGAGCGGTGGACTCTTATCTGGTGAACCGGGTTGGTTTCTCCACTCCTAGACATGAAGCCAGCTGGGTGAACTTGGGCTAATCACAGCTCTCTCTGAACTCTCTCAGGCCCACCTACCTCACAAGGTGCTGTTGTGGGGAGAGGAAGGGAAGGAAATTTGATTCTCCTTTAAAAAGGTAGAGAAAGTCAGCATATAAAAACCAACTCTTCTTCTTCTTATGTGACATGTGCAGAAAACCAATCCTGGCCTTACTGACTGATTCCTATCAGTGTATTAAAATCAGGCACTTCCACATTACCTTAGAAGTAAAATCTAGCACTAAGTATTCCAGGATAGTTTAGGGATAGACTTGATGTTACAGCAGCCACAAGTCTGACCTATGGCTGCCAATGCCACTTTAGAGAAAAATTTGGCCATATGAAAATACTGTGAAGGCTCAATCCTGATCCCATGGCCATTGCAGCTCTTGAAAAGGTGCTGAAGAGAGGGGCACAAGATCGCCTGGCCCCACCACACTAAGGATCCAGTCCTTGCAGCATTTTAAAATGGCCAGATTTTTCTCTAAAATGGAATTGATGGGTGCATTTGTACATTAACTGTTGCCACACAAGCATAAAATTTACAGGATGTGCTTCAACCACAGCTGTTCCGTTTTTGGACACTGAGGTATACATTGTTAAAAATTCCGAATTGGGGGTACGTCCCTACAAAAAGAACATAGACAGAAATGCATTATTAAATTAAAGTTCATTCCATCCTTCACATTTGAAGAATAGTCTACCATATAGTCAGTTCATCAGACTTAAACGGAATTCTACTGAAGAAAGGGATTTTCAGACAGCTGCAAGAAATTTATCACAGTCATTAGTAGCGAAGGGATATCCACAAAGAATAATAAATAATGCACTTAATAAAGTACAACATACTGAATGTCAGCAGATATTAGCTAATAAAGTCAAAGTAACAGACAAATCACTCACCTTCTCTCTGGAGTACACACATTTGGCACCAGCCATAAAGAAAATCATTTATAACAATTGGCATATTTTAAATACTGTCCCAGGTTGTAGACAAATGCCAAGAATAGGTTTAAGAAAAACGAAAGCCCTTAAGGATCAGTTAATAAGATCAGACTTTAGGATGCCAGTGTACCCACAACCAATAGTTACTGGTCATTATCGCTGTGGACGCTGTGTCAATTGTTCTCTGTCCCTTCCTGTTAAAGAATTTGTTTGTACCCAAACAGGCTTTCAATTTGTTCTCAGATCATTCACCAATTGTGACTCGAAAAGAGTGATTTATATTATGAAATGTTCCTGCAATTTGATTTATGTAGGTAAGACCTCAAAATCACTAAAATATAGAATTGGTGAGCACCGGTCCAGAATTTGAAACCAAGTCCAGGAAGCACCAATGGTCCCACATTTTTTGGAGAAGGGGCATAGGGACATTGATATGCAATTTTTTGCAATTTGGCAACTACATAAAAGTGTAAACACCAATGCAGAAAGAATTCTGTGCCAGCAGGAGGCTAAGTTCATTCACCTATTCAAATCTGTCCATCCATATGGAATGAATTCTGCCTTGGATCTGTCTAGTTACATATAATTATTCAAAAATGTTCTCCATAAAAAATTCTCCAAAAATGAATTTTCTAGCATGTAGGTTTTCTTTAGAATAATAAGTAGGGAGTAGTGAAATATAAATTATTCTAGCATACAGGTTATTTTAAAATAATAGGTAGGGAATAGTGGAATAAAAGTATTGAAGAAAAATCACTATGGATACTTATGGAATGAATTCTGCCTTAGACCTGTTTAGTTACAAACAACAGTCCTCCTTAAAAATGTGTTAAAATCTTTAAAAAGAATGTAAAATGTCCTTTCAAAAAATTCCTCTAGAAATGATTTCTCTAGCTTGTAGGTTTATTTTAGACTAGTAGGTATACAGTAGTGAAACAAAAGTTTTAAAAGTATGTAGGTTCATTTAAGAACAATGATAGCGAGTAGTGTAATATAAGTTTTGAAGAATAAAAGTGGAATACAAGTATTGAAGAAAAATCACTATGGATACTTATAGAATGAATTCTGCCTTAGACCTGTTTAGTTATAAACAACAGTCCTCCTTACAAATGGTTAAAAATCCTTAAAAACATTTTAAAATGTCCTTTCAATTCCTCTGTAAATGATTTCTCTAGCTTGTAGGTTTATTTTAGAGTAGTAGGTATATAGTAGTGAAACAAAAGTTTTTCAAGTATGTAGGTTCATTTAAGAACAATAGATTGGGAGTAGTGTAATATAAGTTTTGAAGAATACCTTCCATGGATACTTTCCACATACTGAAGGGAGATCACATTGACAACACTTGGTAATGAGCAAACTCTTATATCATAGTCATACCTTGGGCTTGTGAATTAATGGACCTAAGAGTCAAATATCATGAACTGCAAGGTTGCGGTTGGGTGAGTAGACAACCTTTCTGTATTAGTTTTATTGTTCTACTATTGTAAATGGGGATGTGTATATTATTCTATATTATTGCCATTATAGATAAAATGGAATATATAGTCTGAAGAAGCCATCGAAACTAGATAGAACTGGAATCTTGCCATAAAGGGGCTTTTGCCCAAGTATTTAGAAATGCATAGCTGGTTCTAGCAGCAATATTTCTAAAAAGGCGTGTGTCTGATTGGCCAGCAACGGTCAGCTGATCACAGAAGCAAGTGCATCTCCTTGACAAGTGCATCTTCTTGGTGTTTTGCGGCACGTAGGATCCACGCAGCTGGAAGAAATCTGTCCTTGGCAAATCACACAATAATACAGTGGATTACAACACTATTGGAAGTTTGGTCCACAGGACTATATGGAACTTTGACAACATAGGATCTCACTAGGAGTAGGGGAATCTTTGTGCGTGTATATGTTGTCCAATAGTCTTGCAAATAGTAAAACAGTCATCTTGCTATTGTTTACATCACCCACTGTTTCATTATTCTGTATGAAGGATTATCTGGTTTCTATTGTATAATTAAGAGTAGTAAAATTGCATATAAATTAATCAATGGTTGCGTACTGATATTCTTACTTTAGTGGGGTTTTTGCACAACCTTCCTTCAGTACGCTCTAGTTTGTTTGAGAATTCCAGTGTAAACAGGCCATACTGCACATAGGACAGACTGTTGGGACGTTGCCTCTTCATATGTGAATTAGGCTCAGATTTGAAAGGAGTAACAGCCAGAAACTTGTATGTATGCTTGTCAAATTCAGGTTGAATTCCTCTGTGTGTGATAAAATATATTTGCCTTTTTTGGTTAGTTTTTAAATCCTGTTTTCTCCAAACACAAGTACAGGAGAAGCAGTTACAATCCAGTATAATCTTTGTAGCCCTCTTACCTGAGGAGTTTTAATACATTCTTGTCAACATCTGCTGCACACATTCTGTCTTCTTGTATTGGATTCCCAACCCCGTGTTTGCCTGAGCCTTAATGTGGGATTGGCATGCATTCATATGAACAGAGGCATGCAACAGCAAACTGTAGTTTAGGGGGTCACTGTCTTGGGAAAACTGTGTATGTACTTGGACTGCACAAAGACTAGTAGAATAATTTGGTGTGCTGGTGTCACATTTGGAGCTGAAGCAGGAATGGGCTTTTTTCAGATCTTATTTGTGTTATTGAATACATAATAAAATAGGTTTAACACATTTACTTTGGAAATGCTTTAAAAATTGTTGTTATATTGTTTCTACATTGTAATGGCTTATGGTCTTATTCTATAGACTTGCTTGCTTACTTTAGAAATGCTGATAAGATGGCCTTAGTCCATAGTTTCTGCTCTCACACAGGAATTACTGCATATGAAGAATAACTCATAGTGGAGAGAAATGTATTGTCAGGTGTAGGATTGGTTCATTTTGCTAATGAGGGTCTTAGCTCTCTGATCTGTTGCATGTAAGATCATTTCCTTTGAAATAATTGGATATGCCTACAAGTCATTATGTAATTGACCAGACATGTAACATAAGCATCATGGTATATAGTTTTTCATGTATGATTGTAAGTGCTGTAACCAATTCACTACCTGGATGCTCTGCAATTTTGTTCTGTTTTATGGTAGAATTTCTTACATTGGATAAGACTATTGCATTTTTCTATTATCAAAAATAGATTTTTCTGAGTTGTAAAAGGCTTAATTCCTTTTAATTCCTTAATTCCTACAATTTTGGCATTAATTGTGGTGATTTTGCTTGCCTCCAAACCATCTGTTAGGTAAGCAAACAGTAAGGATCATTCAGTTTTATTCAAAAACAACTTATTTTAATTGATAGCATGAGTTTCTTGCATCACTAACAGCTTTTTTTAAAACACAGGTTTCCTCAATGTAAATGAGCTCTTTCTCTGAGAGTCTGTTCTATAGAGTTTCACTGGCATATTTCACATGGTCTTGACTTTTGCCATGGTGTACATTTGAATTCTGCATACACCACAAAAGTCCCCGAGTACATCATTGCCCTATAGCAAATGTTAAACATGCCTTCTTCCTCAGTGATCAAACTACAAGGTACAGATCAAATGTATTTTTCTAATTCATATTCTAAGATTTTGCATTTATGAGATAAAATTACAAATAGTCAAATTATTTGCCTTGTATAGTATATAGAAGCCATGGGTTGGATCCAGACTAAATCTGTATTTTCTACTGATTCCCTTTTCTCTCTGCAGACCCCCCTTTTTTATTCCTCAGGGCCCCCATCACAAGCAGCATTTTGTGGAGATCAGTGGAAGAGGGGAGGCAGGAGGGTTCCAATCTGCTGTTAGAAAATTTAATCTAGATCTAGCCCCATGTCTAGAGAGAATTAAATCCTTAAGGGAATAGGTTCTTTATTGGTGTTTGTTAGTGCCTTTGGCTGAAAAATCTGTGTGTGTGTGTGGGAGTTCTCTCTCTCACACATACACATATTCAGGTGTGGTAATTCAGGAGGCCAATGCATTTTTTAAAAACAGATTTTATCTTTATGCCCACACTGGCTGTGACAGCCCTCTGAGTATTAGACCATATTACCCATAGGACTTATTAGCTTCAAAATGATCAAGATAATGACATCTAATAAATGCATTTATCTAATACATGCATTTATGACCATGAAAATGTGAAGGACAGGGCTTGTTAATACCTCAAGAGTTTACATGCTGTTACAAATAGGCAGATACTTTTGCTGTATTGTCAAATACATTTGTCTGTATGAAAGAGCTGGAGGAAAAATCAAGTAGTTTGCTATTTTTGTGGAGAAGCATTATATTTTATGTTTCTGTGGCATCTAAAATATTGGGGGGGTGAAATATCATAGGGTAAGCTCTTCAGATGTCCTAAATACTGGCTTGAAAGTTGATAATGTGTAAGTGTCTCAATTTTAAAAAGTTGTTTTCTCCCTTTTTTAGGTTTATGGGCGTCTGTGTACATCAAGGACAACTGCATGCACTTACTGAGGTAAGTACAAGCTAATTGTGGCATGTCCTCTTTGGACTAAATTACCTGTAATCATACTAAAAAATATTTGTTTCACCCATGCAGACTAGTAGTTTTTGTTTTGATTTCACAACCATCATTACCCTACTAGAATGTATAAAGTAATGTATGTATTAAGAGCATGTAAGTATTCAAGTAATTAATTCCTATAATATAGTAGATGGATGAAATTTCTTGGCACAGTGAATTAATGGGGACATAAGAGATTCTCCTGACAACCTACTCCCTGGCTGAAAACTAAGTTATGTAAACTCTTGTAGTTTAACCTAGGTTAAATTATTTTGCAGCATCCAAAAGGGTGCAGATATGTTCATGTGATCATCATCATTCTTCTTTGTTCTCTAATGGGGATCCAACACACCTTACACAAAATATACTTTTGAACAAATTTAGATAAAATACAGTGTAAAAAAACAGCCACAGGACAAAAAGTAGAGAAGACACAAGACATCTGGGGTTAGTGTCCACCAGGTTAATTTATCTGGCCAAGGCCACAGGCTGTGATCCATGGGCTCAGAGCCAAGGACCACAAGCCCTTAGGCTTGTTCTCAAGGGCTTGTGCTCCCAATCATGCCCAGACTATAAATACCTGCAGCAGGAGAGAGAAAAGCACTCAGCTGGCAGCCATCCTCCCTCCATTCTCGCTCCTGCAGATCACCTAAAACTAGCACATGAATAAGGATTATTGTGTTCATATGTCTTGGACTTCACATCTGTGGCTTTTAGCTTGTTTAGGATAAGGAATCTGTACCTTCTGGCAAAATGGTACATGTGGGTTCCTGTGACATCCTATACACAAAATAATAAAGGAACTGTTACAAAGGTGTTAGAAGAATTTGGAAATTTTTATAATGCATCTTCTGCTTGTGTTCTGTAGCCATGCCAGAAAGCAACACATGGACCATTACAGGCTTCCATTTCCATGCACACTTGGAAGTCCTGTTAAGGAGGAGATGGGTTTTTGTTTGAAGAAAAGTTAAGCACATACGGCCTTTTGTTGGGAAAGGGAAAATTAGAAGCAACCAGCTTCACTTTATGTTGTTGGAAAGTAGTGTTGGAAAATTAACCAGATGTACAGCAATCAGTGAGTGTGTTTAAAAAAAAATCAAAATGAAATTGATAATTGTAGTATAGTTCAGAATTTTCCACATTATAATGTTGAAGATGTCATCGTGAAATTCTGAAGAGTAGCCAAGGTACTCTGTAGCCACACAAGAAAGTGTTAGGAGTAGTATTGTAGGCCACAATGACACATGACAGTCACATATATGTTCTGTTTCCCACCCGTGCCATTTTTTCCAAAACTTCCCTGGGGTCAGAAAGCACTGCTGGAAAGAGGAGAACATGGGAAAGATCTGCCATCCTTTCCTCCAAGGATCCAACCCGCTGCTTTGTGTGGACTTTACCTGTGCACGTGAACATTCTCCTGCAAACTTTTTTTATCCATGGTCCTTTACACAAGTTGCACTTTGAGGTGCCTGGCATGAAGGGAGGAAGGAGTTGGGAGGACATCATGTGAGAACAAGCTGCATTCATGCCTGTCATGGATCAGTAAAAGTTTGTTTTGACATCTGAATACAGGCTATGTTTTGGTCTGTTCTTGTTCCTTTTCTGTGAACACTATGGCCTTTCTGCATAATCTTTTTTTAATACAGAAAATGTAGGTGTATTCATTGTTAGGGTCCATACTGACATTTAGAGATATATTCATGTAGCAGGTATTTCATATTTTGTACTTGTGAGATGAGGCTTCTCTTGGCTAGTGCAGCCACTTTGACTTCCACATAAACTGCCATGCACAAGATGTCAGGTACACCCATTGGTGACATTGTGTGATACGTTTAAGCTTGGCTCCATAAGGTTGTTCCATTTTTGTTAACTATTCACTCCTAAAAATGTATATCTAACGTCTTTACAGTTGCCTGCTGTACAAAGTTAATGAGTTTCTCCTTCCAGTTTCTTCTGCTGGTGAAGGAGACTTTTCCCACACAATTGTGACAGAAATGTCACTTCCACTGGAGGAAGCTTTTGTGTTGGAAAAAGTCTCCTTGTATCCTCAGTGTTGGAATATTTATCCAGGCTGTGTTAGTCTGTCTGTAGCAGTAGAAAAGAGCAAGAGTCCAGTAGCACCTTAAAGACTAACAGAATTTCTGACAGGGTATGAGCTTTTGTGAGCTGTAAGTAGAAGTGAGGTGTAACTCAACGAAAGCTCATAGCCTGCCAGAAATTTTGTTAGGCTTTAAGGTGCTATTGGACTCTTGCTCTTTTCTATTAGTTCTTGAACTCCCATTTCTTTCTCATCAAATAGTCTTGTGGTGGAGTGTTTCTTCTAAGGACCAAGTCATTTCTGATTTCCTTTCTCCATCCTTTCAGAGATCTTTTGAGAGCATCATATTTAAAAAGTGGGGATTTGAATCTTGGGTCTCCTAGATTCTAATCTAACCGCTACACCACAGTGGCTCTTGTGACTTAGGATATGGGATGAAATTGACAAGCAGCTTTCCTACTCAGAAATTCTCGTTTATTTGGGAAAATTAAGTATCAGGTACCCACAAAACTCTGAAAGAGTGGAGAAATCCTGCGATGACTTAGTTCCTTGGCAGGGGGTATCACCAAAAGATAAGGCTGTGATGAATGACTGAGTATAGGGATTTAGCATCCACAAATTCCAAGTTATTTTCTCCCTTTACCTGTACAGATTGTCTGGCCTCTAGGTGATAAAAATGATAAATTATGTCAGTGTCACCACAATTTTGCCTTCATTTCAAGGAGCAGCAGAAACAATGGTGTGGGAGCTTTTATGGTGAAAGTGGGGAGCAGGCAAAGTTTCACCCAGCTGCAGTAAAGAGCAGAGTGGTTTGTTTGTATTTTTCCCCTTCTTTCCTTTAAGTGGAAGCAATGACTGCAGGAGATTCTTTTTACAGAAAAGGGAGGACTGGTTGACCCCCCCTGCACACACACACACACACAAACTCTGAAGTGGTGGCAGGTGTTCATGTTGGGAGGGGTGGTAGGTGAAGTTTCCCCAGCACAGCTATCCCTTCTGAAGGAGAGCCATTGTGTGAAAACTACGTATTGCACTATTCGTACTGAATCCGGCTGCAGCTTGTACAGTGTTAGCAAAAAAGAAATAACTTCTTTGTTGTCGTCTGTAAGCACTGTGATAGAAAAGTTATGTTGCAGTAACTGCATACTGTGAAACTGTTTTTTGGCCTGGAAGTTGATTCAGATATTCATTAGTGAAGCCTCTTGAGACTTTAATGCATATTTCATGCACTTATTTTTAGTAACTGCCAAGGCCTTTTGAGAAACTTGAACTGAGCTTGGCACTTGGTCTGCACAAACAGAGGGTGTATTTCTCTTTCTTTTATATGTGAAGGTTTACCCGGGGTGTGTAACTTTTTTGACAGTGTGTATCTTGAACATGAATTTGTATTTTTAAAACATATTTAAGTTGAAGCCGTGAATTTAAACTTGCTGAATGTTTCTCAACTTCTTACATTGGCTAAATGACATCTTAAAGTGGCTAAATGACATCTTAAAGTGGCAAAACCATCAAAAGCTACATGGTAATGAAACTAAAACGAAGGCTCTGTCTAAATTCAGCAGTGTCACAATCATAACAGTAGGCCAAAGTACCTCTGTTTAAAGAGGACCATCACATCAGATTACAGTTCTGTACTGAAATCACTCCCTTTCTGCTCACACTATGTGAACAAGCAAAGGCCTGATTCATCTGCATGGCTTCTATGCAGGCACACATTGGGGACTGCGCAGGCGCAGGCCAGCCACGGATAAGATTTGTCAGCTTCTAGCAAAATCTAAAAAGAGAGTGCTCCCCCTTCTCTTGGGGCATGAAATCTCCCGCCCACCGGTCACATGACCCAAGGGGGAGGGAGCACTCTTCCCTCCAGTTCTCTTTCTGCTGCCATGGAGAGAGAACGTGTTAGCTTCGTCTCTAGCCATGGAGCCCAAGAAAGCTCCACTTTTCAAAAAATGTACCTCTTGTGGTATCAAGATGTGGAAGACTGATCATCACCTTGAATGTCTCCTTTGTTTGGGAGAAGGCCACATTTCTGCAGCTTGCAAACGTTGCTCCAAACTCACCAACAAGGCCCTGAGGGTTCGGTCGACTTGCCTGCTCTCTCACCTCTACAAAGAGTCTCTGCATCCGCGGGGTCAATCTGCTGAGCCTGGTACTTCGACCGGTAAGCCACAGTCCGAAGCGGGACCCCCAACTAAGAAACCCAAGAAGGGTGGCCCTTCTAAGAAACCCTCATCAGTCATTGTTCGTCCGGCAAAGTTTACTGCTCCGGATTCCCAAGATGGCCGCAGCTCTTCGCGCCATGCTTCCCGCTCCAGATCACCTTGGCGCCGATCGCCTTCGCGTTCACCGAAGTCTCTTTGACGCCGATCACCCTCATCATCTCGACGCTGATCTCAGGCCAAGTCGTCTCATCCCTCGTCGTCGCTCGCTTCCGATGTAGCTGCGCAGCAGCCCATTACTATCAAGGATTTGCCTCCTCATTCCCTGGCTAACCCCTCGGTTCCGTGTCCGAGCAGGGCCCAGGAAGATTTGGCTGAGTTCAAACAGCACCTCCTTCATCTCTACAAAGATGTGCCTCCAGTGCTTACAAAGTCCCCACAGCCTGGCGATAAGGGGCCTCAGCCGGAATCTGCAGAGCTCCAGGAAGGTGCCATTCAGCCACCCCCTCCTGTGAGCCCCCAACGAGACTCTCAACGGTCATTCGAAAAGACCCAAGTAGAGTCGCCGAAAGGTTCATCCCATCTCGAACCTGGTCAACGGCCTCGGCGTTTATCGACTTCTCGATGCCATTCTCGAAGTCCGGCTTCGTCCAGATGCAGTCGGCGTCGGTCTACTTTGCGCCGTCGCCGCCCTTCCCGTCGGAGCTGATCCTCTTCTCGAAGTCATTCTGCCCTTCGAAGTCGATCCGTCTCCCGCAGACGCCGGTCGTCCTCTCGTCGGAGCCGTTCTTCTCGTCGGAGCCGATCCCATCGTCGGAGCCGTTCGTCTTGTCGGAGCCGATCCTATCATCAAAGCTGATCCGTTCATCGTTGGCGCCGATCTACTTCTCACCGCTCCCAATCTCGCCGGTCTTCATCCAAACAGTCAATCTCCGGACATAGCAGTTCACTTTGCTCACATGGTCCAGATGTTCACACTCGTCGTTCATCATCCAAACAGTTAATCACTGAACATAGCCATTCACTTCGTTCACGCAGCCCTGTCATTCAGAGGCACCGTTCCTCCTCTAGGAGCCGGTCTCCCTCCCGTCGGCGCCGGGATGCTTCTCGACGCTGATACCCGACTCCATCAGTTTACTCGGGTTCTTCGGTTCGTCGTCACCGTCGCTCCCATTCACGCTTGCCTTCCGAGGGCTCTTGTCGGCGTCGACACACGCCGTCTCGCCATCCTGATGACAGATCCAAAGATTCCGTCCATGCAAGGCAAGCGCCGCTTCGCAAGCCTCCTTTATCCGGGTCTCCTTCCATGTCAAGGGACACTGATCATTCCGAGTATGACGCCTCCTTCTCTCCTGGTTCAGATGAGGATGAGCAATCCCGCGCTTCAGTTCCCTCTCCCGAGGACATTGTCGGGAACTCTAAACCGGTTTCTCCTAAGGGAGATGTTCGCTTATACGCGGAACAACTAATCCGCATGGCGAAGGCTCTTAAAATTGAGTTTAAACGAGGATTCCGGTCCGATAGATGATATTATGGATATCCTCCATAGCCCTGATGTAGGCCCTTTATCAGCACCCTCCACTTAATTCCGTCATAGTGGAGGCCTTGCCTGGTAAATATAGGTCAGGAGCACATTCCTCTCCGCAGGATAGAGAAGGTCGTAAACTAGCTACCCTTGCTAGAAAAATTTACACTTCTAGTGCGGTAGGCCTCCGCATTTCCAACTTCCTTGCTGTCATGGCCAGATATCAATACTCCCTTTGGGATCGCGTATCCCCTCAAATTTTCGTCCTTCCTGATGACCAGCGTCCTTCGGCGGTAGCCATTCAGTCAGAAGGCATGTCTTTAGCAAGACAGCAGCTCACCGCAGCACGCCACGTGGCGAATTCGTCCAGTAAAGCCATTGCGTCCGCCATAGTTATTCGCAGACACACTTGGCTACGTCAATCTGCGCTCCCCTATGATACTAGATCACGTATCGAGGACCTTCCGTTTGAAGGGACGTCCTTGTTCAGCAACCAAACGAATACCTTCCTGGATCGCTTGAAAAAGAATAAAACAAATGCAAAGTCCCTAGGGATTACCCCTCAGGCGCCCGACTTTAAGCGGCGTTACTTTGGCCAGCAAGCCAACCAGCCTTCCCGCCCATACCGTTTTCAGGGTTCTTTCACACAACCGTCATTTCGCCCATCCTTTCCTCGCCCTCAAAACAAAAGGAAGCTCCAAAACAAACCTAGGGTCCACAAAGGCCCCAGAGGGTCTCCGGCCTGTTTTAATAAGCCAAAACAGGCATGACTAGATGTGTCCATTTGCTTTCTTGATCGCCTGCCTGCTTTTTTCCATGCTTGGTTTTCAATTAGCAACGATGTCTGGGTTCTGAAAATAATAAATGTCGGTTACTTCATAGTTTGATATGTTACCTCCATATAGGCGGTTGGGCCGTGCTCCAACACCGGCCCCTGACCTACTTGTTCAAGAGGTTGACAGTCTCCTCTCCAAGGGGGCTATTGCAGAGGTTACATCTTCTGACCAGAACCGCTGGTTTTACTCCCACTTTTTTCTTGTGGATAAAAAGGGGGGGAAGCGCCCTATCCTGGATCTCCAGGACCTTAATGCCTTTATTAGGACCAGAAAATTCCATATGCTCACGCTACCGGAAGTGCTTCCCCTCCTGGACAGGCATATGTGGTTCGTAGTGCTAGATCTCTGCGATGCTTACTTCCACATCGCAAATCACACAAAGTGTCGCCAATACCTGAGATTTGAATGTAACAGAAAATGTTACCAGTACAATGTGTTACCATTCGGCTTGTCTACGGCCCCCAGGACCTTTACAAAGTGCCTTGCAATTGTGGTGGCTTACGTTGCCCTGAAGGGTTGTGTAATATTTCCCTACCTCGACGATTGGTTAATCGTGGGTCCATCTCAGTCAGAGTTGGCCACTCAAGTCGATTTAGTCCTTTCAGTCCTTAACAACCTGGGTCTTTTAGTTAATTTCTCCAAGTCCAAACTTGTCCCTGCACAAGTGCAGACCTTCATTGGAGCGCGTTTGGATGCTGAGCAAGCCCTGTACAAAGAGGTCGCGCCATTCAAAAACTGGTGGCTAGGTTCACTAGGAAACGTTTTCAAACGTATCATATACAGCAGTTGCCACACTCTCTCTTTTTAGATTTTGCTAGAAGCTGACAAATCTTATCCGTGGCTGGCCTGCGCCTGCGCAGTCCCCAATGTGTGTCTGCATAGAAGATCCACCAGATGAACAACAGTTACAGGTAAGTGAAACTCTGTTTTTATGGGGTATAACGTAGATCCAGCAAGTCTGGTTTCTGTTGAAGTTAACATACCTAATAAGAAAGATATAAACAGTTGTAAATTCTCTTTTGGTTGTGAAACACTTGAGCTTTCCATTTTGCTTTTGTACATTTGTAAGGTACAAAATGAATTAGAACACCTCAAATTAAGTCCTGGTTTGCTTTGTACCTGAATTTTGTTTGTTGTTAAAGGGCTGGAATAATCAGAGCTAGCACAGATGAGCCCCTGGTATTGCTCTATCTTGATAGTATTTTTACTTGAAACAACAGATCCCCATGTTATATTATAAACTTTTTCAAATTCTATGCTGCAGGGGCGTTATTCAAGAAACAAATCCAAACGCTCTTACATATTAATATCTAGCTGGATCTTATTTGGCTTCTGGCACAGGGTTTACAAATATGAAGATCATACTTTTGTACAGTTAAATTTCTACTTGTACCTACAGATAAAAATCTGTTTGTTGGTACTAGCCAACAAAGACGAGGGTTTTGTTATTGCTGTTGTTTTTTTAAAAATAGGATAATGAGAAGAAGATTCTTAATCCACCAAAATGTTTTTACATGTTCGATCCATACTTGATGGATGAATGGGGGAGTGGGCTTTCTGCAGGCAGAAATAGTCATGTTTCTAGTTTTTCCTTTGCCTTCCCTTTTTAAAAGTTTGGACCATGGCACACCATAGTACAAGAGTGAGCTACCTGACCTGCAAAGAGAGGATTTATAGGGGATTTAAATGACTATACTTCAATGCAAGTATGAAGAAGCTTCTGGATTCACTCAGCCAGTTTCCTTAGAAGGCCAGCTGTCAGGGAACAACATCAGAATGAGTCCTTGTCCTTCCTACCCTAATTCTGGGGTGTTTTATTGCCTCTGGATGTGAATATTTCCTTTAATCATCACGAAAAATATCTATTAATGGATCTATCCTCCATGAATTTGTCTAATCCCTTTTTAAAACCATCCATGGTAGTGGCCGTCGCTACATCCACTGACAGTAAATTCCACTGTTCATGTATTTCTTAAATGAAGAAGTACTTCCTTTTGTCTGTACTGTCTATCAGCTTCATTGAGTGGCCCCGAATTCCAGTATTATGCAAGAAGGAGAAAAAGTTCTCTATATCCATTTTCTCCATTACATTCATAATTTTATTAACCTCTGCGTTGTTCCATCCCATAGTGATCTCTACTCTAAACTTCAAAGCCCAACTCTTTAGCTTTTCCTTGTAGGACAGGTGTTCTAGCCCCTTAATCATCTTAGTTGCCATCTTCTATTATATCTTTTTTGAAATATGCCAATCAGACTTGTATGCAGTATTCCAAGTGAGTCTGCATCCTCATAGATCTATACAAGGGCATTACAGTATTGGACATTTTATTTTCAATGTATTTTCATAATGCTCAGCACGGAGCTTGCCCTTTTTGACCACTGCCACAGTCTGAGTCAACATTTTCATCGAAGTATCATTACAACCCCAGAACCCCTTCCCCTTTTAGTCACTGCCATTTCACACTCCATCCTCTTAGATCTCTTCATAGTCCACTTTGGTTTTCACCATCCTGAATAATTTGGTATCATTAGTAAACTCGCTGTTAAACTGTTCACCCTAATTCCAGATCATTTACAAACAAATTAAACAGTGATGGCCCTAATATCAGTTCTTATGGGACTTGACTGCTTGTTTCCCTTTATTGTGAGAACTGCCCATTTATTTTGTATTCCCTACTTCTTGTTCAACCAACTTATAATAGATAAAAGCAGAGCTTTTTATATAAAAAGTGCCAGTACTCATACATAAGGTTGTGCCAATTTCCACCAATTTTCCCCCTCCCTCTGCAAATGCACACTAGGCTAATCCTAAGGGTCCACTCTCTCTTTCTCTGGCTGATTAGGGCAGGCCAGCACACAACAGAGCCCTTTAAAAAAATATCCAGTTCTCAGTACTGGTGAGTGTGTGCGTGTGTGTATTAAGTGCCATCAAGTTTCTTCCAACCTATAGTGAGCTTATGAATTAATGTCCTCCAAACCATCCTATTGTTATCAGCCTTGCTCAGGTCTTGCAAACTGAGGGCCGTGGCTTCCTTTATTGAGTCAATCCATTTTCAAGCCGCCTTGTTGCCACTTTTTGAAGAGAGCCATAACTAACCCTCCCATGACAGAAAAATACCTCAAGATGATAACAAGCTGTGGAAAACGACCTCTCTCTACGGCAGCAAAGAGAGAACTGAGGGTTGTGTTCTCTCCCTGTCTCCATCACATGACCGTTTAGGCGGGAAAAGCCCAGGCTCAGGTGCAAGATGGAGGGGCACTCAACAAACATTTGAAAATCCAAAAATTTAGAATGCTATTCCTATGTATTGCCTCTGCTGGGTGAAGGGGTGTTGTTTGCGGTCCTTGATCTCAAGGATGTGTGCTTCTCGATTCATCAGGCATAAATGTGGTGGCCATCTTTATGAATACACAGTCCTGCCATTCAGTCTGGCCACAGCCATAAGAACATTTATTTAATATGTGTCAGTAGTAGTGGCCTATCTGAGGCTACAAGGCTACTCTATATTTCCATATTTGGATGTCTGGCTTTATGTGGGTCAATTGCTAGAGGCTTTGTCACAGCAACTATCTTTAGCTTTACAGACCTTAGAGGATCTAGGATTCATGATCATTCGTAAGAAGTCACACCTTGTTCCTATGCAAAGGATTGAGTTCATTGGGGTCCAACTAGACTCCATGTCTGACAGGGCATACTTACCTTGACAGAAGGTTTGGGTTATTCAATCCTTAGTTGCCTCTTTTTTCTCAGGTTTCAAAAAGCAGTTTGTATACAGAAATTACTGGCCCTGATGTCCTCAATAACGGCAGCAGTGGAATATACATACATGCAACCAATGAAGAATTGATTTTTATGCAAGTTCAGAATGAACATTGACCCCTAATGGCTCAAACTTTCTGTACCTGGGAACATCATTAGGTCCCTAGAATGGTAGGCTAAGGACAATAATCTACATTAAGGAGTACATTTAAGGAGTCTTACCCATGAGCTAGAGATGTTCACAGATGCCTGTTTAGGAGGATGGGGAATGCATATCAATCATTTGTGTATAAGAGGTCGTTGGTCAGAGATTGAATCTAGATTGCACATTAATGTACTGAAACTTAGAGCTATTAGATATGCTCTTGCCTCTTTTGTAGCCATACTCCAAGGAAAATGACTGCTCTTGGCTGCAGACAACATGACAGCCAAGATTTACATCAACAAGCAGGGCGGCACAGGTTTGCTGTCACTGCAGAGAGGAAGATTGTATTTGGCAATGGGCCATCCATCATCGTGTCATTTTGCACCAAGCACTCCAGTTCCCCCAACTTGGCTCAGAGGCTCCTAGCATTGACAGAGAGACACCTAGACCTTGTTTCCCCTTCCAGGGATCTTTCCTTCATACACCTCTTTGGTTTCCTCACATGGGCATCGTTTACCACCCTACTATTATAAGTTCTAGTTTGCTCCCATGAATATTACCTTGAATATTTACCCCATCCCTTAGGGGTGAATCGTCCTGAACGTAAAGTTCTCCAGCTCCTGTTGGCTGTCCCCAAGGACTTAGTTTAAAAGCTACTCTGCAGCATTTTTTGTATTAAGTGCCAGCGGCCTATAGTTCCCTTTCAGTTCCAAGTGAAACCTACCTCTCTTAAACAGGTTTGGCTCATCCCAGAAAGTTTTTTGATGCTCAACAGATCTAAACGTTTCTTCCTGACACAGTTCATTTATGCATTGATAGCCATAACCTCTGCCTGAATAGCTGGCCCTGCACATGGAACAGGTAGCAATTCTGAGAATGCTATCTTCTGAAGTCTTGGGCTTTAACCTTCTGCCCAGTAACCTAATTGTCTCCTCTAGGAGTACACAACTAAATTTACCGATGTCATTTGTGGCAGCCTGACCAACACTTCTGATTTGTCCCCCGCACCAACTGCCAGCTTATATAGACAATATGTGATGTCCACAACCTTTGCACCAGGCAGGCAAGGTATTATGCTATCAAGACACCTATCACATTTCTAATCGCCCCCCTCCCCCACTCACAAAAAGTTGAGTCTCCGACCCAAGCAGGAAGCAGCTCTCTAATAACCCCGCCACATTTCGCCTATCCGCAAGGGCAGGAATAGCAGACCCGAATTCCCATCACGTTCTCACAAGCCCCCTTCTTAGTAGGGGAAACTTTTTATTTTTTTATTTTGTCTCCTGGGACGCACCCACCCTTTTGGGCTGCCTCATGCTCGAAACTGCAGTTTTCTCTTCGCGGTGGGGGAGCTTTATCATGACCGAATCTTGGGGGAGGGGCCATGGCTCAGTGGTAGAGCCTCTGCTTGGCGTCCCAGGTTCAATCCCCGGCATCTCCAGTTAAAAAGGGACCAGGCGAGTAGGTGATGTGAAAGACCTCAGCCTGAGACCCTGGATAGCCATGGAGAGGGGCCCTGGCTCAGTGGCAGAGCATATGCTTGGCATGCAGACGGTCCCAGGTTCAATCCCCGGCCTCTCCAGTTAAAAAGAGACCAAGCAGGCATCACAAGTAGGTGATGTGAAAGACCTCTGCCTGAGACCCTGGACAGCCACTGCCGGTCTGAGTAAACAATAATGACTTTGATGAACCGAGGGGCTGATTCAGTATAAGGCAGCTTCATGCGTTCGTGTGTTCAGGAGCTCACCTCTCCCCAACCCCAGAGTGGTATGTTCTGCATGAGAGGATTTAAGTTCATAATCTGAGGAAGGGGTTCATACCAAGAGGTCGTCGTCATCCCCCTGCCTGATGAACCACAAGTGGCACTCTTTTCTCCTTATTTGTTTTCATTATCATAGTTTGCCATGATATCCAACTGTGGTAAACTGTGATTAGCTCTTGGCCTCTACAAACTTTTTAAAACCATGGCTTGAAGTAGATCTGGAGGCAACCACTAATCATAGATTGCCAACCTGGATGTCATGGCAAACTGTAATTAATGAAAAGCAGAAAGTGGAGGAAAGAATCTATGGTACAAGAGGGAAGAAACAAATGACCAATGTGCATACCTGCAGGGGCACTCCTAACGGCCAAACTATGATTTGATGTTACATGTGAACTAAGCTGATGAACCTTCTTGACTCAACATAGCTTTATATGTGATCAAGAGAAATTGCTTCCAGAGTAGTTGTAGGCAGCATTAATTTCTTCTGGCTACAGGGCTCACTCTGTTTATTGTCTTGGCATTGAGCATATTCCTTCAACCACAACATCTTGCATGCAAAGAGTGCTAAAAGAATTCTACCTAGGTGTCTAAAACTTGGTTAGGTAAAATCTATGAACATTCAGGCACATGCCTTAACTTTGTGCATGAATTGTTTCCATTTGGGGAAATTTGCCTTTTAGAACTTTAATTTGGGCAGCTGTTGTATCCACCCTGTTTCTGGAAGTTACTGTTACTCCAGAAGCTTGTGAGCGGACCAAAAGACTACTCTGATCTCTTGTGAATCCCAACACACCACTTTTGAATTGCTGCAGTTCTGAAAGCTCACATGGCTGTAATAGCTATGATCTGGATAACATAAAGTGCTTTTGTCTTATTAGCTGCATGCATGTTGCAGTGTGCTTGTCTCCCTTGTCTAGTTCTCATCACAGACATTGGGGCTAATAAAAATAAGTGTTAACACTCTTACTACTTAAAATCTTGCCTTGGTAGTAATCTGACATTTATTCTACCATGCATTGAACAGCTGCTGCATGAGAGGTTGCCACATGATTCCATGTCTCACCGGAATGTTTAAAAATACACACAGATAATGTTTAAATGGTTGTGGACTCTCAGTCCTACAGTTTTTACGTTTGTTGACTCATAGTGTGCTTTTATATTTCACCCAGGGCTAGTTTTTACATTAAAACCAGTGAATGTCTTTTCCCACGTGATCACCTTCTTACAGAGGATAGCATGGAACAATCTCAGTGAGAGGCTATGCAGTATGCAGGTAGTGATTAGCATCCATTTTTGTGGGGGGGGGAGTTTGAGGGAGGTGATTGGTCGTGCCTTTAGTTGGCATCCTGAGCTGCTTGGGGCCTCATGGTCATGGTTGCTGCAATGGGGAGGCACCTTTTTGGCTCAATGGGCACCTATGGGCTGTGCCGCGTGTTTTGTTGGCATGACTTTGCACCTTTGTCAGGGGGTGTTCCCAGGCTAAAAGGGTTTAGGATGCAGACAAACTCCGGCCATGCCCCATGATCTCCTGATGCCAACTCAGAGGCTTGCGCCTGAGTTGCACCAGCATGCAGCCTCAGCGGAGTTGCACCAGCGGCTGAGAGTGGCGCTGGGGTCCTGCACCAGCATAACTGGCCATTATCAGAGATACGCTGGCATAAGGGTCAGTTAGCTTCCTGGGCCTATTTGGGGGGCCCCCTTAGGATTGTGCTGTAGGTAGCAGATATCTAATTACCTTTCATCCAGGATTCTTGATCATAGGCAACTGTGTGCTGGTGAGAGGAAATATAGTTTTTTTTCCGGAAAAGAAGTAAACACACTGTTTCAGTGTTTTGAGGGATGCTTTCTTCTAGATTCATGTAGTGTTCAGTGTGTAAGGAGACTGGACCTTGCTTTTTTCTCATGTGTTAACATCATGAATAGATAAGGTTAAATTGGGGTCGTAATGAACAGAGCACTCTGAAACCACACGAACAATAGGCATGAAATTGGATGCAGTTGCAAAAGGTCTCAATTTTCCATGCATGCTGGGTTTGGTACAGAAGGATGTTACTAGTTTCTGCATAATGCAGTTGAAGCAACTCTGCTCTTAATGTGGCAAATGTGTTTGTTGTATTATACTGTCATTTCCTGTAAAAGTATGGAGGGGAAAGGGGACACTTGAAACTGTGTAAGAGGGAAATGCAATGCACCAGTGTTCATAAAAAATAACTGTATTGATACCAAGAAACGTCTGCTATCCAATTGCCTTTATATGTGCAATCATAGAGTTGATAAAGCTCAACACAAAATTGCAACAGCTGATAATAGCAAGATCAAGGTAATTCTTCCTTTGAAAGTAACTTTTCTGTTTTGAATAGATTCAGTAGCCTGATTCAGACACAACACGATATGAGTGCTCTCTTCCTCACACCTCTTGTTCCTCCTCATGTGTTGCAGCTCCTACCTTTCCTGTTTCAAGGCAACATTGAAGACATGGTTTGCAGTCCTAATTTGTAGCTCACAAGTAAAGGCAGACTGCCTTAAACCAGGAAGGGGGAAGAGTCAATCCAGTATCAATTTGTAAACAAATTGTTATTTTTTTCCCAGTGGGTACCAGTTTTTTTCATGAACTTCCACAGACTAACAAGATGTTGTTTGGTAAAACTCATCAGTAACATTGGAGGCTTCATGTATCAGTCTTTTCATTACTTTCTCAAATGTGCTTCAAGGGTCTAAAATTCTGACTATTTCTTTAAGTTACCTCCTATTTATTTTTACAAATGTGATGAGAGAGAAGTGTGCACTACTTACCAGAGAAAGAATAACAAAATCAGACCTTCATGTAATAGTAAGTGCCATATTGGGAACCATCCCATAATGGAAATCTCACCAGTTCTTAAATTGTAAGGATTTGACCTTATGCTGCACTGCCAAAAATAACTCTTTAAAGCATTTGTCAAAGCTGTTTAAACAATTCCAGCTGTTCATGTACAAGATTTAATTAATTGAGCATAACACAGAAAAAAAAAACTAGTGTATCAACAATAGTTCTTGGAAAAACACATAATTCTTGTGGTTTATTATAATGATAAGGAAAATTCCAGACTCCTGTGAGCGTTTTTAGGGGGTTGAAGGATCTGTCTGAACAAGTTAGATAACTACTTTATATAAAGGACCTTGATTGGGTGATTGATGTAAAAGATGGACTTGATTTGCAAGTGTTTAAGTACTGAGCAAAGAGGGTTTTTTCTTTTTAAACCAAGGATTAGAGTAGGGGTGTTGAACTCATTTGTCATGAGGGCCAGATATGACATAAATGTCACTTGGTCGGGCCATTTGTACAATAAAATTTAATGCCAGTTATCAGAGATATAAACTTTATAGAAGACACAGGCAAAGCCAATTAATTATTGTTTACTTTACAATCATGCTTAAAACAATACTGTTAAATAAAAGAAAATACTGTAAGAATGTTATTGTTTTAAGCATGTTTGTATTTTAAGTAAAAATAATATAATTAATTGGCTTTGCCTGTGTCTTCTATGAAGTTTTTATCTCAGGTCCCTGCATTAAATTTTTTAAAATTTTAAACTGGGATAGGGGTGGTTGCCATGGCTAGCGAGCCCGCAGCAAACTTGCCAGCCCAGATCTGGACTAGGGGAGGGGTGGCTGCTTTTGCTGGTGAGTCCGCAGCCCTTACCCAGTCCAGAAAGACAGGGAGAAAGAGGGGGGGGAGTGGGAGAGAGACAAAAAGAGAGAAAGAGAGAGAAAGCAAGAGGGAGAAAGAAAGAGAAAAAATGGAGAGAGAAAGAGGGAGAGAAACAAAGTGAGAGGAGAAAAAGAGGGGGGGGAGAGAAAGAGGGATGGGAGAGGGTTGCTGGCTGGGCTTGTGGGACTGGTGCAGCCCTGGGAAGCCCAGAAAGGGATGGGGAATGATTGACAGTTAGTATCTGCCCCCCCCCCAGGCTGCTGCAGCCCTGGGAAGCTCAGAAAGGGAGGGAGAGTGGTGGGGGGGCTGGCTGCCTCGGCTTCCGGGCCAGAGAAAAGCTTTCCATGGGTCTCATCTTTTACATCCCTGGATTAGAGAAATTCATGGGCAGGGAAAAGACCCCATTAGAAAACACAGTATAGAATAAATAAGGAATCGGTGGGGGGAGAGATATTTTCCTTCAACTCTGTATTCAGTAGCACCAACCTTTTTGTCCACATTGCCCAATTTGGCTTTCACAATTAGCTTAAATCATTTTGATGTACTGCATTTCTCCCCACACAGTTTCAGGTACCCTGCAATAACCCCTGTGGTCCTGTTTTCCTCCCCTTTTCCATCTATTGTTATCTAACACATTTAAGAACTTGTATCCTGGCTGTATTAGGTTCCCTATTGTGAGTGTGTGTGTCCAAACGCATTGTCCACATTTTACATGTAAGCTATGAGATAGTCTGGTACATACCCATCAAAGCAGTTTGCCATGTAGACTTATTGGTATGTGTCCCAGCATTTGGCGTATGGGTTGTATCCATTATTAACTTGTATTCAGCTTTATAAGTGATTAAGCAACTCAGATGAGAATGTGTGGTAATTTGTCTGGTGAAAATAGCATGAAAATCTGTGTAAGAAAGAGAAAGTAGTATCTCCTAATTCCGTAATGCTATTTAACATCAGTCAAGCAACTATAAACTCTGCTTTGGTAATGAAGGTGATAAGGCTAGATCCAGTGCTTAAGCAGACTGGAACATGTAGAAGTAGCAACTATTTGGAAAGCTTATTCAAACATAGAAATTTCTGGATGCTTTTGAAGCCACAAGGGGGGGACTGTGTTTTCCATGGGGGGGGGGGGCGTTGAAATATACGCTGTCTTAAGATATTTAATACCATTTTTTGTATCACTGTAAGCAGTTTGATTAAATTTATTTCTTTACCAACATAAAATTCATCATTTCCACTGGATAGCTATTTTTCCTTCAACTGTTATGGCACACAGTAAACATATGGACTTGTAATAAATGTGCTGAAAACTTTGTTGATGCATTTCTGCCTTGTGTTTGCAATTCTTCTGGGACAAATAGCCATTGTCCCCAAAGGGCAGATTACACAGTAATACTGTCCTAATGTGTGCAGGAATCATTTGTCCCTATGATAACTTAATATCATAGTGACGAACTACTATACTTCTGTGAAGAGTAGCCTTGAACGTTTGTGGCATAAGATCTATGAGAAACTTGAGCAGGCTCCTGAAACAGGCTAAGTAGCTTGGTATCCAACCAAATAAAATGTTTTGATACTCTTTAGCTCCTTGAGTATACTGGACAATACTAATCAACATATTTGAATTCAGGGGCAGACTGAGAGACCAAACTGGCCCTGGAAAAGGGCCCCGCCCCTGCACCACTGGTGCAGGAGAAGAGCTGGAACAAAGGAGGTGCCATGTAGTTCTCCTTGCTTGCCCAGCCAGCCCCACTCAACCAAAACCTGGCTGGACCAGGTGGCATCTTTCCTGCGCTGTGGATCTTCCTCATCACAGGGCTGGTAACCCCAAAGTGGAAGGGGTAAAGGGAGGTGTCTCCCAGGCCTTTAGCCAACTGGGAAAAGTCTTGGGGGCCATAATGGCCAATCTGCCCCTGTTTGCAGTTCAGTGGATCATATAGTTGTTGGGTCATTGGTTTATGTTAATGCAATAACACTTGGGTATTCAGACATTTGGTCTGAAATGTTTAAAGAGAAGTGCAAATATAGAGAGAATATTGGGTACTTATACTATCTACATGTGAATTTCCTGATTTTTGAAGCTTAGTGGGTGTGACTATCGAGAGCACATTGTCCAGTTCTGACGGCTAGACTGGCAGATGTATTTTGTTACCATGTGTAATGCTGAGCAATCTTTGATGACTTCCAGGCAAGCTAGATGAGGATAGAAAAAAATCATTAACAAATCCATCTCCATTCTAAAATCATCTGCTCAAGAACTGCCTTGATTTGAACTGTGAACCGCCTTAACTGCTTTTTAAAAATTCCCCCCCCCAGTACATCAACTGTGGTAACCTGGAACAGCTGTTAGACGGTAACCAGCACCTGCCGTGGACAGTGAGAATGAAACTGGCTCTGGACATTGCTCTGGGACTGAGTTACCTTCACTATAAAGGCATTTTTCATCGGGATCTGACATCCAAGGTACTGTGTTTCCATGTCAATTGAAATAGTTTCACAATAGGTGTGTTACCGTTTCTGGATAGCAAGTGTTCTCGGGTAGTTTCTCTTTCACCCCTTTCAGTGCCTGAAATGTTAAAACTGTTATGTAAAGTGTCACTTAAGGGATTGTGAGAAAACACTGAAGCATAGTTTAGTGGATTAAGCTTTCCCAGAAAAAATCATGTTGTGCAGTTTATGCAGAAGTCAGAAAAGAAACTAACCTAAAGTAGAGGTCGCTAGTAAATGAGTTAGGGTTATGTTTCTGGGAAGATGTTTGTCCAACTCAGAGTTGTTTAGTTTGTTCACAGCAAATTATCCCAACCCTATTACATCTAATTCTAGAGAACTGAAAGCCAGCAAAACATTTTGAAGTTGCAGGCATTGTCTCTGTGTTTCAGCTGTCTTTCCTAAACATTTTATTTTGTATTTACATGTAACCCCAAACTTGAAATAGATTAACATTGTCCTATGCATCCTGCAGAGGGGCACTGATCTGATGATGGGTTCCCTTAATGGACTGTTCAACTGGTACATAAACCAGTGCTGCAAGCTGCTTCTTAAGATGTAGTGTCATTACTGTTTCATATTGTAGCTAGTCATGAAAATCCATTGCCCTATTAATAAATATTCTAGAAATTCTTGAGCTTTGCACAGTAGCAAAGTGCTGGGGATGGGGTGGGGGAAACATCTCTGTTGCCTGTAGTACTTGGGTGACCTACTGTGGTGCCATTCATTCATAAAAGCTGCCATTAAAATGTCAGAAGTTATTCAAACTTATAGTTGTTATATTTATGTGTCTTATATAAAAATGCGCCCTGACCTGGATGGCCCAGGCTAGCCTGATCTCGTCAGATCTCAGAAGCTAAGCAGGGTCAGCCCTGGTTAGTATTTGGATGGGGGACCACCAAGGAATACCAGGGTTGCTGTGCAGAGGAAGGCACTGGCAAACCACCTCTGTTAGTCCCTTGCCATGAAAACTCCAAAAGGGGTCACCATAAGTCGGCTGCGACTTGAAGGCACTTTACACACACACACACATATAAAAATGCATCAGAGTCACAATACAGGCCAGCCTGCCTAAACTGTAGATTATCAACAAAGATGCACTTGAACAGTCTGTGTGCAGTTCTGTGGATCTGGGAAAGAGATAGTCATTGTCTTTTTGTCTTGGGAGGCGCTTGTAGTTTTTCCAAATTTCATTATACTACTTTTATAGCTGGATTGTGAAACTCATTCAAAACAGAGGCCAAGTGTTATATGTATCCCACTTGTGGGGCAAGCAACAGTATCAGGAGAGTGAGAAATTTAAATCAAGAAAACAGTTGGAGGGGGAGTGAACACCCCCATCCTGCAGTGCCCCAGCCCAATTTTTATTCTCCACTCCCATGGCTGCTTTGACATTTTAAAAATGCAGATCCTGATTGCATTTTTCCTGTGAAGTCTGACTTGGTCCGTCCTGTGAAGTCTGATTTGATTTTAAGCTGTGAATTAGAAGGTCCCCAGTTGCTTTAACACTAACTTACTAAGTGACTGTAAGAAACTTTCATTCACTCTAATACTCTCACACACACTCTCTTCCCACGTCCAATAATATGAGAATAATAATAATGATCTAATTTAGGGAGTGGTTGGTAGAACTTCAAGATAATGTAAACGTTATTTGAACACTGTAAAACTTAGAGATCTATAACTGGTCCAAATTCATCATATGTTTCATGGTGAACACACAGTTAAATGAATGTGTATTTGTTCCAAATGTAGCCTTTGCTGTGCCAAAGTCCCTCCTCCTTTTTTGGCTTATAGTTATTATTCCCACCCCACCTTTGGGAGTATGGCAGGTAATTTCAGGTACAATACAGTTACTGCCCTGTCCCATAGTTACCTTTCAGGTCACAAGCCACAAAATATAGTAATGACCACAAGCTTAGATGGCTTTAAAACGTAACTAAACAAATACTCTCACCCATATTTTAAGTGTGTTTTAATTTTTAATGTCACTGTTTTAAATTGATCTGTTCTACTTAAGATTACTCCTGTGTCTTATTGTAAGCTGCCTTTTGAAAATGGGCAATCCAACTGATATAGTTCCTTCCTGGTACCTAGATGAAGCCCATAGCAAGGATGTGAAAGTCAGGAAGAAGGGAAGGCAGTAGTAATGAACAGCCAAAGTCCAAAACCAGAGCCCCAGCTTATGTCCTGGGGATGGATTAGAGGGAAGAGATGTCCATTCCATTGATCTTACCTAGCGCCTACTCCCCAGAGGAAGAGGGGAGCAATACATTAGACAGCATTGCAGAAGAAGCCCTATGTCTGAGCTGCTTGCAGTAAAGCATATTGTCAAGCTATTCTTCATGCCCCCAGTGTGCCTTGCATAAGAACATAAGAGGGCCCCCGCTATAGCAGCCTAGTGGTCTGTCGTGCTGCCAGGACTTGCAGACGGGTGTATCATCAGAAAGGCCAATTGAGTCACACTTTTACCCCTGAGCAGGATAGGGCCTTATGGTCTTAATAGGCAGTTCTTTTAGAATTAATATCTGTTTGTTAAGAAGTGCGTGAATTTTAAATAATAGTGGATTTGTACATTTTATATGGGGAAAACTGAATGTTGTAGAGTTTTAAAGTTTGTGTTGATCTGGTCTTTTGACCGCAATAAATGCTTTTGATTTGATAGTGGTCTATCTAGTCCAACATCCTGTTTCACACAGTGGCTGTCTACCAAATGCCCTGGAGGCCTAGCAAACACTGGAGATCCTCATCCACCTGCATTACTCATTACTTCCATATCAGACTGGTGATTATAGTACCTATTCTGTCTTGTGAGAAGAGACATAACAATTTTAGCTTTGGTTTTTATTTGATGTGCACATCATACTTTGGTTTTTTAAAATTTGGATTATTATATGTATTTCTGGTTTTATACCCCCATCCTCAGTTTACAAATCAATAAACTGTATGTGTACAAAATATTGTCGAAGGTCAGAGTTCATTGGTTCTTGTAGGTTATCCGGGCTGTGTAACCGTGGTCTTGGTATTTTCTTTCCTGACGTTTCACCTTCAGCTGTGGCAGGCATCTTCAGAGGAGTAACACTGAAGGACAGTGTCTCTCAGTGTCAAGTGTGTAGGAAGAGTAATAAATAGTCAGAAGGGGGTTGGGTTTGAGCTTAGTCATTGTCCTGCAAAGTATTAAGGGTAATGTGCAAATCATTGTCCTGTAAGTATCAAGATAATGTGCTAATGTTCCACATTAACATACCACACCCTCATTAGCACATTATCTTGATACTAGCAGGACAATGATTTGCACATTACCCTTAATACCTTGCAGGACAATGACTCAGCTCAAACCCAACCCCCTTCTGACTATATATTACTCTTCCTACACACTTGACACTGAGAGACAATGTCCTTCAGTGTTACTCCTCTGAAGATGCCTGCCACAGCTGCGGGCAAAACGTCAGGAAAGAAAATACCAAGACGATGGTTACACAGCCCGGATAACCTACAAGAACCAATGTATGTGTACAGTCTCTCAGAATTCCTGGGGATGATCACCTGAAAGCCTTAATTACAATTTTGAAACTGCCAACCTTGCCTAATATTTTATTGGCGATAGCATCCATCCATTGTCAATCAATGAATCTTCAGAAATAAAGAAATCCCACAGAAAAATAAAGCACTGAAAATTTTTCCACCCCACATCTCTTGGTGTTAGGAGATAATTTTTACTTCATAGTATTGCTGCAAAATACTTTTATGGTTTAAATTGTAGGGATTGTGGACTTGCCTTTTCCCATCTCATCCATTACTGCCAATGATTATGACAAAATATGTTGAAATTGATAATTTCCAGGTTGGCTGTTTGGTATTTTAACTGACGTGAATGGAACTTTAGTAACATGTCTGTATATAAGGGAATCCCTCAGAGGAATTTGCCTGCTGATAACATACTGAAAATCAAAGGGGATTGAAAGCCAGAAAAAGCTATAGCTAGTGGATATCTGTTCTTTATGGAAGAGGAGGAAAAGTAAATGCTGCACTTCCTTAGTAGGATTACACAGTGCAAAGCAGATGTTAAGCTCTTCCAACACACACAAGGAAATTTATGTGCTCTCACATCTGTTTATGCATAAACACTTCTTAACCCTTTAGAATCATAGAATTGGAAGGGTCTCCATGGTCATCTAGTCCAGCCCCCTGCACAATGCAGGAAATTCACAACTACCTCCCCGCCCCCAGTGACCCCTACTCCATGCCCAGAAGATTGCAAAAACAAAAACCTCCAGGATGCCTGGCCTGGAGGGAAATTGCTTCCAGACCCCAAAGTGGCAATCGTCATTACCCTGGGCATGTGAGAAAGGGCCATGAGAACCAAGCACTGACACAAACCTTCCTGCCCTCCCTCTCATAATCTGCCTAAGTTCACAGAATCGGCATTGCTGTCAGATGTCCATCTAGTCTCTGCTTTAAAGCCTCCAAAGAAGGAGAGTCACCACCTCCTGAGGAAGCCCGTTCCACTGAGGAACTGATCTAACTGTCAGGAAGTTCTTCCTAATGTTTAGCTGAAAACTCTTTTTAAATTTCAACCCGTTGATTCTGATCCAACCTTCTGTGGCAACAGAAAACAATGGACCATCTTCTGTATGACAGTCCTTCAAGTACTTGAAGATGGTTATCATATCACCTCTCAATCATCTCCTCACCAGGCTAAACATCCTGAGCTCCTTCAACCTTTCCTCATAGGACGGTCTCCAGACCCCTCACCATCTTCGTTGCCGTCCTCTGGACACTTTCCAGCTTGTTTACATCCTCTTTAAATTGTGGCGCCCAAAACTGAACACAATACTCTAGATGTGGTCTAACCAGAGCAGAGTAAAGCATTACTTTGAGTCTCTTTATAGGATTGTTGGCAAAGATAAGCCTATTCAGTTTAAGCCATAGCTTTGTCTGGTAAACCTTCAGATGTAGAAAGGGGGAGGACAAAAAAATTCATGTACTGTTGCATTGCATCTCATGTAAGCAGTGCAGCATTTCAGTCTTCGTAAGGAAGGGCTCAGTTGTAGATTGAATGGTTTGCATGCAGAAGGTCCCATATCTCCTCCTTCCTTTGAAATGTTTTAACTGTTGTTTTTAACTTTTGTATTTATTTTAAGCTTTGGTTTTAAATTGATTTAATGATATTTGTGTGTTGGTTTTAATGGCTTTTAAGATGAGATTTTAATTTGTATGTTTTAATTGGTTAGCTTCCTTGGTGGTCCTATAAGGACAGAAAGGAAGGGTAAAAATTTTGTCGAAGGCTTTCGCTGTTTGAGTTCATTGGTTCTTGTAGGTTATCCGGGCTGTGTGACCGTGGTCTTGGTATTTTCTTTCCTGACGTTTCACCAGCAGCTGTGGCAGGCATCTTCAGAGGAGTAATACTGAAGAGACACTGTCCTTCAGTGTTACTCCTCTGAAGATGCCTGCCACAGCTGCTGGCGAAATGTCAGGAAAAAAAATACCAAGACCACGGTCACGCAGCCCGGATAACCTACAAGAACCGGTAAAAATCTTGTTAAATGAAGTAAATAAAATATCTTTAGCCAGGAAGAACTTTGTGTAAGATCTTGGAGAATCACTGTATATCAGACTAGGGAGTACTACTAGGCTAGATAAACCTGCTAGGTTAGATAAACCAATGGTTGACTTTGGTTCCTATGTTACTTTGGAGTTGGGGCAATGTAGTGGTAGGGTGTTCTGTTTTGATGTAAGAACCTAGATTCAGATTTCCTATTGCTCATGATGCTCCCTGGCCAAGTCGTAGTCCAGTCTACGTCTCAGATTTGTAAAATGAAGTGGTCCATTAGTGCAGCGTTGAGCTCTTTGAAATGTGTTGTCACCTAGGATTAATTCCTATCATGTTAATATTCGTTGGAGGGTGCAAGCAGGCAGGACAAACTCTGTGTCTTCAGATACTTTTCCTTGTCCAGTACTGAATAATTTTTTTTTTATTGGATCCTAAATTTCAAACTAAATGTTGAAATTAAAATTGATTCTAAAGAACTGTGTTCAAGAGACAGCAGATGTCCAGAGCAAATATCACCATTGGTCACCAAGCAGATTGGTTTGTGTTTTGTGCTATCAAAAATTAGAGAGCTTCCTAAGGATCTTCTGTGGAGGCCTGGTCAGTATCATATTAATAACACAAATAAATAATTACTGGTGCTCTGGCAAGACAGTGTTAGTCTTGCCAGAGCACCAGTAACATTTTTGAAAATATTTGAACAGGCTACACTTTAACCACCTGGCGGTACTCAACAGATTATGTGAAAATTATTTCCTACAGTGCATTGCAAGGTAGCCCCAAGGATCTTGAATTTAAGCAAAAAAAAAAAAAAAAAACCTAGCTCATAGCTAATTAACTATAGGTAGTTAACTAATTGTTAACTATAAATTTGCTTACCTTATATAAAAACACTTAGAGATGATGTATGAAGACCAGGAACAGCAAGGTGGAAATCCTAAACACGCTTCCTAGGGAGTCCGTCATAAAAATGAATAGGGCTTACTTCTTAATAATCATATTCAGGGTCTTGCCTGTAGGGATGAGCATCATAGGATTATGCGGGAGCATAGTACTATATTAATACTTGCAGAACCACAGTTATAATTTTGCTTTCAGCTAATTGCAGAAGATTAGTGCTACAAGCAATGCAGAGGGATTGTAGTGCAGATAGGACCATTGTGCTCTCTGGCAGCTGGCACTAGCTTGGCAGTAAATGAAGTGGGGAGGGACTGCTACCAGATAATTCTGCAGGGCAGCTTCGCCCTGGTTCCATTGAAACTAGAACTTGCAGAAGAGTAGCTTTTGTACTTCAAACACCCCCAAGAGTTGTATAGAACACTGAATATATGGAACAAATATTTATGTTGTGACTTAATTGATTGGTCTTTTGTGTTAGGAAGTAGAAGTTGCGGGAGGGAATGATTTTCAGTTCTTAATCTGGATTTGTTTCTGTTGCAGCGTTTGTAAATTAAGCTATGGTCTAAATGTGCTGATACAGGAAAGCAAGCGAAGTAATATGAAGAAATGTATAGTATAAATTATCAGCGAGATGGCTGTTTTTAAATATACTATAAAGAAAGGGTGCTTCTCCAAACTTCAGAGCTTGGAAAAAAATGGCCATTTGACAGTACCAAATATGAGGGAGAAAACCCTTGCCTTATAAAATGTCTGTTGCTCACTTCTGCTCCAAGTGTGCTGACTTTTAGCATTGCAGTATGATTAATGTTATCCCTCTAGGGTTTAGCTGCATTTTGCAGTGAACAAATATTTAACCACAAGCGAGCTGAATGAATGCATTCTTTGACTAGAGATAACAAAGACCATAAATGAGCAGCTTTAGTGTGTATTGGGTTGGCTTGATTCAGTTAACCTTGTGTAAATTTATAAATCCCAGTGTGAACCGTGTATGTTATAGTTGATTCAAGTTAAAACAAATAATACCCAGAACCTAGGAATCTAACAATCATCTGTATGTAGATTAATGAGAAATGTGCATTAAAGCTTTGATAAATATCCTCTCCCCTGCTCCCCTTCCAATATCTAAAGTAGCTGAAGTTCTTCTGATATTGCAGAGTGCCAGAGAGTCACCATTGCCTTTTGCTAACACATGCTTACCATTGTTCTTTGAGCACAAAAAATACACTCATCATTTCATTGTGTTTAATCCTGACTAGTATTTCCATGAGTCCAAGTACTTCCACTTGTGGAGTACAGTTTTCCTGTCTCGCCTTTCCTGTGGCAGCCCAAAATCCTATTTCAGTGGGGCTTTACAGATTTTCTTTATTTCTTCTAAGAACTGTTTGTAAATCATATTGGTTGGGTTGGTAATCTCTACCAGACAAATATCTTGTGACAAAGGCCTTTAGGATTCCTAAGAAAAATGGAGAAGCTGCTTCCCCTGTCTAGATTGCAGCCCAATTGTATGAATTATGATAATGTTCACGATGGGTAGTTGTGTTAGTCTGTCACTAGCAGTAGAAAAGAGCAAGAGGACGTCCAGTAGCACCTTAAAGACTAACAAAATTTCTGGCAGGTTATGAGCTGAAGAAGTGAGCTGCGGCTCACAAAAGCTTATACCCTGCCCAAAATTTTGTTAGTCCTTAAGGTGCTACTGGACTCTTGGTCTTTTCTACTGCTTATGATGATGTTATCAAGGATTATTGTGGTATAGTAGTTAAGAGCGGTGGACTCTAATCTGGAAAACTGGGTTTGATTCCCCACTCCTCCACATGAGCGGCAGATGCTAATCTGGTGACAGGGTTGGTTCCCCACTCCTACACATGAAGCCAGCTGGGTGACCTTGGGCTAGTCATACTCTCTCAGCCCCACCTACCTCACAGGGTGTCTGTTGTGGGGAGGGGAAGGGAAGGTGATTATAAGCCAGTTTGATTCTTCCTTAAGTGATAAAGTTGGCATATAAAAACCAACTCCTACTCCTCCTCCTTCGTTTTTAATATTTTGAGATGTTTCATTTGAAATATATATTTATATATATGTATGTGTGTATGTATGTATTATGGTTTATGTGTTGATTTTAATGTTGTTACCTGCCCTGAGCCTGGCCTTGGCCAAGGAGGGCAGGTTAGAAATCATATAAATAAATAATTTGGAAATAAGTTACTGAATAGGATCTCCCATTATCTGTAATTTTATTTTAAAACAGCCTGGCCTAGCATCACAACTCCGATCCAAATTGTGTGCCTGCTCACTCAAATGCCTGCTGCTTTTAAATAAAATTAAAGATGATAGGAAATCCCGTCACAGATCTCCCACATCTCATCCAGTTGTGCCAGTGCAGTGCCATCCTAAGCAGAGCTGAACGTTTCTACATCCATTAAAGTTGATGGTCCTCAAAGGATGTAACTCTGCTTTAATATTGCATTGTCAGCCTCTTTAGCATTCCAAAACAATCTCTGCTTGTGGGTAATTGTTCAGGTAACTACATTGTAATTAGGATTAGGAAGGAAATTTTCTTGCCCAGTCAGATCTGATGAACTTAACTTAATGACCGACAGCACAGAAAGACTGATGTTATCTTGGATAAGATGCATCACCTATGCAGGTGGAAAGGTGACTTTTTTAAAACATGGGCAACATTAATAATTCTCCTCTTCTTTAATTCAGAATTGTTTAATCAAGCATGATGAGAATGGATATTCTGGTGTAGTTGGTGACTTTGGTTTAGCGGAGAAAATCCCCGACTACAGGTAAGTGATTAAGTGTGATTAGCTCTAGAAATTCTAGTCTCTTTGTTGCAGTCATAAGCCAAATAGTTATGAAGCATGGATAAATGCTTTGAGATGTGGCACTGAACTTGGGAGTGGGGGGAGAGGAATCCTGATTATTTCCACTGAGTTAACAAATATCAAGCCTCAACTCTAATTACACTAAATCTGCAGAGGATTCTCAGAATCTTATTCATGGGGGTTGACCAAAGAACTACTGCATCTGAAATAAGTTTGTTCTTCAATGAAAATATGGGCCAAGACAACATCCTGTGTATAATCTACTCTGATTCTAACCCTTGAACTGTAAAATGTATTTGGATGAATGATGTATGTTAGGATTTTATGTGGGTGGGTCGTAAAACACAGACATAGTGGCATGGCTGGGTTAGCTTCTAAAAAGAAAGGTAGTCTGAACTGGCAGCCATCTGCTGATTCGCAGTGTCTAAAGCAGGGATGGGGAACCTCAGGCCCGGGGGCCGTATGCGGCCCCCGAGGACATTTTTTGTGGCCCTCGGGAGCTCCGGGGCCCCGCTGCGGAGAAGCGGCACAGAGCGGCCCTCCCTGAGGGTGTTCCTGAGGCCACGGCTTGCAGGGGCGCTGCGGCGCCCTTTGGACCTCCTCTCGCCGACTGACGGCTGTTAGTCAGCAAGAGGAGGGGGGGACACTTCCCCCAAGGCTGCCCCCTATAGCCGCAGCATGCAGGAACGCCGGGGCACACTGTAAGCCCCTCTTGCTGCCTGTCGGCTGTTGAGCAGCAAGAGGGAGTGGGGGGAAAGAGGCCTGCGGCTCCCAGTGGCAGAGCATGCACGCAGGAGCCGATCGGGCTTTGGGGGACCTGGGGCCAGACTGCGTGGGCCTGACGGGTATGTGTGAGGGGCTTTTCTCTCTCCCTCTCTTTCTTTGTCTGCCTCCCTCCATCCTTTTCTTTCTCCCCCTCTTTCCATTTCTCCCTCTCTCCCTTTTCCTCTTTCTTTGTTTTCCTTCCTTTCTCCCTTGCCGATTGACTGTGGGCTGCACCCCCCTGGCACCTCGTTTGCTCGGGCCCACCGCTGGCTGCCCTCCCGCCTGGGAGTGGGGAGAAGCAGGGGATCCCCCCAGGCCTTCTCTGGGTGGCCTCCCCTGGGGTTGCCAACCTCCAGGTGGTGGCCGGAGACCTGGCAACCCTAGCCTCCCCCCCCCACCGGGAGATCTACACCTGGTATGGCCCCTGAATGATGTTATAAATGTGCAAATGGCCCTTGCCAGGAAAAAGGTTCCCCACCCCTGGTCTAAAGGAACGTACTCTGTGTGCTCAGGTATATCTTTCTTTAGCTGCAAAGGAATATTGATGGATAACAGTTTCTTGACTGTAGAAGGCTCTCTCTCTAGATATTGCTGTGAATTGCTCCCTGTGCTGAAAATCTTCTCGCTACCATCCAGTTTTCACATTTTAAAAAAAGCTATTTCTAACCTGTTTTACTGTATTACATAAACTACTTTGAGTATGTACTGTTGGGGTGCTGTAAAAATGCAATTACTATTAGAATTACTATTGAAATTTAGATCACGAACATGCCCCAAATTTGTCTGAAAATCAGTATAGTTGTCATTAGCTCTTTTTCCATTATAGTCTCAATCAACCCATAACTGCACTGAAGTAGAACAGCTCGGTTCATAACTGAAGTAGAAATGAACTACAAAATGGGGAGAGACTATGGATAAGTTGTAGTGCATCTGCTTGGCATGTAGAAGGTCCCAGGTTCAATCCCTGACATCCAGTTAAAAGGAGCAGGTAGTAGATGATGTAAAAGTCCTCCACCTGAGACCCTGGAGAACCACTACCAGTCTGAGTAGACAATATTGACCTTGATGGACCAATGGTCTGATTCAGGATAAGATAGTTTCATGTGTATAGACTTGAATCAAGTCAGAGATTTGTCATATGCTAAACGCAACTTGCAAATGGAGAATTTGAAAGATAATTTTTTAATGATTTCCAGAAAGCCTTATGTCATGCTCCCTAGGAAGAATTCTTTTCAGAATTGTCTGTGGAGAAATGTGTAAAACAGTGACAAAGAGAGCCTGTGTGGTGTAATGGCTGATGTGCTGGATGGGGAGACCTGAGTTCACACCTCCATGCTGCCATGAGGCTCAGTAGGATATTGGGCTGCACTCCCTTTTCCTAATCTACCTGAAATTTGTTGTGAGGATAAAATTGGGAGCATAGAAATATGTATTCCACTATGTGCTCCTTGAAGGAAGGATGCGATGAAAGAAGTAATAGATGCTTAGGTAGAAGATTGTCCTGAGAGCGTTGGTTCTAGGTGGGGCTCATCTTTGTGAAATAATTGCACCAGGATCTTTGTGAAGTTTAAATTGTTGTTGTATTTATATTTATGTATGCTGTGATTTTATTGTTATGCCCTGTGCATACTTGTAAATAGCTTTGAGCTGTTTTGTGGAGAAATAAAGACAATTGCAGCAACCTGCCTGCTTTGGATGTCATCCCTATCTTCTCCAGCTCTTTCTGTTCTCTGAAAGAATGGAGTTGATATGAATGGCAGGAGAACAGCTTACACTCTGTCCCATGGTGAAGTTATTTGTAAAATGCTTATTAAATCTTTTCCTTTTATTTTTTATTCGCCTGCATCTAACCACCCACCCCTTAAATGTATGAAGTGAGAAGCTGCCTGTGGTGGGCTCTCCTTACTGGATGGCGCCTGAAGTGCTGAGAGATGAGCCTTACAACGAAAAGGTTGGTATGCTTTAAACAAAAATCAATTATTAAATATGGTCTAACTGTTGCCCTGGGGATTTGTTCATGCAGGGTAGCTTTAAAGCTTCTCTGCTGTTATCGAACACAACCTATTAATAAGTTAATGTATTATGACACCCTATAAGGGGGTGGTATTAGATATACTAATGTTGTATAATATCTATATATTTATTTATCTATATATATTTTTCCCTTTCTTTTTTTATTCCCTTGCCCTTCTTTCCTTCTGTATCCCATTTATTATTAAAAACCAATAAAAATATTTATATATATAAAAAAGCTTCTCTGCTGTTCATCAGAGATTAGCTGAAATTATACTATTTTTTTAAAAAAATGGCGGGATCTTTCTCTTTTCTGAATGTGATTCCAGAATTCTATAGTTTACTAGTGATATCAGTTAAATGACATGGTACCAATGTGATATGCATCCTACAGGAGAGAATTTTTGATGGGGCCGCTGACAAATCCGTTTCCTGTGAACTTGCCTGCTGAACATTAGGAGTTAGCAAGACACAGAGTAGGGCTTTGAAAGTCATAACCAGCCCTTTGAATTGGGACCAGAAACAAATTGGGAGCTAGAAATTTTGAATTAAAACTGGTGCAATATATTAACTAATCCTAGTCAACAAGTGTGCAGCCACATATCTGAAGATTTGGAAAACTTCCCAGATCAAATGGCTCTCCCAGCTATAGCACCTCTGTCTTGTTTAGGTTCAGCTTGAATATGTTCACCTTCATGGAGCCTGTTGCTGATTCCAGGAGCTGGTTAAGCAGGTTCACGACCTCTGTGGGATCGGTTGAAAAAGAGAGAGAATGGATATCACTGTAGTGCTAGTGACTCTGTACCACTAACCACCTAATGACCTCTCCCAGCAGTTTCATGTGCATGATAAATCCATGCACTTGAGCATATGCTGATGCTTTCATCTAAGCAAGAAAAATTAGCATATCTAAAAATCCAATGACCTTCTATTCTTTTAGTAACAAAACCTCTGAATTCCAGTAGAAACAAAAATGTTTTGAAGCCTCTGAAAGTCTTGTAAGGCATTCGTTCTGAATGCATTTGTTTCTTCAAAATTAGTTTTTGTATGCTGCTTCACGTGAAAGCCACTGTGGTTTGTAGTTGGCATCAGGCTGGGGAGAGATACAAGTTTAAATCCCCACTCTACTATGAAGCTCACTGGTAGTCATACTCCTCACCTACCTCACATGGTCAATGTGAGGATAAAATGGGGCGAGGGAATTGAATGTTACTGAACTCCTTTAAGGAAAGCCAGTATCAAAATTCATTCATTCATTCATTTACTAGATTTCTATATCGCCCTTCCAAAACATACTTCATGTCTTGGTCCAGAGGATACTTTGAAGATCTTTTTTTTAAAAAAAACAACTTAATTTTAGCCGCTGAATGTGCAGCTTTTTTCTAAATCCAAAAGTAACACCCAGATTCATATTTGTTTTATTGGAGGTGTGTTTAGTCTAATACCATACTATGACCCATTGAGCTCCATCTTCTCTTTACTAATCTGTACAGTGATTTTATTTCATTTCATTGCACCTAGCAAGATGGTACCTCGATCCCACAGAGGCTGTGAACCTATCTCCTTTTTTTAATGGCAGTTCATATGCTGGTGATAAGTACAATATACTTATAGGTATACAATATACCTATGTAGATAGGTTTGTTGACTTGATTTGAGCAGCTGTATGCTTTGAAACTTGCCCATCCTTTGTGAAGTAGTGTTTTTCTCCAGCCCTAGATAAATCTGATATTTGCCATTTGATGAATTACTCCTTTAGACTCCTTCAGACAAGTGCTTTCCTAATTTGCAATACAATATTTTCCTGAGTTTGAGGGGAATGGAGGGTGAAAGAGGCATAGGACAAATGTACTGCTATGAAACATTACTTAAGATAACCATCCTATGAGTGTGCTGTCATGTGGCTGCTTTGGGAAAAGAGGATGCTGGACAGCTATTTTCCAGGTCTGGGTTTGAATTTGCCTGAGCTCTAGAACACTGGCAGACGGTGGGTGATTAGAACTTTAAATGCCAGAGAGCTATGACAAAAGAGGATTATTTTGTGGAACGAGGAGGAAACAATGGCAGATAAGGCAGCTGAGGAGTTCCTATAATTAAACTGTGGTCATCTTTTCTTTCCTTCTCACCCCTCTTCAGGCGGATGTGTTCTCGTATGGGATCATTCTTTGTGAGATTATAGCCAGGATCCAAGCAGATCCAGACTATCTCCCTCGCACAGAGGTGAGCAGTCGAAAAGGACTGGCAAGGGATGAATGCTCGAGAGTTTCACTGGGTCATTAGTAATTTCCACTTTTGCTGAACACATGATGAATATAAGGCCTCTAATAAAGTGTCCATTCTCTGCTATTGCTACAAGCAAGAAGTAGCAGTTATTTCCCCCTCCTTTTTTAAAGTGCACAGTTACAATTTGCAGGTGAGTGTTACACTAGTCAAGAGCTTGTGGATTGGTATCTGACTGGCACCATATGGAGCAGGTTACTACTGCAACCCTGTTCAGTGAAAGTACAGAGTCTGATAAAGGATTGCTTTTTCCTTCCAAGGCAACTACATTCTGAAACTGATGAGGCAGCTCTTTATCCCAAACCCCAAATGTTCCTTCTCTTGGGTATTCAGGGTACAGCTGTTTTGCATATCTGTGTTGGTCTCCATGTTAGATCAACAACAACCTCTCTATTTAAGATGGAAAATGTAGGCCAAACTTGTTTGATTTTTAACAAATGGCTTGAAGTTAGGTCTCATTTGAGAGATTTCTGCTTTTATATAATCTTCCTAGTACCAATATGAATTTTTTCTCCTGGTGGAAGTGTAAAACATATACTTTTCTGAACTGGGAGGCAGGTATTCTTGGAGACATCTTAAAACTATCTTTAAGGGAACGGATGATTTCATAACTGGTTCAAGGCAAAGTTATTTTAAAATTATGTTCATAGATGGATCATGATGCAAGTCAAGGGTTTCCTGTTTCACCATAAAGTGGCTATGCAGTTTATTTCCACATTTTAAACTGGTTATAGCCAAACACTGCAGTTAAGAGAACTGGTCATGTGAGCAGCATTTCCTGTACATTCATCTCACACCAATTAGGCATAGCTATACACGCCAATATATTGGGACTGTATTAGCAGACTGAAGCCTTGGACCTCTACATACAGTCGCACTGAAACTGTAATCTTTTGGAGGGCATCTCATTTTAACTCTGCATAAGTAAAAAAGAGAACTATTTGAAAACAACTATGGGTTGGCACCGTGCTTCCTAAAACTTGAGTCATCTATATGTATATCCCGGCACAGGCACAAAGGCATGTTCTCTCCATGCTGCTGCACAGCTGAATGCCAGCACAGCAGGAGTATTCTGTATTGCTGCATCACAATTTCTTTCCCTCCCTCCTTCCTACCATGGGTAGCAAAAGGGAAATCGCTTAGGCTGTGTAATGGCAGTATCCCTTTTATATTTTTATGTGATAATTCTATGGACTGTTTTAACCCCTAGGAGCCCTAGAGGCAAATGCAATGTTATGATGATAAATCTAATAGTAGAAGAATATAGAATGTTGCTGAAATGGAGCACATGCTTCATCTAGAGCAGTACTAGAACCATAGGGTTGGGTCATGTGACATGCAAGCATATCTTTCCCTGCATTACCCTTTCCCTTTCAGCCCCCCCCCTTTGCTGAAGCCAGGAGTTTAGGGACCAGTGGAAACAAAAAGCCACATGGGGTGGAGGGACTGCAGTGAGGAGAAGGGGAGCTGGGTGAAATCACCTCTTCTAGCGCTTCTGCCAGCTCTGCTTGCATTGATGCAAGGTGTTTCATTAGGGTAAGAGGAAGTGAAGGGCAGTTTTACCTACTTAGTCCTCCTCAATGAAGCCATGTATGTTGCAGAACATTTTGTTCACACAGATACCCAACTCTGCCATCAGCTTTTCGCGGGTCAAAGGGGCTGCTGGCAGAGGGGAAATGGAGACAATATGTGCATGCACAATTGCCTTCTGTTTGTGCCTTGCAGGATCCATCACATAGTAACGGAAACTAATCCTGAGAATAGGATTAGCTCAGGCAAGCTAAAAAAAATATTTATTAACATATTTATACCCTGACTTGCTTCTTGGTAGCTTGCAAATAATAATTAAAACATTACAAATTAAAACCAAATAAATTCTTAAAACCCCCAAATATTTTCCTCCCCACAAAAAGATGCCTGCTGTTCAAGAGGAAAGGAGCAACATGACCCGAAATGTACCGTACCCACGATGGGGAGGGCATTCAGAGATGTATCAAGTTCCTAAGTAATGGACTGATCTGTTAGTCCCCAGCATCAGGCCTGCTTGGGAACATGTAGCAATGGGGCCCATAGTGCTCTAGCTCATTGTTCAGACAAAAGACAAATAAAAATTGAGCCTAGAGGAACATCTGAACAGAAAAATCAGCAGTCTTCCATATTTACTCACAAACCTTGAGTCATCTTTGAACTATAGTCTTAACCTAATAAGTGAGACTTAGTATTTGCTAGTGTAGAGAATAACCTGCAGGTGTATCTTGCTGGTGTAGAAAATGAGTACTTACATTTAATATTTTGCCTCTTAACTGTGTCTTCATGATTTCCTTCTTTGTCTAGTACACACTCTTTCTACCTGTTATAATTTCACTTTTTTCATCTTCCTGTGTTCAGAATTTTGGCTTGGATTATGATGCCTTCCAGCACATGGTGGGAGACTGTCCTCCAGACTTTCTCCAGTTGGCCTTCGACTGTTGTAATGTGAGTATATTCAAGACCAAAAGAGCAAAATGAGGGCTTTTTGCAAACCCTGGTAATGTTAAGCAAAACATTACCGAGACTTTTACTAGTTTGGAAGAACGGTTCAAGAAGGGTTCTATAATATATCATCAAGTTTCTTGGGCTTCTGAAATCCCCTGTTCGGTCACCAAAATGCGATAGAGTTTTTTACAGGTGAAATTCCTTCCAAAGAGAGTTTGTCTGCTTGTCATCTTGATCTATTTGTGGATATGTATGTTGACTAGCACCAGCCTCTTTATTCTAGTTACCAAAAGCTCTTTCCCAAATGTAATGAATCCTAAGAGTAACAATAAGGAACAAAACTGGAAATGCTCTCTGGCTTATTACTTTAGCCTCTTTGCCATAGACCAGTATAATCAGCAGACATAACTTGGCTAAGATCTTGGGGCATTCAGAAAGTACATCTGTTTCTTCTTGAGTTCTCTCCCATGCTGTCACAAAAGTGGGTACTATGTGGGGGAGAGGGGAGCATAAAATATCAGCGAGGCTACCTCATCCCATGACATACCTGCAAAAGTTGTTTAACCTGAAACAAAATAAATGAATTTTTACACCATGATGAATGATACCGTAGTCCTTTACTACTAGTACTCCTGTCTAAGATGATAAATGCACACAGGCAATTTAAGTGAATTGAACTGTGGATTTGGATGTCTAGGACTAACATTTCCTGCTTGCTTATAAAAGCATTTTCAGTCTAGGAGTAACTGCCCTTAAATTTTTTTGTGAAAAGACGAGGGTTTTCCTGTCATAGCACCTTGTCTTTTCCACTGTGTCCTGCAGTATGTCTGTTTGTCTTTGTTGAATGTATTGCTAACCAGTACCATAGGGTAACTTCGACTTTCAGTATTATGGGAAAGGGAGAAAAGTTTCTCTACAGCCACTAGCTCCACAATATGCATAATTTTGTAGACCTCTATGCTGTTACTTGCCCCTCAGTTGCCTTTTTTTTCTAAATTAGTACCTGGGTATTTTAGCTTGGCTCAACAGGAGGGTGCTCCAACCTTTTGATAAGAATTGGTTGCTCTTTTTAGTGTTTCTTCCAATTCTTCAAGAGCCTTTTGAGATATGGTGACCAGAATTGTAGCAGCATATTGGCACTTTTATTCTCAGTCCATTTCCCGATGATCCCTAGCCTGCTATTTGCCTTTTGTTTTGTAATCACTATTGCATGCTGAGTCAATGTTTACAGTGAGCTGTAAATTACAACTCCAAGGTCTTTTTCATGGCCAATCACCATCAATTGTGCCCCCATCAGTGGATATGTAAAATTGGGGAGGGTGTCCCAGAATTCATCACTGTGTACTTACTTACATTGAATTTCATTGCCCATTAACCCGATTTGGAGCAATCCTTTTAGGAATACCTCACAATTCACTCATGTTTTCACCATCGTGAACAACATCCAGCTTTTCGTTCAATGTCACATATTTTCCCTCTTTACTATAGCCTCCATGGCACATACCTTTCCTTCATGCAGGTCCCATGATTTCCAGCATAGCCTATTTCATGGTTAAAGGGGACCCTCTCATCCCTTTTTCACCAGAAGAAAAGCTGGCTGGATCCACCCAGGTGTCCCCCAGGTCACCCCGTTCTACAGGCTTGTTGATCCTCTAAGAGAATTCTAAGAGGTTGGCAAGGCAAGTCTTTGCAAATATTATGCTGATTTCTTTTCAGCATGGCTCATTCTTCTGTGTGCTTAACTATCTTGTCTTTGATAACATTTTCTACCAATTTACCTGGAATTTTAATCTTATTCTGATGCTTTTTTTAGTTTATACTATTTTTCTTATGTTTTGTTTTTATATTGTAAACCACTTTGAAGATGTTTGTGTGGAGAGGTGGGATACAAATACTTTAAATTAACAGAATAAAAAGTGGCCCGATCTTGGTATTCAAAGGGGGGAAAAGCTGCTTGGTGCACCAGCTGAAGGTGGTTAGAGGTGCCAAGGGCGGTACACGAGCCTCCATCAATGGACATAGATCTATAACACCTCATACTTGTGAATCTAATCTTTTGAGTGCCTGCATCCCAATCTAGAAGCTGCTGATTCCTGACTCTTCCGTTAGCTGAATTAGTGACTATCAGCACTGGATGGGGCTTCACTTTATTGGTTCTTATAAAGCCCATTATGGTTCTTAAACATCTGTACAGAACATTTACCTCATCTGCTTCTGCTGAAAAAGAGAAATGTAATTTGTTTATCCTTTTTTTAATAGATGGACCCAACACTACGGCCTTCATTTGTGGACATTGTAAAAACACTGGAGGATATGCTAAGCCGTTTAAAAAATGAAGAGGCTGAAAGAGAGAAGAAGCTCTTAAATCTTGACAGTACAGAGAGAAAACCCATCTCTGTTTCCAAAGGTAAGAATAACAAAAAGGGGAACACAATGTGATTGTATAAAAAAGGACTGTAAAATCACATTTTTAATGCTTATTAACAATGTATTTAAATTTTATTAGATAATGTGCATTTCAGTAATTTATTATGGCCATGGACCAGCAGAATAAAACATGCATTCACAGAGAGGTTACCAGAATACGTGTACAATCTTCCATTAAGATATATTTTTAAAAAGCGAATACATGTCACTAAATCAGCACTGCACGTCGGTAGACTCTGGCAGCTGCACAGAATCTGTCAATTCTATCTGAGGTTTCAGATTCAAGGACCACAAGAAGAAAGGAAGTATACCTTTCCTCCAATCTTCCCTGGAGTTTTTGGAGGATGGGTTTAATAAATACATATCTAAGGTCATTATAGAAGGTATCTCCCTTCCCATAAAGCGGGTGGAAGAACTTTGAAATGGGCCAAAGCGAAAGCTATCCTGTATTTGAGAATCAATTAGCTAAATAGTTTGACGACACCAATTTCTCATTCCTGAAGTGATATTTTGCAGCAGAACTTAAATGGTGTTGAAGTTCAATGTTTCAAATACTTTGCTTGATTTTTCCCGTATTTCTGATATGCAGTGAAGGACTTCCAGCTTTTCCAATAGCTATTCCATCTACCTTCTCATTTTGCTTAAAAAGTAATTTTAGCTTATTTCCAACCTATATTGAGATAATTGCTTACTAGTTCATTGTTAACACAATCCAGTAAGATACCCAAAGGATGCTGACATAGGGCACATCCAGTAACATTGTAAATTACTTGATTTTTAGAAATCTAAAAGATTTAGTTACGAAGCAGTACCACCACATGTAGATAACAACCCTCCACAACCATGTCAGCATCTGCTATCATTAGTGCTACAATTACCTTTCCAATTTGCATTGTATTGGTAAACAGAGCCTTCCTTTAAAGTAATTTCATTTAACGTATTTTTAAAGCTTCAATTATTTTTCCTAAATTAATTCATCTGGTATCTCCTGACATTTCCTCTTATAAATTTTGGCATTTGACTACTGTCAAATAACAGGCTTCAGAGTGTTATCAGAAAATTATCTTACAGGTTTTCGTGGGAATCATTCCAATTTATGACAGGGGTCCTTGAAGAACAATCTGAATTACACAGGGCCTGTATACAGAGTGCTGCGAGCAGAGCACCAGTTGCAGCACAGAACTTTCGCATCTTCCACTGCGCACCCCTCCCCCACAAAAGCATTGCCTCCATGATTCAGCTGCAACCCCCACCCCCAAGCAGTACAAGGCACTATATAGGGGTCTGCAGTTGGAGGAGGAATGGGAATGAATTGCCCACTCCCCCCTTCACCAACAGAAGTGCCTTTCAGTGGGCAGAAAACAGGAGTTGGATCCAGTGCTTACATCTGTTCTTTGTAAGCACTGGAGGAAAAGGAAGGGTTTTTTTTCTCCTTTTGGATGATATTTGCTTAGCTTCCAGCTTTTCTGTTGGCAGAAGAGGGGGGAAGGGCAGCCTTCTGACCTCTAAAAAGGTTGTTCCAGGGATCAAGGAACCTCTTTGCAAAAAGCCACATGGGAAAGGGCTGCAAAGAAGAAAATAATCCTGTAAGATTGCTCTCACTTCTTGTTGCATTAGTGGAAAAGCTGGTAGGATCCAACCCATTACTCATGTTACAGTATTACACCATTTATTTATAGAAAAAAATGCAAAAACCAGTCAAGCCAACATTAGAAACCTTCCCAACCACACGTTTAATTACACTGAGTTGTAATATCATGCTCAGGGGCTAACTAATGTATTCCACATTTTGAATTGCTTTTAAACTAATTTGAATTGCTTTGGTTTGAGTCATTTTCCTCTGATCTTAACCCAAATGAAATATTTTCAATAGAATTCTGGGAAAACAGATGTAAATCTTTTGTCTCATATGGTTCTATTCTGGGTACATCTGCTTGAAAAAAAGTCCCACTAGGATTGCAGCCTTAATGGCACCTTGACCAGTAGAATTAAATACTACTTTTCTTGGTGTGTTCTAACATGCATTCTAATGCATATTAATCCTAAAAAGGATAAAGGAGGTTACTTTAGAAAAGGCGGTTGGAATGTTAGAAATTAGGTGGCTATTATTGGTGTATCCGAGGCTATTACAGTAGATATAGTAAGGAAAACACTATACCTCACAACAGGTTATTACGTTGCTTGGTATTACTATTCTTTGTTCTTCATATTTCAAAGGGAACTACTTAACATTTGCATAAGTTTTAGATTTATGTTGCCTTACTCGTTTCCCCCTCTCCAAAGTCCAGATGCTTTGATGCCAGAATGCCAATTGTATAGCCCTTGGATGGAAAATGTTATAGAAATATCTACATATGCTTAGTAACCTTTTCTGTAGTTTGCATTACTGGAGTATCTAATGTCTGTCTTAAAAGGGACCAATGTCTGTCTTAAAAGGGATCAAGGATACCTGATGTATCCTTATGAAACAGATACCAAGATGAGGTCGGTCTTAATGTTTTGGGAGGTCTGACCTCAACTGTGCAGTGACTTTGGCAAGATACTCCCTAGGGAGTATTTCAGCTCAGTTTCAATTATTATTTATCACAGCTCAAAAACGACAAATATGATGTGTTGTAATGGATCTGAGCAAAGTTTGTGACAATTGGGAAGGTGGAGCAAGTACAAAGGCTAGATGCAGGCACCTTTTTGGTTATGTCACCACCACCACACACAATATAAAGATTCAGTTCTGTTTTGAAAAGTGCCTTCATTCAGCATGGATGATGGAAGCAGTTGGCTCCATCCCAAACTGCACAGCTGTGCCAGTAAGCATCTGGACTTCCTGGCTTCCCCATTCAATGCAGCAGTGGAAACATCTTCTGCTCAGAATAGATATGGCTTTATTCATGTGGGATATCCTTTTATGCCATGGAGCTCCTGTAAGATGCGTCTAGAGTGGTGCTTGCTAACTGTAGGTTCTTTAAAACTCCCAGAAGTGTGGAGAATAGAGCAAAACTCAGCAAGTGTTTAGACTATATGGTGACTTCTGTGAAGCATCACAATAGCATCTGGTGTGCTTAGGGAGACTGGAATAGAAACTCTAGTTACCTGTATATGTATTATTTCTAAATGTTAAGATAGAAATTTGGCTGGATGCCAGCTTTCCACGAATCCTTAATTATTTGTTTGTATTTACTTTGTTTAGTGATGCCTTATTTAAATGTATTTAACAGATTTTTCCCCAAAGCCCAACTGCTGTGTCTCCTAATTTCTGCACAGGACAATGTGCTATTTCAAGGCTGGTGTGGAATATAACTCCTTCACTTCCACAGGGAAGTATTGCTGCTTTGTCTTCACCTTTCACAACATAGGGGTGTCTTTACTCTAGGGAAACCTCACATGTTGAAAGCATCTGCCTTATAGTACCACAGGTTTGTGCTATAGCCTTATTTAGTTGTAAGTGTCCTCCTAAACATATGCTCTTGGGAATAATCTGCTAATGCACATGGAACCACGGAGGGACTAAAAAGTGGGGAATGGGATAAGAGGCTTGCAAGACAGAATATAATACAATAACAAAGGGCCTATGCATACTGAATCTCAAGATTGGAAAACTTTGCATCTTAGATTAAGATTTCGGATGGGCACAACATCAGTTTGTGGAAGATTTGAAATGTAAATAATATATAGGGACTTCTAGCATACTAGATGCCTCATTTTCTATATATTCTGAGGAAAATTGATTTGGGGACTAAGTGGCACTTCTGATAGTGGATTCCACATGCTAATTTTTGCATATCCCAAGCACATACGTTTGTGGAGGGTTTTAATGAAGAATGTCACATATTCATTGGTGGTTTTATTATTCCAGCCTGGTTACTAACACCATCCTTGGCTTTAAATCTGATTTTTTTTTAATCCTTTCCCATTTAGGATTTTCAGAGAGAGGACAAGGAGTTAAAAGGCTAAGTTCACTGGATGACAAGATTCCTCCCAAGTCACCACGTCCACGGCGTAACATTTGGCTATCACGCAGTCAGTCAGACATCTTCTCCCGTAAGCCTTGTCAAAAGATAAACGTCCAGGATCCCTACTACACGCCAACCAAAGGGGGAAGCCGGAAAGTCAACCCTTTCAATGCTAGGGAAGACCTGAAAGGGGGGAAAGTCAAATTTTTTGACATGCCAAGCAAATCTGTGATATCACTCGTATTTGACTTGCACTCTCAAGAGGAAGGGGGATACCTGAAGATGAGCCAGCCACAGCTCAGGCAAACCTTCAGCGCTGATGGGCAGGAACCCACCTTCCTCCCTTGGAGACGTTGTAGATCACTTCCTGTCTCTCCTGAACTTGTGCACAAAGAATATAGCACATTTGGGGATCTGTCTTCAACAGTTGGCAGGTGTGATCCAAACCAGCTGGGGGCTGAGGTGCGACAAAAGTTACTGAGCAGCAGTAAATATGGAGTGTCTGAGATCCCCCCTTTTCAGGCCAAATATCATAGGCTGGAGTCTCCTCCTTCTGTGCAAGAAGAAGAGATGGACTGTTCTGATGGACTAGAGCCCCAGGATGAAAATGGGTTCTTTCCCATGAAAAATGCAGTTGAGGAGCCAGAATTCAGAAAGACCACAGGGCAAATTCTACAAGACTCCCAGAATGTGGAGGACATCTTGGTACAGAATGTAGCCCATTCAGAAGATAAACCCTCAGAGGCTTTCATGAGCTCTGAAGATATGGAGGTAGAAGATGAAACACAAAGGAACATGCCTTCCACTAGGCTGGAGTCTTCCAAACTGTTCAGTGTTAACCCTTCCTCACAGCTAGGCCGAGAAACATCTCTGTTTGAGGTAGTAGATAGTGACACATCAAATCGAGTTTCTTCGCCATCGTCAAATACACCAGCAGCAGTAAGTGAACAGTCAAAATGTGACATTTAAAAGTCCAACTAGAGTGACACACTCCTCCCAATACCTTAGAAAGCTAAAACCAATGTAAAAACGCTCTAGCAAGTTGTAGCAACTAGTTTGGAGGTTGCAAAAACGTTAGTTGGAGAGAGACTACATGTGTGGAAGTACGTATGACAGAATGATCCCTCAGCTTACCTCAGGAAGCAATTATTGTAGGCAGAAGGGGTGAACCGCATCTCTGGGATGTATAGAGCAATGTGAGGGCAATAATTCCTGGGAAAGATGATGGAATCCTTGATCTGCCCTGGCTTAGAAGCCATTCTTCTGTGTGTGTGTGTGTGTGTGTGTGTGTGTGGATGCCTGTGTGCTTTTTCTTCTGTTGAAGGAATCAGACTTGCCAGAAACTTCTCTTCTTAAATATCTATAACTTTCAGTCTCTCCCTAGCACTTGCTGGGCAGCTATAAATTTCTTCTGATTTGGGGTCTAACAGGCTTGAAGTTAGCAGTACCCTGGCTTAAATGTAGTTTCTTGTTTCTCTGATGTAATGACAAGTTCATAGCATGTAAAATCCTAAATTCCCTTGTATCCATAAAAGAGGCTTAGACTAGGCTGTAACATCTAAGCTTTCTACCTCTTCTCATACAACTTTAAATCCTGGAAGTGAACAGGTCAGACTCTTACTTCAGGCATTCCTTGTCCACTTAGGAAAAGTGGTGCTTGTGCTGCCTGCTCTCAACTGTGGCAGTTCCCTTGCAAAACACAAAACCCCACTACATTTTTCTGGCACCATCAGTCAGCACCTTCTATGATGGAGAAGGAATGAGGCATGTAACCATTCACATTTTGAACAAAGGAAGATCTTAAAGCAAGGCAGGGTTGCTTTCCTAAAATCCCAGCTGAGTGCATCCTCAGTCTCTTTGTGAGTTAGTCACTTTGAGCACACCTGTTTACTTGAGTGTTGAAGATACAGACCCTAGCCCTACTGCAGCTGCGTGTACATATTAGTCTACATTTACATTTTTGTAACTTTTATGAGCACCTGGTATACTGAAGAGATAGGTTTGACTCTGGCTGGCTGCACAAATAATGCAACGTAAACAGTCCATATGAACTCTTATTTTCTGAGCATTTAGTTTAGCATTGGAGTCCAAGTCTTGACTTTCTGCCATAGTTTTAACACAGCAGGCTGGTGAGAACTCCCCTGGGGGGAGGAGATAAAAAGCAGTGCTGCCTCCTGATGTCCACAAAAAGTTAGGATGAAAGCTTTCAAAGTAGCAAGCAATAATTTGGGGACTTTGGCATGTTAAGGAACAGGTAGCAACTTTCTGGCAAAGAGTTTTGTATCATAAACTTCTCAATCTGTGTTTATTTTGATCTGGGTAATTTCGTGCAGCTCCTCCACAATTTGTCTTTGGGATGAAGAATGACTGCTGATTTTCAAAACAGCTCATAAAAGTCTAGTTTTTCAATCTGTTGCCTCTTCAGGGTGGACCAGAGAGAATTCTTACAAGTACTATCCATATGCATCTTTTTGATTTAGAGAATGAAAGTATCAAGTTGGTAAATAACTGAATTGCCAAGTCGATGCTTAATGAACATGATTGAATTTGTATTACCTTGCCCATTAACCAGAAGTTCATTCTGTATTGGCTAATGGTTTGTGGGAAGCCTGAGCATTTAGGTCTGCTTCAAAGGCTATGGAAAAGGGTCCATACTTAAATCGTTTGCCCTGTGGACTCTCTTAGCTCTGTAGCTTTACCTAGGCTCTCACTGTTCTGCCAAGCTTAGAGCAAGTGGCACACCCTTGGTTTGAACAAGTGTTCTAATTATGCTCCTGTAAAGTATGAAGTCTTCCCAGTCCTCCATGTAATAAAAAGTGGTTGGCATTATAGTGCTCAGGTGAAAGCAAATTCCTTGGTCATGGAGTGGTTAGAACTAACTGTATACTGCCCTCTTGGGAAACATGCTAAGTAGTCCATGGTATGTTTCTCTCCAGTATTGCAAAGCAGCTGCTGGCCATTAACTGTACTCCGTGCGGAATGAAGCCACCCCGTCGCATTGCTTTATGCAACACAGTAGTGAGGTTTTTTTGCTTTTATCATGTGTTTGATTTGCTGACAAAGATGCATTTCGCTTTTTATAAGCTACCTGCAAACATTTCTAAGATACCTAGTCTGTTTTAATTCACTCACTCTTTTGATATTAGTTATTAAATGTGTTAGAAGCTATACCTTTGGCTGATCGGTGAAAGAAGGCTGTGTGAATAAATGTATGTCTAAATTGCTGCCCCAGCAAAAGATAGGGGTACGATAGGTTTATTCTTTGTTGCTGTATTTTGTCCACAAACACTGGTAGTTCTTGCCAGTTTAACTACAGACACTTGAATAATTCCTCTTTGCACTTAATGCTGCTGTTTATACTGCATGTCACTACATTTCTATGCAAAAATAATCTTTGGGGCAGCCAAATATTTGATTAAGGTTTAAAGATCTTTGCAAGATCTATTTTCATATTTATGAAGGATTTTTATGTCTTAATATTTGCAGTCTGTAAATAGCTATACTTTGTCATTAAAGCTTAGGAAGAAATTTGTAGCCTGTGCATAATTTAACACTGCCAGAAAAGAATCTTTACAAAACAACTTTTTTCTAATACTGCAGATATTTATGGAAGTGTAAAGAAAGCAAATCTTGGTTTTTATGTTGATTTACCTTGTCTGACTTCCCCCCCTGAACTACAGAAGTGGTATGTTTTACTGGATCTACAATAAGTAACCAAAGATGAACCTGGTTTGAAAATATTTTCATGTTTGTCAGTTTTTGTAAACTGTTTCCCAATTTGCTTTCAAAATAAAAACAAATAAATTTACCTTTGTGGTTGAAAAGACAAGCTGAGGGAAAGGGGGAGAAATTCAAATGCACAGTTCCAAGTAGTTGCATCCGTTGTAAATGGATGTTAAAAGACCAAAGTTTAATTGGGTGGTATCCTTCTCGAGGCTGAAGAAAGTTCCTTCAGCAGAAGAACCCCTTCTTCCAACTTAAGTAGCTCTTGTCTGGGAGGAAGTTTCCTTGGGCTAAACTTTGCTTAGTAGAATGGTAAGATCTAAGCCAGTGTTTGCAGGATCTTCCCCCCCACATGCAGGATCATCTTCTTTACAAGAAATTATAAGATTTTTCTCTTCCCCTGCCTTGGTAAGTGTCTGATTTGATAAAAGATCTCTTATTAACTTCAATTTTTCTTTCAATAAATGCAGTTATTTGTTAGAGAGGATAGTGACCATTTCAAAGAAATGTTTCTACAGACATCACATTTTCCCAGCATCAAAACTGAAATTTTATTGTTAGGCTCTAAACTTTCTCATTGATCTGTATAATATTGAAGATTTTTTTCCCCCAACAGATGCTATAGCTGGCTAATGGCAACAGTGATTTTAGTTCTCTTAGGGCCAAACTGCAGCATAGCTAGAGCCCTAATTGAGCTGAAAAATGCTGCCATGGGTAAAAAGGGGCTTTAACTCTGCCCATGTGGTATTCCCCTGAAGCTGCTTTAAAGCCAGTACCATACCAGTCTTTTTCCTTCCCCATGTTTAAATTAGTTGGAAGGTTTCCAATTAAATGGAGTTAACCTTCCCTCCCTCCTGTTGCTTTTAGCAACTGTTACCCATATGGTCATCTGAACACTGATCCCCAGCACACAGGTGGCTTAATCTTTAAGGTACTACTCCTAAAATATTTGCTTTATCAGTATAAATTCTGACATAGGTGAATAAGAACAAATGATGGGGGAGAGAGAATGGAGCTTCAAATCCTCATTTTTAAAGCTAATTTTTGCTTTGTTTTCCCTATACCACAATTGAAGCTGCTCTCACGGCTGATTATTCAGGCTATAAGGCACTGTGTGGCTTGTTCAAGTGCCAAAACCATTGGCCTCAAGATTAATTATATTTCACGACTATTATGAGTGCTGTTTAGAAAATTACTGATTCTGAGGGCAGTAGGGACTTGGCTTCTGTCAGTCTTGTGCTACTTGCATGCACCAGGAGAACAGTCATGGTAACCTTTGTCATGGCACGAACTGCAAGCACAAAAAGGTACAGTATCATCAAAGTTGGCACTGGCCCTCATGGCACCATTTCAGACAAAAGCAGTAGATTAGGTTGCGGTGTTTGATACTTTCCCCATAACAGTTCTTTACAGCTGAAAACCACCGAACATCAGTTAGGAAAGAGAACATTGTGAACAAGTAGCAATAAGAGGATTGAAAGTATTAGAAGCAGCAAACAAAAGAAAAAGGAAACTAGTAAGATAGAAAGCTGTCGCTTACAAAACGTGTCCTACGTTTCCCTGGGAAAAGCCAAACCATTATCAAGGTTACATTTAAAACTAATCTATAGTTTATTAAAATATTTATGTCCCACCTTTTTCATTAAAATGCACGGCAGCTATAATGATATCTAGAACAAAGTTACAGATGTTTTTTAACTTTTGTCAGGATGCTGTGTAAGAAAGTATGAAGCCTTGAGGAACTCTGCTAGTTAGAAATATTGTCGAAGGCTTTCACTGTCAGAGTTCATTGGTTCTTGTAGGTTATCTGGGCTGTGTGACCGTGGTCTTGGTATTTTCTTTCCTGACGTTTCGCCAGCAGCTGTGGCAGGCATCTTCAGAGGAGTAATACTGAAGAGACACTGTCCTTCAGTGTTATTCCTCTGAAGATGCCTGCCACAGCTGCTGGCGAAACATCAGGAAAGAAAATACCAAGACCACGGTCACACAGCCTGGATAACCTACAAGAACCAATCTGCTAGTTAGGTTTCCAAAGAGGTGAGTTCATATTTGTGTGTGTGTTAAGTGCCGTCAAGTCGCCTCCGACTCATGGCGACCCCATGAATGAAAGTCCTCCAAAATGTCCTATCCTTGACAGCCCCGCTCAGATCCTGCAAATTGAAGGCTGTGGCTTCCTTTATTGAGTCAATCCACCTCTTGTTGGGTCTTCCTCTTTTCCTGCTGCCCTCAACTGTTCCTAGCATGACTGTCTTCCAGTGACTCTTGTCGTCTCATGACATGACCAAAATACGATAGCCTCATTTTAGCTTCTAGGGTCAGTTCAGAGTTGATTTGATCTATAACCCACTGATTTGTTTTTTTGGCAGTCCATGGTATCCATAACACACTCCTCCAACACCACATTTCGAAGGAATCTTATTTTCTTCCTATCAGCTTTCTTCACTGTCCAACTTTCACACCCATACATAGTAATAGGGAATGCAATGGCATGAATTAATCTAGTCTTGGTAGCCAGTGACACATCCTTACACTTCATATTTACAGTTCATATTTAGTCAGACCAAAAAAAGACAAATATTGGCATGTCACCCCCTTAAACTCCCCCTGATTTTCTAAGCACCCCAACAAAATGTAGTGTGAACACAACCAGACTGCTGATAAAACAAGAATTAAAATGGATACATTTTCCTTTTGTTTGTAAATTAAAAGCTTCCACCAAAGAAATAAAGCTATTTTATGGTCCAAAAAAACAGAACCGAAACACATCAAAGGCATCTGCATCAAAGGCAGAAGTATTGCTGTAGTTGACCTCCCATCATCCACAAAAGTCTCTTTACTTTCTAAACCCCATCTGGTTACCTTTCTTCAATAAAAATGCTTGTTTAAAAACTTAGATACTAGATGCAAAAAGTTAGGCCCTGCCAAATAATCTTACCTTTTGCATTGGACCAGGAATAGAATACAAATTCTATTTCTGAATTTCTTTTTGGCAGTACCTCTGGGCCACAGTCAAAAGGCTAAATGGAGAAGTTTAGTACTTGTTTGTTACAAAAGTTTGTTTTTCTAGTTCCTGTAAGAAGATAGTTTCAGCTTTATCGGTACAAAAGGAATGAAATTCAGTTTCAGTATCAAGGGAAAAAACCTGGGCAAGACTCATCCATTATCATTGAGTTCGTTAAACCGCACTGTTATTTCTGCTGCCTCTCACTGAACATTCCTTCATAGAACAGTTTGCTTGTATCTAAAACAAGCTCCTACACCACTAGCCTGTGTTTGCAGGGTCTAGCAAAAAAGATAAACACCTATGCTGCAAAAAGTGGGTAATAAACCAAAGTACAGCACGAGGCTCAAATATATTACAAATAGAAATAATGACAATACTTATTTCAATGTGATAACAATCACTTCAATATATTGTGCATGTAAACTTCATAAATGTATTAAATGTTCTTAGCATGACATTTCCAAGTAACAACAATGCTGGTAATTTGTACTGCCATTAATTATATATAGGAATATTTATTGTATTTATGAAATTCATTGAATTGTTACTTGGAAATGTCATGCTAAGAACATTTAATACATTTATGAAGTTTACATGCACAATATATTGAAGTGATTGTTATCACACTGAAATAAGTATTGTCATTATTTCAATTTCTAATATTTTTTATCCTTGTGCTGTACTTTGTCTTTGCAGGGTGGCTTTCTGAAAGGATGGCAGTTTACAAGAGTACCTCTAGCCAGCAAATAGCGTCTGTGAGCAATAGATCCTTTGTACCAAATCCTTCTACATACCAAAATGGAAGTCTCGAACCCTACCCGTACAGATAGCCTTCCCAGCACTATCCTGTGCTACAAGTGTTACTACTCTTGTAACTCAGCCCTTCAGAAACCCTACTCCCCCACCCACCCCAAAAAATAAACCTACATCGGTTCATTAATGGAGAAGGCTCACAGGCATATATTCCCTGAAATTCTCAGGTCTGAAAACACCAGGAAACCTGGGTTAGAGCTGAAGTTTGATACTAGTCCAAATATTTTTATAGTACAGGCAGATGACTCAGTGGGAGTAGACAGAAGAAGTGATATCCAAGGTAGAGAGCCAGTGTGGTGTAGTGGTTAAGAGCAGTGGACTCTGATCTTGAGAACCAGGTTTGATTCCCCACTCTTTAACATGAGCGGCAGACACTAATCGTGAACCAGGTTGGTTTCCCCACTCCTACACATGAAGCCAGCTGGGTGACCTTGGGCTAGTCACACTCTCTCAGCCCCACCTACCTCACACAATGTCTGTTGTGGGGAGAGGAAGGGAAGGTGATTGTAAGCCGGTTTGATTCTTCCTTAAATGGTAGAGAAAGGCAGCATATAAAAACCAACCCTCCTCCTAGCTTCAGAAATAAGCTGTCATTTTTCACGCTGCTGTTTCAGTGGATAAGGAGACAGTGAAACAGACATAAATTATGAGGTCTACTAGCTGTTATCCAGGTTCTTCCCAAAAATTAACAGTCTGGCCACACAGCTATTAAGGGCTTTAACAAACAAGAAGGGGTACAGAGTAGTTTAATTGTGCAGACATTTAAGAACAGCCACATACAGCCTGTTGCCATGAAGTTACCTATTGAAGCCTACAGAACTGCACTTACTTGAAGACTGATTGTAGCTACAGGTGGAGCATTCCCCCCTCCCCCAACAGTACTAATCTAGAATCCAAGTTGGGAGGGCTTCTAGCTCTAGGTATTGGACCAAGCCAATTTCATCTTTTGGCTATGAGCTTTAGAAGATTTAGAGAACAAACTTTTCACAATATGGAGGGGCACAGACTTCCCACTGAGGTACAGTTTGTTGTGGCAGTCTGGCAACCAAGTGCCTCCACCCGAGTCTTGATGCTCATCATTCTTGAGCATATGGACATATGCCATGATGTAACCAGTCATGAAGGCATCAAAGCCAGCCCGGTGAATTCCCCCTTCGGAACAGTTAGGCAGGTGTGCCACTGGCTTTGCTGTGGTAGGCGAGGTCACTGCAGAAACACTCTGCAGCTGTCCTTTTGGCCCCAGTTCCTCAGTCCCTGCTGCCCTTTCGTCCTGCACTTCTTTGGGTGGTGGTAAAGTGCTGTCCTCGTTGTGTTCCTCATCCATCTTGGCTTCAGCTGCACTGTCAGAGCCTAATTCTCGTTCCACATCCATAGAACTTTCCTCATTACTAGACACAGGCTCTGGATCTGTGAAGTCCACACTGGGAGTAACTGCGTTGCCAGGACAGGACTGTTTGGAAGGGGGCCCATCATTATTCAAAGCCACCTCTCCATCCTTATCAGGGCTATCCAGCTCGGGTTCCTTTGGGAGCGTCTCCAAATGCTTCCGACGTTTCCATTTCTGCTTCCTTTTCTTCCTCCTCTGTTCTTTGACGATCTCGTCTTCAGTAATGATTAGATCAATGTTGTGAGACTGTGAGCACTTCAACCCATCTGGACACCACCCATAGGCCTGGAGGGGAAGTCAGACCCATTAGCACGGATAACAAATTGAGCCTCAGTTTCAGAACTTAGAACAGTTTCTAACACTAGCCTCTAAGCATTTCTTCATGACTGGTGTGAGGAAACACTCTCACAGGCCCCATTTCTGCCCATGTGGGAGCTTGGAAATTCCATGGCCAATCCAGCTCTCTGCCCAGTGACGACTCATTCCTCCTTACTCCCAGTGTAACTGGCTTTCCTCTCTGGGTTACTTCCTCTGCCACCTGTTAGCCTTAAAAAGTATCTCCTACTAAAGGATTTGCGCTCTTTGTTGCACTGTTACTGAAAGGCTCTGTTCCATTCTTACCTCCCACTTCGTTCTCACCAACTCTTGCGTGGATTAGTGCACTCAGGGGATAAAGGGATCAACTGCAGCCCCCTACCCTTACTTCTCGATAACCATGACTGAACAGCTTCATGTGAGTACAAAGATCAGTCTACTAATGTTCAAAATGTTAAGAAATTTAACAAATACCGTGTTTCCCCGAAAATAAGACATACCCATAAAATAAGCCATAGCAGCATTTCAAAGCATTTGCGCAATATAAGCCATACCCCTAAAATAAGACATGGGACAGCGTGAAGACCAGGAGGAGCCCAGCTGAGCAGAGGCGGTCTCCCGCGGCTGCTTCAAAGCCCCGGCAACCAGCGCGCTGGGGCTGGGGTGGGGAGGAGCCCAGCTGAGCAGAGGCGGTCTCCCGCGGCTGCTTCAAAGCCCCGGCAACCAGCGCGCTGGGGCTGGGGAGGAGCCCAGCTCAGTAAAGGCAGTCTCCCGCGGCTGCTTCAAAGCCCCGGCAACCAGCGCTCCTGGGGCTGGGCTGGGGAGGAGCCCAGCTCAGTAAAGGCAGTCTCGGCAACCAGCGCGCCCGGGGCTGGGAAGACCGTGAGGAGCCCAGCTCAGTAGATTCAGTCTCCTGTGGCTGCTTCAAAACCCCATCAACCAGCGCACCCGGGGCTGGGGTGGGGAGGAGCCCAGCTCAGTAAAGGCAGTCTCCCGCGGCTGCTTCAAAGCCCCGGCAACCAGCGCGCCTGGGGCTGGGGTGGGGAGGAGCCCAGCTCAGTAAAGGCAGTCTCGGCAACCAGCGCGCCCAGGGCTGGGAAGACCGGGAGGAGCCCAGCTCAGTAGATTCAGTCTCCTGTGGCTGCTTCAAAACCCCATCAACCAGCGCACCCGGGGCTGGGGTGGGGAGGAGCCCAGCTCAGTAAAGGCAGTCTCCTGCGGCCGCTTCAAAGGCCCGGCAACCAGCGCGCCCGGGGCTGGGGCGGGAAAGACAGGACCCACGTGTCAGGAAGGAGGGGGAGAAGGCTGCTGCAAGCCTTTCCCACCCTTATATGGACTCTGGGGGCGGGACCAGAAGGGGGTGGTAAGGGGAGAACGGGAGCCGAGAGGAAGGACAGTTCCAATTCCCCCTCGGAATAAGACATCCCCTGAAAATAAGCCATAGTGTGTCTTCTTGAGGAAAAATAAATATAAGACAGTGTCTTATTTTCGGGGAAACACGGTAGGCAGACACAGCATTTGAAAACCCATCAGAATGAGCAAAGTCAACAGAAAGTGATTTAAATGCAACCCTTTAACCTTAAAACTATAAATACCTTACAAATGGTTAGAATAAGGATAAGTTATTTTTTTCTTGAAGTTACAAGTTTCAGAAATGAAACTAATTACCTTAGTTTGTTAGGGTGGGGTTTCACCCCTTTGTTCAGAATCACACGGTCAAGGCTGCCATTGTGATGGAGCTGTGGCACGAGAGAGCCATCTTGCCTTCTTATGGGGAATTAAGAGACCTCCTTCCTCATGGTCAAGGGTTTTATCATCCTCGCCACTGCCCACCCTTTGGCGGGGGTCATCTTTCTTTTCCTTTTGGCCTCTCAGGCTCTGAGACTTCAGTGTGACTTTTCTATCCGCTGGTCTTCCCTGGCTAGGCTATCTGCATATCTAAGGAGCTGGCTGGCTTTTGTGCTGGGATATGAGTCATGCCAACACAGCTTTCCCCTTGTGTTCTTGTTAGGCTATAAAGGCACAAAGCACTCTGAGATGTAGACAGAAGACCCAATTATTGCAACTTTGACTTAAATTCAGGGTGTAAGGCATTTCACCAGAATTGACATCTAATCACCCTTACTCCCTGAAAAACAACAGATAAGAATGCGGACCCTTCTAACCTCCCTAGTGGTCTCACAGATGTCCTTGATCAGTAAAGTACTTTTCGAAAGACAGATTTGATCCTTTAAAGATTCTTGATTTCTGAAACCAAGATGTACTATTGCATAAGGACTAAAAATTTCTGTCCACTTTGATCCACACCACTAGTCAGGAGACAGCTCGGGCACAAGATCTGGAAGAAGGGAGTAAGCTAGATCAGGGGTCCTCAATCTTTTTGAGCCGGTGGGTACTTTGGAATTTTGAGGCAGGGTGACAGGTGGCCCAGCAAAGCTGTTGGAGGCAGATCCAAGCACAGTATGTCTACCGCAGGAGGCAGAGTTAAACACACACAAGAAAGTGGGATGGGGACTATAGACACACACAAAGAAGAAAACTAATGGAGAAAAGGGAAGATAAAACACATATGCAAGAAGACCAAAGAGGGAAAGGGGAAGATAAAACACACATACAGAAGACAACGACGACCAGGGAAGAGATAAACACACACAAAAGCAGCCCAAGGGGTGGGGAAGAGTATTAAATCACAGTGTCTTACTGTCCCTGGCATCATTCACTGTATGCCCAAGCAGCTGTCCAGGCACAGCATGAGGAAGTCAAGCTCCTCCTCAAAGGTAGGGTTAAGGAGTAAATCAGAGAAGGGCTTGACTTGCTGCACCAGATGGGCTGCTTTGGGGGAGGGGAGAGAGACTTACACACCAAGGCAGGGAATAAAACATATTTACTCCCTGCCTCTGCCTTGAGGAGTGCTGGTCTTCCTCCTGCTGCACTCGACCACATCAGGGTGCTACTACCCCATGCTCCCCACCCTCTGCTGGATAGCTGATCTGGATGCCACCTCCACTGCTCTGGTAGTCCCTGGCCCCCCCACTGCCTCTCAGCTGATTCATGTTTACATGATCCTAGATCTTTCTCCAGTGAGCAGTGGGGAGGATCCAGGTGGAAAGCCCCTTTATTTGTATGACGGAAGCCAGTCACTGGTACTAACTTCACAATGGCCCTGCTTACTTTCCCAAAGTACATAGTGGGAAAGTGCCTGTGGGCACCATGTGAAGGATCTCATCTTGGGTAACAACCCTTCCCAGAGGACACCCAAAGCCCTGAAACCCTCTTTCCAGCTTCCTTGCTGTGAAACTTAACTGGCTTGGCTGATAGAAAAGAGAAAGAAATGCTACATACAGAAAATGTCTGGCAGAGGGGAACTTTGTTTGCTGCATCAATCCCAAGCTGACTGGCATCAGACAAAGTGCAGAAGCGGTAATCGATGTAGGAAGCTATGTTGGCAGGGTAGTTGCAAAACTCTATGTTGAGGTGCTGTTTTTTGGCGTCCTTCAACCTGCAGTTCTCGCGTTTGCTGGAATGCAAGGGCTGCATTAGAATTTGGGTGGTGGGATGCATTCAGTACAGCAATGAAAACCATAGTCATCATGATTGGCTTTTCTTCTCTATATACTGCTACCTCTTTAAAAATCAATTGGTTGGGACAGGAGAGAAAATCAGAATGTTGAATACTTCAGTTCTGGCATTAGAAAACAGCAGCAAAATGCAAGACAGATACCAGAGTAAATGCATCTCATCTAGCCTGCAGAATTACCTAGCACATATTATTGCCCAAAAGACCAGTTGCAGCTTACAAAAAAATCCTGCTTAGCTACCATTTAAAATTGAGATGGACACATGCCCCACAGCCAGCTTACTGAAGACATTATCAAGGGAGCCCATGTGGTGTAGCATTTCAAGTGTAGGACTAAGCCTGGGAAAACCTGTATTCAAACTCTCGCTCTGCTATGAAGTTCACTGGGCTAGACACTATCTCCTTAATGTAATTTACATCTAGGGTTGCCAGGTTCCCCCTAGCCACCAGTGGGAGCTTTGTGGGGGCGAGGCTGGGGGTGGTGATCTGCATGCGGGGCACAATGTCACTCCCAAGTTTATCCTGAAAGTGCCAGCATTACGCCAGGACGCTCTAGCACTGTCCTCCAAAAAACTCTATGGAAACCATAGAGTTTTGGGGGAGATGGCTAGAGTGTCCCTGTCATGACCTGGAAGTAAACCCGGAAGTGATGTCATTTCGCCATGCACGCAGTTCGCTCCCCCTCTTCAGCTGGCCTACTTCCACCCACCGACTAGATGAGGGTCGGTAGGCAGCCCGGTTAATTGGCAGGCAATTGCCCACCAAAACGAGGCAAATGGGAACCCTATTTACATCATAGGGATGTACATCACCCTGAGCTCCCTGGAGGAAATATAAAAACATAAGATAAAGTATGTTCTTTGCTAGCATAACCAAGGATATATTGAGTCATGCAGATTTGGAAGTGTGCATAGACCCCGTTACTCTTTCTTCCAAATTCCAAGTGAACAGCATGAAGGAATAAATTCACAAAGGAGGATTTTTCTTGGGGGAAAAGCAGGAAGCTGCTTGTTTTTGGAAAGGTCAAGCACACAGAAAAAAGTTTCACCTGTTTCTCCTGATAGCTGAAGGAGCATTAATACTCAGTTTAAGGGCCATACAAAATAACATACTTAATCTATATGGAAACTCACTATCTAGATACCAAGGAGAGAGCGGCATCATGCTTCTTGTACCTACTCCCATCCAATTACATGGAAATTAGATCATATTCCTGAACAAACTGTTCTGACAGCAAGCATCAGCCTTGCACGCTGCAGCTAACCTCTCCCTGCTTCAACCCTTGCCAAGGTGTTTACTCCTAAATCTGAGAAGAGATACATACCACTTTTTGTAGGCATACTCTAGGTAGGAGGCCACAAAGCGAGCCTCAAACTCAGAGGCATACTTAGTATCATAGATACCAGCTGGGAACATTTCAGAAAGATCAGCAGTGAAGGTGCCTAAATTGTCAGGTAGGTGAGCATAGAAGCACTGGTACAAGAAAACCATATCAATTAAGCCATTGTGTAGAATCAGTGGCTTCCTGGCTCGGATGAGTTCCAGGAAGAAAGTACGGACTGTCTGGCTCTGGTTTTCATTTCCCTGTGAAAAGACAGAGAGAAAATGGTAACTAATCTAATTTCAACTCTTGCACTAGCTTTTCTACACTAGAAAAATTTCTCTGGCAGAAAACCCATCCCATATGCTGATGTTAAGAAAGGACACCAGAATGTAAGTGAAGGGCAGTATGCAGCTCTTCCCAACATATCATACAATACAAGTATAATAATTTAAGTTGGAGAATAAAGCCATCTCTGGCCCTCTGACTACCAAGTAAAGCACTGGTTCGACCACTGTAGAGGAATCTTCTCATTTCAACTCAGTCAGTGGAGGTCTCCATCTCTTTGCCCAATCTCTGCTTAAACATCTCCAAGGAGGAATACCCACAACATCCCTGGGCAACCAATTCCACCACTGAACTGCCTTTATTGTAAACAAAAAACCTGTAATATCACGCCAATATCTTCCCACCCATAATTTAAACCCATTATTACAAGTCCGATCCTCCACTACCCACTGAAATAACACCCTACCCTCTAAATGACAACCCTTCAAATACTTTTTTAAAAGAGTAAACATATCCCCCCTCAACCGCCTCTTCTCCAGGCTGAACATTCCCAGTTCATGCAGACTTTCTTTGTAAGGCTTGGTCTCCAAACCTCTAAATAGGATACTCTAGCACAGGGATGGGGAACCTTTTTTTCTGCCAAGGGCCATTTGGATATTTATAACATCATTCACGGGCCACGCATTCTGGCCCTGCCCCCTTTAACCCCTCCATTGTCGCCACTTCCGCCCCAGTCCTCTTGTAGTACAGAGGAAATGCGTTTCTCCACGGCCCAGGTGAGAAAGGGTTAACACAGTTTCTTGGGTGGTCCTAGCAGCTCCATAGCTAACGACTCTTCTGCAAGGGGGGAAAGAAGGTTCCTTTTCTCGGCAAAACAAACTCACATAGCCTTGAATAGAGGCTATTCCTGTCCAGGGAAGTGGACAGATCACCAGTCTTAGATCCTTCTGAGCTAGAGATCTGCCAGGACCCACGAAGGGTCCAAATGATTACGCAGGCCTTATATGGCCCCCGGGCCTGACATCCCCCACCCCTGCTCTAGCATAACACAGATACCTAGCCGTTATACTTTGGATTTCCCATACTCAGTACCTTGTCATTGCCTTTATGGTAGGGAATGCCCTGCGAATACTGCTTGTTGAAGTCAAATCCATGTTGCACAAGAAACTGAACTGATTGTGGTTCAATGATGTATTCCTCCATACACAGCAGAGTCAGGTTGTAGATCTGGGAGAGGTATGTTTTTTCCAACTGTAACATAAGCCAGACCAATTAAATTGAAAACTGCACAATAGGAAGAGTGTGAAAAGTCATAGCTTAGATATCCATGAATTCTGTCCTTATTGTTTTAGATCCAATCACGAAAAACTCTTTGTGACGTTAATGGTTCCCATGAACGCCTCCCCCCCACAAAAAAAACCCTTACAAATGGCTCTCTATCAAGCTTCTAAGAAATAAGACAACAACATCACCAAACAAAGGCAGAACTATTTCCTAGCATGACCTGCTAACGCCCTTACCCACAGACATAAAAACATTATGTGAATGCTACAAGATAAGCAATATACCTTATCAGGGAGCTGTTTGAAACAAGCAATCCCTAGAGATAAGATGGAGCGTGTTCTAGCAGCATTGCATACAGCTTTGTACCGTTCTTCAATGCACCTGTGTGGAAAGACATTCAGTATCTTAACAAGAAGCAAACTCAGCCACAGGGAATTGTTTAACCATGGCTTCCCTAAGGTTCTTATTTGTGAGATGTTTCCCTATCCAATTCAATTAAACAGATTCTTCAGTGTGTAGAAGATAAAGAGCCTCTCCGCATAGGAGATGGATATGGTCAAAGAAATACGGGTAAAAGGGAAGCAAATAATCTAACTTCACAGCCAGCATACTTGCCCTTTGCACAAGACTGATTGCTCAGATTGAACAATCCCACCTTAAGCCACTTTCCCCATGTGGACATTAAACCTAATGAACTGCTCCCAACCAGAAACATGATAGAAGCATCCTTAACCACTTTGGTACTCAGAAAGAGACAAGGACTCCAGACAATGATAGAAAAGAGCCTCTACTTCTGCTTCCAAAAAAGTTATTATGAAAATTGCAAGAATTTCCTTTATGAAGAAAACAGCAATAGGATGTTACTTACTGATTTAACAAACTCTTTCTTGTTCCAAGCCCACTAAGTTCCTATGGACACAAGAAAAGAACAAGATTTCTAAAGTTGGAAATACATTTTTAGCTGAACATTATCACCAACCCACACACAGTTCTTTTTCTGCAACTATAGTATGCTACCTTAAACTTTGTTTCAATTCTGCACTTACTAAAAGCTCTCTGCCAATTCAGAATGGCCTAGAAGAACACTTCAAATGACTCATTTAAGCTTAACCCTTTAGGTTGCATCCAGTTTTTCTGCTGGTGAAAAAGAAAAGTGAGATACTTTCAGACCACCCCAAAAAGACCATGCTGGGGATCACAGGACCTGAATGTACAAAAGCAACATAAAATGGGGGCTATAGTAGGGAGAGAAGTGGATGAAACTCAGTGAAAACGTTGGCTGCATCCAGCCTTTTGTCTCCAAGAACCAGCTGGAGATGACAGCATCTGTTTTCAAAACCAAAGGGAAAACAGCCAGCATCAATAATTTCTCAGTGACAGTCTTATTACACACAGCTTCACCCACCGTATCAAGAGCAATGAAGCTAGAAGTTTTGATCGCCAAGAGCATAGATGGCCACAGCTCCTTGAAGTTATCATTCTGGACATCAATTACTGGCACCTTGAAGGAATTCATTCTTGAACAGCTGTAGGGATCAAGCAGCAAACAGTGCATGATTTAAAAACCAACAGGCTAATATTGCTGTTGAAGAAATCAGCGATCAAAGCCAGCACTCCCAACCCGAGCTAAGAAAGAAAACGGCTATTTCCCTGATCGCAAACCCAAGAGCCTGAAGAACTGCAACTGCCAACAGGGACTTTTTTACTGTCACAGTGCGCAGAGGAACAACAACGGCACGAAGCGACCAGCTCCTTAGAAATCCCAACCCCAGACCAGACAGGACCTCCTAGAAAGTCCGACTGGGCCGCTGAAGACAATTCATACAACCTCGGCACACCACTTCCGGCTAAAGCACTTGTCCGAAGCCGCTGAAATACTTTTACTTGCCTCCAGAGAATGTCCACCGCGACCCATCAAGACACCACCGTCTCCCGTCAATGACTTCCGGCGCATGGCGCTGTCGGAGGGTCCTTCTCTAGAAGCGGCGCGCAGATCGAGCTGCCCGAGTGAGCGCCTGCAAAGAGGGCTGGACAAACGTGCTTCGGAGCCTCGAACGAAGCACGGTTGCACATTTTTCAGAGATGTCCGACTTTTCCCCGACGTGCACAATCAACTGGGATATTCTGACAGCCCTCGCCTGTGTAGCTGGGCTTGCAGCTGTTACACAGCATCATCAGAGACACGTTCACTCGGAATAAAGCCCAGTAAAGCCCACGGGGTTCGCTGCTAAATGCGAGCACGTAGGAAGGGAGTTTAGCCGCGCAATCTTACGTCCGTTTACTCACAACTAAGTTCCCATTGCGCTTAATGAAGTTTTGTAGGATTACAGCAGAAGAGCGCAATCCCGTGTTCGCTACTTCAGTCTACGTCCATTGAAATTCGCGGTCTTAAACTGTCGTACCTTTGCACAATATTGGGTCAGGCGTTTAGTGGGGACGGAGCGACCCAAAATAAATGTTCATTCGCAAGCAGGGAAGTCGAAGGTTTTTCCTCTCTGCTTGCACGTGGCGCTGATTGGCTAGCTTTCTGTAGGTCCCACCCGTTGCCCTTGCCTACATGTAAGGTTGAATCCACCGTTGAGGCTTGATCTGATTGGCTCTGTGCTAAGTGGCGGGCGCGGAAAGAAACGAACAAAAAGTCACGGGGGGGGGTGGTTTTGAGAATGTCGTGAGCGCCTCCATCACGACCGGTAAGCGGGCTCGGAGGGCGCTTGTACCGTTGTGCATGGTGCTAGCTGCGCTTGCAGCAAAATGAAACGGGGAATGGTGTTTTTGAACTCTCCCTTCTGTTTTTTTTTTAAATCTTCTAGCAAGCGGAAAGCTGGATTTGTTGAATTGGAGTAGGATCTTCTTGATGTTTACGTGCTAGAGTTTTCCTCTCCCCAAATAGCATCCCTACCTGCAGGATGCTACTGCCTCGTTTCTGCTGCTTGCGGAGAATAATGAAGGTGGACTGTCCGCTTCTACCTTTGCAATGCACAAAGTCCCCTGTAGACTTGTGTGATTGTCTTAGTGGCAGCCAGTTGTGTCCCCGTGTTGCAATATCTTTTGGAAAAGTTATGTAAGCTGCTGGTTTTGTATTTGGAGAGGAGGGAGGGGTGTGACTATCTCAAAGTAACATGACTTCTGCTTTTCCTAGCCTGGCAATGAGCAAAATTCGGATGGCAAGGAGCAGCAAGCGAGGAATACAGCATGGCACTGGCAAACGACAAAAATCACCAAGGAAACGTGAAGAAAGTGTCATTCTCTACAAAGGTGCTTGGGCTACAAAAGATCTTGCCCAATATCACAGTAACCATGTTGTGTAACAGGCATGAGAGGAGGAATCTTTGGGGCCCTCTTTTCATGATACCAGTTTGGATACCAGTTCCTGAGATCCCTCTAACTTCTAGCTTGCTTACATATTCAAATGGAAAATCAAAGGTTGATGTGAAGTTAATATGTGAAGTTAATATCAATCTGCTTCGCATGCAGAAGGTCCCAGGTTCAATCCCTGGCATCTCCAGTTAAAGGGATTTGGCAAGTAGGTGATGTGAAAGACCTCTGCCTGAGACCCTGGAGAGCTGCTGCCGGTCTGAGTAGACAATACTGACTTTAGTTCTTGTAGGTTATCCGGGCTGTGTAACCGTGGTCTTGGAATTTTCTTTCCTGACGTTTCGCCAGCAACTGTGGCAGGCATCTTCAGAGTAGTAACACTGAAGGACACTGTCCTTCAGTGTTACTACTCTGAAGATGCCTGCCACAGTTGCTGGCGAAACGTCAGGAAAGAAAATTCCAAGACCACGGTTACACAGCCCGGATAACCTACAAGAACCAATTACTCTGACCGTGAAAGCCTTCGACAATATTTTTCATACTGACTTTGATGGACCAAGGGTCTGATTCAGTGTAAGGCAGCTTCATGTGTTCATGTGACAGTATTAGGGGCTCTAAACTGCCTGGTGAGGACTGAATATGCTCCAGGAGGAATGGAATGTTGAAAGTTACAATGGAAGGAGGAGAAATTAGCCTTTTTGTCAATGAGAGCTTAAAGAGAACTGGAGAGGAAGTTTTTTTGGGGGGGGTCTACACTGTTCCTCTTGCTGTTTCTCAAAGGCTCTCAGTGTATCTTTCCTGTTAACTCACTTGATAATGCTAATATATCAAACAACCTTGGTTGGGGGATGCTTTAGATACCAAACAGTTCTGTGATCTGCTATACCCCTTGCCCTTGAGAAAGATGTATCTAGATGTTGAATTTAATGTGCCTTCTTTGGATTTTGCAGTCTAGTTGTACTTTCCCAGATTGCAGAGTCAGCCTGGATGCACTCACTGATTTCAGGAACTGAATTTGTAACGGACAGCAAACAGAGCATTATGGTAACCTGCTGGTTATTTGATGTTCAAGGACATTCAAGTTGTAGAGAGGATGCATTTTCCCCTTCTTAATAAAGTTTATTTGTTATTTGTAGTCCGCCTTTCTCACAGACAAGGCAGACTTACACAGAGTAAATCGGTGCAATCAGTAGGATGATGACACCTCTAATAAGCAATGTAATGGGACAGATTGCAAAAATGTGAAACAAAATATAAGTATTAAACTTGACATGTTAATGCAGAAAATGGTATTACATAAGTAGAAATACAATACAGTGAGAGCAAGCAAAACAATACATATAGCAACAGGTAATACATATTATGCAAAGTAATACAGTCCACCCACTCCCTTTATTAAAGCATCTTCCTGAGCCATTCCATTACAATATAGTCCTTTTACCTTTGTAATAGTTTGTGGAATGATGGGAGAAAGGGAACCTTCCTGACATTCTCAGGCAGCCCATTCCATAAGGTGGGGACCACTGCAGAGAATGCACATCTACGGGCAGTTGTTGATCTTGCCCATTTGCAGGGTGCCATCTGCAGAAGGCCCTGCTCAGATGAAATTGATTCCTTGCAATGTATTTTTTTTTTTACTTTTGTAGTTACTCATAAAAATGCCTCCTAGAAAAACTGTAACTATCCTCTTACTATTGCAGGCCTGCCCAGCCAGCAGTTTTCATTCCATACATTCAGCAGTGAAGTTGAAATTGAAACGTTTCAGAAAAGACTTCTTGCTTGGTACAATAAATGCAAACGAGACCTTCCTTGGAGAAAACTGGTATGCAATATGCAGATTCCAAGCAGCTCAAAAAAGAGCCTTTTTGGGAAGGTATGAGCATCGGATGCATTGTGTCCTTTTTCATGAATTCCCCTCTTCATGCTGTTACAGGCCACAACTGAAGCTGATGCTGACAGACGAGCATATGCTGGTGAGAAGGAACCTGAAAGAGTTTGGCTGGGAGTTCCTGTTACTGATCAGCCTTTGTGCTGCTCTGGAGCTAACTGCACAAGCAATATATTAAAACAGTGTCCTGCTGGCAGCTTCAGGGGATGTGTAGGCAGGGGGTGGGTAATCTGTTTCACTGTGGAGAAAATCACTTTGTGTGTCTTACCCACTCGGCCCAGTTAGAGTTATTTGGGGCCCCAGCAAAATCAAGATGGCAAATCCATCAGGTCATGGCATGTGGTCAGCACCAGTCAAAGGGGCAGGAGAAAACAACAGGCAGAACTAGTTATCCTCAGCTGAATGGCCCCTCTGTGACTGAGGGATACTGAGATAGACCACTGGTTTCCTCTTTGTTGTTAACTGAATAGCATCTCTTGTTTGCTAGGCAAGACTGAGAAGGTTCTGGAGAATCCCTAATGCTTACATTTCTCTATTTGTGTTTGCAGTGTGGGTATCAGAGATCATGCTCCAGCAGACTCAAGTAGCTTCTGTGATCAACTACTACAATCGCTGGATGCTGGTGAGGCTAAACTTCTTGTGGCACATTCGCACTTGATTTTAGTTTCTGGAACAAGTTCTTCCAGTCCGTTTTTCAGATCAGCAAACAAGCTCCCCTTTTTCTTTGTGATGCAGAAATGGCCAACCTTACAGAACCTAGCTGGAGCTTCGCTGGAGGTAAGAAAGAGAATGCGAGATCATAACTGTGTTTCTGTATGAACACACGTAAGTACACTTGCATGTGTTCAAGAAAGATTGATCTTTCCTTCCCAGTGTTCAGGTTTTCCCTAATATTTCCTTCTGTTTGGGAATAGGAAGTGAATGAACTGTGGGCAGGGCTTGGCTACTATTCTCGAGGGAAGCGGCTCCAGGAAGGTGCACGTAAGGTACTCTATGGACATGGATCAGTCATTGTCAGTATTCATGTAGCCAGTGGTGTTTAGCTTTGGCAAGGAGGAACATTCACATCCTGTGACGACTCAAGATAATGGAAGGCTCCTTTGGAAGGAAGCCAGAGCAGATAATTAACTCCTGTAACTCTTGTCATAGTTTGTCTGACTAGCATGTAGGAGAGTGGGAAAATGTTCTTAAATGACAAGATGAGTATCTACAAAGAGCTTACTATTGAAGGCCTATGCTGAACAGCTCCCTGAAGGTAAATGCATAGTTTATAGGTGATATGTGTCCCAAATCTTCAAAACGTGTATTACATTTGTATCCCACCTTCCTCCAAGAATTTCAGAGGAGTATTTAAGCTGCCCCAAACTGTGTGGAGTATGTTAGGCTAGGAGAAAATAATTTGGCCATGCAATGAGCTTTCATAGCCAATTGCTGATTTGGAAAAGGCTTTTCCATATCCAGTACCAATGCATGCGACGCTGCACTGTGCTGATACTTTGTTATGCCTGTGTAGACTCTTCCCCTACCCCTGTTACTCTCAGCAGTGGGGTCACTTCCTTGTTAAAGGGCTGGTGTAATAGCAGTGTATTGAAAACACCTGTAAAAGTGGCCCTTCTCCTTACCTTGCTGCTGTGGACACAGCTGGCCACTGTGGCTTGGTGTGTAGCACAAGGCCCTCCATAGCTAAGCTGGCCTTTGCATAGCTGTCCTTTTCATAGCAGATTTGCTTGTCCCTACCTTGCCTCCTTTTGTTTTGGATTGTCCCTACTTCACTGCACTGATTGTTGGATTGGCAGGTTTGTGTTTCTATATGAATTGGAGATGTACGTAATGAAGTTGCCAGGTGATGTAAGCTCGTTGGGGAGAAACGTGAGTATATAAATGAAGCGAATAAATTCACTGATCTTTTGCAGATTGTATCAGAGATGGCAGGTCATATGCCCAGGACAGCAGAGGAGCTGCAGAAACTGCTGCCAGGAGTAGGGAAATACACTGCAGGAGCTATTGCATCCATAGCATTTGGGCAGGTAAATAAGAGTGCACCCTATTTAGGCAGCTTTGCCTTAGGCTATGCATAAAGCAGATGGCACCCCAGACTGGCTTGCCTTGATTAACCTTAGAACACACAGAGTCATAGCCTGTATGGCCCCTTTCAACTCAAGGATTCTATCTAGTCTAACCCCCTGCTCAATGCAGGATAAACCTAGAGCATCCCTGACAGGTGTTCGTCCAACCACTGCTTGAAGACTGCCAGAGAAGAGGAGCTCACCACCTCCCTAAACAGCTGATTCCACTGCTGAACTAGTCTTACTGTAAAAAAATTCTTCCTAATGTCCAGCTGGTACTTTTCCACCTGTAATTTATACCCATTAGTCTGAGTCCTATCCTCTGCTGCCAACAGGAACATCTCCCTGCCCTCCTTTAAGTGACAGCCTTTTAAATACTTAAAGAGAGCAATTATGTCCCCCCTCAACCTCTCTTCTCCGGACTAAACATTCCCAAATCCCTCAGTCGTTCCTCGTAGGGCTTGGTCTTCAGGCCCCTGATCATCCTCGTTGTTCTCCTCTGCACCCGCTCCATTCTGTCCACATCCTTTTTGAAGTGAGGCCTCCAAAACTGCACACAGTACTCCATCAGCTAAGGGGCATAGACCTCTCATTTCCTGCCCAAATTCTGTTTGCAGCTGATTCCGCATTGACATGTGTTGGGAAAGTTTTTGGAATGCCCTTAAAGATCAAGAATTGAGTTGTAATTTAATTCCCTTGGTAGTCACACTGGAAAATTTCAGAGTGGGAAGATACAATGATTTCCTAAAGGAGTGGGACCCATTGTCCTTTGTATTCCTTTTGCTTGCTTCTGAAAATAACGGTCCTGTAGATTTATGAGCAGAAAGGCTGCTTTGCTCTTACGTAGCCCCTTCCCTTGGCTAAGTGATGCTTGAACAGGTACTCTCACAAGGATGATCATTGACAGTTGTTCTTGCTCAATGCTTCCAGGTGACAGGTGTGGTGGACGGGAATGTGATTCGGGTCTTGTGCCGCATACGAGCTATTGGGGCTGACCCCACCAATTCTGCTGTTACTGACAGATTATGGTAAGAGAAGGGATGTGGCTGTAACGGTGCAGGTGTAGCTTTAGGTTGCAAGGATGAAATCAGGAGACAGATTCTTGCTTCTCATTCTTCATCTGTGCCCTTGTGACTCTGATGTTGAGACAACTACCCATATTTTATTGTACTGTGAATTTTATCAGGATGTCAGAAATAGGCTGATTTTGCCCTTGTTGACCAGAGCTTTTAGACATTCGGATGATTTCATTATTAAATATTTACTTGAGGATAAAGATGTCACCGTTTCCTACACAGTGGCAATGTTTTGTTACATTGCCACTAGAGTGCAGAGAGCTCTGGTTAGTGTATCAAAATTGTAATTCTGGCTCTGTATTGATCAATTTTAACAATGTTTATCTGCTGGTCAAATGATTGCAAATAAATAAGCTTCATCTGAAATCCCAGTTGGAGAATAACAGCAGCTACCTGGCAAGATGCAGTACTTGTTTGGATGGTTCCCAGCCAGTCCCTTACTGGATGCAGAAGTTTTTTAATTGGTCTCACCTGCTAGTAGCTTAGGCAGAGGTTTCTGAGTCTAGACTAGCTACACCCACTGGCAAGGAGCAAGGGGGCTTGAGCCTTAATTTCTGCACTGAAAAACACAGTTCTGTAGGACTAGGAAGTGGGGATGTACAAGGGAAAGGAGAGTTGGGGGAATCCTTCTGCAAGTGCAGGCTGCAGGCATTTTAGGGGGAGCTTATATGGGATTTTATTGTATTTTGTTTTTTAATTTGAATTTGTAATCTGCCTTGAGCCATCAGGAAAGGTGGGGTATAAATGTTTCAATAAATAAATTCCACTCAAAGCTGGTAAGTTTTAGTGATAAGTGTGCTCAGGATTAGGGCGAGATAGCTCCTGGGAAGAGCTAGGGGCTGTAGAAGGGGACACTGCGCAAAGCTTACAAATAACCTTGGGGAGCCCCACCCCAAAAAAAAACCTCTAAAGGTCAGTGAGACTTTAGAAGATGCTGTTCATATGGTTTAGGACAAGAAGTGGTCTCCAAAGGGGAAAAAACACCAAAATAGCTGTCCGGATTCTTCCAGGGTCATCAGATTCTGTGCCAGACAATGTAAGAGAACCAAATCTACCTTTTAAAGCAATACTTTCCTACTGCTACTGCAAAGACAGCTGTCTGGACAGCATGGTGTAGTGGTTAGGAGCAGTGAACTCTAATCTGGAGAACCGGGTTTGATTCCCCACACTTCAACATGAGTGGCGGACGCTAATCTGGAGAACTGGGTTGGTTTCCCCACTCCGTCACATGAAGCCAGCTGGGTGACATTGGACTAGTCACAATTATCTGAACTCAGCCCCACCTACTTCACAAGGTGTCTGTTGCGGGGAGAGGAAGGGAAGGAGATTGTAAGCTGCACTGATTCTCCTTAAAAGGTAGAGAAAGTTGGCATATAAAAACCAACTTCTTTGCAAAACCTGTACTTCATTTACTCAGTCCCTTATTTCTAACAGAGCTTACCTGGATGCACTTCTCTGCATCCTTTCCCCATGGCTGTGGTTGTAGACAGAGAAGGCTCAGGATCTCTTCCAGCTGGCTGCCTTGGGCTTCCCTGTTGTGCTTGCCAATGTAGGTTGCTGTTGGTCTTAGGGCTTTATCACACGCGCTGGTGGATCCAGCCCATCCAGGTGACTTTAACCAAGCTATGATGGAACTGGGGGCAACGGTGTGCACTCCCAGGGCCCCACTGTGCACGGAGTGTCCGGTGAGGCAGCACTGCAGAGCTCACCGCAGGGTAAGTGGACACCTTTCCCTCTAATGTCTGCCAAGTAGGGATTTATTCTATGAGGGATTTGGCCCAGATACCACACGTCTTAGATTGAAAAACTTTCGTTTTCCTTAAAATATGTGTATACACACAAAGTGGTGGTCAAGGAGGACACTTACGGTGCAATCATTTGCACAGTTACTGCAGTCTAAGTCCACTGAAATCAATGCACATAGACTGGAATAACCCCTGCATAGCTTTGCATTGTGAATCTAAGAAAAAATCCTGAAGAATGACTTTTCTTCTCCAGTTTGTCTTTATCAGACTCTAAAGCACAGGTTCCTTCTCTGTTACCATATCAAATCAGATAATTTTTCTTAGCATTAGGCATGTATCATATATTGTTCAGTTCTATTCTAACTTGGGTTGGTTTAGAACTTGGAATTGTGACTAATGTTAACATGGTTTGATGTTGGGGTCATAGAAGCTCTGGAAGAAGCTTGAAGAACCAAGTTAGCATGGCGGTTAGAGTGTCATCTTTAAATGGAGGAAAATAGAACCTGACCTCATTGGAGGAAGGGCAGAGTGAAAATGTACCAGATTAATAGACATGCACCTCCAGGAGTCTCGGATGACTGACACATTCTGTTCCGCAGATGGAGAAGGAGCTGAAAGACTCTACCAAGAGATTGATAGGAAGAAGTGCCTCCAAGTGTTCCCAGGTGCTGGATGTGGAAGAATGTGGTAAGTGCTGAGAAGGTTTGGCACTTTGAAAGAATGCAAGCCTCTACCTCAAAAAGCCATCCTTAAGGCTTGCATTCTTTCAACGTTTTTTCAAGGTGAAAAAAAACACCAACACTGCTCCAAACAGATCTCTTATCTTCTTTCCCCTTCCACCCACTTTCTTTAGTCAGCATACTTGATTTATACGAGGGGGAAGAACCGCACTTGCAGCCAACAAACCCAGATGCTCCTGATAAAGTCACCCTTCTGTTCAGATGATCCCCCTAGATAAAAGCCAGTCTCCTCTTTCTGGTATAGGGGGAAGAACCACACTGTATAGGGGGAAGAACCACACTTGCAGCCAACAAACCCAGATGCTCCTGATAAAGTCATCCTTCTGTTCAGATGATCCCCCTAGATAAAAGCCAGTCTCCTCTTTCTGCTATGAAATGGATTAAGTATGTAATGGCCTCCAAATCCCAGGAATCCTGCATGAGTAAAGCTTCCTTGACTGGACTGAATGTGCATTCCAACTTGGTGTTGGAGCCAAGACATCCTTGATGGTCCTGCTGGACTACCAGCATCTGGAAATGGACAAAAAAAAACCCTCCTTGCTTGTTTTACTAAACCTCTCAGCATCATTCCGTTCTGTGAACTGCTAGATTCTCCTAGCGTGGATTAACAGAGCTGAAGGCCATCAAGGGATGGCTTTGATCTGGCTCTGATTGTTTTTTGCCAGTCAGTCTCAAAAAGTGGCCTCAGAAAAAAGACTGTGCTGTTCATTGGGAGTTCTTCTGTGACATTCCACAGCAGTCGGTATTAGCACTGAACAGTTCTGTGTGAGGTTTGGAGGAGCAAATCTGCAACTGTAAAACCAGGTGCCATTAATATACTGATGATACTGAGCTCTTGGGTCTCTTTAAATAAAGACCCCCAGAAGACACTGAACTGGTGCCTGGAGTCCATGGGAAGGATAAAAGCCCGAGGCTGAGTCCAGGCCTGTTTTTAGAAAAAAGTACACAGCCTTTTTAAAAATCTGACCAGGCATTTTATGATGTCTTACGATATTGGATGATCATGACTTCATCTTGCTTGCTGGAAGTTTCAACATTTTCTGGATTTTTTGGTGAGCTATCAGAAAGGCAGGGCATTTTTTAATGCATGGTTGCACAGCCTCAAGTCGGTCAGGAGCAGCAGCAAAGGAGTGCTGGAGGCAACAGATTTGCCCTCTCCAGTATGTTGGGTCCCGAAGTTATTTGTCCTATAGAGAACTTTCTGTAAGACGTTCACTCTCTGGTTTTGATACACTATTGTATGGCCTGGGCTGTATAGGTTGATTTGTGTGGGCTGGTGGTTGGATGCACTAGCCTTATTGTGGCACATCAAATTAGGTTGTCTTCTGGAGCGGTGGAGTCTGATCTGGAGAACTGGGTTTGATTCCCCACTCCTCCACATGAGCGGCGGAGGCTAATCTGGTGAAACTGGATTTCTTTCCCCACTCCTACACACGAAGCCAGCTGGATGACCTTGGGCTAGTCACAGCTCTGTTAGAGTTCTCTCAGCCCCACCTACCTCATAGGGTGTCTGTTGTGGAGAGGGGAAGGCGGTTGTAAGCCGGTTTGATTCTGCCCTAAGTGGGAGAGAAAGTTGGCATATAAATACCAACTCTTTTCTTCTCCTGTCTCTGAACAACAACTTAAAGGAACGGTTCAGGTGTTCTGCAGTTCAAGCCCCTAAACTTAAATTGCAGGAAATCTTTTCTTTAGAGTCACATTCTCATGGAGGATTTGGCCCATGTGAACTTTGCCATCATGGGGTAGGCAACATCAGATGAATTCTGGCTTGCACTGCCAAACCTCCCTTACTTAAACCCCTGATACAATAGAGCAGGTCTGAAATCATTGGGTTTTTGCCAGCACTTCAGAACCAAGCATCTTACCTTCTCTGTTCTTCTGATCTGTAGCCAGCCCTGCAGGATGTTGCTCCCTTTGCCTGCCTCCTTCAGAGCTGTGGGATCCTAGTCTTGGTGTGACTAACTTCCCCAGGAAAACTGCCAAGAAGCAGCCCAGGATAGAGAACACGGCTACATGCGTGCTGCAGAGAAGATGCCATGAGGACAAGCCAGAGTACCTTATTGTACAGAGGCCCTGCACAGGTAACTGGCTCATGAGTGGACAGGGGATAAGTCTGAAGTTACTTTTGCAGTCATAGTTCCCCACACTCTTGGGCAAATTTGGATGTTATCTCTTTAACCAAACTACAGTGTATCGGGTCAGAAACCAGATTGCAAGGGGTTTTTTTATGGGGGCAATTGACTCTGCGCCATTTGATTTGGATGAGGCAGCCACTTTTACATTGAAGCACAGTGGTGATTTTGAGCGAGAGCTTGAAGAACTTAGATGTCTGCACGTCAGAGATGGCTCCTGTTTATCTACCGGTCCATCCCAAGTTAATACCCTGTGGGATAGGCAACTTGATCTTTCTGGGACAGCAACTGCAAAGCTCATGTTTCAGCTACAATTAAAGGAAGCAAACTGAATTATTTAAGGCATGGTCTGTTTCTCCTGCACGAGCCAGCAGAGAGCACTCAGCCCTGATGTAGATGCCTGCATTGGGAGCAGTGCTGTTGCTTCTTTTCTTTTTTTTGCCATCATCCCTGTAGGGTTTTTAAGGCAAGAGACCTTCATAGGTGATTTGCCATTGCCTGCTTCCACATCACGACCTGGGTATTCCTTGGAGGGCTCCCACCCAAATACTAGCCAGGATCAGGGCTGAGAGTGTGTGACTGGCCCAAGGTCACCCAGCAAGCTTCCATGGCATGAGTGCGGATTTGAACATGGGTTCCCAGGTACTAGTACGATGCCTTAACCACTAATGTTATTCTGGAAACATTATTTCCTGAATATATGTCTTGCCTGCCTGACTTTAAACAGTGAAGTATTTTATTTAAAGCCAGGCAGGCAAGACATTGTTTTCCTTAAGTGCTGAGCGTTATTCTTACATACCTTACCACAAGAACTGTCCTATTTTTAGCTAAGGTTAAGAGCATTTCTGACGGCACTGCATTCATTACCTAGGCTGAGATTTGAACCAGGGATTTCCAGACCAAGCCTTTAACCGCTAAGTTGTATCAGTTTGTTTGAGAGCCAGCATGGTGTAGTGGTTAATAGCGCTGGACTCTAATCTGGAGAACCGGGTTCAATTCCCCATTCCTCCACATGAAGCCTGCTGGGTGACCTTGGGCTAGTCACAGTTCTCTCAGCCCCACCTATTTCACAAGGTGTCTGTTGTGGGGAGGGGGAGGTGATTGTAAGCTGCTTTGAGACCCCTTAAAGGTAGGGGAAAGTGGAATATAAAAGCCAACTCTTCTTTGCGCTGATGATGCTGCTGTGCCTTTTCTCACAGGTCTGCTGGCAGGGCTCTGGGAGTTTCCTAGCATTTTGCTTTGCCCAGGGCAGGAGAAGCAGCATAAAGCAACAATGGCCAAACACCTTCAAGCATGGGTGGGCAGTGACGTGGCTGTGGGACGCTTGCAGCACGTTGGAGAGGTAAATGAGACTCTACACAAGCCTTATGTTGTGTTCAAATGTTTTGTGCATTGTGAAGAGTGTTGACTGGCCAGTTTACCCACCTGTCCCAACTAACACTCCCCTCCCCACCCCTGTATACATGGGGTTGACAACCGACTGGTGGGGGGTGGGATAGCAGCAGAAGTCCTGTTGCCATTTAGCATCATAGCAAGGCATCTGATTGTGTGCCTTGTATATGGGTGTTTTGATAATATCTGTGGAAAGAACCATTGCTTTATAACTGACAGGTGGAATGTTGCAGGTGGCTTTATTCATTAATGAAATTTGTTCCCTAAAGACTTTATGAATCAGTACCTATAAGGAACAGATTAAAAAATCCTGTCATAATACATAGGGGTCGGGTAAGATTAATCTTGATTTTCCAGCCATTCACCTCTGAGATTATCCTTAGCTTGCTATAGGCCTTGGGACCATGGGATCACACAGTACCATCTCCTTCTTACTTCCTTATCCGAAAGCAGCAGTGGCTGAGAGTTAAGAAGGGGAAGCCCAGAGGTTCCTTTCTATTCAAACCCTGGGTGTTTAGCCTGTGAAGGTCTGTTTACTTCTGGCCAAAGGACTGTGCCTGCCTGCTAGGAGATGAAGAAGGTGCTGTCAAACCACAGGATCTTTTTTCCTTCCCTGCCTACACTTGCAAATCTGTCTTCTCTAGGTTCTTCATATCTTCTCCCATATTCGCCAAACATATACAATCTACTTTTTGAACCTGGACAAGCATGAGGGGAATTGCAAAATGGAATCTGCACTGCCACTGTGCAGATGGGTGACCAAATCCGAATTCCAGAATTCTGCTGTTTCCACTGCCATGAAGAAGGTATGGAGAATCTTAAGCATGAACTACTTCAAATTTCCCACTAGTGTGACAACAACATGAAATGTTAGCCACAGAAACCTAAAAAATGACAAATGTTTACTGCTACCAGGAGTGTGGTAGTACATGACTAAATGACAAAGGATAACCTGGCCCTCTTCCAGGCACTGTTTTTATGGGAGTTTACTCCGTCCCACTGTCTCTGTAGTTCAAGCAAGTTGTTCCAGGGCATTTGACACAGTTAAGTTTCTATGAAGGCTTCCCCTAGGATGGAGGAACTGGTGTCAAACTGTTTACTTACTATGGTGCTAGAAGTGTTTCGAACATCATGTGCAGTTTCCTGCTTTTTTTCAGGTCTTGAAAGCCTATGAAAAATGGAGGTCTACAATCAGTGTTTCCAAGGTGGGTTGGTTCTTTTCTCTCACCTGCAGATGCATGAATATTCCTAGCATCTTGTCCCCCTCCTACTGAACTTCAACACTGGACCCGCACTCAGAAGCAGTCAGCTTGTGGCTTGCCCAATTAATTTCCCAGCCAAACCAGATTAGTTCCAGTTGTTTGACTTTGCTTTAAAAAGGTTGCCTAGAAATGCCAGGCCAGTAAGCGGGGGTGGGGGGCATGGCATGTAGAGAGCTGCAGGCTCTGCCCCTGTGTTTAAATTTGCGCACATTAACAGGTCACCAAGAGGAAACGGGACTCTCTGTGTGCCAGCGAGCCAGCACTTGAAGCAGACAGAAGCTCTTCCAAGAGGCAACTTTCTCTGGATTCTTTTCTTGCACCTCAACCCAAGAACTGACAATAATAAACGGTACTTAAGGGCACCACTGGTGGCGCCCTCAGATGCCTGTAACCAGAATCTCAAGTTCTAGAACACTCCTGGCAATGCAGTGAGGTATGCCTGCAGTGTGGGAAAGTGTCAAGCAGTATGATCTTCTACCAGAGGTTAATGGTGTGGAGGTCTCCTCTCCACCCATCTCTTGAGGGTCTTATCCTATAGCTTGGATGATGAGAGGATTTTCAGCAATCTTGTAGATGTCTGGGAAGGAAATGGCTGTGACCAGAGCAAGCATTTTGTGGGAGAACGCTGATGATCTAATTGTCTGCTCTGTTTACATACACAGTGCAAGCAACCATGGATACTCATAAGAGGAGGGTAGGGATTTCTTGGCTTCACTCTGGTATGCCACATAGTAACAAAATTGAAGTGCATGGGGGTAGACTGACCATGATGGGGTGAAGCAACTCCCCTTCTCAAGTGTCTGCTGAGCAAATCAGTTCAAGAGATATCTTATAAATCCAATATTGTTTTCTTAGAGCCAGTTGTTTCCTGTAGGTGAATAACTGTATATAATTATGAAAATCAGTCACGCACCACCATGTCTTACTGTGATATTAAATGCCAATATTTGTGTAGTTCCACAAGTCCACGGTTTTTACAGCTTGCAACGTCCTGCTTTACTTCCAGTTTTGCTAATAAACTTTTAATGATTTTCTACAGAGATTGTACTGGTGCCAGTTATTCAGTTGTATCTGCCTCCCTCCCTAAAAGTGATTTGATTTATCAGATTTAAAAAAGTGAATTCTATCTCCCTTGAACTTTAAACCAAGGCCCACCATGTTGGTACCTCCTGCCATTCCATTGATTAGGAACCAGAAAAGCCTAATTCTTCAATAGAATCTGTGCCAAAGATGTGATACAACAGATACATATCTGGAAATGGAGGCTGTTGTTCACAGAAATGTGGAATTATGCTGTGATGGACTAAGGGTTCATTTCTGTCAGTAGCTGTAGGTGGGGCAGAGCTTAAGGGAAGAGACTCTGAGCTGCTGGAAGGGGCTTTTACTCTGGGTGCCAGTGTGATAGGTTGTGCCTAGTGTGACTGGGGCAAATCCTGAAGGGTGACGAAAGAGAGAGTTTGGGGAGAAAGGTCCCTACTCTAGTCACTGAGGAAAGGGATGGTCTCTGGGGAAGGAGGTATTCCTGGCCCACTTAAATGACTTTAAGTGCTGTGAAGTAATTCCACAAAGAGATAAAGGAAGGGAGAATCTCCACATTTCCTAGTTTTAGGCACCAGAGTATACACATGAACCTCTGTGTGCAGGTTATGGGACTAAGCTACCTTAAAGTGTTGGAAACCTAAATTAGATAAAATACCATCTGTGCTGTATGTGTTGAGCAACTCATTATATGTATTTCTTAACAAAGAAATTAGTTGTTTCTCAGTTGACCAGGCCAAGGAGATAGCACAGTCTTAGGTGAGATTCACCCTCTGTAGTCTGCTTCAGTCCAAGGTCCTTTGGGCAGAGAATAACAGGATGTTTAAAATATCCCCTAATAATGACCCAATTTTGTAGTAGGTTTACCACTAACATGTGGTAACTGAAAAGTCGTTACTTTTAGGTTTTTTAAATTAAATTTTTTTACTTTGCTTTGGAATAAGGTTTTAAAGAGACAATGCATGGGATAAAATTCTGAAAGGAAGAGGTTATAACCTTTTGTAATCTCTACCCATCTCTAGCATATCCTCAGTTTCATACAAGATTTCATGCTGGAGTCACCTCTGACCCATTTAACCTAACTAAAACATCAAAGCATAAGAGTTGTATTGGGAAAGCAGCTTGAAGATAGCTGTACCCAGCACTAAAAGAGCACACCGCACAGTCAGTATGAGTTATAACTGAAACTGTTTTAGTACTACTGTTTTGCTGCTCTTCCGTCTCTAAACAGTTGGGATGCACAAGAGGTATTATTTTTACGCTGAAGAAAATTTAATGAACTACTAATAGTTCAAGTAGCAGTTTAAAAATTCTTAAGCAGATAGCCATGTCTAGATTTGAGGTACTTTCTATTGCATTTGTGCTCACAGAGTGTTTTGTGTCATTAAATGCTGCTCCTTCAGAGTTCCAAAACAACCGGGTGAGCATCCGGTAGTTATTTTCCTTTTTGTGTCTGAGATTTCTGAAGTACCCCTATGAAGTGCCTATGAGTCTAGAGAGAAATATGGTTTTGTTTATCTCACTTGTTCCATCATGGGCTTGCTGACAAAGGAACACTTGCTTGTGTTTCTAGAAATGTTAACTGAGATTGTTAGAGAGGAAATTGCGGTCTTCTGCCTGCCTGCCTAGCAAAACCACGTTTGCTATTCTTAGCAGGCTGAATCTTTAAAGAGGGAAGTACGAATACAGAAAAATCAGCAACATTAGTTACAATCATGTTAACTGTAGCAGTCTGTAAACAGTAGATCTGTTTGCAAATCATGACATCTTTTCCCAGTATGATCTAGGTCCAAGGAACCTCATCTTTTTAAAAATGGAGTAAGTACCATGCTCTCTAGGCAATGATGTAAACTTTGAACTAAATTTACAAGCTTCCATTAGTAATCTGCACTCAGACTACTGAGCTTGGAAGCTAAGCAGGATTGATCATGGTTGGTACTTGGATGGGAGACAGAAAGGGTTGCTATGCAGAGGAAGGCAATGGTAAATCACCTCTGCTCATCTCTTGCTTTAAAAACCACATGAAGGGGTTGCCATAAGTTGGTTACGACTTGACAATACTCTATTATGATTAAAGTTCATTCTTAAGAAGAAACTGAAGTCAGTCGCTACTGCTTGTCCATGTAGTTCTGCACTGCTTGCCAAAGAGCACGGATGTTTCTCTCACCAAAACCTACAGCCCCACATCGTTCTATGAGCTCTAGGAAGAAGGTGTCCTCTGCAAAGAGAGGTTTAGTGAATATCTGCATCAGGAATTGTTTACCACGAGGGTTTGGACTGATGTTGCCGCCTTCCCCAGCTACCTCAGAATCCAGGAGGATGCCATAGTGTTCCAGAAGATCAGGATCCTGCCCAACAAGCTGTATCTCTCTCGCTCTGCCATTCTCATTGTAGTAGGTTAAGGGTGGTTCTACAAAGTTTGCACCAGACTTTGCCATGGCTGCAGCAGTTCTTATGATATCTGCTGTGTAGAGTGCCACATGCTGGATGCCGGCCCCTCCATGCTGCTCTAAGAAAGTATCTACCTGGTTCTTCCTTTGCTGTGGCAATGACTCAGCCAGAACAAGCTTACAGTCATGATCTAGCTGAGTCAAGCCACTCCCATTGCAATGCATGGCAGTAAGACGGAGGCCCATGCCAGCTCCCTGGATACTGTAACCTTCAGCAGCATCTTGTTGGTGGACAAAGAAACGCTGGAAACCAAAACATTTCTTGTACCAATCCAGTACTTCTTGAGAACTACCTGGGGGACAAGCATAGGTGATGTGGTCAAAATGTGTGACCTCCCCAGCTCCTTTCAAGTCTTTAGAGGAACCCTCTACACCATGAAAGCCAGGCAGGAAAGGTCCACAATACTGCGATCGGTCAAGCAGAGTATGGTTGATATTGCCCAAAATGGATCTCACCACTGCATAAGTGACACAACCACCCTCATCTGCTACATTAGTAGGAGGGATAAGCATTTGGCAACCTTGTTCCTGAAGGCTCTGGGAGATGCCAGGTATGTTCTCCATCTCAAAACAAATGTTGGAAGCTGTGCTGACTGCATACTCCAGATCCGCATCATACAAAATTATTTGATCCTTGTAGGGACTAGAAGAGAACATAAGTGGAATTTCTCTTGCTGCCTTTAGCCTCTCATTGACAACAAAGACAGCAGCTCCTCTTCTCAAGGCCAGCTGCTTGCTCCATGCTGTCACCCGTGCAGCAAACAGTTCAAAGCCAAACTTTTGTACTAGGTTCTTGGCCAGCTGCTGCTTCTCAGGAACATGGAAACCAATGTAGCACAACTGCTTCACAGACATAATGCAGCTGGAAAGGACTGTGGGCTGCAACACGCAGCTTTTCTGTGAGATCTACAGAAAAATAAAAGAAAGCAAACTTGGTGGTTAGATGACAGGGTCAGATAGATGTGCTGACATTCCAGGAGAAGTGTCCCAGCTTTCATAGGACAGAACGAGAAAGGAAAAGCTCTGTGGGATTTCCCCTTCTGATTCCATGTTTCCAAAAAGTCAAAGGAATCTACAGCTGGTCAGTGAAATTGGAACAATTGGCCAATTAAAACATTCACCTACATAAAATAGCAGCCCGTTCCCTGGGCAGTATGGCACAGGATGTAGCAAACTTTTTTTTAAATTTAGACATATATTGGCAGCCGTCAATAAAAAGAAATGTAGGTCTACATTTCCTTAGCTAAGAGACACTTTCTAGTCTTTGTTTCTCCATTCCTTTCACTCATCCTATACATACCTCAGAAACTGCAAAGCCAGCAAAAGATTCAGCTAGTCCTAACACCTATCACTTAATCAACCAAAATGCAAAAAATGACCATTCTTGACCATCTAATACAAGTAATGGAATATGGCATGGTTCACTGTGTCAAAGGCAGTAGATAAATCCAGGAGGAGCAACAAGGAGGCTCCTACAATTAGATGGAGGTTGTAAACTAAAGCCAGCAGAGCCATCTCCATCCCATAGCCTGGTCTGAAACCAGATTGAAAAGGATCTACAGCTGATGAGTTATCCCAGAAGACCTGGAGTTAGTCTGCTACTGCTCTCTCAAACTGTGCCTAGGAAGAGCAGATTAGAGACAGGATGATAACTGGCTACATCATTTTTCTGTATTCAATTACATTCTGAAACTGTATAGACCAGATACATCCCAATCAACAAAATTCACACATTGTATAAGTCTAAATGAGAATAATGCAGTGATCTACACAACCTAGTGTTGTATGAATTAGGCTGTTTTTCCAAACCTACTTATACCAGAACAGACACTGGAAAGTAGGTTCTTTGGAAGTTTCATGGCTGATTGCATCATTCCTACCGAGTATTTAATAGATGGAGTCATATGCCTTAGAATCAAGCTTTCCGGGCAGGGTATTCGCTTGCAATGAGACTGTCATTCTGTGCTTTAAATTAATTCCTCTTTCCAATTCTCTATGGAAGTAGGAAAAAAACTTGTAATGTTGCTTTTTAAAGAAACAATTTTCAAGGGCTTTCCTGTCAAGCAGGTCACCTATTAGGTTCTCTGGGAATTAATATCGGGGAGGTAGGAAAAGCAAGCAGTTTTTAAATTTAAGCCATTTTACCTATTCCTTCATTTTGATTTCCTTCTACGATTCCTCCTCACATGTGAACAAAGAAACCTAGTTTCTTTTAACGTCACCTTTCCTTTCTCCAGGTCTACTACAGCATTCCTCAGAGACCCCCCATTTCCATCCCTACATCACAACAGAACTAATTTTTCTTAAATTCCTCCTGTTTCCTGCCTCATGAAATTCCCATTTCTCCTCCACACCTTGCACCTAGTTTGCATTTTTTTAAATAACACAACCATAATTTGGGAGGGAGCTTGTTGAACCTGTGCTGGAGGCAAGCGCTGAAGGCCTTCTGGCATTATTTTATTTATTCTGGTAGGTTCCAGCAATCGCATTACATTCTGCAAACCATATATCTAGGTAGATGCCCAACCCACGTGGTCACCAGAAGAGATGCATGGCTTCCATACGCTCTTAGGCTCAATACAAAGCAAAGCAAGCCTGTTCCTTCCCACTTCTTGTTTAAACGCTCTAGCTTCTACCAGTCACTTCAACCATTTATTCATGGAAGGTTTTTTTTTTTTTTAAATAAGATTTTTATTTATATAGTTGGAGGGGTACAGGAAAAAAAAGGAAGGGGTAAAGCGTTGTATTTATAAAAACAATTCAACATTATAAAATATCTTCACAAAACAAGACACTTTTAAGGTCAAACTATTCGAAAGTCTGGGGAGAAATAGAAAAAGACCTGAGTTTATGGTCTAAAATGAATATTTCTTGGTTGGGAAGGATATCGGCAATTAAGATGAACGTACTTCCTAGACTGAATTTTTTATTTCAATTTTTGCCAATTGACATCCTTGACAGAACAATAGAAAGTTGGCAAAAACAAATCAACCGATTCGTCTGGAATGGAAAAAAAACCGAGAATTAGATTTAAAGTGCTACAAGACGAAAAGAAAAGAGGAGGATTGGCATTACCCAATCTCAAATTATACTACCATGCAGCCTGTCTAACTTGGATTACAGAATGGATAAAATATCCTAAATCTAGACATGTTATTCTAGAACGAGTGGATCTCGGACAAGGTTTTCATAAAGCGCTGTGGGATTCTACAACAAAAATTCAAAAAGACAAAGCACCAGAAGACTGCGATGTAAAAATAGCGTTGTTGAAAGTGTGGAAAAAATACAAAAAGAGAATAAGTCCTTCTCCACCATCTATAATGTCGCCAATCGAAGCTTATCATGATAACGTCACACTGAAACCGGGTGTTCACTTTACCTACAATCAAATGATAGAGCCCACAGGAGAAATTAAGAGCCTGATTAAACTTCAAGAAAAATTTCAAAAATTGAATTGGCTGTCCTATCTACAACTGAGGTCTAACTTACAAAAAGACTATTTATACCCCCGGCCATTCCGTGAATTAACAGAATTCGAGCAAACAATATCCAAAAATGACTCTCATTTATTAGGAAAAATTTATAAGCTTCTTTTGAAATATGATACAGAAGAAGAACAAGTGAAGATCAATATGATAAAATGGATGCAAAACTTTGGAGAAATGATCAATATGGATTTATGGGAAAAACTCTGCACTTCTGAAATGAAATATACCGTGTGCCAAGAAGTGAAAAAAAATTGGTGTAAGACATTTTATAGATGGTATTTGACTCCCAATATGCTTTCCCAGATGACCACTTCCGGAAAAAGAGGTGCCTGCTGGACATGTCAAGACACGGATGGCTCCTACTTCCATGTTTGGTGGACATGTCCAAAATTACAAATATATTGGGGAAAAATTCATCGTGAACTCCAGCCGATGTTAGATACCAAGATAACATTTGATTCTAAATTTTACTTACTCAGTATAGTGCCACCAAACCTGCCTTTAAAATTCCAGGACGTTTTCAAATATGCTACAACTGCAGCCAGAATAGTTCTGGCAAGAACCTGGAAACAAACTCATATACCCGAAACAGAAGACTGGAAAGAAAAACTGTTGGAATATGCCAGTATGGCTAAGATGACTTTCGAGTTAAATTTAAAGTTTAGTGAATCTACAGAGCAGTTTGATGATAAGTGGGCGTCATTCTATACTTATATGAATTGCAACTAATTGAATGAAGTACGCTGGCTTAACCTTTAATAAGAGGCTAAGTTTTATCTTCTATGTTTTAACTAACTGTTAAGTAAATTCCAGATTTTTACCTAATAGAACATTAATATGACACAAGTAGAACAACTGAACGATATTTTGCAATTATTTTTAACGCAGAAAATGTTTTATAATATATCATAAACGACCAATAATTTCTTGTTGTTTACAACTGAGTTTATTTTATAATTCATGGAAGGTTTTGCATTGGATTTGCCACTTTAGATGCACTTTTCCCCCACCCAGATCCTCAAAACTCAACAATAAGCCGCCATGCAGAGTGTTGAGAATTCAGATGGGGAAAATGTGCATCTATAGAGTGGCAAATCCAATGCAAAACCTTCCATGAAGAGGGCTAAAGATGCCGGGTTAATAATGACCGGTGTTTAAATGGGACGGAAGCAAATAGCTTGCCGTCCCCAAGGCTGCTTTAACCAGACGCTGCAGCAACAGATTTCAAGCCACGTTCAGCCATGTAGCAAACGCCTTTGTTGCAGGATTTTCCTTATACAGTTGGAAAATTTCAAATAAAAAAAGCATTACCACCACCAGCTTGCACTAGAAATGAAGTTTGACGCATTTCTAGTGCAAGCTGGCGGTGGTAAAGCTTTTTTCCGAACGTTCCCAGTCGCTCTTTCCCGTCCTCCTTTTCCCTCTTCCGTCCTCATTTCCTGCCACTAAACAAACGCAACGGTTTTTTGAAGGTCACGGTCAAGCAGCAGGGGCTGATGGGAAATGTAGTCCGTGGACTCAGCAGGGCCACCGCACGCTTTTTCTCTCTTAATTGTGGGCCTGCTCGTTAGTCGCTGCCTGACAATTCCCCCCCCCCCGCCGCCGCCCGTCCTTTCCCCCTTCATAACTCGCCTCTGTCCGTTTCTCTTGGACTCCCGATGCCGGTGGTGGTTTGTAATCATCGGCTGCAGCAGGCAGGCCGCAGAAATCCTCCTCCTGCCGCCTCTGACTTGAATCTCAAGGAGGAGCTTCAAGGCATCCAGTCAGATATGCGGGCGGGGGGGGGGGAGACATTTATCTGATCGTTCCTGAGGAACACACGTGCCAGGCATTCAGGAGCTGTCGTTCGCAGTGGGTCGCCGTGTTAGTCTGTCTGCAGTAGTAGAAAAGGGCAAGGGTCCAGTAGCACCTGAAAGACTCAAGAATATTTTCTGGCAGGGTAGGAGCTTTCGTGAGCCACAGCTCACTTCTTCAGATACAGCTAGAATGTGAACCCATCTGTCTTTAAGTAGAGGAGAGTGAATTCAGACAAGTATTAGTATGTAAATGTTAACAGTATGTCAATGTGAATAGCAGGAGGGATTAGGTGTGGTCTGCAGAAGAGTCTGATGTCCAGGGGAGAGATGGGTGTGGAGAAATCAGCACTGGTAATGAGCCATGAAGCAAGGTCTTTATTCAGCCCAGGTAAATGCATTGACTTTAGTTTGAATATCAACTGTAATTTGGCAGTTTCTCTTTCCAATCTCCCTTTGAAATTCCTTTGTAAGAGAACTGCTATTACATGCCAGAGCCATACTCCTCGCGCTTCAGAGGAGAAAGACTGTCCGTAAAATGCGTGCGCTGGTGAAAGCAGGCTCTGTCTTGGGAAAGCTATGCTTTTATTCGTTAGTCTTATAAGGTGCCGCAAGACGGTTCATTATGTTGGTTGCAGAAGACTAGGGTGCCTGCTCCTCTAGAGGAATCACGATGGGTTAGTGTTAGTCTGTCGCTAGCAGTAGAAAAGAGCAGGAGTCCAGTAGCACCTTAATGACTAGCAAAATTTCTGGCAGGGTATGAGCTTTCGTGAGTCACAGCACACTTCTAGCAGAATTTGAAGAAGTGAGCTGTGGCTCACAAAAGCTCATACCCTGCCAGAAATGTTGTTAGTCTTTAAGGTGCTACTGGACTCTTGGTCTTTTCTGCTGCTCCTCTAGAATGTGTTTGAGTGTTAATTTCACTGCAGTTATACTTGACGTGGAAGCAGGCGGATTAGCAGTTATCCAGGACACACCACCAGAACTCCTTGCTTTATAGAAAACAGTGTTGTTTAATTTACAGGGCACAGATACAAAAGACAAACCGTCACGTACACTTCTCTCCACCAAACTTCCCAACACAGAGTTACAGTTACATAGGCTTATATACAAAACTCCACCTGAAGGCATACCCTCCCTACACATGTAGACTCTGTGGTCACAAGACACTGATCGCACATAGGAGGGGGTAGACGGGTAATGTGTACAGAGAGAGGGCCAGGATGAATCTTAAAAACCAAGGGTAACTGCATGGCATTTTTTCTGATTTTATCTACTATCCTCTCAAAACTCAATATTTTCCAGCTCTCCTACTACAGCAATACACTTTATTAATTAATTGACCTGAATCCACATCTATGTTTGTTAACCATTTGCTCCCTTTGACTGTTGGGTTAATTGGCTTCAGTTGTGTTAATTGACTTTGTAGCTTTTTGTAGCTGTTTGGCTGATGAATATCCTATTGAATGGCTGTTAGTTTCTACTGAATGCTTGTTATTCTGTGACAAGGTTCTATCCTGTGACAGAAAGGTTATTGTCCTTTAGAAGATTACAGAAGCATCTCATACAATGGCTAGTTTCAAGGCCATGTACAGCCAGTGCCTTAGATAGTGTTGACATAAAAAGTAACCACAATTGGTAGGAAGTCACATGCAAGTACAGTACAGAATTCCTTTCCTTTTTAAATAGGAATTGTGGCCTGATGAAGATTTGCTGCTCTGTACTCTGGGGTTGCTTCCGCACTAGCCATTTAGTCTGCAATTGCCATAGTTCGTTCAATGAGTTTTAACAGAGAATTCAGACAACACAATTAATAGGTCTGGAAAACTAAACAACAAGAGGGAAATTTCTTTTAAAAGCAGAACTATTTCCTCTGATATTTAGGAGAAGAAGAGTAGGTTTTTATACTCCGTATCCTCAGCCCTGGCTGAGGATAGCTGGATATTTCTTGGGCCAGGGACCACCAGGAGGTTCTTCCCAGATGGGTACAGTGCTGTTTGGGGGGGGGGGTATGATGGGAGAGATGGTTCCGCAGGTACTACGGTCCCAAACCGTTTAGGGCTTTGAAGGTCAATACCAACACCATGAATCTGATCCAGTACTCGATCTGCAACCAGTGTAGTGTTAAGGGAATTAGATGGGTTCTCCTGGTTTTAGTGGGGAATTTAGCTACGGAGACACTTAGAGCACTACCAGAGGATTTCACAGCTGAATCTTAGCCCAATGTATAGGAGGAATGAGTAAATCAGTGGACAAAGCTTTCAGTGAAGGAATGTTTGTATCCAAAGAAAGTGTTTTTATAAAGGGATTTAAAGGGGTACAAGCGCACACAAAAACACTATGTAAAGGCGCACACACAAGGTCTATAGGTAAAAGGGATAGAGGGGATTTATAGCTACCTGTCCGATGAGGAGGATGTCCGGGGGAACTGCTACTTGGAGCAATCAATGACCAGCATTTGTCACCAGGAAGAGCCACATAGCAAAGCATGGAACACAATGTTTGGATCCAAAAATGAAGTGCAAGGAACCATACCAAATGGTGGCTATATTTATACCCAATTTCTGGCCTGGAGCAGGGTGACTACGTCAGCAATGGTGGTCACTAAGAGTGGACAAAGGCTGATTGCTTCTTGATTAAATTAATCTTTTAGGTGTGGAAAGACAGAAGGGGAGGGAAGGTGTGAGACAACCTAGTGGTTATGATTGTAGCTTCAAGTATTTGCCATAGATTTTGAGATGGAAAAAGATATTCTGAGACCTGTTCCCAGGAAAGACAGAGGGTGAGTCATGGGTGTGTTGACTTCCAATTTTTGTACCTGTAGGAAAACAAGCAGCAAGACAACAAATTGAAGAAATGCAGGTTGAATGCAAGAACTTGGTATACCCTCTGGAACTTGCTTCTCAAGGTACTTGCTTCCTGTTGCTTCATGATAGGTCTTGCTCAGTGTTGTGCCAAGAATGTATTCTTGGATGTAACTGGAAACTGTTGGGCAGCTTGCTAGGGCTCTAGAAGGGAATAATCCAGTGTTGATTGTCTAGCTCTGAAAGATATCTCTTCACTACTACACTTGATCTCCCTGAGTAAACAAGTAATGCTGGGTGATTGGCAGTAGTAAGCACCATGCATTCTGCTTTGTGATTCTTTAGGGACATCTGGGAGGGTAACTGTCAGCTCAACACACACACACTGTCCCATCCCCTTTTGGGTGGAGAGAACTAGAATGGGAGATAAAGCATGCTGGGGCCAGCCTAGGGATGGAAGGTCATAGAAATCAGAGTTCCCTCAAAGGACGATATAGAACAACAGCTGGAGTCACCAGGGAAAAGGCACAGTATCACTTTATTAGGAATTCTATGGGTGAATTAATTGGGGAGGGTGTCATCTGAGTCAGATTCTGTAGGTAGTCAAGTTATCTAGCTGTGAGATTTGTCACAAGGGAGTAAGAGACAAAAGGGAAGGGGGGAGGGATGTGGGTAATCATTATTGCTCCCTAGGGTAAAGTCCTGCTGGTTTCTCGAGGCATAAGACCGGTAAGGTTTGATTGGGCTGGCCTTAGGTTTGCCAGCTGCCTGGAGGGGAAAAAATGCCTTGTCCCTTTAACAGAGACCAAATGAGATGTTATTCACCAGGTGATGTTACTTACTTCCATGGTATGAAAAGCTTCAGCTGTCCATTTCCACACATTAAGCCTCTATGAAATGCACAGGACATTTTTCACCAGACTTGTTGGCAACCCTAACTGGTTTACATGGATGAGAATGCATACAGTTTTGATACAGAGAAGAACCTCTTGTATTCTCTTTAATCAGAACCTCAAAGCTGACCCCCACCCCAGGACTCAGGGTTTTAGGAATCTGGGAAGGTGAGGTGTTTGTGTGAAGGAGATGCTGAGCTAGAGGTAGAAACTGCAAACAACCTGTGCAGTAGGGTTGCCAGGACCCCTGGGGGCATAGGGTTCCCAGATCCAGGTTGGGAAACTCCTGGAAATTTGGGCATGGAGCTTGGAAAGGACAGGAACCTCAGTAGGGTACAATACCATAGAGTCCACCCTTCAAAGCATCCATTTTCTCTAGGGGATCTGATATGAATAGTCTGGAGATGAGCTGTAATTTCGGGGGAACCCCAGGTCCCACCTGGAGGCTGGCATCCCTGCTGTGCAGTGGCAAGTAGGGAAAGAGAGAGACACTGATGCCCCGCAGTAGCTTTTGGTGATATGTTCAGCTAGGCGTTCTTCTGGAGCTACTGCCATTGTCCCCTTTCTCCAGTGGAACAAAGAGGACAGCCTGGCAAGATCTAGTTCAACAAAATACATTTCTTTCCCTGCTTTTGTGGCTCCTCTTTTCCAACATCAAGAAATTCAAGGCAGATATTCCAAATAAAGATATGACCAGGATAATAAGCTGGAAGTCCTGACTCACCTCTAATTTTTTATTATTAGTGTAAGAAGGATTGGTGTTTTGTTTTGTTTTAACTAAGGGGGTGAAAATTCTTGTTGAGGTTTCATCTGCTTGCTCTTCACAGATGCAGTGCTGGGCAGCTAGAATCTTTACAAAATCAATCTTCTTGTGATAATTTCTGCTTTAGTTTGAGGGTGCTATATTTCAAATTAAAGCTAAATAATGGTGTAGAATTTTCAAAATGTGCAAGAGGCTGATAACATCAAAGATAGAAGGGAGGAAAATGGACAGTGCTTTATGCAAAAGGGCAATTTTCAGGCAGAGAAAGGGAAATATAAGGGCTGTCATAATGGAGGAAAGACACTGACAATTCCTTACTAGGATTATGTTAGGGAATGAAGAGAGCAGTATTGTGTGCTTCTTTATTGGGTTTCTGTAGGATTTTTCACTTAACATGTATACATTATGAGTCATATTTGTTCACAGACTCTCCTAACTTGCTAAGGAGTTGCTTTTATTTTGCTAGGGCTCTGACTAATTCTAGGCTTTTGGAAACTGCACGTTCAGGTGGCCACACCCACCAATTTTTCTTAAAGTTTCACTTGCAGATGAGCCTGGCGGATACAATGTAGGAAGTTTTGCTTCTATGGTGATTATTTGGTATTGAATTTACTTCCCATTAGAGTTGCCAGGTCCCTCTTCGCCACCAGCAGGAGGTTTTTGGGGTGGAGCCTGTGGAGGGCATGGTTTGGGGAGGGGAGGGACTTTAATGCCATAGAGTCCAATTGCCAAAGCAGCCATTTTCTCCAGGTGAACTGGTCTCTATCAGCTGGAGATCAGTTGTAATAGCAGGAGATCTCCAGCTAGTACCTGGAGGTTGGCAACCGTACTTCCCATTCTTAAATTTGATTTCTTTGATCCTCTTCTGAAGTCTACAGTTCCTACACTTACTGCTGACAGTATTAATTTTATCATGTGAAAATTGTCTGTGTGTCTATTTTGGCAAAATGTACCATTTTGGCACAATTAGCCTCTGTGTACTACAGGTGCAAAACTGTGCCGAAATAGGTTTTCCCCACATACTATGGCATTAACTTTTTGCATATGGATTTCCTACCCTGTCAGGTATGAAGCAAGCCTATGAAAAAATTAATCCATAATAATTTTAAATATGATAATCGGAATCAGCCTTTTGATGTGTGGCAGCATTTATGCAGGAGCACATGGTGGCTCAAAATCTGGGCATATTTTTCCACTCAAATATTCCTCACACTGGCATATATTGTAACACCTCTGCAGTAACAATAAGCTTGAATCCAGACTAATTTAAATCCTTTTCCAGAGTGTAAGTACATGAGAAGTCCTGCCAGGATCATTTTCTTTCTCAAGGTAATGTGTACATGAACCTGTATGTTTTGTGTTAGTCAGCAAATTCCAGAAGGGGCACTTTTTACTCTCTTCAGCTTCAATTTCTGCATTTTAAAAAAATTGTTCATGTGAGAATGAGTTTTCATATAAGGTATGACAATGTCCATGGCTGCAGTCCTTAGCGATCAATGACCAGCATTTGAGACTTTGAGACTAAGCCCAGTTGCATAAAATTGAATCTACATCTAAGTAAACCTACTTAGGATGCCCCCCCCCCCCGGCCAAGACTGGTATGGCCAGGGCTATTCAGTAACAGCAAAAGACTCTCTTTCATTTTCCACAACTTTATACAGACCTGAGGAAGGGGCTTTCCATATATACCTATTAACATGATTTGAGGCTTAGGGAGGTGTTATGCAATATGTTCCTATGTGCTGCTTCTGAGATATAATGGTTTTAGACTGGGCTGAGTCAGATGTGACACGTGGAACATACATGATCAGATCTCCCGACACTTTTTTACATTTTAAGGCTGTTAAGATGGGTTCAACTTTTGATCAGAGCTGGGCAAGCAAGAGAATGGGGGATTTAATTCTTTCAATAGGGGGGATTTTTGGTGAACAGAACTAAGCAGGCCAAGAGACTGGAATTTAGAGCACTACAAATATGCGGCTGCAGTCTCTCAATTTTTGTCATTTTTTAAAAACGATAATTTTCTAGTCTAAAAACAAGCTTTAATTCTGTAAACTGTAAAAGTATTTTCTGGGTTGTGATACTGGGTTGTATGTAAGGCATAGCATGTAGAAGTGGCTAACTTGAACTGAAGGAAGAAAAAAGTTATTATTTTCTTTAAAAAATCTTAGATGGGCTGAAAAGCTCATCAAACCCACTGCTCCTACCCTACCTATGACCCAGATTAAATGGTCACTCCTACAAAGCTGAATTAAATTGAATTTAATTAAATTAAAGTCCAGAGAAACCCAATTAAAACCAGTGCCTTCTCCCCCTGCAGGTAATTTAAAACAAAATGTCAGGAGAACTGATCCCATTGCATACTTGTTTCTGCCATGAAAGATGCTGAAAAACAATTTGATTGCAAGGTCTCAGAAGTTGTGCATGGTGAGGATACTGAATTTGCTGAACTGGAAGAATAGGTTAGTTATGCTGCTAAAAGAAAATAGCCCAGGGGAATGTTGACTCAGGATCTATTTACACATGGTTCAGGAGATCCTTGAGGGGGCAATCTGGAACAGGACTGCTATGAAGGAAGGGAATTAATTCCCTTGCACCATCTTTCTGATGCAAATACTGTCTTCCAGGAACTCATATTTGGGGGAAGACAAAGGTACTTATATGGCATATCAATCTCCATTGTAACCGAAACCTGAATATGAAGCAAGGGATCTCAAGCCTGGGTAGCTACCATGTGAATGTACATTCAGCATCCATTGTTCACTGACCACTTTCAGAAACTAGATACCAGAAAATATGGATCTTTACAGAGTAAATCAACTGAGTGTACTTAAAAGTAAATCTGTGGAGGATTGCAGTCTGAGTCTGATCTGCAATGGGAGTTCTTGTATTCTTAATCCTACTGTATTGTATTTATTTATCCTAGGCTGGAGGTGGAAAAGATGGGCTGTTCCACCTTAGCCACAACAACCTTGCTGGTAGGACTGGTGATTACTGCCACACTGGCAGAAGTGGCTGAGAACAGGAGCCAAATATGCAAGCCTGCACCGCTCTGGAAGATCAATGGGACAGTCCCAATGGAAGGGATGGAGGGCCAGGTGACAGTAGTGGCACTGTTAAAAGCCAGCTGACAGTTCTGTCTCAAACAAGCTGCCAGGTGAGTTCACTACATGACAGAAGACTGCCTGTCTCTGGGGCTGTAAGGGGGCGCAAGATGCAGTATCACATACATGATAGAATTTACTAACATCATGTTGAACCTAGAATCATACAACTGTAGGGTTACCAGCTCCAGGTTGGGAAATACTTGGAGATTTTTTGAGCAGAGCCTGAGGAGGCAGGTAAGGTTGCCAGGTCCCTCTTCACCACCTGCAGGAAGTTTTTGGGGCAAAGCCTGAGGAGGGCAGGGTTTGGGGAGGGGAGGAACTTCAATGCCATAGAGTCCAATTGCCAAAATAGTCATTTTCTCCAGGTGAACTGATCTCTATCAGCTGGAGATCAGTTCTAATAGCAGGAGATCTCTAGCCACCACCTGGAGGTTGGCAACTCTGTGCATTTGGATTAGGAAGGACTAGACTGTGTGCCATAAAATATTGAATTTAATATGTCCTCCATAGCCCTTTTGAAACATTCTAAGTCAATAGTACACACTCCATGGCTTGTGGAGAGCCATAGTCACGACTGCCATTAAGCAAAAGAGCAACGTTTACTTCTGTCTCTGGCATGAAGCCTACACCTCAGGGAGGCATGCAGTTTACTTATTCCTCTGATGGTGGCTGTTGCAAGATGGGAATCACCTGCTAACAACAAGCCCACTGGACAAGGGCCTTACCCACTTTCCTGAAACATGGCGTAGGTACCACACTGAGGAACTGTGCCCAGAAGAGCCGCAAGTGGCTCCCAAGGCACTGAATGAGTATCGCTGTTCTAAGGGGAAATATTGGAGAATATTGGAAGGGTAGGATAATGGCAGCAAGCATCCCCATACACGGCCAGTGGATCTCCTAGGTGGCCCTAAGCAATCACCTAGGGTGCCAGAAGTTACCTGGAAGTTACATCAGTGCACCAGGGAAAGGTTGCCAGCCTCCAGTTGGGGCCTGGAGATTCCCAGAATTACAGCTGTTCATCACCCTACAGAAATCAGTTCCTCTGGAGAAAGTGGCTGCTTTGGAGAGTGAACTCTATGGAGAGTGGACTCCAAACCCCACTCTCCCGAGACTCCATCCCCAAATCTCCAGGAATTTCCAAAACCAGAGTTGGCAACACTACACCAGGGCCAACTCTGAAGCAGTTGGAATGTGTGCATGAAGTTTATGTGTGTATCAGTGAATATACATATAGTTCTCTTAATGTGCTTGGGAATCCTGAGAAAAGCAGGATTTGCTGTTAGAACATCTGAAAAGCCTCGTGAACTCCAGGTCTGCTGCTGGAAACCAACATTGGCTACAGTACTCTGGCTACAATACACATACACAAGATGGATGCAATTTTCCTTCTGAATTAGATTTTACACATAATCTACAATATTTCATATGATTACAGCTATGCAGAGCTGGACTCTATAACTGCCAACTCGGTGGGTTTAAAATGAAGGTAAGACCTCTGGCTTTTCCCAGATAGCTGAGCTAGTGAGCTAGCCTGTGCAGACTCCTATCCTGGGTGTGTTTTCCTCCCTTATTTCCTAATTTTCTTGCTGTTTCCTACTACCAGTCTTGGCAGCTTGCAGAAGAAGCTGTCCCATGAAGGGATGGTCAATGTAAGCTTCATGATTGTGAATGAAAAGACTCCTTTCTCCCGAGCAATGTATTGGGAGCTCAAGCGGCATGCTCCAGAGGGAATGCCTGTTTACCAGCAGGAGATCTTGGAACCTGATGTCTGGCAAATTCTAGATGGGAACAAGGATGACTTCCTGATCTATGACAGGTCAGTTCTTGAACTCATTTCCCCCACTGTCTTTATAGCAAGGGCATGGAGAAGAGACTCTTTTTATGTATCTCTTGTTAGAGCCCAAGCTCTGGCTATCTTAAAGGATCTTGAACTATCAGGCCAATTTACAAGGTAATTTGCAGGGTTACAAATGCTTATCGCTCTTCAGGTCAAGATGGATCTCCAAGAAATTGCCTAAATTGCTTCAAGATAGTCTATGTGAAAAGCAACTAACACGGTATACAGACAGAGATGAGAGTGAGCTATGAGGATTATAGTACATGGTGGGGATTGGAATCCCAAATTCTTCAATATAGATCTAAACTTAGAGGCCGTTTATGCTTGGTAATTAGCAGTTCGTTCCAGGCTGAAGTACCCCACATTTTTTTTTTTAGTTTTTCACATTGAAAAGCTTTTCTCCCTCTCTGATAATACTAGAACACAGGTCATCTGCTGAAGCTGAAGGGTAAGAGATTCAAAACAGACAAAAGGAAGTATTTCTTCAAATAACACATGGTTAAATTGTGGAACTCCCTGCCCTAGGATGTGGTGATGACTGACAACTTGGAAGGCTTTAAGAGGGGACAGGACATGTTCATGGAGGATAGGGCTATCCATGGTTACTAGTCAAAATGGATACTAGTCATTATGCATACCTATTCTCTCCAGGATCAGAGGAGCATGCCTATTATATTAGGTGCTTTGGAACACAGGCAGGATAATACTGCTGCAGTCATCTTGTTTGTGGGCTTCCTAGAGGCATCTGATGGGCCACTATGTGAACAGACTGCTGTACTTGATGGGCCTTGGTCTGATCCAGCACGGCTTTTCTTATGTTCTTATATTCATCCTGCCTATATTGCGCCAAGGAATTGAAGACTGTGTAAAGCTGCTTGTTGTTGCTTTCTTTTCTAAATATCATTTGCACCAGAGGGCCTTGAACTCTGACTGTTTGAGGAAACATCTAGGAAAAAATGTGGAGACACTGTTTGCATTATATTATGCAACACACACTGGGGCAGCTTGAAAACTGAGAACCAGAGCAGCATAACATTTGAACTGAGTTGAGGGGCCAAAAGGTGAACGTGCTCCTATGGCACTTTGAATCTCTCCAACAAACTCACTGCCCTTACTAGGTGATTCCTCCCTCCCCTTATTCTTTTCTGACTTCATGGGAAACAGAAGGCCAGTTCGGATCAGGCCAGATTCATTCCAAGTATAAATGGATTTTGACACCAATCCTGTAACTTTTTTGTCTTCCATGACTCTTGGACTTTATAGGTGCAGCAAGCTGACTTTCCATATCCAGTTGCCCTACAGTTTCCTGCACTTCCCTTATGTTGAAGCCGCTGTACACTACACGTACCACAAGGACTACTGTGGCAATTGTTCCTGGTACCATTCTAATAGCATCCAAGAGGTAGGAATTTGAACTCTTGCTCCCCCTTCAAGACAGACATTTTGCTCACTTGGTGAAGCTTCTTCATTCTCTGGACCCTGGTCCAGCCTGCTCCTCTGACAGGAAATTCTGAAAGATTCCTTCATACATTCTGCTAACAGCGAGGTGCAGAGGTTAGAAGGTGGAGGATTGCATAGCTTTGTTCACTGGGTCTGTGTGCTGGTCTAGCGTGGAGAAAATGGAGACGCCATGATGCCTCTTTCCCAACCTCTGTTCTAACAAGCTAGAAAGGATGCTGGGATACTGCAAGCCATAAGCAATAAAATGGATTTCAGTAGGGAGAAGTGTAAAGTACTTCACCTAGGCAGAAACAACATAAGGCACAGGTACAGGATGGGAGATAGTTGGCTTGACAACAGTACATGTGAAAGAGATCTGGGAGTCTTAGTGGACCACAAACTGAACATGAGTCAACAGTGTGATATGGCGGCTAAGAAGGCCAATGCAATTCTGGGCTGCATCAATAGGAGTATTGTGTCTAGATCAAGGGAAGTAATACTACCACTGTATTCTGCATTGGTCAGACCTCACTTGGAATACTGTCCAGTTTTGGGCTCCACAATTTAAGAAGGATGTTGACAAGTTGGAGTGTGACCAGAATGGTCAAAGGTCTGGAATCCATGCCCTATGACGAGAGACTTAGGAAGTTAGGTTTGTTTAGTTTGGAGAAGAGAAGGTTGAGGGGAGACATGATAGCCATGTTTAAATATTTGAAGGGATGTCATGTTGATGAGGGAACTAGCTTGTTCTCTGTTGCTCTAGAGACTAGGACATGGAGTAATGGATTTAAACTAATAGAAAAGCGATTCCACCTAAACATTAGGAAGAACTTTCTGACGGTGAGGGCTGTTCGACGGTGGAATGTGCTGCCTCGGAGAGTGGTGGAGTCCACATATTTGGAGTTCTTTAAGCAGAGGCTAGATGGCCATCTGTCGGGAGTGCTTTGATTGTGGGATCCTGCATGGCAGGGGGAGGGTTGGAGTCACTGGGGATGTGAGGGGAGGTAGTTATTAATTTCCTGCATTGTGCAGGGGGTTGGACTAGATGACCCTGGTGGTCCCTTCCAATTCTATGATTCTATGATCTGAGCCATATGAAATTACCATCTTAGACTCATGTTACACAGGCAGATTCGACATTTTAAATGAACATGCATTTTCTGTCCTAAATACAAAGGATGCAGAGAATGCCTATTCAAACTCCTTGCACCAAATTTAAAATAATATCTGTTTTCACCCTGAGTCCATTGGTATAAAAAACCAGAACTTGATGTTATTTTCACAGATAAGTAGCACAGCAGAGACTAGTGTGATGACGACCGAGGCTTCCAGACACAATGAAAAGAGCCCGGAAGTTTCCAGCCACAAGCATGAAGGGAAGAAGAGCAAAGAGGCACCCAGCACTGTGGAGCACATGGCCCATCACATTTCACATCATACAATGAGCAGAAGCCACAGGGCCTTGGGTTTGGCCAGCACATACCAGCCTGTGCCCCATAATCAGAGCCGACTGCAGAAGCAGCAGGAAGCAGAATCTAAGTAAACAAAAATTGCTTTTGTGTAGGCAAGAAGCACCTGTTTAAACTAAAGCTGTTTTTTTTTTAAGCCATGGGTCTAACCTACCGTGTTTAGAGCAACAAAGATACTGAATTTTTCATTCCCTTCCTAAATCAACACAGGCTTTTAAGACTCCTCTCTTAAGATGGCTTTTTGTTATGAGGTCTACACCACTGGGAGTCCTGCTTGATGCAATCTGGCTTCTCATTTTGAATCAGTCTCTGAATACACTTGGACTGCAGCCACATATTGGATATTATGCTATTGCTGTGATACAGCAAGAATTCATAACTGGATTTTCCTGTGTGGACAAGCCAGTCCAGTTGCAAATAATTGTGATAGTGCAATCAACATACAATATCCAGTGATGTATAGGGTGTAGCTCTACATCCCAAAACTGTTTTACAAAGCCAACAATGTCAGTGTTCTGGAGCTCAGACGTCAAGCATTTTTTATTCTCTGTTTTGCCTGTGGTGACAGTGTCCACCTTGCCTTCCTCAGGTCACAAAAGAGTCAGATTTGCCTGCTGGGAAGCCAGGTTTGATCCCCTTTCACATGTCCTGCTTTTCTGCACTCAATGAAGCATGCAGTGTAAACTAGAATACTCCGGTCACTGCAGGCTGACACTGTACAGAAAAGTATGTCAAAGGAACTGGAGAGACAGGATCAGAAACCATCATTGGCAGGTAGGTGACTGAAAGCATACAAAGGAATGAGATCAGAGCAAAGCTGGCTTTGTGCCAGGAACTCAAGGTTTTATACACTGAGATCCACATGTACATTGGTGACATGGAACTTGCCAAGTCTAGGCAGCATGGGGGATAAAGCACTTGTTTCTACAGACAATTGACACAGCCAAGCAGAAAGATTTGAGGTCAGGTTTGGGTAACTGTTGTCTTACTGAGTGTTGAAATGGAAAAGAAAATCCACCCAAACTCTATCTGCCAAAAGTGGTAAAAATGTATCCTGGCAGCAATAAATCCTCTGAAATTATATGCTTGGAGTCTTTGCTCATCTTTACAAATGGGAATGCTATATTTTGTTTCAAACACATTTCACCACTGAAGTATAGCTTCAGGTTGCCGAGCATGTCCCTTAGGATAACTGCATAAGGAATACTAGATAAGCCTTATTCGGAATACTCTGGCTTTCTAAGAACTGTTTTGCTCAGGACTCTTTCCAAACAGTGCCAGGAGGTAACATCACGGGAGGGCCTCAGCCTCTATGCCCTGTTGTTGGACCTCCAGAGGAACTGGTTGGTCGCTGTGTGAGACAGGATGCTGGACTGGATGGACCACTGGCTCTTCTTGTGTTCTTATCAGTATTTTTCTGCCTTTTCTTGTTTGCCACATAATACATTGGCACAATTGGTTGGATACTATCATTTTGTTCAGTCAGTACCTGCATGTTTCCACCAGCTCAAGGTGCCTTCTGCTGATGCAAGATACTCTTGCAACAGAGGAACACACAAGTCATTTATGCATGGGAGTTTTACCTGGGGTTCGATTCTCACTCAACCCACTTTCTGTTGTGAATCCAAAAATTGCTATGCACCAGAAAAGTCACCAAGCTCAAACCTGGAAGATGGCAAGTTTCCCCACTTTTCCCCTCTCCCAGTCCCTGCCTCAGCCATTTCCTCCCCACAGGCACCACTGGTAGGCTTTTCAAGATTTTTCTCCCCAGTAATTGACATAGTGATATACCAATACAGCTATATAGAACTGGCGGGAAGTGCGTGTGTGGGGGGGGGGGGGTCTGCCCTGGGAAAATATTAAAGTGACCACCCTAAGACAAAGCTTAGTTTTGGATGTTCTGCCAATAATACTGATATTAAAAAGAATGGTTGAACAAGACCCAAATCTTCCACATCACAGACTACATAGCTACAGGAGAAAGATAGGGGTGGCCTTTGTAATCTCCTGGGGGCCCAGACCATTAACTCCGATCCTTTGTGAGCCCTCTGCAGTGGAGTCCACCAGTTCACAGAAGAACTGGAACAAGACCTTTCTTTCTTAATCGTGTTTAGTTCTGATCCCTGTTAACATGCTGGTCAAATATTTGCTATAGTCTCCTAAGTGGCCTCTCCCTTTTGCAACAGCCAGCAAAGAGTCTAAATCTCTTTTTGATGGAACTGGGAACTTCACAGATGGCTCCCATTACCGCATGATGGCATGAATTCATCAGTTCAAATGGGCCTGATCTTAATGTTAGTTGTCAAAGGCTTTCATGGTCAGAATTAATCGGTTCTTGTAGGTTATCCGGGCTGTGTGATCGTGGTCTTGGTATTTTCTTTCCTGGCGAAACGTCCAAGACCCCAATCACACAGCCCGGATAACCTACAAGAACCGATTAATGTTAGTTTTTTGGAAGATTGCAGTTATAATAAACAAACTTCTGTGGACCCTAGCTCCAAAATAAATAAGAGGCCCTCATTAATAGGCAGTGTGGAACAGTAGTTAGAGTGCAGCATTTAGACATGGATATTCAGGTTCAACTCCAAGGGGGATATCTTTATTTTAATAACTACCCTGATGGATAGACTTGGTGAGTCCAAATCCAGTTGCAAACATCATAAGTGAAATGTGACAAAATAAAGTAGTAATGGTCCACCAGTAGCAGCTCAAATATTATATGACTGGGTTAGTTGTGTGGCACCACTGTCTTTATGAAATATCACCCCAACTCTGTGATCATGTGTGTAGGGTTGACTATCATTAATTATCCAGCTTTTTTGGGGTTGGCCTGGGCAGCTGTTTTCTTTCTCCCAGCCCCTTCTGGATGGAGAGACAAGGATGAAGAAATAAAACTGGACATAAGCCACCCTGATGGCAAAGTAATCCGAGAGTAATCCTAGATTTCAGGATTTCACTAGAAAAACATCAGAACAGCAGCTGGACTCTCCTGGAAAAGGGCGGATTATCGTGTTGCTTGGAATGCTGAATGAAATGGGTTGGGGGGTTTGTAAGAACTTTTAATACTTATGCTCTGAAGGTGGTCAAGGTATGTTGGATACACTTCACACCTAGAGCGGTTTAGACGTACCTCCCGCTCCTCAGTGAACCTTGACATCCATTCTGTGAGTTTCTGGTAATAACCAGAGATAAAATTTTCAATAGAAAGCGAGGGATAGTAAGAGTCTAAAGAAGGAAAGCAAAATCTAAGAAGCTGGAATGCCTTTGAAGGTGAGAAGATAAGGTGTGTGTGTGCAGGAGATGTTGAACCACCTATGGAGATGCATAGTGCCTGGAATGAGAAAAGAAGGGGCACCAAGAATCATCTTATTAATGGGAACGGTGATCAGAAATATTGTTCCTCTTCCTGAGCCACTGAAAAGAACAATTGTCCTGTGTGAACTATGTAGACAAAGAGGACAGTCTGACAAGTTCTGGTTCAACCAAAGACATTTCCTCCTTTGGGATCAACACATTGAAAGCATTTTTTAAAAGATGCTTCTCAGGTGGTTAAATTGGAAGGGTTGAAGCAGTGGTTATTTTCCCCCTACTGGTGTGAGATTATGAAGCTTTGGTGTGTTTAACAGCAATGAAAATGAAAACTGGAAAACAGTAAACTTTTAAAATGGAGATTTCATCTAGGTCATGTTCCGAGAAATGTCCCGCAGGGCACCCAGTGCTGTTTGACTTACCCTGTACAGGGTTAACTTTGCTGTGCAGCTGCAGGATCATGAGCTAGCAAACCATGAAGTAAATCTGCTTCAGTTGCAAATTCCAGATGCTATTTTCCTGCTTCCATGCACCAATTATGTATCTTGTTAAAACAGAATATGTTCCATAAGAATCCAAATGGTGCCTGATATCTTCTAGAGTTTTTAGAGACATGTGGAAAGCTTACCACACAGCCATAGGCGAAAGGTTTGGGAAATAGGCTAGTTTTCAATATTTTGGTGCTATATCACTGTCTTTGAAATATGCTTGACTTGGATTGGATTGAGAGGGTGATGGAAGGGTGATGAAGATGATTCTGAGTATGGACTGGCAGGTTTTGTATAGAGAGTCCTTTCTCTTATGGATCAAGTGTGGTACAATATGTGTGAGGGAGGACTGCTGAAGTAAACGCCTCTAGAATAACATATAGACAATAACAGTGCAATCCTAAACAGAGTTACTCCTAATTCTTTTGAAGTCAATAGAAAAGTGTAATTTTGCTTAGGATGGCCCTGTAAGAGGTAGGCAGAAATGTTTGGGGGCTCTTTGTCTTGAAATTGTTGCTGCTCCACAGGCTGCAATATACACCAAGGACAGTACATGTGACTAAAGAATTTATTTATGACTGACAGAGGCTATGGGAGTCATGCTGGCAAGCAGTTATGGCAGCGATTGATTAATTTGTTTAAAATAGGAAGAGTAGAGTTTAAACATCCCTGGAAGTCTCTTTCTCAGTTCCAAATCTTGTTCTACACCCTGATCCAAGATTATGGGACTGTACTGGGCATTGAATAGGGGCAGACCCTCTGCACATGGTTAGAAGCATTATAATTGTTAAGAAATTAGCAAAATCTTCAAGTTCATCAAAACACTTCATCAGGCTGGATGTGAAGGAAAGGAAAAAAGGAATGATGGCTATTGTTAGGCTGGCAAGATAAACAAGGTGAAAGAATCCCCTTTACAGTTCATAAGACTGCAGTCTTAGAGATAGCCAGGATATTGCAGGGAGCACATTCTTCCTACAGAATCATACATCACTGACAAGAGACAGTAGCCAAATTAGAGGTTGAGAAGAAGGAACTTCCTGAAGAAAAACCTACATGCATTCCTACTTGTAGTAGTGAAATAGCCTCAAGAGTCAATCTGTAAACTCTCAGATTCCTGATGGTATAAAGACAGGAGTTAAAAATTACATAATATTCTTTTGTATTTCCCCCTAACTGTTCTTTTTCTTCTAACAGCTTTATCAACTTGCAAAAGAAGCTGTCCATAAAAGGTGTGGCCAATGTCACATTTATTATTGTGAATGAGAAGCATATAAAGTCTGAGAACAACTTTCAGGAATTTAAGCAGTATGTCCCGGAGGGAATTCCCATTTACCAACAAGATATCCTTCGGCCTGATGTCTGGAGTGTTCTAGATGGATTCAATTCTGATTTCCTTTTCTGTCACAGGTCAAGATAAGAAATCATCTTTCCTCAAGGCTCTGGGGAACAGCCCAGCTGCATGGTTCTCATACTGAGAGACAGGTGGTCTGTTTCGAACACCCTGCTTTGTAGGTTTGCCTCTGAATCTTAGGCACATGGACTGATTAGTTGATTTGCTAATGCAATACATGACTAATTCATAAAAGCTAGCCTGGGATCCCCTGAGGAATGAACTGAAACCCACCTTTCTTCAAAACTGCCTGTGTGGACTTTCACTTCATTCACATTAATGGAATGAGGGGGGAAACACAATAGTGAGGAAAGAGGAAACATTGCCTCAGGGGGGCAGTTGCATATTGACAATAGATAATTTTCTCAGGGCGAAACTAGACTTGAGAGCAGTGGGGACCTGCTTGATAAACCTGTCTGCTCCAAACGTATAAACCTGGGGTAAATTACTTCCAGTCTCTGGCTCACCCACCCACCCCCCGCCTACTTTCTCAAACACATTTCTCTGAGCAACTTTGGGACACAAAGTTCCCCTTGAAATTCTAAAAACCAGACTCACAACGTACTCTCACTTTAAATGTGACTGGGGCAGACTGAGGTTTTAAAAAATATGTCTGTTGCTGTCACTGCTAATGTAGTCCATGAAGAGTGAATAGCTTAGCACAGAGACAAAAAAAAACGAGGCCAGGGTCAACATCAACGTACCCTGAGGTGGGGCAGCTGCCAGGCCCCATGGTGTCTCATGGGACTCACTACTGATGACTCTCTACCATCCGGGAAAGAGCAGACAGGCAGTGTGAGCACAGCAGTGACCGCAGGTGATGGGAAAGGTTGCAAGTGGGCAAAGGAAGGATTCACAGGCAGGTGAGGGCACTTGGGCGGATGAGCATGGGGAGGGCTGGACACTCTCTGCCCAGAGCCCCCCAAAACCTGGAACCAGCCCTGCATGAGGCACATAGAATTATAGCATCTAGGACCTAAGAACCCCCCAAATAAGCATGCCAGTCTACATTCTCTTGAAAATCAAAAATATTCCTTTCCCTTCTTTGTGTTAACCTTATCATATTTTCCTGTTTTTGCATGCGCGGTGTGCCTCTTCCCTGACTAGCACTAAGGATCATAGGGGTTGTGTAAACTTGCACGTTACTGCTTTATCTTCTACATGCCACCACCTTTTGGCCCAAAGGTTCTTGAACTTTTGGCCATTTGAGAGGGCAGCCAGCCAGGAAATTTTTGAGAAAGTGCTGTATGTTTCCATTCTGCAGTGCCACAAATACTGGGCCTTGCCTTGACAGAAGGCAGAACTTCTGCTTTCATGGAGGCTGAAAAATGGGACAAGATTAGACTGTAAATTGTCAAAACGAGTTCATCAGTGTTCTAATATCCATTAGGCGTTTCTTTTCCTACCCACTATCCAAACTATTTTCCTCTTATTTTATCTGTGTCTTGGTGTGACTCTTAGATCTTGTATCTCATGACAAACCTCTCCAAAGTCCACAAGGTACTCTAGAACATACCACTTAAAAATGGATGAATCCTGGCTTTCTGTGGCATCAACCCTTATCATAATTGCTTTGCAGGTGTGCAAGGCTTGTCTTCCACATTACCTGCCACATTACAGTGATGTTGAAAAAACTGTACACTTGGCAAACCACAAAGACAGGTGTAGCAATTGCCCTTGGTACAATTCCGATCACAACCAGGAGTTGAGATTCCTCCACATCTAATTCAGACATCTGTGAACAGATTAACAATTCTTGATGGGGGCACTAGCCCAATCTCTGACTGGATTCTGGAATGATCCCTAACTCCTCCTCCCTCATACAACAAGAGGAAGCCACACATGGGAAGGGAGCACTGCAAATCCCTACTCACAGGGCTATTTTGCTGTCCCACGAGGCAAAAGCAAAAAGATAAAATGCCTGTTCCATCATTTGCTCTAGTGTTTTGTAGATTCTACTAGATTTTAAAGGGATGAGGGGATAATGCAAAGCATTACAGAGTCAAGGCAATCTGAAATCATCCCATTTAATTACAGGCAGGGACTGCCCTCAGTTTAAGGTCATGCAACCAGAGATATCCTTCAGCTGTATTGTTTCCTGCTCTGTATGCATGAATTTTGTTCCTTGGGAAGGGGAAAAAAGCAGATGCTGTCCAATCTCGGTTTCCTTCTCACTGTTTTGCTTAGTAGCTTGATCTACTCCAGAGTACGTGTCCATATATGTAAATACATCAGTAACCGATGTTACCTTCACAAGTGAAAAACACAGCTGAAGCATGTGTAACTGACGATATCAAGCACAGAGAAGCTCCAGAAAGCACCCAACCTCAAGTATGAAGAGAAGAGCCTACCAACACTCAACCCCAGGCACAAAGTTGACCTCATGTATCCTACATGAAGTATACAACATCCACAGTATCTTGAGTGGCCAGTTCACACCAGTCAATCCTCTACTCAGAGCTACCCACCAAAATAAATAAATAAATAAACCAGAACAAGGTGGATATAGACAAAATAAAGAGGGTAGCATCACTGCAGAACCCCACCCCACTGACCATAAATGGCCTCCATTAATGAGGTGGCACAAACGGAAAGAGTATTCCAGTGCCCTCTCCTCACTCACATTCGCAGTCACACATACACATGTGCACCTAGTCCCCCAATCCTGGTTGATTGTGTGGACCACCTAAGAAGACTGGAAGCAGCATGGGACACCTTAACTACTGATAATTTCCCCCGGCATCCTAGCAAAGTAAAAATGGCCCTGTAAGAGAGGGCCCTATCAAAACAGATCTCTTCTAATGGAGTGAATACTGGGAAGATGTATTCTCACTTCTGGAAAAATCTGAAACAACACTTTCCAAAACAGTGGTGAATTCCTTACTAACAACTGGGAACATAAGGATATTGGTGGGCATTTGAGGTGTGTCACGCCATGAAAAGCCCATCTCACAGTAAGCAAAGGTGGCAGTTTAGGGGAAAGTATGTTAATTTACATATGCTTCCAGTCACAGTCCAGATCCACACATGATCACAAGATATAGCAGAGCCATCTAGTGGAAACAGTACTGTACCACATTGTCCTGGGCATGTGTTGGATAAAGATGCTTCCTCATTTTGCTTTGCAGAGGCATCGTTTGTCTGTCTCATGTGGCTTTTTACAGATATAATTTTTTCCTGTGTAGCATTTAATATCCTGCTTTGACTCACCTGCCTCCTACATTTTACGAGCTACTGGGTAAAAAGTAGCCTCTTTATTAGAGGCACTTCACAAATCTCAAAGCATCTATTCAATTTCATTAAAGGAGTTAACTAATACTCTCATTGCTAGAAAATGCATTTTTTTGCAGATTAGTTGTAAAATTGTTAGCATAACATATCCCTCATCAAATATTTTTTCTCTTGATAAGTTGTTCAGCTGTGTAAAAATTTTGGTCACAAAAAGCCATCTGAATCATTCAGAGCAGATTGTGGTAGATAGCTTTCATCAGAAGTCAACCTTTCCACAGCGTCCTACAGATTCCACAGTAATCTGAAAATGACTTGCAATAATTACTCTGGTAGCTGTAGCTACCAGCTGTAGCATCTGACTGCCTTCAGAAGTTATACTTTGATACTACTGCAGGGGCAGTTTTAGACAAAATGGAATAAACCCAGTCTTCAGCAGGATATCATCAGCTCTTATTTAAATGTACGTTGACTCTTGTGTGTGTATTAAGTGCCGTCAAGTCGCTTCCGACTCATGGCGACCCTATGAATGAAAGCCCTCCAAAATGTCCTATCTTTGACAGCCTTGCTCAGATCTTGCAAATTGAGGGCTCTGGCTTCCTTTATTGAGTCAGTCCATCTCTTGTTGGGTCTTCTTTTTCTGCTGCCCTCAACTTTTCCTAGCATGACTGTCTTTTCCAGTGACTTTTGTTGTCTCATGACGTGACCAAAATACAATAGCCTCAGTTTAGTCATTTTAGCTTCTAGGGTCAGTTCAGGCTTGATTTGATCTATAACCCACTGATTTTTTTTGGCAGTCCACAGTATCCATAACACACTCCTCCAACGCTTTCTTCACTGTCCAGCTTTCACACCTATACATAGTAATAGCAAATACGATGGCATGTATTAATCTTACACTTTTGGGCCTGCCAACTAATGACTTATTGCTTAGGAGGAAAAAAGGAGCCTTTTCATTCCAGAATGAAGCATGTGATAAAGAATATTTTACAGCAAGGTAAAACAGGCCAGTCTTAGAAAGCAACAACAGATTGGAAAGCCAAGAGAAATGAGGTAACCAGATACCCAAGTCTTGGGGCGGGGGGGAGCAGGCACAAAAAGGTAAGTACCTTTGAGGGAAAACTTGGATAGAAAATTTGGCCAATGAAAAGCTAAAGATGATTAAATCAATTTTGGTGGCCAATGTTTGATAAATTTTGCTGCGCAGTTTGGTCTTACGGTTATTAACAGGAGCCAAAATTTTGATAGCAAAGGAGATTTCACTTATATTTCAGATAGAGGTTGCAGTATTGATTACATTTTAGTATCCTGTACTATCAAAGACCTGATTTCTTCATTTTCTCTTAGTTACCTTTACGATAGCAATCATGCTCCCTTGCTTTTAGAATTAAGACTAGGGAATATCAATTCCGTATTTGTGGATAAATCTATGAGAAATGCTAATCTGAGCTCTAACACCACCTCCCACAGAGCCAGGAAATGGTCCTTAGTTATGGCACAGAAGATTGACTCTGCCTTGAATTTCCCAATTCTTGGAGACCTGAAAGAAATTATCATAAAGGGTCCTTCTGAAAACGTGATTCAGTCATACGAACAACTTTTTTGGTTCTTTAAATCCACTGGTAAGAAGGGGCTTGAGGGAATGCGAACAGCAATCCATCCAAGGCCCTTGGAACATCTGCTTTTGGCCAAAGTCACTAGTATGCCTGACTGGCTACTCATAACAGAAAGGGAAAGGACCAAGAAACCAAAAAGGGGGAATTAATGCTATCTAACTTGAAGCACGCCCTGACCTGGATGGCCCAGGCTAGCCTGATCTCGTCAGATCTCAGAAGATAAGCAGGGTCAGCCCTGGTTAGTACTTGGATGGGAGACCACCAAGGAATACCAGGGTTGCTGTGCAGAGGAAGGCACTGGCAAACCACCTCTGTTAGTCTCTTGCCATGAAAACCCCAAAAGGGGTCGCCATAAGTCAGCTGTGACTTGATGGCACTTTACACACACACAACTTGAAGCACAAATGGAACCACAAATAGCGGGCTGAGCTTTGCTAGTACATTGCATGCTAGTTGAGGCCCTCTTTCCCACAACATACGCTGCTATTGGCAAGTAGATCAACACCCTCTCCTGGTACAGAGGGGTTCTGCTGCTTTAAGTGCCATTTCAGAAAAGCTACTGCCTTTCCATGCCATTTTGAGAAAAATTCACAAATTTGACAGCATTCCATTTTCCCCACGTTTAATGACAATACAAAATACTAGAAAAACCATTGGGTCTTTAATTATCCATGTGAGCACAATAAATGAAAAACATTTTCTATTCTAGTACGGACAAATAAGGAAATATAATTTCCTCAATACTTACAGCTGCTGTCAATTAATTTCACTTCATAATTTACTCCAGAGTCATTGTACTTGACAAACTGATTTGAAATAAACAGATTAAATGTAGCTGTAAATCTCTTAGCTCACACAATAGGGTTACTCTTTAAATAAGAAAGGCAAGGTTACACTTTTGCTTTTATACAAATTACAAAACACAGAAATGACGCACATTTATTTGTGCTTGGAGAAGTACTCTTTACTCTTCTGAACATCAGGCTTGATTGTGTCACTCCCAGGTTGCCAGCCAGCTGGACACACTAAAAAGACAATAAAGAACATTACTTAGGAGCACAGGTGGAAAGCAGATCAGAGTCAAAGCCATAGGTTGAAAGCACATCAAAGTTTAAAATCCAGCTATGGACCTACAAGGTGACCTGTGTGTGTTAAGTGCCGTGAAGTCGCTTCCGACTCATGGAGACCCTATGAATCAATGTCCTCCAAAATGTCCTAATCTTTGACAGCCTTGCTCAGGTCTTGCAAATTGAGGGCTGTGGCTTCCTTTAGAGAGTCAACCCATCTCTAAGGTGACCTGGACCAGTGAAAAACTACTAATTGCGGCTTCATCTATTTCACCACAGCAAACTGATGTTTCATGGCTACTCGCTAGCATTGGAACAGTGTTGCCCAGAATGAGATCTATGACAATATGCTGGTCTACCCCCTTTAGATTACTTACAGAGGAAAAAAGCAAAGGCAGACCTTGTGAAAAAAGAAGCTAATGGAAGGAGAAAGTGGATGCCGAGAGAAGAAAGCAAATGCAAGAAATACTGGGAAGAGGGAAACAGACAGGGATTTTTGTTTGTTTGGGTTTTTTGCCATCAACTTATGGTGATCCTGTAGGGTTTTCAAGGCAAGAGATGTTCGGAGGTGGTTTGCCATTGCCTGCCTCCGTATCACCCTGGTATTCCTTGGAGATCTCCCAGCCAAACACTAGGGTCAGGGCTGAGAGTGTGTGACTGGCCCAAGGTAAACCAGCAAGCTTCCATGGCACAAGTGGGGTTTCAAACCTGGGTTTCCCAGCTCCTAGCCTGACTCCTTAACCACTACACTGGCTCTCCAGGAATATTAATAAGTACAAGTAATGGAGACAAAGAATGAAGAATCGATACTGAGGTTGCAGGACAAAAGAACAGCATGAGCTTCTTGATTTTTGTGCAAGTATGAGTGGAGAACTGTGGCTTCATAAGTGGTTATAGCCATCCAGGGGCAGGAGAGTGCTTCCCTTCACTGTACAACTTTGCCTGTTGTGGAGGAGGCATATTGTAGCAAATGAAGCTAGGACTACTACACATCAGCCTGGCCATGCTGTGGAAAGAATACCACCATGGCATGAGCAAGGAGAAAAAAAGCCTTCCAGCCCCATTGCCAATACACTGGAAGATAGCTTTGTTCTAACACTACTGTGGTCATTTGTTCTAACACTACTGTGTTAGAGGCCCTTTGCCCCCTCCTTTCCAAAATGGTGGTGATGGCAGCAAAGTTACCATTCAATGCTGCAACATTGGCTATTTTCCCCCACAGGAGTGGATAGGAGCCAGGTATGTTTATCCAGGTACCAGTCCCTGATTTGTGAAGTGAATGCACATTGACTCCTTCTTACAAACATCCTGTATGCCTGTACATGCAGGATGTCTGTGCGTTCAGTGTAACACATGAACAGGATTAAAAGTTGGTTGAAAGCAAAAGCCTCTGGGAGACTACCTGAGCAACCCAAGACCTCTATCTGTCCTTTCCTTCTTTTATTTATACCCCCTGTTCCCTTCCTATTCTTTTCCTGTAGTTTCTCTGTGAAAGAATTGATATCTGCTGTCTCTTGGCAACTTTAATCTATATCCCCTTAGATATTCAAGCAAGCAGACTATTTTCTACCTAATATTTCAGCTGGAACCAGGGAATCTGTTTCACCTTCATCACAAGGGCAACCCTGATAGGGAAACTGGGAATCCCCAGAACTGTAATCAAGCAATTCATGGCATGTGTTCTAGACTTCTATAAACCTAAGACATCTGAGTCCCCCATCACTCAATGTATATATTTCCCTGAATACGCTCCAAAATGAAGGCATCTGTGAATAACAGTATGGAAAAAACCAAATCTTGGAAGTCTTAGCAGATATCTTTACAAAACTGCACAGAAACTGAATATTCCCATATGCTTTTTGTGTTTGAAGTAGCCATGTATGCCATTGTTTCTTTCACTTAAAAAATATAAATGTTTAATGTATGCATTTTAATCATTCTGAAATAGTGTACACTTCCTGTTTATTAAGACAAATATTCATGACTTAAGAGTTGTTATGGTAATTAAAGGGTTCCTTTTGAAAGAGTTCCTTTAGCATCCTGCTTCAGGGGGCCCTAACATCTGAGGCAACATTAGAAGCTACCTGAGAATGGGCCTTCTTGGTCATGGCTCCAAAACCATGGAATACCTTCCCCAAGGGGAGTCATCTGTCTCCACCCCCATCACTGTCTTCTACTGGCAGGTGAAAACTTCTGTTTTCCCTTAGTGATTCTCCTTCCTGTTCATGTGTTTATGCTTTAATTGTTGCTTTTGTTTTGTACATACGTGTTTTTAAAGCTGATTTTAATGCTTTTGATTGTTCACTGCCTTCAGGGCCCCAAGCTCCATGGAAAGGAAGCATAAAAATGTTTTATTTATCTAAAACATCAGCTAGGCCAGTATGATCCATGATAATCTTACCTTCTCCATGTTTGTCTGTAAACTGAAAAGCCTGAACTAGCCGGAGTGTTTCATCAACTGAACGGCCAACTGGGAGATCATTAATTGTGATCTGGCGTAAAGTTCCCTTATCATCAATGATAAAGAGACCCCTTAAGGAGAGATGAGCACAAATCAGAAAATTTAAGCACATACACTTCCAACACTACAACCCAGAATATAGTATTAAGTTTTGTGCCCCAACAGCATTTTCTATTCTCATCACTCAAGTTCTAGCATATATTTTTTGTTCTAAAAACAATACAGAAATATGCAAAATTTGATTTGCAATTCTTGCCATTAAACATATAGAACATATCATAAAGAGTAATGGTAAAAAACAACTCAAAGTTACGGAGGGATCACAGCCAAATTGACAGTGTCCTATGCAGCAGACTTCGTTATAATAGATTACATCATAAACTTTGCCCCTCAAGATAAGGTTAAAGTTATAATCGGTGCAGCGTAAGGTTTTATAATATTAAGCTCACAATCTAGACCAAAGAAAATTACTAATAGTAATGTCATAACATCTTACTCTTGTAGCTTTACAGGAAACGTTTCCTATCAATATCAGATCTATGTATGTCTGCTGAATATTTGTACATAAAGTGACGTCATTTCACTTCAATAGTGCACAGTAATTAAAATTGCCAAGGCTTTCCTTGACTTCACAAAAGAATAATATCTAAACAGAGCTTCTGGACTGTGCATGCCCTAACCCTTCAACATATATGATATAGTACAAATATGTTCATTTTAGACTTGCTTGCCTGGGATCTTCCTGAACCTTTCTTTTTCCCCTCTTTCAACCCAGATACAAATACCAGATACGTGGTATTGTGCACATTCTTGCACCACTTTTTTACTAGGATGAAGGGAAACATGTACAGGACTTCAAGACTCTTCTCCCCAACATACCACAGGAAAACATTTAACAAGGACATCAAGAATAACATATTGAGGATCACAACAGCATTGGAGTGGTGCTTGTCATCATACCATGCTCTCTAAGCAAGTCACTTAGAGGCTGTAGTTACAGATTTACCTGTAAGAAATGCCTTCATCTTCTTTTAGTATTCCGTACGCTTTAGCAATATCGCACTTTTTGTCAGATAACAAAGGAATGCGCATGTTACCCAGACCACCTTGCTTCTTAGGAGTGTTGATCCTGTAAAGATAGCTGAAAGGGATTTTAGAAAGCCACATCATATTTCAGGAATTCAAGAAGGCTACAGGAATATCATTAGTTTCAAATACTTAAGTATATATTCTTAAGTATGTATGTGGCATTAACCTAAAGGAAAAAATCACTCAGTTTCAAGAATGACATGGAAATACCTTTAATAATACAAGTTATGTTTCATAAACTGCTGGAGTAACACAAGAGCTACCAACCAGTGGTCCAGTCCTACAGCGCTCTTGTGTCTTATGACACAATTATGAACTTGGTGCCAGACTGAAGATCATTAACTCTACAAAATGGGGGCCATGTACAAATAGGGGAGATTTTCCTATAAACCTGGGTCATCCCTCAGGTCTGTAGAAAAATATTTTTTTAATAGAAGGGCTAATTCTAAGATTTTACAAGGTTTCCTCACAAGATATTGACTGACATTTTGGAGTGCCTAGGAAACCACTGTCTGTGGTTGCCTAGAAAAATTTGAAATAGCTGCCAACTTCTTTTTAAATTCAAGGCAACTTGGGGGGGAAAGGAAGGACAGACAAGAGGGATAGAGGCAGAGGGGAACAGAGAATGGAGGAAAGAGGGAAAGGAGAGAGTGTGGCGAGCAAAACCAGCAAGGGGCGCCCTCGCTTGTTATCTCTAAGGATGAACCATGGGAGCCCACAGGCATTAACAACAATGAAAGACTGAGGAAATAGATCCCATACTGCCATATTAGTACTAGCCTTCAGAGAATTGCTGATCTAGTCATGTCACAAGATTGTGAAGGACGGATCTCTTATGGATTACTTGACTATTAACAATGAGAACCAAGTATTGGTGAGCCATAAAGTATTTTGTCACTTGCAAAAACTATTCTTATTCCTAAACTGTTTTGCCCAAGGCAAGAACTTCTGATTAAAATATTTCCTGGCAGCAGCTACTTCTGCTTATACAAGGTTTGGGAGGACTTGCAGAGAAGAAACAAAGCTTGTAACCCAAGAACTCTTACCAGGCAAGGTGGCAGAAGTGGGAGTCAACAGAAGCTCCAATTACTTCACAGTTGATCTTCCGAAACTCCTCAGATCTGTCACTGAATGCAATAATCTCAGTTGGGCAAACAAAGGTGAAGTCAAGTGGATAGAAGAACAGCACAACATATTTGCCTAAGGAAAAAAAAGTAACCAAGTTAGCATTTTTGCATCAAGTAAAGCAACAACAGTGAAACTCACTGTGAATTAAAGCAACAACAGTTTCAGAGGTTACAAGTTAAAAAACTATAAAACCCAACATTAGCAGTATCTTCTTTGGGACATTCTGCTGTGCTCAATTCACCTGAAGCCCCAAATGCTAAAAAGATGTTACAAACAAAAGCTACCTATCACTAAACTGGCAGAAGTGGAACATGGTTTAGCTAAACACTCAGCATGTGCTAGGTTTCCCCAAGTGCTTCATAAGCACTTAGAAAGCCTCTAGAACAGGCTTGCCCAACCCACAGCCCAGGACAGCTATGAATGAAGCCCAACACAAAATCATGAACTTACTTAAAACATTATGTTAGTGGTATGTTAGTGTTAAGTGTATTTTATGTGTGGCCCAAGATAATTCTTCTTCTTTCAATGTGGCCCAGGGAAGTCAAAAGGTTGGACACCCCTGTTCTAGCACAAGTATGTCAAAGATAAAGCCCATGGGCCAGATCCAGCCCTTTGAGAGCTGTTATCCGGCCCGTGGGCCGAGGCAGCCATCCCCCTCCCCCCGCTCTCAATTCTGGGGCCTTGCGATCCATGCAGCTTGCCAGCTGAGACCTCCACATGGAGGTCCAAGCTACACAAGCAGTGGGGATCAGAAGGGGGGGGCTCCAGCCCAGCATGTAGATTGCCCTTTCCTGCTGCCCGCAAAATCAGGGGCAGCTGGGGAGGGTGATGTACCCACTGGGCATGCCAGCCGAGGAAGCCACCTTCCAGTCCCGATCTGGGCTGGCAAGCCCGCTGCGAGTTGGCCAACCAAAGAAACCACCCCCCCGCTTCCGATCTGGGCTGGCAAGCCCACTGCAGGCTGGTACACATGGCCTGGCCCAACCAAATTACCCTTGTAACAAATGAGTCCGACACCCCTGCTCTAGAGGATGGTGAGCACCTGCCCTTGCTGGGCCTAAGCACCAGGGAAGCTAGTTCTGTACTGGATTCTTTGTCTGTTCCACTGATAACTTGAAGGATGAATCTGGCCCAGCCGATCTGTATTCGAAGCTAATGTCTTGGGAGCATTCCCCGCTTCCACTTTGCCTTTGAGAATGAGAGCATTGGGTGAAATGGGTGAAAGCTTGGCTCATTTGCTGCATCTCACAGTACAGCCCACATACTGCGGTTCTGATCGCTTGCTGTCTTCAGTAGGCTAAACATGGGGGAAGCAAAGCCCTTTGTTACTTAGCTTTTGGATTACAGTCTTCCTTATTCAGCCCATCAAGCACAGTTAATCAGAGATGGGGCACAAAGATCAGTAAGGGAGGAGGAGAAACTCTGCTTTCAGAAATCTAAGATGTCAGAGGTTCTAGCCTGCAAAGAAGCCAGTGCCAAGTTGGTTCTGGTTATTTGGAAGCAGTGGTTCCCAACCTTTTTTTGACCAGGGACCACTAGGACTTTTTTGTTCGGTGCAGGGACCCCAAGGTTCAAAATTAAAATTCTGAGAATTTGAAAATAAACTTTAATCATAACTGTTAGTTAAACATTAAACTTAGAATAATATTTGAATATATTTTATAATAGAGAACTTTTAATTGAAAATATTAATTTATTATGGGTTTATAACTTTGTTTCGCGGACCTTAATTTAGTTCTCGTGGACCCCTGGGGGTCCATGGACCCCTGGTTGGGAACCAGTGTTTGGAAGGAACTGAAGTGAAACCATAGGCAAGCCCCTGATGATTCAGGAGCTCGTTAGTAAGAAGACAAGGAAGTTGGCCCACAGATGACTAATACATGTTTCTATGGGCAGAGTAGAAACTTTTGGGAACAGATTTGTTGGTATGCCCCCATTTCAGTCTGCCAGCCTTCTATGAGTAACAAACTCACTTATTCAGGTCTGTGATCCTTGATCTTGAAACGAAACTGTTCTGGATAAGAAAACTAACAGTGTCATAAAGCAATCTTTTGCCATCTAGCTTAATTAGCTTGCTGTATTTCATAATCTTTATTACAACTTGCTTATTGCAAATGATCTGAATCCCAAGGTTACTGTCCAATCACAATAGAAATTTTGCAATATACCTAACATGGTATGCTGGAGGTTGCTTTTGCAACACTGTTAAATTTTCTTATTCTGTATCCAGCAAAGCTGTTACATGTCAGCATCATGCTTTCAGTTCAAGTGACATTAGGATTTTACATGTAGAACATGCTGCTTTTGCAACCCCCTACATAAAAATCTATCAGCTTTTAATACACTTACCTTTGTAGTCTGAGAGCTTGATGTCTTTGAATTCCCCATCAGGCATCACGGCTGTGGCCTGAAAGCCAGGGGCTGGTTTACCAATATGAGCATTTCCCGATGACATTCTGGCAGGATCTGAAGAAATTTGAAATTTGTTAGGTCTTGTAGCTTTTTAAACCCTTCTCCAGAGACAAACAAACTAGCATTATTTCAGACTGCATTTATAATTTTTGGATTGACTAGAGCAACTGCTGGTTTGCAAAAACACTATAGATGTATAGATTTCAGTATTTAGGCACAATAAACAAGGAAGTGTCACTGATTGAACGTTAGTGATTTGAAGAACACTGAAATACTGCGAGTAATAGAAAGTACACAGAAATTCTGATTTAATAGAAAACTTAGCATTATTTGCAGAACTGTAGCCTCTGACCTGACTGTTGTAAGGCAACAGTGTACAGGTTTAGCAGTGCACGGGAAAGGAGTGTTAGCTGCTATATATTACAAGCATTTAATACAATCATTACCTCTAAGTGGAGCGGGGAGGGGGGGGGAGTCTGACTTCTGCACTACAGTGAAATTTCTTTAGAGAATAGTAGTGAATGTATTTGTTATTTCCGAAACTCTCCTCGCAAAAGGACTGCTGAGATACTTTAAAGCAAAAGCAAGTACTACATTGACATGGAGCATGAACTTCAACCAAGGCTGCAAGATTTTTAGATAGCTGAGCCTCATCAGATGCAAATTAATTTGCAAAGTGTGATTGTGGCCACTTGAAAGAATCACAGAAACTCCAGCACTGGCAAAGTCTAGGTAAAATTTTTTTAAAGGTTTTTCCAGTTGGATAGTATTGCCACATTAATTTCTGTCAACACTTCATATATGCACCTAGCAATTAAAACTTATTCAATCAGAGAGGCCTTGCCAGCCCTGTTCTCCCATGTCAGTTTAAGGACAAGCTCAGCCAACTAAGCATATGCTTACACACACTTCAGTAAACTATGTTAAGAGCTCAACTAAAATGAAGTGCTTGAATTATTTCTTGTGACAGACTACCAAGGAGAAGAAGTTGTGCTGGCAACAGGAAGAACCCTGAAGACAACCACCATCACATAGAACACTTGAGTGCTCTTATGCAGTTTAATACAGCAATATTAGTCATAACCATTTCAGAGGGTTTCTTAGACTGCACCTGAAGAAGTGAGCTCTGGCTCACAAAAGCACATGCTGGAATAAACGTCAGCCTTTAAGCCACTAGACCGGTTTTGTTACAATACACCAGGGGTCCCCAACCTTTTTGAGCCCCTGGACACATTTGGAATTCTGACATGGCCTGGTGGGCATAACAACAGAATGGCTGCTGCAGGAGGCGGAGCCGGCCACAAAATGATTGCCACAGCTTAATTTTAGTAACACGGGGTTACCACACTTTGTATTCCCAGCAACGTATTTGAAAATGTTGTAAAAAACATCGCTTTAAAAGGGTTTTGGATACCACGGCTTATAAATGGTCGGAAGACGTCTTCACAGCTAAAGGGCCCAAACAAAGTGCGAACAGTTTTTCTTATAACGTTTTCAAACTCTTAATACATCGCTGGGAATACAAGTGCGGTAACAGCCACAGTGTAGATACTAGTGCTGTGGTGGCAGCTGCTGCCAAAGCAGCATTTTTAAAAAACCTGCATAGCCAATCAAATATGCAATAGTCAATCAGAAGTCTTGCTGGGTAAAAGCCCTACTTGGCCCCACCCACTTCCGAAAAACATTTCTGAACGCCAGAAAAGGCGTGGGCAAGCACCATGGCACCACATTGGGGACCCCCTCCCTTCACGCTTATACAACTGAAGCCGCTTCCCAGAACCCCAAACACTTGCTCAAGTCCTACTCCAACCTTTGAAAAGTCCTTTCTAAGCAGGACAATTGAAACGGCTAGTGAAGCAACCACCTTCATCTTCCGTCAGGCAAACCTGAAACCTCCCAAGAGGGAAAACCTGTTTACGAACCGCCCAGATCGAAGCTCGCCATCCACGTTCCCAAGCGGTGCTCAGGGCGACCGAAAGCGTTTTGATTCAGACGACCCGCGGGGCTCCCTGGAACAAAGGCCATTTCTGCCCGGGAGGTCTGGCCTTGGGCTTGCCGCTCTCGGGATGCACGTTGCCCCCATCCGAACCCTCCAGACTCTGCACGGGGGCTTATTGTCGAGTTTGGATGGGGGCAACGTGCATCCTGAGAGCGGCAAGCCCAAGGCCAAACCTCCCGGGCAGAAATGGCCTTACTCCAGCGAGCGAGCCTCTTGCCTCGCGGCATCCCTCACAGAGGCCAGTGACGCATGGGAGGTTTTTCCTTGGGACTCGCCGCTCTCTCGATTAACACTCCCCCCATCTGAATCCTCAGATTTCTGCAGGTTGAGTTTTGAGGATCCGGAGAGGGGGGAATGTGCACCTACAGAGTGGGAACCCCAAGGCCAAACCTCCCGTGCACAGCCAACTGAAAGACCGTGTCTCCGGGCGGTAAAACACCCCACCGCCTGAAGCTGGAAAGCAGCGGCCCGCTCCTTCGCCTTGCCAGTCTCTGAACGCCATCGGCGGCTTAGAGGCCATTGAAGTCTGCAGCTGAGGCCGCAGCTCTCCGATCTGGCCGTAGCTGCTAGCCCTTGTCGCTGGGGGGGGGGGCGAGAACCCAGAGCGTATGAACTGCAATTTAGCTTGACAACTCAACCTTGATTGCAGTCAATTATCTCTACCCTTCAGGCTGTTGGAAGCGGAATTTTACTTCCTCCTCTTCCATCCAAGAGAAGAGGCAACACCCGAAACATCTAAAACGAAAAACGAGGGTCATTTATGCATGGGAGTTTCCGCCTTGGATGTACCGCTCTCCAGATGCACATTTTCCCCATCCGAATTCTCAAAACTCTGCATTGGGGGCTGATTATTGAGAATTGGGCTGGGGGAAACGCGCATCTGGAGACCGGCAAATCCAAGGCAAAACCTCCCGTGCATAAATAGCCTCGGAAACCGTACGCCGCTCAGTCGTTCCGCCACAAGGCAAAGAATCATCGGCAAGGAACCGAAAACTAATACAATGCACTCAGCATCCTGCACTTCTTTCATTTTTTTAAAAAAAGCCGCTCATTTGTAAGCATGCAAACAAATCCCACCAACCTACAAAAGGCATAAAGCGCTATACGCTACTGTCCCTTAAAAGGCTTTGCAATAGCGATCCAACGGAAACATCCCCGTTGGTAAAACGCGCCCCACGCAATCCCTTGCACAGGCTTAGTAGCTACGAGCATTACCTAACAAGACACTGCAGACGCCCCAGGAGCGAACAAACCAATCCAACCCTCCAGGGCTGCCCCTGCCGGGTTTTATACCTTCCCCAATCTCGCGAGGAAACTGATCTGAAGGCGGCCAGGCCGCCTCTTGGCTCCTCCTCCTCCTCGCCTCTCTCCTCCCAGCTTGTCTAGTTGCAGCGACAGCATGACTTTGCAGTTTGGTCTCTTTCCGCCTGTTAGTTGCTTAGCAGTGAGAAAGGCGATGGGAGAGGAGTTCACGTTGTGAGTGTAGCTGGGCGATCTCTCGGCCGCCCCGGCGTTACGTGCCTCCTGTTTCGTTTTATTGCGAAAGAGAATAGTATTACCTTTTAAAGGCAGTGGTGGATGGCAGTACAGTTCAAAGTTATAAGCCGTTATGAATTTGCTGAAGGGTGGGAAAGATCATGACAAGCCTTTCACTGGCGCTCGTTGTGCAACTGAGGAGTATTTCACAATTGAAAACGCAGAGTCATGAGGCTGGGGCACTTTGGGATGAGGAAGCGCCATCATTTTGGCAAGTCCAGCGTTGACCAGTGAGCACAGTAATCCTCACCAGCAAGATAGCATCTTGAGTGACTTCCCCTTATATCTTTAGTTCCTAATACACACTCATGCCAAATTGCTTCACACGTAAGTGAAGCTTCCACATACAGTGTACGTGCTAATTTAGAAGTGGAAATGTTTTCTGTATTTGGGGTTGCCAACCTCCAGGTGGGGGCTGGAGATCTGGCGTTACAACGAATATCCAGATTACATCAATCATTTATTTATTACTTATTCAAAACATTTATTCCACTTCCCCTGGAGACAATGGCCGCTTTGGAAGGTAGACTGCATGGCCTTATACCCTACCAAGGCCCTCTCCTCCCCAAACCCCACTCTCTCAGGCTGCACCCTTTAATCTCCGGGTATTTCTGAACCCAGAGTTGCTAACCCAATATAGGCTGTATTGCAACTCTGGAATACTGCCTCAGACCCTACAAAACTGCTGCTAAATTAACTGTTTTATTTATCTGGCTCTGAGGAGGATGAACCCTCTACAATTGGCAAAACTTGAACGAAGGTGCCTTCTTAGTGCTGGTAATCCATTCTCAGTATACATTATTACTTTCATTGTATGCAAAATTGCAACAGGCCTGAGGAAAATATCCAGTCCCTTTGATGTAGGCTTAATGCAAGGAAATGGGAAGCTGAAGCTTTTCATGGCAGTGAAATACATAATATCACCTGGTAATAATCCCAAAGTGGGTGGTAGATCCATGGTTGCCAAGAGCAGTAGAGCTGTGTCACCTCCTCAGAGGCTTGCCAGCCACTGCAGAGACAAAAAAAAAAACTTTAAAAAATTAAAATAAAGAAAAACAGAGAAAATGCCCCCTAGGGAACAGCGAGGTTGCACCACCAAAATAGGTGGTGCAGCCCCACCACTGCTTAAGGGGGCATTCCTGGGGAGAAAAGGGCTGTGGAAGCTGCCTAAAGGCAGCTCCACCCCTGAGAAGGCCTTCATGCCAGTGCAGGCTTTCCGGGAAAGCCCTGCGGGCTTGGCTGCACCAGGTTCCTGGACACCGGCGTGTTTGCCCCCACACCAGCGTAGGTGCCACCTTATTCCATGATAAGGTGGCATCTATGCCGGCACGGGGTCACACATGGCTCCAAAGGAGCTTTCCTCCCCCCCTTCAGGAACGGGCTGCCCTACTCTGTTAAAAAGGCCCACCCTACATGGTACGGGATTTTGTGAACTTAAAGAGCCATTAAATTACATTGTTACAGTGGAAATTATTATCATTTTCACAGCATTCATATGATGAATCTTGCATTTTTACAGCCCTTCATTAGCTAGGATGCTATTATTTCCCTCATTTTATGTAGACTAACAGCAGCACCCCCAAAATAGATTTAATTGGTGCTTCAGGTTATACCTGTTCCTGAGCACGAAGCAGCTATTGGAGCCGTAAAATAGGTACGCAGGTGTTGCACAGCCATACCACTAGAGATCCATGGTCCTATCCTGTATTCTAGTCATAAGCCTTTACACTGGAACAAGCTACAAAAGTGGCAGAAAGAAGGCAAAGATCCAGTACGGTTAGTGGCAGGAAACTGGAGAAGGACATGGCAGGGGCCTCCCACAGTACGCTAGAGAAAAGGCCTGCTTCCCTTCTACAGCCTTCTTCACAAGCACATACACACACAGGGGCAGAGAAATAGCTGGAAGAACTTCCCTCCCCTTCCCTAGAGGCTCTGTTCCTGCCAGCATCATCACGGGAACATCCATTAAAGTCAAATGTGACATTTTGTATGAAAAACCGGACTGCAAACTCTACTGCCCCTGTTTTTGGATCTTTATTAGCAGCCTAGTGCAGATGTTGTGTTTTCCATCTGTTGGGGGGGGGGATTCCTCTGTTTTACAGGTTATGTCAGGTTCCTGTTAAAAACACAGGAACAATCCCACGTAGGATTGGGAAATTCTGCAGGAGTACCTGAGAAAGGACTTCAGCTCTCCTAAGTGCTTGGTCAAGACACTGTCAAGTATATTAACAGGTCAGCCAACAGCCTGAAGAAAAAACTGTGTTGTCCTTTTAACAGAGGCTGAATGGGGTTTTATTTCCCAGGTGGATGTTATTTACCTCCATGCCATGAAAAGCATCAGCTGCCAATTTCCCCACATTGTGGTGGTGGAAAGTGCCATCCAGTCACAGCTGACTTACAGTGACCCTGTAGGGTTTTCAAGGCAAGAGAACATTCAGAGGTAGTTTGCCATTGCCTGTCTCCATTTCGGCTGAGAGAGTTCTAAGAGAACTGTGACTGCCCTTCCTATATTAAGCCCAAATTAAAAGGACAAGGCATGTTTTTTCCAGGTTTGTTGTCTTTAAATATATAGGATTCCTGTCTAATATAAAAAACTTGCCATTACAATGGGTGTTTAACAGCAACATTTTTTTGTATTCACCTGAACTAAAGATGACCCTTTAGTTCAGGTAAATACAAAACTTTTTTGTATTTCTGTACATACTTATATGCAAATATAAGACAACCTCCTCTTTTTGCATAGCACACACAGAAAAAATAATAATCTTCCTTTTGCGTAAATAAAGTATTTCCCTGGGGTTGCACCTCAGTTACTAACAGCAACTGCATTTTTAAGCAGCTTAGAATCCAAGGAAGTTGTTTTAAAACAGGTGTTACAAGAAGAGCTGTCAGGTGGAATCAGAGAACTGTTCAAGCAAAATACATACTTTAATTCAAACAAAGTCTTTATTTATAAAATGGGAGTAGCCAGGATATAAGCTTGCTTGCAAAAACTCTGTGACCCCAGGTGAACTGAGGCTGTATTACTCAAAGGTGAGGGGAAAGTATTATAAGTACTTATCTTATGAGATATTAATTGCACATCTGTCATAAAAGATTCCTGGCTCTGAACAAAACTTCTAGGATTTGGGGGGCAGGGTCTGCAACAGGATTTGAATGAACTAGCTTTAACCAGCATGCTATATATTTCCAACACATTTCCATTTTCTTTATTATCCACTATGCCTCATCATTTATTTATTTATTTAAAACATTTATTAGTTGCCTTTTCCCCTTGCGGAACTCAAGGCATCTTACAACATAAATAACACGATTATAAAAACAATATACATAAAAAGTCACAATTTAAAACACTTCAATTAGGCCTGCTAATAAACAAAAACAATCAGATGCAGTCTACTGTTGCCAACCTTCAGGTACTATCTGGAGATCTACTGCTATTACAACTGATCTCCAACCGATAGAGATATGTTTACCTGGAGAAAATGGCCGCTGTGGCAATTGGACTCTATGGCATTGAAGTCCCTCCCTTCCCCAAAACCCCACCCTCCTCAGGCTCCTCCTCAAAAACCTCCCACCGATGGTGAAGAGGGACCTGGCAAGCCTAATGCAGTCCTAAGTAAAACTGTCAACTCCCTCCTAAACCTCAACAGTGAAGAGGTCAGATCTTGAATGCAAGCTTTGTATCATTCTGTCTTGTTACTCATGGTGTCTGACACCCAGGTTGCAACTCCTTGTACAATTGATCTATGACATTTTCACCACACTTTCCCACCAAGGAGCTTGGGGGCAGCATACAACATCCCTTTCTGTCCATTTTATCCCCACTACAATACTGCAAGGTGGAATTAAAACAAGATCCATCTTGAACAGCACAAGGACAACGTTATTGAATGTGGGGTGGCAACTGCCAGGTAGAGAACAAAAACAAAAAATATAAGGAACTGGAAAACATCTTTCCCATTTCCTTCCACACACTCTCAAAAACATGAAGAAGGAGAAGCTTATCTGCATATTTTATAATATATATAATGGAAATATCACAATTAGTGAAGAAATGGGCCTAGGGTTGCCAGCAGAAAAAAACCATGTCTTATTCTTTTAAAATAGCTTACTGTGTGCAGATGAGCAGCTGATGCTTTTCCATGGCATGGAAATAAATAAAATTACTCGCTAAATTACACCCCATTGAGCCTCTGTTAGGCAGGACATTTTCCTTCAGACTATTGGTGACTCTAAATGGATCTGATTTAAGAAGTCCATTACTATCTGTACTAAATGCAACAGGAATTGCACATTTAATCCTGAAAAGCCTATTATTTTATACACAGTTTGTATTAAATTATGATGTGCCCTGGCCTGGATGGCCCAGGCTAGCCCAATCTCATCAGATCTCAGAAGCTAAGCAGAGTCAGCTGCTGGTCAGTATTTGGATGGGAGACCACCAAGGAAGTCCAGGGGTGCTATGCAGAGGCAGGCAGGCAAAGGTAAACCACCTCTGTTAGTCTCTTGCCTTGAAAACTCTATGGGGTCAACATAAGTCGGCTACAATTTGTCAGCGCTTTACACACACACACATGACATGCACAAATAATGTATGAAAACTACTGCAGGGCAGCAACTAAAATAACTAGCTGCAAATGTATGAAAACTACTGCAGGGCAGCAACTAAAATAACTAGCTGCAAATGGGAAGTAATCTATTCAGGTTTAATCTTTGTCCCAAACTCACTATGTGGTCTTAGACAAGCTTTTATCTTGGCCTCCCCACCTACAATTCAGGAGAAATTATACTGACCTGCCTTGCAAGATTAGCAAGAGAATATATCCAAAGTATTGTGAGCACTGGAAAAAAGTGTTTAATATCATTGTTACATTTTGGAACATGCTAACAAAAGTATAAGTTTTTCACCAAGGTATACAGCAACCTCTAGAGAAGCTAGGACTACTCTTTAAGTGTACAAAGAAACAAAATGCAGAAGTAACAACAACACAGAACTTTCCAAAACATTAACAACACTGTCTGATTATGCTTTATTAATAAACTTGGTTCTCAATCCTAAAGAGGTGTAGTTGGAAGTAAGTCCCATTTTAATTAAGTGGGGCTTATTACAAGGGAAGTGTTTTTAGGATTGCAGCCTAGATTGCACTGTTATTGTTCCATGGTCTAGAGCAGTGGTTCTCAACCTTTTTCCGACCGTGGCCCCCTTCCGACCTTGTTTCCTTCCTGTGGCTCCCCTGTCCTACAGCAGCTATTTAAATGTTTTGTTTGTAAATAGCCAAGGAACAAAGAAGCATAAACAGCCACACAAAATGCACACATGCAGTTCTTATTGGGAAACTGAAATTTACAAAAACAAAATATCCCACAAAAAGGGAATACAACACTCTAATAAACAACAATGTTCACATACAAGGGAGAACAAAGCCTCTACCACCGTTGCACAAGATTGCAGCGATACAAAAATCCACAGTTGCAAATGATGCATAGAAGTGCAATGAAGAACGCCATATGTTAGGTTTTCATGTGTTTCTGTTTTATTCACTTCTCACTTCCCTCTGTGGCCCCCTAGTCTCGTGCCGTGGCCCCCCATTTACGCAATTTTCACCTAAGCCCCCCTTGGAATATCCGGGGGGGGGGTCAGGGGGCCATATGGCCCCAGGTTGAGAACCACTGGTCTAGAGATAGGGTTGCCAGGTCCCTCTTCGCCACAGGTGGGAGGTTTTTGGGGTGGAGCCTGAGGAAGATGGGTTTGGGGAGGGACTTCAATGCCATAGGGTCCAATTGCCAAAGCAGCCATTTTCTCCAGGTGAACTGATCTCTATCGACTGGAGATCAGTTGTGATAGCAGGAGATCTCCAGCTAATACCTGGAGGTTATGGCAAATAAGTAACCAGCCTGCTGTAATGTTAGTTACAAACTTATAAACACAGCAGCATAAGACAACAAAACACATAAATCATACTATGCAAAGAGTGCTATATTCTATGTGCAGTAGTCAAATACAGTGAATAAATATATACAATGATGTTAGCTAAACAAATAGAACTATATACAAAAATTAAACGTTCTTTTTTAGAACCAGTGTCTTTGGAGTCATTATCCATCAGTAATCCTTTCAAGGTTGCCACATTTGGGTGCCTTGTTGTTGAAGCGCATCACGGAGTTGAATCCTGTTGATTGCACTGACAATATGAAGTTGGGGTCATACAAATTTCACTGTCCAAGGTGTATAACAGGGGTCCGGATTAATGCCCAGTTTCAACCCAAGGTCTTCATCAGAAAATATGTTTAAGGCAGTTAATATGTCTGCTCTTATAATGGAGGGAACTCAAACCTCTCCTGGAGGTTGGCAACCCTCTCCAGAGACCACAGGCAAAAGGTGGGATTTGAATGATCAGTGTAGTAGTCTTTCTGAAGTCCATGATGGCCCCTTTCCCCTTACACAAACACACAGAAAAATACAGTTTATTTTATTTTAAAAGTTTGCAGAAAATCACCCTTACATTCCAAAGGAGCCAGTGCAGTCAATTTGTTAGAGTGTTATCTGCAGTGTTCACAATCCTTTCATGGTTAGTACCTTATTGGATGGTCTGGGTAAAGCTCTAAGTACCCTATAATAAAAAATCAGAGAGAGAAATTAATTTCCTTACAGAATTATTATGAGGACAAGTGCAGTAAGCACCAAAGACCATTGCTCAGTGTGGCTTGGATTTAGATTTTTTTAAAAATGCTATTTAATTTATACCCTACTTTTCCCCAATGGGGACCTAAAGCAGTGTACATCATTCTCCTTCATTTTATCTTCACAACAACCCTGTGAGGTAGGTCAGGCTGAGAGTGTGTAACTGGTTCAAGATCACCAAGCAAGCTTCCCTGGCAGAGTCGGGATCTGAACCTGGGTCACCCAGATCCTAATCTGGTAATGTAACCGCAAATGAATTGTGAGTAACTTAACTCTCACTGATGAAGATGAAATACAGCTAACTTTTGCTGGATGGGAGCCAATAAGGCTGCAACCCTATCCAGATGTTCTTGAGACCTAGCCCCAATTAACATAGTGGACTTATGAAGGAATTGTACAATTTTAATTTGTTTGATTTAATCCTAGCATGTTAGTCATTCACAAGTTTATAAGATAATATCATTTACTAAAATATATGGGAGCAATTAATACTTGTATCTATATAAGCCAGTTATCTATATAAGCCAGTAGGGAGCAGTATATCCTAACAAAAGTTTACTTCTGCTAAAATTTCTGCTAAAACCTCTGAACAGGTGTCTACTCTTGAGAATTACGTCAGTGACTGGTACAAGGAGATACTGATAAGCAAAGCTGGTGAGCTAATTGGTAAATTTAGCTGATGGGGTAGGCACATCACGGGACTATACAGACTGCATCATGAAATTTGATCAGACAAAGACTTTGAAATTGTATAAAAACTGAGATGAGAGGCGTGACATTTTGGAAGAGTCTTAATTTTGGTCACGAGGCTGACTTTTCCCTGCTAGCAAAAATAAATTCACCTCTTGCTTCTGAACCTGAGTTGTCTCTGTTCTTGGTTGAATCTGGCCAAAGAGCGGAGTGGCTTTTTTGCATCCATCACTTACTTCTGAGTAAGCATGCATGGGGTTGAACAGCACAGCTGAATAAAGAATCAAGAGTTCCAGCCTAATAAATCACTTTGTTTACTTTGTTGTGCATTTATGTATATTCTTCCTTCACCATGCAATCCTGAAAGGGGGGAGCCAAGTGCCATGGCTTAAACCCGTGCTGGTGCCCATGCCATTTTGAGCCATGATAAAGTAGCACCAACACCAGCATGGGGGCACTTATGCCTGTGCCGTAGAGTGAAGCAGCAGCACAGGCCTCGGCTGCTTGTGCTGCTGCGCGGGGCAGCAAAAACCCAAAAGTGGGTGCCCGTGCTTGCATCAGGGGGCATTCCCATGTTGACATGTAAGACTGCACATTGGCAAGCAGATAGAAAAGATCTAAGTGACAGCCAGGTGATTGGTGATGTCACATGACAGCTCAATGACTGAGCAGAAAAACTGGCTTGCACTGGACTGAGCTAGATGGTCCTGGAGACAAGTTGATTGGAGACAACAGTTGATTGGCTGGGAGACTATGCCAGTTATGTATATAAGTGTAACATATATGTATTTGGTTGTGGGTTGTGAGAAGTGGATGCTTTGCGAAGCGCTTTGACACTGTGAAATAAAATAGCACTTTTGTATACGTGCTGACTCTGCAGTATTCACTCGCCTCTGGGGTATCTGATACTTCTTCCAAACACCAACATCCCAGGGCATTTGCAGGGGCAGAGCTTCCAAACCCCTTTCAGCCTGAGAATGCCCCTCTATGCTGCAGCGTTCTTATGTCAGCAAAATAGCTACCATAGCCCTGTGTAACTCCATGGAGGAGTTTCACTGGTTTTTTAAATAAATGCATTTTTTAACCTTTATTTTTCAGCTGGGAAACCTCTGTGGAGGCGGCGTGGCTGTGCCGCTCCCAGCTGCTGCCTATCTACCCCCTCTTCAGGAATGGGCTGTTATTCTTCACTGGCTCAAATGCCCGTGTTAAAAGATCACAGAAAATGCTACTGTTTACTCATCCAGATACCACTGCATTCTTCACCCATCACAGAAACCGGCAGTTTCTGTTCAGTAAATGGTTATAAGTGAGAAGATGTAGACATATTTGAACCATGGTTGTAAAAAATGACAGACATTAATACTTTAGAAAAAAACACAAGTTTTTTTTTGGGGGGGGGGTTGTTTGTTTGTTTCTGAAGAAAATACAATGTCATCCATAAATGCAGTTTTTCAACAGGCCCCAGCTAGTATTTTTGTCAGCCAACAAAATAATAATATATATTTTTTACAAGTAATGATAACACTGGAGGGAAGGCAGCATGGTCTAGCCTGATCTTGTCAGATCTGGGAAGCTAAGCAGGGTCAGCCCTGGTTAGTAGTTGGATGGGAGACCACCAAGGAATACCAGAGGAAGGCACTGGCAAACCACCTCTCATGTGGAGGAGTGGGAAATCAAACCCAGTTCTCCAGATCAGACTCCACTGCTCCAAACCACTGCTCTTAACCACTACACCACGCTGGCTCTAATTCATCTCATCTCCAAGAGGAGAGGAGAAATAATACAGGATTGATATGAAGATAATAGCGGTCTATGTATGTTTGCTTGTAAGTAAGTCTCACTAAACTGGGTGGGCTCCTATGAATAAGAAACAAGCGCACTAAACTGAGTGAGGTGTACTTCTGAGTAAGCATGCATAGGATGGGAGGGGGAGATAATGGAAGAGTTGCATTCATTGTCTAATCCAGTTGGGCTTCTATTACAAATTATACTATAAGAACCACTCCCGAAAAGTTTGCACTTAATCCTTGAAAAAGCAATCACACATGGTGTATTACTTTGTTATTTGTACAAGTTTATGTTTAACTATTTTTAGATGGATTTAGAAAGCACAGTTGAAACTCAGCATTGTAAAATGCTGCTCTGAGAAAAAAGCAGAGAAGAGATTAATCAATAATGAACAGCAGAATTAATTTCAAAGTCCACTCCAGTGAAATGTTCAGATATATGAATTGTGTAGGAGGGGGACATGCTACACTTCTTATGAAATTCCTACACATTGTAACATAGTAATATGTAACCTATGAATATTTATTTATTATTTAGGAGATTTATATCCTGTGTGTAAATCTATCACCTATGGAAGCACAGAAACAATCCAGAATGGCCTCCGTGTGTTGCTTTGCAGAGCAATGTACATTTAACGAAATGTACCTTAGAGCCTGAGCAGCTAAGCCCCTGTAAATATTTATTATTTTATTTAATTGTACTTTTATCTTGCCCTTTGATGAAAGAACTTAGGGTGGCACACATATTTTCCCCATTTTATCCTCTCAAGAACACTGTGAGTAGGGATGCAAACAACCTGGAGAAAAAAACAAATGACCAGTCCCTTTAATAGGAGGCTTAATGTGGGGAAATGGGCAGATGAAGCTTTCCATAGCATGAAAGTAAATAATATTCCATTAAACCACTGTTAAAGGGACAGAGCATCTTTCCTCCAAGATCAACCCTACATGTGAGATAGGTTAAAGTGAGAGTTTAATCCATCTGAAGATCACACCCAGTGATCTTCACAGCTAGGGTTGCCAACCTCCAGGTACTAGCAGGAGATCTCCTGCTATTACAACTGGTCTCCAGCCGATAGAGATCAGTTCACCTGGAGAAAATGGCCACCTTGACAATTGAACTCTATGGCATTTAAGTCCCTCCCCAAACCCCACCCTCCTCAGGCTCTGCTCCAAACCCACCCCCCACCCCCGTGGAGAAGAGGGACCTAGCAACCCTATTCACAGCTTAGTAGGGAGTCTAGACCTGGGCCTCCCCATTTCTAGTCTGATCGCCTAATTCATCTCATCTCCATTGGTTCAAAATGTGTGGTTTATTAACTACTCACACCAATGATTTATTTTTGTGGAGAGTGTAATGTTTTCAGACAGGATGATCTAAAAATCCAAATCAATACAATACTGCTGTTGAATTGCCCCTCTCCTTTTTTGGAGTGCCCATCAGCTTGTCCATTGGTCTGTTGATGAGCAGTCTGATGAATTTTGTATTTTAGGCTTGACACACTCACCAGAAATGTTCTTAGAGAAGTAACCCCAAGTGCCCAGATAATCTATCATAACGTAGAGGCACATTCTTCTGGAGCTGTCTGATAGAAGCTCCAGGAACTAAGGGAGCAATCCTAAACAGGTCTACTCAGAATCTAACTCAGACAAATTCAGTGAAGCTTACTCCCAGGAAAGTGTTTTTAGGATTGCGCTGCAAGACATCCTTTCCTAAGTACCTGTGCCTCTGGGTAGCTGGATTGCACAGAAGTGTGCTCTTCAATGTGCCTTGGCAGTCATCACAGGGCTCCCACATGAAATGGGCACTTAAGAGAAAGATCGACAAGGGCTTTTACTCTGAGAGTCAAAATACTGGGGAAGCCTTAAAGAGCGTTTTAAAAAACACCTTTTTTTTTTAGACACACACACCTTTCGCATTTATTCTTTTGGTTCAGAACAAGCGTTGGCTGTCGTAAATAAATAAAACCTAGCGAGATAAAAGCGAATCGTGTTCAATAAAAATGTCATGTTCAGACCTGTGGGCAAACGTTTTCATGCATGCCTTACTCCGATCGAAAGCTTTGCAAAACGGGAGAAGTAAGGCAATTATTACTAACTTCTCCCATGCCCACGTGAGCTGGGAAAACCCGAAGAACGGTCTACGGTTAAATATCAAACCCGGAAACGGAAATGTTAAAGTCCGAGGCGAGGGTCTTGTGGCTGCAGTTTGAGCTCGGCTAAGAGAAGGGAGCGTCCGAGCAAGTGGTGAGTGATCTGGTGCGGAATGCCCAAGGCTAGGTCATCGCCTGCTTGCCAAACTTGATTTGCGTCAGTCAGGGGTTTTTTGCATCTAGTCATGGGTGGAGTAGAAAGAAAAGCAGAAGTGTGTCTGATTTGGGGGACACGCCGTACTCTTTCTCGTCCACTTGATTTCGCTGTTGAAACTAGTTGGTCCGGGGATCTTTAAACAAGGGGGGGGGGGGGACGGACACGATTAAATTTAATGCGTGTGGCTACGCTTTGTGCAAACGTTAGTTTGTAAATGCAAAGTGGCTTCAAACTTGCTTCCTGAGCCTAAGGCTAGGAAATAAGCATCTCTGACTCTGTGGGGATTAGTTCCTGGGCATGCTTCCTTGGATGCAAACCCCCATAGAAATAACCGGGGTTTACTTCTGTGTAGGATCGGGCTTTATCAATAACTCTGGCAAACAATGGATTCGTTCAGTATAGCCAATGATAGTTTTTTTTGGCTGTGTATAAAAATTAGACACACACTTATTTCCAGATACTTGGATATATTTTACAGAATAAGTGTAATTACCACTTTTGCAGGAGATGCTTATTACCCATAATCCCTTGCTACTGATTAATATGTTAAAATCATAGAGTTGGAAGGGACCACCAGGGTCATCTAGTCCATCTAGTGTTGACAGTGACACTTGAGAAATGCTTGATCAGCATCTCTGAATTGTATGAATAGGCAACCCATTATCTTTAATGAAAAGGTAAATGGATGCTTATGTTCTTCAGTTTGGGACTGGTGTACAATTCCTGCTTTACATTGAACTGAAGGTATTGCAGTGAAGTTCTCTACAATATGGACTGCAAGGAATGTATATTTACTCCTCACTTCTAATGGTAAAGCTAGGTTGCTTGCACACAAACATTGTGGTAAAAACATCCTCTAATTAGGCGTGTGGAGTAACAATTTGCATTTTGAAGTGTTCAGATTCCCTGAAGATTTGCATAAGCAAACCACATTTCTGTTCATATTTACCATGGCTTTCCCTTTGGAATTTAGTTAGCTCTAGCAAAAACAAAAGTCTTGTGACATTAAAGACCCGTTTATGGTGGCATAAACTTTCATGAGACATGACTTATTTTGTCAGACACTCATGAAGGTTTATATCATGATAAATGTCTTTAATGTATCATAAGACCGATGCTTTTTACTAGAAATTAGTTCTTTTAATAGCATTGAAATTAAAGAAGGAGCTGTGAAAGAAGCTAAACTGATCCAAGTTATACATACTTGAAATGTAAACAGATCTGCATCTAATTCATGGCGTTTAATTTCATGTAAACTGGGTTAGTTTCATTAAACACTTATAAATGGCAGGGCATCTAACTCGATTCTGTACATGTTGATTCAAAAGTAAGTGCCCGTATTGTTTTATGAAGAAACACCAACGTTCACATTTCATAGATGGGTAACTTAAGCTGAGAGGTAGTGATCTTCCCCAGTCAGTTCAAGTCTGTTATGCAGCAGGGATTTGATCTCAGGTTTTCCTGACTCCAAAACAAATATGGTTTGAGATTCAGGCCTAGACCAAATGGAAACAGTCCTAACTGACCACATAGTGTTGGTATAAAATGTACTATGATAAAAATATATAATATGATAAAAATATGTAAACCATGTAGCATAAAATAAAATTTTAGGGGCATTGCCTAGCATGCACAAATATAGAATATAGCCTGTGGTCTTCAGGCCATAATGTTATTTTGATCAGGAATCCAGGATTACTCTCAGAGCAATAATGCATAGATAATACACTGCAAGAATATAAATGAAAGCAAAATAGTCTGTGTTTTGAAGCATGCAGGCTATATTCTGTTTTTATTCCATTTGTATTCTTGCAGTGCATTATCTATGCATTATTGCTGTGGGAGTGATCCTGATTAATTATAAATAATGGGTACTGAACTTGCACCTTTGTCAGGTGAAGCAGGGTGAAACTGTTATTATCAAGTTACTTATTATGTATGCTAACTTGCCCATGGATTAAAGTTTTGCATTCAGCATTAATGTGTCTCATCTACATTGCGGAGCTAGATTTAATACTTGGCTGGGTCATACCATTTAAAATTTATGGTTGGCTAAGTATAAGTTAACAGGTGAGACTGTGTTGTATCTTTGATGTACACTGACATTTACACGGGCTCTTTTCTTTTTCCTGCTAATTTCTCCTCTGAAGAGTTTCATTCTGTACCTTTCCCAGAGTTAATGTTTATACACAATACGACAATAGATCTCAATGGAAAAGGTGATGGTATTGGATCTCTGTGCACTGACTCAATCAAGCAAGTCACTATCTCTCTACTTGAGCTCCAGAAAACTATCTTGCAACAATAATGGGACTAAAGTTGCAATCCTAGGAAGTCCCATTATTGTAGGTTATCCGGGCTGTGTGACCGACACTGGGAGAGACACTGTCCTTCAGTGTTACTCCTCTGAAGATGCCTGCTACAGCTGCTGGCGAAATATCAGGAAAGAAAATACCAAGACCACGGTCACACAGCCCGGATAACCTACAAGAACCAATGTAGTATGACGCTTTGAAATGTACGTACTGAAGCCTGATCTATGGGTGTGATTTGACCAATGACCCAATCATAGAAGTGAGCCCACTAACTTCATCTCTGCAAACTTTTACAACTCCTATATTCTAAAATGTTTTGGTTCTGTGGCCTACAGATGAAGTCTTTATTGCAGTCAATGATCTGGAGAAGATTTTTCCCTCTTAGGACATGCAACACCCAGTAAAGAGGAAACACCATCTTATTTCTACTCATCAATCTTATGTCATAACGGATTTTCCCTGTTAACAGAATCAAATCAGTAACATGAGTTTAGCATTAGAAGAGGAAAGTAAATCCTGATTGTCTTGGGGGGGGGGGTTGGAGGGGTTTTGCTCTTTTTTTGTCTGTCAAGTCACAACTTACTTATGGCAACCATGTTGGGTTTCAAATGCAAAAGCCAATCAGAGGTGGTTTGTCATTGCCTCTCTCGATATATTGATCCTGGTATTCCTTGGTGGTCTCCCATCCAAATACTAACTAGGACCAACCCTGCTTAACTTCCAAAATATGACAAGATCGGGCTAGCCTGGGATTTCCGAGTCAGAACACTTGTTTGGCATAGGTTGCATTTAATTCAGGAAGCTGTTCTATGGGAAGCAGCTAAATAGCTGATCCAGCAGAAGCTGAGGAAGTGGACAGATAGTGGAATTTATGCAAGTATAATTTTCTTTCACAATGCAGCTTCCATAGCAACATAGCAAGACACTCATCTGATTCTTCTGCTGTAATCAAAATAATAATCTAAAACAAATATAGTAAGCAAATAGAGAGCCAAGGGTATCATCTTTATAATGCTGCTGCAGACAACGCACTCACCTTCTACGGAGTTGGCTGCAGTGGACACCGGGAGTCACTCCAAGCTGTGGCGGACGCTGGGAGCCACTCTGGGGCCAGCCATGGTGGACGCTGGCCCTTGAACAGCTCCCAGACACCACTGTGGCCATACCTAGAGGCCTGCGGCCCTGCCTGGCTCAGTTACAGGGGAGCCACTCCAGGCCCGAAGCAGCTGCTGCAGCCAGTAAAAGGGGGAGAAAGAGAGATGATGGGGAATATTGACAAGACAGGCGGGGGGGGGGGGAGAAGAAAGAAGCAGGATTGTTAGAGGGGGGAGAAATAGAGAGGGGGTAGGTTGACAGAAGGGGACGGGAAGAAGGAAAAGATTGTTAGAGAACGGGGAGAAAGAAGGGAAGCAAAGGGGGGTAAGGATGCACCCTCCCCACAGATTTCTTGTGGATCCCCACTTGTACTAATATAAATAACAAATACAAGCAGGTATACTGTGATATATCTGTTCTATGATATATGGTAGCATCCTAGTTAATGTTTTATCATATTTCCATTAGGTAAATATGTCTTCTGAATCCAGCTATGTTTCGCTTCACACTGGGCAAAAGATGCCACTTGTAGGATTGGGTACTTGGAAGAGTGAAGCTGGACAGGTAAGCTGTGAGCTCAGTATTGGATGGAGGAGGGAATGCAGAATTCTGCTCTAAACCATTCAAATTCTGTAACTAGAAATACATACATTTTGTGGTTGGGCAAAAAGCAGATATCAGATGGCTAAGAACTGTAGGCCCTTGTAAAGATTTTATGTTTCTTAGTTAAAAGATTACAATTGTCCTCCTGTAGGCTCATGTCCTCCTCTCTTCCACACTATCTTCCTCCATCATGGTGTGGCAATGTATCTGCATCTGTAGATGGCCCAGGGCATGTTTTTCCTGAATTTAAAAAAAACGGCACATACACACACAGCCCAAGTGATGTCCTTCCCCCATGGTGGTAAAAATTCTATGATTAGTTAGCTGATAATGTTCTACTCTTTAAATGGTTCTCCAGATATGACGTTTGAGGTATGATACCTAATCCTGTTTAATGGTAGGCTGGGAATGTGCTTATCGTAATTATCTCTAAGTATGGTTGGAAATCCAGCTTTAAAACCTGTAGGTAAAATTATGCAACTGTTCTTAGAAAAAGCTCCAAGTGTCTTCTGCAATGTTCATCTTTTTTCACTAATTGGCTTAGGTTGCACACTTAGGAATAAGCCCCATTTAACACTTTGTTGCTGACTTCTGAATAAGAATGGTAGGATTGGGATCTTCTATTCTCGCTCTGAGAGAGAAGGGCATCTACGATTGGGTATTTCAGCTTCGCATGCTTCGGGAGGCAGGACTTAAAGAACTTTCACTCCCACTCCTGTCTCCTGGGAAACGCCCCCTTTCTTCCCCAGTTCTTGCCCGCCTCGCTATCGGGAGAGTGTATTTTTGCAGCTCTCTGTGCAGCTATAGGAAAGGTTTCTTCTTGTTATTCGTTATTCTTTACCTAATCCATTCCCTCTTTACCTATTTTCTAACCTTGTGTATTATCCCTTCCTCTGTGTTTGTCCACCCTTCTGAGGGACCTTTGGAGGGTGAGGGGATAATAATTAGCTTCCCGCCAAAGCAAAATGGTCCTCCTCCCAACCAGACCCTTGGGTCATGAGGATAGTGTAATTGGCTACCAGATAGAATTTTTCAAGACTCCTCCAAGTCGGGCGATCCCTTCACCACGTCCTACGAACAAGGAAAAGCAACTGAGAACGTTGCAAGCAATACAACACCTAGTAGACATTCATGTCATAGAGGAAGTACCTCCCCTGGAGAGAAGATCGGGTATATATTCCGTCTTCTTCACAGTTCCGAAAAGAGACGGCAATTGGCGAGCCATTCTCAACTTAAAATTTTTAAACAAGTTCATCCATCGAAAAAGATTCCACATGGAGATGCTAAAATCAATCTCAGAGGCCCTCAGACCGGGGGACTTCCTCACTTCGATAGACCTCAGGGAAGCGTACCTCCATGTCCCCATCCATCCTGCACACCGCAGGTTCCTGTGCTTTCAATACCGTCAACAGCACTACCAATTCAGAGCCCTCCCATTCGGCTTAACCTCTGCCCCGAGGGTATTTTCAAAGGTCATGATTACACTGGTAGTAATCGCTCGCCAGAGGGGAATAAGAATTCACCCATATCTAGAAGATCTTTTTATATGTGCATCGTCGAGACAGCAGAGCCAGGAACACATGGACTGAAAATGCTGAAAGACCATGGGTTCCTGACAAATTTCGACAAGAGTCAGCTGACACCATCCCAGCACATTCGACATCTGGGCGTCTACATCGACACGTCAAGCAACCTGCTCAAACTAACGGAGGACAAAATCACCAAGGTTTGCGCCATTGCCAAACGCACAATCATCACCAAGTCATCTCGCCTCATGTTTTTGGCCAAATTTCAAGGACTGATGATATCCTGCATCCCTTGTGTCCAGTGGGCGAGGTTGCATGCAACACCCCTGCAAGGTCTACTTTACATTTACCAGAAGGACATCGCACGAAAACGCGACAGAAAACTACTTCTCCGGAACAGGTGAAGTCCAGCATCATCTGGTGGGCGGAGCCTACGAACCTCTCCAAAGGTCTGTGTTCATCAAACCCCCACCAGTGGAGATCTTCACCGACGTTTGCCTATCGGGATGGGGAGCCACGCTTCTGGGCCAACCAGCACAAGGAGCATGGACTGCTCGGGAAAGAAGACTTCATATCAACACTCTAGAGACCAGAGCAGTCCTAAAGGCCTTAAAAAATTTTCAACCACAGCTCCAGGGAGCAAATCTCCTGGTCAGAACAGACAATGTGGCCACGAAGGCTCACATCAACAAACGGGGGTGGGGGGGTCTCATTCAGCGACACTCAGCAGAGAGGCCAGATTGTTGATGCTCTGGGCCGAAGCCAACCTGTCTTCGAAGCCAACCTGTCTTCGATCTATGCGGAACACATTCAGGGAACCCTGAATGTACAGGTGGACTGGCTCAGCAGAGAAACCCTGAACGAGGCCGAGTGGTCTCTCCACAACAAAGTATTCCACCAGATCTCCCAACAATTTGGTCGTGCAACAGTGGACCTCTTCTCCGCAAGAGGAAATCAAAAGCTACTGAGGTTCTTCACACGGTACAAGCAGTACAGGGCGGAATAGACCGACGCGCTGGTGGCAACATGGCCCAGCGAACACCTGTATGCGTTTCCTCGGTTCCCTCTAATACCAAGAGTGCTATGTCGCATTAGGGAACTACAGGCAGCGGTGACACTAGTGGCTCCTTACTGGCCGCGACGACCATGGTTTCCGGTCCTGATGGAACTGTCCACACAGAAACCCTGGAGACTACCGGTCAGGGAAGACCTTCTACATCAAGGTCCAATTCTTCACCCCAACCCAGGATGGTACAAGCTGACCTCCTGGGCATTGAAAGGGACCAGTTTCTAGATTTAGGTTATCCCCCCAGAGATCACCGAAACCATCTCTGCGTCTCGCAGACCTTCTACGATCAGGATATATAACACATCTTGGAAAGCTTTTGCAAGGTGGTGCCGACGTAAAAAAGTCAACTCCCTAAAACCTCGCGTGGCTAATATCCTTCACTTCTTACAGGACGGGCGCAAGCAGGGACTGAAAGCTTCCACACTACGAAGACAATTAGCGGCCATCGCCACTATAGTCCCTAAGGTATCGGGATTTCCAGTTACAAGACACCCTCATGTCCAGGCCTTCTTGAAGGGAGTCACGCTGATATCCCCCCCCCCGATTGTTCATAGGTTCCCGACATGGAGTTTGCATACGGTCCTAACGGCCTTGACTAGGCCGCCATTCGAGCCCCTTTGCCAAGTGGACCTCAGTTGGCTGCGCATGAAAACTCTATTCCTTACAGCGGTGACCTCAGCACGCAGGGTGTCGGAGCTCAGTGCACTGTCTATTAGGCCGGGGCTCTGCACCTTCCATGCAGATAAGGTGGTCCTCAGACCAGACCTGTCCCTCTGTCCAAAAGTTAGTTCTAAGTTTCATAGGGAACAGGAGTTAGTTCTACCCTCCTTTTGTCCTCATCCAGAGTCACAGAAAGAGAAAGAATGGCATTCCCTAGATTTAAGACGAGCCTTTCATATCTATATCAGACGGACAGGTCCTCTTAGAACCTCTGACTCACTGTTTATCAATCTCACCTCGCCCAACAGGGGCAAGCCCATGTCTAGGACGGCAGTTAGTAGAACCATTACAAAATGTATATCTCATGCTTACACACATAGTAATCTACCTGTGCCTCCCAGGATTACTGCCCATTCAGTTAGGAGTGCAGCTACTTCTACCGCATTTGACCGTAGAGCCTCGCTAGATGAAATATGTAAGGCCGCTACGTGGTCGTCCATTTCCATGTTCGTTAGGCACTAAGTTAAACCTCTATGCTTCGTCGGACGCCGCCTTTGATAGACGGTCCTTCAAAGTGTGTTACAGGACATCTAATCCCTCCCAAGGCGGGCCAGCTCTGGTATGTCCCAATCGTAGATGCCCTTCTCTCTGAGTGAGAATGAGCCTTGGATACTCACCGTGAAGGCTCCTTCTGCTCTGAGATACGAAGGGCATCTCCCCGCCCAGACGTCATAGGTTGTATGGAGGGAGAAGCTCATGGGTTTAATTCTCAGCACTGTGATTCCATAATTACCAGTAAGGTGACGTTACACTTACCCTATAGACTACCTGTCTGGATTAAGCCAACTAGTTTTTATCATACGTATACTTCTGCTGTTACTTACCCTTTAGCACTGTCGTTTTGTACTGATGTGCTTACCTGTTACACTGTTTTTTACCTGTTAATTCTATTACATTCTTGAGTTTACTTCCTTCCTGTTGGGATGATGTTTGAGCCCTTTGATTCTCGGAAAGTATTGAACTGGAGAAGAAAGGGGGTGTTTCCTAGGAGACAGGAGTGGGAGTGAAAGTTCTTTAAGTCCTGCCTCCCGAAGCATGCGAAGCCGAAACACCCAATCGTAGATGCCCTTCGTATCTCAGAGCAGAAGGAGCCTTCACGGTGAGTATCCAAGGCTCATTCTGGACCCACATGCTCTATTCTGGACCCACTGGTTCTCCATTGATGGTCTTTGTGATTTGCAATGTTAGAGAAGCAAGATACTGAAGAAGGAGCACACACCATTTCTTGCGTAAGATTTATAGGCCCTGTTAAATAGCCGGTCCCAGCTTCTCTGAAACACAATTTTCCGTCTCTGCTTATTTTGTGTCCTTTGTGGACTGATACGAAGGTGACATTTTTGCATATTTTTTCAGTTGCTAGGATTCTTGCTTCTTTTGAAGTCACTGACACCCCCACATCCAACTTACTTGCTCTTCATCCTAACAGAAATTTGTATCCCTAGTGAGACAAGGGATCATTTCTGTACATTACCTTTAAGGCTTTAAAGGCAACTGTAGGGTTTTTTCTCTCTTCTTCAGTGGAATTCTGTGACTGGGTAGTGACACTTTTCATAGTGACAAGGGTATGTACAACCTGTAGTTTATGGCAGGAAGAGTTTCACATGCTGTTTATAGTAACTACCCCACTGGTATTTTCAGAATAATAATGTTGACTATAAACCATTCCTGGGACAAAGTAAAGAAAATCTTTCAGTTGGCCTTATGATGAGGGAGGGGGCAGGGATTGCTTTGTCATTTTGAGTAAAGGAGACTGATCTCTCATTCAGATGATCTATTAGAACATCAGAGAGCTTATGAGACTCTTTATCTACTGCCTAGGCTCCCAGTATCAAAAGGAAATTAAATTTGATAGTTAATAGAGCCTCTGATCTTCTTCTTTTTTTGGAGTGGGTATCTGGAAACCAAAGGATTTTATCTCCCTTTGAGGTAATTGGTTCATGCCTTCTCAAACATGAAATGCAAGAGCTTTATGAGATGAAGGATCATCTAAATATACTTTGATTGTGCCTGTAGCCTTTGTAAAATGTTGTTTTCTCTACATATAATTTTCTTTTAAATTAAAAAGAATAGGTTATAGAATTCTTAGCTTAATTGAGAGGAATACAAAGTGTCCCTAAAAAGCTTGCATTTTTTTAATGGTTGTGTAGATCCATGAGTTGGTTTATATTCCTTAAACGTTGTTATAATGTGGTCCATGTGGTGGTTACCTATGGTGAGCGCTTATTGTGCATTATCTGCATTGTAAAAGCACACATCCAAGGAATGCATTTTGACTAATTATTTCTGGAATGGGCTGGCATTACATTCAAAGTGTGCATATTATTATCCCCCCAAAAACACAGTCAACCCTGTGTTTGTTGACGTAAGGGCTTGTTTTTAATATATGCATCAGCACTTTGTAATAAATGTACGTCATTATATGTTGTTGTCATTAGTTGTAGATTCAGAACATCCTTTTCAGCTAAAATAAAGTAGACCACAGATTCTGATACACTGATCCTCTGTTTATGCTTTCAGGTAAAGGAGGCAGTAAAGTATGCCCTCAGTGTAGGCTACAGACACATTGATTGTGCTACAGCTTATAGCAATGAGGCAGAGATTGGTGAAGCTTTCCTGGAGACTGTTGGGGATGACAAGGTAAAGAAAAGAGAATGCATATAGAATGCAACTGAAATATGATTAGGCATAGGCCGTGTCTTATTTCATCTTGCCTCTGATTACAAAGAAACTATTGTAATTACCTCTCTTTATAAACCCATCTGCATCACAAACAAAAGCTGAGCCTGTTCTATGCTGCAGACTTTCATTAGCTTGGAATTCTATCCTTGCTGTTATTGACCTTTTGTTGCTGCAAAATATTTCCATGGGTCACAGTTTTAAGAAGATGCAGTTGCTCTGCTGCCCCTGGGAAATCACGCTTAACTAGCACATTCTTACTGATCTTTAGAGCAGAAATGAAACCTAACTTTATATGCCTGCGATAGAGATGGCACATAAAGATCTAATCCATGAATGAGCAACACCCGCAATTTCCTTGTAATTCACATAATCTGCATAATATTTCGATTTACTTGGTAGATCTCAAACTGCATACTGTGTGGTTTTATGAAATATTTAACCTAAAAATGTGGAAAATACTTTTGAATATTGACTCAGAAAAACTTAGTATTGAGTTAGAGGGGTTTTTTGCCTTCAGACTTACCCATGCAACCTTCATTGTGTCCAGTAATATTTGAAAACAGACTTATGATTTCTCTACCCTACACTTATTTCTAAAAGACTGTTAAGAGGGAAGAACTGTTTGTGACATCAAAGTTGTGGAATACCAAGCATCACCCGGAAGATGTGGAGCCAGCCTTGAAGAAGTCCCTGGACGATCTGAAGTTGGACTTCTTGGACCTTTACCTCATGCATTGGCCACATGCCTTTGAGTGAGTGTCAGTGGGGAGCATGAAACCACAATGGCAAGGTGGAGGCCATGGGCAGGTCAGCCATCACACCTGCAGAGATTAGGATTCTTTGCCACAGATCCTTCAAATGTTTCAGTGAATCTACAAATCCTGTTGTATTTAGTTAGTGGTAGGATTGTATGGAGTGTGCCCTTCTGCCCTACTTCCAGGTATGGAAATGAAACTATGTAAGAAGAAATTGAAACACTTGAAATTTCTTTTGGGGGACAGGACTGATCATTTATTTATTCTATGTACTTCATTGTCGCCCCGCTTTTCTCCCCAATAGGGTACCAAAGTGGCTTACATCTCTCTCCTGTTTTCTATCTCACCAACCCTGTGAGAGAGGTTAGGCTAGAGCTGTGAGGACTTGGGAGAATTTTTTTTCTTTTCCCCCAAGGTTCTCCCCCCCCCCCCGGTTTTCTGATGGAAAAATGGGGACATTTAGGGATACACAGAAAATAAACTCCTGTGAAATATTTCTCTTTTAGCATTTTATTAAATTGTTAACAAAATTACAATTAACAAAATAAACAAAAAAAGGCTTCTTAAGATAAGTGTGGTAATGCTTAAAATGTATAACATGAAAAAGTCTGAGGACCTCTTTCAATTTTTCCATTGGGAAATGTTGGGGAACACAGAAAAAACTGCCTGTGAATTATTTTTGAGTGAGAAAAACCTTGTCCTACAAAGCATTTCACTCATTCCAAATGTACAGCATGAAAAGGTCCGAGTATCTTCTCCTTTTTCTTCTAATGGAAAAAGAGAGCTTTTTGGAGAGCACTGGAAAAAACCTCTTATATAGTAGATATATACAATATTTTCAAGATTTTTTTTGTTTAAATGTAAATCGTTTTGGTGACAATTAACGAGCTATAATGTGTTTAATGATTATACATTAATAAAGAGTTCAGTGATTCTTGTAGGTTATCCGGGCTGTGTGACCGTGGTCTTGGTATTTTCTTTCCTGACGTTTCGCCAGCAGCTATGGCAGGCATCTTCAGAGGAATAACACTGAAGGACAGTGTCTTTCTTCAGTGTTACTCCTCTGAAGATGCCTGCCACAGCTGCGGGCGAAACGTCAGGAAAGAAAATACCAAGACCACAGTCACACAGCCCGGATAACCTACAAGAACCAATTAACTCTGACCGTGAAAGCCTTCGACAATATAAAGAGTTCAGTGTTTTCATGTTATAAAGTTTAGCTTAACATCCAAACATGCTATCGTGACCCTGAGAGTTTCTGTCCAAATAATACTTTGTTTACTAGAGAACTTGTTTTTAACCTTCAAATGTTATGTTTTCCTGTGACTCAGATGGCAAAAACTAAAGGTATGTGTGTTATGGTACCATAGAGTGCAGCAGTTTGCAGCTATTTCTTAAGTATTGGGTATACTTTCACATAGCATATTTCAATTCCCCCCCCCCAAAAAAAATTTCTGTTTTTCCCTGAAAATTTTTATTGGCTTCAAAACTTCTGGAAATTTTATATAGGTAAGGCTGAGAGTGTATGACTGGCCCAAGGACACCCAGCCAGCTTCCATGGTAGAGTGGGGATTCAAACTTGGGTCTGCTGGATCCTAGCCCAGCATTTTAACCACAACACTATGCTATCTTGTCCAAGCAACCCATGCCCTCAGAACATTATTAAAACCAGCTATAAACCAGTTGCTCAAACAATAAGTGGGAAAAGTAAAATGTGAAGAAAGGAATGCCATTTCTTTGTGGAATCTCATGAAATGTGCATTTACTTGTTTCCAGTAGGCTTAATATTATTTACTCTGTTGTCTAATAGACAGGGAGACAACCTGTTCCCCAAGAATCCTGATGGCACGATGCGTTATGATTACATTGACTACAAAGAAACCTGGAAAGCCATGGAGAAGTTGGTTGCAAAAGGCCTTGTGAAGGCCATTGGATTATCCAATTTCAATAGCCGCCAGATTAATGATGTCCTTAGTGTAGCTTCTGTCAAGCCAGCTGTGCTACAGGTAAGGTAGAAGCAGGAGAGGAGGAAAGATCACTTCCTGAGATGAAAATTTTCTAGGTATATGAGAAATGAGCCATAAGGATTGGTATTGGGACTGAAGAGAGGGAGGGATAGGGGAGGGAACTGTCGCAAAAGTTGAGAATGAAAAGACCTAGACAAATAAGACATCAGGTCATTCGAGGAGAGAACTTGCAAGTTGTCCTTTGAAAATAGGTTTAAGCAGCTTGAATGTTTATTGGAAAGAGTGCTTCCCCCCCTTTTTAAAGCATGTACAAAATACCACAACTCTCCCTCCACTAAGTCTCCATGCTCTCTATCCTCCCATTATACACGCTTTCAGGATCACAGATTTTAACTAAAGCATTTAGTGAAATTTGATAAGTATAGGATGTGCATGTTTCCCTACTCCCAATACAGGGTAAAAAGTAGGGGATATAATGCATGGGGGATAAGCTACCTTCACAGACCTCCAGGTGCCCTCCAATTTTATTAAAAGTTTGTGGAGAACAGCTTCCGCAGAGCATAATAATCTCTGTCAGTGCCAGGTCAACCCTATCCTTCTGCCAGTGATCTGTTGCTGGGAGAATTCTCCTTTCAAGGCTCCTATGCATTTAGACATTAACTTCTACTGTAAAGGTAAAGGTCCCCTGTGCAAGCACCGGGTCATTCCTGACCCATGGGGTGACATCACATCCCAACGTTTTCTAGGCAGACTCTTGTTTACGAGGTGGTTTGCCAGTGCCTTCCCTAGTCATCTTCCCTTTACCCCCAGCAATCTGGGTACTCATTTTACCGACCTCGGAAGGATGGAAGGCTGAGTCAACCTTGAGCCGGCCATCTGAAACCAATTTCTGTAGGGATCAAACTCCGGTCATGAGGAGAGCTTGATCTGCAGTACTACAGCTTACCACTCTGCGCCACGGGGCTCCTAACTTCTACTGTAGGAGTTACTTTTTGTGACTTGTGACAGGATTACTGTGGTGTTCTGGTGTGCAAGTTCCATAGCTAATTCTCTGGCAAGTGTCTCGCCAAATTGATTGACCACTGGGCAGCTCCATCCCGTGGGTTGTCTGCCTTGTGTGTTAGAATGGGAACAAAGAGAGTATAAGCTCCAGCTTAGTAGCTTTTGGAGAGTGTGGTAGATTCTAAATAGTAAGCCCAGCAATTCTGAGGAAATAGCACTGCAGAATTTTATTGACTGGGAAGAATAGTGGATCTAGGGTCCTTGTTCCTGTTGGCTTGTAATCAGGGACTGATTCTTCTTTTCTACCAGCCTCTGATCTTTAACCCGTTATTTCTGACTTAGTTTGAGTTTCCATTTCTTCATTTCCCATATGGGTAGTCTTCTGTTCCTAACCATGTGTACTTTCTGGCATGGCATAGTATTTGGACTTTTTGTGTGGGCTAGATTGCTTGACTTCTGATCACCTGTGCTCAGTTGTGTGGCTTCTGCTTCTTGCTTTTTCTTTTTGTGCCTACTCTTTATACTGTTCTGATTCACATTTTTTACCCTGATCCTTGGAGGAATATAATATTTTCCTTTTTCTGAGTTCAGAATGTATTCACTTCAAATTGCCACTGAATGGTAAAAGTGTTGCTGTGTTCATCAATGGATGTGAAAGCTAACATATTTCAGTTTTTTAGAAAAGGAATTTTGTGGACATCTGTAGGGTAGTAGATTTTATTTTGCTTTTTTGCCGCTTTCTTGTTTTTCCAGCTTTGATAACCATAGCACACTTCATTTGAATGTAGACATATTTCAGTCTTGCATGAATAAGGCTTATATTCTCAAAGGTTTACTGTGTAAGCATTATGAATGACCTACTGTTAAAGGAGCTCCCTGCGTATATTTCTGAATGAATCACTGTTCTCGGGTGTATTTCCTTGTTGGAAGGGAGCAAGCCTACAACTAGAAACTGACTCACAGGGCAACCTTCCCTAAGGCTTGGTGATTTTGCTCCATGTCTTTTTGGGGGAATGATTAAGCTTACAACCTTAAACACAGTTACACCCTTCTAAGTCCATGGATTTCAGTGGGTTTAGAAGAATGTAACTCTGCTGAGTGCTGACGGTGCAATTCTCAGATCTCTTTAATGAGACAGGGCAGAATTTACCTATTTCCAGCAGTGGAATAGGCCCACGTCAGAACAGTTAACAAAAATGTGGTAGGTACTTGGGAATCACAAGACCTTATTTAGTTCCTTACTGTGTAGCAATCTAGTGTGTCTTGCTACACAGCTCAAATTACTGAGTCAGGCTTTCCCTTCCTATTCCTTGGGAGGTGTTCAGATTCCTAGGGAGGTGCTCAGGTACCAGATGTGTAGTCCAGTAGCCAGGGACATAGCCCTTAGGGAGAAGAATGATGGAGTACTCTAGACATGTTACAGATTTGAAGTGTCCCATCGGATCCTCTGTAATAAAACCCCTTGTAAAAACAAAATAATCTCTTTACAACATTGATTTAGCCTGGGTTAACCTGTCTCTCAGCATTCCTTAGAGTATTTGTAAATGAGAATCTGATAAGTGCCTAATATAAATTCTTAAAATCAGATGTTTGCAGGACCAGTGAATAATCTGAGAATATCTGAGGCTGCAGAATTGCTGAAACTAAGCAAATGACGACCGGATCCATTCACAGGGTTAAAGAGTTATGGAATAGTGTAATATATTAAATGTTAAGGGGGAAAATCAGGTATCTGAGAGGTAAGGAGATAAGGAAGTCAAATAATTCCAGAAGCCCACCATTGTATCTTTTCCGGGTTCCATGGTTTGGTTTTACAAAACTGCACTCTGTAGGTAATTTACACTAGATAAGTTCTATTAAAGTCACCAGATTTCAGAACCCTTAAACAGTAGATTGCAACTAGACTTGGGTTGCCAACCTTCAGGTGGGACCTGGAGTTTCTTACAGAGATCAGTTCCCCTGGAGGAAATGACAGGTTCAGAGGGTGGACTCACACTCCTGCTAAGTTCCCTCCCCGGACTACACCCTCCCTAGACATTGCCTCCAAATCTCCAGCATCCCACATTGGCAACCCTAGGTAAAGCGTGCATAGTACAAGAAATTCTGTCAGTTCACACCAGTATGAGATAAAGAACTGAAAGTGTCTGAGAGTATTCTGCTCCTAGTTGTTCGAGCCACAGTTTGTTAGCTCTGCGTATTCAGATTGATAGAGCTATTTAGTGTGAAATCTCTTCAGCTTTTTAGCATGATAAATAGTTTATTTATGGCCCTTAGCCAGATAAAACCAGAAACATGGACTAAAATATTCTTACAAACAAAGAATTACAGTCCGAGTCTTATAACACTTAAAAAAAGAAATAACAACCGAGACACTTCTGCCAATTGGGACTTTTTAGCATGAAAAGTGTGAGGTCTTTCCATTTGGGAATCATGTGGCTTGCAAATGCCAAAACTGACATTTCTTTTGTTCTGCCCCATTGTGACTTGTGTTGGTCTCCCTCCTATCTGCCATGCAGGTTGGTGGGGGCCAGTGCAGGCTGTGAGGATGCACAGTGTGGCTAGCAGATGTACATCTTATCACTGAGAAATGGCTTGTGCAGCAATATCTTGGCCACCCAGCAGTGGCGGACTGGTCTAAAAATATTGGCTGCCAGGAGACAAAGGGGGCCCACCCACAATTATAAGGCTATCATTTAAACTTTATAAGAAACAAATAAAATGGTCAAAAATACCCAAGTGGAAAAAAGGTACAGTTAATTTTTTTCTAAATAAATGTATATTTTAGCAATTACAGTGTACCTATATTGTACATATTACTGGCAGTATACAGTAGATACTAAATGTTAAATACATTGTTATAATTGAATTTTTAATTTTTTTTAAATTTTAAATAAATGGTGGATAGTTGTCTACAGTAATAATAATATTGGAACTTCTTGAACTTATATTTTCAAGCTACTAAAAGGTCATTAAAATTTTTAACATATTGTTTAGGGCCCCCCACTTCATCAGAGGCCCACAGGGCCCACTTGCCATCGGGCAAGCTGACACCCTGGCCAGTCTGCCACTGCCACTCAGTTTCCTAGTTGTCAGTGGTTGAAATTTCCCCCCTTAAATCTGCTGTCTGATGTTGCGATTTTTTTTTTGTAGCGGACTGCTCACTACTATATGTTGTTTTGATAGGTAGAATGTCACCCTTACCTAGCCCAGAATGAGCTGATTGCTCATTGCCACCACCGAGGCCTGGTGGTAACTGCTTACAGCCCTCTTGGTTCACCTGACCGTATGTGGAAGCACCCAGATGAGCCAGTACTGCTGGAGGAACCAAGCATCAAAAAGCTGGCTGAAAAATATAGTAAATCTCCTGCTCAAATCCTTCTCAGGTAATAATTGTTCGGCACTTGGCTGAGATAACAATTTTTAGAGCAACTCATTAAAATGTATACTTGAGAGCTCAATTCTCTGTTACTTGATTTTGTTTCTTAATTGCAAGGAAACATTTAGAACTTCTTTTCCATTTCTTATGCAGTAGGATTTTGACTCCTTACTGATTAAAAGGTTTTTGTGAGCTCTCTTAATTATGAGAAGTATTTGTATTTTACCCTTCCACTATAGTTCAAAGTGGTTCACAACAGTAATGAAAGCAGATGAGGAAAAGCCAATAAAAACAAAAAAATCTCTATTATAAACAGCCAGGGGAAAAGGCCATTTCCACACTGGCTGTCTGCTCTGGGTTCAATGCTATTGGGAGTGGGTTTTTTTCCTGCTTCCCCACAGCATTGTGGTACATCCGTACACCTCCCAGGATTTCCTTGGCTTTTCTTCAGTCTTTCTCAAACTTGCTCTGCTCTGACTCTTTGGGTAAGATCACTAAAAAGGCTGCTATGCATACTGCCACAACAATATAACAATATTCTAGTGCCTATTTTAAAAAAGAAATTACAAAGTGAGGTGGCTGCTGCGGGGGGACTAGGACAGGGAAACTGCAGGGAATCCTACCATGTGGAAGCCTCTCCATTACCATTATATTTTATCAGCAGCTACACCAGCAACAGGGGAACCACACAAGCCCATCTACTAAAGCCAACTGATCCCATAACAGGAAGCAAAAGCAGAACTGGAGAATAGCATCAGGATAAATTAAGATTAGAGGCAGTAACCAGCTAAAATTAGTTTCCGTTTAAGTGCCAACAAGGATGGTGCCAGACTAATATTTTAAGGAAGGCTGTTCCACAGACATGATACTACCACATCACATTTGCCACTTACCTCAACTTTGTTTGCGGGGGCACACAGAGCAGGGCATCTGAAAATTATCTTAGTTGTGGGGGGTAAGAGAATTGGGTGCCTGGCAAAACAGGCTCAACTCCTTGCAAACCCAGTTATCACGAAGAACAGAGATCCTGGAGGTAGCAAGAAGCTTGCAAATAAGAAAGAACATGGTATCAAGATTCTCGATTTTAGCTTTAATGCAAAGGTTCAAGTAAGTGTGTCTTCTTAAAAGGGGTCACTGATCTTGAGAATCTGCTTTGTGGTTACTTCAAACAAACTAGTCTGGAGCTCCAAATTTTAAAATGACACTGTATATAGGTCTTAGCCCTGAATGTGCCTTAGAAGGACTGAAGTGTCATTGAGGAAAGGAGCAATTGCAGTTTCATATTTCCCTGTTGGGCTAAACCATTGGATGTTGCTTAGGCTGTGTAGGAGGAATAACAGCCTCTCTTTATCCCTGTTGCAGATGGCAAGTGCAGCGCAAGGTGGCCGTCATCCCCAAGAGTGTGACTCCTGCACGCATATTGCAGAATCTCCAGGTTAGTGAGGCTCTCTGCTTGGACCTTCAGAAGCAGATAGCATTGACTAGCAATGGAAAGCCCTCCTGGCTGGTGAACATCTTATCTATTTGTGGCTTCACTAGAGCTAATGCACCTCCACCTTTTCAGTTCTAGGTAGCATCTGTTGTAGATTCAGAGATAGGATGCTTCAGAGAGCATCAAAAGAATCCCTGAGACCATGGTAACCATTTATTTGCACATGAAGGAGGGCAATAAAATAACACCTGAGACTCGAAGCAAGAGAGAGGTTTCTATTCTGGGATAGCCCATTTGCCTTAATTTACAAGGGGGACGGATTGATGAGGGTTGTAAAATTGGGTGGGGGGAGGTATATGCCAGGGAACCTGATTGGGGAAGAGTTTGGGGTATCTCCCATGAGGACAGGAGCCCTGATTCTGGATTGGGGGAGGTTACCATCAAAGCAGACAGAAAGGTTTTAAAAGGTGGAATCTCCCTTTTTTCTTTGTTCAGATACCTTGCCCAGATGCTGGGACCTTTGGCTGGGACCCAAGCTCCTCTGCAAAGGGGGCAGTAGGGAGTTTGGGGATGTGTTTACTAGCTAGACCTATGCTTTATATTTCTTTTCCTTAGCTCTATCTCACTAGGCATGACAGCTATTTTCTATGTATTTGCTGTAGCTTAATCTGTAGTAATAAAGGTTATTTCCTGTTTTAAGGAAGCTGATTGTGATTCACATCCTACCCACATGCCTAGACTAGTCCTAGACGCTGAGAACGAGCATGCGTGGGGGGGAGGGGGCTAAGTAAATGGATGTTCTGCCCTTTTTAGTTGCTCAGAGGCAGCCTTACCAGGGTTACCTAAGGCACTGGTTATGTGATAGGTTGGGTTTTATTATTTGGGGTGGTGGCACGAAGATAAACATGCTTTTGTGTGTGTTATACGCCATCAAGTTACTTCTGACTTGTGGCGGCCCTATGAATGAATGTCCTCCAAAATGTCCTATTGTTAACAGCCTTGCTCAGGTCTTGCAGACATGCTTTGTTACATGCAAGCAATAATACAACATGCATGTAAGAACACACAGGTCCAGGGCGGGTTTGTGACAATAACAACACACTGTAGTGAGTAGATCAGCTGGCTTTCAGGCCCTGGCCTTGTTTGGTGGTTTTGATGTTAGATAACGAACTACTGGTTCAGAATATCCAGGCCTTGTGGTCTAAACATTCATTTGCTTAGCTTGTGATGGTTCTCCTGTGCTTTAAAGAGTCTTTCCTTTCCTGCTTTGTTCTTGTGTACTTCTGACAGGACCTAAATTCACTATCTGCTCTTATGTTAATAAAGACTTTTAAAATTTAATTTCAAACATTTTTCTTATGTTTAATTTTTCTTCTGGATTTGAATGGGATGATCATAATATCTTTGATGTTTCTCCTAAGGCTTTTCTTTAATGTTTAGACAAAAATAAATCTCTTTAAACATTATTTTGGTATATTGTGCTGGCAAGCAGGTGTGTACCTCTTGCAAATGCAATTACATGTCTAATCTGTACACACTGGCATCCTGTTGGCAATATTACAGATTGCTCGAGCAGATCGATGCAAATAGCTACTGATTTTGATCTGCTTGTGTGACTTGCAAGTTTTCGTTAGGAACATGACAACCGCCTGGCTTATTTGGAAGTTGCTCCCTCCAGGCTGACAGAGGCAGGATTAAGATGATTTACTGCAAGGCTAGTGTGTTCTCCTAAAGCCTTGAGCAGGCAGCTTCTGTGTCTAAGCCAAATTTTTCTAAAGATACAAGAGAACACAGAACAGCAATTCCATCTTTGATCCTACCCAGTCCTATCCTTAGTGAAATTTCTGTTGAACAGTAGAAAAACATTATCCCCTCTGTAGTCTTTCCCCAAGGTGGCACAGAACTAATGAAATCTGAGGGGGGAAGAAAGGAGAGCATGTGAATCCTGGAAAATTTAAAAACTTAAGAGAACTGTAGAAAGAAGATGTGAGAACAGAAAATGATTGACAGGAGAAGAGCAGGGCAACAGAACCATACAATCTTTGGGGTTTCAAAAATATCTATCATGGAAGCCAGTGTGGGTGTAGTTGTTAGAATGTTGGATTATACCTGAGAAGGCCCAGGTTCAAATCCCTACTTGCCATGTAAGTCACTGGGTGACATTAGGCCAGTCATTCTTTCTCAGGCTAACCAACTTCACAGGATTTTTATTTAAAACATTTTTATGCTACCTTTCTACCCAACTCAGGTCAATTATGCCTGGGAGGTTTTGGCTTGGATTTGTGCATCTAGAGAGCAACGTTTTCCCCATCCAAATTCAACAGTAAGCCCCCATGCAGAGTTTTCAGAATTGAGATGGGGAAAATGTGCATCTAGAGAGCAGCAAATCCAAGGCAAAACCTCTCTTGCATAAATGGCCTCAGGGTTCCCAAGGTGGCAAAGATTAAAAGGTCCTGTACATTTTATTTATATATAGATAAAGGATGCGGGCAGCTGGGAGGGTGTGCCTGGTCCCCACAAGGGCCTGGCTGCGTCCTGCAAAGGACGGGGGGTGGGGGGCAGGGGCCTTGGCTTGCGGGCCAGATAACAGCCCTCCGGGGGCCGTATCCGGCCTGCAGGCCGCCTGTTTGACACCCCTGCCGTAGGGTTTTCCAGACGAGATGTTCAGAGGTGGTTTGCCATTGCCTGCCTCCATGTCACGACCCTGGTGTTCACTGGAGATTGCCCATCCAAATATTAACCAGGGCCGACCCTGCTTAGCTTCTGAGATCTGACGAGATCAGGCTAGCCTGGGGCTACCAGGTCAGGGCAAGAGTTAGTGAGGGAACGCCAAACAAAACAAAAGTCTTCATCCACTAGCACAGAGGTTGGAAACCTTTTTTCCACCAAGGGCCATTTGGATATTTATAACATCATTCGCAGGCCATACAAAATTATCAACTTAAAAATTAGCTGACCAAGCCCCAAGCAGGCAGCTGCCCCAGATGACCCCCCCACCCCGTGCGGGCAAGCAGGCAGACATCCAACCAGTGGCACACTCGCCCACCTGGTGGCACAGGATGGTCTGTTGCACCAGCTGGGAGTAGCTGTCCAGCCACACACCGGAGTTGCTCCTGCTCCATATGGTTGGGGCTGGATTCTACAGCCGGCTCCTGCTACCTCCGCCTGCAGGGATGAAATGAGGACACGCTGGCTAAGAACTCTCCCTGCCTCCTTTAATTACTCCATGGTCACCACTTCTGCCCCCAGCCCTCTTGTAGTACAGAGGAAATTTGTTTCTCCATGGCCCGGGTGGGAAAGGGTTAACACAGTTTCTTGGGCGGTCCTAGCAGCTCCATAGCTAATGACTCTTCTGCAAGGGGGAAAAAGGTTCCTTTTCTCAGCAAAACAAACTCACATCTGCCTTGAATAGAGGCTATTCCTGTCCATGGGAGGGGGCGGATCACCAGTCTTAGATCCTTCTGAGATAGAGATCTGCTAGGACCCATGAAGGGCCAGACCAAATGCTTCTGCGGGTCTTAAACAGCCCTCGGGCCTGACGTCCCCCACCCCTGCACTAGCAGAAGACGACGATAGAGGGAGACAGATTAATCTCCCTGGGGAGGAAGGTCCAAATTTTCAGCACCATGACTGAGAAGGATTTTTTCTCAGGTTGCCACCCATCTAGCCTCCAATGGCAGGACACCCAAAGCAGGGCCTCTGAAGGTGACAGTAGTGGCAGGGCAGGATGGTATAGGAGTAGGCAGCCCTTAGGATTGTTGTAAGGGAAGAGGGAAGAACTATACATACTGCCCTGAGCTCTGTGGAGGAAGGGTGGGATGAAAATATACTGATTGAATGAATAAACAACCATATCTGAGAGATCTGCAGGAATTTGATGTGTTGTACAATCCATGGCACAAGATGAATCGGTACAGTAATTCTAAGCTAAACTAAAAGATACTTATCTTAGTAGTTGCAACTGAACCGAAAATTCCATGTTTCCCATATCAACAACAACCATTTCCAGGCTTCCAGACCTCCTTATTTAGGGCCCAGTCACTCACCCCAGCCAGTGGTTTCTTTAGCTAGCTGCAGGGAAGCTGAGTGGTAGAAACCTTGTTTGTTGAATTTTTCAGATAGAAGCAGGGTAAACATCTTGCTGGAAATCCTTGTTGAGACTCAAAGAAACCGGAAATGAACTGTATTCTATATATACTGTCCATTTGATATATTAACTAAGTGGCAGTTGCTTAAATTGCAGGAGGAGGCTGTTAACAATTTTCTATACATAAAAATAACTAAAGCAAAAATGCTTACACCACTGATTTCTTGAACTGGGTTTATACCAATGTGCCCCATGTAAGAGAAATATAGCTTAACAGTTGCTAGAAAGGCAGGATAACATGCAGTTTATTAAGACTAAATAACAAAAGCATTTATTTTTTGTTTTAGGTGTTTGACTTCAGCCTGACCGAAGAAGAAGTGAGCTATATTGGAAACCTGAATAAGAACTGGCGATACATTGTGCCAATGGTCACGGTAATGTTTCTATATTGCGCTGTTTAAAGCATTTTCACTATATTTTAAAGCCTACCTACTCCTTCAAGTCAGGCCCAGATTTTTTTATGAGTTCCTCTCTTGGTAACTGGTATTCCATCAACCCTCTGAATAACAACCGCCCAAGCAGAACTCAAAACAACCCATTATGAGATAATCTTTTGAGAGGGGTATCGGATATCAGCAATATACCCTTTGCTTTAATTTCAAAATAGGTACCCTAAACACTGGGCCAAAATCCCTGTGGTAGCTTTTAAAAGAACCCACAAGAGCTGCTTCAGATCTGATGTAGATAGTATAGCTCCATCTAAAAGTACTTCTGCATGATACTGGCCTGGACTACAACCTCTTTGGCAGCTTAGCGAACAAATAGGCCTGATAATCTAGAAAACCTTTTGTACCAGTAGCACAGAGGGGAAATCTTTCCATGCAGTCAGATTGATCGATGTAGTCAATAGCTTTGAAAATTTTGTGGCCTCTGTATATTGGTCCAAAAGTGATTTTTAGCTGCAGCCATAAAATTTGCATCACTTATGAAGTAGGCCTAAGAAAACAAGGGGCTTAGGAAGCTGTCTTGTAGGTGAGGTTTGTATTGCTATTTTTATCTGTGTTCAGGTTTCTTTTTAAAATCTTAATAATTATACAGGTTGAGTATCCCTTATCTGAAATGCTTGGGACCAGAAGTGTTTCGGATTTTAGATTTTACGGATTTTGGAATATTTGCATATACATAATGAGATATCTTGGGGATGGGACCCAAGTCTAAACACGAAATTCATTTTTGTTTTATATTCACCTTATGCACATAGCCTGAAGGCAGTTTTATGCAATATTTTAAATAATTTTTGAATGAAACAAAATCTGTGTACGTTGAACCACATGAGGTCAGGTGTGGAATTTTCCACTTGTGGTGTCATGTCAGTGCTCAAAACGTTTTGGATTTTGGAGAATTTCGTATTTTTGGATCAGGGATGCTCAACCTGTACATAGTATCGTTTGTGTTACATGTCCTCTAGTTGCTCTCAGGATATGAGACAGGTATTTTAAATCCTGGAAACCCAAAAGGATGATAGATGCTTTTCTTAAATATCGTGTCATTAGAGGATTATAGCATCAAGCTTGCGCCCTTCTCTACTGAAAGATCTTCTTAATCTTTGGCTGATTCTTTATTGTTTCCCATTATTTCTTTCAAAACTTAAAAAAACCTGCGCCTCTTCCCCGCCGTTCCCCTACGCCGTTGTTTCAGGAATGGGCTGTGAAAAATGTAGTTGCCTTTGAAACCTCAGCCATGATGGCACTTCCTTTTGACTGTCTTCTTCTGTTTCACAGGTGGATGGCAAACTGGTAGCAAGGGATGCTGGACACCCTCTCTATCCTTTCAATGAGCCCTATTAACTCCTGCAGTCTTTAAGACAAAAGATGAAACTCCACTCAAGGTTTTTTTGTCACAATTTTTGCTATATTAAAAAAAATTCCTAATCAAATGTTTTTCCCCCCGTGGTGTTCTTTTTGACTTTTATTAAATGGCACAGATTTGTTAAAGATGTAGGAAGACAGTATATACTTACTTAAAAGTCTATAACATTAAACATTCTATTAGATATTAAATAACTGTGTTCCTTTGTTTTAAAACCTGTGCCAAGATTGCCATGGAAATGAAAATACCTGTGGAAGGAGTAGAAAGAAAATGTCATGAAGTGAAGGGTCTAAAAAGTAAAATAGATGTTTGAATCTCCTCTCTTGATCCAAAATTAGCAAAATGATGCTTAGGGTGTGACAACAATGTTAATTGACTTGACCCTGAATATGTTGTAATGGGTGAAGCCAATTTGCAACAAATATAGCTTGAAGCAGAAGAATATGCTTGGTATTATTTCTGCTTTTGATGCCAGATGCTAATACTATATCAGTAATCATTCCGCTTCCTGACCGTATGTTTTTACCAAACCAACTCCATCAGCAATATATGGACTTTTAAGATAAACTAACCCAAGAAAGAAGATATTTTAGATCACCTATCACAACAAGCTTCCCTATAACATCCTTCGTTCCATACCTCTAGACTTTGTTGTCTCATTGGTCTGAAGCTGAAGGGGTATTGTTGTTCCTAAAAACATAACAGTCTCATTTTTGCAAACACTATGCCAGGACAGTATTGTCATGTTACCTAAACACCCACAAATACACCCTACAAACCATTTGGATGAAAGTAGGCATCTCCTGGCATTCTGAATTACTCTTAACTTGTAAAGTACAAATGTATATTTTAACATGTAATCTTAGCAAAAATTGCAGTTGTCTAGACTGTCTGTCATGTTTCTATAAGAGGATACTTCTGCTTCACTGTCAAAAACCACTTTATTTTGGATACAGTCAGGAAAAAAAACACCCTATAAATACCAGAGCATTTATAGCTGGGTTTCAGCAGATTATGTAATATGCTACCACTTGCGCCTTATCTGGTGAATGGGATGGAGAAAGAATCAAGAGCTATGTTTTGGTTGGCAGGAAGCACTTAATATTAACTTGGCTAGTCATCATGCAACTATATAATACCTTTTTCTTTTAACCTAATTTACTAGCTGCAATGAAAACTTGACTGCAACAGGCATACAGATTCATAAGCTCCATAAAAGTATCACGTTAACTGCTTCCATCTGGATGCATGGCTTACAGTTAGGTTGTATGAAATCTTGGTTAATCTGCTGTTCATTTAATACCTTTGTAGTTCCAGCTGCTTTTATAGAGCATATATATCTAGTAAAAGCCATCTTTATGAGAACAGGTCGACAAGCATGCCCTGAAAACTTATCAATATGAAAGAAAAATCAGAATGAAACAGCCAGGCAAAGACTACAGTTGGTAGAAATAAGGGTTGGGGAAAGAAGCAGGGTTATCCTGATTTATCCTCACAACCACTCACTGGCCATTTATGCATGGGAGGTTTCGCCTTGGACTTGCCACTCTCCAGATGCACATTTTCCCCATCCAGATAGTCAAAACTCTGCATGGGGGCTTATTTTTGAGTTCTGGGAATTCAGATGGGAAAAATGTGCATCTAGAGTGGCAAAACTTCCCTCAGGCCACTGAGTGCATTAAGCAGAGGCAGTGCCTTCCAAGAGGTCGTACTTAAAAGCATTGAGGCTGAGTGGGGGATTTGTTTATCTTGGCCTTCCTCAAAGGAGCACAAAGTGGCATATGTGGTTCTCCATTCTGTGGTATCCTCATGACAGCCCTGTGGGGTATGCTAAGTTTATTAATTATTAATTATTTCATTTAAAATATTAGCTGACTTTCTTCCTTATGGCGCTCATGGCAGCTTACAGTATTAATAAAATTATGTTAAAAACAAAAACAAACTCAACAAATCAGTTTAATCAAATGCAGTCCTAGATAAAACTGTCTTCAGCTGCCTTCTAAAGATGGAAAGGGAGGAGGCCAGGCGCACCTCCCTGGGGATGTTGCTCCATGATCATAGGGCTGCCACTGAAAAGGCCCTCTCTTGTGTAATTGCCACATGAGCTTCTTTGACTGATGGCATTGATAAGACAAAGAGTCTCTTTCCTGGAAAGAGTTTTATTTGAAGTATTACCTCAATGCAAGGCAGACTCAGTGCAAGAGTCAGATGTTTTATTGCTGAATAAAATTCCTGAACATTTCTGAGACTTCTTTATAGCTGCTTTCTCCTGGGGAAGGCTTTTTAGACAGATGCCCTCTTACTCCATCGTGGGGAACTTCAAGTTGCTAAGGTGGTTGCCAAACTGGATGATGGCTGTCACTTCCTCATCCAAATACTCAGACTCCAAGAAGTTATTCAGCTACAGGAAAAGTACTTGAGCTTACTGGCACTTCAATGAAATGTTAACTCCATACTATAACTAAATAGGAATGGAAATAGTTTCCTCTGACAAGGCACCGTTAAGATCATGTACCCAATCATTTATCTCTGATGGTAAGGGAATACAGTTTTAGGGTGCTGTGTAATTACTAAATGCAGTAAGGTCTGGCTAGGGTGGGGCAAAGGCATGTGTGGAAATTGCAGTACATCTGCAAACTGTTCTTATTTCACTACATTCCAGGGAAAGTTTACTATCATGTGGTGACCTCTCCATGCCCTCATTATGTACGTTTTTCCAGATGAAATATACTGCAGTCACTAAAAGAGGATTGCACTGTACAGAATTCCCCCAGTTCAAATGCACTGAAATCAATGTGCTTAAACTAGAATAATCCTGCATAGGATTGCATTAGGCGAGGCTGCCACCACGTGGAGGTATACTGACATGTCACCATAGCAAGATGATCAGAATTACACTTCCTACCGTCCTCCATATGAAGATCCTTCCTTCCTCAGTGGATCCTATAAACCCACCCAGCTTTTATTACTGTGCCAGATGTTTTTCTTTTCAATCATTTTGGTTTTTTGTGTCAAGATGTTCCTGAAACATTCTTTCCAAACTTAAAATCTTTAGCCTTTTTATGACCTTTTTCCAGAGCAATGCTAAAGCCTAATTATAAAGTGTCAGATAAATCATAAATTGTTTCTTTAGTCTGTGTCTCTTTCCTCCGTGCTTCACATGGGGGAACCTAGCTCTTACTCTAAGAGTGTTTCTTAGACTGGATGTTCAACTGTATACCCTTCCTTTCCAATATCAGTCTAGATCACAGGGGGATGTGAATTGTGGCCTATTGGGTAAGGGCCTGTGTTTCTACTGGTCACAGTAATCCAGCAAGATAGAAATTAGAATGGAAAAAATAATTTAGGAATATAGAAAGTTGTGAACTGCTGGGAGTTTAATTGCTAACTTTAAAAACTCTTGAGACACAAGACCAAATGCACTGTCACTGCTGTTATACACACATGAGAGTCTTCTTTCTCTGTTGCTAGAGGGTCACCAAAGCTTGGTTCATACTCTTTTACAGCTGTAGAGCACTCTAGAAGGCCTCCAAACTGATTCCACATTCATCTTGTTCTGACTTCTGCATAGCAATCAAAACATAAACATTAAAATTGTCTTTCTAAACTTACAGCCACTTAGCTAAGAGCCAACCCCACCCCCCAGACAAACGGAGGGTGTACCAGTCTCTAGAGTGCTTTCCCCAGCTGAAGGTAAACCAATCTAGAAATTAGAGCAGTGACGTTTTGGCACCTGCTGTTTGGGCAGAACTATGTCTCCACACAAAGTCTTTCATTTTCAACACATTTCAAACTTCTGTTAAGTCTCCCCTTCTTACTTCATGGTAATTGAGCAAATGACAGATTAGCCTCTGCTGTATACTGCCCTGTTGATGGGTGTGTGTGAGTCTTAGGTGGAGAAAAGGGTGCTTCTTATCTACCTCTTCTATTTTCTTAAGTTTAGTGTGTTAAAGTGTTGTATACACATGGGTACAAAGCTAGTCTATACCTATCAACTCAGTAGACCATATTGCTGTGACTTTATGCCCCAATAAGTTTATAATTTATCATATTCTCCTTTCAAGGCCTGAAAGCCCCAAAGTTCCCCATTAACATAAGTTCTACCAATCATATTTTTATCACACCCTTCTTCCAAGGAAGGGCAGGATGTATAGTTTATCCTTCATCTCATTCTAAGAACTGTGAGGTAGGTTAGGCTGAACAAGAATGACTGGCTTGAGGTCACTCAGTCAACTTCATGAATAATTGGGACTTGGGTTGACAACAGCCTGGAAGAAAAAGAAGTGTCTTGTCCCCTTAATAAAGGCTTAATATGTGGAAATGGGCAGCTGAACCTTTTCAAGGCATGGAAGTAAATAACCACCTGGTAAATAATATCCCAGTAAGCTGCTATTAAAGTGACTCTGAATTTTTCATCTAGACTGTTGGCTGCACAACCCCAAATGCTTGTTCTGCTGTTTTAGAAGATTCTCAGTAGGCTCCTTTTACTCATATTACTGGTCCTGTGTACTCAGGGCCATGTTATTGTGATCAGAGTAGAAGGACTTGAATATAGAAAACACAGATAGTATAGTGGTATGCATTTCCATTGTTCTTGCTTCTCTACAACCATTGTTAATCTTAGTTACAAGGCTGTTCATCTGAATTGTAACTTAACCATTTGCCTTACAGGGAGAAGTATTCAAGGAGCTTGACAGTGCATTCCTAAGGAGAGTTATTCCAGTCTAAGCCCATTCATTTCAATGGGCTTAGACTGGAGTAACTCTCCTTAGGAATGCACTGTGAGTCTTTAAAAACATGACTACCAACACCAGCTGCTAACTCTACAATGTGTCATCCCCACAGTTTTCATAAATCAACCTGGCTTATGATACCGGTGGCATAGGAGCCATCTGTCACTCATAAGCAGTTCAAAAGAGACATTTCCTCATTCCTTCCCACTTCTGTATGCTGGAACCAAAGATTTCAAAGGGTGAACAGTTAGGCTTAGGGAGCATGGCCTGTGGCAGATGGTGCCAGTAGGCGAGAGAGCTTGAGCCAGAACACAAGGAAATGTTGGGGAGGGAGAAATAATAGTAACTTTCCTTTCCTTTTATCCCTTAGAAGCTCCTTGATCAATTGATCTTGAGCAGCATATATCTAGTGTTGGAGGGATATAAGGATTGAAACAAATCTTGCCACTGACAATGTAGCCTTGGGGTCCCTATCGCTTAGTAAAAAAGGCATTATGTCAGTCACAGAGGCATTGGATTTGTATATTTAAAGGGGGGGATATAGTGCGATCGAAGTTCCTCGTAAAAGCGGCATTCCAAAAGGGCATGAGCTAATGAGTCAATAGAGCCAGAAGAGCAAGGGCAGATCCTGTCTATGGTATATTCAGAATTCTGCCCTGCATAATAATAGTAACTAAGGTTCTGTACCACATGGGGAAATCTAATGTAACACAAAAGTAGATAGAAGGGGCAGATGGTACAGAGCAGACTGTAGTTGGCGGAAATGCAGAAGTAAGGAAAAGCACTTGCGGAATATGTGTATTATACACACAACCCCATCTATCAACCTCTCAGCCTTAGAACTTTTAGCAATCTTTTCTATGTAACACATTTTTAGATCTATTGGCAGGTTAATAATTGTTTCTCTAGAAGGTAATAATTCGCATTCATTATATAGTACAAGTTTGTAGGGTAGCCATATTGATCCATAGAAAAATGCCAAACACAAATGCCATGTAATATATTTTAGTAGGATCACATCACACAAGATGTGCAGTACAATTAAACAAGGGGGAAGGGGGAAAGACGATAAGTTTTTAAGGCAAAGTGAAAAAGCCTCAGGGCTATAGTTCGTTGGCTTAAAAAGAAATATTCGTTATGTTAGAGACTTGATTGTCTTAAAATGTTGGTAGGGTAAAAGAAGTTCCCAACTTGCACCAAAGGTTGTTGGGAAAAAGAAGAAAAACACGGCAGTCTTCTTTTATGAATATAAAACCAGATGGGTTTCCAGTACCAAAGCTCCTTTGTAAGGCACATTTTCTGTAGTAACTTTGTTGAGATTAAATGCGAAAAGATCGTGATCTTGTGGATTATGGACCACAAACACACACAAAAACTCTAAACACGTTGCTTTATTTAATAAAACAAATGTTTACTATACTAAAGGGAGGGTAAACTTTGGATATAAAATAATGTCTAGCTACAATTCATTTATCTTTAACTCTTGCTGTCACATGGCTCATAACTTGAGGATAAAGTGTTTAGTCATAGCAAGTCTCTCTTAATAAAACAACAGTAACTCCTGCTTCTTGGAATGCGACTGAACATCACATGACCAATACCAGCTTAGCTGACCAATTAAAAAGCAGTTCAGGAGGGTGTAAATTGTTCTTTCTTCATGGACAGTCTTATGTTCACTCCCACAAGGCTACAGTCCTATGTGTATTTATGACTTGATTTCATGCATAGTTAACTGTTCCTAAACTCTTTTATACATTGGGTTTAGGTGTCTCTGACCTTGCATAGGGTCAGGCTACATCTGTCAAAAACCATTAAACACAGTTGGATTTTCTTACAAAGATCAGGCTGCTCCAGACAAAATGATGCTGCCCCTGCTGTTTCAATCTCCCTTCTTGTTGGTTTATCTCAGTGGTTACTTTCTGAAATGAGAAGTGTTTCATGCTCAGACCTGTCTGGAAGACACACCCAGAAACCAGAATTCTACACTCAGAAATATAGAGGCTGCTGTGCAGTCCTTATAAACAGAGGTTCTTGTACTGCTGGGAAGCCACATTCTGTGGTATAAGTACCTGATGTATAGGGAGGCCGTGGTTGCTAAGCAAGAAGGCACTGTGTACAAGCTCATAAGCACACTTATTCAGACTTCTGAAGGTCTGAATTTGGTCAGTGAATATGGGCTTGGTGTTACGTTTCCATGAGGTTTAGTTTAGGCCTTGGGGATGCAGATCTTTATTGCTGACAGAAATGCAATTTGTACATGCTCAGAGATAATCTATATGAAGAACAAAGTGGCTGTGATTATAACTAGCAGAATGAATGTGAACAGTTGCTTGTATGTTACTGCCAGGATGCTCTTGTGTTATCACACACACTACATCCCAGGCCTCTGTCGTGAATCTGACCAACTTGTTGGAAAATACCCGCTATTTACATAGCCTTGTTCTATGGACTGTTTTTGTGTAATGCTTGAGTGTGGTGGAACCCTGGATAGATATTAACAAATCTATTTATTTTTGGCATTTGAGCCCCACATTTATTATTATTTATTGACGTTATTTATAGCCTGCCTTTCTCACAGAGTCTCAAGGCAGATTACACACAGTAAGTCTGTACAATCAATATTCAATAACCACTGCATTAGGATTTTAGAAGTCTGGACCCACCAAAAGGAACTGAAGGACGGCATAAGTATTAACGTGACATATTAAGTAGTACAGAAATTACTTACACTTGTGTATGTTAAGTGCCGTCAAGTCGCTTCTTACTCTTAACCCAATTTTATTCACAAGGCAACTTGCAATAAATTAATGTACGTTTAATCAGCAACTGAAATACAGATTTCATAGTGAAAATACAGTGATGCAAGTCAAAGCAGTAGGAACTCATGGTGGGGGTGACAGATCGGGAAATCCCTGAGGTAATGAGGTTGGTAAGGAATATACAGCTCGCGCCAAGTTCTGTATCTTTTGTACAGCCCAACACAGAACTACAGAGCCTTGCGCGCGTTCCTACGGTCAGTGGATGGATGCTGCTTGTTTTGCAGTATTTCAGATTACACCCGTGTTTTGCAGTATTTCAGATTACACTCTCCGTTCTTCATGCTGTGTGTGTGTAAAGTGGCGTCAAGTCGCAGCCGACTTATGGCGACCCCTTTATGGGGTTTTCAAGGCACGAGACTAACAGCTACATGCCATAAAAAATAGTGTAACTTCAACGCGCTTCAGCTCCTTGGACTACGTCCCCCTACACGCCAATCGCGCTGCAGAGAATCACTCTTCCAGTCGCGTTGTGGCCTGTGATCAAAGGTTTCTATGGCATTCCTTGGGAGACTACAGTCCCCGTCATGCTTTGAAACAGTTTTGAGTCATAAAGGTTTGATTCGCCAAGGTTGGCTTGGCGATCGCAAGGCATGTTGGGAGTTGTAGTTTCTTTGACAGAAGAACGTGCCTCGCGCCGCTGGGGCGTGTCCTAAGGGGGGGCTATATAAGCATCTGGAGGGGCGGTGGGCTGCGTTTGTCTGCTGTTATACCTCTTCTGGGGTCTTGCGGAGAATCTTCAGTTACCGGCTCAAGCCAAAGGTACGAGAGAGATTGGGTAGAAAGGTTGTGTCTTTGGGACCTGGGTAGGAAAGAGGTGGATGCTTGTTTGCAGCATTACTTGTTCACAGCGATGCAGGGGCGGCGCAGGTATGCCTTCGCGATGCAGCCGACAGACTTTTTTTCAGTTGGCCTGCTCTGTTCTTGTAGCTCCCCGCCCGTTTTCCTCCCAGCGGCCGGCCTGCCCGCCCTAGCAGCCCCCCTCTCTTCAGTTTAGTACGTGCCTTCTTCTCACGGTGTGTGGGGGAGGGGCGCTTCTTCTCAAAACCGAGACGCCACGTGACCTGACTTGAGTTTGTGGGCCGCCATTTTTAGTGCCCGACCGACGCGCGCTGGAAGGGAAAAGGGGGAGGGGCGCCGAGAGAGAGAAGGGCCGGGCGCGTCACGTGACGGTCTGCCGCAGCCTGTCAAAAGCGGCCGTTGAGATTTGGCGCCAAAAGATCGAAGGGGGGAGGGAGGGAGCGGGACCAGGAGGCGGGAAGAGGAATCTATTGTCTCCTCAGGTAAGCGGCTCCCTCAGTTGGCGCCGCCCTCTTGCCGTTCTCGGTACTGCCGTTGGGCAGCGGCTAGAGAGCGCCTTGCCTGTCTTTAAGCCTGTTCGCCATTCAACAAGTCCTGGTACTCGGTGTGACTTATTGAAACAAGGTTCAGTACTCTGAAGTAGCTCTGTTTTGTACGTTGGGAGCTTCCTACCTCGTTGCCCGTTTGTGATGAATTGGCTGCTCAGACTTCCCGTAAGGTCTGATCTACTAGGGGATAGGAACCAGCAGATCAAGAAATTAAAGTTTGAAGTGCTTTGCTTTGAACTTGTCCTCAGGCTAACTTCCATCCGTTCTTTTCCTTACCCTGCTTCCCCCCCCCCCCGAAAAGCGGTTACTCCTAAATCTCGGGGTCCTTCAATCTGGTGATAAAGCTGCAGCGCCTGGCATCCAGAACCCTTCAGGCATCGTTAGCTAATAAACCTGTTACAGCTGTTGCACTTCTTAAAGTAAAACTTTAAAATGTTTGGTTTACAGATTATGAAACAAATACAGAGTTGCTTATTCTGATTATCTTTGGAATTTTTGCCTTCAAGTAAAAAGTTCCTAATCAAGGAGGCTTGATCTCTGCAGCCTAAAATAGTTGTGTGTTGTTATGCACACATACAGGTCTGTGAAAGTGCTGAGTTGGAATAGACCTGAAAGGCTGCTCTTTCGACAGTAGGGCAAATGAGATTGACTGCTGGAAGCAGCTGAGTGGGTGCGTAACTGAGCAGGTCTTTTAACCAGTGTAAGACCAGTATGTCTTTTTCAGACTAAAGTATTTAGCAGAATGGGGTTCTCTTCATGGAAACAGTAGTAGAGCTTGGAGGACTGGTGTTCAGAAGTATGGTCAGTAATGTATATCATGGCTGAAAGGTTTGCAACTGACTTGAAACTATGCTACATTGATAGATGTGGCATATGCTAAGCCACAGCACTGAGCTTTGTGCTGTCTGGCACACTGTATACTTTAAATGATTCTGTTTGGGAGGTACTGAACACCAATTTTAAATTCTTTTTTACATCCAAAGATCTTATTCGGTTGCTATACTACTGGCTATTGCATTGATTGCTGAGTTGGCAGCTCTGTGTTTCTATATGAACTGGAGCTGCACATAACGAAGTTGCCAAATGTGTTTTTGCACAAGCAGGCCTCTAGGAAAGGTACTGGTGGTAGCCTGTACTTCTAGAAATGCTATTTGATAGAATGAGCAACACCGTAGTAATTTTTTGTGAAACTTTCAGTTTCAGAATGGCAGAAGAATCTGCTGCTCCTTCTACTTCTGTGGACAAAACTGAGAGGTAAGATACCAGTTAGTGAGAACATACAAATAGAGTATATGTTTATGTGAAACAACATACTGTAACTCTTTGGCCGATTATGCATGCTCACTTTACCCTTCTTTATTCCCCGTTTCAGCCAGGATCAAAGCAACCTGGGTTTCGGAAAATTGTATGCATTGGCTTGAATGATCAAGGAATAAGCTGTGTGCAAATCGGAGGCATGAATACAGAAATGCAGCAGTCTCCCAAGTTCAAATTAAGTCCCACCCCTTTAATTGCTGGTCTGTGATTGGCTCACCTCGTGAGAGAACATTTCCTTTCCCCCCCCCAGACCCAACTGCCGCATAAAAAAGCATTTTAAGAACAAAAAAAGGAGTCATTTGAAAGGGGGGGCAAAATCCAAGCCTTGTTTTTAAAAAGCCTTTCTTTCTCCCAGAAAGAGCTCACAGGAAGCAACTGAATCCCTGCCTCTTTACACACTTCTTGATTGGCTGTGAGAGAAGTCAATCTTTGCTGCTTCCCCTGTATGGCTATCAGCAAACAGAACAGAAGAGGGTTTTGGAAAAGGGGGGAAGGAAGCTCAATGCGAGGAAAGTATGCTCGCTCTCTGAATCTGGTATGAGCTAGGAAAGACCGTTTGACTCAGGCAAGAAGAGGAATGGGAAAAGCCAAGTTCGTTTAAGGTTGAAACGGGGTTGAGCCAAAAAGGAATGAGGTAACGTGTATTTTCAAAAACTTGATCCTGGCTGAAACGGAATGAAGGAGGCTAAACTGACCATGCATAACCGACCTTTGAGTTCTTAAAACAATTGACAGCAGGCCATTTAAGTTGCTGTAGCCAGAAGTAATAGAGTAGAATAAATCCTAAACGCTTTTGTTGCCAATGATGGGTTACTAACAGCCAGGTTAGTAGGAGCAATCTCCCCTCAGGTTAGAGGCAAAACAGCTCCACTATTGTGACTAATCAATCTGTTTTCATGTGTCTAGTATGGATGTGGATGGAGAAGCTAAGAAGCTGTTGGGCTTGGGCCAGAAAAACCTGGTAATGGGGGATATTCCAGCTGCTGTTAATGCATTCCAAGAAGCAGCCAGCATGTTGTAAGTATACGATATTTTATGTTGAATCTGCAGCTAGGTGGGAATGACATGTTAAGACTTAATTTTTCCACCAAGCAATTTTGGTTAGTACTTATGTGGGCTTTTTTCACAGAAGTTTACTTGATCGATCACAACTATGTTATCGTTTAATTATATTTGTCACATTCTACTACCATGGCGTGTTTCTTATTTATTAATGCAGACGTTTGGCCTTGCTTTGTGTTGCAGCCTAATTGTAATCGTTTTTGGAGAAGTAATATCAGTAAAGGGAGACTTTTCAGTATGTCTGTGGGAGGATTTGTTAATCTGCACTGTGTTAAAATTCAGGTTAAAGAGATCCCCAAAAAGGTAATTTCTTGGAAATAGTCCATGAATGTTGTCATTAAGACAGCTGTATTTTTCCTAGAAATAGGCATGGTGCTAATTTGTGATGGCTTCTCTTTAGGGGTAAGAAGTATGGTGAAACAGCAAACGAGTGTGCAGAAGCTTTCTTTTTCTATGGGAAATCTCTTCTGGAGTTGGCAAGGTAGGCTTATAGGTTGTGCTGCAAAATCCTTGTCTTTTCTTCTGTATCATAAATAGCTCTGAGTAAGAGGTGAAATTTCTCTGAGTAGGGAATAGCTAACTGCCACAGACTCTGACCTGGATAGCCCATGCTAGCCCAATGTTGTCAGATCTTAGAAGCTAAGCAGGGTTGGCCCTGGTTAGTATTTGAAAGGGAGACCTTCAGGGAATACCAAGGTAGTGACATGGAGGCAGGTAATGGCAAGCCATCTATGAATGTCTTTTGCCTTGACATGGAGGCAGGCAATGGCAAGCCACCTATGAATGTCTTTTGCCTTGAAAACCCCACAGGGTTGCCGTAAGTCAGCTTAGATGTGATGGTCAAAAACAAAACAAAAAACTGCAACAGTAATAGTGTGGAGGAAAGCAGGCCTGGAAGTAGTATGGTTATGGTAAGCCTAGTAGCATGAGTACATTGCCAAATCATGAGTGGGAAGAACCTCAGACTTTGGATAGGCTCTAGAAGTCAAAGCAGAACTGGGTCAGAACTGTTTAGTTAGCGTTCTGTTTGGTTGTTTGGCTGGCTAGCTCAAAATCAAAACAGCCAAGACAGTAACAGCCTTATCTTTCCATCACTTGGTACTTGATAACAACTTAGTCATATAGCCTTTTCCAGCTGATTTTGTGAAGAGGCAACTAGAATTGTATACTGTTCCAAATGCAGTTGTACTACATTTTCAATACTCTTCTGAGTAATAGCCAATGTAGGTCCTATTAGTGTCATATCCTAAGGTGCATCACTTAGATGTTCTTACTCACTTGATTCAGAGTGATTTTGGAGCTCTTCAGTCTTAGACTTCACTACCTAATCATATGTCACCTATATTGATCTAGTCCAAACCCCAGTAAAGAATTTGGCTGTTGAGTAGTAATTAGTTGAAAATTCAAGTATATTCCAACAACATTTGGGTTAATTTGGTTTAATTGTTTTGCTGTAGCATGCTGCATTATGGCAGTTGAATTAGAACAGTTTAGAGTATGTAATGGACCTAGTGCTCAAGCATTAAATAATTAGAATATATATCCAGGGCCCAACAAATTCCAGGTCGCCATAGCACCTAGCAATTTCATTGTGGCACTTAGTATTTTTAGCAGTGGTCTTATATTAGAGTATCTCAGCAAATCTCAGTGCCAGTACTAAGAGTTGGATCCAGCCAGCTTTTCCACTGGTGAAGAAGGAAATATTCCCCTTTGATCACCATAAAGGCTGTGGTTAAAATCATGAGAGCTGGATAGACAAAAGCCATGTGGAACAGGAATGTAATGTGGGGAATTGACTGAGATTGAGTGAAAAAGCTGGCAGCTACTTTATCTTTTTGCTTTGTTGTGTTGTAGCAAAATCTGAAAACTTGACAAATTAGTTGGACGCCTGCAGCAAAACAAAATTTATTATGGTCCGAACATCAGTATAATGAATATTGGTTGTATCACTTCTAGAATGGAAAATGGTGTGCTAGGAAATGCCTTGGAAGGAGTGCAAGTGGAAGAGGAGGAAGAAAAAGCGGAAGACTCAATGGTAGAAAATGCTGATAATATAGATGGTATGTGGAGCTCTGTTAACACAGAATCTAGATGCCAAGCTGTGTATTCTTAGAGTGAATACTGGAATGTTATTGCCCAAGATGACTTGCAAGGGGGGCAATGGCATGACATCACTTCTGGGGGAAACCTGGAAATGATGCCACATCTCTCTAGGAATTGCTGGAAATTCTAGTTAAACCATAGAGTTCCTGGCAATTCATAGATAGGACTGACTGATGTCAGGCAGATGGCCATATTTTATTTTTCCCCTGCTGCTGCTCAGTGGTGGCAGAAAACAGGAGCTGGGGGGGGGTGCTACTTGCCTCCACTGGGTACTCAGGCTCCAAAAATCTTAAATCATAAAAATGAATCAAGCCCTACCTTGTAAATAACTTAGGCCAGCATTCAACTGACAAATTCCATGCTTTTGTTAAACTGCTTTAATGCAGACATAGTCAGCTAATCTTTACCATGTGGCCTTAAGCTTAGTTTCTGGATAATGGCATTGATTTGGGTGTCAGTTTTGAAAACAATTGACTGGCTATCCTTTTTCTTAAAACCTTGAGCTAATAGGACCTGGTCTATGAAAAGTGTTATTCTTAAACTGTGGAAATTTGCAACACAAACGTGTTCTGCAGTTTAATTTATTTAATGCATTTAATTTATTTAATGCATAATGACACTGTTCCATCAAAATACTCAAATCACTTGTTTGGCCTAGCTGTGGCTTACATTTCATGGTGCAGCAGCATCTGATTTAGCTATCTAAACTGATGCTGTGCTTGATTTCATTGTGAACATATGCAAAATTCCCTTAAAGAAGGGGCTTGCATATTCTCATTATCTTCATACTGCTCTTCCTCCCACCCCCAAATTGCAGTAGTTTCTTCTGCAATGTGTCTCATCTGGACAGAGCTTGGCATCTCTTGCTTGGCTGTGGCTGTTGCTGGCATACATCTCATTGCTTATTCACACCCCCTTAAAAGCTTTAAGTGTTAAGGAGATGCATATGTTTCCCGACTAGATATTCAAAAGGATTTAATTTGAGTGCTCTAATTTGGTGCAGAGACTTCTGTGGGATTAACGTGGGATGTTAAGATCGTGAATGCTTATCACTAAATTCGAAGGTTTGTTTCTGCTTCATCTTCTTTAATCATGTAGAAGAAGCAAGGGAGGAATTAAGAGAGCAGGTATATAATGCCATGGGGGAAAAGGATGAATCCAGACAAACTGCTGAAGAGCCTCTGGTATTGACTGAAGCTGAGATGCAACTGAAAAGCAAGGATGCAGAAATGGAAGAAGTTAAGGAAGAAAAAGTAAATGAAGCTATGGATGTAGAACAGAAAATTTTTAAAGAGAGAGAGGAGGAGCAGGTTAATCCAGAAAATCAGATGGAGGCAGCTGAGAGAGAAAAGCAAGGGGCCAATGAAATAGTTACTGAGGTAGCCAAAGACAAAAGTAGTGCTGTGAAAGATATGTTAGTGACTGCAGAAGAACAGGTGGGTGTAGCTGAGGAAGAGAAGCCAGTGGCAGCAGAAGAAGCTGAGGAAGAGAAGCCAGTGGCAGCAGAAGAAGCTGAGGAAGAGAAGCCAGTGGCAGCAGAAGAAGCTGAGGAAGAGAAGCCAGTGGCAGCAGAAGAAGCTGAGGAAGAGAAGCCAGTGGCAGCAGAAGAAGCTGAGGAAGAGAAGCCAGTGGCAGCAGAAGAAGCTGAGGAAGAGAAGCCAGTGGCAGCAGAAGAAGCTGAGGAAGACACTACTATAGACAAACCCCTGACTACAGAAGAGGCAGCTGGGGCACAGCAACCAGTACTACCAGGAGAGGCTGTGGAAGATGCTTCTGTAGAAGAGAAGCCAGTGGCTGCAGAAGAGGCTGTTGGAGAAGAAAAGCCCGCTGAAGCAGCCTCTCAGGAGAAAAAGGTTGAAGAGGAAGCAGCACAGCTTGTAGACCAGGCTGCTGAAAAACAGACAGAGAGTGTAGTAGAAAAGAAGACAGTAGTGGAGGAAGTGGTAAAACCTTCAAGAGTGACAGCAGAAGAATTGGCGACAGCTGGTGAGAAAGAAAAAAGCCTGGTAGAGGCAGCAGTAGAAAAAAAGCAGCCTGCCAAAGCTGTTGATGAGAAGGCTGGAGAAGTGGAAACTACGACAGAGCAAGTACTGATGGACTTGAAAGAGAAGGAAGAGCCCTTGGCTTCAGAAAAAGCATTGCCTTCAGCTGCAAGTGCAATTACTCCTGCAGGGGGCACAGAGCCATCACAGGAAGTAGAAATGGAAGAAAAAGCTGAAGCTGCTAAGGTAGAAAAAGAGGAAGAAAAGGATGACGAGATGGGAGAGGGCGAAGGTAACAGGGATAATAGATAATTGTGGGAGGGTTACTTTAGAGAGCTAACCTTTAGTGAAAACTAATCCATTCAGAATTTTCTTGCTGCCATAAAACTGAAGGAAGTGCCTAGCTGGGAGGATACAGAAGCTTTAAGAAAGAGCAGACATTTCATTAGTTCAAACTAATGTTAAATTAACAAGCTGAGCAGAACTGTTGACTATTGTGGGGCAGTAGGTAGCTTGAGCAGTAAATCTAAAGTGATGGCTGGTAGAGAATACTGAATGGATGTTCACTGCATGCTTGTGTAAGTTTAAATCTTGTAACTATTTAAAGCATAGTTTATGTGATCTGACGGCAGCAGAAGCCACAGAACTAAAATTGTGCTCAGCTGTATAAGTTCTTATGGCTAATGCTGTGGGTCTAAATGTACACAGCTAGAAATAAGTGCAAGTAGCCCAAGCTTCATAACTTTTTGTCATGCTTTTCCTGCTTCAGCATTGCTGTCAACTCCCTTATAACCCTGTACGCTTGTATCCACAACTGAGATTCTAGAACTGTAAAATTTTATAAGCATAATGAGCTATTGGTATGAAGTCAGGTATCTGACCAATTTTAGTGGTTACTAATATCTCTAGGCAAAATTCAGTGGCAAGTTTGCTTTAGTCCCATTTATTTCAGCTTCTGAACAAACATTCTCTTGATAGAGCCCCTTGTGATCTTGGTTGTAGAACTTGTAAATGGAGAGTCGGTTTAGCCAAGTGGGAAGTACTACTTGTTTAAAAATCAAGAATCGCTGCAGTTCAACACTTAGAGAAATACCCACCGATCACCAAATTTGGCTGCTTGTATAGCTATCATTCAGCAAGCAACAGCAATCTCAGATTACTTCTTATTGCCTGTTTGGATAACTAAAATATTGCTGCTTAAGTATCTATACACTATGTAGCTTTCTGTGCAAAGATTTTGTTTCTGTAAGTTGCACAGAGTTCCACAGAAGGGCAGGGTATACATTTCTTAATATTAAATTGAATAGGTGACAGTTCTTTCAAATCTGTTCCATAAAATGTCAGTTTCTAGCAGACTGTAGTATAACAGTCAAGAGATATCCATCATTAAATTTTATGGGGCTAGTGTTCAATGATATTGGTTAGCTTCTCCAGAAAGCTGCACTGACATTTGGTTAAATACATAAATGTTGACATGTTAAGCTAGGATTCTTGAACAGCAAATAATTTCTAAGAAACACACTTTTTGTATTTTAATTTCAGAAAAATGTACCCTTTTCTCCCTATCCTTGTCATACATAAATAACTTTTTAGCAGCATATGTATAAAAAAAATTCAACTTCCTGATGTGAGGATGAGCCCCATGCAAATAGGGGTTTAACATTACAAGGTAGAAGAACCCTAGAAAGGCATTGCTATCCAAGGTGGCTCTGGAGAGGGCACCATATATTGACGGATGTGTGAAATTCTCCATAGGACAGAATTTTGTAATGGCACTTTCCTTCAGTGTGACAGAATGGCCACCTCCTTCTCTTAAAGAGAAAACAAAGGATTAGTATCATAGCACAATACTTCTAGTGGCTGACACTGGGAATTCAAGGACATAATACATGAAAGCTTGTAGCCATGCCTGGTCTTTTTCCTCCTTCTCTGGCTAGCTTGGGAGTCTTAAAATGACCTATTCTAGTCATCTTCTAATGCTATTGTTGGATTAGTGCCCCAGTTTATAAATCCTCATGTATACAGCACAGCAGGGTGACAGCTTGTAGCAGTGTGTGAAGACTCTGTGTGTTGACTTGCCAAAGAGATGCAGGGGAGAGGGTGTTGAAGTATAGAAGGGGGCAGAGTTTAGGGTCATACTGCTCAACTGGAAAGCCTTTAGTGTTTGGTCAATGCAGTTTTTGTAATAGCTTGTGCCAGAATAATCTACACATGAAGCTGAAGTCTCTTTATGTCTGAGTACTTGAGACTTTGTTCTTGCAGGTCACATAACTACCAAATCAAAGAAAGTAGATTGAAATGGTAACTGGATGGGAGAAGAATAACTAAATTAGAGCGAAGTAAATGGATTAATACAAAGCAGTGTATTTGGTGTGCATTAATGAGAAATCATTCTTGTAGAAACAGAAGGGTCAGAAGAAGAGGACAAAGAGAATGACAAAGCAGAAGAAGATAAAGAAAATGACTCTGCAGTCGAAGAGAAGGTGATGTATGTGTGAATGCTTTTTGTGGCAACTGATCAAATCTTTCCATGTATTAAGGCATATTGGATTGTATCCAATAATCTGATTGTGGTATGGAACTTTCCTGTTGCACCCCGCTGTGCTCCCCAAATGCTGCTCCTGAGGTTCAGGGAACCCCAGGGACAGTGGGTGCAATACAGGGGCCTGCAGTGAGAGAACTGGCAAAAATAACACACATGCACATATCCTGGAGACAGAATGCCCTTTTATTAGTAGAAACAGACTATAGGTTTGAGTCAATTGTCTCAGTTGTCTCATTGAAAAATAACTAATTATAGATGCTTTGTGAAACACAGAAGCTAGAACTTAGGAGAAACAAGACTATAACATGTATTCAACTTGCCTCTCTGTCCAGGGTTATTTAATATGAAACTAAAGGTTGTGCCAAATAGCCCTTAGGAATGTACACATTATGAATAAATTCTAGTCAGGCCCTTCTTAAATAGCTTATTTAGCATTTGGCTTGATTGAACATATGAAGTCAGCTTAACTGAGCCTGCAACGGTAGTCTTCCTATTTCTTGCTCTTAAAGTAGTTGGAAATGGTCTCATCACAGCTGTTGTGATCCCAGTTGATCTTAAGAAATGTCTTGTGTCCTTTTCCAAGTAGTGCCAACTGGTTAAGAAAGAGAGCATGGGGAAGTGTTGGGGACTTACCTGAGCAAGGACAGTTTGAGGGAATGGGCTCTTTTGTAAAGAGTCAAAGGTATAACTTATTGAGAATCAAAGTGATTTTTTCTATATTCAGTCAGTTCCATTATGGAAATTGAATTCAGGAACAACAATAATTACTCATCGCCATTTGTTGTTTAATGCTACTTCCTTTGACATTGTATTCACAAACATGCTAAATTGAATTATTTGAATGGGTGTTGTAGTTAGCAGCTGTTCCTTGTTGGAGTTAAGATACTAGGTAAAACGAGGCAAGCAGGATGTATAGCTCCTTTATTTGTGTGACATAGCCTAGGTAGTCTCCAGGCAGTCCTGGTTCATTGGAGGTCTGCAGCTCTGGTCTTGGCTTGGTTGCCATGTTTTATGCTGGTCACCAGATCTGACCGTCAGAATTCTGCACAGGGTAGGTGGAGGAGTTGCATTGTGCTGATCTTTGGCACAAGAACAGTATGAGAATTGCACTGCTTCAGGGGCTCATTTGGGTCATACTCACAGTATGGGCACCGCCTTCTCTTAAAGAGAAAACAATTTTTCACAAGCTTTGGAGCAAGTAGAACATTGCATAAGACTGACTTCTCAATTTGAGAAGAATTTAAAAGACAATCTGTGTAATGCTGGCCCTCCTGCCTTACCTGAGGCTAACTTGGCTTTTGTAAAGTTAATCTGTTTGCTTCCTACCAAGAGTGGCAGTTTTGCAGCTAGGAAGCAGCTTGGTCGCTTGCCCCTTACTTGACTTTGATGCAATCTTTGCTTCAGGAGAGTGAAGAAGATGAAGTTGGAAACCTAGAGCTGGCCTGGGATATGTTGGAGCTGGCAAAAGTAATATATAAAAGGTATGTCTTGGATCTGAATGGATGTTAATAGTTTTATTAGGGTGTTACAGTTAACTTAAAATTGCTTGTCTCTGATCTAGACAGGACACAAAAGAAGCTCAGCTCCACGCTGCCCAGGCTCACCTAAAACTAGGAGAAGTTAGCATTGAATCTGGTAACTGCCTTAAATTTATTAATGCATACAGAGAGTTAAGTTAAATGTCCTGCATATTGTTATTGTGCATAATGTATGTTGCAGCATGGCTATCTTGTATTGTATAAAATGCTTGCTGGACAGCGTTTTAGTTTACATTCACTGCATATTTTATCTTAAGTTTTGGCAGTTTGAGACGTGCATTAAATATGTCTTTGATCTGCCTTGTCTTAATGTTCAGTATGTGGTATCTGCTTTGGAGGATAGGGTAGACAGCTTTGACTTCTTGATATGTTTCACTGTGTCCAGGCAGTATTGGGTACACTAGTCAGGACAATGGAAACTAGAGGATATCTTAGACTGCCTTTCAGCTTGGTAGTACAATCGTGAACACATTATAAAAGTATAATGTTTAAACTTGGATTAGTACATGGACCATAATTCAATAGAAGTCTTTTCCAGAGTATGTGTACAGCCAAGCAATGAACTAAAGGGGTAGCTTGAAGGTGGTGTATAAGAGGATAAAACTATTGATTTTTCTGGCATCTTGTGCAGAAAACTACATTCAAGCCATAGAGGAGTTTCACTCCTGCCTGACCCTTCAGCAGAAATATTTAGAGGCCCATGACCGGCTGCTTGCAGAGACTCACTACCATCTTGGATTGGCCTACCACTACAACAATCAGTATGATGAAGCAGTTCTGCAGTTCAGTAAATCAATGGAAGTCATAGATAAAAGAATGGGTAAGTGAAAACACTAGATCACACATGCACTCTCACACAGTTTTAGTAAATAACTGAACTATTGTATGTTTGCTTCAACACTGGTCATTTTGCAACTTCAGTATTCAGGATACTACTTTCATGACGGAGTACTTAGTAAGCCAGGTAGCAAAAAATGTTTGCTATAAGCAATTGAACATTTGCTGAACCTAAAAAACCTGCCTAATCTAATGACTATTACCATATGAACTTTGTGCAAGGACCAGAGATGACAGTACTGTTCAAATGCTATTAGTGGCTTCTGATGCTTCCTCCTTTAGTGATGCTGACTGATCGGTTAAGAGCAAAAGAAGGATTAGCTGAGGATGAGAAGGAAATTGAAGAACTAAAAGGACTGCTTCCTGAAATTAAAGAAAAAATAGAGGATTCCAAGGAGTCTCAGAAGAGTGCAAGAGTGGCTGAGCTGGCTCTGAAAGCAACCCTGGTATGTTACAGCCCTGGTTTTTTAGTGAGAGGATTATGCCACAAACTGAATGCTTAAAAGCCAGTTTACATGTTCCTTTATAAACTGGGTACATTGCTGAATGGCAAACCCATCTTGAGAGGTACCATGGCTGAAAGGTGTTGTACAAATATGGCAAAGGCAGAGCAAAAAGACTTGCCTCTGGGAAAAGAGCAGGTGCCATTGATCCTTGTTTTACATTTTTAATCGGAAATAAATGAGGCATTTCTCATTCCTGATTCCAGACTTCTGAGGCGCTTTGCATTCCTGTAGCGTTAAACCAATATTGTAATCACAGGCTTTAGTGCAAAATTACAGGTGCTAATTGCCAAATGGAACTTGGAGATCCAATGGATGGCTTCTAGTGAGACAGAAATACAGCTGTCACTGAAGATTAGCTTCCTAGTTATTTAAAGTTCATTAAGCCTTAATCTTTACAAATATGGCTTCAAAACTTGAAAGAATGTGTACAGAATAAAATTAATGGGGTGCCTGTTACAAACTTCAGGCAAGTACCTTTGTCTAAGGCTTGTGGGTTTGGGGCATGTTCCCCCCCCTGCCACATTTAGTAGATTACTTAATAGACTACTAGTGCAGACTAATAGGTTTGTTTGCTTCCAGGTTGGTGGATCTTCTTCTAGCTTTCCCCAGGGAACTGAAAGCAGTTTGACTTCTTCAACTGTAAGTGGTAATAGCCCATGATCAAACAAGCTTAATGGAAATGTGCTGAAGTACTTGATAGGAACTTTCTGACTTCTGTTTTTGTAATAGATCGCAGTTGGACAAACAGCTGATGGAGCATCGCAGTGTATTACAGACATCTCCCATCTTGTTAGAAAAAAGGTGTGTGTCAGTGGGAACTAACAGACAGTACACTGGCTGGAAGTAGTTATGTCTCTCTGTTAAAGACTGCACTAGTCCTACATAAGATCCTTTCCACTGGGAGCCAATCAGTCTGGGAACCATCCAGTTTCCTTGATAGATTTTGATGGTTTTTGTGCTGTGCAGCACCCACCTGACTCAGCCTGGTTTAATTTCAAAGCTTAATTGTGTGGGTCCTGCAGGCACTCAAAACTTGGCTGTTTTAGGGAACAGAAAGGAGGTGCTTTTAAAAATTCACCCCAAGCAAAAGATAGCTTGGAGTTTATACAAACTGAACTTAACAGCCAACAACCAGGCTGAACTGGGTTCCCGTAATTCAAGTGGAAATGGAGAATTGGTTAAAATAGCAAAGCCAGTTTGAGAAGCTATGTGTACACACTTGCACAGCTGTCAGTACATAGTAAATCCACTAGTATCTCTGGTTACTACAGTTTGGCATGCAGTTTCATCTGCGCGCACTGACTTTGCCCAGCATTTGACTGCATCCTCACAGTCAGCTAAACCTGTAATTTCAAAGCTTGATAACTTAGAAGGTAGAAGTTTTTATTTAGTACATAAGTGGAACATCTATCAAGAAGCAATATGCATCTTGTGAACTCCACTCTTGTCTGAAACGTGACTTGTAGATGTTCCCCTTCTGACACCTGGCAAGGTTTATTACTGGGGTCAAGGGACCTGCATAGAATAATAGCCACCTGGGTCAGGAGGCTGCGGTGGAAAGAGGATGGAATTGCTTTCTGCTTCTTCAGTCAGCAGTGCTGCACTGACAGGAGGAGGAGGAGAGGGTGGTTTTGCCTGGTTTCCACTGCAGCCAGGGTAGCTATTAGTGTACAAGGGCCCTGTGGCCTGGGAATAAACTTTCCCAGGGTCAGAAAGGACCACTGGATTCAACCCATTGTCCCACAGGCCAGAAGAAAGTGGTCCACGCAAGACACTTTTTAGATTAAGACTTTCTAATTGAAGTTATACTTTGTGAAGACTAAACAATTTTGTCTTCAGAGGAAACCAGAGGAAGAGGCTCAACAGGGAGACAATGAAGCTAAGAAATCTAAACCAGAACCGGCTGTCAATGGTGGTGGTGATGCTGCCCCCAGTGGAAATGAGGTTGCAGAGAAAATGGAAGAGGAGGTGGGCAGTTGAGTTCAGGAGTTGATATATATATATATATAAATTTTTCTCTTACTGGCATGCTTTACTTGCCTATTTTTAATTGCCTGCTGGTATTCCCCCCCCCCCTTTCTCTAGACTGGGAATCACTCATGTTAAGATGCATGCTGGAGTCTGTCTGAATTTAGTTTGGCGGTTGGCTGCTAGACTAGTTCTGTACATTTGCAGGTAGCAAAGGACGTTGTTTAATGCAACTTAAAATTGATAATGCAAGCAGGGGACCCAAGGATTTCTGGGGTGCATCTCATTTTCTCTCCCCACTGTTTCCCCTTTCATTTCTTTGAAAGCCCCAATATCCTTTCCTTGCTTTTTTCTGCTTCTCACCCATCAAGCAACTTAACTTTTATTTGCCCTCCATCTTCAGCTGTATTTGTTTGGTAGGCTAGGTTGAGTGTGACTGACCCAAGGTCACCTAATGAGCTTCCATGGCAAGTAAGATTCAAACCTGGGTATCCCAGATCTTAGTCTGAAACTCTAACCCACTATACTATATTGGCTCTCATGCGGTGGTTGCTGTGGAACAGTAGAGATAGCTGGGCTTGGGTGAGTCATGGAAGCTGTGTTGTAGCAAGTCACCTGTGACTGCTGCCAGGTCTGTCCCTGTGCGTCCTCCTTTAGAGGACGAAGGAGCCCTGCCCCCTCCCCCCAGCCTTTTCTGACAGAAACTAAGGCTTGAAGGCTGGCCCTACTTTAAGAGTTCTGAATCCATTAGAGCTGTTGCATGAATCAACTATTCTGATAAAAAGAAATACATATGCTAACCTACACTTTTCTTTTTACAGACAGAAGAGAGGCCGCACGTTGATACAGTTCAAAGTGCTGTATGATAGATCTTTAATATTGAACACTCCCTCCCAAGGACAATGGGTTTTGTATATAATGTATTTTTTCACTTTGGCAACTTTTTTATTCAATAAAGATTGTATGCAAACATTAATTTTGCCTTAATTGATGCATATTTCAGCAAATAATGCCAAGGCCATGTAGTAGCCCAGCCTAAAGTGGATGTTGGGCTTGCCCTATAGCCAGTATCAGATCCATTATTTCTTGATGCGGGCAGGTAATTAAAAAACATGCTGTGTCGCCGCCGCCCCCCAACCAACAAAGTGCTTTCAACATGGGGTTGATAGAAGTTTAGGCAGTGAAATACCTTGTGTGATTATTTCTATGGCTTGGCAGCTTTGATGGAGCAACTGGTGGTAGAAAATACTTTCTAGTTGCAGTCAGTTTATGGCAACCCCTCATGGGGCTTTCAAGGCAAGATACAAACAAAGGTGGTTTGCCAGTGTCTGCCTCTATGTATCAACCCTGGACTTCCGTGTGGTCTCTCTTCCAAGTACTAACCAGGGCTAACGACTTAGCTTTTGAGATCTTCAAAATAAGCCCAAGCTATCATTTGACAGGTCACACTGAATATGTTTTATGGCAAAAACTGAAGATTTGGGACGGAGTAGTTTGGAAGCCCGGAACCACATAGCTTTTGCTTAGGAAGCTTGTACAGATGAACACATGTAGCTATGATGGCTACATTCCTGTGGATGCAGGTAAAGTGGCTGCAAGATGCATATTGCAGTAATAGGTTTTTTGGAAAAGCAGGAATAAAAAAAAATGCAATGCCCTCTATAAGGCATGATCTGATTTAGCATGTCTGTTTTGAGTTTGATCTAGTAAATAACATGTTTTATGTCCCAATAGCAACAACTGGTTGAATGGAAATTAAGATAGTCGAACATGTACTTCCCTTGCATTCTTTAAGGTGGGGGGGAAGCGCTGCAAACTAAATATGACTTTCAGCATATCCAGAGAATTGTGCATGGCATGCTGTGAATATTGTACACTCATCTGTTTATACAGAATGGGTCAGTGGAGCACCTCAGTTTCACAGTCACTTTCCATGGCATTACAATTAATTACAGTATCACTACCACTGTGTGACAAGTGACATTAAGAATTTTTGCTTTGATAATATTTGGTTAAGGCAGGTGATTTCATAACTTTGTTACTTGGATTATTACATGTATTTGGGTAATAAAAGATACACTTGTACAATTCTTGCCTGAAAAACATTAATTTAAAATGTTGAAACCACTAGGCTTGCCTAATGTTTGCTGGCAATGAAATAAGGCATCTTTAGAAACAAATGTTCTGCCCCATGTCGGATAATATTCATTCCACAGCATTCTAAAACATTCTGTTGCAGTAATTGCCAATGCATCTCTTCATGTTTAATGGAAGTGTCTTACAACATCTTTTTACTGTGCTAGATTTGTTCCAGTGCGAGCTGTCCTGCCTGAAATGAAGTAGAACAGATATTTATACCTTCAAAACATGCATTTGTCATGCAAAATAGAGGAGCTGTTATTACTAAAACTAAAAATTTCGCTTTTATAAAAGACAAGTGGGGAACATGGGAGACTGTTGGGGGATTCCATCCTCACTTTGCCCTCCCACGGCCTCCTTGCCTGCCTGCCTACAGAGAGGCAGTGAGCAGTAGTTCCCAATCCTCTTCTGCCTGCATGGCTGCTGCCTGGGTTGGGGGTGGGGTGGCTCCTGCTCCTCAGTGCACCTGCAGACTACGCAGTGATTGTTTGACTTGCTCTCCCTCTCCCCACTCAGGTTTTACTTTCTTCTGTTTTGAGGGAATTTAACCCTTCATTTTTTAAAGTTTTCGTTTCCCCCCGGCAAACCTAGGGGCTCCCCAAGTTAGTAGAAAAGCTGCTTTTTCTCTACATGATCCTGATCTGTGAATTAAAGCATCCACAGCTGGGACCATGTTGAAAACTAGATACACGTGAGTACCTGGCTGCCTTCAGGCTTTTCCCACCAATGAGATACCCACAAGATTCGTCCTCTCTACCACTCTGCTTTCCCACCTGCCCATCTCCTTTCCAATTCCTCTCCATGTGGGGAGGGGAAGTGGCAGTTCCTGTTCTTCTCCCACCCACCTTTAGTGCCTTTGCACTGTCTGGCTGTGAGCAGTACACAAAATTGCTCCATTCTGCGATCAGTAATATTCCATAAGACTACAAAATCTCTTCTACCTGTTGTAATCTCTCTTGTGGTATTAATTCGGCAATTTTAGCTCCGGAGGGTTCTTTATAGTACAGATCCAGAGCATTCTTGGGCATGTAGGATTGATCAATGTCCTGAGACAAGGAATCAAGATAGTTCCATTAAGAGCATGAGAGGAATAAAATACACCCATTCATTAACCTCATTTTACTATGCTTACCTGCATTGTATATCTGAATTCTTCATCCCACCGTCCATCAGCTATATGAACAAGTACAGACGCACCTTGCACCAATTTGATCTGCAGGAGAACTTAAAATTACCTATTTTCTGTATTAAGTGCATTCCTTCTTAAAGAGCATTATTGCAGTATTGGCATTAGACTAGAGGAGATGGTAGAACCCAATATGTTTGGGAGTGGAGGCTGCCTAAAAAGGACTAGAGAATGTCCCAGGACCCTGATGCCTTCTGCTCCCACCTGGGGATGAATGTTTTCCTATGAGGGATTAGGTGAGGCAGGAGGAAATACCCCAGTGGTGACAGAGCAGAAGAAAGACTTCATTTTCATAGCTGAATTTGTTTTTACCAATGCATGGAAGTGAATTTGGGAGGCTATGTAACCACAGAATTCTAAGTACTGTATAGGCATAAAAGTGTAACCCTACATGTTGGCGCAATGTATGAAAAATACTAATTGGGGATGTTCTGTGCAGGAATTAAAGTATAGCTTATTGAATGATTCGGATACAAACAAGTGAGACAAAAAGTATCAGTGGTGCAATATTTGAAGGCAGAAATCCTCCCATAAGGAACTATGAGAAATAGCACAAGGGAGTGGAGGCTTAATAAGATTAGTGTTTGAATGGTGGGGGGACAGTTGCAGAAAACAACAGAAGAGGCAACCATCAGTCTGGTTTGAGTAGATATTCAAGTCAGACTCGTATTTCCAATCCCAGGTTTGTCTAGGCTAGCATAACTGGCAGCAAGCTCAAGTCTCTCTTGGTCCTGTCACCTAAAAGCACGTGTTCTGGAGTTCATTTGCTCTGCTTTGTCTCAGTAGCATTTTGGATAGATGAGGCTTGGAAGGAAAATGCAAATCTGTGTCTTGTGCACTCAAGATTCCTTTAATATCCAGTGCAAAGAAGGCTTGCAAGGAAGTGTGCTCTTTCAAGGGTACAACCTTCTTATTTGTGTAGACTCAAAGGTCTTTTTGTCTTGAATTCTTTATAAAGCTGAACTCCATACATGTTTAGCCACTTACCATGTCCTTATGGAGCAAGCTCTTCATAATGCTGCTACATTTCCCTTGGGATAAGGAATGCAGGATGACCTGTTCAGAGAATAATAATTAAACTCTAAAGAACTCTACCCTTCTTCCAGCTGACTGTGGCATATGATGCTTTTAGATTATTTCACCAAAAACAGAGGACTGAGCCTTTATGTGGTACATTTGGAGCAAACATGTTGTAAGACATAGAACTAGAAAAACTCATGCTCCCTAAGCCTAAAATTTGTGGATTGTTAACATATGGTCAGTATATACTAGGGAGTCTAACTGGTAGCCCTAGAACTAAAAGTTAGCAATTGAGGTACACATTCTCAGTTGCTAACCCAGAGGTGAAAGGTAAGAGTCATGGTTGAGCAAAGTGTGGTTATTTTCTATGTTCTATGAAACTTATACGCAAGGAATGAAATGGTAAAGGTGAATGAAACTACATTGGGACAATTGATATGAAGGGGTTTGACTGCTGGAAATGAATGGATGCTGTGGGGCATGAAGGTCACATTTGGAATTCCTCTTAATACTTGAGCATGATGAATACCGCTTTCACAGCTCAAAACAGCTTCTATACAATGATCAGAAATGTGCGTTTTGTTTTAAGCTAAGAAGTAAGTTATGGTATTTCCAAAGTCACCTTAAGATGCAGGTATTCAGGTAGTGTAAGGAAACACTATGCAAGAAAAGTAATGTGTTTGTGATAATCTGTATGCTAAATATTTTAAATTGTAAAATGAGGTCTATGACTTATACTATGGCTGTGAAGATGTCTATGAACACCTTAGCTCATAGGTCTTTTACTTTGTTGAGCCTGTAGAAACATATGGGGTTTCAAAGGAGAACTACCACAAAATAGCTGCTACAAGAGTGGGGCTGATAAGAGAATGCTGAGTGGTTGTATGAAATACTGGAGGTTCCTATTCAAATAGCCTCCTATGACAAAGCTGCTTGCTTCTAAACAGGTGCTTCTTTCAGATGTACAGGCAATGCCTCCTGTATCCTTCAGAAGCATCTCTTGCACTTTGTCGGTAGAGAAAAGCTAGGGTCAGCTTTTTACTTTGGGGAAGAGATGCTTTTTAGTTGCATTTTCCCAAGAAAAAGTATAGGCCTGCTCCCCTGCACAGCCACAGGGAGAGCTTTCCAAGCTGAGATATGAGCCTGCCTATGGCCGCCAAGGGTGCACAACTGATGCATGTATGAGGGATGAGCTGGGCACTGTGCTAGTTAGTCGAGCTTTGGGTAGATCTTTTTTTTCTGTTCAAGACCCTTCAGATTTTATCCCCAAGACACAAGGGTCAAGAGAACGTCAGTAGATGCTGTGGCACCATGCTGGGGACTGGTGAATTAGCTAAAGCCTAATAGATCAGAAATATAATTAGGTTTTCCTTATACCTGGCTGGGAGCCCCCAGGTATAGAGGCAGTTGATAAACACCGGTGTTGCAGTAATCTCCAGAGAACACCTGCAGTGCAGTCCATGCCTCACTTCTCAGAGTATAATGTAACTGTTCCCTCTTCAGCATCACTCTTCTATCAGTGTTTCGGATATCTTCCTTTTGACCCAAAGCATCTCGGTCTGAGTTAACCTTGCTCTCAAACAGATGGATAATCACCGTTGCATATTCATGGTAAGCCCTGTGCGGGCAGGACTGAAAAGCAGAAGTTGCAGGTTTTAAAAGGGAAGGTTGGTCTGGTTGTTGTATAGGCACAGGGGTCTGGAAACAGCCACCAGTGGCTACTGTAGTTATTTCTAGTAACTGGCATGAAAAATCTGGAATACTCTGCAGGAATAATGGACTATGCAGTTAACCCATTCTGCCGCAGCTCTTTGGCAAAAGGAGCTTACGGCTAGCAGGAAGATCCTCTTCTGCAGGCAGGAAGATCCTTCCAACACAGGAGAAACCCTGCAAGCAGCAGAACAAAGTAACTGAATATAGCCCACTAGGTCCTTAAAAGTTCTTAGTGCATAAAGAGGAAGACATCTTGTGCCAGAACACAGTACTGGCGTCAGTGGTGAGAAGGAAGGGTTTTGTGCCTGTAATGGGGGCCAGCCCCCAGGGGGGCGGGGGAGAGAGAAGGACGTCATATGCTGAAATGTCAACGTGAAAAAATCCTTTTAGGGTTTCAAAGGCAAAGATACCACATCTGAGAACAGATTCAGTAGGTGACAGAAAACCATCAGCCTAATTCCAGAAATAGGAGCCCCGTGGCGCAGAGTGGTAAGCTGCAGTACTGCAGTCCAAAGCTTTACTCATGACCTGAGTTCGATCCTGATGGAAGTCGGTTTCAGGTCGCAGGCTCAAGGTTGACTCAGCCTTCCATCCTTCCGAGGTTGGTGAAGACCCAGCTTGCTGTTTGTAAGGGAAGATGACTGGGGAAGGCACTGGCAAACCACCCAGTAAGCAGTCTGCCTAGAAAATGTTGGGATGTGACATCATCCCATGGGTCAAGAATGACCCAGTGCTTGCACAGGGACCTTTACCTTTAATTCCAGAAATACCAGATCACTATAGTGAACCTTTTTACTATGTTTAGCTTTCCTGAGCCTTCCCCCCACACCTCAACAAATGCAAGGTATTGCTCTTCCGGCCCCAGAGACCCAGGCCAATGGATATTGCAGGGTATTTATATGTATGCTATATCAACCAGTTTAGAAATATGGATGAGTTCACCTCTAAACCTCTCAGCAGTTGCCTTTCAGTAAGAGGTGCTCAGTACATCTATCAGTAAGGCCTCTTCTTAGCCAACTATAAAGCTCCCACAGAATGGAATACCTTGAAGCCATCAAGCCACGAGGGCCATTGCTGGAAACTGTTGATGTCAAGTGCCTTGACAAAAATGGGGTAATCGTACTTCATCCACTGGCTCCCATAATAAAAAGCTGCAGGTGGGTTGAAGCAGAAGTGGGCCATTGTCAAGCCAACCCAAGGCAAGTTCATGGCTCTGTCCAGGGCAAACTAGAACAAGACAGAAATTACAACAGAGGCTTCTTTAGCCAGCAGATATTGTGGTAAGCCTGTTCCTTGACTATACTGTATTAGATTGCAGGCTGGGGTGGGGTCATGGCATGTGCCAACAGCAAAACAAAAGGTGCAGAGAAAACTGGCTTGTAAGGCAAAACATAACCTCCTTCCTGACATACAAGTTGTCTATGTGCAGGGAAAAAATTTATATGGAGGTGCATTTGATGAAGGGGCTTCATTCTGTAATCGGCACTGGGCCAGCTGAAGAAAACAGTTTATCTCGTTTGCTGTTTGTAAGAACTAGCTCCTTCTAAAGCCCTATGTTATTGATAGTGCCAGTCTGGTAGCATTCGAAAGGCCAAAATCATGTGGGTAAAACCATTTCAAATGTTGCTAGTGTAGCTCTTGCTCTGGACCAACAGTCCATGGTGACTTGTACAAGCATCCTCAGACTGTTTTGTAAATAATCCTTTGCTCAGCACCATGGATCTTTTATACTGCTAACCTTTTCTGCACATGGGATATCAGCTCTGTTAGGGGTATGTAACTGGTAGCCTCCAATAAGTTGTTAGTGGTGTGCTGATTGCCAGCCTACAGATTATAATGTTCTGTGGGACAAGTGATGGCTAGTGACAATGGAACTTGCCAACTTTTCAGCTGGCCTTTGTGGCTATTCCTTTAAAAGCAGCTCCAGATGCAGCAATGAGCAGCCAGTGTTTCTCTTCATGCTGTTACAAGCCTCACCTGGTAAAAGGACAGCTACAGCAAACACCAGCTTGAAAAGTGCAGACAGGCTAGCATTAACTGGGGGACTAACTTGCAACATAAGAGAACATACTTAGAAACATAAGCCATATATTAGAATTAACCAAAATAAAATACAACAGTGTGCTAGCTTTCAAGTTTTCCAGATCTCTTCCCAAGGGGGCGTTTTTTGAAGGGGGAAGGGAGGTGTCTCGGGCTCTGCTCTAAACATCTTGTCTTGTAAGCATCCTGTGTAAAAGGCTAACAGGTATGAAGATTTAAAATGCTGGTGGTTTCTTGTGACCCCTTTGAAAACAAATGTTTCTCTAGCACCAAACATATAACAGTCTTAAGAATGTTCACTCAGCAGAAAGTCCTATCGAGTTCAAGGGGACTGACTCTCTTTTAAATGTCTTTAAGATTGCGGCTGTACAGAACAACCCTAGGCAGAGTGACTCCCTTGTAAATTCACTGAAATAAATTAACTCAGAATGTCATAATTACTTAGGATTGCACAGGTAGTGTTTTACTCCATAATGTGCAATACTAGCTACTGGACAGGGCACTGAACACACGAAGCTGCCTTATACTGAATCAGACCCTGGGTCCATCAAAGTCAGTATTGTCCACTCAGACCGGCAGCAGCTCTCCAGGGTCTCAGGCAGGGATCTTTCACATCACCTACCTGCTTGGGCCCTTTAACTGGAGATGCTGGGGATTGAACCAGGGACCTTCTGCATGCCAAGCAAATGCTCTACCACTGAGCCACAGCCCCTCCCCTATGAGCGTGACTGCTATTCACCTTGACACCATAGGCTGGGATGTATCTGGAGACATAGGTGAGGTTGAAAGTCTGGGAGATGTTGCCAGGTAGCCGGGTGAGTTTCTGGTGGATCCAGTTGGAGATCTCGTTATCTGTGCTTAGGCTGTTATTTCCAGCAAACTGGTGAACAATTTCCCGAACAGAGACAACAGACCTATAAAGAAGTTAAAGCTGAGTTGTCAACATGGCATAGACTTGCGAAACCTGCTGTAGCAAATACCTTGTTCATTGCTCTAATTCTAGATTTTTTTTTCAACCAACGTGCAGTCGTGTGAAAGGAAGCTTGTCACATTTTTATTCCTATCCATCTGATCAGAATGCAAATTGAGATTCAATTAATCTTTTGTAAATTTCCTCCTGTCCTCTGATTAAAAATCCTTCTGGCCGACGGATTAATGTGCTTGATAATCCTATTATGCCTCTTTTAATGGGCACGGAATGAGCTAATTGGAGCCTTACAATTCAGATTTTCTCACTGGATCACTCCCACATGTTGAAACACTTATTCCGTGTCCACTTCCCTTGTTCGTCAAGGGTATGTGTATCATCAACCTACTCTGTGTTGATTTTTTCTGACAACGTAAAGGCTTTTGGAAAAAAAGGACTGGTAGCCCCCTGCCATAATAGCTAAGCTTTATACCCTTCTACATAACTATCTAAATTATATTCGAGCCTAATTTAAGTGCTTCACTAGAAATATTTCCCTTGCATTTTCTGATGCCTCATTTTAATGTTTCCCTTGAATAAAATGTCTTATTTTGTCTGGATGTATTGAAGTTTTGTCAGGGGTCATTTTGACTATTTTGCCTACAATCCCTGTATAGGGCTATATTGTTTATTTATGTGTTGATTTATTTTTCATATTTATAGCCTGCCCTCTTTCCCAGTCAGACCACGACCGGGCTCAGGGTGGGTAACAACCTTTAAAAATCACATAAAACCATAATTGTAACAGCTATGAAACCAGATTTCTCAATCTAAGTGAGTATTCTACCTCTAAAATAGTAGAGATGGCAGTGCCAGGAAAGGTGCTATCTTAAGAGAAATAACGCTTTTAAACACTACGTAACTTTCCCAATACTTGCTTGTTTGTTTCAAAATATAACTAGTGGTGGTCCTCAACAGAGATCGGGGTCATAGAATGGAGGAACACTGATGAGATTATACCTAGAGCATTTAGACTGCTTAGAAGCTGGAATTGCCTGGGGCCATTTAGGGGTTGAAAGAGTCGGCTGCTTGGCAAGGGGTTGGTGACATCCATTCAGATACCCGAGTAGGAGGGATGGTTCTGTTATTATTTACTGTTTATAAGTAGGCTAGTGTTTCTACAATGTATTGTACATGTGTACAATACATTTTTAAATATAACAAAATAAAAGACAAATTACAAGTATCAGCAACACAGCAGCAAGAAATAAGCATTTAAAGGCTTTGTAAACCAATAACCAACTGCAGTGATCCCTAGGACCCTTTAAAGAGGAGGCCTAGAGGGCCTCTTTAGGAAGGCTGGCCCACAGTAACTCTGCCCTGGGCAAGAGAAGACTTGTGATACGATCCTAAACAGAGTTACAGCTTCTAAATCAGCTGCAGTCATCTGGCTCCAAAGGGTACAACTCTGTTTAGATTTGCACTGCTCAACTAAAATGAAGGTTGACATTACAAGCACAGCCTCCCACACCAGCTGATCTTAAAGTAGTGCAAAGGTCATGGGGATTATATCCAGGTCACGAGAAGCTGAAAAGCAAGCTTTTTCACAGTCAGTCAGTGATCCAGATGATGATGTTAGCACAAGTCCCCCATCCATTTCTGTGAGGATTCTCCCGGGGCATGCACTTTGTATTGTCAAAAGGAAAACTAACAACGAATCTCCTTATGTGAATCAACACACATATGTCAGCGAAAAGGGGGTATTGGTTATTATATCTATAGCCAGGGTTTCAACTGTCCACTTTCATTACCCCTGTAACACTGGTCCAGCCCAAACTCAGATTACCTGTTTGCCATGGCCTCATAGAAGCAACTTTCTCCTGCAGAGGGTTTGGCTGAATCTGAATAATAGACTCCATCAGAGTAATCAGGCTGGGCCTGGAAGAGACCCAGCTTGGCCCAGTTGGTCTGGGGGACCGCGGTCCTTTTCAAGGTTTGACGGCTGGAATTCACAGGAGCCTTGAGAAGCCTCACCAGCAGGGTTGCACAGGGCACATACCTACAGGGAAGGCGGGAGAACAAATATTACAACCAAACTGAACACTAAGGTGGGGTGGGAGTCAGAAAGGGAATAAGTAGGGGAGGACCTACCGTCCTGATGCAGCCAGAGAACTGACAGAGAAGGGCTGATCTGGAAGAGGGCTGTTGTGAAAAATGCGGAGCTGGTGAGCACCATCGTTGAGAGAGACCTGATACGGAGAGTAATCAAGATTCAGTGAGACCTTCTCCCCCTTCGGCTTGTGTCAGCTATGCTCTGGGAATGGCTGAGAAATAGGACTTCTGGTGTGTCTTTTAGGAAAATGCCTTTTGCCCATTTTAAAGTACTATCTGCCTTGAGCTGCAGAGAGATACTAAAATTGTCTGGTGGGACTTCAGGATACTGAGAGTACTAGTTATGTTGGAGACTTCTTGCAGCTACAATGGACTTTCATGCCTCTTGCTGCCATAGCAACAAGCTCTCCTGTGAGATTCAGTGGCAGTGTGCAATACCACATCTATAGTATTTTGTTCTATAAGGGAATGAGGGTTCTTTCAAAAGCAAAACTGCTAATGACTAACCAGATGCTTTTGAGTCTTATAGCAGGGATAGATGTTTCTTTCATATAATTTTGTCAGAGCCTCTAAGGGTTGCAAATCTAGTCTGACACCATATCCAGAATTTAGGCTAACAATTTTAGATAGGTAGCTGAGTTAGTCTGTAGGCAGCAAAATTAAACAGGAGCCCAGTGACATATTAGAGGCTGTGTTTGTCTCTAAAGCGCCACTGGGCTCCAGAATTTGGGCTAGTTGCCCTGAGCTCCACTGCAGTTAACTCACCTGCATCTTCCCGGCCCCGGGCTTGGGGGCTGTGTGTGTGCCAGATTCCACAAAAACACTGAGAGCTGCCCAGCCAATCAAGATGAGATTGGAGTTTAAACTACTAATAGAATAAAGCTGTAAGATATAAAAAGAGATGAATTCCAGTTTTTGTGGTACCAATTGTTTATAGTTCCATTTTGTATTAAAAGGGGGGGTCAGGAAGAAGCTGCAGGATGCTCTCATCACCACAGTGTCCTCCATTTCAGCAACAAAGAGGTCCTCAACTTCATAACTACCCATACTCTCCAGCAGGAAGCGCTACCATTCCTTGGCACCATGTTTTCCCTAGCTGCCACTCTGAGACTAGGGTTGCCAGGTCCCTCTTCACCACCGGTGGGAGATTTTGGGGGTGGAGCTTGAGGAGGGTGGGGTTTGAGGAGGGGAGGGACTTCAATGCCATAGAGTCCAATTGCCAAAGCAGCCATTTTTCTCCAGGGGAAATTATCTCTATCGGCTGGAGATCAGTTGTAATAGCAGGAGATCTCCAGCTAGTACTTGGCAACCCTATCTGAGACCCAGGTGTAGCACAAACCTTCAATAGGAGAGTTGCACAAGGGGGTATAAATGGCTCTCGGATTTCGACAGAGTAGTTGTAAAATGGATCGAAAATGCTGCTGTTCAAGTCAACCCCAGTGGATATGTCTGGCCCAATTCTGAAAAGGCAATGAAAGAGCCATCTGTTAGCAAGGTAGTAGTTGGATTTCCAGCATGACCTATAAGGCCCCTTCTAATAATATGGGTTGTGTCCAGACTAATTTGGCAATTTTCACTGATTCCCCCTTTCTACTCCAGGCCCCCCTCGTGGCAGGGTCCCCTCTCCTCTGAGAGCAAAATTTCATGGCGATCAGAGGTCTGCAGTGGGGGGGGGGGGAGGCAGGAAAGTTCTATTCTGCCACTAGAAAATTTAGTCTGAATTCTAAGATTCTATGTTTCTAAGAGGAAGAGGCATAAAACTTCAGCGTGAAGTTTCCCTTGAGAGGATGACCAAGCTACTCTGCTGTTGCAAGCATGCTCGGATTAAGTAAAACCCTTTGCAGGATCCAGGGCAAAGCCACAGAGACATCAAAACTGGTGCCAATAAATGAATGACCATTACCAGATATTCCATACAGAGCCAGTTCACATTTTCACATTTTTCAAATCATGCAAGCCTTTACCCACTGAAATATATGAATAGTCCTGTGTGAATCAGACTAAAGCAGATGTCATGAGTTTGTACCAGTATTCCCATAGTGAAAGGTACGACTTTTTATGGAGTTCTATGTGTGTTGTAAATAATTAAAAATTGTTCATGATATCTATAACCCTCCTTTCTTTTTCAACAGGAAAATTCATGGTGGCTAACAAAATTAGTATAAAATAGAACTGGGTCAAAGCAGGCAGGCAGTCTTTCTGGGGGGAAAGGCTTTATGCACCGAAAGCAGCTTAAATGTTCATCACGTTTGGTCAAGGGAGGGGCATTCTTGATGTGCAAGCAAATAAAAAGATTGTGTGTATTACATAAATCTATCCCTTTGCAGACAAACACACACATCCTCTAATACTTCTGAGGAAATTGGTTTTATATGCAGCTTGATGAGTCTCTTCATGTTTTTGAACTATAAGAAGGAAGCCCTGCAACTTTGTGTGGGATTCAGGTTGTCAAATCAGGTGTCACGGAGTTCCCCACTTGTCTGCCATTCTCCTCCCTCTTCCGCCTTGTTTTTATATTGTACTTTCAGGTGTTCAAAATATTTCACATCCAATGGGTTGTATCCTACCACTCTGCTCTGCTACGTATGGAACCCTTGTCCAGAGCATATAACCTTTCTCTAGAGCACTGGTTCCCAACCAGGGGTCCGTGGACCCCCATGGGTCCGCGAGAACTAAATTAAGGTCCACGAAACAAAGTTATAAACCCATAATACATTAATATTTTCAATTAAAAGTTCTCTATTATAAAAATATATATTCTAATTTTATTCTAAGTTTAATGTTTAACTAACAGTTATGATTAAAGTTTATTTTCAAATTCTCGGAATTTTTATTTTGAACCTTGGGGTCCCTGCACCGAACAAAAAAGTCCTAGTGGTCCCTGGTCAAAAAAAGTTTGGGAACCATGGCTCTAGAGGAAGAGCCCCTTCCACTGGAGGAAGACAACAAACTTAGCTGAGCAGAGTGATAGGATACAAGAGACAACCCATTAACTTAAGGGTACAGAAGAATAGATAAGGTGGTAACAGCCATTTCAGACTGTAGATAAGGGATCACACAATGGAATGCTTCTGTCAATTTAAAAAGCACCCTGCTTTTATTTAAGAACACGGGAGAGCAGTTATAAAGTAGAGCCATTCTAAATTACCATGCTCCCTCATAGGCTAATTTTATACTTTGGACATATTTGTTTCATAGAGAAACATTCTATCATGCAATTTATCTCTATCTGCTATTTGTGTGAACTATATGCCTATTCTGGCATTACCTTTCTAGTGTTGCAATCTTTGCAGCATAGCTTCTTCCTGCACTGCTTGGATATGATCAGAAAACTCAAGATCGTGTGAGAGAAGTCATGGCTCCTTCCTGTGCCAACATCACTTTCCCCTGACATCAAGGAAATACTGTGCGGATTCAAGGCTTCTGTCATTAACTGAATGTCACAGGAGGGAGCCATGCTGGAACAACACCCTTGTCATGTAGGTCACATCAGAGCAGGTTCTAAGCCAGACCAGCACAAGCAACAGCAGGAAGTGCAAGGGGAGCCTGGCATTGTAGGGAAAAGCAAAGAACCATTCTCCCTTACTGGCTGAAAGTACTGGTGAAGATACGGCCGGCAAGCCTGGTAATAGTGACATCATCTGGCAGGAAGCGGGCACCATCGATATACAGGTCAAAGCCATCTCCGTCACAAAAGGGCTCCAAAGGAGGGGTCTCCCTGACACAATGAATAAAAGCTGCCTGCAAATATATGTCCCAATCCATAAAACATTGTGGCAGACAATATGCATGTTGGCCCTGTGGAGCAAATGGGAGGGCTACCAAGGTTAGGGACTCATTTCTTTTAGTACACTGAGCCTCCTTAACTCAAGGCTTAAATTAAAATATGCAACATGTAGTATTTATACAGGGCTTTTCCTAAACCAATGTCCCCAAACTACATGTTTTTTTCAGCAGACACATATTCCCAAACCCTAATCTGCAGACAGTGTGGAGTGGGTACATCCAATGGAGAATCACCCAATGGGAGAGAGGAATGGAAAAGACCCCCGGGGAGGGGCTGTTTCTGACAGAAATGAAAAGGTACTACATTTTTCCAGTCTTTTTCCAACCTGAAAAACACACTTTGGGAGATCAAATTACAGGTCCCCATTGTTTAGGTTACCCAGTGAATGCCTCTGCATTTCTATCTAGTACATTTTAATAATTCCTCCAAGGAACTCAGGGCAGCATATATTGTTTTCCTTTCCTCATTTTATCATTGGCACAATATTTTGAGAATGAAAAAGAGTGGCTGGCCCAACATCACCCACTGAGATTAATGACAGGGTGAGGATTTGAACTTGAAGCTCCCAAGTTCTCATGCTCCTAATTGCTAGCCCTGGAAGTAACAGTTTGGCAACTTCACTATTTGTTGAAAGCCTGGCTGGGCAACAGAATGTGTGCTGGCTAACAACTGACACTCCAAGCTGAGAAGAGACATCCTCCCCCCTCCCCAAAAAAAGGTGCCTGGGTACCAATTAAGAAAGGGTTCCGCTCCTGTCTTTTCCACCTGTCTCTTTCAGGGCAGGTCTGTCCCAGCCTTTTCCAGGCCCTGTCAGTACTCCAAAATGTTCCTTGTCCAACACTCACACTGGGCCAGGTCCTTGCAGGGTCAAGTATGGCTGGTGACTCTGGTGGGAAAGGTAGGTCTGGTTTCTGATTGTTAAAGATGTGTAGCCTCACAGTGGCATCACCATACATCTTGAAGGCTTGTTGCTTTTCCTGTGCAGTCTAAGGGATGCATCATCCAGGTGTCAACAAGGATAGAAATGAAAAGAAGCTTGTTAAGTCACAGGGATCGACGCAGTAGAACAGACGCTTGATAGATACAATCCTACTAAAACTGCAAAGCGGTATGAAATATTGCTGCATAAAGATGACTGGATTTTAGAAGTCTTGAATGAAGTAGTTCAGTGAGGAGCATTGTATTAACAGGAACAGCAGGATTAAGAAGAAGAGTTGTTTTTATATGCTGACTTTCTCTACCACTCAAACTGGCTTACAATCACCTTCCCCTCCCCACAACAGACACCCTGTGAGGAAGGTGGGGCTGAGAGAGTGTGACTAGCCCAAGGTCATCCAGCTGGCTTTGTGTGGAGTGGGGAAACAAATCCAGTACACCATATTAGCCTCCGCCGGTCATGGGGAGGAGTGGGTACTCAAACCCAGTTCTCCAGATCAGAGTCCACCACTCCAAACCACCGCTCTTAACCACTACACCATGCTGGCTCCATAGGTTTTCAATGATCTCTTTTGAGTGTTTTACTACTGCATTTTGCTCCTTGGTGTATTCTATATAACTACCAAGCCTTGGGGTGCTGCACAGGAATGGACTTACCATAGCTGAGAAGGTTGTTACAGGAGGCACAGGGCCATGGTACAGAGTCAGCGTGTGGGTCCCTGTGTTCCAAGTGAACACTTCAGGCTCCCCTTTCTTCATTGCACCTGCAAGGACAGAATGAAGAGAGACCTTTTTGCTGCAGAAGGACTAGCTCTTGATTAAACAGAGCCAGAAGCTTACCTGCAAGCATCACTTTAGAGGATTCAGATGACTTGGCCAGCTGGAGCACAGCCCAGGCAGCCAGCAGCTCCTCACTCTGTAGTGCTGGCTGATGCTGAGGCTTGACTCCTACATCCCAGGGGGTGAGTGCTGTTCTGCCACTGGGCCAGTGATAAAAGCGAGCAATAAGGATCATGTCTTCCTGCAGCACAACATCCTTGAAGGTCACCTGAAGGAGACAGAGGAAAAGCCATCTCAAGAGACATATGTAGGGTAGTAGTATGCATGCTGCTATAGTATCTGCCACCATTTCATTCGTTCTCCATGTTTTTTGGCTTCACAGGATGCATGGAAAATGTACTATCCATACATAAGCCAATAATGGATTCTACTGCAGAAAGCAAGGAATTGTGTGTGCAGGAGGAAATATGCTTCTGCATATCAAGAGACCTTGCACATGCAGATGTGGTTTGACTAGCAATTAAGTGTTGTTAAATCTAATACAAACATCTAGGTGCACCTATGCGACAGCCTCCCACAGTCCTTTGTGCTTCTGAAAATGGAACTGACCAAATGCCGTATCGCCCGTAAGAGCACGTTTGGATTGTGCCCTCCTCATCCAGCCCAATTAGTTAAGCAACAACACTGTCGTATTGCATTTTAATCCTCAACAATCTTATTAAAATTAGAAATAATAACTATCCTTCATAGGCTTACCATGAGTCAGAAGCGACTTGATTGCACTTAACACACACAGAGAAGACCATTTGGTAAACTTCACATCTCTCACCGAGTTGAGAAATGTGAGTCTTATTTAGGGTTGCCAGGTCTCCTCTGGCTGGGGATGGGGAAGTAGTGTTGCCAGACCCAGGTTGGCAAACTCCTGGAGATTTGGGGATGGAACATGGGAAGCACAAGGACCTCAGTAGGGTACAATACAATAGAGTCCATGCTCCAAACCATCCATTTTCTCCAGGGGAACTGATCTCTGTAGTCTGGAGAGGAGCCAAAATTCCAGAGGATCCCCAGGTCCCACCTGGAGGCTGGCATCCCTAGTCTAGTTCCCCCATCTTAAAAGTTACCACCCTATCCACTGTACCACTCCATACCTCCTGTTCTCCAAACAGAAAGTAGCCATGTTTGATGTTGGATCTGACAGGATCAGTGCAGTAGTTCAGTCCTGAATCCTTGGTACCAATCACCTGGATGGAAGTTAAAAAAAAACAACCAGAAATGTGGCTAATGGGCTAAGTAGATGCATCCCACTAAATGCATTCCTCGTGCCTGTGAGGAATGGTAGGATGGTTCCACTAACTCTCCCTCCTCATATTACACTATCATCCATACAATGAAGGTTACAGACTTGCTCAAAGAAAAAGCAAGTCTAATGAGTGGCTTGGAGAAACAGCTGGGATGTTGCAGTCTACCTTGTATAGTTTCAGTTCTGAATATTCGGATATCCTGGATTTTGGGTTGCCAACTCTGGCCTGGGAAATTCCTAGCAATTTGGGGGTGGAGCTTGGGAAGGGTCCTCAGCAGCAATGCGATTTAAATAGATTCTACCCTCTGAAGCTGCCATTTCCTCCAGGGGAACTGATTTATGTAGTCTGGAGATCAATTGAAATTCTGGGAGAACTTGGTCCCACCTGGAGGTTGGCAACTCTACCTGACTTAATCCATACACAGCTTTCGGTTAGGAGACTAAACTATGGAAGAGACATGCAAAGTCTTGCTACACTGGTGTGGCAGTCTAAAATTGCCCTCAGATCCTTTCTAGCTGATCAGTTTCTGTAGTTTGAAGCCTGGGTTTTAGCTGTGCTAGCAATCCGATCTTAGCTTTTTCCACTGTTCACAGGCTTACCTAACCAGGGGAGGGGACTATGTTCATGAAACCAGGATATCCGAGATCCATAGCATACACTAGGATTGTGTGTGTGTAAAGGGCTGTCAAGTAGAGGATTATAACAGCTCTAATATTCTCCAGGCCACTCCTACACTTGCTCACTCCTCAGAAAAGTCTGCAACAAACATCCACAAATATCTCCTTATAAATAAGTTCCTCAAGTGGTTTCAGCCAAATTAGAAATAAACCCGCTCCCCAGTAATCTTCAAATAAAAAATTAACCTTGTCCCACACCTTGCAATATGTTATGCCTTCTTTCTAGCTTATGAATGCACAGCTGATAAGGAAGTCAGCCAGCTGCCTTCCTTAACAAGGGGCTGTGGGCTATCTGATTTAGTAGCTAATTAATGCTTTGGTTCATACCTGTCCGGTTTTCTGGTAATAGCCTGTCAGCCGGATAGCCCCATCTCCCAGGGGGGCACCTTTAACTCTGTCAAGAATAAACCCCAACAGACTTTCTTCTTTCTGCTTCCTGGAGTTCCCCTGCTGTGGTTGTTGTCTCTGGAGTGCTGTTTCACCTGCCCTGAAATAATTAGGTTCCTCTTAACTAATGTTCCTTTTCCACACATGCTACTCTTGCTCAGGGAGCCAGTGACCATTTCCTACCTTCTGTCCAGGAGCAGTGCTGAATTAAGGAAAAGAGGCCAGACTATCCATGTTTGGTATAGGCAGGGCTTTCCCTCTCCCCAAACACCAAAACTTGGTGTCATCTAATTAAACTGGTGGACAACAGATTCAGGATAGTCAATAAAAGTACTGCTTCATACAACACATAATTAATTTACAAAATTAACCCCTACAAAATGTGATAATGGCCACCAGCTTAGATTACTTTAAATGAGAACTGGACAAGTTGACGGAAGATAGGTCTATCAACCATTTAGCCATGAGAGCTAACCTCAATGTCCCTTGCACCCCCCAAAAAAACTAGCTGCCGTAGGAGTAACCGTAGGCCATTTATTTATTTGAATGTTTATAGCCCACTTTTCCTCATGGTTCAAGGCGGCTTGCAATAATAGTTAAAACATTTTCAGTTAAAACCAAAAAAGAGCAAACCCCAAATCTCTCCCCCTTCCCCACCTTAAAAGATGCCTGCCATTCAAAGTCCCTCAAAAGCCCAGGCAACAAGCAGGTGTTGCAGCGCCTCCTGAAGATCTCCAAGAAGATCTCTTATCACCTCTTCAGGGAGCCTATTCAACTGAGCCAGAGCCATAATGGAAAAGGCTCAGGCTCTGGTCAATGCCAGGCAGGCGACCATAAGTGGCTGCCAACAGTTGGTTGCCTACCCTGCTTATGAGCTTCCTATAACTTTCTGATTGTCCACTACAGGGAACATACTCCAATGGATACTGGACTTCATGGGCCTTTGCTCAACTCCATTTCTTACCACCACCATTTCTACTTCTGTATCAGCATGCCTTCTTCAAAGGCATTCCTTCCTTCAAATGGTCTGTGTCCACCTTGTTCAGGTCACAGTGAAATGGACCCTTCTCTGGGCAGCAAATTACATTTTTCAGTAACATCATCAACAGTTTCTGTTATGTCTTAGGTGCAAACTTCCATTGTCATCTCAAGACTATTGCAACTGTAGTGCTTTGAGAGAGAAAATATCTTCCCATACACATTCAGAAGCAAATTTAAACTCAAACTATTATCAGTTTTTTTACCTGGAAAGACATGGGAGAAGCCTGTGACCTCTGTCTTGGGTGCTTCCAGTGACACAGCCATGTAGGTACCATACAGAGGGATGGGAAGAATGAAGAAAAGAGGGGCAGCAGGTCCATGCATGAAAGCAGACTGCAGCACACAGGCCAGAAGGGAATAGCTGGGAAAAGCCTGATACACTTAAGAACTAGATGTCAGGATGATGAATAAAACTGATTGTATAGGTGTCTAAGGGAAAGTATAATATGATAAAAGGGAAAGGACATGGGAACAAAAATATTCCTGCTAGGACTCAATTCTATGCATTAGGAGGTGTTTTTACCTAGGATTTGCTGAATCATCTATGTATTACATTAGTATACTGCTTGACAACTGTACAACATGCAAAGCTAAAACAGGATCTTTCTAGACAGGGAGCCAGCCCCCACAAACTGGACAAGTGGTTTGGGGGTGACTAAAATACATGACAGGAAACTGCATTGAGTCAGTCTAGATTAAAGGCTAAATTCAGCAACTGAACAAATTAAAGAAAAATGTCACCATAACAATGAGAAAAGAATGAATCAAGAAACCCAATAAAAGTAAGGTTGCAACACTTAACAGTACAATCCTAAGCAAAGTTACACCCTTGTAAGCCCAATAACTTCAACGGATTTAGAAGGTCTAACTCTGTTTAGGATTGCATTGTTGGCCAGTTCATTTATTATAATATTTTTATTGAGTAAAAAGGTGCCACTAATTAATTGGTCAGCAAATGTAAAAAAAAAAATTGTTTACATCTTGCAAAAACTGGATAGCAGATATAATTTTAGAAGAAACATTTATTTATTTATTTATGCAATTTCTAGCCCTTCCTCCTCAGCCAAGGCCGAGAAACATAATTTAAAATCATACATCAACAGCATTTAAACAATAACATTTATCAATAAGCCCTGTACTTAAAACATTAAAATCCCAATTAAAATCCCAAGATGGCGGGCAAACTTCAATCGTGTTGATCAAGACAAACCGGCAGGCTACCCCTTCAGATTGATAAAGCATATAACATAAGAGGGGGGGGGTAACATAACTACATTCTAACGTAAGAACACAGTAAGAGCCCTGCTAGATCAGAGCAGTGGTCCATCTAGTCCAGAATCCCATTTCACACAACAGCCAACTGGTTGCACCGGAGTACCAACAAACAAAGCACAGAGGCCAAGGCCTTCCCTGACGATGCCTTCTAGCATTGGATTTCAAAGGTTTCCTTCACTCACCATGAACAGTAGCCATTGACAGACCTCTCCTTCATAAAGCTGCCTAACCCCCTTTTAAAGCTATATAAAAAAAATTGATATTTTCCCTTCTGTCATTCATGGTGTCTTTTCTGAGAGGATACCTGTAGCTATGATATCTGTAGAAATTAAAAACAGTGTGCTTTTTCTTCAGAACTCTTTATTCACATGTAAGTTTAATCAAACACAATTCATATGATTGACTAAAATTTAATTAGATGACAGCCCTAATAAAAAGATATGCATCAGCTGCACCACAAAAGAGGTACTGTGGACACAGGGCTCCGAATACATATGGCTACTCATGAAGAAGCACCAGAACTGAGGCAAGAAGGAGGCAGCTTGTGGGATACTTCTTCTTGTACAATCCACACCTAAGAATCACTCTCCTCTCCCCTTTGCTATAGGTCAGGATGAGCTGCGAGATGAGCCTCGGGCCATGAATACAGAGGTAGTTTCATAAGAATAGCACCTAAAATTACTAGGTGCTTTAGAAAAGATTCAGAACAATACAGAGCCTGTAGTGGGAGAGGTTCCAGTTGGCTGACCAGTGAGGCCTGAGTAGGGTTGGCAGGCCCCTCTTTGCCATCGGCGGGAGGTTTTGGGGCGGAGCCTAAGGAGGGCGGGGTTTGGGGAGGGGAGGGACTTCAATGCCATAGAGTCCAATGGCCAAAGCAGTCATTTTCTCCAGGTGAACTGATCTCTATTGGCTGGAGATCAGTTGTAATAGCAGGAGATATCCAGCTAGTACCTGGAGGTTGGCAACCCTAGGCCTGAGCAATAGCACTACAGAAATGTGATTCCCATGAGGCAGCAGAGAAATCAGACTGAAGAATAGGAGAAGCAGATTTGTTAGGCTTAGTTTCCCCCCACTTCCCTCCTCTTTCACTTGCGACATTCTCACTTTCATCACAGCAGGCTCAATTTAATTTCCCATTCCCTAGTGTAGACTTTGATCTCTTGCTGGCTTCTCCAAATTCCTAAGGCAACCAAAGGATTCTGGATGGCAGTTTCCTCAGATGACTTACTGCCAATGGGAAGACAACACTTATACAAAGAATAAAGGGGGAAAGTTGGTCAGGTAAAGTAATGCATATGTGCAGAGGGCTTAAAAAAAAAAGGAAAAGCAGAACAGGAATTGAGCACAAAGGCGTTAATGCCTAGGCCAAACTGAATAGAAGCCAAGTGTTCTGTCCAGAACATTTCCAGGCTGCATGAGGAAACCCCCCTCCACCCCCACATAGAGATGGTAAATGTCTGTGTAGCTACTGCATGCATCTGAAAACAGCAGCATACACAGATTCAGAAACCTAAGTATCACCTGGGGACTATGGCAATAAGAAAACAACAATGACATAGAATAGCCACAGTGAAACCTATGAGTCTAAACAATTAAGCCAGACAACCTAGGCTCCCTTTAACAATACCTCTACCCTTTGTAATACCATGGAAGGTATAGTTGTGAACAGAGCAAAACCTCAAATGTATAGGAATTAACAAGGAGTAACAGAATCAAAGGTACATAAAGCATAAACATGTGTGGGAAGATAAATGTTGTCTGGCTGGACTATCTTAAAGTCACATCTAGACCACAATCTGTCATCTGTCAAAGAAAGAGATCCTCTTGAGGGGTTTGGAGCTCCCCTTTTGCACAATAGCCCAGTTCACATATAGCCCAGTGATTGCACATTCACCTTGCATTTACATGCATACACCTGCTTGTAAGACCAAGCCAACACATGTTCACTTTACAAATAAAACCAGGGACCAATATCCAGGTAAATGTGGGGCTTAAATCACATGTTCACCTGTACAGCTTCTAAGGATTGGAAAACTTTAAAATGCAAACTAAGCCAATGGAACTAACTAGACTTAGTTCCTTGCAAGCTAAACCACTTAATATACTAAAGTTATGGCTACTTATAAGATTAAACAAATCTTTTTTTCAAAGGAATGAATTGACCCTAAAGATAAGGCAAGGGTCAATATTTTGACAAAAGGCAATTGAGAAGTACCTTAAGCAAATAGACCAAAGGACATTTGGGTAATTACTTGGAAATATATACTTCTTTAGGAACAATGCAATAGATACTGATTCTAGCAATGGGCCTTAAAGGAAGCAGTTTAGATTTTAATATTCCAAACATTGATTAAAAAAGACTTTTTCATCACATCATTTCCAGGCCATAGGTAGGCCATGAGATGGAATTAAGCATTCTCTACTAGTCTCTTGCCACAAAAACCCCAAAAAGGGGTCGCCATAAGTCGGCTGCGACTTGACGGCACTTTACACACACACACACACACTGTTTATTCTCCTCACTGTAGTAATTAGAAAAGGGCAAGAGTCCAGTAGCACCTTAAAGACTAACGAAAATATTTTCTGGTAGGGTATGAGCTTTCGTAAGCCACAGCTCACTTCTTCAGATGTAGTAATTAGAGAAAGCTATTTCTGAATATGGGGGGCTAACTAACAGCTGTTATTATACCTGTGTACCAGTTATAGCTAACAGCTACAGCTAAAACACCCTGAACATGTCTAATTAATAATGAGGGTGAACAGGAACAATATGTTTTACGGTAGATACTGACAAAAGATAAAAAAATAAAAAAAAAGATTTCGCTATCAGTTTCAGGCCAGAGCTAAACTGGAACTTCAAGAGAAGTTGTCCATAGTGGCATCAACATTATGCTTTAGGTTGTGTGGACTGTTGCAAACTGAGGCCTCCGTGGTCCCTGCTTTACTGTGTAGCAGATTAATCTAGAAACAACTCTGGGTGTGTGCTGTTTGTGAGGATCACATGTGATGTATGAGCACATCTAAACTCACTAACAGCAAAGCCTGTGTTTTGCAGATGCACTCTGATACAATCTTTGGATCATGCATAGTGAACAATACAGAGAAATCTTGCCGGATTACAGATGCACAATAACTTTAACACAAAATGGATATATGCACATACAAAGCACACACAGGTTTTTTTTTAATATGATGATTTGTTTGCATAATAAGAAAAGCTTAGTCTGCAGAGAGAATGGGGGCTGTCTTCCTCCTTTCTCACCTTTGCTTAGTTTTGTATCGGAAAGGTTGCTCCTGAGCGGGAGGGGGGTCAACAAAGCCAGTGTAAGGGGGGACAGAAAAAGACAGGCTGGCGGGGGCAGGGTGGAAAGTGCGTGGGGCTGAAGGGAAGCCTGGAGGATGGGTTGTGCCAGTGGTTACCTGTATAGGAGAGAAGAAAGCACAACTGGATTATACAGGCAAGACGAAGATATTGACGTTCAACCTTACAAAGGAAGAGGAGATTCCGATTTGTAAAACAACTGGATGTCAAATATCTAAAGACCCGATAAAATATCTTGGAATAAACATATCATCCCAAAATAAGATATTCTTCAAAACAAATTATGAGAGAGTCTGGGGACAAATAGAAAAAGATTTAAACAGATGGTCCAAGATGAATATTTCCTGGCTAGGAAGTGTTGCAGAAAACGGGGGTTCGGGGGAAGAAACCCAGAGATCGTTATCAAGAAAAACAGTTTTATTCCAGCTGGTCACCCAGTAGCTCTAACAAGCAAAAATAACTGGGCCCCGATTATACTGGGGCGAGAACTTTTATTCCATTTCCATGCTCTGATAGGACGTGTCAACATTCCACGCCTATCTGGTTGTTTTACATAGTCTGGAGCCTAAGAGCTTCAGCGGTTCCATCCAGTTATGTTATCGTTCACTCTGACTTCTCCATGACATTTACCCTACTAACTTAGCACACACACACAGAGTTATCCTGCCCAGCAACAAGCTATTCCCTTGCTGTCTTAATACATTTCAATACATTTACAGAAAGGAAAAGAGGTTATCACAAATTATTAAATCAGAATACTTAAGTGGATCCTCCACATTCAGAGGAAGTCTATCTTGCTGTCTCAGAAAAATATCTACAGTCAAGATGAATGTACTTCCAAGACTCAACTTTTTATTCCAATTTCTACCAATAAGTCTAACAGACAAAATAACAGAAGGCTGGCAAAGACAGTTAAACCATTTTGTTTGGAACGTGAAAAAAACAAAGTATTGCAAGATGACAAGAAATGAGGTGGATTAGCATTACCAAATCTTAAATTGTACTACCGGGCGGCCTGTCTAACATGGTTGTTTGATCCAGTCCGTAATCCATGTTAGCCTGAAGCCTGACAGAAAATCTTCAAAGAGCACCTGCATCTGAGAAACAACCACCTGCTCAAGCACCTTCCCCAAAGTGGCATATAAAGAAATAAATGCAAATACAGCCAGGCTAAGGCAGCATCATATACTTGGTGACATTCCACCTGATTCAGCATCTCAGACACATTTAAGATGCAGACGGCTAGGACTGACTTCCTTCCCTCTAAGGCTGACAAAAGCTTCATTCAGAGATGGCTGGAATCTCCCAAAGAACTAGCTCTACTTTATATTTGTCACCCAAGTTGCAACCAGTTGTAAATGCAAGTGTAGCTATTGAAATATTCCTTTGTACAAAGCATATGGAGGTATGGGTTGATAATATGACGAACAGGGCTACTTTTAAAATGCGTCTTGTACTTACTGACAAGGCTCAGAGCTGTTCCACAAGGAGAGGCCACCCATTCTAGCCTCATTCAGGGATAAATGAGGAAAATACTGGAAGAGGGAACAAATGGTATCTGCTGTGGAATCCTACTTACTGTGGGAGGGTATTTGTATAGAGGGGCATTGCCAGGATGGATCTCAGCCAATGACTGCATGTCAGCATCTCTCGCATTAACCAGTCGCAAGTAAAGCTCTGCCTTGCCAGCCTGCAAGAGAAAACAATGCCTGGTTAGAATAAAAGCAGAAGGAAACTAACCCAAGGAGAGCTGAGTCTTGGTTTGGTTTACAGGTTCTGAGAATCAGTCATCCACCCGGGAATATCTGTGGTAAGGTAATGAGGCTGGGGAGGGGAGGTCTCACACATAGAGGCACAGGTGGAAAGAGAGGGGAGAAAGTCACAACTAGAGGGAAAATTAATGGTTCACCACAAACTTTCTGAGCATACCATGAATAACTGTGTGGGTAAAGAGCTTGCTCTGGTTTTCAGGGAGCCTGTTCCAGTTCTTGTTAATGGTTCTCACCTGTGGCACACCGTTCAACTGTTCTGCAGTTAGGCTTGGCTTCACAGGAAGCACTCGGATGGGAACCTTCCAGTGGCCACTCAACACTTGATGCAGGTGGTCAAAGAGGTGGATTTTGGCCCAGCCCCTGGAGGCCAAATGCTGGATCTCCTGCCCATAAGCATCAAAGCCTCCAGACGCTTGAAGTTCAGTTACAAGGGCAATGGAAGTTGAAGGGAGGACTCTGAAAAAGTAGTTAAAACAAAGGTAATCCACACCAACAAGGGTACTTTTTTCTGCAAATCCTGATCTAGGGTCCATATTTTTTACATTGGTGCTGGAGTACAGACTTCGCCCCTCCCAGCAACCTACATTTAGTCTAAACAAGAAGAGCCATGATCCAAAAGCTACAAAATGAGGTGAAATGGGGTGAAACTGATTTTGTGTGTGTGTTAAGTGCCGTCAAGTCGCTTCCGACTCATGGCGACCCTATGAATGAAAGTCCTCCAAAATGTCCTATCTTTGAAACTGATTTTAGAGGCACACTAATCCCCAGAGTATGTAGACCAATATTTTCAAATGGTTTCCGTGGACTTACTTCCCCCCCCAACATTAAAATGCTGAGGTATGCTGAAACACCCATGGTAAATGAGATGCACAAAACAGATAGCTGGGAACTCGGCAGGAATTTTGAGCAACTGCAGCAGTAGAACCTTCCTGTTCAACCAGTCGGCCTTGCCTGACAGTTGCCAACACCTTAAAAAAGTAGCCAATACGGCTTTCCTACTGTTGATTGCTGAATAGAAGGGACCCCTCTACGACCTGTCATTATTTATTTCTCTAAAATATTTATGCCGTATCTCTCCACAGAAATACTTGTGAGGTTGCTTACAACAATAGATATTCTTTAAACAGTAAAACAACAAGGTTAAAAACAGCAGGAAAATGCAATTAACAAGCGTCATCCTGAACAGAGTTGCACCCTTCTAAGCTCATTGATTTCCATGGCCTTAGAAGGGTGTAACTCAGTTTATGATTTCACTGAAACCATTTAAACCAGCATCAGATAAAAATGAGACTTGCCTATTAGAACAATAATGGGATAAAAGGAGGAATAATAATAGAAAGGGGGAGGTGAATCTGAAAGCCCTGGGAGAATAAAATCATATTCACCTGGCACCTAAAAGTGTATAAATTCAGTCCCAGCAGAGCTTCTGCAGGGAGGGAGTTTTATTTACTGTGGGTGTTATTTATAGCAGAAAAATTAAACATACATTTAATAAATAAAACACACACATAAAATCTGCCAACAGGGAACGGCTACCCAAATAATGGCCTGTTGGAGAACAGATTTCATGGGAACAGCTGTTGAAACTTACCTTGGGACTGGTTGCCTGGCTGCTAAGATGGCACAGCTCCCTCTCTGTCCACCCATCACATGCTCTACGGACTGCCCCATATCAGACAAGACAACAGGCAGCGGGGTGGACTTGCCCAACTCTTGCCCATTACGGTACAGGCCAGAAACCAGGCCAACCTGGTAGAATGTGGAATCCAGACCCAAAAGGAAGTCATAGAATACCACAAAACCAGACCTGCAGAAAGGAAAGAATCCGTCACACTTAACAGCTGGTATGGCTACTTCCTCAGAGATGGCAGAAATCTAGAAGTCTCAACTCCAGATCAATCATCACGTGGTTAATTGGAACGTTAATAGGACAGAAAATGCTGAATATATTCCACAAGGTGACTATCCAAACACTTTTCTATGCAAGACTGAGTTCCAACCTTCTCAGGAAGGAGTGTAATTCCATCTCTTAAGCTAAGATAGTATGAGTAAAAGGACTGACGTACGCTGGATCATACGGAGCTGGTCCCAGGGCATCAGTGGGATTCAGGAAGTACTGGCTCATAACTGTCGCTGATGATCCCACAGGTTTCTGTAGTATGCAGAAATTTGATGGAGAGTTTTAAAGACACTAAACATTATACAAGGCAAATACCAGCACTAGTCCCAAAAGGAATTATGATGTTTGCTCTCTCAAGGAAACTATTAATCCCTTACCAATAAGGGGTATAAACATCTCAATAATTAAAATAAGTATGAGGGACCCACACTTGGAACACCGTTCCAAAAGAGAATAATTGTAGTAGATGGATCCTATTTCATCTACATAAACAGATCTTCAAAAGCAATCTCCCCTGAATCTTCCCTAGAGAAAAAAAGTACTCACTTTGTTGCCAATTGGGTATGTGGGCTCAGGAAGCCCTGGAAAACGCTGAGCAAGGGGAAGTGGCAAGGGGGGAGCTAGAGGAGGGGGGAGGAGTGGTGGGGACCCTCTCTTGGGCCACTGTGGCATCATCCTCTCAGTGTCGTATCTCAGCTTGCCTATCTCAGCATGCATCTGAGCCATTTCTGCCATATGAACTTGCTGAACCTCAGCCATCTCCTTGTCCAAACATCCTGGTGAAAAGGGAGATGGGGAAGAGTACTGAGCAGAGGGGAACCCATTTGCAGAACACCATAGCCCACTAGCACACAAGGCTGTAGGTAAAAGAGAGATTTCTGGAGAAGACAATATTGGTAAAAGGTTATTTAATGTTATGAGGTGGAGCAACAGCTAGAAATTAATTCCATTATTGTTCTGGCATTTTACTGGAGCTGGACTGGTATGTCCTACTGTTTCTGCTTAATTTCCAGAAGGCCACAGTGATTACAATGGCATCCATGAGAAGTCTACAGAACTTAAATATCAAGCCACAGAAGTTAAATACCAAGACTCCTTGGAAACATGGCCCCCTTCAAGCATTCCAGGGACATGTTTTGCCATTAGCAGCCCTCCAGAGGAAGTGATCTTGGCAAGTATGTGGTGGGCATCACAAGGAATTAGCACCTTTTGGGACACCCTAGTAGTATAGGAGGGCAGGGAGCTGTTCCTGTTGGCAGCAGAGGATAGGACTCGCAATAATGGGTTTAAATTGCAGGCGGAAAGGTACTGCCTGGATATTAGGAAAAAAGTATTTTACAGTGAGAGTTGTTCGACAGTGGAATCAGCTAGCTAGGGAGGTAGTGAGCTCCCCCTCACTGGCAGTCTTTAAGCAGAGGCTGCACAAGCACTTGTCAGGGATGCTCTAGGCTGATCCTGCATTGAGCAGGGAGTTGGACTAGATGGCCTGTATGGCCCCTCCCAACTCTATGATCTACGATTCTATAGTGACCTTTTATAAGCTGAATGGAATCATATAGCAGAACACCCAGACTATCTTGCAACACATCCTTTCTATTTTTCAGCAGACTGTAATGAAAACAGAATTTGTATACAGCAAAATGAGCTGGAGTAAATGCATACATCGGTAAATAATTATGGTGTGTCTTGTCCCATAGCTTGGCCCAAAACAAAGTTCCCCACATTAAAATGTATGTCAATCTGCCAAAGTCCTAATTGATATGGGCTAGAATAAGAATAACCCACCACTCCAACATTCTCATGGATTATTATTACAGATCTCAGATTTCCCTGGCATCATCTGTGACAATATAGACTGGGGACCCTACCATCTTCCATTCTCCTTCTGTCCCTTAGGATCTTCAGCTTGAATATTTCATCTTCCAACTGCTGATTCTCCAGCTCAACAGCCAGAAGTTCAGCATCCAAACCCCGTGGGTAGGTGTTTGGTCTACTTTCATGTTCTGCAATGGCAGGAAGGAAAGCCAAATATCAACAAAGATGGCTTGAGGAAGTGAAAGAGGAGGGAAGAATTTGCTAAGGTTTCTGGGTTAACATAACAAACACATAGTCATGGGGTATCTTAAAGGCTAACAAAAGTATGGCAGCTTGAGTTTTCATAGGAAAAACCATCCTTCGTTCCATGGTTTCCCTTAGGTTCACAGTAGTTGGACTGGGCCTTGGCATAGTTTGGGAACACTAAGCCCAACTGAGTTTAAGGAAGATGTGCAAATGCTAGACTTAAGGGATGAAGAGACAGTCCTGCTCTCCTAGTCTGTGCCACAAAAAACCAAGTTTGAGGTTACAGGAAACAGAACTCACTCTTCTTTCTGCCTTTGTGCTCAGGCTTTGCTCCAGCTTTCTCCAGTGCTATGGCCTCCACCTGCAGCTCATACATCTGGTTGAGGATGTTGTGATCATTGTTTCCACTCTGCACATAAGCCAGATACAGAGCCCTGCAGGGAACACACAAAGTCATTATCAAGTGCCTCACTGCATCCCTACATTATTTATTCCTCACAGGGGATTATATGCCTGGATTTGCAGCACGACAGAAATTCAACTGGGGCATCTTTTTATGGCATGGAGATGAAAGAATGGAGAAAGTTGCATTTTTTTTCAACTTTTGCTTTTCATATGACTGTTAAAGGCTCAACGGTAGGGGGAGGAGGAAGATGGCAACTCTACTGATTGTATCCACTCAGGCTTTTCCCTCTCTCATCCAGTGAAAAGTGCCACCAGACAACCCACTCAGAGTTGTAAATTGTACGAGTTTCCTCAAATGTCAATATTCATATTAATTCTCTCTGTTGACAGAAAGCATTGCTCTGTTAATCTTCCCACTGTCTCTGCTCACTGTATCTCTGAAGAGAGAGGTCCAACGGCTGCAGGGAATGGCAAAAGTCTGAGGGAGACTTTCTTTCCCATTTTGTCTGCAGCACTGCTTGTCTTTATATTGGTGGGGGGTCCTGGTTTGCCTCTAAAAAGAAGAAGAAAAGAGTTGGTTTTTATATGCCGACTTTCTCTACCACCTAAGGGAGACTCAAAAAGAAATGAAACAGGAAGGGTAAGGAGATGTGTAAAGGCTTCCTTTTTTCCCATTCAGTTATGCTGCTTGCTTCCCCACCCCACCCACTCTAAAAATTATGGATAATAGGATGGATCTTAATATGGTCCTGGACCTCTGCCGACCTCCATATAATAACTTGGTTCCCATATCAGGATCATTAGGACAGGGAGTGATCTTCTCAGCCCTGTGATCCCCAATGTGGCACCCATGGGTGCCATGGCGCCTGCCAATGTGTATCCAGGTACCTGATTCTTTCTCCCCCAAACTGTGCCTTCCCTAAAGCAAAGGGCCAGTTCTGGCTTTCTTCCACCTCACTGGAACAGGGGATACTTCAGAGCACCCCTGGAAGCTTCACCTTTGGATCTGCAGGGAGCACAAATTACCCCATCACAGAAGAATGCTTGGCTTAGAAACTGCCCCCCCCCCAGTATTCTGTGATCACTTCATCCATACCAGACATTTTGTGGTGGCACTCAGGACCCTCTCTCAAAGTGCCCAAAATGCCTTCAGATCCAACAAGCTTGGGGATCCCTGTTCTAGCCCCTTGACACACACACACCCTGCATCTGCTGTGAGTAGGTGTCTCCCTTGGAGGCTTACTTGCTCTCTGTTGCTGCCTGCAAAAGTCCAACCTGTTCCCGCAAGGCATCCAAAGCAAGCAGGTTCTTCCCCTCCTGGTTTTTCAGCTCCATCAGCAGCTGCTCAATGTGAGATGTAACTGAATTCCCTAACTTCATCTCTGACAAGCGCTCACGGATCTCTGGACAAATGAAAAATTGGCTGCAGAATCATGGATCATCTGAGTTACATCTACTGATACTCTCTGAGTCCTGTCCCTGTTCAGAATGCAATCTGTCACAGCCCTGATCCACCTGACTGAGGACCTCCATATCTGTGCTGGGTTAATATGTTCTCTCTGGTCTACTTCTTAAAAACTGATGAGGTGGCAAATGACTGTCTCTGCTGTATTGCTCAGATTACAGGGGGAGGCTCACATGGTGCAACTGTTCCCCACAAAAAAGCACGGGAGGGGCTGTGGGTCAATGGTAGAGCATCAGCTTTGCATGCAGAAGGTCCCAGGTTCAACCCCCGGCATCTCCAGTTAAAGGGACTAGGCAAGTAGGTGATGTGAAACACCTCTGCCTGGGACCCTGGAGAGCCGCTGCCGATCTGAGTAGGCAATACTGACTTTGATGGAGCAAGGGTCCATCGAAGGCAACTTCATGTGTTCATGTGACACTCCTCTAAACTGCCCTAAGAGCAAGAGGCATCCACAGGACTCTGATAATCTAGTATGTGCTCTAATTTTCTCCTACCATCCCTCTGCTGTTCCAGATACTGGTTCCTGGCCTGGATATCAGCCAACTGATGTTCATGTGCTTCTGCCATTTGCTGCTGGCGCTGCCAGAATTCTTGCTGATGGAGCATTTGGTGTCTGTTCTCATCCTAGGAGACAAGGAAAAAATGAACTTTAGCACGACAATCAGCAATCCTTCAGAGCTAAATGATCCTTAATGATAGTGGCTTGGAACCCACAGAGGACCTAAAGTGGCTTTTTACATTGTTCCTCCCTCTTCCAGTTAATAACCACTTTGTGAGGGTAGGTTAGGCTGAGAGATTGTGAGAAACCCAAAGTCACCTGGCAGGCTTCCAGGGTTGAGTGAGGGATTTGAACCAGGTCATCCCAGCCCCAGTCCTACACTCTAACCACTGTGCCACACCAACACTCCACTAATCCACTTCTGTAGACAGAATGGATTTACATCCTCAGAGTGTGACTTTTTTACACTCTCATCTGTTGCATCTGCCAATGCCCCCTGAAATGCCCAAGAATAGAAGGGAGTGGAACATGGTCAAAGCAGGTGGTAATGAAATGGACAGAGAAGCTGAGAATAGAAATGAGGACTTTTAAGAATGGAAGCTGAATGTCAACTAGAAGGTTATAATAATCAATACAGCAAACAATAAATCCATATTTTGCCTGGTATTTCAAGGTCAAAGCCCTTCTCTAGTATTACAGATGTTTTAATTGTTTTGAAACTCCTGCAAGATTTCCCCCCTTCTTTTAAAATCCTCAGACACTCTGCTTCACCTCTGCCTGGGAAGTCTTGAATGTAGGGAGTGTATCCTCCAGGGACATCCTCAGTTTGTGGAACTGTGAAAGGGAAATAGAATTCCTTTAGTAGCACACTCCACCTCTAAGCACTGGTTAAGTTTACCAACATTTTCCTGCCAATAGTCCTGTGCCTTTAACAGCTGTGTGACAATCGAAATTCAGAAATAACATCTTTTCCAACACTGTATCGCTACATCTAAAAACGTTTTGCCTATTCAGAGTTACTCGTAAGCCCATTGGCCTCAGCAGACTTAGACAGGTGTAACTCTTCTTGAGATTGCACTGCAATTTTGTAAGTCTTCTGACAGCATGAGTAGCATGAGATTGCAGGACACTGCCTCTTACACATCCCACATTTTTAATGTTTTCCCAGAGGTGATGAGCTGCAGTCTCAATGTATTTTAGAGACACCTTGAATAATTTTCCAGACTGGTCCACATCAAAGATATCGACTTGTAATGGCCTGGCTGCATCACTGTCAGGACAAAATGGTCAGGTGAATAACCTCAATATGATACTTTATTTACACCATGTAACTGGAGATGGTTAGCTTACTGTCTTTAATTGTCTAGCAATATCTCTGCTTGAATCACAGTCATAGAGCGCTCGGTACGGTTCAGCCTGAAAATTCATTACTCTTGGCATAGAAGGAAAAGAGACTTACACCAGCTGATTTTAGCGAGACTTAACTGCTAACGTTTTGGATTGGGATGTTAGAGTTTAAAAAAAATGCTTGGAGGGATGCACCAAATGGGAAGCTGGGCCTGGAACACTTAGGTGACAATTTCATTTCATCAGCTCCATTTTTCATTTGTGGTGACGCAGGATTTGGGAGACCCAGGTTTGAATTCCCACTCTGTCAAGAAAGCTTGTGTGATTTTGGGCTAGTCACACGCTCTCAGCCTAACGTACCTCACAAAGTTGTTGTGAGGATAAAATGGAGGAGAGGAGAATAATGTCCCAATTGGATCCCAATTGGGAAGGAAGGCATGGCATAAATGAAGTAAAGTAATAAAAATATATGAAAAAGCCCAGGTCACAATTTAGTCTAGATGGGTAACAAGTATGGTATAGGTTTATAGGATAAGAGTCAGCGTCATCTTTTGGAGACAAAAGGATAATTTATTTAAAAAGTCGGGGACTCCCACTGCAAAAACAATGATGCTCTCATATACACACATCCATTTTTTTCAGTAGTACCTCTTCGGTCAATTTCTTCAACGCCTGACTGTCAGAAGCATTTCCTACACTGTCAAAACTTCTGAGGTGGTGTGTTTGTTGCTCATGTGCTCCATTTTCCCAGTTCCTTAAGTGGTGCATCTTGGCTTTTGGCTCTTGTAGCTGATGATTCTGTTCCACAGAAACAACAAGCAGGATAGAATGTATATCAGTGCAGGAGGGATGAATGACAGGCAAATATATTGTGACTGAGAAATGAATTCATGGAAACTAGAATGTTAAAATGATGGCCTTTAGGGGAGCAGCTGTGGAAAATACTGCTACAAGTGTGGGATCTGCAAGGACATATGGGGGTGGGGGGTGGAATCTCATTTCTCCTCCCACATTTCTTCTTTCCCTTCCCTGAAAGCTCCCATAGCCTGTGTCCCTTTCCTGCTTCATTTTCTTCTTCCCACCTTCCAGCCACGTACTATTATCTGGGAAACTATGTATGGGGCTGGCTGCCAGGCCAGGCCCAGTTGTGCAGTGGTGAACCTGCAAGGACTTTTGTGGGGCTGCATCTCACTTTCCCCTGTATCCCACCCCACACACTATTTCCTTTTTTCCTTCCCCTAGTATCACTCATATCCTCACCATTCCCTGCTTCCTTTCTCCTTCTCACCCACCAACCAGACGTTTTCTTTCTTAAAGCTATGGGGGCTGCTTCTATTATTTTGGGGGTGTTATTTTTTTAGATTTCAGATTTTTTCTGGTTGGGGCTTTTCTCAGGTTTGTTGAAAGATCTTTCTTGTCTGTTCATGGCTCCAGTCTCTTGATATCCACAGATTTTGCCATGCTGTGAATTAGATACATTGACACTACCTTTTAGCCCTAAAGGGGAAAGGTAAGGTATTGTGAAGAAGCTAGCCTCCTCTCACAGGCAGCAATTTTAACTGATACTTACATCAAGAAGAAAAGATTGAGACCTTCCTGATTTAGTCCATCCTTCAAAGATGCTTTTAATTACATTATTCTGGAACGGTTACTCAACTGCTGTCCAACATCCACACATCCTTTCCTCAAGGAAGCGTTTATCTTGTACAGAAACTACACTTTCTCAGAATTCAAACTGAAATAGTTTGTCACACGTATACAGATATACATGCATGGCCATCCACGTACATGCACAACATTCTCCTCATGCTCCAGTTGCAATAGGAGTGATATGTGGAATGCAGTTGAGCAAATGCCACTGACCATGCTCAAGACATCAGTGGCTGTGAATGACACAATTCAAGCAAACACTCTTTAGAATGACACTATTTTTAACCTCTAAATTATTTCATCCCTGTTTTCAGATGCTAGCAGACACCCCTCAGGCCATACACTCTGCTTGTATAATTCACAAAAGCTGGTGGAGATGAGTGAAAAACCTACTTGCTGCTTACTGTGTGTGCCATCAAGTCGCAGCTGACGTCTGGTGACCCCAGCAAGGGGCTTTCAAGGTATGTGAAAAGCAGAGGTGGGTTGCCATTGCCTTCCTCTGCAGAGTTTTCCTTGGCGGTCTTCCTTCTAACTACTGACCTTGCTTAGCTTCCGAGATCTGACAAGACTGGGCTATACCATGCCGCCTCCCCTCCCCTACAGCTTATAACATTTGACTACCTCCTTCTGTGGTATGTACATGTCCATAAAGGCATAAAAAGACCGGTATTTTTTTAAAGCAGCTGGTATAGGACCTATTAATAGGTCATTGAAACAGATGGACATAACTCTACCCTTCCAATTTTCAACCCCCAAAATGTAAAGAAGTTGAAAGTGTAGGCAATATATACTTCTCAGCCAGGCCGAGACCAACAAAATATTCTACCGTGCTTTCTGGTGTCTCCATTTGCTTTTGCTCTTTCACTCGTCTCAGTGCTTGTCTCTTCTGGTCTCTGGCATTGTCTGCAGTTTCTCCTCCGATACAGAATTTTTCCATGTGCTTCTGTAGCAGCTGCCTAGAACGGAACCTCATCTCACAGCTAGGGCAGTGGAAAGCCACCCGATCTGTCATCTTGAGAAGTATTTGATGTTCTAGGAAAGGCACCGATTATCTGAAGTGTGTTAGCCACTTGATCTTCGCTGGCCTAACACAGAGATACAGTTATAGCTATAGGATTTGTGAAGAGACTTGACACTGCACATACAGATATTTCCTTCACACACCTTCCCAACACTGTACCTCAGAAAGGCCCTGATGTCTCCTTAAAATTGTTTGGTTATAAACTTCTATCCCTTTATATATGCCATGCTAACTTCCAACGGCATATAGACCACTTATGAGTGGCCTGAGAATTAGACAGACATCACTACACCTGTTCCCTAGTGGTGGCCAGTGGATTTTGGTGATGGTGAGGTGGAAAAAGGAGCCATTAACTACCAATGCCCCCTATCATAAAGGCTAACAGAACACATTGCCTGGTACAGGCTTTCCCCAGTAAAAAACAACAACAGTGTCTTACCTTCACTGTTAGGAATGTGAATCACAAAACCAAGTGCTTGCTTAAAAACAGCTTCTACCAATCTCTATATACTATGTTAATTAAAGTAAGGTAAACAGCCAATGTCTAGTGAGTCGACGTAATTGAAACATCCCTAACCAGAAGTTATAATTGAGGTTGCAATCCTTTGTTTGAGTGTGAAGACTGTCCTGCGCATTAGGGCAGTTTCACCTGGTATGTATTTTGGGCTCAATAAACAACTGCTTTGAACTATCAACCTCCCACTGTGTTATATTGATTCGAAATTAATATTATAACACAGGCATTTCACTGGCTGGAGGTTTTTGGGGCAGAGCCTGAGGAGGGCGAGATTTGGGCAGGGGAGGGACTTCAATGCCATAAAGTCCAATTGCCAAAGTGGCCATTTTCTCCAGGTGAACTGATCTCTATCGGCTGGAGATCAGTTGTAATAGCAGGCGATCTCCAGCTACTACCTGGAGGTTGGCAACCCTACACTTGCAAGAGGTAAACAAATCAAGTATCTTTGTTTTCTACTGGTTAGTTCGTAAAAAGAGCAGTACCCATGTTAAAACCTGCCTGAAAGAACCATTCTCTGGTAGATTTTGTAGCTTGGCTAGCATAGTGTTTTGATGAAGGAACGAAAGGTAATGGGACCTTATCTTCTTGATTACTATGTTACCTGTTCCAGAGCTGAACCCTGCTACTGAAAATGGATACTCAGAGCCCTGGAACCTTATTTCAAAATAAAGCCCTGTCTTTCTTACAAATTTCTGCTGATGGCTACCAAAATTCTCCAGGAATGTTCAGATATCACACAAGAGACTTGCCATATGTAGCAGAGGCAGGGGGAAGGGTCCTCAAGTATAAATTAGAGAAACACTGGTTTTAGAGTTCCATTCTCTAGGCCAAGTCACATGAAAGAGGGTACAAAAGGAGGAATGCTCTATTAACATTTGTGTTAAGTGGAAAATAAATATTTCCAAGATGACTTCTGGGTTTAGAAGTGCTACATGAAAGACAGATGGGGGTGCATAAGGGCATTCATAAGAATTGTACTTATAAGGGGCGGGGGGGAGGGAAGACAGGAGGAAATGCATCCCTATACCTCGGGTGGGGGGGGACCCAAACTGAATGCAATTCAAGGACTAACCTGTTCTGAAGCAGAGTGTTTTTTGCTGCCTGCCCCAGAAGGGCTTGAAAGGGCATTTGGAGTTTCCAGTTGCTATGCTGGTAACTGGGGGGTGGTGCCAGTCTGCCAAAATAATAGCACAAAGAAGCCCAGCATGGCTAGGATTATCTCCATGGATATGGCTACTGTTTATGTTGGCACTCACTTGGGTTGGCATAAATAATACCTAGGTACCAGTATGGACGGAGCTTGTTGACATTTTGGCTGTTATCAGAGGGAGGGGTGACCTGTGTGCATACACATATCCACTCTATTCCTTTGTGGTATCTGTGAAGGGCCAACACAATTCTGTCTGCTGTGACTGCAATATAAAGGCAGCTGGGTCCCTCATCCTAGGTCTGTGATACAGAGTGCGCTCCCTGGGCTCAAAAGCTGGTGTCTAGATGCCTTCTGAAAAAGGGCATCTCTGCTAGGGCAGAGAAATCACCTTCTACTGATGTAACCCCTGACTAGGTGGACAAGTGAAAAATGTATAGAACACCAGTGGAGAAGAATAAAATGACCCCCCAAAAATGCAACATGTTGCATGAACCAAAGTTTTAAGAGCTATTTTTTCAAAAACTTCCAGCGCATTGAGAATCTGAGATGAAGGTCCCGTGTGTACCTGGACAGTAGCATTCCCAACTCCTGGTTGGGAAATACCTGGAGATTTTGGGGGTGGAGCCTAGCGAGGGTGGGGTTTGGGGAAGGGAAGGACTTCAGTACAGTATAATGCCATAGAGCGCAGTCTCCAAAGTAGCCCCTTTGTCCCAGAGGCATTGATGTCTGTTGTCTTGATATGAGTTGTAAGTCCAAGAGCTCTCTATATCCTGGCAGCCCTGGAGAAGGTGCCTGAAGCAGCTTTGTTCCACACACTAGCAGGGAGGAACATTTAGGAGGAAGATCTGCTCTTTTCTTTAAAACAAAATCCCAAGGTACAAGGACAACAAAAGGGTCTCATCAGGACAGGGTAAAAGCCGGAACAGCCTGGAATGGGCATTAAACAAATAATAGCACTGCAAAAAACAGTGACGGATGTTGACAGTGGAGTTTTCAGCTATGGGCACCACAATGTTGCATGATGGACATTTGTGAGTTCAGACACTTCAGTGATGTTACAGAACACTACAGTGATGCAGCAGGTCACGAGCCTGAGGACGCATTTCTGGGAGTAAGCCCCACTGAATAAAATGGGACTTCTGAGTAGATCTGCTTAGCATTTCTCCCAGACATGTCCGCACACGTTATTTGGCCCTTTCTTGGTGCTGTTGGGAAGTGTTTTTTCCCTGCTTCCCCCCTGCATTATGGTGCATTTGTGCACCTTCTGGAGGTTTCCCTGCTTGTCTCTAATTTTTCCCAACCATGCTTTGCTGCAAATTTGTGGGAAAGATCTTAGCAAATCCTGGATGGCTGTAAACTGAGTAGGAAAGTTTAGATTTTGCCAGTCCAGGACACACAACAGCCATCTTACCTTCTTCTGTTCCTGGCAGTAGTAGTTCCCTCCCTCTGGCATCACAAATCTTTTTATCAGCAAATGAACATCATTATATCATTCTTATGTTATAACAATGTATCTTGCAGGTTCTCTGAATTTCCAGCTTTCATTTTTAACAAGTCTCTAGCCCTTTTCATTGGAGAGATATAAGGGGAAAACATATTTGCAATAAAGGTAGCTAGACACTTATTTTAAAAAAAGAAAGCTGGGAATTTGGAGAACCAGAGATATACACTGTTATGTTATAATGATGTATTCAACTGATTTTTTAAAATGAAAGATACATGTCCAGGGGGTACTTTGGCCCAGAAAGGGTTAATAAATGCACACTATTTCTTCGTTCAGGTTTCCAAATATTGTTCTGGAGTGCTTTTAACACATCCCACAAGTTTTTGTGGTCCTGTTATTTGTTTAATGTCCTTTCCGGGCTGTTCCGTGGTGTTCCGGAGGCATTTTGTCTTGGAAAGGGTTAATAAATGCACTCTCTTCCTGCATTTTGATTTCTAAAATATTGTTCTGTAGTGTCTTTAAGGCACACTACTGTTTTTTGTGGTACTATTATTTGTTTAATGCCTGTTCTGGGCAGTTCTGTAGTGTTCTGGAGGCATTTTGGCCTGGAAAGGAGTAACAAATACGCACTCTTTCTGTGTTTTGATTTCTAAAATATTGTTCTAGAGTGTCTTTAAGGCACACTACTGGGTTTTTTTTTAATTTTTTTGGTACTATTATTTGTTTAGTGCCCATTCCGGGCTGTTCCAGGCCATTGTGGCTTTTACCCTGCTCCTCCATCATCTTTTCTTTCTTCCGCTTCTTTGTTTGAATGCACAGGATAAATAGGGCACAGGATAAATAGATCAGATAAAGAAATGATCCTAAACAGAGTTATACCCTTTCCAGTCCTTTGAAATCAATGGGATTAGAAGGGCATAACTCCGTTTAGGATTGTGGTATATGGTCAGTTTCACCCCAGCTAAACAGCTAGCCCGTTGTAAATGTTGTATTTGTGTTGGTAACATCATGACAACACCAACCACTTTACAATATGAGCAAGGAAAGAAAGCGTCTTGCCCTCTGGATCTTCACGTGGAGGTATCGTTCACACTCTTCCAGTCCATTGGCGGAGCACGAGGCTGAAGCTGATTCCCATGCCATCGTTTGTGTCACTTTTTGAGCAAGTAAAAGTATTCTCAAAGTGAAACGCCTACTGAAATGAGATGGAATGGAAATACAAGCTGCAAAAATTCAGAAAAGCGCCTTTAGAGAGCGCATGCTTTGCTTGCTCACTGTGCGGTAGCTCATCCGTCCCAGCTGCTAAGAGCAGGGCTTGTATGGGAAGACTTGGTGAGTTAATTTGCATTTCACGTGGTTCAACCATGATGCATTGCAACAATAAATTATTTCGAGGTACTTTCTGTGTTTCTTCCTCTACAGTAAAGTAGTTACATGGGCAAAAATGCTGAAACGTGTCGTACACTATAGAAAATGCAGAGTTGCAGTAGTGGCTCTTGACAGTCACTATGACTGGACGAGCAGATATTCCTGTTCTGGCAGCCCCGGCGCGATTCTTTTTCTTTCTCTTCTTCTCCATTTGCATAATTTATTTATTTACTTCATTTATGTAATTTTTTGAGGCCCTACTACGGTAGGGCTATCTTTCCACTGTAAAAGAGTATATTAATTTTTCTCCCTTTTTTTAGCGTTCAATTTATTCTTGTTTCTAAGCTTTTGCTATTTTCATTTCTGTTGGAGTCTTATAACTGTTTTTTTGCTTTTCAAAGACAAATTCTTGCAATAATGTTTCCATTACATTACCCCCTTATTAACTATCTTTTCTCTCCTATTTTAACAAGCTGCAGTTAATCAGTTATGAAATATCTAGTGTTTTTATACCTTTCCCTCCCTGACACAACATCTTTCAGAACTAATTTTAAGGAGATATACCCAGTTTATTCAGTTTTGGCCCTAGGTAACGCCAACATACATACTGTGTTATACCAAACAGCTTGTGGGAAGCAGAAATTTTGTTAGAATGCAGACACAGTGCTGGGTACTGCAGTACTGCATTTTTCTATTAACTGTAAGACTGTTAAAGCAGTGGCACTCACTCCAGGGATCACAGAGGCCCATTTTTGCAATTCCTATCAACCAAAACAGCCACAAACCTATAGTATGTGCCGTTCATCATTCCAAACACACACAAACAAAAATAGGGAACAATTATTATTTTTTGCCATCAAGTCACAGCTGACCCCTGGTGGGCTTTTTAAGGCAAGATACAACCCTGGTATTTCTGGGTAGTTTCCCATCCAAACACCGACCAAGGTGAACCTTGCTTAGTTTCTAAGATGTAACAAGATCAGACTAACCTGGGCTATAATTCAGCCTTTTTAATTACCAGAGTACCTCTAAGCAGGTACTTTGAACAGGGCTGTCCTTCCTCATTCCTGTTGAACCTTAGCCAGCCCTTCTCTATCTGGACTAAGGTAAGGGCTTCTGTCAGTCACAATGCAAAACAGTGCGCAGGCTTTTGAGTTCTCCAGAACTCTATTAGGTTGGATGTTCTACAGGAGGGTGGTTAGAACCTCGCTACATTTTCTACTTGCAAGAAGCATTGTTTCCTGCAGTAGCATTCAGTAGTGGTATGTCCCATTCCACCACCTCATTCAGATGTATATGTTGACCTAGTCTCGTGCACAGCTTTGACATAGCCAGGTTGTGATCCGTTTTAAAACTAAAAATTTAATTTTGGGCCCATAGTAGTGATTTAATTATCCTCAGAGTTGGCTTTTCAGCCTTGCTGTGAATCATTTTGCCCAAACTGAAGCATGAAGTTCCCAAAATATTCTTTAAAGCAAGCATGTTTCAGGCAAAAATGATAACTTCTACTTCTAAATCTGCCAAGTATAAAAGGTGATGTCCTGTTGCCAAAAAGCTCCCCTGCTACTACCTGTTCCATAAGAGATACCCCATAGATGCAGTCTGCAGTGACTAAGGATGTTTAAAGCCTTTAGCAAGGTATCCATACTGATCCACTGTGATCACTCGTGATTTCCAGACCTAGACCCATCTTTAACCCCAGTTTTGCAAAAGTAGGCCCACTTTCAATTTATTTGCCCTCCATAGTATTTTTAAAATCTTTATATAATCTCTTCCTCCATCTTCCTGCTTTCTTGGAATTCTCTGTTTTAATCCTCTAGCCATGCACAACTCATCTAATGATTTTTACATCATTGCTGCAGTCCAATATTTAAATGACTTCATCTACCCATACTTATGTTTCATGTAGAGCCAGTTTCGTCATTTTTATTTCCACCCTGCCCCTTAATAGGGTTGCCAACCTCCAGGTGGTGGCTGGAGATCTCCCGCTATTACAACTGATCTCCAGGGAGCAGAGATCAGTTCCCCTGGAGAAAATGGCCGCTTTGGCATTGAAGTCCCTCCCCTCTCCAAACCCCGCCCTCCTCATGCTCCGCCCCAAAATCTCCAGGTATTTCCCAACCTGGAGCTGGCAACCCTACCCCTTAATGATTCCAAATACTGTTTTCAACTCAAACTGCAGGGTATGGGTGAAATTACACAGGAGATTTTAAGGTGCTATCTGACTCCCAAGGAATTTTGCTACAACTAACACTGCTTCCCCAGGGTATGGATATGTTTCTCACGAAAAAGATTCTAATCTGGATTGCTAAAACTGCAGTTACAACTATATGGGGGGAAAAACCCTAGCTGCATCATTGCTCAATACACGGTGGGCAATATCTTCTGATTCATACACTCTCACAGTTCCACGTAGTCGGTGCTCGTTTTGTTCTGAAAGGGTGTGTGTGTGTTGGCGAGGGTGTAATTCTGTGTCTATAGGAAACTTTGCTTCTCGAAAATTGTATAACACATAATAGGTTTAAATTTGGGATGTCAAATGGCGACCTTCCTTGGAAAACTCCCGTCTAATCTACTTAAACGATCACTGAAAAACCGACAACTCGTGCAAGACCATGGCTTTATAGGGGCCGATATCTCCCAAATAGGCTCTGCACCAAAAACATTTGCCCTGAACTTCTTGAATTGCGCGGCATTTTGGGAGATGTAGTTCTCTGGCAAACAAGGGTAGAATGGGACGTGTGCCGCGTGGCATGCTGGTAGCTGTAGTTCTGCGGATGTAAGTAAGCGGACAGGCGTAGTTTCCCGGCAGGCTTTGCGGGGCGCCCCATTCAAAACGGCGGCGGTTGGTTAAAGGCTTCACTTCGCTGCCGGTTTCTTGTGCGGGAGGTGGTGCTTGTTTGCCGGGCCTGAGCGTCGCCCTTTCCCAGTATTATGGACCCGAGTTTTTATAGCTCCCTTCAGCCAGGGGTTTCGATTAATATTCAGCGTAGCAATGGTAAGCGAGGGCTCGGGAACGGTTATAATCTGTCCGGACTGGCTTATTCTTGTCCTACCTCTTCAAGGGCCTGGCGGAACTAATGCGCATGCGCCGTGGCCATCATTCTGTCCCCTCGCTTGCGCGCCGCAGAGCACGCCAGCCCTAACGCTTGGAAACGAAGGAACCCTGAATAAGCGCTGGCTGTCTTCGTTCCCTTGTTTCCTTCGGGTGCTTGAGTTTTGCTGGAGGAAGATGCCCAGGTGTCAAGACCATGGCATAATGGAAGGGAACGTGACTTGCGTGCAAATTGTCCTCGCTTCATGGCACCCCAGTTACGTAGCAGACGCTGGCAAACTCTGCTGGAGCCACTGCTAAGCAACTCCTAGCCAAAGTAGACAATATCGATAGTGTGACTTGGTGGAAAAGAGTGGTCCATGTGCTTGGGCTCTAGTGTTCTTGCTAAGAACTGCATCTTGAACGACTGTTCTTAAGTGTTGTTTTCCCTTCTTGTATGACTGTAAGGCACTGCATTATACTGTGGGAGACGCTTGGTCCACGTAGCCCACTGCTGAGTGCTCGGACGGGAAGTAACAGCATGTGGTGTACTGCCAAGCTGTGGCCTTATGTAGTCCATCTTGATTGTGCTTTTCAGGAGCAATCAGACTGAACACTGCAGGATGAAAAACCTTTTTTGACTTGGTATATATCAGGTTTTGAAAGGGAGGAAAAAAACCTGTGCTTGTGTGGAAAGCTTTTTTCTTAGTGAATTAGCTTTTCATTGTGATGTTTACACAGGGAATTTTTTTAAAAAGTAATTCTTCCCACTCCCCCAATTCTGCAGTAGTACAGTCCACGCTAGCCTCTCATTCCTCTGCCCCTGTAGACCAGGTCACTTTATGTGGGATGTTTTTGGTGTTTTGCCAATAAAAAGAAGGTTCTGTTCAACATCCTAAGCATAGTGCTTAAAAACTGCATTTAAAAGCCTCTTTCTGCTTCCAGCTGGTTGCAAGCTGCTAAATATTTCTGTGAAATTAAAAATTGCAATTTAAAAACATGTTAACAGTTGTGACAGCTATAGTACACCATTTTGCAGAAAGACTGTTTAGGTTTGGGTTTTTTTAATGTTTCACTTTATAGTGATTTAGAAGTGATGGTGTTTTTGCTGTATTGGAAGCAATAAAGCTTAGAAGGACTTTTTTACAGGCAAAACTTTTTATAGTGAATTTGAGGCTGGAATACAGCAGTCATTTTCCTTTGGGCAGCAGAATTCTCAGTTGGAACTAAGTAAGGTGCAACCAATGCCAGTTTTCTGGATTGGAAGCTCTTATTATCACACACAGAGCTTTCCTTCTATGTCAAGCCTCCTTAAGTGTAACTAGGCACATTGACTGGTAGAACATGTTTTTGGTGTAGGTGCCAACTTGTGGGACCAGTGGAATAATCCTATAGCATCCTAATGAAATGTCATAGTGACATAGAATGTGATGAGGGTGGATGGTGGGCAGGAAAACTGCAAGAAGTTATGCTCCCTGCTAATATGAATCAAATGAGGGGATGTGACTATCCACCCTGCTTGAAGTACTTATGTGTACAATGAGGGTACTTCAACGTTGGGGAGGAGGCAGAGAGAAGCTTGGATGCCTGTAGCAAAACTTTAATCTCATCCTGCAAATGTTTTAGATTAGTTAGTCATTGATTTATTGGAATTGGAGCTTTTCTGAAATGTTCTAATTAAATGCAATTTTCTTTTTAATCAGGTGCCATCCACAGTGCCATTATCAAGCTTGTAAGTCTGGAAAAAATGTCTGTGTGTGTTGAATGGACAGAAACTGACAGTATCAAAGGGAAAGAGGTGAGAATTAAAAGCTCAGATCTATCTAACCTGGTGGTGTTTACAAGCATCCTTGCAATCAGAAGGCACCACATGGCCTGGGCTCACTGGAAACTGATTAGTGGTCCCCTAGTGGATCAGACTACCTTTTGCCCATCTTGGTGAAAGATGTATAATGGGCAAGGGCTCTAAAAGCATTGGGGTTCTTTGGTATAGAAAGCTGGGTAGCGTAGCTGCAAAATGAGTACAGAATTGTGAAGCGGGTCGTGCTGTTCAGATGACAGGCTCTTATAATGTATCACTTACTGAGAAGTGAAGGTATCTTATTCAGCCAGTCATTGATTAAGCAGGACTCAACAACTTTACTTACTTTTAAAAAGCAAGTCTTTTTATTGAAATACTTCTAGTAAAATATGTATAAATGCAGATTATCAAGTCTATAAAAACTTATAAAAATGTATGTATTTACAATGTATGCAGTAAAAGCAAGCAAGTCTTACATACTATTCAGTTTCAAAATCCAACTTATAAAATATAACAGTCAAATTATTCTGATTCAGTTCAAAGTATCTAATTCACAAAGTCTAGAGTAAAGTATTTAAACCATACATACCATTCAGCCTTTTCTGAGAGCCTTTTGGGAGGTTCTAAATCTCTGGGCTAACTGTAGCTGTATTTATACTGTTTCTAGACTCATTATGAGTGAAGAGAAATCTTTTATCCGCACTTTCTTATCCATCAAGAGGGATACCTTTTATTCCCTCTGTCAGATATGATGATCAGTGCAATAATGTTTTAGTTACAGCTGCTCAGCTCACCACAACCATATATGGGCTTCCTTTCCTTTCAGTCTATTTTGCTTCAAGTATAAACACTCATTTCTGAGTTTCATGATCACTTTATATACATAATTTTTATACCATCCTCTTCGTTAAGACAATACGCATTAAATGAGACTAATTAGAAATCTGTAGCACAATGTTTAACTATATAACTCATAAAACACAATTATTGTTTACATTTGTCACTTTATGACCATCTGTTAGTAACACAGAGCCTTGAGCAGATTACAGAAGGCAATAAAGCATATTACTTGATAGGACTGCAGGAACCTTTAATGCCTTTAAGTTACAAAAAGCACAGTTTAAGCTATTAATGCACTCTTAGTACATTAAGATATCTTGAGACCTTGAGAAGGGCAAAAGTGTTCTGCTTGTGAGATTCTGACATCTGGCAGCTGAGTCAGAAAGGGTGATTTTAGTTACATCTGACTGATAGATGGAAGGTGCTCTGCTCTTCCCCCTTCAAGGACAAGATCAGAGTGACATAGTTAGTTAGCTCTTGAAAGAGCTGACCTTGAGAGAATTCTGTCAGCCTGTTTGCATTACACAGGCTTTTCATTATACAAACCTCTGCAGTGGCTCAGTTTGCATGATGTGTACTAGCTCTATATGGAATTAATTCTGCACATGTTCACAGAATACCATAATTATGTCAGAGACCGTGACAATTGTTTGTTACAATTTCACATGGCACAGCATACATGATAGAAGCAGAATCTATTGTTTAAAAATAAGAGGTATTTGTCTGGGTCCAAAGGTGGTGCTCTTTCAGTGTAACAGCACTTATGCTAATAGAATGGCAGAAGGAATTGAGGCCATATTTACCCCTGCTCCCTTCCCACTACAGGCTCCCATACATTCCTTTGGGGTTCACTTATCTTCCCTGAGTGCAGCAATAGGGGCTAGGCAGGAAAACCCCATTTTATAAACCTCAATCCACTTGAGGTACTTTGGATCCAGCCCAATATATTTTGCATATGGTAGATATCTGTAGTGTGAGGTGACCAGTTAATCTAGAGGCTGAGGTATGTATTTGGGTAAACCTTCTGCCTGCTCTGAAGGTGCCTTTGCAGCTCAAGAAAATGCCTGTTGGAATATTGCAGCACTAGCAATAGGATTATGATGTCACCCTAAGGTCAAGCAAGTGGACTAAAGAGACATCACTTACTCACTGTCTCTGCACAAAACTAAGAGGGAGAAATCAACTGTAAAGGCTGATCAGATGTTGTATTCTTTCCTTTTTGGAATATTTTTCTCTTTAAATTCATTCCAGTAAGTAGTAACTGCTTGGGGATCTCCTACAGTACAAATCAGAGAATGACTTGGATGTACTAAGATTAGCTGCTAGAGATGAACAGTGCCATCCTAAGCGGAGTTACACCCTTCTAAGCAATTGACCTCAGTAGACTTAGAAAGGTGCAACTCTGCTTAGGATGGCACTGTAAGTCACTTATGGCAAATCAGCTTTGCTTGTGAAGGATGACCATGGTACTGTGTTGGCTGGATTTGGTAGCCACCCTTAAATATCAGTATTGTTCATACTCACCTTTCAAACATGTCAAAGAAACTATTGGCTTGGATGGATTGATCATATCTATTTGAGGCTGATGCTTAAGTATGCGTAAGGCATTCCATTCTGTTTTTTGTCCTTTGAAGATTGACCTTGATGATGTGATAGCAATAAATCCAGAGCTGTTTACCTCTACAACAATTACTGATGTGAACAACAGCCTTCCTGTACGAGATAATGTAACTGCACAGGTATGTAACTCTGTTATTCCTCTGATTTCTTGCTGAGGCAGCAAAAATCCCTAACCAATGGGATTTTAAAGAAGTCTTCACATTTAATGTTTGATTTTAATAACTTCAAGCACATGTAGCTGTTTCATTATTGCCTTACTATAAAGCTCAGAGCTTTTAAGCATCTTGGAGTTAATATATGGTTTAACTTGTCACAAACATTTTAAAAAATCTACTTAGATAAATCTTTAAAAATATTCAGTATGAAATATACAGAGTCTAGTAATTAAAGCACCATGAGAGAGAAAACCCATCAACTACATATGCAAAGTGGCTTAAAAAACAAAACCATTATCTACTCGATAGGACTGATTGTCTGTACTTATGTTTTCTCCTGAGGATAACTTCTGTTCCAATTTTAAAAAAAGATACTATTTTTAAAGTCGTTGCTGCTTCTCTACCTGCCTGTGACTTAGCGCTATCAGTTAGTTCTCACATAATTGTGGTGGTTCATACATATTTTTTGGCCCAGACATCAGTTGATGGCAACATATGGCATTAGTTTTTAGCAGCAGCAGCTACTGTGGCAGCCAACATATTTCCTACCTCCTTTTTTCTTTTACACACTTTCCTCTGATCATTTGCTCCCTTCACTTGTAAAATAATTTCTTGAATTATTTTCAAGGCTTCCCATTGAAAGCATTTTTTCTTTCCTCTACAAAATGTGCAAAAACCCTACATCATTCATGTAGCAACATCTGTCTCTGTGGTATTACTAGTGTATAATAGTATTGGAATACAATTTTGTGTTTTTGCCACATTTGAGGGGTTTTTGGGACCATCTTACATCTAGCTTTGCATAATAGCTGTTACTGTAATTTCCCTTAGATCTTTCCCCCATTGCTTCTCGTATTGGCTTTTGCATAGTAGCAAATTCATTTCATTATAAAGTTTTGCCAGGAGCCTTCACAAATTGCTAACGCTAGCAAAATGTTTAAGACGTCAAATTATGTCTTGATCTACAAATGCTTAGACCACATAGGTGGTTGATCTACACTTTGGTTTCAATTTCATGGTGTCAAAAATCTTTTACCTGTATCCATATCACTGTACCTACCTTGCTCTCTTGCAATTGCTAAAGTCACTGGCTTGTCTACTTACTGTGAAGTCATTTCTGGTATGTAACTAATAGTACAGGAGACCAAGATGATGCCAGATCACTTTTAAGTTTGTCAGGTACTTAATTGCTTGTGTGGAATTATTTGTATTTGTCAAACATAACCCATCTTCTTAAAGGTATGGAGAATTCATATTGTTCAGTGGCTCAACTTGTATTAACCTTATTAAAGTGCTACCATTAAATGATTCAAGACTGCTTGTAATAATAGTTTGACACCTACAGTGCAATCCTGTACAGAGTTACTCCATTCTGTGCTCACTGATCTCACTGAATTTAAACTAGGGTAACTCTGCACAGGATTGTACTCCTTGGAAGCTCATCCTCACATTTCTTTTCTGTTAAAATACTCATTTTTATTTTTGTAACTTTAAATGTATCAGTTTCCAGGAGAATGAACTGTGTTAAGCTTTTTCTGTCATATTTTTGACACTTTGCTAAAAAATATATATACACTCATTGGCAAAATGTTTGTTGTAACCAGTACAACTGTACCCATCCATAAGACTCCTCATGCATCTTTTGTCTCATTTTGTCATTATCTAAGGATGAGAAACATCTGGTTAATTTTATCCCAAAGTATTTTATATTCTTCTATTTAGGTTTGCACATTAGTCCTATTTTTCTGTAAATTAATACAAAATGGCTTCAGATTAATTTGATTAACATTGCATTCCAAGTATTAGTACTTCCAGTAATCTTTTCCAAATAAGCTATGTGCATGATTGTTCTCTACTACTTCAGTGCTGTTTTGTTTCCTTCCAACTTACTGTAAGACCCCTCTATACACATTAAATACCAATGGTGAGAGAGGACACTTCCCTTACCGTATGGTATTGAAAACTGTTTGCTGTTCTTGCTGTGGGTCAATCCAGTTGACGCAGCTGGCCCCAAACTGAATCCTTTAACAGTGTAATCCTGTGCCTAGTCTCTCTGTATAATTACTCAGCACAAAATTCAGCCAGTGTACTAATATAAATGTGCAGAGTCTTCTGATATGTACTTAATACAGATATGGGTTGATATAATAGCACAAAAGAAGTATTCTTGAACCTTTGCTTTTGTCCACGTTGTAGAAATGGTCTTATTCTGATATCCTCTGATGGGGCAAATGGCTCCTTAAATACCTTATGAACTCTGAGATACCTATCTGGACAAAATGTGATCTGTATTGTTGCTAATGTTCACCTAATTGGACCACTTCTTTTATACCTCAGAAACAAAATCGCAGGACAACGCTCTCAAAAATTCCTGCTCCAAGAGAAGGTAAAAACTTTTTTAATTGCTTCTGTGACTGTATAGTGGACTCCTCCATCTGATTTTGAGGATGTGGTTTCAAAGTTTAGTGGGTAATTAGGATCATTAGGCATAGGAATTCTAATAAACATGTGTTCACTGGTTCTCCAGTACATATCTACTCTCATTTTCTTATTTCCAGACATTCCAGTTTGTCATTTCCATTTATAACTTAGGCCAGGGATCCCCAGCCTTTTTCAGCCAGTGGGCACTTTGAAATTTTGACATAATTTAGTGGGTGCAACCACAAAATGGCTGCTTCAGCTTACCTTCAGTAACACAGTGAAGATCCTTGTGCTGTGCAGACAACTGCTGCACAGCCAATCAGAACTCTTGCTAGGCAAAAGCCCCACCTAACCTTCCTGCTTTCTGTAAACACTTAATGGGCTCCAGGAAAAGCGACAGCAGGTACCATGTTGGGGATTCTTGGCTTAGGCAGTATAGGTCTATTATATCCCCTGCTTGGGCCTCTTTTCCTACAGCAGCGAGATCTTGGAGCTAGGTATATCTGTGGCAACAGGAATGCCATGGCACTATCTTATGAACTTTAAGAGTGTAGGTATAAATGCATTAAATAAATGGTGTATGTATAATTCTGCTATACCAGTCCATTGATACATTGGGCACAAAGAGTAATAAAGTGTCCAGGAGTTTGTTTGAATTCATCTATGAACATCCATGAAAGCCAGAACTCTTAAAATAAAAGCTCCAAAGGCTCTGTATCACAACAGTTTTTCTGGATATGTGCTTTTGTTAATTTCTTGGTATAGGTAAATTCACAAGCCCCCCTCCCACCCATTCATGCTCTGTAAATAACAATTGTAATTAAGTATAAAATGGCAATGTTTCTTCCTACCTGCCTGAAATTTGGCAGGGAGGATCTCTCAGAGAAAGCGTCAGATCTTTGAGAATTTTGTACCAGTTGAATGGAGTTGGGTGAAAGGGAGTTTTTCCCCAGTGGAAATAAGCAAGTATCAGTCATCAATATATCTAATTCTCACCGTGGCCAAATCTGTGGATACTTAAATCTAGAGATTGGAGCCATGAACAGACAAGGCAGATCTTTCAACAAACTGGGAAAATATCCCAGGTTTGCAGAAAAATATGAAATCTTTAAAAAAAAAAAAATGAAATCTTTAAAGGGGTGGTTTGGGATGGCTCACATCTATCACAGTAACAATAATAAACATTCTATTTCAAATAACATAATAACATCACATCCTGTTAAAACTATAACAAGTCTAAAAATTTATCAGTTTCACAATCCACAGGTGCCGTTCAGGAGTAGAGATATCTATCTAGTTAGGTAAGGTGGGTAAAGTAGTCCAGATTGGAACAAAATAAGCAGATGGTGTATGTGAATTCAGGGAGGCCAGTTATGGAACTGTTGCTGCCCTTAACCGTAGGCCTGGTGGGACATCTCCGTCTTATGGGCCCTGCGGAATTGTGCTAAATCCCACAGGGCCCGGGTCTCGTTCGACAGAGCGTTCCACCAGGCCAGAACCAGAGTCAAGGACAGCTGGATACTTTTTGGGCTGGGGACCACCAAGTTGTTGCTAGATGAGCATAAAGCACTCTGAGGGGTACATCTGGAGAGGCGGTCCTAAAGGTATGATGGTCCTAGACCATTTAGGGCTTTAAAGGTTAATACCAGGGTTTCCGCCCTGGCCAGGGGACGGAGACAGCTGTGGCCGTCCTCACAGATGATCTCCACCAAAAGCTGGATTGAGGCAGGGGAGGGCTGCTGGTACTGTTAGATCTATCAGCCTTTGACATGGTCGATCATGATCTTTTAGACCACCGCCTTGCCAACACTGGGATCCATGGTGTAGCCCTTCAATGGCTGCACTCCTTTCTCCAGGGTCAGGGACAGAGAGTGGTGCTTGGGGAGGAGGTATCGCAGCGACACCCTATGGTGTGTGGGGTGCCGCAGGGTGCGATCCTCTCCCCCATGTTGTTTAACATCTATATGTGCCCTCTTGCCCAGCTAGGCAGGTGTTTCAGGTTGGGCTGTCATCAGTATGCTGATGACACCCAGATTTACCTGGTTGATGGATGGCTATCTGGACTCCACCCTGGACACATTGGCCAGGTGTTTGGATGCTGTAACTGGATTTTTGAGGAAAAGCCAGTTGAAACTGAATCCATTGACGACAGAGGTCCTTTGGCTCGGTTGGGGCGGCTGTGGGGTGGGGTGCCAGCTCCTGGCTCTTGCTGACGTCCTATTAACATCTACATCTGTCAAGAGTCTGGGTGTGATCCTGGATTCCTCCTGAACAATAGACTCTCATTGGTTCTTGTAGGTTATCTGGGCTGTGTGACCGTGGTCTTGGTATTTTCTTTCCTGACATTTCGCCAGCAGCTGTGGCAGGCATCTTCAGAGGAGTAACACTGAAGGACAGTGTCTCTCAGTGTCAAGTGTGTAGGAAGAGTAATATATAGTCAGAAAGGGGTTGGGTTTTAGCTGAATCATTGTCCTGCAAAAAGTATCAAAGGTAATGTGCTAATCATTGTCCTGTAAGTATCAAGATAATATGCTAATGAGGGTGTGGTATGTTAATATGGAACCATTGTATCCTGAAGTGATCTGTTAATGTGTGAAATCCAAAGTTAATCCGCAAGGCTATTGTGGACTGTAGTCTTTGTTAGTCTGGAGGTTTTCAGGACAGGAAGCCAAGCCTTATTCAGGTCACAGCCTTGATCAAGGGAGCCTTTTTCCATCTCCACCGGGCCAGGCAGCTGGTCCCTTACCTCTCCCGCCCTGACCTAGCCACAGTGATCCATGCAACGGTCACCTTTAGGCTGGATTACTGTAACTCACTCTATGTAGGGCTGCACTTGAGACTGATCCAGAAACTCCAGCTGGTGCAAAATGCCACGGCGAGGCTCCTCACAGTGTCTTCACTGCGAGAGCATAAAACACCAGTGCTGAAACAGCTGCACTGGCTCCAGCTGGAGTATCGGATCAGGTTAAGGGTGTCGATTTTGACCTTGAAAGCCTTACACGGTCTGGGACCGTCGTACCCATGGGACTGCCTCTCCTGGTATGCCCCCCATAATGCTTTAAGCTCTACAAATAATAATCTACTGGTGGTCCCCTGCCCAAGGAGTGTGTGGCTATCCTCAACAAGAGCCAGGGCTTTCTCGGCCCTGGCCCCAGCCTGGTAGAATAGTCTCCTTAGTGACATCAGGGCCCTGCTGGACCTTAATGAGTTCCTCAGGGGCTGTAAAACAGAACTATTCCACCAGGCCTATAACTGAGGGCAGACACAAGTTTTACATAATTGCTGGCCTCCCCATCCTCCTCCCACTTCCTGATTTGTGGGGGTCACACTGCCCAACCGGGTCTAGAGTGGCTACTTTCTCCCTATAATGAGAATGCCATCTTGTTATTTTATTTCTGTCTAATATTTGTGTTAGGATATTGTGGTTTTAGCCAATGTTTTTATGGTTTTAAATGTTATCTGCTCTGAGCCTGGCTGGGAATGAGGGCGGACTATAAATGTAAATAATAATAGCTTGACCTGGTGTTCAGTCTGGAGCCAGTGCAGCTGATGGAGCACCGGTTGGATATGTGCTCTCCATGGGGTCCCTGTAAAGACCCTAGCCGCTGCAGTCTGGACCAATTGAAGTTTCCAGAACAGCCTTAAGGGAAGCCTTGCATAGCTCTGGCATATTTAAAACAATGTGATGGATAAGCTGGAGAACTGGGCCAAGTTTTGTATAATTGCAGACAAGTCTAGTTTTAGAAAAGCTTAGTATTAGAAAAACTTAATATTTCATTCTTAACAACAGGTAACTAAATATGCTCAACCTCCAAAGCCTATATGTTGCATTCTTAGCTATTTCTCTGGCATTTGGTAGGGCTAGTTCAGATTTCTTGTGGACTTAAATTATGAAATTGTGAGGCTTGTTTTATGATCCTGTATTCTGATATGGATTCATACTCTTAGATTAGATTTTGCCACATTAATCTTTCAGTGTGTCTTTTACTCCAATTGCTTGCTGAAACGGGTTTTAGTCCTGACCTGGTTGGCCGCTGTGTGAACAGACTGCTGGACTTGATGGGCCTTGGTCTGATCCAGCAGGGCTTTTCTTTTGTTCTTATGCTTTAATACACTAAAAATAGTACACATGTCTTTAAGTAAACTTTGTTGCATGCTAAGTGCCTATGGGCATTTTCCTGCCTTGGTTCCTTAGCGTTGCGACTCCAGCCTTGTAAGATGTCTGTCATAGCAGAATCGCAGAACAGCCCTTTAGAAAATGAAATGGAGGTGGAGTCCTCTGCTTCTGTAGCAACACGAAGCCGTTCCACTCTTCCTGGTGAGTTGTTTGTTAAAGCATAATTGTGAACCTGTATTGCCTAAGTGATCATGGAGGCAGGAGTTTGCATTCATCAGAGCATTAAAGCATCTTGCATGTTTTCATTTTTGAAAGGCAGATCCTTAAACACTCTGGAAATTACTGATGTTTCTGTATCAACTAATCTGAACTCTAAAATGTAGTTCCCAGCAACCCAATTCTGTGCTGCTACTACTTGCAGTGGGATATCTTGAGTGCTGGTGCAGTAGAAATAATAACTGCAGAGCAGAGGGTTACTCCCTAGTACCCTAATTGCTATTGCTCAGTTGTTGCTGTCACAGGATCGGGCTGCTGAAGTAATACTGCTTACCTAGGTGTATTACTTGGCTAATAACTTTTCTACAGGAATGGCTGTGGACTAAGCACTCATTCTACCTAATTCAACTGACTTAACTGCTGTCACATTTCTGGTGTGAACTTTCTTTTAAAAACAAACCATTTACCTGCTTTTTCTAGGTAAATCCAATAGTAAAAGGTCCTTCATGGGCTGATGTTAGTCTTTTCTGATTTAAGCACTTCAGACCATCTTTCAGTTTCTTCTATTGCCCGGGTACTGCTTTTAACCACTGTGTTCCTGTTCCAACAGTTGTGCGATCTCGTACTACTAGAGCCAGTTATTCTACTGATAAATGTAATGTCCACCCAAATGGTAATGAAATCTTAGAAGAACCTCCACAGTCTCTCAGAATAGTTTCTTCTGCAAGTCAAGGTAGAAGGCTGGTTGCCAGCTTTATTTTATGGTTTTTCAATCCAGCTACAAATTCCTGTTTCTGTAACAGTTATAGACTCTCTCCTTATTGTGTTACATACGCTGTGTTAACCTGTAAAAACAGTTAATCAAAAGATTCAGTCATGGATTTGCAATGTGGAATTCTGCCAGCTTGGAAAATCTGTTCAGTTTCACAGAGCTTCCTGCAACAGTCATCTTCATATTGATGAATATAATGAAAGGTGTGGATTAAAGCATAAGTTGAGTTGGGCTGAGCACCACAACTAGGCTTGAGTAATAAGGTCAGAATTAAGAGTGTATGTAGAGAGTGCTTTTGCTCATTGCCAAATAGCTACTTTTTGCACACTTACTGGTTGTGCTTGTCTTCCAGCTTGGAATATGTGACTTTATATAGTTTGAACCTGAATCAATGTTCTCTTAGAATTATCTGAATGGTCAGACTAACTTCCCTGGTAGGCTTGTGGGTAGAAGAGCTTCCCGTATATGTAGCCTGTGGCGTTTCTGTTATAGTAATAGCGCACTCTTGCTTCCTCTAGCCCGGAGGAAATCTAACATTGTGAAAGAGATGGAAAAAATGAAAAGCAAGCGGGAAGAAAAAAGAGCACAGTATTCTGAGATGAGAAACAAACGAGCACAGGTAATGTATTGATTAAGGAAGCCTTGTTTAGTGAAAACCTTCTGCGTGATGTTCTGTGCAGTCCCCAAATGCCATAAGGCTCTCAGGTGGTATGCAAATTGTGTGTATTCCTGTTTTCTGTGTAATTTGAATAAAATAAGCTACATACAAAAGATTGATCCCAACCTTCTGTAAAAGCAGCAAATTCACAGAAGTAATTTTAATTTTTCTATTGCACACTCCAAAGCTACTGCTGAAGGTTGGGGGGCCCTCCTAAAAATGTGGCAGGGGGCACAGCAAGAAGAACTGGCCAATTTTCACCCTCCCTGGTGCGCTCCTGCATTCGTTTTTGCTGTATGAATGGAATGTGCCCCCACTCATGCAAGTGTGTGAATGAAATTTCAACGGATTTTCCAATCTTAGTGTGTCTGCCCCAATTGCTTTTTGTGGGGCACTGGAGGCTGCTGGGGCAAGGGGAATGTGATAAAATTTGCTTGTGTAAACTCATTTCTCTTGCAGAAATTGGATCCAATGCACTATGTGCTAATAGTCTTTACCTTCTTGGGATGAAGTTGAAAAAGCCAACTAAGTTAGAAGCATTGAAGATAAAATAATTTTAAATTTGAGATCTGTGCTCTTCCGTACTTATGAAAGCCCCTTTTGTAGACCCAGACTATAGTCAGCTGTCTGAGTAGTTCCTAATCATCCTAATTAACATAATCAAGAAGATGGGACTTTTACCTGATACATCTTTATAAAGCTGAAGACTACAACCAGGACAGCATACTGGAGAGGCACTAGCTGGAGCATGCCTGCTTTCCCCCCAGTCTATATACAACTTTATTTATTCTAGCCTTATGGAGCATTGTCACGTCACAGAAGTTGAAGTGCTAGAAATACATGAATTTGGTGTTGATGTCATAGCTTTAATAACAGTGGAATAAATACATAGGGGAAATTCTGTGTTTCTCCCTTTTGCCCTAAATGACCCTTGCCACCTGTACTTCATTTGCTCATTAACGGTGCTGCATGCTGTAAAGTGAAAAAGCTGCCATCAATTATTCTTGCAGTACCAGGAATGTAAGCTAATTACTATCTTGCTTTATAGGAATTTGACAGTAGCTGTCCAAACTGGGAATTTGCAAAGATGGTCAAGGAATATAGAGGCACGATTGACTGCCGGCCAATATCAATGAATGATCCCGTAAGTAATTCTGGATCTCTTAAGTAATCCTTGGAACTAACTACGTATATGCTGTAGTATTTCAAATGCCTTCACATAGATGCAGTTTTTAGAGGCTTTTCCAGCTATGTTTTGAGAGAGAACAAGCAGAAATTTCTGTCAGTATTGGGAACTAGGTAAATTGCAAGGGAGGAAAATTAACACCAGAACTCTATATGTGCTATTTTGTTTAAGTCAATTCAAAATTTACTGCGCATCCCAAAGGAACAAGGGCAAAGATTACACACAAAAGACATTTGGAAAAATGTTGTATTGAAAATATTAATGTAGATTCACAATATTGTTATTTAAATTAGTGATGTTAACTGTCTCATAAGTGATCATTTTGAAGGAATGATATTATTGCTGGTTAGCAATTAACATTTCATAAATCATATCTGAAAGTGCACCCTGATGCTACCTACTTTCTTTATTCAGTTACTATATATCAGTATTAAATTGTTGAACTTGCATATGCAGGATTATTCTATAGTGTCCATGATTTCTCAGATTACAATACCTGACAAATTCAGCCCTTGGTTGCATGTGACAGACTTTTTTTTTTGCTGTCAAGTTGCAGCTGATTTATGGCAACCCCATAGGGTTTTCAAGGCAAGAGACATTCAGAGGTGGTCTGCCATTGCCTGCCTCTGCTCAGCAGCCCTGGTATTCCCATCCAGGACTGGCCGTGCTTAGTTTCTGAGATCTGATGAGATTGGGCTTTCCTGGCCTATCCAGGTCAGAGCATGTGACAGCTAGTGCCATTATAATTGTAGGGCTTCCCTCTGCTCCTGCAGCATCCTCCAGTGTTGTCTCCATGAAAGGAAAGGAGCCTCATTGTGGGATGAAAAAAATGAGGGCAGGATTTAGTCACTCAGGAGTCTCCCTGCTGTCCTCCCCCAGGCTGACACCTCTTAGCCTGCCTCCTTCTCAGAAGCTCTGGCTCTGGAGCTGCACAGGCCCAGAGGCCCCCCCCCAACTTCCTTGTGGGAAAGAGCTTTCCTGCAGGGCATTTTCTGAGAGGGGAAGTCCTTCCCCCCCCCCTCCTAGGGGCTTTTCTGTTCCTCTTCCCCAATGATAAGGCGCCACTGGCCTCATCAGAAACAGCCCTGCCACCTTTGCTGCTCATTGCTAGCTGGGGCAGCAGCAACTGTGTGGACTAGGTTTAGGGTCAACCCTGCCCAACATCCCCATGCTCACCCCTGGGGGCCCAAAACCCCCATGCATTGCTCTGGCTCCCCTGCTCCCACAGTATTCTCTGGGGCTAGCGCTTCTGGGCCTCTAACTTAGGGTGGACTCCAACCAACCAGTGGGCACATGGAGTGTTTTGGCCATTCTGGGGTAAGTATGGGGATGTTGGGGCACATTCTGGACAATAATATAATCGGAAAGGTGTGATCTTAAGGCATAGTTTAACCCTTCGTAGCTGCCAGCATCATTATGTTCAAGAATTGTCACATTTTGGGGTCTTGCACAGTTCTTTACCAGCTCTCCTTTCTGCTCTGTTGCGCTGTGATAATCAATACTGTTACACCTTCGTGCTTTTTGCTAAAGAAAACCCTTAAACATATGCACTAGGCTGTGGGTTGTGGATCCTTGAGCTTCTGGTCTTACTGTATCTATTTATGTATTTGTTTTGAAAGATTGAAGAACATAGAATTTGTGTCTGTGTGAGGAAGCGACCCTTAAATAAACAAGGTAAGATGATGGACTAGGTTACTCCAATGCTGTTCCTCACATTTGGAATCTCTAAATCCTGTAACAGAAATGATGGCAGATTTTGGAAGTTTGTCAGCTTGTTAATATAAATCTACAGAATGCTAAGTGTCAAGTAGGCTACTATTCAAACCTAGTAGATCGCTGTAGCCAGGCCTGGGGCTCTAATTGTCAGTTTCCTCCCACTTGGAGTCTTTTCTCCAGAGCCTGTCACACCATTCACTACTACAGTGATTTTTAAAAATAAATTGTCTGCCAAGTTGCCCAGGTTTTGCAGCCATAATTTTACTTCTGTTCTTGGGTGGCCACTATGGTTTGAAGTTTGCAGAATTCACAGGACCTGACCTCATTGTGCCAACTACTTTGTTTCCTCATAAACAGAACTTGGAAAGAAGGAATGTGATATAATCACTGTTGCCAACAGGAACACCATCCTGGTGCATGAACCAAAAGTGAAAGTGGATCTGACAAAATACCTTGAAAACCAGGCTTTTCGATTTGACTTCTCATTTGATGAAACGGCTTCGAATGAAATGGTTTATCGGTAAATCAACCAAAGACTTTATGTTCTGTATGCTTACTTGCTGCTTCTGTCTTTCAATAATTAACATTCAGCTGCCTTTTTTTTAAAGGAAGGTTGGGACTTGTATAGTATTTGTAGGAACAAGTGGGAAATGTGGGGACAAACTGGGAGCTAAACTTCCCAGTGAGGCGGTGAGGAAACTTTTCCATGACAACTGTGGTACTGTTAACAGAAACGTGCTGCAAGCTTCCTTCCTAGCCTGTTGCAGATAGCTGCAGTCCATCTGGAAGAGTCTGCCACTACTTTGATCACATTATATAATTTTTTTAGGGCATGCTAAACCTCTCTTGAGGCTTTATTGTGTTTCTGTGTTAGAAGCAGATACCTTTTTTATTTCAGGGTTTAGGTCTATTTATCTAATTCTGATCAGTGGCCCCAGATTACAGATTACAGATCAAAACCATCTAATCATGATTTCTACAAATCTGAGAGAATCCCCAGGTTTGCAGAAAAACTGAAAAAGCAAGGAAAATTTAAACACAAAATGAACTTAGTTGCCATTGAAAATTTCCTAGCCAGGAGGCTGCAGTGGGATAGGGTGGGGGGCAGGGGACTGTGCTGGCAGGAGAGATTTGGGGAGATGGTGAGGAACGCAGAGTACGAGGGAGGGGTGAGGTAGAAAAAGGCTTACCACATCACTATTTTTCTGTCTTGCTTCCATGTTCCTGACCATTGTGTCCCTTCTCCAGGAGCATAATATGTGGAGATCCCTCTGTCACTGGAGCTCCAATCATGAGGGCTTAAAAGTTTTTCTTTATGTAGAAAGATAGCTTTTCAGCACCTATTGATGTGCAGTGTTCAATTTTTAATGCATTTGTGATTATACAAATGTTAGACTCCTGATATTTACATTGCCCTAGTCCATTTGTAATGGTTTTTGATTTTTTAAAATAACATTAATTTATTACAACTGGTAATATGCTCAAAATCTTACAGCAAAGGCTGTTACCATATGGAACGAGAAATGCCTGATGTTCAAGCTGGTTTCAAAAAAGGAAGAGGCACTAGAGATCATATTGCAAATATACGCTGGCTACTGGAGCGTACGAGAGAATTTCAGAAGAAAACCAGCTTGTGTTTCATAGATTACAGCAAAGCTTTTGACTGTGTGGATCATGAAAAGCTATGGCTGGTTTTAAAGGAAATGGGTGTGCCACTACATCTGATCGTTTTGATGCGCAACCTGTACTCTGGACAAGAGGCCACAGTTAGAACAGAATATGGAGAAACGGAATGGTTTCCAATTGGCAAAGGTGTCAGACAAGGATGCATTTTATCTCCCTATCTCTTCAATCTATATGCAGAACATATAATTAGGAAAGCTGGATTAGATTTAGATAAAGGTGGAGTGAAAATTGGAGGGAGGAACATTAATAATTTGAGATATGCTGATGACACTACATTATTGGCAGAAAATAGTGAAGATTTGAAACAACTACTGCTGAAAGTTAAAAGAGAAAGTGCCAAAGCAGGACTACAGCCGAACATCAAGAAAACAAAAGTAATGACTACAGGAGAATTACACAACTTTAAGGTTGACAATGAGGAAATTGAAATTGTTCAAGACTTTCTATTCCTTAGCTCCACCATCAACCAAAAGGGAGACTGCAGCCAAAAAATTAGAAGGAGATTGAGACTGGGAAGGGCAGCCATGAAGGAGCTAGAAAAGATTTTGAAGTGTAAGGATGTGACTCTGGCCACCAAGACTAGATTAATTCATGCAATCATATTCCCTATTACTATGTATGGGTGTGAAAGCTGGACAGTGAAGAAAGCTGATAGGAAGAAAATAGATTCCTTTGAAATGTGGTGTTGGAGAGTGTTACGGATTCCGTGGACTGCCAAAAAAACAAATCAGTGGGTTATAGATCAAATCAGGCTTGAACTGATCCTAGAAGCTAAAATGACTAAACTGAGGCTATCGTATTTTGGTCACGTCATGAGACGACAAGAGTCGCTGGAAAAGACCGTCATGATAGGAAAAGTTGAGGGCAGCAGGAAAAGAGGAAGACCCAACAAGAGATGGATTGACTCAATAAAGGAAGCCACAGCCTTCAGTTTGCAAGATCTAAGCAAGGCTGTCAAAGATAGGACATTTTGGAGGACTTTCATTCATAGGGTCGCCATGAGTCGGAAGCGACTTGACGGCACTTAACACACACATTACAACTGGGCTTTTTTTTACTGACTACTTCTTACAGAGTTGCTGTGTGGGAACTAGATTTCATAAATGCACTTGTACTGTGGTGCAAAATAGATGCTAATCCATTAAGCTGTATTAATTATGCTTGCCCAGGTTTACTGCTAGGCCACTTGTGCAGACCATCTTTGAGGGAGGAAAAGCGACATGTTTTGCGTATGGTCAGACTGGTAGTGGGAAAACGCATGTGAGTATCTTGTTCCCAGATTCTGGTTTTCCTAAGCTATGTAATTGGTTGATTCAATCAGGGCGTAAAATGTTCCTGCACGCTTGTCTGAAGATTTTTTGTTTTTTTAAGATGCAGATAATTTTCATTCAATAGAGTAATTAAAAACACCAGCACTTATTTGCGTAAAACGGGATTATCCCAGTCAGTTGCTCACATCTACTGCACTAGAAGGAGCTGGGGAAAGCATATGATAGACATGGTGAAGAATAGTTGATTTTTATATGCGGACTTTCTCTACCACTTAAGGAAGAATCAAACTGGCTTACAATCACCTTCTCCCTCCCCCTCCCCACAGCAGACACCCTGTGAAAGACTCTGAGAGAGCTCTAAGAGAGCCATGACTAATGCCCAAGGTCACCCAGCTGGCTTCATGTGTAGGAGTGGAGACAAATCCAGTTCACCAGATTAGTGTCTGCCGCTCATGTGGAGGAGTGGGGAATCAAGCCCGGTTCCCCAGATCAGCCTTCACCATTCCAAATCACCCCTCTTAACCACTACACCATGCTGGCTTTCTCAGGAAGAATGACTTCCTGAGACTTTCCTAACTTTCTACCATCCCTACCAGTTGGTAGTGCTGTATTAATCATTGTTTTGGAATGGGTTTTGGAATATTAAACTTTTGAGCCATTCCTGAGATTTGCAAAGTGACATACTGTACCACCCAGTTTATGTGCGTATTCATAGTCTGTATAATTATGATTTTTTAAATTGATGGTTATGGGCTATGATGGTTATGGGCTATCATTTTATCTTTCATTAACAGAATACTATTGCTAAAAAATACCTTGCTTATTTGCAGAACTGATCAATCAGAGTAAAGATAATGAAATTCCATTGCAGTTACTAAGGCTGTTTTCTAATACATGTTCTCTTTTCAGACTATGGGAGGAAACTTCTCTGGGAAAATGCAGAATGCTTCCAAAGGAATATATGCTTTTGCATGTAAGTATTGTCTTCATCAGAACCTTATTAATAATGGGAAAGACTAGAATATGCATATGTCTAGGTCAGGCCTGAATATCTTCCTAGTTAACCTGTCTGCTATAGTAGTATTGTTTTAATTGCTAGCATCTATAGCAAATACTTCAAGTAGGTGACTTGAAGAAGTACATCACAAGCTGTAGAAGCAATATGTTCAAAACAACTGTTCAAAAACTTCTGTGTTCTAACTTTCTCCTACTAGCACAGGATGTTTTCCTCCTTCAGAACCAGCCACGGTACAAGGCTCAAGGCTTTGAAGTCTATGTAACATTCTTTGAAATATATAATGGAAAGGTGAGATCGACCTCCTTCAGCACTTTTCATGTTTTGGAGTCTTTGTGAACTATATGTTGGTAGTAAAGAATGGTAAAGTTCGGTCTAGCATTTTTGTGTGTGTTAATCTAAGGGGGTTGCCGCACTTGTATTGCCAGCGATGTATTAAGAGTTTGAAAACGTTATAAAAAATACTGTTCGCACTTTGTTTGGCCCCTTTAGCTGTGAAGACGTCTTCCAACCATTTGTAAGCCGTGGTATCCAAAAACCCTTTTAAAGCCATGTTTTTTTATAACATCGCTGGGAATACAAAGTGCGGTAACCCCCTAAGTTGGTAGTGGCTGTCAGTGTCGCTTTTTAGCTGTATATGCTGCTTTGGATCCTGGTCTGTTCGCAGTGGAACTTGTGCCACAATTTTCATAGGATAACATTACGTAAGTGCAGGAGGCCTTTGAAACACTTGAATAACCAAGTGCTGTCTTTATCAATACTGTGGTGCACTTGGCATTGGGTACCTGAGCAAATAAGGCTTCTTACATTGGGGAGAATGGGGTGCTATGAAATGAATCGTTTTGTTACGTATCTGTTGAACCTCGTCAAAGTCTTACACTTAAGACACACAGTTAATTCCCCTATATAATAGGGGTCTGTAACCTTTTTGAGACTACTGGGATCTTTGGAATTGTGACACAGGGCAGTGGGCACAATCACAAATTGGCTGCCACAGGAGCCAGTCACAAAACAGCTGTAGCAGAAGGTGGAGCCAGTCCCAAAATATCAGAGAGCAAAGTTATATATAACTTGGGAAGCCCATTCCTGGGGGGTGGGGGGGGGCTAGAAACGTGGCAGCTGGGAGCAGCGCAGCCACGCCTCCTCACAGGCTTCCTGGCCTCAGAATAAAAATAAAAATGGGAAAAAAATAAAAAACCTGTTCAACTCCTCCATGGGGTTACACGGGACTGTGCCAGGAAAATAGCTGGTGGAGCAACCCAGCAGTGTGAAGGGGCTTTCCCGGGGTGAAAGGGGTTTGGAAGCTGACTAATAGCTCCACCCCTGGAAATGCCCTGGGAACGCCCCCCCCCCCCACATGCCAGTGCAGGCTTTCCCTTCTGGGATTTTGCTGCTGGCATGGTAGTGAAGGAGGCCCGCACAGCTCCATTGCTCTCCAGTGTCTGTGCCACTTTGTACCATGATAAAGTGGCACAGACGCTGGTGTGGGGTCATGCTGCCTGCTGAGGCACTTCGCCAACCCCCCCTTTCAGGATTGCACAGTAATAGTACCTCTTCAGTATTTCGGGGGAAGCTCTGTTTAATGGGATGCCTTTTAATCTGCACTGCCAATCATATGCCCTGATGGACAAATGTCCCACATAGCCCCACCCACTTTTAAGAAGTACTTGGTGGGCACCATGTTGGGGACCCGTGCCCTGTTATCATCTTAAAGAATATGCAAGCCCTTTACAGGGAAGTATAAGATATTTTTCTCCCCCCTCCCCATTTGTTACCTTTTGTCTTCACTGATGTTTTACTGTTCAGCCCAGTCTCCGTTTATTAAGCTGTCCATGGGAAACATTGTCCCCTGGAACTGTTATGGGATGCTTGCAGTAAGCTAGGCACTATTCTAGTTTTGTGGCCCTGAATCCCTCCTTCTGAACAGTATTTACCTCTTAATTGTTGGCCAAACTAAAGCAAATCTGCCATGTTTTTGGAAGCTCAGGTTGAAGGATCCCAGCTGAGTTCAATAGCTTGAGGGGCTGTCCTAACTTCTTTGATGAGAACATTGCTTGTAAATGTGATATGGATAATGTTGTCTATATTGACCAAGAAAAGGACAGGGAAGGTATGCCCTCCCCAACAGTAGGTCACATGTAAACCTTGATGTGGATAAGCAAAAGAGCTTTTACACAAGCCATACATTATTTTCTTTATGACATAACACTGAGGCAACATTCTGGCCTATAATGTACTAACTGGCAGGCTTCTACGTTAATGCCTTCAGGAGGTTAGCAATCAGCACAACCAAAAACAGCTTGTTAAATGTTGTTGATAAATATATAGTTCTAGAACCAGCTTTTTAACGATTGCATGTCCTCTCTCTTTTCAAATTCAGTTGTTTGACCTTCTAAACAAAAAAGCAAAGCTGCGCGTGTTGGAGGATGGCAAGCAACAGGTCCAGGTGGTTGGACTGCAAGAAATACAAGTGAGCTGTGCTGAAGATGTAATTCGGATGATTGAGATGGGCAGTGCCTGCAGGTTGGTTGGTCTCCCTGCTGTGGCTTACGCTTGTAAATTATCACAAAGAATATATTGTGGGGGGCCCAGGAGATAGTGTCAAAATACCAAATTAGGGAACCTGAACAGATGCATACCTGACCTGCAATCTTAATGGAAGATCAATTCATGCCCCATGTAGAAGCACACATTCTCTTTTTGAAAAAAAGATCTAAAATTGCGGGCAACAGTTAATTTAATATATCCAATTGTGAAATTTTGCCCCTCCTGTCCATGGAATAGTGAAATCCTTGCACTGGGGCCACCAGGCACAAAGATGAGAAGGTTCTGCCTGTTTTCATTTTGGGTAAAGTATGAGAATAAGCACATATGTTTTGGGTATGAATCTGGATTAAACAGGCTTAACTGGTGATGCCTAGCATACTTTTCTGTCAGATGTATTGAACTAAGCAGATATGTGTATACTTGTTGTATGCAGGATGTATGTACACATTCTGTCTGAGAAAAAATATAAAAATTGTGGGAAGCCATTTATATATCCAGTTGTGAAATCCTGCCCCTTCCCCACATGAACAGAGAAATCCATGCCATTTGTTTCAGGATTTCTTTGTAAGACCCTATAAGATGTCTGACGCTACAAAGCAGTGATTGGGGAAAGGGGGAGTCTGAGTTCATATGGGGGGGAGTGCAGCAGCACAAACTGAGATGCAGGGTATTCATCCACATGAACATAGCAGATATTGCAGGGAGAGTATTGTATTTTGAACTGCTAATTTCCACAGAAAAACCCAGGAGTGGAAGCACCAATTGGAATATAAATGGAATGAGGTACTTGCCACGCAATCTGTTTTGGTATTTTCTGGGACAAAGACTAAGCAAAATAGCTGGTGTAGTCATACTGTAATATTTACAGTGCAGCAAACTCTTCTGTTATTTCTGTTGTAGGACATCTGGACATACATTTGCAAATTCCAGTTCCTCGCGCTCCCATGCTTGCTTTCAAATTATTCTGCGCAGAAAAGGAAAACTGTATGGCAAGTTCTCCTTGGTGGACTTAGCTGGAAATGAGAGGGGTGCAGATACATCCAGCGCTGATCGTCAAACACGGCTTGAAGCAGCAGAAATAAATAAGAGCCTGCTGGCACTGAAGGTACGGAGCAGGGCATAACTAGCGAGGTTACCTTGACAAGGAGAACCTCTAGATCTGGCGATAGCAGTCAAACCTATTCTTCTGCTTGCCACTCCAACCCTGTGTTGCTGCCTCCTTAGCTCAGTAAACTTAGACAAAACCATTCCAAGGCATTTAGGGCTGCATATGTAGCAGTTCATGTAAATAGTATAGGGTCATTTGTAGGACTTCACATGGCACACTTGTTAAAATGCTTGGCTATCCCTGAAATGACTGGCACAAATCCAGGAAGAGGATTTGAATAGTCTGTGATCCTGTTGGATTGAATGGTTCTGAAGTTTTCCTTTTGTTTGTAGTTTTCTAGTCTACACTGTTATGGTGTAGCGTGCTTGCTTTCAAGAACCCTATCCCAGTCTTATAGACGGACTAGATCTCTGAAAAGGAGAGTGGTTGATTACCAGTGAGGAAAATAACAGGAACCAACAGCTTCATGTTGAAGAGGAACACATATTGGCTATGAATAAAAAGACTTGCATTCAAGTTATACGTAATAATAAAGCTGGCCAGAGCATTTGTAGAGTATCCACTGAAGAACAAGATGACTGATGTCTGCCAGAGATTATCTGTGGCTGGAAGTTGGCAACATATAGCTTGGAAAGCTACATCAAAATTTTGTCTAGAGGGCTGTAGCTGACTTGCATGTATGTCTGTCAAATTGGCAGAGACAAATGCCAAATGATGCTGCATCTGGTAGAAACCATTGCCTGTCACAATATGCCCTGTAGTTGCCACTATATCACATAACCCTCAGTCTACCTATTAAAACTTGTTGACTTATTGCACATTTCTTTGAAGGTGAAGGATGTGAGTTATATTTTTATATGGACAGAAGTTCTAAGCAGAGAAAATGAGTATGACCATCTTTTATTTGTCAAATATGCATCAGACATTTTTGAAATAGCTCTTTAACAACGAACATCCTTAAAGCTTGGATGGGCCAAGGATTTGCCAGTTGTCATCTGGATGTTAGCACCCCTGTTTAGAGAATTAAACTGAAGTTGACTCTCAATTCTTGGAACTCATTCTGATTCTTGAAAAGTTACTGAGGCTTGATCGTGAAAAATGTGAATAAACTGGAATTTGCAATAAACGTTCAGTTGACATAACCAGCCAGATTTAGAAAAATTCTATTGTTATGTCTGGGCTAATATTAGTGAGTTGTTTAATAGTAGTGTCACTTTATGCATGCCTCTCGAATTTTGCTTTGTAAAGCAGATTTAAAATTCTAGCCTTACTTAACTCAATAGTATTACTACTTGGGCTGTTTTGTGTACCACCCATGAGAGAATATAAAACAAATGTATTGCCTGTGTAACTTTTGTGGTTAATCTTGTAGGCTTTTTATTAGCCTTCTAAAGGAAAACAATGATGAACAAAAACTCACTGGTCTGTCTTGTGAGAAGTGGAAGGTTCCTCGGGCAGGAGATTAACTTGCATGTATGCAATATCTTCAGTGCAGCAGTATGTTCTAAGTGCTTAACTCAGCTTAAATAGAAGCCAGTCCCATTTCTTTTGAGTGTGCTTCTAGATGTCTATAACCATACCCTTACCTATCTGAAGATGTGTGTTTCTCTCTCTCTCTCTCTCTTAAGGAATGTATCCGTGCTCTAGGACAGAATAAACCACATACACCTTTTCGAGAGAGCAAACTCACTCAAGTGCTGAGGGACTCTTTCATTGGATCAAATTCCAGGACTTGTATGGTAACGCCAACTGTTTAATTTACTATCTTCATTGCAATATGAATCTGAGTTATCACATTGTTCCTTTTCCAGAAAAAATATGATTTCCAGCAAATCTGGATCTAGATTCTTAGTTTTTGCCAGTTGCAAGCTGCTGGTTTAAAGTCTGTTGTTGCACAAAACTAGTATGTGTCTAAATCTAGAGCAAAATTCCAGGAAGCAGATGAGTATATGAAACTGCCATACCAACTGAGGCTTTTGTTCCCCCTAGCTGAATTTCACTATTTTGGCAGCATATTTCCCAACACCTATTACCCAAAATCATAGTTTTAAACTGGAGATGCCAGAACTGAACTTGGATCCTTCAACATATTTGTACTGTTGAACCACAGCCCATGTTGTGCTTGCACTCCTTGGAGCACTTGATAATTTTAAACTGAACTTGAGGATGCTTGGTTGGAAAAGTCTATGAACTCAATTGCAACCTAAAAGTACATGTTATAAAAGTAGAGAACACTTCCGTATTAGAGAACAGATGAAGTATGGCTGATGGCACTGCAGGAATATATTCTCATTCCTCGGAAAAACAGATGGAAATTACTGCAGTAGTATAGAGTTTGATGGTATGAGTACAGATATTCTAAAAATCTTATTGCTTTCAGATTGCCATGATCTCTCCAGGCATGAATTCTTCTGAATATACCTTAAATACATTACGATATGCTGATAGGTAAGTGATGTCTTGATTTGTAAATTTAATCTGTAATATTGGGATAAATGGGAAACTTGGTCATGACATATGCTGAGAAAAATAAGTTGAAAGAGCCATTCTGGTGACTATAGGCTTCCATTTCTTTATCTAATGCAAAAAGACACTATTTGAGTCTTCCTTCTTTTTCTTGAAGACTGTCTTTAGACAGAGATCGTGTCCCTGTTCCCCAACTAAAATGGGTGAGCAGTTACAGGTTGAAGACCATCTCGAGCAGAAGAAAAAAATCTGGATACTCCTTGATAGTAAAAGTCATACAGTGCCTCTGCTTCTGTTGGATATGTGCTGCTCTGCTCCTCCTACTGTAAAAATCCTGTTACCACAGTGCTGTTGCTTCTGAGCCAGTTAAGTGGCCATTCTTGGCCTTCTCCTTGTGCAATTAATGTAGTGGTACTTGCTCCATAGCTCACAGAGAGCCACATTTGTCTTTACCCATCAACCAAAAGAACCACATTTACTTCCATCCCTAACATGAGGCCTATGCCTCAGGAAGGCTTTCCTTCCTTTATCCCTTAGAAGCTCCTTGATCCATTGATCTTGAGCAGCGTAAATCTAATGTTTGAGGGATATATGTATGTGTGTGTGTAAAGGGCCTTCAAGTCGCAGCCGACTTATGGCGACCCCTTTTGGGGTTTTCATGGCAAGAGACTGTGGTTTGCCAGTGCCTTCCTCTGCACAGCAACCCTGGTATTCCTTGGTGGTCTCCCACCCAAATACTAACCAGGGCTGACCCTGCTTAGCTTCTGAGATCTGACGAGATCAGGCTAGCCTGGGCCATCCAGGTCAGGGCATATAAGGACAAATAAATCTTGCCATTGACAATGTAGCTTTGAGATCGCTGTCACTTAATTAAAAAGGCATTATGTCAGACACAGACATTAGATTTATATGTTAAAAGAGGAGAGATATAACGTGATCGAACTTCCTCATAAAAGCGGCATTCCAAGAGGGCATGAGCTAATGAATCAATAGGGCACGGGCAGGTCCTGTCTGGGTATGGTATATTCAAAATTCTGCCCTGCATAACCATAGAGGGGTTAGCATTCAGTCTAGCTAAACAGAAGGCTCTAGAAAGATGAGCCTCAGGAAGGCTCACAGCTTACATTCTCTAGCAGCAGATGTTTAAAGATGTAAACCAGAAGCCCCACTGACATGGGCCTTGCCCATTTTCCTGAAATGTGGGGCAGGTGCCACAGTGGGGAACAGCCACATGTGGCTCCCAAGCCACTGAATAATCACTGCATTAATGTCTGGAACACACAGGGGTAGGAAACCCATGCTGAATTGGCATTGTTATTGGAAGAGTTAATGGCTGTTGGGGTACTAGTGACTGCAACCAGATTCAATCAATTGTGCAATTTGTATGAATTCATTCTTGATAGTGTTTCAGTTAGAACTTTCTTTAATGGTATGAGCTGAGATCTCTAGCTCTGTAAAAAGCCTGGGGTTAAGATGAAGAAATTGCAGCCATGCAGCTAACAAATTTTCTGGCAGTATATATTTGTGTGTTGATACTAGGTAGGCTGCTGTTTCTTTTCCTCTTTGCCCCACCCCATCTGCTTGCAGCAGAACAGAACTCCAAACCTCTGCGATGGTGAACATGCAGCAGATGAAGTATTAGAACATCTTAATTTCCACAGTTGACTTTTATCCAAATAAAGGCTTCCATTCAAGTTCTAGGCAGATACTGTCCCTGCTGTCTAGTGGAGAGAATCTTTTCTGACACCCCCACTGTCTTTCTCAGTCATATCTACCAATAGAAGGGCCAGCTCAACTCTGCTTACTCACCTGAGTTCTCAAAACACATAGACTGTTTTCCAGGGTTTTATTATAAACTAGTAGCTGGTCTGCGTGGGGTGAGATGGATTTGAAGCACCGAGTACTTTTAGACTGATGTAGATATTGGTCAAGTGTGTCTCTGTAGTGAGAACCAGGTTACTGAGCATTTCTATTTGATGGGCCTCCCTTTTCTCAGAGTGAAGGAGCTTTCTCGCAATGGAATGGCTGGAGAGGCAAATCTCATGGAAACTGAAAGTGAGGAGCTGGAAAACAGTAAGGAAGGATCAAACTGCCTTTCTGAGGTATGTGTGTATCTAGCTGGGATTAATCTAAGGGAGCAGAACTTGATGAGACTGTCTGCACTAATAAATCCTTTCCTCTGTGAACAGCAACTTTCCGAAGATGAATTGTCTCCTCATTTATCCAGTTTCCGTGAGGCTGTCACTAGAATTAGTGAACTAGAGGAGAAGGCAATAGAGGAATTGAAGGAAGTCAGGGAGGTAAGGCTTGATGGGCTGAAACCTACTTTTTTAGCTGGGTTTACCAAGTGGTTTGTATTTAAGCAATCGGAATTTTAAGTAAGCTCTGAAATGCTTCCCTTGTCAAAGATCTAGTAGTGTCCACAAGAAGTTGGTGCAAAGTGTCAGCACATGTTTTCCAGTAACTCAAGTCCACTCAGCAAACATGCATGAAAAACCCATTTTACATCACAAATTTGAATGCAATTCCCTAACTATCCTCACTTCTGCATTCAGAAAATGAACAACTGTAACTATCTCCTGGATATGGCGGAACAAGCAGAATATGACCTGGAAGCATTTGTGTACCAAGCCCAGTGCTTCATACATGAAGGATCCCAAAGCTTCCTCAGTCTGAAAGGTACACTGCGGACTGCATTCACTAATTTAGCACAACAGGTGCTTCAGCATGAAAGCACTTGGTGCTGTTGGAGTTGGCCTTTCACCTTTTCTGTGACATCTTTCTGCCATGCTACTAACACATCACCAGAACATAGATGTAGTGAAGTTGTTATCCAGAAGCCTTACATTTTACATTAGACACCCAAGGTGGGGAAAGATCAGGGAGTTCTGATGGAGCAATGTTGGCTTTGGAGAAGGTAAGATGAGGCTAGGATGGTCCAGGACTAACAGTGCCTTGCTTGGGGAAGGAGACTGAAATAGTTTGAACAGAAAGGGGAAGGCTGTTCTACATGGGAAAGAATGCAGGTATGTCAAAGGAAATGTAGCAGATGACCTTATGCTAAACTGAGGGAATGAACTTAGCCCTAAAGCTTGAAGCTACAATCCTACTGTTCGCTTTTTCTTTTAAAAGTAAGGCTAGGTGTACTTTGTAACTGAATAGTTAGTGCCCATTCAAGCTCCTGTTACATTGTTTTGGTAGCAGTTTCTAGCAAATGCCAAAGCTCATGTTGACATGGCTGTAGGAGCAGTCATATGCTGATAAGGCATCTTTGAGCTACTATAAATTACACTCACGGGTACACGTGAGTGTAACTTATCTTTAAATCTGATTTACCTTTTCCATTCTTTCTTCTCTTCAGATACTATGGAAGAACTAACTCTTGCCATGCAGATGGAAGAGCAAGCTAGCAAGCATCTGAACAAGAGGCCATTTCAGTAACCACCTACTTGTTAAATGAATGTTTTTTCTCTGAACTTTGTCTCGCTCCTTTGGTTTGGTGTTACTGCATTTAAAAAGCAAGTAGAAGGTTCACCTATCTTGCTTGAAAGTTCTCTACCTGGGATTCTACCCTTGATGAAGGCAAGGGACAGAACTCTGCCAGTATTTTTGGGACTGCTCATTTTTCAGTATTGAAGGCTACAGAAGGAGGGTACTCCACTGTCACTTCAATAAGTGTGTATATTTTTCAAGTGTACATAAAATCTTTGGCCTAAATATTACCCTTGGAATGCTACAACTGAGTGCTTTAAAGCTTTCTTAATAGAAAAAAGGAGTACCTTAACTTGTTTATAAATAAATATTTTGAATTCTTTCTCTTCTGTCTTGTGAGGATCCTGAATTTTTTTTGCCAGTCTCCAAATGGCCTGCAGCAGAACTTAACATAATCTTCATGAGGTTGTAACTTACTGTATTTTTCTTTATTTATATCCCCCCACCTTTCTCCCCAATGGGGGCCCAAAACAGTTTACATAGCTTTCCTCAATTTACCCTCCCTGCCACCCCATGAGTTAGTTGGGATGAGAGTGGGTGACTGGCCCAAGGTTGCCTGGTATGGCACAATGGGGATTTGAGCCCGGATCCCCCAGATCTTAGTCTGGTGATCTAACCACACTTCTTAATGTTACAGCTGTAGATAGCTTTCTGCAAGGGGGCTGTTCTCAGCAGCATTCTTGTGGCAAACGTAAAAGATACAGGGATCCTATAGCCTACATAAGGAAGAGCCATTTCTATTTTTACTCCCTATTTTTACTCCCTTTGGCCTTTCTCTGCCTTTATTCTGTCCCCAATGGGGCTAATATCAGAGTACAGAGATTCTAAAGGAGGATTCAATGAAGCTTTCTGCTGGAATGAAAACAATAGCAGATCTTACTTATCCCAAGAAGGAAGTTACTACTGAGAACTGCTATTCACTGGTCCAACCAAGCGGTTCCATGTGAGGTCAGTGAAAGGTGAGGGTATGCACATTTTAACATAAGAGTGCAGGTCTAACTGTCAGTGGGTGGGGTACAAGAACCTTAAGCCTATCAGCTAATAAAAATGGCAGCGAAATTTTCCTTGCACGTTTTATGTAAAATGCCATTTTAGTTCTCTGCTCACCATTCCCCCCCCATAAAATGGTGTATGTTTTGGAATAGCTCTCTTCCATGTTTAAAACTGTTCATCTGTGTGGGTGAAACAGTTAAGACTTGAGTCCAGTAGCACCTCAGAGACCAACAAGAGTTTCAGGTATTAAGCTTTCAAGAGACAAAGCTCCTTTCATCAGGCACCCACCATGTTGGTGGTATCAATTTCAGCTGTTGGAAAACTTCACTTGTTCAGCCCTTTTATGCTGCCATTGCTGCTGCTCCAAAGAAGGGGTTTGGGTTGGGGGAGATGGTTTATAAAACATTCATTTCCATCTGGAATGAAACATGCTGTGACACAGAAGGGAGAAATGTATGTGGGAGAGGATAGGTGATGAAGGAAAGGACAGGAGCATATTTGAGAAGGAAAGACATGGTAAGTACACATTAGAGAAGACCACAGGATGGAGGGGTGTGGGGAGCATGTGTGCATGAGCATAAAGGGGAAGGAGTATGGGGGAAGCATGGATGTTGGAAAGGGAGGAACTAATGAGCAAAATCCATCTTAGAAAACCTTGGCTAAATGTGTATCTTAAACCGCTATCCCTATTCTTCCAATGCTAGTAACTCACTTTTTTCTAACTGCTTGATTCTTATACTACTACTGAATGTTGTGGGTTCTGCCTTCTATACCACTGCTGTCCTCAAAGACCAATCCTATATTGTCCTATCTACTCTCCCAATATCCTTCTGCAGCATGTGCAGTGATGGGGGCGTGGGGCTTTACAAATGCAAGAACCCTGCAGCCATTAATTATAGTCAGACATCAGTTTTGGGGTAAAGTAAGAAACTTTTGTTTGTTACACTCCAAAGTACCTGAAATAAAATGTCTTTGTTGTGGGAAATCAGCCATTGTTATGGAAACCTTAGTGGATGATGCCACTATTAAAGGTATGATGCCAGAAAGCTTCATCCAATTCATATATTTTAATTAACCAAAATAAGAAATCTTACAGGTTTAGAAGTTATTCAAGGGGAAGGAAGTTAGTCAAGTGTAGTCTGTGCTGCACTGTAGTTGCGGACCTTTATCTATTTCTTGAGTGAGAAGGACCTGAAAAATTGTCAAAGGCTAGAAGGGACATATGAAAAACTGGAAAAAATAACAGACAAGGGAGCCAAATGCTTGAGGAGGGTCCGAAAGTTAAGCAGACTTATTTCTATCTTCAGCCCTGGGTTCTTCCTCTAGAAAGAAGTAAAAAGAGCTGTGAATCCAAGAAATGCAAACAAATCTATAGCTTCAGCAGCAGGTGCCCTAGACAATGGTCATGCACAGACATGAACTCAGAGTGTCGCAATTCGCAAAGTTCAGATCCCTGTACTCCGCCTTTAAGAACTGCAGTACTGAGAGAATAGAGCTAAGAACTGCAAAGCACTCCCATGCACTGTTACTTGCTGTGGAAACTAGCCCTGTTTTTCTTTTTAAAAGGCCACAGATTAGCTTCTCAAGAGCCATGGCACTAACCCATGCAGGCCTCCTACTCTAGGCTTCTGCTCTGCCACCCATACAGCTCTGAAATGGCTTGACATTTTGTTGCCTAGTTGGATTTTACCTTAACATATTCTATACCATTGTAGTAATATGTATAAAAATGTAACAGCAGATTTCTCCCTTTCTGGTGGACCTGCTTGACTTGAACAGAATGGCTTCTTTTAACAGATTAGACCTAGACCACTCCTTCCCATTACTTTTCCAGAAAAGTGCTGCATATGAAAGCACCATACAGTTCTCATTTCCAGATTTCTTGGCATCATGTAGGTATCTAAAAAGCCTAAAATTGCTTTGTCCATAGTTGTAACCAACACACCTTGTGGGATATCCATCTCTGCAATAGCAAGTAGATCTGCTGGCATGTTAACAATATTGGTGACCAAGATATCTACCTGCACATCATCCATGTTCAGGTACAGGTTTTCTGGATCGTTCTAGAGAGAAAGAAATAGCAGTTTAATTGAAATGGAGTGAGCTTTCAATATTAGGTTTGAAGGTAAGATTCTTGACAGCTTCTCTGATCCAGTCTGTTGGAATACTTTTTAGTTCCAAATCCTAGAGTGACTATACACAGGACAATAACAACAAGTGAATGTCTGGTTCATACTAATGACTTAGCACAAAGTGTTCTGGTCTCAGGCTTTACAGCAGTGAACTTCCTGTTAGCCAGTCATGGCTGTTCCAGGGGCCTTTGGGTTTTTCCCTGTTGGGTTTTAACAGCAATATGTATTTTAAAACACCATTTTATTTAGATATTCATACCCACTTACCATTAGGAACCAAAAGTGGCTTACAACATCACTCTCCCCCCCCCAAACTTTATCCTCAAACAACAACCCTGTGAGGTAGGCTAGGATGAGAGTGACTGGCCCAATGTCAACATCTGTGGCAGAGTGGGAATTTGAACCTGGGTCTCCCAAATCCAGGATCTAACTAGGTCTGTTTCTTGTTTCACCTTGCTGGTTTCTTATTTTGTTTCTGAAATGTTTGTTTTTAGGCATGATTTTTTTTTATTTAACAGCTTTATTTTATAAGCTGCCTTAGTTTGTTGCTACATAAACTTGGGATACAAATTTTAAAACTAAAAATAGATCTATAGAGTTAAAAGATGTGGTTAGAGCTTCTTTAGTGCAGTTTTCAAATCTGATATTTTGTAACAAGGACATATGAAGGAATACAAGTCTAGTCAAGTGGCTATCACTAAAAACTTAAGCTTATTATTTTTTTTGTTAGGCTAACAGCCCATTCCTAAAGGGGGGGTGGATGCATGGCGGCTGGGAGCGGCACCACTGCAGTGCCTCCACAGAGTCTTCATGGTTGCTGTTGAGAAAATAAAACAATGTAAAATGGAAAAATGCCCCCATAGAAAACAGTGGGACATGCCACCAAAAAAGGGGCAAAGCAACGCTGCAACTTGAGGGCACAACCCCAGGGCAAAAGGGGTTAGGATGCTGCGTAAAGGCAGCTCTGCCCCCTGGAATGCCCCCCCACATGCTGGTGCGGGCTCCGGGATTTCACTCCTGGTGTGACTGCACTGGTGTTGGAGCCCCGCACAATGGCATGGCTTACAGGTGCCAGCATAAGTGCCCCTTATCCCAGGATAAATGGGCACATGTCAGCGTGGGGTCACGCTGACTCCTATGCTGATCCCCCCCCCTTCAGTGTGCTCTAAATCTTTAACCAACTCCGATCTAGATCAGAATGTGGGAAAGGATCTGAATTTCATAATATATGTGGAAATATTAGTCAAATATATGAAGTAACTCAAGAGAATCACTAAAACAAATGTATGGCCTTTATGCATGGGTTGTTCCCACTGAGGTCACCCCCCCGACTACTTTAAAAATAAGCACTTGAACTTGATCTGGAAATCACCCGGGAGCTGATGCAGCTGCTGGAGCCCAGGATGTATGTGTGCCCTCCAAGGGGTCCTTGTAAGGACCCATGCAGCTGCATGTTGGACCAGCTGTAACCTCTGAAGGAACTGCAAAGGCAGCCCTGCATCGAGCAAGTTACAGTAGTCTAGTCTGGAGGTGACCATTGCGTGGATCATTGTGGCTAGGTCAGGAAGAGATAGGTAAAGCGTATGTCGCCGTTCCCAACAAAGATGAAAAAAGGCCACCCTGACAACACTGTTAACTTTGAGTTTCCAAAGAGAGGGAGTCTCCAAGGCCACTCCCAGAATCCTGATGGAGAAAGATGGTACCAGTTGTACCCCATCAAGGGTTGGGAGTTGATTTGCCTGACCTGGGCCTCCCTGACCTACCACATGCAAACAGTGCACCTACCTTCTGTGTCATGTGATCTGTGGCGGAGGTCCAGAGCTGCTCCGGGTTTGGCACCAACTCTGGCAATGCTAGCAGCTGGGAGCCCCACTAGCACCAGGTCTGGCAATGGAAAGGAACTGCACTTGGGCTCAGCAGGCAAGTGGGGGGAATGGGATTCCCCCATGAGTCTTATGGGCCCCCTTTTGTTCAAATCTAATGGGGATTGTACTAAGCTAGTTAACATTGTAATGAGTGGGAAGTCGTGGTTCTCATGAGACTAAAATCCTAGTATTTGGAAAATTTTACTCTGATTTGAATTATTGCTCTTGGGAAGTAAAACCTACCTTTTATGTCTCAGAATAACATGTAAGGCAAGTGTAGTACAGAGGACAGACCATACATACCATGAACAGCTGAAACAATTTATCTCCCATGGCATGATGGACTGTGCCTTCCACCAGTAGGAACATCTTGACAAATAACTGCAATGAAACATAGTGCATCAAAAGGAGAATGTGTAGTGGTCCTCACATGCCACTGAAGGGGTAAGAAACCAAAAGTTCTCAATCTCAGTCTACCTACTCAGGTTTCATTAGTACTCCCAATACTGTTCTTTTCATCTCACTCCTACCACAGCCTTCAAGAGAGATTAGAACTGGGGATGTACTTGAGCGATTCCAATCTCAACCACTGTTTCCCAACAAACAGATGTTCACTTGAAGAACAACAGTTAGACAAGCAACCTGTTTTTCAAGTGAGAAGCTCCATAATGATGAAGACTGAGTTATGTATGTATGTACAGTTGGCCTAATACAGAGACAATTTCTGCTCCCTGTGACAAGGTGCATCCCCAAGCCATACTTAGAAAAATCTAGCGCTACCTTATTATTTCCTCCATAGCCTAACCTTGCTTCCCGGCTATGTGCGCCAATCTACTTTGAATTTACTTTCTTTTTACTTTACTCTCCAACTTTTGCTAGTCACACCCAGTCAAATTCACCCACAGCTGCAATCCTGTAACGGGGGGCGGGGAGGAGCTTGTAGTCACGGAAGTAAGTCCACACACACCTTCCTATCCCCCAGGCACTTACTTCTAGTGTGATGCTGGATTGTCTCTGGCAATTGGTGTGGTCCTTGTTGCCCATGGCGCACATGAGGCCATGCACCACATTCAAGTAGATCAGCTCTTCAGCCACTCTGTTGGAGTCTTGGGCTAGAATTCTGCTTGGTGAATGTTGATAAGAGTGGCATGGTGAGAAAGAGGCAAGAAGGGAGTTCTAGGGCAGAACAACATCCCAAGAATTTGCAAGGCAGATGAATTTTAGGGTTGTTTTGTGGTCTTTAACAGCTGACTAACAGGTAGTCAATAGCTATTACAACCATCTATTACACTGTTAAATTTCTGCCTGCATTGCAACTGTTCAAAGGATGGAGCCTTAGGAAAATGGGATAGCCCAAGCTAAAGAGGTGCCCAATAGATATAGCAACATTGTAGGGCTTGGGGAAAAAGCTACTGACTTCACTTCTAGGGTGGGATGCAGAGGCTGCCTAGCAATTCATTGACTATGTGATCAAGAACTTTTTGCTCTTCACCAGCTGCCTCGTGCTCTAATGGAGAAAGGAGGAAGTAAAGTGACAGGCAGTTGGTGTATGTAGCATTTGGATGTGGAAAACTCCTATTCAAACATCTACTCATTAGCTGGTTTTTGACACATCACTCTCAGCCTGACCTTCCTCAGAGGACTGGTGTGAGGCTAAAACACCACTCTGAGAACCTGGATGAACAAAAATTTAGCAAACTGAAAGTAAGTATCTTAATCATGTTTTCTTGACTAGTGTTCTGTGACATACTGTTAATAAGAAGGCTACTGCTTATTAACTTTCACAATTCAGCTGCCAAAATAAATGTTTGGCTGCTTCCCTCTGAGCAACAGTGAAAGGAGTGTTATGTGATTTTTTTCCTATCTAGACTTTCATCTGGTTGGAGTTTAATATGGGGGAAAATTAATTGCAGTATCACTTATATTTGCTGCCTACCCCAAGCTAAACTATCAATGCTCCACAGGCAGTATATTGACAACTGATTGAGCCATACATCATAATCTCTTACCCAATAGTCTTGGCTGCAGCAGCTTGCTGAATAAAAGCTGGCAAGGAATCCATCAGATGCAGCGGCCCTGCTTCTGAATGCAAGAAACGGTTGACAATGTAGAAGTCAAAAACTGTCACACAGCTGCCTCATGCATTAGCTTTTGATCAAAAACACGGGTCAGAGACCAAAGACAAATTTTGCTTCATAGAAAAAAAATCCCATTCCTTTGCTTCTACACTGGACAAGCAACAGTGTCCAGTTGCAGTGCTTAACTTGCCACTCCAGGTTTAACTACATCTTCCTGCTGCAGCTATACAAGTCAACTGGAGCTGTGGAATTCTTGGCTTACCTAACCAATAAGCAGGAAATTTTGGTTTGGAGGTTTACTTTGAACAATATTCAAGCTGCGTCCTCTGCTCCAGATTCTCAAACTAGTGATGGAGAGGAAGTCAGGTTTACCTTTAGCCCTGGGTCCTCATCCATCAACCCCACAGTCCCACTTTGTGCAAATTTGGAACTTGAGAGTAAGGAAATAGGGAAAACCAGGAATGAAGAGGAACAGTGTTTGAGTAAAGATACCAAGAATGCATACTGGGAAACTTCTTTGGATAGGGAAGGCTCCATTCTTTCTGGCATACTCTAGGAATATAATCCAGTCATGATGTTCAAAGGAAAAAGTGAATAAGAAAGCCAATAAAACCACTGACAGGCAGGCCCAAAGGCCAATGTTTGGAGATTTTACCTTCTAGGATTCTGGCCTGTATCTTGACAGTATCTTTTCTTGATGGCTTTAACAATGAAACCAGTCTTTGCAGCAGTTCTGGCCGTACATCATAGGCCATAAGGTCCCTGATCAGCTGAACTGCTACGGAGAAAGAAGCTTGCAATGTAAGTGCCATCTTCTGCTCTAGATTAATATAGCCAGGAATTTCTTGTTTGGTCTATTGCCTCTATTTCTTGGGGACTTTGAAGGTTAAAGCAATCCTTACTCTCCATGTGGTATTGGTCTACTGGATTTAGCGGTTCACGGATCACCTTAAGTATTACAAAGGATACAATATTGTCTCACCACCTGCTAACTCTGGGACAGTGGACAGGATAAGCTACTGGCCTAAAAGGGTGAGAACTTGGCTGCCCTTAAGGGACACTAAGGCTGCTGTCCTGACAGCACTTTCCTGAGAGTAAGTCCAACTGAATAAAATGTTCCGATACTCTTCCCCAATAAATCTTGTTTACTTAATTGTAAATTGTCAACAAGAATTGCAAGGACAATAAACTTTCCCAGACAAAGTCAGCTTACAGCCCTATAGTCTTTCTGAGAGTTAGGAACACAGACTAGTCTGTGGCTTTTTGGGTTTTTTTAAGTGACTTTAAACCTGTTTGGAAACCTTGCCCCACTTATCTGTACGGCCCAGGGTGCTATATTCTAGGAATGTGATGATATGAAGCTGCCTTATACTACTGGTCTATCTAGTTTAGTGGCATCTGCTCTCACTGACAACGGCACTCCATAGTTTAGGCAAAATTGCACATGTGGTTCCTAATGCCTGTTACCTTTAACTGGGATTCAACCTGAGACTTTATGCTGCCAAAGCATGTGCTCTACTACTGAGCTGCAACTCTTTTACAAATAATGCTACATTTAACAGGGGCCTACATGTGATGCCTCAGGATTGTGTGTATATTATTATAAGGTATATAAAAGTGAATTTAGCAGAGCAACCCCTACCTTCATATTGTACCTCCAGATGAACAGATCGAAGTACACCCAGCACAGATTCCACAATGCTTGGATGGGCTTGTCCCACAATCGTCTGGTAAAGATCAGAGAAGGAGATATGATTTCCTAGACTTTGGCTACATTCTGTAAGACTTTTTTGGTATGTACAGAGCTAGCTTGAAAAATATAGGCTAGAACCAAGATAACATAAAAATGACCCTGGCTGTAAAATACAAGAATACCTCAGATATTGCGGGTTCGGTTCCAGACAACCGCAACAAAGCAAGTCACGTTAATTTTTTGGTTTTCCAGTGCATATAAAAGTTATTTTTATACTATACTGTAGTCTATTACGTGTGCAATGGCATTATGTCTAAAAATGTACTGTAATAATAATGGAAAAGTTTGAAATATTGCAATTACCAAAATGTGACAGACACAAAGTGAGCACATGCTGTTGGAAAAATGGCACCAATAGACTTGCTCTAAAACGCAATACCTGCAAGTGCAATGAAGCGTATCTGTATTCAGAACCAGCATGTCTAGTAGGTAACAAAATATATCATTGTCTTGGATTGTGACAGTGCATCCTAAACTGAGTTACAACCTTCTAACTCATTGACTAACATGTACATAGAATTGTGTAACTCAGAAGGGGGAAACTAGCAAAATAGCCTCTCCTTCTGTTCATGGACATCTTCTGTGGCCTGCAAGTGATGTCAAAGGCCACTCAGTAAGTTTGCAGTCAGTAGGCAGGGATTTGAACCAGAATTTCCACATCCAAGGCAATGCTTGTTTTAGAGTAAGTGGTAAGTCATTCTTGGGGATTCAGGGTCACCTACAGTAAAGCTCTAAGCACAGGACCCAGGCAGATTTGTCTGACTCCACCCCTTTATCATCATCATTTGCCAGTGGGTGAAGTCTTTTCTGTTCTGTTTGACATTCCCTCCTTGTTTGTGTTTGTTTAATTATTATTATTTTAAAGTTGATTTGATTGTTTATTGAACTGTGAGCCACCTCAAGCCCTGCGGCCCAGGGGAAGGGTGGGTTCTAAGTCTAAAATAAATTGGTTCTCGTAGGTTATCCGGGCTGTGTAACCGTGGTCTTGGTATTTTCTTTCCTGACGTTTCGCCAGCAGCTGTGGCCGGCATCTTCAGAGGAGTAACACTGAAGGACAGTGACTCTCAGTGTCAAGTGTGTAGGAAGAGTAATATATAGTCAAAAAGGGGTTGGGTTTGAGCTGAATCATTGTCCTGCAAAAAGTAACAAAGGTAATGTGCTAACCATTGTCCTGTAAGTATCAAGATAATGTGCTAATGAGGGTGTGGTATGTTAATATGGAACCATTGTATCCTGAAGTGATCTGTTAATGTGTGAAATCCAAAGCTAATCTGCATGGCTATTGTTGACTGTAGTCTTTGTTAAGACTACAGTCAACAATAGCCATGCAGATTAGCTTTGGATTTCACACATTAACAGATCACTTCAGGATACAATGGTTCCATATTAACATACCACACCCTCATTAGCACATTATCTTGATACTTACAGGACAATGGTTAGCACATTACCTTTGCTACTTTTTGCAGGACAATGATTCAGCTCAAACCCAACCCCTTTTTGACTATATATTACTCTTCCTACACACTTGACACTGAGAGACACTGTCCTTCAATGTTACTCCTCTGAAGATGCCGGCCACAGCTGCTGGCGAAACGTCAGGAAAGAAAATACCAAGACCACGGTTACACAGCCCGGATAACCTACGAGAACCAATGAACTCTGACCGTGAAAGCCTTCGACAATATTCTAAAATAAATGTTTCTGATTATGTGCCCCCTTGGGAGCCATATGTTGGATTCAACAGCAGCATAAAAATGTTTTAAATAAACAGACTTCAATGGACTTAGAAAGGTGCTACTACTTAGAATTGCATTTTAATACATGCTACTTCAGTATCAGAATCATAGCAATATTGCCACTGGTTATGATGACCTTTAAAGAGCAATATTTTAAAATAATGTTTTCCTCCCCCCTCCCATCCCATATTTTAGAACTACCAGTGTTTGAGAACAGGGCAATCCAAGCCACGATGCAGCTGTGGAATGTTCAATTATTCATTCTCAGTTTCTTGCAGACCTAGAGGCTTGGGCACCTCTGAAACTTATCCCTTGGCCTTCATTGGCAATAATTGTTGGACCATTCTCTTGTAAAATGAACTAGCACAATTGATTTGGATAAGAAACAAGATATTGAAAAACAATGAACAAAACTGAGTTTCCATCTCTATGTTTCATCTCTCTTCCCATTTTCTTTTGCTGACCTGTATTATCCTGAGTGTTTGTAAAGACAGTTGCAGGGCTTTGGGGGAAGTGCACTTTAGAAGAGCAATTAGGCCTTTGTACACCTGATTCTGATACTTGGGGTTGCCATGGCCTAAGTTATCCAGAAGAATCTGCACTTGTTCTTGAGTCTCTTCTGATTTACAAGTGGCCAAAAACTCTGCAATTGATCGCACACCTGTATAGGAAAAACCTTTTTTGAGCCACCACCTTTTAACACATTCAGCAATGTGGGAGTTCTAGCACAAATATTTTATAAATAGCCATGACACATACTAAATATTATGGGATAGAGTTACTAGAAAATAACATATTCCAGAATAGCAATCAGAAGACAAGGGCACTGCTGCATCAAAATTCCTTTCTTGTTTACCTTCCAAGTTTGCAACAGTCTCTCTCGCCAATTACAAATGCCATCAAAGTAAGAAAGTTCTGAATTTCTAGATTCAGTTCAACAAGCTGGGATCAATGAGGATGGATGAGCACTGTGATGCATATATCTATAAATTCAGGTGTCGATCTAAATCCCCATTGGCTGTACATGCAGAAGCCTGTTTCCACATGTGAATTTCCCTTGGTGGATGTGCTGATATAAGTCCTTTCAATGAGGGCAATAAACAAATGTTCTCAGCAGATATCAATGACTAATGTAAGGTAGAACAGTTTTATTATGCACATTAGATGAATAAATTTTGGCTATGGTTTTCCACAGACTTCGCTAATCTTGAATAAATAGAATACTTAGTATAGAATACTTCATCCTTCTTCAAAAGGGAAGCCTCAAAGTAATATGTGTAACCATTTTGGAAGGGAACTATTCTTCAGCCTACTCTACAGGTGCAAACATCATGGGTGTTTCACACAGCAATGGGGAAAAAAGACCACCATTCTATGAAGTCAGGTTCTTCTGAGGCTCCAAGTCTTTTATTCTCTGGAAGTTGGATCAGTGAAAAGTGCCACCCAGATGGGATACTGAACAAGACACAGAAAGAAAGCCACTCTTCTCCATCAATGGAATTCAGTGATATTCAACAGAATAAACTTATCCCTGTGGGAAAACTCCTGAGGTCATAGAGAACTGCTTCACTTAAACATCTATCAGTATATATCTCATTTGTCACTATCTGCCTACCGTAGCTTTCACAAATAAGCTCTTTGAACTTCCTGCCAGAACTGGATACTATCTGGAGAAGCTTTACGGATTCCCTTTTGGCCTCCTCCTTCAGTTGCTTCAGCCCAAGTATTTCCAGCAGTGTAAGGATGCCACCAACCTCTAAGAATTCAATAAGGTATCGCTGGCTGCAAAGATACGGAGAACAAAGCAAAAAGCTTATTGGAAGTATTCTGTTTCAAGATCATATAACGTGGCATCAGTTACTCCTTAACACACATAATCACCACTCTCTTCATATGATCTGGAGGAAACTGAGGAAGTGGAGATGCCAAGGAAAATTTTTTACTCTTCAGCCCATTCAGCTGCAGATTTTTCTACTTTGCACAGGAATTTAAATTAGTTAATAATTTCAGTCTTATTACATCGTAGGGCTACATAGGCCATTACTTTCCTTACCATAAACTGGATGTAAGTGGTCCAGAATTCAACAGAATTCAGCCAGGAAGTCGAGAAATGGTTTGTTGTCCCTGAGATTACTAGATGTGGCCCTTACTAGAATAGTTTCATTCTCTCCCCCTCTCCCCCAGCAGATATGCTAGTGTGAATGTTGTATTATTTGATTTTTTAAAAAATGACTGTAAAATGATTGCATAGTATTTAGCTAGCTTTCTTCAGTTAAATCTCGAATATTCAACTGGTGCATTTGTTTATGTGAATGCGGCTTGAACTGCTGAAGTACTTTAAAGAAAGAAATATATGGATTCATAGAAGCTTGAGAAAAGGGATTGTATCTAGATAATGGTGTTCAAAGGAACAGCTTCCTATTCTTACCAGTCCTAATAATAATACATCTAGGTTGCCAAAGAACAGCCCCTGAGCCTCTCTTTCACTTTCTTGGTAAAGTAAAAAGTATCAGGGTCTCAACTTACACGGGAGTGGTGTCATAAATTTTACTTACCCACTTGCAGCTGACAGGAAGATGCCAATGGACTTCAATTGTTGCTCTAAACATGTTCCATACATGTAGCTATTATGTTTGTTAAGGCTTTAATGTAAAAAGTGTGTGTGATACCAACCAACACTTACCCCCCAACTGTTTGCAGGAACACAGAGTTTCCACAATTTATTTAAAACATTTCTATGCCCGCTTTTCTCCTGATAGCTCAGGATCCATGTAGAACGTGGGTGTGTCTGATGCAGGTCCTGTGAGATATGCTTGTGTACTTTAGATAATGTGGTTCTTGGAGGACAACTACTTGTTTATAATTTGCAAATTCTGCTGATACTATTGATGCAGAATTGCCATTGGATTACACCTTTCAAAGTTGTGCTCTTTTTGCCAATGTAGACAACCTTGATAATATTTATAGGAAAATGCTTACTCGCATTTTTACCTCTTCCTTGTTCTACCTTAAGATCTGTTCTCCCAGAAAGTGGATACGTCATCCTAAGCCAGGCAGTTAAGCGGGCCAGGAACAAACTGGCTCCTTGAGAGAATTCCAGCTCAAGTTCTGGACCTGTCTTGCCATGGCTCGTCATGATGAAATTGTCTAAAATACGACGTCGGGTAAATTTGTTGGCATTGTCCCACTCCTGCAGGAAACTTATTAATCTGCTGATGGCTGCCTGCTCCTTTATGGAACTCATGACTAGTAGTGTCCTTCTGTTGGGGAAGAAGAAGACATTTCAGATAGACTTTTAGGCTTGTAAATTAGAGAATACCACAGACTTTCTAGCTTGATGCCCTGAATAGCTCAGGAGAGCAAGTTTCCTCTAATAATTACCATATCCAACAGACTCAGGCAAAAATAACTAAGAATTTTTATCTGTGCATGAATAAATAGAATATTTATCATACATTTTAAAAGGCCATTTAATTCACCCCCCAGCAGATATTTATTCAGCTTCTTCAAGAAAGCCTCATTCATAGAGATTTCCCAGCTTTAAAAAGGTAACGGTCCCCTGTGCAAGTACCGGGTCATTCCTGACCCATGGGGTGACGTCACATCCCGACGTTTCCTAGGCAGACTTTGTTTATGGGGTGGTTTGCCAGTGCCTTCCCCAGTCATCTTCCCTTTACCTCCAGCAAGCTGGGTACTCATTTTAACGACCTCGGAAGGATGGAAGGCTGAGTCAACCTTGAGCCGGCTACCTGAAACCAACTTCTGTTGGGATTGAACTCAGGTCGTGAGCAGAGCTTGGACTGCAGTACTGCAGCTTACCACTCTGCGCCACGGGGCTCTTGGGCAGTATATTCCAAATGTCAACTACTTTTACATGATTTCAGATACCTAATTCCAATCTATCCTGGAGCAGCTTGCATTTGTTGGTTCTTTTCTCCATGCCCTTGGAAAAGAGTTTTCTCCATATCTCTTATTGAAGTGTTTTAGCTATATTCCTATTAATCTACTTAAAAAAAATCTTTATTACAGTTTTTTTAAAGATTAGGATTACACATCATGAATCAAAACTGTATAACATTTAAAGATACCATGTTTGATTCAAATAATCATATATAAAATCTAAAAATGAAACTAAAAAATTATCAGCAACAAACAAATATACATTAGAATAATGGAAAACTCCAGAGTAAAACACATCACTCATACAAAAGATGCCAAAAAAATACCAACACAAAGAAATATCTGTATTTGTATTACAATAAATCGGCAATTGAAAAAAACACCAATAAGATCAGGATGGTTTAATAAGGTTTGGAAAATGACATACCAAGTATGTGCTCAAAGTATGTTGAATTTTGGGAGCAACAAATTCTATGGTCTGCCTTTTTGATGTATTGGAACTCCAAATTCCAAGACAGCTTCCACCCATATGTAATCTCTGGCATGCTATAATTGATGAAGAAACTAATTGATTTGGGTATAAAAGCTTGTTTTTAGGGCAATCCCACCACAAATGTTGAAAATGTGCTAACAAGCCACAGCCATTTTAACAAAGTGGGTCATGATGCTTATGAATTGGTGTTCCTTATTTAGAGGTCGAGCTGTATATTTAGTGATTAATGAAAATAACCCTTTACATGTTAAGATTCTGTATAATTTGCACAAGATAGGTGAAAGGAGTATACATCTAATTCTCAACATGGCCAAATATGTGGATACTTAAATCCAGAAACTGGAGCCATGGATAGACAAGACAGATCTTTCCACAAACCTGATAAAAGCCCCAGGTTTGCATAAAAATCTGAAATCTTAAAAAAATACAAAAACCCTAACCCAACCCCCCCATCATAGAAGCAGTACATACAGCTTTAAGAAATGAATGCCCTCTGGCTGTTGCTGCACTACCACAACAGTATTGCCAGTGTTCAAGCCTTCATTTCTGTCAGTAGGGAGATAGCTGGGGTTAGTGTACGTTAGGGGTGAGCATTTGGACGTGTTGAATCGAAAAAAGAGGCACCATTTCAATGGAGCTGAAAAGGCAAATCCGAAGAAGCAGATTTTATTCGGATTTTTCAGGTCCATTTTACCCTAGGGGGGAAAATGGAGCCCTGGGGAGGGTCCAATTTTATGGGCTCCCAAATGGAGAAAAAATGCAGGCCTATAACCCTGACCCAATCTTCACCAAACTTGGGAGTTTATGTAAGGAGAGTAATCAGCAGCTATGCTGCAAATTTGGTGCCTCTGTCTTGAAAAACAGCTCCCTCAGAGTCATGCAAAGATCCCCCATTGACATAACATTGAGGTATGTCAGAGCGGAGAATCATGGAGAGAAAATATTCTCAGCATAAAGAAACTATTGGGATTTTTTTGTGGAGCTCGGGGGTGGTTTTTAGAGGTAGAGGCACCAAAATTGCAACATAGCTGCTCGTGACTCTCCTTACAAGAAACCCCAAGTTTGATGAAGATTGGGTCAGTAGATCCAATTTTATGGGGTCCAATTTTTTCTCCATTGGAAACAATGGAAACTCTTTGGGGGCCTATAAAATTGGACCCCTTGACCCAATCTTTACCAAATGGAGGTTCTAAGCAGGGACACCTGTAACTATGCTGCAAATTTGGTGGCTCTACATTAAAAGCCCCCAGAGCACCACAAAGATTTCCCAGGAGGTTTAATAGGCGCATACATTTTTGGATATTTGAAACAAAAGGCAGGGGGGGACCATATCGGTAATGGGATTCAGCTTTTTTTTATTTTCTGAAAAAAATTGGGTCTATTAAATCAGAATCTGAAAAATACCAAAACTGCTGTACACCCTTGATGTACATATCACAAGCAAGACAGTACTAATAGTGATCAATAATTGGATACTGAGTTAAATGTTAGAATAATATTGATGTTTACAGTGACGCCTCATCCTCATTGTCATCATACACAATAAGGGTGTTAGAGCAAAATTTGAGTCCAGTAGCACTTTAAAGACTAATAAGATTTCCAGGGTATAAGCTTTCGAGAGTCAATACTCCCTTCGTCAGATAGGATAATAACCATGGATAAATTAGCCATATAAAATCCACATCATGGAATTTAAACAATAAATATTTAGTTTAGTTTATTGTTATGGTCATAGACCAGCACAGACAATAAATATTGATTTGGACCCACACTTAGATGAGTGGAGGGAACTTGAGTAAGTGGATCTTCTTCTTTCATAGCAGTCCTCTGCACACACACACACCCAAATCCTGACTGAGGGTTGGGGCATCCTCAAACATTGGTGGGGGTTCAGGTTGTGAAGAGGAGGAATTGGGGTGAAATCTCCTCCCCTTGTTGTTGTTTGTGTTGGAAGGAATGGACTGTGCAGTGTCGCATAATGCTAGCACATGCTTTGGAGCTACAGGGGAGGGAAGTAGACAGGTAGTGTAGGGATAGGATGTTCCCTGACCTTTCCTTTGTCCACTCCAACTGCTGTCCCTTTGTTATCCAGAATGCTACTTGTAGGGGTGCCTTCCTTCTGGTCACTCTCTTCTCTCCCCCCCTTGTCCACCATGGGGGCTGGACATGTGTTCTACAATGTCTCTTAGATAGATAGCTAGAACCATTATTCTGCCTTTCCTATCCAGTATGGAGTTCTCTTACAATAAATAACTCTATTTCTTCTCTAACTAATGAGCCTAAGTGTGAATTTATTCTTCAAGCAGCTAAACAATAAAATTCCACTGTGCACAGGCTCTGCTTTCAGTTTGAGCACAGTAAGCCTAGTGCTCAACTTGCACAAGAACAAAAGGTGATTTCACCTGACTCTTCCACCTTGCTGCAGCCTCCTATGCTGTGGGGCATTTTGTTTATGAAAGTCCCTGACCCTCCAAGGAAAGGTTTCAGGGTGTGCAGGATGCTCCTGTGGAAAGGGAAATCAATTCAGATCTGCTTGGGTGAACTCTTTTCATCTGGATACAACCCAATATTCTCAATAAGCTATTATCAAGTGTCTTTCTCAAACTGGAATCAGAATCAGAATTGGAATTACTACTGGACTCAAATCTTTTCTCAAATCAGTTGGAATCAGTTTTTGAAAGCTCAACAGCTTCCATTCAGAACTTTCTTTGTATCTTCATGGGGTTCAGAAGATATGCATGTACCAAAACAACTTTGTTTTACATGTTAGTTTATGTCTTAACTTGATTTCTTTTACATGCTACAGACGACAGAGGAATCTAAAGCAGGCAAGAAAATTTTAGAGCTGGTCATGTCTACAGTACATAGGAACTGTAACTACCTTACTCAATTATTAGGGGGGGAGTAAAGAGCAGGTGAAACAATATTTTAAAACATTGCCTTCAATACATTTTAGTTCTCATTCTAAAAGAAAAAAATTCATGAGAATCCCCCACCCACCCGGTTGTTTTTTTTATCAGAAAATTGGGGGGAGGGAACATGGTGGTGAGGGCACACACACAACTGGGTTGTTCCTTGCAGTTTTTCTTGGGTTTTCCCATTTCTCGTTTGTTGCATTCCTGTGAACCCCTTTCAGGCCATAGTTTATTTTCTGCACCGTTAAATTTGAAAAATCGGGGAAAATAAGAGTCACTGAATGTCTTCTACATGTATCTGTCCCACAAACAAGAGAATTCAGCGTTGTTTCACATGGGCACAGAAGTTTAGAAGTAACTTTTAAAGAGTCACTACAGTCTAGGCTAAATTAAATTTCCGGAAGAGCTATAGATCTCATATTGTGTATTTTTTTTATCAGTTCCTTCAAACAGCATATGAAGAAGCAATGCTGAGAGAAGCATAGGAATCCATCAGGGAATTAACAACCTGTGGTCTGTAGGAGCTTTTGTCCTTGGCAGAGCCTTTTTAGCAGAGAAGGTGTAAAATAAATCAATTTTCCTCAAATACTTGTGATTGAAAGTGTTATTAGCCATAACAAACATTAGCACTGACAGGGGAGCAGCTGTAGCAACCTTTTGGAGAAAAGAGGTGAAACATGAGTCTCATTCATTTGATTTACAGAATATTTATGAAATGTTGCTTGTGAGCCTTGTAGCTGATATTTGCATTTTGGGAGAAGTGATTTTTCATGGGGGACATTCATGTTAAATTTATAGCCCCATAAAGTGCTCCTATGTCCTCAACACTGATCTAGTTAAAAGAACTTTACCACCTGAAACAATCTCAGATTTGATTCTAAATTAACTTCTCTGTATCTATACTGGGGTGGGGGGCGGATGGACACAAACCTCCCTTTTCTACAAAGCTTGTGAGTCTTTTCACTGCTAAAAAAAATAATATTCTTCAGCTTCCTGGTTGCAACACTTGAGATACAAAAGCAGTCACATGGGAGAAGGGTGGATGACCACACAATTATCCTACCTGAAAATCCAGTGAAATCTTATGATAATTTGTGTTAACAGAATGTACTTCTGTACTTTTCTGCCTCTTCCCAACCTACAGCCCACAAATATTTGTCCTGCAGGACAAAAGACCCCCTAGAAACAGGATGAAGGGTGAATTGGAAGTCTGCGGTAGGAGCAGAGATGTAAAATTTTTGGAAATGTTGAAGCCACAGGGGGAAAAAAACACCCTTTTTTGTGGGGTGGGGGGAAATCGAAACTTTGGGAAAAACTGAAATACAGGCAATACTTACTGTCCTATCAAACCTAAACTAATTTTACCACTTTAACAACATAAAATGCATTATAACTGACCTGGATAGCCCAGGCTAGTTTGATCTCGTCAGATCTCAGAAGCCCTGGTTAGAATTTGAATGGGCAACCTCCAAGGACTACCAGGGTTGTGTCGCAGAGGCAGGCAATGGCAAACCATTTCCCAATGTTTCTTGCCTTGAAAACCCTACAGGGTTGCCATAAGTCAGTTGTGATTTGACTGCACACACACTTAGCATATAAAATTGCAATATTCGACATATCTATGGAATTTAAACATTATAAATGCCTCAGTTTTGTACAAGCAAAATTGCAAATATACCCAATACTTGAGATAAAACCACAAGCTGGTGTGCCCTATGCTATCATAGCACATGTAACTTAATTTTTGCTTTCTGGTTAGAGAGCTCTAAGTTCTCAATGAAACTTTCAGTTTTTCTCTGTTTCTGCCCCACTTCCTTCTGATTTTTCTCCCGGCAAGGTGGCAATAAGCTACTTTTTACTCAGTTTGTGGTAAATGTGTCATAGTGGTTTGAGGGACAAGTGAAAAAGCCAACCACGTCAGGTCAAAAGGACAACAGAAGGCATGCAACTGTTAAGAACCAATTAACACCCTGCATGCTCCCTTCATTAAGATCTGATATGCTTCTATGTGTAGAAATGCATCTGGGATTTAAAAGTTGTGTCTACAGCATGCCCACTTTGTCATTAAAAGAACTCCACTCATTGCAAAACAGAAAATATTTAATAGGAGTTATTTTTTCAGTACTCCACCCAATTTCCAATTTTTCCATTGGAAAAACTAAAAACAAAAACGCAGTGGGGAAAAAACGGGGGTGGAGAGAACCCATTCCCCCCCCCCCAGCCTTTACGTCTTTTAATGGGAGAGGGGAATTGAAGATTGCCACCTTTCCAACAGTAGAAATTCTCACTATTATATTCATTTGTATTCCTGGATGATAAAAGTGGCATAAACCTACCAGTAAGGAAAATACATTTTCTAAAGGCACAACCATAAAGCAGCTCTGACAATGTTGTAGCAAATGCACATCTATCTCCTTCTATCCAGGCACACGGTGACTTTCACTCGCACCACTCCCCTTCTGTGTAGTAGATGGAGGTTATTGAAGGACAAATGCTGGCTTGCAGCCTGCACAGCTAACTTCTGGATAGCAATGAGATAACAGCCCAAGAAAAAAAGATATGCCTGATTCAGATTTAGTACTACACATGGAACATGGAAATCTGCCTTCTGACGGTGTCTTTGTTTTACAAAGAGAAACCTAAGGCGTAGGAAGCATGGGGGAAATATATAAAAAGCACTGACAAAACACACACCTCCCCCCGAAATAAGAAGCATGAGTTGGTATAAGTGGCCTGAAAAATGTTGCTAATTTAAGGCTGACACACACCCTTTTTTTAGCACAGCTTCTATACCTGTAATCTATATATCCAATTCCCAAGCGAGTCCCCTATCTGCGGATACCTAAATCGGCAGATGGGGGCACACTGACCCCCAACAGGTTTTTCTGCATACTGGGGGGACCTCCTTGGTCTGCAGAAACACCCAAAACGTTTAAAAAAATTAATGGGGGTTTAAATCCCCAAAAAACTAAAAAAAATGTTCTCTGCACATGCACAGAGAATATACCTACCTTTGGTGGCGGGTTTCACATGCTCCCACTTGTCATTATATAATCAATAATCAGTAAAACTTTATGTATCAATATGCCAAGGCTTGGTCCCGCTGTTTATTTAAAACATTATGCCGCCTTTCCACCCAATCATGGCTCACATGGCAGGAAACATAAAAACTAGGGGTATTTCAGTAGTTTTTGGATTTGGGTTTAATACAGCTGAAATTTTTTGGAAAATCTGAATGCTGGGTTGAGCCAGAGCATGACGAGTGCTGGGCTGGAGAGACCCTGGCCATGAAGAAGATATGCAAGAGGGCAGTTTGGTAAGGATGGAAGAGCTGGCAGTCCAGGAGGGGACTTTGTACCCTCCTATAGGAGTCCTAAGGAGAAGGGGCCTGGGCCTGGACTAGATGGAAGCTAAAGGAAGCTATAAAAGGGATAATCCCACATGTGGCTAGGGAGGGTACACTTACTGGAAGGCTAGAAGGAGAGAAAGACTTAGAGGCAGTCTGGGGGAAAGTAGAGGCCCAGGGTGACTAAATCCCCCACTCCTCTCCCCAATTCTGAGGCTATAGGGAGTCAGTGATCCAGGTGAGGAAGGTGGCAGAAGGCAGGAACCCTACTGTTGGGAAACCTCACAATGTGGTGGAGAATGTGGGCACATCTTGTTGCCTGAGGCACCCTGTGCCCTATTTACCAGCCCCACCAGGGTGGACCAGCAGGTATCCCATACATAGAATGCCGGTATTACGGGCACCTCCAGCATTGCAGATATCGGATGAAGTTCCTGGTACTAGTATCTCACCCTGCACTACTGCCACGATGGACCTGACCCAGTTTGGTCAGTGGCTGGTGGGGCAGCAAGAGCATATTTCGAGAGCTGGTTCAGCAGCAGTAAGAGAGCCAAGCCTCCCTGATACCGAACCTTTGCCACACCTTTAGCCACAATCATGCTGCACCATCCATGGGAGAGTTGGCTTCTGAAACAGCCACCATTGGCCCTGGAGGAGGACAGGCCCTTTGGTCATGAAGTTGAGAACAGATTATGATATCAATGCATTCCTGGAAATGTTTGAGTGGACGGTGGAAGTGGCTTATTGGTCCTGGGAGTGGTGGGCCATTATCCTAAGACCTTATCTAGCAGAGGAGGCCCAAGCAGCCCTGAAGGCTTTGCCTAAAGAGGAAGGGTCTTACTATGACAAGCTTAAGGCTGATATTCTCGACTGGTATGAGGTCACACCAAACAATGGCAAAAGTTTAGAACTATAACCTACTGGATGTAAGATCAGCCATAGGCAGTGGTGACCACATTACAGGATGCTGCCTGTCAGTGGCTCAAGCCAGCCATGGAGAGGGAGAGGGATCAGGTAGTGATGAAGCAGCTGCTGCAAATTCTCCCTCCCTGGGCCTGTCATTGGGTAGCTTATCTGGAGTAGCTCCAGGAAGTGATAGCTCTGTGGGAAAACTTCATGGGACTGAATCCTGAGAGCTCATGAAGGAGGTCACCCTGAAGGTTGGGAAATTGGGAGGCCTTCGTGAGGCCTCCAACAGGCTCAAACCTAGACATGCTCAGGCCAACCCCCATCTCCAGGGCTTGGACTGACTCCATGATGGAAGGCACCCATACTACCCAGAGGAGGACGGCAGACCTGCAATTGGTCAAACCGCAAGCAGAGAAGAAAAGTAGTAACGGGAACAGGGAGGGTGTTGCACGCAACCCATTAACACTTGTGGGCAATGGGATCATTACCAGCAACACTGTCTCAGATGGGGGCACACGACTGCAGGAAAACAGCACTAGGCTGTTTAGAGTAGGGGACAAAGTGTTAGTGAGTCTGTCCTCTAGTCTTGGGGACCGCTGGCAAGGTCTCTTTTCCATCACCAAAGTACTAGGCCCCATTTCATATACAGTCCAGTGCCCCATGCCCAGAAGTGGAAGCATCTCCACATTAATTATCTAAAGGCGTGACGGGAAAGGGACATGCCTAATTGCCATTTGGCTATGCCAAGGAAGGCACCTCAGCAGTATGTGGGGTTATGTCCTGCCTAATGTGCCCAGGTCCAGGCCATATTGGACAGGTCTTTTTGTAATAACTGACTCACGACAGTGGTAACACATGCTATCTCAACTCCCCTACGGCGAGTAGCACAGACTGTGTGGAGGCCCCTATTATGAAAACAGTGGGAGGCAGTACCACAGGAAGTGCAAACTGGCTACAACTCTACAAACAATCAAAAAGAAGGATCGATGCTAAATAAAGGCAATGTAACATGAACAACAGCATATGCGGCTAAGAAGATACTCAAGATACTCAAAAACAACTATATGTACTATTATACTGTATTTTCAGCAAAATTATTTAAAGAAAAGGCTGATGATACCACATGAGAGCATACATAGGAAAAAGCTAACATATAAAAGCAAGAATGTAGTCATAATACCAATGAGAATAGATCTTACCAATAGTAGGGAGATGTGTATCTACAATCTTCCCAACAGAAATCCCTAGGAAATGCTCTCATATTGTATTTTCAGCAACATTATTTAAAGAAAAGGCTGATGAAATCTTCACATGAAACAGCAGAATGATCTAGACACCCCGTCCCTCCCTTGGAATTACATATTTCTTCATGTGAATCCACTGATGTTGCTTTCGTCTGTTCAGTATATGGACATTGATGGTTTGATTATTGAACCAGTTGATATTGGAATGTATTTGATTATGTCTTCCACCATATTACATGTAGTTGTTTTTTAGTATCTTGTCAATCTGTATTTGTCATCCAGTAGAGTGATTTTTGTATGTTTGAGCATACAATATTAGTCATCAGTAAAATTGCTCATAGTTAACCATTTATTGGATTTACAGTATCTTTTTGGCTACAACTCTAAGCAGGAGCCAACTCAGCAGCATCTGGTCATCTGGGTGCCTATAAAGCAATGCCAGAACAGGTAGGTGAGAAATCTTAGGCAAGCTGCCAAGTGGTGCCAACACCCAGAACATTTTTCCCTTTAAAATTCTAAAAACAAAGAAGCTGGGTTTTAAAAAAGCAAAACTTGAGTAGAAGTTGAAGTCCTGCATTAAAGACTAACCCTTCCCAAGCCATCAGCAACCTAGACCACCCCCCTTCGCTCACAGTTCAGGCTGCCAGCAGAATCCCTGAGGGAGGCCACACCACTGTCTCTACAGACCACTTGGGCATCAGCATCAACACCTCCCCACGATGGTTATTCCATGGCCATTCCTCTTCGGTGTTGCCAACTGGGTCACATGGGCCCTACCCTAGGTCCAACCCAACATCAACTCCAGACACCGCTGCAGGATCACCTTCTTCTGTGCCTTGGATGGCCTCATTGCCCTCCTTCTCTGTCAAATCAGCTTCCCGATGTGTCCCCTATAGGCCAGGTAGGGTACCTGACAGGAGTGGGACTTTGTATTATGCTAATGCTTTTTGTACTTTCTAACAAGTTTCTAGTAACTGAAGCTTTTTTGCGGGGGCGGGGGCGGGAATCCCACAGCTTAATAAGTGATTTTTTAATCTTAGATTCCTTATGCACATAGTCATATGTATTATTTTGCCACAGATGTTTTTGCTGACTTTGTTCTACATTTTCCCAAGATGAGATACTAAGATTATGCAAACCTAACAAATAGTTTTAAAATGATTTAAATTAACAATGAACAAAGCACTACAGTCGTCTTTTATTGTTGTTGTTGCTTAAAATAGTCCAAAATGCTTACCGGTAATCTGTTTCATGCATTGTCCATTGGTTAACCATCAAATCACGCCTGAATGATTCACCTATCTATCTTCAGGTCAAAAAAGCTTTGACTCCCCCGCCCACAAAAAGAAAAAGTTTACCAGCCAGTGGGCCAGGCTCAGTTTTTGCAGAGGGTATACAATCAATTCTGTTATATGAATTGTAGAATGCAAGTAAAAGATATTTTTTTAGCCAAAGGATTGTGACTCCTCCATATATCGTTAACCAGTCCTGTCACCTGAAAAAACACACATCCCTTTTACTACTCCATTTTCATGAAAAAAAAGTTTGGTTTAATTGTGCATCTGCGATGCCATAACAATGTCCCATAAGTAATTCTCATTCCCTGAAGGAAGAATTACTTTGCACCACTCCTTTGACAAAGGAGCTTTTTCTTGATCAACGTCAGAGAAATGTTTAGAATCTAAACTTTAGATGGAAACATGCCTAACAAAAATAGATTGACCTTGTGGTTCCTTTTTTAGCCTGATGTCCTCTTTGGTGAAGGACCTGGGGAAAACAATAGCCACTCCACAACCAAAGATGAACAGTGAGCAATCAATCAATCAATAACTATTGTCCAGCATAGTACTTTGTTGCTTGCAGCTTGTTACATTCAGATTTATGATGAGTTTTCTGCAGAAAGACATCACAGGTCAACTCGCCCAGTGTCCAAACTGCTTCATCATGTAGTTGTTAAAATCACAGGCAAGAAAATAAAAATAAAATTGCACCCTAACCCATGCAAACAGGGAAGAAAGCAAAACCCCCACACACGTTGCATCCCGCATACCTGTAATTTGGTATTTTTTAATTCTGTCACAGCTCGATTTTCTGTCCGAGCTCAGCCCCTGAATTGGAGATGCTGAACACATTAAACACATACAAGAAAAACGAGCAGAGCTTTTCACCGCTGAATACCCACATCATATCCCCTCAGATTTAGGATGGGCATGGTTTCCAGGTTCGGACACTGGCATCTCACTTCATAGAAGTCAGGCCCTGCTGCTTACCATGCTCTTTCCCTCCCAACACACACTCCCACTGTGTCTCCACATATTTGTCCTTTCCCAGTCTGCTTCCCCGCGTGCGTATACCCATATATATACCGTATACTGGGCTGAATAAAGACCTTGCATTCATGGCTCATTACCAGTGCTGATTTCTCCACACCCATCTCTCCCCTGGACATCAGACTCTTCTGCAGACCACACCTCATCCCATCATGCCCGCTATTCACATTGACATACTGTTAACATTTACATACTAATGCTTGTCTGAATTCACTCTCCTCTATTTAAAGACCGATGGATTCACATTCTAGCTGTATCTGACGAAGTGAGCTGTGGCTCACGAAAGCTCATACCCTGCCAGAAAATATTTTTGTTAGTCTTTAAGGTGCTCCTGGACCCTTGCCCTTTTCTACTACTGCAGACAGACTAACACGGCTACCCACTGTGAACCATATATACCGTATATCTTGCCTCGCCCGGGGCTGACCCTAGACTACAGAAACTGCTTTGGACTCTGCTCCACGCCTAAGGACCCGGAAACGTCTTTTGCGGGTCCTGACAAAACTTCGCACGGGCCCCCTTCCGTTCCGTTCGCCTCGTTTGTTTTCGGGAGGAGGAGGGGGTCGCTAAGGCCGCTGCGTTGCTAAGCAGCACTCCGGTTACTAAGGAAGTGAGGTGGCGCGCTCGGCTGTCCCTCCAGGTTTCTTGGAAGACTCACGGAAAGGGGCGGGAGTTTCCGGCAGCTACGGCCGGAAGCGGCAGTAGCGGAAATTCCGAGCGGAGCGGCGAGCCGTTGAGAGCCGGCTCAGGGATGGGGGCGAGGGCCGCAGAGTTGGGCTGCGCCGTGGAGATGCCGCCTGACTCCCCCGAGGGAAGTGTGGGTAAGGGATCGGTCTCCGGGAAGACTCGCGTCCACGGAGCGCCGGGGGCGGCCGCATGCTGAATGAATGAACGGACGGACGGACCGACCCTGGAGGGAACTGAGTGCTGCCTTCCGTCTGGTTCTGAGGGGTTTGATGCGAGGCTGAGTTCCCTATCCTCTGGCGCCAGGGTGCTGGGTGGAGTGGGGTGTGAAGCGGAGCGCACGGCTAACCGTGGAGAGGCTCAATAAAATGCCTGGGCCAATGCTTGCCGTGCAAACGGTGGAGGGCAGTGAGTGGGCCGTGGCTTAGTGGTACAGCACCTGCTTTTCCTATAGAAGGTCCTAAATCCAATCCCCGATATCTGCGGTTAACAGGATCACATGGTAGTAGGTGATGTGAAAGGCCTGATACCCTGCAGAGCTGCTTCTGGTCAAGAGTATTCAGTGCTGATCTTGATAGGCTAATGATCTGAAGAAGAGTTAGTTTTTATATGCCAACTTTCTCTGCCACTCAAACCGGCTTACAGTCACCTTCCCTTCCCCGCAACAGACCCCCTGTGAGGTAGGTGGGGCTGAGAGAGCTCTTAAGAGCTGTGACTGACCGAAGGTCACCCCAGCTGGCTTCATGTGTAGAAGTGGGGAAACCAACCCAGTTCACCAGATTAGCCTCCGCCACTCATGTGGAGGAGTGTGGAATCAAACCTTGTTCTCCAGATTAGAGTCCACCGCTCCAAACCACTACACCACGCTGGCTCTGACCTGGTACGAGGCACTTTTATGTGTTCATGAGTGTGTGTGTGTTTGTTTTCTCTCGTTTTCTGTGGTCCCTCTTGCTTATGTTGAGAAATGCAGACTTCAGTCTTCTTCCTTTTCAGGTGCTAGTGCTAAGGAGGTAAATAAACACAACCTGCCTGTGGTGATACTGCTTGGGTGGGCTGGCTGTAGAGATCAGTATCTAATGAAGTACAGCACCATCTACCTTAAGAAGGTGAGTAGTGCTCACTTGTTAACTGTTACACTGCAGGTTCTCCACTGTTTTTTTTTCAGCGCTAGAAACATTGCAGGTACATTCAGGGATCCAGGAATGCACTTTGCACTATTTGTTGTTGTAGCATGTGTCATTCTTTTATATTTCTTGCGATAGATTTATTCCACATGTTTCTCTTTTTGATAAACAATTTTCATCAAAAACCTAGGGTGTAGTTTTATATGCCCAGGGCTGGTATGAACTACAACAGACTCCTGTGTTGCATTCCCTGTCTATCCACTTGCTTGCGTGCAGTCTAGAAATAAGAATGTCAAAAGTCACTATTAGATTTAATTGTTCCTTGACGGGTAGCTAAAATTTTCATGCATGTTTTATTGTAGAGCTAAGTTGTTGACCTCTTGTATAGTGAAAGTGAATTGTTTATGTATTTATTTTCTTCACTTCTACCTTGCTTTTCTCTTCAGTGGGGACTCAAAATGGCTTACGTGATTCTCCTTTTAATCCTCTCTGCAACACTTTTAAGTAGGTTAGGCTGAGAGCAGGCGACTGGTCCAAGGTCACCCAGTGAGCTTCTGTGACAGGATGAGGATTTGAACCCAGGTCTCCCAGATTCTGCTGATACATGGATAGCTCAGGCTAGTCTGATCTCAGAAACTAAGCAGGGTCAGCCCTGGTTAGTAATTGGATGGGAAACCACCAGGGAATACCAGGATTGTGACATAGAGGCAAGTAATGGCACACCACCTCTGAACATCTCTTGCCTTGAAAACTCTATGGGCTCGCCATAAGTTAGCTGCTATTTGTTAGCACTTTCCAACCCCACCTAGTTTGATACTTACCACTACATCACACTGGCTGTCTGGTGGGACCTCGTTATGTACATTAAATTACAAAGAGTAACTTTAGGTGGATCCAGATTTATTTTGTGGACTCTTTAAGAGTTCCATATTACCAGCACTCTTAGTGTTATCTGCACTGTTATTGTTTTGTAATATCCTGCTTGAACGTATGATGGGTGGATATTGGTGTACTTTGTATATTGGTGGGCTGCCTTTAGATAACAGCTATTTGTCACAGGATTTGTAGGGGCCCTTTCTTGCCTCTATGACTCAAAGTTTCATATTTAATGTCTATTTCTGCTTTAGAGATACTGAAAGTCAAACCTTCATTTAGCTGTTTCAATTGATAAAGTTTCAGACATCCAAGCCTTGGGAATCCCCTGGCTGTGGCATTCTTTCTGTCTCTCTCCCAGTTGCTGTGGCAGATGAGTTTACAGCTATTTTGGTTGTACAACATGAACTGGAAATGGTTTTATGTGAAAAGGGTTTGTACAGATTCTTTCCTGCTGTCTTACTAAAGATATTATTGTTGCACTGAACTCTAAGATAATGCAAGCATCATTGCAACTGACAGGCACAGGGTTTGTATTTGGAGTTTTCTTCTACATGAGTCACTGACATAGAGCACATTTATCTATTTCTAGTCCTAGCAAAGGAAACACGAGGCGTTTGCACTTACCCAAGGTATGGCCCTAAGAGGGCAGGGGTTTTTCATACTTATCCATCAGTAGTGTACAGTTATTGCCATCATTTATAGTCTGCCTTTCTCACCAAGACACAAGGCAGATTACACAGCGCAAGACAGTTGGGATATCCAAGACAGAATGGGGTATCCAATAAACAATACAATAGAGGTTGTCATTGCAAAAATATCCAAGCAAAAAGAAATATGATAACGGAGCTGAAACAAAGCATAAGTATTAGCATGACACGCTAAATAGTGCTGGAATTACATAGTACGGTAATATTTATAGCAACAGACCGTACATACTAGACAATGTAGTACAGACCACAATCCCTGACCCTTTACTAAAACATATTTCTGAAAAGAATTTCATTACAGTATAGTCCCATTACATGTTTTTAAAAGCCCTCCTGATCTTTGCAGTTTTACATAGCTCCTGGAAAGCCAGAAGGGTAGGAGCCTTTCTGACCTCAACAGGCAGGCCATTCCACAACCTGGCTGAGAATACTAGAAAATGCCATTCTAGATAGCCACGGCTGAGATAGGCTCCCAGAAGAAAAATGTTTTATATGAGTTTTCGAAGTTGGTTTTGGGGTGGAACATTGTATCTTTGTACTTTTATAAAGAGAATGGGGATGTGCAGATTAGAAGATTTGCATGTTGGACCGAGGAAAACTAGGGCTGCAGTCCTCTGTACACTGGCATGGAGAGGAAGTCCCATTGAACTCAGTGAGACTTACTTGGAAGTAAATGTGCAAAGTATCAGCCGGCATGTGTGGATTTCTTGACTTCACTAGAACTTGCTATTACTTAACTAAGAGAGCACATGGAATACAGTACTGGCAGAAGTTTCATTTTCTGCTGTGGTTCAGAAATCATGGTGAAGATTAAAAGTATAAATGCCGTTTAGTTAAAAGATAGCACACTTAATGGCTAGCAAGCATGAATAGTATGAAAATGCAGTAAATAATTAATCTCAAACTCAGGACAGCAGCTGCAAAAGCAGTGTGTCACAACTTTTTTTGCAGTTCTGACAACTGGGACTGTAATATTTAATTGCTAACTTATACAGATTGCATTTGTCATATACTGAGTCAGATCCTCTATGTTACAATGTTGTAATTGGACTGATTGTAACCCTTTTCCAGTACTGTGATCTAGAAAATGGTCTAAAACCTTTAAACCAGGGAAGGTTCTTCGCAGCCTTCCAGTGGTTTATTCCCCAGTCCAGTAAATGGGTCTACTGTGGGTATTACAGCAAAGGATAACATTTTGATAAGTGAATTAGTGGCAAATACTGTTAAAATCAGTATATATCTGGTTTCTGTGTGGCTTCTATTTCTGTAAAGATTTGTGTATAACTGATTCAACCTTGCATATAGTCAGTCTCATGTCAAGATGCTTTGCTCATCTTTCTATGCCTGTTCCTCACTATGTCTGGGTAAGTTATCCCTGCAATAGATGCATAAAACCTAAGATCAGAGTTCCCTTATTGCAGGGTCATGTTACTAAACTTAAATTAGTGTGTGTGTTTTGGGGAGATTTAAGAACACATGTATTTGCTGCCTGACTCTTTAGCATATGAACATGTACAACATTAGTGTTGTACAGATGTTGCTCCATCGGCACCAGTTTTGTTAGGCTAGGTGCAGAGTGACCCCTAAGGAAGCAACTGCTACTGAGAAGGAAGGAATGTTTCTTTGCTGCTTGCCCTGCCAGGGTCACTATCATGTGCTTATTTAGGATCATAAAGATGATACTAGTGGCCATAACACAAAGAGGTTGAGGCTAAAGAGGAGTCACAAGGGGCCAGATTGAAAGGAGGGATCTGGTTCAGCCCATAGAGTACTTGCAGGGCTCCTGCATCTGTTGTCTTTCTGCATTTTTTGTTTGCTGGTTAGTATGAATATGCCACAGAACAGGGATTTTGCCAGATTGTATTGTTGCTTTTAGTCTCCTGGCCAATCAAGGCTCTGAAAAACTCTTCATCTCCCACTACTAACTAGTTACGTTGTCATTATATGAAGCATCTATAGAGCAGTATTGCCATTTTCCTGAGCGAAAGGGTTTGGGGAGAGTAATTCTTAACTGCTGAAAGTGATATGCCTATTAGCGCAGGAGGAGAGGGATTTTGCCAGATTGTATTGTATGGCTCACACTACAATTTGTGTATTCCTTGCAGGGCTGCATAGTGATCCGCTACACAGCTCCCTGGAGGTTGGTGTTCTTTTCAGAATCCATGGGTATAAAGTCTCTGCAGAAGTTGGCCAAGAAGTTGTTGGAGCTCCTCTTTGACTACGAAATGGACACAAGGCCTTTGCTTTTTCATGTCTTCAGCAATGGTGGTGTCATGCTGTACCGTTACATTGTGGAGCTCCTCCATACTCACCAGCAATTCCAGCATCTGCGAGTGGTGGGTACTGTGTTTGACAGTGCTCCTGGCAGGAAGAACCTGAAAGGAGGCCTCCGTGCCTTGTCAGTTGTCTTAGGATCAACCAATGTGTATGTTAAGTACTTCCTCCTCCTGACATTTGCAGTCCTGGTGGTGACACTGCGGATCTTGCTGTATCCTTTGACCCGCTTTGTACACGAGAACCACTATGATGCCATGTTGAGGCAACCCTCTTCCTGGCCTGAGCTCTACTTGTACTCCAAAGCTGATGGTGTTATCCTTGCTAGTGATGTGGAGACCATGATAGAGGCCCGGCGGCAGCATCGGGTCCCTGTAAAGGCCGTGGACTTTGTGACCTCTGCCCATGTCAGCCACTTTCGGGCATACCCTGCCTTGTATGTGACTCATTGCACCTCCTTTATGTACAGTTGCTTAGGTTCACTGAAGTGACAGATGTGAAGAGATGTTGAACACCTGCTGCCTCCTGATGCTGCTCTGAATAAAAATCTGGCCCTGCTTTCACTACTGTAGGGCAAAGGATTTCTTGGACCCTGAAAAACTCATTCTCATACTGCTAAGCAGCTGAATGTGGGTTTGCTAGACAAATCTGGGAAATCCCAGTCTGATGCAACTTGTAGTGCGTTCTTTCCGCTTGGCCTTGGAAACAGAATGTGGAAAGTATTCTGTACTTGGGCTATGTGTACTGTTTGCATTTCAGAATACACATGCACAAAAATGAATAATCTTATGCCAAGGGAGGCTGAATCTATAAATTGGAGACGTCATATATTTTCTTGTTTTGTGTACTTTATCTTCTGTTGGTCATGAGTAGGGGCATGGAAGCCCTTCTTCCTAACTACTGGGAATCTCACTTAGCCTTCTCTTTGGTTTCTAGGATTTTATTGGGCAGACTTTCAAGCTTATCTGCGCTCAGAATTGAATACTGTGGTAGTGCTTGTATGGAATTACCAAATATACAGAGCCCTGCCTACTTCAATTTTGTCCTGTTAGATGTTCTATTTGCTTCTGCTGCCTCTTCCTTCTTTGTTCTCTTCCCGCACCCCATCCTTGGCCTTTATGTGACCATAAAGCAATAGCAGTTCCTTTTTCTGCTACCTTTATTCATCCCTGCAAACATTTCAGTGGATCTTCCATAATCTCTAGGCTTCTGTTTGTCTCAGCCCTGCCTTCTGGCTGACAGCTTTTGTTTAGTTAAGGAGTGAAGCAGATTTCTTTGGCAGTTAGAGGCAGGGAAGTAGCCCCATATTCTCAGCCTGGGTACACACTACAGGAACTTATATCTGACCAAGTTATTGGATATCCCTTTTGTGGTGCACTTTCTGAATTCCCTGTGGCCAAATGAGAACTTTGTAGTCCATGTTTAGCTTGAAAAATTGTCAAACTTGGCTCCATATACATAGTCTCACAGATTAAATTATGTACCCATAAGCGCTAATTGAAAAGAAGGTCAAGAACATTCCTTGAGCACAAGATGGGTGGAAGGAGTATGGTAGTGTAAAGCAGATTAGTTACTATCTTCATTGTTCTGTACCTTTGGAATATCAGCAAAGCCCTTGGAGCTCAATTCATATGCAATAGTATTTAGAAAAGGTGGGTTTACCCATCTTACAGTGCAGTCCTAAGCAGTTTTATACCCTTTGAAGGCTGTTGGAAGTAAATGGGTTTAGAAGGCAGGCACTGTTAATGTCCCCCCCCCACCTCCCTTTCAGTTTTGAGAGGCTCTTCAGCTTGCACACATAGCTTTGCATGCCCTTTTCTTTCAGACACATGCCATTGTATCCACGGTCCAGTTACTCAAAGGATTTTGTTCCTAGCTGTATTGTACTTTGAGAAAAACTGGGGAGATAACACATTCCTGTGGGATATGTACTGAAGTGCAGTGGAGCAATAGCAAGTTTTAGATGATGTGGAAAGAATCGGTAGTTAGGTCTTCCAGGCCCTTATTTCTGGAACAGTGATACTAAAGTTACTGATTCCTGAAAAATCAGGCTTTATAAGCCTGTGAATTGATCCTACCACATCTTAGCTGCAGCTTTGAAATCAGGAGCTTTCATGCCATGTTTTTAGTAGATCTGTGCCAGGGGTCACCAATGCTTTCTTTAATGAGAGCCACTTCTGAGTACTGAAAAAATCCCAAGAGTGGGCCCCCACAATGTTACCAAGTTTATTTCTGTCCTAGAAATATAACATGGACTAGGAAGAACACCAGAAATGAAGCTGTCAGCTAAGCAGCACAGAAAAATACAATGAGATGAACCCATGTTTTAAAGCCTAAACCTTTTGCAGTGTTTTTCCTGGGTCTTCTAGGGGTTGCATGAGCTACTCTGCAGCTGCTGGTAGTTCATGAACTACCTGTTGGAGACCCCTGATGTAGATATACCTTATCTGTCAATATGAGCCCACACTTGTCATCCCTTTTGAACATAATGCCACAAAATAAAAGAAAATTATCCTGCTGCACCCTCAATAGAAAAACAGCTGAAATTAGATGCGAAGGAGTCCTGTAATTGAAAGAAAGGCTTGAGAATACTCACTTATTATTTTTGTGCTTTCTTTCTGCCTCAGAACTAAACACTCAAGATAAATTTATGTGGAACAACAGACAAAATGGGCATTAAAATGTCTGAACCTTAATGTTTTGTTCTTTGTGATATGGATTGAGTATTGGACTTGGCCTAGGTTGGATTTGGCCTAGGAAGAACCTTGGTTCAACTCCCTACTCTCCATGAAGAGTTCTACTCCAGTCAAAATTATAAATCTTTGTGTGACGTGTCACATGAAATTCTCTCAACTCGTGTGTTTCTGCTTTTTGCCCTTGTCCAATTTGTGACGGGCTGTGCTGGTTCCCAGTCCTGTGTGTTGCTTTCCCCCCCTCGTTCCAAGCCATGTCAACTGTCCTATCACTTAAGCTGCATTCATTTTGTGATTTGAAGTTTGGAAATGACAGACTAATGGCAGGTAGTAATCTTTAGCTTTTTTGTGGGAGCATTAATATGGAATTTGCCACCCAAGATTAAAGAAAAAGAGCCCTGAATGGCTACTTAAAAGTTGTTGACAGGGATGTGGAGAAAGATACATGGACTTACAGGGAGCACAGTGTGTAAAGTCACACATATATTTAATTTTGGACTTTGGTTTTTGTGGAGGTATTACAAGATTCAGCATAGTAAATGTGGAGTCTACCTAGCCCTGGCAAACGGTATCTCCACTGCTAGTTTGTGAATGGGCACAACAGGTTCGGAGTTCACAATGCAAGGTTTGAGACCCAGTGCATAACTGGCAGTTTACTTCCTGATAAAAATATTTTTTTCTTTTTGTAAAGGGAATCCCAACTGACATATTAAATGTACAGGGGTGAAGCCTCTAACTTATGAAAAAAGTGTGACTGTTGCTCTCTAGTGGACCTGAGGTAAAATAACAGAAAGGATGAGGTTTGTCTTTTTGTTTCATTAAAGCCCATTTTATTTAAGCCACTGAGAATTTATTTCATGGCAACAGATAAAGTTTGTCATTTAGTTAACCATTCCATTGCTTTCTTACTGGGCATTATCCCATCTTTTTAATTGTGGAGCTGTGTACTACTGATAGTTTAGCAGTTAATGACCCCTATGAGTGAACAATTTATTTATTTTTCATTTATTGTCCACCTTTCTCAGTGAAACTCAAGGTTGATTACAACTAAAACCAGTGCAGTAAGAACAATATAATACAACCAACCAAATCAGAGAATATTGCACTAAAAACCTAGTATAATACAGACAATAAAGCAGAAGTATGAAACTCGAGAACATTACATACAATTAAAAATTAACAAAAATTGATTACAAAATGTAAGAAGACATCTTTGGTTCAAGGTTCAGTTTATTGCATATGGCCAAAGGCCGTTACAAAAGTTAAACATAAAAACATCATAAATCATTGATAAAAGTTACAGTTTAGTAACAGATTAAAATTTGAGGAACTTATCAGAAAACTGAACAAAGAATGTTGTTAAAAGTATGTCATATTTAAGGTAATCTGGAATTTAAATAACAAAATAAATACTGAAATCACTCAGAACTTGGAATCAAAGCTGTGAAATAAAATAAACCCTAGTATTGAAATCTCAAACCCGTTACAATTTTGGTCTCAATCTTTAAGCGACTGCCTAGATAAGGTTCACATTTGTGGATAGGAGATCCCACTTCACATCAACCTCTTGTAAATAGAATTTACAGTTCAGTTCTGCTATGTTTTAGTAATTTCGGCAAACATGGCCCAGATTTTCTTTGGGGCAAAAGCGAAAAGGGTGACTTTATGATGACTGACTCCATATCTGCAAGAAGAAATAAGACTTTTCCATCACAGTACATTGGATGAGATTGGCCAGAATTGTCTCTAAAAACTTTTGCCTTGGTGCAAAGCATACTGGGCAAACCAACAAATAATGACACATCTTCCGGTTCTGAACCTCCGCAAATACATAGACGAAGAGCAACTGGTCATTGAGTATAGCGTCCTTCAAGCATAGCTGTTTACGTGGTTTGAAAACAAATAGATGTGAAGCCTTTTCGTAAATTAAAAAATGTGACCGGGAGACAAGTATTGTGCCCTAGAATGATGTTCTTTAATTAATTTGAACCAAAATGAAATTTTAGAGGCTAGTATGACTTGCGTATCCAGTTCTGCATCATGCCTATAGATCTGGGCCCTGCAGTTGAAGTCAGCCTGGGAAGTCCCACAAACAGCAACTGGTAGTTTGTATAATTGAAGGATTTTATTATTTTTAGTTAACCATGCAGGATCTTTTAGGGTTATAGTGAAGAAAATGCTGGAGAGATGGCTTGCTGGGGCTCTCTTCAGTTTGTGCCAATAGTTAAACAGGGAACAATCTTTGGTATTTTGTGACAGTGGAAAGAAGAGAAGGTGAGATCAGAGATCGGCTCATGAATTGTCTCATTAGTTGGTCATATCTTTCCATATCATGTGCAATTAGGAGATTAATCTGTACTCATCTGTAGGATCTTTGCCTTAACCTGGAAAAACAAACTGTATTAGGAAAGATTGTAGGTATGTCAGTCCAAGCATATGTGACATTCCAGAGACGGTGCTGTAAATACCACCACATTGCAGCATTACAGACTACGTGAAACATAAATTAGCCCAGAAAACATATTTTCCCCAACATCCTTTTTGAATGGAATGAAGTTAAACTAAAAAAATGGCACAAGCAGAAGGGGAGAGCTTTTGAACAGCTGTGGAGCTCAGAGCTACAGCACTTAAAGGCAGAAGAGAGGCTGAAGTAAGAATCTGAGGAGGCAGATGTGGGTCTTTCAAAGGCTAAAAGAACTGTCAGGCTGCTGTCTCAGTGTCATGATACCTGGTTATTGTTTCTACCAAACAGATTTCAAACAGAATAGTTGCCATGTTAGGCTTCGGTAGATGTGCTGAAAATGCAGTATTTTAACCTTCCTTGCATGTCTGTCTTTCCCTGCTCCCAGAGTCTGATGATGACTGAGTTTATATTGCACTTCCAGTAGCTGAAACACCTAAAGGGCTACAAGTTTGTGGGAGGTAGGACAGAGAAGCCACCCCAGATGCCTACATTCAAGAGCTCACGCCACTTAAGTACCTTCCTTCTGGACCACAGCAGGCTGGAGTAATCCAGCTTTAAAATATTTAAACCTTGCATAAATAAGAGCGTAGCAAGGGAGCTTGAACTTTTCTCCTGAGGGAGACTGCTGAGAATCACTAGGTAGTGGACAGTCTACCATTGCATTATGTTTGGTGTGTGAGGGCCCTTCTAGCCTCCTTTTTGCTGCTAGCCATAGAATTTATGAGGGGGACAGAGCAACAATGGAAACATCATTTGGTGATATTGGTAACAAATATGGCTGGATAGTTTGGTTCTTCCCAAGGAAATGGCACCACTCTCTTACGTAAAGTCAAACCCAAGTAAATCTGCAACATGCAGATTTAAGAGTAGCAGTTCTCTTACAAAGGAATTTCAAAGGGAGATTGGAAAGAGAAACTGCTGAATTACAGTTAATATTCAAACTAAAGACAATGCATTTACCTGGGCTGAATAAAGACCTTGCATTCATGCCTCATTACCAATGCTGATTTCTCCACACCCATCTCTCCCCTGGACATTACAGACTCTTCTGCATACCACACCTAATCCCATCACGCCTGCTATTCACATTTACATACTGTTAACATTTACATACTAATGTTTGTCTGAATTCACTCTCCTCTACTTAAAGACAGATGGATTCACATTCTAGCTGTATCTGAAGAAGTGAGCTGTGGCTCACGAAAGCTCATACCCTGCCAGAAAATATTTTTGTTAGTCTTTAAGGTGCTACTGGCTCTTGCTCTTTTCTACTACTGCAGACAGACTAACACAGCTACCCACTGTGAATTAAGATGAAAGAGTTTTTCTTTGTCTACTGGTTTCTAGATTTTTCTCAAGATTTTTTGTAACATGAAGGCTAGCTTCAGGTTTCAATTGAATATGTGTAGGGCCAAGAGAATGGGACTCGGGCTAAGGACCAAAGACTGTTGGGAAGGTTGCGGGTCCAAGCTGGGCACTGTGAGGGTTTGGAGTGGGACTGCATTTCAGATCAACACAAAAATGGGTCTTAAGGGGGGGCACTAGTGTCTCTGCTGTCTGCACACTTTGGCTGCCTCCGACCTCTCGCTTTGATTAACGAGCTGACAATAGGGTATTGATAAGGAATTAACCTTGAGCCCTTCTTGCTTCAGTGTCAATAGACTGGGAGCCAAGTACACACCTCCAATTGGAAATCTGTGTTTGGCTTCTCAGGATCTCTGTGCACATTGACATGTGAGGAGACACAGCCAGGGTCTGGGGGCAAGGAAGCAGGGCATGAATTCCAGCCTGGCGTGATGTGTGTGTAAATGAAGTCTCACAAATCCCAGCTGCTGCTTTTCAAAGATCCTGCTATAGACCCCCACCCACATACCTCCTCCACTACCACTTTGGGGTAGATTCAAGGTTCTTCTGAGCCTAAATTAAGCAATGAGAAGGTATTGGTGTAGTAATATGATTATTCTGCAGTGATGATTAATCTATGCTCATCTGCATACATTAGTTTGCTTAGTTTAGTTTTATCTGGATTCCCACTGATGTTAGTAGTAAATGTAGTGGTAAACAGCAAGAAAGGCCAGGGATAATGCATAAGAGTAGACAGCAGAAATCATGGAAAAGGTGAAGTAGCAAGATAGATCCTTTCTTTCATTGTTCTGAGTTTTAGGCAGCTAATTTAACTGCCTTAACCTTTTCAGTTTTTACATGAGCAAGTCTAGATGGGATCTCAGATTCTAGACAGATGTGTAATGTTAACTTCCAGGATGAGCATAGACCTTATGGTTCATAGACCTTGTTTCCCGTGTCATCTGCTTCAGTGACCTCTATGGTGATGCCATTGTTCACAGGTGGTATGTGACCATGGTTTAAAGGTATCTGTTTCATAGTAGTTATCCAGTACCCTGGTATCTATCCATGATGCACAGTTATATCTACATATCTTAACCTTGATCCAAAAGACACATTCCGGAAATGGGCTGCAGGCTGTGGTCTTTCTTTGACAACATAAGAAAAGCTCTGCTGGATAAAATGAGTGGGCCATCTAATCTAGCATAATGTCTCATACAGTGGCCAGCCAATTACTATGGAGTACCAATTACAGGAGATAGAGGCCAAGGCCTTCCCCTGATGTTGCCTCATAGCATAGGTATTCAGAGGGTTTCTGCCTCTGAACATGGAGGGCTGCTTTAGTCACCATGACCTAGTATCCACTGATGGACCCATATAATCCCCTTCTGAAACCGTCTATGCCACCCAACTATTCCAATTCTTATGGCTGGTGATTTTAACGCACGAATAGGGCCGGATGATAATACTCTCTTCCAAAATCTTATAGGAAATTTTGATGAATCTTTCCTGAGTTCCCTATGGTATACTAGAACTTCCAGGGACTCGGTAATCAATTCTTCCGGCTTAAGTCTGGCCCAATTCGCTATTCAGAGGAACCTAATAATAGTAAATGGGCGATCGCAGATCGACCCTAATGGAGATTTCACTTTTTTCAGCCAAAATGGTGCCAGTGTTATCGATTATTTTCTGGTTTCATTAGATCTCTTACCTCTAATCAGTAATATGGAAGTCTGCGATTACATGGGCAGTGACCATCTCCCTATCTCTCTTTCAATCAATTATGTGTTCCACACTTAATATCGTCCTACCATCAAATATTGCACCAATCCCAAAAAGCCCTAGCTCGTGTTTACTGGAGCCCTGAGCTTGATTCCTTGGTGCGTGGCAAAATGCAGCTTTTGGAGGTGACTTCGTTGAAAGCTGCCCTCCTTGAGCAAGAGTCTGCAGCTACTGTCTTAAATGTTTTTTTCAGATTAATTGATTTATTTAAACCTCTATTTACTAAAGAAATCACCTCAAGCTTGCACGCTCTATACAAACGAAATTCTTGGTTTAACCGCGAGTGTAGACTACTCAAACGAGCAATAACCAGGAAACAGAGAATTCAGAAGGAACAACACTATTTCAGTATTGAAGGAATTGTTAACTATTAAAAAGAACTACAAGGACTTGGTAAACTGGAGGAAAAAAGAGGCCCTATATAAAAATTGGAGGAGCTTGATTACAGCTATAATGATAATTCAACCTTCTGGCGGACTGTGAATTCTTTAAGTAATGGCTATGTCAGAGTCCCCGCATGTATCCCGTCTTCGGTCTGGGTAGCTTACTTCAAGAGCCTCTTCTCCTACTCTGTGGAAAACCAGGGTCTTATACCTGTAGCACCTTCTATTTTGCTGAATTCCTGGCCAGATGTGTCTCCTAAGGACATTAAACCGCTCATTGATCGCCTACGCTCAGGCAAAGCCCCAGGTCCTGATCTAATTCCCTACAAACTTTTTAAAGTCAACAGCGAATGGTGGGCCAACATTCTTGCTCCTGTATTCACACAAATTAATGCATCAGGAGCTATTCCAAAATCTTGGAGACATACCATTATCGTCCCAATCTTTAAAAAAGGTCAGCGCTCTGACCCAAGCTGTTATCGTCCAATCAGCCTTTTGTCTTGCTTAGGCAAATTGTATTCCTCCTACTTATTAAAGAGGCTGTTGGACTGGGTTGAGAGTAATGACATCCTTGGCTGGGAACAGATTGGCTTCAGAAGGGGTTGGTCTGTCATGGACCACTGTTTAGTGCTCTCCCATCTAGCCGAGAAATATTCCTCCCCCCGAAATGGCACCCTTTATGCGGGTTTTATGGATCTTAAGGGAGCTTTTGATACCATCCCGAGGGAGAGGCTATGGTTGAAACTATCACATTCTACTATGGATAGGAGGTTACTATGGCTTATCCAGCTATTTCATTCTGACCTCACAGCTCAGGTTCGCTGTGGCAACCAAGGAGAACTAACCGAGCCTTTTGAACTGGCCAAGGGAGTTAGACAAGGTTGCCTCCTTGCTCCTCTCTTGTTTAATCTATACCTGAATGATATGGCAACCAATTTCTCAGAGTTTTGCCACCCCCCAAAGCTTGCAAGCCATTCCACCCCGATTCTACTCTATGCTGATGATGCAGTTCTCTTGTCCCGCACAAGAATTGGTTTGAAAAGATCTTTGCAAACTTTTTCTGAGTACTGCTCTAGGGAAGGTCTTAAAATAAACCATCATAAATCTAAGATCATGATCTTCACTAAGAGGAGAAAAATGCCTCTTTTTCGCTGGGTATTAGATGGCTTTGAGGTTGACCAAGTCAAGGAGTTTGTTTACCTTGGCATTCTGTTTTCCCATAACCTAAATTGGAATGCCCATCAAAAAGCAGTGTCCAACAAAATTAAACCTGGGGTTGGTGCTATTGTCAATTTTTTTCACACCAAAGGTGGCAAATATATTCCAGGGGCTCTTCAGGTTTTTAACCTGAAAATTACCCCAATTATCCTATTTGGTGTTGCCATCTGGATTACAGTCATCAATGAATCTATAGATCGTCCACTGCTTCAGTTCTTACGAAAACTCCTAAATGCCCCTCGATGTGTTGCTGGCGTTACTCTTCGTTCCGAGTTTGGCCAAATGTCACTTGAAGCTAGGGCGTGGTTGGCCGCCTTTAAACTCCACCTTAAACTGTGCTTTAGCACTGAGGGGTTCCTAGCTTCTCTGAAGCATGACCCTTTCAAATCCTCATGGCAAAAAATCTTAGATGAGAAACTGGCGTTGCTGGGCTTCTCGCAGGATATGTTATCAGATCTTGGGAAAACTGAAGCTTTTGCCAAAATTAAAAAGCGCATTAAAGAGCTCGATTATAACAGCACTACTTTTCGAGCTCGTCGCGTCTGTTCATCCCAGTTCTTTGGAATATCCCCTCCACGTGGTCTGCCTGCCTATACATATTATCTGACAACTCCTCGTCTCTGTAGAGCTTTTTGCTTGGCTAGATTGAATGCTAATCCTTCTATGGTAATGCAGGGCAGAATTCTGAATATACCATATTCAGACAGGATCTGCCCTTGCTCTTCTGGCTCTATTGACACATTAGCCCATGCCCTTTTGGAATGCCGCTTTTACGAGGAACTTCGATCGCACTATATTTCCCCCCTTTTAATATACAAATCCAATGCCTCTGTGACTGACATAATGCCTTTTTTACTAAGCGACAGGGACCCCAAGGCTTCATTGTCAGTGGCAAGATTTGTTTCAGTCCTTATATCCCTCCAACACTAGATATATGCTGCTCAAGATCAATTGATCAAGGAGCTTCTAAGGGATAAAAGGAAGGAAAGGAAACCGTCTATGCTTGTGGTCATCACTATATCTTGTGACAGTGAATTGCACATTTTAATCACTTGTTGAGTAAAGAAGTATCTCCTTTTGTCCGTCCTGAATCTATGGCCCAACAACTTCATTGGATGCCCCAGAGTTCTATTTTGGGAGAGGGAGAAAAAATTCTATCACTCTCTGTGCCCTATGCGTCGCTTGATAAAGCTTTATCATGTCCTTCCTTGGTTATCTTTTTTTCTGAACTGATGCCCCAGTTAAGCCTTTTCTCATAAAAAAGGCGCTCCAGCCCCTTAATCATCTTGGTTTTTCTTCTATATTTCTGCTTTTTTATAGTTTGCCTTTCTCACAGACGCAGACGGATTACACAATGTACATCAATGCAATTAATAGGATGATACATCTAATAACGAATGTAATAAGAGTAGGAATTGCAGAAATTTGAAATGGAGATGTTGTTTCAACAAAGCATAAGTATTCAATATGAAATATTAAACAATACAGAGCAAGGTATTCGATCAGTAAAAAGACAATGCATTTTCCTGAAACAATATGTTATGATGTAGCCCTCTTTCCTTTTAAAAAAATGCCCTTCCGAACAGTTATATTTTACATAGCCCTTGGAGACCAAGCCCTATGAAGAAAGGCTGAGGGACTTGGGAATGTTCAGACTGGAAAAGAGGAGGTTGAGGGAGGACATGATTGCTCTTTAAATATTTGAAAGGTTGTCACTTAGAGGAGGGCAGGGAGCTGTTCCTGTTGGCTGCCGAGGATAGGGCTCGCAATAATGGTATAAATTGCGTGCTGAAAGGTACTGGGTGGATATTAGGAATTTTTTTTAATAGTAAGAGTAGTTCAGCAGTGGAATTGGCGGCCTAGGGAAGTGGTGAGCTCCCCCTCAATGGCAATCTTCAAGCAGTCTCTGGATGAACATTTGTCAGGGATGCTTTAGGCTGATCCTGCATTGAGCAGGGAATTGGACTAGGTGGCCTGTATGGTCCCTTCCAACTCTATGATTCTACATAGTTTGCAAAATGCCAGGAGCATGGGAGCCATCCTGACATCCTCAGTCAGTCCTTTCCACAGAATGGGGGTCACCACAGAGAAGGCACATGTACAGGCAATCTAAACCCATTATTGCGAGTGCTATCCTCTGCTGCCAACAGGAATAGCTCCCTGCCCTCCCTTGTTGATCTTGCTCATCTGCTGGGTGGCACCTGCAGAAGGCCCTGCTTAGATGAGTTGTCAGAGAGGGACATAAGTAGTGAGGTGGTCTTGCAGATATGAGGGTACAAAGCCATAAAGGGCTAAATATGGAATAGCCAATACCTTGAACTGAGTTCAGTAGCTGATGGGCAGCCAATGGAGTGACTGAAGAATGAGTGTAATATGCATGCTGTGCCTAGCTCCAATAATAACTGAGGTGTGGCATTTTGCAGTAACTATTCCCCTTATCTTATTTAATTCCCTATTTGGATAAGCGCTGCAAGCCAGGCCCTGGAATGACCTCTTGCCCAGTTTCTTTGGAACCTGGTAAATGCATCGCTGTCCCGGCGGAATTTAGCCCATAATCATTAGAAGCCAGGGCCTGGCCTTCTGCGTTCCATCACAGGCTCAAGCAGGTTTTCAGCAAGAAGGAGTATTTGCGGGTACTGGGACTGGACCCCTTTAGATCCTCTTGGATGAAACTTCTTGACAAAAAGTTGTTGACCCTTGGCATAACATCTGATCTGATTAAAAAACTATGGCAAACAAGACTCCTGATTTAAAATTAAGAAATGTGTTATGAATCTTGATTATCTGAGTACTTTGTTCAGAGTATGTTGTGTCTGCTCCTCTCAATATTTTGTTCCCCCCAAAAGACTACTTCTGTCATATGCTCATTATTTAAGTATCTCTCACTATGAGAGGGTCTTTTGCCTGGCTAGGCTTAATGCTAATCCATCTCAGGTTTGCCAGGGTAGATTTCTGAATATTCCGTATTCTGTCTTTGCCCTTTAGGTAGAACTGACACCTCCTTTCATATTTTTTTTTTAGTGTCCGATCTTAGAGGATTTTAGAGCATCTTTTCTTACTCTTCTAGCTCTCCATTCTGAACTTTCAATCTCAGATGCTTTGTATTTTTTGTTTCGTGATAAGGATCCTAAAATTATTTTAGTAGTAGCTAATTTTGTTCAGTCCTTTCATCTTTTAATCATAGCTATTTCTGCTGGTCAAAAGCATTGTCTTATGGAGCTTTAATGGGAGAAAGGAAAGGATGCTAACTGGAGTCTCCAAGTTGATCTTGACGGGGGACCTATACAGAGTGCATTAGAGTAATCTAGTCTCATTGTAGAGCTGAGAAAAGTACAGAACAGGTAACACTGTCTTTTTTGATATACAGTGACCAAAAGTGCACACAGTATTCCAAATGAGGCTGCACCACAGATCTATACAGGGGCATTATAAGATTGGCATTTTTATTTTCCAATCCCTTTCCTAATAATCCCCTGTATGGAGTTGCCTTTTCATGCCCTCTTGTAATAATTTTAAAGCACCTAATTGCCTTTATTGGAACACACATGAAGCTGCCTTATACTGAATCATCATTGGTCCATCAGGGTCAGTATTGTCTACTTGGACTGGCAGCAGCTCTCTAGGGTCTCAGGCTGAGGTCTTTCATAACACTTACTGTCTGGTCCTGTTTAACTGGCGGCATCAGGGATTGAGCCTGGGACCTTCTGCACACAAAGCAGAGGCTCTTCCACTGAGTCACAGCCCTTCCCAAATTGAATTTAGAGGTGTAGTATGATGCCTTTAGCATTGTGGGTGGGAATCTGCAGTAGCCATTCCTGTCACTACCATTCCCAACTATGAATCTGACCAACAGCAAGCCTTTTAAATCTGTCTCCTGGCACAAAAGCATGGATGTCTCAAGCCACAGCATCACAGACTGTTTTGCCTTTTTGTTTGAGATGAGCCAGTAGAACACTCAACCAAGTCAGCTGTTAAGGATGTTAAGTGCCAGTTTCCCCCTAGGATCAGAATTTGAACTAGAATCATAGAATCAAACAGTTGGAAGGGGCCATACAGGCTATCTAGTCCAACCCCCTGCTCAATGCAGGATCAGCCTAGAGAGCATCCCTGACAATTTCTTGTCCAGCCTCTGCTTAAAGACCGCCAGTGAGGGGGAGCTCACCACTTCCCTAGGTAGCTGATTCCACTGTCGAACAACTCTTACTGTAAACTTTCCCCCCCTAATATCTAGCCGGTACCTTTCCGCCCGCAATCTAAACCCATTATTGCGAGTGCTATCCTCTGCTGCCAACAGGAATAGCTCCCTGCCCTCATCTAAATGACAGCCCTTCAAATACTTAAGGAGAGCAATCATGTCCCCCCCTCAACCTCTCTTTTCCAGACTAAACATTCCCAACTCCCTCAGCCTTTCCTTGTAGGGCTTGGTCTCCAGGCCCCTGATAATCCTCGTCACTCTTCTCTGTACCCACTAGATTCTGTCCACCTCCTTTTTGAAGTGGGGCCTCCAGAACTCCTTTTTGAAGTGGGGCCTCCAGGTGCGACCTGACCAGTGCAGTGTACAGCGGAACGATGACATCTTGCGATTTGGATGTTATGCCTCTGTTGATTAATTGGAAGCACCTCAGCAATTTTGGAGCCCTGGATCATCAAGGTCTGTTCACACCTAGTTAAAGAATAAGAGCTAGGATCCAAAGGGTGGTGGGGGGAGGTGTTGGCCTTCGAGCATGCATTCTTTGAGAACCACTGATATCTAAAGTAGTGGACCTCCTTGCTGGTAAACAGAACATCTCTGTTCAGGGCCCAGGCCACAGTGGTCTGGACAGTTTGTTTAATTAATTGTTTTGCCTGATTTCCATAACAAACTGGTGGCTTGTCGTCAGCGTGGCTTGCTCATTCATTACCGTTAATTAGATATGGATCTCCCGGAAGGCGGCAGAGAGTGATGGACGAGTCTCCTGACACACGCTATTATGCATTAGCATTTTCTCAATACATTCAATAGATCATCTCCCTCCTCTTTTTCTGAAGATATTTTAAATAAAATATTAGCTGCTCCCATCAGTAAGATTTATGCTCCCCCATACTGTCTGCCTCATCTGCCTGGGCAGGAAGTAGTTAATGATTTCCATCTCCCCCCCCCCATTCCAAGCCTGAAGGGAGTGACCAGCAAGAGGAGTAAACCCCCTTGCCCCATCTGCTCATCTGAGCTCTATTATCCGTGGGCATCGTCACAATCCTTGTGGAGCCGGGCGATTTATTTGAAGGCAGGAGATGGTGACAGCACAGGGAGCAAAACTCATCTGTCGCACAGGAAGATGTTCCAGTTCAGGCTCTCTTGCCTTCCCTTATCACTTCCCCTCAACTTTTGATTGGGACTTAGTTTTCTGAATTCCCAGTGATGTTAAAGCTTGGCGCCTCTCCTCAGAGTTTAGCCCCAGAACAGGTGAAATAACAAAGTAAATATATGAGAAGGGGTTGGGGTTGTGGAGTCAGTTGGGTGCCTCCTGTGAGGAAAATCCCGAGCCAAAGGTGACGCCAGGAATTGCTTTCCCCTCCCCCCCCCCCCAAGAGAGCTGCCTTGGATTGACCTATCGGCACGATGTTTGCACACTTGCAGTTAATGGCGCCACTTCCACTTTCTGCATTGCCCACCAGCCTCTCTTTCACTTAGTACCAGGGCCAGTGTAACTCTACCCCTGAGCCTGTGGCTGCCTAATGTATGCCCTTATAGATCTGTTTGGGCTGAGCTTGGCTCTCGCTCTCGCTCTCCATGGCCAGGGAAATGACCAAATAATGCAGCTGCCCTGACTTCATTACCAGAGTGTTTAACAAACCTGACACCCTCCTTCACTGCACTGTGTGTGACGTTAACCTCTGACCTCCCTGGGCTGTATTGACAGTGTCAAAGGACAGCTGGGAGAGGCACACACCGGTCAATCTTAATCGGTTTCTTAGCTCTCAGCTGGGCTAAGGAAACCATTAAAGGGCAAAGCAGGTGGTTTCAAGCAGCACTGGCCCAGGGGGAGATGGGAACATGGGCAGTGCCTGTACTGGCTACTTCCAAAGTCTATCTGGTTGTCTCTCAGAGCAACAAGACCCTGTGCTTGAGAAAAGGGTGCTCCCCTTTACAAAAAGGTAAGAATGCTACTTGGCATTGGATGGCAATTTCAGTGTTCAAGATACATTATCACATTAATCCTTACAACAGCCCTGCAGGGTAGGCTGGTATGATTATCTCCACATTACAGGTGGGAGACTGAGGATGAGACAGAGTGGTTTGCTTAATGCCATTTGTGAATTTGTGGCTGAGATGAGCTTTGAACCAGTCCTGTACTGCCTCAAATTTTCTTAGCCTCTCTGTTCTATACAAGCTCCTCAGATTACAATGACCATGAGAAATGATGGAACTAGCTGAAATGGCAAAACTTACAGCATTAATAAATCAAAAAGAAGAGATTGAATTTGTGGTAGAATGGGAGGCATGGACAATATATTGTATGAATGAATTTAATTGTGATATCAAGGGATATGTTTTGATCTAATTCAGATTGGTTGAGATAATTAAAAGGTGACAATAGTCAACTAGATATATATGATAAAGACACAGGTGATTTATTATAAAGAATTAGACAATAAATACAAAGAGAGTGACAATGATAATTGGACAGAGGAGGGGAGAGGGGAAGTCAAAGATATATACGCTTGTTAACTGACAAGATAGAATTTATTAGATTACACAATATGTTAATGGATATTTGTAATTGAATTTGAATTAACTTGAATTTTTTTATATATATATAATTATAATTATAATTATAATTATAATTATAATTTTATATATATATATATATATATATATATATATATATATATATATATATATATATATATATATATATATATATATATATATTACAATGACCATGATGACATATCAGGGATTAGGTTGTGGCTAGGAATAGTGCTTTCCATCTTTTCTCAAAATTGGGATACAGCTTTTTTCCCCCTTCAGGCCTGGAGATTTGCAACCTCTGTAGAAGTGATTGATACTGCCACAAAAGTTCATGTTCTTCACACATTAACAGCAACTCCCCCCCATTGATTTCATGTTGAAAAGGTGGTACATGGGACATTGATTCAACATTACTATGGCTATGGGGAATGCTGGCAATTTCTAGCCCAAGGAACGGTGTGGACATACTGAAGGCGAAAAATCCAGATGATGAAAAATCCTGAGGAAAGACTGCTGCGATATGAAGAACTGTTGAAAGGGGTGAGGGGACCGTCATTAGCTCATCTCCAGAAAAGAAACTCAAGGAGGAAAATAATGGCTTTCATTATGTGAATAAGGGTTCTACGGAAAGAGAAATTCTCCAGTTACTTACCGGTAGATGGTGGTGGGGTATGTATGCAGAAGCAGGGTTACATGCTTGCAAAGGATGTGAATGCAAATATGCATTCAGATGTTCGTCTGCCTTTCAGTGTTTGTCTAGTCCATGTTAAACTGGCCGGATGAGTCTTGGGATGTGTATGGAGAAGTGCATTCCCATGCATTTGGGGAGGGGGGTAGAGTACTAGTAGCTGTGTAGAAGACAAGAGTGGACCCAAAGGCTTTTAAATTTCCTCTCCTTAACAAACCATCAGAGGAATTTTAATGAATGGAAAGTTACTGTTTGGCGCTGAGAGTACAATAAACCAGGTAGGAATAAATGAATGGTATCTAAACCTGGAAATTTTAAACTGTCTATTCTTTACCAACATGTTTATAAAGCTTGGCGCACAAACAAATTTGTTGCTCAGTTTGTTCCAAGTTTATTGTTAATACAGCAGTCAGGCGCTACAGTACAGCAAAAGTAAATAGCTACCTTGAGATCTCTTGCTCGTAAGTGGTATATAAACATCTTAAGGAACAAGAAAACAACAAGAATATTTTGAAACAGTCAGTATGAAAAAAACCTCCAACAGTCTGATGGATAAATAGCTTAAGTCTCATCATGTTGGAAAGAAGCAGCTTTCTTTAGAGATCATTCTTCTATAACTGGCCAAGGCATAAAAACTGCTGCAATATCTGTAACAGAATAATCACTTGCTGTCCTCTATTGGCTGTTTTCCCCATTCAGTCTTATCATCCCTGCTGTGGGTTGGGAAGAACAGCCATTTCTGCTCTGCCTCCTTACCTTCCTCTTTATCAGGAATATCTTTGAGCTGAATATAATATTTAAAATGTGCCTTTAGGATTTGTGGCCAAATGGCTACCAGTGACCATTGTGGCAATGCCTCACAGTCGGTCTGTTAGGAATTTGTTCTGAACCCACAGATTCACAGTTTGTTCAACAACTAGTCAGGGTACAGATGGGAGGATGGAAGTCATGCCAGGTGTAGAAAAGAGCTATGAGTCCAGTAGCACCTTAAAGACTAACACAGCTTCTGGAAAGGTATGAGCTTTTGTGAGTCACAGCTCACTTCTTCACATGTGTGTGTGTGTGTGTGTGTTAGGTACAGGTTTTTAAATTATGTCCACATATCTTTTAACCATAATAAAAGCAATGGTTGACCAATAAATCAGTCTGTAATGTGCTGTGCCTCAACACCTTTTGTCATATTCCTACACTTGTCTTGGCAGGGCTCTTGTGCCTTATTAGCTGTGTGTGAAATAAAAAACCCAGTAGGCAAAGGTGTTCTTGTTGTGCAATAATGGAGAAAGCCTCACCTGCCGCATTTGTCCTTGCCATGCATCTGTGATGGGCACTGGAGCCTTGCCAGAAGAAAAGCTGGTATCTCTATATATCTTGCCACAAGAGACTAACACTAATGGAGGGCTTCCCCTGCCTACTGTATAGCAATGCTGGGTGCTTTGTCTCTCAGAGATGCATGCTTCAGTGTCTGTCACTACAGGGCTTCCCTTCCCAGAAGAGTTGAGTGTGACTGGCAAGTTGGTGGGGCTGATATGCTCATTTTATTGGAAATCGTTTTTTAAAATATGTAAAATATCCAGCTTTTCAAAAACTGAGAATGTTCATTTCCACCTTTTCAGAGGGTTTGAAGCAAATGTGTTGTAGATCCATATCCATCTTCCATCTTCCTTCGCTGCCTGCAATTTCATTTGCTCTCAGATCTGTTTCTACCAGCAGATGTCAGTATTGACCCACCTTGTATACTTAACATCCTCTGCTGAGTTGGTTCCCTGTGACAGGCAGAAGCATGGGAGGACCCAGGGAAGTTGGATCATGAGGATCGTGTTCCAGGGGCTAGCTTTGATCGGCTGCAAATAAATTTCCTTCCCTGCCTACTTCGGAACCTTTTCTTAGGTAATCTGGTTTCAAGCAAGTGGCTGTCTTCCTGCTGGGCAACTTTCTTGCACCTCTTGCCTTGGAGATGGATGCTTCCTCCCAGAATGCTCTGTGCTCTGGACTCTCCCAGCCATCCACAGATCCCTGTCTGATACACTGCAGAATGCAGTGTGGTAATTTGAAATGAGACTAATCCACTATGTTCTCTGGGAGTGAGATATTCTAGCTGAATCTTCAGGACAGATTGGGCACTGGAGAACCCCAAGGAAGATCAGACAGATCTTTTCTCTCAAACATGGGACGGGACATGAACATAGTGTTGGGGTTCTGTTGGCAGCTGGGGCTGTAAAGGCCATTCTAGTGCAAATGACCTTGGCACAGAGGGACTGTGATGAGTGTAATGGGCCAGCAGCTCCAGATGAGCTACCTATTGACACTGAGCATATGAATGGGAATGAGAGAGATGCTTCCTTTATGACTCAATGCCATTTTTATTACGGGGAATTAGATCTTGGAGATTAACTCCTGAATCTCCAATCATAAGAGCTTAAGGGGACATATTTCAGAGGGAAACAGGGAGCTGTTTGAGAGGCATGTGGCAGAATGTATTGTGGAAGGGGCAGTGGCATGCTGCGACTGCCTGCCTTATACTGTTCCAGGGGCTTGCATCAGGGATCTGGGCCTAGCTCAGGGAACACTTGTTCTCAAAAACAATTGGAAAACTATATCTGTAAGTGCTATATAGCGTTTAAGCCAGAGCACTTGGATTTTTTTAGGGCTGTTCCTTATCTGCACTTTGATGCTGGATTTTACTGTGTGGAACGGCAAAATCAACTTGCAAACTGTCATTAAAGTGCATTGAAACTGGATTGAAAGTGCATTATTTGGCATGTGCGGAAGTGCCCAGTATTTGATAGTAGTGATAGTGACTTAGTTAATGGCCTGTCCCCCTTTGGTAGCTATCAGGGCTTCTAGGGTAGAACAACCCAATCATGAATCTTTCCTGGATCTTTGCTGTCTTTGATAGAATTCTTAAGAGCAAAGCAGTTACATTCGAGTCCACTTGCTCCTTAGAGGCCAACAAGAGTGTCAGTGTACAAGCTTTTGAGAGTCAAAGCAGCTCAGGCAGATGACAGTGTTACCTTCCGACATACATAGGCCCTGCTCGCACAATCTGTGGTTAATTTCTAAATGGAGAGGTGTGGGAGCTGAAAGTCCTGACTGCAAATCCCAGAGGGGTGTGGCCAGCCTGTGGCGCTTCTGTCAGTGGTGATACAAATGCACCTGGCTTAGTAGCACTTCCTGCCCCGTGACGCAGAGAGGTAAGCTGCAGTACTGCAGTCCAAGCTCTGCTCACGACCTGAGTTCGATCCCGACAGTAGTTGGGTTCAGGTAGCCGGCTCAAGGTTGACTCAGCCTTTCCTCCTTCCGAGTCGGTCAAATGAGTGCCCAGCTTGCTGGGGGTAAAGGGAAGATGACTGGGGAAGGCACTGGCAAACCACCCCATAAACAAAAGTCTGCCTAGGTAACATCGGGATGTGACGTCACCCCATGGGTCAGGAATGACCCGGTGCTTGCACAGGGGACCTTTACCTTTTTTACCTAGTAGCACTTCTGTTTAATGTGTTCCAGAATCCACTCCTGGCACTTAAAAAATTTCTCAGTCAAGCATCCCTATTCACAATGAATTCAGTCTTATCTGAAGAGCTCCTACTAAAGCTGTGCTATCACTGTGTTGTAACTATCACCTTTTCTCTCAGCAGCTCCTGTTCAGGATGAATAAGTGCTCATTTGCCACATCCCAGCCCCCACAGCCTGCCTTTAGGAGCTCCAAGGCAGCAAGAGAGCATGCAGTGGTTGTGCCCCTCTTCCTGGCGCTCCAACAGCTCGTTTCTCCCCCCTTCTCTCCCCCCGCTGCGAGGCAAAACTAGAATCTTGCTTGTCACAGCGGGTATAACAGGTGAGCAAGCAAATGGGTAGTCCCAGGCTGGAAGGCACAGCTGCTGCACAGGTGCCTCTTCACGCTGAAGGCAGAATCTCCAGGGTGGACGCTGGCAACTCTGTGATGGATGGTTCAGAGTAGTGCCTTCTCTGGGCTAGGAATGGCAAAATTAAACCATGCTGATTTTTGCTGCTGTTGCCTCCAGGTATGCCAATGTTTTGTCATGGACTCTATAAGATCAAAATCTATTTAACTTTTAACTTGGCTAAGGAACCCTAGTTGTAGTTAACAGGCAGAACCTTGGTAACGTCATTCATCATGGAACAGTTTTGCTGTCTCTGGTGTAATATATGTACAGAGTTGGGCACTTGAAGCCTCTCTAAACAGAGGCTTGTCTCTTGTGGGATCCATAGATGAGTTCATGCATTAGGACTTTTCTGCCTTCCCCTTCTGCTCTACCCCACTGAGGCCATTTATGCATGGGAGGTTTTGCCTTGGGTTTGCCGCTCTCTAGATGCACATTTCCCCCATCCAAATTCTCAAAACTCAACAATAAGCTCCCATGCAGAGGTTTGAGAATTCAGATGGGGAAAATGTGCACCTAGAGAGCAGCAAATCCAAGGCAAAACCTCCCATGCATAAATGGTCTGAGACACCTGAAATTTTGTTCCTGGGGGTCAGCAGGGGTAAAGTTGGGGGTCTGCAGTAGGAGGGGGAATTGCTGGAAACCCCCCCCCCTTCGGACTACTGAAGAACCTTTCATTAGAAAGCATGGTAGGATCCAAGCCTGTGTTTTTGGCTGAGTATAGAATAAAGAGTGTATTGTGCGAGAATTTAGATACGCCTTATACTCCAGCGGTGGTCTGTGGGTAAATGGAGGTGCCAGCCTAGAGTAAGCCTAAGGAATATGGTTGCATCTGGTCACCCAGATGGCTGATGATAGCCCAGTGTTGGGACAAGATTGGAGCATATTGTACTGGCTCCATGGCTTCCTTATGTTGGCACAGGTATGTTCTAGGGAGAAAAAGCAGATGGCTTTTTAAAATATAAGTTAGTCAGATATATTTTTAAGTGTATGCTGTGCAGACCCAGCCTCTGATACAGGGGCACCCCATTTGTTCTACTTGTTCCAGTGGAATTCCCATTAAACCTTTATTTAACTTCAGTGTACCTATTTTGTACCTCTTTTTGGAGAACCTGCATCCCTACCCCTTTGCACTGTTATGTAAGGTTTGTGCTGTTAGGAGTGCACCATTGATTATTTTTGGCCCTCTCCGGTTGTGAACGAGTCAGCTCTTCAATAAATTACGGGTGGTTTGACCTGCAGGAGGGCTTTGTTTGGCCGGAGGGCAGCTGACCCCGTCTTGTTGAGCCCATCTTGTTTTGAAGCCTCTTGTCTGACTGCTGTTATGCCGGCTTCCAAACTCACTTGCAATCCGGTGTGTGTGCTATGAAGAAGTCATAAACACTTTATGGATAGTCAATACTAAGATTTCTCTTGCTCTGCCCCATAAACCAGAAAATCCTTCTCTCCCCACCCCTTTGGCTCCAGGGAGCCACAAAGCCCAGGACAGATAAGCATCACATGTCTGGAATCAGCTGCTGCTGTCCGACCTTGATCGGCTTGGTTTCTTATTGCTTGTGGCCGTGTGTGGGATTTGCGTTGCTTTGTATTTCAGTTTATTGAGAGCGTTTTGTGGCTAAGAATTCAGATCCTAGAACTTTGGATTGCTAAGTGGTGGTGTGTGTCCTGATTCTAGGCTCTTCTCACTAGTTCTTTGACCCTTGTGATTAGCTGAGTGAGTTTATGAACACATCTTACTAATAAATAGAGTTTCTTTGTACTGCCAGTTCCCAGTGCTTTGAGACACACTGGAGATGGCTATCCTCATCACACCGTTTGCTTGCTTCTTTGAGGCATCTATCTCACCACTAATCTAATAGCGACATGCGCCCCCCATCTGTGAATATGTAAATCTGCAGATTGGGGCCACATTGACATTGAACAGGTTTCCTTGCAAACTTGGGGGATCTCCCCCAGGTTTTCAGAAAAAGCTGAAATCTTAAAAAAATACATTGGGGGAGGTTTAAATCCCTCCCCCAAAATAAAAAACGCAGACAATGCACTTACCTTTCTTCATCAGAGCTGGCAGTGGCAGACACTTGGAGCTGATCCGGGCTGGGTGCGGCAGATGCTGGCAGACATTCCAGGCCCAGAACAGCTCCCAGACACCGCTGCGGCTGAACTCAAAGGTGGGTGGTGGGGTCTGCTGCCCAGCCAGGTTTGGCAATGGGAGGGGAGATAGTATCCCCCCCGTGAATGTTGTGTCCCCCACTTATATATTCTAATATCCAAGTCGGCCACATCTGACAATACTTAAATCCGGTGATTGGAGCTGTGAGTGGATAAGACAGATCTTTCTACCAACCTGAAAAATGCCCCGAGTTTGCAGAAAAATCTGAAATCTAAAAAATTACATTGGGGAGCTAACCCCCCCCCCGCAAATGGTATAAAGAACCACCTTTAGCTATAAGAAAGGGAAGCCCTCAGTGGCCGTTGCTACGCAACCACAGCATTCTAGGCTTGGTTTTTGTCAGTAAAAGGCAGGCGGAGGGGGTAGGGCCCTTTTCAGCGCTGTTTTGGCCTTTGAGAGAGGACTTATTGGGCCAGGCCTAGCAGCAGCCACCAGGCTACCTGCCACTACCTGAATTGCATGACTCATCTAGGCCTGCCTCCTTGTGACTGTTCAATGGTAGCCACCATAGGAAAACCAGTATGGTGTAGCAGTTAAAGTTTCATGCTAGGTTTTGGGAGACCTATTTTCAAACCACCAGTCTGCCATGGGAGCTCCCTACGTGACGTGGGGCCAGTCACGTGCCTAACCTGCCTCACAGCCTTGTTGTGAGGCTAAAAGGAGATGAGAATGATTGTAAGGTGCTTTGATCCCCATTGGGGTGAAAGGAGGGCTATAAAATGAAGCAAATAAATAACAAATATAGTTGAAAATGGAAGGCAGATAAAAGGTAGTTTGGTGAATGGCTGAGAAGTAGTGAATGAGGCAGGGAAAGGGGAGAGGATATGGGAGTTGCTTGGAGGAGGTAGAAAGGAAATAATGTGGGGAGTGGGGGATACAGGGGAAATTGATATGCCCCCCTCACAGGTCCTTGAGGGTTCCCTACCATGCAAGTGGATCTGGTCCAGCAGCCTGCACCACACAACTGGGCCTCAGTTTTCCTAGGTAGCGGCTGAGTGGGTGGGTGGGTGGAATCTAAAGACGGGAGTGCAGATCAAGGTAGGGTAGCTGTTGGGTGGGAAGGAGAGAACAAGCCAAGAAAAGGGGAGAGGCTGTGGGGCTACCAGGGAAGGGAAAGAGCAGAGGAGGGGGAAATGCCCCCAGCAAGTTTTTGTGGGTTCCCACTTGTGCTAACTATTCTTCTTTTATTGTGTATTTGTTGGCAGGCTGATTGGGAGCGTTCTCAAAATCTTACAGCTAACGTTTTTTGTAAGAGTAAGGGAAAAGATGAACATTTTAAGGAAGTACCGCATGAGACAAAAACATGGGACTCTCTCATCTTGTGCTTGCCTCCTACCACTAATGCAGGAACATCATTCCCTACAAGCAGCCTGCAAGGAGATGTAACCTTTCTCTAGCCAAGCTTCAGGGCCATAAATAAGCTTGGTAATATGGCTTGGAGTGTTTATGCAGGTGAAGAACTGGTAGGCACGGTAAGAGAGACCCATGCATACCAAGCGGTCCTTCATATTATCGAGGCAAACAAGAATATAAGAAAATCCATGCTGGATCAGACCAAGGTCCATGAAGTCCAGCCATCTGTTCACACAGTGGCCAACCAGGTGCCTCTAGCAATCCCACAAACAACACGACTGCAGCAGCACCATCCTGCCAGTGTTCCACATCACCTAATATATTAAGCATGCTCCTCTGATCCTGGATGTCGGCTTGGGAACAAATTTGTCAAGATAAAGTGTAGTTCTACTCTCAGTTCTAATTGTGTGAATAAAGTAATGGCTATTAATTGCTACAAGCGCCTGCAAATGCCTTAGGTTCTTGAGCCTAGTTTTGTGCAAGAAGAAATTCATCTATTTAATTTGGTCTCTTTCCATCTTTTTGTACTGTTTCTTCTTCTCTACTCCCTTCCAAATGCAGCCAAATCCAGGCTAGGTTATATATACGGCTGGCTTTCTGCGGTGGTGATGATGGGGAGCCCATTCATCAGTGAGATTGTTGCTGCAGCTATAGCAAGGCGTAGGCAAGGTTAGCTTCTCCAGAGCCTGACCTGCTTTGCGAACCTGAGCTGTTGTTGGGTGGGGAGTTGAGAAGATGTGGAAGCAGAATATGTAATGGAGGGAAAGTGCTTTTCACCCTACCTGTGAAATATCATAGAATCATAGAGTTGGAAGGGACCACCAGGGTCATCTAGTCCAATCCCCTGTACAATGCAGGAAATTCACAACTACCTCCCCACCACCACACCCCCAGTGATCCCTACTCCATGCCCAGAAGATGGCCAAGATGCCCTCCCTCTCATGATCTGCCCAAGGTCATAGAATCAGCATTGCTGACAGATGGCCATCTAGCCTCTGCTTAAAGATCTCCAGGGAAGGGGCACTTACCACCTCTGAAGGAAGCCTGTTCCACTGAGGAACCACTCCGTTAGAAAATTCTAATGTCTAGATGGAAAATCTTTTGATTTAATTTCAACCTATTGGTTTTGGTCCGACCTTCTGGGGCAACAGAAAACAACTCGGCACCATCCTCTATATGACAGCCCTTCAAGTACTTGAAGATGGTTATCATATCCCCTCTGTCTTCTCTTCAGGCTAAACATACCCAGCTCCTTCAACCTTTCCTCATAGGGCTTGGTCTCCAGAGTCCAGACCTCTCACCATCTTTGTTGCCCTCCTCTGGACACGTTCCAGCTTGTCTACATCCTTTTAAAATTGTGGTGCCCATGGGTTTAGTATTACTAATTGTACTTGGAGAATTTAATATTAGTAATTGTACTTGGAGAAGACTGAGAGGTGATATAACCATCTTCAAGTACTTGAAGGGCTGTCATATAGAGGATGGTGCCAAGTTGTTTTCTGTTGGCCCAGGTCAGACCAGAACCAATGGGTTGAAATTAAAAGAGTTTCCGTCTAAACATTAGGAAGAACTTTCTAACAGTTAGAGCAGTTCCTCAGTGGAACAGGCTTCCTCAGGAGGTGGTGGGCTCTCCTTTCCTGGAGGTTTTTAAGCAGAGGCTAGATGGCCATCTGTCAGCAATGCTGATTCTATGACCTTAGGCAGATGGAGAGGAGGGGGGCATCTTGGCCATCTTCTGGGCATGGAGTAGGAGTCACTGGGTGTGTGGAGGGGAGGTAATTGTGAATTTCCTGCATTGTGCAGGGTGTTGGACTAGATGATCCCTGGTGGTCCTTTCCAACTATATGATTCTTTGGATCCCTAGCTATAGAGTCATATCATGAATGTTCTGGAAGGCATAAATATCAGCGTAACAAATATCCCTGGTTGCAGACAAGGCAGCTCAGCCTGTCAAGGGTGAGAGCCTGAGTGAACCTCTAACATAAAGCAGAATGCAAATGGCTCTGTGTTTCTGGCTCAGTCTGGGCAATGTTAATGATTTAGAAAGGATCTTTCCTCTTTTCTCCCAATCTGAAGATTATGCACATGAAAAAAAAGTAAAACCAGGAAATGTGACAAAGCCAGCCTTGGAGTTTGAGAGAAAAAGGGAGATCGATCAATGATGTAGTCAGACAAAGAGCAGCTGCCAACTCCTGTGGCAGGACAGAAATCTATTATGGGACTGTCTGCAAAATGAAAAAGAATCAGGGCCTTGAATGAAGGCTTAAATGAAATGACATGTAGCACATTCCCAGTACTGCAGATGCCGGTTCCTGCCTGGGATAGCTATCTCAGTCTTTCTCATCATAACATCCTTGCTGTAGAACAAACTTCTGGCCATCCAAGGACAGGTGATTTTAGCAAAGTAGCTAGAAGATGGCAGGGACCATGTCACACCAATATGCCATCTTTACTCTGTTCCTGGTGCCAGGTGTTTGCACTTCACATGCTCTGCTTTTCAATAAGCATGTGATCTTTCTTTCCAGCTGGCCTTTCTGAACCAGGCTAAACCCCTTCCAGGACAGCTTTCCATTGTTGTTCTTCAAAGCTCTTTGGGGAAAAGGTGTATTCTAGCTGTAGTTACTCTCTTTTATACAGCCCCTGTGGACTGTCAAAGTGCAATACAATAATGTTTTGTCCTCAGCAACTTTTTGTCTGTTGAAGTGGAGGAGTATTCTTTCCCCCCCTTTTTAACTAACAGAAGGCTGAGTAGCCTCACAATGAGTCAGTCTATTTCATAGGGACATCTTGAATCCATGTCTATAAACTTCAAGTACAATTTGCTCAATAGTAAACCATACTGGCTCCTAAACGGTTTGCTTTATCCAAGAAACTTAAACATCCAGTGAACGTAAACAAAAGGGCCACAGTTTGCAAGTGTATTTAGTGACATGCAAGTTATTGCACTACAGCAGAAGTGGCTGACACAGCTACCTCAATCCATTGTATTTACTGAGAGATTCTCTCACTGTAACACAATTCAAATTAAGTCAGCTCTTAATTTTTGTTTAATATTGTTAGAAACTACAGGCTTTGACCAGAATGATAGGTGTAAGTTTTAAAACTGGCCTCCCGGGCTTATTTATAGTATAACCCCTTTTCTTCTTTCAGATAATAAATGTAAAATAACTTGTACAATTTGTGCAACAACGTAAATCCTGTCTCAAATATCCCCTCCACTTTGCAGTGCTTCTCTAAATGAGTGAGTAGTGTTGCACTATCAACTCAGCCACCACTAATACCAGACCTTTATTGGTGACAGTGTTCAAAGTATCTACTAACTGTCAAGTAAGTTAAGAAGAATTGTTAGTGCAAACAGAGGAACAAAAAGATGATATAGAAAAAGAAAAAGGTCGGCATAAAGAGGGGTATCACCAGCACACTTTTCAAAATATGATGACCAAAAATATACTTTTAAAATGCTGAAACTTCCATCGTAAATTTTTAAGAGGTCACTGTAGACTGCAGGAAAGGACTCCAGAGCAAAAGCATGTGTAGACAGCAAAAGCAAACAGAAAGGATTAATTTGGCACCAATGGGAGGTGAACATCGGCCTGCATAAGGCGGTGGGTCAGACCAATGTCAAGGGTTCTCAGGACTGTGATGAAAAAAGCTACTCTGGCCTGTGGCAGAACAACCAGGGTCCGAGGAGAAACAGGAACAGCAGCCTCTGTCTACGGGGCTGCCCAAGCGAGGGAAGAAAACTGGCAGGCAAGCAAGAGGACGGAAGGCCACGCCGGGAAGATTTTATACTCATTTAATTAATGTCAAATGTAGTTTACAAACGGGAATGACAAGTACCTTTTTATAGAATATACACAGACACACAATCATTGACACAACTTGAATATCACCTTGTGCAGCTGCGAATCTTTGGGCAAAGATAGTTTGTTTCATTTCAAGCTCATAGCGGAAGAGGAGAATGTGGTTGCTAGGTGATGTGAACTTGCACAAAGGACCAAGTCAGTCCATTGCATCTTCTTTCCCTTCAGATCTTCTTTCTCCTCCCTACCCCCCCCAAGGAAAAAAAAGAGCAGGACAAGCTTAATGTCGAAATAAAAGTTACTAGTTGCCCGTGGCTTTACATATATGCATTTAGTTTAGCGGAGGTCCATAGGACCAGAGAAAGCTCTTTGTTCCCAATTTACTGGGACACGAAAAACAAACTCTCTCAGCTCAGCCTCCTCTCCCAACATTTCAGGGTGACATGCAGCTTGGTACTGAATGTTCCCACAGCAGTTGCTTGATTGTACTGGGCAAGCAGGGTTGGGGTGCTGTCTTCCTTGTCATGACACACTTGAGACCAATTGTCTTCAGGAAGTTAAGTGCTATACCAGTGGAGGGCTCTGTAGTAAGAACAAATGGCTTGTTGCAAACGGCTGCCACCCACGTAGGATGCCAGCTGACTCTTGCTTAAAAAAGCAACACCCCCCCCACACACAAGCTGCTGGTAGTCCACCCTCACATTAGTCTCACTGCCCAAGTGACAGCAGCAGGAACACTTATTTTTAAACTGCCTCGTAGTCAGATGTTTTAGCTACTTGTGGCCAGATGAAAAATCCAGGAGTTTAACTGTTTGGAAACTTTGGAAGTATAGAATTGTCTGGGAGTCTGAAGCTATTATCCATAAGACAACAGTGAGTATTTCATGAGGATTCTTGAGAGGTCAAAATGCAAGATTTGTATAATGATGACTATTCCTATCTAGGAAGAAATATAGAACCATGTACTGCAAGATAGTGCTGTGGCAGAAGTCTAATTCATATAAAACTGATTCTTTTGACACTGACATGACAAACACTGGTCTGATATTGTAGAACTTAAATAAGATATAAGACTGAATTAGCTAGCAGAACAAAATGTATCTCACACACTATCCCGATCTTAAAAGGTGGTTAGTGACAGGCATCCTTGCCTAGCAAAACCAGCTCATCAATTCCACACAAGCTCCTGTTTCCATTTGCAGAGTCCCAGCAACATTGCAAACCTTTTCCTAGGCGGACTGCAGGAAGCTTGTCTGTCTGCATGCCTAAACATTTCAGGTTTTGGTTTTGATTAGGGCAGGCTGACAGAAGACTGCACATGAGCCACATCTGGGGTTAGTTTGCAGTTGCAGCAGACTGGGTAAGGGGTTGCTGTCAGGAGGACTGTGCACATGGCTGCAGAGGGGCTTCAATGAGTCCAACCTCACGTTAACCTGGATTGAGTTCCATCACCACAGCCTGAACAGGAGAGATAGTAGGAAGAAACAAGACACATGTCATTACAGGCCAGCACATACCAACTTTCCTTTTCTTTTTTAAAAAAAGTGGAAATTAAGCGTATTTTTAGAGTTGGACCAATGAAAGAGATGAGGCATCACATAGACCAGCAGGGCCAGTGCCTAGACATGACAGTATGCCAGACTGACCCAGAAGGATTGGCTTGGCTAGGCAAATGGAGGGAGAAAGACTGAAGGCTACTTCTTGCTCAGTCACAGGATAACCAGACCGAGGACACTTCTGAATGGCGTCTCTGCACTTACTTTTATGGGCCTAGGAGAAGCTGCAAGCCAGAGTTCAGTACTTACTGGCTTAGAAACTTGTGACTGCAATATGTTCAGGCAAAAGATGGGCTTGAGCTTTCAACAAAAGAAACTACTGGCAAGAGTGAAACTACATCCCATAATGCCAGATGCAGCAGGCAAAGATGACTCCCCCTCTCCTTTTGCTTCGTATAAACACATCAACTTGTCCTGTTCCCAGCTGGCAGCGGTAAAAGCTCGCAGCTTGACCTGCTCACCTCTTCCTTTCCTTCCAGTGAAAAATTAAAGACGGTTTCAGTGGAGTAATGATTCTATATAAACAGCTCCATTAGCTACAACCAATGACAGAAATCTTGTTTTCCCAACTTCCCCCAGAAGTTGTGTAAGTTACGGGCAAAAATACAGCTATTACTAGAAGCTGCTTTTATATCTGAATGAGGAAATATACACCACAGAACATTAAACCATTTATATTATATATATGTATAATATATATATATATATTTATACTTTTTTTTAAACTAATGACTTTAATGTCAAAACTTTGCAGAACCAAGAAAAATATGGGTTTAATGTTCTCTGCTTTTTTTCTCTTTTTTTAAAAAAAGTACAACCCAAAAAACAAACGAGAAACAAAAAAGGGCAACATATTAGTATGTAATGTTGGAGTCTATCCCATTTATACACAACATTGTAAACATATAGAGTTTATATTACATGTGCTTCATTCTGCCTTTGTGGAAGCGTGGGTGTAGGCGTTTTGTTTTTTTAAAACCACTAGACCACCACAAAAAAGGAGGGGGGGAGAACACAAATTACAGCTTGGGGTGGGGGTGGGGGCGGTTCCTGCTGCAGAAGATCCAGTCCCTTCATAGGTTGGCTCATAGGGCGGCTTGGCTCCCAAGACGTTCCCCTGAAAAGGCTTGCAGGTCATCCACGATGGAACCCCAGCTCGTGGCGAAATGGGACAGGTGCAGAACATCAGTTTGTAAAAGGGGTGTGTGTTCACAATAAAGATTCTGGTTTAGCCTTCTTGTGGAGCTGCGGGGCCAGTGACAGGTCTGGAAGCAGAGGCATATTGTGCAGCTCCTTCAGCCTCTAGTCCACATTTGGAGTCTCTAGTCTGCTTGTAAATGTCTCTTGCCGCTGCTGCTGCCACCGCTGCCATTCCTTTCCCCCCAATCCCCATGGTGGGGCCATCTGGTCTGAGCAGCCATGTCCTTCATAAGTAGATGCGCCTGAGGTCCCCTGGAGAGGTGATGGTGTTGCACTGAGGGCACAGCTTCTTGGCACCCTGTATGGGATCAAGGAATAGCAGTGTTATGAAGAGCAAGGACTCTGCCTCTGGTCCATACCAGGAAAGAGCGTTGCACATTGTGGCTAATAATCATAGGAAGTAGACCATGTGGGTGAGGCCTCAACCTAGGGACAAGGCAGGCTCACATTTCTCACATGAAGTTCTTACTGATTCTGAAGGCCGCCTAAAGGATGGTGGGGAAGAAGGGAGTAAAATCGGTTTGTTGCCTGCCAGAACTCTTTTTTCTTTCACTTTCAACCTACTCTTGGGACACTTCTCACATTACTTTTCCCCACAAAGATCCATGGCTATCCCTCATGCCTCCTAGTTCCCACAGCAAGACTATATAATGGGCAACATAGGAGAAAAGTCACATTTTGAGAGCACATGAAAGTTAAGAGGTTTGAAATTTTGACATCTTGAAATATTTCTGGAAAAGACCAGAAGCTCTAATTCTTAAACTATGTAGGTAAAGGTGAAGGTCCCCTGTGCAAGCACCGGGTCATTACTGACCCATAGGGTGATGTCACATCTTGACGTTTACTAGGCAGACTTTTGTTTACGGGGTGGTTTGCCAGTGCCTTCCCCAGTCATCTTCCCTTTACCCCCAGCAAGCTGGGCACTCATTTTACTGACCTCAGAAGGATGGAAGGCTGAGTCAACGTTGAGCCGGCTACCTGAACCCATCTTCCGTTGGGATCGAACTCAGGTCGTGAGCAGAGCCTGGACTGCAGTACTGCAGCTTACCACTCTGCGCCACGGGGCTCATGAAACTACGTACTCATTGCTAAATGCTTCCCTTTTAAGGCTGAGGGCTATAATCTGGTAAGGTAAAGGTCCCCTGTGCAAGCACCAGGTCACTCTTGACCCATGGGGTGACGTTACATCCCGACATTTTCTAGGCAGACTTTGTTTACGGGGTGGTTTGCCAGTGCCTTCCCCAGTCATCTTCCCTTTACCCCCAGCAAGCTGGGTCCTCATTTGACCGACCTCAGAAGGATGGAAGGCTGAGTCAACCTTGAGTCGGCTACCTGAAACCAACTTCTGTTGGGATCGAACTCAGGTCGTGAGCAAAGCTTTGGACTGCAATACTGCAGCTTACCACTCTGCGCCACGGGGGTCCTGCTAGAATCTGACTTTAGCAAAATTAAACACAGAATGCCAAGAACCAAGTTTCATAAAACATTCTCTACTCTGTGATTCAAGGGTGGATTGGCCATTAAGGCCACTGGGAAAAGTCCTCGTGGGCCAGTGGTCGGGGGGGACGCTTCCCCCCATCAGGACCACAACAACCCTGGGGCCACCCCTTTACTAGGATCATCCCAGCAAAGAGGAGGGAGGGTGCAATTGCCATCACCACAAGATGAAGGTGTGGGCAAGGAGGCACCAATCCTGGCCTCACTACATCCAGCACAGCAAAAGGCATGCCCAGTCCATCCTCTGCCACACCTGATCTGGGCTCCCATCCAGTGTGCAGCTTGGCTGGGCACCTCTGGCTTGGAGTTGGCTAGGCAGACTCTCCCTCCTGGCAGGGGGGGGGAGGCCTCTTTTCTCCTCCCAATCCACTCCTGCTGTGATTACTGAATAGGTACAGCTCTCTGCAGCCCTCTACTACTTTTCATTACTTCTCTCCTGGCTAATGACAGGAAACTCAGTCTCCAGAATAAAGAAGCCCTGCAGGACTGAGGAAAAATGAAAACACGGAAGCCCAGAGCCTAAGAAGGGGAAAAGATAGCTAATGTGTGACATCCATTAGAAATAAAGCACCCATATGCATCATCTGTCGATTAACCTGACAGAAGGATGTTAGTAAATCTCAGAATCAGAGTCAAAATAAACCAGCCAACATCAGATTGGTGGGTGTGACAGAACAGCAGATGATAAATATGACACACACAACACGGAAAGAGTACAGCTTCTTTCGAGGCACATACAGTTGAGGACAGCAGCTAGGAAGTACCAGAAGATGGGATCAAAATTTAGCCTGTTGCCTTTGGAGGATGAAAAATAAGGAAGTCCCCTACGTAAGTGATTCATCCTCCCCCGTGTGGTTTTATGTTCACCGCATAGCATTTCCTCACAAATTCCAACTAAGTAGCAAAAGCCAGCTTCATCACATAGTAAAGATCCTGCTGCTGTAGAAAGATACCCAAGGGGCAGTTTCTGAAAAAGCTGGGGCAGAGCTGATGAGAAAAGAAAGGAAACCTAAGCCCAAGAGCTGCTAGAAACATTATCCAAATCCAGCAGAATTTACAACTCGGTGGTGGTGGTTTTTAACCACCCTCAGAAAAGCCATATAAAAATCTAAAAAGGAACAGTGAACAAGACCCATTACTTCCATGTTTGGACCCTTCATCAATCTTAATATATTCACCTATACAAGACAAGACCTCACTGAAAGAGACAATAACGCTAGGAAAAGTCGAAGGCAGCAGGAAAACGGGAAGACCCAACATGAGATAGATTGATCCAATCAAAGAAGCCACGGCCCTCAGTTTGCAAGACCTGAGCAAGGCTGTTGACAATACTGTTTTGGAGGTCATTAGTTCATAGAGATGCCATAAGTTGGAAGCAACTTGACGACACGTATACACGCACAAGCACAACATGCAAGATAGGGACATACATTCGCCGAAGAGGTCTTGCAAGGTGAGTGGCTTGGGTCTGTGCCACTGCAAGGCACCTCTCCCATGTTGCCCTGTGTCTGTCCCCCATGCTTCTTGCCCTACAGAAAAGCTAGGATCCTGATATGGCTAGCCTCAGCGGTGACTCCGAATGAACTAAGCCTCATGTATTTTGAGAACATAAATGAGAAGGTTCACTTTAAGGCTCAGAAACCAAATAGAATATGATTAGGGCACCTGTCATTTCTCAGAACACCTCTACTCTCACCCCCCCACAACACCTCATGAATCCCAAATCTGACTTTCTGTCAATCTCTGATTTAATAAATGGGAGCAATAATGTTAAGATTAAAAGACATCTAATACTACTCGACAAAACAGCCAGCATTTTACAGCACTAAAGACTGTTAGGATTGGACGTGGCAGGAGCTGTCTTAAAACCTTGTGGAGTGACTGAACCTCAGCGTATAATTTTGTACAAGTTGCTGCCATGGCTTTGACAGAGTCATGAAGGGAAGTGAGTTTAAAGCTGCAAAGCACATTGGGCACAAAAAATAAAAACCGCTAACAAGAACAATGCAGGAAATATCCTGTAATGTGCCCAATTTATTTCAAAAGCATATTTCTTCCCCCCTCCCCCCATCACACAGAGAAACTGGATCTTGAACGTCAAACTCTGTGCCCTGTTGATTACATCCAGGGATCTGGGGGCTGAGAGCAATGGAAGTTTAAGGCACTCGCAGGCTTATTCTTCCATTTAAACATTTTCTCAGTGCTGCACAAAGAAATCGTTACACGAGGCAATTAAACAAACCTCACACACATGCGCTGGCACCAAGCCAGTGAACAAGGATTTCCTTCCCCCCATCCCGCTCACCTGCCAGCTGGGGTTACTAAACTTTTCCCTTGAAATAAAAATACTGTGGAATAATAAGCCACACCTGTTGGACGTGGAAAAAAATATATCTGAAATGTCCTCCTGCTCCTTTCATCGTGGCCCCATGGAAAAGCCTTGATGGGTAACAGCAGTGGTACACTGTAGAGAAGGAAAGGCCACCTCAGCTTTTCCGTTATAAACCCCAGTTTTCCAGGGTTTATAAAACCCGGCTGCAAAATGTAGCTCCAGGGCTGAAACACAGCACCAAAAAGGAATGGGGAAGAGAAGGTTTTTATTTGCCCCACGCATTCTTAATTAAAATTTGGCAAGTGATTGATCTACAATGCCGGCTAATCACTTGGGGAGTTTAAAAAACAACAACCCAAAAACGAGTGTGGCCCACTTTGCAAAGTCATTATATCTCACACCATGTCAGGAAGGAACAGTGCTTTGAGGAAAGGGTGGGGAATTTGCTTTGAAACCTGGAAAAGTGAAATTCGCAATCTCTTGGTCCATAAAATACTTGGGAGCTTTGCCATTGAAGACATTCGCGGAAAAAAAAATACCCTTGAGGTTAAAAGCTTATCAGTGCCTTACCAAAGAGCAATCCCTATGTCAGAGATGGGAAAAGAGAGGCACACACATCAAAAAAAGGAGATGGCCACAATATTCTGGAGGGGGTTGGAGTAAACTCATGCTCCTAATTCCAAAGCTATGCCATTCACCCAAGCCTGCATCTGGAGGAAGAGACAGAGGGATGCAAGGGAAAGTTACAACCACAATGTGAAAGGCAGATAACAAGGCAACAATAGTAAGGGGATTTGATGTTTTCAACATCCCAGGACCAATGTGCCAAGCCAGCCTAATTCTGCACCAGCTACTCAAATC